>NC_133021.1:10307500-12807500 GCF_048564905.1 Vicugna pacos | reverse complement strand
TCACAGTTCTGAAGGCTGGGGAGGCCAAGGTCAAGGTGCCAGTAGATTCATTGTCTGGTGAAGACCCACTTCCTAGTTCATAGACTGTGGTCTTTTTGCTGTGTCCTCATTTGGAAGAAGGGACATGCCAGCTCTGTGGGGGCTTCTTTATCAGGGCACTAATCCTACTCATGAGGGCTCCACCCCCAGGACCTCATCACCTCCCAGAGGCCCTGCCTCCAAATACCATCACGTTGGTGATTAGGTTTCAACATATGAATTTGGAGGGACACAAACATTCAGTCAGTAGGAAGAACCTACTGTATGTCGGGCCCAGCCAGAGGCTCTGCTCTGAGGTTGCCATGGTCATAGACTATCATGGCTCTTGAAGAATTTCAAGGATTGGACATGAAAACAATCCCCCGCCAGTGAGCCATGTGAATTACACTGAGGGAGAACCAGCAGGGGGTTGGACAGTTAAAGTGGAACCAAAAGTGGGGGGAAAATGCTGATTCTCTTGGCCTTGTGGATGAAGACTTCATGGGTTGGGGGGGTGCTAATCTGTGGCTTCAAGGCCACACAGAGGAGGCCACTCTGGTGGGGCTTCTGGTTGTCAAGATGGCAGGAGGGGAATGGAGGAGGGCGGGGCCGAAGAGAGGATCTCAAGCAGAGAGATTAACATGTGAAAAGCAAATACAGAGGCAGAAAAAAAAATCACATGCTGCTTGAGGACAAAGGTAAGAACATCGGGGTGTGTCCAGTGCTGAGAAGTGATCTCCAGGTTCAATGATCTCAGATACAATTTTTCCTAGCTTAAAACTTAATTTACACCTCGCATTATTTGAAAAAAAAAATCTGTATACTGTGCACAAATGAAATCATAGGCATAGTTCACTTTATACAATTAGTGTTGTCTTAAAAAGTTGCATATTAATTTATTAAAAATTCTGAAGGAAATTCTTTTATATTATGAATGCTCATCCTTACAAGTCAGTTAATATGACAAGTTGATGGTGCGTACCTGCACAGTACTTGATGGTCTCTTTAATTACCAGTGGTGACATTACCTAATAATGGAATCACGCTGAGAACGTGACCTTTCAAACAATAAATGTGCCTTGATGTGCATTATTTTCATAGCTCTGAGGAGTTTTTCAAATCAATCCTGCAACTTAAATTTCGTTGGCCAGTTCTGACCTGAGGCACAAAGGAAAATAATTGCTTAATTCAATTTCTGACTGTGTCAAAAGCATGGAATTAATGATCAATACGGACCGGCATCTTTTATCCCCAAACTTGGAAATGCACTCTGCTTTACAAGCTGTATCTGAACCTTGATATTGAAGTACGTGCCTTAAAAGAGAAACCAGCGACTTTCTTTCATCAACAGAAAAAGAGGCACCAGTGCCTCTGGTCACAAAGGCGTTGGCATTTTAATCAGACAGGAGGACTATTTCTGCCTCCATTCTAAGAAAACATGATTTTTCTGGTTCAGAACCTCAGCCTGAATCCAATAAACCAAACTCTGAATATTAAGGGTATTGACTTGAAACATAAGAGTAATTAATCATAAGAATCAAAAGAAATTATGAAATACGGAGCACAGCTATAGGGGAACAAAAGTACTATTTTGAAACTTTGTTATGGTTTCTGGACCCGATCATGGAATAACCACCTGGTCACGGTCTGGGGAAAGGGACCGGACCTTTTAAAACCAGATCGGCAAAGCTCTTACACTGGAACTCATTTTCTATCTCGAGCTGGTTGAAGAATCTTGATTATTTACTTAACTGCTCTTTGTCAACTTTCTATTCTATTAAACAAAAAATGGGAAAATGACTGGTTCTCTAATGTCCCCAAACCTTCCTGAATAAATGGCATTTTCTTTCCGATTTAAATGAGATCATTTGCTCAACAAAGATTAAAATTCCCTCTGCAAGGTGCCGTGCCCATCTCCTGGGGGAGATCCTGCCTGCTTGCAGACACACATGCCCAGACTGGGCAAGACACAACTCTTTTTTTCACCTCTCAATGAAATAAATCTCCCGAAACTTCGTTTCAAAGAAGCCCAGATATGTGGCACCATGGGTTGTGTGTCAGAAGTGAAAGGAGAGAAGTTGGGTAAATAAAGTGGCATTTCTTCTTCTTTTAAAAGGAAATGCTGGATTTCCTTACTGTATCCTCAGGCAGGGATCAGCAGGATACAACTCCGCAGGCACAAAGGAGCAAAAACAAACAGGACCCATGAAAGCAGTTGAGGGCGTCTCCCTCTCATGTCTGAATACGTCTGAACAGTTACACAACCAGAGAGCCTGGAATGAAAGGAAACGATGCCCAGGAGAGAGGAATGTGTTGAATCTGGGTCGCTGGGCCTTGATTTTGCCTTACTTTTTCTCTGGTAATCCAGCCGAAGGCAATCATACGCGCTGATCACCTTTGCCAGAGTCTGTGTCTGGACAGCCTTTTCCTAGGTGCAGAGCTCAGAAATCACCTTCCATCCCACTTTTCCTATTATGCATAGAGCATGGTGTAGCCCAGAGCTACTGTGGGGTCTGCTCTGCAAGTCTGTCTCAAGAAGCCCAGAAGAAGACATCACTTGAATAAGACTCTTGCTTCCTGGGAGAACTTAGAAGAAAGATTTAGAGATGGATTCTTTTCATTGTTTTCATGTAGCCCAAGACATCCACAGGAGAGATATTTGTGACTTAACCTCAACAGCTGTAGAGTATTCTTGGGGAAAGAGGTAGCACCCTGAGAGAAAGGACAGGTCCTGGAGGTCAGAACGTTGCAGCAGAGGTGGACACTGAGGCCCTGGTAAGTCCTGCCACATTCTCCAGTCTTCCTGACCCTCTTGCGGACTTAGTCTAAGTCCACAGAACCAGAGAACTAAATCATTAAAACCTCCAAGACATAGGAAAAAGAAAACAGGGACAAGGCAGGAAAAGGAATGTACCCAATGGGTATGAGGCTGCAGGGACAGCGGTCAGCACTGTAGGTGGAGCCATGGCCCTGAGGTGACAGTGCCTACTGGAGATGCTCTCAGCAGAAAAGGGGACGGGGCGGCCATGGCGGTGGCAGGGTAGGAACCAGAACAGAACCTGCATATGAGTGGCAGGAGCATCAGAGGTTGGTAGCCAAGGAAGAATATCTCCAGAAGCCACAGGAGAGCAGGGCAGTAGTGGCATCCTTGGGGATGGGCATCTTCAGCTGTTCCAGAGGGACATGATGGGGCAGCACTAGAGAAGGCTGGCACCAACCAAAACCTCAGGGCAGAGTAATCCAGACTAGTCTTGGAAGCTGTGGGGCTGAACTGGGCTGGATCCAGCAGAGGCAGCAGTGGCCAGGTTCTGTATGGAGAGTGGGATGGAAAGGTGACAGCACTGGGGCAGACAAAGGCATAGCAGTGGCTTCAAATAAACAAACACATGCATAAACAAACAAACAAACAGCAGGGAATGTGCAGCTACAGCAGAGTCATTCTGGGTCAAATGTAAAGACAGAAGGACCGATTGTGCAGGGTCATGGTCAGTGGAGCACCGTAGTGGGGGGTGGGAGGGGGAAGCTGGGATCCACATAGTTGAGCAAAGAAAACATGATGGTCTGGGGACCCTGCTGCTCTTATATTCAATGTCATCGACACGTGGCCCAAGGGTAGAGACTGTGCATCCTCTTCCCTTCCCTGTATTCCTATCCTCCTGAGAGAGGAGAGGGTTGTTCAGCCTCGGAGGTTGTGGCTGCGGGAGTGAGCTCCAGGGTTCTGACCAGGGGATTCAGCCGGAGAGGCTGTGGCCTTCCACCGCTCAATGTGGTGCTGGGTGTAGTCGTACCCTTAAAGAATAATTTACAATAAGAAACAACATATTCTATAAGCATAGTGACGTTAGGCTCAAAGGCATTATAAGCCTACCTCCGTGATATAAGAGTATATATTATATACTAGAGTTGAAATTTATATCAACCAGTCTATCCACTCATTTCACAGATAGGTAAATTGAGTCCTGGTGAGTTCAGTGAATTTCCTAAGATTACACATGTTCTCAACCCTCCTAATCCAATGTTCTTTCTCCTGTCCTTTGTAAATAAGGGTATTTTCTTTAGACCAACCTTACAAATGCTGGTGGAATGACTTGGAAACTCTCCAGGGACACCTGCTTTGAGCAGTATCCAAGGGTCCCCACTCACCCTCCAATGTACACAGAGAGAAGTTACAGCCAGCTATGCTGGAAGAAGTGATAGGGAGGACACAGGTCTGTCGCAGGGAAAGTACTCAATGAACACTTGCTGGATGATATATTTTGGGGTTAGAAAGAGTCAGAGAATTTAGTTTTTATTTGAACCCATAATTTGCTAGGAGAAAAGAAAGTGATACAAAGAAAGATAACACAAAGAGAGCTGGAACTAAGTAGAAATGGATGGCTCACATTCCCCTGGGGCACTGGCCAGAAAATAAAAGCCAGGTACCATTCTGTCCCCTTAATTAGGCGTAATTACAGGGTGCCCAAGCAGAAGGTAGTTTCCCGTGGTGGCCAATCCCTGCTACTCCCTGAAGAGAGAGGATGAAACGGTCCCTCAGCCTTATGTGCTCTTAGGCTGTATTCCCCATGGTTAAGGTGAGGAGGGTGCATTCCGGAAGCCCCCCAAATGCAAGCTTCCCGTCTTTAATACCTTATAGGAAAGATACTTCCACATACTTGTAGTCCCCTCAAATGTAATACATCCAAAACTCAACTCTAACATTCTTTCTCCCAAGTGAGCTTTCTCCCCAGCTTCCCCAAACGCTGTTGCTGATGGTGATAATTCTTCCAGTCCATCTCATACTCCTCCCTGCCTTCTGCCTCTCCTCCTGTGCAAGGTCCCACAACCTAACACCTGGGCTGTTTCAGTGCTCTCCTGATTGATTTCACCAGTGTTTCTTTCTTAAATCGCATAGTTGGGGACACAGCACTCCCTACTAACAAATGCACAGTAGTTCCCCATGACACGAACATGTAGTTCAACACCTTAATTTGGCTTTTAGAGTCATCTACCATCCTCTATCCTAGTTACCTCCCCTCCTGCCAAACTCATTACTCACTCAATCATTCCCACTTCTAGGCCACCATTCCCACTTTCCCATTTTTATTCCCTTACCAGGGATCTCCCCCTTAATCAGTGACATAAAGGAGGCAAAGGGCCCAATGCCCTTTACTTAGTAAGCACTCAGTAAATATCAGCTCTCTTCAAAGTCCACGGCCACTCCTCCTCACCAGGAAGATTTCCTCAGCAACCCAGCTTGCCCGCCATCTCTAGCACCTGTTTGACATTTAGCTTTGGTTACCCTTGTTCTCTTAACTTTCGACTTCATCTCGACCCTTGAGCAGAGGCTCTTACGGGTTTGTGTTTCCATCACTTTGTATTTCTCTGTATTTCCGTCAGTATGTACCGTGTCCTGTAGAGAGTGAGAGCTGAGTACCTTGCACCGACGATAATGTCACAGCATCACTAGAATGTTATCCTCACCTCCAAACCCACCTGCATCACTGGCTCATCTCTCATCCCCTGCAGCCGAATTCCAGAAATGTAAGAGTTTCAGATGAAGAAAGTAGTAAGAGGTGGAAAGAAAACAAGTATTCATTGGTTACCTCCTGTAGACAAGGTAATCGTCTTTGTTCTTTCAGAAGGTGTCTCCTCATACAAAGGAAGGATAATATAAAGGTGGGAATTGATTCAGTCAGGGTAACAAATGTTGGTGTCATCGCTTAGAACTGGAGTCTGTAAACTTCTGACTCCCACTGCCAAGGTGAGTTTAGATGGACTTTAACTCAACCAGATACCCATTCATGAGAATGATGGTGAAAGTGTTGGGAACTTAAGTCGGCCCCAGTAAGAAAACCCTTATAAATTTCATGAGAGCTCAGGAGAGATTTCTATCTGTCTTACTTGGGCTGGCAAGCTTCACCGTGTTTTCTCTGACTCTAGGTTAAGTCACCTACCACCTTGATATCTCGTATATGTAAACCTAGGGCAGTTGGGGTTCTCTTGACAAGTACATCTTCTTCCAAAACATGTTTGACAAAACTTGTCTAAATGTTTTGTAGACATTACCCTTTGAGTAAGAAAAAGGCTTTGCTCATCACTCCCCTTTCACAGATGGGAAAACTGAGGTACAGACCATTACAATGACTTGTCCATTGTTTCATGACACACCAGTATGCCCTTCCTTGCCCTAGTAGGCTAGTCTGTTGCCCATCCTAGAGTGAAAATGGTAGACTTCTCCTGGCTAATGACCACCACACATGTATCTCATATATTGGTGGCAACTTCTAAGAAAACTGGGCATTACAAGTGGGAAAGGGTCATCCGCTTGAGGGAATTTTATCTAAATGACACACAGTTCATGAAACCATAATACTGCTGACCTAGAGCCATGGTTCATCAAGGCAAAGGTTGACACCCAGTTTAAGTGCTAGCTCGTCAAAGAAAGGTTTACATGGGATGGTCCTAGTTTATAAGGCTCAGAATTGATGGTAATAAAAGTTCTTCATGATGGCTCTGGTCTCAGTGTCACTAAATGGGAAATGGAATTGACTGCTTCTCGGTTTCCCATGCCGTGCATCAGGCATCATGTGACTACTCAGAAGAACAAAAAGTAGCATCAGGCTGTTGCTATGGAGACTTAAGAACCATCTGAATTGCTGTGGCATCATAAAAGCAAAATTCCAATCATCAGTCTTTAACTATAGGGCTGTTGAAATCTATCTCACATTTTTAGAATGTGTGACATTTAACACACTGATGAATATTTCCAGCTTCAGAATACATTCCCTGCTTTCATATTTAGATGGGATTTTTCAGTTCAACTGGCTGGATTTTTTTTCTTCTTTTTTCTCCTGGTGAACGCTCCATCTCCTTATGCCTGATTGCAGTTCTTTATATAATTATTTCCTAGATGTTGCTTCATCCTTGCTTCCTATTTCCTCTTTTTTCTATAATTAAAACTATCTTCTTGCTGTCTGCAGATCTCGTCTTCCACCAGGATATCCTTAGTTCTATGTTTCAAATCCCTGGTTAAAACATCACCCAGACCTTAATCCCCACTGGTCTTAACTGATCACACTTTAAGCCTTAGTTGCTAATAATCAACAATTCTGAGCCCCAGTCAAAGGTGCGTAACTGCTTCCCTAGTGATTCTTTATCTCTGAAGTCACCATTCCCTTAATGTCCAAGGTGATCCCAACTTACTGACTTTTCCAGGCTTTGTATAGAAATCTTTCTTTTGGATCTGGAATAATCGATATGTCATTTCCACTTTTCTTTCTCCAAGAGAACTGCCAAAAGCATTTGGTTTAACTCTTTATACACCACCATTTTGGAAATACACACATACAAATATGTTGTTGACCTTATTTGAAAGATGTGGAAAAAGATTTATCAGCTGTTAAAACTAACAACTCTTATAACCTAGTTGGTGTAAAAGGGAAAAAAGGGGGGAAATTGTGAACACATAGCCAGGAAACACAAATTCTGTTCAAAGAAACGTGTTGAGTACACGGTCGTGTGATAACGTTTCCTCCACATTCTTCTTGTTCATCCAGATCAGCCTCTTGAAACCTTCCGGTTTATATAAGAGGCTTCGCCTTTGAACCTCTTTCCTTAAGAGAGTTTCAGGATCTCTTGGGCTTGTTTATTTTCTTCCTGTCTCTAAACCTCTCCAAAGAAGTGCCTTCTTGCTCTCTCCACAGTGTCAGACAGTCCGCTCAGGCACGTCGGTGGGCGTGGCAGTACCATCGTGTGACTTTCAGTCTGTGAATTTCCAGGAACTGACATCTTCTCCTCTGCATAACTGAATTTTAAAGCATAATGAATCCCTTGAAGTTTTTAAGCCTTTTGGAGTCAACGTTCTCTTCCAGAGGTCACCAGGATCTTCCAGAGGCTGATGTATTTATTTGCGATTACATCTCTAATCACTACCCCCGTAGGCTGCAGGGTCAGGGCTGTGTACATAGCAATGTGCACCAAACATATTTGCACAGAGAGTAATGCCACAAAAAAGGTAAAGAGTAACAGTCTGTATTTGCCGACTTCAACATCAAGGACCACACTGTTATTTTTGTCAATATCTAGGTCAAGTGAAATACCGAATTCAGAAATTCCACTCTGGGCCAACCATGGCTAATTTTGTTTTATTTTTGAATAAGATTTCTGGCAGTCACTATCTGGTGAAGAACATGCTCTTATTTCAGATAAGTTTTAAATACATTTTGATTGTTTGTAAATCAATGAATTGTACTCTGCTTTTTCCTGACAGGTTGCCTCTTAATTAATCAACCAATCAACTAAGAATAATGCTGCCAGGAATGGGCTTTGCTGTAAGAACTGACTTTGGTGATGCTTGCAGTTAACTGTTTCAGGTCTGGAGACCTTGTCTTTTCAATTAGAAACTAAACATCCATTAAAAAAAAAAGTCATACTGCCTTGGTTTTTAATTCTCAGGCTGTCTTATCACACACCAAGTGTGCAAACAAACAAGCAACATGCTGAGTGAATGAAAAACCATAGGAATGAATGCAGAACCAGACCCAGAGGAATCTTCAAGGAGCTTACAACTTTGTTGGGTAGAGAAGAGACCAGAAACCAATCATAATTAATAAAAGATGGTCTATGAAGCCAGCAAGATGATATAGTAAAAACAAGAGATGCTGTATGAAGGGAGAAAGTGCAGAGGATGTTAATGACTGGAATTTGGGGGGAAGAAGTCATGGCTCCTGGGAGATGTGGTTCGGATTTTTCAAAGTAGGTAGAATCTGGATACATAGGGCAGAGACAGACTAGGGAAAGGCAGAATGGACAACCTCAGAGGGGCAAGCATAGCAGAAGATTCAGGCAGAACCAAATGGTCCTTACTTAGACACCACTACACAGGGGTATTGCTTGTCGGAAACTGCCACTTAGATCTGTTTGCTTCTATTTTGCCTCTTCAGCAACAATTAAAGAGGTTCTTTAAACCCGAGTCTTTACAAAGGCAAGAGGATTCATAGAAAAAAATGGAAGACCACGGAGTGAGCAAGAGACTTTGTTAATCAGTCATCTTAAGCATAGAGCATTAGCAATACACTAAAAATTACATAGCCACCTATATATGCATTGCCACATATGTATACATATGAGATGATACACTGATGGAGTCATGGTAAGCTTGATACTTTATCTGTAGTTTGCTTTATTGTGTTTATTTTTTAAGCTGTGTAGGTCTTTGAACAAACGTGTGCTTAGAAATAGTGCTATGAAGTCCTACTATCAACTCCAGACTCTTCTCACTAAGCCGCCGGCACACTTCTCAGTTTGATGAGGTTGAGGGAAATGCATCACCCCTCCACAAGGGCTCTTTGTTCTTTTTCTCAGTTGGTTCTGTTGTGAGAACTGATCTGCTCTAGCCCACATCCCATACTTATGTGGAATCTTCCCCGTGTCAAGGCTGATACACACACACTATGGAAATGCCCATTCTTTCTCCAATTCTTTGAAGATCAAATTTTAAAAACAGAGTTTACAAGTTATATTTCTGCAAAGAGCCAGATATCTTGATGGAGGCCCAAACCTAATAAGGAAGACGCCAGGGAGGTTCATGCCCCTCCACTGCACACTTGGTTAAGTGATCTGCTGCTGCTGTCTGCTGATGCCCAGGGATGGCTCCTGCGATCTGTCACCATGCAAAGATAGGGGTGTGTGTGCATGTGTACGTGTGCCTGCTTTTTGAGGGGAGGGAGGGAAACTTTGAAGACTCCGATCTTCACAGGAAGAGCATTACTTCTGGGTTGTGGACCTTCATGATGGTCCCCTCCCCTTGTTCACAAAGGAACCACCACCTCCACTTCACACACTCACCCAGCCCCTCACTCAGACCTACTCACACCACCTCCATCCCTGCCAGGTGCCCAAACTCTCCACAGTCTGCTGTTAGCCTGACTGACTCACGTTCACCCACATGTGTGCTCCATTATGTAGGCTCACCTTAGCCCTATAAAAAAGTCTGAGTTTCACATGAACATCTGGATGCTCTTTTTTTTTTTCTTAATTGAGGTGACATTCACATAACATAAAATTAACCATTTTAAAGTGAGCAATCCAGTGGCATTTAGTACTTTCATAATGTTTTGCAGCCACTACCTAGTTCCAAAACATTTCATCCCTCCAAAAGGAAATAGTGAATATATTCATCACCTCAAAAAGAAAAGGTGTATCTATTGAGCACTTGCTCCCTATTCCTCTCTCTCCCCAGCCCGTGACAGCCACCAATCTGTGATCTGTCTCTATAGATTCACCTCTTCTGGGATTTCATGTAAATGGAATCATATAGTATGTGACCGTTTGTGTCTGGCTTCTTACTCTGTGTATGTTTTTGAGGTTCATCTGTGTTGTCAGTACTTTATTCCTTTTCACGACCTAATAATATCCATCAGGTGACTTGTTTATGCCATCAGCAGTTGATGAGTATTTGAGTTGTCTCTGTCTTTTGACTATTGGGAATAATGTTGCTCTGAACATGTGTGTGCATGTATTTGTTCCAGTCTCTGCCTCCAATTCTTTGGGATCTGTACTCAGGAATGGAATGGCTAGGTCATATGATACTTCTATATTTAACTACTTAAGAAAACACCAAGATATTTTCACAGCAGCTGCACAAACATCTGGATTTAAGCTGGAAAATACCGAGAACTCCAGAAGATCTTGTATAGTTATCTAAAGCTGCTTTCTGCCCTCTCCTATCTCCCAGCAGGTGACTGAGCGAAAGAACCAGCTGTGTGGCTTCCTCATGGGAGAAACAAGCTTCGCCTCCCCCAATAAAACAGGCACCGGGAGACATAGGGCGCGATGAGGCAAAAGGAGAAATAGTAGAGGTCTATGAACACGTGGCAAAGTGAATCCAGAGCTTGAAGAATGGTCTTCCCTCTAGATCTAGAAATTATCCTAAGGAAGTTGTGTAAGACGGCATAACTATAGATAAGGAAATTATTTCAGAATTATTTTCATAGTGAAACTTAAATGTCCAATCTGCAAGACAATTTAATTCTATCAAGGTACCTGCAATCATACTTAACCGTATTTTATTTGTGAAAATGTTCACAATAGTATATTAATTGGAGAAATAAACACAACTATGTATCATGATGTCGTTATAAACATAGGTTATAGGATTAAACACAAACATTCATGTATGTTTGTGTGTCTGTGTGTGTAGTCTGCATGCATGAGAAACTGAAGGAAATATGCCAAAAAATCTTTACAATGGGACCCCCTGTGATTATCATTTTCATTTTTATATGTATCTCCATTTCCCATATTGCCTACAATGAACTTCTATGACAAAAACAAACCACTGAAGAGATGCCAGAATATTCACCTGTTTCTTCACTAATTAATCCACCTATACATTCCTGTATTCGCTCATTAACCACATATCAAACCCTTTTTCCACACCACATGGGGAGATTGGTGGTTAAAAAAAACAAAACAAGGAACATTCCTACCTTTGAGAACTTTTAATTTCTAAAATGTCAAGACGATGGAATTTATGAAATCTCACATTTCATGAACCCCTCTTTCTTATCTCCTTAAATAAAATGTAAAGACTTCCTTTTGTCCTCATAAAATGTTATCCTTACTTATATTTCAAATGTTATTTGAAAAATGCTTCATCTGATGTCTCAGAGTCCATCTAAAATTCTGAGCCTCGTCCTGGTTTTGGAGAGGAATGCCACTACTCCACTTCAGATTGGTCAAAGCATTAAGTAATCATCTCTCTGCCTACTTTTCCTTCCTTCCTTAAAAATTAAATAGCAATTCTTATTCTCAGGGCAGGTTTAAATAGAACAATGAGAATTGTTGTTAGTAGTGTATGTTATTTCTTTCTTCTATAATGTCAGAAATAATCAACCGTATTCCCTTGACATTCCTTTTTTTTCTGGTAGACTAGATGTCCTGATTTTTATTTTTGCTTGAGTGGAAATACCCAGAGGCATTAAGGATAGTGCCTATTACAATCCAGTAAGTTAGAAATGGAACAAGAACTAGAAACCAAATCTCTAAAATCTGGCTCCAGATTTCATCTAAATTTGGAAAGGAAGGCATACCTGGGAGAGAACGATGCCTACATGAGAGCACATCTTTCTCACAAAAGTACAATGTCTCCCCTGTGCTTCTTTGCATTGGAAATCAGTTGCTATGAGGAAATGGCAGAGACATGCAGGGCGGCAGTAATAGCCTAAAAACTACCAGGAAAAATGATTTCCCTAAGGTTCCCCATTTATTCCGTTCTCTCCTCAGATGATAAACAAGTTTGCTCAGTTTTGAACATCAAGTCTGACTCTCCTTGCCGAGAGATCTCCAGGTGTCCCCTGCTACAGGAAGAGTCAAGCTGGGTCCAATCAATTCATTCTGTGATTGCCAGGCAAGGAGGAGGTAATATTTATCACAGAAAAGACCAGAGTGAAACCGGCTCCTTTTCTGAGGATGTATGCCATTATGAAATTATTAGCTGCACGTTGGATTAAGTCCATCAAAACCTTCAGTGTACACACAGCCCAGGAGAGGTTCACAGAGGAAGGTGGCCATTGTGTACACCGTCACAGTTCCTTGTGCCCACAGTGAACATATGTGAACTACGAATCTGAATTAAATTGTTCTTTAACACTTCACAACACTGAAATGTTTCATTCAGCATATCCAGAGATAAGTCATGATGTCTCTTTATCAGCTTTGTGTGAAAGATCAGTAGAGGCAGAGATTCAACAAAGACTTTCTCAGGGAAGGCAAGTCAGTTACAATGGTCAGGAACTGAAAAAACATATTCTGACTCCCATCTTAAAACTTTTTAGGGGGTTGGTATAGCTCAGTGGCAGAGTGTGCGCTTAGCAAGCACGAGGTCGTGGGTTCAATCTCCAGTACCTCCATTAAAACACACACACACAACAAACTTTTCCATGTAACTATAAGCGTGCACACACACACACGTACACACACATGCACACGTACACGTACAGTCATAGGGGAGGAGCGCAGGAATCTCATTAGTGGGAACCTGGGATGTCTGGGGCTGAGTAGGACCAGAAATTAAGACCAATAAACCCTGAGGGACTCAAACTTGATCTCCCCTACAAGGATCAATCCCAGAGTCTCTCACCAGGCTCACCTTCAGCCAAACACCCAAAAGCTCAACCTGCAAGAAGTCCAGAAAGGTTGTAAGACATTAAAATGTACTATTATCAAACTGTTTGGGGCACGTGGAGAACACGAAAAGATTCATATCAAAGGCTAAAATTCAACTGAAGTCAAAATATGAAGGTTCTACTTTCATAAAAGGACAAAACACCCCACAAACTGAAATATTTCCTACATACGTCATTGACATGTAGAGGCTGTGACCTCAGAGGGGCTGATTGAGGGTGTGCATCACAGCAGAGTCCACAGGGTATTTACTCTTACGGTCACCGGGTGTTTGCTTAGAAATGCTTTTCCCAACGTAAGTCAATGGCCCAAAGTAAGTCATTTAGTGAGAAATCTCTCAAATGTCAGTACTGTAATTACCAATGCTGAAGTGTGATCACTTGAAATCAGACATAAAGGGATTCGTATATGAAGTGACTCGCCCCCATCTCTGTGTCCAGCCCTAGATCTCTAAATAGGGTGGGCAAATTTTTGTCTTGGGGAAGGATGATGTTGAAGGGAGGCCAAGGCCAGGCAGAGGAAGGCAGGCAACCCTGTCTCGGATGGGTGGATGCATTCCCAGTAGTTTGCCAGCCCAAACTCCGTGAATCCTAAAATTGCTACTTCTGTCCTCAACTTCTCAGCCAGTCACAAGACCTAGAATTGTCCCTGTGGCTATTTAAGGTGGCTCAGAAAGCTGCCACCAGGTGGCGCCACAACAAGGCTGTGACCAAAAGCCCAAACCAGATGCTCAGTTCTTCGATTCATTAACCTCATAATTGAGGAGCTTCATATTTTATAGGACTGGTAAATGGGGACCCCACCAATTGTATTATGGCTGTCGTGTTAGGATAACTTTTAAGAGTGAAAGGAGACTATAATTATGCTGGAGCAAAAGACATATTTATTCAAGGCAAATGAGATACATAAATCACCCTAGTTAAGGCAGGGTTTATGTTATAATAATAATAATATTATTATTATTTTATATTATATTGTTTTTAAGTTCTTTGTGATACACATATACATACATGTAAACTGCATGGTAAAATGCCAGCCTCATGCCAATGCCTGAGTGTCTACAGCATATTAACTGCAGAAAACAATCACATCTCATGTATGTGAGCTTTGAGAAACCAGTATTCCCTAACCATTCCAAAAAGATGGAAAAGTCCTCCTTCTTCACTTCCCATTGCCCGTTCTGCCGGCTCAACCTGTCTCCTGATATTTCTGCTGTTGGTCTCTTTGGTGAGTCTGGGAGTCTTCGGGACAGATCACGTCAACTTTGGTGGCTTCCCAGCCCACACTTTAGTCCAGCAAAGTACCCCCTATCAAGACATACACCAGAACAGCCTCCCAGAATTGCTTGACTTTCAAAATAAGTTCCCAAACATAAGAGGTGAGATGGTAACACAAGTGGGTGCAATAGGTACCAGTGGGGTGTGGCTGCTGGGACACAGAAGGTCCTTTATTTGAGGTCCCCAGGAATGAGAGAGGAGCAGATCTCAGCAAGGACGGAATTTCTTTGAGTGTGGAGGCTTGGGGTGAGGGAGGTGTGGGCCCTCATGTTAGATGACCTCATTTGGACTGACAAGCTTGTGAGACCTGGGATTTAGAGGCCACAGCCAGGCCATTTCCATGAGGCAGTGGAACACGCATCAGTCAAAACAGCCAGGCCACTGGCGCTTGGAAGGGCAGGGCTGCTCTGGAAGCCCTCTTGTCAGGCACGGTGAAAACAAAGCTGGATGAAGGGGTCCAGGCCATTCTACTAAGCTTGAAGCAAAGGGTGGAGGAGATCCCCAGGCTCTGGTGACCAGGGGACTGGACACCAGGGACATGAGGATGCTGGTGAGCAAGTTGGTTTCACCGGGGACTTTACTGACTCCTCAGATCCTTTTCTGTTTCCTCCTGTGTCTCCCTCACCCTCTTGTCTGGTTGTACTCTCATTGATCTTATCACAGACAGGCTTTGTTGACCAGATGAGTACTTCCGCGTTACTCTGGGATCTCCCTGACGCAGCAGGCACTGATCCGTTTTCTTCTTTCTTCTGGTCATCCTGGAGCCCTCCTGCAAAAAGTGGGCTCCACATCTAAACAGGTCTAGCTGAACTTAAACTCTGATTCCAGAATTTTATGAGCTGTGAGAATGCTCTAAGCCTCAGTGTTCCAGCCTATGAAAGCTGGAGACCTAACATTTCCTGCCTTGCGGGGTGGTAGCGAGATTTAAATGGAACACTGCATTGAAGCCTCCCAGCACGGTGCCTGTCATTCATTCCTTAAATGCTGATAAATGGCAATTATATTTGGATTACACTTAATGCTCTTTGCTTAGCCTATCTTTCCTGTTTTCTCTTACTTTGAAATTAATTTAAAACTAATTTAAATTTCCTAATTTAATTTTAAATTAAATTTTAAAATAATTTTCCTTTCTTACCCAATTCCTTTTCCCTATCCAAAAAAAATTTGATTTCACTTTACTAGTTTTATTTAATTTATTTAACTTATTTAAAAATTTTTTTGTTTTTTTTCCAGAGTGGGGGTGGTAATTAGTTTTATTTATTTACTTTTTTAGTGGCGGTACTGGGGATTGAACCCAGGATCTCATGCATGCTAAGCATGCCCTCTACCACGGAGCTATACCTTGCCCTCTCTACTACTTTCATTTTAAGGAATTATCTGTTGATTTTATTCTGTTAAATTTCATTTAAAATGTTTTAATTCCATCTGTTTTACTATTGTTTCAATGATCATTTATTTATTTATTTATTTATTTATTTTTTATTGATTTATAATCATTTTACAATGTTGTGTCAAATTCCAGTGTTCAGCACAATTTTTCAGTCATTCATGAACATATACACACACATTGTCACATTTTTTTCACTGTGATTTATCATAACATTTTGTGTATATTTCCCTGTGCTATATAGTGTAATCTTGTTTATCTATTCTACAATTTTGAAATCCCAGTCTATCCCTTCCCACCCTCTACCCCCCTGGTAACCACAAGTCTGTATTCTCTGTCCATGAGTCTATTTCTGTCCTGTATTTATGCTTTGTTTTTGTTTGTTTGTTTGTTTTTGTTTTTTAGATTCCACATATGAGCGATCTCATATGGTATTTTTCTTTCTCTTTCTGGCTTACTTCACTTAGAATGACATTCTCCAGGAGCATCCATGTTGCTGCAAATGGCATTATGTTGTCGGTTTTTATGGCTGAGTAGTATTCCATTGTATAAATACACCACTTCTTCTTTATCCAGTCACCTGTTGATGGACATTTAGGCTGTTTCCATGTTTTGGCTATTGTAAATAGTGCTGCTATGAACATTGGGGGTGCAGGTGTCATCCTGAAGTAGATTTCCTTCTGGATACAAGCGCAGGAGTGGGATTCCTGGGTCATATGGTAAGTCTATTCCTAGTCTTTTGAGGAATCTCCACACTGTTTTCCATAGTGGCTGCACCAAATTGCATTCCCACCAGCGGTGTAGGAGGGTTCCCCTTTCTCCACAGCCTCTCCAGTATTTGTCATTTGTGGATTTTTGAATGACGGCCATTCTGACTGGTGTGAGGTGATACCTCATTGTAGTTTTGATTTGCATTTCTCTGATAATTAGTGATATTGAACGTTTTTTCATGTGCTTTTTGATCATTTGTATGTCTTCCTTGGAGAATTGCTTGTTTAGGTCTTCTGCCCATTTTTGGATTGGGTTGTTTATTTTTTTTCTTATTGAGTCGTATGAGCTGCTTATATATTTTGGAGATTAAGCCTTTGTCGGTTTCACTTGCAAAAGTTTTCTCCCATTCCGTAGGTTTTCTTCTTGTTTTATTTCTGGTTTCCTTTGCTCTGCAGAAGCTTATAAGTTTCATTAGGTCCCATTTGTTTATTCTTGATTTTATTTCTTCTAGGAGAAAATTTTTGAAATGTATGTCAGATAATGTTTTGCCTATGTTTTCCTCTAGGAGGTTTATTGTATCTTGTCTTATGTTAAAGTCTTTAATCCATTTTGAGTTGACTTTTGTATATGGTGTAAGGCAGTGTTCTAGCTTCATTGTTTTACATGCTGGTGTCCAGTTTTCCCAACACCATTTGCTGAAGAGACTGTCTTTATTCCATTGTATATTCTTTCCTCCTTTGTCAAAGATTAGTTGACCAAAGGTTTGTGGGTTCATTTCTGGGCTCTCTATTCTGTTCCATTGGTCCATATGTCTGTTTTGGTACCAATACCATGCTGTCTTGATGACTGTAGCTCTGTAGTATTGTCTGAAGTCTGGGAGAGTTATTACTCCAGTCTCTTTCTTTCTCTTCAGTAATGCTTTAGCAATTCTAGGTCTTTGATGGTTCCATATAAATTTTATTATGATTTGTTCTAGTTCTGTGAAATATGTCCTGGGCAATTGGATAGGGATTGCATTAAATCTGTAGATTGCCTTGGGCAGTGTGACCATTTTAACAATATTGATTCTTCCAATCCAAGAGCATGGAATATCTTTCCATTTTTTAAAGTCTTCTTTAATTTCCTTCATCAATGGTTTATAGTTTTCTGTGTATAATTCTTTCACCTCCTTGGTTAGATTTATTCCCAGATATTTTATTACTTTGGATGCTATTATAAGGGGATTGTTTCTTTACTTTCTTTTTCTGTTGATTTATCATTAGTGTAAAGAAATGCAACTGATTTTTGAGCATTAATTTTGTAACCTGCTACCTTGCTGAATTCTTCAATCAGCTCTAGTAGCTTTTGTGTGGACCTTTTTGGGTTTTCTATATATAGTAACATGTCGTCAGCATATAATGACACTTTTACCTCTTCTTTTCCAATTTGGATCCCTTTTATTTCTTTCTCTTGCCTGATTGCTGTGGCTAGGACTTCCAGGACTATGTTGAATAGGAGTGGTGATAGTGGGCAGCCATGTCTTGTCCCAGATTTTAGTGGGAAGCTTTTGAGTTTTTCACTGTTGAGAACTATGCTGGCTGTAGGTTTGTCATATATAGCTTTTATGATGTTGAGATATGATCCCTCTATACCCACTTTAATGAGAGTTTTTATCATAAGTGGGTGTTGAATTTTATCAAATGCTTTTTCTGCATCTATTGAGATGATCATGTGGTTTTTGTCCTTTCTCTTGTTGATGTGATGTATTACATTGATTGATTTGTGTATGTTGAACCAGCCTTGTGTCCCTGGGATGAATCCCACTTGGTCATGATGTATAATCTTTTTTATGTGTTGTTGGATTCTACTTGCTAAAATTTTGGTGAGGATTTTGGCGTCTATGTTCATCAGTGATATTGGCCTATAATTCTCTTTTTTTTGTAATGTCTTTGCCTGGTTTTGGTATCAGGGTGATGGTGGCTTCATAGAATGAGTTTGGGAGTATTCCCTCCTTTTCAATTATCTGGAAGAGTTTGAGAAGGACTGGTATGAGTTCTTCTTTGTATGTTTGGTAGAATTCCCCAGTGAAGCCATCCGGTCCTGGACTTTTATTTGTAGGGAGGTTTTTAATTGCTATTTCTATTTCCTTTCTAGTGATTGGATTGTTCAAGTGTTCAGTTTCTTCTTGATTCAGTTTTGGTGGACAGTATGTTTCCAGAAACTTGTCCATCTCCTCTAGGTTATCCAGTTTCGTTCCATAGAGTTTTTCACAATATTCTCGTATGATATTCTGTATTTCTATTTTGTTTGCTGTAATTTCTCCATTTTCCTTTCTTATTTTGCTAATTTGTGCTCTCTCTTTTTTCTTCTTTGTGAGTTTGGCCAGAGGTTTGTCAATTTTATTTACTTTTTCAAAAAACCAAGTTTTGGTTTGGTTGATTTTTTCTATGGTCTTGTTAATCTCTATTGTATTTAATTCCTCTCTGATCTTTATTATTTCCTTCCTTCTGCTGCTTTTTGGGGCTTTTTGTTCTTCTTTTTCTAATTGATTCAGGTGGTGGGTTAACTTGTTTATTTGAGATTGTTCTTCTGAGGAAGGCCTGTATCGCTATAAACTTCCCTCTTAGCACTGCCTTTTCTGTGTCCCATAGGTTTTGAGTGGTTGTGCTTTCATTATCATTTGTCTCAAGGTATATTTTAATTTCAGCTTTGATTTCCTCATTGATCCATTGTTTTTTCAATAACATATTGTTTAATCTCCATGCTTTTCTTTTTTTCTCCTTTGTTTCTCTGTTGTTGATTTCCAGTTTCATGGCACTGTGGTCAGTAAAGACGCTTGAGATAATTTCTACCTTCTTAAATTTGTTGAGGTTTCTTTTGTGTCCAAGTACGTGATCGATCCTGGAAAATGTTCCATGTGCACTTGAGAAGAATGTATATTCTATTTTTTGGGGGTGTAAAGCTCTGAAAATATCCACCAAATCTATTTTTTCTATTGTAGTATTTAATTTCTCTGTTGCCTTGTTTATTTTCTGTCTGGAAGATCTGTCTAGTGATGTTAATGCAGTGTTAAAATCTCCAACTATGATTGTATTCCCATCAATATCCCCTGTTATCTCTGTTAGAAATTCTTGTATGTACTTAGGTGCTCCTATATTGGGTGCATATATATTAACGAGTGTAATATCTTCATCTTGTATCACTCCTTTAATCATTATAAAATGTCCTTCTTTATCTTTCTTTATGGCCTTTGTTTTAAAGTCTATTTTGTCTGAAATCAGTACTGCAACACCTGCTTTTTTGGCTTTTCCATTTGCATGGAATATCCTTTTCCATCCTTTCACTCTCAATCTATATGTGTCCTTCTCCCTAAAGTGGGTCTCTTGTATGCAGCATATTGAAGGTTCTTGCTTTATTATCCAGTCTGCCACTCTATGTCTTTTGACTGGAGCATTTAGTCCATTAACATTTACAGTAATTAATGATAGATGTGTGTTTATTGCCATTTTGAACTTATCTTTGCAGTTGAATTGGTATATCCTCTTTGTTCCTTTCTTCTTCCTTTTGTGGTTTGGTAATTTTCCTTTGTATTATCATGGATTTTATTTAATTTTTGTGACTTCCTTGTAAATTTTTGACTTGTGGTTACCCTTTTTTGTAAATCTATTAACCTATTACTATAACTGTTTTTATTAAACTGATAATAACATGATCTCAAACCCATCCTACTGTTAAAAAAATTTAAAAAAGAAAGAAAAGAAATTCTATATTTCCCTGCCTCCTTCTCCCACTCTCAGTGATTTGTATGTCTTCTTTTATAATTTCGTGTTTTCTTTATTTGTAATTCATGAGTTATCACCTTTCCAGCTGTGAGATTCTCATTTCTGTAGCATCCTGCTGCTTTTCTATTTAGAGTAGACCTTTCAATATTTCTTTTAGCATGGGTTTAGTGTTGCCAAACTTCTGCAGCTTTTTTTTTTTTTTTTTTTTTTTTTGTCTGTGAAACTCTTTATTTCTCCTTCTATCCTAAAGGATAGCCTTGCTGGATAAAGTATCCTAGGCTGCATCTTTTTTTCATTCAGGGCTTTGAATATATCTTGCCACTCCCTTCTGGCCTGTAGTGTTTGTGTACAGAAGTCAGCTGAGAGCCTTATGGGGGTTCCCTTGTAATTCACTCTTTGCTTTTCTCTTGCTGCCTTTAGAATCATTTCTTTATCCTTGACTCTGGCCATCTTGATTATGATATGTCTTGGTGTGGGTCTATTTGGATTCTTCCTGTTTGGGACCCTCTGAGCTTCCTATACTTGGATATCTGATTCCTTCTTTAAGTTTGGAAAGTTTTCAGTCATGATTTCTTCAAAAACCTTTTCAATCCCCTTTGATCCCTTTTCCCCTTCTGGGACCCCTATTATGTGAAGATTGGGATGCTTTATATTATCCTATAGGTCCCTTATGCTATTATCATTATTTTTTATTTGCTTATCTTGTAGTTCTTCTGAATGGGTGCTTTCTATTGCCCTGTCTTCTAGATCACTAATTCGTTCCTCTGCATTAACTAGTCGGCTTTGCACAGCTATTAGATCATTCCTCATCTCTGTCAATGAGTTTACCCATTCTACTTGGCTCTTCTTTATAGCTTCAATTTCATTTTTGACATATTTTATATCTCTAAACACTATCTCTTTTAATTCCTTCAGCAATTTGATCACTCCTTTTTTGAAATCTTGATCTAGTAGGCTATCGATGTCTATTTCATTGATCTTTCTTTCAGGGGATTCCTCTTGTTCTTTTAATTGGGAAAGGTTTCTCTGCTTCTTCATCTTGCTCATACCTCTCTGGCACTGTGGTTTATGGAGTATCAGTTGTCTATTTTGGATCTTAAGGATTTTATCTATCTAATGCCTATTTAGGAATAGAACTTAGGAAAAAAGAAAGAAAAAAATAAGAGAGAGAGAAAGATTTTTAAAAGAAGGGAGAAAGAGGGTTTGAAAACAGTGTATAATGAATAATAGAAGAGCGAGTTGAAGCAGAGTATTAATCGGGTGGAGACGTCCTTTTAAAACCTTTAAAAAAAAGGGGGGGGTTGGGGAGATGAATAGATGTATTTGAAACCTGTGTCTAATCAATAACAGGACATCAAAACCCAAGAGAAATAGAAATGAATTAAGAAGTAAAAATTAAGAGAGTAATTGAAAATAGAACAGGTAAAAACAGATTAAAAAAAAAAAAGGGTTGTCGGTGTTCTCCTGGAGTCTGTGTGCTTTTAATGTGAAGTCCTTCTGTCTTCGTCCTGTTTTGGAAGCTCGGCTTGTTTTCATAGGCCCTCCGTTGGCGCCCTCTTCTGTGCTGCTCCCAACACCTGTCGGCAAGCAGATCGCGCCTCCTCCTAACACGGGGTCAGATGCAGCTCTCCTCTGCTGTGGGCGGGCGGGTCACTGCCCTCCCGGATGCCGCAGTCAGATGTTGCAGACTGGCCAGGCAGGAGGGCGGGTCGTGCCCCCTCCCAGCACCTCGGTCAGGGGTTGTGTTCCTGCCCGACAGGCGGAGGGCTGCTCTCCGCCTGCCTGCGCCGCAGGTAGCTCCGCTGCTCTGTGCGGCTGTGCCCTCTGCGCTGGCGCTCCGCCCTGGTCGCGCTCCGCGGGTGGGCTCGGGGAAGACCCAGGGGCAGCCTCGTCCCTGCTCCGAGCCAAGACCCAGCTCCTTGTTTGTCTTTGTGGAGCAAGTTCTCTGAGGGACCAGGATTGAAGGATCCTATCTGCCCCGGGCTGTAGGCCCGTCTCAGTCTGGCTTTTGAGGCTGCTAAGCCCTTCAGTGCAGATGCAGGTTTCATCCCCGCCCCCACCTGGGTGCTCAGCGCCGGGGAATATGGCGGCTGTGCCTGGGCCCCGCATCTCTTCCCCTGAAAAGTTTCCACGGGTTTTCAGAGATGGGGGTATGCACCCTTCCCCCGAGAGCACATCAACCTTGCTGTTTTATGGAGGGCCCAGGTTGTTCTGTCCTGTACACCCACAGCCACGGCGCCCAGCCCCTTGCAGTCCCCTGGAGCTGCCTCCGTGCAGCCGCCCCCGGCCTCCGCCCGGCTTGTGCAGCCTGGCCCTGCCCGCCGCTGCCGGCCCGCGTCTCAGGCTGGGTGTCGGGGGAACGCTCTGTGCCCCTTTAACTTAGTTCTGTCAGTCAAGGGCTGCTCTGTACAGCTCCGAGCCTCGGAGGCTCCCCCTCCGTCCCCGCTGGCCTCTCAGTTGGAGAGGGGAGACCCAGCGAGCGAGCGCCAGTCCTCCTTTGCTGCTCCCTCCCCGCGGGACCCGTCCCGCGCTGCTTTGCCTTTTGTTCTTTCTTTTTTCCTTTTCTCCTACCAGATTTTTGGCGTCTTTATCTTTTGAAGAGGGCGATGTTCTGTCGGAGTTCCGCAGGTGCTCTGGTTGGCTGAGTGGGTCTGTAGATGTGGGTCTTGGTGTATTTGTGAGAGAGGGTGACTTACGAGCGTCCTTCTACTCCGCCATCTTGACTCTTCTCCAATGATCAATTATTTAATTTATCCTTTATTGTCTTACATCAACTCTATTATGTATCAGATTTTAAATTTTCTTATTTATTTTGGTGACAACACTTAACATAAGAATAAGATCTATGGATTTAATGTAAAACCTGGTGACTATAGTTGATAACGTAATATTGCGCAATTGAAATTTGCTAAGGGAGTAGAGCTTAAATGTCACCAAAAATAAATAAGAAAATTCAAAATCTGATACATAGTAGCATTGATGCTTAAGAGCTACTTTCTTAGCAACTTTCAAATATATAACACGGTGTTATTAACTATAGTCACCACTCCATACATCCATCCCCCCAACTTGTTTATTTTATAACTGAGTTAGTACATTTTGACCCCCTTTACCCATTTCATCCACCCCTCCCCCACCTCTGGCAAATGTCTGTGTTCTCTGTATCTACGAGCTCCTTTGTTTGTTGTTTTGAGATTATACAGTATCTGTCTTTCTCTGTCTGACTTATTTCACTTATCATTATTTCCTCAAGGTTTATCCATGTTGTCACCAATGGCAGGATTTATTCCCTTTTATGTCTGTGTAGTATTCCATTGTGATCATTTCACAATACATACAAATACTGAATTATTATGTTGCACACCTGAAACTCATGTAATGCTATATGTCAATTACACTTCAAAAAAAAGATATATTATCTTAAAAAAAGTGGACAGAAAAGACCTTTTGTAAGCTATGGGAGAGTTAGTTTTTTCCCTGTATAAGCAACTTTTTTATTTAACCAGGTGCCTTCGGCATTGAAAAAGATGGCTGAAAATGGCTAATATTAATTACTGTACATAAAATAGATAAAAACCAAATTTCTTCTTTATAGCACAAGTAACTATATTCAATATCTTGTAGTAACCTATAATGAAAAAGTATATGAAAACGAATATATCTATGTATATGTATGACTGAAACATTATGCTGTACACCATAAATTGACACATTGTACCTGACTATACTTCAATAATAATGAAAAAAAAAGGCTGAAAAGAAGAAAGGGAGACCCATGGAAGGATGTCATTATACCCACCATTAAATAATTATTAACTGGGAGAGTGAGGCTTTAGGTAAGTGTGAAGACTCACAGCAAACTGAGTTATCTTCTGTCAAGGTGAATTGCCAGGGTCAAGGTCAATTCTTTTTCTCACAGCTGTAAAATGAGTCAACTAGGACCCACTCCACCACTCCACCAAGGAATAAGAAAGGTACATATGGCAACACTTGGGGCTATGACATCATTTTTACGAGACCTCTTTTTTTATTCCGTAAAGTTGCACTTGGTTTCTTTTTCTATGTGGGCACCTCAGAGGAACTCTCATATTTGATCAGCGCCTTTGGAGAAAGATAAAACATGATACTCACGTCTGTGCAGCTGGACCGAGCAGGGAGAAATCGGGAAGATTAGGCAAGGAGCTTTCACGCCCGAGATCACTTATCCGTGTGAAAAATCAAGCCTATTGAACACAAAACCCTGAGCCACCAAAATAACCGCACATCCAGGAAGGAAAGGAATAAATGGCCCCAGCAAAGCACAGAGAGTGACCCAACTTGGCTGCATTTCAAACAAATTTACTACCGTACTCTCCAAGCTCGGTTCTGCGCCTTTGTCTCAGCTGCTCTTTACCAAAGTTCTGCTGGCTCATTCCTCTTTTGTGATTAAGTGAGAACACTTGACTATTTTGTGTGTAAATCAAAGGTTTGCCTAAAACAGGATTTGGGTTTTCAACATTCTTATCTAAAAAGTTTCCTGTGCTATCCCATGCAGCGGCCAGCAGCTACAGGTGACTACTTAAATTAAAATGAATTATAAAATAAACAACAAGATCCTACTGTATAGCACAGGGACCTATATTCAATATCTTGTAGTAACCTATAATGAAAAAGAATACAGAAAATAGTATATATATATACATGCATAACTGAATCACTATGCTGTACACCAGAAACTAACACAACATGGTAAATCAACTCTACTTCAATTAAAAAAAAAGCAAAAGAAAAGAATTAGAATAAAATACCTACAAATTCAATGGCTCACATTTCAAGTACCCAACCACAGATGTATTGGCCAGTGTAGACATAGAGCTTTCTCATCACTGTGGAAACTTCTCCAGGCAATGGAAGGATTACAGAACTCAGCTTCCACTAAGCAACTGATTTATATTCCTGCAAGCCTTCCTGATGCTCTGAGAGGTCACCTTCCCTGTTCCCTTGTTGAGCTCCTGATTTGACTCCTAACGTAAGCTCAGATGCTGGAAATTCCCTGGGGGCTTAGGTGAGCAGGTTATTTAGAAACTGTTCACCCTCAGAGGCCTCTGCTTCATTTGGGATGCAAAATAAGACTTCCTCATCTTTGGAGCAGCCTCCCAAGATCACCATCGTGGTTAATTCTGTGCTTCAACATGACGGGATCACGGGATGCCCAGATTGAATGTCATTTCTGGGTGTGACTGTGAGGGCATTTAAATGAGATTAGCTGGGGAGTGGTGGGCTCAGTAGACAGCACTCCCCAGTGTGGGTGGGCACCACCCAACCCAGCAAGGGCCTGAGGAGACTACAAGGTGGGGGAGATTGGATTCACCCCCTTAATCCCGCCTCAATGCCGAGGGGTGACCTCTCTCTTCTCCTCCTGCCCTTGGACTGGGGCTCAGGCCATAGACTCCACTGGTTCTCAGGCCTTTGGTCTCAGACCGAATCACACCTCTGCCTTTCCTGGGTCCCTGGCTCATGGATGGGAGCCCGTGGGACTTTTCAGCCTCCGTAATCACGTGAGCCAGTTCCAATCACCCCTCTCATCGCAGTAAGTGTGCCCCTCTGCGGATGCTTCACGAAAGCCCATGGAAAGGCTAATCCACTAACTCCCTCAGCCCTCCCTGACCCTCCCAGACACGACCCACCTCAGGCCTTTCACCTTGGAAAGGGTGCAATTACCAGCTGACCCCGGGCAGATGTAGGGGTCACACTTCCACTCCCTGAACTACAGCAAAGATCACGCCAGTGGGACCGGGATGAGGACACACAGAGACCATGTGGGGGCAGCTGAGCCTCCAGCTTGGTTCCCTGGGGGATGGAAGGGGTCACGTCTGGTCTGGGGCCGTCTGGGCTGTGAGGACCTGCCGCTCACCGATGAAGCAAGAACACTGACTGTCATCCCCAGACTTTCTCTTCTGGAGCATCTTATTTCTTCCCGCGATTTGTCACATATTCTGGAAGGAGTGGGCTCAGACAGATAAACGCTGGCTCAGCTGGTCTTTCCAGGGGCCAGGCCCTGAGTCAGTGACCCCATCTGCCTCTCCATTCGGTGGGCATCGTGTCCGGCTACTGCCAATAGAAGCCCAGCGACTGACAGGCTGAAGGATTATTTTTCAAAGCTAAATATTCAGAACAATCGAGCAGACTCTCACCTCACCACACCTTCCCACCGTGAAAGTTCACGTGTCTTCCTCCCATCCCAGCTGCACACTGACTACCCCCAGCACTTAAATTGGAACAAAAAATTAAAAGATGGATTCACCACTTACAGGTTTTTTAAAAAAAACTATTGCCTATCTTTTCTCCTCATTAGAGGCCAATGTTTTACATTTGAATATATATTCATCTACTTTATTCTCTGTTGCTCCTTTTAATCCTCATTTCTTTTCTCTGCCTCTTATTTGTAGACCCAAATTTAAAAGCTAGTTCAAAATCCAGTCTTTAAAATGAGAAACAGGGGGCAGGATACAGCTCAGTGGCAGAGCTTGTGCTTAGCATGCATGAGGGTGGGGTCCTGGGTTCAACTCCCAGTACCTCCATTAAATAAATAAAATAAAATAAAATAAAATAAAGAATTTTTGCCTTAAAGAAGGAGAAATGAAATATATATATATTTTTTAATCACACAAAACATTATAAGTGAAATCCACGGGGCCTGTCCCGCTGACTGGGCAAAATAACACAACATTTCAGGGAAGCTGTTTCCCCAGCCCAATCGATGGCTTTAAAGTCACTCAAAACCTTTGACCTAATACTTCTCCTTCCGGGGAGTCAGCCTAAAGTTCCAGTCAGGTAGCCCCACAAAGATCTACGCTCAGGGATGTTCACCACGGTCTTACTTATGATGCGGAAAGCCAGAGAGGGGAACCAAAATGTTTAAGGTTAGGTAAACAATAGGTCTAGACTCTGGGATGTTATGTAACCACTGAAGGGCGTGCATTTAAAGAATATTTAATAGCATGAAAGTGCTCACATTATTATGTTCAGTGTCAAAAGCATAATCTAAATCTGCATGTGAAGTGTGAACTCAGTGAGGGTCCCCCACTCCCCCCTCCCCTGCAAAATGCCATTAATTGTGGTGTTCCCCGCCTTAAGACTTTCTCTAAGGGATCAATGAAATAAGCCTTGTAAATTCTTAGCACAGTGTTTAGCAGTGGCAGAGAGCGACGCATGTTAGCTGCTGTCAGAACACACCACACACACACACATGAGACATATATATGGAGTGAGAGAGAAAGACCAGAAGTAACACAAAGTACCAGCAGACGATGAGATTACTAGTGATGTTTATTTATTTCCTTCCTTTTTCATTTCCTTCCTCATACTATTTGAGTTTTCCATGTTATATGTTAAGCATATATTATGTTTGTAACATGAAGAAGACAAGACCAACCTGTCCTTACTATAATAAAATAAAGGTATTATTTAAATACCGCCCACTCCATCAGAGAGGCCATGGGTGAGGGTTCTGGTCATAATGGCCAAAAGAATCAAGGGTGATCAGGCTGCCCCTGGCTGTCGGGTCTCTGGTGAAGGATGTCACCTCCATGATAGAGAACTTCATTGACATGCGTGCAGACCCACATGTACTCACTCGCGTTCACACCCTGCCTTCTCATTTTATCCACCGTGAGGGTGTGGCAGGAGGAAGGTCTTTTCTAGCTGCCCCTAACAGCTTAAAGGGCTGTTATTGGTCCACATGGGGCTGAGGGGAGGGGACGTGAAGAATGGCTGCCTCTTAACATCCTCCCTAGGCTGACTTGCCACCCCCACCCCTGTTTCCCCGGTGGATCCATCAGGCCTCTGCCCACAGGTTGGGAATGTGAGGCCAGATGACCCCTGGTCATCCCTAAACTGGGATCTCTCCTTCCATAAGCAGGAACCTGAGGCCAGGGCAGAGCTGACACTCCGCCAGCACACAAGGGAACTTCCATACTGGTGTTGAAACACAGAAATACTTCCACAGTAGATGGAAAAGGGCTACTTTCCTGAGTGTCCCCAGCCCCTTCCCTCAGAGCCCGCAGGCCCGGCAATCAGGGATCCAGGGAGACCAGCAGTGGGATCCAGGGAGACCAGCAGAGGGCCCTGAGGACATTGCATTAGCATCCAGAGCACCAGGTCTGCCCTGCTGGGCCTCCTGTGCTGAGCGGATCCTTGCCCACCCTCCCCATCACGGGGCAGGGGATTCCGTGTCCTCTGCAGGGAATGGCCCTGTGACTGTGGTAAGTCTCCTCCTGTGGCCCCGCCTCTCCCTTTGGAAACAGGGACACCACCATATGTCCCTCCAGCCTCAATGGTAAAAATTTAAAATCTTCATAGAGAAAAAAAGTCTTCAAAAATAAAGGATTTACTCTATGAGGCCATATGAACATCTCTCAGGCAGAAAACCTATAACATGCTGAACTTCCTGTTTGGGTTCTTCCTTTCAGAGAGGGGATGATCTGTGACCAGGTCCTCACCACTGCCCAGCAAGGCTGCAGAAAGCAAAGTGAATTATGTATTTCCCTGTCGTCCTCCCCGAGAGATGGGAGAGAAGGATGAGGGGCTCATCCCTGCACCTTCCTTGTTGAGGTTTCCACAGTAAAACTTCACTGAGTGCAAGATGAAGAGATGGCTGAATGAGCACATGAACAGACAGACTTAGTGCTCAGATCCCAGGTGTAAAGGTCATGAGTGGGGACGGTGCTGGAGGAGGGCTGTCCTGGCTGAGCTGTGCACCTGCTCTGAAGTCATCCCTTGTTAGTTTAGGGAGGAGTCCAGGTCGAGAACTCAGACCTGGATTTTGATTCTGCCTTTACTAGTTGTGACTGTGTGACCTTGGGCAAGCAACTTAACCTCTCTGTGCCTATTTCTTTATGCTTAAAATGGGGATAATAATACTACATCAAAGGATTGTGGCGAAGAGTAAATGCTTTAAAGAAACCCCAGGGCATGGTAAGGACACGATAAGTTGACTATGTTAAATATTATTAGTTTATATTTTCCTGGAAGGATGCTCATCTCTGGTCTCTCTTCATCCACAAGTTTCTGTTCTGGGTCCTCAGAAGATCCGTGCTGATGAGACAGTGAAGGGAAACGGGCACCAACAAGTTGCTTTCCTCATGCTTCCCCCTCCCAGCCCTCCTGAGGTCTTCAGTATTTAACAAGAATCTCCTTGTAATCTGGAGCAGGTGATTCTCTCTGGAAGTTCAGCAAAGGGGGAGGTGGGAGAGGAAGTCATCCACCGTGCACTTCTGGTACATTTGTTAATCGCTCAGTTTCCAACCTCACAGGTAATTACATTAAAGGCAAATTATTGATCAAAATAATTTGGTACCTCTGAACACTCCTATAGTGGGTTGAATGGTGGCCCCTTAAAAGTATGTCTACCTGGAACCTATGAATGTGCCCTTATTTGGAAACTGAGTCTTTGTAGATGTAATTAAGTTCAACGTCTCGAGATGAGATCACCCTGAATTAGGGTGGACCCTAAATCCAATGACAACTGTCCTTGTAAGAGAGGAGTCAGGGAGAAACACACAGAGGAGGAAGCCATGTGAGAAAAAGAGGCAGAGATTAGAATGATGTGACCGTAAGACAAGGAGAACCAGGAGCCACCAGACCCTGGAAGAGGCAGGAAGGATTCTCCTTTGGAACCCCCAGGAGAAACAGTCTTGCAGACAACTTGATTTTAAAGGGGATCAGAATATGCCATTCCAAAATGTGCTACTTTGCCATAAGGATTATTTTGAGCTGAAGACAACTGAGAAACAGCAGATGCAGGAAAAGCTCTCTGTCTTACCTGCTTTTGAGTGAAGGCAGGGTATAAATTTCCCCTTGTGAAGGTTATCCCTCCTCTCTTCTGTACCAGGAAGGGGTGAAAACTCTTATCAATGGAGACACCACCAACAAATCTTACTAAAATAATTCTTATCTTCCATTAGCTCCCCCATATATTTACTTTCCTACCATTTACTGCCCTTTAAAAGCCCCAAACCTTTCCCTTTGTTCTATCACTTCTCTGTAAATTTACTACTCTTTGTTAAAATGGTATATGAGCTTTCAGGCTTACCCACTTCTTTGAAGTTTCATTTCCTTTTATGTGAGACTCATGTGTACACCTAAAACTTAAAAATATTAGCATCAAATAAAATATGTATGCCTTTTCCCCCATTAATCAGGACCTACATGTTTGTCAGTTTAATTTGCAGGTCACAGGCACTGAACCTAAAAGGGTAGAGGAAAAAGTTTTCCCTCCCATGCAGTTTCATACCTCTGGGCTCTGAAGCTATGAGAAAATAAGTATTTGTTGTTTTAAGGGACCAATTTTGTGGTAATTTGTTGCAGTCTGAGCAAATTAATACAGCTCCTCAACTCCAGACCTCCTGGACTTAGATTCCTGAATGTGCCGTGGGGTGTCCTGCCTCCTTATATTTGCTCGTATTCAACAGTGTTGTTCCTAACTGCCATTTCCTGAGAATCCACTATATGCCAGCCTCTGTGATGGGTGCTAGACAAACACAGAAGATGAAGTCAGGGTCCCAGCTCCTAAGAGGCCTGTGCATCTCCAGTGGCACTCACAGCACTCAGGTTGGGCCTTGCACTGTGGTTACTTGTATTTTGGGAAGTCTTATTGTACAGTGGAAAGAAAATGGGAATTTTGGCTCAGAAGATCTGTGTTTCTATTCCAGCCACATTTATCTGGTTCATCAATACGAGTCAAATAAATTAACTTACAATGTTTGAGAATAAGAATAATATCAATATTCAATTGCCAATTTTTATCAATTGTGCCAAACTTATTCTAAGTACTTCAGTCATTTAATCCTTCCAACAACCCTGATGTAGGTGCTGTCATAAACCCTTTTGCACAGGTGAGATCGTGGAAGCTTGGAGAAGTTAGGTAACTTACTTGGAGTTTGAGAGCTAGTACTCAGTTAGAACTGAGCAGCAGATCGGGAATTTGAACTCACATGGACTTTAAGGGACCAACCTCTGTTTCATAGACAAGGAAATCAAACTTCCCAGATACTTCCACAGTGCTGTGATGGGAATCAGACCACACTATGCGTATAACTTACAAAGCCACGTAATATTTCTCCTAAATTCCCCACCCTTCCCCCACTATGCTAAGATCTGCAGGTGTCAAAAATTGTATTTGACTGATCTTGGATCTCCCTGCAGATTTACCCACTGTCCCTGAGAGACAACGGACAAGTGAGTCTGGAATAGCATGCACTCCGAAGTTCCCAAGACCATAAAATATTTGGGGCTGGGATCTCACATTTAAGTAAGAATCTCAAAAATGAGTCAAATTCAGTGACTTGGCAAACTGTCAGACATTACAACACGTTATAATCCAATTCCCTAATGGAAGTTACTGTAGACGGGCTGCCACGAGAAGTGTTTAAATTCAAAGCACTTAAAAGCCCAAGTGTATGTCCATGATGCCTTCTTAGCACAGGGAAACCAGCGGCCAGATTCTTCTCAACTCTCTTCAGTGGGAACCCCTGTGAAATAATGAAGGGGTTTCAAGCTCCAAAAGGATGCCTGGGGTGTGAGTAGACATCCCCTTTGATGCTGTGACACAATGAGCCTTTGTTCAGGCAGAGGAAGTGCCCCAGGATAGCTCCAAATTGGCCCTTCTCTCCCAGGAAGAGAAAGGAGGGGGCCCTCTCCGCAGTACCTGCCTCTGACGCCTTGCCTATGGGACCCCCACTAACAAGGATGCTCAGCAGCGTCCACACCAGAATTCAGAGGCACTGGCGCCTTTGTATTAGCCACCCTGGGAAGACAGCCTTTGGGAGAATATTAATTATAAGGGACAGCGCATTGTTACCCTTTGCCTCCTAAGACCTCCTGTTTCTAGAGAGACGTGGAGCTGCCCCAGCTGTCCTTCCAGCTTCACCTAAAACCCCCCACATCCACCCCCACCACCTTAACAGAGAAGAAGGGAGCTGTATCAGATGTCTGAGCTCCCAGCATCCAGTGATCTTCCTTCCCCCTAATGGAAGAGCAGATCTGCAATCCTGATACCAAAAATTACCTAGTCCCTGTGAGGCCAGCCACAAGCTCAGCCAGCTCTCCTCCTGTGGACACTGGACCCCAGGAAGAGAAATGATATATCTCCCGAAAGCGTAGGAAGATGCCCTGAAACCGGAGTAGGAGAGCAGAACAGACTCTGCAATTCTGAGATGAATGCCTCTCATCGGCACCAGTGAGCTGTTTTGTAAGAAGGTTTTTCAACATTTGAAGACTGTAGCTGTCTTTTTTTGGTATTGAAGTGTAGTTGATTTACAATATTGTATTAGTTTCAGGTGTACAGCATAGTGATTCAGTGTTTTTACAGATTATACTCCATGAAAAGTTATTAGGAGATAACAGCTAAAATTCCCTGTGCTGTACAATATATCCTTGTTGCTTACCTATTTTATACATGGCAGTTTGTACCTCTTAATCCCATACCCCTAATTAGTCCCTCCCTCTGTCTCCCCTTTGGTAACCACTAGTTTGTTTTCAGGATCTGTGAGTCTGTTTCTGCTTTGCTATGTACATTTGTATTATTTTTTTAGATTCCATATATAAGTGACATGATACAGCATTTGTTTTTCTTGTCTGACATTTCACTAAGCATAAAATTCTCTAGTCCATTCATGTTACTGCAAATGGCAAAATTTCATTCATTTTTAAGGCTGAGTAATATTCCATTAAACACACACATACACACACTCCACATCTTCTTTATCTATTCACCTGTCAATGAACATTTACATTGCTTCCATGTCTCGGCTATTGTAAATAGTGCTTCTATGAACATTGGGGTGCATGTAACTTTTCAAATCAGTGTTTTCATTTTTTCCAGGTATATACCCAGGAGTGGAATTGGTAGATCATATGGTAGTTTTATTTTTAATTTTTTGAGGCACCTATGGTCAATTGATCTGACAAAGGAGGCAAGAATATACAATGGGGAAAAGACAGTCTCTTCAATAAGTGGTTGCTGGGAAAACTGGACAGCTACCTACAAAACAAACCAGAACATTTCCTCACATCATATATAAAAATAAACTCAAAATGGATTAAAGATCTAAATATGAGACCTAAAACCATAAAACTCCTAGAAAAGAACATAGGCAGAACACACTTTCACATAAGTCATAGCATTATTTTGTTGGATTTGTCTCTAAGGCAAAAGAAACAAAGGCATAAAATAACAACTGGGACCTAATTAATAAAAGCTTTCACACAGCAAAGGAAACCATCAAGAAAATGAGAAGACAATGGAATGGGAGAAAACATTTGCCAATGATGTGACCCACACAGGGTTAATATCCAAAAAATATAAACAGCTCACACAATTCAATATAAGAATAAATAAATAACCTAATAAAAAATGAGCAGAAAGCCTGAATAGATATTTTTCCAAAGAAGACATACAGATGGCCAACAGGCACATAAAAAGACACTCAGCATGACTGATAATTAGAGGAATGCACATCAAAACCACAATGAGGGGTCACCTCACATCTGTCAGAATGGCTATCATCAAAAAGTCTACAATTAACAAATGTTGGAGAGGATGTGGAGAGAAGCGAGCCCCAGGACACTGTTTGTGGGAACATAAATTGGTGCAGCCACTGTGGAAAAGCACCCAGAGACTGGAACTGTCTCAGCAGCATCTGAACAGAGGGACAGTGCTTTAAGTTCACTGAGGGAGAGATGCCAGAAGGGCTTTGCCTGTGAATGCGTTTTTTATGATCGGTCAGGTACATGCCTTTAATTTCACCACCAAGGAGAAGAGAGTGGAGTTAATTCCCTGAAGGCGACTAAATCCCCAGAGGGATTGCTCAGGGCAAGGTAAGGACCGGGTTCTGCATTCTAGGGTAGATCTGAACCCTCCTGGTTCAAATGGTAAACAGTTATTTCACACTTACTGCTGAAGACTGAATGTTTGTGCCCCACCAGATTAATTTGCTGAAATTTAAGCCCCAATGTGAAGGGATTTGGAGGTGATCCCTTTAGGAGGTGATTAGGTCATGAGGGTGGGGCCTTTGTGAATGGGATTAGTGCCCTGATAAAGGAGGCCCCACAGAACTCCCTTCTCCAGGGAGATGACAGTCATCTATGAACCAGACACTGAGTCTACTGTCACCTTGACCTGAGACCTCCCAGCCTCCAAACTGTGAGAAATAAATGTTTGTTAATTAAAGCCACCCAGGCCATAGTATTTTTGTTTTAGCAGCTAGAATGGACTAAGACATTTACTAGAGACCAGGTTCTCTGATAATTGTTTTATAAGCCTGATTTCATTTAATTTTCACAACAGCCCTGTGAGGTAGGTGCTAGTCATTATCTTTGAAGTCAGAATCTTATCTTTGAAGTCAGAGAGGTTAAGTAACTTATGCAAGATCACACAGACAATAAATAGTAGCACCAGTGCTCAAGCCCTGGTCAAGCTTTTAGCAATGCCAAGGATTCTTGAAGTGACCAGTCCTTGAAGTGGTGTCCTATTAATTTGACCAGACCATCCCTCAGGTGTGCCCTGGGCTCAGGTGGTCTATTCAACCAGAAGCATCCAGGCAGCAGTAGAACCAGAGGCAGGATTTCAACATTTGATGCCATTTGAATGAAGGGATGAGTACTATACAGCTGCTGAGGGAGAGATGCTAGAAGACCTCTGTGTTTTCTGCCTGTAAGAATCCCATCCTTTCCTAGAATGTCTTCCCCTCCCAGAGGTCATCATCAGTCTATGGGGAAGGCATGCACAGAGAGGTACAGAGTCCGACCTGTGCAAGTCTACCTGGAGGCCCTAAAATTAGGTCTTCAAAGCCCAGCTCCAATCCCATGTGTGCTATGAAGCCTTTGATGATGGAGATGAGGGGAGGCAGTGATGGCAGCTGCAGTACTGGGCTGGGAGTTAGCAGACATTGGATCCAGCTGTGGCTCTGCTAAAGGCAAGCTGAGTGACCCTAGACCAATCATTTAACCTTTCTGGGCCTCAGTTTTTTTCTCTGGAAAATAAGCGAGTGGAACAAGGTGAAGCTAAAGATTCTGCTAGCTTAAAAATCCTGCAATCTGTCTATTTTGAGCTAAAAATTTTCCTTAACTTATGGCTTAATTACATTATCTTGTACAGCATTATGATTTCCACATGTCTCTATTTCTATCATGTTTCTCTGAAAATTGTGAGTTTCCTGCAGGTAGGGTTTATCTAGATTCTCAAAGCTTATTGATTTACGGAGTTTGAGTCCCCTTGTCCACAGATAACCTGGTATTTGACGTATTTCCTACTTGTCTATTTTATCACGTGGACACAACCAAGTTTTAGCATTCTGGGAAAGACAGACGGGAAGGAGACCAACTGTGATTTGCAGTGGGCCGAAATACAAACAAAGAATTATCTAAGTAACAGCCCCTTGCTAATTTGTATTCTGATATCATAGTTTGTAAGGCAGACTCACACCAATAAAGCTAATAGGCATATAATAAAAAGCACATCATCCCAATTTTTTGCAGTTCATTACTGTGAATTAGAGCAAGCGTGAACAGGGTCACTTCATCAGATTAGATCTCATCAGATCAAAGAATGTGAAATTTTAAAACACCAACGGTTGGACTGTTGAGATAACACAGCAACAACCAGTTAAGTAGGAAAAAGGTAGGTATCGTCCACTCTAGACGCCTTTGTCTTGACATTAATGGGAAAGCCAGGGAAAATAAATGCACTTCAGGGGCTCAAAAGTTATTTTAAATTCCATCTGTATACTTAAGAGAAAAACAAGCCAGGTCCTAAAATAATTAAAGCCATCAATATGAACTACTCAGGTTTGAAAGGGACCAATATTTCTTACTCATAAAAAATGAAATAGCACGTGCAATTTGGCTTCTTCGCCATCTGCTACTTGAATTGCAAGGTACAGTTGGAAAGTTAATTTAACACCAGAATAACATTAATAAGAATACAGAATGCCTAAGTTAGCCAAAGCATTTAAAAATGGCTTTCTTTTTTACAGTCATTTTTTTAAGTTGATAAACTAAAAGTAACAAGAATGATTTTAGAGTTTTCTTTTTTTTTTTCTTTCTGGTTTTCCCTCCTTTAGAGAAAGGGAATATTAAGTAAGTGGGAAGAAAAGCAAATTTAATAAAATTGAGCATAACAGCCCATTTCCCTAGAGAAGACTAGGTTGCGATGTTCAGATGTTTCTCCCATGAATGTTGGAAGCTTTGCTTAGAGGGTCTGTTTGAAGAGCTTGGTGGAAAGCTTGAAAGAATCGTACAAACACACGAGTGAAAATCCATATCAACCACTCAGTCAGTCAATTCACCAAGTTTCGCTGAAGAACAAGGAAAGCCTACTGTGAAATGAACCATTTTATACTATTTAAGAATTTAGTCACAGGAGCCCCAGTGGCCACTTCCCATGCCTCCTGGCTGCCTTAGCTAGAAAGCCTTGCTAGCCTGAGCAGCTCACTTCACCTTCTTCTTTTTAAAACCCTGTTTGCTAACACTGCACTACCCACCGGGAAAGGAGGCTCAATCTTGTTCTGACGGTGGTACCAAGGCCACGTTCTGCTGCTCTGGGACATGAACTCTTATGTGTGGGCTTAGAAAAATCCACCAGCCCTGCATAAGCTGGGGTTGTTCCCGGTTCCCTCGGTGTTCTGAGATGTGCTGGGTAAGTGTTCACCCACCCTTATCATTCACGACTGAACAGACCTCAAACATAATCAGACTCAGTTCAGTTTTATACCCTCTCTTCATAAACACCCCAGCATCTTAGGGCTCCTCCTTGGCTTCTTTATCTTCTCCAGGTAAAGTGACAGGGACCACTCTCCCCATCCCAAGCGGGGATGCTACCTGGGCTTACTCAAAGGTGGAATAGACTTTTTTGGGGGGTAGTAACTAGGTTTATTTATTTTTAGAGGAGGTACTGGGGCTTGGACCCAGGACCTAGTGCATACTAAGCATGTGCTCTGCCACTTGAGCTATACCCTTCCTCCCTAGATTTTTAATTTTTAAAAAATACCTTTGATCATGGGAAGAGGATGCTTCAAGTGGTTTAAGAAGCATGTAAATGATCAGTCTTGTACCAATTACCAAATCACCAGCAAGTTCTCCTCCTTGGTGAGACAATGGATCCCAGAGACAGGGACCAACTCCTCAAACTCTGTGTGTCCAGAGCCTCCTTCTATATGTTCCCCCCTTTCCCAGTTTCCCACCATTTCTTTATTTCTTCCACATCCATCTCCTAAGTGTCTACCATGTGCCTGAAACACAACTGGTTGTTGGGGACACAGGAACACGCTTGGAGCCCTTCGTGAAAATCATCCCAGAGGATTCGTGAAGTATTACCTTCACTCCTCACTTTTCTGTCATAACACCTGATATACTCATCTTTTCTGTTTAAATATTTTACTATACATTATAAGTTTTCAAAATGAATATACACTCTATCCCTTAGATGATTTAAAATGCCAAAGGAAATAGTCCTAAGCATTGATCCTTAGAGGACCCACGGTTCCCACTCTGGACTACCCGCAGGGCTGACAGGTGGTGGCACTTGTCACAGGTGCAGTACCTTGTCACAGCCCACTCTCTGCTGTCCCGGACCCTCTCCTGGAACAGGACTGTTTCCACCTACAGGAAGGACCATCTTTGGAAATTCTCACAAAGATGCTTTTTAGGCTAGTAGGGTCTCACTTATCTCTCTCTTTTCCCTTGGCAATCCATATTCAATCACTTTGCAATTCCATGATGATTCAGTTTGTTTAAATTGGTGTGAAATAGTTGAAGACTTTTCTAAAGATTAGACACCCTGATCCTTTTGCATACACACACTCATTCACACCATCAGAGAATTTAACTGATTATTGGACTAATTTCTTCTTTTACCAGGTAGGCACAGCTGTTCAAATGCTCATTAACTGACCCAAATTAGAATTCAGAACTGCTGAGTTACCTTCCTTAGGTTTAAACTACTGGGTTTCAGTCATAATTACAAAGCATTATCCTCACCACCAATGTCATAATCCTTTATATTTGTATAATATTTTATCGTTTACAAAGTTCTTTTGTATCTAGAATCTCTAGCCATCTCATGCAATTCGCCTCAATTGTGGTAGGTCACAGGGCTGGATTAAGATGGATCAGATATGAAGTTGCTCATGAAAGAAAGGAAAAGAGGTAACGGAGGGGCCAGGAAAAGAGGAGGTGAGAAGCCAAAGAACAAGCAAGAGAGAGTCAGATAAGCAGGGCTCAGTCTGTGTGACAAAAGGAACTAGGAACAGAATGCTAAAGGCATCTCCAAAGCTAGCGTTTCTATTTTGCATTGTCTGAGCACTGGTGTGAGTTCTCTTTGTGACCGTGGGCACTTTGAGTCTCTGGATTCTTCTCTGCTCAAGAACAGCCCCTGTCATCTCTGCGGGATGCTTTTGATGAGGACTTGGATGTCCCAGAACCTATGTCAGGACTGACATGTGTGAAATTGGCGAACCCACCACATCCTGCGAATATTAACGGAGAACCTACTGTGTCCCAGCACATTCTAATCCCTCCGTGAATTTGCACCATGAATATTACTATTCCTATTTGTATTGAGATATGACTTTTCTATCCATCAAGGAAGCTGTGGCTCAGAAAAACATCTTTCCGAGCTCCCAGCACGAGCAGTGGCAGACCTGGGATTCCACCAAGTCTCGTGCTACAAACTCTCATACTGAGTTGTGCTGCCTCGTGTGATCCTGTCTCCCATAACTATGTTTATTGTTTTGTTTTATTTCTTAGGAACTGAGGCGCAAACAGAGACAGCTAAGCCAAATGCAATACCCTCAGATGGGGCTCTGAGAACTTCCGAAGGGCTGAGGGAGGGCAGGCGGGTGGTTGTGGACGTCTGCAATGGAAAACCGCGCTGGAGCTTGTGCCGCCCCTTAGATATGTAAGTAGCGTAGTTCCCCTAGGACAGAAACTCTGGGTTCCCAAAAAGCTAGGTGAAGGACGGCTTCCACACAGTTTGAGATGTCAGAAGTGAGCATATGGAGAGGGGACATCCTGGGGACAAAACCTGACTGCAGGGAGAGGGAAACAGGCTTGGGTTAGGGCCTGGGATTTTAAGATGAATCACATTTGTCTTGCCTGAAGCTTGGAAGTACGAGCAGTCAAGATGGATAAAAGTATTTTTCTTTTATTTCAAGATGAGAGAGGAAAGGTGGAGACTTCTAGGATGAATTTCACATGATCTTTAATGAATCTCACCACGGATCTGAAGCAAGAGATGGGTTTTCAGGCCAGGCTGTCCACTGTCCATCGTGACCACCTGGTTCTGAAAGTCCGGGATCTTTGTTCTCTGCTGTCTTTCCAGAACTTACATTCTGGTGACTCACATTGGTTTACTCTTGTCCCTTAGCTGCCAAAACTGGCCGCCACCGACCAACCACAACTTATCTTATCCTCCTCCTCCTCCAGCGAGGCCCCTGACACCAGGTTGATGTGGATCAGCTTCATCAAGTCAAACCTCACTTGCCCTGTTAACACTGCGCCATCCCAGAAAGCAGTTTTAACTTTACTTGTATTTTGGACAGTATTACTAATTCGTCATGCCATTCAAAAATAAGATCAGTTGCCGACATGAACCCTTTCTTTTAATTAGGCAGGGCAATTCAAAGTCCATCCCAGAGATCGACAGTCCCAACCAGCCCGGCCCCCGCCTCTGCTCTAAAAGCAAGTGGGGCTTGTCTATCTCCATCTCCAACCTTTTAGCCAATCATTGAATTTTCTTTCTTTTTTTTTTTGGTACCTGTGGGCTAGACGGCCTGAAAGTCTTCTCACGTCTGTGCTGTCTGAATCCCCCCAGTTAGAGAAAATTCCCTTGATATGCTTGAAAGCATTCTGATTCTGCCATAAGTGACTCTTGAAGTGGCTGAAATCAGTGAAGAAGCAGGAGTGTCAAAACCTGAGGTCCTTCTGCACTGGACCAGCTGGATGGCAGGGGTTCTGAGTGGGCCATTTGGTGGCCTCAGCACTCAGGAAGCAGGCAGAGGCGGCAGCAGAACTGCCTGGGGGTCCGCAGCTCAGTGGCAGGGCATGGCTTGTTGGGGCAGGCGCACGTGGTGGTGTTAGTGGGGCAGGAATCCTACCACACTGACTAAGGAAAGATGCAGCCAGTGGCGGTGAGGCTTTGACCCAGAATTCTGGGACAGGATGGAGCCAAGGTAAGGCTGACCCAGTGCTGTGCACACTGCCCTACTGACCCAAAGGGGTGAAGTCCTCTTGACTCAGTGAGTCCTGTGTTGGAACCTGACAGAGGACCTGTCCCAGGACCAAGTGCTCCACTGATGGGGGTGGAGGGCTGTCAGGAGGGGAGCCAGGCAGGGGGTTTTGGTGACAGTGGAGGCTTAGTATCAGTCTGGAGAACTGTGGGGAAGGACGCCTGGGGACTTGGGTAGGATGCCCCAGAGGAAGCCCTGTTTTGGGGGCAGGAACCAAGGATGGGCTCTCTGACCCCAGTGTGCCAGGGCCAGCCGTGGATGGCACGATCTGGGGAGGTGGATCCAACCCTTCCTTTCTTCAAAACCCAAGCAGTTTGCTGCAGCCCTAAAATCATTACCTTGAAGAAGATGAATGCAACACCCTCCCTGTATCTGTGTTTCTTGATTAGTGGGGTTTTCAGGTTGATGATTTTGTTTCCGGATTCCCCTGTGTTACTGGAGGGGGTGTAGTTGACTATTGAGTAGCAAGGCCCCGGTTTACATTCCTAAATAACAGGATTAAAAGTGATGGTTGCTTCTCTCAAAGACGGTCCACTTTCTTTGTAGATTTCACTGTCCCTGCCTTCCTAAGAGAGAAGGTGACTGTTCTCTTGCCCACAAGCACACACATGCCATGTGTCCAATGTCTCAATTTTAATTCATCAGCGAAGTATGAAATTATTTTTAAATGACGTATCTTTCGATATTCAAATGAGAATCAATCTGGCAGGGAAAATTACATGATGTGAATTCTTCCTCGTGCATATAAATCAGCTGTGAAATCATGTGAAACTCGCGTGTGTTTGCATTCCCTATTAGCAATGCAGGATAATTATCAACAGACCTTAGTGAGCCTCACTTAGCAAAAGTTCTCATTATTTAAAGGATGGAGACTTGCTTGGTGCCCCCTGGTCTGCAAAATACCTAGCTCAGCTTGTGCCCACCGTGGAGTACACATCAGAGAGGTACGTGGCTGTTATCCAGGTGCTGAACAATCAGAATCATCCCTGGAGAGCAGAAGAGATGAGAATCTGATTTGATGAGAGACAAAGAGAGTGAGAAAGAGACAGAGAGACAGAACCGAAGCCACTGGGAACAGTGGATATTCTAAATCAACAGTAGGAATGGATACTTTGAAATTAGAAGCTACGTCTTACAGTGACATTCGAGATATGATTCTCATCACATGTGACCCTTTTCTATCCAACTTGTGCTACTCCCCCCACAAACCCCCTGCCTCGCCACTCACTGCAGAACTGGGCCACAACACTGAATAGGTAAGTCCAGGAGATCGCTGGCCTGAAATCATCTTTAGGAGATAAATATTATGCATTATTATCTTGTTGCTTTCAGGGGACGCTTCTGGCTCCTGGCTGTTGCCATGGGGCTCTGACATTAACAAACTAGTGAGAACCATTGGTCTAGTGATCTTCCACTTCCCCTGAGAGGAAGACCACCATGGTCTGCATTTCTCAGGGGACCAGGCACAGCGGCTCAGCAAGGCCAGGAGGGCACCCTCACCCTCCCACCACCTCTTCTCCATCCATACCCAGACACATGCTCCCTCCTCTTTCCCTCCCCAGTGCCATTGGCTCTGCTGATTTTCTTTGGGTTCTTAGAGAAGTGTTGAAAAGAGCCAAATGTGACATGTGGGCAGAGGCGGTTGTGACCAGGAGGGGACACCCTGGCTGCCCTCTGTCTCTGTGTCGAACTCTCCTCTTCAACCACACGGGCACCCGTAACATGCACCCCCCCACAGCTCCCCCAGGGACTCGTTCCTGCTAAGGGGCTCTCTGCAGAGATTTTAGGGGACTCCTCTCTAAAGCTGATCATTTGCAGCAGAGAATCTCCTCAAATCACCCCCTTTGAAAAGATGACTTTATGCGCAGGTGACATTTACATCCATTGCTCTGCTTGGGAAAGAAGTCCCACCCATTCACTCACTGGACAGGGCTGCCCCCCTCCCTCTCCTTCTCATGGAAAGAACAAACCCTTTTATTCCCCAAATCCATGCCCCCCACAAAGTATGCAGAAAGCCAACTCCACAGAAATAGCCCAGTTTCTGAGGACTGTCTTAGGAATCAAGATCTTTGTTTCTAAATGTGGTGCACACACCCACGGAATGGCGCATCCTTATCCTTCTGCAACGTTGTGTGGCTCTTTTAGAACTCCTGCCACTGCGTGATTGTCACTTGTGTATGTGTCTGTCTCCCCATCTGACGGGGGCCCTTTGAGAGCAAAGCTGTGTTTATTTCACTTGTTTTTTTCAATCCCTTACTTCCACCCCTTACTCAGACCAGGAAGAAAGATTTGGGGTCCAGCCAGTTAAAAGACCAGTAAATTTATCTCCAAGGGAAGCATTTATGACTGTGAAAATGGTACCTGGGCTAAATTCTGAAATATTTTTCCTGCAAAGAACTTCAATATACCAGCAACTTGCAAGCAAGTCTATGTGGATAAAATTCTAACTTCCAGCTTCAACCATTCAGGGGCTCACCCCCATCACCATCCAGAAGCAGCAAAAGATGAAAGAGGAAGCTTGAAAGAGACTCGTGTTTATCTCCTTAGAGCATATGACTTTTGATGACAGTCATGTTAAGAGGGAAGACTTGATTCATTTAATTTCATGGTCCTGCAGCTGTGGGGAGAGAGGCCAGAAGTTTTATCAACTTTATTAGTAAGTCCAACTTATCATTGATGGAGGGCAGCCCCACAGGAAACCCTTACTTACATAGTTAAAGCATCCAAGACATCTCAGAGAAAGGCACCAGCCAGCCTTAAATAAATGCCCTGCCTTTCCCATTATGCTCCCATGTCATCTGAATTATAAACAGCCCTAAACATAAGAGTAAGAGGGTCACCTGATTGCAAAGAAACCTGGCATTCATGTTAGAAATAGTGGCAAGAGTGTAAGTCTGAATATAAACCAGACGGCAGTAAGTTAATGATATTTTACAAATTAACATCTTAAAATATTTGCTGCAAAACATGGAGCCTGAAATAATCATGGCTAAAATCATGTGTCTGAAAATTTTGTATTTATAATCATTTAAGAAATTGACATGAAAACTACAATGAGGCCTCATCTCCGACCCCCATCTCTACTACCCCCCCGCCACAACTGCCCAAGCCAGGAATGTGGAAATGAGGAAAATGAAATTTTAAAATCAGCACATAATGGATGAAAGCAGAGGGATACAGAATTATTTCAAAGAAAGTGAGTGGGTCCTAGCGCAGCAAGACAAGTCTTTCATCTGATGGAAGAGAGTCATAGTTCAAAGACGAGCCATGTCTTCATTAACACAGACTGGATCATCTGTGGAAGTGAGGAGAGCCGTGGACGTGAAGGCTGGCGGAGCCTCCCCAGCACCAGCCCGGCGAGGGCAGCCAGCTGACATTGGTGGAGACGATGGGTGTACGGGCATCCCCCCTGGATCACAGGGAGTGAGCGCTGCATCAGGCTGTCAGAGCCTGATCTCCTTATCTGTTCAAATAATGACACTGACCCCCTTCTCTGCTTCCGTGGGCACCAGACAAGCTCCTGGTTACTGGTGTCCCTCTAGCCCCTCTGCAGGTGACGGCAGAGGCTGGCTGGGCAGACGCGTGCCTCTGCTCTACTTGTCAGCTCTATTTCTTATCATTAAGTTAATGATCTTGTATTTGGGTTCTAGATGTCGTCTCTTGTAAACTTTGAGATTGTGAGTCTGTTCTGGGACCATCTCAAAGAGGCAATTTCTTAACCCTGGGGTAGCCACGGCTGGCCTCTGGGTGCCTACATGTTCTTTTTGATATCCTGATCTTGCCACACACTCCTTTCTTGCTAATTCCTACAAGCAAATATTCTATTTTTTACTTTTTTTAAATTTGCTACTTAAAAAATTGAAGTACTGTCAGTTACAATGTATTAATTTCTTGTGCACAGCACAATGTCCCAGTCATGCATATACATACATGTATTCATTTTCATACTTTTTCCATTAAAGGTTATTACAAGATATTGAGCATAGTTCCCTGTGCTATACAAAACAAACTTTTTATAAAATCCATTTTAATATATAGTGGCTAACATTTGTAAATATGATACTCCCAAATCTATCCCCTCCCACCCACTTTCCTCTGTAACCATAAGACTGTTTACTATGTCTGCAAGTCTGTTTCTGTTTTGTAGCTGAGTTCATAGTGTCCTTTTTTTTTTCAGATTCCACATATAAATGATATCATATGATATTTTTCTTTCTCTTTCTGGCTTACTTCACTTAGAATGACCATCTCTAGGTCCATCCATGTTGCTGCAAATGGCATTATTTTATTCTTTTTTAAGTCAGAATAGGATTCCATGGTATAAATATACCACAACTTCTTTATCCAGTCATCTGTCAGTGGGCATTTAGTTTGCTTCCACGTCTTGGCTATTGTATATAATGCTGCTGTGAACATTGGGGTGTGTGTATCTTTACACATTAGAGTTCCCTCTGGATATATACCCAGAAGTGGGATTGCTGGATCATATGGTACGTCTATTTTTAGTTTTTTGAGGAATCTCCATACTGTTTTCTATAATGGTTGCACCAAACTGCATTCCTACCAGCAGTTACAAGCAAATATTTTGAAACAACATATAATGAGGCTGCTTTCATCTAGTTGAATGTGAAGAAAGCATCCAGCATCCAGTACCACAGTAACAGCAGGGCCCTCCTGCTCACCCCTCATCCTGCCCCTCCCTGAGGTCCACACTCACGGTAGTAATTCCTACGAAGCTCTCTCTCTGCTCACCTCTCATCCCACCCCTCCCTGCGGGCCACAGTCATGATAGTAATTTTTATCAGTCCTACATGCAATGACTCCTGAATTTGGAATTCCAGCCCAGCCATCTCTCCTGAGCCTTGATTGTCCAATGTCCAGCTGGACCCCTTGACTCTGAGATCAGACAAGTACCCCAAAGCCAACATGTCAGACCTGAGTTATCACCACAGCTTCTCCTCTCCTGCTCACCATAACGAATGGCACCCACTGTTCATGCTAAAACCTGAGCAGCCATCTTTGTCAGCTTGCTAGGGCTGCTGTGACCAAGTGACAGACACCTCTTGTTTCACAATGCTGGGGGCTCCAAGTCCATGACCAAGGTGTTGACAGGGCTGTTTCCTTCTGCAGGCTGTGAAGGAAAGATCTGTCCCAGGCCTCTCTCTGTGGCTTTTAGAATAACTGTCTTTTCTCTTTGTGTCTTCACATGGCCTTTTCTCTATGTCTGCATCCCAATTTTCCCTTTTCCTAAGAGCACTAGGGGTTATTAGAGTTTCCACATATAAATTTGGGAGGAACACAATTCAACCCACAATAACATTCCTCATTCCCTGCCCTCCCTCAGCCCTGACATCAAAGCCCTCACCGAGTCCCACTGACTCCTCCTGCATGTCTCTTTATCATGGGGGCTGCCCTTTCTAGGGCTCTGTCATTTCCTTCCCATGCCCCCTACTCCAGATCCCTTCTCTCCCCTTCACACCTAGACCTAGAGGTCTCACTTGCTATGGCCTCTAAGTCATTTCAGGGGTGCCCCCTCACCTTGGTATGAGGTCAGAATTCCTTATCCCAGCTCAGAAGGCCTTTCAGGATCTGGGTCCACATACTGAGCCTCACTGCTTGACCACAGTCCACCCAGGATGGCACATCCTGCAAAACTGACCTACTTCCAACTTCCTGAAGGGGCCAAGTTCTCGTCTCCCAGTCTCTGAAGATGCTCTTCACCTTTTTAACTTCTGCACATCTTCAGCCCCCAGCTTGGGTATTACTCATACCCAGGCTGTGTGGAATGTCATCTTTTTGTACCCTCATGTCATCCCTTCTTAAATCATAAAATACTGAAGTGGTCCATTTATTCACCTACATTCTCCACTAGACTCTAAGCTTTGCAGCAGGTTGGACTGTATCCACATGGCACACAACTGTATCCCTAGTGCCTGGCATGAGTCCTTGGCTCACAGCAGGCATTAGAGAGCATTGTTAGATATCTGCTGAAAATAACAACTTCACAACTATTTTTTCTAACCAAGCTTTTCAGACATTTTGTTAAGAAATCAAATTTTAATCAATCTACATTCCGAGTAGGTAACAATGTTGGAAGACTTCTACTATGGTTTTAGTTGCAAAACTCATGAGCTAGCAATTCAAATCCTATTTATATACTCATAGACAGCACACACTGATAATATTTTCACATGTTGTCAGCGAATGTATGTCCCCATTTGACTGAGACCATTGGTTTCATCCTATTGTTCTGGTGTAATTTTAATAGCATTCCTGTTCACACTCATGAGTGTGCTGGTTTGGATGATTAATTATGCAGTCACCATCTTATCCACCAGTTGACAAATGTCTCGTATTATAGATGGAAATCATATTTTTCTAACTTTGCTTTCTTAGGAGAAAGTAAATAGCTATGCTCCAAAAATACAGAATGAGGATTGTTTAAGAAAATGGGGTTTGGAAACAAGAGCGTGATGGTAGCTAAGGTTTGTAAGATGCAGAGTTTTGATTTAAAGCAAACAAACAATACACCTGAGTCAGTTTGTGATAGAGCCAGCAGGGGATTCATGTATCTGGAGTGATTGAGGTAAAGCAAATTAGGGTCCAGATTAATACAAATCACTAATTTCTGCTTGTTTGGATTTTTTTTAAGACACTGAGAAATGCACCCAATTACTTTCTTGCATTTAAAAAAATCATGATCAAGTCCTCATAGTTCAAAGGCAGAAAGGGGGATGGGATGTCAGTTTTCTAGAACTTCTGCCTCAGATTGCCCAAGATTGCTTCATAATTTCAAGTGTTAACTGTATCCATATCTGTCAAATCTCAAACCTCTACACAACTCCCCATAACATAAGCACAAAAACATACCCAACAGCTTAATAGAGACACTTCTGGGATTATTTGTTCATTTAGATTTTCCTTATCCTTTTCCTCCTGCTCCATCACCAATGTCAGGGAAATGTTTTTATGATTCAAAAAGATACAGGCACCCCAGTGTTCATAGGAGCACTATATACAATAGCCAAGACATGGAAGCAACCTAAATACCCACTGACAGATGACTAGATAAAGAAGTGTGTGGTATATTTATACCATGGAATACTATCCAGCCATAAAAAAGAATAAAATAATGCCATTTGCAGCAACATGGATGGACCTAGATGTAAGTCATTCTAAGTGATGTAAGCCAGAAAGAGAAACAAAAATACCATATGATATCATTCATGTGGAATCTAAAAAAAAAAAAAGAGAGCGAGAGAGAGACACTATAAACTCATCTACAAAACAGAAACAGACTTGCAGACATAGTAAACCATCTTATGGTTACCAGGGAAAGGGGGTGGGAGGGGATAGATTTGGGAGTTTGAGATTTACAAATGTTAGCCACTATATATAAAAATAGATTAAAAGTTTCTGTTGTACAGCACAGGGAACTATGTTTAATATCTTGTAATAACATTTAATGAAAAAGAACATGAAAATGAATACATGTATGTATATGCATGACTGGGACTTTGTGCTGTGCACCAGAAATTGACACATTGTAACTGATGGTACTTCAATTAAAAAAAAAAAGTGGGCCTTTTAAATGATGGGAGTGTAGAATGGATTCACATCTAGAGTAAGATTTCTTCATCAATTTTTGCTTAACATAGTTCAACATTTAAAAGCATATTCAGAAAAACAGAGGTTTTCATAATAAAGTGAAGACTCATTGTGTACTCATAGACACAAGGGTAATTTAAACCAACCTGGTCAAAGGAGTAGATGTGTTGGGGGGGTACACTGTCATTTAAACTTGCACTACTCAAAATACATTGTACTTCTATGAGTGCTGTTTTTAAAACTAAAATGAAGTATGGAAATATGGCAGCTACAGATACTTTAATAAGCTTGTAAAATGTATTTGAAGATCCTGTTTTTTTCTTAAGGCCAGTTACATAGGACTGCCATAGTCTATCACAAATACACATATACACAAACACACATGTATTTTCTGTTTCAAAAACCAAGCAGTTTAATGTCAGCAAGTTCTATATAAAACATAAAACTAAAAACCAAACCCCAGACTCCCCAGAGCTCCCACATCGAAACAGAGCTGAATGCTCAGACAATCTAGCCAGCCTGTCCTCTCTACATGGGGTCATTCTGCCCCAAATCAACACTCAGATTGTCCTATGAACTATGAAAGTTGAGTTCATGCCCTTTGAGAATTGGTGGAAAATCCAATTTGCTTCATTCCACCCCTGGCCACAGAGACAGGCTGATTTAATTGTCAGAGAATTTTCAGTTCTCAACTGCCCAGAGAGCTTCTTGTAAATACAGCCACTTCCCGTCCTTCTAATGAGAGCATTGTGTCCACATCTCCAAACAGAACACAAGCAAAGGTGGGGTACCTCTCCTTTAAATCTATAGAAGGTTCATTACAGTTGCTCGTTTCAGAAATGAGAAATGTGGGACCCTCTTCTTCCACCTAATTGATACCTAATTTAAGGACATTTTTGTCCATTGTCACTGAGAAATGGTTGATGGAATCTGGATACTGCAGACCTGGGTATAAAACTCTACTCAGTCATCTGCAAGTTGTGAGTCCCTGAGCAAGTTTCTTCAGCCAACCGAGGTCTCAGCTGCGTTGTCTGTAAAATAGGAATAAAAATAGTATCTAAATCACAAAATTATTGTGAGGATCACAAAGATGATGCAAAGATCTTGGCGCCTGGTGGGTCCTCAATAAATACTGCTATTACTGTTTGTTTTACCGTGGCGGTTGTTATTGCTGCTCATCTGAGAAATCACTGGCAAGCCTGAGCACATACGGTAAGTTTTAGTTGTACAGAGTTGTAGAAGAGAAAAAGTGCAGACTTCATGCAAATCAGACCGATCTGCAGTCCAACCCAGTTCTGACACATAATAGTTACGTGACCCTCTGCTATTTTCTTAACCTCTCTGAGACTCAGTTTCCTCATCTGTAAAATGGGGATAATACCTGCCACACAGGATGACTGTGACTTCAAGGTAATGTCTATAAAGGTAATTGGGACAGTGAGATGGTCACTGTTGAGATGATTAGTTCTTCTGTCTCCTCTGAGGCATAAAAATAAGTATTTTCAAAATCACCTGATATCATGGTACTCCTCCCTGACAAAACACAGTTATCCTGGGCACTTTTATGACCCTACTCAGTTCAGCTGAGGATGCAAGAGCTTTTTCAAATTTCCAAGAATAGGAAGAGACTAGAAAAGAATAAAAACAGGCAAGCTGAAAGAAACCTGCTGGCTTTGCTTCCTTACCAAAGAATGCGCTCAGCACAGGGAAGCAGGAAGAGGCAGAGGCAGCGGCAGCTACAGTGAGGCCACCCCATGATGCAGCTGATTGCCTTTTGCAGTTTGGAGAGCTGAAGTCAGAATTAGAATCGGCTTCAGGTCCTAAGTCAACACTCAAAGGCTGGAAAGTTGTTTTTGAAAGTGAGTCTAAAATAATAAATCAATCTGACACAGGGAAAGGACTCTAAATAGGCAGTGTTTCCCCATGGCTGAGAATTCAAACATCTCTTCTTTGCTCCTGGGCCAAGAGGAAGGGCGAAGAAAGAAATCCCAGGCTGATGGCTTAGAAAGCTACCATCTTCCCTCCCAAGACTAAGTTCAGAGCACCATGTACCCTTACTGAGCTGGGGAACAGACAAGCAGGTAAAAGAAAGGCATCTTTTTGGTCTGAACCCTTGACACAGCATCTCTGAAGTTAAGTGTCTGGTATATTGATTGCCTGTTCACTGGGACTTCAGGGAAGGGGGAAGAATTCAGCACTGGCTGAACCTGCTCCAACCCTGTGTTTCTGGATCAGTTTGTGTCAGTCCCCGGTGAGAATTCTGTGAGCTCTGAGGCAGCCCCTCCCAATGAGCAGAACAGCAGAGGTTCTGTTTCACTCTGTATTCACATAAAGTTCTTACCAGCAACTTCACCTCCTCACTGGTCCTCTGGACCACCTCGGAGGGATCCCAGGGTTGATGTGAATCAGGCACGTGGACTTCCTCATAGGCAGCAACCAGCCCAGCCTACACAGGGATGTTCAGACTTATTGCCCCAGAATGGAGCCCAGGGGGCTGGGGCTGAGCATTCTGAAGGCATGTTCAATGCCAGCAGGTCTATGTGGCTCTGGGCTAACAATGTGGACTGTGGACCACAATCAAAAGGGACCCGGTCTCGATCTGGAAACAGAACTCAGTAACTATAGTGTGAGCTTGATGCCAAAGACCAGCTCTTCCTTATTAAGATGGCAGAAACTTTCAGCCAGGAGCAGCTGGGGAAATCTTTCTATGCTAGGCATTCAGATCTTCTCCTTTTACGATCAAATTCTGCAACCTTCATGGTCCCACATCTACTAACAGCCCCTGTGGCTCTACGTTAGATCAGTCACTCCTGTGACTCATGCAGGATTCGTGGATTATAGGGGATTTTCAGTGTTTCTCTAAACTTGCTCTGAGATCAGGCTTTAACACACTTAACGTTATCAACTGTACTTCCCTAGCTCTGTTCTGTTTTTCCTTATTTGCTCCTAGGTGGATAAATGCGGAAGTGGAAGGTGTAGGGCTCTTCCAGGGAGCAGTTAGTCCACCTGCCGTCATTTGTGCTCCCACCGTGATGCTTTCTGGGTCTGTGACGCTTCCATGGGAGGGCTTTCTGGGCAACCTAAGCAGTCTTATGGCAACAGCCCCCATCTCCCCCCACACACCCATGCCTTCATTGCTGGAAGTGCTTTACTTTAGAGTCACTTCTGTAGCAAGCCGAACTACATCTTCCAGACCAACGTTAACAACTGTCCCCTTGTTGCTTCAGTGGGGTTTCATTATGGAATGTTTCTTATGCCTGTTAACACACATATTGTAGAATCAACCATGGCCATGTGTCCCACAGGTGAGCTTCTGTAGTAGGGAAGCATCTTTGTATCCTATTACAAGTTAATCACGAAATCTCTGGGCACCCTGCCTTCTGGGGAATGAGCGTTGAGCTAAGATACCTTTGTTCAGCTCACAGGAAACGTCTTGACTAGGCCCACCTGTAAATGACTTTAGGAAAGAATTTAACACATTCCCTCCAGAATCTGGCCTGAACCAGGACTTTAACCTTCCCCTTTTAGTATCAGAGAAGCCTGAATTCTAACTCGGGGAAACGGTTTTGTGAGACACTAGTCCATCATCTTCTCGGTCTGCTGACTTCTCGAATAAAGTCACGATTCCTTGCCCCAGAAGCTTGCTTCTTGATTTATTGGCCTGTCACGCAGTGAGCAGTTTGAGCTTGGACCTGGTAACACTTCCAACAACTCTCCAGCCAGCCCGAGACTGCTGGGTTGTTGCAGAGCTCACAGAAATGAATGGAGAGTCTCAGAGTACAGCAAGATGTCTTCTGTCCCTGGGACTATTTACTGGTTGTGCCCTCTGTCGGGCAACTGAAATAATTAGGATGACTTTGTAAGGACCGCATAGAGTAAGCACAGCTCAATCCTCATTCTGAATAATCTTCACCTGTGACTCTTCTAAGACTCACCTTTGACACTGAAAGATGCAACAGCCCAGGGCAAAAGGGAGCATGTCTGAGTCTCACTGAATCCCATTACACAAGGACTCAGCAGAGCCAGGAAGAGGCTGAGACAGAAAGAACTCCATCGAGTCTCACGTGTGACAGTCCTCCATGGAGTCCCTTTGAGTCTTTCTTTCTTGTTCTTTAGGATTTCCTGAAAGGAATGCTATTCCCATCACACTTGCCTTCAATCTGATGGTAAAGAAGAGCAAAGTGAAACCCCTTCCCTGAGCACCATTCCATTCCTCAGCCTCACCCTGTTTTTAGCTCTTTAGGGGAGCGTCTTCTCTGGGTCAGACACCCCATCAGTAGAGTGTGGTCCGCATGCCTCAGCAGCATGGATGAGAGCTCTTGGTTGTAGCCAAAAAAGCAGTTTTGGCTGATCCAGGCGAAGAGAGGCATTGTTGGAAGGGTGTAGGGAAGCACACTTGAGGCAGCCTAGAACCAGAGTGAGAGAAAGAAGAAGAGCCAGGGGTCTAGGTGGTAGAGGAGGCAGCCGAGGTCCCCCACAATCAGGTGGGACAGGTGGCCCTAACCTCTGGGTGCTTGATGCTGCCACTAAAACCTGGAGTATCTCTAACAGTCTCTAGCTGCCCCTGCACTGGGGCGTTGTCTTTGCATGGGAACCAGACACGGAGGGCCTTTGCCTAGGCTGGGTCAGGTGCCTGTGCCCAGCTGCCAGAGAGCAAGGAGAGGAACCATCCAGCTCTGCCTGGATTCTGCCTGGGCAGTGGGAACCTGTCTTCCATATCGGGTGGGAGATCCCCCTAAGCAGGCAGCGAGCGCAGATGGTAGCCAACCAATAAATAAACGGGTAATCCAAGAGGCAAACATTCAGAACAGATGATTTTAACAATAAGGACAACTAAGACTTCAAGGTTTCAAGGAAAATCCACCTTCACCTTGGGCAACCTCGACCAAATGACTTAGGGCTTTGGGATCTCAGTCTACTCATCTGTGAAGCACAGATAATAAGACCAGTATTTCAGGAATCACTGTGAGAACAGAGATACTGTGCGCACAGTGCCCACAAGGGTTTGATGTATTTCCATGTCATTGATTTATTCTCACTTAAACAGGAAAGATGACTTCACCAAAGAAGGTGGTGGTAAGAGAAGGGCCAATATCTGGCTGGCTCACTCACTTTCTCTGCAGAATTTAGAAGCAAAATCACACAATCCAGAGACATAAACATGTGGTCCATGCTATAAAAGGGGGGACCTGGGGAGGGACAGGGAAAGATGGGATTGGGGGTTCTGCAGGAAGTTTTCTGACATAGTCAATGTAGCATGGAGATCTTGCTGAGTTGAGAGGAGAGAGAGATTATGTGTGTGTGTGTGTGTGTGTGTGTGTTTGTGTGTTGTGTGCATAAGGGGAAAAGGAATTAGGAAATAGGAGCCAGCTGAGTCAGGGACAGACTTCCTCAGCTATGCAGGGCCAGTCTGGTGCTGAAGAGACAGGCAAGGCAAGAGCTCCAGGGCTCTGAGTGGTGGGGTGGGGTGGAGTGGGGAGCTGCAACTACAGCCAGATGAGCAAAGGGCAGAGACCTCTACAGGAAGCTGGAAAGCACACACGTGGGTCCTGGCCAATAATTACTTAAGGGATGGTGGAAATTATTTTCTGGGTTTCCTTACATTTAGAGTGACCAAGAGTCCCAGTTTGCTACAGACTGAGGGGGCTCTCCAGAATGGGGGGACTTTCTGGGTAAACTGGAAAAAGTTGGTCACCTGACTTCCAGTACTAGGCTGGATCTCTGATGGAAATTCCAAATGGAAGCAAAGCAATTAGGTGGGGGAGGGGTGTGGGGTAGAGGCAGAGATGAGAAATTCCCCTCCCCTGACTCCTGTGGTGGCCAGGGTACTTTGATAGACATGGCACAGAAGCAAGGTAGATGAGGAGTGCTTCTGAGACCTCTATTGCCAGGAGCAAATGTCGGTAGTGGGTGGGGGAGGCAACTGAGGGGACACCATCACTGCTGGTCCTGGGGGGAGTTTTGTAACAAAGGCTCTTATAGCAACTAACTACTACGTCTGGCTTATGGTTGGCAGCTGTCCTCTCCCAGCACTGAGGTTACTGTACTTGAGAACACCTTGGCCTCTTTCTACACTGAAGAGGAGCCCTGAGTTCCCTACGGGATCTTCTGCTGAGCAGAACTGTCAAGGTGGGCAGAATGCCCCAGGAACTTCTGGCTAACTGCTGAACGTTGCAGTGCCAGCTTGAGCCTCCTTCTTTTACTAGCTCCATGCCTTATATGACTGCACCCAGCTCATGCTCTGAATGACATGGGCAAGTTGATGTTGCCCATATTTATTTTTTCATCCCAGACTTCCTTGACCACTGGACTCCAATTGTGTGAGTAGTCACCATTGCCATATGAAACCAATACAGAGATCTTGATTGGAAAACCTTCTTATTCTTCTAAACCTGCACCTCTGCCTTGGTAAGAAAAATAATGAATGACCACAGGAAATTCCAAATCCCAAGTACTATCAAAATACTTGTTTTGGGAGCCCACCATAAGGTGGTTTTGTTTTGTTATATCTATTTTTTAAAATTTTATTTTATAGTGGACAGAACACTTAACATGAGATCTACCCTCATCACAGTTTTAAATGTACAATGTGTTACTGTTGACTATAGGCACAGTGCTGTACAGCTGATCCCTAAAGCTTATTCAGCTTACTTGACTGAAACTATGCCTACTGATTGGTAACTCCCCATTTCTCCCACCTCCTGACACCTGGCAACTACCATTCCACCATTTGATTCTATGGATTTGCTATTTTCAATATCCCATATAAGTGGAATCCTGCACTATTGTCTTTCTGTGACTGGCTTATTTCACTCAGTAATGTCCTTGACGTCCATTCATGTTATTGCATATTGCAGAACTTCCTTCTTTTTATAAGGCTTTATACACTACATTTTCTTTTTACATTCGTCTGTTGGTAGGCATTTAGGTTGTCTCCATATCCTGGCCATTGTGAACGTGCTGTAGTGAACACAGGAGCTGGGCTATGTCCCATTTAGGACTGGCAGCCCTCGCAGGCTTTAGTGACATGCATGGTTATAATTTGACATCAACTGCATCAAAGAGTCTCATCACACCTTTCGTATTCTTTGTTATGTAATTGGGCAGGAAAGATCAATAGCAATCATCACACCACCAGTAGTAGTTGTCATACATGTTACGATGAGCTACACACATGAAGGTCTCAAGAGAGTGTACATGTGAAAGTTACAAGCACACCACAGGGACTGACCACTAAACTGTAACTTCACTGAGCATGACTTGCTATAAAGAAAATCTGATGGAAAGATTTAGACACTAAGTGCAGAGCAGTACTGTTGCTGACATTTAAATTTTAAGCTTTTTTTTTTTTTTACAGATGCATATTATGTATAACATACTGAAATTTCCCCAGGAATCTTGGCATATATATAACGTGCAAGATGTGTCTATCTTTTATTGCCATATGTTTATTGTGCCACCACATTCAATAAATAAAAGTATTCCTTCCACTCAAAGAAATTAGGTGGAGTGGGAACTTTTTTTTCTAAGTTTACAATATAGCACATTGATAAGGTGAGCTGCTGATGGTGTTTATTTTGTGTATTAACGAATTTTCAATAGGCAGTGTTTACTTAGATCAAATCTCCAAAGTACAGAATTCAGGGCTTTCCTTGCCTTTGGGAAAAGCTGGAACTCCTAATTCTGAACGTGAATAAAGCAACTCTAATGTCTGTACATAAGTAAATGATTTCTTCTTCTACTAGAAAAATATCCTACCCAATGGTCTGTACTTCCTGGTAGTAACTATAATATTTAATTACTAACAAGGTCAAGATGACTCAGACCAAGTATATGGGGTCTCCAAAATCTCAACTATGGAGTGACTAAGAGAACACAGCTACTCTTGTTTTAGTCCTTTATCCCTGGGTTTTGAGTGCATCATGTGCCAGTACTGGGTTGGGTACTGAGATGTTGCAGTGTTAGGGAACTCTCATCATGGTGCTGTAGGGAATGCAAACAAACCACAGGCAGGGAAGTAAATATGTATATTTTAAATATACTTATGTAAGTATACGTAAAGGGCTCTGGTGGGTCAAGTTTAGGATGGCATGAGGGCATAGAAGCACCTGTCAGAGACATAGTGGAAGGTAGTCTCAGATGTTTAAGCTGAGACCAGAAGGCAAAGAGAAGTGGGCTAGGCAAAGAGGAGGCTTCAAGTGGAGGGGAGACAGGTGGGGTCAGGCAGAGAGGGCAGCCTTAGGGGACGGAACCTACTAAGCAGGGTTCTTGTCACCTTTTCTCTTCCCTCTCTTCCTCCTAGCCCCTGTCTCCACCCTAAAAATTAAGAACACTTGTTCTGTTCCCTTTGGTTTTCTAAGCACGTTCACATATACCCCTGCCTTTTCACCTACAATGACCCCATAAGGTACATATATGATCTTCATTTCATTAGCTTTGTTTTTTTTCTTTTTTTTTTTTTAACACAAACGAGGAGCCAAGGTCCAGAGAGAGAGAGCTTAGTGGCTTACTCCTGTCCACACAATAGGCAGGAGTAAGAGCCTGAACTCACACCCAGAAGTTCTAACTCTACGTCCCAGGCACATCCCACTAAGTGATGAGGAGGAGCTCAGGTAGGGGGGGTGTGACCGAATCCGAGAGCTCGGCCCTCTCTGTTCCACCACTGGTCCTTGCTGGCCTCCCATGCAGAGCTCTGTGTTGGGATTTCCAAGGGTGGGGATAGAAGACCCTCTACATTTCTGCATGAATCCAGCAAAGGGAATAGGCTCTGTGGAGGCAGAAAGGGCCCTCAGCTGTGCTCCAGGCCTGTGCATCTGGGCAGGATCACGGTTAAGGGACAGCCAACCTACAAGGACACAGATCACTTGGCTCCAGAGAAGACAAACCCACTTAACAACACCTGGGGGACAGTCTTCCTTTTGCCCTGTTGAATTTTGAATCCTAGTAGAATCTATTTTTTTAATTTTCCAAAATTTAAACTATTGACTATTAAACTGGCATAAATATTAAACTGGAGTATTACATATGGCCTTTGCCCTTCCTGATTATAAAGGCTTTATGTTGCCTTTAGAGCGTCCTTGTTAAAGATCTGTTGCCTTGCTTTGGGTGCCCCTGGTCACAGGAATGTGAATCGTTTATCTTAGAGGAAATCCCAAGTATTAGCAGTGAGAGGGCAGAAAATTGAGGCAGAGGAAGGGAAGTCAAAAAAGGCTTATGACTGAGCTGATTAAGGCTGTGACAAGGGGAGCTCAGTCTCACTGGGGACCCCTAAGGAGCCTTATAGAGTGACCCCCCCAGTTGTCCTCCAAGGGACCAGAAACTGGGGCATTTGTCCATCATCAACACCCCCCACTGACTGAGGGTTCAACTTCTGGATCAAGAGGGTTCTGGGAAAATCCTAGAAGGGGATACAGAGAGAAACCAAGGTTCAGTGCTTGGGGTGGGTCCCTGGCCACATGTAAATACCATCCCTTCAGCTTCATTGAGGCCAAACGGGGCACGGGGACATGACACTGACACTCCAAGCATTGTCACAGTAAACTAAGACTCTGGTGTGTGGGATTTGGGGGCAGAGCACATACACTAGGTCCTTGTGCCTTCTGCCTCTTAGGCTGGCTCACTTAAATCAGGGGCAAGCGACAGATTTTGAACACCAACTTCTCTTCTGTTGAGAAAGAGAGAGAAAGAGAGACAGGAAGGAAAGAATCCCAGCCTATTTACGCCGCAGGGCTGTCGCTAGGGTCGAACAGTATAATGTGAGGAAATACGAAGTTCAACACAAAGGCTATTCATTATGCTGACCACTTAAGGTCCCCCTGGGAATCCATTACTTACTCTGTGTCTGTGAGCATCCAACACTGGGAGGCTGCTGAGGTTATCAGAAGATCCTCCCTCCGACATCTAACAGTGGGCAGATGTGCTCTTGGTCTTTTTCTTTTTCTTTTTTTCCTGGTGACATCTGTTCCTACTCAGCTCACGTGACTCCAGGACTCTGCCACAGGTCCGTGCAATTGACAGGACCCTTCAACATGCCAGCGAACCTCGCTTCCCACACCAGATAACACCCACTGCTCCCTTTTGGAATCCTGCCTAGGAACTTCTTTCCCAGCAATTTATAGCAAAAATAAGACACCAACCACCCTAACATCTGTCACAGGCTTACCATGTGCCAGGCGCATTCCTAAGCACCTTAGAGTCTGTGTGTCATCTAATCTCATAATCATATATTGTATATATTTATTACCCCAAATTCATAGGAGAAACAGGAGCTTATCCAGATAAAATAACTGGCCTAAAGTGACGTAGCAGCAAGTGTTGACAACTACAAACGAGTCCAGACCTGATCTCAGAGCTGGAGACCAGAACCACCTCATGACGTTTCGTCCAGAAATCAGATCACCACCCACTTTATTCCTTCCTTAGGGAAATAGTAACATTCTCTGACCCATCAATTCTCCAAAAACCTTTAAAATATCTGTTTGTTTCCCCCTCTTCTTTTCTGAGCAAGATGCACTTTTTTTTTCCCCCACTGATCTATTTCTATCCTTCCCACCTGGTGACCTATAGTAGTGTCTTCTAAAGGCAATTCTAATTTTGAGAGCATAGGAAGGCAGATATGACATTTCACCCTGGAGCTACTGTCATTTTAATTATCTGGCACGTTCACAGAAAAACATCCCAGAGATGCTTACTTCCTTTCATTTCCTTTGTGGCAACACAGCTGGATCATTTAAGAGTTGAAATCTTTGAAGCTGGGATGTTGCTTAGGTTGTATGACACTCCGGGGATTAATAAATTTACGAACTGCTTTAATTTGCTCTAATTAAAAATAGCTTTTTAATTGGTTTTTAAAAGAAAGTCTTACAGAGAATTGGTCCTTTAAAACAGGTCAAGGCAGGGTGGCGTGAGGCAGGTTTTTACTGATTTACCATGTCACTACTCAAACCACACGCATTCCAGCCCAACCACTGAGACTGCATAGATTGGCCAAGGGGAAAGAGAATAGGAGAATACAAAAGAAAAGATGCTGCTCCAGGCATTTGCTCAGCTCAAAGAGTGGTGTGATTTTGGGCAACACCCACTTGTGCTCTGCTTATGTTGAGCTCAGTTGTTCAGTGAACAGCAGTGATGTTTTCTGCTGCCATAGAAAGATGCAACACCTTCAAAAAGTAAACAGTCTTCTGCAATAGGACCCTTTCCACCTCAGGAAGTGAATTACATCATGAGATAGCTGGCGATCTGTAAATCAAGTCATGTGCTGATTGAGAGGATGCTCTGAATGTGGGCTTGCTTGGTCTGTATATGTAACATACGGTACCACGCAGGTTGTTACTAAGTTACAGTTGATTGTTACAACTGAAGTTGCAATCCCACTACTGATAGAGCAATGACATTTTTATTATCCCTCACTCGCTCCATCTTCCCTTTCCCTCCGAGCCTCCCCTAACAGAGCAGGATAGTCCCACAGTAAATCCAGTGCTGTCAATCAGCTGAACCCTGTGTTGGACGTTTTAGTCAGAAATCACACAGGCAGGTGTGCGATACCAGCTGCATGACAACTATTTCTGATTTCTCAGACCTTCCCCAAATGCCTCCCTTTCCCAGGGTGTGCGTGACATTTCTGTCACGTGACCCACTCAATATCTGTGTCAGGCCCTTCCCGAAACAAGACTGCTGGTGCATGATGATAAATAGTACCGTGATCTGCTGTGATTCCCACCCCTCCACATGCCGGTAAAGGTCGCCTAGCAACTGTTGCTAGGGGCAACACCAGCAACGTTTGGTTTAATTCAGTGCAACAGGACAACCTGAGTCTCCTGATGGAGGTTCAAGTTTATGTCCTAGAGATTAGGACCCCCTCACAAACCCACACCTGTTATACCCCGCCTTGCACTTGCATAAGATTTAACCACTACTACAAAATTTGCTCATTTAACAAGATCAAAACGGTCATTCTGAAGGTATCACAGCTTCCACCCAGGCAGTGGGAAAGGGTTAGTATCTGATTTTGAAGCAGTAATGGCTTGGCCTCATTCCCTTCCCTAATTAACATTCACAACGTTGACTTCAAAATGGTTTCCAAACTATAAAGCCCGGTATAAAAATAAAAAGTTTTAAGAAGGAGAGAAAAGTCCTTTATGAAGCCCCTGCTGGGATGCCTTTTTCTTTAATGCACTTAAAAGAAAAAAGAAAGAAAATAAGGCTGAAAATGTCTGTGTTTGTGGATTACACCACCCCCTACTGATTGATCCTCTTAATGGCTCAGCACTTTGCAAATGAAGCAGCAGTTACCCCAGTTCTGTTGGCTATTAATTCAGTCTACATAGGTTTCTGCTTGTTTAATGAGAGCAGAATATTTTCTACCAAAATGCCATGCTCTCAAGGTGCATAACAAAATAGTCCTATAAAATGGCCTATGTTAAAAATAGCCTATAATAAAATAGCCAATTAATGTAAAATGTTAATTTCATGTCACCATATTTGTAAAATAGCCAGTTGGTCCCCATTTAGAGAAAAAAGAATAAATATTAAACAAGTTTGGCTTTGACCTGGGCTCTTTGTATTAAACTACCCAGTATGACTCAGTTGAAATGATCTGAACCTGCTACTTGAAACAGCTACTGGAACTTCCTGCTACTGTCAGCATTTTGAGGATACTTTTCTGTTTAGGTGAGGCTAATTATTCAACAGTAATTAATACCCCTCGCTAGCATAAATGAGGTTTCAATTAAGTGTTTATTGTTAACTTTTATTTTAAAAAAGTCTTCCATAAAGAGCAGAAATATGGAACTACAATGGTTTGAGGGACACCTGTGAGTTTCAGACACTTGTGTTCAGAGTTTATACAATTTACATTCAAATTACATTACTAGCCAGCAAGGAATGTCACAGTGACTCTAATCCCCCTTCTACAGAGTACTGGAGGGAATTTGTTTTTCCCTTCTGAGGAAAAAAAAAAAAAAAAGCCAGTTGAGATTTACACAGAAATGGTGCCAGGAACAGAAATTGCAAAAATATAACAAGGGAAAAAGAACAGAACTGTCCCTTGCAGGTGCATCCCTGCCTGAAAAGATGGGAAATAGCTTCCTGGGGACTCCGAGATCACCCACGTAGGGATTTCCTGGCAACGGAGGGATACCAAAGCCAGAGGTAGGATATCTTTGGTTTTCCTGTGTTAGTATCACCACCAAACTGCTTTTCTTGGAAAGCTAAGCACCCAGGTGGAAGGGGACCATTGTTTGCTCAGGCAAAGCTGATGGTGAACAGACTGACTGTTGAAGAACTTGGGGCCGTTATCTCTATATTGCTCTTCAAAACTTTTTTTTTTTTTTTTTTTGTGGTACTTCTCCTCACAGGCTAAGCTCTCAATCTTAAGAAATTAAAAGCCCTTCAGGTTTGGGATCTAAGAGATGTGGAAGAAGTCACCATTTCCAAGTACAAGGGGATGGATTATATTGAGAAAAGGAGGACAAATTCCACTGATGGGATATTTATTATCATCTGGAGACATGGAATGGGGGGAGGAGGATGACAACACCCACAGATTTAGCTCTATTCTCTATTTTTTTTCAACATAACAGCATGTAGTCTGATAGATTTAGCATACCTAAAAATCAGAAACTAACTAAACATCAAGTGTGCTCCTGAAATTAACTTTCATCCCACAAATCTCTCAAGGGCTGAATTTCTGTATTAGAATTTGTGAGCATTTCTTACCAGTCTTCACTTAAGGATGTTGGAGAAATTTAGTGATCGATAGCCCATAGGTATAGGTAGTATATTAATGGTAATAAAAAATGACAAACGTCCAATAAAGACCCACAAAGGATAACTTTCACCTTCCCATGTTCTCTGTAAGGATCTAAAGTGTAACCTATGCCCTAGTACACGACCTCGGAGCAAAATTACAGAGTGAAACAGAGACAGAGAGGCAATAAATGCCAAATGAAGTCATAATAGATGGAGTGCAAGGGGGGCTCCGTCCGTTGTACAATAATGGGAAACAATGTTGATACTAAATACTGACCCTAAATACTAATACTAGATACTAAAACATCTAATACTCCCAAGTTGTCCATGGGGAGGTCAGCCAGGGAGTGACAGGAAAGGGTACTCAGCTGGTGGGAATGGAAAATGGTGCCGTCACTGTGGAAAACAATATGGTGGCTCCTCAAAATTAAACATAGAATTACCATAAAATCCAGTACTTCCACTTCAGGACATACATTCAAAAGAACTGAAAGCGGGGGTTGGAAAAGATCCTTGTACCCCGAGTTCAGTTATTCACAATTGTCAAAAAGTGGAAGCAACTCAAGTGTCTACAGAGAGATGAATGGGTAAACAAAATGTGGTCTCTGCATATAACAGAGTATTAATCAGCCTTAAAAAGGAAGGAAATTTAGACACATAGTGTAATATGGATGAACCTTGAAGACATTATGATTAAGTGAAATAAACCCACCAGAAAGGGACAAATATCATGTGGCTTCATTTGCATGAAAGAGTGAGAGCAGTCAAATTCATAGAGACAGAAGGGAGAATGGTGGTTGCCAGGAGATGGGGGAGGGGGCGTGGAGAGTTACTGTTTAATGGTTATGGAGTTTCAGTTTGGGAAGATGAAAAAAGTTGTGGCGGTGGTTGGTGGTGATGGTTGCACAAGAATGTGAATGTATGAATGCCACTCAACTAAATACCTAAAAATGGTTAAAGTGGTAAATTTTACATTATGTACATTTTACTGCAGTTTTTTTTTAAAGTCAAGGGGAGGGGTCAGTACCGGGACTGCAGTGTAACCACATTCAGGCCAGCTGTATGAGTCAGATAAAAATGACCATCTTTGAGTTTCGTTCCCTGCCCGAGACACAAACACACAACATCACTCACATGCTCATTAAAATCTCCTTTCCAACTATGCTCAAAATGCCTTCTTTTTTATAAATGAATCTACACAGCTCAGAGAATAACAATTGACTTTGGGCTATTCATAGATAATTTTCCCTAAGGGCGAGGGGGGCAAGACGATGTGCAGCTAAACCAATTAGTCCACTTAATTAGGATTAATTAAGTCTTGCTGGAAAGAGAGCGAACGGAATGGAATACAATCATTTTCAGTAAAGGCAGGACCCGTGGTGAGAATGTTGGTACCATGCACTCAGCACCTTCTCTGTAGAGCGAAATGTTGTTACTGCCCTCCACCTGGTCCTCCTGGCTTCCACCTGGCAGGGACTGGAAGGCCTGCATGCCTGGCCTCCTTGTGTTAGGTGGAGTCACATGACCAGGTCCAGCTAATGAGCTGGGAGCAGAAGCAACACGGGTCACTTCCGAACCAAAGCATTTAATTGCTGGTGCAAGAATCTCTAGGGATGGCTTGTGACTGGCAATGCTTGAGAGGGTGGCTCTCCACCAGAGCGAGGAGTCACAGGTAGACACACTACAGGAGATGTAAATATTTGTAAATATTTGTATTGATGAGCTGCTAAGATTGCAGGTAATGCAGTTTATTTAGCCTACCCTATTTTTTCTTGTTTTGCAACAAAACCAAACCAAAAAGCAACCTAGGCACTGAACTAGGTACCTCACACATACACAGGCTCAACTTGGAGATATTGTGGGTTTGATTCCAGACCACCCCAATAAAGTGAATATCACAGTAAACAAGTCACATGAATTTCTGGTTTTCCCAGTGCATATAAAACCTATGTTTACACCCTGCTGTAGTCTATTAAGCGTGCAATAGCATTGTGCCTACCTTACTTACGTACCTTGATTTAAAAATGCTTCATTGCTAAAAAAATGCTAACCATCCTCTGAGCCTTCAGCGAGCTGTAGGAGTAGCCTCAAAGGTCAATGATCACAGGTCACCGTAACCAATATACTAATAAGGGAAAAGTCTGAAATATTGTGAGAATTACCATAAACATGACACAGAGACACAGAGTGAGCTTATGCTGTTGGAAAAATGGCACCAGTGGACTTGCTCAACACAAGGTTGCCACAAAACTTCAATTTGTGGAAGCAATGCATGACTGGAGTGGGAGGAGGGTACAGCTCAGTGGTAGAGCATGTGCTTAGCATGCACGAGGTCTTAGGTTCAATCCCCAATACCTCCATTAAAATAAACAAACAAACCTAATTATCTACCCCCCCCAAAAAAAAGGAGGCCAGCATTTTCCAGAAGCTGCTCACACCCTCTTATGGCTCAATTGAATCCTCCTTAAAATTCATACATTGAAACCATAACCTCTTGTGTATCAGAATGTGATTCTATTTGGAGACCTGGTCTTTACAGAGGTAAATAATTGCAATAAGGTCATTAGAGTGGGCAGTAATCCTATATGATGGATGTCCTTATAAGAGGAGGATGTTTGGATGCACACACACACAGGGCGGTGAACTTGTGAAGACACAGAAAGAAGACGGCCGTCTATGGGCCATGGAGAGAGGCCTCAGAAGAAACCAACCCTCAGAAGACAACACCTTGACCTCAGACTTCTGGCCTCCAGACCTGCTGTGTAAGCCTCTTTGTCTGTGGTCCTTTGTTATGACAGTCCCAGCCTCTCTCGGATTCCAGGGGCCAGCATACCTCTGAAACCCTCACTAGCTGTGATGCTGCACCACTGCAGCCGGGTTTGCCACAAGGCCTCGAGAGGACACATGTCGGCCACAGAGGATCAGCCTTTCTCACAGATCTTTGCCGAGATCATCCTGGAACTGACCCAAAGCGGGGCTTCAAGGGCAACCAGGAGCTCCCCCAGACCAACTCTCTCCTCTGCAGACTGATGTCACCCCGGTTCAGCAGGAACCTTCCAGAGAAACTGCTGGCCATTGCTTGGTTTCTGTTTGGACCACCAAAGTTTTCTCAGGTCTCATTAAAATTCTAGGTCTTCAATTTAGGAGTGTTACAGAGAAATGGAGGCAAAGTCAGTTTATCAGGAAGAAACGTTACATCACAGCCAAACACAAAACCTAATGTCACGAATATCAGGAAAGTGTTTTTCAAATACAGAAGCCGAAGGAGTGGTGTTCAGAACCAACTAAGAACACAGACACACACACAGAGCCTTTATCCCACTGAGACAATGAGCTGTAAATAACAAAGTTATTTTGACAAAACACCAAGTCCACCAGGCAGAAATGTGCAGCGCCATCCTGCCTGGAAGTTATGGTGCCAAAAAGCAAGAGGGGAAGGGAAGGACCCTCCTCAAGGGACATAGAGAAGCGAGAACAGGTAAAGACATCGAGGGACCGAAACTCACAGGAGAGGAAAGCTTGTGCTTCGAGCAGCAGAAGTGGGCAGCAGGAGGGGCAGAGGGTGTCCAGGTACAGGGACACGGGAAGTGGGGATGCTGTAGGCACCGCCCACAAGCACAGCTGCAGGGGCTGGGTAGCCCTGATGGGCACATGAAACCCTAGACAATTTTTCACCAAAGCAGTCTTTTCCAAATGATCAAATGGTGATGGAGGTTCTCTACTTGGCTTTGCACGCAGCTCTTTCGGGTGGAACACCAGTACGAGCCCGCATGTGATAGAAACGGCTGGTCTCCTGGGGCATCGCTGTGTATACAATGTTGGCCATGCAGAGGGTCTAGGGACCCCAAGAGACCAGTGGGAGCCTGGATGGCATATCCAGAGGAACCCTGCTTTCATCCTGGTGGAAATGTTGGTTTGCTACCGATGTGGCTAGAGAGAGCTTCAGAGAGACTGCCAGTTATCTTTCAAAGGGTCCCCACTGCTGAGCACTTGCTCCTGAAAAACTGGATTCAGCTTCAGGTCGTGGGATAAAGACATGACCCAGTGCCCCAAACAATGCAGCCTCAGCGCCTCTCAGGAGACAGGAGATCACATCAAAATTCCTGCTGTTAGCTTTCCCTGCTAAACTAGCTCAATGTGCACACAGCCTCTCCATCTCCCTATCTGTCTCTCTCTGTCTCTGTTGCTCTCTATATATCTCTGTCTCTGTCTCTCTTTCTGATTGTCTCTCTGTCTCTGACTGTCTTTGTCTGCCTCTGTCTCTCTCTCTCTCCAGCCAGTTTTCTGGAAAGTGGCCCAAGGATCCATATGTCACAATCTGGCAGAGAACGCTGCTATGAAAAACACATCTATTCTCTTCCTTTCATAATGGCTTGGGGGATGAGCCCCATTTCAGGGGGTTCAAATTAAGGGAAGGTGAGGGAGTAGACAGCCACATGGAGCAGAGGCCCCGCTCTGAATGTTGAACTAAAGCCCAGCCCTCACTCCATGCTTCTATGTGTTGTAAGGAAATAAAACAGCTTGGTTGTCATTTTTAGAGTACTCCCACACATTGTACGAGAGTCAGAAAGCTCTGTTGGGCCCTCACACAAAACCTCATTTCTTAGAATTTAAAAAAAACTGTTTTTGGAAACAGGCTACCATACACGGTCAAACCCTATCCTAGGCCAAATGATAGAATCAGTGCGTCTGTTTTATATCCCCTCTGTCCTAAAACCCTCCTGCTTCCCCCACCCACCAGCTCCCAGCAGGTGCTCACCCAGAGTCTGCATCTCCCGTTGGACCCCCGCCCATGGCACGAGCACTTGCTTGGTGCTAGACCGAGGGCCAACCACTGATAAATATTGCATTTGTATCCCCACACAACATCAGAAGTTAGAGAAGTAATGCATCCACCCAATACAAGGAGACCCATTTTACCCAATGAAAACACGCTCCCAGCACCAGTTTTTTATCCAGTTAATTATATAAACTCTTACGGCTGTAGCTAAAGTAAATATGACTTACAAAATTTAATTTATTAATTCGGTTGCACATTCATATTTAAAGCCACAGACTATTTAAATTATACATTAATGGAGAAAAATTGCCTTTTTCCACTCTGACATATTATTACATAATGTCATTCACTGCATGTTCATTATCTTTAGAGCCGATCTTGGAGTCATTCAATTCATTTTTTTTCCAGGACACATCATCTTCATTTCCTTCTCAGTTGTTTGAGATACAGCACACTGTCACTGGAAATTTTATTTCCAAGCCACAAATACCCATTAATGTGACTTTAGGACCATTGTTTTATTTATGCAAACTATAGGTGTGTACTTAGGAGTGCCACAAAGTAACCACTTATCTTACTGCCTTTTACAGAAAGTCTGTTTACAATGACTTCTAATATTCACATTCACGGGGTCGGATTCCCTGAAATGATTGCTAAATTGTGTTTAATTCATTTGCCTCCTTTCTGTTTACTGGCTCTCTCAAGAAACCTCTGTTAGCATCCCAAACAAGCACTAATGGAAGTCATTTCAGGCCAGTGTATTTTCTCTAAACAATGCCATGTTTTCATTTTGTTTTTAGTTCAATGAGACAGCATCTCGAAATTTGAGACACTTTGTAAGGATTACAATTTTTGGACATGCTTTCTTTCCTACAGGATGATTTTGGTAAAAGCCTTTGGACCTACATTCTGATTTACATGAGTTCATTAACCCCATTTTACAGACCATGAAACTGAGGTTTGGAAGTTGAAGTAACTTTGTTTAGAACAAAGAGCCAGGGTCTGACTGCGGGCCAGAGGACCACGTGCTGGACAGCCAGCACCACTGCCCGGGCTACCCCAGCACGGCCCCTGACCTCCTGTCCACTTTCTGCAGCCGACTCCCTTTCCAGAGCTTCCCAGCTGCTCTCAGAATCCATGACGATTCTCATTCCTTCCTGTGTCCCAGTCATTTCACTTACAGGAATTCATCAGAAGGAACCCATCAGAAATGAGCACAATGATTTAGCCCAGGGATAGTCATGAGAGCATTATTTTTAAGGACAAAAACTTGGAAACAAGCTAAACACTCACAATGACGGACATGTTAAACTCACTATATTCTCCCAATGGAATGCTGAGCAGCTGTGTTTAACATTGCTGGAACATTAGGTGAAAAAAAAATGAGCAGTTGTGCATTATGATTCTAGTTTTATTATTTCTTTAATAAAAAGCATATATACACCAAAAAAGGCTAGGGAGAAGCCCAACAGCATGTTAACTGAGTTAATCCCTGAGTGATAGGATTAAATGAGGTGGTTATTTTCTTATTTGTACTTTTCTGTTTCCCCCTTCCAAAAAGTCATGCTTATTTCAAAACCATAACTCCCCACAGTGAGAAATTGGGGGTAAAGAAACAGGCCACATGGAATGACAGGAGACAGAACTGGGTGGAAATGAAGTCTTGTTTTATAAACTGTTGCCCGGACTACTTTCCCAGAGGTGTTACCCTGCAAAAGGATTTCCCAATTAAGGGGAAAAGATTAAGGCTGTAATCCTGGGAAGTTATCAAGTCCAAAATCTGCGTGGTCTCCCCATCACAACTGCACAGGTATAATAGCCTGGCTTACAGAACCAGCCAAGTGTGCAAAGCTCTTGGCGCATGTCAGACCCTCTGCTCTGGCCAAAAATCAATCATGCTCTCTCAGGGAATAAGCTAGTGCTGTTTTAACCCAGTCCCTGGCCCGGGGTTATGCTAGGTGGGAGGTAACAGGTTTGGCAAGAATGACACATTGTCTACCCTCAGGGAGTCCACTAATCCAGTACAAACAGGCTGATGAAGACATGGCAGAATGAGCAGAGACAGAATGGGCATTATCAGGGGGAGGCCCCAAAGTCACAGCCAGTCACTTGCTGGTATCTGGGAGTAATGTCCAGTACCTAGAGGGCTCATGGTACGCGACTGAACGAGGTAACATGAGGCCAATTTGTATTCATTGCCAGGACAAAGCAAGGCTGTCTCTTAGAAAGCTACCTTTCCATTCCCCCATTACGTGGTTTTTAGCTGTGTTCAAAAACTGGCCTCTTTCAGGGGCTTATAACACCCAATGAGAAAAAAAAAAAAAAGACAAGCTTATTTACAAAACAGAAACAGACTCACAGACATAGAAAACAAACTTATGGTTACCAGGGCAGGGGGGAAGGGGTGGGAAGGGATAAACTGGGAGTTCGAGATTTGCAGATACAAACTACTATATATAAAATAAACAACACGTTTACACTGTACAGCACAGGGAACTATATTCAATATGTTGTAGTAACTTATGGTTAAAAAGAATATGAAAACAAACATATGTATGTTCCTATATGACTGAAGTATTGTGCTGTACACCAGAAATGCACACATTATAAACTGACTCTACTTCAATAAAAATATATTTAAAAAAATACAAAACAGTGTATATAACTAATACACAAACTCCATGGTAGGTGGCCTATAAGACAGCCCCCAAGGACCCCCACTCCTCATATTTACTCTCCATAATTTGTATGAAAACTGAATGTAAATCCGAATAGCTCAGAATCAAATAGATTGCTCTGACAACATTTAAGGACCAAGAGTAGATGTATCCATCTCTAAAATACGTGGGCATATTTTCTTCGAATAGAGCAGAGATTTTGCTCATGTTAAGAATTCTTCATTGTCTTCATCCGTGTTGTGGTCAAGGTTAGTGGAGACAAAGTAAGTGGGTTGGCATCACTATTAATCATTTCTGCAGAACATGACAGGATGAAGCAGTCAAGATAAACAGTGAGCATCTCTTCTAAGAATTTAAGAAAGCAATCCCAACATTTCATTAGCAGGTTGGCAAGGAATTCCAACATGTCTGTATCTTTTCATATGGACTGATGTACAAGTGAAATGGACATACAGAACAGACTGAATTTAGAGTGCGGGAAAACAACTTTTTAAAAAATCACTTCATTTAAATAAATTCTGTCCAATTTCTCCTTCCCAGTCCTGGACACATCCTCTAGCTTTACCAGTCCTTTCTGGTTCCAGGAGAACCTCATTGTGAAACATCCAAAAGCCCGGTTCCAATAAAAATCACTTCAATCTCTCATTCAGTTTCAAGTGTCCCCCTCTCCCCAGCCCAGGATAAACACCTGAATTTCTAAAGCCTACAGGAGGGGAGGGAGAACTTGATGTTTCACTCTTCCTTCATCCTTTTCTTCTTTTCCTTCTCCCACTAATCCCCGTTTTACCTTTGCCTCCTCCAGGACAAAGGATGAGGAGGAGGGTAAAGTCAGCAGGCTGGATGAATGAGCAAGCTCGTACTCCACGGGTAATGCTATAATTTGGCTATGTCCTCTGTGGGGCAGCTGCTGATTCTGTCTTTCTGCTGTAGGTGGTTTAACGGTTCATTTGAGACAGCCCACATCCATGTACCAGCAGCCTGCATCCTCCAGAGATGTACTTTCTCACTAACCTCTCATGATTGGGCTCCGCTGTTGGCTTCTGTGACACCCAATGACTCAAGATAAAACTCAGTGCCTTGGCCCCTGAACTCTGGAAGTGCAAGCTACCCCTCCCCACCCTCGCCCTTCATGGAGCTCCAATCCGCATTGCACCCACTGTTAGACCCTGTCCCAGGTAAATCCACACAACATCGTGGCACCTTTCTCCCACCTTGACTCCAGGGAGCCAAGGTCAATTTCTTCCAGAAACTCATCACAACACACCTGGGGTGGGCCCACAGGGTTCTCCAGTTCAGAATGCATTTAGTGAGGATGATACGTCAACTTCTCCTTCTGGAAGATAACCCTGCGCTCTGCACGTGAGTCTTTGGTGAGTGCCCTTCCCTTGGTTTGAGGTGGGAGAAGCACATCCCTCTCAGGAGGGAAAGTGCATGACAACCTGGCAGCCATCTCCAAAGAAACCCCGGCTCCCTCACCATCTTGATCCCAGCTTCTCTGATGTGCAGGCTTGAAGCGGGATCTGGCTAAGGGTGGAAGGATCTAGTTCTGGTCACCTGTTTTCCTGGATATGCCTAGCACCTTTCTTTAGAATATCAGGGGTCTTGTCACCTTCTAGACCTCAAGACTGGGAAAGCATTGTCTGACACTTGCTGTGACAGAGAGGCTTGTGCGTTGTATTATTCCTCTTTGTTAATTAGATTCTCATAAGAATGGTAACATAGGTTTCAAGGGGAAGGGCAGGTGGGCAGCAAAGTCTTGTTCAAATGTTCAAGAAAACACTCCTCTACCCACGAAGGCTTCTTGATGGGGGATCCCAGTCTACAGAACACCGATTTCCCAAGTCTGACTTCACTTGCCTCTAAACAGCTTCACTTCCTGTTAAGAATGGCATCTGGCTCATAGCCCAGGAAGCAAGCTTTCAAGCTTTCCACTAAAACACCCAAGAAGCAGGAGAAACAGCTAAGAACTCACCACCATTTCAAAATTAGAAGCGGCTATCAACTGGTTGCTAAAATCTAGGAGGGATTTCTATTATCTGCAAGGAAGATGGAAAATGCTAGCGAATGAACCAATCTGTCCTCCTATAAAGTGGGTGAAAAACTACCCCTGCTGCTCCTGTTGTCTGCTCTCTCCGCTTTCAAGTCTGAACCAAGCTGAAGGCTGAGCAGCCCGTCTGCTGCTTAACTCCCAGCTTCTAAGGCAGCCATGGTGCTACCCACACCAGCTCTCCCCCACCGACTAGACAGAGCAATTCTCAGGAAAACAGAGAGAGTATGACCCAGAGTGACCCAGGTCAGCAAGTGGTAGTGGACATTGTGCCAAAGTATAATCTCCAAAAGGGGATGTAGGTGGGGACATAAGAGGGGCCCTAGTGGTCCTGCTCACTGGGAATTATAGATTTTACTGCACCAGAATGCTGCGAATTTCAGAGAACAAAGCGGCAAAGACAGGAGATAATCAGACCAGCAGAACAGTGCTCGCCGGACACTGGGCATCTAGTTATGGGCTGAAGACACAAACCTGCCTCAAACTGCAGATTTGAAAAGGAGATTCGTCCTGCCACCAGCAATAACCATCAAGGGACTGAGAAAAAAACCTGAAAAAAAAAACCCTCAAAAAACTCCCCCCAAACAACCCCCCCTGAGTTTAAAATTAGGATGCCAAAAGGAGATAAGTGCAATTCAAAAAATCATAGAATTAATACAGGCAGTCTAAGGAAGGGATCAGATAAAGTATAAACACACCAAAAGCATTTGTGATCCTATAAACCAACAGAAACTGGTTAAACATATAATAGGAGGAAAAAGAAAGACTTTACAGTGGGAAGCAATAAGAAGAAATATCTAAGGATGATATTAATAAGAACTGTGTGAAAGAAACCCAAATGATGAAAACTATAAAGCTTTAAATGAAAGATGTAAGAGACTTCCATGAAAGAAGGCACAGATTTCTCTATGGCGTGACTGAAAGTGAAAAATTGACAGTCCTCCACAAAATTATGCATTAGTAGAATGCTAGTTGAGTAGAAATTGCAATGGACCTGAACAACTTTGAACAAATTATTTTAAAGTTCATTTTGAAGAATGAGCAGGAAAAAAATGAAGGTAATAGGAGATCTTCCCTGATAACTGTTAAAGCCAATTAGAAACTTCCCATGATTAAAAGAGTGTAGGACTGGTACAAATCTCAAAAAGAGTAATAGAACAAAATGGTCATTACATGTGAACAATTTTGAACAAATTATTTTAAAGTTCATTTTGAAGAATAAGCAGGAAAAAAAGAGAAAATAATAGGAGATTTTCCCTAATAACTGTTAAAGCCAATTAGAAAATTATAATGATTACAAGAGTGTAGGACTGGTACAAATCTCAAAAGTAGTAATAGAAAAAAATGGCCATTAAATTGGTCCTAATGTATATGTTTATCAGAACTTGAAGGAAGCAACAGAAAGGCCAAGAGATGAAGTACCCCACAAATGGAAAATGGCTCTTTTTAAAAAGTACATGTAATCATATACAGATATTTATATGAAATGATGATCATGTTCATATATTTACAATTTAAAACTGAAAAATTGTGCTCTACACTGGAAGTTGACACAACATTATAAAATGACTATACCTCAGTAAAAAAATGTAAAAAAAAAAACCTTAAATACAAAGCACTAAGTATGAAAAAAGTAAACTGGTTATTTTGGAGAAAACACAAAGCTTTACAGTGTAACCATATACTATACTCCAAAATTTACTCCGGATTTTTAAAGGTTAAATCATTTAACCATCTAGAATAAAACAGAGGTTAATATTTAAACTTATCTCAGGATGAAAAAGGACTCTCAACAAAGCATAAAATCAATGATCAAAATACCAGGTGAAAAAAAAAATAAAAGCAACCTAAATATCCATCACTGGATGGATGAAAGGATAAAGGAAAAACAAAAACAAAAACACACAAGGCATAAGTCACATACATACACGGTCAATTGATTTTCACTAAAGGTGCCCAAGTAATTTATACTGGATTAAATTCATGACCACCCAGAACCTCAGACTGTGAATTTAGTTGGGAATAAGGTCTTTGCAGATGTAATTGGTTAAGATGGGTTCATATGGAGTAGGGTGGTCCTTAAATTCAGTAGGACTGGTGTCTTTATGAGAAGAGAAAACAGACACACACATAGAGGAAAGACTGTCATGTGGAGACAAAAGCAGAAACCAGAGCAGCTGGAAGTCAAGGCATACTGAGGATGGCCAGCAACCACGGGAACCTAGGAAGGGGAAGGGAAGGATTCACCCCGGAGTCTCCAGAGAGGGCACGGCTCTGCCAACATCTGATTTTGAGCTTCTATCTTCCAGAGCTACAAGAAAAGTGACTTCTGGGTCTTAAGCCACTCAGTTTGTAGCAATTTGCTATGTCAGCCCTAGGACATTAATACAAAATTCAGTGGGGAAAAGGAAGTCTTTTCAACAAATGGTGCTGGAGATACTGGATAACCACATGGAAAAATAAATAAAACTTGATTCTTACTTCTCAAGAGGTAACAAAAATTAACTAAAAATGGATCATGATCTGCAATACATTTAGAATAAAACATAGATGAAAATCTTAGTGACCTTGGGCTTGGAAAGATTTCTAAAATGGGACACAAAAACACAGACTATAAATAAAATCAATAAATTTCACTTCATCAAAATTTTAAACTTGTCCACTTAAAAAAACATGTTACAAAATAAAAGGCAAGTGACATTCACCAAAAAAAAAAAAAAAAAAAAGGCAAGAAACAGATTGGGAGAAAATATTTGCAAACATATATATGACAAAGAAATTTTATCTAAAATACATATTGAGTCACAAAATTCAATAATAAGATAAACAAACAATGGACAAATGATCTTAACAGACACTTCCCCCAAGAAGATATAAGAATGGCAACGAGCATGTGAAAAGATGTTCAGCATTGTTAGCTATTAAGAAAAAGCAAATTAAAATCACAATGAGACACTATCACACACCCAGTAGAACTGCTCAAATTTAAAATGCTGACTATACCAACTGTTGGTAATGCTATTGAGCAACTGGAACTCTCTTACATTGCTGGTGGGAACATGAAATGGTACAATCACTTTGGAAAACAGTTTAGCAGTTTCTTAAAAGTTAAACATACACCCATCACGTGACCCAGTCATTCTGTACGTAAGTATTTACTTGAAAGCATATGGGCACACAAAGACTTGATCTGGAATGTTCATAGCAGCTTTACTTGTAATATCCACAAACAGAAAAGAACCCCAATGCCCAACTTTTAAAAGATAGATAAATTCTGGTATAGCCATACAATGAAATAACACTCAGTGATTAAAAAGAAAGGAAATACTGATGCATACAACAGCATGGATAAATTTCAAAATAATTATGCCAGTTGAAAGAAGCCACAAAGAAAGAAATCATGTTGTATGACTCCATTTATATAAAATTCTGGACAGTGGGAACTGATATATAGTAACAGATAGCAGATCATAGGTTACTGGGAATGGGGAGAGGAACATGGGAGAGGGATTACAAGAGGCACATGGAAACTTCTAGAACAAAGGATATGTTCATTAATATTACTGTGGTGATAGTTTAACAGCTCTATGCATATGTCAAAGTTCATCAAAAATGTACACCTTAAATAAGTGTAGTATACTGTACATTCACCATAGCTAAATAACTGTAAAAAAAAAAAGGAATGAAATCATAAAAAAGTATAAGGCAAGCAAAAAGGGGAAATATTTATAACAATGACTCTAACAGTTAATGTACCAAACATAAAGTGGCCCTAAAAATCAGTAAGAATACATTCATAAATTTTAAAAAATATTCAAAAGTATGAAAGAAACACAACTTGATATATATATAATTTTTAAATAATTATATTAATAAAAATATTATTTAAAACAATGCTTTGCCCACCAGTTCTCATTGATAAAAATGGCATTTCTTTTCAATTTTAATAATTAATGTTGACACTGATACAGTGAGACCATCATTCATATTCTAGCAATGGTAATGCAATTGGAAAAACGTTTCAGAGAAGCCATTCATCAATATTAAAATTTTTACATCTCTAGGTGTTGTGACATGAAGTCATCTTAATTTTATCCCCTACAATTTCCTCTTTTCACATTTTTAATAGCGACCATAAATTTTTTCATCAGAGGAAGCATTCTTAAAAAGGGAAATATTTGAATTAGCTTTATTTTGCAAAGGTACAAGCACAAGGCTTGGATGCACCTTCTAGGTCTGCTGACTATGGGCTTCCCAGGGTGAGGGAGGGGAGCGTGGCTCATTGTCACCACGGGATCTGCTTCTACAGGGCTGCTGGGATGAACACCATGATGACCACAGTGTCCCAACAGCATCTCCCAACCACACTGGTTCCAGCTTATTCTCCCACATATGCCTCTACCACTTCCTAACACTACTCAGAAGAAATTAATACTAGCTTCTTAAGAAAAAAAAAATCTAAGGCTCTCTGTATCATAGATAAGGTCTAGAGAAGGAAAAAAAATCCATGTCTTGTCTTGTTGGTGGTTAACCCAGACTCACAGGGCAGGATATAAGTGACATCATGCAGGAAGAGGGATAAAGTGGAATGAATGAAGGGGAAGTGACGTGTAGTGGAGCCTCATCAGGTCATGGGAAGACTCGGACTCCAGCCCACAATGATCCAACTTCCAACCATTGCCCCTTCCCCCTTCTATACCATGTGGACACTCTTTCACTTTCACAGTAATCCAAGTTTTAGATGTGGATTTATTTATCCTCTAGTACCAATAAAGAAGTTTTCATCCCCACAAGCCAAACAGTCTAGCAGAAGGAAACTCTCCAGTCTACAGATATGAATACTAAACAGTGACTGTGTCAACGGGCCAAGCCCAGGACAGATGTAACAACATAGAGAAAGCATGAAAATTCCTCTTGGGCTGAAGATTCACACGCTGATCCAGTCAGAGGGTTACCAGTTGTCCTAAACACTCATTAAACCACAAGGAAAGAGTGTTTTCTTTCATGGCCTGACACCTCAGTGACAGTGTCAAGTCACTGTGAAGATGAGAACTGAAGCCAGAATGATTACCATTCAAGACACATGCTGATTTTAACCACTTCAAGTTGGCCACCCCTGGCTACCTCTAGTCAAGTGGCAGAACACACAAACATATTCATAGCCGGGCTCATAATCTCCACCTTTGTTCTTAAGACAAACACCGAGCAATGATGACATGACCTTCCCATGAAGGGCAGGAGCTGGGATGAGGCTGCCCCGAGCAGCTCTGAGGTCACGGGTCTAGTGCATGTGGGAGGAGGGGGAACTGACAGGGGAGCATATGTAAAACGTAAGTGCACATGAGGCTCCTCTTTGGGGAACGCCTGGAAAAACTGGGCAGTATGACTGAGGGCAGCTAATTCCAGACAGAACTCATGCCTTTATACTGTGAGTATCAAAAAGAAGCGCCCTGCACTTACTAACCTGAGGCTGGTGAGTGCCGCGCTATTTGGATCACTCATCCAGGCTAGTAGAAGGGGGAATTTACCTTCATGGCTGGAGCACTCACCAACACACGGCCACATTCCATGCATCTAAGTGAACCTGGGACCATGGACCATGTCACAACCGCATGAAGTCTTCACCCACATTGGACTCCTAACACCACCTCTGTATTTCTGCTTGGCTTGGAGTAGATTAGTTTTATTTATTTAACAAATACATATACATAACTTGCACTGTGTGCCAGGCAGTTTTGAATGTTTTATGGATGTCAGCCTATTTGATCCTTCTGAGCAATCCTATGGTGTGGGTGCTATTCCACCCCCATTTTACAGATGTGGAAAGTGAGGTGAAGAGGTTGAGCAGAGGTCAATGATAGGTTCCACACAGGGTCAGAGAGCAAGGATTTAAACCCAGGTGGTTTCACTTCGAAGTCCTTGTCCTTAGCCCTGCCACCAAGGAGACCTGCATCGAGGGTGTGGGAGTGAATACTTAAAATTATTCTCCATTCACTATCTCCCCTCTTATAAGGAGAAATATAATAAAAGGGACACAAAACAGGCTGGATGCTCAAAGGAAACAGATATCCCCAAGGCATCTCCAAGTGCCTGACATTCTGGAGTTTCTGGAGTCACTTGAGAGCAAATCCTTTTCCAGTGATGACTTTTTTCTGATCATCAGACTCAACGCCCAGAATGGATTTTGCTGCAAAATTGATTGTCACACTGTGTCCAGGGAGCCCTGAACGGGAAGATGACCTACTCACCAAGGTGCCTAATGCCCAGCTCTGCCCTTTCAAGGACCCAAATCAAAGCTGCCGCTTCTGCCATTGAAATAGCTGTCAGAGAAGGTTTTTCCCAAGAGCTGCCTTTTCCAAATATTTTGCCTCCAAGGAGGATGCCCTTGCAAGTTCACCTGCATTTCAACCTGGTGTGTGTCAGCCCCCGGGGAGGGAGGCAGCAGGTACCGTACAAGGAGGGAAGAGCTGGACTCTTATCCCAGCTCTGCTGATGATAACTTGGTTGTTTAACTTCTCTGCACCTTCGTCCCTTGATCTATAACCTGAACAGGAGAGCCAGGAAGGATCTTTCTTTTCAACATTGATGTAGTTAGTAAAGATCTTTCAAAATTACTCTACCAGGTTCTTTTGAATCCACTTCTGTCCAGAGCAAAGTAACTGAGAAGCTCCAACCCAGAGACCTCCAACCCAGAGACCTCCAACTGGTCTCAAGGGAGGTTGTTAACCAAACAATGGCTGGTGGGCGGTAGCTATTCAGTCTCTGTCACTCACACACACACACACACACACACACACACACACACACACACACACACACACACACACACCATTTCCCCCTGTTCCCCACTCTCGACTTCTCTGTCTCTCTTCATCTCTTTTCTTCAATCCTCAACATACTTCTTCTGTCTCTACACACTTCCAAAATTTGAGAAATAACTTTTGATTTGCAAGTGGAAAGAATTTGGGGGAAAACCCATTTTCACGGGCAAAGCCACAAAATGCAAATAGATGTTGTATTTCAGTCTGTCCTTTCCTCCAAATGTTGACATGAAAACTGGGGCTGAGAAACTGCTTGCCATCACCTACCTAGCCTGGTTATCTCCTCTCTTGACCCCTAACACTCCCTAGGTAACTCTGGGCAAGTTACCTCCTCCTTTGAATCCCGGTTCTGTAAAACGGGATAAAAATACCTACCTAACGACGTTGTCGTGCGTGTTAAAATTTTAGCACCTGGCACTATGCAAATTCTCGGTAATGATGATATGTAAATATCAGTGATGATATTTTGTGTAATGAGGCTTATCCAGAAGGCTCTGGAATGTGCGCATATATGGTGCAGTCAGCGTAAAGGAGCAGGAGTGGAGTGTTTTTCCTCAGAGGGCTAAATCGCCTTCACCTCATTCTGCCGACTCAGAGCCTTGCCAGACGGAGCTCGTGATTTACAAACGCACAAAAGGCTTCTGGGTGGTGAGTAGCAGGAGGAATTTGGAATGAGCCTCTTTTCTGTTCTCTGAGGGGCTGGGAGAGAAATTACAGTGCTCTCCTGAAGGGGAAAAGGACCGACAGCGCATCACAAACCCGAGGGCGGTGGTCTGGGGCCTCAGCCCACTGTGCCATTTATGAAAGACTTCAGGTGTGTTGAGCACCTCAGTGAACACCAACCCCTCCTAAAGAGCATTTTCTTTCTACAAGTAAATTAAACAAGTCAGCATGCTGGACAGCTTTCCAATTCATCGGGGAAACCGGAGGGCCAGCCATAAAGGAAGTAAACAGCAAATCCAATCCATGCTGTGCTCATTCTGTCAGTCAGAGCAGCAAAGAGGGTAAATAAACCAGCACAACGTCCCCCCTGGCCTGGGTCCCCGTTTCATCCTTACTCAGAAATTTTCTTTCGGGACAAACAGCCTGGAGAGGACTCATGTGCTGTTTTTCTGATGCCAGTGTTTAAGGAGGCAGAGCCATAAGCTTTGGACCAACTTAAATCAAGAAAGCAGGACACTGATACCTCTCTAGGGAGCTGCCAAGTCAGCCCAGCCGGATGGCCCACGTGGTCCCTCCCACCATCCCCATTCGAGGGAAGCTCCATCTTGGTCAGGCGGAGGCCCCTGCACAGAAACCGAGCTCATGGTCTTGACTTCAGCCAGTTGAGGAGGTGGGGGTAGACCACATAAATCACTCATAAAGCTACTGGACAGGCTTGCTGCTAAGAACCACCCCAAATTTCCATCTTCTTCCTTTGTTTCATAAACTCTCCTTTCTCTAAACATTAGTAAGTGGATCCATTCGATGTGTTTTGGAGTCTTAGGATATTAGGTTGTTCACTGTAAATCACCTTCACCCTTCGCTGGAAAGTCATCCCCACCCTCAGCCAGCTCAGAGTTCCTTCATCTGTCCCTGCACCACACACCATCTGTCTGCCGCCCCCGGAAGATGCTTCAGGGATGGTCACAGAGGCAGCAGCATCCTGGTGGCATCTTTGGGTCCCAGATGAAGCTCTCTGAACTCCTTAGTATTCTGGGGTTGAGGTCTGGGCAGAGCAGGGGCAATGTTCACGGAAGCCCTCAGAGTCATCAGAAAAGCTGTAAGGCACTTAATTTCCACTGTGACTCACACCTGCCCTTGATAAGTGCTACAGACTGAAGGTTCATGTCCCTGTAAAATTCATGCGTTGAAACTGAACTAACAATGTGATGGTGTTAGGAGGTGGGCTTTGGGGAGGTGATTAGGTCATGAGGGTGGAGCCTTCATGAACAGGATTAGCGCCCTGATAAAAGAGACCTCAGAGAGCTTCCTGGCCGCTTCTGCCTTGTGAGGCCATGAGAAGACGACTGTCTGTGAGCCAGGGGGCGGGCTATTACCCAGCCACAGACCTGCTGGCACCTTGCTTTTGGGCTTCCCAGCCTCTAAAACCATGAGAAATAAACCCCCCCAGCCTCTGGTAATTTGTTATAACATCCTGGACAGACTAAGACAATAAGCAAATCCCAAACCTAATTAAGATATTCTGGCAGCCAGGTCAGTTGTCAGGAGAGGCCATCCAGAGAGGGCACACGGGGGTAGATTGGAGCTGAGGAGTAAACAGTCAGAGGGTGTCAAAGGGAAGAGACTGGTCAGAGAAGCACCAGGCTCTTCTCCCCTGAGCGAACATCACCATGTTACCCAGAAATAGCTGGGCGTTGATGACATGTCTTCTTGCTAAAGGTTCACTCTGGAATCTCTACAGAAACTAATGAGCCCAATCAAAGCACCTCTCAAGACCTTTCCACCTGCCAAGCACTTCACAAGATTAGCTCATTAATCCACATGGCCCTCCTGTGAAGCTGGTAATTATGACTGTGCCCAGTTCAGGGATGGAGTAACTGAGCAGAGGGGTAATGGGGTCTCTGGGCACATTGCAGCCCTTCTCTTTTCATAAAGCAAAGCACAGGTCTCTGAGCTGCATTATTCCCATCCTTTCTTTTGTCCCAGCTTCCCACAGATATGAGTATCCCAGAAGAGGGTAGAAAATAGAGGCTGGGTCTTCAGTCACATAATTCTGACCAGTTCCATTGTAAAGTAGTCATTACCCCAAAAGTTACTGTTTTATAGCTGAGGTCTTGCTAGACTCTTGCTGATGACCAATTCATAGCCAAAACAATGAATTATTAATTTAATCAACAGACATTTGTTACATGCCTTCCATATTTCAAATGCCATATTGTGCCCTGTGTTCAGTGCTAACTTGGATTTTAAAAAATAATGTGTATGCCCCCTCAGTTGTGCTGTAGTATTCCTAATGTGAATATAGGGAATTCCTATAGAACATTTAATTAAAATAACTGATTGTTGCATCTTCTCCCTACCCTCAACTTCTGCTTCCTCTATATTTCATTGACACAAGAATGAACTAGTCACTGAATATTATAATCTATTAATGTTATCCCAAGTCTTAGAAAAGAAAGGACACTCCTGACCACTAATAGCTCTGAACTCTTCCCACAGCCACTTATGCTAACGGCTGGAGCAAGGAGGCAAACATCCCCTTGTTCCCAATGCATAGGGGACAACTGTAGGAGGCATGATTCCTTGTGTCAGGCAATAGGAAACCTCTGGTGAACCACGTATGACTTTCTAGGGTGTTCTCTCTTGTCAAAGGTTTAGGAGGTGGAAGTTAAGTAAACTACATGGTAAGTGATTTAAAATAATAATTTTCCAATAAAACAATAAAGACCGTATTATGGAGTTTAGCTCCGGCTCAACACCTGAAGTGACGTCAAGCTCATGGCACACCTCCCGCTAGCTCACTGTGGCGAACTGCTGAGGGATACAGCTGGAGGGATGCTGTGGCTCTAAACTTTCCTGTCACATCTCTATCCAATTGGGAGGCAATGTCAACCAGCACTAGAAGGAATCTCAGAAAGGCTCAGGGTTCAATTCTGAGGTCCATAGATCGAAGGTACCAACTAGCATGGCCATCACTGCCCTGTGGCATCAAACATGGATGTCATGTTTACGGGTAGCAGAGATAGGATGGATCTATGTCAGGGAAAAAACATAGAGATGAATGAAGGTGCTCGATCTACATTTATTTTGTGGGAGCTGGCGTGGCTGCTCCTTATGTTGCCCCCTTTCTAGCCAGTGTGATGTGCTCGTGAAAGCATGTAGTTAAGAACCCAGAATCTGATCAGATGGGTCTGGGTTCCAATCCTGACTCCATTATTACTTTGATGAGATACTTAAACATCTCCAGGCCCTCAGTTTCTCCATCTCTGAAGCAGACCCAGAGTGGTAGTGTTTCGTGGGATGGTGAGGATAAAATATAATAATCCAAAAAAATAATATGCATGCCTGCCCAATAATATTCCCCCAAATAAATGTAAACTATTATGGTTTTAAAATTTTAAAGCTCTACACAATTATAACAAATATGTCAATATTATTATTATCATTGTCCTTTAAAAAAAATCTCTCATGCAATGCCCTTAGTTTAAGGTTATGCCTGGTTAAAATGAACAGATGGCATTTTATCCTTGGTTCTACCTGTAAGACCAAAGTAATAAGTTTTTCTTTTTAACCTAAAAGTTTCCATGAAGATATGGCAGATGTTTTTGGATTTATGCTATATTCAGAAAAAAACCATTACTTCCTAGATTAAAAAAAAAATTTAAAGTAAATCCTATAAACTTTAGAACCAAGGCTCATATATAAAATATACAAGCTAGAAATAATGAAAATATATTTTTAAAAAAAGATCCAGTGCATTCTGAGGGCAGAAAAGCAAAACTGATTATTTCTATAGTGACTTCTGATAGTCCCACCAGGTTTAAAACTGAATGGCCCATTAGCTACATGACAAGGATTTAGGAATGGTTCTAGGTGATGGCATGTGGCTATGGAATTCTAGGAAGTAGAGATCTTTCTGATCCGCATATCAAAATCCCAAATCAGTGCCCTCCAGGTAGGCTGGGGCTGTGACTTCGCATGTGTGCACCGCGGGTTGTCAACTAAAAAGAAAGAAGCAACCGTTCATCATAAATCCCTCCTGGTGCTGCCCCGTCACCCCGCACCCCCCCCCATTCATGTTGAAGCAAAGACATCATCTCTGCCTGCCCAAGAGCCACTCTAACAATGGTCTATGTCTATCTCTCCCTACTATTTCAACAGGAGTTATTTATTCAGTCTAAAAAAACAGGTGAACATGATGAAAAATGACCTTATAATGTATATTAATTAAGAAAGCATAGCCCAGATGTCAACTGGGTGACAGTAGCCATTTGCTGGAGGAAGACATGGAGAGGAGGTTGTGATATACTTTGAAAATAAAGAAGTATACAAAGTTGCTTAGCATCTCCCCCCTAGTCCCACCCCAACCCCCTCTTGGCCTCAGCATGAAGTGGGAAGCCCCATAAAAAAAAAAAAAAAAAAGACCAGCAGGACATCCAGGCAGGGCCACTACTCTCCTGCCGGAACCATCCAGTTCCCTGGGCCAGAGGCTCTATCCCACTTTTTGCCTCCAAACTGCTTACTTCTAGGAAAGTGGAACTTACCCCTAAAATTCTATTGGTTCCCTGAGCTCACTCCTGATTGGTTATTTCTCTCCCTCCTGATTGGTCCATTTCTACAAAGCTTGTTCCTAATTAGTCAACTTTTGTTATACCTTATTTGTGTATGATGTTGCAAAGTGTAAACTGGCAGCCTATAAAAGCCTGTGTAAAGCTACAGACAGGGTCCAGAGCTTGGGGTGTTGACTCCTCTAGGCTGGCTGGTGTAATAAACCTGAGTTCTTCAATTCTCCATGTGCTGCTTGGTCTCAGGCCCGAATCCAGGTTGCTGTGACCACTGAGCTGTAACGTTTCTCTGCAACAAGCACAAGTCTTCAGACTCGGAAACAAAGAAAGTAAACTTAAGATAGCTGATATAAAACCCGCTGAGTCATGGGAACCAGTAAGCTGAATCAGCTGGGTTTCTCAATCTTTGTACTATTGACATTTGGGGCTGGTTAATTCCCTGTACTGAGCAGCCGTCCTGTGCACTATAGGAGTTTAGCAGCACCCAGGTCAATACTGACTAGATGACAATAGCACCTTCTCCCCAACTGTGATGACCAAAACTCTCTCCAGATGTTGCCAAATGTCCCCTAGAGGGTGGGTCTTGGTCAGAGGAGAATAGCCCCCATTTGAAAACTACTGCTTATCCCTGAAGAAGTTTCTTTCCAAGTCAGATAAAGTTTGAGATGCCTTAAGATTATTAATACTATTTTCTGGTACAATACCGCTGAACCACTGAATTAAATGATTCTATTTCTTCTTTATTTAATGCTTAGACCTCCCAGTGTCGTGTGTGTGTGTGTGTGTGTGTGTGTGTGTGTAAAACTATGCAGGTTTGTTTCACACATTCAGAAAAGCAGAAAGCAGAAAAAGCTGTCCGAAAAACATTCCCCCAAAGATTAATGACATAAAGAGAATATATTCATAAAAGAGAAAAAAATGGAGGAGAAAAAAATCATATTTTCGTACTTGAGTATGTACATTAGATTAACTCCCTTTATTTTTTTTCTTATGAAGTGACTCCAAGAAATGTAATTGCAAATATAGTAAAAAGTTAATTATACTATTATAAATTATATCCTTTTACTATCCTCTGGGGAACACTAAGAATTTTAGGGTGAATATATAGGTATAAATGTTCATGTTATAGTCAATATACAATTTATAGCACTGAGCTAGCATTACACATAATGAATTCCCACACTGCATCGTGGAAATAATCAAGAATAGAACTATTTTTTCTTCAGAATTCCTAAGCAGCATTTAAGTTTCAGGGCTGCTAGCACCATGTATTGACAAAACACGTTTTACTCGAGAGGCTCAGTGCCTGTAGCAGGCAGAGAGATGCAGTGAACAGAGAACAAAAGCACACAGAGAAAACATAACTGACTCCAATTCTACAAATCAAGTCTACGGCTGAAGACAGAAAGAGAGGTTAAAAAAGGTAAGAGTGCAAGACTTTGGGATTTTTTAAATTATTTTATATAGCACATGTATCTTTGAGACAAATGTGTGTGTGCACTCTGCTTCTTGTGAACACATGTGTGGAGGTTGAAAAGAAGGAAAAGGAGAAGGAAAAACACATGTAGCTTAAAGCTGTATTGTTGCATATCATCTCCTTTAATCCTTATAATATTCCTGGGAAGAAGGTGCTATTGACCCATTTTAAAGATGAGGAAACCAGAGGCCCATGAAGTAACTTGCCCAATGTCAGGCAATAAGGACACTATAGCTTTGTCAAATTTCAAGGCCCTCCTCTTATTCATACGCCACTTAAGATAGACTCTCTGGCCAAAATATCTATTTTTATGCCCAGAATGGACTACTGTCTTCATTTCTTCTCAGGGTCTGCAGTCCAGCCAATTAAGAATTCAGGTTAACATAACCTCTTTTAAAACTCCGAATACTCTAGGCAAAATGTTTATAAATCATGTACGTGTTAGCATAAATACATAGAAGCAGAAGAATGCTTTTTCAGAATTTTGACTTGATTCCTGGCTTTTCAATTTATGAGCTGTGTATCCTGGAGAATGTCACTTAGCTTTGTGAAGACTCAAATGCCTTATTCTGACATAAATAGACATTTGTGACCTAGCCCCTAGACACCCAATCACTGTGTAGGATTATTTTACAGGAAATAATGCAGCCTAGATTCTAAATAACTGTTTTACAAATTTTATAATACAATCTAACATTAAATAAACAGAGAACACATATATTAAGTATCTAGCTCAGATTTAGGCACCTATTAGTGGGATAACCTGTATATATGTATGTATGTATGTATATCTGTTTCATTTTTTGCTTCAAGTATAAAATACAACTGTCAAATCATCGCATAGCTATAAACAGGAAACAAATAATACTTTTCAACAAATATGTTATGCAGCAAAAGGCAATTTCTTCCAACGTTGCAGGCCACTTACAGTGCCCACAATGATACGCGTGACAGATAACTGAAGATGAATTCTTTGTGATCAATGAACTCTTTGGACTCTCTCCATTAATAATGCTTCAGTCCTAGGTCTATTTATTTTCTGCAAATAGGCCTAAACACTGCAAATGTAATATACTGTAGGACTCTCTTAACTCATTTATTTTTTCATTCATCTTCATCAAAAAAAAAAAAAAAGCAATGAAATTGCTCCAGCTCTTCATGAACTACCTACCTGCCAGGGGCTCCAACAAACTAGTGAAGATTAACTGATATTTGGAGAAGGCCACTTCAGGTCTGAAATATCTGCTGCATTATGAAAATCTCCATGCTATCCCTACGGAAATGCAAAACTTGGTGGCTCTTCATTTGCAATTCACATGCATATACAAGACAGTCAGAGGCAATGCTCAATCCAAGCTAAGCCAACAGCCAATAGAAGCAAGTCAGCATTTCCTGCCATAATAAACCACCCAGAGCGAAGGCTAAGTTTTCAGAGTTCCTACATATTTTGTGCTTATCCTCAATTTACAAATGTTCCAAATCAAAGAGCAACTAGATTAAAAAAAATTGCTTTATATTTGAAGCATCCATTGGGTAAGAGTTGTCCACTAAGGCTATCTCTTGGGATAAAAGCCAAGAACAGACAGCCAGTAATAAAACTATCTTAGATTTGGGTAAAGGAATTAGGGGCAAGAGAAGGGGAACCTGAGAAAAATTTCAGTTTCTCTTTGTGTTTAGATGATTGCATCTTGAACCATGGAGTCACACAATAGCTCTGTGGATGCTGTGGGTTGGACAAGGCCATGGAATGGGCTGGTGACTCTTCCTGAAAGGAGTGGGGGACAGTTGGGTGCTCTCACTAAATGCCCAACAAAGAAGAGGCTTGAAATGGCAACCATATCATAGCTTTATGAGTTGCCTTAATATCCGCCATGTTTGTATGATTTCCTATTGACACTGTAACAAATGACCACAAACTTAGTAGCTTAACCCAAATTTGTCACTTTACTGTTTTGTAGATGAGTATCTGATAGGAGTCTCACTGACATAAAATCAAGGTGTCAGCAGGGCTGTATGCCCTTTGGAGGCTCTAGGGGAGAGTCTGTTTCCTCGCCTTTTCTGACTCCTGCGGGCTGTCCACGCTCCTTGGCTCCTGGCCCCTTCTTCTGGCTTCTAAGCCAGCAAAAAAACATCTCTCTGACCTACTTCCATTGTCACATCTCTTTTTCTGACCCCAGCTGGGAAAAGTTCTCTGCTTCTGTGGACTCATGTGATTAGATTGGGTCCACCTGGATAATCCAGGCTAGACCCCCCAACACCCATCTCAACATCATTCACTTTATCACATTTGCTAAGTCCCTTTTGTCAAGTAAGGTAACATAGTCACAGGTTCTGAAGATTAGGCTAAGGACATGTTTGGGGGACTACTAACCTGCCTAACAATATGGTCCATGATCAGAAGATTCCCAAATCTTTCCTCCTTTCATCCCTTTTAACAGGAAATCCCTTCCAACCACAGCAGAAGCAATTTTGCCTGCTGCATATTAACACGGAGAACCCATTATTATTGTTACTCATTTATAGAGCAAATTCTCAAAGTTTCTTCTGGCAAATGCCTTTGTGACAACTGTTCGAATACAGCTGTGTTCAATTACAACCTTAAGAACGTCTTACAATATTGGATTTGGGATATCTTTGCATTAAATCATTTTCTTATTTAATAGTCAGCATCTGTAAAAATTTTAAGCCAATGGAGAGGGCAGTGAGGCATTTTCTTGATGTTCTGTGACATGATCTGCATTTTTAAAAATGTACTTTATAAGTGGTTAGCTGAGGTAAAATTAACCTATCCTGCCCCAGAAACTATAGAGTGATCAACATCATGTCATTTTTAAAAATCTTTTCAGTGGAACTCTTATCTAATTAGATATATTTAATAATCACATTTATAATTAATTTTAGCTAATGTTAATTAATTAATAATGTATTTTATTTGTTACTTTACCCAGCCACCTGTCAGAGAAATTGTAAAGGGAACTATCATATTAATTGGGTTAAGATAGGTTATCCTGCGGGAACAAGCAAATCTTGACATTTCCAAAAAATTTAATAAAATAAAGGTTTATCTTTTTCTCACACAAAGCCCAGTGCAGGTCAAGGTAAACTTCCCCTATCTTGTAGCTATGCCATCCGGAAAGTATGGTAGCTAAGGTTGCTGTGAGCAGGAGGAAAGTGATGGAGAAGGCATACCTGCTCTTAACTGCCTCAGCTAGAAAATGACAAGTGTCACTTCCCTCCCAGACCATTGGTCAGAAATAGTCACATGACCCTAAGTTGCCTTCAAAGGGTGCTGGGAAACAGGGGTGTGCATGGGACCTTTGGTCAGGGCTAATGGTCTTTGCCATTCCATCACCTTCATCCCTTTCACTGCCTTCCTTTACCTTCTTTTTGTGAAAGATGAATGAAGGGAAGGAGAAATAAAAGTGACCTGTAGCTAAACCAACCAGGCCACCTTCTATCCTAACACTTTTATGGCAGCTCTGCAATTTCGCATCTCTAGACTTTTCTGAGGGTAGGTTCATTTTCTCTAAGACAGAGTCCCTCAAGTTTTCCTAAAACAACTAATTTCCATTAAAGTCATGGCAATGTCAGTGACTGACACTTTGAAGCCATCTCATGTGTCTTCCTGTGAAGTATTTACATTTTGGATGGTGGATAATGTTGAGTCACTCAAAGCTCATAACTTCACAAAGGGGCTTGAATGCCACCCTCTCAGTTATGTTTGAAGTTAATATTTAAATCAATTTAACTGGCAAGTATTTTACTCAAATAGACATCTCAGGCTCTGAAACACCTTCCTGTTACCTTTTCAAAACATACCTGTCCTGGGGGCAAGGAAGTAAACAATTCTGCCACCTGAGAGAGTTATGGTGACATGACGTTACACAGACAGACAGAGAAAGAGTCCCTGTTATTCTGCTGGTCTGTGTTCAAATATTCAATCTTCATGTCTTAGTCATAACACTTGCTTTCCACAAAATTCAACAAAGTCCATTTTGCAAATGAAATATTAAAATAGGTGATATAAAATCTATCAGCTCACAGAGCTGGTGATTTTTTTTTTTTTGAGTGAATGAAATTAGCCACCTTCCCTGCTCACCTTTTCAAATGAAAATACAGCTTGGATTCAAGGTAGATTCTAACCTTTTCATAGACCTTCCAGATCCAGACACAGATATGGCAAGAGTCTTGGTGGGATCTACTCTCTATATATACCTTCAGCTCAGGGCTCTGGGTGGTCAGAGTTGACTCCAGGATTCTTATTTGAAACAGGACTCCATGTTCTCTGGATGAATGGGGATAGGACTTTGAGTCCTTTGATAAAATCTCTGGATATCAAGATTCAGTTTGGCAGCTAAATCCCAAATTGGTTCTTACTCCTGAACTCTGATCTCTGGCATTGGAATTTCAGTTTCCAGGCTGACAGCTTTTTCTACCTCAAGCTTTAGTCTTGGTCTTCCTGTTTCTCCTAGTCTCTGGTAGGACACTTCCTGCTCTGGTCGACCCTTCAGAATCCAACTTCTGACTCCAGCTGTCAGCTGGTGCCAGGTGGTTCCACCCTGTCTCCATGAGGGGAGAGTCTGACTTCCTGGGTGTCAGGCTCTCTGTCCCATATGGAGACCAACAAAAAAACCTTGCATCCATCACTGACCTCCCAGACTTAATGCTAAGGTTGTGGCACTTAGACTAACTGAACAACACTTAATGGTGACTGTCAAACTCTCAATCTCTCCCAATAGGATTAAAGAAAATAAAAGCCACCCAACCTTCAAAAGGAGAGCATTAAAAGTACAATGATTTATGACATAGATAGGCAAAATATATCAGGAAGCATGTACAGCAATATTGCCTTTCTTAATTAAAATATTCAAACACACATTTTATTTCCACAATCAGCCACCTGATTCGTGGCTATTTGAATATGCAAAGATGTCAGGCAACGCAAAGAAGGTGAATGAATGTAAAAAGGACAAGCAAAGAAAAATGTCCAAGACCAGAGAATCAAGCCAAATTAAAACTTTCAGATGATATTTAAGCTATTTCAGTGTGTTGTGAGGTTTCTGTCTTGTCTGAAGTACAATCAGACTGCCACTAGATGATAAAGGTAGTTAAATGCAAACATTTCTGAATTTAGGTACAAATTTAAGCCTTTTCTGTCAGAAGTCCATCCCTGGTCTTTAAAAACACAAAACTTCAGAATGCGTCAGGAGACAGAGGATTTGCATTGGCCTGCCAGCGTTTGACATTGACCAAGTCAAATTACCTCTAAGGGGTGTTTTCTTCCCCAGCAGAAAACAGTACTTTACATTAACCCATAAGGATCCTTTTAGCCCTAAAATGCATGCCTTAGTGTCCTGACTAAGAATACTGGCCATCTGAGGGCACTATGTGCTTCTGAGAGCTGAGTGAAAGTTAGCATGTGACCAGCGTCACAATTGGGCCCAATTTGACCCAACTTGAAAACTTCCTCTAAGAAGGCTTCCCAGGATTCCTACAAAAAGCCACTTGGAGCAAACTTCACCGCCCTCTTGGGAAACCCATTCAGGGAGAGCGCTCCCTCCAGCAGCTCCTACTGAGAAGGCCCCCGTCTTCTGGCCTCAGGTCAGAAACTCCGTGTCCTCGTTTTCAAGGTCCAGCTTGTCATTTGGCCCTCTGCCTCTGGCTTCTACTGCTGCCCAGGGAAGTTGGAAATCGTCTGAGGAAAGCTTGCCCCTTGTCATGGGCCCCCATGGACAGGAGGAAAAGGCTAGAACCCTCACATCACCGGAGCCAGACAAGCCAGAGAGAGTTTTCTTTGCTTTCTGTTTATTTGTTTGCTTCTCTATGGTTTTAAGCCTCCCCTTCCTTTTGGATGTGATCAGCAGTGTGTCTGCTCCAACATTTCTCACATCTGTAAGGGGTGCGGTGGGCACAATTTCCCACCCCCATGCTAGCCCCGACCAGATGAGACTCTCAGGAGAAGCTCCCACAGTTGTCAGGGAGGAAGGATTGAATCTGAGTCTGAATGCTGGGAAGGATGGAGAAATCAGATTTAGAGATGGAGAGCATCATCTCAGCAAACCAGGAGGCAAGGAACCCTTCCCACACTGTTGCTATACTGTTGTCTGGTCTCTCCTCCTGGCCCCTCCTCCCCCTCATGCTGAGCTGCTCACTGGGGACACTCTCTGTTGACCCATAAACTCTTTGCCTGCCAGGAAAGGGGTCCCAGCCCAGCAGGGAATGGGGATAGGGGTGCCCAGGCATTTGCTGGCTTCTCAAGGTCATTTCCTCCTAGTGGCTTGAGCTCTGCACCTGTAAACACTGCAGTTAAATTCAACACCAAAGGAACACACTGTGACTTGCCAGGTTTTGAATGGCATCCAATTTCCCCCAGCCTGTGTCCATCAGCTAACACCTAACCTGATGCCAAGCCAGCTCCCAGCAACAGGATCGGCCACCATGATGCCAATCACTTTTTTCTGATGTTCTAACTACAGGGACCTCTTTGACAGCCTGGAGCCCTACATTTCCAATCAGTTTGGATGCTCTAAGAATTTGAAACTGGGGCTCCCCTGAGCAAAAGGTGACCTTGTTGGGTTCCTATACTCAGGTCACTCAGTCCATGGTATAAAGATTAAAAGCGGTCCTTGCTTGAAACACTACTTGCTAGGATTTAACCAATGAGGGCTAAATTAACTTATTTCTAGATTTCCTTTTCCACTCTGCCCTGATCCTCTAACTTACAAATAGTTTCCAAAAGTCAATGTTTAGTTTCTTCCCTACACTATTGTCCCCAACACCAAGGTGGGTCCCCACCTTCCCCAGTGGGCTATTGAGCCTAAGTCTCTGAAGATAGCTTTAAATCAACTGGTAACTTTCCCCCCAATACAGCTGACCCTTGAACAAGGCAGGGGGTTAATCCACATATATAGTCTGCCCTTGTATCCATTCCTCCACATCTGCAGATTCAACCATCCGCAGATTATGCAGTTCTGTAACATTTACTATTGAAAGATATCCATGTTAAAGTGGACCCCACACAGTTCAAACCCACGTTATTCAAGGGTCAATTGGAAACTTCTTATCCCCATAATTCAATGAGAAAATTCAACAATCTCCCCTCCTCACATAGACATCTATATTTCAGCCACTCCTCCAAACTGCTTTGAAGACATTTTTTCCTACAATCTTTTGTTGAAATAAGCAATTATTTCATTTTCTTTTTCCTAACGTTTCATTTTTTAAAAAGTATTTATTATTTTTGTAATTTTATGTAGTCAGTTTACAATGTTGTGTCAATTTCTGGTATACAGCATAATGTTTCAGTTCTATATGTGTGTATATATATATATATATATATATATATTCCTTTTCATGTTCTTTTATATTATAGACTACTACAAGATACTGAATATAATTCTCTGGGCTGTACAGTAGAAACTTGTTGTTTATTTTATATTCTGTGGTTAGTATCTGAAAATCTCCAATTTCCAATTTATCCCTTCCCACCCTCTTTGCCCCCTGGTAACCTTAAGTTTGTTTTCTATGTCTGTGAGTCTGTTTCGGTTTCATAAATAAGTTTGTGTCTTTTTTTAGATTCCACATATAGGCAACATCATATGGTATTTTTCTTTCTCTTTCTGGCTTACCTCACTTAGTATGACAATCTCTAGGCCCATCCATGTCACAGCAAATGGCATTATTTTATTCCTTTTTATGGCTGAGTAATATTCCATTGTATAAATATATATATATATATACCACATCTTCTTTATCCAGTCATCTGTTGATTGGCACTTGGGTTGCTTCCATGTCTTGGCTACAGTAGTGCTGCTATGAACACTGGGGTGCATGTATCTTTTTGAATTAGAGCTTCCTCCAGAGACTCCATTTTCCTTAGGAACAAAAATGAAGACCCCTCCAAAAGTGGCATGTGTTGAGAGGTTCTCTGAATAACATGGGGGAAAGAATCCGGCTTGGCCTCCCACCTGGAATTTGAGGGGGGAGGGTGTGGGTTTTCCAGGTGACCACGGGACTGCGCAGTCTTTACAGCTCTCGGAGCTTTGCCCCTGGCCCAGTGAGGCCATCAATCCCATCCTGTCTGACAAATATTACAAAGGAGACCTGTGGCGAGGACTGTAGGAAGGTAATCTTTATTTTCTGCTTTTTTGCATTCAATTCTGTTCTTAGGATGAAATGTATGGAATTTCTTTTCTCTAGTTAGTCACAGCTGTGCTGTTGTAAGTCTCCGCTTTCTCTCTGGTACTTTGGTTTACCTGGTGCATCAGCTCGGGGGAGGCAGGGGCATCCAGCAGCATCTGAGCCACTTCAGGGTTGGCTCCATCTCCCCTGGCCTGGGCTGCATCTCAGGGTACCTGCTGGCACTGATCTGTGGGTATTTAGAAAGCGTGAGTGGGTGCAACCCAAAGCCACTATCAACAGAAGCTATTTCCATTGATAGTGGCCTCCACCCCACTTGAGGAAGTGGGGTTTTCTGACTTTTATGAAACTCAGGCCAAGAGTCTAAATTTACTGCTCATAGCATTCTTCCTTCATACTTCTTCCAGAAGAGACAGTTACTCATCTACTCAAACTGAGTTCCCTTCATGGTGATTTAGACTCAGACAGCCAGGTGGTTCTGCATTTGGGGTGGAAGCTTACATGGTGACAGTGGTAACGGTGACAGTCATGAATGCTTACTATGCACTAGAGTTTACCCGCGTTATCTCACAGACCCACACAACAATTCGATGAGAAAGAGAGTGTCTACCATTTTCCCCACTTTGAAGAAGCTGAGGGTCAAAAATGAAGCAACCTGTTCAATACACAGTCTTCCAAGCCAGGTCTGCCTGGCTCAAGCCCACATTGGTAACCACTACACATTCTTGCCACCGAGTCCATGTCTCACACTTTACAAATGAGGAAACTGAGGCCCAGAGAGGCAACACTGTCCCATATCACCATGTTAACTGGTGATGGAGTGGTTAGACCACCCCAGGGCTCCTGACAGCTCTTTACCTATCTTGAGTGAAATTTGACCCAATGGGCACATAACTGGTCATTAATTTTTTTATAGACGATACAGCCTGGGGTTGGGGAGTGCCATGTGGTGATGGAACAGAGCAGGTGGGGCAGGGAGGGAGCGGCCCACATTCCCTGTAGCCCAACCTGGAGGAAAAGCCTCATGATGACTCTGCCTCTTGATGGGTTGGCTTCCTCCCACCCTGACCTTAATCATGCACATTATGAAATTTCTTATGTCTCAGACACACCAAAGCCAAGCCCACCATGTAAGTGTTTTGTGGGTATAAACCACATAATTTCAATTTACCCAAATCAATATTTAAATTTTAAAAAGTAATCATTTTCAAACAGCTCTATTTTTAGCTATGAAAGTAAGTGACTGGATCCATTCTCTTCTCCTTTCCTGTCAGACTTTGCTCCCAGGGAAGTATTTCAAAATATCTAGGGCTCATATATCAAGATGCTGAAAATCCCTAGGTATCTGAATTTTGAAGAACTTGCAGCCCATTCTCATGCCTCATTTGAGATCCACTGAGTTAGAAATTGGAAGTTTCCAGCTCCTTCTGATAACCATATCCAACCAACCCTTTAAAAGTTTATTTTTCTTATGGGCTGAATTGTGTTCCCTTGAATTCACATGTGGAAGTCCTAGCCCCCAGGACCTCAGAGTGTGATTAGATTTGGAGATAGGGTCTTCAAGGAGGCAGCAAAGTTAGAATGAGGTCATCAGGATGGGCCCTGTTCCCATATGGCTGCTGTCCTTTTCAGAGAAGGAGACTAGGACACAGATAAGGACAAAGGGAAGCCGTGAGATGATGCACGAGGAAGATACATCTGCAAGGGGAGGAGAGAGGCCTCAGAAGAAGCCACCTCTGCTTGATCTGTTGCTTAAGTACCACCCAGTCTGTAGTAATATATGCATAACATGACATTTACCACTTAAATCATTTTTAAGTCTAGAGTTCAGTGGCAGTAAGGACCTTCACAATGTTGTAGGACCATCACCACCATCCAAATCAGAACTTCATCTTCCGCAGTTGAAACTCGGTACCCATTACACAGCGACTTTCCATTCTAATCTACTCCTAACCACATGCAGGGCAAGTGTCTGCCTGTTCTGGGCAGACTATAACCTCTTCTCACTTGGTTTTAACCCAGACATAGTAAACCCATACAGGGACGTGGAGGAACATGCAAGTCAATAAATTAAAGGAAATACGTGTGAAGACATTTATGAGGGGTTGGCAAGTGCCCTTTTTAAAAGCAGGGCCTTGATCCAGACTGTGATCCCAAGAAGCTGGTGTCTTGCTACATCAACTCTCTGCTTGCAGACAAGATAAACTAGCAACTGGGGTTCATCCATATTCTCCAGAAGGCTAGAAGTCTCCAGGCAAGCACTCTAATAAAATGAGGAATCACCTTGGCTTTCGCCACGAGGAAGCAGCAAAGGCTCAGCAGGGAAACAAATGGGAAGGCGAGACAGGGAAGTGAATGCGTTCTAATCCAGCCCTGTCCTAGGCTTCCAAAGACATGCACTTTAGTTCCCTAGAAGCTAAATGAAGTTAAATGGAGCGAAAAGTGCGGGAAGCTTCCTGGATAAAAATGCAGAAATAAACCACATAAAGAAACTGAGACTCCGCAGAGTTCAGACTCTCGGTCATAGATGAACTTTGTAACCAGAAAGATACAGGTTTGATGAGAATGTCTCTGGAAAGAGATTCAATACAAGTTTGCTCTCCAGTTATCAATCACTTGGCTATGGTGAGAACTTGAAATCAGGCTCTTCCAAGTGAAAATTTATATACACAACCTCCTCTCTTCTGTCTATGGCTCTCAGAGAGATCTTATTACCCAAGCTGGAAGGTCCTCCTTCCCTTTCCTTCCTTTCCTAAGAATGTTGGGTCTGGAAATATTTCTTACACCTAAGCTACAACCAGAGAAAGGAGTTTTTTGGGCTTTTCCCTAACATCAAAGTGCACCCCTCCAGGAAGGACTGTGAAAGCTAAAGTCCAAATATCGTTCTCACTGGACACTCAAAGCTGTGTCTTCAAAGGATGTCAGTGTCTCTTTTGAGTTCCAGGCATGAGCTTGAAGCTCCAACTCACAAATATGAAAGGATTATCCAACAGCAGCATCCGCAGAGAGCAGTGCTTGCTAAACATTGTTCACAAGTTCTCCTCCACCCATAATTCTCAGCTAAATCGTCCATCCTCAGATTTGGATTCCTGGTAGGAGTTGACTTGAATTTAGATTTCAGGGCTTGAATGGCTTCAAATCAGAATGATCTCTGCCAAAGTTTGAAATGATTGAAGCAGCAGAGTTTAAACTGGTGACGACGGAGTTCATAAGTGAAAAGAAATAAGGCACTTATTTAAAATTTTATATCTATTTATATTTATATTTAATATATATTAATTATATTATTGCTTTAACCATATTAAGATTGAAAAAAAATACCTGAAAAAACCCTCAACCAACCAGATAGGTTCAAATAAACCTAAGAAGGGAAGATTTTTAGATCAGGCCCATATATTGGCATTCAAATCTCTTGACTATTTATTTTCTCTCGGTTCACATCCATTTATTCACACCTCATAATTACAAGAATCCCTTTGATTGTGCGTAATGTTGACCTTCAACTGTTTACTTATAATACATGTTGTTTCAAGAACTTCATTTGTTTCGCAGATAATCCTTGTAGGTCACAGAATCTGAGTCCTAATTTTAAAACACACAAATCCATGCTTTGGAATCAGATAGAACAGTGATTATTAATTCTTGGCAAGTTTCTTAACCCTTGTAATAATAACTAAAAAGAGCTACACTTTATTGAGCACTTATATTGGGCCAAGGCCTGAACACAGATCATCTCAATTGATCTTTTGACAGCCTTCTGATAAATATACTATTGAGAGGGGTGAAGTAACTTGCTCATAGCCAAACAAAAACTAGTAAGTAAGAAGTTGATCTAGATAAACAGTCCAAACATGCTATTGTACCTGAGTTTTAGTTATCTCAACTGTAAAATAAGAGCAAAAATACTGAACTTATAGGACTGTTGTAAAATTTAAATGAGATTACATATGTAACCAATACCACAGAGGCTGGCATAAAGTAGACAGGCAATAAATATTAAATTGCTAATATCGTAATACCTTCCTTAAGGTGCCCCAAATTGTCACAGTGAATATCACTGATGAATGAACTCTACTCACTTGAACTTAATGTAGGCATGTCAAGTAATATTTTTAGATAGTGATGGTGGTAACTGAAATATACAGCAAAAAAAAACCAATTATAAAATGCCATTGCAAAGCTAAACACATTGGCAATAAAATACATGATGTGACTGCAAAACTGGTGTGGTGCTCTACGCACTTGTGCAGGACTTATTCTGCATGCCTGTGTGGTGGTAATGTATCTCCAGTCCTCGTTCCTGCCTTCTCTTCCTAGAAAACTCCTATTCATCCTTCAAGGCTCATGTCAAATGTATCCTCTTCTGGGGGGCTTTCTCTTACACCCAGAGCAGAAGAGAGCTGCCCTCTCCTCTGCACTAGTATAGATCTCCCCTAGGTGCTCTAGAGTGGGAACTACATCTTAGGAAACATTTGACACCTAGGTCCAACATGGGGCCTGAAATATAGAAGATACACAATAATTGTTTATTTAATGAAAGGACACTTTGGGTGTGCTGATTTAAAGTTCTGAATGACCCGAATAGCTGAGGTAGTGTAAAGCAGGGTTTAATGCATGTAAATGCATTGCAAAGTCTAACACTCATTCAACTTCTTGTGTCAGAATAAGTAATGCCACTTCCCAGTAAGGCCACAGTGAAGGGCCAGAGTTGGGGCAATGAGCAAAGCGTACTGCAGACCCCCAAGTGAACCCCTCCAGCAGGACTCCCCTAGCTCATCTGTTAAGTTTCCATATTTACATTCTTGGGTCTGGGCCCAATTCCAAGGTTCAGAGTCCCAGTGGGGCTACAAGCTGCAGACTCCAGCAGCTGCCAATATTCCAGAGAGAAGAAAGGACGTGGGTGGGACAGTGGGGTTCAGCTGAAGGGGACAGTGGGGCTCTGAGATGGGTTCTCCTTTGACTTGAAGGGAGTTTTACAGAATTCCACTTGAGAGACATTGCCCACCCCTGTGGCAGCCGGGACACAGAATCTGAGCTGCTGCTGCTGCTGCTCCCACCTCCACCTTGGTGTAGGGGGAAGAGGGAAGCTTCGGAGTGCCACTGGTCTGTTCCATCACAGACATGCTGCCTGTGAGACCACAAGCAAGTTACTAACCTCATCTGAGCATCTGTAAAGTGGGACAATAATGCGTCTTGAGGCTGTGGTGAGGATTACAGAAAGTGCCGTGAGAGACACAGCACTCAGTAGCACAAGAAATACCTGTTCCCTTGGTCTTCTCCTTCGCCAACACCAGCTTTCCCCAAAAAGTCATCTGACTCTCTCATCCCATGGTCTAAGATCATGGGTCAGTGCCAGCGGACTGGCTGTCGATAGATCAGAGGTTCCATTCACCCCAAAGGCCATCATCAAAGTGTTTTGGTCTGAACAGCCCTAGGTTGGGAAAGACTCATTTCCTACTGATTTAATAAAACACACAAAATGGCGGATCTGTGTGAGAACTTCGAAGATCCTAAAATATCACAGCCACGCAACAAAACATGTGCACCATTAGCATTCTCCTCATGCATTATGGTGCTAATTTAAGATCAGAAACTGCCCTTCCATATTTTGCTTTGCAAAGCTCTGGCATTCTCATCTAAGCTCCCATTCTTCTTGGATTCAGTACATGGATCTGTACTTGGCTGCCCGAGACAAGGAATTGCAAACGCTTGGGAGATATTTCTTTGCTCATTGAGAAACACAGTCAAAAAAAGAAGGAGAGGATATCAGCTTTGAATTCTATTCTCACTCACTGATCTCCTAATTGTCTCTTAAATAAAAGCATGGGCAGGACAAGACCTCTGTGTCCCTCAGCAGTGCTGTCAAATCTCCGGGCTGAACAAGCCCCAGCAGCTCAGCCTCTTACTGTTGCAAGTTCTCTGCTCAAATTGCATTATGCATATTCATGCTGCTCTCTCTTAAGTAATGGCTTCAGGAAAAAATATGCCAGTAAAACCAAAATTGTTATGATGGGTAAAGAGCTACATGAAAAGAAAGATACCTCCCTGGTCCCCGGTGAGGCTGAGTCTCTAATCACCCCCAGAAGTCAAGCAGCTGTGTTTTCCAGTACAAGGCTGGGGGGAGCACGCCTGCCTCGAAGCCAGAAGTCACTTTCATTGCTGCAAAGGGAGGCCACCATCTCTTCCCAGCATGGGAAGTGTGGGGAACCCTTGATCTGCTCTGAACACAAGAAGCTTAAAAAAGTCACCTTTCAAAAAATCAATTGACTTGGAGGCTGGGAGGGGGTGGGAGGAGACCATATCCACATAAGGAAGTTTGCCAAGGACTTTCAGGGACAGGAATCCAGTTGCCCACGTAGCTGGGGTCATTCGAAGACTTGAAATGGTGAAGGCCACACAGTCTCCCATGAAGCTGAAGAAACAGCACATTTTCATTCTCACAAAGAGTATAGTTCTAGTTGCTTAGGCTCAATCTTTAATAAAATTGCAAAGTAGGCAAAGTTTGTCTTCTAGCTTCACCTACCAGGACCCCCATATCTCTTCTTGCTACCATCTTATTCTCAGATGCACCTCCTCTGTGACCCATTCATGCTCCCAGATGGCCATCAGGTCACCCTGCCGTGGGATAGGCTGGCCATTGGGACACCCTTCTCTGACTCTTCTGAGTTTCTATAGAATGTGTGTGTGGACACAAATCCCATTGCTATAATTATAGCTTTCTTATGTGAATTGCACCAGCCTGCAAGGTCCTTAAGGGAAAAGAATCTGTTTCCTTTCTTTGTATCTTCCCTGACCTTTGCATTGGTTTTGGCACTTAGTAATTATTGAATACATTTTAAAAACAATTAAATAAATTAAGATATTAGCTGATAACATCTGCAGTATATTTCTCTCAGACATGTAAACATTGTAAAAGAGACTACAAAGGATCAGAAAACATTTAGGATCCAAGGAGTGAGATGTCAGTCTGTGGGGGAAGGGTACCCTACCCAACACTTCTCAGACCCAGTCATATTGGAAGACACCACCAACTCATATAAATGAGACAGTTCCTATGGTGAAGACATTTGCCTTTTCATCAATGAGAAAACAAGGTCTCTCTTTATCCCTTTCTTGTTACACCACACACCCTGTTAGAGAAGTATTCTCAACCTTTTTAAGTCTTTCCTGTCTCCCAGCTCTTGAGGTCTCTGCAAAGACTCAGCAAATGGAAAGAACAGTAAATGTCAGGTTTCAGAGAAACAGAATGTTAAGATAATAATTCCTTAATGTCAGAAATGACAAAACAACTCTTATCGAAGAAGTTCAAAGTGCCTTACAGACTAACCACAGAATCCTCCCTGGACTCCTGTGGAGAAGTTTCTCCTCTGCTTTCAGAGGAAATTGATTCTCTAGATAAAATGACTTTCTCCAGGAAAAAAAAAATGGGGATGAAAAGACCATGGCCCTGAGAACAAAGATGTATGCCAACCCACCACCTCACCAGCCTCTTCGTCTTCACCATTGCTTTTTTCGTGAGTATGGCTAAAATACTTAATGCGATGGTTAAGAGTGGGGCATTCATCACAATTCGCTCACAGTCCAACTTCCTGATAGTGAAGCAATAGGATGCTCTATTTCTCCCAAAGAGAAAATGCAAATCCTTACTGTAAAGTAAGTCTCCAGCCCTCTTGGGATGCATCAGTGTGGTTTGCCTAGCGTTGAGGGGATATGAGAAGAGGGGGTAGATTTGCTCCAATTAAATGGTAACTTAGCATGCAAGAGGGAATAGGTGTACTTTCATGCTGGGAATTTAGACTTTCCTCAGTCCAAGCAAGCCATCACCATGTATTAGCAATTCTCAGTAAACTGAGGGAAGCAGCAATGAGGCATTGAAGGAGCATGATGGTGCATGGTTCCATCTTGTAGAATCTTGGTCAAGTCAACCAATTTCTTTTAAACTCAGTTTCCTCATCCAGAAAATAGGAATAATGATAGCTACCTCACAGGGTCTTGTGTTTTAAAATGTGTAAAATGTATGCAAAATGCCTAGCACAATGCCTGGCACGGAAGAACTCAACAAATGTATCTATTACTAGTAATGAAGTTGATTTTTTACTCCGTTATAAGTAATTGATCCTTTAGGAATCTGGGCTTTATTCATAACAAGTTGGGAAGAGAAATAAAATGAGAAAACCTGGATTGTGATCTTTTACACTCAAACATTACTTCCTGAGAGTGAGACCATGGGAAAAGGGAAGATTCAAGGTAGATCAGTGATTTTTCTTACAATTTTCAACTTGCATCAATATATATGAAGAACATTGATTTTTTCATAATAATAAAAATACAAAAAATTTTAAAATTTACAAATTATGTATATTTGTAGCAGCACCTAAAAATTTCAATGAATTTTCTAATTTTTTACAAATAAGGAAACTGAAAATGAGAGGGAAACTAATTTTTATTCAGTTAAAACCTGGTGGCCAGCAACAACATTGAGACCTGGATTTTGTTATGAAAAAAGTAAACAGGAGGCAGACAAATATGATATTTTGACTTAGGGTTTGGATCTTTCTACTACACTACAATGTATGAAAATGGCTATCTATCATGTTTTCTTGGCTTTAAATGAGGAATGCAAGGTTGGCTTAATAGATTAATTTACCCTGTTGACAGCTTACAGGACAAATTCTATCTGATCACCTCTGTACATGCAAATTAATAATAATAATAATCTAACAAAATGTAACATCTATCCATGTTAAGAATAATCTTAGCAAATTTGGAGTAGAAGGGAACTTCATTTCCCCAATATCTTAATAATTAAGTCTATCTATATACAAACCTTTAGAAAGTAACACATCTACTGGTGAAATGTTAAAAGCATTCTGTGTAAGAGCAGGAACAAGCTAGGAGTTCCTACTACCACTAGTCTTCTTGAAGTCCTAGTTGGCACAGTAGGTTAAAAGTATATATACATAAATAAGAACTGAAATTTAAAAAAACTGTCATAATTCACTGTCAATATAAAACTCAAAGGAATCAACAGAGGAACAATGAATAGGAGAGATTATAAAGATTAAATTTAAATAATTAAATTTCATAATTTTAAAATGCTTTGTATTAAAGCTACCATCACAATGGTTACACATATACATATTACTCAGGAATAAATCTAATTAAGTGCATATAGATGCTTTATAAAGAAAATGAGAAAATGTTAATGAAAGATTTCAGAGACTTAAATGAAAACCTAAATAATTCATAGCTAAGAAGTCTCAAGTAGTAAAAAGGGTAATTCTCCCCAAATTGTTCCATGTATTCAATGCAGTATTATTGAAAATACCAAAAGGGATATTTTATGAAACTGGATGAGCTGATTTTATAGTTTATATGGAAACATAAAGTGCTAGGAATAACCAAGATGGCCCTGAAGGGTGACTTGGAAGGATGGCTTGTCTTGCAGATGTCACACTTTTTATGAGGCTATTGTAATTAAGACAGTGACATATTGGCATGGGATATGAGAAACAGGCCAAATGAACAGAATAGAATGCTCAGAAATATGCCCATGCATATATGGAGATTTTACTTAGCACAGAAGGGCATCAGAGATGAGTGGGAAAAGGATAGACAATTCAATAAATGATGCAGGGGTATCATTCCACATGAAATAAATTAAAACGCCTACCTTCCTTCTTACCTACACAAATGTAAATTCCTAGTAGATTATATTAAACTCCATAAGGAAAATGAGAAAACTTTAGAAGAATGGGAGTTTATCTTTATGACCTCCAGGTAGAATTTCCTAAACCACACACAAAGGTGTAATCCATAGAGAAAAGATTGAAAAGTTTGATTACATCAGCGTCGAGCATTTCTGTTCACCGAAAGCTATGATCTTAAGAGTGAAAATATAAGCCACCAAATGTAGATACTGCAACACTTACAGCTGACAAAGCGTAAGTATTATGAGCTTGTAGCAAACTGCTAAAAATTAATAAGAAAAAGGCAATTCATAGAAATATGTGCAAAAGACAAGAACAGGAATTTTATAGAAGAGGAAACTCGAATGTCTGATGGACAAAAAAGCCTTATTTCACACTAGGGGAAATAACAAAAATCATTTCACACTTAGATTATCATTTCACACTATCAGGGTGGCAATTCTAAGTTTTGATGAAGATGTAGACAAAAGAGGTAATGCTTGCCCATGGCTGGTTAGAGGTTAAATTAGGGCAACTTTATTGACAACACTTTGCACTACACACATTGTGTTTACCCTAAGCCCCAGTAACTCCATTCCTTGGTGTGAACCCTGGAGAAACTCTTGAATGTGTGCATCAGGGAACACATTCAAGAATGTTCACACAGCTTTGTCATCCTAGCAAAAATCTAGAAATAATCCAGATGCTGATTGACAGTCAAATGAATAAATAAATGATGGCATGTTTACAACTGAGCATTGTATCTCTGTGAAGGAACATCAAAGATCCTGTCAAGTTAAAGAAGAAACTCAGAGAGAAATACTTACAAGATAATTTCATCTCTATAAAATTCAAAAACAGGCAAAAATAAATGTATTGTTTGAGGATAGCCATGCAGTGCAACTACCCAGAAAAGCAATGAAATGGTTAATGTAAAATGCAGGTTGTCACCTCTGGGAAGGGTGGGAGAGGGTGCAGTCAGGGAGGGGACCCAGGACTTCTATGTGTCACTGATACTCAGTCTCCTACTCAGACTGATGGGTACATGGATGTTTATTTAACTCTTCTTCTTTAGAATGGACATACATTTTATATATTCTTTAGTACATACGACCTATCTCCTACTTTTTAAAAAAGGAAATAGGCAAGCTTTGCTTTAAACCATCAGTGATGCCAAAAGTCAGGACCTTGAAGACCAGAAATCCAAATGGTTTAGCACAGACTAATAAAAAAAGGGCCCAGTAAGTGTATTACGTGTACACCACGTCCTCCAGATGAAACAATAAGGCCATGCCTGTGGCTTTGCAGTAAACGTAATATCTCTGCCAAGCACTGCAATCCATAGTTCACTGACCCTTGATAGAGGCATGATTGCCACGCTCCCTTCATCTGAGGCGTAAACTGGCCCTGAAGTCAGGCAGATCCAAATGGACAGACCAGTGAAATTGAGGCCTTCAGTATCTTTCAAAGAAAAGTCTAATAAAGACATAAAGGGATTTTTTCTCCACCACAGTGAGCACATTCTGCATTGCGTTAACCCGCTGACACTATTTGTAATGGCAAAGAAAGGTCACCGAAGCCTAAATCTGCTTGGTGAGATTCCCTACCACAGTCTTCTCAGAAACACAAGCATGATTAAATATCCACTCCCATCTTATTTCCAAGAAGGCCGCCCAAAGGTTACGGTGGGCTCAGGTGTGCCGGGCGCTGCTCCTATTACGTCCCTCATTTGCATGCATCTGCCCTCAGGATCACTCAGCACGTCTCCTTCAGGCTCTCACACTGGTCGTCCCCTACCCTGGCGACTGGGGATGGGGTGAGGCGGGGTTCCCTGCTTTCTGTAAGGGGGGAAATTAGGGTCAGACACAGAGACAAAGCATTTCCCATACAGGCAGACCTTTACTGTGCTTCACAGATCCTGGGATTTTTACAAATTGTGTAAAAATTTGTGGCAACCCTGCGTTGAGCACATCTCTTTGCACCATTTTTCCAGTAGCATTTGCTCATTTCCTGTCTCTGTGTCACATTTTGGTAATTCTTGCAATATTTCAAAGTTTTTCATAATATTTGTTATGGTGATCTGCGATCTTTGATGTCACTATTATGACTCGCTGAAGGCTCAGGTGATGGGTTAGCATTTTTTTAGCATAAAGCATTTTTTAATTAAGAGACATATATTTTCTTTTAGACATAATGCTCTCGCACACTTAATAGACCACATTATGGTGTAAACATAACCTTTACGTGTACTGGGAAACCATAAAATTCACATGACTTGCTTTATTGCGATATATTTGCTCTATTGCAGTAGTCTGGAAGTGAACCACAGTATCTTCAAGGTGTGCCTGTGATGAGATTAATTCTCTCCCTCCTTAAAGTAGTGACTCCGAGGAGGGTCAGCCTTTATAAACTCAAGCTTAGGGGCAAGTTAACATGGAGCAGAAGAGATGGTGAAGGCCCCACGTCAACATCATGTGACGCTTCCACGTTGCCTCGGGGGGCCGAGCCCCACGTGATGGCCTCTGGCCCTTGGGAAAGCTGCCCCTGGATTTCACATTTCCCTGTGTCATGCCCTTATTTATCAGGAGGATTTACCATAGCTGCTGAAACACCTAACTTCCTTTAAAGAGCTAATTCACCATGAAGCTCTGATTTGTTAAAAAGTCAAGTGATTAAAAAACCCACACATCAAGAGGAAAACACAGACTAATTTTGTGTCTGCTTTGCTTTTGGGGGTGCAAAGAATAGGCTCACTGTACTCTCTTTGACCCCAGATATTTCTTGAATTTTCCATGTTAGTTTCTGCTGCCTTAGTCTCTCCATGCTTCCCAGTTCCAGGCCAAGGAATGTGCTCCACCCAGCTCATGTTTTGTGAGAGGCCCATCAGGGTCATATGTCAATGGAAATGGGGAAGGAGCACAGCATATAAAATAAGGCTGCAGGAGGGGCAATGGATGGATAGTTTTGCAAGAAGTTTGGGGGAGGGACGTGGGCTGGAAATGTAGAAATTTTAGTTTCACCAATGTCTTAAAGGATAAAATTTCCTGCTAAATGTCCAAAGCCATGGCATATACTAAAATGTATATAAATGTACTAAAAAAGGATTAAAAAAGCTATATTACCTCCAAAATAATTTGGAGGCAGCAGTTTAAACTAGTTCAAAATAAACAGAATGGAAAACAATCCTTTGGGAAATGGAGTGGCATAATATAATTCTCTTTGCCTAAGCATTTGGTTAAGAAAAAAAAAAATTCCCAGTTACTATTTCTACCTTTTTAATTACTTCACAAGAAGGTTAAGTTATGAGAGAAAATGCAAAACTGAAGCATTTGGCATGGCAGGGGAGCTACTGCAGTCACAACTCACCTCCTACTCCCACCAGGAAAACAGAGCCAAGAGGGACTGGGTGATGTACACAGAGCCATGAACACTTGTTGGACGAGGATATTTCCTATAAAGGCCTTTGGCCAAAGAAATACATTTCTGGCCTGACCCAATGAGAACACTCGCAGGCAGGAACGTGCAGACAGAAAAGCAGGGGCCAGGGCTCAAGAGAAAGAGCTGATGATGGCCTCTTGCTCCGAGGTATGGGGGCAGCATGTGCTTTGATCTGCAATAGGAACTCCCTGCTTCCTCATCCTGCTTGTCATCTGCTCAGAAAGGCCTTCCTGTTCTTGCCTTGTCAGTCCTGTGGCTCTGTCCATCTAGAAGTCACATTCCTGATCCCTAAGCCTTTGTTCTAGCCTCCATCTGCCCTCGGGTACCAGCAAGATCCATCTCCCTACATTGTCTGTAACATTCAAATGATCTCAGACGGACCAGCAAAATGGGTTTGTACCTCTCACTGCTTATTAATATAAAATGCTAATATGGAAAGCAAGTGAGAAGAAGAGAGACCAAGTGCTTAATGCCAAAGGGGGTTTAATGCATGCATTCCTGTCTACCTTCTCATTTACTTTCTTGAGAGTCATCACCATAAATTACAACCACTCTCCTCCCTGTCTCAGTCCCCTCTTGGGCATCTCTCCATCTCAGAAGGCTCCTTTTTTATAGCTTTATCTTTATTACAGTCCCAGAGAGGAATAGCAAGGGAGAAGAAAACTAATGCAACTTCTCGCTCCCCAATGACTTTCCTGTCCTAAATCAGTGATGGAAATATGTAGCCTGCTTGCCCCCTTCTTTATTGCCACAGCAGACACCCTCCCTCCCAAAATCCAGCCATCCCCTCGTCTGTTCTTTTGAGGGTCCTGGCCATAAGCACCAATGCCCACCTCCTGAGAACTGCATGAGCTGCTTGAGACAAGACACGTCAACTGTCACAAGAGAGCCAGTAGCCTAGAGGGAATTCAGAGGAGAGCCACATAAATAATTAAGGGCTGAGCAGGATTGATCTGTCAGGAAAGATTAGAAGAATTCAATATGCATCATTTGGCTATGCTGAGACCAATGGAGGAGGAGGCTGAAGGCGGGGATGAGCAAGAAAGCAAAGTCATTATAGAATGGGTGGGCTCTCTGCTCAGGACAGTGCAAGGAAAGTGGAAGCACAAAGAGAAGGTTCTAGAAAGATCTCTTAAGGAACCCTAGAATCCAGAGGAGAACCTAGCCAGGCACCTACCCTGTGGGATGTAGTCCAGAAAGATCAACCCAACAAGGTTAGTGAATGCATACATGCTCTGTTTTCCCTCTTTCCAAGTGGAATGCACTTCATCAGCAAAGCACAAAATGCTAGGTCCTTCCAGGTCTCTCCAGCCTCTGGGTCTACCCCGGGTCTCCCACTTGTGAAACTGAGCTGCTTAATTCTACCCAGAGTCAGTTCTCAACTACACAAAAGAGAACAGACTTATGAAAGATTAACACAAGTACCACTTTGCCAGGCCCTGTGTCAAGCACTGGATAAACATTCAGTCCTTTATTCACCTGTCTAAGATTACGTAAGTGATAAGTCAATCTGCAAGTTGTGTTTTTTTTTTTTTATTCCAGGCACTAATCTCTACTTATCTGTGTCTTAGGTCATTTTACAAGCCCAGCACTGTCCTAAAACCTGGGTCTGTACAGGTGACCAAGGCAGGCCCAATTCCCACCTGCACAGGATGCAGAATCCAGTGAGGGAGATGACGTTCATGTGATAGTTACTCAGATCACTGATGCAAAAATGTGAAATACTATGAAGGTGGTGTGTATGAGACCACAGAACAAAAGGACAGCTCAGTCTGAGGTGAATGAAAAAGCTTTCCTGAAGAAAGGATAATGAAACTGAGGCCTGAATGTTAGGTAGGAGGTGATGGGCGGTGTACTGAAGAATTTTTACCCTGAGAGAGGTCTCACCTTTGCCTCAGCTACTGGGAGGTGAGCTGTAGGCCCCCGGAATGTCATGCCTGGCAGGAGTGTCTTAGTTTGCATGTGGGCTTTGGCCAATGGACAGTCTAGCAATATGATTTATGATGGGGGCTTTGAACCGCATTGCATTAATTCTATCTCTGCAAAGCTTGGAGATTTGAAGTTCAGCTATGTGGGAAGTGTATGATTGAAGCTCAGTGAAAATTCTTGACACCAAAGGCTTGGGTGAGCTTTCCTGGTTGGCAATACTCTGTGCATGTTACCAAACATCAATATCAGGAAAGTAACACTCATCTTGACTTCACAGAAGGGACAATGGGATATGATCCAAGAATCCCACTTCCAAGTATGTCCAAAGGCAGTGGAATCAGGTTATCATGGAGATACCTGCATCCCCATGTTCACTGCAGCATTGTTCATGATAGCCAAGATAGTGGAGGCAACCTAAATGTCCATCAATGGATGAATGGATAAAGAAGATGTGGTGTATGTATAAATGCAATGGGATACTATACAGCCATGAGAAAGAAGGAAATCCTACTATTTGTGACAACATGGATAAATCTTGAGGACATTACTCTAAGTGAAATAAGTCAGCCAGAGAAAGACAAATACTGTGTGGTATCACTTATATGTGGAATCTTAAAAAAAAAAAAGCCAAACTCATAGAAACAGAGTAGATTGGTGGTTACCAGGTTCTGGGGGTTGGGTGGAAATGGGGAGATATTGGTCAAAGGGCACAAGCTTTCAGTTATAAGATTAGCAAGTTCTGGGGATCTTATATACAGCATGGTGACTATAGCTACTAATATTGTATTATTACTGGATTATAATAATACAGTTGCTGTATTATCATACAATCATACAATAATTATTTTTCTCGACTGAGTGGTTCATGCTCACAGTGAAAATTAGTCTGCCAGTGCCTCCTTTTGTGGCTTCCTTTCCTTTCCTGTCTCCCTTCCCCACTTCTCTACAAACATTTCCTTGGATCACATCCTAAATAAACAATCTGTGCTCAATTCCTGGCCTCAGGGTCTGTTTCTGGGGGGAACCCAAACCCAAGTAATAATACAATATTATACTTCTTTCAGCTACCAGTACTTGTTCATAGCGCACACCTGTTCTTGGTTGTTGTGAATAAAATTAGTGAAAGATTTTTAGGTCTGTGACAATACTCAAGGTGGTCTGTGCTTTGTCCTAAACTTTTCTGCCAGGTTCTATTATTCACATTTCCCCTAAATATGCATGTGCCTCAAGGAGATTCTTATGCCCCAGAAACTCACCCCTAATTATAAAATATTTCAAGGTAGCATACTGTACACAGAAAATTGCAGAAAAATAGTGACGCATTTAAAGTAATATGGTTTGTACCTTTTCCCATTAAAAATACTTGAATCTCCAGCACAATGTAATATGTCTTAGAACCCATATACCTCTCATGCCAAGGAAACATCCTTATAGAGTTTAATGCTGGTAATAAGACAATACAGCTTGTAACCATGGTAATCTTGCGTACCAGATGTTCTCTCTACTGGGTTCCCCTTAGTGGTTAGTTGCACCTTCATAAATATCTGGTTCATAACCTTACACCAAGAGTCAGACTATGGAAAGCAACTGTTAGATGAGTAAAATAAGAGTTTTCCTGAAGGGAATTATATACATGTTTCAAGCAGGAGAGTGAAAACTAAAAGGAGCCAAGTTCAAAATGGAAAAGAAGGGAAGGGGCTGAGAAATATCTTCTCCCAGCACTGAGAAATCATCAGTGCTAACCTGGTGGGAAAGTAAACGTTTACCCAAGAGAAGCCAGAAGACCGCTCTAAGCTGGAGCCAAAAATAGTAGCCATTTAATACTTACAATGTAGCGAACAGCTGAGCAAACTGAGATGCCATTAGAAAGATCCAATGTTCTGTTTCCAGGTTATTGATGTTATAATAGTGGGCAGAGATAATACCCAAACAATTCTGAATTTCAGGATGTGGACACAGAGGATTGGAGGCTCTCCCCACCAGATATCTGCTCATTTCCTCCATGGAAAAGAACTAAGAGAGCCTGTTCTGATATTTTGATGAAGGTCCATAATATGAACCCCTCTGAAGGAAAAGCATATGTTACAACAAAGAAGAAATGTAGATGTAACAACTCAGTCAATATTCAGAGGACTTACCTGTTTAAGGTGTGGTGGTGAACATTTTTATTTTAAATTTCTCCAGCTCTTGAAAAGGTAAAATGATTTGTCCACTATTCAAAGGCTATGACTTTCTACATCTGAAACTCTGAACCTAAAGCAATTTCAATGTGCATGTGTGTTGGGGAGTGGACATAGTGGGAGCAGGGATGGGGGGACCAGGGAGATATTTGATAACTATTTAGCAAAATCAAGACACTATAAAAATTTTTTAGCTTTCAAAAAGTCTCTCCTGTGACTAATGTAGGAGCCAGGAAAATACAAAAGAGCTGAAAAGCAACTGTGTTGTTAAAAGTCAAATGCTTTTGCTATTCAGGAATGCATTCACACTTATTAGCCATTAATACTGTTTGTCAATTTTCTTTGATTCTCAATTTCTGACCCCTGATGCTTCTCTCTGATAACACATTTGCATCCATTTGTCACTAGAAACAAAATACACATTAATAAAGTTCAAAACCAAGGATGAAGCAGAGACAAGCAGAAAGGAAAACCAACACCCTAGAAAGGTTTTTTTTTTTTTTTTGCATGAAGCTATGTTAACCAGTCCTCATGGACTGATGCTTATGCCCCTCAAATTTTATATGTTGAAACCCTAACCCCCAATGTGACCATATTTGGAGATAGGGCCTTCATGGAAGTAACCAAAGTGAAACGAGATCATAAGGGTGGGGCCCTAATCTGATGGGACTAGTGTACTTACTTATACGAGGAGGAGACACCAAGAGCTCTCTCACTCTCTCTGTCAATGAGGACACAGTGAGAAGGCTGCCACCTCCAAGGTCAGAAGACAGCCCTCATCGGAAGCCCGACTGGATGGCACCCTGATCTTGGACATCCAGCCTCCAGAACTGGGAGAAACAAATTTCTGTTGTTTAAGCCACCCAGTCTGTGGTGTTTTGTTCTGACAGCCCCACGTGCTGACTAATATGCTAATTGAGGAGGCTGTCCCCAAGTGAGAAATCACTCTCCTCATAAAGAAGCCATGAAAAGAAGAACATGGTCACATGACATGTTCTACTTGTCTGGCTTGAGGCCACCACTCATGACATTTACACAGTGTTTTTAAAATCAACCTTGAAATGCAAATACTAAACCTCTGTTTCTTCTCCATTCAATTCCACACCTTCTACAGACCTACAGACCTGCAAGCCAGAACTACAAACCTATCCTTGTCCCTTCTGTTGGGGGTAAGAAAACACCTCTCCTACCTGCTGCTTCAGGTAACTGCAGGAAAAAAACCCAAAGGGAAGACAGAATGACAACTTGTATGACAGGGAACATGGACTTCACTGAGGTTCTTTCAGAAATGAGAAGAAAATACTGGGGAAATTCTATGGACAGTTTTTGTCTAGCAACATTTATTTGCCTTTCCAAACTCCAGAGAAGACAAGAGATTGGTCTTAACAGAGCTTTAAGTTTAAACACATTCCCTGGGTAAGAAAGACATATTTGCCTTTATCTTAGAACCCACTCTAGTCTTGGTTCCTAGTCTTTACGGGGTCCTGAGCCCCAATTCTCACTTCCTTTCTCCACAGGATTCATCACAGGACATGTGTTGAAAAATCAGAGGCAAAATCTTCATGTTGGAAAGTCTCTAAGATGCATCAAATGGTGTCTCCTTGCCCAATTGACAGACTTGGACACAAACAAAGAAGAAAACAACCGATTTTCAGTGCTCTGAAGCTCAGTCTTTCAGACAAAGGAGGACTCACCCAATGAATTTCATTTTCTCATCACTGAGCCACAGTTAAATGCAGTCAGTTTTAAAGAGCATTTCAAAGTCTATTGATGGATAAATTGTACTATTGATTGGGACCAATTGTAAACTCAAAGTTTCTCAACCAAATCCCTTTAATTGGTCTTGAGTGACACTCCTTTAAATGACTTTGGGAAGAGGAGAGAAAGAAATGTACCAAGGATAACTCACACAGAGGAAACTTAGATGCCGTCTTTGTCTCCCTTCCTCTGACATAGATACTGACTCCCAATTTATTATCTTTTTTTCCTTAAGGAAAGTAGTGAGAATGTGTGCAGCAGTCTGGATTTTTCTTATTCTGTTACCATAATTAGAAAAGTAGGATAAAATTATGCAGGAGCAGATTGAGGGGGAAATACAGCTTGGCTTACATGTGAAATAGCTACCTCTTTTATAAATTCAAAGGTTTTTCTCTCCTGCAAATATCTTTCATCTCTGAGTCGTTACGGTTCCTCTTTTAAGACTATTTTCAGGTTGAAAGACAAGCACATTCTTTGCAGAGGTTCAGGCACTGACAGGAAGTGTGTTCAGAACTGTAGCAGCCATTGTTGTGAAACACTGCCCTGTGTACTAGTGTCTTCCCAGTGGAGATGGGCAGATGCCACCCCATAATTACACAGCACTGACAAAAATCAGGTTGGGACTGAAGAAACCAGACAAACCATTTTCACAAAAACTGAAAATGCAACCTGTCAAATCAGCCTTGCTGTAATCATCCTGCCAGACATCATCTGTAGGTCACAGCTAACATTGGGAGGAACTGTGAATATTAATTCAGCAGATGCCCACTTTTTAATGTATCTGAAGAGCTATTCAAGGATTCGGCAGTGTGTCCTCTTTGACAATTTCCTTCCCTTCCACCCCCTTCTTCCTTGGGAGAAAAATGCTGTGTGTCAGCCTGTATTGAAGCCACAGTCAGTTCATAAACATTCAGGGTACAGAGATGTCCCCAACATGAGATTCTTAGGCCACCTGCAACAGAATTACCTGGAGTGGATTTTAAAAACCACACACTCATGGAGCCACACCAGACCCAGATAGAATGAGAGTCTCAGAGGTTATGGCCCTGGAACTTGGATTTTAAACAGACCATTTATCTAAAGTTTAGAGGACCTTCGAGGTAGCCCAAAGTTCATTGTCACTAGGGCTTTGCTGGGTGGGTGTTTGAAACTCCAGCCACCCTAGCCCTTCTTCCCAGTTCCGTGTCCAACAGAGGGGACTCCATTTTCACCACACAGTCTCCTTGTGTCTTTCAGGACTCCTGTGACCATTCCTACCACCATCTCCCCTCCCTGGCAAACCTACCCCCTGCTCACGAATCTGTAGTGGATCCTCACTTGTTACCTAGTTCAAAACAAGGTCCTCAGCCGAGAGTTCAAAGCCTGAAGGAAGATCCCTTTCTGGCCTGATTTCCCGCCCCACCCCTAGCCGCCCCCTGCACGCCAATTGTGGAACCTTCCAGAATGACAGGTTCCTCTTCCAACATACTGTTGTTTGGTGCACCACGGGCTCACGTGCTCCCCTTTGCTCTTGCTCATCTCTGCTGGGTGTCCCCTCTCCCAGCTCCTCTTCATCAGCCCTGCAAGCTGAACTCCAGTGTGTCCTGAGGGCCTACCACCTCCAGTGACACCTGGACCCCCAGCCAGCTGGGGCTCATTTCTATCTTGAGTCTCTGCAGTGCTTTGTGGAGACCTCTCCTGGGCTCTCATCTTATCTGGCCTTGTCTCTCTGTGCACTCAAACTGCCCACCTTGTAGATCCTTCAGGATCTCCTGATTGGCTTTTGACTGCACTCTAGCCTCTAACATGGGGTTTGAGCACAGCAGACCAGCAGTTAATACTTCCTGGATTATTTAACAGCTGCACCCCCCACCAACATGTGGTGTCAAAGTCTGTGGCTTCTGCCTTTGATATTCCTCTGCGTTCCACCCACGCTGTCCATCTTTAGTGCATCCTCAGCTCAGGACCTTCGTAGCCGGGCACCTGGGACACTGCCCGGGACTCCCTGCCCATTGCCCCAGCTTCAATCTCCTCCTCCCACCACCATCCCCCGTCTTCCATCTTTTCTTAAACATCTATTCGGGTCCTGAAAAACAGCTATCTCCTTCTCTAAAGATTGGACAAGTTTAGATCAGTTCACAAAGCTCTGGAACAAAGAAGGATGCCACTTTACACAGGGGATCCTAAGAAAGGTTCACCTCAAATTCATGAGCCATTTTAGATCTAGAGGACTGTTCTACACACACTAGACATCTTCCTTCTCCCAAACGCCCCTTCCAGTAGGTCACACTCAGCTTCTGTTTTCCTATGTATTCCTACCAACAAGCATGGCTCTTGGTCACGTGGTCACAGCCCATCCCACGGGTGCCTCTCCATTTCCTCTCCTACCCCTGCAAACCCAGGCCAACACCCACTTTCTCAAAGCATCCCCAGCGGCTCCCACCCAAAGCCACCTCTTCCTTCTTTGCATTGCCAAGTACGAACAGTTAACCTATGCACTGTAGCATTTAGATACTGCTTTGGAGTTGGCCTTTCATCATTTAAATTTTATATGTTGATTTCTCAACCCAGACTGTAAGATCACTGAAGGTAGAGACCTGATCGTTTTTCTTGGATGTCTCTCCTCAGTGTTAAACAATGACTGGAACTCCATGCATGTTAATGGATTAAATCCCAGTCCCAGATATGTGCTTACTAAATGTGTCAGTTTCATTGTGCTTCCTGTTAAAATTAATTTGATACGTAAATCTGAGGAAGAGATGAAATTTGGGTATAATTCTTGGGATATAAAATTAAAAGGCCATCTGCCTTTGAGATGGAACAGATGTGTAATTGATATTCACTGCTCATTTGCCACTTGAATTTTGCAGACATTTAATGTGCTAATTGTTTATACAGTAAAATTCTAAATGCCCTTTGGAGAATAGCTCACTTTTCCTAAAGTCCCTGTATTCTCTACCAGCAGATAGGAATGGGTTTTTATGTACCGAGAGCTTCAAAAATAGACTTTTAAAAAACAAACTTGGGTGGTGCCTTTTGGAAGACAGTCATTTGATGATCTCTGTAGAATTTTTAAATGATATACCTCTGATTCATCATCCTCTATCTAGGAATTTATCCTATGGTATACTCAAGCCATCTGCACAAGATGGAGGCCCATGAAACTTCACTGCAGGACTATTTATAATTACAGAAGATTGAAAATAGCCTAATGTACATTGATAATGGGTTGATTAAAAAATTATGAGCCAGTCATAATATAATATACTATTATATATCCTTTAAAGAGAATGAGATAGCACTATGCAGAAAATACGTTGCATGTGTGTAGACAGTTTCTGAAAGGATATCCAATAATCTACGGGATTAAGGAATTAGGGCAGGAGGTAGATATATACCTATTTCTCCAAAGGGTGAAAAACATATATATATATATAACAGATACATATATCATATAAAGGTATTTTTATTTTAAAAAATAGCCAAAAAACTTTAATTTGCAAAAAAATGGTATTAGTTTTGGATCCACGATTTGAATGGCTAAATATCTACCAAGAGTTTCAAAAACCATATTGCTTGTTTGTCTACATAATCATAATTAAAATTATAATATTTATTAAAAAGATAATCTTTCCTTCCTTCCTCCCTTCCCCTCCTTGAATTCTATCTTGTAGTTGTCATCTCTCAAATGTGGATGGTAGGATGAATGGTGTTTCAGAGGCGGTTATCAGCAGTGACCACAGAGATGAAATAGGTTTAGCTTTTAAACTAATAGCTCTTTCATATAAGCTGCTGTTGTAGAATGAAGGCTATACTTGAATTATTTTGATGTTCCCCTAAAAACCTCATGTATCAAATAAAGCAGTCAACTAGTATGTTCTATTGACAAACTTATCTACGTCCACACATCTTTGGAAGATCATTTTGGTTCCTGACACAATAGCCATGACCCTGAACCATCATCCCTACTAGAAGAGCTTAAAAAAGCCAGCGATTCTCTTTCCCAGCCTCCCTGACTGCTGGAGCGGTCTTGCATGTTGTTCAAGCTTCTTTGTTGCAGACAACAAAATCCACTCTAATGAGTGTAAGCAAAAAGGAAATTATTACAGGGTACTAGGCAGTTGAAGAATACATGTGAAAATCAGATGACCAAAGTCATTCACCACAGAGTTAAGATGAATGCCAAAGCATTCCTCTAGACCCCAATGTGTCACTCAGCCACCACCTCTGACATCAGAGACTGGGCACTGGCACCTTCACAAAAGCAGGTCCCAAAGAATCTTAACACTCTGCCATCTTGCTCATAAGAAAATCTGATCTGCAATCATCACTTCTACCCATTCATTTCACTTCTCCAAGTCTTGTGCCAGAGAGCTTGCTTGGTGGAAGCCATATCACATGCAGAACTCCAGCTGCAAGCGAGGGTGGAAAACACATTTTTTAGATCCCCAGGCTATAAATTCAGAGGGCATTCCAGGGAAGGGGCTGAGTTAACCAATCTACAACATGTCCCATAAGTGACTGTGCTCCAACCAAGAAAAATAAGGGGGAGAATTCTGGGGAAATTTTGAGAGAGATTTTCTTCCTTGATAGAAATTAAGAGACACAAGGAGAGCTCACTTTACTGTTCCTCTTCTGTTCACTTTTGGACAAAGGAATGAGAGACATGATGGTTGGAGCTGCAGCAGCCATCTTGGAACTGTGAGGACAAGCATTGCCAACATCCCCCCAAGGCCCTTATACTTTTAATCTTGCCATCTCTCTGTGCCTCTCCTTTAGTCTATAGCAATACTCATGATTTCTCCTCTGAAATACCTCCCTTGTTTCCCTCCACCTCTCAGGCTACCATCTCTCCTCCCCATCTGCTCTATCCTGTGTTTACTCACTTCCTATTCCCACTTCATTCACTTGCAACCTGGCTTCTGATTTTATCACATTCATGAAGCATCTCACCGTAAGGGCACCATTGCCATCCTGATTGGAAAACCCAATAAGCATGTTCAGTTTTTATTCTCCTTACTCTCTCTGCCACACTCAACAGTCTTCATCATCACTCCTTGGTCTTTCTTGAAACTCTACTCTCTTGTCACCCAAGACAGTATATGCTCCTGGACCTCCTTCCACCTCCCTGATTTTCTTTCTTTGCCTCTTTTTTTTTGGACTTTGCTTCCACTCCCCACCCTTTCAATGCCTCACCCATGGCTCATGGCTCCACTCAGTCTACACTCCCCAGGTGGTTTCATTCTCTTGTGTTGTTCTAACCCTCACCTGAATACTGTCAACTCTGAATGTGCCTATCCTACCCAGAAATCTTCCCCAATTTCACATACATACACCTCTGACCACGGCTAAAAATCCCTTTCCCCCAGAATGTTTCACTGGCTCTTGAAATGAACCTGTCCAAAATGAAAGCACCTTTAGGCCTTTGAAAACTGTTCTTCCCTGTGATCTCCACCTGCCTCCTCACCCAACATAAAGACCTCAGGTCACCCTTGACTCCTCGCTCTGTCTTACACATCCAATCAAAAGTCTTACACATCCAATCAAAAGCTAATCAACAACTGATTTCACCTCATCATTTCTGTCTCATGTTCCTACAGTGGTTTTCTACTACACTTCATTGTGGAGTGATCTATACAAATGCACATAGGATTATTTCATTCTCTTGCTTAAATTTTTCAAGTGTCTTCCATCCTCTGTAGGAGATGATCCAAGCTCCTCAGCAAAGTTTGGCCATTCCCTACCTCTCTGGCCTCATCCTCGGCCTCTTCCTGTCTTGGACTTCTGTGCCAGTGATTCTAAACTCCTTGACTTCTCTGAAATGTACTATGCAACTGTAAAAGTCTTTATATTTGCCAATTCACTTAACTCTGCCTAAAACCCTCCCTCTGCCTCGTCTCATGGCCTGTGCCTGCAAGCTCAGGCACGAGGTCTCCCTAGATGCCTTCACCCAGTCAGCAAGGTCTTACTGAGCTCTTACTATGTGCCAGGCACCTAGCTCAGAGCCAAAGAATCAACAGTGAATGAGACACAGATCCTGCGCTCAAAAAACTTATAATCCACATACAGACCTCCCTCTTCCTCCAAGTCTCCTGGGTGGGTTGAGGGCCCTTTCCTGTGCCCTCATAGTCAGAGTTGGTTGTCTCTACAGTGAACACACCCGCCTTCTTCCCTCCCTTTTATGTGAGACAGTGGAAATTGACCTCATTCCCAGCTGCCATGGTAAATACTGATACATCCAAGCCAAGGAGGGTGACTCCATGCCTCTTGGCTAGTGACCAGTTCAGAATCCCAGGCTTAAGCCAATTGGTATGTGACTTTACCCTGGGGAGGACAGACGACCTGAGTTGGCACTCTCAAAAAGAAAGAAAGAATTGATTTCTCCTATTTTGAAGAGAAACGTTTCTTCTCTTCCCCTGGGCTTGAAAAGGTGTTGCTGGCAGCCACTTTGTGACCATGTGAGCCAAGCCAGCCTGCAGACAGAGTCTCCAGACCAGAGCAGGGCCAAGAGATGGAGGCGGGTGAGAGTGGTGGTGGGACCAGAGCCTGGAAACTGCTTTATCTTTGGGCTTGGTATACAAACTAAGGAGTATCCCTATTTTCAGCCAGTTGGAGCAGCCATTTATTTTACTTATTAATGGGAGCCATGACAAACCACCCACCTCTGGCTCCCACTTCAGTGGCCCACAAGTCCATCCCTTCCTCCACGCCCACTGACCCGGCATCCGTTCAACAGGATTGTCAAGTTCTTCCTATCCCGGTTCTCTCCCCTCAGGTCACTCCTTTCAAATCATTCTCCGTACTACTTCCAGAATGATATTTCTCTATCTCAACTCTGATCACATCATTCCCTTGCTTAAAATTGTTCATGACTATTAGGAAGATTCAAATTCAAACTCTTTATCATTTGTTCAGAAGATAGTTTGTGTCCACCCCAGCCAGGATTTTGGCCGCATCTCTGCATTCCCTCTTGCTTTTCCTTTACCAAAATGTCACATAGTTGCCAAAACACACCACTCTCTCATGTTTGTGTGTGCAGCTCCCTATATCTGGAACTAGCCCCCCACCCCACATCATCCACCTCCCACCCCTAATCCTTCAAAACTCACCCCAAATATTAGCACTCTTGAGAGGCTGCTGCTCGGTGCTCCTGTGTTCTACAGCACTTGGATGATTTCTTCCTTTCTTTCTTTTTAAATGGAGGCCCTCAGGATTGAACTCAGGACCTCATGCACACTAAGCATGTGTTCTAACACTGAACGATGCCCTCCTCCCAGCACTTTAGTGATTTCTTTGTCATAACAGTAACTCACTTGTTGGAATGGTTTGTTTGCAATAATGTCCTTTCCAACGAAACTCCAAACTTGAGAGCAGGGACCAGGTGGTATTTACATAATATTCCCATATCCTCAGTGCCTCACCATAATGTCTGTCTGAGTGCTACACCCCATAAATGTGCTTTGAAAGAGGAGGGGAGGAGAGGAGAGAAGAAGGAAAGGGAGGAGAGAGCAGAGAAGAGGAGGAAAGGGAAGCTTCAAATCTGCCCTACCGTTGGTGCTTTATGCCTTTGCAGTGTGTATGGAAAAGGCTGCCTGGCTCAGCAATCATGGAGACTGGAGAAGAAACAATAGTGTTGACACAGGTAATGTCTGTGTCCCCAATTGTAGCAGCATATGGCCGTAGTTGTAATGGCCTCACATAAAGCATTCCTGGACAGTATTAATGACCAACTAGGTTAATGACCGAAGACTAAGCCTCAGGCCATGAACACATTCTCCCTGTCATTAATCCCTGGGAAATGACCTCAGCCATGTTCATTACAGCTCAATTATGCTCACACTCCTCAAGAGGGGGGAAAAAGGTGTTCCAGTTCTAACACTGAGCTACATTCCTTTTTTTTTTACCCTGATACATGGACCACAAAGACACAAAACAAATGATGAGTCCAAATATCAAGTGTGTAAAGGAAGCAACATCATCACTTTGTCAGCTCCCAGTCATCAGTAGGGACTAAACTCGGGGACCTCAGAGATCACAGACCAGGCAGATTAGACCATTCCTCATGACTCATTCTCTGGGTGTTCTCTGAAGGTATAACCTGGAAACACTAAACACATGGGACTCCCTAGATGGTGTTTAGATGAACACCTGAACACTCAAAGGCAACTCTTTGCTAATAGGCAATCAACCAATCAATCAGTCAATCAATCAAGCCAGCTTATTCTGATATCAGCCTACCACTCCATCAATAAGTGTCTACAGAATGCTTCACGGAGCAAAGTCCCGTAGACAAGTAAAGGCCCTCAAGGACCATGACCATAGGTTACAAAGAATGAACACACACTGTGGTGGTTATATTTATTTATTTCTATGACTTTAAAAAAAATAAAATTTACTTATTTATTTATTTATCCCTCCACAGAGGCTTTGGGGATGGGACCCAGGATCTTGTGCAAGCTGAGCATGTGCTCTACCACTGAGCTATCCTCTCCACACCCCACTAGGGTGGTTTTAAACACATCTTAATATATGTTGACACATCTGCCTCTAGAAATGGGGTTTAATCCTCTCCCTTTGAGTTTAGCCTTAGTGACTCATTTGCAAACAGGAAAATTCAGGAGAAGCAAGGCTATGTGACTGCTGAGGCTAGGTCACCAAAGGTCGGACAGCTCTGCCTTGGTAGCTCAGATACTCAGTTTGGGGCCCTGAGCCCTCACGTGAGTGGTGCAATCACCTTGAAGCAGCCATGTCATGAGGAAGCCCAAGCCATGCGTCGAGGCCCTGGGCAAGCACTGTGGTCAACGGAACTGACTGTGGTCCAGCTGACAGTAACCCTCACTGCCACTAATGAGTGGAGGCACCTCCAAGAGATTCCAGACTCCAGCTGTCTGGTGACCCCGGACTCTGACTCTTCCTGGCTGAGGCTCCAGACACTGTTGAGCAGTGACAAGCCATTCCCACCATCACCTGTTGGAATTTCCAACCCATAGAACTGGTGAGCCCAACAGAATGGTTGTGTTAATTCTCAGAGTGTGGGATAGCTGCTGTGCAGCCGTAGTAACTGGAAGGCACACAAAGGTACACACAGATAGAAACACCCAGCTGCTCTGTGAAGTTTAGTAATAATTTGCAAATGTACACTTGGTCATGCACTACAGAAACCTCCAAGTGCATGCAGTCATTTGCTGAAACCACATCTAACCTACATCTAGCAAAGAAAAAAAAAAGTTCCTTGGCTGCTTCAGTGAGGCCATGAGGTACATTTAATGTAATGAAAAGTGATTCCACAGTCGAGGTAACATTGATCTGGTCCAAATGTGGCCGTATACCAAGGTATTATGAACTCTTTCTAACCAGAGCTGTTGGAATTCCCCTTTCGCAGGCTGGGCCTCCTGTTCTTTTCTCTCTACCACTTTTCTTTAGGGTTCCTGTGTTTTTGGTCTCACTCCCAGTTCTGCCCTCCAGATCTAATCATAGACCTGAGGGGACCAGAATCTCCAAACACCCATCAACCATCTCTGCTGGGAACTCCCACTATGACCTCAGCACCTTCCACTTGTGATCCTAAGTTAATTGCAGCCTAGTCTTCTTCAAGCTATACTTCCCACCTCAGAGTGGTTCCTGTCGGTCACCACTCCCTGCAGCTCCAATACCCAACCTTCTGTCATACTGGCTGACTCCTCCCTGTGCATGGTCTCCTGTTGTCAATCCCTCATACAGTGCTGATGATTCTGCCTTCAGAATGCTCCTTGAATTCCTCCACTTTCCTCTTTTCTCACAGCCACCACCAGGCTGCCTCTTCCCCTCCCTCCAGAGTTTGGGCAAGTGACTCTACACATCCCCATCCCCAAGCCCATTAAGTCAGTCCCACCCCAGAAAGCAGACAAGCTCTTCGGTGCCCCAGGCTCCACTCCAGGTGCTCACAGAAGCATCTGAAGCATCTTTCTTCATCATCCTTCATCTGATGCCACCAGCTTTCTTCCTCCTCTACAACCCAAGTCCTCTCCTTCATTTAGTCCCATATGCTTCTGACCAATCTCTCTTTCCCTCCTGCCCTGGTCCCCTCTTCACACTTCCTCCTGAATCTCCCTCATCATTTTGTTCCCTTTGCTAGGAAGACAACTGCTCTCCTCCCTCTCTCATCAAAAATAAATGCACCCCAATCCCACTCCTGGGTATGTATCCAAAGGAAATGAAAACAGGATCTCATAGAGATATCTGCACCCCCATGTTCATCACAGCATCATTTACAATTGCCAAGACAGGGGAAACAACCTACATGCCCATCAACGGATGAATAGATAAAGAAGATGTGGAATGTTGTACACAATGGAATATTATTCAGTCATAAACATAAGGAAATCCTGCCATTTACAACAACATGGGTGGATTCTGAAGGCATTTTGCACAGTGAGGTAAGCCAGACAGAGAAAGAAATACTGTGTTATCTCTCTTACACGTGGAATCATCTAAAAAAGCCAAACTTGCAGAAAAAGAGAGTTGAATGCCAGTTACCAGGGGCTGGGGATGAGGGAAAAGGGTGCAAACTTCCAGTTAGGAGAGGAATAAATTCTGGGATCTAATGTACAGCATGGTGACTGTAGTTAATAAGGTATTACATGCCTGAAAGTCGCTCAAAGAGTAGATTTTAGATGTTCTCACCACAAAAAAGAACCTGTAATGATATGACATGATGGAGGTGTCAGTTAACACCATGATAGTAATCATTTTTTTATCTATAACTTTATCAAATCAACATCTTGTGCACTTTAAACTTATGCAATGTTATAGGTCAATTATCTCAATAAAGCTGGGGAAAATGCAGCACTTGAAATGGCTTGCTGTCCTTTTCTTCTGCAGACTCCATCTTAGCTAGGTCTCTAAGTCTCACCCCCACCTGCCACTACTCCTCTGAATTCCTCCCTATATACTGCTGGTACCAACCCCATTAACATGGGGCCATTTCCTTTCATGCAGTATTACTCTGATGTTTTCTGTAATTCCATTTCTCTAATGAGAGTTAACTCCGGGTAAGGGCCATGTGCTGTACTTATCTCATACTCCTCCCAGAGCCTGATCCAGTGCTGAAGCTTGGAAGTGTTCAATCTAGACCTCAATCTACTGAATCTACTGAGTGCACTGCCAGGCGCTGGGGCTTGTTAAACTCCATCCATTTCTGCTGCCTTTTCCCTGGTTGGAAAGCCCATCCCAGAGCTTCCAACCATTGTTCTCTTCTTACCAATAACCCTTCAACTTAAATGCCACCTCCTTGGAGGAGGCCTCCTTGATTACCTGCTCTCAAGTATTACCTTCTCATCATTGTTTTATATTCCCAATAGAGAACTTACGATTCTTTGAGATTTCTATTTATTTTCAATAGATTTATTTTGATCTCTCCCCTGGATGTCCTTGTGAGCTTAAAGATAGTGGAATCCCCCTCCATCTTGTTCATTGCTGCATTTTTCACATTAAAACAGTGCCCAGAAAACAGTAGGTGCTCAGTAAATATTTGTTGAATGAATGGATGACAGATATTCTCTATTTTTGGTATGCTCACATTCTAGTAAGGAAAATAGATATAAAAGTTAAATGTCAGACACTTGTCATCAATAAGTGAGATGACAGAAAAAAATGTAAAGGAGAAACTGAATAATAATAGTCCAGATAGTAGAAAGAGCGCATCCAATAGTGCACGGGCTTGAGCCTGCATGGTGTCTGTGAGAAGTGAGGGGTACATACAACACTAGAGTAGAATTTTAAGGAGTGGTGGAGGAGCAATGGGAAATGAGGCTGGGCAGGTGGGCAGAGGCCAGAGCTTGAAGTGACCAATGTGGTAATATTAAAAAGCTTGAGCCTTATTCTACATGTAATCAGGTGTAATCAGAAGATCTTTGGTATAGAAAGTAGACATTCATTTTATAAATATCACTCTGGAAAATGTACAGAGGACAGACATAGAAGCAGGAAGACCAGGTAGACAGCTCTGCAGGTGGCTCAAGTGCATGAGATTATAGACTTGAACTATGGCTGAGGGAGGGGGATGGAAGGGAGGGGCCAGATGAGGGAAAAATGGAGGAAGCAGAAGCAACAGGACCTGGTGATAACTGGACGAGTTGGATAAGGGCAAAGAAAGAGTCGAAGACGAATTCTAGGAAGACAGGGAAAAGGATGTTTTCACCAGTGAAGCTGAGACATACAGACTAGGGAGGAGAATGTAAGTCCTCTTTGGGGTGACTTGAGTCTGGGGTTCCTGTGGGACAAGCAGGAGGATAACGTGATAAGCATTGGGACTGGCAGGCATCAGGAGGTTTGGGAGCAAGCCTGAGCCACAGACACGATCAGAGTCAAGAATGTAAGATGAGAGTTAAACCCATGAGTGTGTGTGACGTTGCCTGGGGAGAGGAAGTGTATCTGCCACTCAGGAAATTGCTTCTTCAGGTCTAGACGGCGAGACTGAGATTTCAATATCCAGGGTCATAAAGAACAATTCATTACTGTGCAACATGAGATGCAGGTCATTATTACCTTGACATTGGAACTGTGTCCTCACATGGTCTTAGTCAAGCATGTTTCCAGGACCTTTGATGATAACCAGATTAAATATCACATGTTCCATTAGACTTCCTATTTTGGCAAAGAAATCAATGAAAAATTGCTACCTGTACCAGTAGCATATGTGCTCCACGCCACTATTAACCTTTGCAAAGCAGCTGCACAACTAATTTTTTAGCAGAGATGCACTCATAGCTGCCCAGTCATGAGTACCAGGCCTGGATGGCCTGCACTTTGCATTTGCCAGGGAGAACATATTGCAGCCCATATTTTAATCATCACCGCTCAGAGGGTAAGAAAATTTTGTTAGTTATTCAAGACAGGAATGCAAATTTCAATTTGCTTCACAAGTGCAATGGTTCACCTGATCCTCGGAGCCCCTGTTTTTCTAAAACCATTGGCTGCCTGTCCAAAAGTGGTCACTGATTGTCCAGAGACTGGGTTGCAGAAAGAGAGAATTGGGCAACTTTTTCTTTTAGGTTGACTTTGCCTCATGCAGGAATCCAATGAGATGAGTGGATTGGTGGATGGTCATTTCGCATGATTTTAAGACAAAGAAAGTAATTGCTAATACAATCAGCTCTCCATATGCATGGGTCCTGCATCCCTGGATTCAACCAACTCTGAACAGAAAATAGTCAGAAAAAAAGTCCAGAAAGTTCCAAAAAGCAAAACTTGAATTTGTCACATGCAAAGCACTATGCTGAATGCACACAAATGTAGGCACACCCTGCTGTGGCCTCCGCCTCCTCACAGATCCTCCTTCTCTCCCCAGCACTCCTTGTGCGAGTCTTAATTCAACCTCATGTCTTATTCATTCACTGCTTGTGTTGTGTACACCCTTTGTTTCTTTACCAAAAAAAAAAGGCTCTTACAAAGCAATTAAGATCAAAGCCATCCCTCAAAGGCTAACAGAGAGTATAAAGGGCTATCTCTCAATGAGAAAATTAAAATCTTAGATCTTTTGAAAAGAGGTATGTCACTTGCCAAAGTGAGCCATAGAGTCAGTGAGCATGAATTCAGAAAATAAACCAGAAAGTGTTTGTGCTGCCCCTACAATGGCAAACAAGTCTCTCTGGTTGTTGACAAAGTACTTGCCAAGACTGAGAAATCATTAAGAGTGTGGCTAAAGGTCATGTCCCAGATGCATGTCCCTGTTGATGGCAAAGTTATGCATAAAAAAAGCATTAAGCCTGGATGGGCACTACTGGGAGGGGGTTCGAGAAGAGGAAGGAATTTAAAGCTAGTGAGGGATGGTTGGCTAGCTATGTGTAGTGCTACAGCCTCAAGAACTTAAAGATCATGGGAGAAGCCACACTGCCTATATGGAGGCAGCACTGGAGTTCCCAGAAGAGCTCAAGAAACTCACCAAAGAGAAAGGCTACCTCCCAGAACAAGTCTTCAATTGTGATGATACAAGCTTGTTCTGGAGGAAGGTGTCTAATCATACCTACATCCATGATTATCAGTGCCCAGCAGTCCCTGGTGATCCAAGCCTGGAAAGATTGTCTGACTCTGGTGCTGTGTAGCAACATAACAGATCACATGAACAAACGAGCAAATAATCCACAGGCCCTTAAAAACAAAGACAAAAATTGCCAGCCTTTGTTCTAGCAATACAACAAGAAGGCTTGGGTCATGGCCATCTTGTTCTTGGAGTGATTCCACCAGCATGTCTTCATTCCTGAAGTGAAGAAATACCTTGGAGAAGAAGCTGCCACTCAAGGTCCTCCTCATAACTGACAATGCTCCCAGCCACCCCCAACCTCTCTGTTTCAGTAACAGGAAGCGATGTTCCTGCCTCCTATACCACATCCCTGCAGCAGTCACTTAACCAAGGCATCATTAAGTGCATTAGGGTGACTTACAGTTGCCTCACCTGCAGGAGGATTGGGGCTGCCATTGATACCAAACTGATTGGAGCATCATGGATTTATAGAAGTGCTTCACAATTACAAAGGCTGTCAATGCCCTAAAGCCCGAGACAGTCAATGCATGTTGGAAGCCATTATAGAGTGAGGTAGCCAGTGATTTCAGGAGCTCCCCTACTCTTGATGCAGATGTCAAGAACACCTTGAATGGTGCCAGGAAAGTTCATGGAGAAGAATTCTCTGACATGATTGAGGATGATGTTTAGGAACATGTAGAAGAGCATAGAGAAACCCTTACCAACGAGGAACTTGAAGATCCATTGAAATTCTCTACAGATGATGATGATGATGGTTGTGGTGATGGTGATGATGGTGATGATGATGGGGGGGTGGTGATGATGTTGGTGTTGATGATGATGGTGGTGGTGGTGGTGATGGTGGTGATGATGCAGCAGAAAATTTAGAGGAGGCAGAGTTATTAATTTGGACATTGAAAAATCTGAAGCAGGTTTTACACAGGCACAGATGTGAAATGATATGATTTTTGAGCACAATCCTTCAATGGAACAAAGCTTCCGTGTCACCAGAGGGATGGATAATAACTTGCCTACAACCACCACAATATTTGATGATGCCAAGAGAAAGAAGAAACAGCTTCCTAAAACGTTGCTAACTAAAGTATTTGCAATTGTGAAATATCAGTCTTCCACACCTGAAGATCCTGAGTCCTCAACCTCCACAGATCCCGATGTTAGTCTTACTGACCTCCTCCAAAGCATCAACATCTACAATCAGAACCCAGTTCTTCTGACATAGATGATTCTTCTCACATCCTGTGAGAAGATTCAAGTCAGCCTGATGGCTCACCTACAGCCCACACAACTGGTCACCTCACCACATCAGCACTGTAAGCACCATACAGCAATCATCACCAGCATTACCACCATCATCACACATGATTACCAAGAGAGCAGACCCAGGATTTTGGTGTGTGTATGAGTGAGAGAAGGGAGGGGGAGAATAAATTTATATTTTTTCTCTATTTATAATTAGATTTTCTATTTACCTATATTTTAAATAATCCATGTTTCATTCTATGTGTTTCTCTTTCAGGTCATTAAATGAAAGCAATCCCTACTAATATTACGTTGTTGCTGACATGTACTACGTAGTTAGGCCTGAGATGGTTGTGTCTGTACTGAACACTTACAGACCTTTTCCCCCATTATTATTCCCTAAACAGTACAGAATAACAACTATTTGCATAGCATTTACATTGTATTAGGTATCATAAGTAATCGACGGATGACTTAAAATGTTTGGGAGGAGGTATGTCAGTTATATTCAAATACTATGCCATTTTATTTAAGAAATTTGAGGATTTTGGTATCCATGGGGGGCCTAGAACCAATCTTCCAGAGATGCTGAGGGACGACTGTATTTACTGTGTGTTGACTTTGGTCCAGGAACAGTACAAAGTACTTTGCATGCACATCTCAGTGAATTATTCTCAGTCATATGTAGCAGCTCGTCTTATCCCGCTTTATAGATGGTGAGATCTGTTCAACCTAGCATAAACTACTTAGACAAGCGGGCTTTTCCATTTAACTTTACTCTAAGGGAAACTGAACCTATGATTTCGGGTTCACTGATTCTTTACCTCCCTGACTGTTTTCATAGGAGCCCTGTAATGGTACACAAGGTGCAAAGACCATTATAATGGACACATTGTTTCTGCCTTGCTACATCCTTTCCTCTCTTTTCATAAAAGAGTTCTTTTCCTTTTGGAACTTGCCCTTCCCACACTATATTATACAGATGGAATTATTAGCCAACTGACTCAACTCCTTCCTCGCCTGAGGTCCAGAGATAGAAGCCAACCTGCTTGGTCAAAGAACCCATCCTGGGACCCAGTGAGGCCTGGGACAAACCTATTATCCAACATGGACAAACAGATAGTAAGAGATGAACTTGTAAGAAAAGTCTAGCTCATTCTTCTGGGTTCACTAACTCCAAGGACAAGTAACCCTAGAGCTTCTGGGGGAGGAATCTACCAGAGCCGAAAGTCAACACAGGACAAAGTAGAATCAAAACAGGGCTCTGATGCTGTCAGGACCTTGATCCAGCTTTTCCTGGAGCTATTTCATTTCTTGAACTTCTCAGTTACATTGGTCAATACCTTTCCCTCTATGTTAATGGTAGTTTGAGTAGGAATCTGTCACAACCAGAGAGACACATCTGATGTAAAATGAAATAAAAATAAATTCAGCAAAAAAGTGATCTGAGAGAGGGGGTTTGACGTCATTGATTTCAAATTTTACCCTCTGAGACAGATAAATTTATATATTAAACACTATGACAAAAATTGTTAATATCAGTATTTCAGATATGTCAATCAGGAAATTGAATCTTAGAAACTGATAATTGAGTGTAAGAAGGATTTTTAGCTATTGACTTAGTTGTAACAATGATGTGACATTTTCCAGAGACTTCTGGATAATTACTCCACTTTAACTAAACCAGAAAGATTAATATACTAAGAACAGTCACAGCAGTAGACCAGGACACCAGGGGCCCCGCCCCCAGCCCTGTGCTTAGATGGCCCCACTGCACGTACAGAGCTTTAGATGGCTACCCTCTGTTTGATTCTCTGAATTTCCACAGAAGTTGTCAGTGTCACATTTTCAAACTTATGAGTTAGCCATCATGGACACCTGGCTAATATCTCAACTTCATAATCAATTAGCTAAGTCATCTTGGGCAAGTCATTTAACATCTCTGAATCTTAGTTTCACCATATCAAAGAAAGACAGAGTCCTCGTTCCACTTGGCTTGTAGAGGACATCTGGTTAGACAACAGATACAAAAGCACTTTGAAAAACATAAGGATTATCATTATTAATTCAAGAGCAAGATTCCTCAGGCTGGAACTCAGTTTTATCCTGTGCCCTTTGCCAACTGGGATCTGGAGAAAATCTATGTTCTTATCAGAAATTCTGAACAGAGACCTGTCACTGGTTGAACTTAAATGAAAATTATGTTATAGCCTAAATGCCCATCAACATATGACTGGATAAAGAAGCTGTTGTACAAGCTATACAATGGACTACTACTCAGCCATAAAAAAGAATAAAATAACGCCATTTGCAGCAACATGGATGGACCTGGAGATCGTCATTCTAAGTGAAGTTAAGCCAGAAAGAGAAAGACAAATACCATATGATATCACTTACATGTAGAATCTTAAAAAAAAAAAAGACATGAATTTATTTACAAAAGAGAAACAGACTCACAGACACAGAAAAACATACTTATGGTTAACAGGAGAGGGGAGGAAAGGGGTGGTAAGATATGAATTGGGAGTTCAAGATTTGCAGGTACTATTATGTATAGAATAGATATACAATAAGTTGATACTGTACAGCACAAGGAACTATAAACAATATCTTATAGTACCTATAATGAAAAAGAATATAAAAATGAAAAAAAATTAGGTTATAGTAATAGGACAAGAACCTTGGTCACACCCCTAATCTGCCTTTTTGACCATCAACCCTTTGTCACCAACAAAACTCTATTCAAACCAGTTGATTTTCCATCTCCCAAACACAATCTAGAATTGGTTGTAATTCAATCACTCTCCTCACCTCAAATGTGCTCTCTTAACTCATCTATCCCTCAACATATCACCTAACCTAACCATCCCTCTGTGCTTTTGAACTCAGAGCACCCCAGGGCTCACTTGGTGATGGTTTGGGTTATTCCAGTCCCTACGTGGTTCTCTGAAGTTGTCCTGTGAATTCCTTCAGATAGTCTTCATCTACCCTGTCTCTCCAGTTAGATTTCAAGTCCACTACAGCCAGTGACTGGTTTGTACTCTTCCTGTACAAAGTGGGTACTCAGCAAATACTTGTGAGTTAACTAAGCAGCAAAATGTCCAGATGAGGAAAATGGCTGAAGATAGAAGAATCTATAATGAGATGAAATGAAATGAAGAGAGAAAGTTACAGGACAGAAGGTTGTCAATTGGAAACTGTCAAAACAGACCAAGGAGCTACTCTACTGGAGAGAATTCCAGAAATATGAAATAAAATTTTTGGAATGGAAAGAAACTTCCAGGCAATCTAATTCACACCCTTCATTCATTGAGAATAACCACCTACTAATTTCTCTGACTTATGAATTAGAGTTTTTACATATTTAATTTTTCTATTGTAAAACATGACTCTTTGCAATTTCTCAGAAACAGGATCCAACAGAATGGGACCTTGAGAACATGGCAAGTCTTTTATGGATATAAGAGACTCTTCATTTTGCTAGAGTCAAACCAGATGTCTTGAGCCATATTTGTGGTATCAATTTTTGATTTTACATTTCTACTTGGAAAAGAATAATGATAACCAGGAAGACAGGATTACTGACCTAGAAACATGGAAAATGCAGAAGGGCTTCACGATCAGCCGTCTTGAGGGACTGACCCCCAAATCCTGGTAGCCAATTTCTCAAGCTTTGGCATAGTGTCAGAGAAAGTGAGGTGGGAAGCCCCATAAAAAGACGGGCAGGACCCCCAGGCAGGGCTACTACTCTCCTGCCAGCACCATTTGGTTCCCTGACCCAGCGGCTTTATCTCACTTTTTGCCTCTGAAATGGCTAACTTCTAGGAAAGTGGAGCTCATTCTTGATTGGTCCATTTCCCTCACTTCTGATTGGTTGATTTGTAGTACTTCATTTGCATGGAGCTCACTCCTAATTGGTTATTTCCCTCACTCCTGATTGGTCCATTTCCTTCACTCCTGGTTGGTTATTTCTCTCCCCCTGACTGGTCCATTTATACAAAGCCTGTTCATAACTAGTCAACTTTTGTTACCCTTATTTACATATGATGTTGCAAAGTGTAAACTGGCAGCCTATAAAAGCCTGTGTAAAGCTACAGAAGGGGTCCAGAGCTTGGAGCGTTAACTCCTCTGGGCCTGCTGGCGTAATGAACCTAAGTTCTCTGAGTGCTGCTTGGTCTCTCGCCCAGATCCAGGTTGCTGTAAAACCAAGCTGTAACACTGAGCTGTAATACTTTTTTTCTGCAACAAAAGCACTGTCTTGAGAGTCTGAGGACCTCAATTTTGAGACTTTGCACCATCAATTTTTGATCTGTGACCACTAACAGGTTCCCAAATTCTGATTAGCAATTTTTTTGTCTTAAAAATAGGATTGTTAAAGGGATTAAATGAGATAATATGTACAAAAACATTTTGCTTACAGAATAGCACAATGGACACTATTACCCAGTCAGCCAACTTACATTAAAAATCATTTTAATCAGTGCCTGATCGTTCAGAATCTAAGAGCCGAAATGTATTCATATCACCTTGGTAGCCCCTTGGTTATGCATCTCTATCTGGTCACTAAAATAGTCAACAAATCCTGGCTCTGGTACGTTCCAGCTGTTGTAGTGTTCCCCCAAACTCATGTGACTTCAGCAAATGACCCACAGCCAACAGCTTTCTGCTCTACAGTTAGTCACATCAGGCTGAAGACTCCCAACAGTGTGTTGAACACAGCAGTATTTTTTCTTGCTTCCCAAGATTTCTGCAAAGATGGGCTCTTCCACAGCATAGGAGCCTATCTCTACTACCAGCACTCGATCTCCCCAAGACAACACTTCTTTGGTTGTTTGAGGGGCTCCATCTTGCACAGGTGCTCATCCCCCACAGGGCTACTCCCCACTAAAAGCATCAGTGAAATCCTCCTACCCAGAGACAGTCAGAGCGTGCTCATACCCAGGACCCCTCCCAGATGCCTAAAGCCAGCACCAGCTTGGAAAGTCACCTGAGGCACTCCTCAAAGATCACCTGCTCTTGTCCAACAGAATAACTTAGGCTCTCGTAGGGTAGGAGTCCAGACCTCAGAATGTGAACGAACCCTAGTGATCACCCATTCCAGCAAATACTGTGAAACATACTTACCTGAGCATAAAAGCCACACAGATGGGAACACATTCCCATCTAAGAAGACCATTATTCACATGCTAAGGGACAAATAATAAGACACAATGCAGAATGAAGCATTAGGAGCTCTGATCTAGATACCATTCCGAGAGGTCTCAGATCATGTTTAACAGAGCTGAAAGGGATCCTAGTGACAAGGATGACCCCCTCCATTTGCAAAAGACACAAGTCAGGCACAGAGAGAAGAAGCTGCATACCCAGGATCACCCAGTGAGAGGGAAAGTTGGGAAGAGAACGTACGGCTCTTTGAGTCCAGACTCTGCTGCCGCTTCCGTAATGAAATAAACATCTTCTGCCCTGAACCAGAGTATACACTGACTATAACCTCTGGCCGCCTCCTTAACCGAAAGGAAGGGGTATGGCCACATGCTCCTGGACCTGCCCCTCGGGGTTCCCTGCAGCCCAGTGACTCTAGGCACAGAAGTAGAATTGCAGTCAGACAACCTGACAGTGAACTTCCCCCAAACTGGGTATTTTCTCGAGCTCCCGTTCTTGGTCTTACACCATGCTACTTCCCTTGGTCGGTGAGTACGCCACAGATACTGAGAACTGATTGGTGGGTTGATTCGCTAATAAATAAGGTTTACAGCTTCCTTCCTGAACTTAAAGCCAAAGCAGCTCTGCTCTTTTTCTCCTTTCATTCCTCCTCGACTTGCTTATAAATTTCAAGACTCATCATGTAGTAGGTCAGGGAAGCAATTACTTTAAGGTTTACCCTCAAAAATGAAAAAAAAAAAAAAGCAATGAAGTCCGTAGGGGAAAATTCTCATGAACCACATGTGAACCAGAAAACATGCATTGACTCCGATTACACACACGCTCCAGGGTTCTCTAATCTTAATGGTCCAACATGGTGTCAAGAGCTATTCCCCCGGCTTCTGAGCGAGACATGCACACAATCCTTTAATCCAGGCAGGAGGTGAGGGCAAGGGGCAGATCTAGGGGCAGAGGCTGCTGACAAACAGAGGATAAAGTCAGAGCTGCAGAGACTCCAGGATGGCAGCCACGATGTTTGGGAGCCTTGGGAACAGGAGGCCCTGGGTGTGTATGTGGCAGGAGGAGCTGGACCAGGATGCTGAACTGCTTGGGTGCTGAGGATGCATCCTTAGGGCTCTCAGTCAAACCGTCACATGTCCAAGTGCTCAGAAGCACAGGAGAGAATTCAGAGCAGCAATTTAAAAGCAAGCAGGCCATTTTTCAAGAACATGTTTCTTCTCTGTACTAACACAATACAGGATTTATTTCTGTATTATTTAAACAATATTAGATAATTCACATTTGCATACCTACATGTGAGCAGATACATCTCTTTTAAATTTTTGCATAGAGCCCAGACTCCCAGTTTCCCGGGCATCTCCTGGTCCTCACAGTTGCTACCACTCCCATGCCTGCCTCTCCCATCCCCTCATGTGACCACAGGTGGACAACAGAGATACAGGTATCATCACACCACAGAAGTAGCAAGGAAAGGAAAACACACAGAGGGTAATTTCTCCAGAAAAAAGCTTTGATTCTTTCCACTCCTTCTCCCCCCATGAAATCAGAAGTTAGCAGAGGCCCATGAGATCTCAATCATTTCAAATATCTCTGTGGCCTAAATGATATTTGGGATAACACAGAACCAAGGCATCTGTCTCTTAGTCTGACCTGGCTGCTTGCCATCCAGGAGACAGGCTCCCAAATGGCCCCTCTCCTAAGTCACCTCCATAAACCCCTCGAGTCTCGCAAAGCCGTATCTCCCCTTCTCAGTTGGAAAACAGAGAGCAATATTCAGAGTGGAGGTACTTGTGCTCGGTGTGTGAAATCTCCTGTGTCACTGTGAGAACCATTCACAAACTAAGCTTGATATGGGCGACTTCCGCCAGCATTACTCCGGCACATGGGCTATTAGCTGAGGAGGAGGGTGGAGCCACAGGGCAGAGTAAAAGCAAACTCTGAACCCAGCATCCAGAAAAAGGTCAATGAGTTAAAATAAGGCAATGCCCACTGACCTTGTTTGCATAAGCAGACTAAGAGTGGAGGCCTTTTTTAACATAATGGACATGACAGAGTCCCTTAAAGTAGGTCAGTGATCCAGGCAAGGCCTGCCAGGGTCTCCCAAGGACTCATGGTGGGAGGCAAGGTTTCTTCAGTTCTGGAGTCCAAGTGTCACAAAAGGCCACAGCCAACCCCCTTGGCTGCTCCTCCAGTGAACTGTGCAGACACAGGGGCCTCTGGAAAGAAGACTCTATTCAATTACCCCGTGGGCAAAAAATTCCACAGTTGCCATGAGAAGAGATAAACAAATGAACAACATGATTACCTCGATTTAGATACAAAAGGCATGGGGGCGGGGAAAGGATGCTGGGATCCAGGGAGAGGCGTTGGTGGGAATCTGTTTCCAGGGGCTCTTAGCACCTGTTTGCAAGCACATCTCTCAAAATAGCATTAAGCAACAAGTTTCTAAAACGGCAAATTGCATGCTCCTTTTACCCGGGAGAGCTTTGTCATGGCTGAGACGCTTACCCAAGAAATCTTTTCAAGGGAGCCTATGGGATAAAGCAGAGCAATTTTGAACATGTCTGCGGCCGTGGAAGCAGCGGGAGCAGCAGCAGCCCCCCGTGTGTGATGCAGAGAGGCTGGAGCTGGGCGCTGCCTGGGCCCCACCTCCTCCCCAAGCACTCACCATCAGCAGGCTGAGAGCTGAGTCGGGCACCAGCTGCACTGCCATGGTCTCCGACTCCCATGCACGAACGCTCCTGCAGTCAGTCCGCCTGGGCCCCGGGTGACCGCAAAGCATCCACAAAAACCTGCAGCAAAACAGCCAGGAATCCAGACTCAGGGGGCAAAGGACTCAAGATGAAGAGAGGTCGCATTTCACAGTGGGTAGCGGGGGAGCTCAGGGGGATGCTGGAAAGAAGGGGTGGGAATCGTGCATAGGGAGTGAGGGAAAAAAAAGGAAAATAGGAAGCTGCAGGTTATTTAAAGGTGAGCCCTGCCTAGCTCCGCCAAGCTGCACAAGCACAGAAAGCACATCAAACAGAAACAGGAAAGCTTAGAACATAGGATGTTTAACTGGTACCTTTGCCTAGGCAGCAACTCTTCTTTTAACTGGCAATTAAAACATTTCCTACTGCAGATAAATCAACCAGCCCGAGCAACCTCCACCCTCCACCCCCTCGCCTTCTCTGCATCATCTCTCAGCAATTCTGCTGCAGAAACACGCTGGATGTCAACCTACCGCTCGCAATCTGGTCAGTGTCTTCTTTCCTGCAGAAAGGTGTGTCCCTTTTTGCAAAATCAAGTATCTGGGAGCGAGAGAGAGCACAGCCCTGACCACAAGCTCCAGGCAGTCACTGGAGATCAGCAAATGCCCTCACCAGAACCAAGCAGCACGTCGGGGATGAACCGACCCTTCCACCATCCCCAAATCTACTTTTCCTCCCCAAGGAGACCGGCACGCTGAGTTCGTCGTAAGGCTAACATACTTCGGAGGAACATGTAATTACACTGCCTGTTCTGTGAGCGTTTTGATCTCCCTGCCTGTACCACATGTACAGAGCAGACAGACACCCTCTACCTCTCTCTCCCTCCCTCCCTCCCTCCCTTCCTGCCTCCCTCCCCCCCCTTCCCTCCCATCTCTCCACCAGGCTGCCTGCTAGGAATTTTGGAGGAGCCTCTCTAGCTTTGGGAGGCTAATTTGTAGCAAGGGACACTGCTTAAGACACACCAAAAAAAAGCAAATTAGCCTCAAAAATTATATCAGACAGCATTTTCAATGGGGAAAAAAAAGGAATCTGCCCAGTCTTCTTATATGATGATTGGCTCAGAGCCTTCCCAGATTCAAAGTGTTAAGAAAATTAAAGCATCCTTTTCTTAAAACTGAACACTGTCAAGTTTATATTTTCTTATAGAATTCACTTTTCAACTAAAAATGGTAATTATAAATACGTCGGGTAACAATTTCTTGTGTCCTTTTCTGATTTCTTCCTTCACTCACCTGCTGTAATGACTCCAAAAATTCCTTGGAATTAACTAGACAGTGCAGAGTATAAGAACATGGAGATTAATTTTTAAATAAGAACTGGGGGGAAGAAATTAATAAGCTTTATATGTTCCTGTGGGCAAGTATAGCGCTGCCCCTATGTAATTTACATTTTCAAAAGCATTTATTTGATCACAGTGCTTGGCACAAAGTAAGTGCTCAAAAATATTAATTGAATGAATGAAAAGTTTCCTTCCTCATTGCTTATCCTATGGTAGCCCAATGGGTCAAAACTCCCTTCCATGTTGTTTGGTTGGATTCTAATGCCTTTGGCCTCAGAAACCTCAGAGAATCACTCCCCACTGCCAGGCTCTTCGAGATTCACAGCATGATCTGAGTCATGTGTGTGTGGCTATGCACTGAGCTGTCAGAACATTCCAGATTTGCTGGTGGGTTTCAGAAAATGATTCAGAATTAACCAAATTAACCAGAAGATGCAAAACTCAATCATAATCTCTCCCTTCAAGGAGCTTTTTACCTGGTAGATGTGATGATTCCAAGAATCATTTATGATACAAGACAACATGTGTTAAATGCCGTAAAGGGACCTAAAAACGACTCAGGCAGCACAGAGCAGAGCGAGTTTACGTTTGGCTTCAAGAATGGGGTCATTTTTGAGCTAGAACTTGAAGACTAAGCAGAACACCTTTCTTATGGCTTCTGCTTTATGATTCCATGTGGACCACATGCTTTGGAAATACAGAAAACATAAGGAAGAAAAACCTGAATATCGGTGCTACTCAACTGGTAGACATGGCAGAGGGGGTGATGTGCCCTACAGAGGGCCCAGCCAGAGCAGTGCCAGGTGTGGAGAAGTCCAGGACACACTCAGGGTTGACAGGGAGGCCTGAGAGATTCCATGTCCACCTCGAAATGTTGGATCTCAGCACACGTGCCTTCTTCTTTCCGTACGTTGCTTGGAAAGACTCACCCTGAATCTTTGCCTAGAAAGAATCTAGAAAACAGCCTGCAGCAGATCTCACATGTGAAGCCATTATTGGGAGGTGTAATCTCAGGGCAGCAAGAGTGAAGGAGCGGCGAAGGGGCAAGAGCAGGTGCAAGGTGGTACCTACGAAGATGGTCACAGTACAGATGCTCGGAGGTGAGGACTGGCATCCAAACAGGTGTGGAACTTTATTCCCTGGGATGATCCATCAAGGAGAGGAAGGTGGGGTTACCAGCCTGCTCCTGCCCATCAGCTGACTCTTGATCCAATGGACTCCATAGGTCGTGAACTTCCTTACAATTCAGTTATGTTACCAGCTCCTCCAGGTAGCCGTGGACAGTGAGGCATAACATCTGAGTCCAGAAATGGAGGGACACCCCACAGCCTCTGTGGGTCAGTTAGATGGGATCTGGGCACTGGAGCTGCTGAGGGTCTTTCCTCAGTGCATGTGATGGAAGCTGTCCCACAGGCTGGCGTGCACCTTAGAGGAGGCTGGGACGGCCATCAGCGCTAGAAAGTGAAATGACCATGACAGCAGCTGGGCTTCCCACCAAGCAAAGAGCTAAATCCCAGAGTCAAGGAAATCTGGGAGGAGCATAAACAGTCTGGTGAAACTGTATACATTTATGTAACTTTCAATGTGGAAAGTTATATCCTGCATGCAAAATTTCCTGATTTTTTCCTTTTGGGCATTCAAAAATGTTTTATTTGTACAGCTTTTAAGTTACTCTTTTTTTTTTTTTAATGACAATGACTCATTTTCTTTTATGGTCCTCCAACTAGAGAGAGAACAACCTGCTGTCAGAACTGGGTACCGTCCCTCTCCATGCACTCCTGTAGCTCTGAGTGTCAAGCTCAGAGAAGTAGATGCTCAATAACATTAAACTGGGCATCGATGGAGACACTAAAATGTTACATAAGAAGAGGGGGGCAAGGACAGCACTGTGGAAGAGCTGGGTAGAACGCGGGGAGTTTGTGAGGAAAACTCGTAGTCTGACAGAGGAGGACCTCAGAATTCCGGTGACAGTGGTCCCTCCACAAAGATGCCCAGAGCTTTCAGTACACTTACTAATGCAGAAATCAAAGAGGAAGGATTGTGGAGCAATCTGGGAGGAAATAGGAGTCAATTAGCGTGAAACAGAGCCTCATCTAATAAACAGTGAGATATGAGCTCTCTAGGTCATTTCAAGACCTTGCCCAAGAGCAATCAAGGTCACAGAAGTAGAGGGGGAGGGTATAGCTCAGTGGTAAAGAGTGCGCTTAGCACGCATGAGGTCCTGAGTTCAATTCCCAGCACCTCCATTAAAGTAAATAAATAAATAACCTAATTACCCTCCCTGCCAAAAAAAGATCACAGAAGTAGACGGTTTGGGGGACAGCAATCCTCTCCTCTAAGATCCATCCTTGGCTAATGTTACCTCCCGAGAAAACAGCATAATTCCTTTTAGTGTAGCTCCTCCACTGAACGTCAGTTCAGTGTCACCTCCACCCAAAGTCACCACACAATAAATAAATAAATAGAGCCCTCTTCTGTGTTTAGTATGAAGCTGGTGTCCCAATCTGATGACTGGGTTGGGTACTCACTGTTGCCTGTATAAATTGCCGCACATAAGAAATTTCTCTTGGAATTTAGTACAGGGAAACTGTCTGTCTGTCTTTCCTGAGGTAACCTGGGTGGCTGATGGCTTTAGGCTCAGAACCCCTGCTGTGCCATTTTACTCTTGGAAATCAGAAAGCCTATTCTGTCATTTGCTCTGTGACTCCGGGCACAGGGGCCAGCACCATGAGGGTAAGGCAAACATCAAATCAAATACTCTTATGCTTTTGGTTAAGCAGCACATGGTACACATTCAGTCACCACGAGGTCCCCTTACGTCTCCTTTACACTCGGATAATGAAGGTAATGGGACTAATGACAGTTGGTGCATTTGGCTGCCAGAACACCCCAAGCCTAATTTTACTTTCAATTAGAGCAGACATTATCATAGTTGGCTTTATTACTTCCTTGATTTTTCTCAACCTTGCTTTTCCTTTTAATTCATAATGTATTACTCTTATTTAGTAGGTCTTTTTGTCAGTAAGCCATCTGAGATTCTTTTTTGGAATCAATCATTCTTTAATGTATAAGCTGCTCTCAAATAAACTTGGCACACTGTGGAATATTTTGCAGCTACTAAAAGGGCAATTATGAAAATTATTTAGAAATACAGAAATTGCCTGCCTGAGATATGTTTATTTGATCATTAAATGATACATATACTCTAATTGCAACCATGTAAATATTTGTATTTTAAGAGGATATGAAGGAACTTCTGCTTCCAGCCAGGATGGAGTAACAGGGACCAAGAGAAACGAACAAAAAATGAGCAAAATATATGAACTACTGCTTTTCAAGATACTGGATGCAGGACAACAAAGGACAATGAGCCATGATATGCCTTGTAATTGTCCCAGATAATTGAATTAAGAGTGTTTCCAGGTCACAGAACAGAGAGGGGATCCCAAGCGAAATCCTACAGATTCCCTACATTTCAGACACAGAGCTGAGAATCAGGGAGACCAAGACGGACAGAGTTCACAGGCAGAGCACCAGATGGGAGGAGCACAAGAGAGGGAGAATTTCAGGGATCCGTAAAAGGGTCCCTTTTGGTGTTCAGCTGAGTACTGATCACTGAGAGGAAACTATGTGAAGCTAGGGGAAGAACCACCTTAAATGACTAGAAAGATTGGTGACTGGTGCTCACACAGGGCCAGGAATAGTACCTGTTCACACATTCAGCCAGGAAAGCCACATAATTCATGGTGCATTCGGTAGGATATTCAGAAGCTTCTTGCCTCAGTAGTGAGGTATAATTAGTTATAGATTGATTGTTCCCCCAAGTCTGCCGAATGGTCTGAAAGGATTCCAAGGAAGCTAACTGTGTTCCAAAACAAAGTTAAAGAGCATTTACAGAAATAAAAAAATATCCGGCATCTGACAAGGTAAAATTTAAAATGTCTGGTATCTAAAGAAAACTACCAGCTATGGAAAAAAGACAGGAAATTATGACCACTAAATAAAAGACAAATCAATCAGAATCATCGAGAACTTACACAGATGTAAGAGGAGAAAAGAACATTAAAACAGTTATTATAATTCTACAGAATATGTTCAAAAAGTTAAATGTAGACCTGGAAGATATAAAAAAAAGAAACAATGTGAACTTTCAGAGGGAAAAACTACAGTGTCAAAAATGAAAAAAAAAAAAAACCAAACCCCACTCTAGGTCAGGTTAATGGAAGTTACACATTACAGAAAGAAAAATTAGTGAACTTGAAACTATTCTATTGAAATTGAAACTATTCTAATTGAAAGATAGAGATTTAAATTTTTGTTTGTTTTTTAAATACTTTTTTTAATGGAAGTACTAGGGACTAAACCCAGGACCTCGTGCATGCTAAGTGTGTACTCTACCACGGAGCTCTACCCCTACGCTGAAAAATTTTCTTTTTAAACAAAGAACCTTCAAGTAGCCCAATACACTTGTAATTTGTATCCCTGAAGGAAGGGAGACACAGAAGCTATATCTGAAGAAGTAATGGCCAAAACTTCCCCAAATTATAAGCTGAAAATTGCACGATATTAGTGGTAAGGAAACTATTTCAAAAGCAACCAGAGGGAGACAAACATATATGACACACAGAGGAGCAAAGTTAAGGGTGACATTAGATTTCTTACCGTAAACAATATAAATGAGGAGACAGTGGAGCAACATCCTTTTAAAAATTTAAAGAAAAAACTATCATTCTAGGATTCTATAATCCAACAAAATTATCTTTCAAAAACGAAAGCAAAATAAAGACTTTTTCAGAAATATAAATAAAAGTCAAATAGTTTAGAAAGAAAGAAGTAAAACTTCCCACAAAAAAGAACCGAAACCAAAACCAAACAAACAAAAAAACTCTTCAGGCCCAAATGGCCTCAGTGGTGAATTACAGCAAATATTGAAGGAAGAAATAACAATTCTACATAAATTCTTTGAGAGCACAGAAGAGGAGGAAATGTTGTGAACTCATTCTATAAGTCCAGCATTACCTTGATATCAAAATCAGACAAAGACAATATAAGAAAGGAACACTAAAAATTAATTACCCTTCATAAACTAGGATGTAAAAATTCCAAACAGAATTATAGGCAATAGAATTTAACAATATATTAAAAGAAATACACCATGCCCAGCCAAGGCTTATGCCAAGAATACAAAGTTGGTTTAACATTCTGAAAGCAACCAGCATAATTCACCAGTTTAGTTTGCTGTTAAACAAACTAAAAAAGAAAAACCATCAAATTAGTTCAACAGATACATAAAAAAAGTAATTGACAAAATACAACATCTATTCCTGATTTAAAAAAAAATTAAGCAAACTAGGAATGGAGGGAACTTTCTCAATTTGATGAAGAGCAACTACAACAAATTACAGCTATTATCATCGTTAACGTGAATGACTGAATGCTTTTCCCTATGATCAAAAACAGGGCAAGTTTATCTATTCATTGGACTTCTCTTCAACATCATACCAGATATACCAGACAGTGCAATAAGACCGGAAAAGGAAATAAAATCTATTCAGATTGGAAAAGAAAAAGTAAAATGGTCTTTAGTCTCAGCCAGCTCGATCTCTCATGTAGAAAGTCCTATGGAATTTATGGGGAAAGAAAAACTGCTGGAACTAATCAGCAAATTTAGCAAAGTTGGAGGTACAAGGTATATTCCGAAATCAACTGTATTTCTATACACCAACAATGAACAATAGGAAATTTAAATTTACAATACAATACAATTTATAATTGCATCAGACAATATGACATATTTAGGGATAAATCTGACAAAGATGTGCAAGATCTGTACACTGATAATGATAAAACATTGCTGAAAGTAATTAAAACGGAGAGATACACTGGGCTCATGGATCAGAAAACTTGATGTTATTAAGGTGCCAATTCTCACTGAAATGATTTGTAGATTCAACAGCTTCCCAATCAATATTCTAGCTGATTTTTTTTTTGGTGGAAAATGACAAGCTGATTCTAAATTAATACGGAACCGAAAACATAGAACTGCCAGAACAACTTTTTTAAAAAGAAAAATATCATTGGAGAACCAACATTACCTAACTTCAAGATCTCTTATAAACTTGTGGTAATCTGAATAGTGTAATATTGTCAGAAAGACAGGCAAAGTGCAACAAAGCTGAAAGGAGTCTAGAAAGGGACCTGTACTTACATAGACAACTGATTTTTGAAGGTAATTTAGTGGAGAAAGTCTTTTTAACAAATGGTGCTGGAACAATAGGGTATCCATATGCAAAAGCATAAATTTCAATCCATTCTTTGCAACATATACAAAATTTAACTCAAAATGTAACATAGACCTAATTATAAAACCTAAAACTGTAAGATCTGTAGATAAAAACATGGAGGAGAAAATCCTATGACTTTGGGTAAAGCAAAAACTTCTTAGGTATGGCACCAAAAATCACAATCCATAAAACAATAGATCGATAAATTGGGCTTTATCAAAATTAAAACTTCTACACTTCAGAAGACAACATTAAGAGAATGAAAACACAACCTATAGAATAGCAGCAAATATTTGCAAAGCCTAGGTTTGGTAGAGATATTGTATCAGGAATATATAAATGTCTTTCAATAATATTAAGAAAACAAACAACCCAGTTAAAAATGTACAAAACAGTTGAACAAATGCTTCACCAAAGAATATATATGTATGACAAACAAGCACATGGAAAGGTGCTCAGCATCATGAGTTACTAGGAAAGCACAAATTAAAATCATAATGAGACACCACAACAGACCTATTAGATGGCCATAGTTAAAAAGACTGATGGTACCAAATGTTGGGCAGCACGTGGAGATCTGGTGGGAGTGTAAAGTACCCACTTTGAAAAACAGTTTGGCAGTTTCTTAAAATGTTAAACACACACCTGCCGTCTGATCCAGCCATCCCAAGAGAAAAATTGAAGTTCATACAAAGACTTGTATGCGAATCTTAGTGGCAGCTTTATTTGCAATAGTCAAAACTTGAAACGACCCAAATATCCATCAAAAAGTCAATATTTGATCAAATTGTATATTCATATCATGAAATCCAATCCAGCAATAAAAATGAATGTGGTTCTTAACATTTGCTACCACACAGATGAACCTTAAAAGCATAAGCTAAGCAGAAGAGGCTGTGTGCAAAAAGACACACTTTTATTCCATTTATAAGAAACATCTGAACAAAAGTAAACCTTGAGACTAGGATGGGAGCGACTGCACACGGGCACAAGGGTCTTTTGGGCGAGTGGAAGTATTCTAAAACTGGATTGTGGTAGTGGTTGTATGATTATGGAAATACACTGAAACCAATCGAACTGCATACTTAAAGTGGGTGAATTTTATTATGTGCAAATCATACCTTTAAAAGCTGGATTGTTTAAAGAAAAGGAATGAACTATCAACACAGGCAATCACCGGGATGAACCTCAAAATAATTATAGTGTGTGAAAGAAGCCAGACCGAAAAAAAAAAAAAACACACTGTGTGATTCCATTCATATAAAATTCTAGATAATTCTAACCAAGTGTAGTGATATGAAGCAGATCAGTAGTTGCCTGGGGCACAGGGGTGGGGTGGGAAGGAATGAACACCTAACAAGGCAGGAGGGAGGGATTACTGTGGAACACGAGGGAACTTCTGGGGGTGATGTATATGTCCTTATCTTCATTATGGTGGTGGTCTCATGTATGTGTAAATGTGTCAAAACTTTTCAAGCTGTGTACTTCAAATATGTGCAGGTTATTGCATGTCATTTTCACCTCAGTAAAGTTGTTTTTTTAAGGGACATTATGGTATAATAATAACCCCCTCCAAAATTGAATTAGTTCTGTTACAATGGTGAGATTGAGTGATTTCTTTCCTGTTTCAAATTTTTTGAATTTGTCCTTACATCAGATTTTTCAATAATTAAAATAATGTTTTTGGAAATTGTTTAATGCTAAATAAGAAGGAAGCTAAAGACAGAGAGCTAGTTGCTCAAGAGAAGACGTTGTTTGTTGCTGTTTGTTTGGTGGTGGTGATGCTGAAGGCAGAAGAGCCCTGGGTGTCTTTAAGGCACGTAACAGGAAGCTAGAAAAGGACTCTTTAAATCCCAAAAGAGTTGAGGGAGAGTGGAATCCCAGACAGAGGGGTTATTTTTCATTGGGAGGAGTGCTGTGTCTTCTCATGAAATGAAAAGAAAGGTGAAAATGCAGAGAAGTGTTGAGAAAACATGAAGGAGGCATGGAAATGGAGGTACTTCAATCTGCTAAGGAGGGCGTGAAGCACTTCATTCAAGGGTCTTTTTTTAACATTTTTTATTGATTTATAATCATTTTACAATGTTGTGTCAAATTCCAGTGTTCAGCACAATTTTTCAGTCATACATGGACATATACACTCTCATTGTCACATTTTTTTCTCTGTTAGTTACCATAACGTTTTGTGTAAATTTCCCTGTGCTATACAGTGTAATCTTGTTTGTCTAGTCTACAATTTTGAAATCCCAGTCTATCCCTTCCCACCCACCGCCCCCCTGACAACCACAAGTCTGTATTCTCTGTCCATGAGTCTATTTCTGTCCTGTATTTATGCTTTGTTTTTGTTTGTTTGTTTGTTTGTTTTTTAGATGCCACATATGAGCAATCTCATATGGTATTTTTCTTTCTCCTTCTGGCTTACTTTGCTTAGAATGACATTCTCCAGGAGCATCCATGTTGCTGCAAATGGCGTTATGTTGTCAGTTTTTATGGCTGAGTAGTATTCCATTGTATAAATATATCACATCTTCTTTATCCAGTCACCTGTTGATGGACATTTAGGCTGTTTCTATGTTTTGGCTATTGTAAATAGTGCTGCTATGAACATTGGGGTGCAGGTGTCATCCTGAAGTAGATTTCCTTCTGGATACAAGCCCAGGAGTGGGATTCCTGGGTCATACAGTAAGTCTATTCCTAGTCTTTTGCGGAATCTCCACACTGTTTTCCACAGTGGCTGCACCAAACTGCATTCCCACCAGCGGTGTAGGAGGGTTCCCCTTTCTCCACAGCCTCTCCAGCATTTGTCATTTGTGGATTTTTGAATGATGGCCATTCTGACTGGGGTGAGGTGATACCTCATTGTAGTTTTGATTTGCATTTCTCTGATAATTAGTGATATTGAGCATTTTTTCATGTGCCTTTTGATCATTTGTATGTCTTCCTTGGAGAACTGCTTGTTTAGGTCTTCTGCCCATTTTTGGATTGGGTTGTTTATTTTTTTCTTATTGAGTCGTATGAGCTGCTTATATATTTTGGAGATTAAGCCTTTGTTGGTTTCACTTGCAAAAATTTTCTCCCATTCCGTAGGTTTTCTTCTTGTTTTATTTCGGGTTTCCTTTGCTCTGCAGAAGCTTGTAAGTTTCATTAGGTCCCATTTGTTTATTCTTGCTTTTATTTCTACTAGGAGAAAATTTTTGAAATGTATGTCAGATAATGTTTTGCCTATGTTTTCCTCTAGGAGGTTTATTGTATCTTGTCTTATGTTTAAGTCTTTGATCCATTTTGAGTTGATTTTTGTATATGGTGTAAGGGAGTGTTCTAGCTTCATTGTTTTACATGCTGCTGTCCAGTTTTTCCAACACCATTTGCTGAAGAGACTGTCTTTATTCCATTGTTTATTCTTGCCTCCTTTGTCGAAGATTAGTTGACCAAAAGTTTGTGGGTTCATTTCTGGGCTCTCTATTCTGTTCCATTGGTCTTCATGTTTGTTTTTGTACCAATACCATGCTGTCATTCAAGGGTCTTGATCTCAGCAGAGAGATCTCGGGTTTCTGCTCCCTCTCTTCCTCTGCTTCACCAGGATAACATGCCCTGCTAGATGCTAGTCCCAGAAGGATGGTTCACACCCTCCATCCTCCTCCCCAGTGCCAGCCTCACATGGAGCTGTAGCCTAACTTGAATGTACAGGGTTCCAGAGAGGAGGCCACCCCATAAAGGCCTGCATGAGGGCAGGCTTTCCAAGGCACTCTCCCTAATGTCTTCCAGAGCCCCCAGCCCAGCAACTGTTCTGACCCAGGCTCAAACACCAGGCTTCTGCCCACTCCTCTGAAGTAGGGCTGTGGGTGAGAGCTCCAACCCTGGCCTCCCTGGGCCAGCCAAGGGGGTTACAGATGCCTCTCACCAGCAAATGCAGTCCTTCCCAGCTCTAAACCAGAGCAAGGAGTGCACTGGCATTGTCCCAAGAATATGTGGTACCCACAGCCTTCATCTGCCACGTCCTTGCTGCACTGGAGGATCCATGTAGCTAGCTTCTGCCTTTGTCCCCTGCCTAGCATCCCAGTTCCAAAGAGACTCCAACCCTATTCCCAAATCCTAGGTCATGTGCCTGTCATGCACACACAACCAGCCCCACCCACACCAGGACTCCTCTCCCCAAAAGCCCACAGAAAAAAGGTGCAACAGCCTTGATGTTTCCGCAACCCCACTTCCAAAATACAATGAATGATACTGCTTAGGGAAAACAAAGCACAGGAAATGGGCAAATCAGTAAGTTTCCTGTAACATCCAAATACCTCCAATGAACCTCTTAATATATGTGGATATGTACATAATTCTCTAATGCTGATTTTTAAAAAAATTTTATACAAATTACACCCCAAATTCCTTCACCTAGACCCAACTACCTTTCTTGATAACATCTCTTACCTTTAACCATAGGTAAATGCATTGTGATATTTGGATCATGGTCAACATTTTGTGTTCTGCTATTTTTCCCTATAATCCTTAGCTGATAACTGTTATCCCAATTCCTCACTTCAGGCTCACAATTAACAGCCTTGTAGCAGGTTATTAAACTAAAAGTTACTTCATTATTCTCAACTGTTGAACATTTATTTGGTTTCTCATTATTGTTGTAACTACCCCAGGTAGTATATTTTCTTTTAAATTATTTTCGTACAAAAATTTCTGAATCGTAAGACTCCTAGAATAAAGCTAAAAATATTTTAATGTTGCCTAAAATATTGCCCCATTGACGAAGCGAGTCCATTTATAGCATCATCTCTATTGCATGAGGCACCTTCGAGATTCACCAGCACTTCCTCTGATGCTGACTTATTTAATAGATGTGTGATTTACCCTGGAACTAGTTTAATTTCTATTTACTTTCTTACAAATGAGGTTAAACTCTTTTTTATGTGACTTATTTGTTTATACATATTTGTATATATGTACACGTACATATTTATCTATTGGAGATTTGGTGGGATTTTCAGAGATATCAGCTCTTTATGTATTTTATATGTTAAATTTCTACCTGTTGCATTAGTACATTTGTAAAACAAAAGAAATTCTAAAGGACATTTAATAACACTGCCCATATGACACTTGGACTTCTTTCAAGTACATAAAACAAAAATAGTTTCTTTATTTTGTTGCTATTTTGTCTTTGTTTTATTTTAATTGTACAGATGTTTGAATTTGATTTAAAACCCTTTGCCCATCTTTTCCTAATAACTTCTCTAATAATCTAAAATGGTTTCCATCTTTGGTTAAATAAATTATCTCTTTACATATGATTTAATTTTCTATTTTAATTCTTTAGGTAAATTTGTTTTTTTGCCATATTGCATTGGTATTTTAACTGAAGTTATCTTAAAACTACAAATTAAACAGAAAAGAACTGCCTTTTCCACTTGAAAACTGCCTTCTTGTTCAGATACAGGGCATATTTCTCTATTTATTCAGGCCTTTTTTCACCATTAAAATTGAGAATTTTTTTTAATATATGTTATATACCCTCACACAAGTTTAATTAACACATAATTTAATTTTATGGCTTACACAAATTGGAAGTCTTTTATTGTTATATTTTTATCTGGATAATAAAGGCATGTGAGTGTAGGACTTATCTGTGTGACTCTGTCTTCTGACCAGCAATTCTTCTCTGTTGTTCTGTTATCTCTAATAGCTCTGGCTGATTACTTCAGCTCTTCTAGGTGTAGAATCATAGTTTTCTAATAGAGTTCCTTTTAAAGCCCATTTCTTTTTTGTACTTTATTATGTGGACAAGGAAATAGAAATATCTACAAAATAGAGATTGTGAAACCACTCCATCCTGCTGGCTGCTGACGCTGAAAAGAAACTCACAGCCACATTTGATCTGTTAGCAAAATGTGCTAGCTCTTCCTTCAAAACCACCCCCAGGGTCCCACTCCTGCCTACCGTCTCTGCTCCACCCCCTCAGCCGCCAAGCTCTCTCACGTGCATTATTGCAATGGCCTCCTCATCACAGTCCCAAAGACAGTTAGAGTAGTTTTTGAGCACTTAGATCAGATATTATCCCACTTGTTCTCAAAACCTCCAAAGTCCTGATCATTCCCTGCAAAGCCCTAAATGGTCTGCTTCTTCCATCTGTGCAACCTTCGTCTCTTTTCCTCACTAACCTCTTTCTAGCTATGGGAGACTCTATTATTGCTGGAACACATCAGATATGTTCCTGCCCCAGGGCCTTTGCACTTGCTGCTGTGGATGCCCGGAAAGCTCTTCCAAGGGGTATTTTCATGACTCACCCCCTTACCTACTCCAGGTTTGCTCAAATATCAGATTTTCAGTGAGGCCTCCCCTGAATCCCCTATTTAAAGTTACACCCTCCTCCCCTGTGATTCTTTAGCCTTTCTTGCGTTACTTTTCTCCACTGCACTTTTCACCATTTGACCTTGCATATGTGTATTTATATCTTATCTCCCTCCTTATCTCCTTTCCACACACCCCCTCAAACTAAAATATGAGCTTCAGAGAACAAGGCTTTCTGTCTGTTTTACTCTTTCTTCAACATTAGAAAGTAGGTCCTCAATACATAATCGCATCAAATGAAAGTATTGAATTGAACTGTATTGAATGAAATTGTTTTGTATCAAGTTGAGGGTGACTCACTCCGAATATATGTAAATTCAGTATGATTTTTACCTATGATATTAAGTGGACCTTTTTATCATATTAAAGAAGAATATTTTTATTCCTTCTTTTCATAGGTTTGATTGGGAACTAGTGCTCAGTTTTATTAAACATCTCATCAGGCAGGTGTAATTTTCCATAGTATGTCATCCTACAGAGTGTTAATGTATTTTGCTAAACATTTTTCTGTTAAATGATAAAATGAAATTAATCTCCAGGGATATTTCTAAAAATATTGGAAATATTGTTCAACTGGGCATATTGCCTTCTCATGGATACAGGCCAATGGTTGGTCCCCTAGAGAGCAAAGAAGAGGAAATGCTAATGATTTGGCCAGCATGAGGCTAAGCAAGATGAGGAGAAAATGCTTTGCTGACATATTTTAGATTGACCCCTGTGAATATGCCTTCTTTGTATATATAACATTGATTAATGATTGTGTCTGGGTTAGTTGATGGGAGTTCGTTATCAACAACTACTTCTATGCAGACAATGTTTCATAGTTAGATTACATAGCCCATGAGTTACAATTTCTTTTAACTTCCTGAATAACCTGACTCTTTCACCAACATCTGGCAGGTTCCCTAATCTCTATTTCCTACAAATAATAGACCCACAGGTAAGAAAAAGTGAAAGGTAGATTTTAATTCTAACACATATATCTGTGATAACAGCACAGAGAAGTGTTCAAATATTTTAATGAATAAATTACATTAACCTTTGTCTTTTGGTGGATAATAATCTGGTGTTTATTATAGGACAGGATTCAGAATACTTACAAGTAAATTGCTTTGTCTTTCTCCTACTTGTAAATATTTAAAAATCAAATGAAACTTTAACCTAGTCAGAAAAGGTAATAATTTTGTCAATTTCGGTAGTTTTGGTTCATTCCACATCCATGCAATCTCTCACTGCCCCACATTAAAATTATGGATATAATTTCTTTTAAATAAATCTATGTTTTCATAGGTGGTACATAAAGAAATTTATTTATTGTCTTTTAAATATGCAGCAGGAATTTGCCTTTTAAAGGGATACTATGCTGGACAAACACTACCTCAGCCAGGCCAAGGTCAACATCAACATTAATAAGTTAGGCTGATAGTATGTACCCTTGAGATGATGTGATGAGAGTGGTACTTTGCTTTTATGGTCTTCCTCCTCGAAACCCACAACTCCAGTCTACTCATGAGAAAAGCACCAGGCAAATCCCGATTGAGGGATGTTCTACAAGATACCTGACTAGTGCTCCTTAAAACTGTAATGTCATCAAAAACCAGGGAAGTCTATAAAGACTAGGCTATCCAGTGGTGTTCAACCAAAGATCACCCGAAAAAACAGGTGTCAGCCAGCCAAGGCATCACCACAAAGATCAGAGATCTCCATCCCTAATTACGCAACTGAGATCAAAGCATCAGCCAGAAGGAAAAATTCCTGCCACTGGAGAACACACGTTAAATTCATCACCATCCCATGGGAACTAACAGGACTGGGCTCTGTCAGGTCAATAAGTTGAAAACATACAACCCACAACTTGACATTATCATTCTTTACTCCTTACCCTGAGCTAATGTCAAGAGGGAAAAATTAAGCAAAGAGCTGGGAGCAGAGAAAATTTGGGGTTTATAGACACAGCCTTGCTATGAATTCGAGTAGACAAATCCCTATATAGCGACCCTCTGTGACTGTACCTTTTAGGGTTGACTTCCAATTTTTCCCTCACAGGAGAATCGAGACCAAACACTCCCGAGCAATGTGTTTTCATATCAAAGCACGAAGTGGTTTGCGAATGAATCTCAGGAGCTATTTCCAAAGGTCCAGCTCCAATGACCACGAGCTAATCCACCATTATCATGTTATATTTTTTAATGTTTTTATACATTAAATATTTAATAAATTAATAAGAGAGCAATATTCATATTTCAGAGGAATATGCTAAATATGATATTTCTATTAACGTTCTCAGGAAGAACTTAACTTAAAAATACTACAGACATTAAAGGGGAAACTAGTTCAATTGACCCAGTGCAATATAGCAAAATTTTCCATTCCAGAGTATTTTTAAAACCAAAGTTATTCAAGTCATGCAATATAGAAACCAGAGGGAAATCAACCTAAAAATACAAATAATCCAAGAGAGAAAATCTAATGTCTCTCCTAAATATTATTACGCTGCCTTATGAAATAGTTCACTAAGTACTTAATTTCCACTTTTGTCATTTGCTCTTTCCCCACATTAATTCCTGTCTTAGTAATGATTTCTCCCAGGGCTGCATACAGGCAGGGCCAGTGTTCACATGGAATTTAAATATTGTGCTTCTAGTTGAGAATCAAATCAGCTGCTGGCAGCCAGCACCTCATTCCTCCTCTTGGCTGCTAACGAGAGGGACCTAGGAGCCCCTGAGCCGGGCCCAATGCAAGAGCAAAAGACAGATGAGGAGGGAGTGGGGAAATGATGGGGGAATTTTTGCAAGAATAAAACCTAAGAAAGAATTAACTATGTAATGTCCAGGGGTAAGCCCCCCTCCCCCTGTGAGGCTTCTCAAATGGAAACAGAAGCACAACCTAATTAGTCCCTGAAAAAAAATATGCAGAGAACGTTCCACATAAAATAATTAATACCAAATGCCCAAAAGGTCAATAAGTAGATGGTAAATTTCAGACTCCTCCAGCCGTGTATCATGAACTGTCTCAACTATGCAGTTATGTTAAATATTAATGCTCCGATACACCATGTGTTCACATAGAATGAGAGAAAATACATAAATGTTGGGAATTCTACTTTAATTACTAGAGTTTTGTCCATTCCGTTTGTAGCTGCTGCTGGGATTAGGTGTTGAGTATGTGGATGGAATGTGATTAAGGCTAACTTACATAATAACTATCTTCCTCTCTCATTTTCCATCAAAGTGACCAAAAGCGTCCCCTTATGTCCCAATTATCTGTTCATTAGGGCCTTATAAAGCCATTCCTAGGCTTGCACACTTTCTAAAAGAGTTTCGTAAACAAGACTAGGCCTTCTCCTAGAATCTGCAAAGGGGCAGCATTGCTAAATCTCCAGAATCCATTCTAAAGACATCATTTACATGCTGGGTCACACAACTGCTTCTTTCCTGAGCAGCACGGCCCCTCTGCGTGGGGAGGGAACCTAAGAGCTCTGGGTCAGGTGGTATGCTGGCTCACTTCCCAGGACAAATCCCTTGTTAAGACCTTGAACGGAAGGCAGGCATCAGTGCTGCTGAGTCATCAATCCTGGCTGGCAGTGTGGAAACTCAGACAGCATCCTTCTGGCTGCTGCAATGGCCAAAGCTGTGCTTCAGACCCCTTCCTATTCCCAGAGTCCAAATTCAACTCTGCAACCCAAGTATAAAAAGAGACACTGGCCCGAAGGTCTAGAGCCCAAAGGACCAGAGGCGCTGCTGGCCTAGCAGACTTCGGGCAGTGGGCTTATTAGAAAGGTAACAGAATTGAATTTTCCCCTTCGATTCACCCCTTTTTGTTGGTAGGGCTCCCTGCAGGGGCAGGGAAATTCTAGGGGCACATACAGTGGGCAGCCGGTGGAAGCAGTCCTTGGAGTGTCTGTAACTAAGTTGGGACCAATGAGATGGAATGAAAGTGATTTTGGATACTGCTCAATTTTCCCAGGTCCTCAGGTGGTTGGTGCACTGACATCCTAAGAATGGGGACAAGTCTAAGAGGCAGGGGCAGCAAGAGGTACCCTCAGACTAAATTCAGAAGGGTTCAGAAAGGAAAGCGTGGGAACCTGGAGCAAGAGGGAGGCAGTAGAGCAAGCTCCAACTCAACAAGTCAGACTGCCTGCCGACACCCCGACTTCTGGACTTGGGGGCTCAGAATACATGATGAGGTTCCACAAACACCCATCTGAGAAGGCCAGCTTTCAAATGTCAGGGCATGTGTTCCTAGCAAGTTTGAATTCCATTAGTGATCTTGTAGATAGGCCAGTCCTAAGCAAAGTGGGACACCCTGTGCTCTGGTGACTCTGGCCTGGGACTCTTGTTCTCCAAGTCCCCATGCAGGACCCCTGAAGACGTCTTTCCATGGGGTCTCCTCGCTCCTTCCCCCAGCTCCCTCCTTCATCACTGTGTTTAAATCATCTGGGAGCACATTTCCTGCTTTGCTGTGTACGGTTATTTATTAACATGCCCTTGGGGCCCACTAAGTACGTCTCCTTTGGCAGAACCAAGTCTTCTGCATCTTTATGTTGTTCTACAGTTCCCTGAAGACGTTGGTGCTCAATAAAGGTTTGCAAAATTAATAAATCATGAAAATATGGACAACATATAATGCAAAGAAATCATCTCTAATAGAATTTCAATTTGTGTGACCCCTGAGCAAAGAAAAACTTTTTTGTACCTAGAAGTCTTTTCTCATGGGTCTTGTCAACTTCTGCAGACACACGTAAACTGAGAAGCATTATTTGAAAGGTACTTGAGGGACATAAAGCACAAAGAATCTGAAATCACTCTTCCCTTCCTGGGACATAAAATGTAAACATAACTAATTTTCTCCTTTACAGTAAAAGTGGACATTTTATGATTCATAATCATAAATCACAAACAGTATTCTTTGACTTCTCCCAACACTAACTTGAATTTTCAGTAATTCAAGAAATTTTTCCATCTTCCAGGCTACCAAAATTATTACTCATTTTTTTTAGACAATTAGCGTTTAAAAATTTTTAGACAATAGTCCTTCCTAGATCAACTTTTCTGACCTTTGGCCTTGTGCCCTTTGGTATGCTCATGGTTCCTATGTCAAGATAAAGTCCTAATCTGTTACCATTAAATTATTACAGATAGTTTTAATTCCTTTCTTCAAAAAGCAAATTAGAGAAAATTATGTCCATTTGCCTGGACTTTAATAAATGCAAATTGGCATATTCAAGGCAAAGAAGAGTTTTTCTCCCATTTGCTTCTTTTGTTTATATATATATAAATGGGTTCTTACTCATAATTAAGTTTTTTTTTAATTGATGTATAGTCAGTTTATGATGTTGTGTCAATTTCTGGTGAACAGCATAATGTTTCAGTCATACATATACATACATATACTCATTTTCAGATTACTTTCATTATAGGTTACTACAAGATACTGTATATAGTTCCCTGTGCTGTGCAGTAGAAACTTGTCATAATTAAGTTTTAACACATGAACAAAGCATCTGCTTATTTAAGCACAGAGATAGATAGATAGATAGATAGATAGATAGATAGATAGATAGATAGACAGACAGACAGACAGACATATAGACATATAGACAGATATATAGACAAATAGACAGATAGATAGATAGATAGATAGATAGATAGATAGATAGACAGACAGACAGACAGACAGACATATAGACATATAGACAGATATATAGACAAATAGACAGATAGATAGATAGATAGATAGATAGATAGATAGATAGATAGATAGCCAGACAAATAGAAAGATTAGAGACAGGCATAAATACACATGAGTGGAAGAAAGAGTGAGCACATATGTGGATTCATATTACACATTCATATTATATAAAGGCAAAATTCCAATCAATTTGGGGATTTTCTTAGGGGTGCTGAGATATGACTTGGACACAAAAAAGAATGAAAGGACAAAAGGTTTACCAGAGGGAGATTACCTACGAAAGACAGAGGCTTACAGGGAGGGTTGGGAACAGTGATGAGCTCAGTAGCCATGACACAAGAGTGAGTGATGACAAACGAGTACAGTGGCCAAGCTGGGGCAGAACAGTAAGTTTTAGCCTTAATGATGTTGAGTAAGATCTTTCAAGATCAATGTTAGTGAATAAGTAGGGATTCATTGATCGCAGGTATTATTTCATTCATTGTTCTAGCAGTTTCAAAAGAAATACTGTTTATACATAATGACATATACTCAGTTATGGATAAATATAATTTACTTGCACACCTAGAAACCGCTTAGATCTTAGTAGTAAATTATACTCATGACAATCTTATCTGAGGAGAGAGAGAGAGAAAAGACCCCACAGGTACTCCTCTTGTAGGTTTAGATCCATTCTGTCCAAAAACATAGAAAGTAATGTTACAGGATAAATTAACTGAGAAATGAACTATTCTTTCTTTGTATTGTTTTGTTTTGGTTTTGTACCGAAGTTCTCTCACAACAGAATAATGTATTTCCCCAGCACTCCACCACTTAAGAAGACAGTCCAAGGCCTTTGAATCCTAGAAATCAAGACATATCTTGCCTGGGAGGAGTTATATTTTGTTTTTAAAAATGTGGGCTACCAAGGTAAGAGAGGTCACTTGTCCAAAAGAGGAGAGTGCTGGGGATTGGAAGACAGGGGACTGGCCCAACCCAGTCCTGACTCCTCAGGACTGAAGGAGAGGGACGGGGGTACAAAGGGATAGTTCTTCACACAAGTGGTGGGGATGGGCCCTCGGTCCACTAGCAGCTCCCGGAGACAGAATGACAGGCTGGACACTAAGCCTGCAGCTTTACAAGATGTACCAAGGGTCCCTTCTGGCAAAGTGCCTGTGGGAAGACCTTAGCAGAGAGCTCTGTGAAGCTCTCCTGGTGCAGCTGGGAGATGAGAGACCAGGGCAGCAAAGGCACTGTGTAGCAGATGTTGCCATGGCAACAACAGTGTAGTGAACAGGATGCTTAAGTTATAAGCAATAAAAACAATACCAGTGATTAAAAAGATGAAGGGAGAATCAAGAGAAAACTGAAAAACCAGGTCTCCAGAAAGACATAAATCAAGACAGTCCAGGGTTCTAAAGAACCAGTGGTGTCCACTCCCCTCAGAGCTCCAGTGTTGGGATGTTTTGGCTTCAAGTATTTTCTGTCCAGATATTAAGTACTAGGCTTCGATCCAAACTTTCAAAAACCTGAGTGTGATTGGTTTGGTGGGCTTGTTGCCCACCCCATGGCAAAGGAAAGTCAGGGCACTTCATTTAAAATCCCCCCAGGCAGTACACAACCGAGGGGAAGTCATTTCCCAAGTGAACGTGAGAGGCTGTTTGCTAACACAAAGGAGCAAGCTGGCAGGAACACAGATGTCTACTACAGACAGGACCCACTGTGAGCTAAGGAAAAGGCCACCTCCAGTGTTTCCCATAGTCACAGAGAGCCAGGACATTTTGTCACACAGTGTCACACAGGGGAGCTTCCTAGTGACTGATACTCACTTGTGATCTACCATAAAACTAGATTAAGATGCCATTGTTATCTCAGTTTAGAAAAACAAAGCAATGAGACATTTCTTGTGCCCAAGCATAGTGGGAGAAATTCGTTCTAGTACATTCCAGTGTCATTGGTGATTTTCCATTTGTTTCTCCACATCCACTTTGTACCCTAGGTAGGAGGCGGACCTACACAGGCTGTCTATGAGCTCCTTGCCCTCTGGTTTCTGGCTGGGTTGGCTCAGTGAGAGGTTGGAGGGCAGGAAGAATGTGAGGTTAGTGTGTTTTTCCCCCAAGCCCCTCCCTGTTGGGTGCATGGAGTGGCTGCTTCTCTGAACTGAAGGTCACGGCTCTGGTCAGGCAGCCCTCTCCTTACAACCCATCTCCCCAGGTTCTCAGAATTGCTCCCTCCTCCTAGTCCTTCAGGGAAAAATAACAGCTCAGCTCACCAAAAGGGATTTTGCAGTCCCTTGTTGGTACCCCTATATCACTCCTCTCCACTTTATCAAAATCACCTTAATTAACTCCCTGCAATTATTCCATTGGAGTCGTCCATCTGTTTCCTGCCTGGACCCTGGGTGATACACAGCAAAAATGAATTCCAGTTAAGGAATCAAGGAAGCAAGAGCCAACTTGATTCAACCAATCACACCTTATTATCATGTGCAAGTGCTAATCTCTCCTCCCAAGATGAAATGTGATCTGAGCAGCTGCAGCAGCGAACTTCTGTCTGTCCAAGAGCTTAGGAAAGATCAGAGAGCAGCTTTCAGGGCAGCCTGCTCATTAGGAGAACATGGAGCCAAAGTCACAGGAGCCCATGAAACTCCTCTCTCTTTACCTCCCACCAAAGCAATGCAAATGGAGTCAGCTCATCTGGCATTCTCACACTCAAAGAGAAGGGGCAAGATGGTGCCTGGGTTTGGGTACCATGGCAACCTTACATGTCCCTCCATGGACCACCTGGGTGCCCTTGCTAGAGCCCATCCACACACCACTGGCTGCTGCCGGCTGTGCGAGAGTGATCTCGGAAGGTCTGTGCCCCAGTTGCCAGCGTGGAAGAGAGTGGCTAGACCACACACATCACATATGTGTGAGTGTGTACTGGTGCCAATTAGCAGCATGTGTTGTTGATCCTATTTCAAAAGCACCCGACAGTCAGCTGCACCAGGGGAGAGAAGTATGCACTGCCGATCAGAGGTAGAGCGAGAGGCAGAATGCCACGCGGTGCTATCGTGAGACAAAGATGCAGCCTGTCCCAGGAACAGAACTGTGAGAACAAAGGTGATAGCAAAGGGAGGTGGTGCCTAGAGGTTTCGAGAATCACCTTCTGCCCTGAATGTGTTGGGAAGGCAGACCAACCAAACGCGTGGTAGTTTCTCCTATGGACTTGAAATAGATTCTGTGAATTGTCAGAGCTTTTTAAACCAGAGTGCTAATGTCACCTTCACAAAGCAAAGGGCAGAAAATAGGTAAACCTCAAAACCCAAGACTGCCAGGGGACAAAGAGTGAGAGGTAGATGGAAATTAATATTATGCCCAAAGAAGGAAACGTGGAGAAGTTCTGAGATCCAGAAGACCCTCTGAACTGGCCCAGAAGGCTTTCTCTTCCTGACACAGACCAAGGCAGTAAATGTCCTCCACCTCTAGCAGGTGCCACCAGCTGGCTCCCTCAGCAGCCGTTCCCACTGCTCCGTGTGCCTTCTTGCCATACAGAGACTTAAATGTCAAAAGCTGTATTTCTCAGACTCTCTTGCATCCAAGTAAAGGGGGCTTGGATTTCAAGGTATCTCTGTATGGAAAATAATTCAACCCACAGCAGTCCTCTTTTTTCCCTTTGTAAAAGAGGACTGAAGTTCAATCCAGACTCTTGCTGCGGTAATGGCTGTGTAGCTTGGTGGTTGCTGAGTTAATTGAAAAACATTTCAACTTTCACTCAATGGAATGTGTCTAGCCTCTCAGTTTTTCCTTTTGTTGCCTTTGAACCCAGTCAGAGCCTCAATAGTCACTGTGGTATGCAAGAGCTCTACAATGAAAATTAAAAATACGCAACTGAGAGAAAATAAAGAAAAAGTAAATGGATCAAGGGGCATGCTATGTGCATGGACCAAAGGACATGATATTATAAACATATCAAGTGCTCTCCTAAGAATTTTATTCCTTTTCTTGTTTTAGAAGTTGACAAGCTGATTCTAAAATTCAGAAGGAAATACAAAAGGCCAAAAAGAGCAAAGACAGTCGTGAAGAAAATGGGCAAAGCTGCAGGATTTCCACCTCTAGATAGCAAAACCTATTCTAAAACTACAGTAATTAAGATATTATAAAAATAGAAGAGATGCAAGAATAGACAAACTGAAAAATGGAATAGAATAGACGAAGGTGAAGCCCCATAAGAACATCCCCATGACTTGGAATAGGCAAAGCTTTCTTAAACAGGACACCAAAAATATTGAACTTAAAGGAAAAATTGATAAATCAGGCTATATTAAAATTAAGAAATTCTGTCCATTGAAAGTCACCACCAAGAGAGTAAAAGGACAATTCACAGAGTGGGAGGATCGACCTGACAGATGACTCATATCCAGAATATGTAAAGAATTCTCACCAATCAATAAGAAAAAGACCAAAATCCCAATAGAAAAACTGGCAAAAGACTGGAACCCAACACTTCACAAAAGAGGATTTCCAAATGGCCGTATACACACTGGAAGCGTCCATCATTACTAGTCATCAGAGAAATGCAAATTCAAGCTACAGTGTGACACCACTACACTACTTGGTAAAGAGCTGCTGTTGCAGGACCACCAAGTACCCCTACCCAACCATCCTAATGTCCCTCTCCCCACATGGCCTCCGATTAGGGTCGGACAGTGGCGAGGGAGATGACCAGCCTGGTGACACTGCTGGCATCATGGTAGGCAAGTGCCCCTATGCCTCCTGGTGGGAGCCCTGGTGGCCCTGAGGATACAGCCTCCCACGGCCGGCCAGGGCTCCCTCAGCCTTATTGCCCCATCCATTGGGGGAATTAGCACTTCCTCAAGATGCCTTACAGGTTGGTGTCCCCCCATCCACAGCTGCCCGTGCCTGCACTAGCCAGTCACTTAGCTTGTCATACTGGAGTTGCCTGGTTGCCCTCGTCCTGTAAACTATGCTGTAGGCGGGGCCAGGAAAAGGAAATGTTCATTCATCTTCACACCCAGCACCAAGCCCAGATGGGTTCACCAGCAGTGATGGTGGAAACACTCAGTTATCCACAGATCAGCCAAGCTCCCCGCCTCTATTCAGGTGACTGAGCAATGGTTGTATCAATTCCAGAGGCATCTGGGCACTCAGATTTACGGAGGCCACACCGAGCTGCTGACGTCCCAGCTTCTCCCACGCCCCCTTCTAAAACCAGAGGACCCTCCCGGCAGGGCTGCCAGCTGCCTGCCATCAACTGAGCCTTCGGGAAGTGCCACCCACACAGCCAGGCCGCTGACCTGAACAGGCCCAGCATCACATCATGAATCCTAAATAGAAATAAAAGCCATCGTCTGGCACTGAGCATCCTCTGTCCCACCCAATTTAAATAATACTCTCTCCAGGCATGGCAGCTCTCCATTTTAATAGCTCAGCCTACTGCTCTAGGTAGAGAATCTGCTGTCTTCAGAGTAGCCTCCAGTGCTTGCCATTAAGTCATCAGATCCTTCCCTGCCAAAACTCACTCCCTTAATGTTGAAATATTCCTTGTTTTATTATCTCCAGTAAACAGCTGGTTTTCCCCAAAGCCGGCAGCCGGCCGGTGATCTGCCTTCTGGCCTAGGTGATCAGCTGCACTACTTCCTTACTCACGATGCTCTTCCAAGCACCTTGTCACAGGCCAAGGCCTCCATTCCCCACCAGGTTTGATGTCGACAACTGCTGTTCCCTGTGGGCAACAGGGGGCTGTCAGTGGAATTCTTGGGGAGAGTGTTATAGACAAGCTGTTTGCTCTACGCCCAGGCTCTGCTGTAGCACAGAAGAGGGGAAGGTGCCAGGCAGACCAGAGTTCAGCCCCACTGGATATCATCTGTGTGACCTCAGGTGAGTGGCTTATCCTCTCTGAATTCCAGTTTTTGCTTCTACAGAAATTGGCCTACCATACTCAGCTTTGGTGTGAGGATTACATGAAATAACATATAAAGTGCCTGGTACTTAACAGACCTTAGATAAATGCTAGTTCACCTTTCCTTCCTTCCCCTCAACCAGAGTGGTGTTAACCAGTGTCACTAACATTGTATTTTGTGAAATACTGAGAACATTAGAGCTGGAAGGAAACTTACCCGAAAGAATCTGGTACAAGCTGCTTCATTTACAGATAATGAAGATGATGTAGAGACTAATCTCCTTTGAAAACAAATAAGAATTTGTGGCCGTGCAAACTCTCCCTCTCCCTCTTGACTACCCAGTGCCCTAGCTCCCCAGTAGAGATGGAAACCCTTCATGTCCACTAGAGAGAGATTCTGTTTGAGGCCTCAGCACTGGCACATACAGTTGTACAGGCTGTGCACTGCACAATTAAGGAAGTGCATTCAAATAAAAAAAATAGTGAAGTGGTATCCCTGGGATTTTGAAGCATAGAACCCTGGACTTCAGCAAAAGGGGTAGATACTTCACACCTAGCTGCCACTGTGGAGCCCAGGATGCTGCAGAGAGCTGACTAGGATGCCAGCCTCAATGGCATCCTCTTTTTCTATTGAAGTATAGTCAGTTTATAATGTTGTGTTAATTTCTGGTACACAGCATAATAGTTCAGTCATACATATACACATATATATTCATTTTCATAATCTTTTTCATTATAGGTTACTATAAAATATTGAATGTAGTTCCCTGTGCTATACAGTAGAAACTTGTTATTTATCTATTTTATATATAGCAGTTAGTATCTGCAAATCTCAGTGGCCTCTGGCAGCTACCCAACCTGGAAAATGCACCAGACTGTAACCACTCGATTGGTAAACAGTTATGAAAACTGTACTCTGAGGTCTGGGACAGACTGATGCAATGATAGGTCCTAATTTGTTTGCACTTCCTGTCTCTATGCCTTTGGGTATCATCTCCTCCACTGGCTCTGAACTTGACCCTGTGACTTCATTTGCATATGAGGACAGTAGAAAACTATGACAGAAACAAGGTTTTAGACAGTGCTTATGCCTCTTTGGTGCTCTTGGGCCCTGGAACCAGTCTGTTAGCAAGCCCAAGCTAGCTTGCTAGAGCATCAGAGGCCACGTGGAAAGAAGCCCCAATATCCAGCCATCCAATGTGGGCCCGTGACAAACCAGCCCTCCCCTAGACGGCCCTCTAGCTGACCACAGACACATTAGCAAGCCCAGCTGAGACCAGCAGAGCCCAGCCTAGATCAGAACTGCCCAGCCAAGCTCAGCTCAAGTTGCCAACCTGCAAAACGATCATCTAAGTAAATCATTATTAGGTCAATAAGCTTTAAGGTTGTTTGTTATGCAGCAAAAGCTAGCTGATACAGGTGCATGCTAAACTTGGAAGAAGATTCCCGAGATTAATAAAAGATGGAGAAAGAAACTAGAGAGCCCATAATCTAGTTGAGGAGAAAGACTTGTGCCTATAAAGATATACATTGGGTTACAGCTAAGCTTTAACTCTCCTTGAAAGACATCACTTAATCAACCCAGCAAATATCTATCATGTGTTTAATGGGAACAGGTCTGATGCTGTGCATATCTGATGTATACAGCATTCTCCTGTCTCCACAGCCCCTAGGTCATGACTGGCTGTCATCCTCACTTGCAGATGAGGTTAAGGAACTTGCCCCAATTTAAACAGGAAGAAAGTGGTCAAGCCTGAATTTGAATCCAGGCAGTCTCACTCCAGAATACAGCCTTCATCGAATAGTCTTCCTAAAACCACAGGCAATATACGCAAAGTCCAATATGCAAGTTCTAGGGCTGCCTTGTGACCTGCCTGTCAGCTGTGAGTCACATCCCCAGAGGAGCAGCCCTCTAATTCCACACTGAATACTTTATACTGACCTGACCCTTCCCACCAATGAGAGTAGATGCTGAAGGAATCGTTTTACCCATTTATGATACCTGTTTTGGGAGTGGCAGGTAAGGAGGGGCAGAGAATGGGAGTCCAGTGTCTGGTGGTGATGACCAGGGGGAAAAGGCCCCTCCCCCCCGTGAGGCTTCCATCACCCAGGAGAGCCAAATGAAAAGAGCCAGATGGGAACATGAACGCAGGAGGGAAGAGGCAAGCACCGCGAGTTCTGCCTGTTAGCACCGAGATAAAACAGACAAGGAAATAATACCAGAATCTTTCCTTTATAAACCTCTGAGCAAGTAACAAACTCCTTGTGTGCATATTAACTTTAACCTGTGAACATAAATAGATCTGGGTCCTACTTATGCCCATGTTTGCAGAAAATACAATTTCACTTCTTTGTGCCCGTAAATAGAGAGAGTGAATCTAATTTACTCATAGGACTTTTGGAGGGGAGTTTTGCGTATGTTGATGAGACTGTTTGAAATGTGCTTAAGGACTCTCAAGAATGGAAGACCATAAATGTTAGAGCAGGTAGTCTATTAGGCAGTTTCCCAAGCACCAGGCACTGTGCTAAATGCTCTTCTGGCATTTTTTCAGTTGATCCTCTCAACAAGGCTCTGAAGGAAGGACTTTCAGTTTCCTCATTGTAAAGAGGGGGATATTGGGACTTACTGAGAACAGATTAACTTTTCTGAGGTCACACAGCTGTAAGTGACAGAGGCAGGATCTGAATGCTGGCAATTTGGCGTCACAGCCCACACTTTTAACCACTCTGCAATACTCACTTGACTTCAACATGTGATATCGAGCTAGAAGGAGATGGGTTTTCAATGATTCAAAAAGCACATATTAAACAGATAGCAAGAAAAGAGATGTTCACTCAAAGACATTGCACAGACCAAAAATATGTGCAGGCTAAAGTTAGGGTTCCTAGCTTGAGATAGAGCTGTTAAAGGGAAGTTGCATATGTCAGAAACATAATCCTTAACTGCTGAGGAATATATATAGTAGAAACTTAAAATCCAGGTTAATTAGTATTGGATTTAGCTGCAAGGAACAGAAAACCCATATAATGGCTTAAACCAGGTCAGAAATGTATTTCTCTCTCACATAAACGTAGGCACTTAAGTCTTCTCTACATGTATCTTCCATCAGGTCCAAAATGGCTGCTCTAGCTCTAGCCATTACATCTGCATTCCAGCCAGGAAGAAGAGGGAATGGGTAAAAATGGCACACTTTCTCCCTTGAAGGGTACTTCCTGGAAGTTGCACATGGCACTTCCTTTTACATCCCGCTGGGCAGAACTTAGCCACGAGGCTATACCCATTTACAAAGAGGGCTGGGTAATATAGTCTTGTTTCCAAGAGCCCCTAGGCTAACCACAAATGAGAGACTGGAGAAAGGGAAAGACGACAGTGGAGGCACAACAAGCAGCATCTGTCACGGGGCAACAAATAAGGACATTTACGACTGGGTCGCTTCTCCCCTACCTTTGATGTCCCGCCAATCCCACATCAACACACACTCCCCTCCACTTCAGCTGTGTTGAACTACCTGCCTTTCCCCAGGCACATCGAAACCTCCATGCTCTGGTCCTCTTCCCACTGCCTGGCTGAGGCTCTACGTCCTCTGTCTTTCCAGCTCATTCAGTCCTACCTCCGTCTCCAGCCCCATCCTCCCTGTGCGACCTCTGATGGCCCTCCCCAGCCAGACCACCACTCCCTTCCCCTCCCAGCACCACAGCGTCCTGTACGTTCCTCTCACTTGGCTCTCAGGGCAAGGCATTATCACTGTTTACTCACCCGTCCCCTCCATGAGGCTGCAAGTGCCTCCAGGCAGGTCTTGGGTCTTAGTCTTTCCCCCTGGACCCCTCTTCACAGCCCCTGCCTTCCACAGGTTGGTGTTCAAAAATCACGTGGTTACCAAAACTCTCTGCACCTCTTTGTGCCACTGTCAGAAGCCGAGCCACAAGCCACTAGTGCCTGGACGTGGTCGTGTGTGCCTTTCTTTATTAAAAAGAAATGTGGATTAAAACATTTGAATGGTTCTCATATCAAAACTCCAATAAAGAAATATACGAAGGGGTCTTGCAACCCGTCTCCATCTTCTCCAGACCTCTCGTCCCCCAAGGGAATAATTTTTATCAACTCCTCTTCCCTTCCAGTGTTCCTTTATGATATGCAAGCCAACATAAACATATGCTTATTTTCCTCGATTTCTTACATAAAAGTTAGCACTTTGGCTTCTTTCTCTCTTCCACTGAATAACACATCCTAGAAACATTAGCATGTCAGTCTAAAGAGCACAGGCTCTCACTGTGGGGGCGTGGCTTTAAAAAATTCTCTCTTTGTCATTACATATGGTGCTGAAGTTATTTCATATACAGGGAAGTAAACCTATAAAATAAATTCCAAAAGTAGGAGTTCTGCACGAAAGGGCAAATACAATTGTCATTTTGTAACTATTAAAGCACAGAGTTCCTCAACTTAAAACTAAAAAAACAAAACCTAAATTTGAAGAAGGGTATCTACTGTGTATTGAAAGAATCAGTTTTTCAAAATAATTCACAATCAGATTTTTTAAAGATGAAAAGAAGATTGTCTTTTCTAAGGAAATGGACCATGAAAATAGTCAGGGCAAATGATTTGACTGTCACTGGAATATTTGGTCACATTCACAGTGAACCAGGTGTGAAAAATCACTCCAGCTTAGCTCTTTTTACAAACACAGAGCATCTGAATCCAGTGATTTTCTTGGCATTTACAAAAAGGCCATTTCTGCCTGGGGTTTGTACTACTACACAGCTTTTAATGGAGCTGCAGACAAATGACAAATTCCCCATGTCGGCGGCCCTTTCCTGGAAGCAAGCAGTGTGGCTGCACACGCCACTCCGGGAGCTTTGAAAACATCACAGCACATCAAATTGCTGGGCCATCTGTGGTTTCCTGCCCATGGGTGGGGAGGGGCAGGAGCTGCCTTTCTGGACCTCAGCAAACATACTGGGGTGGAGTCACAGCCATGGCCATCTGCATCCATCCAACAGATGCCCTTCTGCGAGCCCAGGGTCCCCGCCTCCTGTCTGCACCAGCACAGGAATCCCAGCTCAAACACCCTCCTCACGAGAGCTAGTCTTCGGGGAGCTTATATATTTAGTAGTATGTCTGAGGTCACCAAGACCAGCGCTTAGCAGGTGTCAAGGACTAGAAAGAGGTAAGGAGAGCCAGTGGCCCCAGCCCGGCCGCAAAGGAGACCTCAGTCCGTCCCTCTTGTGTAGGAGGCAGCAAGGTGCTGCTCACCTCAGCACAAAGCGCTCCTGGACCAGGACACGTGCGGCAGGTGGAACACACGGTCCCAGCCCTGGGGCCTGGGACCGCAGTGGGAGTGGGTGACCCCTCCCGTGGGCTTATTGGTGATTCCAGAGCCTGGCGTGTCTGCTGAGAGGCAGGGAGATTTGGGGGAAAATTCACAATAGACCAAGTGATGGAGAAGACAGCTCTTGTCCTCAGGGTCCTTGAATCCTTCCTCATACTGACCTTCCTTTGCAGGGTCCCCACTGTCATTTCCCACCTGGGTTGTGGCTAGAACCTCCCAGCTGATCTATGGTCTACACTTCCGTCTATCCTGACCCCAGTGGCCAGAGTGATACATTTCTCTTTCTGTCTGACAATGCAGCTCCTCAGCTCAAAGCCCTGCAGTGGTGCCCACTACTCTCCAAGCTGAGGGCTGAGGGCTGTGCATGAGCTGATATCCTCCAGCCTCTAACCTCATCCCTCCTCTCTCCCCGCCTGCGCCACTCCAGCCTCCCGGCCTCCTTGCAGCTCCTCAATCACCATCACGATCCCAAATCCCACCTCCTGGCTTCTGCACTTGCTGTTCCTTCCAGCTGGAATACCTTCCACCCCAACAACTGCATCACCTCCTCCTTCGGGTCGTTGCTTCTCCCTTCAGACTTTCCTGGCCTTCCTACTTACAAGGGCGTCACTAATCCCCCTTCCACTGTCTTTGTCTTCCTCCAAAATACTTGTCACCTTCTAGACACACTATTCATTCTACTTATTTATTTCTTCATTATCTGCCCCACCCGACACTAGCACAAAAGCTCTGTGGGGGCGCGGACTTCTATCTGCTGTGTTGATTGTTCTGTCCCCACATGTGAACAGTGCCTGATACACAGCACTCCTTCAAATATTTGCCACCTGAATGTATACAGGAAAGCGGAGATGCATTCTCCATAAGCTACCTCATCTCTCTGGTCACAGAAGAAAAGAAGACAGTCTAGAAACTGCTCCGCCCACCTTCCAGCACAGTCAGAAATGACCACAATGAGATATCACCTCACACCTCTCAGAAGGGCTGTCGTCAAAAAGAACGCAACGAATGGCAAGGATGTGGAGAAAAGGGAACCCTTGTGTACTCTTGGTGGGAATGTAAATTGTTACAGCCACTATAGAAAACAGTATGGAAATACTTCAAAAAATTAAAAATTGAACTACCATATCATCCTGCAATTCCACCCAAGTATAAATTGGAAAAAAACTAATTCAAAAAGATACATGCACCCCAATGTTCACATAAGCATTTACAATTGCCAAGATGTGGAAGCAACCTAAGTGTCCATCAACAGATGACTGGGTAAAGAAGATGGTGTGTGCATGTTGTGTGTGTCTGTGTGTATACACACACACACACACACATATACATACAAACATATGTATATACACATACACATACACATATACAATGGAAAATTACTAATAAAAAAATTTGCTACTTGCAACGACTTGGATGGACCTGGAGGGTTTTATGCTTAGTGAAATAATCAGACAGAAAAAGACAAATATTTTATAACATATATGGATTCAAACAAATGAATGAATATAACAAAACAGAAATGGACTCACAGATATAGATGGCAAAGTAGTGGTTCCCAGTGGGGAGGGAACTGAGATGTACAAATGATTCCACAGGAAATAAATAAGCTACAAGGATGTACTGAATGCAGGGATTATAGCCAATATTTTATAATAATCTTAAGTGGAGTGTAACTACAAAAATATTGAATCACTCTGCTTTACACCTGAAACTAATATAACTATAATTCAATATAAATAATTCAGTAATTAATTTGCTGGACTTTAACACAAAGAGCGTCTGATGCCATAGTCAGGGGATCATTTCGGGCAGGGAGCTTCCCCTGATGTCCAGGGCCTACCCACGCCATCTGCTCCCAGCCAGACTCAGGCAGTGACAGAATGAAAGAGCTCACAGAGGTCTCGACTGGGTCAGCATAGCCACCTGGAACCCCATGAGCTGCAGTGGTTATGAGCTGAGTCACACACCAGAGGTGAACTCTGATCCCTCGGACCTCGGCTGCCTGAGGCATGTCAGCCAAGAGTGACCCAAGCACCCGTCCCTACAGCTCAAGCGCTGTGACTTCCATCAACAAAGAGCAGGGGACGCTGGTCCTCCTCCACCAAAGCATCCTATCCTAGGTAGTTTGTACTGGACATCAAGGGGGAAGGACAGTCACCTTCAAAAGATTTCATTTCTATAGAGACCTAATGGTTGATACATTTAAAGTGTTATCAAAAAATAAAAAATAAATACAATATATCATAACATATATTTAAAATTTTTATGTATAAAGTATATTTAGACTTATAAATATATATATGCACACAAACAGATGTGTCCCCACACACACACACATAGATGACTCTTTCATTTTGTGTGCCTTTGATGTGATCCTTGCTCGGTCTTTCTAGAAAGTGGTTGGCTATAAGGTAGTAAGTTCTCTCTGTGGTCCTGGGTACATCTTTCTCTTCAGGCATGTTGCTGTGGTTGCAAGGATGACAATGACTGTCAACACAACTGGGACGCCCCCGAGGTGATGCAGGCAGGTCAGCATCCACGGCTGGAGGAGGAAGAACCCAGGCAAGGGCATCCAAAGCCCTCTGTCCAGTCCTCCTTCCTCCCACCGCAGCCCTGAGGCCAGGGGACATAGCGTGAGTTCATTCTCTCCATTGCTTTTACCATGGTCTGATTATCTTGCTTGTTTGTTGACTACTTGTTCATCACCTGCCTCTCTGCCGTCAGAAGAGGTCTCGCCTCCCCCATTCACTGCTACATCCCCAGTGCTAGTGCAGTCCCTGGCACAGAGTAGGCCCTCAGATCCTGTTTGTTGAGTGAATCAATGGTGTCAGGCACCTTAAGAAAAGCCAGACGTTCTTTTGTCCTTCAGCCTCACACTATATCGTGGGCATTTCTTTCAGTAAATTCTTCCAGCATCTCATCCAATGATGCTTCTTACTCATGTGGTGAAGATAAATGTGACAGTTTACTCTCGAGTGTACATCATAACAGAGCTGTTAGCAGTCATTAATTACACACCACTGAGCACCCCTCATGGCCCCAGGCAGCTAATGGACAGCACCAGTCACACCCTGACGGGCATGTCCACTCTGCCGAGGAAGTAAAAAAGTGAAGTGAGGGTGTAATCTCCCATCCAGTCCACCTACCAGGTCAGATGCACAAGCCCAACAAAACAGAAAACAACCCCAAAACAGTCTCTCCTGTCGGCCTGAACCAGCCATGACGTGGGTAGTGGCGAGTGTCTCCTAGTGGCCCCCAGGGCCATACGCTCCCATCGTTACAGAGTCACCTCCCCAGCTCGGCTCCTGCCCTCGGAGAGGCCCTGGCTACCTCACAAGTCACCCTAGCGGTCACTCTCAGACATTCTCAGGGTTTCCTTGGATGTGACTTTGGCTCCCCCTCAATCCCCCGACAGCTGCTCAGTGCTGGCTCTCCCAGCCCTCACCTGGACGGTCCACACCGCCTCCTAACCGCAGGCTGCCACATGTCCTTCCTAAAGGGCGAAAGGGACCTCCTCGCTCACCTCTGTTTACATGCTCTGAACCATGTCCCGTGAGTGTTAAAGGGGTATCAGAGATGTCCCGTCTTCACGGAGGGCAGGTTAGGGAGTGTTACTGTCTCCCCAACAACTGCCGGCTCTTCAGTCTGACAAACACTTTCACCAGCAGCTCCTGCTTCCTCACCCAGCCTGGGTGCCAGGCACCCCCCACCTGCTCCCTGCACCCCTGCCACATGGGCCATGGAGCCAGCTGAACCTTCGCCTCCCTCTCCCACTCAGCTCCCTTTGTGTCCATGAAGACTCATCTCCTGATTGTACCGACTTTTTAATCCAGACTAAGTTCCCTTCCTCCTCTGATGCCCAGTAGTTCCTGGGTACCATGTTAGTAAAGTTCTTCCCCCGTGGCTCTCTGTGTGCTTTCTCTTTAAATCATTCATTTTCTTGTCTGTCTTTACCGCTAGGCTGTGCTTCTTGAGGACAAGTTGGTATGCGCTTTACTCATAAGCCAGGCAGGGTGCCTGGCGCTCTCAGAAAGCAATAAAACTTGTATTTGGTAAACGAGTGGCTGCTCTGTGAAATGAGTCAGAACCTGTTTCCTTGCTTGGACTGGGTCAGCCCTGCAGCCCAGCTGGAATTCCTTAATGACACGAAGTACGTGCCCAAGCTTGAGAGGTCCAAGCTCCCGCCCAAGGGAGGTAATGCCGTTGCTCAAGCCGCCTCCTCCCAATCCACTTCTCCTGTCTTCACGATAAAGAACACTGGCTCCTCATCTTGGGCTCATCAATTCTAAACCAGGCAAATGGTTTTAACATAATGCTACTGTAAAGCCAAGAGAGGCATCTGTCTTAAATAAACCAGGCTACACCTGCATTTGCATCGTTAGAGACCATCATCATGGCGTGACTCGCACAGGAGAAGCTAGGACTTTCTGTGACTGTACCCCAGAGAACGTCATTTGTGTCCCCCTCATCCTGCCCCTGCTCTCTTGAGCCCTTGCAGCCAGGCTCCCATCCCACCACCCCAAGGAGCCGCTTTACCTATGAAAGCTGAAAGAGCCATCAGCCACCAGGTCATGATTTGGAAGGAAAAGGAAAAGACAGGGTAGAACACATAAGAAAGCAGGGGCATATTTGAGAATACTGTGTTGAACAGAACAGTAGAAACCCCAAAATGGGAGAGAAGAGGAAAGCTAGGAGATGTAGAAACTTAATGGGAGGGGAGAACCCTAAGGAAACGGCTGTACGCAAGATTTGCAATGGACAAATTTCCTTGAGGCACGAAAAAATTTTTATGCCAATCACTTTGATAGTGCACCTTACAGCATCATGTTCATGGTACTATAACCCCACACCATGACCCCAAACACACAGACAAGCATCAGCAGCTGATGTGAGTAGGACTTATGGGATGGACAGGACACAGGACCACCGTAGCATGAGCTGGGTAGGCAAGATAACCCAGAGACCCAGCGACAAGGGTGAGGAGCAGCGAAGCCAGCTTCATTCTGAGACCTTGTGAAAAACCACTTTTGTTAATAAGCAAAAAGACATGGCCCTGAGAAACTGTGTTCTCCAAAATTATAAACTTCCAGAAACTTTCCTGTTCAACATCGTTTCCATAAGGATGGAACACCCCATCCCTACCTGGGAGATCCAAGCTGTCCCTGATGCAGCGGAAGCTGCCTGGTTTTCCAACCCAGGTGCAGAGCATCAGATAAGGGGTTCTGGGCTACACTTCTTTTAACCCTGTAGTTGCCAAGGAAACTTGAGTCTGCCCCTCATTCCTTTACAACAGCCCTACGTGGCTTTGAGCCCATCACAACATTGATTTATTTGAATTTCCTAAATCCCTCTGCACACCCCCCGGTCCTGTGATAACCTCAGCACCCCCTTTGTGTCTCCCCTGAAGCATTCTCCCCCATTGTAACAAGTCGATAAACCTCACGGGGGATGACACATGTAGCCCTGCTGATCTCGACTTTACTTCAGCTACTCCAGGAAAAGCGACCTCCGGAAAGTAGACAGGAACATTGTGGAAAGTGAGGAATTCCATCAGTACCAGAGAGAGGCAGGAATGGCTCCAAAAGATACAAGACTGAGAATTCTCGGGGTTTTATACACATAGGTACACAATAAAGAGGTGCAGAGTGGTGGGAGAATAACTGGGATTTGGGGAGTCAAACAGTCCTGGGTGAAATTTCAGGTCCAGTGAGTTCTGCTTCCTAGCTGGGTGTTATTCAACCTGTGCAAGCCTTTGTGGCCTTTGATCTGGGGTGTTGTGAGGATTCAAGGAAATAATGCATGAGAAATGCTTATTACAGGGACTGACACACACCAACCACTCAGTGACGTTAACTTTTCCTGTGTGTAAACCAGGGATGAATAGTAATGTGAGATGGAAATAATCACAAAAATATAAAAATGCCAGTGCTGTTGAGGCTGCAGGATCTGGGTGATTTCCCTTGTTACCTGATATTGTTTTCCTCTTCTTGTGACGTTTCCCTGTTCTCCTGGGCACCCAGCGAGACCACAGGCCTGCCTCCCCCACAGAGTCTCTGTCTCTGTGAATTAATGGCAACTGTAATTCCTGCTGCTCAGCAAAGAACACAGAGTCATCCTTGCTCCTCTCTCGCTTGCCTCCCATCTAAATGGGTTCTTCCTGCAAAACCCTCCCACTTGTCACCCCTTCACCTCTACATTCTGTCCCCTCAGCCACCACCACTTGCCCTGGGTACTGAACCCACATCTTAACTGGCCTTCCTGCTCCCACCCTGGCCACCCACCTCCCCACCCCACCACCCCCACCAGCATAACTCCAGAGTGGAGAGCACACCCCACTCAGCAACCAGGAAGCCTTTTAATTTGTAAATCTGACTGTACCCTTCCTTGGATCAAGACCCTCCAGTGATGTCCAACCCACCAAAATCTTTACATTAACTTACAAGGTCCTATGCAGTCTGGTCCTTGTTACCTCTCTGAATTTCCCTCTCACCCTCTCCCTTTTCCTATTGCTCTACATCAGCCACACTAGCATCTTGGCTATTCCCTGAAATGCCAAGGGGTGCTCTCACCCCAGGGCCTTTGCACGTGCTGCTTCCTCTGCCTGGAACACTTTCCTTCTAGAATTCCATGTGGCTCACTCCCTCATTTCCCCTATGTCTATGCTCAAGGGCCACCTTCTCAGAGATGCCTCCCTGACCACTGCATGTGTGCGTGTGTGTACACCACCCCCCACATACAAATGGCAAATTCTTCCATTCCCACCACATCCTATCTCCTACACTCTATTTTCCCCCACATCATCTATCACCATTGGACATACAGCATATTCACCTTTCTATTTGTTTATTTCATATCCCTGCCACTAGGAAAAAGGTTCCACTTGATCAGGGACTTGTTTTGTTCACTGCTGTATCTCCGGCATGTAGAACAAAGGTAGATGTTTGATTAGTATTTTTTTATGAACTTCATGAATGAAATCGAAGGTTGTAATGGGTGTCAGTTAATGACCATGGACTCCTGAGCCATAAAGACAACATCCCTATTCCTTTTCATCTTGAAACAAACAGTAGAAAAAGAGTGACTTATTCCAGCTACCTCACGGTCTGGGACATTTCCTGGGACTTGCTACTTCTGCACAGAAAAGCAGCAGGCTTTGAAGAATCCCCAGAATTATGGGCTCCCATGTCTGTGTGTACACACACACACACACACACACCCCTTGCAAATCATAGTGCAGAAGAAAACGTCCCCAAAGGCCAGCAGCCCTGATACACAGCACCTGCAAGGACTGTGATTTGAATAACTCAAAATCAGCTTGCTCTGTGACCCCAAAGAGCTATGCTCAGTGTCTTCATGTGGCGGCTCTCAAAAAGGGGCTCACGTCAGCTGCAACAGCAACTCCTGGGAACCTGAGGGAAAGGCAGGTTCTTGAGACCACCCCAGACTCACCAAGTCAGAGGTCTGGGAAGACTGGGCCCAGCACTCTGTAACTTAACAGGCCCTCTGACTGTCACGCACCCAAGTTTGAGAACCACCGCCTTGGTGGGTAAACAAGAACATGCAGGAAGAATGAAATGTGAAAAACTGGTCAAATTATCAAGCGCTCTGTCAAGTCAATACCGAGTTCTGACTTGAATGTATCAGGCTGTATAAAACCAAATGACCGCCGGGGTGAGGGGACCTGGCTCTCACAAGAGCAGAAATCCTGTTGCTTCCCCATCAATGATCTCTCACTCTGATTCAGCTGTTCCTGTTGGGCTGGTGTGAAGTGAATTAACAGTGTTACCAGCTTCCCAGGGAACAGGTGTCTGCCATAATCACACCAACCAATACCAGCACTGGTACGAATTGGGCTGCCCTGGTCGGGCCCTTTAAGAATCACACGCTAAATGGACCCTGGAGATTGAACCACTCTCACAGGCTCAGAGCTGTCTTTGCCCCACCCCCACCCTCTCAGCCTCAGTCTATGGGAAATAGGGGACACTATGGGAGCAGCATGGAAAACAGGGCGTTGCTGAAGTTTGTGGGAGCAAAAATAGAACCCAAGCCTTCTGTCCTAATTCTACTACATTTTTAGCTCACAGGGAACTCCTGTGGCTAGTGATGTCATCAGTCTCCACCCACACTGCTTCTAGTCCCAGCAGCCAGCATTGCTGGAGAATATCACAGAATCCCTTGGAGAGAGGCACAGGTTCTCCCCAGCTTGAGCACCACAATGCCTTTCCGCGGCACTAAGAAAAAACGCTAACCTCCTAACAACAAGAAGAACTAAACGACTCAACTTAGAAATGGGTATAGGATTTGAACAGCCCTTTCTCCAAAGATGTACAAATGGCCCATCAGCACATGAAAATATGCTCAACATCACTAGTCATTAGACAGATGCAAATCGAAACCATAGTGAGGTACCATTTCACACCATTACTCCAGTAATTAAAAAAAACAGAAAATTATAAATATTGGTAAGAATGCAGAGAAGACAGACCATTTGGACCTTACTGATGGGAATGCAAAATGGTGCAGCTGTTGAGGAAAACACTGTGGTGGTTCCTCAAAAGAAACATAGAATTTTCATATGATTTTTCTTCTTGGTATATATCCAAAAGAACTGAAAGCAGGGACTCAAACAGATATGTGTACACCAACGTTCAGAGCAACATTATTTAACCAAAAGGGGGAAACAACTCAATCATCCATTGATGTAAGATGATTGGATAAACAAAATGTGGGATATATATGCAATGGAATATTAACTGGTCTTAAAAAAGAATAAAATTCTGATAGTGCTACATCATGAATGAACCTTGAAGACATTGTGCTAAGGGCAATAAGCCAGACACAAAAATTCTATGATTGATCTTATACACAGTCCCTAAAGTAGTCAAACTCATAAAGACAGGAAGTAAGCTAGTGGTTGCCAAAGACTGGGTGGAGAGGAGACTGGGAGTTAGTGTTTCGTGGGTACAGAGTTTCAGCTGGGGATGACGGACAGTGGTGATGACTGCTCATTGATGTGAAATGTCCTTAATGCCACTGAACTATATACTTAAAAATGGTTAAAATGGTAAACTTGATGTTATGTATATTTTACCACAATCTAAAATTTATGAACCCCAAGCACCTCTCCTAATTGGACCCCTACCCATTTCTTCACCATTCTCTTATACTGCTGCATGTCCACAGTCCATGCTTCAGCCAGCCTATTCTTTTTTTCTTTATTTAATGTTTTTATGAGGGAGGTAATTGGGTTTGTTTGTTTTAAATGGAGGTAGTGGGGATTGAACCCAGGACCTCGTGCATGCTAAGCATGTGCTCTACTGCTCACCTGTGCCCTCCCCTCCAGCCACCTTGTTCTTATTTCAGCTCCTCAAACTTACCAAGTGCTTTCTTGCCTCAGAGCCTTGTGTGTATCTTTTCCTCTTTCAAGAACATTTGTCCCTCTCTTCTTTGAGGGCATAAATTCTTTAAATCCTTTAAGTCTACGGCAGAAACTAGATGTTCACCAGCCTCTTCCTCCTTCCTGGGCACACAGTTGGACCTTACTTCCCAGCCTCCCTTGCAGTTAGATGTGTCAAGTGATGGTGAACAAAAATAATGTGCATCACTCACAGGCTTGCTACCCCCAGCTGGAAAGAAAATCATGATGCACAAGAGCATGGCAACCATGAAAGTTACCTACTGGAAACTGAGAAGCCACAAGATGGAAGAGGCCAGTGTCCCTGAATCACTGAATGGAAAAGAGCCAACTGCTGGTCAGAAACATTCATTTTGGATTTTATGTGAGTAAAGAAAAAGAAAAAACTTGTCTTCGAGCCCTTGTCTGTTTTGGGGGTGTTCCTGTTATGCTTAAAACACTAGTCTCATGCTAACACAAATCTCAGCCAGGGGTTTTCTCCATCCCACCAATGTCAAAAAGCTTTCCGCCACTCCCTCATTCTCTGTGGCACCATGGTTTTCTCTTGTCCTCTTTTCATTGTAACTTATTCACTTTAACATATTGATTTTGGTATATCTCTCCCACTAGATAGTAACCTTCTTTGATATGTAAACTGTGTGTCTTGCTTCTCACTGTATTTCCCGGTGCCTGATATAAACTTAATAAACAGATACTGCACGAATGAATAAAGGTCTAAATTTCAGCCTAGGAATCAATGGCATGTGTCCGTTCTGCTAGGCTCTCCTCCACACGCACACCATTCTACAGATCATGTCTTCCTCAGTCCTCTCCTTGACAATCTCTGAGCTTTCTGAAACTTACACAAACTTACGTCCTTAACGCCGTGTTTTGTAAGGTTGCAATTGAAGCTGTAAGAGCTGTCTGTCCCCCACAGATGGAGTTTCTCCAGGGCGTGTTTGCAATGCTCATCTCTAGAAGCAGGCAGTCAAATGAACTGAGTTAGCAAGTGAATTTATCAGGAGAAGGATATGAGATTGATCCTATCTCAAGTCAGAGGCAGAGGAAAGAATGAGCCATTTGCAAAGTTTGGCCTGCTCCTGTCTAGGCACGTGTCATGGGTCACCACACCCCAGGGATGAAGTACCATCTGCAAAGAGCCCTGACCAAGGAGGTACAGGACATGGGTTCAGAGCCCACATTGTGCTCAGCTTACCACGCACCCTTGGCAGGTCACTTTACCTGTCCCAGACTCAACTCCCTTATCCGTAAAATATGGGATATGCGTTAAATAATATTGAAAGACTGTTTTGATTTTTAAATGTCATTTCAGTCGTGCCTCGGTATCTGCAGGGGATTGGTTACAGCACCCGAATGGATACCAGAGTCGCAGATGCTCAAGTCCCTTAAATAAAACGGTGCAGTACACTCGGCCCTCCATAATCAGGAATTCTGCATCTGCAGATTCCATCCTCCATTGGTTGAATCTGCAGATGCAAAATCCTGGGATACAGAGGCTGACTGCATTTTCAGCCCAGGCAGCCACAGACAGAATGGAGAAGGATGCTCTGTTTGTGCTGATTCAGAAACAGCCACCCACACGTGACAACAGAGTGCTTGAAACGTGACTGGTCCAGACTGCGCACTGATTTCAAAGACTTAGTACAAAAAAAGAGTAAATATAAATCATTTCTATATTGATTACTGTGGAAATGATAATATTTTAGATAAACTAAGTTAAATGAAATACGTTATTAAAATTAACTTTACCCATTTCTTTTTACGTTTTTAAGTGTGGTTACTAGAGATGTAAAAATTAACACATTGCATTGTGTGGCATCATTAGTTCCGTAATCCAGCTACCTAATCCAAACTATGATGTGTGAATCATTGCTTCCAAATCCTCTGAGTTCTCCAAATTTGTGGTCAGATAAATCCAAAAATGGTTCACTAAAATGGAATTATCTGTAATGAAACTTCATTATAAATGTGTGCCCATATAGACATGCAGTTTCGTTTTGTAAGTTTATTTTAGGTTAAAAGTATTAGTGAGAAAGAAAACAGCTGAAGCAATAGAAAAACAGTAAGGATGAAACAATCTTAATGGAGAAAACGAAAGGGACAGAATAAAGGGCGTCTTTTGTAGATATGGCATGGCTTTATGTGCCCCTCTAAGCCGCAAACGCAATGTCTGTGTTGCTGGAAAAGCAAAACGAGTATCTCTCCTTGTTTCATTCACTTCAGAAGTGACCAAAGTGTGAGTGGTGGGGCTGGTGGAATCACAGAAAGGAGAAATTGTGATGAGAAGTGTGGGTGAAAATGTGTCCACATGAGAAGTGAAAAATGTGAGGGGCGCAGAGAGGGACCAGGGAGAGAAACCAGAGAGCAATTGTGGAGTTGGCTTGCAGGACCAGCAATGCCAGCGTCACCTGGGAACTTGAGAGAAATGCAGATTCTGGGGCTCATCCCGAGTGGTTGATATGAGGTCACTCATCTCCTTTCCAGGACTTTTCCCCTTTTGTGGAGATTGGGGAAACACTCTTCTAAGCCTGGGGTTTCCAAGGAGTAGATCTCAAAGATTTACATGGTGGATCCCCAAGCCAGTTACTGTCACTCATTCTCTTCTACACCAACCTTCTGCCTGTAGGGCAGCTGGCACTACCTAAAGGAACAGCAGAGAAAAGCATCTCTGCTGGCTGCTTGGAGTCTTAACTGTCAGCAAAATCTTCCTCCTCCCTTTCTGTCAGTCCTGTTCCCTCCCCAGGAACCTCATCACCTCCTCATCACCATCATAGGAAAAAAGGACTAATGTGTAGGACTTTGACTCTAGCACTTTCCAAATGAGTTGCTCGGACTCTAAAAACCCAGTGCTAAAAAATAGTTTATCTCTGAATATTTTGTGGTTTTCTGATCTCAATCATCAAGCACTAAAGGTGACAGGGATGGAGGGAAATGCCCGGCCAAATTCATTTTTAATAGCTACAAGAGTTGTTTCAGTTCTCAATCACATGCTCTTAACCGGAGTGGAATCTAAACATAATGTAAATGGAGAAGTAACCCTTTTGAGCCAGAAAGTCACCTCCTCTGGGATGCCCTCATCTCAATCAGGTCCCCAGTTTGGATGACTTTCCCTTCGCTCTTTTTCACAACACTTTCCAAATTGGGAAATTAAGGGTGTACATATACTTTCTCGTTTCATATAGATCTGTTCCACTTGGCTGTAAGCTTCTTGGGAACAGAAACCTCGTCAATATTTTCATTTCCCCAGGTGCCTGGTACATATTGGACACCCAGTAAATATCTGATAAAGGAATAAACATCCAGGAAGTGCTTTATGATCGTGAAATAACTACAAGACGTAGTGCTCCATTTTTTTCTGAAAAGAAAACTGGGTCTATAGAAGGATTGTGGCCAAGAGCAGCAGGGACATGAGAGAAAGGGTTGGGGCTCTGAGAGCTTTGGGCTCCGGTTGTCCACAACAGCTAGGGACATGGGTCCAAAACCTGGGTAGGAATCAGGGCCAAAACCCCACCTGGCATGAAAGGGGAGGGAAGTGATTCTGGGAGAAGCAGCTTGAGGTATGCTGGACTCATAACCAAAAAGGAGATAAGAAAAAAAAAATCCAGAAGTTGAATTGAAACAAAAGACAAAATTTATGGTGAAATTTCCCAAAGGTGATTAAGGAAGAGATTATTCCTTCCTAAAGTAGGTCGAAGTTGGGTCGAGTCACAGCTGAGTCGCAAAGTATCTATTTGATCTTATTTCTCACAGCCATGTGGACAGCCCTGGCCCATTACTTTCTAGTCTACACAGCATTGTGATCTGGAACTATTTACTTCAGTTTCCAGCTGTCCCTGTTGACACCATGCTATTAACCTGTAGGAATCCCCGTGCTGGGTACGTCAGCCACTAATCAACCACTAATCTATCCCACTACCAGAACCTTCTCACCCGAAGACACCAGAGGAGGGGGCAGAAGAAGACACTATCAGGAACCCCCCAGAACGCAGTTTCTCTCTTTCCTCCTCAGATCTAACACCCACTTGTTCGGCTGGGGACACGAGTAGGCCACTTCTCTTATCCTAAATAAATAAATCAGCTTTGCAGAATTGAACAGATGGAGGAACATTTCAAAGCAGCATGTGGGCGTTTCAGGCTCAAATCCCATTAACAGATAACAGGATTTATAACAGCCGCTCCCACACAGAGCTTTGGAAATTTTAAACTGGTGTGTAATAGATGGCCCTCCCCATCCCAAAAATGATCTGCATTGAGTTCAGAGACATGATGTCCTTTCATTTGGGTCTGACCTCTTTCTCCAAACTGAAGAGTCCACACTGCCACCCAAGAAGTGTGTTAGGGGCCGCAGGGGTGGGAAAGGGGACCACAGGTGGGCCGCTCTAGGGGTGGTCATATTGCTTCTTAGTTCTCTCCTTTTCTCCCAGGGGCATTGTGCAACTTCTGAAGGAGCAATGAGCTGATTACAGTAAGCTGGAACCTTGACTCAAAGGAAAGAAGATGACCAGCATGGATGCTCTTCTTAACCCTAAGCACATGGCTGCCTCGTTTCAACAGAACAAGGGAGCCTAAACCCAAGTTAATTTCAAAATACTCAGAGGCAAGGCACACACTGGCATTCTCACAAAGGCACCGGCACAGTTAAGAAACCACACAGTGAGCAAAATGGGGGCATCCTTCTGGGACAGCCGGGAAAGGATTCTCAGAGTCACTCAGAAGTAGATGGAGGAGACCCCCCCTCCAAGAATCCTTGGCTGGGTTGGGAAGGATGTGTAGGTCACACTCACAGAGGGAGCTGTGGACTAGAAGCCACTGTGAATGAGATCCACATTTACATGATTTCCCTTCCCACTGAGAGGGAGTAGAAACCAGAATTACCCTTGTCATTAGTACTCAGGCAGACAGGAAGGCTCTTCATTAACTCACTGACGATCCTGCAACTCAGGATACTCGAGGATAAAAATCCCTAACAGCCATGACTCAAAATTGAAGGAAACCCTTACGTTCCGTGTAACCCCGGACCTGGGCGCAGGCTCCGTAGTTTCATGCACGGCCCAATGACTCACGGACTCCTGGAAATGCAGGGACAAGTGGAACAACCTTTATGGCCCATTCAAGGTGCCACCAGAGCATACTAAGAGGGACTCAGGGGCCCAAGCACATCTTAAAACCCAGTAAAATCAGCATCCATGCTACACACTGATAAATAAGTATCATCTATCCTATTTCAGCTTAAACTTCCTCGAAGAAACCTCCCTGACTTCCCCGACCTTTGATCTCCCTGTGCAATGTTCCCATAGCACCCAGTTCTCCTTTACAGCACTTCACTGACCTGTAATCATGCATTTAATTAGTCATCATTATATGCTTAGTATAATGACATTATATACTTAATATAAATCCGTATTTCTTACTTGACTGTGAACTCTGTGATAGTTGAAAATATGTCTATTTTTCTTACTGTTTTATTCCTAGAGCTTAGAAAGTATACATTGACTAACTCTGGACTAGTGGGCAAGAAAAATCCAGGCATTATTTTTAAACAACAACAACAAAAAAAAACCCTGAATGAATAGAGTCAATTAATCAATAGCATTTTATAACAGAGGAGAGTTTATGAAATAATTCCAAGTGGGAAGCACTTAGTGTAAAGAGGTGCAGTACACACCCCGGGTTATATACTATGAAATCCAAAAAGTGTGAGCAGCACTTGGTTGGACTGGATGGAGACATTGACCTTGAAAGAGTCCAATGAGAAGCCTCATTTGAAGGTCATGAGCCAAGAACTCAACTTCAATGGTTGGTCAAATGCCTATTTCTCCAGTTCAGCATACCTTCTGCAGCTCAAGATAAGCAAAAAATGTCTTGATATTTTTGGTTTGCTGAACTGGATATCCCAGGAGAATTCAGGTATCATTTCTAGCAATGATCCCTTGTGGGTTTAATAAGCTTAATGGGTGTTATTTGAGAATTCAGAATGTACAGTGCAGTGTGTAAATAATCAAGTTCTAAGACACAAGAATCATAGGAGGAATCTTCACTCAGTCCACACATACACACTATTTATGAGGCTATTTTTATGCTGAAAGTCTAAAACGTGGCAGCCCTGAGCATGTTAGGTGGCTATCCCAAGTGCCCTGTATTCATTACATAACCCTGACTTTGTACTTTAATTTAGATAAAATCAATCAGACTCCTAGTTGGATGCAGGTGGACCATGGACCCATCCACACATATTAATCTCATTAAGTTTACTGAGGCTCTAGTATCTGATTTAAGAGGGAGTGTTTGAATGTTCTCAACTCCCCCACTTCTGCTCAGTAGCTTCAGAAAACTAGGTATCAGCATCTTGGGCTCTGATGGCTGAACGCATGGGGAAGCCTGGTACACTCATATAGCCTTAAGAACGAGGTTTGACAGGCCTTGTGTTAGACCTTATAAGCTCTCCAGGGTTCTCCTATTTCTTGGAGGAGAGACTTCCCTCCTCCCAGGAAAGACTGGATTTCCCTACTATCTTGAGGGGGTGGGGTGAGCTGTGAAATAATGAGAATTTATGGTTTTGGACATAAACAAAATCTTATTTCGCTTATATAGTTGACTCTCAGGGAAGAAATTCTGGTGTGTGAAATATTTTCCTGATAAGCAAGAGAACATACCTTGTTTATAGTACTGTGGCCAGTAAGACCACAGACAGAAGTTCAGTTATTAGTGAGTAAATTCAGTTTCCTATGCCAGGGTTTATAAGTTTAAGGGAATAAATGTGGTTCCTTTTAACAACTACTTTTAAGTAAACTTTGAGGTTAATGCAGGCCGATGACTGTCAGTTCCAACCCTGGGTGATAATTATCCAAAAATAAATAATCTCTGAAGGAGAGGCCAGATCCCCTCTAAAGGGTTCTATGCCCTTCATTAATCAAAACTGAGAAAGAACCATCTTTATAGCTACAAGAGTCAGAGCATGTAAAAATTTAAAAGACCAGTTTTCTCCCTTGGGCTGGGGGTCATCGGTCCATTGTGTTTTCTGACTCACCAAATATGAGTCCGCTTGATTTAATCATTCTTTCTTCACTGAGATTTGGAATTTCTTAGCCCTGCACTTTGAATTCTTGAACCAGTTTTATCAGCAAACTTTGTTTCAAGACTGGACCCCATCAAAGCCATCATAAACTCATTTCTTTTAGTCTTAACCAAGACTGTAATAATGTGATTTTAAGCTTACCATTTTTTGTTTTCACAGGCTAGTTTGAATTTACTTGGGGGAAATACAGGAGACATGACAATATTTACAACTCAAGGGTTACAAAACAGTCCATACCTCTTACTTTAAAATATAAGCATAGCATTCAATTTTCCACTAAGAAGACCTCATAGCATGACCTTGTGTGAGAGTCCTTGTCCTCCTCCCAACAGGGCATCAGGAGAGCTAAGGAAGGGGTCTAAGCATCCAGCAGCAGTCTATGAAATGCTGTGTTGAGTCGGGGGTAGAGGGGAGGAGCGAGAAACAGAATATATTGAAAAGTATCAAGCTGTGTTTTACACCCAGAAATAAATGATCTAAGACAAATTCCCTGGACCATAATCAACACTGCTGTATTTTAAGCCACAGGCTGGGTAGTCTCTCTAGGAGAGCAGAATTTTAACTGAGCCTTCTTTCTCACTGCCACCATCATCCAAGACATCCTGATTTTCCATCACTGTGTTCCTTAACGGTGCCAAGCCCAGGAAAGTACGTGAAGTTAGCCTCGCTCTTTACCCACGGCCCCTCTCCTGATTCCTCACACCACTCAAATGTCCAGTGCTGTCTTTCTCCCTTCTTCAGCCTTCCAACAAAATCTGATCTCGGCAAGTGATCTGGCATGCATCTTTAAGTAGACATGTCTGAAAACAGACGACCTTGCTCTTCAATAAAAGAACAGGCTTAAGTCAAAAGAATGCTTCTCTGTTGGTCTCAAATTTCAGGACTCCTTGACCTGGTGGCCATGAATGGATATCCTGGTGACCTTGACATCACACATCAAGAGACCTTATACTCTACCACCTTCTTGTTGATTTGTCTGGTATCCCTTCACCCACCCCCACCCCCAACTCACAGCTTTATTAGTTATTTCGGCTTTGAAATTCCCTCTGAGACGCAGAACACTTCAAGTTCTGGCATTGTATAAGAAGAACAGGGAATGAAAGTCAGCTTCAAAAGTATCTTGGATTCTAATCACGGCATGATCATCCCCAGGACTGTTGGCATCAGTGGTAGAAGCTTGAGGAAATTGTGACTATAGAAAGGAAAAGTGTCAAAAGCTCACAAAATCTGATTGTTGTCTGAAAGGCCAGGGGCCAAAGGAATTGAGAAAGCACCTGAGCACTTAAATCACCAATAGGACTGGGATAACAGTGGCTGCTGCTGACCACAAGCAGCATGGCTTAGATCTGCCCCATGTGCTGGGCATCTCATCCTAATCACAGGCAATTCAGGGACTGGCAGGCTACCACCGAGCTCAAGCAGCAATGTGCCAGAGCCCACAGCTGCACAGCTGATAAATTCATGTCAGGGGCTGGCCAGCCACCTCCCTTGCTCTGAATGCTGCCTACAGCAGGCTGAGTGGGGCTGGCAGGACTGGCCGGGCAGCTGTGTCTGATGTCACTGCTCTAGAGGGGCCTTACCTTCCTTTTCCCAAACCTGTTAAGTCTCGGCTTCAAAGGTAACAAAAGATGAGTCTGAGATTTGCAGACGCTGACTGGTATATATAAAATAGATAAACAAGTTTACACTGTACAGCACAGGGAAATATATTCAATATCTTGTAGTAGCTTACAGTGGAAAGAATATGAAAATGAATATATGTACACTCATGTATGACTGAAGCATTGTGCTGTACACCAGCAATTGACACAACACTGTAAACTGATTATACCTCAATAAAAAAAATAAATAACAAGAGATGCAAGTCCAAGCAATTTAGCAACCAGGGAATTTAGCCTTGTTTCCTACACAATCCAAATATTAGACTTTCCTGAAGGATAATCCAGCAGGAACTCAGATTTGAAAGAGTCTACAAGGGACTCAATTCAACTTCTGGTTCATTTTATGAAATCACGTAAGGTATGGAAGCAGAGGTTGCTCTGTTGCAGTACGCGGCACCAGGCAAACGACAGGCAAATGAAAATCAGTAATGAAACACATTGAGTCAACTTCCTTTCAAAATTTTAAAACAGACCATCCTTGTGAGTGTATTCTGCGCATAACTTCACTTGAGCTGCTATTGTGTTCTGAGCCACATGGGAAATAGAAGTGGTCCCTCACCCCTGGATGTCACTTATTTTACAAAGATCCGAGGGGAATTTCTGAATAAAGATTTAGCTATTTATTGAGCACTTAGCATGTGAGGGCATCTTACCAGGGCAGCATGTTCCCATGCGTGACCTCACTTGATCTTAGCAAGCTTGGGATGAAGGAGAAGAGGTGAGTGTGGGTCTTGCAACCACAGAGCAAAACAACAAAATCACAGAGTAACTGATGCAACTAGGGCAATACTCAGGTTGTCTTACCCTTTCTTCAGGACAGTCCACCATTCCAAGTTGACTTTCCCAAGAATTTTCCAATCTACCTGGGAGAAAAATGCGAAAAAAAAAGCCAAACTAATACAAAGTGTTATATAAAATATGCCTCATGAACAGTAAACAAAAGCCAAAAGAGGAGGGGGTATAGCTCAGTGGTAGAGCATGTGCTTGGTGTGCATGAGGTCCTGGGTTTAATCCCCAGTGCCTCGATTAAGGCAAAAGAAATAAAGATAAATTTTTTTTAAAAGCCAAAAGAAGCCAGAAGGAAAAAAAAAATCTGGTATAAGGCTGAAACAGTGAGGGAAGAAATCACAGAAGATATGGGATGTGAGTTGGAGCTTGAAAACGTGTTGGATAAGCTTAAATGCAGACAAGAAGTGGAGAATTCCAGTACACACGAGTGTAATCAAAGCAGTTTCGAGATGGTTGTGTGAGGTATGTAAGTAGAGGTTGTTTACAGTACCTGGTACCAGGCAAACAACAAATGACAGAAAACCACTAATGAAACACTTTTAAATAGGGAAAGTAGCAAACTGTATAGAAATATTCTAATCCATCAAAAGTCTCATTCTTCTTCTCTGGAAACTCCATGATTCTGTGACCAGTGAAACAAAATCAGGGGAGAGAGGACTAAAAGTGTGGACAACACCTAGATCTTTCCTAGGTAAGTCTAACACAGGTGATGAGGGTGAGCACTAAGACGGAGGATGAGGAAGAGAAGGGATGGGTGACGAGATGCACTGAGGAGGCACAGTCATCAGGACTCGGTCATGGTCAGTGCATCTGAGTCAGGGCACTGATCTCAGCATAGCCCTGCACGGCTACTGATCCTCTATGTGCTTTGGAGAGGTCAGTTCCACTCCAGGAAAGGGCTGTAACCCGCCATCAATAATCCTTGGGGATTCACATATTTTCCTTAGTCCACTACACTTCCATTTAGCTACATCTCTTGACCCATAACACCTTCACCCAGCTTATGTGTTTCCCTTTCACCAGCATGGGACTGATGGAGAATTCATGAAATGTGACGTTATCTGGATTGAAATGAGAACATTTTAAGTTATTGTTAATAACTATTTAATATCCCATATTTAGGCATTCTACCCTTCCTTGTAAAAGAAGAAGGAGAAGCATAGATAGAGATAGAAACAGCAGAGAAGTTCATATAAAGATGAAGGCAGAGGTTAGAGGGATGAGTCTACAAGCAAAGGGATGCTAAGGATTGCTGGCATCCACCAGAAGCTAGCATAGATGCAGGGAATAGATTCTCCCTAGAGCTTCCAGTAGGAACCAACCCAGCTGATTCCTTGATTTGGGCTTCTACCCTCCAGAAATGTGAGAGAATAACTTTCAGTGGTTCGAAGTCACCCAGTTTGTGGTTCTTTGTTACAGCATCTCTAGGATACTAATACTGATGGTGATAACTCTCAAATCAATATCACTGGCTTAGCCCTTTCCTCAAGCCCCAAACTTATGTTTCCACCTGGCTCCTCGACCTGGATGTCCTCCATGTGGATACTCATTGTAGAAATCAGAATCTCCCCTTCAAACTCCGCTTCCCTGTGCCCTTCACTCACTCGGTGCCACCACCATTCCTCCAGCCACCCAATCTGAAAATCTAGAGGACAACTTTTCTCTCTCCTTTTCTCTCAGGGTATTCAGTAACTAAATTCAGGTCTTTATCATGTCTTGACTGAATTTCTGCAAAATCTTCCTGAACTGGTCTCCTGTCCCTTCTCCCTCAAATCTCTTCTGCATTACCAGGAGCATCCTCTACTGAGCAAATCTGACTGTATGATGCTTAAAATTCCAAAGAACCCTCAAGGATATCCCATAGGACAAGAGCCATGCTCCATACTTGGCACAGCGAGACTCTCCACGATCTGCCTACTGCCATAGACTCATCAAGCACTCCCACCTCCCTTCTCAGTGTCATGAGAACCCTGTACTGGCTCTAGGTCTTTCTATTGGTTGACATGCCCCAGTGCCTTTGCTCATGCAGTCAGTTCCCTGTGCCTGGTAAGCCCTTACCCTCTTCCTACTCTCTCCACCATGGACATCTTTTGTGTCCAACTTGACTCGTTAACTCAAATTTGAGCCTCTATCACCTCCCTCAGGAAGCCTGAAGTGACACACCACTCAACCCCCATTCCCCACTGGGTTGCATGCTCCCCCTCTGCACTCATAATACTTTGAGAATAGCTCAAGCTTTGGACTCATTGTATTGTTTTATAATTAAAACTTTTTTCCTGCCTGTTCCTCTCCAGATTAGTGCTCCATAAGTACAGAAACAGTGTCTTTTTCTTCTTTCTATCCCTGATATGTAGCACACAGTAGTCCCAGGGATGGAGTAGGTGCTCAATTCATGTTTGTTGAATGAATCAATGAGGGCCACATTATTTACCAGTCAAAATTCATGTTTCATTTTGATCAGTTAATTACTGATTCATTTTCAGTGCTAGTAAATGTGTCTGTTCATATTTTCTATTTCTTCCTGATTCAGTCTTGGGAGACTATACCCTTCTAAGAACTTGTCCATTTTTTCTAGGTTTCTTTGACATATAATTGCCCATAGCAGCTGCTTATGATCCTTTGTATTTATGTGATGTCAGCTATAACTTCTCCTTTTTCATTTCTGACTATTAATTTGGGCCCTCTCCCTTTTTTTTCTTGATGTGTTTGGCTAATGGTTTATCAATTTTGTTTATCTTTTCAAATAACCAGCTTTTAGTTTCATTGATTCTTTCTATTGATTTTTTTAGTCTTTATTTCATTGATTTCTCATTTTGATCAGTTAAATGATGTCTTTCCAATCAGATCCCTCTCCTTCTACCACATCTACACCTCTAAGCACCAGAGACTTATGGTGGGTTAGTACAACATTCAGCCAAAGCCAAGTCTATTGGTTTAATTCCTTCTAGGTTTATTCCATTTCCAATACCCAGGTCTCACCCCAACAATAGTCAGATGAGGAGAGTTGAACATTGGCCCCCAAAAATGTATGGCCATGTTCTGGAACTGTGATTGTGAACAGGAGCTTATTTGGAAAAAAAAGTCTTGCATGTATAATTAAGTTAAGGATCTCACAGTGAGATCAGGGTTGAAATGAAATCCTGGATTATCCAGATAGGTCCTAAATCCAATGATGAATGTTCTCATAAGGGACACACAGAGGACAGACATGTAGAGAAGAGAAGAAGGCAATGTGAAGATGGAGGTAGAGAGTTGGGTGATGTGGGCACAAGCCAAGGAACTCTGGGTACCACCTGAAGGTGGAAGAGGCAAGGAAGTCTCCTTCCCTACAGCCTTCAGAGGGAGCATGGACCGGCTGACCCCTTGACTTTGGACTTCTGGCCTCCAGAACTGTGAGATAATATATGTCTACCGTTTTCACCCACCAACTTTGCAGTAACTTCTTACGGCAGCCTCAGGAGACTAATGCTCAGGGCACCTTAGATCCTCCCCAAGGGATCACCTTAGGACCAGGCTATGGAGCACAAACTCCATAGCACAGGCATCCCTACTCCCAAAAAACAACTCAGAGAAAATGTTGAGTCAATAATAAAAGTAAGTTATTTTTTTAAACATTTTTTATTGAGTTATAGTCATTTGACTGGATAAAAAAAGTAAGTTATTTTCATACAACAACAGCAGCAAGAATAATTTCTGTCTACTGAGCTCATCTCAAGTGCCAGCCGCTATTCTCATCTTTCCACACCTAGAGCTCATGTAGTTGTCCTGACCCCCCATGACACAGCTAGTGATTTTATCCCCATTTAGCAGACAACAAACTGACCTCCGAGTGACTCATTCACTTGCCCAGGTTCTCACAGACATGAGCAGCGGGGCACACTTGACCACGTCTGCATAAAGTGTAATAAGATGTGGAGGAGAGAAGATTTGCTCCAAGTTGGAGGGCGCTGTTCTCAAATCAGATGTCCTTGGGCAGGTTTCCCGGCCTTCCTGAACTGGACCAAAGCTCTGGCCGGTCTCCCTGACTCTGACATTCTGGGGTCTCTCCAATCTGTTCTCGTTCTGAAATGTTATGATTTGCAAAGCAGGTTTTTCCTATTAACACTGATTTGCTTTCACATTTGCACAATGCCTTCCTGCCAGAATCTGGACACCTGGTCTGCTCTGCCACTCAGTCAGGGAAAATAACCCAAAATACAACAGAATCAGCACATTCCCTGAGCCATACGGAGGGGAGGGGCACAGTGCACCTCATATTTTAAAATGTCCTTCTCCTCCTGTAGCCAGGCCTCCCTGACAAAGCGGGCCCCAGGGCTGCCAGGAAACCAAGCTGCCTCTCATTCTTATATTTAAATTTAATTTAGCCTAGCGTTACCCTGCATGTCAACAGTTTGGGACAAATTGATGGATTCTAGTTTAACTCTTTAACTGTGCCAGTGGTAATACATTCAATCATGCATTAAATTAAAAATGACATTTGGAAATATATATATTCTGGGCCTCAGTTCTGTGCACCAAATAGGAAAAGATTTAAAATGCTGTCTGGTGGCAGATTACCACTGAAGAAGCATGAATCTCATTACCGTAGGCTGCATGGAACACATTTGCAAAGCTCCGTTTAAAAGGCTCTGATGGGAGCAGCTTGGTTATCTGGCCGGCTAAACAAGCCATTTCCTTTCCACAGGAGAAAACCCAATGGCTGCCAAAGCTAAGCCATTCCTATTTAATTCCAATGCCCAGGCATTTAACTAAGGACAGTGCTGCTACTGAAAACATCAGTCTGGAAAATGCCCATTTAAGCAAGTTTCTGTTCACCTTCATTCCCACCCACCCAAATGAGCCTACAGTATGTTTAAGGTAAGAATCACAGAGTAAAGAGCATTCGCTTGGGATTCCCCCAGCATTTGGCCGTGGCTTTTCCCTCCAGAGGCAGAGAAGTCTTATACTACTAGACTATGGATTTTTTACAGGCACGGATCAGACTTACTTATCTCATATACTCAAATGCTCAGCCACATGTCCAGTCTAGAGCAGGTGCTCATGGACATTGGTTGAGCTACACTGAACTGGGTGCTGGGGCAAAGAAGGGAGAGAAGTCAGGGCACCACCAAGGAAAGGAGCAGACGGTGGGCAGAGGACCAGCTCATCAGAGGAATACAATCAGCAGACATTTAATTGTGAGAGAGAAAAAGCGCATTATTTTCCCTTTCAAACTAATGGAAAGGCATTTTCCCTGAGGAGCAACATAACTGTTACCAAGAAATTCTTTCATCTTTCCAAAATTTCAGTTCAAACCACTTTGACTCTGAATCACAAAAGAAAAAAATAAGAGGAAATTTTCACAGTGTAGGTACAAACTTGAGTAAACAAGTAAGCAAAAGAGAGTGCAGTGAAAAAAGATAAAGACAAATGATCCTTGGACTGCTCAGCTCTCTCTTTCTGTTTCTCCATGTGGACACACACCACTGTCGCGATGGGAAGGTACATATAAACCTTGTGGTTTCATAAAAATTTCAGTCACACAGCCCAAGTAAGTCCACTGTTCCTGAAGCAACTTCACCTTCCAGGAAATGAAAGAAAGATCAAGCCTCAGATATTTTTCTGTTCGCCCGCCTCTGCTTCTGAGCATTTGCCTCTTGTTTTCTGTGCTCTGCTGTACTTCCATCTCCTAATGATAGGCTGGCAATGTCTATTCCAAATAGAAGCCATACAGCCACCCAGGTCTGCATTTATTTAGCACATGTCCCACTGAGAAATGTCCATTAGTGGGAGCTTTACCATGACCTAACCTTGGGAGTTCTGGGTTGAGCTGGTGTTGGCTGTGAGCGAGCAGCCTCGGGACGGGGCTGAAATTAACCTGATTTTAGCAGTTGGCTTCTGAGTGTGTTTGCATCTGTTGTCTTAATGGACTGTGAGGGCAGCCAGGTTGTCTTCCAGAACCTGCTGTCAAGGTCGAAGGACACAGGCAGGCAGCCCAACGGGAGACTGGATGCTCAGTGGTCACCCTTGGTCAGTGATCCTGAGCTGTCAAGCAAGTTTATCTGGAAGCCTTCGGCTCCTCCATTTTCCTTTAAATTTAAAAATAAAGAAACCACAAAACATGTGCTGAGTTTGTTCCTTCAGAACAAAACTAGACATTTTCATCAGCCTTGTTTCCTGGGGATCGTTTTTGCATCTTATCCTTGGTGGGAAGGCGGCCTCTTCCACATCTGGAATTCCCCATTACCAAACCCAGGCAAAGCACAGTCCTGACAGCACTTGACCATAAACTGGGGTTCTGTCCAATCAAACTGAAATGGCACAGTCTTAGCCTCTTAGAAAAGTTACAGCTGTTGTTATCTTTAAAAAAAATAGCTTTTATTCGTTGACTATTACTGGCATTCCAAGCTTTATGGTAAAAACCTCTAAGTAGCTCTATTATTGTTCCCATAGTACAGATAAGAAAATTGAGGCAAGTAGAGGCTGTGGGACTTGGCCAGAGCTGCATAGCTAAGAGTGGAGGGGCTGGGGTGGAATTCTTACCCAAGTCGTTTGATTCCATGGTCCATTCTTGGTCATTCCTGTAAGGGGAACACGTTCTACTTTCATGAACTAAATAAAGTGATGGTACGTCTGGAGAACTCGGTGCTATCCTGAATTTCATTTTCTGCTCCACTAACTTCAATCTTTTCTAACATTAGAATCCCTTTGTACTTTTCAAAAAAAAATCATGATAATCATACTGTTAATACACATTGAATGAGGTAAAAGCTACTATGAATTTAATAATGTTTATAAACAGGTTTGTATCTTATTTGTTGCAATAATTGAACACTGCATATGTGTGTAAGTCATTATTATCTAGTTAACACACAGTGCATAGGGCACATAGGGATTCTTGGATCCCTTGAACTAATTGAGAAAACCACAGTCAGCACTGATTTCAGCTCTTTGTCTCATGGTTGCCCAAAATAGATGGTGTAACGATGGGTAAGCATTCTGGCTTAAAAATAACAATAACAAATGAAGCACATTTAAAGGTTTAAATAAAGGGGTAATTTAAGGGGACACTGAATTTACTGTCAATGTTCTCTTCCTCTTAGGATAAGAACCAAAGTCAGCCCACCGAAATGTTAATGATTCTGGGCTTGGAGAGGATGTTTCCCTTTGGAGAGAGGCTCCAAAGTTTAAAAGAAAAATGAACCCTGTGACTGAAATGAATGGTTTCCCTCACCAGGACAAAGTGCCCAGAACTGCCCTCTGACTGCCAGGGGTCAGCCTGGACTCTGTGCCCTATTGTTTTGCTTTGTTGGCTTTTGTTGGGATACCAGAGGCTTGTCTAGCATGCTTCACAGCTCACCATCAGCTTACCACCACACTCAGCAAGAGGACACCAAATCAATACATCACTTCTCTTGGATCCAATCAGTTAGGAATCAGCTCTAAGAAAAAGCAAAGAAACTTTCAAATTGCTGTAAGTCTCTGGATGGAATGACTTTATTCTCTGAGTTTCTTGGTCTCAGAGGCTTCAGGGAAGTTAGGCAATCTGCCACCACAAGGCTGCCTGACCACAAAACACAAGATCTTCCCAATGCCAAATAGTTCAGGTTCTTTTACTCTTCAGATGGGTGTTGAGTAACTCCTGGTGTCAAAGGAATCACTGCTCTTCATTCAAGCAGTCCCTGAGTTACAGAAAGGCTCGCAAAGGAAGAAGGGCCCCTCGCTGGATGGGTGTTTATCATGAAATCAACATGGGCAAGAGAATCGACTTGCTTTTATTTGATTTGAGGCATAGAATTTAAGTCCCTATTACTGACACCACCATTTATCCCAAATAGAAGCAGCTAAAGAAGGATTATTCGTGTGTGCAATATGACCGGTGACCCATCAAGTCATGAGTCTGTGTTTGGATAGTGTTTATTCTATGGGGTCTGGTACTCAAGTCCACAAATGAACACGTCAACTTGAAGACACGGACATCTTGAGACCATTTCTGGCCCCATCCCTTCTCGCTTCCACTTCTCACATAGCAGAAGTGCAGCTCAGGTTCTGCATTCTGCCTCAGCAACAGAACCAGAGTCCCAGTCAGTGCTTGACTTGCCAAGGCATTCATTTACTGAGGGCTTATGAGGAAGACCTCAGGATGACCATGGGAGGGACCCAATTCTTGTTGATTCTACTGAGTGCGCTTCTCCTGAGGGGTTGAATGGGAGCTCTTGCCTTGCCAATCTTCACGAACTCTCTGTGAAAATGAGAATGATGTTTCTATGTCTGTTTTTCACTTGGCAAAGTCTGAGGCAGAGACTTTAAGTCCCCTGAGATCAAACAAGCCAGTCAGCAAAGCCATACATAAGGCTAACATTTCATCACCCATCTTTTCTGCTGAACATCTTCTAGGGAAGAAGGAAGAGACTTGTGATGGGGTCCCCCAAATCAAATGAACAGAGAAGAATCGATCTTGAGCTAGGAAAAGATTGTTTAGGAAGAGTGGAAAGGGTTCAGAGCATAGGGTCAGCCCACTGGAGATGAGTATGGGTACAAGTTGTTGGTACTTGATCATCCCAAGCATTTTCCCCAAATCTCAGTTTTCCTTACCCATAAATGAGATTAAAGAGCATCAGCATTAGACAGGTTTTTTGAGGATTATATATGATAACATGCATTAAGCTCAGAATGAGCAGCCTTCTGAACTTCAATGTGGATCTCATTTAGGGTTGAGACGATCTCCTGTCACTTGGCGCTAACACCCCTTCTGTGGCCCTAACCCTCACTGTACCTTGTGGATCAGAGCTTCAGTGAAAGAAGACTGGCCCAGAAGGGAGTTTCCATCCTCATTTCTCTCTCAGCAGTTAAGGCAAGTCAGAGAATTGATCCATGCATCTCTTATTAAGATCTTCTCTCCTTTAGACTTCTCTGGCTCCCCAAGTCTCCAGGGATTTGCTCACTCTTTTGCCCTAACCAAATCGCCCCAACCACTCTATCCTGGTCCCATCTTTGCCCCCAGTTCCCATGATCCTCCATGTACATTGCCTTACTCCCTCTACCTCCAAGAAATGTTTCTTTTACAAGAATCAGTGCATGTGGCTTTTGTCTTTTTCTTCCTCAGAAAAAGCAAGGTTGGAGGAGATGCTGAGGCAAAGGGGATCAGGAGCTGTGAACTTCCACACATCAATAATTTTTATACCATCTCACAGAATTAAAACACAAGACTTTATTTTCTCAAATATTAGCTTGGCATGTGTAGCTTTAAAATTTCCCAGGAGTTTAAATAAAACATTTTATATGGTCCATGAATTGTGATATTAGCCTTTGGATGGCCTGGGAACCAATATTTTTCCTGGCCATCAAAATCATAACTAGCATCACCGCCAACAGAGTACGTTTTATAACCCTCTCTAGATTTTTTTCTTCATTCCAATTCTTATTTATATTTGAACAGTCATTTGACCATGAACTCCTTTTTCTTCTTAACTGAAGACATATTTTCCACTCTTGACACAGTCATGCTGAATTCTAAACTGTTAGCCTGTTTCTGTAGATTGTTATGAAATAAGAATATTATTGAATATACTTACACCACAAGGATCAAGCTTGAAGACTACAAATATCATATAAAGTTTAGATTTGTTCATTATAAATGTTAATTGACAAGGGAAATGATGACAATAGTCAGCTGTAGGTGTGTCTAAATAACATTAAAAAAAGAAATTACATTCCAATAAAAATTAATACCCTACTATTTTGCTCTACACTGGAAATTGATACATTTTAAACTGACTATAACTCAATAAAACAAAATTTTAAAAAATTAACACCCTACTACTATTTTTAAATTATAAAATCAGGTGGCAGAAATATCTGGATCCCAATTCTCTTGAGCCCAGACCCTTTCACTGGGCTTCTCGACCCCTCTTATTTCCGCATGTGGGTTTTTCCCTTGATTTGATTTCTACTCTCACGCCACCCCATGAATGCTTCTCACCTCCAGACCCTTCACCCCGTCCACAGCCATCTGACCTCCAGTGGGTGACTGTCTCTTTTTTGTCTGTCCCTTTAGTCTTGTCCTCTCAAATGACCCCCCTCCATCCCTCACCTGTTACTATGGGAATTAAGCTGAATTGAACACTAAATGCTAACATATGAACACAGGCTGCATTTTCAACTAAAATTCTTTTCTTAAAACACCAAAGATTTAAGTGAAGATGCTCCCAGGCAGAAAACCCATTCCTCTGAGGACCCATAATAGGAAGCAAGAAAGTTACTGCTTTGACTTGAGATGAAGACAAAGAGAAACTGAGCCAAAATGAAGAATGTGTATGCCATTGCCAGAACTCCCCGTGTCAGCCAAGAGGATGGAGAAGGAGCAATGAAGGATATAAAGTCTAGGGTGGGGAAAGGGAAAAACTGGGAGTTCAAAGTTTGTAGATCCTGGCAGGCATATGCAGAATAAATAAACAAGACTCTACTGTATAGCACAGGGAAATATATACAAGATCTTGTGGTAGCTCACAGTGAAAAAGAATGTGACAATGAATATATGTATGTTCATGTATAACTGAAAAATTGTGCTCTACACTGGAATTTGATACAACATTGTAAAATGACTATAACTCAATAAAAAATGTTTTAAAAAAAGTCTCAGGCTCTGGTTCTGTTCTAGCTGGATTTGTTGTGTCCCTTTACAGGCAGCATTTTATCTCTGGCTGAAATAGATCATCTTAATGTAGCAATACCTTTTTAGTCTCATTTTCTTTCCTACGATTTGGCAAAAATGGTACATCCCTCCCACCTTCCACCACTCTTAGCAGGGAGATTGTTGAAAGTGACTAGAAATCCAGACAGCTCCTTACCAGCAAGAGTAATTAGGCAGAGCAGAATCACATGGTTGCTAGCCCATGTCAGAAAAACACAGATGTCCTGGGAAATAAAACCATGAAAAACAACAACCAATGATTTTGTGTGTGTGTGAGTCATAGAACTCTGGACAATTAAAAAAAATTATTCTTGCTTATTTTAATTGTTAAATTTTTCCTAAAGGGACATATATTACTGGGATAGTAAGAAAATTATAAATAATGTTGTAAGAATTTATGTGTTATCTAAATTTTTTGCATGATAGATGTTTGTGATTTTTATCACCAATGTTCTATTTCAAACTACATGTTATCTCATGTGAATTAATAACTTCCTTGTGACATCTGTCTATGGGCAGGTGAAATGCTCCTGGCTTCTGAGTCTCCCTCAGACATCCTGTGGGTGTGTTACCATGGAATTCAGAGACACAATCAGTTTTTATCAAGAGCACTGGGAGGGACCATTCCCTTTGCTACAGCTAAAGGCCTGCGTTCTTCAAGCCCTGCTGTCAACAAGATTGCCTCTGTTCCGTAGTGGCTTCCTCCAGATTTCTCCTAAACTACCTGACTTACCCAAAGAGTGAGGATTATCTGAGATTCCATGTCCTTCCATTGAAAAAATTTTGGTTCAAAAAAAAAATTTTTTAAACATAAGCATGTTTCGAAAAAAAAAATCCTTGTAATTAAAACAGACAAATGGTGAAATGCAAAACGCATGTACCAGACACTTGTCTTAGGTTTTACTAGACAAAGCACAAATTGACCTGAAGTGTTACAACAAATGGAATTTTTCAGAAAAAGCTGTTGTTTTCACTCTCCGGTCAGATTTCAGTGACTTTCTGCTGTCACATCAAGATTTGGAGCACTGGGGAGCCTGCTGGCTACCTAAGCAGGTGTGCTGGGGAACTTAACAGTATGCATCTCATAGATCCACAATGAGGATTTGTTGCATAATTGTATATTTAGATCTTGGACCGATGACCAGCACCTACTAAACACTGCATGTTAGTTATTGTCCCCTTGGGACCACAGAGCTCAGTGAGATGCTGGTCCCTGCATCTCAGCATCCTCTTCTCACATTGCCAGCTCAGGCTTAAGCCCTAGAAACGTGTGTAGCAGTGCTGGTTTACTCCAACTTCAGAATTGTCTGACCTTGGCTTATTCTTCTATCCAAATATTTATGGAGAGGAATCATCCAGGTTTGAATCCTAACCTCATCATTTGATAGTCAGAGTCCAGCTCATTTGTAAAATGAAGACACCACCTGTAAGGTCATCTTGAGCATCTGAGTCAATGTGTGTGAAGATTACAGCACAACACTTGGTACATCACACATGCTTCACAAATGGCAAATATAGTATTATTATCATTAGGGTTTTTAAAGCTAAAGACATTGCTGAGTTTAATAGGAGTCTTTTGCTTCCCTGACCTTGGTCTTTCCATGGAGAGAAGATGAGAAAAAATGCTGAGAACATTTGTGCTCTTCCACAAGGAAATGGCCAGCAAGAATGCTCCCTTTGAAACAGCTCAAGTTCTTCAGGAACACGAGATAGGTGTGGTGACTTTGGTTTTCCTGCCAGAGCCCTGGCAGACTCAGAAGTACCTTGTGGAGGGTCCTTGGGGAATAACAGCTCACTGTATGTGACAGCCCCATTTCACTCTAGTGGCAGAACAAACACAAATACCCAGTTACAGCTGCCATGAGTGTTACTCCACATTCCAAACTCCAGAGCTACCACTCCAAGCTAATCCCGGAATAACCTGGTGTCTAGCAAAATAAACTATACAGTTGAAGTACCTGTGGGAAGTGACTTTCTACGAGATTGTCAGCTTACCTTGTGTGGGCTTCATTTGACTTAATTATTTGATTTATAAGTGGTCAATGTTATTGACCATCCAGCTGCCCATAAACCCTTCCACTTAATAAAACAGCGACCTATTAGCCCACTAGTTCAATAAACAAGCATTGAAGGGGAACAGGATCAGTGGGGACATCTAACAGAGGCAGCCAGGCAGGCCTGGCTCCATGAGCAATCTCCCAAAGAAAGTAAAGACTTCACTTTGGATCTATAGCTGCCTTGTTTGATTTTACATAAAAAAGAATTACTGTGTGATTGACTTCCAGTTCCTCTAAGTAGCAGTGAAAACTCCAAGCATGCTGCTGAAAATGTTACCAAATAGATACACATACACTTATGTAAAAAGAGCAGTTTATTTTATGGACTATTCAACTTCCTGGCCATTTGCCAAATATTATAAAAGAAGTATTTCACTCCTGCAGTGCTGGATTTGCTGGTCCTATAAATTAAAGCACAGTAAGTACAGAATACATTGGAAAGAAAGCCTTTTGTGATGCAATAATATTCAGTCCACATTAAGGAAGCTAGAGGTTCCTTAAAATGATAATCTTAGCATGAGAACAAGGTCTGCGTGTCTCTATTCCTTTTGAAGATTTACTGAATAGCCCATCCTCCAAAAGGATTTAACTCTGGGCTGTCCTCATAATGAAATGCTCCCCTACTCTGGTAGGGGTCTGCATCCTCATCTCTCCCACTATAATCCAACTGTAACCCAGGAGTTCTCATTTTAAGCACATGCAACAAAGATCAGAGTCTAATAACTTGTCTCTTGCTGTCTCTGAACAGATTGTGAGTTCAACCTCACAATGTAAAAGCACATTAAAAATTCTAAGTCTCTGACATTCCTTGCTGGAAGTGATGCTTGAGACTTGCTTACAAACCCCACAACAGCATGCAAATGAAAACCTGGTTCTATCTCACTCAGCCTGAGGTCCTGCAGAAAGCCCATGGCAGATTACACAGTGAGAGCGTTCTGTGGCTCTGCACTCACTATCCTTGTCAGCAAGTCTTTGTTCTGTTCTTTCATTTATTCAGACCTCTCATACAAGCCCCTGAGTCTGGTATGGGTACCTAGGAGGGCTGGAAAGAGGCTGGGAGGGGGCCAGTTCTTGGCAAACAGATCTTAGATGGGTGAGGCCAGAGCTCCAGTTGGTCAGACTCCATCCAAGGCAGAATTAACATGAGTGTTACAGCCAACTGAAAAAACCTGGTAACCTGTGGAGGGAGTTTGGGGGAGGTAGTTAAGTTCATCTGCTTATTTTTAGAGGTACTGGGAACTGAACCCTGGACCTTGTGCATGCCAAGCATATGCTCTACCTCTTGAGCTATACCTTCCCTCCCATAAAACCTGGTAACCTGGAAGCCACTGAGACACACAGGAGAACTGAGAATTGAGAATACTTTTTTTCATTTTGTTGAATATTTACAAAGTAACTTTATTATTTATAAGGCATTGTTTTTGAATAGTTCTACTATACTTGACATCAACAATATTCACTGTTTTGCATGAATTACCCTTAAAACACATAATAATTGCACCTCAATTTGGTTTTGATGGTATTGCAAAGTTGTTACTTATGAAAAAAAACTGAGGAAGAAAAGAGTAATGCATGTTTGCTGTATTACAAAACTTATGTAACAGGAAGAGGAGGTGGGCACCATATACATATATGAGCAACAGCATTTCCATAATTTGTGTTGTCATAAGAAATAAAGATTCTTAAAATCTCTTAGAAATTGGCATTTTTACATCTATCTATGTGGCACTTTGATTTATGAAAACATAAACAAAATCTTCAAGTAAACGGAATGTTGCTCACTCCACTTTTGAATAGAAAAGATCAATGAAAACTAAGCAAACTCATATCAGGGATTTATTTTGTAATTTCTTTTATACCATCCAGATATATATGGAGATCACATACCTTCTACATAGAACTGCCAATGCTATAAGATGGTCTTCAGGGGGAGGCCAAGATGGCAGAGTAGTAGGATGCTCGTAGCTCACCCTCTCCCACAGATACACCAAGACTCATAGCCACGGACCCACTTAGCCAAATAGCACCTTCAGAACTCTGACAGAACATCGGCCTCTTCAAAAGACAAAGACGCCAAAAATCTGTTTTATTCCTACATAGACATTAGATAGATAAATAAGTAAACTCCTTTAAGGACCATAATAGATAACTGATACTCCATAAGCCACAGTGCCAGAGAAATATGAGCAAGATGAAGAAGCAGAGAAACCATTCCCAATTAAAAGAACAAAAGAAATCCCCCGAAAGAACAATCAATGAAATAGACATCAATAGCCTACTAGATCAAGATTTCAAAAAAGGAGTGATCAAAGTATTGAAGGAACTAAAAGAGATAAGTGTTTAGAAATATAAAATACATCAAAAATGAAATTGAAGCTATAAAGAAGAGCCAAGTAGAATTGGTAAACTCATTGGCTGAGATGAAAACGGATCAAAAGGCTGTACAAAGCAGACTAGATAACGCAGAGGAACAAATTAGTAACCTAGAAGACAAAACAACAGAAAGCACCAAGTCAGAACAACTGCAAGATAAACAAATAAAAACAAATGCAAGCAATTTAAGGGACCTATGGGATAATATAAAGCATGCCAATCTTCACATAATAGGGGTCCCAGAAGGGGAAGAAAGATCAAAGGGGATTGAAAAGGTTTTTGAAGAAATCATGACTGAAAACTTCCCAAACTTAAAGAAGGAATCAGATATCCAAGTATAGGAAGTTCAAAGGGTCCCAAACAGACCCACACAAAGACATATCATAATCAAGGTAGCTAGAATCAAGGATAAAGAAATGATCCTAAAGGCAGCAAGAGAAAAGCAAAGAGTGAGTTACAAGGGAACCCCCATAAGGGTCTCAGCTGACTTCTGTACACAAACACTACAGGCCAGAAGGGAGTGGCAAGATATATTCAAAGTCCTGAATGAAAAAAAGATGCAGCCTAGGATACTTTATCCAGCAAGGCTATCCTTTAGGATAGAAGGAAAGATAAAGAATTTCACAGACAAGCAAAAACTTAAAGAGTTTAGCAACAATAAACCCATGCTAAAAGAAATATTGAAAGGTCTACTCTAAATAGAAAAGCAGCAGGATGCTACAGAAATGAGAAACTCACAACTGGAAAGGTGATAACTCATGAATTACAAATAAAATAAATATAAAATAGTAAAAGAAGACTTTTTTTTCTTTCTTTTTTAAATTTTTTGTTTTTGGTAGGATGGGTTCAAGATACAGTAATGGGCTAATAGACTTACAGAAAAGGGTAACCATGAGCCAAAAACTTACAAGGGAGTCACAAAAACTAAATAAAATCCATGATAATACAAAGGAAAATTACCAAAAGATGAAAGGAACAAAGAAGAAATACCAAATCAACTGCAAAGATAAGTTCAAAATGGCAATAAACACACATCTATCATTAATTACTGTAAATGTTAATGGACTAAATGCCCCAGTCAAAAGACATAGAGTGGCAGACTGGATAATAAAGCAAGAGCCTTCAATATGCTGCATACAAGAGACCCACTTTAGGGAGAAGGACATATATAGATTGAGAGTGAAAGGATGGAAAAGGATATTCCATGCAAATGGAAAAGTCAGAAAAGCAGGTGTTGCAGTACTGATTTCAGACAAAATAGACTTTAAAACAAAGGCCATAAAGAAAGATAAAGAGGGACATTTTATAATGATTAAAGGAGTGATACAAGATGAAGATATTACACACATTAATATATATGCACCCAATATAGGAGCACCTAAGTACATACAAGAATTACTAACAGAGATAAAGGGGGATATTGATGGGAATACAATCATAGTTGGAAATTTTAACACCACATTAACATCACTAGACAGATCTTCCACACAGAAAATAGATAAGGCAAAAGAGAAATTAAATAATAGAATAGAAAAATTAGATTTGGGGGATATTTTCAGAGCATTACACCCCCAAAAAATAGGATATACATTCTTTTCAAGTGCACATGGAACATTTTCCAGGATTGATCATGTACTTGGGCACAAAAGAAACCTCAACAATTTTAAGAAGATAGAAGTTATCTCAAGCATCTTTACTGACCACAATGCCATGAAACTAGAAATCAACAACAGAGAAACAAAGGAGAAAAACAAGGAAAGCATGGAGATTAAACAATATGCTATTTAAAAAAATGGGTCAATGAGGATATCAAAGCTGAAATTAAAAAATACCTTGAGACAAATGAAAATGAAAGCACAACCACACAAAACTTATGAGAGTGCTAAGAGGGAAGTTTATAGCAATACAGGTCTTCCTTGAAAAAGAAGAACAATCTCAAATAAACATTTAATCCACCAACTAAAAGAACTAGAAAAAGAACAAAAAGCCCCAAAAGGCAGCAGAAGGAAGGAAATTATAAAGATTAGGGAAGAAATAAATAAAATAGAGATTTTTAAAACCATAGAAAAATCAATCAAGCCAAAAGCTGGTTTTTTCAAAGAGTAAATAAAATTGACAAACCTCTGGCCAAACTCACAAAGAAGAAAAAAGAGAGAGCACAAATTAGCAAAATAAGGAAGGAAAATAGAGAAATTACAACAAATAAAATAGAAATACAGAATATCATATGAGAATATTATGAAAAACTATATGGAACCAAAATGGATAACCTAGAGGAGATGGACAAGTTTCTGGAAACATACAGTCCACAAAGACTGAATCAAGAAGAAACTGACCACTTGAACAAACCGATCACTAGAAAGGAAATAGAAATAGCAATTAAAATCCTTCCTACAAATAAAAGTCCAGGACCAGACGGCTTCACTGGGGAATTCTACCAAACATACAAAGAACTCATACCAGTCCTTCTCAAACTCTTCCAGATGATTGAAAAGGAGGGAATACTCCCAAACTCATTCTATGAAGCCACCATCACACTGAGACAAAACCAGGTAAAGACACTACCAAAAAAGAGAATTATAGGCCAATATCACTGATGAACATAGATGCCAAAATCCTCACCAAAATATTAGCAAATAGAATCCAACAACACATAAAAAAGATTATACATCAGGACCAAGTGGGGTTCATCCCAGGGACACAAGGGTGGTTCAACATACACAAATCAATCAATGTAATACATCACATCAACAAGAGAAAGGACAAAAACCACATGATCATCTCAATAGATGTAGAAAAAGCATTTGATAAAATTCAACACCCACTTATGATAAAAACTCTCATTAAAGTGGGTATAGAGGGAACATATCTCAACATCATAAAAGCTATATATGACAAACTTACAGACAGCATAGCACTCAATGGTGAAAAACTCAAAAGCTTCCCACTAAAATCTGGGACAAGACATGGCTGCCCACTATCACCACTCCTATACAACATAGTCTTGGATGTCCTAGCCACAGCAATCAGGCAAGAGAGAGAAATAAAAGGGATCCAAATTGGAAAAGAAGAGGTAAAAGTGTCACTATATCCCAATGATAGGTTACTATATATAGAAAACCCTAAAAGGTCCACACAAAACTACTAGAGCTGATCGAAGAATTCAGCAAGGTAGCAGGATACAAGAGTAACGTTCAAAAATCAGTTGCATTTCTAAATCAAAACTACAATGAGGTATCACCTCACACCAGTCAGAATGGCCGTCATTCAAAAATCCACAAATGACAAATGCTGGAGAGGCTGTGGAGAAAGGGGAACCCTCCTACACCGCTGGTGGGAATGCAGTTTGATGCAGCCACTATGGAAAACAGTGTGGAGATTCCTCAAAAGACTAGGAATAGACTTACCATATGACCCAGGAATCCCACTCCTGGGCTTGTACCCAGGAGGAAATCTACTTCAGGATGACACCTGTACCCCAGTGTTCATAGCAGCACTATTTACAATAGCCAAGACATGGAAACAACCTAAATGTCCATCAACAGGTGACTGGATAAAGAAGATGTGGTATATTTATACAATGGAATATACTCAGCCATGAAAACCGACAACATAATGCCATTTGCAGCAACATGGATGCTCCTGGAGAATGTCATTCTAAGTGAAGTAAGGCAGAAAGAGAAAGACAAATACCATATGAGATCGTTCATATGTGGAATCTAAAAAACAAAAACAAACAAACAAACAAAAACAAAGCATAAATACAGGACAGAAATAGACTCATGGACAGAGAATACAGACTTGTGGTTACCGGGGGGGGGGTAGAGGGTGGGAAGGGATAGACTGGGATTTCAAAATTGTAGAATAGATAAACAAGATTACACTGTATAGCACAGGGATATATACACAAAATGTTATGATAAATCACAGAGAAAAAAATGTGAGAATGAGTCTGTATATGTCCATGAATGACTGAAAAATTGTGCTGAACACTGGAATTTGACACAACACTGTAAAATGATTATGAATCAATAAAAAATGTAAAAAAAAATCAGTTGTATTTCTTTACACTAACAATGAATCAACAGAAAAAGAAAGTAAAGAAACAATCCCCTTTAAAATAGCACCCAAAGTAATAAAATACCTAGGAATAAATCTAACCAAGGAGGTGAAAGAACTATACACAGAAAACTATAAACCATTGATGAAGGAAATTAAAGAAGACTTTAAAAAATGGAAAGATATCCCATGATCTTGGATTGGAAGAATCAATATTGTTAAAATGATCACACTGCCCAAGGCAATCTACAGATTTAATGCAATCCCTATCAAATTCCCCAGGAGATACTTCACAGAACTAGAACACATCATAATAAAATTTATGTGGAACCACAAAAGACCTAGAATTGCCAAAGCATTACTGAAGAGAATGAAAGAGGCTGGAGGAATAACTCTCTCAGACATCAGACAATACTACAGAGCTACAGTAATCAAGACAGCCTGATATTGGTACAAAAACAGACATATAGACCAATGGAACAGAACAGAGAGCCCAGAAGTGAACCCACAAATTTTGGTCAACTAATCTTTGACAAAGGAGGCAAGAATACAATGGAATAAAGACAGTCTCTTCAGCAAATGGTGTTGGAAAACTGGTCAGCAGCATGTAAAGCAATGAAGCTAGAACACTCCCTTACACCATACACAAAAATAAACTCAAAATGGATCAAAGATTTAAACATAAGACAAGATACAATAAACCTCCTAGAGGAAAACATAGGCAAAACATTATCTGACATACATCTCAAAAATGTTCTCCTAGGGCAGTCTACCCAAGCAATAGAAATAAAAGCAAGAATAAATAAATGGGACCTAATTAAACTTACAAGCTTCTGCACAGCAAAGCAAACCATAAACAAAAGAAAAAGACAACCTACAGAATGGGAGAAAACTTTTGCAAAAGATGAAACTGACAAAGGCTTGATCTCCAGAATACATAAGCAACTCATACAACTTAATAAGAAAAAAACAAACAACCCAATCCAAAAGTAGGCAAAAGACCTAAACAAGCAATTCTCCAAGGAAGACATACAAATGATCGATAGGCACATGAAAAAATGTTTAATATCACTAATTATCAGAGAAATGCAAATCAAAACTATAATGAGGTATCACCTCACACCAGTCAGAATGGCCGTCATTCAAAAATCCACAAATGACAAATGCTGGAGAGGCTGTGGAGAAAGGGGAACCCTCCTACACCGCTGGTGGGAATGCAGTTTGATGCAGCCACTATGGAAAACAGTGTGGAGATTCCTCAAAAGACTAGGAATAGACTTACCATATGACCCAGGAATCCCACTCCTGGGCTTGTACCCAGGAGGAAATCTACTTCAGGATGACACCTGCACCCCAATGTTCATAGCAGCACTATTTACAATAGCCAAGACATGGAAACAGCCTAAATGTCCATCAACAGATGACTGGATAAAGAAGAAGTGGTATATTTATACAATGGAATACTATTCAGCCACAAGAACCAATAACATAATGCCATTTGGAGCAACATGGGTGCTCCTGTAGAATGTCATTCTAAGTGAAGTACGCCAGAAAGAGAAAGAAAAATACCACATGAGATCGCTCATATGTGGAGTCAAAACAAACAAACAAACAAACAAACAAACAAAGCATAAATACAAAACAGAAACAGACTCATAGACATAGAATACAAACTTGTGGTTGCCAAGGGGGCGGAGGGTGGGAAAGGATAGACGGGTTTCAGAACTGTAGAATAGGTTAACAAGATTATACTGTATAGCACAGAGAAATATATACAAGATCTTATGGTAGCTCACAGAGAAAAAAAATATGTTCATATATGACTGAAAAATTGTGCTCTACAGTGGAATTTGACACAACATTGTAAAATGATTATAAATCAATTAAAAATGTTTAAAAAAAAAAGATGATCTTCAAATATTAAATAAGGACTGCAACAGACCCCTTTGGCTCCCCAGGACATCCATTAATTCTAGGACACCTTGACAAATATTTTAATTAATCATGGTCTTCATGACCAGTGAAGCCCAGGAGTACATGTGGGCCTCAGCTCTGACCCACTAAGCTCCACACACAAATCTAGGAGGGAATAATCCTACAAACGTTGAATTATAGATGTCATATCAATGTATCTAGATGTTAATCAACAAGGAGACAGAAACTCATCAATGGATAACCCACAAAGGCCAATCATCCTGTAGACAGAAACTCACAGACAGGTGCTAAAATCAGTGGGCAAAAGCTTGATGAGAAACAGGACGTGTATACAAATCTCATGGTATCTCCCCACAAATTACTTACTCACTACAAAGGGAGTAATGGGAACTTTACAAGGGAGAGACCTCAGAAGCACTATCTTTACCAAACGAGCAGTCACTGTCACCAATATTGAGACAGACAGACGTATGCCTCCTGACACGGTGCACCAAGGACACACCAGTACTTCTGTGCTATTCCTGCCAGAAATGCACAAAACAAATCTAGTTATGCAGGAATGTCTGACGAGGCAAAGAGAGGGACATTCTACGAAATGAATGGCCTCTACTTTTCAAAAATGTCAAGATCAGGAAGATGAAGACAGGCTGAGATACTAGATTAAAGGAAAACAAGCTATAACAAATAAAGGTAATCTGTGATCTTGGATCATCAGATTAAAAATGGTTGGAAAAAGATGGCTCAAAGGGACATGACTGCCACCTATGAGGAAACTAAGTATGGACTGTGGACTCAATAACAGCAATTTATTAATGTCAAATGTCTTGACCTTGATCATGATAGTATGACCAAATAGTAGAATATTCATGTTTTAAGGAAAGGCATAATGAAGTATTTAGGAGTAAAAGGGGATAATGTCCCCAACTTTCATATAATAAAGAAAATAAAATGTGTATGTGTACAAAGAGTGAGAGAGGAAGATAAAATGTAAAAAGTTGGTGATTCTGGGTAAAGGGTCCCCAGGAGTTTCGGGAGTTCCTTGTCCTATTCTTGAAAGTTTCTTGTAAGTTTTAAATGTCACTAAAATAGTGTCATAGAAAAAAAAATCACAGCTGGAAAAAAATTAATCCACAATATTTGTGTCACAGTGCACCAGCTGAGTGGAATTTTGACATTTCTCTAACCCATTCTATCTCCTTTAGGGGCCAGTGTGCATCATTTTGAAGCAGGCTTCACTATGTTCCGGAGAGAGTACTTGAGTGGCCACTGTTAGGCGTGTCTGCATAGGGTGACACTTGAAGGGTGCTTTCCCTCGAGGCCTTGATGTAGCCAGACCTGAAGGGGACAAAACGGACTAAAAGCTCAGTGGGAGAGAAGCACCAAGAACTGCTCCAGAAGTGACAGGACAGCCAATGTTCTGTTATTCAAATTATGTGTCCTATTTTAATACATTTAGAAAATTCCCTAAAAACAATAATGCAACATATTTTTTTGACAATGTGAACCCCTGAGCTGCCATCACATCATAATTAAAAAAAAATTTTAGCTTGAAGCAAGAGAACTCTGCAGTAGCATTTAAATCTCCGCAGTAGCATTTAATTTTTTTTCCAGAGGTAAACAGAGAGATAATGCGCTTTTCCAGAAGACAAAAGAAAAAGAGCAAAGCTAAAATCCTCATCTGCAGTTTTGTACACTCATTGATTCTGTGAGCATTGTATAACCACCTACTGGGTACCCAGTAGACAAAGGCTCTTGAAACTCTAAATCCCAGTACCTGGCATTGAAGATGCACTTACTGGCTCTCTAATTGGCATGTCAGAGTCACACATCCGGACTGCAGTCCTGATTCTCACATCATCCTCCCAACCCTGCTCAACATCCTGTCCTTCTCATCTCAGAAAGCAGTAATGTCGTTTCCTAGTTGCTCAGGCCCCAAAACCTTAGAGACAGTCATCATTCTTCTCTTCATCTCACACCCAGTACATAAGCCAAGAGCAAATTCTGTCTGTTCCAACTTCAAAATACATCCCAAATCTGACCACATCACTCCTCCTCCACTTCTACCTCTCAGAAGCACCAGGAAATCTCACCTGGATTGTTAAACCGGCATCTACCTGTTCATACAGCATTTGCCCTTGCTCCCTGCCTTCTGCCCGCACACAGAGGATAGAACGACCTTGTCTGAAAAGGATGGTCAGGGCTTTAGTCTGCTCGTGCTGCCATAAAAAGTGCTAGCATCTGGGGGGCTTAAACACAGACATTTCTTTCCTTCCTGCAGTCCCAGTGGCTAGAAGTCCAAGATCAAGGTGTTGGCAGGAAGCTCCCCTCCTCGGCTGGTGGATGGCTGTCCTCCTCCTGTCTTCACATAGTCCTCTCTCTGCCCAAGTCTGTGTCCTCATCCCCTCCTGTTACTAGGGCTGCCATCATGTTGGATGCGGGCCCACCCATATGACTGAATTTTACCTAAATTTGCTCCTTAAAGGCCCCACCTTCAAATACAGTCATATTCTGAGGTCCCAGGGGTTCAGACTTCAACCTGTGAATTTTTGGAAGGCACATTTCAGCCTATAAAAGCCAGAGCACACACTCCTCTTGAAGCTTCCAGTGGCCTCCCTTAACACTCTGCAGAAAAGGCAAAGTTCCTAGAGTGACCTCCAAGCCCTTGAGGATCTGATCCTAAGACCACTGTGACCTTGATTCTGCCCCCTCCTCCCTCCTCTCCCACCCCCACCCAGCTTCTTTGCTCTTCCTACAACATGCCAAGCACATGCCAGCTCGACGTTCCTTCTGCCTGGATCTCTCTTTCCCCAGAAATCCGCAGGGGCTTTACCTCATTGTCTTCAAGTCTATGTACAAATTTCACCATAAGGTGAGGCCCCTCCCCAACTAACTGCTCTGTATATAATAGCCAACAAGCCCCAGTAAACCTCATTCAACCCCCTCTGCTGTTTTCCATAGCCTTCACCTCCATCTGCCATTATTTACCTTTTTATCTCCACATTATTTACATTTATTCATTGATTTGCTCATTGTCTCTTCCCCCAACTCAATTTCAAGTTTCTCAAGGCACCACTTATGTCAAGTTTGCTGACCATTGTTCCCCCAGCTCTTAGAACACTGCATGACTCAGAGGATGCACTGGGCAAATATTTGTTGCAAGCTCAAAGAAAATTAACTAATTTTATTGGCTTGTACTAGGCTCTGGGAGAAATATAAAACTAACTAGCACAGTCCTGCCTTCAAGTAGAAAACTTTATAGTCTTGAGTGGTAAGAAATCATTTATGAGTTCCCATGGTTTTTTTAACGTGAAGAAATAAAGAGGGAACACCCAATTTGTTGCATTTGTATATTACTTTTTAGATTATATCTAGCATGTGATCAACTCAAAAATAAACTAACCAATACTAACTAAGAAAGGGAAAAGCAACATTCTTTTTAGGTTTGCAAGGTGACTTAAGAGTATTTTCTAGCCAATTCATTTCCTTGAGACATCTAACAATTTCTATGACGGCATGTACTTCTTTATTATAAAGTTTGTGAGGCACAGAGAAGACATTTTAAAAAGAATTATGCCTGGTGAATGGTGTAATTGCCCCTTTCTATAGAACTAAATCTGCCACAAAACATATCACCACTCTATGGTTATTTTTAGGTTTCTTTTTTTAGACTATAAATATATACAACTCCCAATGGCATCCGCCCACTCTTGTTAACTCTGCCTGGATAATTCCTATTTACATCGTTGGTTCCAAAGTTTAATCTCTCTAAAGAGATCTCCATGGGCCCAGGGGGGAATTGTCTGAAAGACCCTAATAGGTGGTATCACTTCATTTAATGGCATTTAGTGACAGCAAAGGCTGAAATTCTGAAGTGGAAAGGAAAGCCTTAATTCCACTCCTAATTATCATGATTAAGCTCTGACATTTGATTTGCTCCTTTTATTTGGGACTCTTGCTGTCTTCCGCCATCTACAATCAACGTGCTGGGAAGGCTCTGTGTGGTAATGAGCAGAACTGGGCTGACAGAAGGCATTCTCCCAGCCACACACTCTACAGGCAGCCAAAGATCTCCATGCATGGTTATCCCACCATGGTGGGCTATTTCAAGCCCCCAGGCCTTGGCCTGGGATGTTTCCAAAACACTGAAACATCTCACTTGCCTATTTGCTTACCTAACTCCTGATCATTTTTCCTGACCCAGCTCAAGTTATCTGCTCCAAAGTCCTCCTTTTGACTTTGTCCTCAGACCGTGAGTTACTCCCTTCCCAGTGCTCCATGGCACTTAGCTCAACCCTGAATACTATCATTAATCATCATATCAGACATATTAGGCTAGGTTATGTTACAGTAACAACCAACTCCTCAAATCTTTGTTATGTATAAACAAAGGCTTACTTCTCTTTCAAGTGAAGTCTGTTCAGATAATGGTGATTCTGCAGGACACCCATTCCCCATGCAGACTCAGTGATCCCAGCAAACAGCTGTACCAACTGGAACACGGAGTCTATTCATCCAGAAGAACAGGACCATTCATTTGGAAGAACAAGACAGGAAAACACTTGCCAGAAGTGAAATTCCATCCACAGCCCATTGGCCAGAAATGGTCACTCTGGTCCTGCCTGACTGTAAATGTGCACCTGGGGGAAAAGCTTAAAATGTGGATGAATGTAACAAGTTTGAGCACAGTGAATTTTGATATACTCTGTCTAGTCAAGGTAAGTATCCCTAACAATAGAATGTGAGCATCTTGACTGGAGGAAGGAATCGTAATTACTCATGTCACGTCTCTCTTCTCAGTCCTGAACACAGTGCCTGTGCCCTAGAAGGTGCATTCAATCAATATTGAATGAATGAATGAATAATTCAGACTAATTGAGATCAACTGCCTGAAACTGAGAATGAGTCCAGCCTCTCTAAAAGTATATGGTCACCCAATATCAGAAATAAATCAAGATTTGTTTAAAAGGTACAAAACAGCTATTAAGAAAGCATTGGAATTGGCTGTAGCACTTCATAAATATTTGATGATTGAGCAAATGGATGGATGGATAGATGGATGGATGGATAGATGGATGGATGGACGCATGAATGGGTGGATGGATAAATGGATAAATGGATGGATGGATGGAAAGGTGGATGCTGTAAGGGTGGATGAATGGTTGGCCAGACTAATTTCCCATCCCTATTGCCAATGATCCTACTCTTGCTCAAATCATCATCATTATCACCCAAGTGATTAAAGTTTCCACTATAATGAACATTATTGTCTACAATCTTTTTTTCTTCTTAATATATTCTCTATGCTAATGTCAGAATCATCCTTCCAAAACTCAGATTAAATCCTGACATCACACTATTTTCTTAAAAATATAAAAATCATTCCATCATTTGAAAACAGAAAAACATTCAAAGTCCTTCATGTAATATTCGAGATCCTTTGCTACTGGATTGGAACTTGTGCCTCTACCATCCTCCACCTGCCTCCACCTACCACTGTCCTCCCACGCAGACCCAATTATTAGCTTTGGCCACAAAGATGTGCTATTTGCTATTTTCTGAAAAGGATGTGCATCTTCTCATTTCTGATCCTCTGCTCATTTTTTTTCCCTTTTCCTCCCTATCACAAAACATTGAAGTCTACTGGTATTTCCTCTTTAAAGCCTTCCCAGTCATCACTCCCTTCTGTGTTCTCTCATTATACCTAATCTACACTTTTAAAACAAATACTGCACTTTGGATAATATGCTTTGCATTTGGATTTCAAACATTAGAGCTGGAAAAGGGACACTCGAGTTGTATAACGCGTATCTATTCAATGGTATTTTCTTAAAAGCAAGGACCGCATTTGACTTAAGATAGTGCATTACACATCATAAGAACACAACCACTCACCATTTCATTCAACACATACTACTGAGTGTCAAATTTGGTCAGGCAGTGAACAAAACAATTATCATTTGTAGAAACAAATTAAATCCTAAGTAGAGTTCTGTTCCCCAGAGCCCTCTGTCATTTTCACATAGTGAACAATATCATGTGATGGTTATATCATTAATATAGCTGGCTTTGTGATTAAATGTAACTTCATTATCTTGTCCAGATGTCTACAGCATTTTTGAGATATATACTTCAAAAGAGTGAACCAGAGATCTTCACTGGGAAATACTTCCCAGATAATATCTCACATCCATTTCTCAGGAGATTAGATTGCCACTCTGTGTGTTTTATGGAAGTTTTTATTGGCCAGCCTGACCTTTTGGATATAGACTTGTACTGGTTACAAGATGCAGAAGTTGGGCTCCCCATTGCTGGTGTGCATTTATTGCTACACACAGTCCCATGACTCAAGACGAAACGTGTGGTGTTTTTAAGATGATCCTTAATCTTTTCAATGGCCACATAAAATTGTTCTTGTGCTCACTGGGCTTTTGTTTTACTTCTTGTTTTCAAACCATTAGTATAGCAAAATGTGAATACTTTCAAATAGCTTCTATTTTCTTCACGGTGGTGAAGTCGGTGTCATAACATACGCTGCAATTCCTGCCTCTGGATTTAATAGCACAGAGCCAGTTCTCCACGATAAGCAAAACTTCTCCCCTCAGACCGGCCCCGGAACTCCCATTAAAGTTAATGGAGACAATTATGTCCACAAACCAAAGGGAAAATAGACCCCTTCATTTGTAAATTAGCCTGATTCCAGGAGGTTTTCTATGTCAAATCAAGAAAGAATAACATGAAAACACGTCAATCAAGACTCCCTCTATTTAATTGTCTGAAATAAACATTCATTTGGGCAGCCTCCCATCCCCTCCAGGAAGAAAAAGAGAGACAGCAAACTCGCAACAGCTACTTGGAACGTTAGCCTGTGAACCTCCTCCACTATTTCCCCCCCAAGCTTTTTCGGTAAATGATAAATGGTGAGTCTGTTGATTGCTTTTGGAGATCCCACAAAGCTTTATAGATCAGGTGCCACTTTCCAGAAGCCATTTCCTTGGAGAATAGACCAGCTTGTTCTCAACTGTGCTCATGGTTTTTTCAGAAAGAATGGAAGTAATATCTTTTCTCCCCCTACATTACAAAAAGCTGAAAAGTGTGTTTCCAATTTCTAAAAACATCTAAATTGAGTTCCGACGAATAATAAGCTGACTGTCTCTGATGGGGCTGACACACCCAACAGCCCGTGCCCGGAACTGTACCTGTAATGACAGTCACCTTTGGAGTGGCTTCCCTTCTGGGGAAAGGACACTCAGCAAGTATCCAGGCATCCTTGAGGTATGGGGACCAGAGGGACACTTCTGATGCAACAGTCGAGATTCACCTGCCATTCGGCCCTCCATGTAAAACTAATATATTTCAAAAATAAAAGGAGGCATGGAGATTTATTTCCACGTACATAGAGTGTTCCCCCGGGATGCTCTGTCATCAGCATCCTTCCACCAGCCCTGGCCCCTCTTCTTCCACACCACAGTGACTCAGGGCGTGACACACAACAGGACCACGTGCTGGATTCCACCTGAGCACTGTGCCTTCTTAGGACGTTCTGCCCCTACTTGACAACAGTGCTGTAGCCACACCTGCTTGGTCCTGGCAGCCTGAGTTTCCGAAAGGTCACCTAAGAAACAGTGAAATTGTCATATTGTTTCTATGTTCAAAGTCAAACCTGTTCTGTTTAAAAAAAAAAGGGGGGGAGTGTTTCAAACCCAGTATTAAATCTACAGAGGATACTAAAAATTGGTACATTAATACATTTCATTAAGATACACAATCAGAACAAAACTAAGGGGAAAAAAGCTTTTGAAATACAGTAAGACTGATTACAGCATTGTTGATAATAATGGTTTTGATTCACAACAGTGAATTGCACTCCCGTGCCTGTGCAAACTTACTATAGAGTGGTCATTAAATACTTGTTAACTCAATGCAGGGCAAATAAATGATAGGACTTTCCTAGTTTGAAACTTTAATTCCTTTTAGATAAAGAAATATAATGCTCCTAAGATGCTGGCAGTCAGACAGCAGTTACCTTTGCAGGGATGAGGTAGACACTGGGAAGGGACATCTCATGGGATGCTAGGGATACTGATCTGGCTAGTGGCCATACCTACCTGGAGAGACACATGTGCATGTCTGTGTGCACAAAATATACACATATATTTGTAAAATATATATATTCAAGTTGTAAATACATGTACAAATATTTGTTTGTATATATATGTATACAAATTCATCCAGATAAACACTTAAGATTAGTGTTACACTTTACTATATTTGTGATAGTCTCAATTTTTAAAAACGGTCAGGGACAGTAACATGAGGCTTCTGACCTATGGAAAATCTGTTTTGTTCTCCATCCAGAAGGCCCTTGGACTACTTTTGCTTTGGGAGAATGCTTTACCCCCAGCCTGTTTATCTGTAATTTGATGAGTATTTACATATGCCTCCTGTTTCCCACTAGCTCCCGCTTCAATGATGTATAATTCCTACATAACTGCTTGAATTTGTTTAATTTTTTCTGGGGGGAAATAAACACAACTTGAAGGTTCAAATTAAAAACCTAAAAGAACATAAGTATATACATTTTCAAACACATTTAGACATACGACAATAAGACTTTTTCAGTACAACATCAAGTTGGTCATTTGGCAAGTGTTTTCAGAGTCTTCAGATTATCTAATTAAAGATGCACCCAGAATAACGTGGAAACACTCTCTCGAATTTGCAGTATTGATGGGTCCTCTTTCCAAGCAACTTTTTACTGCACATATAGAGTATCCAGCCACCCCGTGCCAGACTCCCAAGGGAGTGTGCTTTTAGAGAAAGGGACCCGATTTCCTCTTTAAAAACGAAAGACTGCAATGAGGTCCAAGGTCATCATCAACTTTGTCTTTCTATATTTCAGTTAAAGATGGCTTTTCTTGCATGAGCAGCACATCTGAAGTCTTCAACTTGATGTAAGAGAATAATAATTACAGAGACAGATTTTTTACATTTTTAACATCTTGCCTACACAAAAATGATTTTGCTTTCCTTTTCCAATTCAATGATTGTCTCATATGATGAACTGTCAACAAATATTAGAAGCAAAGAACTTGACTTGTTCATATGGTGGCAAGTTGAGTACACCTCTCTGGCTCTCAATAACCATTAATGAATGGCTTTGAAACCAATAAAATTAATTGATATCTCCAATACCCCAGAGTTAATGCTCCTTCACAAAGTGCTCATCTCCATTTTAGGAGTCTGCACTATCCCTAAAATTTTCTTAGAAGTTATGATCAGACCACCCTTGACAATACAAGTTCAGCCTAATATTTTGACCAAACTGGATGAAAACGATGAAAACTCAAAGACTGAAACTCAGCTTTGAGCTTGCTCTATGTTCATAAAGGACCAAAAATGAAGGAGGCATATTAGGCTAAGCTTCTCTCACTAATCTGCTGGCAGGATTAGTGCAGTTACTTTAGAGGAATAATGAACTTGAGATACTGTCTTAACCTAAAGCTGGAATTTTCTGATACTGATTAAGCGTCTCCATGAACTACATTGATTTGCATTGCTGGACCAAAGATATCCATCATTTATTCCCCATCAAATATCCCTTCTTAAAGAATCTGCCTCATCCATAGTCCAGAAGGGGCAAATTTACCCACCACTCCTGCCAGGATTGGGGAAGGCAGAACCCAATCTAGACTGGGCTGTCAGCTCCTCCAAGGCAGGAATTTGGGACTGAGAAACAGACTGAATCAGTCAGCTAGTGTTGGAACTGAAGATTCATATACAGTTAGATCCACATGGCATGCAGAGCCAAATACTAGGCAAAGTTATCTTAAGGTGGGAAGCCCCATAAAAAAAAAGACTAACAGGACCCCCAGGCAGGGCCAGTGCTATACTGCCAGCAACATTCGGTTCCCTAGCCCAGGGGCTCTATCTCAGTTTTTGACTCTCAAAGGGCTTACTTCTAGGAAAAGTGGAATTTACCCCTAAAATTCTATTGGTTCCCTGAACTCACTCCTGATTGGTCCATTTGTAGTACTTCATTTGCATGGATCTCACTCTTGTTGGTTATTTCTCTCATTCCTGATTGTTCCATTTCCCTCACTCCTGATTGGTTATTTCTTTCACTCCTGATTGGTCCATTTCTACAAAGCTTGTTCCTAATTAGTCAACTTTTTTTATATCTTATTTGCATATGATGTTGCAAAGTATAAACTGGCAGCCTATAAAAGCCTGTGTAACCCTACAGACAGGGTCCAGAGCTTGGAGCGTTAACTCCTCTGGGCCCTCTGGCATAATAAACCTGACTTCTCCAACTCTCCAAGTGCTCCTTGGTCTCTTGCCCGGGTCCAGGTTGCTGTCACAACTGAGCAGTAACACCGAGCTGTAACACTGAGTTGTAATACATTTTTCTGCAACAATCTTAGTCCATTTGAGTGGCTATAACAGAATACCATAGACTAAGTGGTTTATAAGTTGAGTCATTTCTTACAGTTCTGAAGGCTGGAAAGTCCAAGGTCAAGGTGTCAGCAGGTTTGGGGTCCTGGTTCACAGATGACTGGCTTTTTTTTTTTTTTCTGTGTTCTCCCTCACAGGGCAGAAGGGTCAAGGGAGATTTCTGTAGCCACTTTTATGTGGTACCAATTCCATTCAGGGAGGGCCCCACTCTCATGACCTAATCACCTCCCAAAGCCCACACCTGCTAATGCCATCACATTGGGGGTTAGGTTTCAACATATGAATTTTGGGGGAACATATTCAGTCTAATCTAGTGATGGATAGCAGAAACAAGGAGACTAAGAAAGCAGGTTAACCGAGTGGGGAATATAGGATATTCCAGAAGGAAGAAGATAGGGGTGGGCCCAGAAAGAGCTGGATGGAGACATCCAATGCCTTACAGCTTCCTAGTTCCTGTGACACATGGCTGCCCTTTTGGCCACTGGGTTTTAAAAGATTACCTGTGGTCATCCACAGTGGCTGCACCAACCTGCATTCCCACCAGCAGTGTAGGAGGGTTTCCTTTTCTCCACAGCCTCTCCAGTCATTTGTGGACTTTTGAATGATGGCCCTTCTGACTGGTGTGAGGTGATACCTCATTGTGGTTTTGATTTGCATTTCTCTGATAATTAGTGATATTAGGCATTTTTTCATATGCCTATTGATCATTTGTACTTCTTCATTGGAGAACTGTTGGTTTAGGTCTTCTGCCCATTTTTTGGTTGGGCTGTTATTCCTCAAAAGACTGGGAATAGACTCACCATATGACCCAGTGATCCCACTCCTGGGCTTGTATCCAGAAGGAAATCTACTTCAAAAAGACACCTGCACCCCATTGTTCATAGCAGCACTATTTACAGTAGCCAAGACATGGAAACAGCCTAAATGTCCATCAATAGGTGACTGGATAAAGAAGACATGGTATATTTATACAATGGAATACTACTCAGCCATTAAAAATGACTACACAATGCCATTTGCAGCAACGTGGATGTCCCTGGAGAATGTCTCTCTAAGTGAAGTAAGCCAGAAAGAGAAAGAAAAATACCATATGATATCACTCATATGTGGACTCAAAAGAAAGGAAGGAAGGAAGGGAAGAAAAGAAAAGAAAAAGACAAATGAACATAAATACAAAACAGAAGCAGACTCATAGACATAGAATACAAACTTGTGGTTTCCCCGGGGCAGAGGGGTGGGAAGGGACAGACTCGGAGTTCGAAATTTGTAGATACTGACAAGTTTATTTAGAATAGATAAACAAGATTATACTGTATAGCACAGGGAAATGTATGCAAGATCTTGTGGTAGCTCACAGTGAAAAAGTATGTGACAATGAATATATGTATGTTCCTGTATAACTGAAAAATTGTGTTCTACACTGGAAATTGACACAACATTGTAAACTGACTACAACTCAATAAAACAAAATTAAAAAAAAAAAAAGATTACCTGTGGTCATAGCCAACCTCACCCTTGGTTTTGCCAGTGTGAAAGTGATGAATACAAGTCAGTCTCATGATCCAGCACACACACACACACACACACACACACACACACAACCATTCATGCAATTGGTACATAAAACTGGTACAGAATTGAATTAGCCAGAAAAAACTCAACTCGGTTTGTATTAGGAAAGAACAGAGCTGTTCAAGGTACGGACAGGAGGGGACAAACACTTAGGACAAACTGCTTTGGTGAGAAATTTAAGATACATTGAGAAAACAAAGTAAGACTGAAGGATACTGAATGAGATACTGGGAATGATTTTACAAAGCTTTGCTATTATGTCTAATGGAATTCTCAGCAACTCTTCAAGTTGTTTTTGTAAAGATATTACTTTCCAAGGCTTTCTTAGGAAATAGACTTGCCTGAGATCCTGTTCTAAGACTGGACAGAGGGAGGCTCAGTTTTACTTGGGTCAGGGAAACCCCTCCCTCTTTTCTGGATCAGCATTTTTCAACGGAACTCTGATAGCATTTTTTCATGGGACAGTTCATTATTGTTCAAGATTATCCCTTAGACTGCAGGAGGTTTAGCAGCCCTGACCCCTGGGCTCTGATGACAGACTACCTCCCGGCTATTGTGACAACTAAACACACCCTTCACATATTCCCAAACGCCCCCAGGGTGGAAGACGATGTTGCCCATGGTTGATCCCCTGATGTACACATTGCTCATTGGTTTCCATTCATTGCAATGAAACAATTTCAGATGAAGACAGTGCTAATAAATAAGAAGGGTGGAGCATTTTGATCCTTCCTAAAGTATTCACCTCAGTGACATGCAGGATCTCAGGGAGCAAACCAGATGCCGTTTGCTCCTTCACGCATGATGATTGAATAGAAACATGAGATACTATCCTCCTGGTCTTGCGCAAAATCCCATGGCTGAAAGTGGGTAATGACAATGAAAATCAACAGGCAGATAGCAGAGCTGGCCTTTGATGAGGGACACATGATGGACAAGAAGAAGAAAATGGGCTTCAGTGTAAGATGAGGGCTAGGGGAAGATGATATGAAAATTCATGACCCCTCAAAAAACAAAAGCAGGATGAACACATCCTGTTATATCACATCCTGTAATACCAAAGCTAAGAGCAGAATTGAAAGCTAGTATTTTGATTGCTCACTGTACTGGGGTCTAGTTAGAAGTTGCTATAGTTCCTGGACCAAGAAAAACAAGCATCGCTTTATAACATGAAGTTCTTAAAAAGAGTAATTCAGATAAAAATTTATTTTAAAAACAAGATTTGTGCATTTGTTCTTCCGTTTGCCTCCTGGGATGTTCCTCTCCCAGATCAGCTTAGGGGTGGCTTGCTCACCTCCTTCAAGGCTGTGTGAAGATGCCAGCTTGCTTCTCAGCGAGGCCTCTCACACTCTCCAATTTAAAACAGTGACGTCCACACTGCACGAATCACTGTCTGTGTTGGTTTCAGGATGGTGATATAGGAGGAGCCTGAACGCACCTCCTCCCTCAAATACTGAATCCACGGCTACCTACAGAACAATTCCCTCTGAAAAAGTGACTCCTATACATCAGGCAGTGACAGCACACACACACACAAACACACACACACACACACGAAAGTGAGTAGGAGGGGCTGAGACACAAACTCACCCCAAACCCCACAGCTGGTGCAGCAACCCACACGTGGGTGGGAACTCAAGACCCTGAGATTCTCCCTGAGGAGCAAAGGGTTGGAACCCACATCAGGCACCTCAACTTTTAAAACCTGCACCTAAAAGATGAGCCTTGAAAACATCTGGCTTTGAAAGCCAAAGGGGCTCACATCCATGAGACCCACCAGGCTCTAGGAAAATGAGAAAAGGTTCTTAAAATGCCAGCATGAATGGACTCACCTGCTCTAGGATCCAGTGTGAAGGCAGCTGACTGAAAGGTGCCCAGGATTTCTGTGAAAGAAGTTTATTTGTTTATCTTAAAGCATTGGCCTGAGGGGCATTCTGGGAAACTCCCTGGAGACAACGGCCGGCAGACACCATCTTTGCACTCGCCCTCTGCCTCGCTCCAGCTCACCTGTATACCCTGGATAGGGACTTGTACTCTCCTCTGGTGCCCCAATTTTGGTGGCTGCCACCTATGAGACACGTCTAGCTCGCCAGGCCCTGGTGGCCAGCGGGGCTGACACTTGTGGTTGCATGGGACGTACATATTTGCATCCTTTAAAAGTTGCCACCTGAGGGTCTGGCTTCCAATCAGCCTGAATCTAGCTGCTGATGGAAATCCTCCCCCTGATAGGTTTTGGCACACCCTCAGCTACTAAGAGCCACTAAAAAATAAAACAGGCTTCTTGGACAATCACAAAGGTTTGAGACACAACTAGGAGCTAGGGCAACGCTGAACCATGAAGTTCGTCTTCCGCATGAGGCCACTCCTTACAGATCAGGAGAGGTGGCTTTTTTATCTAATGCACAGAAACCAACCTGGAGAGTCAAGGAAAGTAAAGACATAGAGGAACACGTTCCAAATGAAGGAGCAAAGACAAAACCTCAGAAAAAGACCTTAATGAAATTATCACTGTCCTCTTATCCACTCTTCCCCACAGCTCTTACCACCATTCAGGATCCCACGGGTTCACCCATTTATTGGCCGATCCCATCACTATAATATAAACCCCAAGACGGCCAGGACTTACGGTCTGTCTTTTCACTCAGTGCCTACAAAAGGACTTGGGAATAGTAAGCACTTAGTAAATATTGACCAAAGGAATGAATGAGTGAATGATGGATTTAGGAATAATTCAGATAGGTAAATATATATTAAACGCATTGCAAATAATTAAAGAAGGCTAATGATGTTTAGGCTAGCTCTTTAGTTCTTGGAGGTTGACAACGTGGAAAACAAACATGATCCCCCCAAATCATCCCATAATTGTATGTCTCAGGCTGGCTCTGACCACAGAGAAAGTCCCTAGGCCTCACCTCCACCAGGTCAAGGAGAAGTTTGTTGGAGCAGTGATGCCCTCTTCTGGTAGTTCCCGGCAGCACACACAGAGGCAGAAAGGCACACCTGCATCCCTTCAAGCAGGGTTTCTTCTTTCTTTTCTTTTTTTATTGAAGTATAGCCAGTTACAATGTGTCAATTTCTGGTGTACGTCACAATGTCCCAGTCATGCATATATATATATATATTCATTTTCATATTCTTTTTCACTAAAGTTTATTACAAGATATTGAATATAGTTCCCAGTGCTATACAGAGAAAATTAGTTTTTTAATCTATTTTTATATATAGTGGTTAACATTTTGCAAATATCAAACACAAGCATTGCTTAACTTGCCATTTTTGACACTTAGTAAGTGTATAGTTCAGATACATTTCATGGCATCACGTACATTCACATTGTTGTGCAGCTGTCACCACCATCCCTCTCCAGGGCTTTTCTCATCTTCTCAAATGTCACCCTGTACCCATTAAATGACAGCTCCCCATTTCCCCCTCTCCCACCTCCTGGCAACCACCATGCTACTTACTGTCTCTTGAATTATGAATTCAAGTAGTTATGTTTCATTATTAATTGTAACATTTTCAAAAGCTATCATACACCAGATCTGGAGACCACACTTGACCTACTTACAGTGAGTGGTCTGCAGCAGAGGGAGGTTTGTTTGTTTTGTTTTGTTTTTCGTTTTTTTTTTTTTTGAGGATTTCTTTCTTTAACTGGGGTGAGGGCAAGAGGGGATGAAGGTAGGTGGTGAATCATAGCCTTCATTTTTAGTGTGGAGCCATGGCTTCTAGAAACTTCCACCATCCATTCCTAATGATAGTCATTCAACAGACTTTTCCTGGGTACCCATATATGCCAGACACTATTCTAAACTCCTGGCACACATCAGTGATCAAAACAGACAAATATCCCTGTTTTTCTGGAGCTTCCTTCCTGGAGGAAATTTTAAAATATGATCTTAGACACTCTTCGATTATTTGACCTATTTCTGTTGATCAGAAAATTTTGCAATAGCATAGAGGACTGGAAAAGAGTTTGGAAATTTTTCTGGTGTATGCTTAGAATTCATCACTAAAAAATCCATCTGTGCTTCCACATACTGTATCCATTCAAGCCTGGTAGCCATGCCAGAAATACAGCCTCAGAGGTTTTCCTGCAGCAAGAGGTTGTACTAAGAAGTATGAGGGGATATAAACATGTGGGAGACACATCTGTAAACTTATTCGTGGGTGAGTTCCACCCCCACCACGGTTTCAGAGGAAAATACTATCACTGCTATGTTTCAATGTCATGCTGTCTGTGGCACCTGAGTTAAAGAGCATAGAGTTTGACTCTACCTTTTGCTAAATAAAAGTCCCTTGTGGTTCAGATGGGTGCACCATGAGGGCCAAAATGAGATGCAAAAAGCAAATGGTAGACTTGGTGGCATGGAGGATGCTTTAAGCCTGATCCTGGGAATCAGTGTCCTAGCAAGAAAAAGACTCACCCAAGGTCACCACAAATCCAGAGGTAGGACTGGATGCTCACTGCCTGTCGTCTGATCATTGGAGATCATACACTATTCTCTCTGTTTAGATTCACCTTTGAGGACCATGCTTTATGATCAAAGGCAGGGGACTGATTTATCTTGATTTCCACACAGCACAAGGCAGCCAGAGTGCAAAAGAGCTGGCATTTATATACAGAAAGTGACAAGTGTTTGTGCTGGACAAATGGCACATGTTGGAGACGGTGTGGCCCTCCTACATTGCTGGTGGGAATGTAAATTGGTAGAGCCACTATGGAGAACAGTATAGAGGTTCTTTCAAAAACTAAAAATAGAGTTACTGTATGTCCAGAAATCCCACTCCCGAATATATATCTGAAGAAAACATTAATTCAGAAAAGATACATGCACCCCATGTTCATAATGACACTATTTGCAATAGCCAAGACATGGAAGCGACCTAAATGTCCATCGACAGATGACTGGATAAAGAAGATGTGATTGATATGTATATCAATCAACATAAAATTCTATTACATATATATATAATGGAAAATTACTCAGCCATAAAAAAGAATGAAGTAATGCCGTTTGCAGCAACATGGATGGGCCTAGAGATTACCATAGTAAGTGAAATAACTCAGACGGAGAAAGACAAATATCATATGAGATCACTTACATGTGGAATCTAAGAAAAAGACACAAATGAACTCATTTACAAAACAGAAAAAGACTCACAGACATAGAAAACAAACTTATGGTTACTAGCGGGAAAGAAGGGAGGGAGGGATAAATTGGGAGTTTGGGATTAGCATATAGAAATTACTATATATAAAATAGATAAACAACAAGGTCCTACTGTACAGCACAGGGGACTATATTCAATAACTTGTAATAACCTACAATGAAAAAGAATATACATAATATACATATAACTGAATCACTATGCTGTACACTAGAAATTAACCCAGCCCTGTAAATCAACTATACTACAATAAAAAATAAATAAAATAAAATAAAATAAAATAAAATAAAATAAAATAAAATAGTTTGTGCTGAAGGAGAGAGGGGTGGAGCATGATGTCAGATATTCTGGTTAACCGAAAACACTTGGCAACATTTTGAGTTCCAGACTGCATTATACAGCTTCTTGTTTTCAGATATTTGGCACAATCCTCAGTCTTCTATTTTTAATTTTAGCCAAAAGGTGTCTAGAAAACTTCTATGAGCTTCTGAGATTTTTCTAGTCCTCAAAAGGTCTTAAAGAATAATATTTCAGTATGAGCTAGGTATAAATGATTCAGAAACATATGGATTATGTTTACTGGGATAGACTGGAGTTTCACACAAAGTGGGTTAAATACTTGGCTACATTCTGTGCTCTGGGTAGCCAAGTGTCTGGGGAAAGTGTGGTGCATGAGCACCACTGGGCTGCGTCCTGCCCCGTCCTGCTTTCATGTGCGTCTCTTCTTGTTTTTTCCTTTCAAGCTGCCAGGAACACGTGCTAGACCTCAGGTACAACATAAGGAATAATCGCCAACAGCTTGAGAACCCCCTACTTCCATTTCCCAGGGAGAATCTGGATTCCCCTGAGATTCTCTGTTCAGCAAATATGAACAAACACAGCAAAAAATCCACCCTGTGTTCTCAGCCACACCAAGGCAGTCTTTTTTCATAATTCATCCAGTTTCATCCAATGCAGCTTTCTGCTTGTCTGAGAAACAGGTCAGTGCAAGGGCCACAGGACCGGCTCTATAGTTGAGGGGCTCAGTGCAAAATGAGAGCGTGGGTCCTTTGCACAGTTAAGTATTAACACTGCCAAGTCAGCAAAAACAGCATTAAAAGCAGTGTGGAGAGTGTGGCCCATGAAGCCAGCCCTGCGTGGTGATGCCCTGAGGCATTTTCTCCCTTCACATTTCTTATTGCAAAGAAAAACAAGATGCTCGCAGAATAATCAATGTGTTAAAAACGCAGTTATGACCTGAGTTTACAGTTTAAGGATCTGGATTTCCCAAGCACTGTTAATTCAAATCAAAGGATAGGATGAGATACAAACAAAAATTTCAAATGGCATCACAGCAAGAATGAAAAGGCTGAAGTCTAGACTGAACCAACAAGCTCCAATTAGCAAAGTTCAGCAATTCCATTTTATATATAGTGACGTGTATCTATTAATCTCAAATGGAAAAGAATCTGAAAAATGTGTATGCATAACTGAATCGCTTTGCTCTACACACGAAACTAACATTATAAATCAACAACACTTCAATAAAAAATAAGAATTAAAAAAAAGAGTTAAGCAACTCCAGAAGAGTGGTTAGGCGATGGTTCTTGTGGCCACTGTGATGTTTCCTACAGCTCAGAAAATCTCTTGATGAAGAGGAAGGAATTTTCCTTAAAACTAATGGCACCACTTAATAATCACAACAAGGAAGATTTTAGAGGAATGCGGAATAGTTGCAGGATGTTAAATACGTGGGCAAGTCTCGGCTTTTGCCATCTTTCATTTCACTATATGTCTTATTCAGTGTGGCCCTAATACAAATTTCCACCCCTCCTTTCACAATGTCCAGAGAGGAATATATACGCAGAGTAACAAGGACACATAGAAGTCATCTTCTGGGAGCGGGGAGGGTATAGCTCAGTGGTAGAGCACATGCTTAGCATGCACGACTTCCTGGGTTCAATCCTCAGTACCTCCATTAAAATGAATAAACAAACAGATAAAAATATAACTACCATGGATAGCACAGAAGTCATCTTCTAACAAACCCATTTAAGATTGGTCTTCAAGAATCACAGTACCAAGGGAAGGGTGTAGCTCAGTGGTAGACCATGTGCTTAGCATGCATGAAGTCTTGGGTTCAATCCCCAGTACCTCTATTTAAATAAATACATAAATTTTTTTAAAAAACCTTATTAGCTCCCCCCAAAATAAAAAAAGTAAAAAAAAAATATCTAAGTGTTTAAGAAAAAAGACTCATAGTACCTACATGCAGGCATTGCCCATAAGCATTTCTTTAAAAATATTTTGTATACAGCACACATTTATGTATTTATTTTTGAAAGAAACATCTTTCTCCCCCCTGTGGAAAAAACTCTGAGCATATGGAGTGCAAAATTAAAATCCCTTGGTTATTTCAATCTCTCCTTTTATGAGGAGCCTGTTATATCTTTTCTAATTCATCTGTAAGATTTGTCTTATTATAAAGAGCAGTTTGTAAGTTCAGTAGTTTTTGGTTTCTCATTAGTCTTTTTTGTGTGTTTGCCTATGGTGCCTATTAAGACTTGCTTTTAGAAAAAAAATGAGACAATTCAAGAGTCTGTTTGACATTTTTTACACACAGTTCCTTCTCATTTTTAGAGCTGATCCTGTTTTTTTAGAGAACCAGCATGAGGTCCATTATTAAGCATTCCATTGTATCATGGGTTTTATCTCATTTTTTGAAGGTAGAATTTGAAAATAGTTTGCTTCATTTTTTTTTACTTTTTTTTAGTGTCTTACCTTATTTATTTGAAAATGGATGATTCTATTTTTATGTGTGTATCAAAAAAGTATCAAAAAATAGGTAACCAGTGCTTCATAAATTGCAGGCAATACTTGCTAGTTCAATAAGCAAACTAGAAAACATTCAATATGGAGAAGACTTGGCTTTACATGAAATACCCATTTAACTCCATTCAGCAAATGTGGATTACGCATCAACAAGGCACCTTAACCAAGCTTGGTACCACAGATCAAAAGATGCATTGGACTTGACCCTGGCCTTGTGCAACTTTGCTCCATGTAAGCAACTGAAGGCAGTAAAATGTCCAAACAGCACAGGCTGAAGGAAGGACTAGAGAGAGGGTAGGGCTCTGTCTGTCCTGGGACCTTACACAGTAAGAAGGCTTCATAATCTTTCATTTAAATCCATGGCACTTCACACTACAGCAGAGCAGAGTCCCACAATCCAAGGACTTAATTTTCCTCATAAGCTCCACTTGGAGACACTTCCTAGCAGCCTGGAAAGTATTTCAAACAACATATTCTACACCTGTCAGACTGAATGAGCAAAGGCCGTCTGATGACACATTTCTTTTCCTTGACTTTCTTCTCCAGAGAATTTTTTTTTTGATTCCTTGCAAATTTTCATGATGTGTTAGTTGATGACTGATCTCAGAGCAACAACAATGAATGAGGCATGTCTGATTGGAGGCACCGCAGTGATGTTCTTCTTAGGCTGAAGCCATCCTACGAAACCCTGTAAGTCAGATTTGGTTTAGAGCCAAGTCGGGAATATCTATGCATTTCCAGGAGAGAAAAAGTTAAGTTACAAGTAATAATTCTGTCTGAGCTGATCCTTATATCTTCATATTTAAATAAATTTAGGTGACATAAATGGAAACTTTGTTGCTGTGGAATTTATTGCATTTGAAGGTGTGTTTGCAAAGCTGGAGATGAGAGATGAGTGTGGGTATTCGTGTGTGTGTGTGTGTGGTGTGCACACACCTGTGTCTTTTCAAAGGAAGGAGAAATGTAAGGTGACAGAAGACAGTGATGCTGGAACCTACAGAAACAAGGCTGATGAGTGGGACTGTCTAAAGGAAGCCAGGCTCAGACTGCTTCAGGTCCACTCTTTCATGTTTGATGCCTCAGATGCATCTTTCCTTTGGCCTCGCTCATTTGCATGTGCAGCAGAGCAGCCCCAGGGTGGACACTGGACTGGGCCGGGTTGAGTGGAGTAAACAGAGCAGGCAGCGTCTGACTTGCTGTTCCAGTCGGCCCTGGGCGACCATAACAAATACCACAGCCTGCATGGCTTGAACAACAGACATTTATCTCTCACAGCTGGAAGCTGGGAGATCAAGGTGCCAGCAGATTCGTTCTTGGTGAGGGCTCTCTTGCTGGCTTGTAGACAGCTGCCTTCTCACTGTCTCCTCACATGGCCTTCCCCAATGCTAATCCATCAGGATTGTAACTCCATCTCACCCCAATCACCTCCCGAAATCCCCACTTTCAAGTACCATCACATTTGGGGGTTAGGGCTCCAACATATGGATTTGGGGGTGGTGGGGACATTCAGCCCATGACACTTGGCTCCTTCCTTCCACTGTATTTTTCCGTCCTCCTCAGGCTCCTGGAGCTTTCTGATCATCTAGACTTACATGGAAACCTGGTATCAGCCTCAGCCTTCCACAAAGTGCCAGCCTTCCCTCAACCATTTCTAAAACTCTTTCAGTTACAAGAAAGAGAAACCAATGTGAACTAGCTTCATCCAAAACACCTTAGAGTTTTGTCAATTATACCCCATGAAGCTGGAAAAAATGGACAAATCTTAAAATAAATAAATAAAAGTAAGCATATTTATTAAAAAAAAAACAACAGGGAGGGAGAATGTTTATTAAGTCTACAGAGAAGTTTCATGGAACAGGAATTCCTTCCTTCCTTCACTCATTCACTCACTCAAAAGCTATGTCTTGAGTGACTAACATGTGCCAAATTCAGCGGTAGATTCCGGGACTTCGTCAGTGGAAGGGACAGGGCACACTCCCTGCCTATACTCTTGCAGAGAGACAGACGTGAACCAAATAATCACACAAATACATATATCATTACAAACTATATTCAGGGCTCTGAGGGAAAGGTATAGGGTGTTTAGAAAGTGTAACAGGGTGGTCTGATTTAGATTGGAGTTTCAGGAAAGAATTTGCTGAGGCGAATACAGCCTCCCCGATAAATTCTACTAAGCCCTTAAGGAAGATCTTATACCAGATCAATCCACATACTTTCATAAAAGAGGAGAAGAGAGAATAATTCTCCACTGATTTTATGAGGCCAGCATTACCAGGATACCAAAATTATATAAAATTTTCCCCCAAAAGATAACTAGATACTCTCATGAATACATATGGCAAGCAGAATAATGCCTCCTGACAAGTATGTCCTTGTCCTCCTCCCCAGAACCTTGAATGTCACCTACATGGCAAAAAGGACTTTGTAGATGTGATTAAGGGGAGGATCTTGAGATGGGGAGATTATCCCAGATTATGCAGTTGATCCTGATGCGATCACAGTGGTCCTTATAAGAGGGATGCAGGCAGGAGGAGTCAGAATTAGAGAACGTGGAGATGTGATGACAGAAGCAGAGATCAGAGTAATGTGCTTTGAAGATGGAGGAAGGGGCCACAAGATGCTGCAAAAATCAAGGAAATGGATTCTCCATTCAGAACCTCCAGAAGGAACCAGTGCCACCAAGACATTGACTTCACCCCAGTGAAACAGCTTTTGAGCTTCTGACCTCCAGAAATGTAAGAAGATAAATTTGTGTTTTAAGCCGCAAAATGTACGGTAATTTGTTATAGTGGCAACAGCAAAATAAGGCAACTTAGTTGCAAGGATCCTTAACAGAATTTTAGCAAACCAAATCGATCAATAGATAAGGATAATACATTATGGACAAGTGAAGTTCATCCCAGGAATTCAAGGCTGGTAATCAGTGTAATTAACTATATTAACATGTTTAAAGAGAAAAGCCATATGATCATCTCAAATTAATGTAGAATAAGCATTCAACAAAACTCAAAAAAATTCAACACCCATTCATGAGAATAATAATAAAAAAAAACTTCTGTCAACTGTGACTGAAAGAAAGCATTTTCAACTTGATAAAGTGCATCTACTGAAAATTTACAGCTAGCATCTTACATGGTTATGAAAAAAAGGAATACATTCATTCAGGAATAAAGCAAGAATGTCCATCCTCACCACTCCTATTCAATATTGTGCCTAGCTAGTGTAAGAAAGAAAAAGGACTAAACTGAGGAAAAAAGGAAATAAAACTCTGTTTTTTTTTCACAAATGGCATTACCTAATATTAAAAAATTCACCAGAAAGCTATTAGAACTCATAAGGGAATTCATAAGGTCGCAAAATATAAAATCAACCACAAAAATCAACTGCATTTCTATTTCAAATACACTGAAAACTGAACAATTCTGCTGAGAAAAATTAAAGAAAATGTAAATAAGTGAAGAGATGTACCATTTCATGGATGGGAAGACAAAATAAATTTGGCCCCCTGTACCCACAGATTCCGTATCTGTGGATTTAACAAGCTGCAGATCAAAAATACATGAAAAATTAAAATTCCACAAAGATCCAAAAAGCAAAACTTGAATTTTCCAGACACTGGCAACTATTTACATAGCATTTACATTGTGCTAGATAACACAAGTAAACTAGAGATGATTTAAGTATAGGGAGGGTGTGCATAAATTATATGCAGGTACTCTGCCATTTTATATAACAGACTTGAGCATTTGTGGATTCTGGTATCTCTGGGGAACCATCCTCCATGGATACCGGGGGACGACTGTACTGTTAAGAAGTCGATACTTTATGAGTTGATCTATACAACTAATGCAACCTCAAAATTGCCACCGGATGACTCTATAAGTCAACCTTCACACCATATGAAAAATAACTCAAAAGGGATCCAAGACCTAAACGTAAGAGTTCCGAGTATAAGACGTCCTGAAGAAAACATAGAAAAAATTTTTGTGAGCTTGAGTTCAATTCTCTTTTTTTCCCTCATGTAAGGCACAGAAGCATCAACCATCAAAGAAAATTTTAATAATTTAATTTTCTAAGTCAAAATTTAAAATGTTTTGCTCTTTGAAAGACACTGTTAGAAAACAAAAAGGCAAGTCACATCCTGGGAGAAAATATATGTAAAATATACACCTGATAAAGGACTTTCAGTGGATTATATCACAAAATTTTGCAATTCAAGAAAAAGAAAATCAACTGATAAAAAATGAGACAGGCAAAAGATATGGATAAATTAACACAGCATCATAAACCGACTATACTTCAAATTTTAAAAAATGTGGATAAATACCACACAGCCTTAAGGATGGCAAATAGCCCATGAAAAAATTTCCAACATCACTATTCATTAAGGAAATACACAGGAAGATACCACAACACAGCCACTAGAATGGTAAAAATTTAAAAGACTGACAACACTTTTATTAGCGAGGAAGCTGAAATCTAAAATTCTCATTCTCTGCTGGTGATAATTCACATTATACAATCACTTTGGAAAAAACATTCTGACAATGTGTAATCAAGTAAAATATGTACTTACTCAACCCAAAAAGCCTCCTTCCAGATGTTCACCTAAAACGATGAAGATATATGTCCACACAAAGTCTTGTATATAATGGTGATACCTATTTTATACACAACTGCTCTCCAAACTGGGAACAACCCAGACATCCAGCAGTCAATGACTGAATAAACAAACAGTGATATATCCATGTGACAGAATCCTATCCAGCAGTGAAAGGATGAAGTGCTGATACACAAAGTCAGACACACCAGACTGTAATACTACTCCATCGACATTTAATTCTAGAAAAGGAGGAGATAGAGAGACAGAAGGAAAATCAGTTGTTGCCAGGGGCTTGCAGGAAAGGGAAGGGATTGAATACAAAGGCCCAGGGAGGAACTTTTTGGGGTGATGAAAATATTCTGTATCTTCTTTGTGGTAGTCATTATGTAATTATATACATTTGGCAAGACTCATCGAACTGTAGGCTTTAAGTGAGTGAATTTTATTACATTATAGCTCAATTAAGCTGATTATATATATATATATATATATATATATATATATATATATATATACACATACATATATATATATATATCTGAAGAACATGTACAAAGAAAAGCAAGAGGTTACATATTATATTGTTTAGAAGGCTTGCCTATGGGAAAAGAGGCAAATGGGAGGGGAAATGAAAGTAAAGGAGGAAGAGGAAAGAAAGGGAGAAAGAAAGGGGGGACAATAGAGAAGGGTGCAACAGCTAATAATAATACTATGCCATGAACAGAGGCATCTGACGGTTAACTTCACCCTCTGCTCCGTGGTGTGACCAGGAGAGAGGTCTTGAAACCAACGGAATACAAAAGAAAGCCAGACATGACATTCCAGATCATGGAGCAAGAATGGTTTACTTAGAAATGGTGGTAGAACACCTGTTATCCATCTGGGGGACAACATTTGACCTCTCCTTCACACTCTACACAAAAATTAATTCCAAGTCGAACAGAGAACTAACTGAAAAAAACAAAGTTTTTCAAAATTTTTATATGAGAACATCTTCATGGCTTTGGGTGGGGAAGGCATTCTGGCACAATATGCAGGAAAAAAAAACCAGAAAGTGAAATACTGAAAATGCTGACATTACAATCAAGATGATCTCTTTATCCAACAACAACCTAAAGATATCAAAAACCAAGCCACGAAACAGAAGACAGGCAAAACACCTGACCAACCGAAGATTAGTACCTAGCATCTACAAAGAACTGAAAGAATTGCTAACAAAGAGACAACTAACAGAAAAACGGACAAAAGATACATTTTCCCAGAAATGAAAACACAAATGGAGTATACAAAGGTACTCAACCTTACTGGTAATCCAGGAAATCCAAATTAAAACTATAGTGTGAATACCAGTTTTGACCCTTCAGAGAGGCAAAAATGTTTAGCAAAATGCCAAGAGTTGGCAAGTCTGCAGAACAAAGGGAACTTATAAATGCTGCTATTGAGAGTGTAAATTGTCACACTTTGGAAAGCAATTTGACTCGATCTGGTAAAGCAAGACTCACGTGGTATAGGAGTCCACAATCCCACTCCGAGGAAGCATACCCTAGAGAAACTCTCACACTGGAGCCCCCGGGAGCACGCTCAGGAATGTTCAGAACAGAATTATTTGTAATGCAAAATACAAAACAAAGAAGCTGGAATCAACATCATTCCAGAGGAAAATGGATAACTAAATCACGGCCATTCGTTCAATGGAATATTTTAGATCGGTTAAAATTAATGAATACAATTACATATACCAATAAATTTTTCTCAGAATTCATCTATGAAACATGGAACGCCAAAAAGTCCCAGAAGAATAAAAACAGCAGGGTACTGTTCACATAACGGACAGAACCACAAAAATGAAGACATCCAGTCTAAGGATTTATACTTATGTAGTAAGACTATAATGAAAAGCAAGAGAATGATGAATACAAACATCAAAACAGCATTTATCCCTGGGGGCTATGGGGGAAGGCCAAGACCATAACATTCCTGTAATATTCCTAAACTGGACGGTGAGTATGTGGTTATTATTCATCCTTCATGTCTAAAACACAGATTCATGATAGAAATCATTTTTATAACTGAACTACATCATAATCAGTTTTTAATCAACAAACAAAAATATTCTTTAAAATGAAGGAAGAAATAAACAGCCTCGAGATTCAGATGCATCAGAAAAGTTTTACTTCTGTACAAAATATACTTTCAGAATAGTGTAAAGTGCGTTGGGTTTTGGGGCTTCTTCTCTGGACCATTTTAAATTTCTCATGGTATCAGTCTTTGCTTGAGGGCTATTGGCCACAGTCAGGAGAAAAGCCACTATTTCCCCTTGTTGACATTTTCTTTTAATCAAAGTATATATTTTATGTTTTCTTATAAGAGCGGACACTGTTTGGTTGGCCCTTTGGGTTAGAAAAGCAGTTTATTTCTCGGTGGTAAACAGATTTGTCAGCCAAGCCAGCAGCACAGAACATCCAAGCGTCCAGGTGGGAAGGAAGCCAGGAAGGGGAGATTGCTGTCATATTTATATGTTTAATTATTGCTATGTTGAAGACCCAAATGTATACGAGACACTTTTTTTTTAATACCGTGACTGCTATAGAGAAGAGATGCTCCAGCAGCCCACTCTGTCCTTGCACAGAAGCCACCCATTTAGACATGCCTCCCTCTTCCAGAAAGTGTAGTTGCTGTTTTGTTCACTGTGAGCACAATCGTGAGAGAGAGGAAATGTAAATCCAGTGACATCCTGTGTATAACATTGTTTTGAAAACACGTAGGGGTAGCTACGTAAGCTATTACCAGTGATTACGATCGTGTCCTGATTCCCCGGATAATTGAGGCAGAAATAAGCTAAGGGAATCGGTGCGATGAGACTCTGACTCAGGGTTAGAAAGCCGCGTGCAAGGGTCCTTCCAAATCTGAAGATGAGTAAGTAGGATAGCGTGTTTTCAAAACGAACAAAACAAAACCAGCAAAGCCCCCCAAAACCATAAAACTCTTTGCACGATTAAGTCCTGCAAACTGTTAACAAGTGAAACAGAAGTGGAGTGGCTCTGGCTGGAACAGAGGATCTGGGGACAGTCAGCTCAGGCCCTTCCCTCAAAAGGGGTTTCTGAGCACCACACCTGAAGCCCTGGCTGCCCAGAGACTCCTCCTGATCTTGAAGGTGGCTGAGAGGGAGAGGGAGATATAAGTCAGGGGCTCTCCTGGATAGATCTGGACCCCAAATGTCACGGTATTTTATTGGTTCCAAACACACAGTCACTTTCTCCAAGGCCAGTGGCTGGGTCAGGGGAGAGTCTGGGGTCCCGACCATCAGCACAGTGCCTGGCACGTAGCAGGCTTTCGGTGACTATCTGTCAGGAATAGACGAAGCAGCAAATGAAAGGGAGAGGCCGTGGTGTCCTCCTGGTCGAGGATGCTTTCCTCCAAGGATGCTGGATGTTCTCATTGTCTCACGCTACCCTTTGGCCTTCCGCTTCCTCCTGTCATTAACTTTCAGTGGTGGCTCCAGAGACCCAGAAAGAGAGGGGATCTGGTGCTACTGGCTCATGACCCCTCGAGGCTGCTGGGGATGAACGAAGCTCCCCTTCCCTACAAGGAAAATGGGACAGGCAGACTGGGCACAAGGGCAGGGACGTGTGGCAGGAGCTGGCTTTAAAGCCACTGCTACTGACAAAGAAAGCCAGTTGCAACCTGGGTGGGAGAGGGGACGGCAGTAGAGGAAGCAGCACAGGAGAGGGACAGAGGCAGAGGGATGATGAAAGGGAGGGAGGGCATGGGTCTCATTTTGATCACGCTGAAGTCACCATCTGGGCGGGCAGTGGTTCAGACGCTGAGAAAGGAAAGGATTTTGACAGCTTTTAAGTCAGTTCCAGCCTCAGAAGTCGCCTCCCAGAGGAAGTCCATCTCTCCCTTCTGCCTTTAAGTTCACCACTTGTGCTGGTTGTCTCCCTTCTCGGTTTATAACACCCCACCTGCAATACACACACACACACATGCACATATACACACGTGTATACATGGCATAGATGTATGACACACACAAACACACACATATAAACACAGACACACATGCACACATGAGAACATGCAAATGTACACATACTCACACATGCAAACACTCACACATACATGTAAATAGACATGCATTCACACCAGACACAGAGACATACATACACATAACACATGCAGAAGCACACGTGCACAAATGCACATACCCACACACACATCTACACACATGCACACAGAGACATACACATGAACACACATGCCCAAACACACACGCATGTACCCACACCCACATAAACACACATACACACATGCATGCACACATATGTACACACATGCACACACACATAAGCACACACACAAACACACACACTGAGACATTTAATGCTCCAACCATCACACTTCATTCCAGTAAAGAAAACAGAAAAGAAAGCCAAATGCAGAGGAGTTTCTGGATCTGATATCCTGACCACATGAATAGAAATGGCCCCTTTGATTCGGCTGAGACCTCCCCGGGAGAGCCGTGTGGGAAACTGTCCTCAGGAAGAAAGAAGCCTTTGTGACCCTCCAAGTACGGCTGTCCTCTTGGTTTGACCAGGGCAGCTTCCCACTCAGACCAGGAGAGGGGTCCAGCCCACCCTGCATCAAGTCCTAGGGGGGCTGCTAAGGGATCATTGCAGCTCTAAAGGGAACAGAAGCCCAGAGAAGCTGCCCAAGATCCCACAGTAGTTTAGTGGTGACCGAGCTAGGACATACAGGCCAGCCTCTGGCCACCAGCCCAGTCCAGTCCCCACTATTCTGAGCTGAAAGAACAGTGAACTTAAAATCAAGGCACTGAGCTCCCTGGACCCAGCTCTGCTACACCTCTGCTGGGTGACCAGGGACAAGGCCCCCACTGCGTAAGTCCCTCATGGATTAAAGGCCACGGCCTCTGCCTGGGCCACTTGGGAAGAGACAAGGGAGAGTGATGAGGGCCGGGCTACCTGGTGTCCCCGTGAGCCCTCCAGCCACCGGGTGTCTTTTTGCCAGTGAAGACTTGATAGGTACCCAGGAGGGCATGCAATCATATACACAGGGCTTTTAAAATCGGGCTGCACACAAGTGCAGTGCGACATCTGGAACTCCTCCTCCTCCTCCTCCTCCTAGCATTTCTCATTCATGTTGAGGCTCGTTGGAAGACTCCTGGGACAGGAGCGAGGGTGGGGCAGGGGCTAAGGGACAGCAAGGATCCCACTGTTGTTCTGGGCATCAGTCATGTGGCCACGGCCCCACCCAGGACTTCGGGAGACCAGTGGGAGAAGCTGAGAGGCAAGGCTGGGGGACAGGTCCCTGGAGGGCAGTGGCGGGGGTCGGGGGTGGGCTCCAGCCCAGCAAGGAGCCAGGAGCATTTGCTGCCAGGGTCGGGGAGCAGCTCATTTCTGCAAGGGGTTCTTCCTCCTAACATGTAACAGAGTAACTCTTTGGAACTACACCTGTAAGAGAAAGAGATGTAAGAGGGTTTACTTGCAAAGAAGTTGGTAAGCTGGGATTGAGTGGAAGTTTGGGGAAATGAGTAAGTAGCTGATGTGGGTCTCCTTAGAGCCCAGAAAGGCCCAATGCACCCCAATTAAACAAGGGGAGGGACAATGCCACCATCAACAGGCCTGCTCAGGGCAGGGAGTCTGAGGGGTGGAGGGAGGAGGGGTCCTCTCAGAGCAGTTCTCTCTCAAGCTCAGGCAGAGATCAAGCACATCTCCTTCCAGAGGCATTTCCAGGGCTGGTTCCCTCTCCAAGGGGTCTGCTATGATGGAATGTTTGTGTCCTTTCAAATCCATACATTGAAGCTTTAACCCACAATGTGGTGGTAGTTGGAAGCCTTTGGGAGAAAACAGGTTGAGCTGAGGTCATGAGGGTGGGGCCCCCATGATGGGATGAGTGCCCTTATATGAGGAAGAAGAGACAAAAGAGATTTCTCTCTCTCCTCATGCATGGAGAAGAGGTCACGTGAGCTCACAGCAAGATGGTGACCGTCTACAAGCCAAGAAGCAGGCCCCCACTAAGAACCAAATCTGCCGGCATCTTGGTCTTTGACGTCCAGCCTCCAGAACTGTGAGAAAAAATGTCTGTTGTTTAAGCCCCCCAGCATGTGGTGTGTTATCACAGCAGCTCGAGCTAAGACGGGGACTTCTCTGCCATCTGGAATCCCAGGGCTCTCTGGGCAAGGCACAGTCTAATAGACCCCCTCAAAAAATACACCCCAAGGTTTTAAAGCCACAGGTGTTTAATAAGAGCATCCTTTAAACATTGCACCTTCAGCCCTAGTACTCAGCCCTAGCACCACACAGGGCACATTGTGGGCATGTGACAAATGTTTGTTGAATGAAAGTAATAAAGAGTGGCCTTTAATGTCACTGGTTCTCCAAAGATGTGGTACCTGGTACTTGGGGGTGTTTGTGGTCTTTCATTTCAGAACTGGATCCCAAATGAGTGTGGAAGAATCAAATAATAAAGTCACTGTCCATATGGTAACTGCTATTGTGGCCCCAAATTGGACATCATCTTAAGACTCTACACATGTCCCATGACAACACATGGCACTTTGAGAGATGGAGGGCCCTGGCAGCCCTCCTTACCTGGACCAGAAAGGTAAGGTACCAGAAGGACCCGAGCCATGAAAATTACATTTTAATCTTCACTGCAGTTCGTTCAGAGCCAATTACTTCCATCCAGAAGCGTGAACGCATTCTTCGAAACCCTACGGAGGAAAAGCATTCATGATGTGCCCTTTCATTTCCAACAAAAGATAATTTGCACATGCTCTTTCCATGGGAGCATGTCATTTCAACTCGAATAAGCTTCATTTAAAAAAAAAAAAAGGAAAAGGAAAGAAAGATTTAATAAGACATTCAGGAAGAAATAAAAGCATAACCAGAAAATGTCGCCGTCCAAGTCAGAACAGTCACATCCCTGGGAACACGGCTCAGGGCACCATTACTGTATTCCCCTCACCCATCACTATTTAAAATTCAGAAGACTTAATAAAAATCACTCATCACATGGCTGTACACCAGCACTGCGAGCTGTTTCCGTCCGCATCTGTGAGGCTCAGGTGGGAAACAGTCCTGCACGGCAGCAGAAGCCAGGTAGGCTTATTCATGGCACAGGTCTCATTAATGGGACAGATTGTCTCCTTGATGTGATTATGATCTGCTGCCTTTGGCGCCGCATTTATTGGGTCTACATAGCCTGACGATGAAAGAGAACTGTTTCTCGTGTGTATTTCCTTCCTCTTCCAATATCCAAGTTGACTTAAATATCCAAAATGTTAAAAGAAAATTGCTGGCTTTGTGGGTATAAAGAGTTGGCCAAAGTGAAAAAAAAAAATGAATGTGTGATATCAAAATTCAGCTCTCACAGACTAGCCTACTAAAGTAAATGTACATCCTAACTCCATGTTGCCAACGAAGGCACTGATAAGAATCAGTAAATTGTTATCCATGATGTGGTGGGCTTTGTCCAATCAATTGAAGGCCTTAAGAGCGAGGATGGTGGTTTCTCGACAAGAAGGAATTCTGCCTCAAGATCGTAATATAGGAGTCCAGCCTGAGTTTCCAGCCTGCTGGTCTGTTCTGTGGATTGCACTTCGCCAGCCCCTGCCACAATCACATGACCCCAATTCCTTAAAAAGTCACGCTCTCTCTCCCCCTAAAAGATATATATAAATATATATTTATTTATTTACCTATTTATTTATGCTGATATTCTCTTTCTCTGGAGAACCCTGGCTAATACACCCCTCTCTCATGGCTCCTTGGTCCTTCACAGGACTCACATATTTAATAAGTATGTAGTTAGAGAGCCGAGTTTTGACTGGAGCAATGGACCTCTTCAAACATAATCAGACATTACCCAGGCATGTCTGAGCCGTTCCTCCCAGCCCTGTGTGCTCTCAGGGTCCCCTTGATTATTTCTAGAGGGCATACGTTGTTAAAGGAAAGCGAAGAGAATTAAAAACCTAATTGCTCTAATTTTCTTTTCTTTTCTCCTCGTCATTCCTGTTGACAGCCTGATATTTCATCAAGCACAAGGAAGACAAGGAGTCATGTGGTGCCCACCCTAAAACCGTGGGAGATTCTGGGCTCTAATATTTGTCAACTTTGGGAAACCATGGCTAAGATATCGCCATTGTGATTTTCTTTTTTTTTTAATTAAAAACTTTTTAAAAAATTTTTGACTGGGGGAGGTAGATAATGAGGTTATTTATTTATTTATTTTAATGGAAGTACTGGGGATTGAACCCAGGACCTCGTGCATGCTAAGCATTCATTCTACCACTGAGCTATCCCCTTCCCCCTCCCACTGTGTTTTTCTGAGATGTGTGCTGAACTGCCCCCATGGATGAAAAGCCACACGGAGACCTGCACTCACATCCTTCCTCCCCTGAGAGCGTGCTCATTTCCTGTCAATCTGAAGGTCCGGCTTGGCTGATGGACATGAAGGATAAGAAAGCAGGGATGCTCTGAGGATCTGGAACACATCAGAACTGAGCTCAACCGGGGAAAGGACCAGATTTCAGAATGTGAGCTGTGGTTTTGGCTTCACACATTCTGCTTTTTGTCATCCTGAGTTGTTAACTGGTCTTCTTTTCCTAAATAAATACAAGACTGGAAGAGGACCTAAGCCTATCAGAAGTTTACCCCTCTACCTAAAGCAGACCTGACAGGGACAGAAGTATCAAGACGGTGCCATCAAGAATGGCACTTCACACAAACTACGGTCACCAAAGGGGAATGGCAGGGAGAGGGATAAATTGGAAGTTTGGGTTAACAGATACACACCACTGTATATAAAATAGATAAACAACAAGGAGCCACTGTACAGCACAGGGAACTATATTCAATTTCTGATAATAAGCTATAATGGTAAAGAATCTAAAATATATGTGTATGTTTATGTATAACTGAATCACTTTGCTGTATACCTGAAACTAACATTGTAAATCAACTATACTTCAATAAAAAAATAAAATTAAAAAAAAGAATGGTATTTCACTAGGTTTCATTTTAAGGCAGGAAGAAAAACTTGAAATTCAAGGTGTACATTGATAAATTATTTCAGCAGACAATGAAACGGATTTCCTACCTTGGTGCCGGGAGGATGATGGTGTCACTGGCTTGCCTGCAGAGTTTTCTCCAGGTGCTGTTCCTGGACTCAAAGGAGGCAGAAGGACCCATTTGCACCAGGGCACTCCCAGCTCTGCTCCTGGCCATGGTGGGAGAGAAGACAGCTAAGAGTGTAGCGAAGAATTAGTGGGTCAACCTCGGGGAGGAGAGAATTCGAGAGAGATGAGCTGATATTTAGGACTGATTTCCCCTGCAACTGTTTGCCAGGTTCTGAGACCATCACCAAAAGTCAGCGTACTGCTTTTGACCAAGAAGAAGGTTTATGGTCTGGACTCCAACCAGGGAGAAGTGCCAGTGAATGCCCTTTCTTTAGATTAAGACTTTCCAGTGCTACATCCTAGGAGCAGAGAGATCTGAAGGTACAGAGGTCCTTCTAGACCTCTGAATGACCTCAGTCCCTGAAATTGTATCACAGAAATCTCAAATGGCTAGTGCCGCCTAAATTCCTGGCAAAGGAAAAGAAAATCCTTGGTCTCATAGCATTTCTACAAATAATTTTGTAAATTCAAAATCAAAAGTAACTTAGCACATGAAATATATAAGGCCAAAAGACTGAAACTGAGCAGAAATAGGAGAGAAGAGAGACAGACCTACAGGATTCTAGATATTGTAGTTACCAGGCATGTACTTTATGATAAAAATTTTTCAGGGAGATAATGAGATTGAGAATTTCAACAATGAGATTGAGAAGGTGAAAGAAACTATTTGAAATGAAAAAAAGGAACATGGAGGTGGGACGTACAGCTCAGTGTGTGCTTGGCATGCACAGTGTCCTGGGTTCAATCCCCAGTGCCTCTGTTAAGGGAAATAAATAAATTTTAAAATTTTAAAAGAAAAAAGGGACAAATTAAAAATCTAGAACTAAAAAAATACAATAAATAAAATTACTAACTCAAAGGATGGGTTTAACAGCAGATTAGGTAGGTGACGGAAGAATTGATGGAGAAAATATGTCTAAGAATGAAAGATCCAGAATGAGCCACAGAGACAGAAGGACAGAGAATACAGAAGAGAAGGTAGAAAACATGAAGGTGCTGGGTGATGGTCTGACATAGTGTAACTGGAGTCTCAGAATGAGATTGGTAAGAAAGTGGAGAGAGGAAATATTTGATTAAATATTGTCTAAAACTAATAAAAGCCAGAAATTTAAGCTCTACAAATTCCAAGAAGGAAAAATAAGAAGAAATTCCACCTGGGTATCTAGTCATAAAACTACTTAAAGAAAAAAAAAGAAAGAAAATTTTAAATCTCAGTATCAACCTGAAAAGAAAGACAACTGATTTTTAAAGGAGCCATAGTTATTTATAGAGAAAAAAGGGAAGACAGGAAACAAGAGAATAAAATAACTGCCAGCTACATCCAGTGACAGCATCCATCAAGAATGAAGCTGAGATAAAGATATTTCCTAGCAAACAAAAACAGAGAATTTATCACCAGCAGACTTGCCCTGCAAGAAATACTAAGGGTGTTCTTCAGACAGCAGAAAAATTATTTCACGTAAAGTTCACAGTCATAGGAAGAAATGAAGTTGAAGAGGGTAAATAAGTGAGCAAATATGAGTATTTTGACAATTTTAAAGCAAAATAATGTTTTATGGGATATAAAATAGAGAATTAAAATATACAACAATGATGGCATATGAACTGAAAAGTGGTTAAATTTGGGAAAGCGTTATAAAGACCTTGTTTTATCCAAAGAGAGCTAAAAGTACCAATTATTAATTAGGCTTTGAAAAGTCAAGGATTATGTTGTGAAACCTAAGACAACCTCCAAGATGATAATAAAAAGAATTGTTAAAGTTAAAAAAACACAAAAAATGTGAACTTTCAAATTGATAGCAGGATGTCTTCTAAGTATCTTCCCTAAAGAATTTATCTAAAATGCAAACAAAGATCAATGTATAAACTTGTTCACAGCAGTGACATTTGTGATAAACACCAGAATCAAATGTTCACTATGTGAACCTCTATCCATGATTAACTATTATGCAGCCATCAAAAATGATGCTCTCTTTAACAAAAAGAAACAGACTCACAGATACAGAGAACTAACTATTTGTTGCCAGTGGGGAGAGGGAAGGGTTAAGGGCAGGAGAAGGGTAGGGGATTAAGAGATACAAACTACTATGTATAAAATAAATAAGCTACAAGGATATACTGTACAGAACAGAGAAATATAGCCAATATTTTGTAATAAATATAAATGGAATATAAACTTTAAAAATTGTGACTCACCACGTTGTACACCTGAAACTTATGTAATATTTTACATCAACTATACCTCAACAAAGACAAAATGATGATAAAGATGATAATAAAGTGATGCCCTCAGATAACATTTAATGACATTGAGGAAATACCCTGGAAATAACGTTAAGTGAAGAGAGGAGAAATAAACATTGTCAACAGAGTGAGAGCATGTTTAGTTTTTAAAGTACACAGGCACAGAAAAGCCACTATAAAAAAAAACAGAATATAATTGTCTTTTTGATGATTTTCTACCTAAACTGTATATTACTTCTACAATCAGAAAAAAGTTTCTACACAATGAACTGTTTTTCTTTAAAAAGAGTTAAGACATCTTTTCCCTCTTAGGCAAAAGGGAACTCAGGTTGTGTGAAAATAATATAGATTTTTCTCATTCCTTTTTTCCCAATCCTTCTAAGTAAGTTAGGAATATTCAAAGTCAACTACAGCTTTCCACTCAAGTAGCTCTAAATACATGAATGTTTAGTCAGTTTACTGCATTTATTAACTCAAAATCTCAAACAACCTTTTCTTTGTATGATTTTGCCTCTTACCCTAGAAGTGAACACAGAAAAAAACATGTTACTTACTGGGATATTGGGATTCTGAAATATCCCTGTTACTGCTTTCATAACATGGTTCATGTGATTTTTTTTTTAATTGTGGCTTGGTTTAACTGGTTCCATCCAGGTAACCTCTGGAAAGGTGAAGTGCACGCTTCCCTAAGCACCATCAATCACCCTCCCAGAGCGAGATCTTGGAAATGGAAGCAGGACTCACTGGGACCAGCCATCTGTGACCTGGACTCGTGTCCTTCATGGCTTGTGAAAATCAACGCTATGACAGGAAGTTATCCTGGATGAAGACAGGCAGCATGTACCGAAACCCTGGAATGTTGCCCAAACTTTAGATAGGAACAAGCATCAGTCTGCCTGTGTGCTAACTTCTTCTGCATTTTCAGTCTTCCTCTACTTCAAGTTCATTTCCAGGGTGAGTCACTGATGACTGTAAGAAAGATACCTCGGCATGGCTCTGTTTTTTAACTTCCTGAATTTTTTTTCTCAACTTCCCTACCCATCATTTAAAAAAAAAAAGACTACTTCCTGAGGTTAGACATGTAAATAAAGTTGATTGAAAAGCAATATAAATCAGAAACATCAAGTAGGCATTCTGTCCTCACATTTCCCCGGAACTGCCTGCAGGAATATTACATCTGTGATGACTCCCAACGGCTTTCCTAGGACACAAATAGCACTCGAACACAGCCAGCTGGAGCTGGAAGAGAATGGGTGGGGTCGGCTGCCTATCGGACAGATCACAGATCAAGCAACACAGCCCAGGTCAGGGTATCCCACAAATCATTAACACGCCCTGGGAGCCAGCCAGAAGTACCCCAGTGCCCCGGTTTCCAGACAGCTCACTTCATTTCTCCACCTTCCAAGAAGGGGACTTGTGGGTAACCATGAAAACCTCTGCAAAAGGACTACAGATACTTCATTCAAAAGAAAACTTAACACAGGTCCCAGCTGGAGCCTCGGCTGGGACTTATGTTCATGGAACTTTCTGGATACCTGGTGGGACAGCCTCGCTGTTTGCACCGGGAGCTGAGATGTTTCCTGGGAGAGAATCCATGCCAGGGGAGAAGGAGTCAGGCATGGAGCGCAGGGATTGGGGGACGGGCACGCTGGCTCTTTGGTGGGTCTGAGGGAGAGAGAAGGCTGCCAGTAAAAGTAGACAGGCTGTTTCATTAAAATATTTGTAAGACTCTAAAGAGGGCGGAGTGTAACTCAGTGGTAGAGCTCATGCTTAGCATGCATGAAGTCCTGGGTTCAATCCCCAGTACTTAAATTAAAAAAAAAAATTGTAAAACTCCATGGTGTAAGCCTTACAGATTGCACACACACAACAGAAAGTAATAAAGAAAGAGGTGCTGCTTTTCCCCCATCTTGCATAGACTGCCACAGAGCTTTGACACCAAGAGGAACCTTGTGAATTAGGGGCAGTGCTCAGACAAAAATGTGATGGTATCAAGGGAAGACTGTAAAGTCCAGCAAAAACAGTGGGGCAGCAAATGTGCCCAGGAGGACACTGCATGCTCACGGCAGAAATGGAACGCCAAGGAGGAGACTTATTCAAGGGCAAGTGACACATCCTCCAGGGAGCTCCTGCGATGCATGGGAAGGACTCTGCACTGAAAAGGAGGTCAGTAGGGGAGCAGAGGGGCAAGGGGGCATTGGTAGGAGACAATAAAATGTGAGTTATGACTTATAATGTGACCCCATTAGACATACCGTCTGGCAAAGCCCAGGGAAGCACAGGCTACGAGAATGTGTCTGAGGCTGTAATTATCAGCCCGTTCATCTTCCCTGCTGACAGGGGCAGAAGCACAGTAATTGGAAGAGAGTTATGCAAAGACTCAGACAAATCGTATTCCACTCCAGCCCATATTTTATAAGGAAGGCTTACAACCAGATGAACTCTGGAACAGACGGTGGCTCGTTACTTTCGACACGTTGCGCCAGAAAGCATGTATCGCCAAGTGATTCATCACCATTTATAGCCAGATCACAAATCTTTATTTTCCAAAAGCTGTGCTTGGATTCAGGGCAGACCCTCGTATGCACTCTTGTTCGCTGGCAGTACGCAGTACGAAGAGTAGCCTCTTGATTCATTCCCCATGGATTTCATCGCTTCTCCACTTTACACATTTTCTTGTGACTTGTTCTCCATCCAGCAAAAAACATACAGTTGCTAGAATCGGGGAAATGATTTTTCATAAGTCAGTTTTCAGATACTTTTGGGGTGATTGTGTTGGTTTGACCCCCTGTCAACTGTAGTTCACTGATTCACCTATTATGCAGAGTTATAAAGTGTGCCTAAACCAAAAATAAACTTTCCGAAATTGCTAGGGAAGTGGAATTCCTACTTTAAAATGTTTACTTTTTTAAGAAATTATTTTAAAACCATAAATTATTGGGGGAAGGGTATAGCTCAGTGGTAGAGTGCCTGTTTGGCAGGCACAAGGTCCTGTGTTGTCCCAGTACCTCCAATAAATGAATAAGTAAATAAATAAATAAACCTAATTACCTAACCCCCAAAATAAATCAATGTATTAAAAAAAATAAAAATGTGGGGTAGGGTATAGCTCAGTGGGAGAGTGTGTCCCTAGCATGAATAAGGCCCTGGGTTCAATCCCCAGTCTCTCCATTAATGATAAATAGATTTTTTTAAAAAACCTAATTACCTCCTTCCACCCAAAAATTAAAAATAAATAAAAATTTTGTAGATCCCTCAAAAGACTAAAAATAGACTTACCATATGATCCAGCAATCCCACTCCTGGGCATATATCCAAAGGGAACCTTAATTCAAAAAGATACATGCACCTCAATGTTCATAGCAGCACTATTTACAATATCCAAGACATGGAAACAACCTAAATGTCCATCAACAGATGACTGGATAAAGAAGATGTCATGTATATATACAATGGAATACTACTCAGATATAAAAAATAATAAAATAATGCCACTTGCAGCAAGATGGATGGACCTGGAGAATGTCATTCTAAGTGAAGTAAGCCAGAAAGAAAGAAAAATACCATATGATATCACTTATATGTGGAATCTAAATAAAAAGAGAGAGAGAGACAAACGAAGTTATTTACAAAACAGAAACAGACTCACAGACGTAGAAAACAAACTTACAGTTACTAGAGGGAAGGGGGTGGGAAGGGATAAATTGGGAGTTTGAGATTTGCAGATACTGACTACTATATAGAAAATAGATAAACAACAAGTTCATACTGTATAGCACAGGGAACCATATTCAATATCTTATAGTAACTTATGGTTAAAAAAGAATATGAAAACTAATATATGTATGTTCTTACATGACTGAAGTATTGTGCTGTACATCAGAAATTGACACACTGTAAACTGACTATACTTCAATAAAAATATAGTAAAAAAAATAAAAGTTAAAAATTTTAAGAAGCATAAATTATCATAAGCCCATAAAGGGAACTTTGGTTTATCACTTACCAGGTACCAGGCTCTTCACAGAAATGTAACAAGCCTCATTTAATCCCCCTGTAAGGCTGGCCAAATGGTCATTGTTAAAGCACCAGGACTCTTGTCTCCATAGCTGGAGACCTCTGGGGGCCTGGGATAATTTAAAGATTGAAATCAATTCGACCCCAAGTGTTCCAGGAAGAACTTTGTTGATGTGACATCAGCTGGACATCATGGAATCCACACGGTGGATATTTACATCCATAGGGACATTCTGACCAAGACTTGTTCATGAACAAGCAAACCCCTCTCATTTCACAGTCCCCTCATTGTTTCAGCCTGAGCCCAATATAGCATCATATCCTGTGTAAAAGACAGCTGTGAGAACAAGACCAGGGAGATTCGAGACATGCCAGCTTTCTTCTAGAGTTTTCACTCTTAACTCGGAAACATTGGTCCTAGAAGATTCTTTCTGTTTCTTCTTTGAGGGCTCCCAGTATCTTATGTTCAAACAGACATTTGGTTCTTGGGACCTTCCTTTACATCCAGATCAGATGAAGAAACAAAGCCACAGAAATCCTTCACGTCGTTTAAAGGAAACATGAAGGCAAAATATTTAAAGACAAAAGGCATCACAGCTTATCATAAAACATGTCTGTTTTCAGGATAAGAAAATGCAGGTGTCCAGACAGCAACGGGAAAGAAACAGTAAAACAAACAAACAAACAAACAAACAAAAAAAACAGCTCTGCCCCAGAACTGTTTCCCCAACTGAAGGAACAGAGAATGAAGAGTATTCCAGTTCAGATGTGACTCCCCCAATTCAGATGAGATACCCAATTCACATGCCCCCAGGAGTTACGGTAATCCTACCTTAAAGTGGAGAAAAATGACCAGAGAGGTTAAGTAATCTGTTCCAGATCACGCAGTGACTAGTGGGGGAGCCTGGTCTGATCACCAGGCTCATAATCTGTTCATCGTGCCTCCCATGGACATCATGGGTCCACACGACTCAGTGCTTGGCTATGAACAACTGGAGCTCAACAGATGCTGTAATTGCCCTCAACATGCTTAGTACCTAAGGCTTTAGGGGTGCAACTTCCTGAGTGGCACTCATCACCAAGCGCAGCACTGCAGTCCCACAGACAGAAGGGAAAAAATCACATCCTGCATTTTAAAAGTCATCCAGTAAAGAGTATTGCCACCCTTCCCCAAAATTAGCCAAGGGCAAGAGAAACATTAGTTCTATGGTGTAGACACCTGACAAACACCACCTGATGGCCAATTTTATTTGTTTATTTATTCATTTATTTTAATGGAGGTACTGGGGATTGAACCCAGGGCCTCATGCCCACTAGGAACATGCTCTACCATTGAGCTCTACCCCACCCCACTAAGCCCTGCCAATTTTAACTGTAGAGCATTCCTCAAATCGTTCCTTTCTCCCCATTGCTATGACCACTGCCCTCGTTGAGACACATGGTCACCTGGAATCTCCGGAGAATCTCCCAACAGTTTCTTTCTCCAAAGCCACCCCTTCAACTCCCTCCACTCAGCCCCCAGAGTAATATGTATAAAAGCCAAATCACAGCCTTGTATCCCCTCTGAAAGCCTTTCCTTGGCTCCTGAGTCCTGGGACAGCCCTAGGTGCTCCCCAGTAGACCTCTGCTCCATCCCGCCTCTCATGCCTGCACTTTTCACCCCAGAACCCTGACGGCTATGATCTCCTGTGTATCCACCACTTCACTGCCTCAGTTAAAGCTCTGCCCTGTGCCCTACATCTCTGTCAGGCTAACCCCACACACATCCCTGTGGATCTGGAACCTTCCCCCGATTCCCCTCCTGTCCTCCAGCATTTCGTTCATCTTCTTGAGACTCTGTTCATGGGTCCTGGACCCTCAGCTAATCAAAGGCAGAGGTCATCTGTGCATCCCCAGAGCCCAGCACTGTGCCTGGTCTGAAATGGTTGTTCTAGAAATGTTGGCTGAACTGACTGGAGGAGACAGAGCAGCACCGAGAAATCAGGGCACCCCAGAACCCGTCATGGGGGTAAGACTCCACACCTGCAGCAAGAATCATCAGGGTAAGACTAGAAAAGGCCAGACGGCAGTGAAGAAACGGACCCAGAGCCTGGAGAGAAAGGACCCAATTAACCTAGTGGGAGGCTCTGAGGAAGATGGGGACACACAGATTCCAGGAGCAGGTGGTCTCTAGGCCCAACACCAAACCATCTCCCAAGCCTCTCATGGACTATGTGTGTGTGCTTAATGATGGTATAGTAAGCATAACATAAAATTTACCATTTTTACCATTTTTAGGTGTACAGTTCAGTGCCATTGAGCACATTCACATTGTTGTGTCCTATGGTCTTTCTTTGAAAACTATTGAGTTATGATTGGCACATAAAACACTGTGCATACTTAATATATACAATGGAATGAGCCTGGGATGAGTCTTCTTTGGGAAACCATCACCACAGTCTACACTGTAAACATAGCTATCACCTCCGAATGTCCCCTCCTATGCTATTTATTGATTTACTTATCTGTTTATCTATTTGTGTGTGTGCGTGTGTGTGTGTTAAGAACATTTAACACAAGATTTATACTCTTAGCAAAGTTTTAAGTATACAATACAGTATGGTTAGCTATAGGCACTCTGCTGTAGAGAGGACCTCCAGGGCTTACCTTGTATAAGCAAAACTTCATACCTTTTGACCAACACCTCCCCCACCCCACCCCCAGCCCCTGGCAAACACCATTCTCTTCTCTGCTTCTAGGAGTTGAACTCTTTCAGATTCCTAAGTCAGTGTTTACCAAGCTCTCAGTTGTGATGGACCCACAGTTTTCAACTGCTACCCACTGCAGACTGATGCAATAAAACAATAAAATAAATTACTGAAAGTAGGGAATGGAATACTATTCAGCCATAAAAATGACAACATAATGCCATTTGCAGCAACATGGATGTCCCTGGAGAATGTCATTCTAAGTGAAATGAACCAGAAAGAGAAAGAAAAATACCATATGAGATCGCTCATATGTGGAATCTAAAAAAAAAGAACTTAAATACAAAACAAAAACAGACTCATAGACATAGAATACAAACTTGTGGTTGCCAAAGGGGAGGAGGGTGGGAAGGGACAGACTGGGAGTTTGAAATTTGTAGATACTGACAGGCATATGCAGAATAGGTAAACAAGATTATACTGTATAGCACAGGGAAATATATACAAGATCTTGTGGTAGATCACAGTGAAAAAAAATGTGACAATGAATATATGTATGTTCATGTATAACTGAAAAACCGTGCTCTACACTGGAATCTGACACAACGTTGTAAAATGACTATAATTCAATAAAAATGTTTTTTAAAAATTACTGAAAAATTAAATATAATACACATAAATATATATAAAAATACATATAAAAATAAACCCACATTTTAAAATATTAGATTCAATAGACTTAAGTGACTCTGTCCAACTACAATAAAAGATCTTGAACTCTTAATCTCAAATTCCATACTTTTCTCATCCTGGACTAGTAACAGCTATTGACGGGATCCCACACTCTGGGTACCACTGCTCTAAATTTTCTGTTCCCCTGTCCTGGTCACTTTGGTGTAGATGTTGCTTTAAGGGCAAGGACAATGGTGCATGTGGTGGTCTGTCCCAGCTGCTATAACAGAATGCCAGAGCCTGGGTGGCTTATAAACTACATAAACTTATTCCTCACAGTCCTGGAGGCTGAAATTCAAGATCAAGGTGCCAGCAGATTCCATGTTTGGTGAGGGCCTCTTCCAGGTTCACAGCCATCTCCTCACTGCCCTCACAGGCAGAATGGGCAAGTTGTTCTCTGAGGTCTCTTCTATAAGGGCACTAATCTCATTCACGAAGGCTCCACCCTCATGACCGAATCACCTCCCAAAGGCCCCACCTCCAAACACCATCACCTTGAAGGTTAGGTTTCAACATATGAACTGGGGACAGACATATACATTTGGTCTATAGCAGTGCACGTTTCTTACTGTGATCCTTCTCTCAAAGCCAGAAAATTCTGGTGGTGAGGAGAGCAATTGTGGAGGCAGAGATGACCAAGGAGACATATGAACAGAGAAACCACCATCCTTATGATTCTGTATCGCAGAACATCTTGTAATTGGACAGCACCATCTACAAATGCTTCCTCCCTCCAGTTCTGTGTATCAGGTCCATGTTCTCGCCTGTTGTAACTAGCCTCCCATGTGGGGCCCCAGTGCTACAAACCTCCCAGTATTCACACGCTTGTTCAACTCTTCCCCTGCTGAATTGGGGCTGGCCTTGTGCGGCCCTCTGAATAAAGAGGGGTTGACAATGATGACTTCCAAGGCTGGGTTGTAAAGGGCCTTGCATCTTCTCCTGCCTAAGTTTCCTGGATCCCTGACTCAGCATGTATATAAGAAGTCTGGCTACCCTGAAGCAGCCAGTGCTGAAGAGGGCACATGGGGAGGGACAATGGAGAGAGGGGGAGATGTCTGGGGGGTCCCAAGGGTTCCAGCTCCCAGCTACTCTAGTCATCCTTGCTGAAGTCCCAGGTGTGGAGCAGAAATGAGTCATCTCTGCTGACCTCTGTCCAAATTACCCAGACTCATGACTGTTTGGGCAGAATTGTGTCCCCCTCAAATTCATATGTTGAAGTCCAAAGCCCCAGGACTTCAGAATGTGACTGTTAGAGACAAGGCCTTTAAAGGGGTAATTAAGTTAAAACAAGGTCATTAGCATGGGCCCTAATCCAATCTGACTAGTGTCCTTACAAGAAGAGGAGACTAGGACACAGATACACACAGAGGGATGACCACATGAAGACACGGAGAAGACAGCACCTACAAGCCAAGGAGAGACCTCAGAAAAAAACTAACCTTGCCAACACCTTGATCTTGGACTTCCAGCTTCCAGAACTGTGAGAAATAAATGTCTCTTATGTATGCCTCCAGTCTGTGACACTTTGTGATAGCAGCCTGAGCAAACCAATACAACGGCCATAAATGAATATTGTTGTTTTAAGCCACTCAATTTTAGGGTGATTTGCTACATAGCAATTTATAACAAGGATACTCCCAATCTCCCAGAAATATATATATTTTAAATAACTGGCACAATAGTATAAACAGCTTTTGGGAGGAAAGAGCTCTCTGCAGGAGGCCCCTTTAGTCTTGTCACTTCAGCAAAGCTAAGGTCACTCACACTAAGCCAGGAACTCCCTGATCTACTCTTCTCTAGCCCAAGCACACTTTTCATATCTTTTGATCACACAAGACCTTGCCTAACCTATTGGTTCTTTCGGTAGATCAAAGAAGTAGAAACGAAGAATAAGTAATCAACAGGTGACCAGATCTCTTCCCTAGCTTTCCCTTCAGTGATCCTATGAACGAACTGTGTGAACAAGACAGCACCTAAAGAGATCACAAGGAGTTGACAAGTCTGCATGCAGTGGGAGACGGCAATGTCACAAGGAGTCAACGAGTCTGCAAGCAGTGGGCACTGGCGAGTCTGACCCCCGTCCCAGTGATTAACTGAGATCACTTCCCCTTTTCCCTTTAAAACTTTCATGGCCAAGCAGAATCTCCAGAGTTGGCTTGGGGACATGAGTCTGCCATCTCCCCAGATTGCTGGCATTCTGATTAAAAGCAATGTTTCCAGTTTCTACCAACACTTGCCTCTTTTTTTTTTTTTTTGATTTTTAAAAAAACTACATATTTGTATTTTTTACTAAAGAGCAATGTGTGTAAAATAAACAAATTTTAAATGTGCAGCTCAGTGAATTTTCCATACGTGTACCTCCCTGCAACCACCATTCAAATCAAGAAATAGAATATTTCCCGCTGTCTGGAAGGTACCATTTTGTCACTCCTCAGTCAGTAACCCTTTCTCCCTCTCTCTTTCCCTGAGCCATTGCATGGTTCATTGTGCTGTTAACAGGGCCAAAGGGAAGGGTTACACTCTCACAGCGAAATGGTCAATAAACACACCCAGCAATGAAAGAAAGGAGTGTTTTCTCGTGGGGACGTGGCAAGGATTGGCTGGAGTTGGAATGAAGCTTAGTGGATCCTAGGACCTTTTGTGGCTGAAATATTTAGACACTGTATTTTAAGAAAACTTTTTACTCATTTGTAGACTTTCATCTGGCCAGGTTTCCATCCTGAGGGTTTTCCTTTCTACTCATCTGACAAACCATAAATTTTATTTCCTTTCAGGGCAAAACCAACCTTTGAGCACATTTGTGGCCCAAGTTTTAAGAGCCGGCTGCCCGTGTGTATCTCTGGTTAAACATGTTTTCTTTTTCTTGGAGCCGACTTCGCAGAAAGGGGCTAAAGATGTGTATTCCCCTAGAGAGAACTCATGCCTGCCCAGCAGGAGAACACTTGCCTCTTGAGTATTGATCTTCAAGCGGTGTGTGGCCAGACCTGAGTTCAGTAACAAATAGAGGCTCTCCACTTTCCAAAGAAATATGTTTCACATAGAAAAGTGTTCATAGTGTTTTGAAACCAATGTTCTTCTTACTGAAGCTTAATTGTCATTTTGCTATAATCCCACTAATGAGAGAATATGGGGGAATTTCTGGAAACCTACAGAACAGACACAAATCCCACAGCTCAGAAGGAAGGGGAGCTGTGAGGGAGAACCCTGCTCTGAGATTCCAGCCTTCCAGGCTGCAGTAAAACTCAGAAGTTAATTGCCAGCCTATAAAAATGCAATGACGATTAGGTCCCTCAATGTGCATCATGACAACTGCAGAATTAGGTGAAACAAATGCGCTCTCCAACTTCCCAGCTCAAATTCTGCTAAAGGTTAATTGGATTCCATTTCAGAATCTGTGTACCTCGTAGAAGGTTGTACGTGTTCATAACCAAACAAGAAACAAGATGCTGGGAAAATTCAGCTTACTCTGGGTCCAACGTTGTCTCTCCCTAAATTAACCAGAATGCCACTGTCAGGTTTTGAGCTCCTCCTCCACCCCACTCCACCCACAACTTCAAGCTATCAGCAACTCACAGGTGTTCCTGCTTATTAATTTGGAAATCAGATTTCTTTGTAGGGAAAATAAATGCAGTCAGGAGTCAGCAAAGGAATTTCCTGAGTTATTTCACTACTGTAGGTGGGCCCAGAGTTGCCAATAACATGTGAAATCCATTAACTTCCTCCTGATTTGGGGCCAGGTCACAGCCAGCTAAGAGCCTCTGCCAAAACCCCAAGCAGAATTCCAGGGTGGCAAACTAACATGCCTGTGATCTGACCTGGGCTTTTGAAATTGAGGTGTCAGAAATAGCTAAAGTGCCAACCCCACCCCTATCCTTTGTTCTTCAGCTTTTCACCCTCCCAGCCAAGGGAATTTGGCCTTAACGGTTCTAAAACCCACTTAGAGACTCTCAGTACAGACCTCAGATGTCTGTGATCTCATCTCTTGGTGTAATTCATTTAAAAACTATTCAAAACTCACTGTGGAGCAAGTCAGGGCACCAGTGATGTATGCAGAATTGCACTGATAATTTGTATTAATTTTCTACAGCTTCCAAACAGGTCCCAACTCTATCAGAACAAAGCTTGCCTTAACCAAACATTTGCTGGTTCAAATTCCCTTCACTACCACATTTTTTCAACTAAGTTCAAAGCCACTGGATTTGGCAAAAATCCTCAAGGATATAGCCACTGGATGTGTGAAAAGCAATGTGGGTTAGGTTAGTCATGGGATATTCCCTGGTTCTGAGCTGGAAGGGCTATGGATCGGGAAGCACTGAAGATGGAACCAGAAGACCAAGGAACCAAGGATGGAGACCTTGAGGTTACCCAGTATCGAGGCAACCAGGGTCCCTGCCCTGGTTCCTGATCTGGTCCTTCTCCAGCTGATCCCAGACCTAGAGAGAGACATTCACAGAGCTGAGACAGTATCCTCCCTCAACAACTAGTGCTCATGCCCCCACTTCTAGACCCTAGAATTCCATGATCAAATTACCCAGGGCCCCCTTCTAGGGCCACTGCCAGCCTCTTCCCCAGTTGTATGCTCTGTAGCGTGACCCTTGCTACCTACAGTGCATCCTTGGGACATAAACGTCAAGGGGCAGGTGTTTACTAGGGAAGGGGTTGGAGGCCCCTTGCGGTACAGATAATGAAGTGGGGCAGGCTTTCCTGGGACCCACAAAGTTGCCAGTGGGAGTTCATACGAGGTCATTCCTGAAACAGTTACATTTGCTTTAGCAACAAGGAGGCCACAGCGAACTTCACACCTCCGGCCCCCTCATCTTCACTCCTCCATCAGCACCATGACGGAGGGCTGAAGCTTTATCATATTTCCTGGAGAGTCATCTTTCTATACTGTAATTTCTAACATAAGTTAAAATTTTTTTCTCACTTCAGAAGCATGCTCTTCAATTGATTCCTTCTCTTACAAGTTATTGACCCTTCGTGGAAAGAATCACGTATCTGCCTGGGTTCTCCTCTCTGGCACTTGTTAGTTGAATATGAATAATGAAGGTGCTTCCCCAGCTGAGAGGACGCCCTGACCCTTGAGGTATAAAGCTGGCCTTGGATAAGGCACAGTCTGAACCACAAGACCCTGGTAATCCTTTAGTTTACTCCCATAACCATCATGCCTGGGAAAGTTAATTCCTGTACCAGGCTCCACAAAATGGAGCCACTCCTGTGGTCCTGCCCACATCACAAATCTAAGCCCAAGTCAGCCTGCACTTACAGAAACACCTGCCAAGGAAGCCCAGCACACACCAATCACAGCGCTTCAACTCAGCTTTAGCGAGCTCACCTTACTGTAGGAAACAGGACCTGCAACAGGCTGGCCAGTCCTGCCCTGTTTTCCGCGTTGCATCTTCTGACACTCGATGAAACTGGTTTCTGCCCAAAATCCCTAGGGAAGAGGGCTCCGCTGCTTGTAAGTTCCTGTACGTCCCAACCCATGGACTGTTTTCCCTTGAATAAAGAACATCGGACTTGTCGCTAAATTGTTCTAGTTTTGTCATTTGACAGTTTTGGTGACTAGATGTGTTCCAAAGACAGCTGCTGAGGATTCCAGGATGGCGCCTAGACACCAGGGAAGGTGCCCCTGAGCCCTTCGGTTCTCTGCCTCTTAGGCTGCTTGCTGGGATCTCCACTAAGCTTCACTCAGACGGAGATCTGCTTATTTTATATTCTGAGCTCTTCAAGATTGAAAAATTGGCATGTGAGAGACTGTAGATTTTTCCAGGTGAGACTTAATGGGCCACAACATTTAGGTGTGTGTCTGACCTCATCTACAAGGTAAGCACCTCTGAGAGGTCCTGACAGGTGCCAGGAACTGTGCATAAGCAGCCAGGAACCATGAGTCTGGTTGAATTAGGGACAGTTCTTTCAACAAGGGAAATTAATGGGTACCCCTCAATCTAAAAAAGCAAGATGTAGCCATTAGGGGACTCATGAAGCCTCAAGGTACATCTACAGCATAAACTTCTAGGGGACTTGGGGAAATAAATTAAGTCAAGAAATTCAGACTTTTTTGACCGATAGTATATCGAATTTTAAGTAAGCACAAACTATTAAAAGCCATCGGGGGAGGGAGTTGAGGTATAGTTCGGTGGAAGAATGTGCGCCTAACGTGCAGGAGGTCCTGAGTTCAATCACCAGTACCTCCACCAACAAGAAAAGAAGAAAGCCATCAAGGAGTCCATCATGATAAAGAAATCTTCTCATGAAAGGAACAATAGATCTACTGCTAATGGGAGTCTCAGAAGACAAACCCAAAAAATTGGTGGGCACAAGTTGAGCACTTAAAAGCTCTCAAAGCTCTGGCCATGTGAGGATAAGTTGGTCATAGAACAGGTTAGACTGACACAAGATCACCTGCCAATCTCAAGAATATTTCCATGCAATAAAGTACACTGGAAAACACCACAAACTCCCAACCTAGCAGCACATCCCTCTTGAGTATTAACTTGGCTTCAAAAGACCCAATGCTTAGCTAGAGAAATCAGAATCTAAAGTTTTAAAGAACTGGGCAAAACTCCTTCCTGCACAACTGCTTTTTGTATGTCTAAGAACTGTGGTCCCAGAAGTAGATACCTATAAAAATGGCAAAATATTCCTAATACAACCTAGAGTTACAACAGCCATTATGGGGAACATTTTAATTAGACAAAATTGTTCATGTAAGAAGCACATTTGAAAGTAAGTGTCCCCTACCTAGTGAATGGGAGAAAATATTTGCAAATCACAGATTTGATAAGGAGTTAGTAGCCAAAATATATAAAAAAACTCACATAATACAAGAGCAAAACAACCAAACAGCCTGATTTATAAATGGGCAAAGGATCTGAATAGACATTTTTCCAAAGAAGACATACAAATGGCAACAGGTACATGAAGTGTTGCTCAACATGACTAATCATCAGGGAAATGCAAATCAAAACCACAATGAGATATCACTTCACATCTTTATAATAGATATTAACAAAAAGGCAAGACATAACAAGTGTTGGCAGGGATGTAGAGAAAAAGGAAATTTGTACACTATAGGTAGGAATGTAAATCACTGCAATCACTAAGGAAAAAAGTACAAAAGTTCCTCAAAAAGTTAAAAATAAAACTACCATATGATCCATTTCCACTTCTGGGTATTTATGTGAAGAAAACAAAAACATAAGCTTGAAAAGATACTTGCACCCCCATGTTCACTGCAGCATTATTTACAATACCCAAGATATGTTAACAACCTAAGTGTCCACTGGTAGATAAACAGATAAAGAAAATATGGTGTACAATGGAATATTATTTAACCTATAAAAAAGTATATCATGCCATTTGCAACAACATGAATGGATCTTGAGGGCATTATCTATAAGTAAAATAAATCAGAGAAAAACAAATTTAAAAAAAAGAACTCATAGATACAGAGGTAAAGGGTAGAGGGTGAGCAAAATGGGTAAAGATGGTCAGAAGGTTACAAACTTCCAGTTACAAAATAAATAAGTCATGGAGACATAACATACAGCATGGTGACTAAGTTAATACCATACTGCATATTTGGAAGTTGCTAAGAGGGTAAATTTTTAAAGTTCTCATCACAAGAAAAAACTGTGCAATTATGTCTGGTGACAGATGTTAGCTAGACTCATTATGGTGATCATGTCACAATATATACAAACATTGAATCATTATGTTATACACCTGAAACTAATACTATGTTATATATCATTTATACCTCCATAACATCCTTTTTTAAACATTTTTTATTGAGCTAAAGTCAGTTTACAATGTTGTGTCAATTTCCAGTGTAGAGCACAGTTTTTCAGTTATACATGAACATACATATATTCATTGTCACATTTTTTTTCACTGTGAGCTACCACAAGATCTTGTATATAGTTCCCTGTGCTATACAGTATAATCTTTATCTATTCTACATATGCCTGTCAGTATCTACAAATTTCAAACTTTCATCCCTTCCTACCCCTCAACCCCTGGCAACCACAAGTCTGTATTCTATGTCTATGAGTCTGCTTCTGTTTTGTATTTATGTTCTTTTTTTTTTTTTTTTTTTAGATTCCACATATGAGTGATCTCATATGGTATTTTTCTTTCTCTTTCTGGCTTACTTCACTTAGAATGACATTCTCCAGGGACATCCATGTTGCTGCAAATGGCATTATGTTGTCATTTTTATGGCTGAATAGTATTCCACTGTAGAAATATACCATATCTTCTTTATCCAGTCATCTGTTGATCAACATTGAGAAAGGACAAAAACTACATGATCATCTCAATAGATGCAGAAAAAGCATTTGATAAAATTCAACACCCATTTATGATAAAAACTCACCAAAGTGGGTATAGAGAGAACATATCTCAACATAATAAAAGCTGTATATGACAAACCTACAGCCAGCATAGTTCTCAACAGTGAAAAACTCAAAAGCTTCCCACTAAAGTCTAGGACAAGACAAGGCTGCCCACTCTCACCACTCCTATTCAACATAGTCTTGGAAGTCCTAGCCACAGCAATCAGGCAAGAGAAAGAAATAAAAGGGATCCAAACTGGAATAGAAGAGGTAAAAGTGTCACTATATGCAGATGACATGATACTATATAGAGAAAAACCTAAAAGGTCCACACAAAAACTACTAGAGCTAATCGAAGAATTCAGCACGGTAGCAGGTTACAAGATTAACATTCAAAAATCAGTTGCATTTCTTTACACTAATGATGAATCAACAGAAAAAGAAAGTAAAGAAACAATCCCCTTTAAAACAGCACCCAAAGTAATAAAATACCTAGGAATAAATCTAACCAAGGAGGTGAAAGAATTATACACGGAAAGCTATAAACCATTGATGAAGGAAATTAAAGAAGACTTTAAAAATGGAAAGATATCCTATGCTCCTGGATTAGAAGAATCAATATTGTCACACTGCCCAAGGCAATCTACAGATTTAATGCAATCCCTATCAAATTACCCAGAACATATTTCACAGGGCTAGAACAAATCATAATAAAATGTATATGGAACCACAAAAGACTTAGAATTGCCAAAGCATTACTGAAGAAAAAGAGAGGGGCTGGAGGAATAACTCTCCTAGACTTCAGACAATACTATAGAGCTATAGTCATCAAGACAGACTGGTATTGGTACAAAAACAGATATATGGACCAATGGAACAGAACAGAGAGCCCAGAAATGAACCCACAAACTTTTGGTCAACTAATCTTTGACAAAGGAGGCAAGAATATACAATGAAATAAAGACAGTCTCTTCAGCAAATGGTGTTGGGAAAACTGGACAGCAGCATGTAAATCAATGAAGCTAAAACACTCCCTCACACCATACACAAAAATAGACTCAAAATGGATCAAAGACTTAAACATAAGACAAGATACAATAAATCTCCTAGAAGAAAATATAGGCAAAACATTATGTGACATACATCTCAAAAATGTTCTCCTAGGGCAGTCTACCCAAGCAATAGAAATAAAAGCAAGAATGAACAAATGGGACCTAATTAAACTTACAAGCTTTTGCACAGCAAAGGAAACCATAAGTAAAACAAAGCAACAACCTACAGAATGGGAGAAAATTTTTGCAAAAGATGAAACTGACAAAGGCTTGATCTCCAGCATATATAAGCAGCTCATACAACTTAATAAGAAAAAAAAAAAAACCAATTCCAAAAATGGGCAGAAGACCTAAACAAGCAATTCTCCAAGGAAGACATACAAATGATCGACAGGCACATGAAAAAATGTTTAATATCACTATTATCAGAGAAATGCAAATCAAAACTCCAATGAGGTAACACCTCATACCAGTCAGAATGGCCATTATTCAAAAGTCCACAAATGACAAATGCTGGAGAGGCTGTGGACAAAAGGGAACCCTCCTACACTGCTGGTGGGAATGCAGTTTGGTGCAGCCACGGTGGAAAACAGTATGGAAATTCCTCAAAATACTAAGAATAGACTTAACATGTGGCCCAGTAATCCCGCTCCTGGGCATATATCCAGAAGGAACCCTAGTTCAAAAAGACACCTGCACCCCAATGTTCATAGCAGCACTATTTACAATAGCCAAGACATGGAAACAGCATAACAACATTTTAAAAAAGGTTTTATATATTCAGACACTGACTGTCTTGTAGCAACAAAGACTTTCTGGTCCTGCTGGTCTGAGTTGGTTGCAGTTAAAATACTGCTTATTTTTTGTTTGTTTCCTACTTTGCTGATTGGCTCATTTCAATACTGCTTCTTAAAGTTTTCCTCCTTCCATTTTTCAAACAAAGATGAGAGATAAAATATTCTGTGAAACTTCTGCTTTCTTTTTTCTCCCCTTTTTCCTCTTTACGTTTGCTAAGATGGATTTGTGTATTTTGCTTCTGTTTTGACATTGATAGAAACAGCCAATCACAGAATCAAGACCTCAACATCCCAACCTATAAATTCCAGTTCAAGATCCAACCTGACTCCAACATCAACAAGAAGCAATGGCTCAGGGTGGCTTGAACACCTTAAATTTTGATTGAAACTAAGAGTGTAGCTGAGACTATTGATCAAAAGGGGGGAATTGACAAGGCTAGTTCATATATTGGGACCCACAACACACAGGCTGCCCCCGTGGTCCAGCCCGTGTCACAAATCTAAACCCAAATCTAAACACTTACTTTCGGTCGAGGAAACCTAACACACACCCACCACAATCCTCCAACTCAGTTTTAGGGAGCTCACCTTACCCTAGAAACAGAGAATAGGACCTGCTGGTTCATTCCTTGCTCATGTTTCACAGCGTTATTTCAGTGAAAAACTAGCAACGAAACCCAGATTGCTTCCTAGGTGGGGATGAGCTAAAAAGGATTTGAATGAAGGCACATGACTAATTCAAGAGCCAGATATAAATAGAATAAAATTAAACTGGGTCTAGGGTTTGGCAGGAGAAAATGTGTTTTCCTTGTAGTTCTGCCAGACCCCCGGCCATGCCGGCCTGATGTCTAAGATCTAATTTGCGATGCCACAAAGAATTCACTGGTTCAGATTTCCTTTGCTCCTCACTTTTTGTTCCAAGTCAGAAGCCACGGAAGCGGCAAGGATGCTGGGCAGAGTGAGTGGATCGTAGGGAGAGAGGGACCTCTAGTGGCGGACTACGTTTCTGCCACCCAGCAGCACTGTCCACCCACTTCTGTGTTTATCTACCATTATTATAATCCTGTTTCTCTGAGAAAATCTTGATCTGAGTGTTTAAAGGAAGCATTTGCCTTTCACTTCTGGGATAACTTTAAGAAGCTGAAGAATGGTCAAATACAAGCTGAGACATACAATCTCAAGGAAAGCCTTAAATACCCAAAAAATATTGGGGTCATCAAGAGCCTGTTAAGTCTTCGGGCCTTGGTACCAAAAGGAATTTCAAGAATTCTAAGATATGAAAAGGCAAATAAGATACCAGTTGTAAGTAGTCCTGAATGACTATGAGGATATTAAGTGTATATCTTCCGTTTACATAGTCAACATTTATGGAATAAATCTCATGTTCCAGGCACTCGACTAGGCACCAAACTACAAAGATGAAAGATATATTCTCTGTTCTCAGGGGCTTATAGATAACCGGGGTGGGGGGGCAGACACATTGTAACTGGGACTGAACAATATGTGAAAAGGCAGAGCTTCTAGGTAGGGCTTCCAAGAAGTATAGGAGTTGGACAAGCAGAGGAAACTGGAAGGATACTCCAGACCAAGCAAGGGGTGCTGGAAAGCACACAGGGCATGCCCAGGTCTGGCTGAAGTCAAGTGTCTTACAGGGCGCGAGCGGAAGGAAGGCTGGTACCCAGAGATGCATCAAGCTTTTCCTGTGGGACACTGTTATTCATTGACTCATTTAACTCACAGGCCCTGGGTCCTGCAAAGAGGCCACCTCAGAGGCTCACAGTCCACTGAGGGGAAGACAGCAGGCAAATAACCACCCTCTACACCATGACATATGTGCAACCAAAGAGCTCTCTGTGCCCGGGGTCCAGCACAGCAGAGGGGTGACCAGCTGAACCTGAGCCCAGGACTCACAGAGGAGGCCAGATTTGGGCTGAATCTTAAAGATGAGTTGCAGTGCTTGATATTGACAAAAGGAGGGCCAGAGGAGGGGGTGGACCATTGAGGGGAGCCTAGCATCACCAAACACTTCTACAAATGGTCTATCTGATCATAGTCCAGGAAGAGTCTGAGTCACACCCATAATTCATACCCCCCCACAGAATTATGGGGGGATCCAAGGTAGGCTGCCCTCAGGGGCCCCCACAGGGAGACTATAGAGGCTTTTTCTCAGGGCTCTGGAGGAGGGACAGGAAGTTACATGGTAAAATTTTCACATTTTAAATAATGAGGATTGGAGGACACAACAGTCCAGTTTGTACTGATGGCCATTACATACTGTTGATTTGATTTTGAGGAATTCGATTGGAGAAGATCCAAAGTCAGTTTTCTCTTGGCTGAAATTTCTTCCCATTATTCTTTAGAATGAATGACAACAGTAGTAATAGTGCAATGGTACTTACTTATTGTGAATTTAGAATATGCAAGTTCTGGTCCATATGAGAATGGATCTCCATCTCATAGATGGAGAAGTTGGGGTTCCCAGAGGCTAGGTAATTAGCTTGGTGTTTTTATCACTGTCAAGTAGAGGATCTTGGATTTTTCAGATTCCCAAGCCCACATTTTTAACGCTATACAATCTCCATTTTCCCATCAATCAAGGCCCCTTGTCAATGACCTAGCTTCTTGTTAGAACGTATGCAGTTCTGTTATTTGCCTGAGATAGTGCCACTGGCCACCGGGGGAGGATTCAAGGGATATCTCTGTTGCCAACATGTTAAGTGAAATCTGAAAAGTCTCCAGTGCTAATGGTGGGTGTTACCTGTCTGAACGTGCTGAGCAAGAGTCAGAAGAATGTAAGAAGGCAATGCTAAGGCTGAACTGGAGGAAAATCTTGCCTTGTGGGAGTCTTTCCATCCTCCCATCACTTAACATCACAGTTGGGTTTGGCTCCACAGCAGGGGCTAAACCAGGAGGGAATTATGGAATATTCCCAAGAGAGAAGGGATTTTCCAAAACAGAGCTTTCATCAAAATGTACCCTTTGTGCTCATCTTAATCCACACCCACATTCTGCTCCAATGTAGCAGTGAACCTCATGAGGTCAATAAAACATCCTGAAAGTCATTCTGGGAGACGGGGCAGACAGACTCTCACTTTTCTACAATAACTTAAGACTCCAAGTTACTAATTTTTAAAAGAAGGGATTCTGGGCATAGCAGTCAGGGTGTTTATTACATTGTCCATTGTGAAAGTCCGTTCACTTTATAACTGGGTATTTGTGCCCTGAAATGCAGCCTCCAGAGCTGACAGGGTCCAAGACAATGTGGGCAAGATTAAAGGACTCCTTTTTGACTTCTATATTATAATCTCGAGAATTCAATGGAAAAAAGGAGAGCCAATTCTTGCCCTGCTTCATAACCATTCTGGATAGAAGACCTTATACTGACGTCAGTGAGTAAACTTCTATTCCCCTGATATTCTGTTACTTCCCAACAAAAACAATTTCCTGTTTTCTCCTTGCCTCTGCCTCTTCTGTTCCCTCCTTCCTTCCTCATCACTGTCTTTTTTCTGGCTTACGTGTTAATCCCGGAGGACTTTCAGTACCAGTAGTACCTGCCCTTGGCTAACAGGATGACTACTCCCCACTGTTGCCCAAACGCTGTTCTGGAAGGTCCGCCTACAGCGTGCAGTAAACTGTCCTTCTCAGAACCGTCTTTCTTTCCCACATTAACCCTTCTTGGTACTTAAATTCTACATCTAGCAATTACTTTCCACCTTCAACAGTTAGTTTCTACTTGAATAGGAGGGAATGATTATTTACTATTGCAAAGCTTCTTTCATACATAGGCATGGAAATCACACTGTAAAACAATAAAAAGGCAGAGAGTGGTCACTGGTATTAATAAAACCGTGTCAGTCGAGGACAGAACCAGCCCAGCGCAGCCACTGGGAACTGCTGAACTGCCTTGTTATCTCTGAAGGACTGTCCTGCGGGCAGATCTGAGCTACATGCTCACAAACAAAAGGTTATTCTCAGAGAGAGCAAGACACCGAGACGACGGGCAGCAGGCTTAGACGTCCGACGTGGTCACACCTCCAGGCTTTCTGCCTCCATATCACGGAGGCCGATTGGTTAGCCAGAATGTCTATGTGTTCCGAATGAAATGCAAGCTTTTTTTTAAAATCTAGGAGTGAAATAACTGCTGACACTCTAAGGTTAGTTGAGTGTGAATCTGACATTAGAGAAAAGGACATGAGGACTGTGGTCCAGCTGAGGCAGCGGGACGAGCCACCCGCTCCTCCAACACACACCCTTTCATCCACAAATTCTGACAAATGCTCCCTGAACCCCACTGTTCTAGCTGCCAGGGATGGAGAAGTTGGCCAAGAAACCCCCCCCCCCTTTTGGAGTTTATTCCTATTGAGGGGAAAGGCAGAAAGCAAACATAAATATCAAACACAACGTCAAACAGTGATATGTACAAGAAATAAAAACAAAGCGAGGAAAGCAGGGAGAGGGTAAGGTACTCAGGAGCAGTCCCCCTGAGGAGGGGACATGCGAGCAGAGAACTGAATGAAGGGGCTGAGCTGTGGTCGCGTCTCAGGGAAGGGCCAGCACAGCAGTGGGGAGAGGCGTACAAAGGCCCTGGGAAACGTGTTTGGTGTGCTCAAAAGAATGGGCTTTGCTCCTCCACAGACTCGGTACACCCATTTGAGCGCTTTCACCCTCAAAGAGAGTGGAGGACTCTTATGATAACAAGCCTGCCATTTTGAAATTGCGACTTGCATCTTCAGATTGTCATTTACATCCCCTTCCTCTGAAACTTCCTCTGAAGTAACCAAAGAGCTTAAAAATTAGCAAAGAGTGGTAGGAAATAGCAAAGTGGGCCATCAGCAGGCCAGAGAAGCGGAGATCCTTGTGGACGGTGTGGCGCAGATGGGGTGGGATTGACAGCTACAGGGATCAGGGCTGACTGGCTGGTGATTCAGCACCTGCAAAGGGAGCTTCACTGGGAAGTGGAAGCCCTTCCCTTGCAGAGTCTCGTAAGGGATAAATGGAAAAACCGAAACTGCAGCGGAGCTGGTCCACACCTTCAGCCTCACGCAGCAAGGACAACTCACCAGGTGAGGGGAGGATGTGCCTGACAGTCTCCTCGCAGTGATGGTGGACCAGCGTAGCCTGTGCGCACCATAGCCTCTGGAAAAGAGAGAGATCATTGATAATGGCTTCGCTTTGGAGTTAACTCCTGCCTATTCCCACCAGTGGAAACACCCAGATGGGTGGTTGGGATGAGACGAACCAGGATTTGCAAACTCCCTTCTTTGCTGTCCCCAAGCTCCCTCGAGGGAAGGTGGCTTGCCACCAGAGCATCCTGTGCCAGCACCCACCTTGCTCAAGGAGGCACTGAAGGAAGTCTCTCACAGGCCCCTCTCCTCCCAGCACCAGCCTGTCCCATAGCAGGAGAGCTCATCTTTTACCCAGTAGGTGTGAGGTTCCTCCTACCCACTCCATTTATACTTCCTAGTTCTATATCTCAAGGTTTTCCTTTTCCTTTCCTAACATACACTGGACTCATTAACCTTTCTTTCTTCTTTCTATACTCTTTTTGAACTTCTACATTGCATTTCTAGTCCACTGGAGTTTACTTCAGTTTGTAGGAAACTCAGTTAAACTACATTTTCTAGAAACATCGATAATTAAATAGTATTTTAACCTCCTTCTTCTCCAAATCGAACAGGATGATACACTGATGATTTCTTTTATCTCCTCTTCTTAATGACCCCTTGCCCTTAATTTTTGTTGAAATAACATTGAATTTTAGTTTCAAGGTTGTGATTATTATTGTAGGGGCTTTTTTTTTTTTTTTTACATCTAATAGACTTTAATTTTTAGAGCATTTTAGGTTCACTTTCTGTACTTTTGAGCAGAAAGGACAGAGTTCTTACAAATCCTTTGTCCCACCCCCATGCACACACAGCCTCCTTGATTATCAAAACCCCGCACTTGTTACAATCGATGCATTTGTCGCAATTGATGCATTTGTCGCAATCGATGAACTGACACTGACACATGATTGTCATGCAAAATCATGGTTTACATTAGGGTTCACTCTTGGTGTTATATGTTCAGTGGGTGTGGACAAATGTGTAATGACATGTATCCATCATCAAAATATCACAGAGTAGTTTCATTGTCCTGAAAATCCTCTAGCTCCACCTCTGCCTCCCTCACCACTCCCCAGCCCCTGGCAACAACTGATCCTTTACCATCTCCATAGTTCTGTCTTTTCCAGGATGTCACTTAACTAGAATCATACAGTATATGTGTAGCTTTTTCACATTGGCTTCCTTCACTTAGTAATGTGTTTACAGTTCCTCCATGGTGTTCATTATTTTTCAGTGCTGAATAATATTCCCTTGTCTGGATGTACCACAGTCTATTTATTAATTCACCTACTGAAGGACGTCTTGGTCACTTCCAAGTTTGGCAACTGTAAATAAAGCTGCCATAAAAATCTGTGTGCTGGTTTTTCTGTGGATGTGTGGACATAACTTTTCATTTCATTTGGGCAGCTAAGGAATGCAATGGCTAAATTATATGGTACGATTATGTTTAGTTTTATAAGGAACTGTCAAACTTCCAAAGTGCATTCCCACCAGCAAAGAACAAGAGATTCTTTTGCTCCACGTTATTGCCTGCATTTGGTGTAGTCTGTCAGTGTTTTGCATTTTGGCCATCCTAATGGGGTGTGGTGGTATCTATTTATTGTTTTCATTTGCAATTCTCTAAGGACATACACTGTTTAGTTTTTTTAAAATCCTTTAAAAATGTATTTGTCTTAGTCCATTGGGGTCACTATAACAAAGTGCCACAGACTGAGTGGCTTAGAAACAACAGAAATTTATTTCTCACAGTTCCGGAAGCTGAAAGTCCAAGATCAGAGTGCCAGCATGACCAGATGAAGGCCCTCTTCTGGGTCACAGACTTCTTTTATCCTCACAGTGCAGAAGAGAGCAGGGAGCTCAGCAAGGTCTCTTTAATCAGGGCACTAATCTCATTTGTGAAAGCCACACATTCATGACCTAATCACCTCCCAAAGGCCTCACTTCCTGATATGACCACCTTGGGGATTAGAATTCCAATGTACAAATTTGGGAGGAAAACAAACGTTCAGACCATAACAGTATTAAATCTCATGACTACATTAACAGTGATTATTTAAATGTAAATTTAAGTGTTAATGACTTCATCACTCACTATCTACCATTGCTTTCCCTTTTTTAACTTTATTCACTTAATCCAGAAATATTGACCTGGTATGTGCCCTGCAGGGAGATCCAGCAGCAACAATCACACAGTCTCTGTCTTTCCAGAATGTACTACCCCCAGCAAGAGCTTTAAATTATTTTGTATTTGGTTGGAGTTTGCTCTTAAATCATTATTGTCTTAGTCATTCTTCCCACAACTCTCTTCCCTTGGAAGAGTGCACGGCTCTTCCTTGACCTCCTCCAGGTCTTGGCTCACATGTCACCTTCTCTGTGAGCACTTGCAAATCCATGCCATTTAAAGCAAAACCTTCCTCCTTGCCGTGTTCCCTGTGTTATTCTCCTGCACACTTCTTACACTCAAAATATTGCATTTCATCAAAGGCAGCAAGAATTTTATGACATACCATTACGCCGTGTGTCACTAAAAGAGAAAACTTGTCAACTGAGTCATAGCCTTAATGTTAGCTTACAGCGCTCAGGTTTCTTTGAGTAATTCAGAGGTTTTAAGAGACCTCTACTGCCTTCAGTTGAAATCCTTAGCATGTGTTAGGCAATCCATTTGCAAATAAATACAATTCACTAATAAGACACGACGCAGCTACCTCTACTTGGAGGTATCTTCCTTTCTTAAGATGTCAAAACATTGCTTGTTTTTTATAAGAAAATGTGGAATTTTGATCATTTTTCCAAGAATGAATATTTCCTTCTTGGTTTCCATGACTTTCTGTGTACACAGCATTTATTTTCAATGCTGAATCATCATGGAACCTTCTTGAAGACATTTTAAGTGGCAAATTAAATCCTACACGTGTAGTACCAACAGTGTACAAGACGAGACTGAAGCAGAAACAATATTATGAACAGCTATTGTCAAGTTTGCACATTCACAGGCGATGACAAATACTTAAAGGCAGCTGCCTGGCCAACAGCAATTGTACAATATCAGTGATTATAGAAAGCATCCCAACTTCAGAGCTGCTAATGTGAAACTTCGTGCTTCCCAGAATCAACAAAAGATGGTGATTTATCACCTGCTCCCTCTACTAGTTTGCAAGCTCTATAAAGACAATTTGTCTGTCTACCAATATATCACAGGTGCCTAGAACAGAACCTGGCCAATCGTGCGCATTCAAATATTTGCTGAGTAAATGCATAAATGTGGCAGGACTTGACTCTAGATCTGCTTACCTGGAAGGTCATGAACTCTCCTGGCCTCCACACTCCATAGAATTTTATACGGCCTTGGAATACACTTTCCTGGTCATGTTCACTCTGTGTGCTCCTGCCCCTCCAGGAGGCTGGAAGCCCCTTTTCTGGTAAAAAGTGGAACAGTTGACTGGCACACGTCATCTAAAAGATGATTGTTGATTTTCTATGCTATGGTGAGTTTTTTTTTTAAATCAAATGCTTGTAGGATTAAGTGTGAAAATTCAGCCACAATGCTCTTGTTGATATAAATCCAAATGAGAGCATGAGAAAGAAAGAAAGAGAGGGAAAGCAAGCAAGCAAGAAAAGAAGGAGGAGGAGGGAGAGAAAGAGGCGGAGGGAGAGAGGGAGGGAGGGAAGGAGGGAGGAGGAAGGAAGGAAGGAAGGAAGGACGGACTCATACACACTCTCGGAGTTTACGCACTGATACGCTTGGATCTTGGTCTGATGGGCATCGTGAAGGAGCACAGGTGTTGATTCCTGGGCACTCTGATGTTTGAGAGGCCAAGGAAGTTCTCAGGAAACCCAAGAAGAGCTTCAACCTTCAACAGTTCCTTGCCCTGTACTTCTAAGGAGGGTATCTGTGCTTGACCTCCAGACCCATGTGCCTGCAGTGAAGGCAGACTGGTTTCAGCATCATTCAACCTCATGCACAGCTGAACAAAAGGAAAAAAGTATTTCTCACTCACTACACAGTGCCTTAAATTCCTACTCTTGTGGTTCTATTTCACAGAAATTTATGACTGGGAAACATGATGAGTAACCTCTATGGACAGATGATTCTTTTCTTTTATTCTCATGACACAGGAATTGGCTTTGACAAGCATCAGGAAGGGACCCAGGGCTTTGGAACCTAATAATAGAGGGTCTCTTAATTTCCTTGATAGGCCATCCAAACTCATCCGTTATATGTACATTTCATTTAACAACCTCATTTTATGGGAAAAATGTGTGATGTTCTAGTCCACATGAATTAGCACAGCTGAACTTTTCATTTCAGATACAGAGTCTCGAGTCTTTAAGATCTTCACACCACAAACTCAAGCTTCAGGTTACTGATGGCCTTCATGCTTGTTGCAGTGAAAAACTGTTGCTTTTTTCCCATTCAAAATTCAGACTAACAAGCTGGAGAAAAAAAGCCCCTTGATCCAGGGATCCTGCAAATGTGGTCAGGGAATAACTCTAATTAAAGCCTGGGTGCTTGACCCAACATTCATCCCATCCATTCATTCATTCAGTGTGATTGCATGAGTCCCTGTGAGGTGCTCCAGGCACCATGCCAGGCACTGGGGTTACAGAGAAACATGACATATCTCCAGTGTCTTGGGGGAAATAGTTGAGAAAGTCTGTTATTAGAATGAATTTAAATTTTACTAACGCAGTATGTATTCATTCCCTCACCTGATTCTCTTTTCAAAGAAACACATCCATTCTATTAAAATAATGGTAAAACCTTTATGGAAGGAACCAATTGGATGAAGACACTGCTTCATGGATACATTGAAGGCCCTCCTTCCAAATTCCTATTAGGTGCACAGGGTGGGTATAGCTCAGTCGGTACAGCATGTGCTTAGCATGCACAAGGTCCTGGATTCAATCCTCAGTACCTCCATTTAAAAAAGTAAAATGAAATAAATTTAAAGAGTGGACCAAATTTCGAACAAAGGTTTCCCAAAGTGTTTCCTCCAAGAATGGGGGAGGTTCCAACTTTCAGGGGCCTCACGCTCCAGTGCCTCGTAGGCAGACAAATCTCTGCAACATTTAACTCAGACATGAAAATAGAGCTTAGGGCCAAAAGAAGTTACAAAGTGGAAGTGACGCGTAATTTTTATGCGTGGGCTCTCCTCTTATAACCCGCATTTGTCCAGTTTTTATAGCGATCTGTTCTTTTTTAAGAGAATTTCAAATGAAATTTCCTACACACAGATGCATGTACTTGCTCAGCCTCACGATAAGGGGCCAGTAAAAGGAGATAAAAATGAGAGGGTCTTGGGTTTGCATTGCCACACGTGGTAAGGCCAATATGCATTCTACAGATTTACGACAATGGTTGCCAGTGCTGTTGAATTAAAAAGCTAACAGGTAAAGCAAATCTAATCTAAGTCCCTTCGCTGCAATGTGAATGCACCCTAATTATCCCTTGTATTTACTCCACTGCTCTTGGCAGTTGTAGAACCCAGGGGAGTACTGGTTGGTAGACAAGGTATCACCACAGAGCAGCAGGAAAGGTGCCTGCTCTGAGATTAAACCAGAGATCTTTTCTTTCAAGACCCTCATACTGTGAAAGCTCCCGGTTTCCTTCTGCTTCCCTGACATGTGTCATTCACTTCCTAGATGACCAAGGTTTTTCTGACAACACCAATCATAAGGTTTAATAGAAATTTTGCCATTTAGAAAAATTGATTTGAGATATTTCACACCACAGAAGAGTGTATAAAATATAGGTCTGTGTTGTAAATAATTATAAAGCAAACACTCATGCAGCTGAGACCCAGGTAAGAAGTGGACCATGAGAATAACTTGGAAGCTGTCTGCATTCCTGCATCCTCCTTCCCAGTTCCTGAGAGAGAGCTGCATTCCTACTTTTGTAAGAATCGTTTCCTCCCCCCCTTTTTTTATAGTTTTACCACATTTTAGTGCATCCCTATGCAGTAGCTTTTGTCATAGTCTCATTTTGCCACCTCTGTACTTTACATAGAAGGAGTCAAACTGTATGGACTTCTTTGTGATAAATTTCTTTTGCTTAACATGGTGAGATTCATCCCTGTTGAGAATGTAGCTGTAGTTCACTTGTTTCTGGTATTGGACAGAATTCTATCTGATGATCTCACAATGGTGACAAGCATGGTCACGTATTCATTTGGGGATTACTGTAAACATTCCTGCATTTGGCTCCTGGTACAGATGTAGAAGTTTCTCATAGGTACATATGGGGTGGGTAAAATCCTTAAATGGCCTCCCAAGAATTCCCACCCAGTCCCTGGGACTGTGACAATGAAAAAGCAGCCCATTCACGATCATCGTAAGTTACATGGCCAAAGAGATTTTACATACATAATTAAAGTCACTAATCAGTTGACTTTGAGTTAATCCAAAGGTAGACAATCCCGGGGGACTAACCTAATCACATAAGCTCTTTGAAAGCAGATACTTTTCTCCCAATGGCCACTGACAGAGAAGCCAGGGAGATTCAAAGCCAGAAAGGTTCTATGTGTTGTTGTGGGCAAGAGAGAGGACTCTAGGACCTGAGACTGATGACCCTACCCCTGCTGACAGCAAACAAGGAAGCAGGGACCACAGTCCTACAACCACAAGGAACAGGATCCTGCCAACAGCATGAGTCAGCTTGGACGTGGGTTCTTATTGCCAGATAAGAGCCCCCTCCAGCTGATACCTTGACTTTGGCCTTGTGAGAATTAAACAGAGAACCCAATCAAGCCCAACTGACTTCTAACCTATTCAGCTGTGAGCTTTGTGTGTGATATTTTAAGCTGCTATGTTTGTGATGATTTTTGTTACACAGCATTAGAAAACTAATACAACATCCATACAAGTGTTTTCCAAAGTGTTGCAGCAACATTTACTCCCACCGACAGGAGTTCTAGTTGCTCCATATTCTTTCCAACACAAGAAATTGTCAGTTGTTTAAAACTTTTAAATCTGCTGCAAGTGTACTGGTATTACACTATGGTTTTAATTTACATTTCTATAATTACTAATGAGGCTGACCATCCTTCATGCATTTTTGGCCATTGAGTTTTCCTTCTTTTGTGCAATATTTGTTGACATCTTCTAACTCAATTTTCTATTGAGTTCTTTGTCTTATCTTATTAATTGATAAGAATTCTCTATATATTCTGGATGTGAGTTATTATTTCATTAATAGCTTCCTTACAATTTTTGTCTTAAGAAAGATTTTATTATTCCAAAGTCCTTTGCCTTCATATTTAGGTTCCTTAATCCACTTGGAATTGATTTTTTTTTTTTTTTGGTATGGTATGATATAGAATTCCATTTTTCCCCATCTGTATAACTGATTATTGCAACAACATTTATTAAAATGTCAATCTTTCTCCCACAAATTTGCAATGTCACCCATGTTGTATACCCAATGATAATATCTGTGTAGATCTGTTTTTTGATCCTATGTTCCATTGTTTAATATTTTTATTTCTACATCCGTACCACACAATCATAATTATGATAGTATTGTACTGTGCCTTGATATTTGGTAGGGCTAGCCTTCCTAGGCTGATCTTTTTTCCTTAGCTATGATTTTTCTCCATTTATACGACAATTTAGAAAATTATATTAGTTGATGTTCATAGTCAAATCAACCTTGCATTCCTAGAAAAATACAACTGGGCTATGATGTATTATCCCTTTGAATGTTGCTAGATTTAGTTTGATAACATACTATATAGAATTTTTGCATCAGTGATCATAAGTGTTATTGGCTAGTAATTTTCCTGTCTCCTACTTGTCCTTTTTTTAGTATCAAGATTTTGGAAACTTCAAAAATTGAATAGGAGAGTGTTTACTCTTTTGCTGTGCTCAGGATAGTTTGTGTAAAATTGGATTTACCTTTCCTTAACTATTCGGTAGAACTTGCTATTAAAGCTATTTATGTCTGGACTTTAAAGATTTTTTTTTTGACCACTGTGTAATTTCTTTAAACCACATAATATTATTTAAGAAAAATTTGGGTTTTTTTTTTAAAGTTACAGTTTCTCCCTGACTCCAAACTACTTCATATAAAGCAATTTTCACTAGCAGCTATGAGAAGGCCTTAAGTTTGCTAGTTTTTGAGTCTGGAACTATTGTTCGCAAAGATCAGAGGAACAATGAGGTAGACCAGCTCAGAAATCAGAGAATGTGATGACCAGAGGAAGAGGAAGACAATCTTGCTTAGAGAGCAAGAGATGTAATTTCTGGTGTCATAGATTATGTAAATCACAGTTTGTCACCCCAAAGAAAATATTATTCCAGGTTTTACTACCTAACTCATCTTCTAAAAAGAGAAAATTGTCCATGATAGGGAGCCATCCTTTTAAACTTACCTCTGATGACATACCATGCTCCTTTGTTCTTCCTTCTATGTATTAGATTTTTAATTGCAAGAGCAATTTACATTCATATTTCTTTGCAATGCCCACAGGTTTATGATAATTTAGGCAAGCTCCGATTTCTAGGCAAGGAAGTTGATTTCCAAAATCAATTAAATGACTCCAAACATCAAGGCTACAGAGCCTAGCTCTGAATCTAAGAACCCTAGGACTGGAAGGGACCTCAGCAATTATTTGGGGGGCTCCCTTGTTCCACTAAGAAGCTTAATGAGGAACAGCCAGTGAGGGGCAGAGCCCCAGCCAGAACCGAGTGCCTGACTCCTAGGCCAGGGTCCCATCCATTACCTGGTGAGGTTTCCCCCCAGCAGACATCACTTCACTGAAGCTACTTAAAGCTCTGTAAGAAGAGTCAGTCTTGCCTTTGTGCAAAGTCTGTGTGGGGAGAGCATCAAATCTCTTTCTGACTAGCAGGAACAATTCTGCCTGTAGTGACCCCAGGCTAAACGGCCAGAAGCAATTCTGAGTCGGTATGGAAAGTGGCCTAAAATCAAAAATAAGAAGTACTCAGGCACCAATGAGCATTTTATATTCTAAATCCATTTACAGTTTATAAAGAAATTTTAAAAGCATCTGCTGACTTCTGCTTCTCTGATGCTTCCGTTTACAGAGCACTTTCTCCCGTGCTGGTCATTCGCCACAATTCAGCACACCTGCCTGTAGTTCCAGCTGCCACATATGTTTACAAGCTCCTTGAGATGTGTTGAGGGAGGCCAGCGAGTAAGGACTCCATCATGTGTGATGGGGCCTGACATGGGCAGAGACCCTTCTAAGATTGGCGTAGCAGAGAAGGTGGTCAGGGTTTTTGAGCTAGATAATGAGTAACTGGTGATATTTCACCAGATGGCAGCAGGGGAGGGAGACACAGAGGCAGAGAAGCAGACAGCAAGGTGGTGGCCTGACCCAGAGGCCAGGGGCATGGTTCTGTATCAGGGGTCCTGGGTCTGAGTTCCGGGGCGCTGTCTACCCGCTGTGTGACCTCAGGCAAGTTCCTTTGCTTCTCTCTGTCTCAGCTTCCCCAAAGATAAGCATCAGGTAATGGCAGGATGCAGCTCTTGGGCTGTGATGAAGATTCACAGATAACACACTTAGCAGAATGCCTGATGCCTGGCAAAGATCACGTGCTACAATTTGGGAAAACTGGAAGTAGCCCGGTGGAGCTGGCCAGGGTGACTCTCCCATGACAGAGGAACTGGACTCTGTCATATTCACATGGAAGACTGTTTCTGAGCAAGGCAGTAACGTGCTCAGATTTGTGTCTCAGGAAAGGATTTCCATATTAGGAAAGGAGAAAGATTGAAAGCAGGGGATGGAGGGAGAGAGTTCGTGTGAGAAATGGTTCTAGGGTTTGTCCACTTGGTATGTGTGCCTATTTCTCCATGGAACGCTGGCTCCCAGATAGCAGCCTCCCCCCGACGCAAACCTGCCTTACTCACTGTGGCACCCCTGGCTGGTACTCAGCTGGCTTCACCACAGATTCGCCTGGCTGAAGAAAGAACACGTGACACTGTGGTGGATCCTCACGCTTGGCTGTGGACAGGAAGAAACCGGTTAGACCGCTTTACAGACGAACAAAACCACACATTCGGGGCTCGGGGACTTGCCCATTGCCCCACAGTGAGGCGCAGCTTTGGGACCTGAAAAGAGGACTTTTCACTTGTTCAGGAGCCTGGCATGTGAAACTGACATATCAGATCAGCGACAGAAGATTCTCATTCTGAAACAAAACAAAACTCTAAGGCCAACAGAGTGAAAAATAATAACAATAGTAATAATAATTAAGTCATTAATTCCAGTTCTAATTTAAAACATGCAGTTCTTCTGATGCACACTAGATGGCAACATTTTCCACCCTTTGAGGACAGTAACAGGACACCTGCCCGGCTCCGTGCAGAGTCGGTAGAGTCAGGGCTGCAATCTAGCACTTAATTTTTATGATTTTATTTAAGCCTCACGACCACTCAACTTGCGTATTAAACCATCCTAGCAAAAAGGATCAACTTCTGAGCTGCAGGAGCCTGAGGTCACCAACCTTTCTCTTGCCAGAGCCGCCATGCAGAGATTTCATGAAGACGCCCCCTTCCCCACCCAGGGAAGCCTTACTTCCTAGAAGCCTCTGAGCTGGAGTTCTTCTGTGGTGAGGAGGTGGAGCAGCGACAGAGGCTCCCCTGGTCCTTCGATGGGCTGTCAGCATCTCCCACGTGCCTTCCTTCCCAGCTCCCTGCCTTCTTTGGGCTGAGCCGGGCCAGCCGATGCCTGCTGGTGCCACACCTTCCTCTTTCTAGGATCAGTCTTTTTTTTTATTAAGTTATAGTCAATTTCTGGCATACAGCACAATTTTTCAGTCATACATGAATATACATATGTTCATTTTCATATTCTTTTTCACACTGAGCTACTACAATATCTTGTATATATTTCCCTATGCTATACAGTATAATCTTGTTTATCTATTCTGCATATGCCTGTCAGTATCTGCAAATTTTGAAATCCCAGTCTGTCGCTTCCCACCCCTCTCCTCCCTGGCAACCACAAGTTTGTATTCTGTCTGTGAGTCTGTTTCAGTTTTATTTTTAAGTTCATTTGTCTTCTTCTTTTTTTTAAGATTCCACATATGAATGATATCATATGATTTTTTTTTTCTCTTTCTGGTTTACTTCACTTAGAATGACATTCTTCAGGGACATCCATGTTGCTGCAAACGGTATTATGTTGTCGTTTTTATGGCTGAATAGTATTCCATTGCATAAATATACCATGGCTTCTTTATCCAGTCATCTGTCGATGGACATTTGGGTTCCTTCAATGTCTTGGCTGTTGTAAATAGTGCTGCTATGAACATTGGGGTGCAGGTGTCCTTTTCAATTAGGGTTCCTTCTAGGTATATGCTCAGGAGTGGGATTTCTGGGTCATATGGTAAGTCTATTCCTAGTCTTTTGAGGAATCTCCATACTGTTTTCCACAATGGCTGCACCAAACTGCATTCCCACCAATGGTGTAGGAGGATTCCCTTTCATCTTGGTGAGATGATGCAGGCTTGAGGACATGATGTGGGCTTGGGGAGATGATGTGGGCTTGGAGAGATGATGCGGGTTTTGGGAGACGATGTGGGCTTGAGGAGATATCGGCTTACAGATATGATGTGGGCTTGGGGAGATGTTGGCTCAGGGAGATGACATGGGCCTCTGTAGATCACTAGATCACGTAGGCTCTTGGATATCACCGGCTTTGGGACATGACGTGGCCTCGGCGAGATGATGCGGGCTTGAGGAGATGACGTGCCTTTTGGGAGATGTGGGCTTGGGGAAATGATGCGGCCTCGGCAAGATGATGCGGGCTTGGGGAGATGATGCAGGCTTGAGGAGATGATGTGGGCTGGGGAGATGCTGGCTCAGGGCAATGATGCAGTCTCGCAGACATGACGCTGGCTTGGGGACATGGCGCAGACTCAGGGAGATGACATTTGCTCAGGAAGATGTGGGCTTAGGGAGTGGATGTGGGCTTGGGGAGATGATGCAGGCTTGGGGATATGTGGGCTTGGGGCGATGATACGGGCTTGGGGAGATGTGGGCTTTTGGAATTGATGTGGGCTTTTGGAATTGATGTAGGCTTGTGGAGATGTGAGCTTGGAGAGATGTTGTGGGCTGTGGCAGATGACTCAGGCTTGGGGTGATGATGCAGTCTTGTGAACATGCCACGGGCTTGGGGAGATTATGCAGGCTTTGGGCGATGATGGGGGCTTGGGAAGTTGTTGGCTTGGGAGATGATGCGGGCTTGGGGAGATGTGGTTGGAGACATGATGCGGGCTTGGGGAGATCTTGTCGGTTGGGGAGATTATTGAGCTTGGGTAGATGTTGGGTTGGGGAGATGATGCGTGCTCTGGGAGATGACATGGGCCTCCATAGATCATGTGGGCTCATGGATATCACCAGCTAGGGGATGTGCCTTTTGGGAGATGTGGGCTTGGGGAGATGATACACGCTTTGGGGAGGTGATGTGGGCTTGTGGAAATGATGTGTGCTCGGGGAGATGTGGGCTTGGAGCCCCTCAGCTTCTCTGCTGGTGGGGCTCCAGGGGCCCAGCGGCAGGGTGATGGAGGCGACGACTCGGGGAAGGTGTGAAGGGGCCAGCCAGGGCCTCAGGGGTGGAGTAACCGGGCCAGGGTGAAGGGGGGTGGGGTGGTCGGGGACGGGTCCCCAGGAGAAGAGTCTGACCAAGGCCTGGGCCTGGGATCATCTCCCAAAGCCCACGTCATCTCACTGAGCCTGCATCACCTCCCCAAGCCGGCATCATCTCTCCCAGTCAGCATCATCTCTCCCAGCCGGCATTATCTCCCCAAGCCCACATCTCTCCAAGCCCACATCACCTCCCGAAGCTCTTTTCACTATTTACATTACTTGCTTTATTTACTTTAGTGGATTTAGATTTGTAACTGCTGAAGTAACTAATCTATTGACAAAGATCAATTTTTTTTTCCAATAGTAAAATAGGATTTGCATTTATAACACTTTCTTGTCCGAACTCCCTTTTGATACATTGTCTTTCTTTATGAGCAAGCTATGGACTCTGAATATATATGAACCATACTGATACACACTAATATACATTTCAATCATGCAAATAAATTAGGACATAAATCTAAACTAATGTTAAGTCTTAATTCTGAATATCAAGGGCCAATTATGTAATTTGCAAAGGATGTCTTTTATCAACTAATAAATCAGAGTGGCATGAACTGACAAAAGAAATGCTCCCTTTTGTCTTGACAGATGCAAATAATGAGTAAATTACTTTTACTTGAAAATTTGAAAATAATGGATTGGGAGTATAAAGATTCCATCTGTTATATGACTTCAGGTCAGCCAGGACAGTTGTGCATCAGAAACATATTGAAGTATTTATTAACTTTACATCTTGCATTTATAGAAATTAAAGCATAAAACATTTTAAGAGTCAGAAAATGTAATAACCATTTGTTAGAGAAAATGGGAGCAGAAGCTGGAGACTTGAAAACTAGACTGAGGGGAAAAAAGCAGGAAAACAATTGCTGGAATGAGAGGAAATTAATGTAACAATCAGAGCAGAAAAAAATAGCGCAAAGGAGAAAAACACGATGCTTTGAAGGAAAACAGAAGTCTGTGAAACTGTACTATATTTATTGGTTGGGGGTGTATTTCTATTAGACTAATGCAGGCAGAATATATAAACAGACTTAGTAAATCTCAGGCATCTATAACAATAAACAAAAGAATGGCTCAAAGTCATTCTTTCCTTTTCAGAACAACCATGTTGTACAAAGCAATCTATCAATGATCTTTTGAGTTTTTTCATTTCTCTGCTTTCTATGCTCTTGGAGTAGAATTCAGCTGTTTAGACAAAAAATTAAGTTCAGAATTTACATATGGGCTATTTCAGTATGCTTCAGTTGCACTGTACTATTATTAGTTGTAGTTGAAGCTATTACAAATGTGTATTTTGTAGGTTAAAACTATTTTATAGTGTGTGTAGATGTTGAAGCGACCATCTTATTTTGTTAAAAACAAACAGAAAAACCCCACCTCATTTATTTTACGTATGGGTTGTGTCTCCCACTTGTAAACTGAAGATCTCGCTTTTAAAGTTACCATTAGGAACTATGTCTGCCTTAGAAGTTTCCAAAGAATAAAAAAGTAAAATTCACTGGAAGTGTTTTTATTTAAAGAAAAGTAATTCATGTTCATTGTGAAACAGCTTAGAAAACAGACAAGCAAAAGAGACAACAAAAATCACTCTTATTGTACTGTTTAGAAATGATCACTTCTTTGAATAATCAGTTTGGTGTTTACAAATCGGGTCTTCTTTCATTGTGACTAGCTACATGTGTGTCATTTTTTAATGCTCACAATGTATACACTGTGTCAGAACCTGCTTCCCAATTTGACAACACCTTATGAAAAGCTTCCCATGCCATTAACTATTATTCTACAATATGTTTTCATGGTGTGGTTGAACCATAATTGAATCAACCAGTTTTCCCCCTAACATTTTTGCTATTATATACAGTGATATGGTGAACATTTGTGTACATGAACCTTTGGGCATCACCCAGAAGGCTGACAAAATTATAAAGCCTTGGGTGTGCATTGCCAAATTGCCCCTGCAGAACAATTGTGCCCATTTAGATAGACACTAATATTTTTTTTCAACTGAGTTATAGTCAGTTTACAATGCTGTGTCAGTTTCTAGTGTAGAGCACAATTTTTCAGTTATACATGAACATACATGTATTCATTGTCGCATTCTTTTCACTGTGAGCTACCACAAGATCTTGTATATATTTCCCTGTGCTATACAGTATAGTCTTGTCTATCTATTCTGCATATGCCCATCAGTATCTACAAATTTTGAACTCCCAGACTGCCCCTTCCTGCCCCCTTCCCCCAGGCAACCACAAGTTTATACTCTATCGATAGACCCTAGTATGATATGAGAGTGCATTCAGCACCAGTGACACACGCCTAGGGTGTGTCTTAAAGGTCAGACAACCAGGCCAATGTTGTGACTCTAGGGCAGTGACCCAGGCGAAGGTTGTGCTTTCAGGAACACTGACACAGACCAGTGTCTGTCTTCAGTGCCTGTGACCCAGGACCAGGGTGTGATCTGTGGGCTGCTGACCCAGGTCAAACATGTGCATGCTGCGAGAGTGACCCAGGCTACGGGTGTGCCTTCTATGCCAGTGACCCAGCCCAAGGGTGGCCGTTAACAGACAGAGATCGAGGCCCAGGGTGTGACTTCAGTGCCAGTGGTGCAGGGTATACATTCTGCGTGAGTGTCACAGGCCAACGGTGTGCTTTAGCGCCAGTGATCCACGCCCAGGATGTGCCTATGCACCAGTGACTTAGGTCCATGGTGTGTCTTCAGGGCCAGTGCCCAGGCCAATGTTGTGAATTCAGGGCCAGTGCCCCAAGACCAGGGTGTGCCTTCAGGAACAGTGACCCAAGCCCGTGTCTGTCTGCAGTGCCAGTGACCCAGAACAAGGGTGTGCTTTCAGCGCCACTGAACCAAGCCCAGGTTATACACTCAGGGTCAGTGACCCAGGCCCAGGGTGTGCTTTCAGGGCCAGACACACAGACCAGTAGTGTGACTTGAGGGCCAGCGACTGATGCCAAGAGTGTGTCATTAGGGACAGTGACATGCCCAGAGTGTTCCTTCAGGTCCAATCATCCAGGGCCAGGGTGTGGCTTTAAGGCCATTGACCCAGGTTCAGGCTGTGCCTTCAGTGCCAGTGATCTAGACCCTGGGTGTGTCTTCAGGGCCAGTGTCCAAGGCCAATGGTGTGAATTCGGTGTGAGTGACCAAGGCCAAGAGTGCCTTAAGGGCCAATGACCCAGACCCAGGGTGCTAATTCAGGGCCAGTGACCCAGGAGAATTGTGTGTTCCAGGGCCAGTAACCAAAGCACAGGGTATGTCATCATGGCCAGTGACCCAGGCCAAATGTGTGTCTTCAGGGCCAGTAACCCAGGCCCAGGGTGTACCTTCAATGCCACTGACCCGAGCCCAGCGTGTGCCTTCTTTGCCAGTGACACAGGCCCAGGGAGTGCCTTCAGCACCAATGACCAAGTCCCAAGGTGTGTCTTCAAGGCCAGTGACCCAGGCTGAGAGTGTGTCTTCAGGGAGAGGGAACCAGGCCCAGGGTGCTAATTCAGGGCCAGTGACCCATGCCCAGTGTGTGCCTTCAGGGCCAATGACCCAAGGCCCAGGGTGTGTATCAGAGCCAGTGAACCAGAACAAGTGTGTCTTCAGGACCAGTGACATGCCCAGAGGGTTCCCTCAGGTCAAATCATCCAGGTCCAGGGTGTGGCTTAAAGGCCAGTGACCCAGGGCCAGGGTGTGCCTTCAGTGCCAGTGAAACAAGCCCAGTGTGTGCCGTCTGCGCCAATGACACAGGCCCAGGGTGTGTCTTTAGTGCCAGGGATCCAGGCCCATTTGTAGCTTCAGGACTCAGGACCAGAATGTCCCTTCAGGTCCAATCATCCAGGGCCAGGGTGTGGCTTAAAACCAGTGACACAGGTCCAGGGTGTGCATTCAGTGCTAAAGACCCAGGGCAATGGTGTGTCTTCAGGGTCAGTGACCCAAGCCAAGTGTGTGTCTTCAGGGCCAGTGACCCAGGCTCAGGGTGTGCCTTCAGTGCCAGTGATCTAGGCCCTGGGTGTGTCTTCAGGGCCAGTGTCCCAGGCCAATAGTGTGAATTAAGTATGAGTGACCACGTTCGAGAGTGTCTTAAGGGCCAGTGACCCAGGCCCAGGTTGCTAATTCAGGGCCAGTGACCCAGGCCAACTGTGTGTTCGAGGGCCAGTGACCCAGGCCCAGGGTGTGCTTTTGGCACCAGTGACCAAAGCCAGATGTGCCTTCAGGCCAGACACCAAGGCCCAGGGTGTGCCTTCAGGGCTAGTGACCCAGTCTAAGTGTGTTTCCTCAGGATCACTGACAGAGGTCAAGGGTATGTGTGCAGCACCAGTGAAATACGCACTGGGTGTTTCTTCAGTCCTTCTGACTAAGGCCAATTATGTGTCTTCAGGGCCAGTGACACAGGCCCAGGGTTTCCATTAGCGCCATTGACCCAGGTCCAGGTAGTGCTTTCAGGACCAGTGACCCAGGACAAGAGAGTGCATTCAGCACCAGTGACACAGGCCCAGGGTGTGCCTTCAGGGCCATTGAACCAGGTTCAGGATGTGCCTTCAGTGCCAGTGATACAGGCCCTGGGTGTGTCTTCAGGGCCAGTGTCACAGGCCAATGGTGTGAATTCAGTGCGAGTGACCAAGGTCAAGAGTACCTTAAGGGCCAGTGACCCAGGCCTCGGGTGCTAATTCAGGGCCAGTTATGCAGGCCAATTGTGTGATCCAGGGCCAGTAACCAAAGACAGGGTATGTCTTCATGGCCAGTGACCCAGGCCCAGTGTGTGTTCAGGACCAGTGACCCAGGCCAAGGGTGCAGCACCAGTGACACAGTCCCTCGGTGTTCCTTCTAGGAAAGTGACCGAGGCCCTGGGGCTTCTTTCACCTCAAGTTACAGAGTCTGAGGGTTTGCCTTCAGGACCAGTGACCCAGTTCCCCAGGAGCCCTCCCTGACTGAGCCTGTTAGAAGTGTCTGGAGTGAGCCAACTCTAAATGGCTTCTGCTGTTTTAAACCATATGAGAGAGAGAAAATGAATACAGGAGAAGCTCTTAGCAGGGAGGGGATAGGATTGGAGAAGTCATACAGAAGGCTGCCCCACCCCGCAGAGTGGGGAGGTGAGAGGTGAGTTTCTGGTAGAGGAACCGTGGAGGTAGTTTTCTCTGGACCCACCTGCGCCTGAAGCATTGGCTACTCCCGCCACTGCTTAGTTACCTGACTTTGGACAAGTTACGTAATCTTGCTGGGCCGCATTCCCTTTATCTGTCACATGGAGCCTCTAATACAGGTCCCAAATCCATAGAGTCTGAGAATCCAAAGACTTTCTTAGTTCAACTGGAGCAAAACCTGACCCAAACAGATGTAAAGTTATTTACAGTCTTTGTTTACACCACTGGATGTGATTGTTTGTTTCCTTGAAGGTGACGCAGGAAAAATGAATGTGGGGCTAGGGGAGGGCCGTGTCCCAGGTCTCAGCTGAGTCCCTGGGACGTGCCCCACCAGGTGTGGGTCCTTGGCTTTGTGCAGGAAAGAGTTCAAGTGCGAGCCACCGCTGAGTAAGGTAGGTTTATTTAGAGAGACACACACTGCATACGATGTACGGCAAGAGAAAGGCAAGGAAAGAGGTATGGGAATTGGGTGCTCAGATTAAAGTAAAAGTAGGTGCACACTCCACAGACGGAGTGCGGGCATTCTCTGAAGAGGAGGGAGTGAAAAAAGACCCGCTAGGTGTGGTGTTGCTGGTTTTTATGGGCTTCACGTAGCTTCACGTGCCTACAGGTGGGACCATTCCAACTACCTTGGGGAGGGGGCTGGTATTCCCAGGAATTGGGCCACTGCCCATTCTTTGGCCTTTTTCTGTTAGCCTTGGGATACAAGAGAAGATCCTGCGGGCATGTTATTATCACGCTGTTACAATGGGCACATAATGAAGCTCAAGGTCCACTAGAAGTCAAACCTCCCACCATAATCCGCAAGGCCAACTGGGAGTTGAATCTTCCACCATTTTGGTGTTAAATCGCTGTCATTCTTTGAATGGCTGTGCCATGCCCCCTTCCCTCATGTCTCAAGAGTAGTTGGTTTCTAGTGGAGGGAGGGGCAGGGATATGATCCTGGGGGCAACAGCCTTGGTAACAAGCAAGAAAGCATTTAATCAGAATGGCTGCAGTCTGGTAGACCGAGTATCCGTCCCCCCAAAACCATCTCTAAAGATGTTCATCCCTGAAAGTTTTAAAGGAAAATGGAGGAGTAATCTCAGCTAATCATTGAGGTAGGCGGTCATGCCTGCAGGCGAGTCCTAACCAACTGTTTGAGTCTGCTCTTCTAAGGCTTAGGGAGGCCTGGGAGACTCCAACTTTCCTATAAACAAGGGAGTTGGTGTACAGGGTCCTGCTTCTTTTCAGGTGAATGCCAAGCAGTGTGTTTGGGTATTTAGTGAGATACTCATTTGTTTTATGCTTTCTGGGCTCTTCCCTACCCATCCCCTCTGGAGAAGCAGCTAATCCTTTTATGTGTCCTACCACAAGGGTATCTGCAAAATTCTTGGGGGACCAACCTTTCTTCTCAGCTTTCGAGAAAGCCCAATCTAAGTAAATACATCATCTACCACAGGTGTCCCAGAGAGAGAAGGCTGAGTAGGATATGGGTCAAACCACGTGCCCACCAACAGAAGCTCGGCCAATGGAAGCTCCAACGTCCGGGCGTGAGCAGCCGGAGCTCCAATGGACTCCCTTGGAATTCCTGTAGGAAACCGTCGGGAGGGGTGGAGATGGCAGCTCTGTCCAGCGGCCGCTTTCCAATGCGGTGCCCTTCCTTGCGGGAGATGAGCCTCAGACCCTCCAAGGTTGTGCCGGAGATGCAGGCAGGGCCTGGGCCAGACTCCGAGAGGAGCGGGTCGCAACTGCCTGAAGGGCCGGACCGGGAGCACATGATGGCCTCACAGCAGGAGCCTGAGAGGCCCCTGGTGTCAAGTCGGCAACCCCTGCCAGTGACATAGAGTCAGAAACCCAGCTGCTGGGGGGGCCCCGCTGCCACACCAACTGCCTGCAGGCGCCTCTCTCCTGGGCCTTCCGAAGGCCGGGTGGGAGGTGGGCTCGCACCCCTGGACCTTCCTGCTGCTGCCTGTGATTCTAACGGCCATTCTGGGCACTGGCCTGATCTACCTGCCCGAGGGCAAAGAAGACCTCCAGGAGCACTACACCCCCATAGGGAGCCCGACCAAGGCTGAGTGGCACTTTGTGCAGAAGCACTTTATCGGCAAAGACCCTGACCACTGCTCCATCTCCAGGCAGAGCACCGAGGCCGATTACACTTCAAGTCTAGTGGTCTCCAACAGCAACTTGCTGCTGGAACAAGAAGTCCTTTCTGAAATTAGTCATCTGGACGAGATGGTGCGGGCTTTTTCTTTGACCTGCGAAAACGGAACCCAGATCCACTACCAACAGGTGTGCTCTTCGAACCAGAGCCACTGCGTGCCCTCCAAGCCAATTCTGTTTGCCTGGAAGACGAATAGTAACCTCAACCTGAGAACCATCACCTTCCCCATCTATACACTAGGCTATCAGATCCTCTACCTGGCCAACATTCTTGGAGGAACTGTCTTAGGCGACAGTGTGGGACGGAGCCAGTTACTCCTGGAGGCCAAAGCCACACGGTTTTCAGTACTACCTGAAAACTGACGACGCAGGGGATAATGAGCACAGCAAGGCATGCTGGATGCGTTTCCTGCAGGAGTTTGGCAACATGAAAGAATCTGGCCTTGAAGAAGATCCACATACCCAGCGCATGGGGGAGGGCCAAAAGAAGGGGGGAGGGGTAAGAAGACTTGTTCAAAGGACCACACCACAGCACTGATTATGTGATGGAGTCCTTGACCTGAAGCTGGTTGTGCTCTACTGTAACTGGTACTTATAACAGCTTCCTAAAAATAACACCGAAGGATGCCACACATTTTAAGTCCTTGGTAACGTTCTGGTGGAAAACACAAATCCTACATCCTCAAGGGAGGTCTCCTCAGTGCAGACACTGAACTTCAAGTTTAGTTTTGGGGTTTGGTTTCCTAGTCAGATTACTTTGAATTTCTTACGTTTGTCTGGGTCAGTGACCCGGGCCAACAGTGAGTCTTCAGGCTAGTTACCGAAGTCCAGGATGCTAATTCAGGGCCAGTGACCCAGGCCCATTGTGTGCCTTCAGCACTATTAAACCAAGCCCAGGTTATACGCTCAGGTTCAGTGACCCAGGCCCAGGCTGTGTTTTCGGGGCCAGTGACCCAGGCCCATTGTGTGCCTTCAGCACCTATGGAGCAGAATATACCTTCTGCATGAGAGACACAGACCAATGGTGTGCCTTCAGCCCCAGTGACCCAAGCCCAGAGTGTTACTTCTGTGCCAGTGACCCAGGCCCAGTGCGTGTTCAGGGCCACTGACCAAAGACAAGTGTGTGTTTTTAGGGCCAGTGACCAAGGCCAAGAATGCGTCTTCAAGGCCAGTGAGTCAGACCCATGTTTGCCATCAGTGCCAGTGAACCTTGCCGCCCCCTCACCGGGTGGTCCCACGACTTCAGAGTCGAGGGTGGGGTTGTCCCAGCACCAGGAGGACGTTTGGTGGCACCTGGGCGGGACCTGGAAGAACTGCCCGGGGCGGAGACTGACGCAGAGGGCCACCAGGTAGCACCAGAAAGCATACATGCCCAACAGGTGAGCCGGGGCCCTTCTGAGCCAGGCCCTGAGAGCATAGGGGTTTCTCCCCAACTTCCCAACTGGGAGCCGGGGGGGGGGGGGGGGGGGGGGGGGCGGGACACAGGCGCGAGGGCGGCTTGAGGGCGGGGCGCGCGCGGGAGGGCTGTTTATGGACGGGGCGCGCGTGCGGGGGGCGGTTTGCGGGCGGGGCGCTCGCGCGAGGGCGGGGCCCCAGCCTCAAACCGAAAGTCTTGCCTAGCCCTGCCCCGCGAAAGAGCAGAGCCAGGAAGTTCACTCCTGGTGAAGAAGCTAGTGCTCGGCCGGCTGTGCAGTTGTCTCTGCAGCTGGCTGCCCGGGGCTAGGAGGTGGAGGAGGGAGACGGCCCTCTTCCAGGTCCCGCCCAGGTGCCACCTAAGGTCCTCCTGACTCTGGACCACCCCCACAAGTGACTTTAAGGTCCTGGGACCACCCAGTGAGGGGTCGGCAGGGTTCAGAGGCTTTGATGGCAAACATGGATTTGGGTCACTGGACATAAAGACGCAGTCTTGGCCATGGTTACTGGAAATAAAGGCACACACTTGTCTTTGGTCAGTGGCCCTAGAGAAACACCTTTGGCTTGGGTCATTGGCCCCAAAAAATCAGTCTGGGCCTGGGTTACTGGTGCAGAAGCCATCCCCTGGGCCAGGGTCACTGGCCTTGAGAAGACCCCGGGGGCCTGGGTCACTGCCCATGAAGGCATACCCTGGGACTGGGTCACTAGCCCTGAAGACACTTAACTGGGCCTCTGTCATGGCCCTACTGACACACCTTTGGCATGGGTCACTGTCCCTGAAGACACTCTCAGGTCCTGGGTCTCTGGCCCTAAATGCATACCCTTGGCCTGGGTCACAGGCTCTGAATGCACACTGGGCCTGGGTCACTGGCACAGAAGTAACACGCTGGGCTTGGGTCACTGGGGCTGAAGGCACACCCTGGGCCTGGGTCAATGGCACTGAAGGCACACCATTGGCCTGTGTCTCTCATGCAGAAGGTATACCCTGCTCCATAGGTGCTGAAGGCACACAGTGGGCCTGGGTCTCTGGCCCTGAATTAGCATCCTGGACTTCGGTCACTAGCCTGAAGACACACTGTTGGCCGGGGTCACTGGCTGTGAAGGCACACTCTTTGGCCACTATATTTGTGAGATGTGTTTTTAGAAGGGGATTTACTGGGCCAGAGAACATCCCCTTTTAAATTTTAGAATTATTGGTAGAATCCATAGAAGTGTCAATTTATACCCTCAGAAACAGTGCGTGACGTTTTGCTTTGCCACAGCCTATCCCAGAATGTCATTGAAGTGTTCAGTTTGTGCCGCTGGTATTTTACTTTGGTTTTGTTTTTAATTTACTGCTTAGAATCATTGTATGTCCTCTTTGGGTGAGCTATCATATCTTTTCCCAGTTTTCCTTTTGGACTGTTGGGATTTTCTTCTTGATAATAGGAACCTATATATATACTAAAAAAAGATCACTTTTTCCTGTGTTTTTAGTCATGAGACTCCCCACCGCCCCACCCTCCACCCTCATTTTGCTGGTTGCCAGGGCTTGTGTTTGTCGTTGAATTAATTAATGCTTTTGTTTTTGAATGAGTTCTGGATTTTGTGTCATACTAGACAGCTGCTTCCCTTTCTGGATTATAATCTACTTAAAAAATGTTTACATCTACATATTGATCTGTCGGATATTTATTTTAGTGTAATGTGAAAGGTTAAGAATCAATGACATTGAGTGCTTGCTGTCAGCCAGAAATTGTGCTACCTTTCGATAGCATGGAATTGCAGTTGAAACATGGCTGCCCAATCAAGGATTCCATTTTCAAATTCCTTTGACTTGCATGTGTGACTGTGGGACCAGTAATCGACCACAGAATATACATGGAAGTGATGTGTGTCACCTATAGGCCAAGAACTTTAAGAAGTTCTCTGTCCCATCTACCGCATAGATACAGGCAACAGAAGAGATCATTTGCACCATACGTTGGCAGAAGCCTGGGTCCCTGAATCACCATGGACAAGATAGCTACTCACTGACCAGGAACATCTGCAGTGACATTGCATGAGTGAGCAATGTGTCCACTGTGATAAGCCACTAAAATTTTGGGGCATGTTTATTAAAGTAGCCAGTATGGCTTCGCCAATAAAGAGTCCAATGAGGAGATCCTGTCCCTAAGTGCTTGTGTCTGGGAGCGCTTTGTTTTATTGTGCCCACTGACAATGTATTTCCTGAGCCCTATGGGACCGAGAACTTCTAGAGTGAAATCTCAAAATATAAGCAAAGAATAGGGGAAACACTAAAAGGAACTAAGGAGGACAAAAGTGATTGACTCTTATCCTGAAGTACATGATGGGGGTGATTGGGAGAAGGTGTCCTGGATGAGTTTGTCCAAGTCAAGGAGGTGAAGGTGGACAAGACTTAGCTAAACAAAGGGGGGTTTGCTAAATCATTAACTCCTTGACTTCCTATTTCTGCCTGTGTTAGCTGTCCTACATCAAAATGAGAGAAATATGTTAGAAAAACAAATATCTGAGCCCCAAAACAAAGGAAATTACAATAGTCCCTCGGTATCCATGGAAGATTGGCTCCAGCACCCAGTGTGGGTACCAAAATCTGTGGATGCTCAATTCCCTTATATGAAATAGCTACTGCAGTCAACTCTTCACGTTTCTGGGTTCCACATGGTATGATTCAGCCAACTGCCATTTGAAATCGGTTGGTCAAATAGCAGATATCCACCTTATGGATGTGAAGGGCCAACTGCAGTAAAAGGGATAATGCTCAGTCCTAGCAAACAGAGCTGGCTTAAAGGTTTTTCAAGAAGGAAAGGGATCAATGTAAAGATTAGGATAAGATGTGCGAAACTAAGGGAATGTTTCTAGAAGGAGCAGGGGAAATGTAGCCAGCAAGAGTAGACAGTCTTTGTCATGGACCTCCACAAAGCAGTGTGACAAAGGGAAGATCTTCTGAATTCCACTGAAGTGAAGTAAGTAATTTAGGGCATGGAAAATCCAAAAGCTGAAAAAAAAGTTGGACTTTTTTGTGGTGAGGAAATGGCAGAGGCATTGATCCTCACTAGGCCCCAGAGGGCACAGACATTGGAAGCACAGATAACACGTTCTGTTAAGGAATCTGCTGAGGATGGGGCTAAAACTGAAACAGACATGGGACCTTAGGGCAAAGTGCCCCAGACAAAACAGTTCTAGGGCCTCCATAAACTGTGCTCAGTTCTGAAGACAGAATCTGCACTCAATCCAGGAAGGCACAGTCCACGTGGGCAATGGAAATTAAGAGGTTTTGGATATATTTCAAGGCACTGTGGCTTCCTTAAATAGGACTTTGAGGATAATGTGCCTGGCTTCAAATCCAAGCCTTACCTCTTACTACCTGTGTGACTTTGGGCAAGTTACTTAACTTTTCTCTGCATATTTTTTTCCATCTATCAAATAGAGAAGATAACTAACTCACAGGGTTCTTATGAGGGTTAAATTATTTAATGCATGTGAAATTATTTAAGATATGGAATTCAATATGGTCTAATATTATATGAAATATTTTCACCATTAGGTGTTTTTTATTGCTGTTTTTGTAGTTTTATACTTTATCAAGGTAAGGATAGATTGCTACAAAGTTTTTTTTTCTTTATATCATGAATGAGTTAAATTTTTGTCAAATTGTGTTTGTTAATTCATTGGGAAGATTATCAATTGTCTCCTTCAATCTGTGTACAAGTAAATGGTGTTATTATTTTTTCTAATTTTGAAAACTGCTAGAAAACTCTAAGTGTTAGAATATAATGTGGATTCAATTTACTAATAAGTTTGTATAGCATTTTTGCATTCATGTTTATAGTTTAGATTGGCCTATAATTTTCTTTCTTTCTTTTTTTGAATAAGAGTAGATTTATTTAGAGAGATGGACAAGGTGGTGGGTGAGGGTGGCTGAAATAAAGGTAGATACACACTCCATAGACAGAGTGCAGGCTGTCTTGGAAGATGAAGGAGAAAGAAAGCCTGTAAGTTTCTTTTATTGTCCAATTTGGGTAACAGGGTTACCCTAGCCTCATAAAAACTGATTAGATTTCTCTTTTTCTATTCTCTGCAAGAGTTTATATGAGAGAAATAACTTGTTTCTTGGAAGATTGCTAATTCTCTTCTGTGAAATGTCAGAGTCTGGTGCCCTTAAAAGGTGGACATTTTATTTTTCTAAGAATCTGTTAATGTCATTTGTTTTCAAATTAATTGTCATACCATTGTCATGAGTTTTTTAAGATTAAGAAAAAAAAATCTGTTCCCTGTCTGTCCTTACCGCCCTTTTTCCACTCCTAATGTTAATTTGTGCGCACTTTTTTTTTCCTTAAACGGACTTTTTCTATTTACTACTCTTTAAAGAGAAACAGGTATTGATTTTGCAATTTCACCCTATTTTAAAATTCTTTGATCATTCTCTTTCTTTAATTTCCACCTTTGCCTTTATTTACTTCCTCTAACTCTCTTTGTTCTTTTTCTGGATTTCTTACACTGTTTCTGGTTTTACAATAAATGCATTTAACACTACATTTTCACTTAAGTACTGGATTAACTATTCTACAGACTTTGATGGGTAGTGTTCTAAAGATAAATTTTCAAAAATGTACTAATTTCCTCAGAAATTGTCCTATTTTGTGTCATCTGTTCACTATGTTTTTATCCCCATTTGCTTTTTCTTTGTTATTCTTTGCTCCTTTTGTTGGATTAGCATGTTTTTCTTAATACCTATGATTTGCTTTGAAAGTTATTCTTAAATTTTTAATGTGTAGGTTAGCGTCACATTCCTCTAGCAAGTTCTAAGATTAGCCATTAACTCTCTTCTTTTCCAAAAACAACAAAAATATTTATAATTGTTAATTTCATGCTGAAACACCCTGCCATCGACTTCAACAGTATTGTTATCTGGAATTTTCATTCTGATTTTTAAGCACATTCATGAAAATGATTGTGGTTATTTTTTTCATTGTCAATACTTAACTCAGTTTAGCAATATGTTTTCCAAATGGATTTGCTCTCCATTGCCTTTCCCTCCTATGTCCTTGAATCAGTTTTACAGCTGATACATATTCTTCAGTAGTTTTTTCTGATAAAAGAAATTTTTCCCATATTGAGGTATGGGGAAGTCATTCTGGCCCAAACATGAGTTAACTTGAATTTTATGCTAACTAAAACAGCCTGTTTGTGGTCTATCAAATACACGTTATACATCTGCTTTAATTATTAAAGAAAAAGGCTCATTGACCAGAAGTAAGAATGTCCATATTAAAAAATAAAGATTAAATGCCTCTCTTCCTGGGACACTAATGCTGGTCCTCCTTTGATGATAAGACTCCCATCCCACATGCCAAGTTCCTACTGACTCACTGTGTACGTGCTGGTCTTTTTTTTGTTTGTTTTTTTTAAACCTTGAAGGAATGTACCCCTGACTTATTTAATGTTCTTTGTTCTGACAAGGTACGAAACTGTGCTGAAAACCATGCTTCTCTGGAGCAGTTTCTCAGAGTCATCTGGGAAACTGTTTTCTGGACTAGCCCTCAGTTTGGCTCAAATAAAACTCTTTTCTGTTATTGTTATTGTTTATTGATTATTTTCATCAACACTTCACAAATGTCAGGAGTAAACTCTTGTTTTTTCATATTTGAATATAAATAGGATTATTTTCCTTTGTAAAAAAATTTTTATTTTTAACTTTTTTTTTTGGTGGGGGGAGGTTACTAGGTTTGTTTGTTTGTTTGTTTTTAATGGAGGCACTGGGGATTGAACCCAGGACCTCCTACATGCTAAGCATATGCTCTACCACTGAGCAATACCCCATCCCCGAATTCTCTTCTTTCTTGATTGATTTATTACACATGGAATTCTAGGCTCAGAGTTCTTTACTTTGGATATGTAAAAAATATTTTCCCGTTACCTTCTGGCATTTAACTTTGCTAATAAGAGCTGTGCTACGAACCTGATTGCTCTTCATATGTAGGTAATCTGTCAGTTTTTAAAAAACAGAGTTTATTTTTTAGAATAGTTTTCAGTTCACAGAAAAATTGAACAGAAAGTACAATGATTTCCCCCAAGCCCTCTGACATCATGCATTCACTCACTCCCATGTCATTAATGTTACCCATCAGAACTATAAAGAGTAAAAAGTGAATTTCCTCTTTGCCTTACACTACTCCCCTTTTCAGCTCCCCAAATTTGCTTTCTTCCATTGTTATCAATTTGGTTTACATCCTTCCTGAACTCTCCATTTGTCTCTCTGCACACACACACATGTAGATACTCACTCATCCACACACATGCGGTGCCATGGATGCATCTGGACCATAATACAGATGTATACATATGTTCATATACATGTGATTGTTGTGATGGTCAGTTTATGTGTCAGCTCGGCTAGGCCGTAGCCCCAAGTCATTCAATCAAACACTCATCTAGATGTTGTTGTGAAGGCATTTCATAGATGTGATTAAAGTCCACAACCAATTGGCTGTAAGGAAAGGAGATTATCCTCTATAATCTGATGGGCTTGATTCAATTATCTGAAAAGTCTTCAGAGCAGAGCTGAGTCTTCCCTGAAGAAGAAAATCTGTCTGGCACAGTGGCTTCAATTTGTGCCTGGCAGTTCCAGGCTGTTGCGGACAAAGAATGTCACCTGTCATTTCAGTAAACAAAGGATGTTGCAGCCATCAGGCCATCAAGCCAGCAGCCACTGCAGCCACCCCCAACTCTGCACCCTGAGGGGATTCATGATGGAGAAAAACAGGACACTGGCCCTGAATAGTTAAGGTGCATATTACAGGAATGATTGCAGTTAGCCAGACTCTTGCATCGTCCCATACAAAGAAAAGGGCTAAATTTATTAACTTGAGATGTCTGGTTCTTCCTTAATTAAGAGTAATCTTTTGATGTTCCAACTACCTGGGTTTTGTTGCAAAAACTCCTATGTTTCCTGACTCCTCCCTTACCTCTTTGAAACAGTCCCTCAGAGCTGAGAGGATGTTTCCCCAGCTCAAGTCCTCAGTATGCCTGTTGAAAAAACATAATCTTCAACTTTCAGGTTGCGCGTTTTTTGGTTTTTTTGTCAGTTGACACTGTTTCCTTCCTGATGGCTACGTGCCCTTGATTTTCAGATTTTCCTAGCCCAGTTCTGACAATTGTATAAGCCAAGTCTTTGTAATAAATCTCTTAACATACATTTCCAAATGATTCTGTTTCTCTGGTTGAGCCATGACTGATCATCTATATATATATGTATATAGATATATATATTTTCCCCCTAACAGTATGTTTCAGAGATGGCATTATAGTTAACTGCTGAATAATGTCACATAATATAAATATACTATATCTCATCTAATCATCCTGTTATTGGTAGACATTTTAGTTGTTTACATTCAAATTTAAATTAGATTCCTATTTCATTTGCTATTTTGAAAATGTGTTCCATTGACTTCTGTCTAGCATTGCTGTAATAAAATCGAATATCAATCAGAAATTCTTGCTCCTCTGCAGATAATTATTTTTCTTCTCTGGAGGCTTTTAAGAGATTTTTCTTCTTTTTTAATATTTCATGAGGCTATATCTATGGTTTTTTTTTTTATCCTGTTCAGTTTTCAGTAGTCCCTTTTCATCTGAGGACTCATGTCTTTTGATGTTCTTAGAAATATTTTGCCATTATTAATTTTTTTAATCTTTAATTTTTTGGGGGGTGTAATTAGGTTTGTTCATTTATTTACTTTTTTAGTGGAGGTACTGGGGATTGAACCAACAACCTCGTGCATGCTGAGCACAAACTTTACCATTGAGCTATACCTTCCCTGCTTTTTATCATTACTTCTTTTTTTTTTTTTCAGTCCTCTTTTTCCCCTTCCTTCTTTGGAGCCCCCTTTTGATGGATGGGATTTTCTGGGACTTTATCTCAAGCCTTGACTTTATTTTTTTTTTCTCCCTTTTTTAAAAAATTGAAATATAGTCAATTTACAATGTTATGTTAATTTCTGGTGTACAGCAGAGTGATATATATATACATTCTCCACCTTGACTTTAATTTCATAATTCCCACCCGTTCATTCTGTTGTGCTGCATTTAGGGTAAGGGAGTTAGTTTTATCTTCCAGCTTATTAATATGCTCTTCTGTTGTGTCCATTCTGTTGATTGGCTCATGTACTGAGTTTTATTTTAATAATATCTTTTATTTTTAAGGTCTAAAGTTTCTTTTTCATAATAAACATCCTTTCATAGTTATGATGGCCTTCTGAGTGTAATTTCACTTTTATTCAAGCCTCATTTTGTTTGTTCTATGAAGCATTTTTTTTTTCTCTTTCTGAGTATTAGTTCTGTAAATTAGATTTGGCACATCTCTTTGGTTGGTTTTCCTCACATATTTGGCAGTTCTTAGTTTGGATCTTGTATTAGTCTGGGGAGGGGGAAGGAGATGTGTTACTGGATGAGGAATGCTGGGTATGCATGCCCTTAGGAGGGGAGTTATTTGTTCTGCTTGGGTGACACCATTCACAGCAGGCACTGCCCTGTCTCTCCAGCTCAGCTGTCCACACTCACCTCTTCGACCTGGAGAGCAAATGTCTCAGCTACTTCTGTTTCACAAAATGAAAGGGTCTTTGGGGCAGGAGGAAGGGTTTCAATCCATCTAGTATCCATCTTTTCTGAGTTAGAAACATGCAGAGCATCCAACTTTCACAGCGGTCCTTTCCTGTGTGTTTTTGCTGTGGCTTTTTCTTTAACCAGCTTTTTCTGCTTTCTGTCTCTGTAGGGGTTCTTCAAAAGTTTTGTTCACTGATGGTATTCTTTCTTGCTTTCCGCACTGTTAAAGAGTTTAATTTTTTCCCTGTCATTTCCAGGGATTTGAGGTAGGAGAGGAAGTGGAAAATGGTTTGTAATCTTGATTTTTATCTCTGCACTGCATTATCACTAAATATTTGGGAGGATTTAAGTTAATTTGCCAATAACTTTGTAAAAAAAAACCCTCTTTTAAATAATCATACTTTGAGAATGAAAATAAATGACTTGATTAATAACCTGGAAATTTCATAGTACTTTTTGTTAATCAAATTCACACAGAATGCCATTACATTTGCTGAAAGTTACAAAGGAAAGAATATCTGATGTCTTGTTATGGACAATGTAATAAAATGAAGCTTTAAAGAAATGTCAAAAAATTCTGAGATCAAAGGCTGAGAGTAAAGCTAGCTAAAGCAGAGTGAGGTAGGTGTTTATGTATTTGCATTTATACTTTTTTATTGGAATGCCTAATTAAGGGAAATCCATTTTCTGGAGAGTTGATTAAGAATGCAAAAATCACTATCCAAGAAAATGGAGGGTAAAATTTCAAAGCATTTGTCAATAAATTAAATCTAGTTTGGGGATTATGAGAACAGCAAGTCTACTTCTCCTGTGAGTTCTGTTGATAACAGAACCTATAATCAAAGACGTGTACCTCTACTGGGCTTCAACTCTTAGAGGAAAGCAAGTGATTGCATTTTCTTTGATCAAGAGAGCCCTAATTCAAATGTCTGCTTCTACCATAAGGATAAAAGAAATTCTTTGTCTGCTCTATCATGAGCCTCAATTGATTCTTGGCCCAAGGTTTGGTTGGCTCTGGCTCCTGTTGATGGTCTGCATGTTTTTCCCATCAACCACTTTTGTTTGTGGATTATACTTTCTCTCTCTCTTCCTGTCTCTGTCTCTCTCTTTCTCTCTCATTGACTTTGGTTTTTGATTAAGACTGATGCTTCTGTGATAGCAGTTGTTCACTATGATGGTGACTTATTAATTTGCTGGTCACTTCACTTTGCTCTACCTGAAGCTCAAATTTGTGAGCTTGGTATTGTTGGGCTAACAACATAGTAAAGAAAAATGAAGAGTCTTAGGTCATTCATCAACGTCATTTTAATTCCCCTACGAGTGTTTCTGGACATCTGGAATAAGTGTCCAAAACAAGGTCACCCATGATGTCTCAAGGAATACATCATAAGTATGTGTAAGTCTATCTCTTTTTATGCTTATGTGCTAGAAGTATTAAATGTATCTTTGGGACTAAATATTATAGTTCAGTTTGGAAAAAACTTTACTTGTATAGACTGCCATAGAATTCCTTTTTCATCAGTTATTAAGATTAAAAAACACACTTACAAAAGCAAGCCCAACAATTGCTGGATCCCACACAAATATTATTCAGCTTACTGGAGTGTACTGACAAGCCTAGATTCAAACACTTCAATCATACACTGATAATATAACAAGAATATAAATTCTCTGTTTTGTTTCCTGTGTCCTGAAAGGGGAAATCCTCTATTTGTTAACTCTGAAAAGGGATTAAATACCTGACTTTCTATAACACAAATCAAATGCAATTTCCTTATGACACTAAAGATGATGTGTACTCGTTTGTGACCTAAAAGAGAAGAGAGATCCGGACTGGGTAAGATTATTTTATTTCTGAGCTGTAATGTGTTTTCTACTAAGGGGAAATATACTTATGTGGATCACCTTCTGTTTTCTCAAGCTGATCAGATTCTACACCAACATATCCTTCTTTCCCACACTCCCTGCTCCATTCTGCAACATAGCATTGTCACTGAATCTCTAAGATTTGTCCTTGAATCTCTAAAATTTGCCATTTCTCAGCAATAAAATACAGAAGTGGTACTTTATCAAAGATGTCCAGTGATTGCACTACATCATCGATATCCAGTTGAAGGTTTTTTAAATTGAAATATAGTTGATTTACAATGTTGTGTTAATTTCTGGTGTATAGCATAGTGATTCAGATACATATACATGTATATATATATATATATATATATATGTATATATATGTATTCCTTTTCATTATAGGCCATTATGAGGTATTAATATAGTTCCTTGTGCTATACAGTAGGGCCTTGTTGTTTGAAGTTTTTTTAATCCTGTAGTAACAATGCATTTGAACTCAAATGTGGACGCTAAAGAAGGTTTAGGTCTAAGACATTACCTCGGTGCTGTGACTTTGTCAGGAGGTGTTTCGAGCAGAGCAGAGCCCTTTGTTCCTTCCCCTTTTGGAATGAGTGAAGAAAAGATTTCTCAGAGACTCTAGGACATGTATTAAGGATGAAGCAAGCAATGTTGTACCAATTTAATATTGCTTCTTTTAATGCAGTTGTATTACATGTGGTGCATTGTAAACCTTAGCGGAAACATTTTCAGTTCTTCTCTAACTTTGGTTTTGAATAAGTCACAATATCAATTTATTACTTTACCATGGGAAATATAACAAACATGTCAGACTGTCTTTTATGGAGTAACAGTCTTCCTATATATAAAAGTTACGTGGGCAGTCCCAGCTTTATAATTTGAAAGATTTTAATGCAGTGGTTCTTCATGTTTTGGGATGTGAATATCCAGTAAAAGCCATGTGACGTCTCCTCAGACAAAATGTATGTGCATGTGAATATTCAAGGTTTTTCCTGTTTCCAAGAGTTCATGGACCCCACTGGACTTAACTTTGATTTTGTGACTCGATGGAGGGAGAGATTCTTCGATACCTCTTCTGCCAGAAGAGAGCTGTGTGATTTAAGGCCTGTTTCTTCTTTAAATTTTCACTGTGTGGAATTTGCACATGCACTGCTAATTGGGATAAACCATGGTCTGTAAAATGTTAATGTAAGAGTGAAATAAGCTCAGGCCAGAAAAATGTGATTAGTGACATCCCTGATAACGTAGCCCTGGGGAAGAAGACAGGAAGTTATGTTTGTGTCATTTTGGTACCAATTGATCTACGTCCAGTTATTTGGAGGAAGCCTCATGCACCGGTTAGGGGCACGGGCTCCATGGTCAGGCACCTGTGTTCACCCCCTGCTGGGCAACGTCCTAGGTGTGTGACCTTGGGCAGGTTAAAAGGACATAATCTTAGAGCATCTGCCGCTAAGGAGTTGAGGGTAGTGCTGGCACTTTGTAAGAACTCAGTTTTGCACAAGAAACAACAAAACTACTATCCAGTGTTTATGATATTTAGAACAAATGTTTTGCTTATGGGAAGCCTTTCTGATTTCTATTTTTGTGCCAGATTGGTGAAATAGACTCTTCTAGAAAGAGTTTCTTAGACTCTTCTGTGCTGTCCTGAGTCTCTTCCTCTGGCACAGTCCCTGGGAAGGATGGAGTAGGGTAGGGACAATTGGGTCCCAACATGGAACCAGGCTTTGGCAACTTCCTAGGACACAGACAATCCGCAGTGATTTCCAAGCCCGCAGGTTGAAACTGTGATGCATTCTGCATTCCTGTCCTGCAATTTGTACTCTGAATTTGAGGTCATTAGATACAGTTCTTGGTTTTGACTTTTTGGAGAGCTTAAGTCTACAAAACAAAAGACTGCAACAGCAACACTAAAGTTCTTACAAGGAAGAGATTTCAGAACTTGAACTTTAATTTTAGCAATTAGAGATCTAGAAATAAATGACAATGCATTTTACACAGATTAATTTAAATAACTACAACTTTTAAAAGTTTCCAGAGTGAAACTCCGAAAGTAACAACACTTGGGCACTAATTTTGAAAACGGGTAATTTAAACAACATATGGTAGCATTTACAAAAAAGTGCAAGAAAATGATCAAAATTAATTCATTAGACATTTATATTTCTGTCATGTACTTGCATATGTGTTTCCTGATTCCATAGGATTGTTCTTTTGGTGACATGCCACATAGCAGATGGAAAACATTAACTACCATTTTCTATACTTGTCAAAAATATTTTGTAATCGTTACTCTAATTATATATACATATTGTACTAAGTCACAGTAAAGAAAATATTCATGATAAAGTGAACCATTTGTGTGAAATGAAAAAGAAGCTAGACTTTAAAATGAAAATAAATGTGAGTTGGATCTTGAGCTGAGTAGCAATTTTAAATTAAAAGCCATACAGAAATAAAATAATAGGGATTTGATTTTGCTTTTTTTTTATTTTTACACACGTCTATGTATTTTTAGCATCTACAGAGCATGGGCTGTATCTGATATTCTGCAAGTCACCTCTGAGAGCTAACAGCGATTTGTCATCAACACGAACTTGTTAACAAACCAATTAAGCATTATTCTGAACGGCTTGGTCTGATTTTAGCATTAGTACTAACTCCATTTTTGACAGTGATATTCAATACTAAATAATTTTTTCCATTGCTTTTATTTTTTGTCTACATGAGATGATGGATGTTCATTAATCTTTCTGAGATAATCATCTCATGATGTATGTAAGTCACATCATTATGCTGTACACCTTAAATTTATACTGTGCTATATGTCAATTATATCTCAATAAAATAGGAAGAAAAAAGATAGCTACAAGAAACAACACCAAAAACCCCACATCTAATGGAAAATAGTCACACAACACACAATGTAATATACAGTAATTTTTTTACATTCAAAGTTACAAAATAAATCAGTATAAAGTCAATTTTTCTTTATTTGAAAGGACCGTCTTTTCTTTCTGAAATTATCTTTTTTTTATCTTGTTTGAAAGGAATATTCTTCCTCTTAAGAAATTAATGAAGAATCCCTTTAACTTGCAAGGAGTTCTCGATCTTAAGGAATTGGCAGTGAGCAAAACACAGAAAGTCTCTAAATATGGAGCGAATTCTAGAAAACAAATAAACAAATATACACTGTTACGTTAAAGGTAATAAGTACTATGAAGAACAATGAAGCAGGGTCTGAGAATTGTGACAGAAGATGCTGTTTTAGGTGGGTGGACAGAGAATGCCTCTTCCACTAGGCCATGTGAGGATAGACCTGAATGGAGAGAGACAGTGGACCAAAAGCACATCTAAAGCATGATGCAGGGAGGTGGACCACACAGGCCAGGTCCCGGGGTGCGTGGGAAGGAGGTAGGTTTGGGTGGAGCTGAGTGAGTGAGGTAGCATTGGGTTGGAGAGACCAGAGCCAGAGCTTTCAGAGTCCGGTAAGCCATGGAAGGAATGTGGGTTTATTCCAACATGATGGGAAACCATAGGAGGATTGTGAGCAAAGAGGAGTGAAATAATCTAATTTATTATATCTAATTCACAAAGGATTGCCCTGGCAGCTGTGTGAACTGGGCTACTTATCTGGTGAAGGGCAGAAGTAGGGGCCAGTTAGGAACCTGTTGCTATAGATCAGGCTGGAAATCATTGTGGTTTAGACCAGGACAGTGGAGATCAAGGTGGTAAGAAGTGATTGGATTTGGGCTAATTGGAGATGGTAGAGCCACAGGAATTTGCTGCTAAATTGGATGTTGCATGTGAGAGAAATAAAGGAGATGGAAATATCTCCCAAGTTTTTGGTTTAAGCAAACATTTTGGGTGAATGGTGGTGCCATTTACTAAGCTGGATGACACCAGAGAAATGGATTTGTGTTGGCAGGGGGGGATCAAGAGTTCTGTTTTTGAACACGTTATGTCTGAGATGAAATGATGTTGGGACAATAAAGGGTTTTATTGTGGTAGGGTTTTACTTGTCAATGTTAATATCCTCAGCTGACAAACAGTCGGTAACATTGGTCCCCAAGTCATGAAAGTTTCACTATTCCATAGATATTTTAAGGCAGTGACTTCCTATTGTAGGGCATGATTAGGAAATGTGTTAATGTTTATAAATATCTCCTGCTAAAATATGTTGAAAAGAAATTGGAAGATTTCCAGTTTAAAAAAAATTAATTCTCTTTCACCAATTAGACTGTCGAAATCACATGTTCCTGGTTTTATCATTCCCCTGAAGTGTCTACATGATGGCCAAATTCGAACAGTCTAAGATTAGATTGGGAGAGGGTTATATGGAAATAAATTCACAACAGTGGCTGGACCAAATCCTTTCAGTTTCGTGCCACTGTCTGTATGTAAAACTAAGACATCTACAATATCATGAGACTCTGCATCCATTGCAACATCTCAGAAGATGAAAATCAAAAATTTATGTAAGTTAGAAAAAACCCTTTTCTTTCAGCACCATGAATGACACCAGAATATAATCTGTTATAAATGCTGAGAGGTGTTGTTAACATTTAGTAGAGTCATATTGAATATTTGACTTTTTCCCCTATTATTTGGCCAATGGAGCAATAAAATAATTCCCTGTGATGTCAACAGCCACATTGTGAATTTAAACATCTGTGGGCAGAGTTCCCCTGTGGCTCAGAGTGTCTGATCAGGAGTCAGAATCCAGACTGTGATGTTACAACATCTTTCAAATGGGAATGAAATGAAGAGTCCTTCCATGCATCTCTAGCAACAGAAACAAACAAAAACAAACAAACAAACAAAAAAACCCAAAAACAAACAAAAAACTGATTACATTTTTCTTTTAGAAAAAAGAAAATATGAAAAAAAAACCCTAAAATTTCCAAGAATCTGATTACCTTTCAGTGACGCCTATTTCCTAATATCCAATGAGTTTATTTATTATCAAAGTAGAGGTAGACAACCCTCTGCTTTAAAAATATACTTAGCAGAATTGATGCAAGGGCCATAAAACCATCTCTTGGGGAGAGAAACTGCATTTTGTAAGTTCATTTATTGCAAATTTACCTGAAACTCTAGCCACATGGACACTAGTGAAATTAAAAGCCTTGTCACGTGGTGCTATTTGGGTCACCTTTTTGGGTAATTTCGAGGGTCTCTTTGTAAATATAAGCAGCAAAAGTAGCCAGGCATTAGTGAAATCTCTCCTGTGTCTTTTAGGTCCATAATGTTTCTCCCTACTGGTTTCCCTTTTTGGATCCATGATGTACCCCCAAAGCAGAGCTTAGTGTACTTGTTGAAGTACTTTTTTTCTTTTAAAACACACACACACACACACAAAGCGTGCTCCACAGACGCTCCCAAGAGTACTTTGTTTTGCTCCAAAAAAGTAGCTTTCAATGGTGATAAAAACTGGAAAGGATGTTGGGAGCAAACATTCCAGGGATTCCTAGTCTCCCTCTGCTTCAGCTATCAGCTCACTGCTTCCTTTGCTGCTCATTTCACAGTCTCAAAAGAAGTTTGAAACCATGACGTATCTGACCAAGGCTGACAATGAAATCCTACTGGCACAAATGAAAAGCGGTCTTAGTGCAGTTACATGAGTCAAACACACACACACAGACGTCTGACAGTAATGGCTAACATATGTTTAACATTTACTTTGTGCTCTTTCTATATCATTTAATCCCCTCAAACAGCACGGTGATGTAGGCATTACTATCAGCCCCATTTTACAGATGAGGAAATGGGCCCTAGAGATTAAGTATATTGTCCCAATCTCTCCAGCCGCTAAAATGGAGCAGCCGGAAATGCTCTCAAAGTTCTCCAGTCACTCCTCCAAAACCTCCAAGAGCAGCCAAGGTGGTCCCCCAGGCTTCTGGGCTCTTAACTAACCCCAAATAAGGCATACAGCACCTCCTCCTCACCAGCTTTTCAGGAGACCCACCACATTGCTAGACACTTTGGTGGAGAGTAATTAATGCCTGTCCTTAATAAGCAATATCCTGGAGGCTTAGGAGAGCTAAAGATGCTGAAAGCTGGAAAGACTCGGCCAGCTGACACTGCTTACTTACCTGGCAAAATCAGGTTGTTGGAAAGAAAGGAAAGAACAATAATTATCTAATAAAACATCCCTTCCTCATCCTGAAAGTTAATTTGAAAAAAAAAAAAGATTCTACTTTGAGAATATATAAAACCTACAGTTGAAAGGGACCTCTAGAAGCAAACAGATCAATTCTAGTTGCTTTTTATCTTAAGCAAATCCTTAAACATGCGTCTTTGTTTTCAAATTGTATATTTTGTGAAGTTTCATAATAACCAAAGATGGCTGGTTTTCAGGTCTTAAGCATCTGCAGAAGGAAAAGTCTTGTCCTGAAAGCATTTCTAACTCAAAAGCTTCAGCAAGCCCTGGCTTCGGAACCTTGAACAGCCTGGTTCTTTCTCAAACGATTCCACTCAAAAGTCATTTCTGCTTCCCTCCTGGCCAAATGGTTTGGCTGCCTTCAACCCTGCTGCCTCCCAGAATTCATCTCCAGTCAAATTTGCCTTGTCGCCTCTCCCAGTTGATCTGGGTCCGTGTACCTGAGCGGGGCTGGGGCAGACCCAGAGGTTCTAATACACTTAGGCAGTATTTTCTCTTCGGACTGCCAGCCTGAGTCAGGCCCAGGTGGGTGGTGATTGAAGTTGAAACAGACATGGGCTCAGTCCAAACCTTTTGGTTTCGATCTGGAGGAGAACTTCTTTGTAATATGTGCCAGGGAAATGCAATTTTAATAATAATAATTAATAATAATAATAATAATAATTGTTATGTAAGAGTTAAGACTGCTTTATGGTCCCTTGGCTGGGGTGTTTAAAATGCTGTATTACAAGGGAAAAAGGTAAAGTGGACGGATATTACAACCAAGGTTTTGGTATAAAAGAAACCCTTTTAAAGGAGACTGGAGTTTTAAGTACTCCTTTTAAAGGACTTTTTAAGGCCACCCCTTGGCTTCACAAGAAGTCAACCCTGTTGCTGCTGGGTTTCCTCCCAAATCAAGAAAGTGCTGGAAGGTGATGGATCACAAGGCAAGAAGAACCTTCTCATTCCTGTCCTCACACCTGGTGAGAGACCATCTGTCTATATAATACCTTTTGGAAAACTAGCTATAAACGGAGATTTCTTGAATTCTAAGTTGATTTATAATTTAGGTAAATTTTCACTTGGGACCACATAGGCCCAAATGAACATCAGGGTCACTTATTTCTCCTCTCCCTTCATTCAACCAATTTTAATCTATAGATGAAGTGGATAGTTATAAAAAATTATTCAAGAAACTCTCACAAAAAAGCTTTAAAACACAAGTTGTTAATATGATTGCTTCAATCCTCCACTCATTAGTGTAATGGGGACGTATCATTTATAGACCCGCTATTTATACTCCAGTGTTTGTTTCTCTGGCTAAATTTATTTTATTATATCTTCTTATCCTTATTTATTTATGTATTTATTTTTACAATATCATATTTTTTAAACTGAAATATAGTTGATGTACAATATTACATGTTACAGGTCTGCAATATATTGATTTACAATTTTCAAAGGTTAGGGCATAGTTATTACAAAATATTGGCTATATTCGCCATGTTGAACAATGCATCCTTGTAGCTTATTTTGTACATGACAGTTTGTACCTCTTCCTCCTCCACCTCCATCTTGCCCCTCCCCCTCCTCTCTCCCCACTGGTAACCACTAGTTCCTTCTCTACATCTGTGAGTCTTCTTTTCTGTCATATTCACTAGTTTGTTGTATCTTTTTAGATTCCACATGTAAGTGATATCTTGATTTGTCTTTTTCTGTCTGATTTATCTTACTTAGCATAATGCCCTCCAATTCCATCCATGCTGTACACCAGACACTAATAAAACATTTAAAATCAACTATACTTCAATTATAAAGCAAGCAAACCAACAGTCCATTTAAAATATGGGCAGAAGAACTAAACAGACATTTTTCCAAAAGAGGAACTGAAGATGGCCCACAGGAACATAAAAAGCTGCTCAACATCACCAATGTCAGGGAAATGCAAATCAAAACCACAATGAGACATCACCTCACACCTGTCAGAATGGCCACCATCAAAAAGAACACAAGTAACAAATGTTGACAAGGATGTGGAGAAAAGGGAACCCCTGTACACTGTTGGTGGGAATGTCAGTTGGTGCAGCCATCATGGAAAAAAACATGGAGATTTATCAAAAATCCAAAAACAGAATCACCACATGGCCCAGCAATTCCAGTCCTAGGCATATACCAGAGAGAAACAAAAAACATTGGTTCAAACATACACTCTGCTATTAACAGCAGCATTATTTACAATTGCCAGGACATGGAAGCATCCCAAGTGCACATCAATAGATGAATGGATAAAGAAGATGTAGTATATCTATGCAATGGAATACAACTCACCCACAAAAAAGAAAGATATATTTGCCATTTGCAGCCCTTCATTCACTTTTTTTTTTGTACTACAAAAACCAGAATTTTATAACTGGCATAAACATTTCCATTGAATCAAAAACAACAAAATATCTGGAAATAAACCTAATCAAGGAGGTTACCTATTCTCGGAAAACTGTAAAACACAGATGAAGGAAATTGAAGATGATGCAAAGAAATGGAAAGATATCTGGTGCTCTTGGATTGAAAGAATCAACATTATCAAAATGGCCACACTACCCAAAGGAATCTACAGATCCAGTGCAACTCCTGTCAAAATACTCACAACATTTTTCACAGAATTAGAATAAACAATTCCAAAATTTATATGGAACCATAAAAAACCCTGAATTGCCAAAGCAATATTTTGTAGGTCTCCCAGACTTCAGACAATATTACAGAGATACAGTAATCAAGACAGCATGGTGTTGGTACAAAAACAGACATATGGACCAATGGAACAGAACAGAGAGCCCAGAAATGAACCCACAAACTTTTGGTCAACTCATCTTCGACAAAGGAGGAAAGAATATACAATGGAATAAAGACAGTCTCTTCAGCAAATGGTGTTGGGAAAACTGGACAGCAGCATGTAAATCAATGAAGCTACAACACTCCCTTACACCATACACAAAAATCAACTCAAAATGGATCAAAGACTTAAAAATAAGACAAGATACAATAAACCTCCCAGAAGAAAACTGAAGCAAAACATTATCTCATATACATCTCAAAAATGTTCTCCTAGGGCAGTCTACCCAAGCAATAGAAATAAAAGCAAGAATGAACAAATGGGACCTAATTAAACTTACAAGCTTTTGCACAGCAAAGGAAACCATAAGTAAAACAAAGCAACAACCTATAGAATGGGAGAAAATTTTTGCAAAAGATGAAACTGACAAAGGCTTGATCTCCAGAATATATAAGCAGCTTATATGACTTAATAAGAAACAAACAAACAATCCAATCCCAAAATGGGCAGAAGACCTAAACAAACAATTCTCCAAGGAAGACATACAAATGATCAATAGGCACATGAAAAAATGCTCAATATCACTAATTATCAGAGAAATGCAAATCAAAACTACAATGAGGTATCACCTCACACCAGTCAGAATGGCCATTATTCAAAAGTCCACAAATGACAAATGCTGGAGAGGCTGTGGACAAAAGGGAACCCTCCTACACTGCTGGTGGGAATGCAGTTTGGTGCAGCCACTGTGGAAAACAGTATGGAGATTCCTCAAAAGACTAGGAATAGACTTACCATTTGACCCAGGAATCCCACTCCTGGGCATATATCCAGAAGGAACTCTACTTCAGAATGACACTTGCACCCCAATGTTCATAGCAGTACTATTTACAATAGCTAAGACATGGAGACAGCCTAAATGTCCATCGACAGATGACTGGATAAAGAAGAAGTAGTATATTTATACAATGGAATACTGTTCAGCCATAAAAACCGACAACATAACACCATTTACAGCAACATGGATGTTCCTGAAGGATGTCATTCTAAGTGAAGTAAGCCAGAAAGAGAAAGAAAAATACCATATGAGATCGCTCATATGTGGAACCTAAAAAAAAAAAAAAGAACATAAATACAAAACGGAAACAGACTCATAGACATAGAATAAAAACTTGTGGTTGCCAGAGGGGAAGGGGTGGGAAGGGACAGACTGGGAGTTCGAAATTTGTAGATACTGACAGGCATATGTAGAATAGATAAAAAAGATTATACTGTATAGCACAGGGAAATACATACAAGATCTTGTGGTAGCTCACAGTGAAAAAGAATGCAACAATGAATATACGTATGTTCATGTATAACTGAAAAATTGTGCTCTACACTGGAAATTGACACAACATTGACTATAACTCAATAAAAAATTAAGATTTTCCTAATAGTAAAAACAAAAACAAAAATAAAAAGAGGTAAATTTGATAAAATTCTGGGAACATCTATTGAAGGAAAAAGGAAAAGGCATCAATAATCAAGAATGGAAATGAAACATACCCTAGTCATTACAGAATGAAATAGGTGAAAGAATAATCATCAAACAAATAAATAATACAAAGTAAATATTAAAGAAATTGCATCAGTAGTCAACTAGCTACAAAACACAGTACTGCAGGCCCCTGTGATTTCACTGGTGAGGTCTACCAGGCATTAAAGGAAGGAATAACATTGATCTTGAACAAAATCTTCCAGATAATAGGAATAAGAAGAGGGAAAACTTATTTTGTGAGACTAGCATAATTCTGATACCAAAACCTGACAAGGACAAGACAGGAAAGGAAAATCATAAGCAAAGCAAAGCGAGTAACATGTAGAAAGGACAATCCATCATTACCAAGTAGTAGTTCAGGAAAAGACAAGAATGTTCACTATCACCTCTTCAATTCAGCATTTTAGTAGTGCTCCTAGACAGAGCAATAAAGCAAGAGAAAGACACAAAAGTTTGATAATTGGAAAAGAAGAAGTAAAAATGGCATAAGTCACATATGACATGGTTTTGTTTGTGGATGAAACAATAAAATACACAGATAAAATATTAGAGTTAATAAGAGAGTTTAACAAGTTAGTGCTGTATAAAATCAATGCACAAACTCCAATTGTATTTCCATAAAGCAGAAAATTCTTAGAATCATTATTTACAATAGCATCCAACAAATTCAGTTATCTAGGAATAAGTCTGACTAAAGATATACAAAACCATTAGAAAATCAATAAATATAATTAATTGACAAAGGAAATAAATCCTATAGTTATCTTAACAGATCGTGACAAAATATTTGATAAGATTTATTACCATTTATGATTCAAAACTCCCAGCAATTGTGGAATAGAAGGAAAATTATTTGTTGACTACCCAAAAACCTTCCAGAAGCTTCAGATGTAATGGTGAATCCCTGAAAGTTTATTCCTCCAGCTTCTTTCTTTTTCTTCAGTAATGCTTTGGCATTTCTAGGTCTTTTGTGGTTCCATATAATTTTATCATGATTTGTTCTAGTTCTGTGAAATATGTCCTGGGTAATTTGATAGGGATTGCATTAAATCTGTAGATTGCCTTGGGTAGTATGACCATTTTAACAATATTTATAGACTTAAATAAATGAAGAGACATACCATGTTCATGGATTAAAAGCCTCAATAATACAAACATTTTAAATATTCACAAATTGATTTATGGATTCAAAGCAATCTCTATAACGTTTTTTTTCAGTGACATCTCAGGAAAAGTTCCAAAAAGTTATTGTGTGTATCTGTGAAACTTGACAAGCTGATTCCAAAATTTATACAAAAAAGAAAAAAGCCCAAATTTAAAATGTATATGAAATTTTAAAAGGCCCAAAACAGGCAAAATATTCTTTAAATTTTTTTTAATTTGTGGTTTATTTATTTACTGGAGAGGGGGGGTAAGGTAATTAGGTTTATTTGTCTATTTAATGGAGGTACTGAGGATTGAACCCAGGACCTCATGCATGCTAAGCACACGCTCTACCACTGAGTTATACCCTCCCCTCTAAACAAAATATTCTTGAAGTAGAAGTACAAGATGGCAAGATTTCTTCTGCTAGATATCAAGACAATTTCTAAAGCTCTGGTAGTTAAGGTAGACTGATAATAGTGCAGCAATAGATGAATAGCAATTGGATCAAAACAGAAAGCTTGTGACGAGTCCTACACATATGTGGACACTGCTACATGAAAGACATAGTAGGCAGAATAGTAGAAAAGGGAAGTTCTTTCCATTAAAGTGCTGATGTAATTGGATATGCATCCACAGTAAAATGAAACGAGTTTGAACCTCTAACCTCATGTCATATACAAAATTCAAACAATCAGATTAAGGCCAAAATGGGAATGGTAAAACTATAAAGTTTTATAGGATAACAAAGGAGACTATCTTTACTGCCTTGGGAAAGGGAAGAATTTCTCAAACATGAAAAAAAAAAAACTGAAAAAGCACCTAAAGGAAAATGTAAGTTCAATTACATTGAAATTAAGAATTTCATTTTTAAAAAACCATAGGAGGAGTGAAAACACAAGCCATAGTGTGGGAAAAGGCTTTTTAAAAAACTATGTAATTGACAGAGAACTAGTATTCAGAACATTTAGAGAACTTCTACAAGGAGGAAAAGATAGAAAATCCTAAAAATGGGCAAAAGACTTCAAACAGGCACGTCACAAAAGGGGAAATCCAATTGGCTAATAGACGTGGAAAAGTGCTCAATCTTTCTAGGGGTCAGAGATGTGCAAACTGAAATCGTGAGATACTACTACCGTGCCCTCAAGTTGGTGAGTTTTAGATTTCACCCTTTGTTAGCATGACTTGTATCTTTTAAACATCTAGACATATGGTATGTGGAGCATCACTTGTTACAAATGCTAGCTAGGAATGAGCAGCAAGGAGTTTTTGATAAATAATTTTGAATTTACATAAAAGTTGCAAGGATGGTCCCCCTCCAAAACATTGTTTTTCCTTGAACCACAGTCGCTAAAAAAAAAATTGAAAAAAAATTCCCATCTCACAATACCAAGAGTTGGCAAGGACGTGGAATGTCAAGAACTCACATGTAGAATGAATGAGTGTTTAAATTGGTACGACTTTGGGAGAGGGTTTATTTAACACCCTATGTTATGTTCAGGATATGCCTAGTGTATGACTCAGAAAATATACCTCTAGCTCTACCCTGGGTACATACATAAGAGTATTACTGGTAAAGTTCACAGCAATATTGTTGATAAAGTTACCCAAGATGGGAAACAATCCAAAAGATCGTCATAGGCAGAAATGACCAAGAAATTGTGGTATTTTTTATAAACCAGAATCTTTCAGCAGTGAAATAGGATGAATTACAACCACATCTTACAAACAAATTAAGAAAAAGGCAAAACAAAATATATCATCCCACTTAAGAAATTTAAAAAACAAGCAAGACTAAACATATTATTTATGGAAGCATGCATGTATAACTGTATGATGGAAGGCAGGAAATGACCAGCGTCAAAGTCTGGATGAGTGGTGCCCTCTTACATGGGGGGTTGAGGCAGGAGAGACTGCACAGACGCGTCTGTGTTAGAAAATATCTATTTTGGGACCTGAATGGCATCTGGTTTTTAACTATTTGTCAAACTACACACATACATTTTAGATGTGGGTAATATTTCACAGTAAGAATGTGTGTGTATGTGTGTGTGTGAGAGAGAGAGAGAGAAAGAGGCTGATTCTTGGTGTAGTTTATGTAGTCCCAGTAAACTTACTCACTTGCCAGCAACAATAAAATTTTGTTTGCTGGCTTAAAAAATGGATTGAAGATGAGAAAAGAAACATTCAGTTACAAGAAAAGCAGTCATTAGTGAAGAGTTCAAGTAGACGTGGACCTAAAGGCTAAAGAATTGATGAGCTTAAGAAAATCAGTTTCGTCCAATGACATTCTTGCCCCTTTTGATCTGTGCTTTATTTCTGTAAATAACTGTTCCCCAGTTTTCCCCTAGAAGTAAATGATACCTGAACAGTTTGGTTATTTCCAGCTGAAGCCTTTCTCATTATGTAGGAAGTGAGTAAATTGTATCTACTCATTCAGAGTTTTGCTGTGTCTTTGAACTTATGAATTTTCAAAGTACGGAAGCAAAAAAGAATGAGAGGGTAACCCTGTGTTGTGTTTCTAGAAGTTAGAAGGTAGACATTCTTAATTCAGGGCCTTTCCACTGCTGTGGTAATACTACATTCTTGGTTTTGTCCGTCATGGTTATAAAGACAACCTATAATTTTGCAGCTAAATATAAAAAAATTCCTAACTTGAAACAGCACTGTGAGTTCACTGTGAAACTTTTTAACCCCTCTGAAAGCAAACAAAAAAACTAAAACTGCCTTTGAGCACAGGCACACAAAAAACCCTCATCCAAATGACTTCCTATAACTGGAACAAGTGTGACTCCACGTTCTCAGAAAGAAAAAGATCTGTATGAAAACAATCGCATGGAGCATTCAAGTAAGAGGAAGTTAAGGGAACTGAAAGATCCTTTCAAGGGAGAATGAATAGCTAAGAGAGTTCTAATGAAGGAAATAAGACTACGCATTCCGGCCTGACGTTGCTAATTTAGAACTAGTCCGTCCTTAAATGTTTAAAATAATCATGCTGAAAGAAAAACACATTAAATCACAGTAATATGGTTTAAATTAGAGTAATGGGGTAAAATTAGGCAAGGACCAAATTATTTATTATTTTATTTAAAGGCTAACTTTGAAAAATCCTTCCAGGATGATTGATTATGGTATGAAAATGACTTTTTAGGAAACGAATGTTCTTCCCAAAGACTGTTGTAAGGCTGGTCCTTTTTCAGTTTGGAGAATACCAGTGAGTTAAGATCTACTTGTTCTGGTGAGGGATTTCTGCCTGTTTTCTGTGGGTCCTGCTGTGCCACGCCGGTCCCTCCAGCTCGTCTTTGCAACCGAGACAGCGAATCACATCAAGAGACCGGGAAGGAAAGGACCATAAGATAAACTGCGTATTTTTGTGCACAGAACTCTAGATTAAGAGCTGGGAGATCTGGATCCTAGACATGGCACAGCTGCCTGATTCAGAGCAAGACACTCAGACGTTTTAGGTCTGCTGTTTTCATCTGCAAGCTAGGGATAGTATTACTTATCCTGACTACATCATTGGGTTATTAAAAGGATCCAATAAATACTGTGTTCTGAAAATATGAAGTAGAGGAGAGAATCATTATCGCTCTAGAACAACCCAGCTGCTTGTTCCATCCCACTTTCCCAGCATCTTTGCCCTGACCCAGCTCTGGTCTTGCTGTTGCACCTGCAGGCTCTGTCCTAGAGCCAGGGATAGGAGGGCAGCAGGAGTGGTCTAGACAGTGGGAGACGGAGAAGCTGAACAGAGCAGGACCAATGGCTCAGTTGCCCCAGGGTACCAGCTACACCCTCTTGTTACATTCATAGCTGGGAAGAACATGTCTGACAATTATTCCGCAATGTTCAGGAATGTTTCTGAACATTTTCTCCCCCCGAGCTCTGAGTCTTATTCTGATCTCTAACATGAAGATACAGGATTGAGAAGGAGGGCTCTTACTCTGAAGCCATCACGATCTTCCCCACCGGAAAGAGCTCCATCCTCACTGGTGAATCGTGAACCAAGTGGAGGAAGGGTGGGGGATTGGTTTACTAAGTGTTGCCTGAGACAGGCAGGACCATACAGGTCTTCAAAATGGTAACTCTTTACAAAGTAAAATACATCTTTTAGTGGGGTGTGGAGAAGACGATCTAGTGGCAGGGTTTTCTAGACTTTTCTGGGGCAGAACACAAGCTTTGCATTGATATTACAAGTGCATGATTTATATGCCTGAACGTATAATCATCGGGGTCACTTTAGGAGGGAATTTCCCCATTCTTTGTAAGAGTTCACATAAGGAGTATGTTAATGTTAAGGAATGTTAATATGTATGTAGGCATCAACAAAGTTGAATCCAAGACTAACCGGACTAACTCGCCTTACCACCAAAACAGGGTTTCTCGGCAATGGTGCTATCCCCATTTTGAGCTGGATGATTCTTTGCTGTAGGATGCTGTCCTGTGCTTTGCAAGATACTTAGCAGCATTCTTGGCCTCTACTCTTTAGATGCCAATAGTGCTGTCCCACTTGTCACAATGAAAAGTGTCTCCAGACATTGCCAGATGGCCTCTCGGGAGCAAAATCAGTCCTGGTTGAAAATCACTGCGCTAAAACCATTCGTGTAATGTAGTGCATAAAAACACTGCTTCTACTCCTGGAAATTTGCTCTTATGAAGTAATGTGCTTTTCAAATACTCAACAAACTTTAGTTCTCACGAATTTTACCAACAATTGTTTTTCAGGGCTTTACAAGTTACAAAATACTTCTACATACAAAATCACGGAAATGAAAGAAGGAAAGGAGGTGATATTTACTGAGTGTTTACTATATGCCATTTTCTCAAGGACTTACTTCAAAAACATTCTTCAAAAAAAAAAAAAAGAAACAGGCCATCTAAAAAAATACATGTCCTTTCATCAGTGTGTAAACACTGGATGACAAAGTTTCAATAAAGCTCAGAGTATATTCTTTAAAAAAAAATACATTCTTCCATTTAGATCTTGGAGAATCTCGACAGGAGAGTTATTTCCCTCCACTTTATAGATGAGGAAACAAGCTTCCCAGGAAATGGAACCAGCTTTCCTGAATTCAAGTTTACTGCTCTTTGTCCCACATCACAGCTGCCCGTGATACACAGATCTTTTACACCTGAAGGTGAAGACAGCAGTTAAAATCTATGTGTCAGAATTAACTAGCTCATAAGAGGCCAAGATCATTTTTTACGTGGCTGTCACACTTTTCCACTTTACAGTTTAAGAGACTGGCTCCAGATCACCAAGCTGCAGGCATGTAGCGTCATTAAAAGAAAATTCAATTCAGTGTTCTGCAGTGGGTAGCAGGGTAGCTCGGGCAGCAGATGTCGCCTGGGATTTGCAACAATGTAAGCGGTTTTCATTGCAGCCACGTAAACAATTGGGCATTAAATATCAGATATGCCTTTTCTTAAAAGTCCTTTGGCCACTGCATCTCAGAATACGTCCTATTCTTTCCTGGCCATCTTTTCCCCAGGCTTCAGTCTGTCATCACACAGCTTAGTCAGTCCTGCCCCTCAGGTATCCCCTCTTCCTCCCCAATTCCTTACACCCCTTTGCCTTCAGCTCTCCCCTAACTTAGATTCCCTTCATTCACAGGGCAGAGCAATTAGCTTTCCACTCCTTCCGCAAGCTGCGGTCCATGTCTACGTATTCGAAGCTGCATTTATCACTTTGCTGAACAAAAATCCCTCTTTTCAGGAGCTCCCCTTGTGAAGTAAGGAAGAACCAGCAGACTTGGCAATTTCTGTCTTTCCTATGTCCCCACCCCTCCTCCATCCTCCTCCTCCCAAACTCTGGGAGTGGAACAGTTCAACCCAGATCTTTATTTCCCCACTGATAAGACTTGGCTATCCACTCCCATACACGTCTTGAAAGGGAGCAGTGGTTAGTCAATTTTTGATTTTTTAAAAATAAAAAATCAAAGTATAAAACTTTGTATCAAAGCATAAAACACATACTGAAAAAAGTGTACAATTCATACCTGTACATCTCTATTAATTGTTTTATAAACTGAACACACCTGTGTATCCAGCATCCAGAACAAGAAAGAGCATTACAAGCTTTCCAGAAGCCTCTTTGTTCCCTCTACCAATCAGGGTAATATTGTCTAATGATAGAGTCTTTCCATGCCAGCATGTGCTCTCTAACCAGGAGAACTGCACTGAGTAACTTGGTTTTATTACTCTGTGTTGCATTTGATCAGAAGTTCACCACATAAAGCAGAATTGCTCATGCTATTTGTACCTAAGTCATTGGACATGTAGTGACAGTGTTAATATTGTGGTTTAGAGGTTTAAGAGGAGACAGAGATCTCCCAGGTCCTCTTCCTGGGATTTCTCAGAGCCCATCAGCCTTTTCTAGTCACCTAAGAACCCCCAATTTTCTTTGGGTTACATTAAGCGATTACGACTCTCCCAGCAGAGCTCACACTAACAGCATGTGAAACTCGCTCCCAGGATCACCAGCTCCATCATTTTACGGTGTCTCAACACACATGAGACCCTGAACTCACAGAATTCTCTACCCCAGTGAATCTCATTCCTGGCAGCACACTGAAATTACTTCCTGGCAGCACATTGAAATTACTTGAATAATTATGAAAAAAAAAACTATCAGAAAACCAAAAACAAACAACAACCAAAACAAAGAAAATAACTCAAGCCCACCTTGAGCCAATGACAGAGTATCTTGAGGGGTAGGGTCCAGCACTGATAGTTTCAAAGTTCCAGGCGTCTCTAGAGGGTTGAAGAGCATTGCAGCTTCTCAACCTCTCCTTGGAGCTCCCTTCCATTTCAGTTTTAGTCATCTCAACAACCACAATTACGTTCTCAAGGTGACCAAAGATAGAGTCCAAACTTGACCTCCTAACCACCTTTCAACAAGGTAAAGCATCTCTCTCTCTCTCTCTTTTTTTTAAAGCAAGGATTTATCCTTAAGTTGGCAGAAGTTGGCAGAACACCTCCATCATTTCCCAATTTCCTTCCACTGTGCATTAGCCGGGAGTGGTCAGATCACCTGGGATCCCTGTGATGAGATCTGTACCCTGGTATCCACTGTGGGTAGGCGCCCAGTCTCCAGCACTGAAGTGTGGCTCCATCTGGTTCCCCTCTGTTCACGACTGGGGTCTGCCGAAACACAGCCACGGAAACAAACGGCTCTCTTTTGTCTCTGAAGGCGGTTTTACTGTCAAAAATCGTCACTCACTCACCGGGCACATTTTGATGGCTTGTGAGTTGCAGTGGGGGTGTGAGGGGGAGAGTGAAGTGAGAAGACCCGGGGCTGCTCAAGGTGGCTGGCAGGGGAAGGGAGCACACCACAAATTCAACTCAGAAAGAGTCCAGAGAGTAGGTGCTGGCTCGTCCAGGGAGGGCTTTTCTTACGGGGGGGAAAAATGTCAATCCCTGTTTCCTTTCATGTCTTCAAGTGCCCGCTTTCTCTGGAACATTTCTCTACCATAGCAAGTGTTGGGTCCAGAAGATGTTCCTTGGAACCACAACCTACCTCCACCATTTGAATGATGCAGTAACTAAAGGATGTGTAGTGACAGGAAAGCATCCCAGAGATGACCTGTCACCTGGCCTGGGGCTCGTACACACATATGAAATTAGCCTCCAAATCTTTGATCTTTATTACATCCTTCTCTACCGGTTTAAAAGAAAATAATTGGAGATCCCACCCTTTTTTTCCCCTACCCCATCTCTGCATACTGCTTTATTTATTTAGTTAGTTTTTAAATTCTTCCTCCTTTTAGTTGTTATTCATGTTCCTTTTAACTTGATAGTTTCCTGTGTTGAAGGCTAGGGGGGTAGACGTCACACTGGGTTATTTGCTCTAAAACACCAGACTCTCCAAGAGATGTCTTTGCTAGAAATAAAAGTATATAGCCCGAGACACCTACTTTTAAGCCTCAGCTTTGAAACTAGGCCCAAGGCAAACAGTCCTCAAGTCATCCTCTCATAATAAAACCCCTAGGGAATCACCAGCATTGATGGCAGTGCTGACTGGTGGGGCTTGCTGAATTAGTAATAATAATAATGATAATGATACCCACTTTTATTGAGGATCTGCTATTCACCAGACACTGTATATTCATCGTATTATATACAGGAGTCAACCGTCAAAGGTAGGTGTAACTCATCTCAGTTTACAAATGAAGAAATCAAGACTCAACAACTTGAATGGCTTGCCTCTGGTCACACAGATGGTAAGTGCCTGAATGAGGCTTTGAAATCAGGTCTGTCTGAGGAGACTGCTGCCTTTCAGAAAAGGCATTGATCTTCCCTGTCTCCTCCTCTAAGGCAAAGCTACTAACCCTTCTCGGGGGCCTGGTGTTCCTTAGGCCAGTCCTGGACCCCCAGAGTCTCACATACCTGCTGCTTTGCACCCAGAACTCTGTCTCCTTTTAGGAGGTAGCTGCCCAAAGCAGCGACTGTTTTATGCTTCGTGCAAAACATGATGAGTTCGTCTTTGGCTCTTCCTGGATAACACCTTCACTTTTATGAGAGCCTTCCAAAAGCAGTGCCTTAACCAAGACTGACACTGATGACTGAGATTTTAGGCACCTCAAAGTGAGCACCAGGGGGGCACTTTAAGATGTTTCCTGAATGGGTCAATTGGGACTCTTTGGATGACAACTAAGAGAAATTCGAACTTAACCTGGCTAAAGGGAAAAGGAAATATACTAGCAAAATATTGGAAGCATCAGAGAGAGAATGATGAATGCAAAGCCTTATGGAACTTAGAATACAGAACTTTAAATGAACTACAGCTACATCTCACAGCATAGTTAAAATACAACAACAAATGAAAAAGTCAAGTTGCAGAAATATCTGTGTAAGCTGGTAAATTTATAGTTTGGAAGTCTGTAAAACAGGTTTAAGAATATATAAATAGGTAGTAAAAATACAACATCATATATGGACATGATAAACTCTGAATTTATGATAATAATTATCTCTCGGGTGAAAGATTAGGGAGAAGCACACATCGTGTCTCAAATTTGTCTTTTATGTTTAATGCTTTATTTTAAAAACATCTAAAGTATGGATGCTTAACAGATATGATAAAACTGGATTTCAGTGTATTATTCTCCACTCTGAGCTGCATGTTTAAAACATGTCATAATTTTCTTTAAAAGGAGAAATTACTGGCTCATGTAGCAGAAGGATCTGTGAGTGACTGGCTGGATCAAGTCGACCAGGAACTCTCAGTCTCCATATCTTTACTCTGTTTTCTTTTCCCTAGGTTCTGGGGTCTGGTTTCTATTTTCACTCTGGTTCCTTATTCTTGGTAGCTAGATGGCTCCCAGTAACACCACATCCATGTTCTAATCTTTAGTGTTCTCTTGTAACATGGAATTCTCGCTTCTGACAGTTTCAGTAAGAGTCCTGGAATTTCATCCTGTGGAATCATGTGCTCATCCACGAATGACATCCCTCTGACTAGGGGAGTGAGCTGATTAGCTGGGCCTTGGTTATGTGCCACCTCCTGGAACTGGTGATACAGAGATCAATTTTTCCCAAAGGACATTAAGGGAGGAGTTTCCCAAGGAAATTAGGAGAGTGCTAACAAAAAGAGGGGGAAATAGTTTGGGGGGTAATAAGAAATAGCAGATATGTACCACAGTATAGCCCTTCCTATAAGAACTGCCTGTATACTGTATGTATGAACATCTTAAAATAATCTTGCATCTCTAAGTGAAAGTGACTTATAGGAAAACAGAAATCAGTATCACTTAGGAGTATATTTATAGATGCAAACTCACAAATGAAATGCCAGAAAATAAATTAAATAGTATATAAAGGAATAATTTGCCAAAATCAATCAAGGTTTATCTCAGCACAGAATAACAGAACAAAATCCATTATTATAATATACTACATTAAGAAGTTAGGAGAAATAACAGACGAGGTGAAACTCTATAGATATTCCCATTAAAATTAGGAATTAGAAAAAGTGATGCTCACCATTATCATTATTATTTAATGTTTTTTTCCTGAAATGCTAATCAGTGCATTAGAGGAAAAGCAGATATAAAAAAAATCATACATCAAAGGGAGAATTGTTCTAGCAATACAAGACCAAAACTAACAAAAGTGGACAGATTCAATTCAGTTTATCAACACAGAAAGCTGACCTAGAGGACAAGCTTGCTTTGGAATGGGGACAGTGGGAGTCCAGATACAGAGCCAGATTGTTCCAAGAATTATCTCAGAACTCGAGAAGAACAAGACCAGCCTCCAGGAAGTGAGGCTGGCAGAGATGGAGCCGGAAGCAGGTCTTAGCCAGCTCGCTTGATACCCAGAAGACGCTGACATCCTCGCATTGAGAGTAGGGAAAATCTGAGCCCTCAAGGGCTCCAGGAAGAAGAGAGTCAGGCAGGGGCCCAGAATTGCCATGATGTGTGTTTATCAATGCCTCTTGGTATAACTGGAACCATAGACATCTTTCACATAAGTACACGTAGGTGAGAGCAGCAGGGCAAGAGAGCTTTATGTGGGGCTGGGCTGGCAGCCTGTTCCTAAGTGGGCACGCCCTTGACTACATAACTGAGTTGGGAGTAGCATGAGACAAGTCCCAACAGTGCCCTCCACGTGTACCAAGGACTGTACATGGCCTATTATAAAATCAATATGTTTTAAATACATTAACGAGACATTTTGTTGAAGTTCGAGCTTTTGACAAGGTTGGTTATCCTTTGTTACTCAGTAGTCCTAGCCCTACGAGTAGACTAGAGAGCCAGAAATTTCAAAACCCAAAGGCCATTGGTCCAAGGGTCTAGTTTCAGGTACGAAGTAGGAAGTGTAGTCTCCCCTTTCTCTCCCATTAAATGAAATCACAAAGCCTGGAAAGAAGGTGTGGCACAGCCATTTGAGGACTCTAAAAAGGAAATGGTCGCACTGGCTTGGGGGAGACCAGAATTTCAAATACAACTAAACTGGAAGTGAGTTTACCCTTTCTTCTTTCCCCTCTGTCATCTCCTGGCCTCAGCTCAACACGTGGGAATTGGCAGTGAAGCCCAGAAAGAGGGAGTTATAGCAGAAGTCCTCAGGGGGTGACTTGAGGAGTGGAAAATGTAACTTCTAAGCTCAAAGAGAGGGTGTAAATCAGGCTCCCCTTTTTTTATCTCTTTGTTCTCCCATGCCCCAGCCTCCAAGCAGCCCTGTGGCAGCAAAATCAACCAGAGGCGACAGAAGCCTGCAGCAGTCGAAATTCCGAGGGAGAAAAACCGTCCTCTGTTTGGTGGAGAGATCAAGATATTGGGGCCAACTACGGTCGCCTTTTTCCCCATCTGTCTTCCCACCATTAAACTGTGGACACGGGCTCAGTTTATGAAAATGCACAGCATTCCGGAGTAACTGAAGTTCTGACTTTCTGGCCGGAGGAAAGGGCTCTATGGGGAATTGGAAACTGTTAGTAGATTACCAAGAGGGAGGAGCTGGGGGAAGTGGTATTACACAGTTATTTATGAACTCCTGGGCAAACCCTCAAGCTCACATGATGTGACCTGTTCCTATTTAGCAGAGCAAAATCTCTAAGAAATGGACTCAGATGCAGCACTGCCCAATGTACCAGATGGCCACTGGATGGTCCATACCCTGGAGAGGTCCAAGTAGCCCTGAAAATTCTCAGAAATTTGAACTGATGTTGGCACTGCAACCTACAGAAGGCGGGTTGGAACTTCTTTCCTGAATCTAGTCAGGAAGCCTCTTTGCTAAAATGGAATAGCAACATTCTTCATAGGTTTTAAACAAGACTCAAAGTCTCATAGCATAATAGTCAAGATGTCCAGAATGTTATCCGAAATTGCTCAGTTTACAAAGAATCAGGAAAATTTCAACACAGAAAGACTGTGAACAGATTGCAATGCTGGGATGACACAGATCTTGAAATTGTTTGACAAAGACTTTAAAGTAGCTCTTCTTAAATGCTCCAGCGAGCAGTGAGAAATGTTCTCCAATGGAAAAATAGACAATCTCAGGGAAAAAATAGTCTAAAAAAGAAGCAGATATAAATTTTAAGGCTGAAAAACACAATAACTTAAATAATAAACCCATTGGGTGGAATGAATCACAGGATAGAGATGTCAGAGGAAAGACCCAGCGTGTGTGAAGACAGAGCAGCAGAAATTATCCAGTCAGAACAATGGAGAGAAAAAAGGCGGGGGCTAGGGGGGAGCATAGGCTCAGGACACTTTGGGACAATAGCAAAAGGTTTAACATTCATGTCATCAAAGTCTCAAAAGGAGAGGAGAAACAGTAGTGCAGAAAAATTGTTTAAAGAAAAAAATGGCTAAAAATTCTGAAATTAGGCAAAAAACATAAACCTACAGATTTAAGAGAATCAGTAAACCCTGAATGGGATAAACTCATGGAAATCCATCCCTAGACATATAATTATATACATATATATATTTATTTATTTAAAAAATATATAATAACTAAAAGGTGGGCCTTCAAAAGTTCAGAAATTTGATTAAAGCTTTAGCAAGAGTGACAGTGAAAAAAAAAAAAACCTGAGATATCACAAATTACCAATATCAGAGAAAACAAGAGAGTTAAACACTATATACCCTGAATACATGAAAAAGATAATAACTCGACTCACATACATTCCACAGTTTAGATGAAATGTTTTATTCCTCAAAAAACAACTACCAAAACTGACCCAGGATGACACAGATAACCCGAATAGTCCTGAATAATCAGTGCACAAGTAAAAGGTTTCTGAAAAAGAAATCTCCAGCCTCAAGTAATTTTCCTGGGAAATTCTACCTGACAAATAAAGAAGAAACATCATCAAACTCAACCCAGTAGCTAAAGAAATTAAATCAATAATAAATAACTTTCTAAAAAATAAAACTCAAGGCCTAGATGGTTTTGTTGGTGAACTCTACCAAATATTTAAGGAAGAGTTAAGTTTGAATCGAGTTTAGGTTAATTCTCTACAATCTCTTCTAGAAAACAGAATACAGAACACTTTCTAACCCATTTCATGAGACCAGCATTACTTTGAAACAAAACTAGACAAAGACAGTACAAAGAAAACTATAGATCAATGTCTCCTATAAAGAGACAGAAAAATCCTCTGGAAAATGTTAGCAAATTGAATGAAAATATTAGCAAACTAACTGGGGTTTATTTGGGAATATAAGCCTGGTCAGTAGTCAAAAACCAATCAATGTAATCCACTGTCTTAACAGGTCATATGTTCATATCAATTGATGCAGAAAAATTATTTGACCAAATTCAACGATTCATAATTAAAATTCAGAAACCTGGGATAGAAGGAAACTTTCTAAACTCCTATTTATAATTTCCAAAAAGTGGAAACCAATGTCCTTCAATGGGTGAATAAACAAACTGCATTATATCCATACAACAGAATATTAGTCAGCCATGATAAAGAACAAATTATTGATACATGCAACAACTTGAATGCATCAAAGGCATTATTTTGAGTGAAGAAAGCTGATCTCAGAAAGTTACATGCGTATTATTCCTTTTACTTGATAATCTTAAAATGCCTATAGTGCTAAAACGCAGAGCAATAATTGCCAGGGACTGAAATCCCACCAGAGGAGCCAAAAAGGCATGCTGGCTACCTCCTACGGGGACTTTTCTTCTCACCCACCTCTCCCAAGTCCCCAGGGCCTTATCAGAACAACTCAACAAGGAAATGAACTCCAAGACTGCAAACCCAAGTTTCCCTGCCTATCAATGGAGGCAGGAGATACCTGGAAAGTGGGGCATTGTTTTGGAAAGTCTGCTTAGCCAGGGGCAAATGGAGCTTAGGGGGCGGGTGGAGAGGAATGCCGCGGGGCTCTTCACACCAGTAGTAACTGAACTGTAGCCAGGAAGGCCTGTTGCACTTGGACGTAAGCAGTCCTGTACAAGCCATGAGTCACAATGCTCGTGCTGGTATCTGTTCAGGGCATGTGAATTCTGCAAACAGCATTTCTAGTCTTCTCTTCAGCACTGATGCTGAGAGGAACAGCAAAAAGATGCAGAAAAGTCAGTGGCCTGAATTTGATCTTCTTTTCTCCCTTGCTGTCCCTTTCTTTGCTGTAAGCACATTGCAGACAGCAGACTCTGGAGGCCCTCCCATCACACCTGCAAGTCAGTTTTGATTACAATCCTTTCCTCCCTACTGGGCTTGCTCATAGGTCACCCCAAACTTCACATCTGAAAAATACTCCCTTAGATGTTCCCTTATAAGCTGATCATATCTTTTCAATATGGTAGAAAGAATTAATCCTAGAAGACGGATCTGTAAGGAAAAGGACTATAAGGTGTGTCTGAAGTCTGAGAAAGAATGATTCTTTTTTTTTTCCCCAGGGGTTTAAGGGTCGTGGTGCACATGTGGAACAGAGCACCCAGGCCACATCGTTGGTTAGGAATGACATCTTCCTGATTCTTCTGTCTCCATGTCTCATTATCTGGCCTGAATTTCAGAAGCACAGCTCTGAAAGAGTTCTGAAAAATTTTGCCTCAAAGGCCCATCTTCAAGTAAATTCAGTGTGGCTGAAACATAACTTGTTTCCCTCGCCATTTTGGTCCTAAGTTTGCCTTCTTAGTGGTGGCACTGAGGCTTAAAACGGCAGAGTAAGGCTTGATAGTTTTCGCACCCTTTTCTTCTCCTAGTCCTGCCCTGGGTATGGGGTAGTTATCCTTTGTGTCTTCTGTATGCATCCCTCCATTTCCAGCCTCCCAGTCACCCCCAACCCCACCACCATATTCAAGTATCCCATAGTTTCCTCGGAGGTCTCCATTGTGTCAACTGAAAGAAAAGCACAACCTAAAAGTGGAGAATTACGTTTTATTTAGTGGACTTACTGAGGACTTGCATAAGCCCTGATACAGCCTCTCAGATCGCTCCGAGAGACTGTTCCAAAGAGGTAAGGGAAGAGCCAGGACATATAGAAGTTTTTGCAAAAAACAAACAAACAAAAAACAAAACAAAAATAGGTAGTCAAACATCAAAAGATTACTGCTAATTAAAGAAGTAGACATCTCAAGGTAATGAATTTCGCGCTTTTCTGTGTATGGGAAGATGCAAGAGTCTGGGAGTATTGAGATGATTCCTTTGACGTGCACCTTAACTATCTAGGGCCAGTCTCCTGTTTTCCTCCATCTTGAGTCCCCTCGGGGTGCCCTGCAGGTGGCTCTGTGGCCACATCATCCTTTGCTTATTGAAATGGCAGGAGACTGTCGTCCACAATGCCTTACTCCTGCCCTTCCCTGATATTTCCTAGACATAGCCAGCTTTATCCAACTAGAAGATCATATATTACGTGTCATCCTGTTGTCTTTATTTATACTCGGTTCATTCTGCCTGAAGAGTCACTCCCTTTCTTGTACTTGTCTAAACTGTACCCCTTCTAAGTCCTGCTGGTTTCATGAAGATTTTCCTGGCAGCTCTAAGCTTCAGTGATCAACCGCTCTTGTCTGAATTTCTGGAGCATTTATTGTCTGTATCACCTATTTAGCACAAAAAATACTACCTTGTCTTATCTGTGCATGAATGCTTGCTTCCTTTTCTAGCAGTACCTGGTAGAGGTTGTGCATTAAGAATTCTTGAGGAGATTCCCCCCCCATAATGTTCAAGAGAGAGATTCAAGAGACACCCCAACCTATATAAGCAGCAAATAAATAAGCAGACTACACCACTCCATATTCCTGAGGTTGATGTGAGGTTTTTATATTTGCAAATATTTTTGGAGCCACTGCTCTATGCTTGGCATTGTAGTACATGCTGGAGACAGAACAATGAACAGGACACTAATCCATTCTGCTTTCAAGAAGCACACAGTCTAGTAGGAGAAATAAGCAGTTATAATGTTGTGGAGTATAGACCACAATAGACGCATAGGACAGAACACATAAGGGGAGCATGTAATGCTGATCTGGGAGGCCAGGGAGATCGTCCCAGAGAAAGGGATCCAGAAGTTGGAACACGGAGGATGAGTAGGAACTGCCGAAACAGAAGTGTGTGTACATGCAGGGATGCGGCAGGGAGTGGGAGCCGGAAGCCAACTCAGGCAGAAGGGCCAACAGGGTCCTGGAGACAAGCAAAATATGGCTCACTGAAAACAGGAAAGGAGTTTAATTTGGCTAGAACACAGAGTGCAAGGCATGGGATAGCAAGAGATGAGGTTGGAGGGGTAATCAGGGCTTATGATAAGATAAGAGTTGGAAGGGCAGTGAGCAGCATGTGGAACAGGTAACTGGACTGGGTTTGCATTTCAGGGATACTGCCTTGGCTGCAGGGTGGAGAAGAGCCTGAGAGGAGAGAAGAATGGAGGCAGGAAGGCCAGTCAGGTAGATGGTCCAGCAAAAGAATGATGGTGATGACCTGACTGCAGCAGCAGTGGTAGAGATGAAGAACGTGGATGCATTTCAGGGATGCCTCAGGAGGAGAACTGTGAGGACTACATGCGTGGAGGTGGGTGGTGAGGCGGAGAAAGCTGGGCGGGTGTTAATATCATTCCCTGAAAAGGAAATTGGGAGAAAAAGCCAGTATAGGGGTCACAAGCCTTCAGCGTGAGTCACATTTAGCTTAGGCTTCTGCACCTGGGCAGAGCCACGTGGGGTTCTCTTGGCAGTGTATGTTGGTCTCAACTTCAGGGGGGAAATCTCAGCCAGAGATGTAACTTTGGGACTCCTCAATGTTAGTGGGATGAGGAAGCTGAGAAAGTCTAAGAAGACAACATGTGTGTCGAATAAGAAGATAAAACTAGGATGAAACCCAAAGAACACATATGCTTAAAAGGTGAACAGGAAGATCTTGCAAAAAATTGAGAAGTGGCCAAGAGGTAGGAGGAAATCCAAGAGAATATAGGGTTGCCAAAGTAGGTCAACAATGTTACATGCAGCATCAATACATGCAGGCTTGGTGTTTAAAAATTTATTAAAATTTTTTTTATCTTGGTGTAAATAGTACCATGCTACAGTTCTCAAAATTTTTGGTTATACAAAATACTACACACGCTTACAAATTATTGAGGACTTGAAAGAGCTGATTATGTGGCCATGACTATTAATATCTATTAGAAATTGGAACTGAGAAAATTTTAAACATATGTATTAAACCATCTTAAAAATAATAAACCGTTCACTAGTTAATAAAAATGTTTATGAAAATAAGTAGTGAAAAGAGTGGCATTATTTTACATTTTTGCAAACCTATTTAATCTTGGCTTAATAGAAAATAGCTGAATTCTCAGATCTGGTTCTGCCTTCAATGCGTTTTGCTGTCACACTTTATGTAGCCTCTGGAAAACTCTGCTGTAGTATCAGAGAATAAGAGTGAAAAAAGGAAACAGCATTTTGAGTAATTGTGAAAATAGTTTGATCTCTGAAGGGGATTTCTAGTCTAGGGGTCTGAGGACTGCACTTTGAGGATCACTGCCCCAGAGTGGGAGAGCGTGACAGTACTGTGAGTCTCACTAATGAGCTTATTTTTTTTCTCTTCTTTTTTTCTGTGGGGGGAGGTAATTAGGTTTACTTATTTACTTATTCTTGGAAGTACTGGGGATCCAACCCAGGACCTCATTCATGTTAAGCATGCATTCTACCATTTGAGCTATCCCCCCCACCATAAGCTCTTGATACCATGGTCAAAAGTAGGCCTGATAGACTTGATTGAGGTTTCAAGGGCTGTTTTAAGAGACGTTGAGGTTGTCTGGTTGACATGACCTTCCAAAGTTAGGAATGGGCTCTAGAAGTTCCGTTCATCCATTCAACAATTATTTATTTAGCACATATTATGTGCCCGGAATACTCTAGACCCAGAGGGTATAACAAACGAAGCAGAAAAAGAAAATCCTTGCCTTCATGAAGCTTCACTTTTCTTTGGAGGAAGATCAGGTAGTGAACAAGTAAAGTAGTAAAATATACAGTATATTGGAGGGCAGTGCGTGATATGCAGAACAACGCCAAGAGTTACAGGCAATGTTGGAAGGATTTGCCAATTTCGAGGAGTAGGTGCTGGGAAGGCCTCAGTAAGAAGGCAACGTTTGAGCAAAGAGGGTGAAGGAGTCATTTAGGTATCTGATGAAGAGTTTTTCCTTTTTTAAAATGTGTTTAATTTTTTAATTTTTTTGAGGGGGTAATTAGATTTATTAATTTTTTAGTGTAGGTACTTGGGATTGAACCCAAGACCTCATGCATGCTAGGCATGCACTCTACCACTGAGCTACACCCTCCCTCTTCCTTAATTTATTTTAAACTTTATTAATATGTACTCTTCAATTAAGTGTCTACTGTATCTGGCATTAGCTGCAAGTATAAGAAGGTAAGACGGGAGACTAATGTTTATTTAGTGTCTGCCATGTACCAGGTACTTTGCTAATTTTTACACCTGAGGTCTGGTACCTTCTCTAAGGTTCACAACTCGCTAAGAAGACAAAACGTGTACAATTGGGTGTAACAGTAGATCTGAAGTCGCACCACCAGAGTTTTGTATGCACCTATCTACCCGAGGTTTCGATCTCTCTTTAAAGATGAACGGAGGTGGGAAGGGTACTCATCCATTTAACAGAGCAGAAGCCAGGTTAATAATACCCTACCACATATTTTACAGGGCACTGGAGTTTACAAGTGCCATCACAAATTAACTTAATCTTCATGACAATTCTAAGAAGCCGGTATTATTATTGTATTGTAATCAGTATTATTGCCCTCGACTGTGGGATACAGGATCAGAAGTCTAGGTAATATAAAGAGGTTATACGGTAGGTGGGATATGAAATTAAGATAACCTACCTTCAAGCACAAAAGGAGCAGCTGCTGAAATAAAACAGTACTATACTCCCTGACTCAGTCCCTTTCCAAGTACGTGCACCGCGGAGGGAGGCTTAAGTCGGGGCGGGGGCGGAGGAACAGGCGGCGAGGCCGCTGAACCCACGCACGGCTCTCTCCTTCTGCGCTTGCGCCAGGGAGGACGTAACCTCTCCGGAGAGACGCCTAGGACTCTGGGTTTGCGCAGACGCAGAGCTACCTCCGGGCGGAACCTCCCCGCGCCCGGGGCTCCTGCTTCCTAAACACCCGGTGCGAAAGGAAGGTGGCAGTGGCGCGGCGGGGCGCATGCGCGGACAGCTCCGCCGGGGGAAGAGTTGAGGGGCGGACCGGCGCGGGCAGCTGGGAGCGGAGCGGAGCAGGGTCAGGATGGATGAGGACGTGCTGACCACCCTGAAGATTCTCATCATCGGCGAGAGTGGCGTGGGCAAGTCCAGGTGAGGCGCATCTGCGGGCCGTGAAGGCGGCGGCGGGGCTCTTTCTGCCGCGGTGGCCGCTGTCTCCTGGGCCGCGGCAGGAACGGTCAACGGCGGCCTCCGTTCGCGGGCTCCGCGGCCTCTCCCCGCTCGGCCCTGAGGCCCTGCTCCCGCGCCGCCCGCCCGCCCCCGTCGGCCGGGTGCGCGGCCTCTGCCAGGCACCGGCTCCCTGGGTCGCTTCCCCTCCTGTCGCACCGAGAAAAAGCAATTCCAAGGGCGCCACTCGGCCGGCCGGTTTGCTACCGGGGAGCCCAGGGCGTGGCGGGTGGGTTTGGGCCCGAGTCCGGCCGAGGGCGAGGCCTCTCTCGGCCCGCGGGGCTCAGGTTCTCTGTCACCCCGCGAGCTGAGAGTCGTAAGTTTATCACTGTGGGATTTCTGTCGGGCTTTCTCTGAATCCGTAATGTTCTACATAGGAGATTTCGTGACGCCGTAGTCACATTCCTGGCCTATTTTGGTGCACCCCGTAGCCGTTTTTTTTTTTTTTTTAAATGAGTCAGCTGTGAAAGAACTCACTCGTCATCTGACTGCTTGAATAATTAACTTTAGTCTCAGATGCTAGAGCCTAAGCTGTGGACCACTTGAAAATCAAGTGTGATTGTCACTTCTTATTCTGCCACATCACATCAAGGTAAAAGGACCCGTTAGTGTTTGTCTTTTCTTTCTTGACTCTTGGGGGAAAATAGTATTGACAGTTAAGAGTCGAGTGTAAAGGAAGACGTGGAGCCGGATGGGTGTTGCAAGAGGGTTGTGATTTCATCTTGGTGTTAGAACAAAGTTCTCCAGGTGAAGTTATCCTTCCCTCAGAGTACGAGTAGGCTGTATTCTACGCTGCTTTGCTCTTTAAACAATATCCGGATTCCAGGAGCTATCCCTCTTGATAAATGTATCTTTCAGATCAGTTCTTGAAATCTTACTTTAGATATTTGAGGATTTGAAATCTTATTCTGTAATATGTTCTGAAATTTTATGTATTTTTAAAGTACGAGAATACATTTTCATAGTTTTCCTCTTTTAATGTACTTGTATATTGGAATGAGAGATTTGGACATAACAAGGAATAAATTAATGAAATACTATGGGCCAGCAAAATAATATGATTTGTGTGTGTGTATGTTATTTAAAGGGCTGAATAAAATCATTTTCATGATCACCGTCTGTTAGGTTTGAGGCTTAAAAAGTTAGATAGTATGTGAACATTGTCTTGATAGGAATTCCATAGCCTTGTGTCTTTTTTTTTTCTTCTTCTTGAAATGTGACCCTCGGATAGGTTAAGGCCTATGAAATTGCTGATTTTGAGGTCAAGAATGGTTGGATGTCATTTCATGTGGTTGGCACTTGTCCTGTATGTATTGGATGGATGACTGGTTAAGCTGTCTTAACATTTTCTGGAAGGTTAACTGGAGGTACAGTGTTCACACAATTGAGGTCCTTCCTCTAGAGTAAAATCTGTTAAGTGGATTTATTCGTTTCCTTGGTTCCTTCCCCTCAAACAAATTTATTTGGATTTAATCTGCTCCAAACTTTTTCTCAATACTCAGTGGTGAATTGTCAGCTGCTCACTGTAAAATTTTAACACCTTTATCTCTTTCAGGAAAGGATTATATTTAGGGAGAAAGTTAGCTTGCTTTTCTAGCTAGATATACATTATTGGTGTATGTGATATGCTATGGAAAACAACCCTGAACACTTATCTTTCTGGATAAGATGAGAATCAATGACTCTTGAGAAGCCTATGCTTTTTAAGAAGAATTAGTACAAAAACATTTGCTACGGATACAATCTCACAGGTTGTTCTAACCAACAGTTTCTATTTCTTCATAGATTTAGAGTCAGTGGAAGTGAGATAACACTTGTGTTGTTGAGAAATCATTGTGCAACAAAGGACATCTTAATGAATTCAAAGTAATGGGTTATTTTTCCAGTTTATTTCAGACTTGGATTGTAATGAGCCTGTGTGAGGGCAGCCGGGAGATCAGAATCATGAAACTGGTCCTGCCACGTGTGTGATCTTGTGTGCGACACTGGAGCACTCTGGGCCTTCCTTTCTTCATTTGAAAAATGAGGCTGGAGTAGAAATCTCTCAAACCATATCTAGTGTTAAATGTATAAGATTCTTTACTTCTGTGGCTAGCCAGGGTGAAGTATAAAGAAGTAGCAAGGTTCAGAAATTGGAAGAGATTATGGAGACTTTCTGTAATCTAAATTGCTATTCCTCTTATATCCCCATCCTTTTTGGCCAGTTTCATTTGTAAGTTAAGGAATGCAGATTAGCTATAATCACACTGTGTATTATTAATTTGGCCTCCTCTGAGTGGAGTGGTGGTTGTAACTTCTTCCATCTAGATTCCTGCGTGGAGAGTGTTTTGCTCCTTTAACTTTGAAAATATGAAGGCTTAAACCTTTTGGTTCTTAATTATTTTCAGGTTGTGGATTTCTTTCAAAATCTAATAGAATAATAGACTCTCTGCCTAGAAGAATGCATATATGGAATTTAGAATACCTTTCAAGCTAACCGTGTACCCCGGTTAATCGCTGTTGGCTTATACTCAGAGCTTGCATTAAAATTTGTTGCTTTGCACTGTACCAAGTCCCTACCTTTCCTGATGAGATATCATTAATGACAACCGATGCTGTTAGGATTAGCAGTTATGTCAGAAAATCCCCAGCTCAGTGTCTGGCACGTTGTCAATGTTCAGTAAATAATAACCAATACTGTTATTATTTATATTGTTGTTATTATTATAATAGTATTATTATCATTACTACTCAGCAAGTTTCTATGTTTTTGTAATATTTTCTGTGGTGACCAAGTACAGATGCATATCTTTTCTATTCTTAAATTGTGGGTAACTGAAATTTTTAGTGAAATCTTCATTTTTATTAATTTAAAGTCTAATATTGGGAAGAGAAGAAAATTTTTATGAGTAGTCTTTTCAGATTCTTATTAGTACTGTCACCTGACTCATGTTGGAAGTAAGTAAAATTAGTTGTGGTCGAAAGGGGTCAGTGTTAAGCAGAAAAATCTATGATTTGATTCTTCTGTTTTGCTTTGCTTTTGTGGTGCTGGTTTTATGATAAACATCACAAAGAAAGCAAAACCACGAAAAGGAGAGTTAGTCCTTTAAATGGGGTTAATGACACTGGGTTTGGAAACTACCAAGAGGCCATTATGTTTTGCAGTATGCCCTATTGACAAAAAAAATCTAGCAGCAATAATTAAAAACTAGAAATATTCATACTTTTTTTTTTCCTGCAGTTCAGATGTGCTAGCTGTTGCTTTGATTTTACTAATGCAGTCAATGGAATAGTCTCGTCCTACTTAGGAGATAATGTGAGGGCAGATTGATTATTTTTATAAACTTACAGCTTTAACAAAAGCTTAGATTTCATTTTTGAAGAGCTTCTAATACTGACACTTCTGCCTTATAATAAATAAAATAATTCTGGGAAACAAAATCTTAGTGCACTCTTAGGTGTCTTTTCTGTCATTTCATGCCTTCTTTCCTAGTTTCTGTACCACTTCCCAGGATTAGTCCTTTGTTGTCTCTTACCATGATCATGGCGGTTGTCTTATGTTGATTTTCTTGCATTTTTTTTTCTTTGCTGGCATTAACTTTTCAAAATGTAGAGCATTTCTTGCCATTCTTTTCTTTGAAAGCTTTTCATAGCTCCCTGTTGCCTGCTTGGTTTCATGCACCCTATGCAGCATTTGCCAGAGGATGCCTGTTCTGGCCATCATTTGATTTTTCTACCTTCACTTTTTATTGTATCTTTTCTTTTCACTTAGATAACAGTCATACTACTTGTTTCAAAATGCTAGACTTCACACCTTTCTGTTTTTATTTGAATCCAGAGTGGATTAGGCATCAGATTTTTAAAAAATTAATTTGTTGCATTCCAGGAGACTTATTTTCCCCCTTTCATCCATGTCAGTTAAAGCATGACATGCTGCTAATACTAGTACAGTTCTGTTTTTTAAAAAGAAAAAACCACAATCCTTTTCACATTTGGGTTATTTAGCAGGGGAGCATGGAGAGTATATTTTCTGGTAAACTGTTTTGCTCTTGGGATTCTTTAATCATCTTTCCAATAATTTAATTCCTCTATATATGTACACCGAGGTAGTATTTCTGGGAGCAGACTACATCAGCTATTCTTATCTGCATCTAATCTGTGACAAAATATAATATCCATGAACGTTCGTTTAGCAGATGATTAGAAAGAAAAGTCAAATTCCTAATCTGTCTTTTTAACATCTCTTCTAGCCTGCTCTTGAGGTTCACAGATGATACTTTTGATCCTGAACTTGCAGCAACAATAGGTAAGCCTGCGTTTAAAAATACAGTAGAGCGGGAGGGAGGCGCGAGGCAGGAGCGAGCGGCTGGGCTCAGCAGCACATCCAGTGCAGCGTGGCGCTCCGGGCCTGGCCCCAGGCCCACAGCCCTGCCGGACCGCCCTTGAGCGCGGGCGCCCCTCCCGCGCCCCCCGCCCGCCGGCACCATTGCCCCCATGGCGCGGCCGGGCGTCCCGGCGCTCCCCAGGCTCCGCGCCGGCCGGAAGACGCTGTTGGCGGCCGCCGCGGGCGTGGTGATGCTGCTGATGCTGGTGGTGCTCATTCCTGTGCTGGTGAGCTCAGGCAGCCCGGATGGCCGCTATGAGATGCTGGGTACCTGCCGCATGGTGTGCCACCCCTGCCTCGCGCGGGGCCCCGGCGCCACAGCACGGTCTCTGGCTTTATCATCTATTCGGATTGAGCTCCCCGCGACCCCTCCATCCCCTGTCCCCTACGGGGTTCCTCTCCCGGCGGGGCAGAGAATGACGCGTCCCTTGCCACCCCCTCGCTGCTTGTCGCGGTTGCAGGCCCTCCCGGCTATGACGCCCCCGGCCCGCCCTCGCCACCGCCTGGGCCGCAGCTAGCCCTCAGGCCGGCTCGCCGCAGAGCCGGGTCCATCGCGCCCTTCCCGGTCCCCGGGAGGCAGTGTTGACCACCTCCGCTCTATCCGGCCTGCGCTGTGTATTTGTACAATAGGATTGTTTATTGCCCACCCTGCCGGCCAGCCCACCCCAGGTTGGGGAGAGGTCTCCGCAGGGTCACTCCCCGCTCCATGCACTGCCCACCTGATCTGGAATAGTGCTGCCTGGGGAAGGGGTGGGTTGGGGGCTGGGTAGCTTCCCAGTTCTCCTTACAGCCCCAGCCCGGCTGCGCCCCGTCTGACCAAAGCTATAATAGAAACACTTCCACGCCGAAAAAAAAAATACAATAGAAATGCCAAATATTTTCTTGCCTTTAGACTGTTTTATCTAACTCCCCTGCCTTCCTCTCACCAACCCCCTTGCCTCCATGTCTATTGAAATCTTACTTGCCTTTCAACTCTACTTTGGTGTCATTAAACTTCTGGAGCTTTTGTAGATTTCACTGAGCGAAAATAACTTCCTTATCTGTTGTCTCATGGTGCTTTGTTAACACAGTGGGTATTGTGATCATCTGTATACGCATTTCTCTCTTGTGCTTGGACTGTCCTTTATTTAGCAGCATACAGTTATTTGTTTACTGTATGCCAGGCACCGTCCTACGAGGTGGGTTATGCGAGGAATAATACAGACGTGGTCAGTATCACCTAACAGTACAGTGTATTAATTTTGTATTTTTAGTGTGTGCTACAGTATCTGTCATGTATTCTGAACTCATCATATTTATTGATATTAGTTATTAAAGCTTCTTAGAAGCAGTAATACTTAAATGTCTTTTAGAAGTGAAATTTAGATTTCCTGAGTGGTTTGCCACACCAACTATTAGAATATATGAGAAGATGGAGCTAAATATTTCGGTATTACGTTTGGGGAGTAGCTGACTGTGTAAGGCATAAGAGCCAGCTTGCAGTAGTGGGAAGGGCTGAGTCAGAGCAGAGTGTTGGTCTTGGTTCTGCCTTCAGCCTTGTCATCTTGAGCAAGTCATTTAACTTCATTGTCTTCATCTGTGAGTTGAGGAGTTCTGATGAGAGGGTACATTTTTCTTCCAGGTCTAAAATTTTGTGATCTGATGTGTAGAATGTAGTAAAGATGATCCTAGTATTATTTTTAGGGAAAATAAAGAGTTTTAACTGGCTTGATTTGTTCTCATTTATTGTTATATCCTACTCAGGTTTCCTGTTAATTATCACATATGCTTAATCATTCTCTCTACTTTAACACACACAGTATTCTTGTTTTTGTCTAATTGTTTGAGAGGAAATGGCAGACATGATGTCTTCAGTGTGTATTTCCTAAATGACCATGGATACTGTTCTACTGTATACAGACAGATTTCACCAGTTGTCCCACCAATGTCTTACATAGCAAAAGAAAAATAATTTCTAAAAAAAAATTCATAGAGACAAAAAAAAAGTACCAAGAAAAGCAATTTCTGGTCCAGGATTCAGTCAGGATCACACATTGAATTTATTTATTTTTAAAATTTTTTTATTGAAATATTGTTGATTTACAATGTTGTGTTAGTTTCAGGTATAAAGCAAAGTGATTCAGTTATGTATATACATAAATACATTTTTTTTCTTTTCCTATTCTTTTCCAGTTTATGTTAACTATACACACATTGAATTTGGTTATCATTTTTCTTTAGTCTCTTTTAATCTGAACATTTCTTCCGTCTTTCCTTGTCTTTCATGGCCTTGACATTTTCAACAAGAGTACATACAGATCAGTTATTTTGTAGACTATCCTTCAATTGCATTTTTCCAGTGTGTCCTCATGGTTAGATTCAGGTTATGCATTTTGGGCAGGAATTCTGCAGAAGTGCTTCTGAGAGCGTGGTGTGTGTCTGTACCATTGTTGGTGATGGGACTTTGGTTACTTAAGCTGATATGTACCAAATTTCTCCACTTAAAGTGTCATCCTGTCATTCCAACTGTGGTGGTTCTCAGATGGTGGTTTTTCAGATTCCATCATTCCATTTATATTTCTCATTTAGAATTCTGTAAGGAAGAATTCTTTTTTGTTTCTTTCTTTCCATCAATATGGGCTCATAGTGCCTCTAAATGTTTAATAAATTTTATCAGGCATTACTTAGCTTTTGTATGACATATTAACATTTACGGACTTACTCTTATGTTTATAAAAGGAATCACTTAAAACACTAGTAATTCAAAATATGTTTTAATTTGGTGTTGGTGTATTACTTGCTCCTTTAAAAAAAATTAGTAGTAACACTTGATTTTGCTCAGAACATACCTGGAAATGGGTAGTAAGGAGTATAAGAACAGTAACCAGTAGGAAATAAACCTGCCTAGAGCTAAAATGTTACTAAGGGGACAGTCTTAAATGTAATATAAACTGTCTCCGTTTCACACTGAAACGTAATCGAGGACTTGTAGAATGACAGATATTTGTTGTCCTTATTACTAAAGACTGCTTTAAAAACAAATACTAAGATTGTACCATACTGATGGGAATATACATAATTTGTTCCCCAAATGGGCCCTGGGTCTTTAAAAGTGTCTTTTTCATTTAGGCTTCAGAGTATTTTCTGCCCTAGGTTTTAACCAATATACACACGAGTTTTAAAAAACAAAAACAATTAGCTCAGTTGTTAAGGGTCTTATGAAAATTAGTGTTTTGTGGAAAATTAATATTTTACCTCACAGCAAAATATTTAAAAAGCCCACCTTTGTCTTTCAGTGACATAGTGAAACCCTCAAGTTTCTGTCTTGTATAAATTAATCTTTTTCTTAATTGTTGGATTTGAAGGTGGTACTATAAGGTTGGCGTTTTGTTCACTTGCTTTCTGAGAGTTGGCTAATAACAATGTAGAGATGGAGAAACTAAAACCCCATAATCCACTATTCTTGAAGGCAGCTAAAACCCCAAGCCCCAAAATAGGTGGAATGGCTGCCAGAAGCAGGGGAGATTGAGCAGGCCGCATGTGGGAGGAAGCAGGGAGGATGCTGCAGCCGCAGAGCTCAGAGCCAGCAAGAGATGCTTCGTGAAGTTGAGAGGCCAACCCTGAGGTGCAAAACCTATATTCCTTGTTTGTAAAGGCAGAGTGGGTTTCAAAAGCTAATGGCAGGAGTTAACCTGTGTCTGGTTTGATTCGAAGAAGGGGAGACGAACGAAGCCAAACAAGGAGTCACACAAACAAGCCATTTTCGTGTTTGTCTGTCTCTGTAGCAGTAGGGGAGGAGATGCCTTTGTAGTCTACCTGTCTTCCTAGGCTGTTGAGAAGTAAAAAACTGAACAATTCTCATGTAAAACCCTGTATCAAGACAGAGCTTTGCTAGTGTAGAACTGAGCTACCGTGGCCTTCTGCATGAGCCTCTGCAGATACCTGGTGTAGGAAAACCTCACTGCCTTCAAAGATGGCTTAACTAAAGGAATCCAGCTCCAGACCACTACCACCACTCAAAGATCAGAAAGGAAGAGAGAAGTGGAAAAACAAAGGACAGATGGAGAATACTCATCGGAAAAAATGTTGCTGTAAAGGAGATGAAAATAATGACCAAATATTTTGCCATGAATTTAAAGCCCTTAATGAAATATTTACAGCTGAGACCACAAAGCAGTGTGTAAGGACTCAGAGAAGAGACAGTGTGACTGCATGAGAAAAGGCAATGTTAAGCCGCTTGAGTGGAAAGAAAAATAAATAAAATTAAAACCATCACTGAAATGAAGAATGAAAGAAAATAAAACCATCACTGAAATGAAGGTGAAATTGGAAAAAATCACAAGGGGCAATAGAGACTGTGGAAAACAGTAAAGAACATGGAGGCCAGAAATGGAGAAAGTGGATAGAATTTGCCAAAATGAGCAAAAATGTTAAATTAGAGTGAGAAAGTGACAGATACAGAAATCAGAAAAGAAGATTGTCCATATGTATATTTGTGTTGCAGAAGTAGAAACATAATGAAACACAATGCGTGATGATATAACCCAAGATAACATTTCTGATACAAAAACAAACGAACACAAAATTGTAAGAATATTTAGACCAAGTTTTTGTTTGTAACATGGGAGTGTTTGGAAAAACTAAAAAGGCATTAGATTTCCCTTGCTATGATTGGGCCATATGATGGTCTTTGCCTGAGATATTTAATCACCTGCACAGATACAGTTGGTTGAAATTTATGCATGGGTGTTAGATCCTTACAGAAAGTCGTTATGCTACCTTTGCATAGTCTAATTAAATAGGCAAATTTTGCTTCATGCTAGGTTTTTGTTTTTGTTTTTAATTTACCCAGTTTTAGGTAGCCTTTGATTATAGAGTGATTTAAGTAAAGCTTTTTTAAGATTAAAAAAATTAGAAAATTTAAAACTGGTTCTGTACTTAAGGCAGTTTTATAAGCTATTAATTTGTTTGTAACACTTATAATTGTTAAAACATGTGAAAATATGTTTTGAGAGTTGATGCATTTTGACTAAAGTTAGGCAAATTTTGGTTTTTGTTGGTTGACTTAGATGAGTGATTAAGTTTTTAGAAATACCTAAAACTGTTGGGCTTCTAAGGGCAGAGATCAAAGCTCTTCCACCCACAAGTTACCTTATAGTTTGTGCTTACTTAACAGAAAGATAATTTAATTAAAATGGAAAGTAGTGTTTATATATTTTTTTATTGCCATAACATAAACTTGTTAAAGTATTTGGAAACAGGAGATAATTCAAAGAAAAGTAGAACTATTCTGTTTCATATAATTTCATTTATTTAAATATTTTAATTGGAATAAAGCAATAAAAATGACTAACATTTCTTTATTTAGAATAATAATAAACGGTCTTTGTTATATACAAATTGCTTCCTTTTTCCATTTTCTTAGAGATTAGGAAAGATTGTGATTTTTTTTTTTTCATATGCCTTTTCAGCATTGCTTAATGGCTGATAGGCTTTTTTATACTGAAATATCCTCGCTTTCCTAGATAAGTTTGACATATTATTCGATGTATTTCTGTATTCTGTTGAGTAATATTTAATTTAGAATTTTTACATTTATTTTCATATATAATATGGTCATTCCTTTTTTGTATTTTTTTAGTCAGGATTTGGCATTGAAGTTGATTGGTCTGTAAAATGAAGGGACATTCCATCTTTTAAAATTTTCTTTTCTTGGTTAAACAGTATTGGAATTATCTGTTCTGTAAAGGTTACATTTCATCTGTGAGTCAGTCTGATCCTTTCTTGACCATTCAGCCTTTTCAAGTTTTCTGTTTCTTAAACAGTCTTGGGATTGTAACTAGGAAAGAATCCCAATTTATTTTTTAAGTTAATTGCATATAGTATTCTTTTAAACTCTTCATTATCTCTGTTTATGCTTTCTCATTTCTAAACTTGTATATTTTTGTTGTCTCTCTTTCCCATAAGGAATATATCTATTTTATTGTTTGAGGAATTGCTTTATTTTTTCCCCACTTTTTCCTTCCTAATTTTATCTTGGTTTATTTGTTTAGTTTCTTAAGATGATTGTTAAGTTTCCTTATTTTTTGTCTCTATTCTTTAATAAAGATGTCCTCTGTGTGGGGGAAGGTATAGCTCAAGTGGCAGAGTGCATGCTTAGCATGCCTGAGGTCCTGGGTTCAATCCCCAGTACCTCCTTGAAGAATAACTGAATAAATTTAATTACCTCCCCTACCAAAAAAAAAAAAAAAAAAAGATGTCCTCTAAGAACAAGCTTTACTGTGTCCCACAGATTTTGGTAGGCTGTTTGTTTTCCATTGCTCTCTGGATAGTTTGAATTTTCAGTTCTGCTTTCTTCTTTGAACATTTGAAATCTTAAAATGTTTCTTAAGTTCCAGGCTTTTTTCAGCTGTTTCTTATTTACTGGATAATGATTCCTGTTTGTAGTAAGACAATCCCTCTGCGCCCTCCCCGACCCCTCCTCATGTCCATCAGCAAGAGTCAGCCTTGGAATTTAGCCTGCTTCTGACAGGACCTTCCTCCACGCCCTCCTTTCATCTCCAGATGCTTTCTTCCTTGCTGTTGCTAGCTGCCACAAGCCACCAGGCATCATCACTGGTTTCCCCTTTTCGTGGAGTCACCACTGAAAGCCCTGGCCTCCCAGCTTAGTTTTCATTCCTCAGACTCTAATTTTCTTTTCTCACCCTCCGCTCCCTTGCCTTCTCAACTCTTGTCTTCTGAGTTAGCAGGGCACTTGTCACATTTCATTGTTAGTACTTTTTAAGTTAATTAGTAAACTCAGATTTGTGGATCTAGGTCCTCATAATCTCGTTCTCCATGGATCCTTAAATCTTTTATGGTAATTGTCTTGATGCCCCCCTCCTTGTTATCCTCTACCCTCCTCCCAAAAAGAATCAAAATAGCAGATGAAGCAGGCATTTTTGTTATATTCCTCACTTAGAGATTAAGCTCTTGCCTCCCTAGACTTAGTAAGAGAGAACTAAATCCAGCCTCCCAGCTTCTAGCGTGGCATTCTTTAATCACAGCACAGTGATACAACTCAGCAATAAAAAGAATCAAACACAGATCTGAACAGAATGTCAAAAATGCTAAACATACAGGGAAGCAGCAGAATTAAATACATCAGTTAGTTAAATGTGAATGGGTCCAGTTTTCTTAATAGGCCCAGTTAATTAACAAAGCAGCTGTAATAGTCGTAAACAAGCAGGCACCAAATAGAGAGGCAAAGTGTAAAAGAAAAATCTGTTCAAAACACAAGAGAAGAATTTGATGAAAACCAGTTTGTTAAGAGATTGCTTATATCTCTTTCATAACAGATAGATCCAAAAGCCACACAAAAAAAGGCCAGGGGGAAAATAGAATAACAATCAACAAATATTTTGAAGGAAGAACGCATGGCTTTAAAAGCTCACAGAACAGTTTTACTAAATCAGTCTTGGACTTAGCAGCTAAGTAAACCTTAAATTGTAAAAGAAACAGAAATCTTACAATACATGTTATCTGATAATTTATTCTTTCAGAAAACATTTTTGATCTATTATGTTCCTAGCGTATGAGTTGGTAGTAGGATTTTTAAAAGTTACCGTACAGTAAAATTGACCTTTTTTTGGTATTGTTCTTTGAATTTAACATATGTATTATAACAAATGTATATGGTCATATAATCACTACCACAATTAGGATACCAAACAGTGCTATCATCCGAAGAAGTCCCCTAGTGCCATCCTTTTTCAGTGACACTTTTCCCCTGCCTTCCTGCCAACCACTGGTCAGCCTTTGTGACTATAGCTTTGTCTTTTTGAGAATGTCATACAGCTGGAGCATAGTATGTAAACTTTCAGACTGAATTTTCTCACTTAGCATAATGTATTTTGTGCTGTATCCAAGTTGTTGTGTGTCAATAGTTTGTGCCGTTTGGTTGCTGGGTTGTGTTCCATTATATTTCAGAGCTGGTTTATCCATCCACCTCTTTTAGAACTTTTGAGTTGTTTCCAGATTTGTATGATTACAAATAGATCTGTTATAAACATTCAGGAACAGGATTTTATGTGAATATAAATTTTTATTTCTGTAGAGTAAATATCCAGTAATGGGATTGCTGGATCATACAGTAAATGCATGTTTAACTTTAGAAACAGTTTGCCTATTTTTTCTATAAAGTCGTTGTATCATTTTACATTTCTGCCAGCAGTATATGGAAGTTCTTGTTTATCCACAGCCTTGTCTGTTATACTTGGTATGATCAGACTTTTATTAAACTGCGGTCATTCTGATAGATGTGTATTGGTAATCTCATTGTGGTTTAATTTGCATTCATGCAATGACTCATGGTTTTGAGCATCTTTTAAAGTTCTTATTGTGGAGTTTTGAGTTCTTTATATATTCTGCATGCAAGTCCTTTATTAGATGAAATATGCTTTGCAGATTTTTTTTCTTAGTGTGGGGCTCTTCTTGTCATTCTGTTAACAGTTTATTTCTTAAAGTAAAAGTTGTTTATGTTTATGCAACCCAAGTTATCAATTTTTTCTTTTATGGATGTTGATTTCAGTGTTGCATCTTTTGCTCAATAGACAGGTGCAGTGATTTTATCCTGTGTTTTCATTTAGAACTTTTATAATTTTATAGTTTATATTAGGTCTGTGATTCATTTTGAATTAATTTTTGGATACAGTGTGAAGTATGTGAATCCAAGTCCTTTTTTCTTTTCCTCTCTCTAAAACTCTTTTTTTTTGTTGTTGGTATATGGATATCTAGTTTTTTGGAAACTATCCACTGAAAAGACTGTCCTTTCTGCACTGAATAGCTTTAGCACCTTTCTGAAAATATCAGTTGTCCATACGTGCGTGAGTCTGTTTCTGGACCCTGTTCTACTCCATTTGGCTGTTTGTCTTTGTCAGTATCTCGCTGTCTTGATTTCTATAGCTTTATAAAAGTCTGAAAGTCATATATACAGTTACTAATTTTGTACTTTTTCAAAATTGTTTTGGCTATTCTAGTTTCTTTACATTTCTCAGTGAATTTTAGGATCAACTTGTTGATTTAAAAATAAAAGCCTGCTAGGATTTTGATAGGGATTGCACTGAATCTATATAGATCAGTTTGGGGAGAATGGAACTCAACAACATTGAGTTTTATGATCCCTGAAATAGTTAGAGCTCTCTGTTCATTTAGGTCTTTTAAATTTTCTGAGTGGTTGTGTATCTTTGGCATCTTTCGTCAGATTCCCTAAGTAGTCCATAAATTTTTATGTAAGATGATGTTAAAATTTAAAAAAATTTCCCTTTGTTGATTTCTATTGAATAGAAATACAATTGATTTTTTTTTGAGTGTTTATTTTGTATCATCCAACCTTGCTAAACTTGCTTACTCATTCTAGGACCTTTTTTTAATCCCATAGATTCCTTTGGATTTTTACATTCTTCCTTTCCAATCTGGGTGCATCTTATTTCTTGTTTTATTGCCCTGGCTACAAATCTCCAGTGCAGTGTTGAGCAGGAGTGATAGGAGCTGACATCCTTGTTTTGTTCCTGATATTAATGGGAAAACATTTATTGACAGTTGTTAGCTGTATCTTTTCATAGATGCCGTTAATCAGGTGGAGGAAGTTTCCGTTTCTAAGTTTGCTGAGAGTTTTTATCGGAAATGCATATTGGATTTTGTTTAATGTATTGTCCACATTTGTTGAGATGATCATATGAAGTTTCTTTTTTAGTTTAATATAGTGAAGTTTACATTGACTTCATTGAGTTTTTGGTTGTTTTTTCTTTTCTCCTCCATGTTACATCAACCTTTTATTTCCAAGATAACCTCACTTGGTTGTGATGTATTACTGTAAAATTTTGTCTCAGATTTTCATTCTAATTGTTCATGAGGGCTATTAGTCTATAGCTTTCTTTACTTATAGTGTCTTCAGTTTCCTGGAAGTGTTTGTTTAGAATGGATTTTTATTTACATACTTAGTAGAATTCATTCTGGGCCTGGTGTTTTTTTCATGGAGAGATTTTTAACCACAGATTCAGTTTTTTTCTTAGATATAGAAATCTCTAGCTATCTATTTGTTTTTTTATTGCAGTAAAATATACATAGCATAACATTTATCATTTTAACCATTTTTAAGTGTATGATTCAGTGGCACTAAGTATGTTCACGTTGTTTTGCAACCATCACTACTATCCATTTCCAGAACTTTTTCATCACCTCAAACAGGAACTCCACCAATTAACCATTAACTCCCACTACACATGTCCCCTCCGCCTCTGGTAACCTTTTCTGCCTTCTGTCCCTATAAATTTGCCCGTTCATATTATTTGTATTAGTAGAATCATACAGTATTTGTCCTTTTGTTATTGGCTTGTTTTGCTTATCATAATGTGTTTAGTTAGGGTTCATCTGTATTGTAGCATTTATCAGAATTTCACTACATTTTATAGCTGAGTGTATCAGAATTTCACTTCATCTTATGGCTGATGATGTTTCATTGTATGTACGCACCACAGTTTGTTTACGCATTCATCTATCCATGGACACTTCCCTGTTGTGAATAATATTGCTGTGATCATTGTTGCACAAGGATCTGTTTGAGTCCCTGTCATCAGTTCTTTTGGGTGCGTACCTGAGAGTGGAATTGCTGTGTTATATGGTAATTCTGTTTTTAGCTGTTTGAGGAAATCCCAACCTCTTTTTCACAGTGGCCGTGCCATTTTATAATTCCGACCAGCAACGCACAAGTGTTCTGACTTCTTTGTGTCCTTGCCAACACGTGTTATTTTTCACTTTTTTCTTTAATGATAGCTATTTTAATGGGTGTGAAGTAGTATCTCATTGTGGTTTTGATTTCCATTTCCCTAATGGATAATGATATTGAGCATCTTTTCATGTGCTTATTGGCCATTTGAATCTATTATTCAGTGAAATGTCTATTTAGATCCTTTCCCCACTTTTGAATTAGATTTTCTGTTACTACTGGGTTATAGGAGTTCTTCATATATTCTGGGCACTAGCCCCTTATCAGTAGTACCTGGTTTGCAGATATTTTCTCCCATTTTGTGAGTTTTTCCCCACTCCTTTGATAATATCCTTTGATGCACAGAAGTCTTTTATTTTGTTGAAGTCTAGTTTATCTGTTTTTCTTTTGTTGCCTGTGCTTTTGGTGCCATATTTTAAAAATGATTGTCAAATCCCATATTATGAAATTTTTTTCCTATTTTTTTCTTCTAAGAATTTTAAAGATTTAGTTCTTACATTTGATCTTTGATCCATTTTGAGCTAACTTTTATATATGGTGTAAGGTAAGGGTCCAACTTCATTCTTTTGTATGTGGAAATCTAGTTTTCTGAGCACCATTTGTTGAAAAGACTGTCCCTTCCCTATTGAATGGTCTTGGCTTCTGTGTTGAAAATCAGTTGGCTGTGTACCTGAGGGTTTATTTCTGGGCTCTCTATTTTTTACGTTGCCTTAAATGTCTGTCCTTAATGCTAATACCATTTGTTTTAATTATTGTAGCTTTGTAGTAAGTTTTGAAGTAAGTTGGAAAGTGTGAGTGCCCCAGTGATTCCTTTCTTTTTTTTCAATATTGTATTGCTTTTTAGTGTGTCTTGTAATTCTATGTGAAGTTGAGTGTCAGTTTTTCCCTTCTGAAAAAAAACTTTTGGAATTTTTATTGGATTGTGTTGGATCTGTAGGTTGCTTTGGGTAGTGTTGTCCTCTTACCAATATTAAATCTTCTAACTCATAAACAGCCTGTCTTTCCACTTAATTTATGTCTTCTTTAATGTCTTTCAGCCATGTTTTTTATTTTTTCAGTGTATAAATCTTAAAACTCCTTGGTTAAATTTATTCTTAAGCATTTTATTTTTATTATTTTTTTTACAGTATTTTATTCTTTTTGATGCTATTGTAAATGGAATGATTTAAAACATTTTTTTGGATTATTCATTACTAAAGTATAGAAATGCCTCGGTCTGACAGGCGCAGAGACGCTTCTGGAAGTAACATCACGATGGCTGCTCAAGGAGAACCTCAAGTTCATTTCAAACTTGTGTTGGTGGGAGATGGTGGTACTGGAAAAACTACATTCGTGAAACGTCATCTGACTGGTGAATTTGAGAAGTATGTAGCTACCTTGGGTGTTGAGGTCCATCCCCTTGTGCTCCATACCAGCAGAGGGCCTATTAAGTTCAACTTATGGGACACAGCTGGTCAGGAGAAATTTGGTGGACTGAGAGATGGCCATTATATCCAAGCTCAGTGTGCCATTATAATGTTTGATGTAACATCGAGAGATACAAGAATGTGCCGAACTGGCATAGAGACCTGGTGCGAGTGTGCGAAAACATCCCCATTGTGTTGTGTGGCAACAAAGTGGATATTAAGGACAGAAAAGTTAAGGCAAAATCAATTGTCTTTCACCAAAAGAAGAATCTTCAGTACTATGACATTTCGGCCAAAAGTAACTACAGCTTTGAAAAGCCCTTCCTCTGGCTTGCTATAAAACTGATCGGAGACCCGAACTTGGAGTTTGTCGCCATGCCTGCTCTCCTGCCGGAGGTGGTCATGGACCCAGCCCTGGCTGCGCAGTATGAGCACGATCTAAAGGTTGTGCAGACAACTGCTTTCCCGGTTGAAGATGACCTGTGAGAAAGTGAAGCTGGAGCCCAGTGTCAGAAGTCTAGTTTTATAGGCAACTGTCCTGTGATGTCAGCGGTGCAGCCTGTTTGCCACTTTATTATACAGCTAAGCAGAACATGTGCTTAATCTTTGGGATGCTGAAGGAGATGAATGGGCTTCGGAGTGAATGTAGCAGTTAAAAAAAAAATTTTTTTGGACCTGCATATTTAGCTGTTTTGAAACACAGTTGCTTCCTCCCTGAGTTTCAAATATAAGACTGAGACAGTCACATCACAATATTCAGTGGTGAAATCTTGTTTGTTACTGTCATTCCTGTTCCTTTTCGTTTAGAATCAGAATAAAGTTGTATTTCAAATATCTAAAAAAAAAAAAAAGGATAGAAATGCAACTGATTTTTGCAGATTGATTTTATATCCTGCAATTTTGCTGCATTCACTGAATTCTAACTCACTGAATTTTTTATGTGTGGAATAGAATCATTAGGATTTTCTACCTGTAAGATCATGTTGTCTGTGAACCGAGGTAATTTTTACTTCTTCCTTTCCAATATGGATGCCTTTTATTTCCTTTTCTTGCCTGATTGCTCTGGCTTGAACTTTCAGTACTCTGAGAATAAAAGTAGTGAGAATAGGATCCTTGTTCTGATCTGAGGAGGAAGCTTTCAGTTCTTCACCAATGAGTATATTAGTTATGGGTTTTTGTGTAGCCTTTGTCATGTTGAGAAAATTTCTATTACTGTTTTGTTGACTTTTTATCATGAGAGGATATTGAATTTTGTCAGGTGCTTTTTCTATATCAGTTGAAATGATCATGTGGGTTTTTTTCCCCTCTCATTCTGTTAATGGGATATACTGCTCTGCTTAGGTTCAACCATCTGTGTTATGTGAGTTTTATTCCCACTTTATGGTGGCATATAATCCTTTTAATAAAGCCGCTGAATTCAGTTTGCTGGTATTTTGTTGAAAATTTTTGCATCAGTGTTCCTCAGGGATATTGGTCTAAGGTTTTTAATTTATTTTTTACTTTGTATCTTTGTCTGGCTTTCGTATCAGAAATGCTAGCCTCATGGAATGAGCCTGGGAGTGTAACTTTCTCTTCTGTTTTTTTTTAAACATTTTTATTTATAATCATTTTACAATGTTGTGTCAAATTCCAGTGTTCAGCACAATTTTTCAGTCATACATGGACATATACACACACTCATTGTCACATTTTTTTCTCTGTGAGCTACCATAAGATTTTGTGTATATTTCCCTGTGCTATACAGTATAATCTTGTTTATCTATTCTACAATTTTGAAATCCCAGTCTATCCCTTCCCACCCTCCGCCCCCCTGGCAACCAGAAGTCTGTATTCTATGTCTATGAGTCTATTTCTATCCTGTACTTACGCTTTGTTTTTTTTAAAAACCGACAACATAACACCATTTGCAGCAACATGGATGCTCCTGGAGAATGTCATTCTAAGTGAAGTAAGCCAGAAAGAGAAAGGAAAATACTATATGAGATTGCTCATATGTGGAATCTAAAAAACAAACAAACAAAGCTTTTTTTTTTTTTTGAAAAGTGAGGATTGGGGTTAACTCTTTAAATGTTGGGAGAATTTACCAGTGAAGCCATTTAGTCTTGGGCTTTGCTGGGAGGTTTTTTATTACTGATTACTGATACTTCTTAATAGTTATGAGTCTCTTTAGATTTTCTTTTTATAAGTCAGTTTTGTCAGATTGTGTGTTTCTAGGAATTTGTCCATTTCATCTAGCTTATCCAGTTTGTTAGTGTGTATTGTCCATTGTATGTTCTTGTAATCTGTTTTTTTTTTTCTGTAAAATTGGTAGTAATGTTTTCCACTTTCATATCTGATTTTTGTAATTTGAATTTCTCTTTTTGCCCAAGTCAGTGTAGTTAAAGGTTTGTCGCTTTTATTAATCTCTTAAAAAAAATCAAGCCATTGGTCTTTGCTTTTTCTGTATTTTGTTTCTTTTCCATTTATGTTGGTTGTGATCGAATTATTTCATTCCTTATCCTAGTTTGCACCTAGCTTGTTCTTCTTCTCTAGTTCCTTAGGGTGTAAAATTAGGTTATTGATTTGAGATATTTCTTCTTTAAAGTATATGTGTTTATAGCTATAAATTCCTTTCTTTTTTGACCTATTGGTCGTTGAAGAGGGTGTAATTTAGTAATTTCCACATATTTCTAGTGGAAACTAGTTTTCTAGTTTTCTTTCTGTTACTAATCTGTAGTTTCATTCGATTGTGATCAGAAGAATACTTCATATGATTTTAGTCTTTTAAAATTTATTGATACTTGTTTTGTAGACAACATATGATCTATCGTGGAAAATATTCCATGTGCAATTGAGAAAAGTTTATTTTAGTTGTGTTGGCTAGCATGTTCTTTTGGGTCTAATTGGTTTGTATTGTTGTTCAAATCCTCCATTTGTTATTGATCTTCTATCTGGTTGTTCTGTTCATTATTGGAATTAGCATATTAAAGTTTCCAACTGTTACATTTCTCCATTCAGATCTGTCAGTGTTTCATATGTATCGAGGTTCTTTTCTTTGGTGAATATGTTTGTAATTGTTACATCTTCTTGATGAATTGACCTTTTATCAGTATATTTTGTCTTTCTTTGTCTCTTGTAACAGTTTTGTCTGATACTAGTTCTCTCTTGGTTACTATTTGCATAGAATATCTTTTTCTGTCCTCTTATTTTCAATTTAAATGTGTCGTTAGCATGGTAGAGTCTTGTAGATAGCATATAGGTAGGATATAGTTGGATCTTTCATATGTTTTTTTTTCCTGCTAATCTCTGCCTTTGGAGAGTTTAATTTATTTACATTTAATGTAATTACTGTTAAGGTGGGGTTTACTGCTGACATTTTGCTACTTGTTTTCTGTATGTCTTACAGAGTTTTTGGTCTCATTTTCTCCATTATTGCCTTCTTTTGTGTTTAGTTGGTTTTTCATAGTGACATGCTTTCCTTCTGTTTTGCAAATATTCTGTAGGTATTTTCTTTGTGATTTTTTTTTTTAGTCTAATTGTGTAGCTTTTAGTCTTTTAAGGAAGTTGACATTTCATCTGAGTTGTCACATTTATTGGCATAAACTGGTTTGTAACATTCCCTCAATACCTCGTAAACCTCTGTACACAGTCGGTAATTGATGTGATCGTTCTTACTGTTTTTAATGGTAATTTTTGTCTTTTCTGTCTTTCCAGTTTGGTTAGAAGTTTATCAGTTTTGTTGATTTTCCTTATAGCATCAACTTTTTGTTTCATTGATTTTTAAAAATTGTTTTTACAGGTTTGATTTTTATCAGTTTTTGATTTGAACTTTATTTCTATTCTTCTGCTTGCTTTGGATTTAATTTGTCTGCATTTTAAATTGTCTTAGTTTGTTTGGAAGGTGAGGTTATTGAGCTGAGGTCATTTTTTCTTTTCTAGTGTGGCCACTTAGTGCTGTAAATTTTTCTGCAAATGTTGCTGCAGTGACAGTGCACAGATTCTGATATGTTGTGTTTTTCTTTTCATTCAAAATTCTTCCTAATTTTCCTTTGAGCAATTTGATGATGGTGTTCCTTACTGCAGTTTTCTTCATGTTTGTGACTGGGGTTTATTGAGCTTTTTTGATCTGTGGGTTATACTTTTAATTTGAAAAATTTGGGGCCATTTTTTTTTTCAGATATATCTTTTGTCCTTTTTTTCTTTTTTGCTTGCCTATTAGACCACTTGAAGTTATCCCACATTAATTACTCTGTCTTTGTTTTTGAATAGTTTCTGTTGCTATTTCTTCATATTTACTTACATTTTCTTGTGCATTGTCTAATCTGATGTTAATCCCATTCTGTGTATTTTAAAGTCTGAAACATTGTCATTTTCATATCTACATACTTGATATGGAGTTTTTAAAAAAATCCTTTGCATGTCTACATAACTTTTTGAACATGTGGTGTACAGTTATAATTGTTTCTAATATCCTTGTTTTTAATATGCTAGTTGTAACATCTGTATCAGTTCTGAGTTGGTTTCTGTTGACTGCTTTTTATTCTTTCAGTAAGGCAGGTGATTCCATTGATAGGTCCTGGTTTCTCATTCACATGTGTCTCTTTATGGTGCAGTTGTTATCTGATAAATTTTCATGCCTCACTTCTTGTTTCAAAGGTTTTACTGATTGTATGATCTAGTTTTAACTAAGATAGGCAAGTGGGCCTAAAAAAGATTCCTGCAAAGGAACAGAATTGACTATTGTATTAAAAATGCAGGCCCAAATGAACAAGTAGAGAAAAGCTGAAATGACAGTTCTGTCAGATATTGTGATTTATAATAAGAAATATATATATTTGGTTCCTGGCATAGAGCTCCTAAAACCCTTGGATTTTCTTAAGTGATAAGAGAAAAGAACTGTCTTTTATTTTTCATAGCAAGCCTTTTTCAGTTACACCTGAGTTTATGTTAACGACATGACTTCTGCAAAGCCCTTAGCGTAGAATCTGGTTGCCAGGGGAACCAGCCATGTATCAAGGTTTGGAAGTTTCAGCCCTTTCATACCTCCCGAGAGGGCTGGAGATTTTGTTTAATCACTAAAGGCAAGTGATTTAATCAGTCATTATATACATAAGGAACCTCCTTAAAAATCCTAAACCGAGATTCAAAGGGTTCCACGTTGGTGAGCACAGAGAGGTACTGGGAGGGTGGATGCTTGGAGAGGGCACAGAAGCTCTGGGTCCCTTCCCCATACCTTGCCCTGTATATCTCTTCCATCTGGCTGTCCTTGGGTTGTGTCCTTTTCTAATAAAATGATAATCTAGTAAGTAAATTGTTCTCCTTAGTTCTGTAGGCTACTGCCACAAATTAATCAAATTGAGGGAGGGGATTGTGGGAACCTCTCATTTGTAGTCAGTTGGCCAGAAGCACAGATAACAACCTGCACTTGAGATTGGCATCCAAAGTGGGGCCGGAGGGGCAGCCTTGTGGGACTGAGCCCTTACCTGTGGGATCTGTCTCTAATTTGAGGTGGATGGTGCCAGTTGTAGGACGCCCAGCTGGTGTCCCTGGAGAGTCAAAGAATTGGTTGTTGTGGGGAAAACCCTACATATTGGGTCACAGAAGTGTTCAGTTTTATAGTAGAGCAGAGGAGAAACACAGGAGTGTTTTATCTAGACATTCTGCTTCTTTTATGAGCTCCTTGTCATCCACGTGAGGAGGTTGAAAAGATAATTTAGTCAAACCTCGTGAGAAGTTGGCAAGATCAAATTTACCAAGATTCCCACTGCTGCCACCATAAAGGCAAATTAACAGCCACTTGCAAAACAGAAGAACCAGGCTTGATGAAGCAGATCGAGCATCTGGGAGCTAAAGAGCTCACTGTCCATGGGATTCATCAGAGGAGCCAGGGGAAGGAGAATGGGAACTGAGGGGTGTCTGGGTCCAGAAGAGGTGCCCTTTCAGATCCCCTGTGTCTCTTGAATCCAGGGGCAGTGTTTCCCAAGGCTGTTGCGTGTAGCTTTCAGATCTCAACTGTCAGAAGAGTGAGTACTTGGAAACAGTTATTGACATGCAAATTATACATATGACAGAGATGCTCATTAGACTGCCAAGAAGCATACCCAGAAACAGGATGTTACAAAAGAGAGAGAAGACCGGGGGAGGGGAGGAGGACACAGAATTTCTGGGAACAGTGAGTTTCTATTCACGGGCAGACTGATGAACTGGTAGCTAGCAGAAAGGCCGGTCTGCCCTTGAGCATGTTGCCTAAAGAGTTTAAGAAAGAAAAATTCTTTATATTTTCTCTGAAGACTCTTGAGAATTTAACTGTGGCGTCTGGATGACAGGCTGTCACTATGTTATGTCTACCAATGGCCTTCATTTAGTGCCTGAACCAACTCAGAGCCGTTCACCTCGTCCCCATTTTTTCAAGTTTTTTTAAGCAATATGAATGAAATGCAAAATAATTTCGTATTTTTTATATAGATGGTGTGGCATATTTCTGTATCCAGACCTGGTGAATACAGGTCTAGATTATTTAATATATTGAATTGCTTGTTTGCTTCACTGCAAAGAAACTTGACACTGAGGTTTTCCTTGAACATTGTAATTGGCACTGTCCTTTAACTAATGGTTGCCTGCCATTCTAGGTGTGACTTTATCAACTTCTTAGCTCGAAACACGAAACTTTTTTTTTTAATCTTTGGCATACAGAAAGACCTGGCATAATTCACATTTTGAAATGAATTTTTGTTATCTAATTTGTGTGTGTAATGGATCACCAGAAATCATCCAAGATTTACTAATGTATTTTCATATTGGTGACAGGTGTTCTAGGAAGCGTTTAGTATATGAGGGTGCTGTTCATCTTAGTTGTGGCTGTTCTGAATTAATTGTGACAAGCTAATAAGATCTTTTGAAAGTTTTTTCCCAGGCTTCTTGAGCTAATGTTTTCCCTCTGGCCAGTGGGGTAGACTGCACATTATTTTTGATACTCTTCTACGACATGCGAGTAGTTACTGTTCATTTAAGCCAGATGGCACGTGTCAACTCCTTTTCCTGGAAAGGGAGAAGTTTTGGGGGTTGAGGGGCTGCTGTCGTAAAACCTTATGTGCTTTTTACGGAACTCGTCTTCCCTTTACGTAAACCCGTGCTTACCGGTTTCTACTGTGCTTTGAGTGCTCCTCTTTCGCTTATGAAGATCCTTAGAGGATTGGGCACAAATGTTTTTGTGTGTAAATTCTCTTTTTGCAGTTGTGCATTAGCAGATGATTATCGATGAGTTTATAGGAAACGAATACTGTTTTTTTCAGGATAAAAACAAAAACAAATAATTCATAAGACAAGGGGTGAGTGGCACTTTTGTCATTTTTCCAGTCCTCTCAAGCTGCCCATCATCAGAATCTGTGGGTGTTGGCCGGCTGTGAACAACACCCTTAATAACTATGTGTGGATGCTTGGGGAGCCCCGGAAAACCGCCCCGGCCGCCAGTCCCCAGGCAGCCGTCTTCTCTGCATCAGCACCATGAGTTCCGGCTCTTGGCTCTTAATGTGCAGAGTCAATCACCACCTTACACTGAATTTCATTTTTTTTTCAATAAAATTTTTATTTTTTCAGGACGTCCAGGTAGGTGGATGTTGAATTCTACAGGCATTTGGTTTTCATTCTTCCTGATTAAATTCTAAGCTGCTTAACTTCAGTGACACTATTTCTTTTATCTTCATGTTCATAACTAAGAATTTGGGTGTGAATTTGGGCATTTGATAAAGTGGCTTTTCTATTTCCTGGTTTTCTTGGTAATTAATTTTAAAAGTATGTTTTACTGGAATTCTTACAAGAATTTTTATCTTTTCAAGGTGTTGACTTTAAGGTGAAAACAATTTCAGTGGATGGAAATAAGGCTAAACTTGCAATATGGGTAAGAATTTTTAAAATGTATACTGCATAAATATTAAACTTGTACTTTTTGAAGAAGCAGAAATTGTTGTGTATAGTGTTCTAGAGGTGAATGAGCAATTTGTGTTAAATAAGTTGGGAGATTTAATGTTGATTAAAGGCTAAATAATAAATAGTTAATCTGTAATCAGGCAGACACTTTTACTTAAAAATTTAAAATATATAATCCCTTCAGAGTATTTGAGAACAGAACAGAATATTAAAAAAGATCATCTTGTTTGCCAGAGAGAATCATTGTGATTGAATGTGTTGCTTTCAAGTTTTAAAAAGAGCCTAGACTGAACTAACACTAAAGGCAGTTACCGGGGAGAAGGGGGATGAAGTGATACTTTAAAAAATTACTTTTCATCTTTGTTAGTATAAATATTTATAAAATCTGAATTGGCCAGCTTTGGACTTTTAAAAAAATACTGATGCCCAGTCTTAGGCTTCTTTTCATTTGCCTATACACCCAGCCCATTCTGATCCACATTCATTGCTAACTCGACCTCTTCCTGGTAGTGCTGAATAAGGCAGCCTTAGCTATAAAACATCCAGGATGCTCAGTGTGTGTCAGTCTGCCGTGTTCCCCGTCTCTCCTTCCTTCCCTCCTATGTCTAAATATGATTGCTAGATATTAGATATATTGCATATATAATTTATAAAAATATACTCATGTATCTAATTCCCACATATACCATAAATTTATTTTTGTAACATATGATAATATTAGAACTGGTCAACAGTCATCAGATTGTGATGATGCAGTGTGGCAGTTCAATAGCAGATGCTGTCTGGGTATCAGTTCCAGGTTGAAACAGCAAGTGTTCTTGCACGTATGATCTTACTCATGTTGATGGCATGCTCTGAATGGCATACTGTTTCTAACACACATTTTATTTCAAATAACAAGTAACTGTGTGTGCCTTATGTTTTTCCTGTTAATCTTTTTCTAATATACAATACTTTACATGATTGGTTGACTATTTGCCCCTTCCCCAAAATATATTTAATACCAGTCAGAACAGTAATGTGTAACAGAAAACGATTTGAAAAATGTTGGACTAGACCATAATAAAATATATTGAAGTTTAAGAATGCCGGCTTCTTTTTGTAGTAAAGTGGGGCCTGATTTTCCATGTGCTTTTTGTGCTTGATTTATTGCCTTGTGAAATACGTAATTCAGAGTAGGACTGAGACTTGATGGTTACCATGAGGTCTTACTTTTGCACAAGAGATTTTTTTGTTTGTTTGTTTTTAATTTACTTTCTAGTTCCTGCCCAATAAAAAGGCTGTCAGGCATTATTGAAGTAACATTTTTATCATAGACCTATAAATGTTTTTTAAATAAGAGAGTTTCCTCCTGACAGTAGGATAATACAGGCTCATTCTGAAAAGGGTAATTGAAGCATTATAAAATTAATAGGGAAGAAAGTTCATTTTTAACCAATGTCTACATTTTAGTGAACACCCTCAAAAATATCTTAGACACATGCATATTGTTAAACATACGTTTATATGCAGTTTTCTACAAGAATGGATTATATACTTTTTCACCTGCTTGTCGCTTGCCCCCCTTTCCCCCCAGCACATGCTGTATTCATTGTTCTGTGTCAGTGCACATAGAGGCACATCAATTTAAATGACCACCTGGCTGGACTGTAACTTAGTCAACCCATAGTGAAAGATATTTGCATTGTTAATAGTTTTTCACAAAGAACAGCAGTGCTCTGGTGAGCATCCTGATTTATACAAAATCTGTGTGTACTTGTCCAGTGACTTTGCAACGTGTGCTTAGAAGTGAAATCATTGGCTCAGAGAATGTGAAGATTTAGCATTGGGGTATAAGAAAAAGGCCTTCTGTACTATACGGTGTTAATCTTTCTCATTTTTGCCTGAGTAATAATTTTGCACTTATATGTATGTGCATTTCTTTTGATTATCGAGTTTTTCTCTTATTTATTGATTATACTTTTAATGAATTTTCTTTTATATGCTTTGCCATTTTTACATTAGAGTTCATCTTTTTCATGATTAACATCTTTGTATAATAAAAATACTAGTTTTTTGTCATATTCCACATTTTTCCACTCTGTCACTTGTCTTGAGAATCTTAAGATGAATCCATGTTGATTGTACTGTGTATGTGTAATACTGTTATATGCTACATATCTCCCCCCCCCCAAGTTTGTCGTTTACTTTCACATATTGTTTAGGATGAGTGTGTGTGTGTTGGGCCATACCACGGTTTCGGTGTTTGTGTGATTAGATGAGCTGTTCATGCATCTGGGTGTCACGTCCTAGTGGGGAAGGCCTTCTCACTCAGTGTTAGAAATATATGCATCTGTTGTTTTTTCTCATTCTTCTGTGGTTTTATTAATATACGTAAAATCAGCTCCTCTCCCACCTGCAAGTTCCTCCTAGAATCATTTGAGTAGAATGACAGGCAAGCACAGCCCCGCCCCTCTGCCCCTGAGGGTGCTGCGTTCACGTCACTATCTACCTGCTGCCTCTCAGGCTGTTTTTCTCTGCGTGTTTCCCTCATGTCAACTCCCCGCATGGTTAATGAGACTTTCTGGGTACTTCCCAGCCCTTTGTCCATTTCTGTCTTCTCCTGTCAGAAGATAAAACCAGAGATAGAAGCTCTGATTCTTTTTATTACAAAGATGTTGTTAACACTTACTGCAAATTCCTGCTTTAAAAACAAACAAGCAAGAACCTAACTTCTGACTATTTATAGATAAAAATTTTATATTTATAAATCCTGATCCAGCTGAGCTTCTGCCTGCCCCATAACAACACTCACATTTATAGCTGTGGACCTGGCAGTTAAGTTGACGTTTGATACACGCCTTCACTTTTCTTCAGCTTATTTTGCATTAGCAGACTGTGAACTTTTTATTAAAAGGCTGGATAGTAGATACTTAGTCCAGCCCTAAGGCAGGCCGCATGGCAGTACATAAGGGAATCAGGAAAACTTTAGTTAGTGAAAACATAGATGATGAAACAGATGGTGGGCTGAGGCAGCAGTTCGCAAACTGCTGCTTTGCATAATCTTAGGTACCTTGAAGGCACAGTCCAAGGATGGTAGAAAGAAGACAGAAGGAACCAGGCCCAGAGGAGACTTGTTGATTCATTTATTCTTTTCAACAAAAGTTGAGCACCTATCTAAGGCAAGAATTGCTGGAGGCTGAGGAATTAAACTGGTGATTAAGCAGATAGGGTTCCTTCCTTGGGAAATTCACATTTCCTACGAGTGTACCTCTTACATTCATTACTCCTGATGTGAATCAGAAACGTGGAATAAGGAGTTATTTGGTTTTTTTGCGTTTTCCTGAAAGAAGATACTTAGAAAACATTTTAAAAAGTACAACCTAAAAACTGCTTACCTAAAATAAGAAACAGCCCTGTAATTCTCTTTAAATCACTGGTTTTCAACCTTGATTGTATGTTAGAATCACCTGGGAAGATTTATAAAACTTCTGTCATAGCCTAGAACACTGAAATCAGCATCTTTGGGAGCTGGATCTAGGCTTCGGTGTTCTTCAATTCCCAGGAAATTTTATTTGTACAACCAGAGTTGAGAATCATTGCTTTCAGTGAAATGGGTTTCATGTGTGATAAAAATCTTAAACCCAAAATGGTAGAAAACCTATATACTTTGCTGCATTTTTCTATAGCTGATGCAGTATCTATTAATTTAATTTTTATGTAACACTAACAGTAAAAGAACACATTTAAATTTTAAGTTTATAAATGAGTTTGTGCATTGCTACTTTAATAATGCTGTTCAGCGTTCTTCTCTTAGTATGTTAAAGTCTATTATTTATACTTTGTTTTGTTTAATAATTGATTGTCATTTTTAGGATACTGCTGGTCAAGAAAGGTTCAGAACATTAACTCCCAGCTATTATAGAGGGGCACAGGGTGTTATATTGGGTAAGGTCTTACTTTAATATACTGTTTAAAAATATTGTTGTTTTATTACTGGAATTTCTGACTTTCCTTGTTTGTGAAGGTCAATTAAGTTTTTGTTTCACTTTTCTTTAGTGCTGCTTTTTATGTGACTTGAAGTTGCGTTAACTTCATGTAATATTAATGAGTATTTAAGCTTAAAATTTTGTTCCAGCCCTTTGTCTAGCAATTGGAAAATAAAGATCAGACTATAATTTATTTGATTTAAAAGCACATGTTGCTGATGACGTAACACGGACTAGTCTTGCCGTTGGTCTGGTATCCAAAGCCGATCTTCAATTAGGAGCTCATTCATACTCATTGCCACTCATACAGGTAGAAGAGTATTGGTTGTTTAGTGGGATCTGTTTTATTAGTCCTGAAAAAGTAACACAAAGCACTTAATACTGTTGACTTACAATCACACAGAACTTAAAAACCACATGTGGGTTCTCAGTATAATTTATGGCAAAGTGCTTGTTCTCAATATTCCCGGGAAACTGAATATTGATCAGTTGAAGGGAGAAATCTCTTTCTATATCATGACTTGTGAGGCTTTGGTTTGGCAGTGACTCTTTATGGTTTTGATTCAGGATCTAAGTTTAGAAAACACTTTAAATTAATAAGCTTTTTATTTAGTATAATGCAGAATGACACCAGGTGAAAGTGAAGACAGAGGAAGACAATCAGGATTCCCCCACTCTCTTTACATATTTTTTCAAATTTAAAATTCTGGTCCTTGTAAGAAACAGATAGAAAGAAATGAACAGGATCGTAGATTTTCAATTCATGTAAAAATTTTTTTTTAGTATTTTGAGACATTTGAATCTAAACACCTTTTGGGTTTTAGACACACCTTTTCTTTGTTGTTATTATGAATGGGGGCAGCTGTTGTTTTGTTTAAATTAATTTTCAGTTTTCACGCAGGATATAATTTCGTTTCTTTCACAGTGTGTGTTAATTCAGTTGAAGTGTGTGTTTATGTAAATGTATTTTTTTAATACACTTGTATCTTCCATCTGAATCAGTAGACACTGATTTTTAAGCATTGAAAGCTTAAAAAACAGACTTGCCTGTATAGGCAAGTTAGTTAGTTCCTAGTTATATATCACTTAGTTAATTAGTTCCTAGTTATATATCAGAAATATAATGTCATTGTTTCTTACTTTTAATATTCATTTAATAAATGACTTTTTATTTCAGTGTATGATGTCACAAGAAGAGACACCTTTGTTAAACTGGATAATTGGTTAAATGAATTGGAAACATACTGCACGAGAAACGACATAGTAAACATGCTAGTTGGAAATAAAATCGATAAGGTAAGAAGTCAGACACTTAGCATTTTGGCTCTATATTTTGGTAGCTTTTCTTGATCTTTGCATTTATGTTTTAGGAAAATCGTGAAGTTGATAGAAATGAAGGCCTGAAATTTGCACGAAAGCATTCCATGTTATTTATAGGTAGGTGTGTGAATATTTATCCTTTCATTAATAATGTAGAGTTTGAAATGGAGTTTCTATTACATTCTTCTCCTTACGAACCGTACATTGTATGTATTTAGTTTATGATGTCTTATGCTGTAAAAGTAACTGTAGAACCTGGTTCCTTATATTTTCTTCTGCAAAAAAAAAAAAATAGAATCACATTATGTGAATTCATACAGAACACAGTCGAATCATTCCTCTCGGGATTGAATGGCCCTCAGTAAAGCCAGGCGCCCAGGCTGAAGTGTAAACTGGTCCATGTGCTCAGGGCAGTGGCACCCTCTGAGAGCTTGTTGGAAATGTTTCATTCCAGGCCCTAACCCAGATTTTCTGAGTTAGAGTCTGCATTTCAACATGACGTCCATGTGATTTGGATGCATGTTAATATTTGAGAAGCACGGTAGAGCTGGGGCGGGCCCCACTGCTTGTCCGGGAACACGGCATGCCCCGTCAGCTACGCATCGCCTGTGGCTCTTTCTGTGCTTTGTGGCAGAGTTCAGTCACTGCAGGGGAAACCATATGGCATCAGAGTCTAAACTATATACCCTCTAGTCCTTTCCAGAGGAAGTTTGTTGACCCCTTATCTTGCAAAGTGGACTAGCTACATCACCAGGGAGCTTTTAAAAATGACAGGTCCCTGGGCCTTATCACAGGTCTGAAACAGGGCCTAGAAGGCAGTTTATAAAAAACACCCTGGTTGATTCTGATATGAAGCCCGCTTTAGGACTTACTGAGTTAGCTCTCCTGTGTTGGAACCTATTGGGAATCAGGAAATGGAAGTGAGAGAGCATCACATTAGACAGAAGGGGAGTGGTGTAAATGGAAGGCACAGGGAAGGTTAGACAGGAACTGAGTAGTCCTTCTGCCACTTACTTGCTGGGTGTCCTTCATGTTTTATGTCAGTTTGTTCAATTAATATCTGTTCAACACTGTGGATGTAACAGTGAACAAAGTGGCCCAGCTCCTTGCCCTCATGGAGTTTACATACCAGAATGGGAAGCAGACTTATGTAAGTAAGTAGTACCATGATGGAAATAAAGCATTGTAAGGGGAGAGGAAATGACCAGGGTGGTAAGTAAAAGTTCTTTGAGAGAGTGCCGTTTGAGCAAGAATCCATCACAAAGGTCTAAGGGACAGCGTCTGAGGCTGAGAGAATAGCGGATATTTCCTGAGGTAGGAACCAGTCTAGTGTGTTTAAGAAAGAGGAAGAAAGCCTGTGGGCTGGAGCATAGTGTGTGTGGGGAGGAGGATAGTGATGATGGGAGAGGAGATTTTAAAAAGTCATGTTGGACCTTTTAGGATTAAGAAGCGAATTTTATCCCAAATGTTGTGGAAAGTAAGGGAGTACTTTAAAAAGTCTTTTAAAAGACTCAGTTGTGTAGAAAACAGACCAAGGGAAGCAGAAGCAAGAGGCTAGTTTATCTTACAGTGGCCCCGGTGAATGCTGCTGGTGGCATTGACCATGGTGGCAGTAGTGGGTGGAGGAAGTTGGACGATCCTGGAGATCCTTGGATGGCTGTGCTGACAGACTGAGGGGGAGGGTAAGGAAAGGGAGCACAGGTAACTTGGAGTCTCTGGCTTGAGCAGCTCGGACTGCACTGCCCTGGCTGGGCTGGGGAAGACTGAGACAGGAGCAGGTGTGGGTCGGGAAGGAGGGAATCAGGAACAAAGTGTGTTTCAGACAGCCAGTGGCCATGCTGGCCATTGGCACTTAGGTGGCGTTTAAAGCCATGGGATTGGGGCGATCCCTACAGGAAGACCTGGAAGACAAGAGCTGAAGACTGAACCCCAGGCTACTCCAGCAATTAGACATCAGCAGAAAGAGGAGGTGCCAGCAAGTAAGGCTGCGAGTGACATGCCAGTGAGGGGACTACCCAGAAGTGTTCAGTGTCCTGGAAGCCAAGTGAACAAAGAAAATGATCAGCTGTATCAAATGCTGCAGGATGTCAGATAAGATGAGGACGTTGGATTTGACAACTGGGAGGGTGTTGGTAGTCTTAAAAAAAATCAGTTTCCATGGAATGGTGGGGAATAGAGTAGGCTGAAGAAAAAATTTGAGATAAAATGGAAACAACTTGTATAGTTCACTCTTTATGACAGTTTTGCTTTGGAAGGAGGGTGAAGAAACTGGGTGGCTCCTAAGCAGGGTATGTGTGCTGGAAGGCAAGTTCGTTGGTTGGTTTGGGTGGGTGAGTAGTTGCTTAATAAGATGGACAATAATTTTGGTGGGCTTTTAAGCTGATTGTTATAATCCAATAAAGAGGGCACATGATCCTTCAGTGAATGAGAAGGGATGGGATCTCAGGAACTAGACAAAGGGTAGGGGGCCTCAGACAGCAACCGGGATGGTTTTCCCATTGCAACAGGAGTGAAGGCAGAGCCTGCAGATAAAGGTGCGAGTGGGTTGGTAAGTCTATGAGAGGTATGATCCATAGTTCTTGTCAGATTGTTTCTGTTCTTAGTGTAGAGGAAGACCATCAGTTGAGTAAGAGGAACTTCAGGATGAAGGCATAAAATAGCCATCTCAGACGGGGAGAAAGGTAGTCAGTAGGAATGTAGGGTGGGGGAGCAGGGCTGTGTGTCCACAGAAGTTTCCTGAGCAAGAATTTAAATGACACCAGTGGTGATGGTTGTGTATCATTTGTCCAACCACCTGTAGCTGCTTGGTTGCAGGCACAGAACAACCAGATTAATTGGTTTAACTTGGAGCCTAAATTTCCTTGTTCTAAAATGGGAATAATATTTCCTTCGGGGGCTAATTGTAAGAACTAAACGAAAAATTAAGGAAAGAACTTTGGCACAATATTTGAGTAAGGTTTTAAAATTTACAATTCTATCACAAAATCTGGGGCTTGTATACCACTAGTCTTATGGATAGAATTTAAAGAGCTCAACTTTGAGAGTTGTGGGTAATTCACTAACATTAAACCTGTGGGGAGAAATTTGGCTCCTTATATATTGTTGACTGATACTTCTGCCGTAATAGTTTCCTGGAAAACCCTAGGATATGACCAGAAGAGAATGCACTCCCACAACTGTGCTTGAATTTCAGAGGCAAGTGCGAAAACCTGTGACGGTGTACAGTGTGCTTTTGAGGAACTTGTTGAAAAGATCATTCAAACGCCTGGACTGTGGGAAAGTGAGAACCAGAACAAGGGGATGAAGCTGACACACAGGGAAGAAGGCCAAGGAGGTGGGGCCTGCGGCGGCTACTGCTCTGTGTTATAAACTCTGGGAAGTGCCATCTCTTGCATATTTGATCGGATAGTGACATCTTTCTGTACATAAACTCTGTAACTGCTATTCTAGGGACCTTGCGGTTTGCACATACTTGTTTTGTATCATGGCAGTAAATACTTGCGAGAAATCCCACTCACCGACTTTCCCAGGTAACACGTTACGGTACGGCATGCACAGTCTGCAGTTTTTTATGTAGCATAAGATAGGTGTACCTTTATAAGTACATTTGATTTTATGATTTACATTCATCATGTGATTTAAAAAACCCACCTATCTAGTGTATGTTGGTCCAAGGTCTACTCTTGGCCTCCTTTTCGCTTCAGTCCTCCTGTCAGTTACTGACGAATCGGTACACAGCACTCCCAGGCCCACTGGGAGATAAGCAGATGTCGCCAAGCCTGGCCGGTTTCCCTTCAGGAATAGCAAAGAGCATGCTTCTACAGCTTCTCTAGGACGCTTGCTAAAGGGTCTCTTCTAGTTGTGAGCAAGATTCTCTTGATAGGTCGCAGTCCAGTCCAATTTATAATTAAATCTCTGTTCTGATGATGCTTCTAAAACCGCATTTATATGTTAAAGAAGCTTGGTCTTACTTTAAATTTACTTCATTGAGTAGCTCAGTTGCTTAACTGGTGTTTTAATTCTGTGATTTGTACGTGGGCTTCATGACCATTGTTGCGGGATTTCCATTTACGTGGTATTTGGCAGAATGGCAATAAGGTCTCCTCCCATTTCGGTTTTGGAAGGACAGCAATAGTGTGTTTTATGTAATTCATGTAGTACTTAACACTTTAAAAACCAACGCCTTTTCCTGTGAACGTTGGTGGGGTTTGTCCAGGTACCTCGGTGGTAGCTTGTATAATGTTAATGAATGTCTGTGTCCTGTGACTTCCGTAAATGGCTAGTTGATATTCATAAACGTATTTCTGCATTTTGAGGGTTGGGGGTAAAAACACTAAACTGTAATTTGAGAAAGGCATATTGCTTCAGATTTTCACTCTGTGGGAAAGTACTGTTGTAATGGAAATCTTGGCAACTCACTGTAACGAGCAGTCAACAGATTATCAAAACCAACTTGTACAGACTAATAAACCTTTTCCACAGCATTCAGTTTTCTAACCTCTTGCTATTGTATATTGTAGATTTTTTTTCATTCGTATGTTATTTAATTTACACTGATCTCTGCTCTTTTAAACCCCCAGATAAGTAATTTGTCCTTTCAGGCAGATCACTCTTAATACCCATCAGTAAGATTAATAAGAAATACTCATTTCTGGGCAGTTTGTTCTCTGTATACAATTGCAAATGATAAACATTTTTGTGAGTCACCTTTGCAATACGTGTGATAATTGAGTTACTTCAAGTTGGGTTCTTTCTGAAATGTACATCTTCATATGAGAAAACCTCACATTCTACATGCTTCACACTTGTTAGACTATGTTACATGTGATTAAAGGTTTAATACATTATGTATGTTTAACTGTTAAACATATATACTTTAATGTTGGAGAAAGATAGCTAACACATGTACTTACGATTTGTTGTTACATTAAAACTGTAGATTTGTATATTTATGTACACATTTGTGTAGTTTCTATATTGACAAGACATTTCTGTTTATTGCTCTTTGCTCCTTGAGTTATATAATAATCTTTCTGTGCATTGGATTGTCTTGATTTGATCAGAATTTGGATACTTATGAGTCATTTAACTTTTAAAAACCAATTTTGTTTGATAGATTTATATTGTAACTTTTTACAGTTTTTGAATAAATATAGCCTGCTTTCCCTAGATGCATTTGTGCAGGAAGTGTTATACATTTCCCTACTACTCTCATCAGCTGAGGAACTCCTGAGTGTAATATTCAGATTCTGTTAACTATTCTGTTACTGTTGTTACAAGCTTATTTCACAGCATAGGTTTCTTAAGCGCAGTAATAGTGATACCTAAAATTAGTCACTTAAGTAACAGAATTTTGTCATTTCTCTGTTTCTCCAATCATTTGAAGTCGTTTTTAAAGTGCCTTTTAAGGATAGTGCAAATGAGAGCAATTAGAATATAGTATTTTGAGTTCTAGAACTACTGACATAGACCTAAATCACACAAATAACTGCTCAGGTTATATTAATAGCTGACATTTATTGGAAGCTCTCCTGGTGTCAGGTGCTGTTCCAAGTGCTGGATCACCTCGTTCAACCTCACAGCACCTGAAGAGGTTGGTTGGTGCTGCAGTTATGCCCGTTTTAAAGATGAGATGAATGAAACAGATACGTTAAGTAACTTCCCAAGGTTCACAAAGCTGATCGGTGATGTCAAGGCGTTTTCACTCCCGCGTCCACGCTCTTAACCACCGCTCCCTTTCTGTGGCTAGCTGCCAGCTTTTTGCTTTAGTATGGCCCGCGTGTCATTCTTTGTTCTGTGTAACAGGCATTTACAACCTGTAAGTTATTTCAGGTGTTTTGGTTATAGAGTCAATCCCACTGATGTAAACCAGCCATGTAAGTCATTTGACCTAAAAGTTAAGGTGGTGGAGTAGGTGGTCTCTTACTTCTGTTTTCTCACGGTGGAATGAAAATCCTTGACTTAGAAAAGATACAAAGTCAGGGGACTTAGGGCACCTTAATTTCCTGTTCGTAATTGGACATGAGAAAATATATTAAATCTGGAAACAGCCTTTTTCTCAAAATTGAAATCTAGGGGATGTTTGCATTCAGAGAACTCAGTTGCCATCTACAGAATCACACCTGACGTTGGCTTGCTAATTGAATGCAGTCGGATTGGAGTTAATTTTTGGTTCATTATAGTTTGCACACTCAGGAAGTAGCCATGATTCTGTTCTAAGTGTGGGACTGGCTCCGTAGGTCCTAAGAGACTCCCTGTGCCACGACTGACTCTCCCTGTGGGATGGCACACACCTACCTTGGATCTGTAAGATCTATAAATACAGGTTAGTGTGTATTTTTTCCTAACTGATTTTCAGGTGAACTGGGATAATCCTCTAGGAACTGTAGACAGTAGGTCTTCTCCGTATTCAAGCATTACGCTTCTCTATCTTGGGGTCCACCAGCCATTCCTAGGAAGAGTTTGTGCTTCATGTATCTTCCCTTGTAGACATAGGAGTCAAAGCATTTAATCACTTTTATAAGATATTATGCTAGTTCTGACCCCAGCTGTGCTGACGGGTGTCAACTATAGACTTCATGCTGGATTTTGTCTAGAAATGTTGAAAGAAGAGAACAGAAAGAAATAGGCAAAGTCAAGACTTGGAGCAAAGGAATGATTTACTCAGGATTCTTATTTGGGAACCTCGATCAGGTTGGAGAGAAAATAATGTAGACAACTTTTGTTACATTTTAGGGCTTTAAATTTTACTATTTGTTGCTGGGTTGGTTTTTTTTTCCTCCATATTTAGGAATCAGTAATGTTTCTGACTATGGTGTAAGTTTGCTTCCGTGCGTCTTAGTTCCAGCTCTTTTGTCACGTGTTTCCATTAGTGCGAGCTTCTGCTCTCAGTCCTTCCCCCTCACCATCTCTCTCACACAGAGTTTTTCTTTTTCTTTTTATATTAACCTGATAACAAGTTATGGGATTTTATTTGTATTTCTTTGATGACTAGTGGGGTTGAGCATTTTTAATATTTTATTGGATATTTATATTATTTTTTTATTCCTTGCTGACGTGTGTTGTGGTTGCCTATCCACATCCACTTTCTTTTCTCACAGTGCTGCGCGTTTTTTCTTTGGACACCTGTCCCCCATCACCACACATGCAGTTTGGATGGGATTGTCACACCCTCAGCTCTAGAGCTGGCCTGGTTATTATTAACCCATGCCACTCCCCGCAACTCCCCGTAGTCAACGGCTTGGGGATGGGCACCTGGCCCACGTCAGGCTACTTAGTTACAGGATGTTTACTGAGGCTTCCTTAGGAGCTGCGGGAGAAGACACTTTCTTGGAGATAGTGTGGTGTGAGGATTCGTGCTCTGAACTTGCTGCGGCCAGTTTTTCTAATTTAAAGGAGCCAGTCTGAGGCAGTACCAAGAAAATGAAAAGGAGTCTTAAGTTGAAGCCTTGATGCCATCTGGAGCCTCTGGATCAAACTGGACCTGAAGTTGGTGCTATTTCTGGACTTTGCATTTCTGTGAGCCAGTAAATTCCATTTTTGTTTAAGCCAGTTCAAGTTGGATCTTTCCTTGTAACCACATGTGTTCTGTCTATGGTCTTGTAGGGGCTGTTTGTACGTTGAGTTTGATATGCTGATGACTGTCACTTGAAAAGCCATTATTCTTACATGACTGTTAATATTTTAGTGAGGTTACTTTCATGTATTTCTTTGTGGAGAAACATACATATCAATGAGCTAATTTTGTAGATGTAATTTTAAGGACTCCTTATTTTATAGGGTCTCATGGGTTTTTGTTTGTTTGTTTCTATTTTGGTTTAATAGGAAAGTCTATATAACAATTTGCAAGTCTACTAGCAATATGTGAGGGTGTCGGTTTTCCCCTGGCATTCTCCGTCAGCAGCAGGATGTGTTCTCAGATTTTTGCCACTTTGATGTTTATAAGGTGTTCGCTTACTTTAGTTTGCGTTTTCTGCAGAGCATTTTTCATGTTTATAGGCTGTTTGGAGTTTCCCTTTTTTGAAATGATTATTCATATCTTTTGCCAGCTTTTCTGTTCAGTTTTTTCCTGGTTTTATTATGTTACATGAGCTTTTTGTATGGTATGGATAATAACCTATATACGTATGTTTCAAGCATTTGTTTCTAACCCGATGTTTGTTGTTCAGTTTGTTTATGCTGTGTTTTTTTTATAACTCATTTAAAAATATTTCATACCTTTTGGCTTCCTCAGCTCTTCAACTGTACATAACAGCACCCTTAACCTCTCCTGAGATTTTTGTTTTATTTTTTCTTTTAAATCCTTAATAACTTGGAATTCACTTTTGCTTATGACGCAAGGTAGAGAGCCATCTTGTCCTTCATAGGGTGGCCAGTTGGGCCAGAACTGCATATTGAATAAATGTTCTTTTCCCCACTGGGCTAAAATAACACTTTTGCCCTAGATGAAATTCCTGTAAGTACTGGAATTGACTTAGGCCTTCTTCACCTTGGAAGGTTGTGAATTTCATTGTAATTGGTTTTCTTTAATCCCGTGTCTTTCAGTTTTGCTTTAAAGAAACATTCTTAGAAGGGCTTAGTGAGTTTCAAAAGACTGCTGCAAGAGGGCTGGAGAAACAGGTTTTTGGTGATACTGGCTTACAGTGTGTTTGTGGCTGATAAGGCAAGTCCTTTCTCACTCTGTTTCAGTTTGGTGTTTTTACATGAGTCTTTCACTATATTCTTTGCCTATTTTTCCTTTTTGTGTTTCCTTTTTTAAACAGAGGAGTTCTTTCTAAAATGTGATGGGGATACTAATCTTTTCTCAGTAATATCTGTTGCTGAAGTCTTCTCCCAATTAGTGGTTTTGAATTTGTTTGAAATACTGCATAACTTAAAAGTTTTTTAACTAAAATTTTAATCATTTTAATCAATTTGTAAAAGCTGGGATTCTAGTTGGAATCACATGATAAATATTTCTACATTAATTCTGAGAAAACCAATAATTTAATGATAAGATTTGCCATTAGGAAATGGGATGTCTTTCTGACCATTCAGATTGTATACTGTTTTTTATGTTTATAGTTTTCTTTACATAGGTCCTGAACCTTCTTTTTAAAAACTTATTCCTGAGAACTTGTTTTTCGCATTAGTGTGAGTAGAACTGGTTTTCTCCTTTTAGAATCTGTGTAGTTGTTGCTAATAAGGAGAAGCTATTGACTTTCCTCTGTATCCAACTGACTGATCCGTTTGGTGCTTTGGATTAAACTAAGGTTTCTTTAGTTTTCTAGGTAAAATAGAAAAAAATAATTTGTAATTTTAATATATATATTTGTTTGGAGGAAATTGCAGCCATCTGTTGTGTTTCTGATATCATTCTGAATCTGTTTCCTGACAGACTGTTGGGAGGAAACTGTTCATTTCACAACCGCTGCTGAGATCTGCACACGCCGGCCGTGGGTGAGGCAGCTCACGGCACGTGCGGCTCCCCCCGGGCCAGGGCCAGGGCTCTTCCTGGATTCCCATAGGCCAGGCTCGCCCCAGCGTCTGCCTCTTTCCACTGTTCCCCATTTGTAGTAACAGTGAGACTGGACCCTTGTTTCTGTTGTTGCTAACTTCATTTTTTTTTTTTTGCAAGATTCATAAAACTGAGGAGATTCTTTTTCTACATGATGGAATACTTTATTTTAAAAATGGGTATTGCCTGTTTGTTGGAAGTTTCCTAGAAGTGAGTAGAGCATAATGTTCAGGAGTGTGGCCTTGGGACTCAGAGTGAACTCATACCCCAGCTCAGTTTTACTGCTGTGTGATCTTGGGCCCGTTACCTAACCTTCTTGGGTCTCAGTTTCTTCATGTTAAAAATGGGACAGTAATAGTCTCAACAGTCTGTAGGGTTGTTCTAGGCATTAAGTGAGGAATGTAAAGGCTGACAGCGCATTTCAAGTAAGTGTTAGCTGTTATATTAGCATATTGTGGTTATTGGTCTTCTCAGTTTTTCTATTGCTCCTTAAGTCAGTTTTTATAATTCACACAGAGGAAACAAAGTGGCTTTTTTTTTCCTTTTGAGGTTTAAATTTTTTTCTGGACCAGAATTGTATATACTCACTCAAAAATTATTTTTCTAAGGTTGTAGTTTCTCATTCCATGTGTGTACATATGTATTTTTCTTTCGCGGGTAGTTTGTGTGGTCTTTTTAACAGGCAAAAAGGTGGTCTAGAACAGTGAACTGGAAAGGAACGATGTATTGATTTCCAAGCAGAGCAGATAAATGCCGATGAGGCACCTGTTGAGAATACCGCCTGGTTCCCTGCCTTGCAAAGCCCCGGATGTTGACAGCCGGCCTCACGTCAGGCTGCACCTGTGTCAGGAAGGCGTACAGGCTCCTGGCTGAAAGACAGTTGTTATTTTTAGATTCGTGTTCCTTTATGCATGTTTGCTTTCCCATGTGTCACGCTAATGCCACCTTCTTTAGTTAAACACAGCCGACATCTAAATTTTCCCTAAACAATACTCATAAATCTGCGGTGCCGGATAGACAGCATAACCATGTATGTTAACAGCCATGTCTGTTTACACTTAACCTGTTGCACAGTTCACTGTTCGTTAACAGAAAAACGAATACGTCACTCTAACCAAATGATTATTTCAGAGTCATGATACCAGTAGAACTGCCAACCATGAACCCACTAAGAAGATGTCAAAACTCATTTACATCCTTTCTGACCTTAGGTGTTTACGTGCTATGGATGTACAGTCGTGTGTTCAAATTATTTGGATAAATTGTTTTTTCTATGTGGTTGCATTCTCCTATTTGATATAAGTTCATTTGTTTCTGCTTATATAATTTTAGGGTTTACTGTTTTCATCATTTTTAATTTATTTAATCTTTTGAATAATTAAATTTCCCACGGCTCAAAAGTCAATACCCAAGGGGGCAGGGTGTAGCTCCATGGTAGAGCGCATACTTAGCAGGCACAAGGTCCTGGGTTCAATCCCCAGTACCTCCATTAAAGTAAATAAACCTAATGCCCCCCCACCCAAAGCAAAACAAACAAAGTTAATACCATATAAGGTGCTGAATCAGAGGTCATGTTCCTAAACCTGTCAACTGACCTCGATGCCCTCCCCCTAGTCATTATCACTAGGTTCTGGTTTATCCCTCCTGTGTTTCTTTTTGCAAAAGTTACGCAATATTCTTCTGTCCTTTTCTTACACAGAAGGTAGCATGCTACACACTCTCTTGAATCTTGTTGAGAATGCTGCCTGGTTGAGAATACTGTTTCGTCTACCTGTGACCTGAACTCCATACACCATCAGCCAGTGGAACTCTCCCTCAGTCTTTTTTTTTATGGTTGCAAGCCCTCTGTTGTGGATTTCACCCTTTATTCAACCAGTTGCCCGTGAATGGACAGTGAATAACCTCGTGTGTTGTTTCGTATGTGCGGAGGATGAGGTTGAAGGCAATTTAAAAATTTTTTATTGAAGCATATTTTACAGTAAACGAATGCACCCACTTGAGGACTATATTTTGATGGGTTTTAATAAATATATACCCGTATGTAACCACTGTCACAAAATCTGGAACATTCCTATTACCAAGGACATTCCAGAAGTTCCCCTGTGTACAGTGTTTGGTCCCCTCCCTCCTGCCTCTACGACACCTGACGCTGCCTGGGGCTTTCTGTCTCTCCCCCAGTCCCCTCTCCCCACTGGTAAGTACTAGTTTGGTCTCTTTATCTGTGAGTCTGTATCTTTTTTGTTATATTCACTAGTTTGTTGGAGTTTTTTTTCAGATTTCACGTGTAAGTGATCAGTCATTGTTTTTTTTGTTTGTTTTTTGGGGGGGGTTTGATTAGTGAGGTCAACAGAAAATTATTGATAGGGAAAAATGGTAGAACTAAGGGATGAAAATAGTAGAACCAAAAGATGGGTGTTCCCACTAGGGTGAAATATTTTGGAATGGATATACTAAGGTAAGTGAGCTGGAAAGATAGTAACTAGCAGAGAGATGCTTGACATTGAGTTTTGGGAGCACATTGTGGTTATAAACACACATGGATGCTTGAGATGGGGTGGAGGCTGGAAGTGAAGACACCAGAGCACTAGGTGGATCACGGGTGTTTCTTCAGTCAACAGGTGCACAGTTGAATAAGTTCTAGACTCTGCTCTGTTCCACAAATGTAGTCCCCTGCCAGAATCATAGTGACTGGATTTACAGTGTATTTATAAATCAAGCTCTCTCCCTCACTGTTTTTTTTTTAACAACTCATCTTGGCAATCAGTTTATCCAGTTACAAAATGAAGTTTTTTGGAATTCTGACAGGAGCCTTATTATATTTATATATTAACTTATAAACTGACATTTTAAAAAATCTCCCCACCCCGAAACGTGGCGTATCTTTCCATTTATTGAGTTCCTGCTCTATGTCCTTCAACAGAATTTTAGAATTTCTTCATACACATCCCCAAGTTGTATTTGTTCTTGTGTTCCTCGGCATTTTATTGTTACTGTGGTATATCAAGTTTTTTTTTCTTATTTTTCTCTGTAATAAAGAAAAATTACTTTGTTTCTTATAAATAACATTTACTGAATTTGTAATTAATACTAGTCTATGCAGTGTTTATTTTCTAGGTTCCTAATAATATGTGTGACTTAAAGATGATTTTGTCTGATCCTGATTTTATGACAATAATATTTTGCCTTATATGTACTATTTGCTTTTTTAAAAAATTTCAGTAAATAGTTTCTATCTTAGAATATTGCTTTACACTCATACTTTTAATATTTTAATTAAAATATTAAATATTTTTTCAAATTCTTTTTGGCCACCTATTGATATAAACAAATGATTTCATTGCTTGGCTTAATGTAAGGAGTCACGTTGAAGATTTCTTGTTGTGAAGCCATCGTTACGTTCTTGGACTATATCTTACTTACCTGAATCGTATTTTTAAAAGATACTCTGCTTCATTCAACTGACTCATACATTTGTAACTTGCATATGTAAGCTATGTGAAGGCACAAAGTTAATCTTGTAAACTGATCCATCTTCAATAAATGAAAAAGCCAAACCCAGGTTCTGCTGAACATGCGCTCATGGAGCAGGCAAGTGAGGTTTCTTCATGCCTCTTTCCTTCCTGCCTCTCCTGCCTCAGATTACTTCATGAAAGGCTGCCTTTGACAAAGGTGTCAGATAAAAGCACTGCAAAAACAAAAACAAAGGAAAGTACCTAGAAAATGGCAGCGCATACATAGAATTGTGCTGTCCCGCTCTGTCCCACAGCTTTCTGGGGGTTCCGTTGTCTTTCTTATTTTTATTTGTTATTATTGAAGTACAGTTGATTTACAAGGTTGTGTTACTTTCTGGTGTACAGCATAGTGATTCAGATATATATATCTATCTGTATATCTATATATAGATATATAGATATTCTTTTTCATTATATGTTGTCTTTAAGCCCTTTTTAAATTGATGTTTAGGTTCTGTATTAATTTTTCTCACATTAACGAGATAGACACTAAATCTTCATTTTTGTTCTCAGATAAAATGGATCAGTAGAAGTGAAATTATTAGATCATATGGTATGAATATCTTTTTAATTGTCAGTTTACAATATTGTTGTTAGTCTGGTGTACAGCATAATGATTCAGTTCTACACACAGACACGTATTTTTCATATTCGTTTTTATTCTAGGTTGCTAAAAGATACTGAATATAGTTCCCTGTGCTATACAGGAGAAAATTGTTGTTTATCTATTTTATGTATAGTAGTTAGTAACTGCAAACTACCAATTTGCCCCTCCCCCCACTTTCCCCCCAGTAACCGTAAGTTTGTTTTCTATGTCTCTGAGTCTGTTTCTGTTTTGTAAATAAATTCATTTGTGTCATTTTTAAAGATGCTACATATAAGTGATATCATGTGATATTTTCCTTTCTCTGACACACACACACACACACACACACACACACACACACCCTTTTTTTATCCAGTCATCTGTTGATGGACATTTAACGTTGCTCCCATGTCGTGGCTATTGTTGGCTGTTACGAACATTGGGGTGTATGTATCTTTTCAAATTAGAATTTCCTGAGGACATAAGCCAAGGAGTAGCCAAGGAGTGGGATTGCTGGATCATATGGCAGGTCTATTTTTAGTCTTTTATGGACTCTCTAAACTGTTTTCCACAATGGCTGCACCAAACTACATTCCCACCAGCAGTGTAGGAGGGTTCCCTTTTCTACACAGCCTCTCCAGTATTTATGGTTTGTGGACTTTTTAATGATGGTCACTCAGACCAGTGTGAATTGATACCTCCTTGTAATTTTGACTTGCATTCCTTTGATAATTAGCAATATTGAGCATCTTTTCGTTTCTGTTGTTTTTTATAGGATTGAATTCAGTGAGCACGCACTGTGTGGCTATCTACAGAGACCGGACCTACAAACGTGGCTCACAGTAGATCAGTCTGCCCTAAATTTTTAAATTTATTGCCGTTGAACATAAAAGGTCTCTCAGTTTCTTCTGTACTCAGGGATATATCTTATTTCTTAGCCCTAACTATATTTTCTTTGTCTCTCTTGTATTCCCCTTTTATCAGACTTATTAGGGTTTAATCTGCATTTTCAAAGAACAAGATTTTATTTTTACTTCTATTTTAAAATTTCATCCTTTAGTTTAAAAAAAAGAAAATCTTTACTTTTATTTTTAAAGCTGTTTAAAATATTAGAATGATTGAAAATAAGAAAAACATAAAGTTTACCTTCATTTTAACTTCTTTGTTGCTCATTTCTTTGTGGAGATTTAAGTTTCCACGTAGTATTACATTCTGTCTTAAGAGCTTCCTTTAATATGTCTTGTAGCACAGGTCTGCTGGCAGTTAATTCCCCCCAGTTTCTTTCCTTTCTGGAAAAAAAAAATCCTCATTTCACCTTCAGTTTTGAAAAATATTTCTCTTGAATATAGGTTCTGGCTTTGGAGGTTTTCTTTTTTTCCCCCTCTTTCAGTCTTTCAAAGTGTTTCTCTCTTGTCTTCTGGTTTGATTGTTTCTGACGAGAAATTTGCTGTCCTTTGTCCCTCTGTGTGTTGGATGTCTTTTTTCCTCTGCCCCCCCCCTCTTATTTCTTCTTCAGTATTTCCCTTTATCTTTGGCTTTCGGTCACTTCACTGTGATGTATGTGTAAGAGTGCGTGTGGTTTACTTTGTTTTGGTTTTGGGTTCTTTTGGGAGGGCTTTATCTTGCTTGGGATTCTCTGAGAGTCTCAGATTAGTGGCTTGATATCATTCATTATTTTTAGAAATTTATAGCCACTGTCTCTTTAAATTTTTTTTTCTCCATTCTTCTTTCTTCTCTTTCTGGGACTCCAAATTACATTTATGTTAAACCAAAAAAAATTTTTTTGACGTAATTGTAGATTTGTAGGAAGTGGAAGAGACAGCACAGAGCAGTGCCATGAACACTTCACCCAGTTTCCCCCAGGGGTTACATCCTACATAACTAACACCAGAATCAGCAGATGGACACTGGTACAGGGTGTGTTTCTTTCTGTGACATTTTATTGCACATGTAGACTAGTTTAACCTCCACCCTGTTCATAACACAGAACAGTTCCATCACTAAAACGTTTCTCTTGTTCTGTCCTTTCATAGTACGCCTTCCCCTGTTCCCCACCATCCCTAACCCCCAGCAACCAACTTGTTCTCCACTATATAATTTTGTCATTTCAAGAATGTGGTATAATTGGAATCATACAGTATGTGACTAAGATTAGCTTTTTTTCACTCAGCACAATACCCTTCGGATGCATCAAAGTTGTGTGTGTCAACAGTTCTTTCATTTTTATTGCTGAGTAGTAATTGGTAGTATGGCTATGCATAGTGCGCTGACTCATTCACCTGTGGTAGGGCATTGTAGTGCCACTTCAGGGTGTTACAAATAAAGCTGCTGTGAACAATTGTGTACACACTGTGTGGACAGAAGTGTCGGAGTTGGGGGGGCTGGGTCATCATCCTTAATTCTTAATGAATTTCTTTTGATTTATTTATTATAATTTTAAGAAGTGTTCTTTAATTGCATGATTAATTTATTTATTGTCAGTTTTCATTTATTTAAATTTTTATTTTTGGGGGGGTAATTAGGTTTATTTTAATGGGGGTACTGGGGATTGAACCAAAGACCTCATGTATGCTAAACACACACTTTACGCATGAGCTATATCCTCCCCCTAATTTTTTAATTATTTTTTATTTTTAAAAATTTTGGGAGGGAGGTAATTAGGTTTATTTATTTATTTTTAATTATTGTTTTCAATGGAGGTGCTGGGGATTGAACCCAGGACCTCATGTGTGGCAATTACACACTCTTACTACTTCTTTCTTTTTAGTAATAGGAGCATTTAAGTATTTTTCTCCTGTATATAGTTTAGCTATATCCAGATAGTGTGATATCAAGGATTCTTTTATTTGTAATGTAGTTTAATTATGTCTTTGGGTAGGAACCATTTCGAAGAATGTGTCTTAATTTCATATTGGACAGACTTTGTTTTGTTTTCTCTCTTTAGAATATTTTTTCTTGTTACACACTTTTAGCTTATAATTCAGTTATAGGTAGAGAATGTGGAACATAGACTCTGTGCTTTCGGAGATTCTTTAAGATTTTCTTGGTGGCCAAGATTTTGATTTTTTTTTTCTGGCTAGTTTGTTCATATTTAATCATTACTTATTTTAGATTCGCAGGGCATCCAAGGGCAAGAGCAATTTCTGTGGCGTGCTATTGCAGTCGGTTGAGGTTGCCCAGTTTGGAACATCTAAAATTTTTCCAAGTAGAAGAGAGCTGTAATAATGAAGATGGACTAAAAGGTACTTACTTGTCAAGTCCAGGAAGATGAAAACCAAAAAGAGATATAATTATAAAAAGAAAAAATGGCACTCGTTACTGTCTCCTAGGTGCCAGTTCCTGTGCTTGGCTTTCACGCTTATTAATTATGAAAACTTCAAACACAGTCACCACACTGTACTGCATGGAATACACTGTGTAAAGACATGTGCGTTAAAGATGTTCCTTAGAGTGATAGGAAACAAATCATTAAAGTGCCACAACAATCCATGGAGCAGGTGTGATAGTTTTTATTTTACAGAGAAGGAGATTGAAACTCAGGAGGATTAAGTAACTTCTCCAAGGTCACATAGCTAATAAATAATTGAGTTGGGATATTGAATTGTTTTTTTAAAATACCTCATGGATATTAGAAATTTAATATATGTTGTTTATAGAGAACAGAGTTTGATACAGATACATCTGTTAAGTAAAACAAGTATCATTCACATCTTCTATAACATTGTTATTTTGTGTATTTGAGCTGTTAAATTCTAAAGAGTTGTATTAAGAATATTATCATGACATGATTTTATCAAGTTCCTGTAGCTCTAAGTTTTAGCTCTATGTTTATTTAGTCCATAAACAGACAATGTAGGGAGAGTATAGCTCAGTGGTAGAGCATGTGCTTAGCAAGCACAAGGTCCTTTGTTCAATCCCCAGTACCTCCATTAATAAAAAAGGGGAAAAAAAATTTTTAAAGAAACAATGTATATATTCTTTATGATTGTATCTTTTATCATTACATAATACTTCCTTTTTATCTTGTTTAATTCATTTGGGCCTTGAATTTTGCTTAATCTTATAGTACTGCAACTATGTATTCTTTTGTTTTTATTTCACTGATTTTTTCCTCTGTACGAGAATATAGATAACATAGAAATGTTCTAGTGAGTAATATGACAAATCCATTGAAGTCCTACTATGTGTGTGTGTTTGTGTGTATATAGTTTATTTTTGGCGATTTCTTCAATTTCTGCATAAACTAGACTTGATGATACATTTGAAAATAGACTTTTACCTTAAGATTTTCTCTTCCAACTTTGGAAAAATTTGAAGAACATGCAAAATACAGGAATTCAGATTTGTTTTTAAACCATGTTAATGTCTATTTAAGTGTGATCTCAAAAGAGCACAGGGCTGGAGTGGAGTCAAAAGCAAGTGAACAAAATTGTAAAAACCTTACTTTTTACACAAATTTGATGGAGAAGAGGATTTTGTTGAAGTATTCAAATAGAAGGATATGGAAATACCGAAATTCGCTTAGTTTCTAATTGATAAAGATGCAACTATTGGAAATCCCATTTCAGGCTGCAATGATGAATATCATTTGTTTAAATTACATCTTAGGTACGTCAATTAACTAGATAAGAGAAATCCTTTTATCATGTATATGTATAACAAATCACGATGTACACTTTAAATATCTTACCATATTTTCAGTAAAGCTGGAAAAAAAAGCTTTTCTTTATTTCAGGAATGGATCTTGATTTATAAAAGATAAATATTAAGTTAGTATTTCAAAATAGAGATTGAAGTAAATTCAGTAGTTTCTAAAACTTTATCCTCTTTGATTTTAAATTGAAAATAAAGCCAATCTTATTTTGTAGATGAGTGAAGAAATTTCTATCCATATGGCATCAAATGTTTTGATAAACTTAGAAATGCAATGAAGAGACATGTGCTAGTGAAAAAAAAAGTGATGGTTGTCACTGTGTAAACCAGTGTTAATTTTCTCATTCACACAAGAGACATTTTAAATTGCCTACAACCTAGAACAAGACAGATTCCCTACTTTCCTGGAATTTCTATTCCAGTGGGACAAGACAGATCATTAAAAATGTTACATTTAGATTTTGAGGTCATTTTTTTCTGGATCAAAATCCAATCTATATTATTCTCTCCAGAAAAAGTGCACTGTTTTGCTCTGCCACTGAGATATGAAAGTTCCTTGGAAGTGACTTTGTTATTGTGCTTTATTTAGCTCTGGAGCTTGCCCGTTTCCCTTGCTCAGGTCATGTGGCTTGAGGTAAGACCTGAAATTGGAAAGACGATAAAAAAAACTAAGAAGGAAAGATTTTTGATTTTCGTTCAGGATATTGCAGGGACAGGGACGTGGGGTCATTGAGATTGAAGATCACCTTCAATTTCGCTGTTCTTTGAATTTTGATGTTTCGCTATTAGATTTCTAAAAGTGCGTGTTCAGGGCAAAACTGTAACCTGTCACATCAGACTATTTCTTTGCACAGTCATGTTTGGGGATAGGAATTTGACATCTAAATCCAAGTGTTTTCTAAAAAGGGTAAGATTTTATATTTTATTCCCTTCATATGCATGTGCTATAAAATACCATGGTCAGCAAAAATTAAATTAGTTATTTTTAAAGGAAAATTATGTATCAAGAATAGTGCACATTTTCTATAGAAAATGTTTGTGGCTGTTATTTTTAATAGTCCAGTAGAAGAGAAAGAAGGCAGGATGTAAATGCGTGATTGCAAAATCAATACTTCTGGATGAGATCTGTCGGCTCTCCACCCGGGGGCAGCAGCTCTTCAGTTATCTGACAAAGTCCTGTAGCGAAGGTCACGTTCAAAGCCTTGACTCTGTTCAATTAAGAATTTTTACAATTTTTACAGGCTGTGGGGTTTTGTCGAAATTGTTGTTTGTTTGTTTTTCCATCTTCCTCCCTTCTGTCTTTCTGTCTCTCTGTCACTTTTTTTCTGTTTCTGTTTTTTGTTTGGCAAAGTTCAGCCACAGATCACTTTTTTGTTAGATCTGAGCCTTTCTGTTCTGAAATGGCCTTTTTATGCTTAAGTCAACAGACAGACTTCACAAGCATCCTCAGCACCAAATTACAGTTCAGCTTCCACAGAGGTTGACTTGGCTGGAGGTGGAGAAAATGGAAGCGTAACTGATCTTGCATTTAAGAGAATTTCATCCTTCTGATGATGATATGCCTTTATCTTTTTACAGGTTTTTTTTTTTTTATCTTTTTCAGGGGGTTGAACAGAGGCATCACAGGTAAATGAGGACGCCACAAATACTCTGTGAAACAGAGTTAATTTAAGGCTCTAAAATTACTTGCTTTTATATTTTTGCTTTAAAATCATCTTAAAACTGAAAGAAGAGATTACATTAGGCTTTTTGTGAGCAGAGAGAACTGTTTTCTGGAAACACTCAGTTAAAATAAAGGATTTAAAATTGCACTTCATTTTCCACCAAACTTTTAAAACTAAATCGTCCGATGATTTTGACTCCAGTATGTTGAATACGTTTAATTCTAATAGGTTTTTTTTTTCTCCAAATGTTTCAAATTATAAGACAGTTCTGTCATTGTATTCTTCATCAGAATCTGCACTACCTCTCCTTCTCTGCTTGCTTTGCTTAAATGACACTATTTCTGGACTGAGTAATGGCAGACATGCTTGATATAAATACATGTTTATAACGGTAGGGTCCTTTTTAGAAGGTTCCAAAGTCTTTTTTTTTCAGCTAATGTTCTCGATCATACTTGCCGCTTTAAAAATGTACAGGATTCTGGGTTGGTGGCTTTTTTTCTCTCACCATTTTAAATATTTCACTCCACTCTTTTCTTGCATGGTTTCTGAGGAGAAGTTTGATTTAATTCTTACCTTTTTTAATGGTAGTACAGTCAGTTACAGTCTGTCAGTCTTGTGTACAGCACAATGTCCCAGTCATGCATATACATACATATATTCATTTTCATTTTTTCCATTTAGTCCACTTCCTAACACTTTTCATCCCATAACACTGAATGTAGTTCCCTGTGCTATACAAAAGAAACTTTTTTAAGATCTGTTTGTATGTATAGTGGCTATCGTTTGTAAATCTCAGACTCCCAAATTTATTCCCTCCCACCCCCTTTCCCTGGTAACCATAAGACTGTTTACTAAGTCTGTGAGTCTGTTTCTGTTTTGTAGATGAGTTCATAGAGTCTTTTATTTTAGATTCCACATATGAGCGATCTCATATTCTAGTTTACTTCACTTAGAAGTACGATCTCTACGTCCATCCATGTTGCTGCAGATGGCATCATTTTATAACTTCTTATGTCTGAGTAGTATTCCATTGTATAAATGCCACAGCTCCTTCATCCAGTCATCTGTCGATGGACATTTAGGTTGTTTCCATGTCTTGGCTACCGTACATAGTGCTGCTATGAGCATTGGGGTGCAGGTGTCTTTTCGCATTGGAGTTCCCTCTAATTCTTATCTTTGTTCCTTTACGAGTAAGGTTTTCCCCTGAAGGCTTCTTTGAAGATTTTTTCTTTATCTTTGATTTTCTGCACTTTGAAAATGACGTGCCTAGTTGTAGGGTTTTGGTTTTGGTTTTGCACTGATTCTGAGCTTCCTGGTGTCTGACTTTAATTTGGGAACATTCTGTCATTATTGTTTCTCATATTTCTTCTGTACTTTTTCTCTCTTCTCCTTTTAGTATTTCTGTGATGTGTATGTTATACCTTCTGTATTTGTTTCACAGCTTTTGGATAGTCTGTTCCATTTTTTTTCCATTCTTTTTTCACTTTGCTTTAGGAAGTTTTATCGACATATCCTAAGCTCTGATTCTTTTCTCAGCCGCGCCAGTCAACTAACGAGCACATCAAAGGCGTTACTCATTCTGTTACAGTTTTTTATCTCTGTCTTTTTGTTCTTGTTAATTTTATTTGATCAATTATAAAGGAAGTTGAGCATCTCTTTTTTCCCTTTTTCTAATTTCTTTTATTGGGGCAAAATACAGATAACATAAAATTTACCACCTTAGCCCTTGTTAAGTGTACAGTTCAGCGGTATTAAGTACACTCGTAATGTTGTACAACCATCACTGCTGTCCACTTCCTAACTCTTTTTATCCCATAACACTGAAATCCTACACCCACTAAACAGTAACTCCCCATTCCTTTCCCCCCAGTTCCTGGCAACCACCATTCTAACTTCTGTCTCTGAGACTCTGACTATCTCAGGTACTTCACATAAGTGAAGTCATACAGGATTTGTCTTTTTGTGACTGCATTATTTTACTTAGCATAATACCCTTGAGGTTCAGTCATATTGGAGCACATGGCAGAATTTCCTTCCTTTTTCAGGCTGAATAATATTCCAGTATATGGTTACACCCCATTATACTTTTACATTCATTCATTGATGGACACTTGGGTTGCTTCCAGGTTTTAGTTGTTATGAATAATGCTGCTATTAACATGGTTGTACAACTATCTCTTCAAGACCATGCTTTCAATTATTTGAGGTATATGCCAAGAACGGAAACTGGCAATATTATTTTTAATTTATTTGAGGAGCTGTCACACTGTCTTCCACAGTAACTGTATCACTTGACATGCCCCCCAGCAGTGCACACGTGTTCCAGGGTCTCCACCTCCTCGCCAGTGCTTGTTATTTTCTGGGGTTTTTTTATAGTAACCATTCTAATGGGGGTAAATGGTATCTTATTATAGTGTTGATTTGCATTTCCCTAATGATTAGTGATGTTGAACATATTTTCATGTGTTTACTCATCATTTGTGTATCTTTGGAGAAATGTCTATTTAAATCCTTTGACCATTTTTGAAAAGGGTTGTTTGTTTTTATGTGGTTGAGTTTTAAAAGTTTTTTATATATTTTAGATATGAACCCCTTATTAGATACATGATTTGCAAATATTTTCTCCCTTTCTGTGGGTTACCTTTTTACTCTGTTGATATTGTCTTTTGATGCACAATTTTTTTTTTATTTTTTCATGAACTCCAATAAAGTTTTTTTTCTTCTGTTTCCTGTGCCTCTGATGTCATATCCAAGAAATCATTGCCACATCCAATTTGCAAAGCTTCTGCCATATGCTCTTTTTTCCCCTAAGAATTTTATAGTAGTAGCTTACACTTAGGTCTTTGATCCATTTCAAGTTTATTTTTTGTATGATGTTAGGTGAGGTTCCACCTTCTTTTGCATGTGGCTGTCCAGTGTTCCCAGCATCATCAGCACCATTTACTGATGAGTCCGTCCTTTCACCACTGCATGGTCTTGGCAGCCGTGTCAAAAATCATTTGATTATATATGCAAGCATTTATTTCTGTGTGCTCTGTTCTATTCTGTTGGTCTATATGTCTGCCAGTCTGTTGGTCTATATGCCAGTACTACACTGTTTTGATTACTGTAACTTTGAAGTGTAAGTCCTAAAGCTTTGTTCTTCTTTTAAAAAAGTTGTTTTGGCTATACAAGGTTGCTTGAGATTCCATTGAAATTTTAGAATGAGTTTGTCTATTTTTATAAAAAGTGATGTCGGGATTTTGATAAGGATAGCGTTGAATCTGTAGCCTGCTTTGAGTAGTACTGACATCTTAACAAGATTAAGTTTTCCATCAATAAATATAGGATATATTTCCATTTATTTATACCTGGTTTAATTTCTTTCAGCAGTGTTTTGTAGTTGTCATTGTACAAGGCTTTTACCTTCTTGGTTAACTTAATTTCTAGGTATTTTATTCTTTTTATGCTAATGTAAATGGAATTGTTTTTATAATTTTCTTTTCAGCTTGTTCATTGCTAGTGTATAGACGTGCAAACAATTTTTGTGTATTGACTTTATCTCCTGCTGCCCACTGAATTCATTGATTAGTTCTGTGATGTGTGTGTGTGTGTGATCATTAGCGTTTTCTACATAGAAGATCGTATCATATGTAAACAGAGAAAATTTTATGTCTTCCTTTCCAGTTGGACACCTTTCATTTATTTCTTTTTTGCCTGATTGCTCTGGCTAGTACTTGCTGGACTGCGGAGCATAGAGGTGGTGAAAACGGGCGTTCTTGCCTTGTTCCTGATCCTAGAGGGAAGGATTTCAGTCCTTCCCCATTGAGTGTGATGGTTACTGGGTTTTTCACATATGGCTTTTATTATGTTGAGAGAGTTTCCTTCTATTCCTACTTTGGTGAGTGTTTTGGGGGTTTTTTTGGTTTGTTTTTTTTTTTTTTTTTTGTCATGAAAGAGTGTTGAATTTTGTCAGATAACTTTTCTGCATCAATTGAGATAATCATGTTGGTTTTGTCCTGCATTCTGTTAATGTAGTGAGTCATACGGATCAATTTTTCTGTGTTGAACCATCCTCACTTCCCTCTGTCTCTCCCTATTCCACAGAAGCCACTTCTCTTATTTGTACTTTTTTAACAAAATATGTTTCCTGCTTTATGTCCTGGCTGACATGAATAGTGCCAAAAAGTGTTAGCCTTCATCTAGTTTATCTGTTTCTACTCCACTATTTTTTCGTTGTTGTGTCATTTTGATTGATGTGTGTTTTTTGTAGACAGCACACAGTTAAATTTCATTTCTATTTTTAGGTCAAAGAATCTCTGCCTTCCCCCACCCCACACTGGATTTAACCCATTTATTTTAATAGTAGTAATTGAAATATTTAGCATTATACTTCTTACCTTGGTGTATGCTTCCCACTTATTTTACTTCTTTTCACCCATCACGTGCTCTTGTTTCTTTTCCCATCTTCTTTCCTCCCTCTCCCCCATCTCCTGTCCTCCTTTGTTCAATATTTTTATAGTTTGAAAGTTACACATCTTACTGTTCTCCAAACTGGTAACCTTCTGTTTCTCTACCAACCTTGATAATCCATCTTTTTTACCCGTGCCTCTCAGAAGCTGAACAGTCAGGGATTTGGCGCTCCAGCCCCTTTGTCTACCCATTGAATTGACTTTCTGAAAAGCACGTGGAATCATAGTTGCAGATTTTTATTGTTTTAAAACCACAATTCCTCTAATTTTAGAGTAATGGTTTAAGTTGTATCACACGTCAAAGCCACACAGAATGAAAATATCGTGATTTTTACTGGCTTCTTTACTTTCCATTATTTGTTGAATTCCATGATGGCTTTTTTTTCCAACTTTGTTGTCATTGTTTAGTGAAGTGGATCATCTAGTAATTCCTTGGGAATGGGTTTCCTGAGAAGTAAAGTTACAGAATCTTTGTAATTTAAAAATATCTTTCTTTTTTTTTTTTTTGCCTTGAAAATTATATAACAGGTAGGTCCTGTATTTGAATCTTAATTTAAAATTATTTTGCCACAGAGTAAATAAATTGCTCTATGGCTTTCTTGGAGATACGTGGTCATGTGCTTTCTCCTTAAATTTTTTGTAGGCAACCTGTGCTGCACTTTGCCCTTTCTTTCTTCCGTCTTCCTTCTTTGCTTCCCTCTCTCCATTTCTTCCTTCCTTTATTTTTTCTTTGATACTAACTAACTTTGTCAAGCATTTCAGTTAAATGTATCTGGTAAGCCTTTCCCCCCACAAATCCTGCGAGACTTTCAGTGGACTCATATCTATTTTTCTTGTCTCTTCACCTTTTCCTCATAATTTATGACTCTTTATTTTGCACTCTATTCCAGAAGAATCGCTCAGCTGGCATTTCCAGGTTGCCAACTTAATCTTCACTTATTTCCCTTATGTAATTCATCTCACGTACTGAGGTTTGTCATTGTGGAATGACACTTGTCTCCGTTTTCCAACCACTCTGATCACTTTTTTAATACCAATTCTTTCTTGTTATGATAACCTCTCATCTCTCCAAGGGCACTAATGATTATTTTGCAGTCTCCTCCGGTCTCCTTTGCAAATTTTACTTCCTCAAGTGTTAAGTTCTTTTTCTTGTGGTTGATTTTTCTTGGGTATCTGGTGGTTCTTGGAAATATGCTTACATTTATGTGGAGAGATTTTCAGTGCTTTTAGGTAAAAGGTAGTCCTTCAGCAAGTTGAGAATTCTTGTTTTCCTGGACATGAATGTAGATTCTCAAGGTTGTGTAAGGAAGACAAGGAGGATGTGCCTGCAGGCGGGTCTTCCTTACTGTCAGTGGCTGTCCTGTCTTGTGGGTGTGGGGGCCCCCACCTTTCTTATCAGCTAGAATGTTAGTGGGACACTACCCATTTCTGTGACCCCAGTGCTTTTAGCTCTGAGTGCCTTCCACATTAGAACTCATAGTTTGTTTGGAGGAATAAACTCTCAGGGTAATAAAACACAAGTTTTCTTCATCATCACCTAGTCAGTAATTGTAGGAACATGAACTGTGAAGCCCGGAACGACCACCAAGATTTGAAGGAGTTGAGTTATTAATCAGTAACTTTTCACTGGGGTGGAGAGATACATTAGTTTCCTATTTTTGCCAAAACAAATTGTCACAAATAGTGTCTTAAAACAACAGATTTATTATCTTACAGCACTAGAGGTCAGATGTCCTAAAACCAGCGTCAGCAGGGCTGCATGCCTTCTGGGGGCTGCAGAGGAGACTCCCTTTCCTTGCTCTTACTTGGCTTCTAGAGGCTGACTGCACTGGCCCCTTCCCCCATCTCCAAGGCCAATGTCTTTGGCTCTGTCTCTATCCTTCTGACCTCTGTTTCCATCAGCAGGTTTCCCTCAGCGAGCCTGATTCTCCTGCACCCCTCTTGCAGGGACCTTTGTGATTGCACTGGGCCCACTCAGTTAATAGGATCATCTTTCCATCCCAAGATCCTTGACTGACACAGTTCTGCAAGGTCCCTTGTGCCCTGTAAGGGAACACAGCCACTGGTTCTGGGAGTTAGAACATGGACATCTTTGGGGGGATCAATTCTGCCTCCCTCAGGAGGCCGAGAGGTTCCAATCTCTCTTTAGGCTGGTGAGGCCCATCAGGGTGTGGTCTCAGGTAAGGAGGCAGCATCCGAGGTTGAGGTGGCTTCTCTGATTGTCCCTCTGCCCTTTTCCTGTTGGTTTTCCCATTTCCCTTGTCCGCTCTCCCAGCATCCCCGCGGAGCCCTCCCCGCACCCCTTCCCGCTCCTCCACACAGTATCTCAAAGTCACCTCACAGGGATGCAGAAGCTGTACCACCCAATTAACGCAAGTCAAAGGATAAACGTCTACATTTACACAAAATATTGTCAGAAAGAATATAAGAAGTAAGTAGGGTTCTTTATGGGTACTCTAAGGGCCTGTGAAAAATCCAACTTAAGTGCCAGCAATGACTACATATGTCGTACGATAGAAATTCCTCGACTGGGCCCTGAAATGTGTGTGTGTCGGGCCTGCGTTTACTCTAGGGGTGTCTCTAGATTGTGATGTGAAGTGCCCTTTGAGGCCCCTGATGAGAGCCACGGGGCAGAGCTGAGCCACGCAGCTGCACGCGGGCCGCCCTCTCCGCCCAGAGCTGCACAGGTAGCTTTCATGATGGACGGACGGTCTGCCTCTTTGCCTGGAATAGCGCATCTTCTGGAACCCTGAAATGTGATCCCGGAGCCCCTTTTTAGTCCCTCTGAGCTGAGCTGCTGATGGAATTAGACACTTAGCTGAGGGAGCCGTCCTTCCTGTGTTGGAAACAAAGTGTTTTCTTCTGTTATTGTTGATCTGGCCAATGTTCCTTGCACAACACTGTGTGCCGAGAAAGTGCAGGCAAGCCCGAGACAGATGCAGAACAGAGCAGGAGGAGGTGGTGTCAGAGCCCAGCAAACTCCATTACACACTCCCGATGGAGGCCAGCTATGTTTTAATTTTGTAACACTTACAAAGACAGCGTATGATAAACAACTTAATAGAATAAACATGAGTTCACATACTCTGCTGGTCAACACACACTTTTTTCTTTTACAAAATAGTTTTCTTAATTATGAAGTCCTTCAGACAGGAACTAGAGGGCAAAACACCTGTGCACTGAAGATCTTCATTTAACAAATGTTAACGCCTGCCTTGTGGCCGTCAGATTTAAAAAAAAAAAAAATAGATACAGTTTGTTTCCCTGCTCTCATTCTCCCAACTCCTTCTCTCCATAGAACTGGCCACTCTCAAGTTGGTACATACCTTTCTCATCCAGACTTTTGGTTTTTAGGAAGTTTCTGTGTCATCATAAAAATAGACATTTTTGTTCAATGTACTTGAAACTTTATATAAATGGTATTAACTTCACTTACCATTTTGCAGCTTGATTTTGTCCCTTAACAAAAGGGGACAAAGATTTATTCAAGATGTGGTTCAAATATGTTTATTAAATGCCATCATTCTGTTCCATCATATCAATAGGTCTCATTTTATTTACTTATTCTCTTGATAGGTATTGAAATTGATTACAGTGTTTTGTTATTTCAAAAAAAAAGTTGCCCAAAAAAACCCCTAGTTTTTGCTTTTCTTGTTTTTGTATGTGTTTGTACGTGTGTTTGCTTTCTAGTTTACTAATGCCTGCTAAGGTTTTCACTTTCTACTTTTCTTTTTAGACATCCTCATCAATTTTTTCTTTGCCCATTGTATAGAGAAAAGTCCTCTGTCTCCTCTCAGCTCTGCTCACGTTGAACGCTGCTGTCGCCACCAGATGTGTGGGTGGTTTTCCCACAGACACCAGCCAGGTGTCCTACAGTTCAGTCCCATTCTGACTCTGTCTACTTGAGTCAGCATCAAGACCCCACAGGTGAAGGTCTCCATCTCACAAGCCTGCTCCCGACCCCACCACACACTTCAGACACTGGTCTTAAGCCTGGGTTATGGCCTGTGCTTCTGACCAACTGCCTATAAATCAGAGGGATAAAACATAGGAGATCAGACATACCAAAAATTTAACTGGCAAGAAATTTTGGTTTCTCATTTTGCAAAAACATATTTACTTTCAAGATTATTAGAGGCTTGAAAGGTAATTTTATATATGGTTTCCTAATGTGCCTTCCAAAACCCACTAACTATTGATTATAATAGTTTTGATTTCAGTAGTTAAAGATAGTCCACAGTGATGGACCTAGAGATGATCATACTAAGTGAAGTAAGTCAGAGAAAGACAGATATCATATGTTCTCACTTACATGTGGAATCTAAAAAAAAAATGACACAAATGAACTTATTTACCAAACAGAAAGAGACTCACAGACATAGAAAAACTTACGGTTACCAAGTCGGGATAGGTAGGGGGAGGGACAAATTAGGAGTCTGGGATTAGCAGATACAAGCTACTGTACATAAAATAGATAAACAACAAGGTTCTACTGTATAGCACAGGGAATTATGTTCAGCATCTTATAATAGCCAATAATGAAAAAGAATACATATGTATAACTGAATCACCAGAAACTAACACAACATTGTAAATCAACTGTACTTCAATTAAAAAGTAAGTAAATATTATACCATTAAAGTTAAAAAAAAAAAAAAAGGTGGCCCACGGCATCTCCTTTGGGATGAAACTGAGCACTATTTTACATACCAAGGAGTTGTAATGGCTCACTTTGCTGACAGGTGTTCCTCTGGGAAGGAGTGTGGCGTTCCAGGAACAGGAGCAAGAGTCTCACACCTGGCTGCAGACTCTTCCCATCAGTGATGAGGCTGGAGTTGAACTAGGATTTTCCTCACAAGCTAAATGGGAATATTAATTTAAAAGCTACGCACACCTGGTTGCATTGCCAAGAGAGAAACTGTCCTGGGCTTTTGGGCAGAGATGCAGAGTTTATTCTCCAATTCGGTGGCTGAAGCAGGTGGATACCATGTGCAGGGACAAGGCTCTTGGGCTGAGAGGCACATGTCTTCCCAGATTCCTGTATTAACATACATCAGGGGAACTTCTGAGGTCCCTCAGCATAGACAAAGTGGGTAGTAGTCTCTGCTGGTAAACATTTGAAAGATAAGTTTATTTTACACACTGAATGTTCATATTCACCCGGTCCAGCACCCAGTTCCCAAGAATTTTAAGACTACCCTACTTCAGTGCTCTTCCAGGACTATACATGTTTTAAAAGAGAGCTCTGCATACTCACAGGTTCTTTCTTGAATTGAAATATAGTTGATGTACAATATTCTGTAAGTTACAGGTGTACGATACAGTGATTCACAATTTTTAATGGTTATACTCCATTTACAGTTATTATAAAGTACTGCTTATATTCCCTGTGTTGCGCATTATATCCTTGTGTCTTACTTCATTTGCGTCTCTTAATCCCTTACCCTTATATTTCTCCTCCCTCTCCCCTTTCCCTACCGGTAACCACTAGTTTGTTATCTCTATCTGTGAGTCGGCTTCTTTTTTCATACTCACATGTTCTTGGTTGGAGCATAAATTGGTACAGCTTTAGAGAAGGTGGTGTGGAATTTTCAGTCACATATTGAAATATACTTATCCTTTGACCTCTAATTCCACCCCTAGATAGAAGTAAAACATTGGACGACCCAAATGACCATCAGTGGAGAACAAGTTAAATAAAATACGTTTCAGCCATACATTGCAACAAAGGAGGCAGCTTAAAATATACTAATTATAGAAAGACTTCATTTGTTAAATGAATGAAACAAGCTACAACAGTGTATGCTGGCATTTGTATAATGAAGAGTGTATATATATGTTTGAAAATATGAAAAATTGGCCACAGTGGTTATCTCATAAAAAAAGAACCGTGTGACTGCTAGACAGAAGAAGAAAGGATATTTATACATTCCATATATTATTCAAATGTGCTTTGATTTCCTAATATCTGTTGATATTTTAGATATATTTGTTAATTTGTAATTTAATTCTATTTTGGACAGAAAATATTTTGTGTAAAATTTAAATCTCTTGGAATTTATTGAACTTTGTTTTATATACCAGCACATATGATCTATTTTAGCAAACATCCCCTGTGTTGGGAATTTCGCTCTGTAACTATCAATTTAGGTAAGGGTGATTAATAATGTAGTTCAGGTATCTCCTAGTCCCTCCTGATTTTTTTGTCTAGTTGTTCTGTCAGTTACTGAGAGTGGTTTCAAATTCTCCAACTACAATTGTGGGTTTCGCTATTTCTCCCTTTAGTTTTCTCTGTTTTTGCTTTGATTAATAAGGAAGGCAAAATCCTAAATGTGTATTTTGAAATCAGGTGCATACACATTTAGGATTTTGCCTTCCTGCTTAATTAACATTATGAAATGATAAAATTCTCTTTTTCTTGAAGTCTACTTTGATATCATAGACACATTAGCTTTTTATTGCGTGGAATAATTTTTCCATCCTTTTACTTCCAATCAGTGTTTTCATATTCAAAGTGTGCCTCATGTAGGCAGCATATAATTGGATTTTGCTTTTTAAAAAGTCAGATCTTAGAGTCTCTGCCTTTTTAGTTATTGTTTGGTGTGTGTACATTAAATACAATTACTGATATATCTGTATGCACATCACCATTTTGTGATTTGTTTTTTACTTATACCATCATTTTGCTGTTTTCCTTTGTTCCCCCTTCCATCTGTGTCTAAAAGATAATCTCAGTTTCAGAGTACTTCCTGAGGAATGGGACGACAGAATGTGTTGCCACAGCACCGCTTCTTGAACATTTTATTGCAAATATACTGTCTCGACGTCCCAGGATGGCCCAATTTTAACGTAGAGTGACTGGTTCCTTTTTCCTATTTTTCTGTTTCCCTTTCTTCATATATATTACATGGACGCCAGAGTCATTTACCATTGGCATCATATCTTGATGCTACAGTTTGTTTCTCCTGCTGATGCTGTTACTATAACTATTAGCATCATCATCAAAATGGGACCAGCTCCAGGATGATTTTGAGCCTCTCCAGTTTGAAGGGTTTTGGTTTGAGCCATGTGTGGGATCCTAAAGTCAAAACTGGTCTCTGCTGAAATGAGAAAACTCCACCTTGGCTGCTGGAGAGCTGTTGCTATGGTCATAGGTGGACTTTGTCTCCAGTCTCTCAAAAAGCAGGAAAGTGAGAAAAATCAGAATTTTGGATTCACAAAGCTCTTATATGGTTCAGGTCTGCCTATCTAAGTTTCAGAAGGAAGTAACACCCTGACAGTATTTACCTGCTTTTATTTTTTGAAATATCCACTCCCCCCACCCCCACTTCACTGAGCTCCCTCCAGTTTTGTCAGCTTCTATTTCTGCATAATTTACTGAGATTTAAAAGTTTTGAAGACCTATTCCTAAAAGAATATTGCTTGAGCATAAAATTTAAAAGAGCAAAATAGGAAGACAGGATTTTAAGAACAGCCATATTTTTTGTCTCTGCATATCCCAGAAACACAAGATTGTCACATAAGAAACACAAGTAAGCGATTTTTCTCTGAGACCAATAACAATAACAAAAATCCCTTAAAACAGCAAAAAATTAAATGGGTTACAATTAAGGAAATATTTTAAACAAAATCCTGCTATTAATCTAAATGCTGACGATGTTTTTGTCCTGTTTATAATGGTTTTGGATTGAAAAGACTCAAAGAGAATGACTCAGAGTAAAATTAAAACTTGTTAGTTGTATCATTTTCGTCTGTAATCTCCTGAGCAGAGGTGCAATCTGGTTGGCTCCTGTAATTGCCATACTAGTATGAGAAACAAAAGAGGTTTTATGCAAACAGACAGTTGCAACTTAGCTAATGTTATCCTAGAACATTATATAAACTCAAATATTTGTTGCAAGATTTAATTGATTGGAAAATACTAGCATAAAACTTAATGACATTTATTTTAAAATAAAATTAGGTGAAATTTATTTTTAAATTACACATACAACATAAAGTCATTTTAGGAAAATTAGGAACTTTAGATAACCAAGGAATATAAATATATAAGAGCAAGCTTACATATTACTGATTCCCATTCTAGACCCCAAAACCACTCTCAAAAGAAATAATATTTGGGGATGGGGGTAAAAGAAGACAAGTCTTGAATTTAGGAAAATGCCAATTACCTTGTATAAACATCATGGAATGCCTGCTGCATACATTACAGTTTGGACTGAGTGAAGGAAGCCATGGAGAGTCACATGTCATTTCCTTTTCTGAAAAAGCAGTACCGTATTTCTAGAAGTAAGAAAAGGGGATTCTGGAAGTGGCGGTGGAGTTGGGGGTGGGAGAGGCAACACTTACAGGACCAGGTCTGGAGCCCTGGTGGGTCATCGGAGAGGCTGGCACACGGTGGTCCCACCTTCCTGCTGCAGATGGTGGAGAAGTGAGAATCTACAAACGGAGGATGGAAAGAAAAGCAGGTGGCTCTTCCCCACTGCTTTCCTATCATCTGGTGTCTTCTTAAAAGGGCATGGGCTCCTTCCTGTTTGGAGATGTCCCCAGTCTTCAGGGGCTGAGTTGTTAAGATAAAAAATAGACCAAAGAAGAAACTGGGTCCAAACTTACTTGGGGTTATTTCCACAGTTTTGGACCAGCAGTAGTAAAGGGAAGAGGAGCTATGAATGCCCTCACCACACAGAAAGCTGATGCTCACTGTGGTTTTATTTTTTATTTTTAATCATTAAAATTCTTGATAATATGGCTGGTTAACACTACTGCAGAGAAATACATGGAAATCACAGTGCTGTCTCCTTAGGAAGCCATCACACACCTCTAAGATGCTATGCTGCCCCAGGAACAGGATTCTCGGAAACCAAACGAGTGTAACAAACAATAATAATAACGTTAAAAACAAAAACGAAGTTGCGAAAAGGAAAGTGCCCGGGCTGTTTGGCCCATGACACCCACATTCCTCTTGTGTGCCTCAGACAGTTGAGTGGTCCATGGATAGCAACATAAATCTTCATCTTTCTGCTTGTTTTTTTAATGTAAACATTTAATTTTTGAACATGTAATACATATACATGTTTTAAAAAATTCACAAAGTATAAAGATCATTTGAATAACCAGAAATAATCCCTTTTCCTTTTTATTTTTTAATTAGAAATTAATATGTGCTTCTTGTAACAGATATATAGGAGTGATCAAAGAGAAAAGTGAAAGTTGAGTTGCATCAGTTTTCGCTTGCTGCTGTAACACATTACCACAAACTTGGTGGATTAAAACAACACAAATTAATTTTTTCTGGGGCCAGAAGTCTGAAATATATTAGTCTCCCCATCTCCAGATCCCCAGGGATTCTGGTTTAATTGGTCTGGGCTGTTGGCCTGAGTGTCAGCATTTTCAAAGCTTGCCAAGTGATTCTAACGTGCAAAAGTCCTGACGTGAAGGTGCTGCTTGGTGACAAAAGTGGGTGGTTAATTTGTTTTGATTCCTGGAACTTCTACCCTAAGGCTCATTCCTGCCTATTCTTTGCACTCACTCAGGATATAACTTTTCCCAGAATTAAAGAAACATGGAAGACTTCAGATGACAAAGGTTCCTGAAGTTTCAGAGAGAAAAGAAGTCTAGACATACAACAGTGTAATTTAGATCCAGGGTGTGGGCGCCTGCAGGGTCTTAAGCCCTTTCCTAACATCCATTATAAGATACCCCCGGGGCAGTATGATTTCATTAGCCAAAATAATGATATATTTGTGGAGCATAATTATCTCAAAAGAAAAATGCCATGTCCATCGCCAGATGACTGGATAAAGAAGTGGAATATATACACAATGGAATACTATTCAGCCATGAAAGAGTAAAGTAATGCCATTTGCAGCCTTATGGATGGACCTAGAGACTGTCATTCTAAATGAAGTCAGAAAGAGAAAGAAAAATACCATTCACTATCATTCATTTGTGGAATCTAAAAAAATAAACAAACAAAAAAAAACCACACACAAATGAACTTATCTACAAAACAGAAATCGTCTCACAGACATAGAGAACAAACTTATGCTTACCAGGGGGTAAAGGGGGTGGGAAGGGATAAATTGGGAGTTTGAAATTTGTACCTCTTGGGGAGTGATGGAAATGTTAGCTATCTTGATTGTGGTGGTGGTTTCTTTGGTGTATAAAATTCATTAGTGTACAAAATTCATCAAATTGTATATCTGAAATATGTGTAGTTTCCTGTACAGGAATCATACCACAATAAAGGTGTTAAAAAATAAAATAGCAAACCAGTAATTCCTGAGAGTATTAGAACCAAACAGACCAAGATATTTAAATACGTGTAATGAATATATGCATAAATGGGCAGTACAGGCAGTATGAAAAGAAACACAAAAACATAAAAACAACCTAATATAAATATCAGGTACGAAAAGAAAATCATTGAAATAAGAAACATAACAGATGGTATAAATAATAGAATGGATACAGCTGAAGAACCGACTGATGAGCTAAAACAGATTGAAAAACTCTCCCAAGAAGAAAACAGAAATAGACAAAGAAATAGAAAATAGAAAAGTTAAAATGTATGGAGGTAGACGTGCTCAATTCTACAGATGAATGATTCTAGAGGGAGAGAAAAATAATAATGAAGAATGTGTGCAGAGAAACAATGTATAACTTTTCCCAGAATTAAAGAAACATGAAAGACTTCAGATGACAAAGGCTCCTGAAGTTTCAGAGAGAAAAGTCTAGACATACAGCAGTGTAATTTAAGAACAGCAAAGACAAATAAAATTTTTCTATCTTACAAAGAAAAACAGGCGACCTTCAAACAAATAAAAGTTATTTTTCTCCTCATTAGAAACAGATGCAGGAAGACAGTAAAGTTTCAAAGAGAAGGACAAAACTTTGAGTGTAGAACTTTATATCCTATGAAATTTCCATTTCTGTGTCAGACCTTAATTAAATTAATTTCAGACATACAAGCCCTCAAAAGGGTCATTACACAAAGATCCACAAATGGTTTTTGAGAAAGTCTTCAAATATGAAGAGGAACAAATCTAGAAGATGGTACAAATAGATGTGGAAAGTTAGAATATCAAGTAACTGTGCAAAAATAACACTATCATAAAACAGAATACAAGTAAAAAGACAAGCAAAATGAAGAGAGAAATTTTATGCATAATAACCCAGGATTTATATTTTAAGAGATATCACAAGATCAGGATGACAGGGTGTGAAAGAGACAGGAACATGAAAATGTGTTTGAAGTCCTCATCTTGCAAGGAGGAGGTTGTGGGATGAATTTTGTCCCACAAAAGTTCAAATCCTAACTCCTAGGACCTACGGATGTGACCTTATTTGGAAGTAGGATCTTTGTGGATGTCCTCAAGTTAAGATGAGGTCATGCTCAATTAGGATGGGCCCTAAAAAGTGATTGCTGCCCTTGTTAAGAAGGAAAGATTTGGAGGCAGACACACAGAAACATGGGGAGGGGGGCCACGTGAGATGAACCACAGATTGGATGATGCAGCTACAAACCAGGAACTCCAAGGATTAGGGCAACCCCCAGAGCCCGGAGGGAGGGGCAGGGGCAGATTCTCCCCCGGAGTCTCTGGGGGTGGGGGTGTCGCCCTGCCGACGCCTTGGTTTCAGACTCCCAGCCTCCAGAACTGTGTGACAGTATTTGTCTATTGTTCTAAGCCATCCAGTTTGTGGTACTTTGTTATGGCAGCCCCACAAAAAAAAATATGGAGGGAGATATGGGTATCAAGTTAAAAGAACAAAAAAAATAAAACTGAGAAGCAAAAAGAGTATAGAAAACAGAAGGAAACAGAATGTCAATATAAATGAACTAAACTTGCCAATGGAAAAAGAGAGATTGATAGAATGGATTTTTTAAAAATCAGCTATATGCTGATTTATAAGGCAGACCTAAACACATAGGCTGTAGAGTTGTTAAGTGTGCTTATGAAAATATCTGGGGCAGAGGAGGGGACAGCTCAGTGGTAGAGCATGTGCTTAGCATGCATGAGGTCCTGGGTTCAATCTCCAGCACCTCTATGTAAATATATAAATAAATATCTAATTACCTCCCCTCCCCCCAAAAAAAGAAAAAAAAATTTTTTTAATCTAGAGAAATTTGTAAAAATAGATATTGATTTAAAAAAAACTACTAGAGAGAAAAACTTGATTCATTCGAAAGAAGAGTGGAGGTGGAAAATCATTGAAAAGGCGGGAGAAGAGAATGTACAGAATAACATGGGAGGAATAATGGTAAATGCTACCTGCTGATACAATAACTGTAAAGGTACTATATACTCTCTAGGTAAAAGACAAAGATTACCAGATTAAACTTAAAAAATTCAGCTATATTTAATTTTTAAAAGATACACTTAAAGCATAAGAACTCAAAGGTTAAAAGATCAAAATAGAAAAAGATATATTCACTGAAAGAAAGATCGTGTTGCTGTGTTCATACCAGAGGCAAAATATTTCAAGGCAAAATTCAGTAATAAAGAGGTTTCCTGCATAATGATAAAAGATTCAGTTAACTAGGAAAATAGAACGCCCTGTATGCTTCTATGCACTTAATATCATAGCCTCAAAATATGTGAAGCACATATTGAGCAGTATTAACAGAAATTAACAACCCAACATGATAGCAGGGGATTCTTACTCTCATTTTTCAATATTTCATAATATATTGATTTATTCCTTCAGCAAATACTTATTGATCACCTCCTACATAGCAGCACTGAGAATACAACAGCAAATAAAATGGGCAAAAATCCTTACTTTCAAGGAACTTTGATTCTGAGGCTCAATAAAGCAGCCAAAAAATTAGTAAGGACACGGAACATCTGAACAGCACAATAAACAATCTTTATCCAATGGACACATGTAGAACATTGTTTTAAATCACATGCAAAACATTTATGAAAACTGACAGTGTGCTAGGCAACAGAGTCAACACACACACACACATACACACAATTTAAGGATTAATATCATATAGACCATGTTTTCTGACCGCTATGTATTAAATTAGAAATCAAAACTAAAACTATAGGAAAGATTTTTGCATCATTTAGTAAAGCTAAGGATGTGCGTATTCTTTGACCCTGTAATTATACTCTTAGATTCCTATCTTTGAGAAAATCTGACACATGTGAATGACAAGATACGTACAAAAATGTCATAGAAGCTATACTTTAAAAAAAAAAACTATTGGAAACAGTTTGTCTGGAAACAAATGTTCACCTGCAAAAGATAGATCAAAAACAATTGTGGTCTAGTCAGCAACAAACACTTAGGAACTACACTTGCATGCATCCATATAGATGCAAATCTCAAAAGATTATTTTCATGTTATTTCTTCTAGACCTAGCTTGAAGTTTTGTACTTACTATGGAGTGGTATTGCTTCATGCTGCATGCATATGTGGTGAGAGGGAAAGAAAAGCAAGGGGGTGGTTAGACCCAGAATTCAGGATTGTAGGAAGGGGTAAGATCAGGGAGGTACTCACAGAGGACTGATGATATTTTCATCTTCTTACCTGGATGCCGGCTTCAAGGTACGGTAAGAAGAATTTTAAGATGGCCCCGACGATCTCTGTCCCCTAGTGTTACACCTGTGATTATGTCACTTAGTATTGCAAAAGGGATTTAACAGATCTAACTAAGGTACTAATCAGTTGATTTTGAGTTACTCAAAAGGGAGACTGTCTAGGTGATCTCACCTGATCACTTAAACTCTTTCAAAGCAGAGCATTTTCTCCAGCTAGTTGCAGAAAAGGAAGTCAGATTCAAAGCATGAGAAGGATTTGATGGACATGCCATTGCTGGCTTGACGATAGAGGAGCCAAGTGTGAAAAAAGTTAGGACTTCAAATGATAAATGCGGGAGAGGGTGTGGAGAAAAGGGAACCCTCCTACACTGTTGGTGGGAATGTAGTCTGGCGCAGCCATTGTGGAAAACAGTATGGAGATTCCTCAAAAAACTAAAAATAGACTTACCATATGGCCTAGCAATCCCATTTCTGGGTATATATCCAGAGGGAACTCTAATGCAAAAAGATACATCCACCCCAATGTTCACAGCAGCACTACATACAATAGCCAGGACATGGAAGCAACATAAATGTCCATCGACACATGACTGAATAAAGAAGTTGTGGTACATTTATACAATGGAATACTACTCTGTGATAAAAATATAAATAAAATAATGCCATTTGTAGCAACATGGATGGACCTAGAGATTGTCATTTTAAGTAAAGTAAGCCAGAAACAGAAAGAAAAATACCATATGATATCACTCATATGTGGTATCTAAAAAACCAAAAAGAGGCCACTATGAACTCATCTACAAAACAGAAACAGATTTGCAGACCTGGTAAACAATCTTACGGTTATCGGGGAAAGGGGGGTAGGAGGGGATAAATTTGGGAGTCTGAGATTTACAAATGTTAGCCACTATGCATAAAAATAGATTTTAAAAAAGTTCCTTTTGTATAGCACAGGGAACTATGTTCAGTGTCTTGTAATAACTTTTAATGGAAAAAATATGAAAATGAATATATGTATGCAAATGCATGACTGGGACATTGTGCTGTGCACTAGAGAATGACACATTGTAATTGACTACACTTCAGTTTTTTTTAAAAAAGTGAAGACTTAAGTCCTACCATTGCAAGAAACTGAATTTTGCCAACAAGAATGAGCTTGGAAGCTGATTCTCCCCCAGACTCTCCAATGAGAATTCAGCCTGGCTGTCACCTTGATTTCATCCCTGCGATGACCTCAGCGGAGAGTCCTGTCCCATTATGCTGATCTTCCATACACAACTGTCAGTTAATTAAAGGACCTTGTTTTAAGTGGCAGAGTTTATGGTAATGTGCTGTAAAGCAATAGGAAACTAATATATACCAGCTTTTATATCGTTGGAGTTGTACATTTTACATGTTATAAATATTCCTCAGTGTGATTTCATTATTTAATAATTTTTATTTACAGAATTTTTAAAAAATTTTATTTTTGAGCCATTTAATTGACATATAGCACTATGTAAGTGTAAGGTGTACAAAGTGTTGACTTGATACATTTTTATATTAAAGAGAAAGCAATTGATTCTCTTGACTTCCGTGGGCCTTTTGAACAATGCAGATGCAAAAATGGTGGGTGGGGGGGTGGTTGTGTGTGAAGAGAATGTAAAGATTTGGCCTCTATAATAATGCCAGCATGTCTTAAAGACAAATCATGGGTTACAGGCCGTGCCCAAGACCTTTTTATGATAAGTCTTTTATTAGATTGCATAAAGTTACAGAGCAAAGGTTTTAACACTGGGCCAAAGAATGCAGACAGCTATTTATGGAGGCCGAGGATTTGGGAAATGATTCAGTCCTGTTTATTCTATGTAATGATGTTATTGTTGCACTAAACATAGGGGTTGTAAAGTAATTCTATATGTTAGTTTAAGTGTGTAAATATTTCTGTTATGGCACCCTTATGTACACTGACCATGGGTATTTTATTTCATAGTGCACTTGAATTAAACCCTTATAACCAAAGAAGGCATTTGAACCTGGGGTATAACTGGCATGGCTGCCTGTATCCTGAATCCATCAAGCATGCAATTATGACTAATAATACACATGAAGTAGGAGTAAGAAATCCTGCAGCCTTAAGGCAGCAACCCTACTGACTCTAAAAGACGTTTTAACAGATTTTAACAGATGTGAGATGAATGGCATGAAATAAATGAAGCTTAATGTGAATAATCAGCCACAAGGTGGCATTTGAATACTGAAGTTTTTGAAGTTTGGGACAGTATCGTGGCTTGAACACATGTGTATATTACCCTTTTCCCTCCCTGTCACTTTTCCTCATATCACCATGTGATAAGAGTACCAGCTTTATTTTCTCTGTAGCCAAACAGCCATAAAACATCTTATTTATTTTTTGACTTGTTTTTTTTTAATCTCTTGTGATGGAAAATTTTGTGTGTCAATTTGACTGGGTCATGAGGTGTCCAGATTTTTGGTCACTCATTATTTTGGATATTTCTGTGGGGGTGTTTTTGGCTGAGATTAATATTTAGACTGATAGACTAAATAAAGCAGATTGCAGTATAAACTTGTTGTTTATTATATATATATTATTTATATATTCTACTTCAATAAAAAATAAATGTACAAAAAATATGGCACATTGCTCTCTATAATGTGGGTGGGCCTCGTCCAATCAGTTGAAGACCCAAATAAGGCTGATCCTTCTTTGTATGAGACAGTTCTCCTGCCTGATGGCCTCCAAACTGGCACTTGGGCTCCTCCTGGTCCTGCAGCAGCCTACATGTATTCAGACTCAAACTGGCTCTGCAGATTTTAGACTTTTCAGCCTCCATAATTCCATGAGCCAGTTCCTCATAATAAATATCTGTCTGTCTGTTGATCTGTCTTACTGGTTCTGTTTCTCTGGAGAATCCTGACTGTCTCTCAATTTACTGTTGACTAACTCCCCACTGTAATGAAAGTTCTGGAAAGGCAGGAACTTTGTCTTGCTGCTGTTACACCCATTATGTCCAGACTGACTCGGTAATTGTGCCAACAATTATTTCTTGAATCAAAGTATCTTGGTGGGTGATTCATTTAGATATTCTGGGGGTGGCCCTGAAGGGGAACAAATATGCCAGCTTCAGAAAACAGCATCTACTTGGGTGGGTATTGAATCAGTGTCACAATGATAGGAAAAGTAAAATAAAAGAAAATTTGAAGAGTCAAGGCATATTATTACTAAATGGGGAAGTTTATGTAAACACTGCTAAATGGAAGGTATAATCTATTTATGAGATTTAAGTATTGTCTATAGGTATTGGGAGTTTATATATATTGACAACAAAATTTGAGACTCTCCTGCTGAAGTTCTGGCCAGCACCAAAGTCTGCAATCACATGTTTCTGTTGCTCTGGAGATCCTCAGTCTTGCCTACGCCATTCAGCTGAAAGCAAACTGTAAAGGTATCAGCATCCATTATGATTCCACATTTCAGTTGTCTTTCTTAGGAAGAGATGGAAGGGATGGAAATCAAGGGAGTGAATGCAAGGGAACTTTGTGAACGTTTTGTTGGTGGTGGTTGAAACTATGACTGAGTTGAGGGGACCGTGTGGCCTGTTTGTGAGCTGCAAGTTCTGTTACAAATCACCATGTCTTCGTGCAGCATTACTACTAAGTCCTCCGTTGTAAGCCATCTTACAAAGATTTTTTTTTAATCAAATGAGAAACGTATCCTGTGTAACTGACTCATGTAGTACGCTGAATGGGGGTGGGACACAATCAGAAAACAGCACCATTTTTTCTCACTGCCTTTAAGCACACTCTTTTCAACCATCCTTTCTCTGCTCATCAACTCAGTTCCATGCTTTTCAGTTCCTTTCAGCCGTGAGAAGTGTCACATTTTCAGATGTTAGAATACAGTCTAGTAGAACACAAAACGTCAAGCTCACCTCGGGTTCCCAGCATCGCCTCCCCTTCCTCTCCAGCCCCTAAGGCTGGGTTCAGGAACCTGCAGTGGGGTCGGGGTTGGGGCTGTGCTTTCGCTAACACTCCACCTTGATCTCACACTTCTGCTCCCCTCACTGGTGTTCTCCTCAGTGGGGGGGACGAGGAAAGAGGAGAAATGGTGAGAAGGAAAGGGAACGTGTTCTTGTCACACAGACAGTGCTGTTTATAGTTCTCTCTGCAGAATCAAATTGTCCTCTGTCATGATGACCTCCAAATGCTGGCTTTTGGGGGGCTTATATTTCTCAGAGAAGCCCAGGAGGGACCTCTGCCCTGTATTTTATCCTGATGCTCTCTGGCTGGCCCCTTTCATCTTCCTCCTATTTCCTGCTTGCCTGGAATATCACCCTGCCTCTTTCTTCGAGGTCTTCTCATCCAGCCCAGAACCCCTTTGGGTGTGGTCCTTCCAAGATGGCTCTTGCCCAGGTGTCTGCCAAGCATCCTATGGGATCCCCAGCAGTGAGAGTGCAGACTGCTGCCCACTGCAGCCTCCCATCATCTGTGCACAGTGCAGACTGCTCCAGAATGCCTCCTGCCTTCAGACTCTCCCAGTCTCTTTGAGTGTTTCTCCATGGAGCCACCCTCAGCTGGTTTGGGGTGGGGCACAATCTCTCCCTTTCCCTGTGGAGGGACGGGCAGTGAAGTTGCATGCTGGCCACCTAGCAGTGCACCCAGAGGATGCTCCAAGACTGGGCTCCCTGACTGGCCTTTTCCCTTTGACCGAGCTCCAGCCGCACCCTGCTGAGCTTCAGCTCTGGGCCTCTCGCTGCCCCTGTCTCTGCCCACATCCTGGGAGGTGCCCTGGCAGTGGGTTTGTCTGTCTCACAGAACACAAGCTTGTGTGCCCAATGTATAGTGAAGCAAGCAAACAAACAACAAAAAACAAAACAAAAAAACAAAGTTTGGAGCAGAGACAGGTTTACTGCTGGGCTGAGCAAGGAGAACAGGTGGCTCCCGCCTAAGAAAGCCTGAGCTCCCCCAGGGGTTTCAGCCAAGCATTAAAAAAAAGTCATTGGAGGGTGGGCTGTCCCAGGGTCTGTGGTCAGCTGTGCACAGTTCTGATTAGTCGATGGTGACCAATCCTTAGGGACCAGAAGGTCTGGGGGCCACATGCTCATGATCATCAAGTAGTTAATTTCTTCCCTTTGGTGGTGGTTTTCTTAGAATCTGAAAAACTCAGGAAATCTGCATTAGATGCTATTATCCGGGTACTTCAGAGAGGAGCTACCACAGAGGGCCTGGGGGAGGGGTCTGTCCCGGGAAGGCCCCACAGGGTCCTGCTGGGTCGCACATGGTCATGTGACTTTCAACATTTGCACAGGTAAGATACTAATTTTTTAATAAGAGAATCCTCAAATTGTATACCCTTAGGCCCCACAAAAGCTGGTTACTCCATCTCCTGTGGGAAGATGCTCAGACTCAGGGAATTGTCCTATAACAAGCAAGACCAAGGATGGGAGGTTAAAATGGGATGAGTGCCCCATGACTCCCCGAATTGTCCTGTTCTGTCATTAAGGCTTAGAGGGCTCCAGCTGACTGCGGCTTAGCTTTGGTTAAAATTTGGGAAAGAGCACTTTTACTTGTCCTCAGTGCTCTGGTGACTTAGCAGCCAACTGGAACATATACTACCAATCTACCTATTTAGCTGTCTATCAATCCAGCTAAACTAAAAAATGAAATGGAAAGATACACCCAATTCAACAATTTCCTTTTCTCACTTAGCATATCAGACATTTCCTTGTCAGTATATGTAAATCTCTCTCATGCCACGGCTCATAAAAGTCTACCAGATGGTTAGTCCCTATTAGCTGACATTTGGACTGTTCTAATTTTTCTTTGTTATAAACATAACCACTATATATAAAAATGGGTAAAAAACAAATTTCTTCTGTATAGCACAGGGAACCATACTCAGTATCTTGTAATAACCTTTAATGAAAAAGAATAAGAAAATGAATATATGTATGTATATGCATGACTGGGACATTGTGCTGTGTGCCAGAAATTGACACATTGTAACTGACTGTACTTCAAGTTTTAAAAAAGAAAAAAAAAACCCACTTCTATGCAATTTTTACCGCCCCATGAGGCCACACCTATTTACACTCACAAAGACCATATGATAATGACCATTTTCTCACACCCTTGATAACATCGGATGCTCTAAGTCTTTTAATTTTGACCAAATGTATAAACCTCAGACTGTATTTCCTCCCTTTAGGTTGAAAAAATATATATTATAAATGAAATTGAGCATTTTGACATATGTGTATTGAACTTGAACTTTCATTTCTTGTAGTGTGAATGGATAGTTTTTCCTTTCCTGCCCTTCAAATTCCGACTCTGGAAGTCCCATTAGGTCAATGTTAGAACAGACTGAGTAGGATGTTTAACGCTCAAGGTTTTCAAGAGGCTGTCAAGTGGCATTAGCCCGGGGCAGGTTACTGCACTTAGAGTGGTTTGATCGGCAGACAAGGATGCTTTTTCAGGCAGATGAGCAGTTGTACAACGTCAGTGAGGACTGAGGTTACCTAGCGCAGTGGGTGTGTGCCTGGTGGTCCTTAGTGCAGTGGGTGTGTGCCTGGTGGTCCTCAGCCACAATGGACTTTCTAAAGGCAGGATGTATGAGAGGCTGGTTCAGCTTGCAGTCTGAGATGGATTGCACCCTTCCAGGGGACAGCCCAGTCTGCAGCTGCTGACCAACACTGACTCCACCCAAGCAGCGAGCATCATCCAGTGAGAGCAAAATCATTAGGGACGAAGAGGAATGTTAAACTTCCATTTCTTTGGATTTTTGACTCACAAGGGCAAAAGCTTTTGGATATTATCTTTTGGACTGTCACTTAAGAATTTGGGATTTTGATCTCTTTGGGATTTAATCTTCAAATTTTAATTTCTCAGGAGGAAATTCATAATGGGATAGGGTAGATATTCAAATTCGAAGCAACGTTATATTACTGGAAATTTACTATTTAACTTAAATAATAAGGGATTGGATACAAACACATAATGGATTATCTCCACATCCCTGAAGAATCTCTGACAGTATGGCTGGATGTAACCAGATTGGAAAACAGAAGACAGGGTGAGTTTTCAGCCTTGAGTACAGACTGGCCCAAAGAAAAGAACGAATATATTTAAATTATTCTAGACCATATTAAAGGATGCAAAGCTTGCTAATTAATTTTATGAAGTTGGCATAATATTAATACCAAAATCATATATAAAGACAACAGGTAAAGACAGACAGCCACTTCTTGTTGTTTGCAGTAATTTTCTATAAAGTTGCCACAACACTGAGTTAGTGAACACTGAACCACCACTCTTAGGGAAAATACATGGTGAGGTTCCTGCAAGCCTCTGGTCATAACACTTGGTCAAACGATCACTGCACAGCCTTGTTTTATGTGTGTTTATGTTTACAGACACCTTGTTTAATATATTAACATTGAACTCACAGCCAACTCACGCCCATAACTCACGCCTGAATGAGGCTTTCCTAATGCATAAATTTTCTCCCTACGGCTTGCACCTGGCACACTGGATGGAACTTCAGCATTAAGTTTAGGTGCCATTTTAAGCAGCAAAACCGGCAACAAAAAGCACAAAATTGCAAAAGCATTGCACTAAATATACCATGAGAAGGACACTTGTTTATAGAATGAACTGACACAAAAAGATCCAGCAATCCCACTCCTGGGGATATATCCAGAGAAAACTCTAATTAAATGCACCCCAATGTCCATAGCAGCACTATTTACAATAGCCAAGACATGGAAGTAACCTAAATGTCCATGGACAGATGACTGGATAAAGAAGATGTGGTGTATATCTGTGTGTATAGATATATAGGTATACTACTCAGTCATGAAAAAGAGTGAAATTGTGCCATATGCAGCAACATGGATGGACCTAGAGGTTATCATACTGAGTGAAGTAAGTCAGACAGAGAAAGACAAATATCATATGATATCACTTATATGTGGAATCTAAAAACAAATGATACAAATTCTATTTACAAACCCAAAACAGACTCACAGACATAGAAAACAAACTATGGATATCAAAGGGGAAAGGGCGGGGAGGGATAAATTAGAGGTTGGGGATTAACAGACACACATGACTATAGATAAAATAGATAAAAGGACCTACTGTATAGCACAAGGAACTATACTCAATTTCTTGTAATAATATACAATGGAAAAGAGTGTGAAAAGAAAAAAAATACATATATGTATATGTATAACTGAATCATTTTGCTGTATGCCTGAAACTAACATTGTAAATCAAGTACACTTCAATTTAAAAAAAAAAAAGGCAGAGCATTGCCTTCCTTGTTTAGCCTCAGCTGGGAACTTGTACATCAGAGGACTCAAAGGTTTTGCCACGTGGCACATCTCTGTGAATGATGGAGAAAGCACAGCTGGTGTTGACCTGGGATCACAAATACATTTGAGTAGGTGAGTTTGCAAATATGGAATCTGTGACCATTGAGGATTATTATTGCCTGCATGCAAAGTTTCACTCATCTTAGCAACACAGTTATAACTGTGAACTAAGAACCCAAATGAAGACAATTATAAAATAGTATTAGAGGGCATTAAACAAGATCTGAATAAATGGAAAGATCTTAATCCTAGATATTTCTGGATAGGAAGACTTAATCACGTAAGATGTAATTTCCAATCAGAATTCCCGTGGGCAGCTTTTTAACAGACAAAGTTTTTAAAGTTTTTGTGTTAAAATTGATATGGAAGAGTTACCCCAAATTTTTTAGAAAAAATAAGAGACAAAATTCACTATGAAAGTACGGTGAACAAAACAGTGTAGTGTAGGTACAGAAATAAAGAACAAAAACGAGAGAGAGAGTTTAGAAACAGACCTGTGGGGTTTAATGTATGACCTCATGGCATCTCAATTCACCAGAGGCTGCGGTGGTGTTTTGTGATGACATTGTCAAAATTGGCTTTACAAATCAGGAGAAAACAAACCAAGACCCGAACCTCACATAATATACACAAAAACGAATTTAAGATGGATGGATTAAAGGCCTTGAATTTTTTTTTCAATTGAAGTATAGTCAGTTTACAATGGTGTATCAGTTTCTGGGGTACAGCATAATGTTTCGGTCATACAAACACATACACACATTTGTTCTCATATTCTTTTTCATGACAGGTTACTGCAAGGTTAAATATAGTGCCCTGTGCCATACAGAGAAACTTGTTTATCTATTTTATAAGTCTTGATCTTTTTAACAGTAAATATGTATTTTTTTAATTTAAGATACATGTTTTATAACCTTTGGTGGTATAAACCAGAATCCATGAAGAGTTGACCTGAAAATTTTAAATTCTCTGTGTGTCAAAGGACAAGATTATGAGCAAAATTAAAAGACAAACAAGTCTGGGTCAAAAAATAAATAAATAAAAACATTTTTCACTTATGTGAAAAACCAAGTGTTAATGTTATTCAGCTTTTGCAGATGCATAAGAAAAAGAACGTAATATGAGTGAGAACAGGCATTCGCGGAAGAGAAAATACGAAACAACCAGTAGACATACCCAGGTATGCGCAGGCTCACACACAGAAATGCAAATAAAAAGAAAAATCAGATCACCTCATGCCCAGGAGAGCGGGGGAGGGAGAGGAGGAATCGCCTGTGATCAGACATGTGGGAAAGCAGGCCCTTGTATTAGCTTTTTTTCCTTTTAAAAATTTTTATTTTTTTTAATTGACATATGGTCAGTTTACAATTTTGTGTCAGTTTCTGGAGTACAGCATAATCTTTCAGTCATACATGTACATACATATATTCATTTTCATACTCTTTTCCATTATAGGTTACTACAAGATGCTGAGTGCAGTTTTCTGTGCTTTTCAGTAGAAACTTGCTATTTATTTTATACATAGTAGTTGGTATCTGCAAATGTCGGACTCCCAGTTTTTCCCTTTCCACCCCCTTTCCTCCCTGGCAACTTTATTCTTTGTTCTTGTAACTTTTGAAAATATATGACAATATTTATTAAAATATCAAATGTCTGTGTTTGTCCACACTCTTAACCCCATCACAGGGATTGTAGGAATCCATCTCCCAGAAATCAAAGCCCCATTTTAATTTACATTAACGTAGATTTGCTTACCTCTTGTGGCACTGCTCGTAATAGGAAAAGAAAATTGAAACAACTTGAGTGTCCCTCAGTAAAGTGTATCCATACCATGGAATAGTCTGCATCTATGAAAAAGAATGTCTGCAGACTTTTTCTTTAATGCAATGGCTTTTTTCCAAGATGATGTCTTTAGGACCTTGTGAGATCTTGCTCTAAATGTCTCTGGAAATTCCCAAGGCCTTGCAGCTCTGGCTGAGCTTCAGATAGGATAGTATTATGGAAAAATTGTGTTTGTGATCTGGTATTTAGTAGGAAAACAGGTGTCCCTCTCTGGGGCCACCCACACACTCCTGTTTATGTAGTTAACGGGTTCACAGCTTTTCTCCCCTCTCCCCACGATGGGCAGAGGAAATAGTATCACCCATCAACCAAACCGTTCTGGGTTTCAGTGGCCCCAGCGTGCGTTGCCTCAGACCCTTAGAAATATGACCACTTGGGTGGAACCACGTTAAAAAGTATTTTTGAAAAATGATCGAAGAAAACCCTGGGGGAGAGGGTAGGTGGGGATAAAAAAAAAAAAACACAGTGTGGGGTTTTCAATAACATCTTGAACTTATAACTCTGAAATGTTGTCTTTGAGCCATTAATGAGACCCACCCGTGGCCTGGATGCTGCACACGGAGGGGGAGGACCCCGGGTTTACTGTCCTGGGGGGCTCTGTCCTTCTCACCATGCTCTTGTTCCCTTTTGTGCTTGAAGATGACGTCTGGAGCGCCCATTGCTTATGTGACATTTCTCCTGGGAAAAACGCGTTTGGAAGTTCAAGTCATGCTTGACTATATGTCCCATGCCTGCCACTGCCACCTGTCGCCTGAGTAACTTTTGGGGACCCCTGCCTCTAGCCTGCCCTCCCCAGTGTGGGTTGATGAGAATCCTCCCAGAGCCTACACCTTTATGATCAGCCGTCCTACAGATTAGCAGAGGTGCACAGGCCCTAAAGGAAGTCGGAAATCTTAGTAATCACAGATTCCTAGGCTGGTAGAGACTTTCGAGGGGTTTGGGGGTTTTTTAATTTATTTTTTTAATCCACCCCCGTTTACAGACTGAAAGGAAATATGAATTCAAGAAGGGAAGACTAACTTGAAACTTCAGATGATCACTCTGGACCTGAGTGTCCTCCAGCCAGTGCCTCTCAGAATGCGGTCTGTAGACCAGTTGCTACAGATCATGGGAACTCGTTAAAAAATTGCAGATTTCACAGAGACTCCATTTCACTAGGTCTGGGATGAGACCCAGAAACTGGGATTTTTAAAGTCTCCCAGGCAATTTGCACCTTCTGCAAAGTGTAAGAAGCACTGGGCTCCGGCTACCTATGCAGAGGTCCTTCCCCTCTGCTGGGGGGGCCGGCTGGCAGGCACATCCGAAATTGTTAAGACAGCTGCGATTTAGAAGTTGAGCCCTTAAGCCACCCAAGACACCTTCGCAGGGTTGTTCTTCCTGATCATTTAAGGGACTGTGACTTCTAGTACTACGCAAATTAGAGCTGACACTTTGTCTTAGTTCTGTGCCTACATAAGCAAATCAGTGCTTCTGCCCATCGGGAGGGGTAGCGGTGCTCCTTGGGCTGAGGCCATTCGATCCTCTGTCCTTATGTGATTCTTTCTGCCTGCAGAAGGTGTGGGATGCTGGCACCTGGCAAAGCTGGGCGAGAACAGGCGAGAAGGGTGGATGTTTTTTGTGCAGAGAACTAGCAGATCTTAATCTTTTATATCTGATGGAAACCACAGACCTCCTCTCCAGAAGCATCTGCATACACAAACCTTTTAAAAATATTTTTATTTCTTATTTTTATTTATTTTTTCTTTTTTTGGGGTGGGCAAATTAGGTTTGTTTGTTTGTTTACTTAATGGAGACACTGGGAATTGAACCCAGGACCTCCTGCCTGCTAAGCACATGATCTGCCACTGAGCTCTACCTGCCGCGCCAACATACGCAAGCTTTTGCATAAATTTCTGAAGACACGAGAATCCCCTGAACCCAGATTTCAGATGCTGTGCTAAGGGAAGACCCTTTCTACCCACCAAAGGGATATTCCAGTAGACCAGGAATTTAAAAGAGCCAATTTTCAAGAAAACAATGGCCAGGGTAGCAGCAACAAATTTTGTAAAATGCTGAAAAGAGTTGAAACCGGATGATGGTTGTAAGAGGGCTCATAACTCTCTTTTGGGTATGATCATTTCTGTAGTAAAAAATGAAACAAAAATTAAATATCTAATTTTCTTCTATCCAATTTATCCATTTGGTGTCTCAGTTGCCAAGGGAATCTGGGATGCCAACTGGTCAGGAAGGACCAATCAAGTCATTGATAAAATACAATTCCCAAATTTTGCAGCTATAACAAAAAATAAACCTGTATTACACACCAAACAACAGGCTTCCAGTTGTAATTTATAACTTGTTCCACTTTCCATGGAGTGTAATATCAGTCAACTATTGCCACGCACATCCGCATAACACATCATCCCGAAATGTGGTATAAAAAAATAAGCTTTTATCCTGGATCATGTATCTGCTGGTCAGCTGGGGTAGCCTGGCTTCAAATTGTGGGCCTACAGGGGCAGCTTGGATGGTTTCAGCAGTTCAAGCATCTTCTAGGTGCTTCTCATTTTCTGGGGACTGTTCAGTTACCCAAGGCACATTCGTCTCATGATGGGAGCTCAAGAAAGCAGGTCTCTGCTTGTGTCACTTTGCTAATATCCTATTGGACAAAGCAAGTCATGTAGCGGAGCCCAAAGTCAAGGGAAGAAGAGCATTCCACCCAGAAAGAAGAACCGAAATTCACATGGCAAGGGGGCAGGATGTGGAGTGACCAATGACCTCTGTACCACAGGGCTAGCCCATTCCAGGAAAGGGAAAGATTACCTCCCATGGGTGAGTGGGAAGTGACCTCAGCCTCTGTTTCAGGCAGGTGTCCCTGCAAAAGGGCCCACAGGAGGCCCTCTCCCCAGTTCAGATTTCCCTTGGCTTTAGCAAGACGGTTTCCAACCCTGACTCTCCAATACTCTGAAATTTTTAAGAATATGAGAAAGAATATGTATTATATATATATGTGTAACTGAATCACTATGCTGTACACCGGAAACTAATACAACATTGTAAATCAACTGTACTTCAATTCAAAAATGAGAAAGAGACAAGTTTGTACTGTGTAGCACAGGGAACCATATTCAACATCTTGCAGTGACCTGTGGTAAAGAGGAATATGAGAACGAATGTATGTATGTTCATGTATGACTGAAGCATTGTGCTGTACACCAGAAACTGACACAGCATTGTAAAACTGACTGTACTTCAATAAAAACATATCTTCAAAAAATGAGAAAAAAAATTAAAAAAAATAAACTATTAAAATTATTATTTCTGCAGTGAGATGGTTATACCATATAAAATCCAAAAGGCTGTCAAATTGGATCCAGTCACCTAAGGGATAAATAAGCACATTAAGAGGCTGGATGTGGATATGAAAACCCGCAGGTCTGTGTTATCAGGGAGCTGTAAGAAGTTTGAATGGACCAGCTTACATCTACCAAGAAGCTCAAAATCTTACCCTCCCTTGTTAATAGACGTTGTGAGAAGTTCACTCTCCTTTGATAAAGTTGCTTTTCTTTAAGTCTAGATAAAAAAAGGCTCAAAGCTTTAACCCTGAAATTAAGGTGAAAGGTGTGTGTGTATATATATATATACATATATTTCTTTTTCTTTTTCTTTTTCTCTTCTTCAACCTGTTCCAGTTAATGAAAAGATTTTTAGTCACTAGGAGGCTAAGCCCCTCAGAAAAATCCCCTCAGAAAAAAAAAATAGAGCAATTTTCTTTTTAGGACTTGCTATTAGAGACGTCCATACCCAATAAATTCTTAAATTTAGACAAACATCCACGCAAAGAAATAGCTATCATTATCCTCTAATGTGGAACATAAGGGTTGTTTGTCTCATCCATTTAGGGTAAAGCTATAGTAAAAGTGGACCCATCTCTCCGTCTCTCTGTGGATCCAAATCTCTGCAGTGTGATTTAGAAGTGACTTCTTCCCACCAAGACGTGGAGCCTGTTTTGACATCTCTCTTTTTTTTTTTTTAATTTAAGTACAATCAGTTACAATGTATCTATCTCTGGTGTGCAGCACAATGTCCCAGTCATGGATATACATATATATATATATATATTTGTTTTCATAGTTTTTCCAATAAAGGTTATTAAAAGATATTGAACATAGTTCCCATACTATACAGAAGAAACTTTTTAAAAAATCTATTTTTATACATAGTGGCTAACATTTGTAAATCTCAAACTCCCAAATTTATCCCCTCCCATACCCTTTCCACAGTAACCATAAGATTGTTTACCAGGTCTGCAAGTCTGTTTCTGTTCTGTAGATGAGTTCATAGTGTCTCTTTTTTTTTTTGATACCACATATGAATGATATCATACAGTATTTTTCTTTCTGTTTCTGGCTTACTTTACTTAAAATGACAATCTCTAGGTCCATCCATGTTGCTGCAAATGGCATTATTTTATTCTTTTTTATGGCTGAGTAATATTCCATTGTATAAATACACCACAGCTTCTTTATCTAGTTATCTGTTGATGACATTTAGGTTACTTCTGTGTCTTGGCTATTGTAAGTAGTGCTGCTATGAACATTGGGGTGCATGTGTCATTTTGAATTAGAGTTCCCTCTGGATATATACCCAGGAGTGGGATTGCTGGATCATATGGTAAGTCTATTTTTAGTTTTTTAAAGAATCTCCCCATACTGTTTTCCATAATGGCTGCACCAAACTACATTCCCACCAACAGTGTAGGATGGTTCCCTTTTCCCCACACCCTCTCCCGCATTTATCATTCTTGGATTTTTGAATGATGGCCATTCTGACTGGTGTGAGGTGATACCTTGTTGTAGTTTTGATTTGCATTTCTCTGGTAATAAGTGATATTGAGCATGTGCCTATTGGCCAATTGTATGTCTTCATTGGAGAATTTCTTGTTTAGGTCTTCTGCCTATTTTTGGATTGGGTTTTTTTTTAAATTAAGTTATATGACCTGTTTATATATTCTGGAAATTAAGCCTTTGTGAGTCACATCATTTGCAAATATTTTCTCCCATTCCATAGGTTGTCATTTTGTTTTGCATATGGTTTCCTTTGCTGTGCAAAAGCTTATGAGTTTAATTAGGCCCCATTTGTTTATTTTTGCTCTTATCAACATTCTTGGATTTTTGAATGATGGCCTCTTATCGACATCTCTTGGATCTGGGCCAACTTTTGTGATTTGTTTTGGCCAGCAGAATGCTCTAGAAGAATAATGTACCAGCCTAAAGAGGCTTTGTGTGCTTCTGCCCAGCAGTCACATGAATGAGCCCCGGTGCCCTCGGGAGGATGGGAAGCCAAGTGGAGCAGAGGTGGCTCCTCCCACCGGGGCCCCAGCTGACCTGCCAACTGACCACCCAGGCCCAGCTGAAATCAACCACACCTGCCCAGGTCAGCAAAACTTCCCCAAACACCCACAGAACTTGTGAGCAAAAAGAAATGTCTATTGTTCGATGCCACTGAGGTTTCATGATAAGGAATGAAGGATACTGGAGGCATGAGGGAAACCAATCAGGAATGAACCTGCTGAACAGAGGAAATGATTTTTTTCTTCCTGGAGGAATTACATGACCATGGGGACCAGCCTAAAGGGAAGGACATAAAAAATTTTTTTAAAAGAGGGGAGGGGTAATAGCTCAGTGGTAGAGCACGTGCTTAGCATGCACGAGGTCCTGGGTTCAACCCCCAGTTCCTCCATTAAAAATAAATAATTAAATAAAGGGGAGGACATTGGCAGGAAGAAAAGGAATTCGTGAGTGTTACTGTGCCCTTGAAAGGGTTAATGATGACTGGAATAGCAGGTTATTTATTCCACAATATTATGCAAGTATTGTAGTGTTGGATTCTCAGATGAAAGAAAACTTTCAAGCAGAAGGGAGCTTAAATGGTGGTTTAGGGATGGGCTGAACGTGGGGGGAAGGGTGGTGAAATGAGGGAGGACCGGCCAAAACCTAAGCCCTGGAGTTATTGCCTGCAGATGCCCAATTCCACCTCCAAGAGATGTATCTGAAGAGTTCAAGAGGGTCCTTTCCACTGACTCTTGGTACTTGGGCGCCTCTTCCTTGGGAGCCACAAGGTAGCATGGCCAAGGAATGCTACATGTGCCCTGTTATTTACCAGCATTGGCATGCTAGCTAGACCTGAGATAAATTGATGGCATCTGTCTCCTGAAATGAGGCAAAGTCTAGTATAAGATCAGGTATTTTCTTCCCCAATGAATAATTCCAAATGCTAACTTAACTAAAAGTTAACTTCTCTAGCTCCTCTTGACAGTGGAAGACAGATGGGTCTGAAAAGTGATGTTGCAATTCTAACAAGTCATGCTTCCTGTGAGTTGCCTGTGTGGAAGAGACAGGATGCTGTCATGAAAGCCCCCAATGTCTATGAGCTCCTGTCCTTCCATACCACTGGTTGCATACAAATTGCAAATAGTCACCGGCTCCTTTTCCACATACCACCTCCCATACCACATTGGCCTTCAAGAGAAACCAGATAGTTTGGTGCAGCCATTATGGAAAACAGTATGGAGATTCCTCAAAACACTAAAAATAGACTTACCATATGATCCAGCAATCCCACTCCTGGGCATATATCTGGAGAAAACTCTAATTCTAAAAGACACATGCACCCCAATGTTCAGCAGCACTACATACAATAGCCAAGACATGGAAGCAACCTAAATGTCATCAACAGATGACTGGATAAAGAAGCTGTGGTATATTTATACAATGGAATATTACTCAGCCATAAAAAAGAATAAAATAATGCCATTTGCAGCAACATGGATGGACCTGGAGATTGTCATTTTAAGTAAAGTAAGCCAGAAAGAGAAAGAAAAATACTATATGATATCACTCATATGTGGAATCTAAAAAAAGAAAAAAGATACTAATGAATTCGTCTACAAAACTGAAATAGACTCGCAGACATAGCAAATAATCATGGTTACAAGGGGAAAGGGGTGAGAAGGGATAAATCTGGGAGTTCAAGATTTTCAAATATTAACTACTAAATATAAAAATAGATAAAAAACAAGTTTCTTCTGTATAGCACAGGAAACTATATTCAATATCTTGTAATAACCTTTTATGGAAAAGGATATGAAAATGAATGTATGTATATATATATGTATGACTGGGACATTACATGTATACCAGAAATTGACACATTATAACTAACTATACTTCAATTAAAAAAAAAAGAGTAAATGAACTAGAAAAACAAGAAAAAAGAAACAAACTAAAAAAGGCTGCTACCCTGGGTGGGTAGTGACCTGCTTTCTGCTCTCCACTCTCCGCCCAGTAATCTGGGAGCAATACATTTCTTGTATATTTAAGGCATTTCAGGCTTTAAAAGGGCTGCCAGCAGAGGGACAGCCTGGAAATAACCTTCTAACCTCATTTATCTTAAACATAAAAATAATTCACTAGGACAGAAAGGTCTTACTTTATAGGCAAGGGAAACTGAGACACAAAAGCTCAAGGGTGACCCAGGGATCTGGTAACTAAGTCCCAGCCTGACTCCTGCATGCCCGGACGGACAGACAGCTTGCATGTGTTATCCTGACTCAGCTCATAGCTCGTTAGCTGTGGCTCTAATCTCAAACGGTGGCTGCAGAAGACAGCTTCCCAGAGAACTTCAGGAATCTTCCCCTAGTGGCTCTTTTACTTTGCTCCCCATGAAGCTTCCTGTTTTGCTCTTTTGATGTCTTCAAGTGAGTGACAGCAGAAGAGAAGGAACGAGTGTATTTTCATACTGCCGAGTCTAATGGCAGGGAATCAGTTCCAGGGGTCCCGTGATCCTTGACATTTCTCCACGTGGCGCTCTCAGGAAATTCCCTTACTATAGAGCCCCTCCTATGGCGATGCGCTAACGGTGCTGCTTCCATTCACAAGGAACATGGTTATATACACTCTGAACTGTGTGAATACATACACACACATTTATAGACATATCTCTCTGTCCCAGCAGAGTTCTCAATGCAGTCACAATGGTTTGTGAATGTCTTTCCTAAGCCCCCTCCAGATGCATCCAACAGCAGACTGTAAATCAGACTTTTCCTTTTCGTTTGTTTGTTGGTATTTGGTTTTGTTGGTGGTGGTATTTGGTTATAATGTGCTGAGCATTTTAGATTATAAAAAAGAGATTCCTAGAGAAAGGTATTTGTTCTCTTTCCCTCCCCCCATCCCCCACCTCTTCCAAAGAACACTCTTTTTTTTCAATGGAAGAAGTCAAAAGCTTCCTGTGTTATTCTTTGGATGTCTCCCTACAACATTCAAACCTTTGTCTGGGCCAGAAGAAGAGTTGAGGAGGCTCCCTCCAGACTGGCAGCCAGCTGTCAAAGTCTCCTCTTTCCAAGTGGAGAAATAAATTAAAGCTGACACTTGGAGTGTGTGTCCGCCCGCAGCCTTTCGAGTTGTGCTCGCCTGAGCTTACTTATTTTTGCTCCATTGCAGAAAGATTTATGACCCCTAATTATGAATTCTGACATGCTGGTGCTACATGGATGCACTTAGATTGATTTTCACTTTCTGATGGCTTTGAAAAGCTTTCCTTTTCAATTCTCAACCCTCCAGGGCAACAAGGGTCCCTTTTGAAGGAGAGTCTGGCTGGTGCCACCGCCTGCAAAGCTACATTCTCACGGCTCGGGCCTAACCAGGGCCCGGGGCCTGGCGGTGGGCAGCAGCCTCAGCTGCTTTGTTTACTTTCTGGGCCCTTTTCTCTTCCAGAGAACTGACATGAATGTGTGAAAAACGTGTTTCTAAATAAAAGCTGGCCAGCAGAGTGTCGGCCTGAAAGTAAGCTTTTTAAGACATTTCAGGAAAGCAAGAATACTTCATTATTTGATTTTTTTTGAAAGATAACGGCTGATGGCTGGTTTGACTGGGGGCTTGGTGTTGGCTCAGCAAGAGGGAAATTGCATTGATTTTGCAAAACAGAGAAACTGACATGAACTTCGTGAACAATTCATCTAGACTGACATAGGATGATGCGAGACCCTTTGGTTTTCTTCAACTAATGCACAGCACGTGGCTTTTCTTCAAAACATAAGCAAGAAGGCACAACACTGTTAAGCAGCTCTACGTCAATTAAAAAAAAAGTGAGCAACAAGAGAGTCTGTTGTGGTGAGCGGAGCAGTGGTTGTAGAACTGGGAATCAACCCAGGACCCAAGGGGGCCTGTAGGAATAACGGGGCACACCCTGAAGGGAAGGATGCTGTTAAGGACTTGAGCACCTTCTAAAAATCCAGGCATATTCTGGAACCTGGGCAGGAGTCTTAGCTCCTCCTTTCCTGCCTCCCTCCCTCTCGCCCGGCTTCCATTTGCATCTTTTTGGTGTGTGGACCCAATTCTTGGGGTGTGGGGTAGTGACCCTGGTGGCCTAGACCATCATCTCTCACACTGGAAACCGGGCACCCTGGGGCAGTGGCAGCAATGTGTCAGGTTGCCCAGGACTTCCCAGAGGGTTGGACTTTTTTTTAAAAACCAGAACGCTATGAGAGACAAGCAAAATAACTTAATTGATAGAAAATTTTCAAACATTAAAATTTCTAAATCTCATTCTAATTAATTAACTAATTAAACAACAGAAATGCATTGCTCACAGTTCTGGAAGCTGGAAGTCTCAGGGGGCAGCACAATTGCAGACTACGAGCTGTTCTCGCCATGGTGGCTGTGTGTTGGGAATCTTTTATAAGAGCACTAATCCCATTCATGAGGGCTCCACCCTCCTGATTTAGCACCTCGCAGAGGCCCCACCTACTAACACCGTCACCTTTGGGGGTTGGAATTACAACATATGAACATGGAGGAGGGGACACAAACTTTCTGACCCACCCAGATCCTACTCATTCTTGAAGACCATCTTCTCTATCAAGTCCTTGTCCTTGGTCCAGCACATTTTGAAAAACTGACTCTGATTACCAAGGGCTTCCTCCACTGAATTGTGAGTACATGGAAATCCATCAGAAGAGGAGGACTGTAGTGGAAGCTGTAAAGAAGACATTGCTTTCCAACCTCTTAAACGCTTCACAGCCAGTCAACCGCTTCATCTTCCAGCTGAGCATCTTCCAGGCTGCATCCTATCCGAGGCAGGATGAAGAGCACTGCTTTGGGATGCAGGATGTTTACCCGCTGGTTGGATTCCACTTTTGCCACATTCCAAAACAGGACTTTGGACAACTCACTTGGGATGCTGTAATCTCTAAAGTTTAAAACAAATCTAGGCATATTATGGAATAGGAGGTGAAAAGGCTGCCTTCCTAGGGTTCTCCCTCACTCACTCCTAGGTGTTAGAGTGCTTTTTTTTTTTCTGAGAAGCAGTGGCCTATGACATTGCTCTGACTACACCCCCCATCCTGAACTGGGTTGAAATAAATTCCCTTGCTGAAGAAGATGACTAAATTTTATTGTAAATCCAGCTTTTCAAGAAGGGAGCAAATCCAATAACGCTTACTAAACAAGCCACCTCTTTCCTCCTCTTTCTCTCCCTCACTTTCTTTCCTAAGTTTCATTGTTCAGCCACAGCGGGGATGCTCTCAATGCCTGGGTCTGACTCACTAAGTCTGAATCCTACTGGTAAAGGGCAGCTCTAATCACTGGGATTTCTGCCTCACTTGCTGCAAAGATGCTTTCAAATGAAGGAGTCGCCATGAAGAGCTATCTGAAGACCCCTACTAACCAGACCAGAAAGCTTAATGTTGTGATTTTGCAATCCCCGAATGAGGATATCCCTTGTTTTCACTACACAATCCCGTAAACCCCCGTATGTGAGAGTCAGTGATTCTTTTAAAGTGACAGTCACATCATTCCAATGTCCTGCTCACTTGAACCTCTCCGGTGATTTCCCATGACCTTGGAACAAAACCCCAACTCCTACCATAACCCACACAACCTGCCTTGTCTTCCACCCCACCTCGCCGTCTGCCTCTCTCCCCAGATCCCATCAAGCTGCAGGCGCAGTCCTTTCCTTGCTCTTTCACAGATGTACCCAGTTCTGTCACCTGAAGGAGTGTGCAGTCTGTGGAATGTTCCATCGCCATGATCTTTGCAGAGATGACCGCTTCCTGTCCCTCCTGCCTCTGCTCAAACACCCCCTCTCTGAGGTTTCTCCCACAGCTCTATCAGACGCCTCCCACCTCCCTCCACCCCCACCCCAGGGCTGCATTCAGAGCCGTATCATCCTTTTACTTCTTCATGGAACTTGACAGTATCTGAAGTTACCTTGTTTGTTTAATTTACTTCTGTATTTGCCTTGCTTTTCCTACCCCAATTCCATCCCTGAATGAAAACACGGTGACCACAAATGATAAATGTTGGAAAAAAGGGAGCTCTCCTACACTGTTGGTGGGAATGTAGTTTTGGTGCAGCCATTGTGGAAAACAGTATGGAGATTCCTTAAAAAACTAAAAATAGACTTAACCTATGATCCAGCACTCCCACTCCTGGGTATATATCCAGAGGGAACTCTAATTCAAAAAGATACATGCACCCCAATGTTCATAGCAGCACTATTTACAACAGCCAAGACATGGAAACAACCTAAATGTGCATTGACAGATGACTGGATAAAGAAGTTGTGGTATGTTTATACAATGGAATACTACTCAGCCATTAAAAATAAGATATGCCATTTGCAGCAACATGGATGGACCCAGAAACATACTAAGTGAAGTAAGACAGAGAAAGACAAATATCACATGACATCTCTTGTATGTGGAATCTAAAAAAAAAATGGTACAAATAAACTTATTTACAAAACAGAAACAGACTCACAGACATAGAAAACAAACTTATGGTTATCAGCGGGGAAAGTGGTGGGGAGGGGTAAATTGAAGTCGAATTTTCAGATACATATTACTATATATAAAATAGAAAACAAGGTTCTACTGTATAGTATAGGGAACTTTATTCAATATCTCATAATAGCTTATAATGAAAAAGAATGTATATGTATAACTGAATCACTATGCTGTACACCAGAAACTAACACAACATTGTAAATCAACTATACTTCAATATATATATTAAAAAAATAACTCCACTGGGAGAGTAGAAGCCTTTTTCTGTCTGATGTCACACGTATTCCCATTCCCTGGCACAGATCCTGTTACATAGAATGAACCCAGTGAACATTTATTGAATGAATGAATGAATGAGCAAATGTGTCAGGCATGGTGCTGTTGGCTGAGGATCGACACTGAGCAAAAGCTAACACCCACCTAGCTCCGTGTGGCTTGTGGGCCAGTAGAGGAGACAGAAAATCAAATGCTCACCCCACAAACTGTAAGGTAGGAAGTGCTGTGACGGGAAATCTTGGGTGTAAGACAGATTTTAACAGGAGCCTGGTTTGGTGGAGGGTTCCTGGAGACAGGGGTGGGGGGTGTCCCTGGGGAAATGATACAATCTGAATCACAAGAGAATTTTTCCAGTTGATAATCTGGTGTTAATTGGGCAGTTAGTTTGGCTCTAAGCAGATAACCCAGTGAGAGAAGGGAAGTCACACAAGGGTGGGTTGCCAGCTCGCACAGCTGCTGAGTCCCACTGAGCCCAGCAGACTTCAGTTTCACAAGGCTTTTTACATTTAAATTCACTGACTTTCCCCTTTTTCTTTCCTTATTTCTCTTTTTTTCTCTCCTTATTGTTTTTTGTGTTTTGGGGGGAGAAATTTCTAAGAAATTCTCCTCACCAAATATAGATTTTTTTCAACCCACATTTGCTCCCCCCCACCCCCTAATTGTTTATGTTTCCAACATAGGTACTTTAAACATATCTTTTCGTACCGTTTTTATCTTTTCTGTTTGTCAGACGGTGACGATTTCATGCATATGTGGCTGAAGTGAAGCTGCTCTTCCTTCTTCCAAAGCTGGTCATCACAGGCAAGCAGTGTCGTGACAGGCTGGGGCACAGGCATCTGCAGCATCCGTCATCAGTAGGGAGGCTGGCGTGCTTGAGTCACTGGCTTTTCAAAAGGATAACATAGGCAAATCAGAAACCAGCCAGGCTCTGCCAGGTACGTTTTTGCTTCTCCTTAAATTCTCTGTGCCCTTCAAAGGAAATTTCTTCTGCGAGTTTCCTCTTTGTTTAAAGCAGTTTCTGAAAACGTGGTGCTAAGAGCCATCTGAAGCCCAGGAAGTCTCTCTGCCCCTTTTTACCTTTCCCAGGGCAGAGAGCATTGACAGCAAAGTTAATTACAGCCTAGAGATTTCAGAAAAGCTTGAGGTTTTAGCTGCTCTCACCTGGGAAAATCAGTTGTTCCTTACTTCACTCTTAGGGCTCTGCTAATGTGTGTCGGGTCTTCTTTTCAGCTGTCTCACCCTCCACCTGAGTGAAACACTGAGACACCCAGTCTTACCCTCTTTTGAGAAACAAAAATTACTGAGTAAATGTTCCAGACCTTATTGGCTTTATTCAAAGATTCAGTGAATAGGGAGGCATTCAATTTAGCAGATAGAAATAAACTCTGAGGAGCTGTATAAAATGAAACACTTTTTTTTTCTTAATCGAAGTATAGTCGATTTACAATATTGTGTTAGTTTCAGGTATATAGCATAATGACTCACTATTTTTGTAGATGAGTTTCTATTACAGGTCATCACGAGATAATGGGTATAATTCCTGTGCTGTGCAGTAGGTCCTTGTTGCTTATCTATTTTATATATAGTAATTTGTGTCTGTTAATCCCTTACCCCTAATTTGTCCTCCCCCTTCACTCTCCCCTTTGGTAACCGCAAGTTTGTTCTCTCTATCCATGAGTATGTTTCTGTTTCGCTTATACATTCAAAATGGAAGACTTTTATAGGCAGAAAGGAATGAACAGGGAGGCTAAAAGTGTGTTAGTCACTTTCCTTTAGGGGATGGCAGGGGCCTATGAGTCAGACTGCCTACTGGGTGCTGATCAGGTGATTCCTGATGGACGGGCTTAAGATTCCATTTCTGGGAGAGGCCAAAACTGTAATGAAGTCTCAGTTTGGTGATGTGGGGTTTAGCATAAGTGACTCCATTTGGGGCTGTTGTCTTGTTTTTAACACCTCCATGCTTTGATTCCTTGTACATTTCAAGATGAAGAGTTCCTGTCCCAAATCAGAGAGAGATTTCAGTTACCACCAGTTAGAAAATGCTACTTCTCTAGACTAGTAGTTCAAGTACCAGCCACTAGACTGATGCATGGGTTCCTCATTAGCCAAGTGCCACCCTTTTGTTGGATGAAGGACAGTGCACTGGAGTCCTGCATCTGAGGAATGTACCGTGTGCCATGTACCAGATGGTCCCAAACTCTCAGGACACCAAGTGCCCCACGTACCTCTAAATACAGAGAGCAAATGTCCCTTTTAGGGGCCGCAGGGTTGCATGCTAGTCAACTCTTTCATGGCAGCAACGGAAGGATGAAAATGACTGTTTAAAAGCCTGTGAACTTTGAATGATTAATTGAATGTAAAGTGGTTGTTAATTTGAAAAACACACATTTTCATGTAAAAGGATCAGATCTTTGCAGGTAGTGATTATCACAAACAAAAAGATCTGGCTTTGCGGGTAAGGATACTTAGAAATCAAGAAGAGAAAACATTCTGGGATGAAAACTTTTTCTGAAATATTTCTGTAAGTAAAGATTGGTCCTTGCTTTAGGTAAAAGTTGGAAGATGGAAAGAAAAACATATTCAGGGAAACAAAAAGCTTACAACAGGGTTTTGGAAACGAGGTCTTTTTAGACAGATGGATGTGGTTTCAGAATTGTTTTTTGGAAATTGTTTCTTAACTCTTTGACCTGAAATTGGGTTTCAGTTTTTTGCAGAATAAAGAATCCTTTTGGTGCTGGTTGTATAATGTCCTGTTAAGAATTCAGCATTTATTTTATCAAGAGATACATTTAATCCAATAGGATAAGAATTTTTTTGACACATTTCACTATATTTTTATTTTATATTGATATAAAGACAAAAAGATAAAGGTAAGAAAAAATTACCATTAGACAATAATGGAGAGAATGACATTTTCGTTACAGCCCTCCCCTCTGACACAGTCCCTCCCCAAAACACTGACTGGACAGCTGACCAATCCAGGATGTCAGTTGCTGGTTGGGTCCCAGGTAGAATGTTGGGGTGTCCGCTGGGGCTTGTTGTGGCTGGTGGATCCATGGTAACTGGGCAGAGCCCTGGGTGGGTCAGTGTCATAGAGGGGCTGCCGTCCTCTGTGGAGCTTGGCTTTGGGCTGATCCTCAGGAAGCTGAGTGCGGTCCTGGCGTTGCTGCTACCCAATGGCCGGAGCTCTCAGTTCACATTCCAGAGCCTCCAGTGGGAGACAGTGTTGAGTTTGCCTGTCCTCAATTTATTGATGGGTGTCTTATTTACTTTCAGACCTGTTCAATCTGTTAGAAGTCGCCTTTATGGAAGACATTAAAAGCAGCTGGCAGAAACACTGCCTGCACAGATTGAGGAGAATGCCACCTCATTGACAAGCTTTGTGCAGCTAAAAAGGAGTATGCCAGGATGGAGACACCTGTACAGAATGCCAGGCTAGAGAAGGAGCCAGTAAAAAAATACCCAGCCTCACCGACACTTACAGAAAGTTATGATGGTCAACCTGAGTTTGAGGAAGGAACTCAATTCTTTTGTCCAAGAACTAAAGAAAGATTCCTGCAGTCTAAACAAGAAGAGATGCCAGAGATGCTAAAACTGCTTGAGATTCTGGAAGAGGTCATGAGAATCACATCACAAGGGGCTTTTACAAACCAGCCAGGGGACCAAGCACCAAGTCCTGATGGTCAGTTTCCCAGGAGTGGGCCCTGTATGAAAGCTGTACTGGCCCCGCCCCTCCACTCAGGCCTCCCAAGCTGAAGTCTTCATTCACTCACTAGGTCAGATCTCCACCTGAACTGCACTGGGGCCAGTGGATGGAGGGGGATCCCCTCCTTTGGACCAGAGTTCCTCCAGCTTTACCAGTGAGCACAGCAGTGAGCTTTTTCACAGTCAACATCTCCATCTAAAATGTACTAGAATTCCCAGAATACACCAAAAAGTGTGGGACTTTCTCAGTATTCACAGAATGCTTGGATTATCTCTAATTAGCAGTGAAAGGAATGTATTTAAGAGCCTCATCTGTTACTCAGTTTGAACCTTCATCAAGCCACATTTCTCAAGACAGTTTTGGTAACTATTATACCTAAATTGTATAAAAGAACTGTATATATGGTTTTCTCTGTACAAATATTGCATTATAATTTGATAATATATGTAGTTTATCATTATAGACATTTACTTGGCCATAGCATTTTTTCTAGAGTTAAATATCTTTTTTTTAAATAGACTATATTTTTAGAGCAGTTTCAGGTTCACAACAGAATTGAGCAGAAAATACAGAGAGTTCGTACATACCCCTCCCCACCCACACATACATGCTCCTCTACCCTCAACACCCCTCATCAGTATGGCGTATTTGGTAAGATTGATGAACCCACACGGGCACATTATTACCAACCAAAGTCCATAGTTTACATTAGGGTTTACTCTTGATGTTGTACATTCTATGGGTTTTGACAAATGCATAATGACATGTAACTGCCACTATAGTACCATACAGAATAATTTCATCACCCTAAAAATTCCTTGTGATCCGTCTGTTCATTTCTCCCTCCCTTCCTCTCCCCAAAGCCCTGGAAACCACAATCTTTTTATTGTTTCTGTAGCTGTGCCTTTTTGAGAATGTTATTTGCTTGGAATCATACAATTTGTAGCCTTTTCAAACTGGCTTCTTTCATTTAGTAATACATCTTTTAAGTTTCTTCCATGTCTTTCATGACTTGATAGATCTTTATTTTTTACTGCACATGTACTTTTAATTTACATATATGTATTGTTCATTGTTTCTGAGAATGTTTTGAGCTTTAGCTTTTTAAACTTACATAGTTATCAAAGGAATAAAGCCACCCACAACATAAGAATTAATTCCAAAAGATACATACACACTGCTATTAACAACAACATTATTTATAATTGCCAAGATATGGAAGCATCCTAAGGGCACATCAATAGTTGAATAGATAATGAAGATGAAGCATATACATATATATATACATACACACACACACACACACACATATATATAGTGGAATACAATTCACCCATAAAAAGGATATTTTGCCATTTGCAGCCCTTCATTCATTTTTTTTCTCTTCAAAAACCAGAATTTTATAACTAGCAGAGACATTTCCATTACATCAAAAACAACAAAATACCTAGAAATAAACCTGCCCAAGGAGGTTACCTATCCTCTGAAAATCAAAATGACTCAAAGTAATGGAGAGACTTCTTGTGCTCTTGGATTGGAAGAATCAACACTATCAAAATGGCCACACTACCCAAAGCAACCCACAGATCCAATGCAACCCCCATCACAATACTTGTGACATTCCTCACAGAACTAGAGCAAACAATTCCAAAGTTTATAAGGAACCACAGAAGACCCTGAATAGCCAATGCAATCTTTTGTAGGTCTCTTTTTTTTTCTTTCTCTTTCTTCTTTTTATTCTCTTTTCTTATGGTTTGATAACTAGAGAAGTTCCTTTAACATTTGTTGTAAAGCTGGTTTGATGGTGCTGAAATCTTTTAGTTTGTGTTTATCTCTGAAGCTTTTGATTTCTCCATCAAGTCTGAATGAGAGCCTTGCTGGACAGAGTATTCTTGATTGTAAGTTTCCCCTTGCATCACTTTAAATATACCATGCCACTCCTTCTGGCCTGTAGAGTTTCTGCTGAAAAATCAGCTGATAACCTTATAGGAGTTGCCCTGTACGTTATTTGTTGCTTTTCTCTTGCTGCTTTTAATATTTTCTCCTTATCCTTAATTGTTGTCAATCTGATGACCGTGTGCCTTGGTGTGTTCCTCTTTGGGTTGATTCTGTGTGGTACTCTCTGTGCTTCCTGGACTTGGGTGACTGTTTCCTTTCCCAAGTTGGGGACATTTTCAGTTATTATCTCTCCAAAAATTTTCTCAGGTCCTTTCTCTCTCTCTTCTCTTTCTGGGACTCCTGTAATGTGAATACTAGTGCGTTTCATGTTGTCCCAGAGTTCTCTTAAACTACCCTCATTTCTTTTCATTCTTTTTTCTTTTTTCTGTTCTGTCACAGTGATTTCCACTAATCTGTCTTCTAGCTCACTGATCTGTTCTTCTGCCTCATTTAGTCTCTTCTTGGTTCCTTCTAGTGTATTGTTCATTTCAGTGACTTTATTTTTCAACTCTGTTTGGGTGTTCTTTATATTTTCCAACTCTGCTAAAATCTTCACTCTGTGCATCTACACTCATCTTGAGTTCTCTGAACATCTTGGCCGTAATTACTTTAAATTCTTTCTCATCACTTACTTCTTCTTCTAGGATTTTATCTTGTGCCTTGGCCTGGGAAATATTCCTTTGTCACCCCATATCATCTATCTTTCTGTTTGTGGATTCCTTCCACAGACTTTGGGATTGTTTTCTTATTTCTGGTATCTGCCCCTGGTGGGTGAGGCTGGACGAGGGGCTTATGCAGTTTTCCTGGCAGGAGGAGCCGGTGCCTGCCCACTGCTGGGTGAAGCTTGGTCCTGGATCTCTGGTGGGTAGGGCTGTGTCCAGAGGCCTTTGTGGCTTAGGAAGCCTGCCGATTGGGGAGGGGGAGCTGTGGTCCCACCCTGTATGTTGTTTGGCCTGAGGCTTCCCTACAGGCTGTTGGGTGGGGCTCGGTCTTGGTGCTAATGATCCAGTCAAGATGTCAGCTCCCAGGAAAGCTCCTGCAGAGGAACACTCCCGGAATGTCCACCACCAGCTTTTATGTCCCAAGTGAGGTGCAGCTGTCCCCCACATCCCCAGGAGACCCTCCAAATCCAGCAGGCAGGTCTGGTCCAAGTCCCTACAAAATCACTGCCTCTGTCCTTGGACCTGGTGCACATGAGATTCTGTGCACCCTTCCCAAGTGAATGGAGACTCCATTTGCCCCAGTCCTGTGAGGCTTCCAGAGCCAAGCCCCCTTGGTCTTCTAAACCAGATGTCCTGGGGTCTCCTTCTCTTCCCAATGCCAGGACCCGAGCTAGGGAGCCTGACGTGGGACTTAGAGCTCTCACTCCTGTGGATTTGTAACAAATCTTCAGCTTGTGAGTTGCCCACCCGCAGGGTATGGGGCCCAATTATATAGCAAGCATGCCCCTCCTACTGCCCTGCTGTGGTTCCCTCTTGATGTTTCCAGTTGCAGAAGGTCTCTTTTTGCTAGGTTCCAGTCTTTTTTTCAATGGTTGTTTAGCATTCAGCTGTGGTTTTATTGTAGTCATGAAGAGAGGCGAGATTGTGGTCCTACCACTCCGCCATCTTGACCAGAAAATCCTGATAAGAATTTTGTTTTTCCTCTTCCAGTTTCTTCAGACGGAGAGACTCTGAATTCAATCTGAGTGAAAGGAAAAGTCTGGTGTTCATGTTTTTGGGGATAGCTGGCTTATTTAACAATGGTTTCTCAGTTCAAGAACTGAAGGAGCAGCTAACTAGGAGGGAAGGTATGATTTGCATTCTCTAAACTCTTGGCTCAGGATGAAGTTGTGTTCATTGTGTTCCACATGTCTTCCATTGTTTACTTCAGGAATTTATAAGACACTGGAAATCAAGTGTTTCTGAGCTGTTCAGTTCCCATTTTTGCTGGATTTTCAAAATTCTGCTGAAGTTCTTCCACATGCTAGATTTCTCAATATATGTTTCTTATTAGACGGACTCCGTATGGTTAGCTGTTGCTTGTTAAATCATTTACATGGCCCGAGGTCAGAAGGTGTTGTTTCACATTTTGCTTGATGGAAAACCTCACTGGACTCCAGTGTTTTTATAGCAGAAGATCAGTTTCAGTGAAGTGGTAGAGAACTTCACTTCTAATGTGTCTGTGTAGCAATACATTCACCAGGCATTCGAATCTTCTGGAGAAGCTATAAAGCCATGAGGTCTGTGTGTGGAGTTTCGATGTGGTGGTTCCCCATCTGAGCTGGGCTGGTTTGCACGTTGTCATGTTCATGCGGCAGTGAGGGAGAAAGTCAACGTAACATTCTTTCCAAGAGAGGCAATGGAGAGGTGGCTTTTCTCGCTGGGGTATTATGTAAGAAATTAAGATGTCTGGAGGTCATCGACGGTAACTGGAGGAGAAAATTGAACTGAACAGGCTGCTTCTACTTAGAGGGGCTTCTTGAGATTATTTACAAGTCGGAGTCCAGCTCTGGTAGAGCTCAGTTTCACGGAGTCAGAGAAAAGCTGTAAAATGAGCCTAAATCAGTCCATCCAACATCTGAAAGAGCATGAGGTGGGTGCAGGGGGAGGTGGACAGAGAGGAAGGGAAATGAGAGGACTCCTTCCAAAATCCTCTTAAATTTATTCCTTTTGTCTTTGTCTGTGTCTCCTTGGCTCTCATCTCTTTCAAGAAGTCTCCAAGTCGAGCGAATGGGGGTGAATAGCCAAAATGGTAGCCATCAGTGCTCTCTGGTAGGAAAGCCTCTGGACTTAGGCGGCCATTTTCCCTTGGATCAGGGATGTCCAAAGTCACATTCTATTAGCTCAGCCGCACATGCAAAATCATAACCATAAACCCAGAAATGTGCTGTGGAATTTTCTCCAGCTCTCTTAACGAGCTTTGCAAAGCTCCTCTGTCAAGGAGAGTGGGGAATGTGTAATTTCAAACACATTTTTAATAGTTTCTCTTGGCTCTCTGGGAAGAAGAGGGAGGTGTGCTGACGCGGCTCTAGGAGAGGCAGCAACTTTACAAGAGTAATGTGAAACAAATCACCCAGGTGCTAGTAGCACTTGGAAAGCACGGGGAGCTGCCTGGGAAGCTGGGGCTCATCAGGCAAAGAGCAGCACGAGAGTTTACTGCACAGCTCTGGAAATCAAGCCAGTATGGCATCTGGGGAGTACCAGTGAAGACAGGCACCTTCAAGATCTTTGAGAAAATCATTCTCAGTTGGACCTACTTTTCAGAGTCCCTTTTCCCCTTATGCCCAAGCAGGATTTTGTAAAACAGGAGAAAGAGGTAACAAGAGTGGGAGGGAATGGTAGCAGGTGCCAGACCACCAAGGAGCACTAGTTAGGACAACTGGAGCCCTTGGCTCTTGGCTGTAGCAGCAGATACCTGGTGTAGCTCAACATCTTAGACACACCGGAGAGGATTCAGGTCCCCTCCGGAGACCAGAGAGGAGGACGTGTGTGACTCTTGGGCTTCTGTTGCCCTCCCCCCAAAAAAGACTTACCTGAAAAGGATGTGAAAAAATGACAGGAAAACCTTATACTCAGGATAAAAGCAATCATTAAATATGAACTTAAAGCTCTCCCACCTTGGTCTATTTTCCCACCAATATTTATAGGTACCTGACCATGGCTTCTTAGCTGAAAAAATCAGAACTCAGGGTCAAATAGCAGGTCAGGATATTTGAAATGGACAATTTTGAAACATCTGTGACTATGGCCACTGTAATATAGGTTTAATTCAATGACTGTAATAAAGTAATTATGCTTTTCAAATCAGGAAATGCCACCTTTATTGAGATAAAACCTTTTTGATCTCTTATCTCACTGGTAATGGAGAAGCTATTTCTTCATGATCAGTTTCAATGTCCCATCTGTTTTTAAGGAAGAGAAGAACTGGGGACCTACTGAATCAAGGGGGCTAAGAAGTCTTTAGGGATCGTCTGTTCCAAGCCCCTCGTTTTATAGATGATGAGACCAGGGCTCAAGGGAATGACCGAATCAGTGGTGGAAACCCTCAGAGCCCCCACTCCTAAGCTCCATGTCATTTCTGTTACGTTCTACAGCCGTTGTGTATGTGCTTCACCTGGGCTAGTTCTGCCTTGAGAGGTCTGCTCCTGGCCATGTACCCCTGTCCCCACCCAGTGTCTGCAGTAGAAGATGGCTGGCTTCACTTAACTCCTAGCATTGCACTGGGCACTGGCACTGCAGCCCAAGTGGGAAGGAAAATGTTGAGTGGGGTCTGGCTTTGGGACAAGTTGGCTAATCATGGTGAGTGGCTGGTAGGAGCTGTGAGAAAGACATGAGCTCCCTGGGGTACCATTCTCTCCCCCAAGCCCTGAGTTTATCCTCCCAGCCTCCTTTTAGGTCATCTATTTCTTCCCCGTCAAAAACATCTGGTTGTTTCAAAACTGAACTTCTCATGCATTTCAGCTCATGTAGGAATGTCGAAAAGCTGTTCTGAAAAACACAGGTCCTCCCTGTGCCAAACCAGTTGGGCTGGAATGAACAACTGTTGTTATAAATCTCCACTCTGCCTCTTCAACAGCCCCAGAAGGTACAAAATAGAATGTTTCATGAGACCAGCCAGATGGATTGAATAAGACCTGCCTGGAGAAGCCCTGCGTGTTGAGTATGGAGACACCACTTACTCTCCTCCCTCCTCTGACTCTCTTCTTTCAGACAATTTCTGGGACTGTTGGCAAGAGGATGGCATGTCAGGGTTCTCTGTGTTCACAACAAATTCTTTTGTGTCCTTAAGTGGAAAAATATTTTATGACATGGCAGAGTGACTGCTTGTTCTATGAGTGATTCACAAGGAAAACTCAGCGACCTAATGATGTGTGTCCTCGCCAAGACCAAGGCAGGGAAAGGGATTTTAAAAAAAAGTGACCCAGAATTAAAAGACTGAGAGGAACTTTTAAGATGCTAGACCACCTAGCACTGAGCTCTTCCCACCATGGTCAACGGAGCTTCCACCTTGGCTACCCTTTTCTTCAAACCCATTCCACAGGTATCCTTGTCAAAAGGGTGAAATGCACAAAATTTTCTGTCCGCTTGGGCTTTGTTTTAATGTTTTGTTCACCACTCCCTATTTCCTAGGATGTGTGTTCTTATCAAGATGGTCTGTTGTCATAATTCAGTGCTGTAAACAAAGGCTTCCTCAATGCTCCCAGAATCAGAGGACATGCAAGAGAGGAGACTCGAGGAGGAATCATCTAGTTTGGTGTACCACACACTGCAAGATTGCTGTCTGCAAGGTATCTGTCAGTAGAAGACTTGGATCTGGTCTTGCCAGCACAGGGAGCTCACTGCTTCCCGAGGCAGAGCCCATGTCAATGATGCACAGCTGTAATTTCTAGGAGGTTCTTCGTTCTCTTGTGGAACAAGTCTGTCTCCCTGACTTCCCTCTGCAGCTCCCTCTTCTTCTTGATAGACTGTCCTCTGAATGTTTGAAGGGAACACTCACATTTCCCAAAACATTCTTTCCCAAGAAGTGCATCCTGGTTTTTTGGTCACTTCTCTAGTTTTACGCTTTCTCTTCCTCCTCTATTTACATTCTAGTTATCCTTAATCCTCTGACCTTTTTCTTATGAACGTCGGCCAACCCGAGTCTCCTCCACCCTGTTCTGTGATTTATTTTTGGAGACTAAATGTAAGACTTTATCTTTCTTCTGTGTTAAGCTTCATTCCATCAGTTTCAGCCAATATTTGAGACTGTTGATGGCCTTTTGAATCCCGAGTCTGTCGTCTATGGTACTGGCAATCTCTCTTTATTTTATTTTATTTTATTTTATTTTTTCATTTGCAACGTTGATATTTTCTCTCTTCAAAAAAATGACTGATAAAAAAGTTAAATTCTAGGAACAACTCTAGATGTTATCAGACCATGAATCATTCTTCAGATTCAATTGTTCATCAGTTTCAAATCCAGCTAACTTTCTTATCATCCAGTGTCTATTTCACCATACTGCCTATAAAAATATTGTGGCTGTTCTGTCGCATTTTGCTGAAGTCACCACAAAGTGTGTCCACGGCAGTTTCCTCCTCTATCGACTTGGAGATGTGGTGAAAAATGGAATTAAACCTAGAGTAGGAACTTATATTGGCCAAGTGGGTAGCAGCTCTCTTTTCTAAATATTCTTCTCACATTTCTATTTGCTTCACTGCCTTTGCTGCCAGCATTCGTCTTGGTTTCACTTGAGGGTCCCTTCTCTTCCAAGCTCCAAGCACTAAGATGCTTTTTGTTGACCATCAAAGCATTTATGTCTCATTCCCTAAGTTCCTGCTAGCTTGTCCTCCAGGATAACACCTGCACTTTAACTGCAGCCTTCTGTGCCTCAGCCCAAAAGAGTGGGGCTAGGGAATCTGTGGCAACACCAGCAACTGGTGTCATTACATCTCCTGGGAGCTGCTGCTTACTCTGTAAAGCTGGCCTTCTCACAGTCTGCTTGTTTGTGTGTCTGGCAACTCTCACCATGCACCCAGCTCCCCAAGCCCCACCCCAGCATGGCAGGCGGCGCTCCTGTCACCCAGTGGGAACCCTCCATGTGTCGCCAGGCCAGGCTTCTTTCAGCTGATATTGGGAATAGTGTTAGGGGATTTTTGCCCTCAAAGCTCTTTCCTAAACTGTGCTAAGTCAAGTTAGACCAGTTGGGAGTTTAAAAACCGCCATCTCTCCTTTTTTCTCAACTCTCTTCCCAACAGTCTCCTTCAGTAGCAACAAGTGGGAGGGTTCATTCATTCACTCATTCAGCAAAGAGTCATTAAGCACCTAATGTGTGCCAGTCTGAGGTAAGCACTGGGGATTCAGAGGGGAGCAACACAGCAAAACTCCACCCTCAGGAAGGCACCAGTCCCACAAGGAAGACAGGTTTGAAACATATAAAAACAACAGTGAGAGAAGTGGGTTTTGGGAAGGACAAAGCTTAACTCCCTCCAGAGGTCTGGGCAATAATGTGGGAGGTGACATAGATCACCTGAGTGGACCTGAGAGCCTTATAGAAGCTAGATGTCCCTGGGGACCGTGCCCAGCGTCTCATCCCAGCCAGCTCTTCTGTGTTCCCGCAAGGTGGAGGGTTCCATCTGCAACTTGGGATGAAGATCTAACAGGACCTCATTTCATAGCCCATCTCACTTTAAACTCTGAGGTTGTCACAGCTTTCATTTATCTATGAATATTTACCAACCTTCAGGGTGATTTATTTTTGCAGGATAAGTGTCTGCAAGGTCTCCATCTCATCGCTGGAGTTGCCAGCTACCCCCACCGTCTTCCCTTCCTCTTCAAAACTCCAGCTATGCCCAGAAGTGCCCCCAGAGACACCCATTTGAATTACAATTCTTGACTGTTCTGTCCCAAGGGCACTGGATTTCAGAAACCAGGGCGGAAATGTTTTGGACGACCACAGCCATGACTCGGTTTATATGGCTCGGCGAGATCAGTTGAGGGGCAGTGTCTCCAGACACCCTTTCCCGGGGCTGTTCGTCCCCTGACATGCAGCCCCTTGGCCCTGCAGTCTGTGCAGCTGGGAGAAGAAGAGGGGAAAAGCTTAGGAGAAGTGTTTTCTCAGCCTCGTCCATCGTGGGAAGGCGCTGCTTCCCGCCGGGTGCCGCCCCCTTCTCTGTCTTGCTGCTGCATCGGTCCCCTCCACATCACAGGGCACATCTGGCTGGTGGTGGCTGCACAGCCACTTTGTCCCCTTGCTGGCGTCCCTTCATCGCCCTTTTCCAGGTCGTCCCAGGCCGCTTTCCCTCCAGAAGCCCCTTGGAGGCAGGTGAGACAGTTTCACAGAGGCTGGGAGCTGGAGTGCCCTGAAACACATTTGCAAACGAGGAAAATTTCCCTTTTGTGTTCTCCCTACACATTTGACAGGAATTAACGTTTCCCCCAGGGGGGAACCAATTTCACATATTGAAACCAAACTTTTTTCCTCCTCAGTTTTGCTCCCTCCCTTGCTCAGTCTCGGGTTCAAAAGGAACGATTTCCTCGGAAATAAAACCACTTGTGCTGGAGGGAGCGCAGCGGGAAACAGGCGGTGAGGACGCCCGGGTTCAGCCCACCGTCCTGAGAGCTGCAGGCCTGTCACCACGCATATCCTGCCCTGGCGCCCTGGCCGGCGAGAGGGAGAGCCTGTTTTCCCTGGAAAAATAATAAAGTGCGGAGTCGGTTTCTTTTCAAATGGCTTCTGTTTCCCAATTCAAGTTGAGTTTTCTGTCAGGAAATGATCACCCATTAGGCCTTTAAGGTGGGTGTAAGGGGGGGCAGGAAGGGGGAGTGGGAGAAGGAGGAGGGAGGAAGGGGAGGGGGAGGGTACAGAATGGAGGAGGGGGAGAGGGAGACAGAGGAGGCCGAATTCAAGGGGTGAGCTGCGTCCTCCGCCCTGGGTTAGGCCAGCTGGGGCTGAACTGGGTGGTCGGGTCCTGGCTTGCTCCTCAAAGTCTGACAGCACGGAGCGCCCTGGGTGCAGCAGACCTTCTGCTCACAGCTACTGCTCTTCTGCCCGTGGTGGGGCTGTTCACACAGCCTTGGGTAGGGCTCCCTTCAGGAGGGACAGGGCCCCCAACAACAGACAGGCTATACATGAGTAATGAAGCCGGGAAGCCACTGGATGTCAGCAGCCTGGGTCATTATAGGACCAGGGGAGGGGGATGGGCCGGTGAGAATCCCAGGCGTCCCTAGACAAGTCTGCTTCCAGGAAAACAAAAATGGAACCAGGGGGCGGGGCCCGGGGCCTGAAGACAGAGGCAGGGCCATAAACATGCATGTCTGGGCAGCGTGTGTTCGAAATGGAACGTTAGGCACACACGCAGGGTACACTGGAGGCTGTTTGTGAACAATCCTCAAAGGGTGGAGGGCTCCAACACACACTTGGAATTTTCATTGGAAACACATGCACAATTAACAAAAATGAAAGCACATCTTAGAAACACTGAACTTGCGCTCAAGCAATTAGCAAGCTGGTTCATTCTGATTTGCTGGGTCATGGGGCTCAGATCACCGAATCCTAATGCTGTGGTGGAGGTAGAGGTCCTGAAGGTTTTCAGATACGTTTAAGCCCTGCGGAAGGCTTTCCAGATCCATGCTTTGGCTGGAGGGGCAGGATGAAGGCTGAACTTGTTATAGCTAGCATTCTATGATTCCCAAGAGATCCAGTCTGGAAACGGGATTTAGAGAGAAAGTATTCATCGTACTTTAAACCCCCTTATACTGTGCATACAGAGAAGTATGTATCTCAGATCAGTGCGTTTTCTCATACTGAGCACGTCTGTGTAATCTGCACCCAGAAGCCTCACTCAGCTTCCTTCCAGGCGCTCTTCTCTTCCTCTTATCGTTCTATTTTAAATTACAGTTTTTCTCATCAGCCACTAAAGATGGTAATGGTTTGTCTTTCGCCAAAACTTCAGGGCAAAGTAAGTCCAAGTCAGTGCCATGCTGTGCACCCCAGAGCCCTCCTCCGGCTCCCCTGGCTTTGCCTCCACCTCCCTCAGCCTCCCCAGTACCACCCAGAGTCCGGCTCCAATACTATCTCCCTGAAATCTCTCCAAAACCTCAAGTCCAGTGGTCTTTGTAGTTTGTAAATTTACTCACTTCATATGTTGTCTTACTCTGTTCGGGCTGCTGAAACAGAACAGCACAGACGAGGTGGCTTGCAAACCACAGGAATGTATTTCTCACAGTTCAGGAGGCTGGAGGGCCGAGACCAAGGCACCAGCAGATTTGGTGTCTGGTGGCGACCCTGATGCCTGGTCTCCTTCCTGTTTCCACACATGGGGAAAGGAGGGAGGAGTCTCTATCATCAGGGTGCTAATCCCATTCATGAGGGGTCCATGTTCATGACCTAATCACCTTCCAAAGGCCCCACCTCCTAACACCATCATTTTGGGGGTTCGGATTTCAACATATGAATTTTGGGAGGACACAAGCATTCAGTCCATACTACACATATTGAGATCCAACCAATAACAGGATCTCTGCTCTCAAGGAGCTTAGCAATCTTTCAGGGAGGAAAGACGAGGGAACGATAGGGTGTGGTCACTGCTCAGGTTGCAGTTAGCACAGGGGAAGGGAAGCACCCAAAAGGGAGAGCTTAACTTGGTCTTAAAAGGTCGAGGAAAGCTTCCTAGAAGAGGACCCAAAGCGGGGACCTAGAAGACCACCCAGGTGAAGGGGTGGGTGGTGAGGAGAATGCAGTTCAAGGCTGTGAGAGAAATACGTGCAGAAATGGAAGCAGAGTGGGCGGTGAGGTGGGAGAGAGTCCCTGGCATCCGCTCCTGCAGGGCCTGTGTGCTCTGGGTGGCCAGATGTCCCCATTTGCCCTGGGACAGTGTCTGCTTACATCTGTGGTCCCGGCATACCCACCATCCCTTCCCCTCCTTCACTCTCGATGGCGATGGGTTTGGACCCCAAAAATGATACGGCCACCCCCCTGAAGCATTTCAAAGGACCTGAATTCAGTCCTGAAGGCCCAAGATGCTGGCCAAGGCCTTTGAGGAGGGAAGACCTTGTAGAAACACTACTCTGGCTGCAGCAGGAGGCCTGTAATGTTTCTGGAGATCATTGTCTTCATCCAAGGGAGAGATGATGATGATGGAGGCCAGGGTTGAGAGACTGATGACAGATGACCTCAAGATGAAGGAAGACTACTGAGAAGAGGAGTCATAAGGACCTGGTGGTTGTATTTACTCTGTGTTCATTGGTCATTTGTATATTGATTCAGGATTCAGAACCGGACACTGCTGGCAGCCTGATGCTTGGGCTTCAGGAACACAGAAGCCGTGGAAGAGCTGGAAGGCAAGAGTGAGCGTGGGCCCGGCTTGGTGTTTCCCTCTCTGGAAGGCAGAGCTTTCATGTGCTGAGCTGGGTTCCAGCAATGGCCTGGGTTGGGGCCAAGGCTGGGGCCGGGGCAGGGTGGTGCCACTTTGGGGTGACACCACACAGCCTGGTAGCGCTTGGGGTGCTCAGCAAAGGCCTCACCCTTTGACAGGGAGGCGGGTTCACATCCTGTTGGGTTGAGGAATGTTACAGGCTTGCGAATTACATTTTAAAGAATATTTTATCAACACCTCTAGAGTAGAAAGAACCCCCAGTCCACACCACATGTGTTTTCCATGTGTGTCGCGACTGGAGAAAGTAACCAAACAGCTCTTTATTGAACTTGTCAGAATATAATCAAAAATTCCGCTAATTACTTCAGCATGAAACCCAGCGAGCTCTCTGCCTTCATCATCGGAGGCAGGTCCCATTAGCGAGCACCGCAGCTCAGTAACAGCGCTTTTATTGTGTTTCTTGGAAAACTGCAAAAGCTTATCTTTCACTGCAAGTTTTTCTCATTTTTTGGAAACTTTGTCCCCATAACAGTCATCATTACTAACTACATCAGAGTGCCTTGCTGGGAAAGGTACCGTGAAAAGAAATTCCTGAAATGGGAACGGACGTTCATGTTGGAGTGGTGGTTTTTGCCAGAAAGTTAAACTCGAGCAAATGAATTGATTAGTCTAGGCTGCTGGCTTCATTGCCCGAAAAAACAGCAAACATAAAAATCTGCCATGAGATTTAGCAAGTTTGTTTTATCTCTGAGGCCAATGATAATGACAGCAGAGAGCTGAAGGGGCTTTGAGCCCAGGAAGAAAAATTAAGAGGTTTGTAACATTTACAAAGAAAACCATTATTTCTCTTTCATCTCTCTTGTCTCTCGTTTTAGCTCCCAGTAAGCATCTGCAGAGTCTGGGGGTGCTGACAGGGGACCGGGGTTGGGGGGGAGAAAAGAAAAAGAGGATGTAAAAGCAGTGAAAAGCAACAGTAAGTTCTCAAATAGAGACAATGCATAACTATTTATACGGATATGAGAGAGTCTTAGTGAGAGTCTGTAAATGTTTATATTTGGTTTTTAAATGAAATATGGTAAGCCCTATTTACTATTCAGAATTCCAAATTTATACAACAGATTTTTGGGTTATTGTTGTTAGTGGAAGGAGGAGTTGAATGTGAAATGGGTTGGGGCAGGAGTTTATTCACATTGCATAAAAATTCTTTACTTTTCAAAATGATTCACTGAAAACTTCCTTTAAATAACAGCTCTTCTGGTGCATTTAATTTACCAAAAAAATCAATTTTAAACAGAATTTTAGGAATAAAGTCTGTGTGATGTGGTGGAAATGCAGTAGGCTTTTTTTTTTTTTTTGCAGTAGGCATTTTAAAATAAAAACAGACTGGGGTGACTATTAAAATAAATTTACATTCTTTGAATAAACTCTTACTAGGCAAGGATCAGGGCAGTGGCCTAAGAGTGTTATGGGGGGTGGGTCACTGTGGAGGGAGAAAGTTGAAGGAGGAAATTAGGTAGGATTGGGGTTGGGAGCATGGATTTATGTTTAGACATGAAACAATCTAAGGAATGAGTTTTAATAGGAGACCTTGCTTCAGTAAAAGTAAAGGAATGGATTTCTAGTCCAAGAGGCAGATAAGCTCCCGTGTATTTAAGCATGAAGGTAATTTTCCCTCCCCTTCGAAATTCTCATTGAAACAACGAAATAAATACATAACAGAGAAACCTGCATCGGTGTTTGTATGGTTTCTACAAAAGCAAGTATGACGGTTAGAAAAGAGCAGTGAGGGGAGGGAGAGTTGATCCTAATATTTTTAGGCTGCAACTCCTGGGAAGATTGATAAAAGTTACTGGAAAGGTAATATACATAATGTAAAAACATTAGTATTAGTTATTTTGATCCAAAAGCTTAGCTTATTTCAACAGTAATTTGGAGCTGGGGGATACGAAGTAAAGGCTATAAAGTATCTTATTTTACACGAGGGAAGGCAGTGATTAGACTTGTTTTTTTTTTATTGAAGTATAGTCAGTTACAATATGTCCATTTCTGGTGTACAGCACAATGTTTTCTTGTTTGATTTCTTGCTTGATTCTGATGAAGAATTTTGGCTCAAACATTACTGAAAGGCAACTTCCTATAGAACAAACATAGAAATAAAAGGAGGTTAAAAATTGCAGCATAGGTTATGTTAAAAGGAAAAAAAGAAGTCTTTATATTGGTCCTTTCAACATGTAGAGACAGTTCGAGGCAAAGACTGAAACTTAATATCACATGCAAATACTTTGGTGCTGCTGAGCATAAGATCCATAAAACATGTCCCTTTTCTAGCATAGTATGTGGGTGAGTTTTGGGATCTACAAAGGTAGGTAGGCTTGAATAGGGGTGGAGAGCTAAAATATTACTACACAAAAGTAAATGTCCAATAAGAGAAAGAAGTCAGCATTGCATGGTGAGAGAACAGTCACCTGTAGGGGAAGGTGGTTCTTAAGGAATCTGTAATGTCCGGATGACCAAACAAGTTTTAGGAAGAGATTTACCTCACTTGATACAACATTTCTTGCACTCAATCCTTCATCACCTTAAGTCTTCAAGTAAAAGCTTTGCAGAAGGCTTGGAAGTAATTAAAAGCTTAGTATCAGGTTTGAAGGGATAGGGAGGTTGATGGGGAATAAAGAGAAAGGGTACAGAGAAACACCTGGGCCAAGACAAAGCTGTGGGAATAGCACGGCCGTGAGAAGTGCACAAGAGATGTTGAGGGTGGAAGACACAGATGATCAGAAGTGAAATTCGTCATGAAAATGTAAGTCCCTATAAATTTGCCCAAGTCTTGGAGAGGACGTTAGATTTCTCATTGAGTGTGGTAGCAAGGGTCAATGGTTTTATTTCATTTTGAGATATCAAGGAGACATGTGACATCTGACACTGTACATAGTGTCTACATATTAGAGTTTAAAAGACAAACTTATCAAAAAGGAAAATGAAAAATAGCCACAAAGCATTAAATAAGATAGAAGAGGTTAGATCAAGTAAAACAGTTAGCACATTAACTCTGAGTAAAGTTGCTATTAAATGACAAAGACTTGGAGACTTGAACTTCATGGCAGGATGTAGTAGGTCATAGTCGCCCAATGTTCTCACTACATTAACTAGAAAAAAGTCCTGAAAATTTCCAAAATCTTATTTCTAAAGACATGAGAGCTGTGGAAACAGGGGGAACTAGATGAGTTGGAATTCCAGTTCTGGCAATGACCACCTATTTTCTTTACTGAATCCATTTGCCAATTTGGTTTTTAAAAAAGAAACTGACTATATGTTGTTTGCAAGAGATATTTTAAATACTTTAAATACTTCGATTACTGTACTACAGTAATCAAAACAGCATGGTATTGGCATAAAACCAGACATATGGATCAATGGGACAGAAAAGGGAGCCCAGAAATAAATCCACAGACTTATGGTTAATTAATGTTCAACAAAGGAGGCAAGAATATACAATGAATAAAAGACAGTCTCTTCAGCAAGTGGTGTTGGGAAAACTGTACAGCAGCATGTAAATCAATGAAGTTAGAACACTCCCTCACACCACACACAAAAATAAACTCAAAATGGCCTAAAGATTTAAATATAAGATAAAACACAATAAATCTCCTAGAAGAAAACATAGAGAAAACATTCTCTGACATGAATCTTAGCAATGTCCTCCTAGGGTAGTCTACCCAGGCAATAGAAATAAGAGCAAAAATAAACAAGTGGGATCTAATTAAACTTACAAGCTTTTGCACAGCAAAGGAAATTATAAGCAAAACAAAATGACAACCCATGGAATGGGAGAAAATATCTGCAAATAATGTGACTGACAAAGGCTTAATCTCCAGAATATATAACCAGCTCACATAACTTAATAACAAAAAAACAAACAACCCAATCCAAAACTGGGCAGAAGACCAAAACAAGCAATTCTCTGATGAAGACATACAAATGGCCAATCGGCGCATAAAAAAAGTGCTCAGTATCACTAATTATCAGAGAAATTCAAATCAAAACTACAGCAAGGTATAATGCTGTATGGTATAAATGGCCAGTCAGAATGGCCATCATTCAAAAGTCCATGAACAATAAATGCTGAAGAGGGCGTGGTGAAAAGGGAACCCTTCCACATTGCTGGTGGGAATGTAGTTTGGTGCAGCCATTATGGAAAACAGTATGGTGATTCCTCAAAAAACTAAACATAGACCTACCATATGATCCAGCAATCCCACTTCTAGGTATGTATCTGGAGGGAACTCTAATTCAAAAAGATACATGCACCCCAATGTTCATAGCAGCACTATACACAATAGCCAAGACATGGAAGCAACCTAAATGTCCATCAACAGAAGACTGGATAAAGAAGTTGTGGTATATAATTATACAATAGAATACTACTCAGCCATAAAAAAGAAGAAAATAATGTCATTTGCAGAAACATGTATAGACTTAGAGATTGTCATTGTAAGTGAAGTAAGCTAGAAAGAGAAAGAAAAATACCATGTGATATCACTCATATGTGGAATCTAAAAAAAAAAAAGAAAAAGAAAAGAAAAAAAAAAGGACACCATGAATTTATCTATAAAACAGAAACAGATTCGCAGACATAGTAAACAATCTTATGGTTACCGGGGGAAGGGGGTGGGAGGGGAGAAACATGTGAGTTTGAGATTTACAAATGTTAGTCACTATATATAAAAATAGATTTTAAAAATTTTCTTCTGTACAGCACAGGGAACTATGCTCAATATCTTATAATAACCTTTAATGAAAAAAAAAATTAAAACAAATATATGTTATGTATATGTATGACTGGGACATTGTGCTGTACACCAGAGATTGACACATTGTAACTGACTGTACTTCAGTTTAAAAATTAAAAAAAATAGAATACTGTTTACAAGAGACTTTATTTATAAGGATACAGGAAGATGAAAAAAATAGGAAGAAAGAAAGATATGCCATACAAACACTAGCCAAAAGATAGCTGATATAGTTCTATTAATGGCAAACAATAAGATTTAAGGTAAGAAATGTTAGTAGAGACAGAGGGATTTCCATAATGATAAAAGAAGACATAATAATTTAAGGCTTGTATATACCTAATAGTTATAAAAGATATAAAGCAAAAGTCAATAGAACTAAAAGTAGAAATTGATAATCCAGAGTTATAGTCAAAGATTTTAATATATCATTCTCAGTAACTGATCATAATTGATTATAATATGTAGAGAACAGAAATTAATAAAAACATGGACGATCTGAACCCATTGACACATTTGGAACATCACACTCAACAAATGCAGAACACTTTTTCTTCAAGTTTATGTGGAACATCTACAAAAAGCATAGATAAGTCAAACGATTTCAAAGGGGAAAGAACATACAGAAAATGTCCTTTAACCTCAGTAGAACTAAACTTGAAGTCAATAACAGAAAGATAAGCAGAAAATCTCCAACTTCAAAAACACATGTACCAAAAAAGAAATCGTGGTAGTAGTTATGAGATGCTTGGAACTCAACAATGATAAAACTCTGGCATATCAAAACTTGTGAAATGCAGTTTTTGACCATAGAGAAATTTATAGTTTTAAATGAATATATCAGAAAAAGAGACATTGAAAATCAATGACTGAAGCCTCCATCTCAGGAAACTGGAGAATGAAAAGCAAATTAAACCCTATGTATATGGAAGGAAAAATAAAGCTAAAGCAGAAATCAATGATACAGAAAGCAAAGATATAATGGAAATGAAATCAACAAGTTGGAGTTACAAACCTCTTAAAGAAACTACTTAGCAATATCTATTAAAGCTAAGCATAGGTATATCCTGTGATCCAACATTTCCACTCTTGGGATACATATCAAGAAAAATGAATTTTTATGTCCTCTATAATAGGATACATACAAGACATGGACTAGACATGTGTAAGAATGTTAATAGTGACATTTTTAATAATAGCCCCAAATGGAAACAACCCAAATGTCCATCAATGGAAGAATGGATAAATAAATTGCAATATGGTTTTAAAATTGAATACTATATAGCAATGAAAAACAATGACTTTTGCTACATACAACATGATGAATCTCACAAAATAAACCAGAAAGAAAAGAGTGCATGCTGTGCAGTTCCATTTAAATGAAATTCAAAATTAAGCAAAACTAATCCGTGGTAATAGAAGTTAGAGTGATGATTTCCTTGGGGGTTACCGACAAGGAGGGTATGGCAGACATGAGGAGGCACTGCCTAGATTCCCCCTTCATGGAAGGACTTTTTGCTCCTGCTGTTGGCAGTGCTGTCAGTGAACAGTTTTAGCTGTCAGTTGCTTCCAGGATTGCTCAGCTGCAGAGAGCGTCCTTGTATAAGGTCACACTCTTGCAGAGGCAATCCACATGCAATAACTGATTCAGGAAGGGGTGTAAAGGCAAAAGACTGGCCATTTTGACTCAATTTAGAAGAATTATGTTGGGTCCTTTCAGTTCTGAGGGCTTGACAGAGGCCGTGGGTGCTGCATCACACCTTGACATCTCATCTACCCAATCCTTCTTCCTTCCCTCCCTTCTGTAGGTAGGTATGACCCTGAGGGTACCCCATAATAAGAGTCCTGAACGCCAAAGTCTATCTCAGAGTCTGCTTCTAAGAAAACCCAAATTGCAACATGGGGCAGAAGGGGGTCTGCTGGGGTGCTGGAAATGGTCTAAAATTTGATTTGGGGTTGGATACACAAGTCTATGCATATGTAAATATTCATTCAGTTGTACGTTTAAGATTTGTGCACTTTACTGTATGTAAATCATATTTCAAAAAAAGAAGAAATAACAGACCCAAAATGAGTTTAAAAATGCAACTATATGCTGTTTTCAAAAGACACGCCTCAAAATAAATGATAGAAAAAAAGTTTGAAAAATAAATGGAAACATGGTGTATTGATCATGTGAATTCCACTCTCTTCTGAACGCCTCCTGAAATGACTGTAAAAGAATATTCAAAAGGTCTAAATCGATGAGGACAAGAAGAGAAAGGTAGAAAACAATGGCAAACAAGATATATCAACATTTTGGAAGCAGAAATAGGGTGACTGACTTGGCAAATTAGAAAGTTGAAATCTAAGAAACAACAGGAAGTGAGATCGTTTCCACACTCAGCCCCAGAAAACCTCAGGGAGACAAGAGTTTAGCAAGTGGCTGAAATCGGGACGATTGGTTAAAAGTCCTTGTGTTGAGCAGTTAGACGGCTGGATCCTTTTCCCGGCTGCACACTGTCAGTCACTACTTCTCCCCACTTTTAGTAGAAGACTCAAAGTTTTCTCTTTAGAGAGAGTGAATCTGAGAGGTTCTGGATTTGGGCATCCTGGCACAGCAGAAAAGTGACAGTGAGGTACTATATTGAAAACAGAGGACCAGATGAAATTTTGCGTCCTCCTTGGTGAGACCTCAGCCCTCTTCCTTCACTCAGGTCTTGGAAAACTAACGGCCAGCATGACTTGTCTAGCAGAAGATTAGCTGATTCCTTTCTGAGGAAACTGCCCAGCCCAAATGAAAAGCCTTTCCAGAGTCATATGTTCCTGAAGCCCAAGCAACTGGCTTTCAGCAAGACCCAAGTGAATCAGCCATCTGAAGAGCCGAGGCTATTGGTTCTGAAGATTCTGCACATCACCTGGAGAGCTTTTAGCCAATATCCCACCCTGTCCTGGAGGGTCCACCTACTCCGAGTTTCCCACTCTGGGGGAGAGTTCAAGACAATTCAATTTGAATGTTAAAAAAATGTGGAGTGCAGTCAACATCTGGATTACACCTATATGAATAAAACAGCAATTTTTAAAAAGAGGAATATTTAAAAAAATGAATAAAATTGCAGTGACATTAAGTGCTTCCTAATTTAATACATATACCCTAATAGTTTTTAACAAAATCAGTCAAATGATCCTAACTTCCATCCAGAGTAAGAATATAAAAGACAATAACTTTTAAAGGGTAATGAAAGTGGATTTATCATGTGAGATATTAAAACTCATCATAAATTTACAGGAATTAAAAGTGCAAGTCCTCTGCTGTCAGAAAGTACAGCTCAACAGAACAATATGATTAAATGTAAGAAGTCCATAGATGATGAATGCGGCATTTGCATCAGTAGAGAAAGAGTGGATTGTCCAACAAATTGTCATCAGAAATAGTCATCAGAAAAAGGAAAGGAAAATGATTTTATTTCTTTTTCGACGGGTTCGTTAACGAAGTGTTCAGGAGACCTGGGCAGCCCATGTCAAAGCTGGTAGGTAACCTTGACCGCTCCCAGGTTCCCCGCCGGTAAAATAAAACATGAAAATGTGATGGGACGAGATGCCATGTTCTCAGCTCCAACGTTCCAGACTCGGTCTCGGCTAAGATGGTTGCTGCTTTTGTTTGTCTATTTCAAAGCTCCATTGAGTACTGGCATTTGGTAAATCCAAACAGAAAGACAAAAGTAAAAATAAACTTGTCTGGCTTTCTCCCTTGAAAGAAGGGGAAGGGTGACTGACGGATGGGGCCATTCCCATCTCCCGGGACGGAGGGACTCTGCACCTTTTTGACATGCACTGTTTGTTTTCAATGGGAAATTGCTCAAAATGTAATAAGGAAATATTTTGCTGAGTAAATAGATTCGTTTACATCTTGTGGCATGGACGGTTAAAAAGAATCCTGGCCTTTTAGCTCACTTGGCTGAAATCCCCAAAGAGAGGGATTTCTCTTTTCACTTGTATTTCTGTCTTTTCCAAGGGGCTCTTCCTCCTCCTCCTTTTGAAATCAGATATTTTAAGATACTTGAAATCCAAGGAGGGAAAAGAGGCTTTATTCTGCTGTGATGGGGAAGACAACTATTCATGTTTTGTGGTCACCGCCTTTCCCCAACCCCCTGCCATTCCCTCTCTCTCTCTCATTCTAGCTTTGTCAGCTCAGGGTTTATGATGTGGAATTGAGGCAGTGGGTGAGACAGAAACACAACTGGATAAGTGAGGTTTACGTTGGAAAGGGCCAATTATTTATTCAGGAGGAAGAAAGCTGGAGATGAAAGGGAGGATGGACAGGGAGAACGGAGAGAAGCGGGACTTGGACCCCACGTGGCGGGAACTTGGACTGGGAGTTGGGGGGAGGGAGAAAGAGGTTTCTGGGTTCAGCTGCGGACTCTGGGGTGAATATTGAGAGAGGAGGAGACTCAGAGAAAGGACTCAGTGTGATCGGCTTGCACTAAAAGTGTAGTTCTCTCTACATTTCTTGGCAGTTTTTCCCTAAGTAAAAGTTGGAACTGATTTCATTTATATTTTTCAGCAGAGTGTGGTTCTTTGAATCAAAACGTATGTGCTGAGCTTAAGCCAAGTGGGTTCCAGTTATATTTGGGTTATGCTGCAAAGCCAAAGGTTGTATCACTCTTGGCCCTTTTCTCTCACTTTTCTCTTGGCTTCGCCCCATCTTTTTGCCTCGCATAACAGTTTTCCTGTTTCTTGCTCGTGGGTCTTCTCTCCGCGGCTGGCCGCCCTTCCTTCACTGAGTCCTCTAATCCCAATACAGGTAAAAACACATTAATGAAAAATCAAGAACCACTGATGTCACCTCCTGTTTGCACTCACTTGCAGTCTCTGAAGAAAATCTGAGTTTGGAAATGATTTTCTTTTCAAAATGATGGCTGATGGTCCCCACCAACTGCCTAGCTGTAGACAACGTGATATGACTTTGAATCACAAAACCCAAGTCTGCGGTGGAAATGCTCCATGCTGGGACCTTCCTCTACCTCCAAACACGCAAGCACTCACTTCAGGGTAGCTGCCAAGTCAAGTATTACACTCATGCGTTCATGCAACACACGGTTCCTGAGAGCCTGTGTGCTGGGCACTGTTCGAGTGTGGAGGATGTGGCGTACAAAGGGGTAAAACAGACCCCCCCAAATCCTGCCTTCAGGGTGTTTACAATCTTGTGGATGCATATTAGATAGTCAGCTCATGGTGAAGGCCAAGACGTCAAACTGAGGCAGGGATGAGGATAGGAAAGGTCAGGATGGATAGTTGAAATTTTAGATTGGGCAGGCAGGGGAGTTCTCACTGAGAAGGTGACATTCAGTAAAGACCTACAGGACCCCAGCTGGGGAGAAGTTCAACAGAAGGGACCACTAGGGGAAGGCAGGGGTAGCAGGAAGCTGCCAGCCAGAGTGGCTGGAGTGGGCTGAGTGAGGGGGACAGCAGGACATGATTTCAGAGAGGCTGGCGGGGATGGGTGTGGCGATCACATGGCACCTTGAGGGTTGTAATGAAGACTCGAGCTTTTGCCTCACATGAGATGGGAAGCCCCTGGAAGAATCAGTGAAAAGAAGGGACGTGAAGTGACTTAGATTTTTTTTTCTTTTGGTTCTTTTTTGGAGGGGGAAGGGTAATTAGGTTTATTTATTTATTCACTAGCGGGGGCACTGGGGATTGAACCCAGGACTTGGTGCATGCTCAGCACTCACTCTACCACTGAGCTGCATCCTCCCCCATAACTTAGATTTTAACAGGCTCATGTTGGCTTCAGTTTGGAGAACGGACAAGGGAATAAGCAAGGAGACCAGCAGTGAGGCTTTTGTAGTCATCTAGATGAGAGAGGACGGGGTTTGCACCAAGGTGGTAGCGGTGGAAGTGATGAGAAACTCAATTCTGATTTACTTTTAAGAAAAAGCTGACGTGTTGAGGTATCTTCCTTCCCTTCCTAGTTTGTTAAGTGCTCTTTTTTTTTTTAATCATGAAAGGGTTGCATTATTTTCAGTTTGTTTCCCCTGCATCAATGGAGATGATCTTGTGGATTTTTCCTCTCTATTCTGTGGATGTGGTGTAGCACGCTGATTAATTTCTGTATGGTTAAGCACCACTTTTTCTGAGGAATCAATCCCACTTGGCCATGGTGCATCATTTTTTTGATTCGTTGTTGGATTTGGTTTGCTAGCAGATTTCTCAGGATTGCTGCCTCAGTACCCATCAGGGATACAGCTCGTAGGTTTTTCTCTTAGGTTGTGTCTTCGTCTGGGTTTGGTATCAGAGTAACGCTGACTCTCATAGAATGAGTTAGGGAGTGTTTCTTCCTCTTCAATTTTTGGGAGGCATTTGAGAAGGACTGTTGTTCTTTTTTTTTTTTTTTCTTTAAATTTGGTATAATTCATCAGGGAAGCCATCTGGGGCAGGCTTTTCTTCGCTGGGAATCTCTGATGACTGATTCTATCTCCACATTTATCTGCTCTAGGTCCACGCGGGTTTTCTATTTCTCATGAGTTAGTCTTGGTAGGTCTTGTGTTTCTAAGAATTTGTCCATTCCTTCTAGGTTACCTAACTTGTTGGCATACAACTGTTCACAGTACTGTCTTAGAGTTCTTTCTATTTCTGCAGAACCAGTTGTACTGTCCTCGCTTTAATTTCTGACGCGAGTAGTTTCAGCCTTCTCTCTCGTTTTTCTTAGTCCTCTAGTTACAGTTATGTCCATTCTGTTGATCTTTCCAATGAAGCAACTTTTGGTTTTGTGGATTTTCTCTATTTGTTTCCTGGTCTCTATTTTATTTATCTTTGCTCTTACCTTGATAATTTTCTTCCTTGCACTAGCTTTGGGTTCAGCTTGTTTCTAGTTGCTTAAGGTATAAAGTTAGGTTGTTGATTTGAAATCTTTCTTCCTTTTTCGTGTTAGTTGTTACAGCTGTGTATTTCCCTCTTAGGACTGCTCATGCTGTATCCAGTAAGTTTTTGAGGTGCTGTGCTTTCGTTTTCATTCACCTCTAAATATTTTCTAATTTCCTTGGTGATTTTTTCCTTTGGTCCATTGGTTGTTTAAGACTGTGTTGATTAATTTCCACATATATGTGTGAATTTTCCAGTTTCCCTTCTCTTAGGGATTTCTAACTTCATCTAACTGTGATTGGAGAAGGAACTCTGTATAATATTTATCTTTTTAAATCTATTGAGACTTGTTTCATAGAATAACATACGGCCTATCTTGGAAAATGTCCCCTGTGCCCTTGAGAAGTATGTACATTCTGTTGTTGTTGGGTGAATTACGTATGTCTGTTTGTAATTTTGATGTTTTCTTGTTGTATTGAAACTTTTATTAATATATACTTTTCTTCTTTGTCTCTTGAACACTTTTTTGATTTAAATTCTATTTTGTCAGATTTGGGGTCATCACCCCTGTTCTCTTTTATTACTATTTTCATAAAATACTTCTTTTCATCTTTCACTTTTTAACCTATTCACATCTTTGAATCGACAGTGAGTTTTTTGTAGACAGCATACAGTTGGATCATTTTTTAAAAATCCATTCTGCCAATCTCTGCCTTTGATTGGACAGATTAATCCATTTATACATAAAGCAACTGCTGATAAGAAGGACTGGTGCCATTTTGTCGTTTGTTTTCTTCACGCCTTATACCTTTTTTGTCTCTCATTGCCTTCATTACCATCTTCTTTTGTGTTTAGTTGATTTTTTTTTCAGTAAAATGTTTAAATTCCTTTCTCATTTTCTTTAGCATATGTTCTATAGATATTTTCTTTGTGGTTACCATTGGCATTCTGTTTAACACCTGAAAGTTATACCTCTCTAATTTGATATTATACCAGGTTAACTTTAGTAGCATACAAAACTTCTGTTCCAGTACAGCTCTATCCCTACCCTCTTTCAGTTATTGATGCCACAAGTTACATCCATATACACTGTGAGTCCAAAAACTAATAATTCTAAAATGAATTATGTAGAAATTAAAAATTGGTGTTACAAACCAAAATTAAAATAAAACTAGTTTTTATAATTGCCCATGCATTTCTCTTTATTGGAGATCTTTATTTCTTCTTACGACTCCTAGGTACTGTCTAGCATCCCTTCATTTCAACATGAAGGACTCCCTTAAGTATTTCTTGTAAGGAAGGTCTAGAGGTAATAAATTCCATAAGCTTTTGTTTACCTTAGAATATCTTAATTTCTCCCTCATGATTTGAAGGACACTTTTACTGGATGTAGAATTCTTGGTTGAAAGTTCTTTCTTTCAGCTCTTTGAATGTATCATCCCACTGCCTTCTGTCCTCCAAGGGTTTGGATGAGAAATCTGCTGATTATCTAATTGAGGATAACTTGCATGTGACAAGTCATTTCTCTCTTGAATTTTCAAGATTATCTCTTTGTCTTTTGACAACTTGAATTAATGTGTCTCTTTGGGGGGGGGTCTCTTTAAGTTTATCATACCTGCAATTCATTATGCTTTAAGATTCTTGGGTTTGTAGATTCATACCTTGCATCATATTCAGGAAGCTTTGGGCCATTATTTCTTCAAATAATCCCTCTGCCCCTTTCTCTCTCTCTTTTTCTTCTGAGACTCCCACAATGTATATGTAGCTCTGTTTGACAGTGTCTCACAGGTCCCTTGGGCTCTGTTCATTTTTCTTCAATCTTTCTTCTTTGTGTTTCTCAGACTTCATATTTTAGTTATTTTTTTTTAACTTTAAGTTCAGTAATCTTTCTCCTGTCTGCTCAAATCCACTTTTGAATCCTTCTAGTACATTTTTTCATTTCAGTTATTGCAGTTTTCAACTCCAAAATTCTTTTTTGTTTTGTTTTGTTTTCTATATCTTTATTGATACTTTACATTTTGTTCATACATCATTTTCTTAAATTTGCCCATGTCTTACTTTAGCCTTTTGAGAAACTAAGACAGCTGTTTTAAAGCCTTTTTCTGGTAAGTCTGCCATCTGATCTTCCTTACTAGTGTTTTTTAAAATTAATTCTTTCCTTTCAATGGGACATATATTCTTGTTTCCTTGCCTACTTTGTAATTCTTTTTGTTTGTTTAAAACTGAATATTTGAATCTTATAATGTGGTAGCTTGGGAAATTAGATTATCCCCCTTCTCCAGAAGTTGCTTTAAAAATTTTGTATACAGTGTCTCTCCCTAGGGAACAACCTGAGGTATAAACTTAAATCTTCTCAGATGTTTTCAGATGTTTTTCTGAGCCTGTGTCTTTCCCTGGACATATGTGGTGACTTTATAAATTGTGCCACAACTGTGGTTGTTTTCAAATGTCCTAACCCTTAAATGTCTGGCTCCCAAAAGGGAAAAAAGGAGAAAATGAAGTGGGGAGAAATAGGCTCTGTTTCTTTAAATTCATTGGAAGTCACTGCAGCCAACAGATGAGTCTTGCAACATGCTGGCCCACTTCTGTGTCTGCAACTATATGATCAGAACACAAATCCCCAAGTTTGAGGGACAAGGTCCTTCTTGGCTACTCTGATTCCCTGGTGTTACTTCAGGAATGTTAGCATGGCTACCTTCATGGGGCTGGGGGCTGGGGGCTGGAAGCTTGGTAGCCACCACTCAGCTAATTGCTGATATTAACTGAAATTAACCTCATTTTACAAACCAAGCCTTCCCCTGGAAGCTTCAAGACTTTGAATAGATGCAAGGGTTCCAGAATAGTTATATCTGACACATTCTGAGAGTGCATTGTTGTCTCGGTGGAGAGATGGATTTCTGGAGACTCCTACTGTGTCATCTTCCCTGATGTCAGTCCTCCACTATCTGTTTTTATACTATTTCCCATAAAAGTGTCACAAAATTAGGCTAGGAACAGTGCTTGATTACTGTCTGATTCAGCAAAGAAATCACTCACATCATGAATCTCGGTTGATATGTTCATTTATTTTGATTAAGAAGAAAGGGAAGCAATGTAGAAATCTGCCAGAACTTCACTTGTTTGGCAAAGATGTGAGATTTCTTTGTTGAACTGAATAATAGTTTTTGAATACTGGGAGAGTATTTCCTCAATTTTTTTGTGCTGTTCACAACACAAACACTGAAAGACATAACACTTTGATTTTAACACTTAACAATCTGCTTTCTTAGCATTTCTTTCTCATTTTCTTCAATCTAGCCCAGATCAGAAAACTATTTCCTTAAAGAACCACACAGTAAATGTAAAAATGTAAAAAAAAAAAAAAAGTTAAGGTGGAAATGGCTTTGCAGATCATACTGTCTCTATTGCAATGACTCAACTTTGTCATTATAACACAAATTAGCAGTAGGTGATACATAAACATGGCTATGTTCCAGTAAAACTTTATGGATGCTAAAATTTGAATTTTGTGTAATTTTCACATCATGAAACACTCTCCTCAGTGAACTGTTTGAACTTAGCATTCCTGACTACTCTTCTAATTTCACCTCCTGCCCCAGCTCCTCACCCTCTTCCATAACCCCCTTGATGTAGTTCTTCCTACCCCCCAGGATGGGCTAAAATTATGTGTCTGTTTTCTTGTTTACTCTCTTCCTCTCCACATTAGACTGTGAGCTTCATGAGAACAGATACACCTTATAATTACCTTATCTCCAGCACCTGTAACAGTGCCTGGCATCTAGTAAGTGCTCATAATTTTTTTTTTTAAAGAAAAGAATGGAATTTCCATAGCAAACTCATATTTGCCTTACCATTACTTTCACTCTAGTATGTGTTTCTGTGAAACAGCGCCAAAGAATATTTCACATTACAGATGACATGGAGAATTCGCATTCCATTTTGCTCCTAGAAAAGCTATAAGGGGCCATGCCCTGGGAGACTGCTCCCGTCTGCAGGAGGTCCTATGGCTCCTCATAGAACGAGAGCAGTGTTTCAGCCAGGACAGCTGTATAAGGCAACGCTCTGCTGGAAGTTGGTTAAAAGATATTTGGGGGAAATGTTTTCCTTAGTGTTCACAGCTTGATGGAAGGTTGTTATTTTAAAGGTGCTGTCTGTGCGCAGTCATGTTCCTTGAATGGGTTCTCCATGAAACAGCTCGAAATGAGTTTCAGGTTCTGCAGGGACTTTTTTGATAGAGACCAAATTTTGCAGTTCCTGACTTGGCCGTGTTTGCTCAGGGGGACAGACTTGCTTGTCCTATGTGGTAACTATAAGCCAGCACATCCAGAGAACCAGCTCGTGCCACGAAGGACTCATGTGCCTGCAGGCTGGTGCTTCTGTGGCCCTCTCAACATGTTCTAAATCCATCTTCTGACTCTAGGTGGACCTGTAGAACTTTGAATAGGTCATCACAAGACACACTCTAATCAAAATTATCATCCTTAAAACTAACCTGTGTCCCTGTCATGATCTGGAATTCTTTCCAAACAGAGTATCTTCAGAATTCTTTGCCACTTGTGTCATGCATTCTAGTTGATACAATAATGGAATATTGTTCACTGGAACCACAATAGTACCTCAGTCAACAAGCATTCCGATAATTTGTAGGTAATGACTGCATTTCAGAGACATAGTTTAAATGGATTTTCCACAAGTGTCTCAAACTTATCAAGTTCAAAAAAAAAAAAGGAAAAGGAAAAGAAATAATCAAATCTTCCCTGCCAACTTCCCTGGCTTAGTTTTCATGTGATGCTCACTACTTCCGTCCTTTAATTTCTCCAGTCACCAAAGCCAGAAAGGTCTCCATATCACCCTAGTTACTTCTCTCCCTGACACCCCACACCCAGTCAACCACCCCGCATTGTAATTTCCCCTGGACCATGCATTCATCTCCATCTCCTCTGTCTTTCTGTCATCTATAGGATGTCTTTATCTATAGCCTTGACCTTCAACTAGTCACCTAGTCTCTGAAGTAGCTTCCCTCTAAATCATTCCACTTACTGTAGCTGGAGGGATTTCTTGCCCGAACACTCCTGTGATGCGGGCACCCATGTTCACAGGATGTCCATGTCCCTCAGCTTCAAGTCTGAATATGTGATCATGCCGGGCCCTCCTTGATCTGGTGCGACATCTCCCAGAGCTCTCAAAATGCCCCCCATCGCTGCTCCTCAACCCGCACCTTCTCCCCACACCATGCAGACTCCTGGTTGCCTCTGGCTTCCTCCTACTCTCTGGTCTCTGGTTGTAACTGAGCAGGACCCTGTGGGGCCTTCCAGGGGCCGTCCCCTCCCCTGTGGCCTCTGCCTTAGCTCCTCTCTGCAGGACCCAGAGAACAGTAGCTCACTAGATTTCCTGAGTTTTTTAGATGCAAAAACCCACCACCCAATGGAAGAAATTAACTACTTGATAATAATGAGCATGCGGCCCCCAGACTTCCTGGTGCCTAGAATTAATCACGGTCAACAAGAGAATTGTTCACAGCTGATCACAGACCCTGCCCCCCACCCAACGCCCTCCTCAGCTGAATTTAAAAACACTTTGCTGAAACTCTCTGGGGAGTTTGGGGGTTTTGGGGGCATGAGTCACTCCTCCTTTGGCCCAGCAATAAGCCTTGCTCTGCTGCAGATTCTGACTTCTCCGCATTTTCTTTGGCCTTGCTGTGCGGAGGGACTCAAACTTGGGTTGGTTGGGTCACATGGTCATGTCCTTCCCTGTACCTTAGAGGCCCTCCTTTCCCTGTGTCTCCCTGCTCAGCCACCTCCACTACTTCCCTCAGGTGTCCCCTCAGATGTCCCCACGCAGGAAAGCTTCCTCGACCTCCCCACCACTCCGCGAGTTCTGCCCACCCCGGGCAGCCTCCCTCTGTCCTCTTCACTTGTCCGTCTTCCCCAGGGGCTTGTGTCCTCAGAGCCTCACGGAGCCCCTGGCGGTGGCAGTCTTGCCGGGCGCAGCGAGGATCTCACACCCCATGAATATCCCCTGTCTGAGGGCCAGGAGAGACGGCCAGGCCGAGAAGAGACGCCCTCTTGGAGTCGTCTGGGCCAAAATGAGGGAGGCTTGGTCCACAGCCCCCCCACCAAAGGCAGCCGTGGCAAGGGCACGTGGGCCGGACAGTGCGTCGGGGGGAATGGCCCTGCAGATGTGGACAGGGGCGCTGTCACCGTGCCCCCTCCTAGGAGCTGGGCCGAGGGACACTGGGTCGGGAGGCGCGCCAGGCAGTGGGCAGTGGGCAGTGGAGAGTTTCTCCGGCGGAAGGCCCGGCCCAGGGAGGTGGCCCTACCACGCAGGGACCAGCCGTGGCTGTGGCAGGGCAGCTGCCGGCAGAGAGGCAGAGCTGGGGGGGGGGCGCGGCTGCAGACCCCCGGCCCGAGCCCCGCCCAGCGGTTTCACCAAAGCAGGCAGGAGATGCCGCGTCCATCCCTCCTTGATGGACGATGCCTTCCAAGAGGAATCTTTTGGGCATGAACCCTAGCTCTGGAGAGAACCCTCACTGTTCAGAAGAAGAGTAGAAAGGATACGGAAGCAGCCAAGCACGGGGAGGTCAGTCTTTTCCTGCTTGGTTTTTTTTTTTTTTTTTTTTTCATGCTGAACAACTGTATTGTGCAGAGGAGAAAACTGGGGTTCAAAGAGAGAAAAACACTGCCCAAGGTCACATAGCTAACTAGTGACGGGGAGATTTCACCAAAGTTCAGGGACTCCTCATCTGTAACTTTCATTACAATGCAATGTTTAAATGCTTTAGATTCCAGCTGAAGGCACTATTAGGACGAAATGGAGATACTTGTGGTAGAAGAGAATGCACTGGATTTCATCCCCAGTTGTGTTCCAGAGGAGCTGAGTATGTTTCATGCTTTCCTTGGGCCCAAGTTTCCTCATGTGTGAAACAAGACTGTACAACTGATGGTCTGTCTCGGGGCCTCTTTCTTCTCTCAAGTGGTGGAATTCTCTTGGATGAGCTCAACCGTCAACTAGTCCCAGCTGGGGGAACAATCGGTGGGCTGGAATACAGGTCCGTAGTTCCCAAACTGCAGAGGACCCACGGTAACAGCTGCCCCCGACGGTGGGCCTCTCTCAGGAACCAGCAGGCATTACTTTCTTTCTGTATCGGGGGGCTGCCTGCAGGCCGCGGACCGGGCTTGGTCCGGGCTCGTGTCGGCTTTCCCAGGAAAGCAAACTGCACAGCCAGAGCCAAGGGTGGCTCCGCGATCCTGCCGGAACCAGAGGCGTCCTTGCTCTCTGGAGGCGCGGAGGAAAGGTGGGAGGGAGGAGGAAGCAAGAAGCCAGGACGCCCTCCCTGGGCTTCGGAAGGCCTCTCCGACAGTGGCCGCGCCTCCCCTGGGGCTCCCGCTCCCACCGGCCAGGCCATCCTCCCCCACCCCCTGCTCTGCCCCAGCAGCCCCCTCCTCCCAACACCAGGTCTTGGAGGTGCCAGCTTCCGCCAGGTAGCCTGGCTCCCGGCTCCACCAGCGCCACCACCCCCACCTCTCCTGCCTTGGGTGGCTGCCTCCGCATCCCGGGTTGACCGCCCATCTCCTCTGTCCCCTCTGCAGCCAGTTCTCTGTATATAACTTTTCTATTTAAAACACCCAGAGTGTTTTAAGTTTTCCTGATTGAACTCTGACTCATATGGGCCGAGGAACAAATTCCCTACTAAGAAGAAAAACATAGTACTCCAAAAACAGAAGGAACCTAATTTTATAAAAATTCATCGCAGAAAAAGGAAGTCAAAACTCAATAAAATTTAAGAAAATGTGGACTCTATGAAATAGAACTGAAGTCGGTCATCCAGCTAAGATTTTCTTAAAAAGCTAAACAGGATAAGGAAGAACGCTATGAAATACAAGATGAAATGAAAGATCTGAATTGTTGTTTCAGAATACCAAGTTGCTCATATTGAAGACAAGCTTAAAACAGTTCTCAAAATGGAGAGAAAAGGAGGGAAAAATTATACTGAGAAAATAGATTCAGGGGCCATCTTTCTAAATTTAGTAAGATGTTCTATATTTTGGTAAGTACAAGATGGAATACTTTTTATAAAGCCGAGAACCTTTGGTTAATTTTTTTTTTAAGTTGGATTCTAAGCAAAATGTGGACGTGTGTCATGGTTTGTACCAGGAATTCTAAAAACCAATTGTGAATCAGATTCACCTGAGACCAGCTAAACCAAACACAAATTCATGAGTCCTATTCTCGGAGATTTTATTGAGTAGGTCTGGGACAGGGCCGGAGAATCTGTATTTTTGAATAATGATCTCAGTTCATTTTGGCACAGCTCATCAGAACCAGGGTTTTAAAACTGGTTTCCGCCGAAAGTTACAGTACTGCACCACCTACTGGCGACATACCCTAATTGCAGAGTCTGGCTCGGGGAAGCCGACTAGAGTAAGACATGGTTTCTTTTAACTGAGTTTACTCTATTTAGCAAAACTTAGTAACTGGCTGCAAATATTTGGGGAAGGAAGAAGGAGATCATTAAGCGAATTGGGCAGGAGAAGGCAAAAGAAATACCAGCTTCCATAATGAATCAAGTTAGTGTTGGAAGGGGACTCTGTTTAGGGAGAAACCCCAAGTCGGTGCCTGCCATAGACCCCCCTCTGTAGAGTCCTGCGGCCTCAGGGACCCACTGAATCCTTAAGACACTTTGACCTAAACATTGGCAAAGAGATTGTTTCCTTGACTCCCTGAGAAAAATTCTCTAATCAAGGATGGGGATAACCAAAGGGAAATAAATGTAGAAAATACTGAAAGTAGAGGAACATTTTTCTCTTTGCAAAGGAGAGCTTGTGGCCCAAAGGTCCCAGCTGCATGTGGGATACCAGAGCATCAAATCCAGCCTTGTTTTGAGACTTTCTTTTCTAGGTGTCAGTTTGAAAATGCCATATTTAACAACCATCATTCAGGAGCGGTTCCCCAGATATTAGACCCTGTGATGTCCAGACCAAGAAAAGCTGAACCCTCTTTCACACCTAACTAGGTCCGTGCTCTTGGTTCCAATTTCCTTTTTGAGGCTCAAGCTTCTTTCCCAAAGAAGTTGGCCCAGGAATCACTCCGTCTTTCCAGGGAGACTCCACCTACCAATGGGGGTGCAATCCAAGCCTTGTAGATTCAACAGTAAAACCATATTAAAACGCAACACAATCCTGCCATTCTCTTTCTACCAGATACCCAAATATGGTACGGCAGAGTTTCCAGAAAGTTTTCACACCTGAGCTGTCAGGGTTTTTGTGTGTGGTGTGCTCTGTGTTTGCTTTAAGCACCAGAGCACTGACTTCAACTCACTAGGAGACAGATTACCAAGGAACTACGTGAAGAGGAGAAAGGGGAGAGAAAACAAGAAAAGGAGGAGGGGGAGGGGCAGACAATGAAAGAGAAGGGAGACCATAAAGCAGAGGGGGTGGCGAGCCAGTTAGAGAAACAGCGTGCTTGTGTAGGAGAGTTCTGGGGACAACAAGGGCAGAGAAGACAGCAAACTGTAACTCCAGGTTCTTCGGGGCTGATGTGTCTTGAACCAGGAGTGCAGGGCAGGGAACACTCAGCTCCACTCTGGTTTAACGTGATCAGGAGGTGTCCCTCTGGGGTAAGATGCTAAAATCCACTGGCTCCTCTCTGAAAGGCCTTAATGAGCCAAGCTGGGGCTGTTTCTCCATTGGTCAATGGCTAAAGGATGGAAAATGCCAGACAGTGGGTAAACAAAACCTTCCAACGTATTTGGCTTTGAGGTGCATGCTATCCAATGGGAGAGCCTTTGGTAGCAGATTTCCTTCCTAATGATGGTTTTCTTAGGGCCCCCCTGCACACGGTGGCCCCAGCAGCCCAGGCTGCCTCAGCTCTTCCCCTGCTTCTCGCCACCTTCACCTGCTCCTGTGACGATTCTCAACCCATTTAAGCAGATGGATGCAACACCACTCAACTTCTGGGACTGCCTGGAGCCTGTCTGTCATGATGAAGTCAAAGAACCTTAATACTGAATAAATGTTTGAGCCTATTATTTCTATATGTGACAAACAGTACTTTTTGAGAAATCTTCAAATTAGCTTTATATGAACCAGCGTTGGTTCTAAATGAGAGCCACTGGCCTAGAGACTCCAACGATCTGAAAGCAAATTTACTAACTGTTGATTCACTCAATGACGAATTTCCTGAATGAACGAGGGTGTTCCCCCAGTTTGGGTCCTGCCTTGGCTTCTGCACAGGTCTCTCACCCTGCCCACCTCCGTCCTTGTCACTGCTGTTTTGAGACCATTTGCTGTCTTCCCTACTCCGGCAGAGTGAGCCCTGGGCCTGGGCTTTTTCAGCAGGGTCTGTCCCTGCCTCTACCATGGTTTAGAAAGAGGAGCAATCTCTTTGGTATAGCTCAGTGGAAAAGCATGTGCTTAGCGTGCATGAGGTCCTGGGTTCAATCCCCAATACCTCTATATAAATAAATAAACCTAATTATCGACACCCCCCCCCCAAGAAAAAAGAAAGAAAAGCAAGGGGAAAAAAAGAGAAGTGATCCCTCTTTTTTAAACACTGTTTTGGGTTTTCTCCATCTTTGCTGATTCGTGCCACACAGCTGCTCCCATGGCCTTGCCCTTGCCATGTGCCTGCATCTGTATCGGCCTCCCCCCCGCCTCCCTGGTTTGAAGGATTTAGGGCTGGGGCAGAAGACAAACTGGTCACCAGCTCACTTGGTGATTTGGAGCACCAGTCCCCCTGATTTGGTTTGGTTCCCAAGTGGCCGGTGGGGCTGAGGCTGTGGCTCTTCATGGCCACAGTCACTCAGGGAGCGACTACTCTGTCCCAGTGCCCTTCCGCTTCTCACAAGGGGCTGTGGAGGGATGAGAGCCACGGTGGTCTCCTCCCAGGTCTTCGCTCCAGCCCAGAAATGGGCAAGTGTGTTTTGTTAAATCTCAGCTAGTGTTGGTTGGAATTGTCACACCACCTTCCCGTGGCAGGGAGGACAGCCGAAGGGCGTCTGGCTCAGCCTTGGAAGTGAACCGAGGGACTTGGGGTCGGGCTGCTCAGAGCGGGGAGGGCGGGAGAAAGGAGGCCAGTGTGGCTCCTCCAGGAGGGAGGACCAGGAATGGAGAGGGTGATGGAGAGAGAGCCACCAGACATAGTCCCGGGGCCTCTGCTTTCTGAATGAGGAGAAGGGATCCCAGGGCAGGACCCTAAGGATACACATTTACTCCCAGCTCCCTCAGAAGAGGTGAGTGGGGAGGAAGTGAAAGTCTTCAAGTTACTTCCCAGCATCTGTTTTTTAAAGTAAAATATATCTTTTTTAAAAACTATGGAAGCTGGATACACGCTAGTATATGTAAAATAAACAACAAGGACCTGCCATATAGCATAGGGAACTATGTTCAGTATCTTGTAATAATCTATAATGGAAAAGAATCTGAGAAAGTATATATATATATGTGTATGTATAACTGAATCACTTTGCTGCACACCAGCAAATATTATAATGTTGTAAATCAACTATACTCCAATAAAAAAGTAAAATCATGACTCTCATATAAATATAAACTTAAAAAATGTAAACCATTTTAAAATGTACAATTCAGTGGCATCAGTTGCATTCACAGTGTTGTACACCCATCACAGCTCTCTATTTCCAAAACTCCATCACCCCCGAAAGAAACTCTGGAACCCCACTGCCTCTCCCCCAGTCCCTGGTTAACCTGTAATCTACTTTCTGTGTCTATGAATTCACTTATTCAAGGTACCGGAAGGGAAATCATACAATATTTGACCTTTAGTGTTTGGCTTATGTTACTCAATGTCTTCAAAGTCCATCCATGTTGCAGTGTGTGTCAGAACTTCATTCCTTTGTGTGTGTGTGTGTGTGTGAGACTCAACACTTTTTTAATAATTGAAGTATAGTCAGTTTACAATGCTGTATCAATTTCTGGTGTACAGCATAGTGTTTCAGTCATATGTATATAGACATATATTCATTTTCATATTCTTTTTCATTATAGGTTACTACAAGATATTGAGTATAGTGCCCTGTGCTGTACAGAAGAAATGTGTATGTATAGTAGTTAGTACCTGCAAATCGCAAATTCCCAGTTTATCCCTTCTCATCCCCTCCCCCTCCAACCCGGTAACCATAGTTTGTTTTTCGCCTGTGAATCTGTTTCTGTTTTATAAATAAGCTCATTTGTGTCCTTTTTTTTTTTTTAAAGATTCTACATATGAGTGGAATCATATAGTATTTTTCTTTCTTTTTCTGGCTTACTTCCTTTTTATGACTGAATAATGTTCAATGTCTCCTTTTTAACCACTGGACTTCTCCCACTTTGAATACCTTTACAAAAACACAGGGTCCTCAATGAGATATGTGAAGTCACATATGTCATCAAAGCCTTTGCCTGAAGAAAAGTGACCAGGGCTGGTGGAGAAGCGGCCCCATGCAGCTCAGGCTGGGGAAGGAGCGGGTCACTGCCTTAAGGAATTCACTCTCCTTCCACAGAGGTCTCTTCTCCATCAAGAACTGACCACATTTGACCTTTTTGAGTTGGACAAACTTGGAAGAATGCCCCAGCAAGGAGTTAATAATATGGAGAAAGATGATTCAGTATCCATTTTAATCTTTGCCTACACCTTAAAGGAAAAGAAATGTTCCTAAGTTGTGGTTATTTACAGCACAGTAAATCAAGCTAATGCCATGAAGTGCCAATAAAAATTTTTAAAAATCAGCCTTAAATAGCTAAACTCTCAACAGCAGCTCATAAAGTGAGGCTTGGCAGTTGTTAGGTAGTTATGGTTAAATTGACAGTCCTTTGGGGAGTTAAGATATCCAAAAAGCAGAGGTAGTTAAGACTCTAGTGATAAATGGTTGGGCTTGTTGGTTGAAGAGATTTTATGGCACACATTTAAGCTTAACCGCCTGTGAGAAAGAGAACAGGAAATAGAGGTTATCACTCCTTCATAGCCACTCCATTCATTACTGACCTCAGGGGGTCTTGTGACACACCAGGAAAGGAAAGAGGGAGGCTATTTAAAGGAAGAAATCATTTCTAGGTAACCCGATACTGTCAGGTAGAAAGAGAGAGTGGTGGGGGGTGTAGTGTTAGAGAGTTGTGCAAATCTACCAAAGGTACAAAAAAGAAAGTAAAAAATGAAATATCAGAACAAGACATTTTAGGGCCCCAATAATAAGAAAAAGAAAAAGAAAAAGAATGTAATTTCTTGACTTCCAGGAGATGACGGCAGTACAAAGTTATATCTACTCCCCTCCTTTGGCCAGAGCCTCCCACAAATACCAACAAGAAGAAAAACAGAGGGCAAAGCTCCATTTTTGATGAAACCTGGCTTGGACCCCACCACAGGCTATGAGGACAATCTGCTGTGCGCAGTGGCATTTGGACCACATTGAGGGCTAAGAGTTGATGCATACCTCTCTACCTCTCAAGCAGTGTATAGGTTGCTCTGAAAGTAAGTGAAACAGAATCCTGAAATAGCTGATGAATAATTCCCTACTGAGGAAGACAAGGGCTTGGGTCTTAAACAGACCACAGGAAACAGGGTAAACCCCAAGCAGCATTTAGTTTCATAACATAGAACTAGCAGTGAGGCTGCAAGACTTATTTTCTCCCATCAAGAAATGGACTAGAAGTGCCTGAAAAAAGGGAGAAGACAATGGTCTAGTCTGCAACTGCCGACCTGAGTCATTTGAACACAGAAGGAATCCGTGAGACCTACCATATTTCATGGTGAACCTCTTCACTTCCTGCCCATCCTAGAGCAAGGACTTAGGCCTCATGCAGACGTGGAGCAGATTTGGTAAGAAATAGGAGCAAGGCGTTTTTCCAAACACATATTTGGACTGGAGCGGCCAGGAACACTGTGCCTGTCCCATCCCAACAATCCTTCTTGAACAAAGAGTAAATCAAAATAAAGAGCTCCGGAAAGGGCAAGAGGTATATGAAGAAACTCCCAGTAAGCATTAGACCCACTTCGGTCACTGGCAAAGAGTAGTAGTAAGTATAAGACAAAAGGTGGGACCTGAATGTTATTCCCCAAAATGATAAAAAGCAAACATAACAAACAAAGAGCAAATGAAGAACCTTCATGAAAAGGAATTTTCCAGGAAAAGAAGAACATGTGTAACAAATATTACTCTCCATACTCAAAGAGGCTGAAGAGGAAACACATTCTGAAAAGTAAGCTCACAGAAGATATAAATGAAATGACTATCACAGAGGAGAGAGTAATGACATGGAAAGTGAGCCTTTGAGGGCAGGAAAGAAAACGGAAGGTAATTTTTTAAAAACACACAGAGATGTGAAAACAACCAAAGGAAAACTTGATACTGCTACAAATAGGTATGAAAGATGGACACGGGGGATTTAACTAAGATTCTACTATACTCTGTTCATATAAATTACTGCTACCCAACTTCTAGTAAAGTGCCTGGAATAGCATAGGTACACATAGTTGAATAAATGAAGAGGTAAATTGGTAATTTTCAAGAGGAGAACAGAAAAAGGTAATGTAAGAAATAATTTAAACAAGTTCATACTGTAGAGCACAGGGAACTATATTCAATATCTTGTAGTAACTTGTGGTAAAAAAGAATATGAAAATGAATATATGTATGTTCCTATATGACTGAAGCATTGTGCTGTACACCAGAAATTGACAGAACATTGTAAACTGACTATATACTTCAATAAAAACACATTAAAAATAAAATAAAATAAATTTTTAAAGAGAAATAATTTAGATATAAGAATTTTTTTCCTGAAATAAATTAGATTTCATCTTGTAGATCCCCAAGACAGAGAGTGCTCTAGAATACTTCAGTCTGATTAAGTCACTGAACTTTATGTATAAACAAAGAATTGTATGCACACTGAGGCCAAAAAAAAAGAAAATCAAGTCATGTATTAGGGGGAATATAAGGCTGGTCTCAGAGTTCCTCACAATAATATCCAACTGCCAGTTGGTAGTGGAGCAATAACAAGGGGTCCCAGGGTAAGACTGAGACCCCAGACCTGGATTTCTATCTAGCTTATCATGAATGTATGAGGGAAGAAGACAGCTTCAACCTGAGGGAATACAGTATTCATGAGCTCATCTTTGAAAAAAAAAAAATGACCAAACCCATCCCACGAAAAGATAAATCAAAGCAGAGAACCCAGAAAGAGGAAGCAGTATTTGAAAGGACACACAGTCAGCATTCAACCCATTTCAGTAACTGTGGGAATTACAGCTTCAGAGAATAATTTAAGTAGCATAGATATTGACAATGTAAACTTAACAAAAAAATTGCTTAAATGGCCTGTGAGAATGAGGGGAGGCGTAAGAGTTCTAGTTGCTTCGTCTCTTGTACTGAGGATGTAACGGAGAGTACGTCAAGCGTGTAACTCATGGAACAGAGAGAGGCTGGGAAAACGGCAGCCCACGTGGGCCTCTCAGATGCTCTGCTCCTCACCGCCAGCTCCGATTCACCTCCCCCATGAGGCTGCTCTTGAGCTGTTGGGCAGAGGCTGTGGAGTTGAGTGAGGACTTGGCCCTTGGAGGAAGAAGAGGGAGATGGGGGAGGAGGGCAAAGGAGAGAGAGAAAGAAGGGAAAAGAGGAGGAGGAGGGAGGAAGGAAGGGGAGAAGGAGGATCGCTTCTTTGTTTCCCTCTTTCCAGACTAGAACTTGAAGTGCTGTAGAGGAAAACCCAGCAGTGAGCATCAAACTCTAGTTCTTAGACAAAGCCTGGCTCAGGAACACAGAGATCTCTTGAGAAGAAGGCAGCTAGATGGGGTGAGGTCCTGACCATCAAAGTGCTGTGAGGTTGCTGAGCAATGGGCTGAGTTCATCCTACTTTTTGGAGAATTATGCAGCCTGGTGAGCAGAAGGGGTGACTCTGGGCACCTTAACAGGGATGACAGTTTGCCAACTGGTCTACCTCTTGATCACAAGGGCGGCAAGTGTCTGCCTTACCCCCCCCAACATAAGCTTTCCACTGCTTAAGACAGATGTGGGCTTCCAAATGAAGAAAGTCTTGAGCATGCAATGAAAAATGGTGATTGAGCAGGCAGATTGAGTAATAATAGAAATAATACCCAGAGCAGGCAGTTTCTACTGAAACAACTGTTGGGTAGGAATTGTTACAAATTGATAATAAACAAACAGATATGCTCAAGGAGATTCAATTGTAGCATTGTACAAAATATTTTTTCTGAAAGATATTTGCTACACACACATACACACAATTATATATCTGATTCATATTCAGATACATATTAAAATATATCAAAATCACTAAGAAAATTACAGACAACCCAGTTAATAATGGGCAAAAACCTTGAACAGGCACTCTATAATATCCAAATACATATTGAAACTACAAATTAAATATTAATATTAAATAATATTGGTATATTTAATATTATTTTACTGTAATATTAAAAACAAATTCAAACAATAACGAGATGGCTCTGCAAATCTACTATAATGGCTAAAACATTAAAAAAAGTTTGCTCCACAAATTTTGTGGAGCAATTAGATCTCTCATGCTCTCCTTATAGAAATGTAAAATGGTGCGACTACTACAGAAAACTGCTTGATAGTACCCCCTAAAACTGCACGTAACTGAACAAGTTCACTCTCACCTAGGAAAAATACATGCATGCAGTTATCAAAAGAAGTGAACAAGAATGTTTACAGTAGCATCATTTGTCATAGCCCCCCCCCATCAAGTAGAAAACAATACAAATGTCTATCAACAGTAGGCTATGCTAGGAATTTGTGGTATATTCACATGTTGGGGCCACAGTGTATAGCAATAAAACAAGAATGAACTGCTGCTAAATGCAACAAGATGGATGACTCTCACAAACACCATATCGAGCAGAAGACAGAAACATGAGGGTAACTCTGTAATTCTATTTATTTAAATTTCAAAACCAGACAAAAAATCAGAAAAATGTTTACCTTCAGGGGGGCTTCTGGAATACTTACAATGTTCTTTATCTTGATCTGGGTGTTGGTCATGCAATTATATTCCTTTTGTAAAAGTTTATTGATTGTACATCTATGGTTTGTAATGTTTTCTATGTTACAATTTAATGAAAATGTTTAGAAAAGAATTCAACATCCTTTTTATAATAAAGTCTTTTAGTGAATCAGGAATGAAAGAAAATGGTATTAAAATATAAAGAAGAATAACTATCTCAACCCAACATATATTATTATATGCAATATTTAAATCCTAGAAGTGATCCCATCAATGTAAGAAAAAATTCACAAGGGGGCTATCACCTCTATCATTAAAAATTGTTCTGGAAATGTTAGTCAGTGCCACAAGGTAAGAAAAACAGAATACAATGTCAGAAAGGGTCAGAAATTTTTCATTATTTGGAAATAATATGATTGTAGACTGGGATTTCAAAATTGTAGAATAGATAAACAAGATTACACTGTATAGCACAGGGAAATAGACACAAAATGTTATGATAAATCACAGAGAAAAAAATGTGACAATGAGTGTGTATATGTCCATGAATGACTGAAAAATTGTGCTGAACACTGGAATTTGACACAACGCTGTAAAATGATTATGAATCAATAAAAAATGTAAAAAAAAATATGATTGTAAACCTGGAAATCCAAGAAAAACATCTGGAAAACTAATTTTAAAAATTTCTAATTAAAGTGGCTGGCTAACAAAAATAATATTTAAAAATCAGTGGTTTGCCTACAAACAAATGATAATTAAGTTTACATAAAAATGGGAAAATTCCATTTGCAATACCACATGAAAATAAACACCAAGGAATAAAATTAATAAAACACATGAAAGAAAATAAAACTCTGTTAAGGATCAAATGAAAGAAGAAAATTGGGCAATAAAACTCAATGTTGCAACGTGTAAATTGATCTATATATTCATGCAATCCACAAATACCAACACAATTTTGGGAGGAGTAGGAATTTGATAAAATAACTTACCATGTATATTTTTAAAAGTTAAGATGAGGAAAGAGCCAGGAAATTTCTAAGAACAGTAATAAAGGATTCTATACTCATTACTATAGTAAAAGGCAAAAAAAGAGTTGAGAAGGAAAATATTTAGATTAGTGGATTATCTAGTAAATATCTTTGAGACATTAGCTAGATTTTCTTTAGCGGGGGTGGAGGTGTTTGGGGGACTCATACATCTAGTTCACTTACTTATCTATTTTTAAAATTGAGGCTTTATCTTTTCAGAGCACATTTATGTTCACGGCAAAATTGAAGGGAAGGTACAGAGATTTCCTATATACCCCTTCCCCCACCCCATGCATAGCATCCCCATTTTTAACATACTCCATCGGGCTGGTACGTTTGTTACAATTGATGAACCTACACTGATGACACATCATTATCACCCAAAGTCCATAGTTATTATGGTCCACTCTTGGTGTTGTATATTCTATGGGCTTGGACAAATGTATAATGGTATGTATCCATCATTATGGTATCATACACAGCATATCCGGTGCCCTAAAAATCCTCTGTGCTCTGCCTACCTTACCCCCCCAACTCCTGGCAACCATCAGTCTTTTTGCTGTCTCCACAGTTTTGCTTTTCCCAGAATGTCATGCAGTTGCAATAATACAGTGTATTGCCTTTCCAGAGTGGCTTCTTTCACTTAGTAATATGCATTTAAGTTTCCACGTCTTTTCATGGCTTGATAGCTCATTTCTTTTTAGTGCTGAATCATATTCCATTGTCTGGCTGTACCACACATTATTTATCTATTCAATTACTGAAGGGCAACTTGATTGCTTTCAAGTTTGGGCAGTTATGAATAAAGCTGCTAAACATCCATGCACAGGTTTTTATGTGGACATAAATTTTCAAATTTTGGGGGTAAATACCAAGGAGCATGATTACTGGTTCATATGCTAAGAGTATGTTTAGTTTTATAAGAAACTGCCAAACTGTCTTCCAAGGTGGCTGTACCATTTTGCATTCCCAGCAGCAATCAGTGTGAGTTCCTGTTGCTCCACATCCTTGTCAGCATTTGGTGTTGTCAGTGTTCTGGATTTTAGCCATACCAATAGATGTGTAGTGGTATCTTACTGTGGTTTTAATTTGCATTTCTCTGTTAACATATGATGTGAAGCATCTTTTCATATGCTCATTTGCCATCTGTATATCTTCTTTGGTGAGGTGTCAAGATCTTTGGTCCATTTTTAAATCAGATTATTTTCTTGTTGAATTTTAGGGTTCTTTGCATACTTTGGATAACAGTCCTTTATCAGATGGGTTTTTTGCAAATATTTTCTTCCAGTCTGTGGCTTGTCTTCTCATTCTCTTAGCACTGTCTTTCAGAAGTTTTTAATTTTAATGAAGTACAGTTTATCAATTGTTTCTTTCATATATCATGAGTTTGTTGATATATCTAAAAAGTCATCACCATACCCAAGGTCATCTAGGTTTTCTCCTGTGTTGTCTTACAGGAGTTTAATGTTTTACATTTTTACATTTAGATCTGTGATCCATTTTGAATTAATTTTTGTGCAGGGGTGAAAGGTCTGTGTCTAGATTCTTTTTTTTTTTCTTTGCAAGTGAATGTTCTGGTTGTTCCAGCACAATTTGTTGACCATACTGTTTTTTTTTCCCTCCATGATATTGTCTTCGCTACTTTGTCAAGTATCAGCTGACTGTATCAGCTGACTGCATTTGTGTGAGTCTATTTCTGGGCTCTCTATTCTGTCCCACTTTTGAATTTGTATATTCTTTTGCCAATACCACACTGCCTTGATTAGTATAGCTTAAAAGTATGTCTTGAAGTCAGGGAGTGTCAGTCTTCCCACTGTGTTCTTCTTCAGTATTGTGTTGGCTGTTCTTGATCTTTTGACTCTCCATATAAACTTTAGAATCATTTTGTCAATATCCACAACAGAATTTGATGAGATTTGAATGGCAATCACATCGAATCTATAGATCAAATTGGGAAGAACTGACATCTTGACAATATTGAGTCTTTCCAACCATTAACATAGAGTATCTTTTCATTTTTTTAAGTTCTTCTTTGACCTTTGATTTCGTTCATCAGAATTTTGTGGTTTTCCTCATATAGAGCTCATACATGTTTTGTTAGATTTATAAATAAGCATGTAACTTTTAAGAGTGCCTAGCTCATTTTTAATGCCAAAAGAAATCGCCAATAGGTACAAGATTTAAACATACCACAATAAATCATAAAACTAATGGTAGAAAATTTGGGTAAGTCTTTTTACAATCTTGGCACTAGCTATGTACCAGGTACTGCTGTTGTAAGTGCTCTGTATATAATAACCAATTTAATCCTCACCACACTAGGAAGTAGGTATTATTATGATTCATATTTTACAGATGAGGAAACTGAGGTTAGTGAGATTAAGTGTCTTGTTTAAAACTGCAGAGCTAGTAAGCAGGAAAGATAGAATCTGCACTTCAGTAGACTGACTGCAGTCTGCTTCTACGATGACCAAACATATGGAGTACCCTCTTACACACCCTGTGTATATGCACACATGGTGTTTAAGGCTCTGAAGTTTTAAAATATTACAAGTGAAGTAAAAATATATTAAAAACTGGGGAGATACTTGCAACCTATATTATAGACAAGGTATGAAGTTTTAAATATACAAAGAGCTCACACGAATCACTAACAAACAGATGGAAGGAAGGAAGGGAGGGAGAGAGGGAAGAAGAAAAAGAAAGAAAACAGACAAGCCATAAACAGGCAGTTCACTGAATAGAAATACCAATGGACAAGAAGCTTACCCCCGGTGTCATTCATGTCTAAAAAGTCTAACTTAAAACAATGGTGAGATACTTTTTTACTTATCTCACTGTCAAGTATTGAAAGGCTTAGTAATACTCATTGTTTTGACCAGGTTGAGGAAAATAAGACACGGACCCCCTATTGTTAGAAGTGTGTAAACCTTTTAAATGGTAATTTGGCAACATCCATCAAAAATTGTAATGCATCTGTCATCTGACATATTAATTCCACTTCTAGGTATCTATCCCATAGGTGTGTGTGGCTCTGTGTGTCTAAGTGCTTAAGTGCTTATGTATATATATATATATATGTATATATATATATATATATATAAGCATTCACTGCATCAGTATTTCTAACAGTGCTACTCAAATATGGTCTGCACAGCAATGATAATCTATAGATTGCTTGTTATTAGTCCACTAGGAGATAAGGGGCCAGAAGGTAAATCAACTACACTTTTCTTTCTTTTTTTTTTTTTTTGAAGTGGGGGAGGTAATTATGTTTGTTTGTTTGTTTGTTTGTTTATTTATTTATTTATTTATTTATTTAATGGAGATACTGGGGATGGAGCCCAGGACCTTGTGCATGCTAAGCACTTGCTCTACCACTGAGCTATACCCTCCCCCCTTTCAAGCGCACTTCTAAGAGCAGTATGAGTTCGGGTGACAATTCTTTCCTTTCGTAGAAAGACTTTGGTGATCAAGGAAGCAGTATGTTGATTTGCATTTTGGTGCAAGCTCCTTATCATAATGTGAAGCAGCACTTTGAAAAGCACTATAGTTTATAATAACTAAAAGTTGGAAGTAGAAGTCCATAAGGGAGTATTTGTTGGATAAATTTAATAATCCAAAACCAAATCTTATTCATTTAAAGTAAGGAAATCTACAATGTAAGTATATATATACACACACACAGTGTATGTGTACACACACGGGATGGAGTGGAAAAAATGCTGCAGAGCAATATGACTATAGTAAGAGGGACAAGATGAAAAAGTACAAGTGTGTTTGTGCACAGAGATTCTGGAAGCATACAAAAGACATTGTTAACCACGGTTATCTTTGGAACGTGGGAACGGATCATGAGAGATCGGATATGGGGCTTCTTTATCTTGTGTCCCTCTATACTGCTTCAGTATTTCTACAGCTAGCATAAGGTACATTTATAATGTTTTAAAACATGAATTAAAAAAATTGTTTAAAAGTCATGAATTAGACTCACTGCAGATCAAATTTCCAGAAACTTGCTTTGGGCAGAAATCTGTTTCAGAAGACTTACCGAGACAATCTTCACATGGGATGAAGTTCCATGGAGTCATTTGTGTAAAGATGTAAGAACACATCAGCTTGTTTTTCCAAACTCAGCAATCTGTTTTTCTCACCTTACGAAAAGAGTTTATTATGGCCCATGTACACACCTCCCAAACCAAATGTTTAGTCCATCTCGAGGATGGGTCTTGAAGCTGGAAGTGCTGAAGTCAGGGCTCTGTCCCTGCAGCATGATAATCAGTCACCTAATTCTGATCATGACTGTTTGAAAGAAGTACAGGACCAAAGGACTCTTTGTGCTCAAAAAGGCCCGGAGATGGTAGATCATAACAAGCCTTTGACAAAATCTAGGGGTCCTATATGCTTCATGGAAACCGCAACTTATACTGCCAAAAATTACGGGATATTAGGCTATTCAGAGTCATCTGGAACACATTAATAATCGTTAACGTTTGTACAGTACCATGCAGTTTGCAAAGCACTTTCGTGGCCACTGTCTAACTTAATCCTCACAACAGACCTTTGGAGTAGGTAAGTTTTATAGATCAAATTTTATAGAAGCAAACACGGGGCACAGAAGGCTTAGGCTTATCCCCCAAAGTCACTCAGGAGGGAAGAGGCAACGCCAGGTCACGCCAGCCCGAGTTCTCACCACCGCCCCATGCTGCCTTCCAAGGCAGAGCTGACCTGAGACGCCCCAGACAGAGGGCTCCAGGCAGCTTGCTCTTACTCTCTTATGTTTATTTGCGTGATGTTACGCCGTTGAGCTGGATGAGTTTAAAAGCAGACCGTGGCGGCTGCCACTGGTTGTTAAACACTGCTACTTGGAGCAGGCGGAGGGTGCAGACAGCAGCTCGCCTTCGGAGTCCTCTGAGCGGGATCACGCAGGGCAAACAGTGCGGAGAGCCATTCTTGCTGACCCGAATGAAGGAAGCTGTCGCACACACTGTGCTTCCTATGGGCAAGTCTGTTCTTCCTTTCCTTTGTTCTGCTTTAAGCTTTTCTTCAGGAAGATCAAAGTAATGGTAATAACACGATCTTCCTTGAGGTCTAACTCTGATACCAACTTTGATCAGTTCACGGCAATCTTTCATGTCAGTTTTCCTTACCCACATCTCATATTCCATTTATATTTCTACTTTCTTGCACATAAACCCTATAGAGAGAAATTAAAATTACGTGATATCTTCCATTTATTGAGCACCTATTAAACACCAAGAATGTGGCAGGCACCGTATATATGCCATGTTATCTCTAAACCTTGCAGCAAACTCTACAGGGTGTAACTCATCACTGTCACTTTGCAGATTAAGAAACTGAAGCAGAGAGTGACTGAGCCTGGATCCCGCAGTAGTGAGTGGCAAAGCTCAGATGCAAACGTCCATCTGTAGCCTCAAAACCAAGGTTCTCTCCAGTGCATAGCACACAGTAACAATGCTTACTGTACTTAGCTACTGAAGAAGGTATTTAATGAAAATGCTCGTGTTAAAGTTATGTGTTTTAGCAGTTAGCATCACACTTCCTTTTCCTTGTCTCTTGGATGGGGGGTTGGTGGTCTAAGGTGATGAAATTCAACCCTAATACAAATGCAGTGCTCCCATGTTACCCCTGACCAACCCAAGGAGAATTATGGCATATAATGGACCCTTCTGTTCTAATGTCTCCCTCCACCTGGTCAACTCTCAAAGGAAAACAAAATTCATATGATCATTGAGGTCTAGAAATTAACTTTTATTTTAAATCTGTCAAGAACTCCTGGCAGTTATTAATTTTATTAAAATGATTACATATGGCAAAACAAAGAATAGAGGTAATTCTATTTCTCTACAACATAAATTATGAGTTAGCGTCTCAGCTGCTGACTCGGCATTGTTGAAGATTTTTTTAAAGGATTTGGGGGGACTTTAATTTCCAGAAAATGTTAAAGCAGCAAAAGAAAAAATAAATTAAAAGTAATTGCAATTGGAGAAATTGCCAGGGATGTGCTAATTATAAACTCTTCTTGATGTGTTTATAGGCCAGACTCCAAGCTTTGGTATTAAAAAAAGAGAAAAATCATGTGAAGAGCTGTCCTATATTGGCTTGTCATCCACAGTTTATAACATAGAACAAATTTGCTAATTCTTATTGAAAAGACAGCAAAAATGAATTATGACTAATTCAAATTAAAAAAAAACAGTATCCATTTATCTAACTGAAATATGTCAAAACAAACACAATTTTATTAAAATATTTAATAACAGAATAACTTATAGTAGTATGAAAAAGAGTGAAGTACTGGTCCTTTGTTTTCTTTGACATGATCGCATTTTGGCAAAACTGCCTTACATAGATTCCAAAGTTTTTATCATGGATCCGTAACTATTTAAGGATGTAAACCAAAAGAACTCATACTTCATCTGATCATACAGTCATAACTTAACATATCTTGCTTTGCACTTACTCTTACTGCAAACAGCAATTTAGAAAACAAAGTAAAAATATATATATACAAAATATTTTTATATCAAATTATTTTCATTACACTAAATAAACCCAACCCCCAAATGCTATGTTACATGAAAAAGTGTCCTACGATTTATATCAAGACTGATATGTCCATATATCAGCTAGAGCAGCGTTTGGTTTTAAAAGCATTTTGCAAAATAACAAAAAATGTCACCACATGGCTGCACTGTTGGCTCTCATTCACACTCACAAAAATGCCTTCCAGTTTAAAAAAAAAAATTACAGAATAGATTACATACCCAGAAAAAGCATCCCACTATGAAAGAGTCAAATCCCTTTTACTTCTCTGAGCACAAATACTGTTATATTTGGCATCCCTACTGTTTATTCAAATTTCAGGACTCCCCAAGCTGATTAGAATATTAATGTTTGATTGAAACAGATCTTCTTTCTTGATATTGATTATTTCTCATTCAATGATAGTTTAATTTAGAAACAAAATGTTCTTTCTTTTAATGCATGATTTCACTTAACTTTTACCTTAATGTCCCACTTGGCAAAATCAAGGAACTGTTCAATGTTTTGTTTTCCATATGTTTTAAATTTAAAAAATCAATTTTGTGTGTATATATATTCACATAGAGATACATTTCTTTTATTGCCTTGTTCTCAATGCAATATAAATTGTCCATCAGCAATTGCAATTTCACATGAACCAAATAAGAGGTTTTTAGCCATTCCACATGAAAAACACTGACCTCTAATGCAAACAGGATTATGTTTGAAAACTAAACTATAGATTTAGTTTTACGCAGAATTATTTAGATTTATAAACTTTTTTTCCAGAACTTTGGCAAAAATTTAGAAAAAGAAAATCCAGATCAATCCTAAAGGGCATTGTGGTGCCTTCCAGCAGGGCTTAAAAACTTTTTTTTCCTGATCACATTCGTTGCCACTTTTCTTGAAGGTGTACAATGTGATCCCCGGACCTTCCATTTTGGAAGTTTGTAACCTACCAGATAGGCGGGGAAGATACATGCATAAAATTCTCACTGTCACTCTGCAAAGCACACTGAACAAGTTTTACACAGTGCAGAAGGTTTAGTTTTTTTTTTTCTCTCTTTAAAGGAACACTTCATTTGGGCTGAATAGTTTTCCAAGTTTTAACATGTGAACACATTTCAAGGGCTTTCAGCAATGATGGTTTGAGTCCTGGCACGGGCAGGTCCATCTGGAATGGTACACACAGTCTAATAAGCATTGTGGCGTTGTCATTTTGAGGCATAGCTGCTCCACTACGCCCACGTTGTAGCTTAGTTTCGGGAAAGCAAGGCACTTACTGTAATGGCAATGCGGACATTTTATGCATACTTGGGAGTAACATAAAATAAGTTAATATTTTTGACTACGGTGAGGTTTTATAATTTATGTGTCTTTTATAGAAGCAACTAAATGATATACTTAGGATGATTAAAAAATGAGAAGAGTTTTGAAAGGGAGTCGTTTTCACTCCCGTGCTGGCTCTTAGGATGAGAGGTTTATGAGAAAAACACTGAGGCAAAGGACAGCCTTCAACCTGAAAAGTGACTGGCTCTTAGAACTGCTGAGCCAAGGGCACCTTGACTGTCTTTACTTCTGCTATGTGGGACGACTTCTGGATGATGCAGCTGGTGGTCCCCTGCAGCTGGTCCTTTCCCTGGGCGAGATTTGTTAGGGCCATCGCTGCGTTGATCTCCCTCCAGTATGTGTCATCCTTGTTCGGCCCCCTTCTGTTAGCTGCACTGGATTTAAGCAGAACAGAAAGACACGGTCAAACTCACAGCAGCGGATGCAGAAAGGGCTGTCACCGAAAAGTGCCCGTGGAGAAGAAAAACATACCGCTCACCTGTCACCCTTATTGGATCCATTTTCCAGAGTGTCTGCAAAGAAAAGCAGAGATTCGATTGATTTCCTTTTCGGCCTTCTTTTTAAAGCTCAGGCATTTCATCATTCATTACCAGGAATAAACGTTCATCAGGAAATCCAGTTGAAATTTATTTGTTTTTTACGAAAAAGATGTGAAGAAAAAAATCTCTTCACAAAGAAACAGGAGTAAGATGAGAGCAGGTAATGAAAAATAAAAAGCAGCTTTTGTAAATATATAAACATCTGAGGTTAACTTGCTCTGAGACTTGGGGAGGGAGATGGTTCAAGAAAAGAGGGCTAACTGTACTGGGCCTGTTCTGGTCTCGCCCCACCCTTACCTGCTGGACCTCTGCGCAGACATCATGTCCCACAAGTTCTGGGGTGCAGCTTCCTGAACTAGGAAACCAGCGGGTTCCTAGATGATCTCCAGGTGCCTGTGCTCAACAGTCAATGAATTCATGGGACTCAAACCTTCATCTCGGAAAAAGGACTGGCAAATAGTCCCCTCTGGCTAGTTAGCGGCTGAGTAACAGACCTGGTACTGACAGCAACCCAGGATTAACTCAGCATGTCAGAATAAGCAGACTCTGGTCTCCAAGCTCCACACGAGCCCCCATCCTGGCGCTGCAGGAGATGAAAGGGTGTGAGCTTCTGCTTACGCATCTTCACATTTGGCTTGGATTTGCCCCCTCACTCAGAACACCACTGTCTACCAAAACCACATCGGTGTGAAGGAAGATGAAGTGGATTCTTGTTCTTGACTGAATCTGCAGAGCTCCTCTGGCCAAAAGAATTAGGTATTGGGAACAACAGACAAGCTGGAGGGAAAGATGTACAGAGGGTAAAGAGGGAATACCACACACCATGGTAAGGAGGTAAGAACAAAGGAGCTGGGCTGGGACTCCCCATTAGCCTGGGAGACTCCAAAAATACAGTGGTGAACTCACTGCCACCATCATCACCTTCATCACCACCACACAACCATCATCATCGTCACCACCACCACCATCATCATCAACAACAACAAAAACCACCGAGAAGCTACAGAACGAGGCGCTGTGCCCCACACGGGAAGCACAAAAACATGGTGTTGTCTCAAAGTCGTCTTTGAGTTCCCTGGTCTCTGAAAAACTGTCTTTTCCTGCCCTCCGGCCTCTCCCTTTCCTCTTCTCCCCTAACTCGGTATTTCTGAAGGCAACATTCTTTCTCTGCAACACTCAAGGCTAGTTAAACCACGCAGCACAGTTCCCAGTCCTGGGCTCTGAGAGAGTCATGGAAATAGATGAGACTTGCGGGGGAAGAACACGAACATGATCATCATGTAGTCCAACCAGGGCAACAATTCCCCTGGGGCGAGAGGGTCAGGAGAAAAAAAAAGAAAAAACATGCAAAATAAAATAAAGAAGCAGAAAAAAAAAGAAGATAATTACATGACTATGTTGATAAGGCAGCTAACTTTGATGCCCTCGATGGAGGAAAAGAATCAGGGAAGCTGGTTAGTTAATCTGTCCTGACTCAGGCTGTGCAATGTAGAGCAGGAGACAATAATGGGTCACCATGAGTTCTCTGCACAGCCTTTCATCCAAGGACCATCCCCAATGACAAACAAACAAACAAAAAAAAAAAAAAGGAGGAGGAGAAGAAGAAGAAAAGCAAACAAAAGCACTTAGTCAACAAATAACATAGTTGTTAAGAAGAATAAATAAGATAATGTGTATCTGGCCCCCAAATGGAGGAACAAATGTTAGCTCCTTTGGCCTCCTTTCATGTTAGGGACCTCCGGGGGGAGTAACTGGACCCGTGAGTGGCTGGACGGTCACCCTCTGGAGCCCTGTCAGTCTCCGGGTCCTCCGGCCCCTCTGAGGTTGCCCAGGATGGTTAGCTACACTTGTGCTGCTTGACAATTTTGGAATTACGTTATTTATGTAAACAGAGGAAAAAGAATGACAGATTTGAGTGTGCAGAACTCTGATCATCCTGGTTTACAGGGCACGTTCCGTGCGTGCGCCAGGCCTGATTCCAAGCACTTTTTGTCTCAGCTGATTCAGCGCTAGTGACGGTGCAGGCAGATAGCAAGTCTGTCACGTCCATCGGGTCCTTCTTCTTCTGGTGCTGTTATCTGCACATCTTCACTCAGTAACGACAGAGACAAGGCGCTACCAGAACAGGGAATAGGTCAGTGCCTTTGTTTAGGACCAGGAAAGTCAGCAACACTGGACATTTTACAGAGAGAAAAAAAAATGAGTTAGGCCTTTGCTCAATTTTGCCCACAAATTGCAACAATTCTGTTGCCAAAGTGAAGCAATAGTTTATGGAGCTATTTATTCAATGGAAAGACTTGGCAAAAGCAGAATAAGTTTCATGAAGCTTAAATGACATTAGGGAAATAACAAAACATAATTTAGAAAAGACCATGTAACTGATGCTCTGGCTTACAAACCCAGCCAGCTCGCATGTGCAGAGGGGACCAGAATCAGACTCCCCACCGGAATGGCCAACGAGAGTGATCACCGACCGTGCAGATGACAAGAAGGAAGCTTGCGGCTGTCAACCGCGTAGTGAGTGACTGGATCTGCAAGGCCGTAAGCGAATGGAGCCTGCTTGTGGAAAGAGGATGTGTAATTCCCCATCGGGGTCCCCGGGAGCTTCTATTTCAGATGAAGAGTGAGCTTCTCTGTCCTGCCGCCCCGCAGCCGGCCGGACGCTCCTAGCCCTCCCTAGGGCTGTCTGCTGGGACTCGTTCCACCAAGAAACAAGTTTACTATGGCCAACCGCGAAATTATAAAATCCTGCTTACTCTTGGGGTGTATGTGTTTTACAGCTTCGTGCCTATGAAAATATCTTTGAAGTGTAAAAACAGAGACTCCAGTCCCCGGTTGCGTAAACTTAATTAGCTTCATGAATTTCGACTATGTCCTTGCAACAAAGATGAGCCCTGCATTTTCTTTCTAAGGCAGGTGGGCACGCTCAGTGTCACTAGGTATGGGTTCAGGTTCCTCTCCCAGCAACACAGAAAAGACTTCATAAAAAGTAATGAAGAGAAGAAACATTCGGCACCTCTAGCCGTAGTCAATGCTAAAACAGCCCGTAATAAACTCCGCTGTCAAAGACTTCAAACCAACAAGAAAAAGCTGACTACGGCTGCTTTTGGGGGTCTCCATGCCCAGGGTGGTTTTGGTGCAAGGCATAAATTGGTGTCAGAAGGGCATGCTTTTCCTGCTGCTGTTACTGGTGGGCTGCTGGGTGTCACTGACATTTTCTGCATCCCAGGGCCACCGCCTGCAGAGTCTAGTTCCCAAAAGAACTCGCAAAAGAAAGATAGCAAACAGGGGCCCTTTCACTCTGAAACATTTGTGCTTTTGTAGGAAAGCAAACGACTATAAAGGTCTGGCAGTTTGGGGAGTTTTTTCCCCTATTCCTTATGCTGAGATGAAATCTGGGGAAAGGCCCCAGCTGCTTTAGAGAACTGAGATCATTTGAGGGGAGCTCAGAAAATTTATAATCCACTCATTCTTTTAAATCATTCTGTTAAATGTGATTTTTTTTTTTGCATTTTTTTTCTTTTCTTTGAAGTATAAATTTGCTGGCTCTTATCTGGTTCAAGTAGTTTGTCTTTTCAGCCAATCATCAGTCTTTAAGGAGTGGTGGGTTTCTGGACCACCACTCAATGCCGCTTTGGCAGACAGGATGTCTCACAGGCTCCCGGTAGCTAAGAAACAATCGGCCTGGAGAAGGAAAGTTCTGAACGCTGCTGAAAAGAGGGAAGTCGTCTCGAGCAGACGTTTCCCTGCCGTTACTGAACACGCTCAGACTCGGGGTCTGACTGCCCGACGTCCGGCTCAGCTGTGTCCCTTACTCTCTGCAAGTAGCTTGGATCAGCCTCTCCCAAGTCTGAGCTAAAATGCCTCTTTAGATTCTAAGGTTCCAAAAATCAGCTACGCTGTCAATTACCATAAAAGCAACTGGTTGGCAGGAACAACTTATTGAGCCAGCCAAGAGAGTGTGTTTTAAGACCAAAAAAGAAAAGGAACAAAAAAAAAAAAAGAAAAAAAGAGGTGCATAGTTAGGAAAATCTTGGATGCTGTAAAACCCAGACCATGTTGAAACTTAAAGTCGGGCTATCCTCAGTTCGGACATGTGTTTACTTATAAAGTTAAGCAGAGAAACAATTACAGAGAAAATTCAGTTCTACTGCAACTTGAGATATGTGAGCACAAAGCCCTGTAGGCCAAGTGTCCACTCAAGTTTGAGAAATGAAATTTAGAAATATTCATTCTGAAATATATTCCTGAGGTAATATTTCTAGTCATAAAAAGAGACGGAAATATGGCCAAATCTTCTGCACTCAGTTTTTTCCTCCAATTTTAAACAATAAGCCCTAAAGTTAAGAATGTTTTAAAATGTTCCACAAAATACTACTCACACCACTGAAAGGTAAATAAAATGAAGATTAAGAATGAGCATTTTAAATTAAATAATCTAAAAATCATATATTGTATGTTTCCCTAAATTACAATGGAGAGAGAGTCCCAGATGCTTGGCAACTGCGCCTTCTCACACTTGGTGGGTCTTGGGGCCGTTACTGGAGATAGCAGGTGTGGACAGCCAGAATCTAGTATTTCTGATCTCCGAGGTCCTGAGAGCCCCTGGGACAGCAGATCAGTTTCCGGAGTTATTTACATACTTGGAACAACTGAGAAAAATAACAGGACTCCGGTGAGCAAGGCAGATGTAAAGCCTCACTGAAGATTCTGAAATACCCAATGCCCCAAACTTGTAGGACCTCACACCAGACAGAGCAAGGGACCCCCTGTTCCCATGTCACGGTCTCTCTCTCCTTTCCAAGCACTGGATCCGGACCGTGCTCACACACACTCATACACACTGGTTCCGCTGTGACTCTGCGTTCCTTTCCTTATTAAAATAGCATTTGTTGTTATTCTCTAATAAGAAAGTAATGTCGGTTGGCTGCAGAAAATCCAAGAAGAGTGTGAAAGAGAAAACTCAAACTAATATTTGGATATATGGCCTCCCACAGCAAGTTTTTATACATTTTTTTTTAAAAAAGGGGTCATTCTGCACGCGTTTTAAAACTTGCTTTTCGCTCAACTTCCACTTTTGCTTTACCCTTTTGTTAATAAATAAGATAATCTCCTACCATTTAGCCTTCTTTGATGTTGCAGTGATTTTTTTTGCCTGTGAAAAAGAAACAGCTTGAAAGAATTCAAAATCCAGCTCCATCCAGTTTAAACTTGAATCTCAAGAGTCTTGAAAGTTACAAGAAGGGGTCATCTTTAACATAACAATTACTGACGTTGAATGAGTGCTCATTCTTCTGCCAGGAACTCTACACATGGTATCTGGTTAAATACTTGGAATAACCCTGGGAGACAGCACCATAGTCTTTACTTTAAAAAGACCCTGTGGCTTAGACGGTTCCAGAAACTTGCAAAGGACTCAGGCTGGAACTTGGCTCTAGACTCTGAAGGTCATGCTTTTAACTGCTGCATTTCATTATTCAAGTGATCTCGGTTGATAAAGCCACCTTCAAAGACCGAGGCGAGGGCTAACGCATTGTTTGCAGAGAAAGCTTATTGAAAACCTATTAAACACTCTTCCTGCACTGTTTGCTAGTATCTTAGACCACAGAGATACAAAAAAAGACTTTTTTCCCTCCTTATGATTTAATCTGTAATGTCAAAAAATCGGTCCAAATCACAGAATAGCAAGTCTCTTCTGAGCTCATCCCTACTTTAATTAGAGTGACACTGTAATAGATGTGACGTGCCCACACTCACTCTCCCATCACCAGGAGTGAATGACCGCTCGTAAACTCCTGGACAGCTGTCGCTGCATCACTTTCAGAGGGAATGTTCGTGGTTATCCTCTCTTTGGGGTAGTGAGAGCTTTTGAATGAGTAAAGATAAATCATCCTAAGTGATTCTGCCCACAAAGGAAGGGGAAAAAAAAAACACCCAACAACCTGTAACATTTATCTGTTGAGGATTAAACTGCTTTTTCCAGTGCCACCGACCAAAAGTGAATTACACCTTAAGACTTCGGCATGACAGGAAGAGACTGCCACTACAACTTGGCGAATATCAAGGCTATTGCTCGTGGAAGGATTAGTGGAGCCTTTTGGAATACTGAAAATTAGGAAATGAAACCCACCTCATCTTTATGGATGGGTCTGGTATGTTTTTTCCCTTTGTGCAATATACTAGCTAACTTATTTATCCTGGGGCCTTGAAAAATGAGTGGCTTCCAAAGGTATTTCAGAGTTTGAAGAAAAATCTTTTCCAAAAATTAAGCCAGTGTCTCCTGCAGCCATGACTTTCACTATCTGGCTAAAGAAAGTTTCCCTTCCTGCTACCTCTCATGTGGGCGGGCCTCTCACTAGGGCTAATGGTGCCCAGCTGTCCTAGACCCACAGGGTCCCCACATACAGCTGCCTTTCTGTCACTGCATCCTCTTCTCTATGTCACGCCAGAAAATAAGCATCAGAAACCACACCCCTGTATTCTGGACCGATAGTGAAGAGCTCTCAGCTCAGGACAAGGACAGCTGGCATCTCAAGCATTTGGGATAGGTTATATTTCCATTCACAACAATGACACACTATCTTTCGTGTTCCAGGAATACCTATGGATAAATCTGTTAAGTGTTGATGGGTACTTTGCAGATAGGGAGCTCTAAAGCCTCCTTTGGCTTTTTACGCAGAGAACCTGCGGCTGGTGTCTCCTGATTAATTCCCAGCTGTACCTTTGTTCTGGTAAAATGCAGTTATTCTGACCTCATCAGTCTGGAAGGGAGACTAAAGGTATAGGAAGTGGGGCCTGTAACTTGAAAGTAGCTTTTCAAATAAGCAGAATACCACCCAATTAGAATGTCTCCACTTCCCTTTCCATCTTTTCCACTAAATATATTAAATTTTTTCGATGTTAAGTTAGCCTGCGTGGTCCCATTACCAAGATCGCTCCTCTGTGATCTCAAAGGCTCCACCTTCCTAAAGTCTAAAACTTTCAGTCTGAAATTTTACTTTGAAGCTTAGAATCCAGTCTATGGGGAGGAAATTGATGGTGAGTAACCAGAAAGGGGGTCTGGAAATGTTGAATATTCTCATTTCTATTCTTAGCACGTCATTACTGACTACGAGGGTGGTCTGGTGTGAGGCACACAGGCAGCACAGGGCAGTGGTTAGAGCCCAGACGCTGGAGCCAGACAGCAGGAGTTGGACCCCTGTTCTACGACGGAGTCTGTGTGACAGCTGGCTATCTGCTTGACCTCTCTGTGCTCCAAATGTCTCACCTACAAAATGGGCTAACCGCACTGGATTCAGAGCGTTGTTATGAGGACCACATGATTTCATATTTTCTAAAACACCTAAAAGAAAGCTTAAGCACTATATAAGTCCTTGTAAAATTAAAAAAATAATTAACCTATTCTCTTACTTTATTTCTTACATCTAGAATATGGGGTTGAATTCAGTCACTAGAAAAATTAGTATTGTTCACAGAATTCATATAAAAACCATTATATAAGGATGAAATATTTTAACTCTAGGCAAAGCCCATCAGCTCAGATTAATGCACTAAATGTGCAGAATCTATCATCTTCAAAGACAAGATGGCTTTTCTGAGGCTACTGGTGCCAAAGTCCTGTAACATGCCAAGACAAAGAGCACTGGAACCGCATTAAAGAGCATCTGCTAACTTGAAGTGTCTAACGGATTTTGTTACTTCGTATTCTCAGGGGGAATACTGGAGATGCTACCCCCAAATGTTTCATCTGTGAAAGCTAGGTTTCCAGCCAACATCTCAGAAAATGACTTCCTAACTATCCGTGAATAACTTCTGTGTGTTGCAAGGGGCATTAGTTGTTTATAAAAATGCTCCCTTCTACGTGCAAGTTGGGCTACTGGTTCTGAACACAGGGTGGACTGACAGATTCTTAGCTCAACTTTAATTTTGTCCCCATGTTCCACCACTGACATTCATCCTCTAAGTTCTGCAATAGCACAAGGGCCCCTTCTCTTGAGATCGACTTAACAGCAGCCATCCTGCAGGTCTAGAAGGTTCACTTGTTTAATGAGTATATAGCTGGATAATGTTAGGGTACAAAATACCAATACAACTTTCTTCAGTAAAAAAAAAAAGCCGTTTAGATGGGGAAAAAATGTGCATTTGTAGTAAATGAGAAATTGGCTGGAAAGTCTGGCTCCATCCATGCATTTTCAAGCTCTTCAGTATCTCTGAAAAACCATCAAAAAGTAGTTCTGCTTTGATATATGAACCATAGTGTATCTCAGAATTGGCTCACATTATGGCCAGGCCTTTCAAATTCCGTAAATTACCATCTCCAGAAACGACACTTTAGACAAGGAGATCTTGCTGTTAAACCTGTCGGAATGCATTAACACCAGAAATGACACAATAAGAGAAATGACGTTCGCCAACTTTTGGATCTTTCAGAAGAGGAGCAAATGACACTTTCTCTGCTCCCAGTTCATCTGCCGTATTTATTAATAGAAAAGAGGCATATTTTAGACACAAGATGCACAGCATCACCCGTCCTTCTCCACATTTCAGATACGTCTTGATGTTCCTAATACACTTAAAATGTTAAAACTCTACTTGGCACATCAGTGTTCTGTGTTCACACATTTCTACACTTAAAGGTTCTGTGATTTTCTGCTTTTAATTTCAGAAACAGTCCTTTAAACTCTAAACTAGGGTGGGGAGGACTTTCAAATGAAAATCAGGAAAATTTTTGTTGATGGTGTTGAAAGCAGGGTAAGTTAAAAAGCAGGCAGGCATACAGACTAAGTGGAACACTGTGCCACATGCCCTGGCTGTGGATGGAGGTCCTACAGGTCTTCTGAGGCCCCGTTTTGACCAACAGAAGACCAGACAGCCACTCTCTCCTTTACACCTTGACAAAGGACTTCCACTCTAAATTCTGCCCAGGAATCTACACCCCAAACCATTTATGAAATTCCAATGGCATATAGATCCTATTCCACCGTTACCACCTAAACACAGAATACGAGAAATTTGTAGAGGAGAGGAGGGGATAGGGTGCTTACACTTGACAAGGTGATCTGTTTAGGGAGCAAACAAAAACCTTTTCCAGACCAAAAACTCCTTTTTGCACAGTAATTTGTCTAAGGCACAGGATGTGTCCTAAGACCAGAGGAAAGCAGTGAGGGGCTCACTAGGAACAGGGCCTCGGGCGAGTCATTTACGTGCACTGGAGCTCAGTGTCTCCACCTGCAAAATGGGACTAATAGTAGCACCTACTTCTAAGGGTTGTGGTGAGGATTAAATGAGGTGCCCAGCTCTGGCGACAGAGCCTGGCATGTAGGAAGGGCTATGGCGTGACAATTCTCTAAGTGAAGAAGAGAAGCTGTCAGTCGCCCTCCACTAGCCGAGGGCGCCCCCAGGTTCCATGGAGGTGCTAAGCCCCCTGTGGGTTTCTGCTCCCCCCTTAGCCTCTAACCCATCTTCTTAGGATGGTGGAGAGAAGGGGACAGAACTTCTCAGAAGGGCAGGTTCCTGGCTCCCACCTCTCAGACTCTGAGTCTGTCGGTCACAGATGCAGACAAGGAACCTGCCCTGGTACAAGCCCCCAGGTGTCCTGAGTTGATGGGGCCTGGAGAGTGCACTGTGGTCCGTGGAGAATTCCAGAATGCTGGAACTCCTGGGTGTTCACTCAATGCGACAGTACAAGGCAGTATTTCTTTAGTAACTTTCAAAAATATTATAGCTTCCTAGACTTCCAACCAGGGTCAAATAACAGCCTAGAGGCTGTATTTAATAAAGCAAGTTCTTGATTCTACTTTCGTATTAATAGCAGATATCACATATGTCTTAGGAAAATATTGTTCAGAAATGGCTGACTCCAGTTTCAAAACGCCCTTGTCTATTTTTGCTTAAATATGAATATAATGCCACTAAAACTGCCCTTTTTTTGGGGGGGTTGTGTAAATGGCTTACTTGAATTACTTTCCCCAGTTGTTACAGTTTTTTACTATGCCGTGACATATAGCTCAGGGAGGGTCATTACAAGTACAAACTTGAGGATAAAGGAACGCAAGATTTTCATTGTAGCAGACTGCAGAGTACTTCAGAATAATCAGACTGCCCTCCTGCTTCTAACTGGAGCAGCCATGGTAATAACAGACTGTTACAAGATCCGTGTTTTCTGTTTTGAAAATAAACATGCAGGCTCAGCTCTATATTGCTGTGATGGGGGGGGCCTTTTATTTTTGGAAGTCTTGTATTTTTTTTTATCTTTCCTTTGGGAAAACAGGGTGATAGCAATCCAGATGGGGGTCATCAAAAACCAATTATTCAGCCTAACATGGATTTTTTTCTTTCTAGGGTAGGTTAATAAGCCTTTATAAACTAAAATAAACTTAAGTTTCTGCTGCTCTTGGGAGAGTATTTTATTCAGGCCTGCCTCAAAAAGAACAGAGCATGGTTTTACTAGACGTCGACATAATGATGAGGTTTTACAAATAGTTTTTGGTTATATTTCGTTTGTTATTTTTGTAGCAGCCCTGAGAGGTAACTGGATCTATATGAGCTCTAAAGGGGAACAGGGATCAAGGGAGGAGAACCGCCATGCAAGCAAGGTGGTCACCCCCGGACCCAAACCACTAAAACAGCTCCCAGTGGTCAGCACGCTGAATCTAGCCATGCAGGAGGATGGAGAGGGTCTTGTCTGGGCCTGCTGATGCCTCTGCTTTTGAACAGCAGCAGAAGTGGAAGAGCCTCTGGGATCAAAGGGCTGAAGAAGGTCAGAGTGCCAACGGTGGTCACCTGGGAGCCATCGAGAGGTCCAGGGACAGGCCGAGGACTGGGGACATCCCTCGTCTGAGCGTCTGCTGGAGGATGAGTTAAGTTCCTTCTTTCTGCAGAGCACGCGGGCTCCTCCTGTGCTGGGATCACCACCGCCAGCATTGACGCAAATCAGACATGGAGGCTACACATGACAGCCTCAGGAAGTTCAGCCTCCCAGTGGGGCATTTCTGTGGGCCTCACATGGTACTGAAAGCACAGTGTTTTAAAGTGAAGCAGAGAAGTTATAAGGCAAACGCCCTTAGGATCTTAGATGAAAAGAAAAAATACCAGAGTTTGATGACTCTCGGAAAGAAGAACAAATTATAACATACAGAAAAGTTCTTGCAAAGCCATTTCGTGGACATTTAAAACAGAAGAATGGTCTGTTTGTGTGATTTAAATATATTTAAATGCCAAGCAGCTGCCATACGCATTGTCCTACAACTGTCACAGGCTGTTGTAAGTAAATGAGACACCTCAGAAATAGGAGAAACGTATTTGTTTTAGTCATTAAGAATGACTGATTTACAGAAACAGACAATGAACCTGATACTATTTTTGGACTAAAAGTGATCCTCTGTTATTCCTTATATTTTTTATCCTTTCCAATACTTTTTGATGACTATAGACGGAGATATGCTTTAACAATCAATTGGGCAAACTAATTTTAAAATAAACAAAAGATAGGGAAAAGCAGAAAACTGTCCCCCCCCAAAAAAAGGAACAAAAATTACATTTCCAGGACCAATCAGATCCTCTTAATCACATTTCTGGTTTGGTGATGGACTATACTAAACATATTCAAAAGTGATTTAAAAACTAAATTCTCTCTGGGCACCCAGAAGTAGGTGGTGAGTGACCACTGTGAAGACCGGAGTTTACTGCTTTGTATCAAAGGAGCCTGGCTCTCAGAGGCAGGAGTAAAGAATTTACGTATTTTCATCATGGAAGCACAAAAAATTGCTTTTTTGGGGGTAATAACAGCCAGGAAAATCATAATTCCTTGCAAGATTCCCAAGCTTTTGCAGGCGCGTGGCCTTCTCCCCTCCCTGGTGGTAGTTTTGGTCACTTCTCCACACTCCAGAGAGGAAAGCAAGAGGGGTCAGCCTTGGATTTGAGGGCAGAGCCGTGTCTCACAAAAGCTCAAGAGCTGCGAAGGTCCCCAGAACTACAAACATGCCAGAGGGTTGCTCACTGCATCCTGTTATTTCAGAGGTTTATCCTGTCCAACACATACCAGTTAAAGCCCAGCACGAGCGAGCCACTCTGTTACGCGTACGGTTCGCATGTAGGTCCAAAGCCAGGGGCGCTGAAGCATCGCCTGAACACGGGAGAAGCCACCGCTCCCAGGCCACATGCAGTGGGAGCCGAGCACAAGGCGCTGCGAACACTCACGAGGGAGCGAGCCACTGCCCACTCGGCCTCGCTCGGGGCGGCGTTTAAGACGGGACTGGGAGTTGGGAGGGTGGAGTTGCTCAGGAGGGCTTTCTAGAACATGTATTTCTCTGATTTTTCAAACTCTTAAGTAACTGGGTACATTATCCAGCTGATTTTCAGCCTACTTTAGGAGGTTTATAAAAATCATCTCACAGAGAAAGACAAACTATATCATTTATATGTGGAATCTAAAAAGCAAAACAAATGAATGTGTATAGCAACACAAAAACCGACTCAGATATAGAAAACAAACTAGGGGTAACCAGAGTGGGGAGTGGGGGAGAGCAAGATAGGGGTATGGGATTAAGAGGTACAAACTACTACGTATAAAATAGATAAGCAGCAAGAATATATTGTACATCATGGGGAATTACAGCCATTATCTTATAATACCTTTTAATAGAGTATAATCTGTAAAAATACTGAATCACTATGCTGTACACCTGAAACTAATATAATATTATAAATCAACTATACTTCAGTTTTAAAAATTGAATCATCTAGTTAGAAAAAAAATAAAATCACGGTTAATTTAAAAAAGACATTTTGTACGATAGATGGTTTCTTAGACAATGTAATACATAGATTCTTATTTTAACAAGAAGATGCACAAAAATCCTTTCTTTCAAAGTGAAAGGTGTAAGGAACCTGTATTTGTGCTGACTTATAGAAGCTCGAAGAAATGAAAGATGATAAAGAGCCCTAAGGTGAAAATGCACATAATAAATTATTCACGTGAGTGATCATCATAATAATAAAAATAACTGGAAGGACTAGGAAAAGTAGAAAGTGGGCCCAGAAATGGGAGAAAAAAAAGACGATTATTTTTATACTGGAGAAAAGAGTAGGTAATGGGAGTCGTGTGGGGCAAGTGTTGAAAGCATCTGTCAAAAGGTTGCTTTAGAAATGGGAGTCCCACTTTAAGACTAATTGAAGAATTATTCAAATGGAAATTCCATGCTAACTTTAGTCATCTTCAAGACAGAAAAGAGAATAACCAATTAGTTCCTCAAATTCCTGCAGCTGCTTTTAATGGGATTTGTGCCTTTTTGGGGTTTATCTTGAGTTGAGAAATTGAGCACACCTGTTCCCTGCTAATCAGGGCAAACTGTGAAGGGTGGAATTTACTCAATCACACTTTATTCCTCCAACAGTGAGGTACCCTGGAGATAGAGCAGACTTGGAAACAGAGATCTCTGGGGTCAGCGTCCCAGCTCTGCTGCTTATTAGCATGTGGTTTGGGGCAAGTTGCTTAATGTCTCTGTCTCGTTTTGTTTTTCTCATCTATAAAATAGACACAAAAATACAGAACAATAAAGATTGTTGTGGAAACTAGCAGTAATCACTGCAAAACACCAGGCAGCCACAGTTACTCCACAATTGCAAATCCTCTTTTCGGAGCGGCAGCAAACTTGGATGAATGTTCAAGAGTCACCCTGAAACGGGGCAGATAACAAGTAACACAGCAATTCAGAATGGTTTTTGTGTGTGAACTGTCTCCGCTGGGTCACAGGCGGGCTTGTTATGTCTACAACGCTCTAGTGTGGAAAATTCCCCCAAGAGCAGGCCTGCCTGTCACGCAGGCTTCAGTTTTGCCATGGCTTGGAGGTCACTTAAGTTGCTTGGTAGCCGTAATATGCAAACCATTAGGACGGAATCTTCGATGGAGTGGAAATGAGCATACCAAGGCAAATTCCAGGATTATGTCAGCAACCGGTCCTTTGCTGTTCATTTTCGGGGTTGGCGCATGTAACTGTTATCGCCCTGGCAGTCTGCACGTTACCCACGCAATCGTACAGGCATGCGAGAGTGTTTACTCTTAATTGCTCAGAGAAAGTTTTAAATGTGAAGGTCTTTGCTCAAGACAGAATACGGCGTTTGAATCTGGGAGAACAGCTTCGGAAATTCCCAGTTCCTAAAAGATACGTCTCTAATTTTCACTAAGGATTTTCTTTGAAGATCTGAATGACGCATCTATCCTTTTCACAAAGAATAAAATAACAGCTTAAGACATATATTAAGACCCAAAAGACTTTAATTCTAACCACTGCTTTACCCTTAACAGCGGTACTTGATACCTTAAATTCTTGGATTGGAGCAAGAACAGAGAGATTATTTCAATACTCCTGATACCTTACAAAGAGACAGACAGTTACTAAAAAGTTCTTCCCACTGCACAGCAGAAGGGGAGACATACTTGATTTCCCTTGGATATTTGTTTTTTTTTTTTTGCCATCTTGGACGCCTGGTTCTCTGATGGAGAACGTATAACCACACTGCAGTGACGCTGAACTTATCCAAGTAAAAACCAATCTGTGTTTGCATGTGTGTGTGTGAATGTCAAATGGAAAATTGGACTTTGCAGACAGCATTTTAACTGCCTTTTGGGTGCATAATTAAGGGTCAGGTCAACTTAACAGAGTTCATGGGGATGACAACAGTACTTACCGAGTGTTTTGCAAGTCATACATGTACAATTAATCTCGTTTCCTTTTTGTGCACGCTTATTATCATTTTCCCTATTTTACAGCCGAGGCTCAGAAAAGCTGACAGGTCCGAGGCCAAACTGTTAGGAAACAACAGGGTTGGGACTTGAAGCTCCATCTCCTCATTTTGAGTGCAACAAAGTTTGCTCTTCTCCACCGTGTGGTCATTTGCCAATTCACGGGTTCACAGTTCAGCAAATATTTATTGAATGTGCCCTTCATGGGAGGCACCATGATAGGCCCTAGAAATATAAATTGCAAATGGATCTCTTCCTTAAGCAAGTCACAGTCTACTGAGTAAATGACAAGAGCTCAGTGTGCTTTCAAAGGGGGCAGGTGATGGCAGGGCAGGGGGTGATGGTCCTGAAAGAGGCTCCAAATGAGATGATACACTTTGGGGCAGCAGAGAGGAGGCCTGGCAAGGGCACCCAGCCAGTGTCATCATCATCTGAGTGCCAAGACATGGGAGAGATGGGGAAGCTGGGCTGGAGGTGAGGATAAGCAGGACTCACTGAGGTAACGATGGGGAAGAGGGTCTAAGCGAAGGAACAGCTGGATGAAAGCACAGGGTCCCGCCATCCCGTGGCTCCATCTGGAACTCCCTTTGGTGCAGCTGAAACACATGCGGTGTGCGGAAGGGTGGGTGGGAAATTAACCAGGAGAGGTTAGCAGAGGCCAGGCACTGAGGGCTTTCTGGTTTTGGGTGCCAAGAGAAGGAAGGGGAACTCTCTCCTGAGAGACCTGGGGGATGGCTGGAGAGTGTTTAACAGTGATATGATCCCCTCTGATTTTTAGAAAGGCTGATCTGGCCTTAGAGGAAGACAAGGTTGGAAGAGCCAGGTGGCATCAGGGCAGGCACTCAGGATAGAAGTGAGATGCCCTGGGACTGAGGAAGAAGCAGGGGGCATCTGAGAGATGCTACAGGGCAGACTCCGGAAAGCCTACATGGGCTTGCGGATGGGAGGCAGGGGTCTGCAACGTGTCTCAGATTTCTGCCTTGGACACCTGGGTGGGTGGTGACTCTCAGAGTCGGGGGAGGAGGAGGAGGAGCAGGCTTCCCTTGGGAGGGGGCAGGCCATCATGAGTTAGAGTTTGACAAGCTGAGAGTCTGACATGCTTTGAGGACCTTCAGATGTGGATGCTGGTGTGCTCAGGGGTGGAGGATGCCACCCTGAACAAAAAAGAGGCATCTGTGCAACATATTTAGAAATACTGTGGTATTTTCTCCTTGAAACATTCATGTTAACATGGAAAGTGATCAGCATATAGGAAAAAGAGGTATACAAATAAATAAGGATGGGTCTTATGTAAATCTAACCACGGGCTATTTCAGCACATAGATCTAAGTATTTTGCCATAGGCTGGCTAATATTATTCAACATGTGATTGAAAAATAAAAGTGTAAAATACCACAGTCTTGAAAGACGAATTGTTTAGAATCCTTGTTAGTCACACACCCTTTATCCATAATGCATCTACTCTCAGAAGGAAACGTACACCAAAGGCTGAGAAGGAAAGAAATGGTTTTCTAAGTGAAGGAAAAGAGCAGAGGGTACAGCTGGCTACTTGCCCAACAGAGAACCCTGAAAAGCTAGAATTTTCGAGGCAAATCTCTACTAATCCATCTTTTACCAAAGTCCTCACTTAGAGTCCACCTTTTGACATGAAATATTTAATAGGAACTTTAACCGCAAAGTGCCCTTAAAAGTTTTAATACTGGATTCCATACAAGGCTAGAAGACGAAGCTATTAGGTAACTGAAAAGGAACATGTATTTTTAAAAAAAGAAGAAAGGACTCGTGGAAAGCATAAAGCAGTTAATGAGAATTTATATTGAAAACCGAAAGTTAATGTCAACGCACAGTTTCTTTCCTGTTGAGGACAGCTGCTTCTTCATCAGTAAAGCTCACTTTCTCCTGGCGTTTGGAACCACGATTTTAAACTGATGAAATGGCACAAAGGCAAAAAACAAAACACAAATAAACAACAACAAAAGAGGTTTTCTTTCAGAAAGAAACTCCATTGAATTGGCTTCCACTTTCATGGTTTAAATTCAGCTCCTTAAGGGGGGATAACTTCCTCCCGCAGGCGGCTTTCTGTTGGGGACTTGCACGACGCTCATTTGTCTTGCATCTGAAAATTACAACGTAACAAGCTTCTAATCATCACTTGTTAATTTGAAACAAAAAGAATTCTTTTCTCCCACTGAAAGCAGACTGTTGGGGGTTTGGGGGAGGGGGAGGCAGCACTCTCCAAGGGCATACGCTGTTGGCATAGCTCAAAAAAGCCTTAAAGTCCAACTTGCTTATTTTCAGCTGTGTTTACTTAGACTTAACTTGACAAAGTCTGCCTCTGATTATCCTGAGTAGTCATCTGCCCACAGATAGATAGAAATTACACAAACTTTTGGAGGGAGTGACACTTGGCCTCCATCATTTTGGAATGATTTACTATGTACCCTCAACCTAAAACACGAAAACGATCCACAGTATGTTTTGGGAATTGGAACATAAATATTTCATCTTGCGAAGGGAGCAGTCCCCACGACCTTTTCAGATTTTAGGTGATTTACTGACAAAGTATGGTGCTGCTTTGGGAGGTGTGGGGTTGTTCTGTCATAGGCAGTTTCAAGGCAACATTTATTTCAGCCTTTTCAATAACCATCAAGATTTCAAGGAATTTCTGTAAACAAACTGTCACTTAAAGAAAATAACTTTCCATCAGTTTTGTTTTTTGGTTTTTTTTTTTGCAACAAGTCTCCAGAACAGAACATGCATATAAAAATACGAGTTAACTAAATTATTTCCAGAAACTACATCTTGGAGTCATGTTTACACTATTGGTAGAAGGCAAAAGCTCAGTGTTTTACCAGTATTTCTTACACTAATTTTAATGCATAAGTTCGCTTTTGGAGTAATGTAAACCATTTCCACGGTATAGAGCCTGTTCCTGATTACCTACAAATGGATTCTGGCCCCGTCTTATTTACTTTGCATGCTGTTATATTTACGCAATGAAAGATACAAATACCTTCCTCTCCAAACTAAGATTGCTTCAAAGGTGGAAGCGCTCACATTTCCCAGAGATCAATCAATGAACCAATCAATCAACTGATCTTTACTGCATTTTGCTAACAGCTGGCAGGACAGTAGTGAACAAGGGGGAGATGGTCTCTGTCTTCTGGCATTTATCTAATGAGAAAAATGATAAACTGGACACATGCCATCATTTTCTAGGTGGTTCATTTTACTTTACACAATTATGAAGTGATTTCCCCCACTGAAATGAATGTACATTCCTCCCTAACTCCTGTCTTATTTTTGAATTAACTCAAGGAGGGGGCCCTTTATTTGGAGTTGGTGGCGTGGGTTAAGGGGGCCATGGATGCTCTGCTGTTACAGCTCCCTCTGGCCATTCAGGCTGTGACTGTAACAGGGTTCGTTTTTGAGTGATTTATTTAATGCTCTCTGTGTTGGCTTTTATTCTAGCGGACTGCATTTGCTTTGATAAGCACTCTGTAAAGTGAAGCAATGTAAATGAGGATACTGCTACTGGGGGAGTAGCTGCCACTCAAATGTGTAATAAGCTAGGGTTCCCGAAAGCCTTTCCCTCGAGAGGACGGAATCCATTGATGTGCCTTGTGGCACGTTCCCTCATTGTTTTCTCTCATGATGCTTTGGCTTTGAGATTCACAACAGATGATTATACGTATCTAAGCAAAAGAAGGAATATGTTTTCAAACATGTATGCCATTAAAGGTCTGCTGACAAAACCCAGAACACATGCCGGAGATGACAGTGTCTTCAGACTCATCTTTGCGAGTGAATGCATTAAAGCCTCATTAGCTTTTACTGCAAAACTGCATCCACAATCACTCCAGAAAGGGCAGATTCCTCAGGCTCGACGTGGAGTCAGAGAATCGAATCCAGGAAAATGAGGGAGGACGGAACTGTCTTCTGAAGCCCAGCCACAGGACAGAGCCAGAGGCATCTCCAAAGCCACGGAGGTAACAGCAAGCCAAGAGAGGAAGGCTGCTGCTGCTGCTTGAAAAAACCACTTTCCCAGCTTGATACCCAGGCCCTGGGAGGGCTGTCTACGAGAGGGAGGTAGGTGGTATCAGGTAACACGAGGGGCACACAAAGGACCCCTCATGTCACTTTCCAAGCATGGAGGGAAGGGGCAGCTGATACGTCAAACTTCAAGGAAGGAAAACCCTTTAAGGGACAGAGCTATTTGTGGGTGGTTTCTTATGAAGGAAAAGTAAACTTGCAAATCTTATCAGATTGGACCAAGACATAACTCTGCACAGAAACTAACTACGAAAGCTCATTTTTTAAAAAAGGAATACAAAAGTCCTCCACACACCAGTTACTGCAGGGTTAGCCAAGGCAACAGGAGGCAGTGTTATGACTGAGACAGGAGTATCAGCCATTGGTATCTCCAGACACGCACTTCATTCTCTAAAACACAGCATTTCACACAGAAGCAAAGTTTCGTTACGGGTCACCGGGTGGAATTAGTCCGCAGAAGATTCGCAGTTGAATCAAATTTACATGGCCCTCTCCATGTTAACCAAAGTAGGGGAGGGGAAAAAAAAGGAAAGCTTTCACAACCAAAACTCTTGAAAAATTTCCTATATTTTCTGGTTTCATTTTTCCCAGAACTGAAGCACCACAAAATAACACGAGCTCAGTGCACTCACTTCCAGCTCAGTCAGGAAGTGCTGAGGTACATAAACATTTTTTATTTCACTTTTTTACAAGAAGGTGACCAACATTTTCTTAGCCTTCCAAAAAGCTTCAGGTTTGGAATACATTTTGGTTAAATGTCAACAAAGGAATTTGCTCATCACTCGGAAAGCCCTTTTTCTTTCCAACCTTGGACTATATGTAGGAACTGTGTTGTGAATGGAATGACAAAACAGCTCGGAGCCACAAAGGAAAATCCAGTTTTACAACTCTTAAAAGAGCTCTGGAGGGAAGCATTCTGTACAGAATAAAAGAGGGAAAACAAGGGACAATTATACACGCAGCTCATCAAGTGCTTTCACAGTTAGTATCAACAGCTTTGTGAGGTTGGGATTTTTTTGGGTCTTTCCCTCATTTTATAGATAACAAAATAAATCAGAGGCATTAGATGACTTACCTGATGTTTCTTAGTTAGTGGTAGAGAAGAAAATCTGAACCCAGATCTTTAAAGTCTTAAACTATAATGTGAAGGTACTGACTGATGCCTAAAAGCCAGCACCACAAGTAAACGGAAGGCACTGGAATGTTGCCCCGAAGGTCAGAAACAAGACAAGAATGTGTGCTACTGTTGCCAGTATGTAACACAGCACTGGAGGTACAATCCAATGCAGTAAGACAGAGAAAAAAAAAATCCATGGCAAAAACTTCAGAAAGGAGGTACAACTATTACTGCTTGAAAATAATAAAATTGTATTACTGGAAAACACAAGAAAGTCATCTGAAAAACTACCAAAAATGATAAGAAAATTCATGGTGGTAGAAGAGTACAGTATTAACATACAGAAATGAATGGCTTTCCCCTACCAAAAAAAAAAAAAAGTTAAAAAAAAAGTGATGGAATAAAGAATCCTAATTAGAATGGCAAAACAACAAAAAGATAACATGCCTAGGACTAAATTTAACAAAAGATGTTTAAGACCTATTTGGAACATTTTAAACACGACTAAAGGCCACAAAAGACATGAAAAGACATACCAAGTTTTCGGATAAGATGATTCTGCATCCTAAAAAATATCAATTTCCTATAATTAATTCATAAATGTAGCACAATCCCAATAAAACTAACAAATTTTTTTCCTAGGGAGACAAGTTGATTCTAAGTTAATATGGAAAAAGCAACAAGCAACAATAGCTAGAAAAACCATGGAAAAAGAAGAAGAATGAGGGAGAATAAGTGCAGAGTTTAAACATATCCTAAAGCATCAATAATTAAAACAGTCTGGGATCACAGCATGAGTGAAAACAAAAATAAATCAATTAATAGAGGAGACTAGAAAGATAAGATAGACTCAATTTAAAATGTAGTTTTTCCAACCAGGGAAGGAGAAGAAAGACAGACTGATCAATAAATGGTATTAGAATAACTGGGTAGCTCTATGGAAATAATAAAACTGGGTATTTTCTTTACAGAATAGTATATCATATCTCGAACTAAGATGTATTCCAACTACATTAAAGATTTAAGGTATGACTTGAGACCCACAGAGATACTAGAAGAAAACTTGGGACACTCCCTGTAAAGGTTTTAAAGTGAGGAACTTCTATCACTAAAAGTCAAGCAGCCATACAAAGGAAGATGGATAAATGTAATTATATTTTTTCAAAGGCTACATATATAGGGAGAAACCAAAACATTAATCAAAGCATATGTAACTCACTGGGACAAAATATTTGTTACTCACAAATCTCACAGGCTTACTTCCCTACTCCAAAAGTGCTTTTCAGATTAGTAAAAGATTATTATTGGCAGCAACCTGGGTGGACCTAGAGATTAACATACTAAGTGAAGTAAATTAGAGAAAAACAAACATCATATGATATCACTTATATGCGGAATCTAAGAACATGATACAAATGAACTTATTTATAAAACAAACAGACTCCGAGACATAGAAAACAAAGGCAAAAGGGAGGGAGGGATAAATTAGGAGTTCGGGATTAGCAGATTCTACTATGTATAAAATAGACAACAAGGACCTACTGCAGAGCACAGGGAACTATATTCAGTATCTTATAATAATCTATAATGGAAAAGAATCTGGAAAAGTATATCTAAATATGTATGTATAACTGAATCACTTTGCTGTACACCTGAAACACTGTAAATCAACTACACTTCAATTGAAAAAATAAAAAATAGGGGGGGAGTATAGCTCAGTAGTAAAGCACATGCTTATTAGCAGGCACAAGGTCCTGGGTTCAATCCCCAGTACCTCCACTGAAACAAAGCAAAACAAAACAAAAGCAAACAAACAAACAAAAAACATTATCAACAAGAGTCAATAGGAAAAAGAATCTGAAAATATACACACAGGAAGAAATGGAGTTTTGCAACTGGTTTTCTTCACTTAGAATAGTATCTTCAAGGTTCATCCCTTTTGGAGTATGTGTCAGAATTTCCCGTTTGAAGGCTGATTGATATTCCACTATGTGTATATGCCACATTTTGTTTATCTATTCATCTGTCAACAGACACGGGCTGCTTCCACCATCTGGCTGTTGCGAATGCTGCTGCTGTGAATGTGGGCGTACAAATCCCTGTCTGAGCCCCTGTTCTCAGTTCTTTGGGGGTATACACCCAGAATTGGATTTGCTGGATCATATGGTAATTCTTTTTAATTTTTTGAGGAGCCACCGAAGTGCTAAATGTCAAATGCAATAGCAGCTGCATTATTTTACATTCCCACCAGCAGTGCATAAGTGTTCCAGTTTTTCCACATCCTCACCAACACTTGTTAATTTCTTTTTTTGACAAAAGCCACCTTAATCGGTGTGGCGTGGTAACTCACTGTGGTTTTGATTTGCATTCCCTTAATGATTAGCAATGTTGAGTACCTTTTCATGTGCTTATTGACCATTAGTATATCTTCTCTGGCAAAATGTCTAATCAATCTTTTTTCCATTTTTTAATCGAGCTGTTTTTTTTGTTCCTGTTGTTGAGTTGAATAGTTTACCTTTTATATAAAAATGGGAGAAAGTAAGAAGTTACATTCATGTTTGATCTTAAACATATAAAGATTCTCTGTAAGGACACGTTAAAAGATAAATATGATATGTTATATATTATATATTATACTGTATCCTGTATTTCTTTGTAGCTTTTGGCACACTTCTTTGTTCAATGCTTGTCTTCCACAATATGCTATCCGTCATGTTCACTGTTTTCCCTCCAATATGTAGTAGAAAGGATTCTCAATAATTATATTTGTTAACAGACTGACTAACTGATGGAGAGAGAGGAATTTATCACATGAGAACACGTCATGTTATCAGGATGCTAAAGTGTCCGATTACGCAATCGCAGTCCCGTCAGAAAGCAGGAAGCAAGGCCCCGGTGAGATAAGGGGTGGGCTCAGGGCTGCACGATGACTTTGTGGACTCTAGGGACTTAGGGACTTCTGCCTTTATGGACTCTTTCTTCCCCCAGCCCCCTGCAAAAAATCCCTATTATATACATTCATCAGTATTATGCTCTTTTTTCTTTTGATTTTAAAAGAAGTGAAATGGAAGCATTAACTTGAAGCAGGCTGTGCTGCTGGACCGAGTGTGCAGCTGACCCTGGGTGAGGTCACCAAGGAGGAAGGGAGGAGAGGTGTTTCTTAAAGAAGGCAGGACAAGGATGCAGAAGGCTGAGGCCCTGAGGGTTAGGAGGCAACGTGAAGATGCAGGGACCCAGCCAGCATGAAGAGATGTAAAAGAAACAAAAATTCAGCCATCCTGAGGATCATCCTCCCCGCTTCCATGCCACCATCTCCCTGCCCTCTCTGACAATCACTTGCCACAGCATTTGGTAACCGCTGGCATTAAATATGGGCTATATCTACAAAACTAACTTAATGAATTTTGAATTTCAAAAAAAAAAGAAAAGAAAGAAAAGAAAATAGAACTTTCTTCCTGCCCTGCCCTAAATATTCTTCTAGTTAATCCAGTAGTATTTTCAAGGGAAATTCATATATGTTTTTAAACCAGGTTTTCTAAATGAAAGCTTATATTCTATTTTTAAAAAAATTCTGTTTGAAAGCACAGTGACTTATGTCAGACATGTAACAGATTAAATTCAACTGGCCTCTGTATTCTTCTATCAGAAACGAGCAAGTTAAACCAAGGGCAACATTGTATCCTAAAAAAAAAATGGGAGAGTGGATGATGCCAGCCTTTATAAATTTTCTAAATAATGTTTTCCTACATTCTGTCCCTAAAGAGGGAAACTATTACCACTTTTCATTGAGATAAAGAAAATGTTTTTTGCAACTTAAGAAATACTTCCAACCAGAGAATATTAATGAATTTAACAGCTGGTATGGCATGTATAGCAACCAACCGGAAGACACGCTGGTGTTAAGACGGACACTGGTGTCTACTGTGACATATTTAATACCTGTTGCAGGAAGATCTTTGCTTCCAACTTCACACGCTTTTCCCCCTGATTTAGTTCGCTGACAATCATAAGGTCTTGGATCAATACCTGAGCAGAGAACCTGTATTTTTCTTGCGCCCCATTCAGATATGCCGTTTCCGGATCCCTTTAACACACACACAAAATCAACTATACAACAGATATGCCGGGAGCTGGGGATGAATGAGACGGGATCTATACTGCAGGGAACTCACGATCTAATGGGGGCAGCAAACGAGTTCTTTTATTTCATGCTGATTTCTGGGAAGCCTGGTAACTGTAACAGAACAAAGGTGAATGACACAGGGACGTGGCTCCAGACCAAATGCATGAATGACCCTGAAGACAGCGGGGTCTCCTTAAGGCCAACAGCACATCCTTGGGTTGTAATGAGGTGCCCTTTCACCCACCTGCCTCCTGCTACCACCACAAAGGCTCTGCTGTCCAACAGAATTACAATGTGAGACACCCAGGCAAACCACATAAGCAATTTAAAATTTTCTACTAGACATGCTTCAAAAAGTAAAAAGGAGCAGAGAACATTACTTGAATAAACTATTTTCTTTAACTCGATACATCCAAATACTGTCATTTCAACATGGACTCAATATAAAAGTGATCAGTGAGGTGTTTTCCGTGTGTTCTCTCCCCAGACATTTAGCCACGGTTCACTTCGGACTAGTCACGGTTTAAGCGTCCACAGCCTCGTGTGGCCACTGTGTCAGACACCACTGCACTAAGTGACTCCAGGCAGAGGGACACCGGCACCACCCCTTAAATCTCACAGTGACCGAGTGAATTCTGAGGAGTCTTCAAAAGTACAGAAATGCTCACAGTTTTCTGCAGCACTCCTGGGAAAGCAGGGGTGCCTAAAATTGTCCTACAGTGAAAAAGTCAGAGATGATAAGTTAGGGCTTGATTTGTGACCATGTATTTTGCTTCCTGTTCTTCATCTCTGGCTTAAAGGAACCTCTTATTCTGGACTCACTACTAATTGGTCACAATGACCAGCCTCCCCTTGAACCGGTTTATCTTTAGTCTCTGAATTAGCAGGAGAAGGAAGTATCCCTCGGTGTTGCTGCAACACTCTTCAATATGCTTTCTGCTTTTCTTTAATGTACCTTCTTATCTTGTTCATGGGCCCCTGGGAGAAGACTGGATGAGACTTCCCACAGGACTCAACAAACAAAGAACACCAGTTTAAAGACTCACCAGCACTGCTCAGTGTGGAAGCCACAAATTCCTTCCAGAGCCCACTCAGGCCTAACTCACCACAACTCCGGGTATTTCAGGGTTCCCTCACCCTTAGCACGCAGAGCCTTATCCAGAAGTCAGTCACTTCCCTGTGATATTCTGATTTTCTCTTCTTCCTCTGGGTCTCTCCTTTTCAGTTCAATCAGCCTGATTCAAATGTCCTTTCCCCTACATCCCTATGAAGTTTTTTGGCTCTTTCCTCTCTAGATTTTATTTCCTATTACTCATTGCTTCTTTTATTGTTCTGCGTCTGGCATTATTATTTCTTATACCTGGCATGTAATCATATCTACACTTTCTCTGTTCTGGATTATTCTCTCTTAAAATCAGATTCTCTAACTCTTTACCAAAACAGATTCATTGGATACATAGTCAAATAGACAGTCCTCCCTTCCTAGGAAAGAAATTTATGTATAAATTGTCTCAAGTACACAAATTTAAATGGTCAGTGGTTAAAATAAAGAGGCCAAGTGCCTTTTGACCCTGATTAAGTCTTTTTTGAAGGCAGGAAGGACTTACAGAGACCAGCTGGATTGTGGTAAGCTGGTTAGACAAAACAGTATCTCCTTGGATATAATATTCTGACCCTGCACCCTCCTGGCCTTCCTACAACTGATCAGAGAGTGGGCCAAGGCACGAGGGATGGCACAAGGTATCCCAGTGTGGAGGGAAGCATAGACAGGGCTCAGTTTTCAGTTTTAGGATTCCTATCTCTTCAGCACGATCTCAGAATTGCAGTGGGTGTAATGACATTTCTGGTCTATCCCTAACTCGATACCTCTGCCAGTTTCTTAACATCTGTGTTCACCAGTGATATTTCCAAGTCACATCATGGGACTGAATGTGATTCACAAATGTGATGAATTCTAGCCCAGTCATATCCGTGCTTTCAAGCAGGATGAACATCTTTGGGAAGTGCCCAATCACAGGTATAAGAACGACACTATGCAGGCTAGAACTGCCCTGGAAGTAGAGCGGGACCTCGAGCAGTAGTGCCCTGAAATCGCAGACCATCACCAAGGAGGGGAGCTCCGGCACTGGGGAAAGGATGCATCTCTTAGAGTAACATGGTTTCATATTTAAATCAAATGAAAGAAATTCACTAAAAGGCTCCTTTCCTAAAACCACTATCCACTTTTTTATACCATTTGATGTCATTTCTGTTCCTACATCATGTTTTCCACTTCTTCTAATAACACGTGCACCACTTTCTCTATAAAGAACATAAGCACGAGCCAAAGTCGTTTTGTTGGATTAATCGATTTGTTTCCTTTTTTCCCAGAAGCTTCGATACCACTCTCAGTTTCTAGCCTGGCCAGCAGAAAGGAATGAGCAAGTCCACCAGCACAGGCTCCAGAGCCCAGAGGTGACCTCCACATCCACCATCCTGACCCAGACATGACCCTGCAATGGTCACGGGTGTGCTTGGTCCCCAGTCACCAACTCTGCCCCCAGAGAGAAACCTCAAGAGAGTCCTAAACCCACACAGCCCCAAGGAGACCAGAAACCTCAGAGCCATCTCCAAATGGGGTTCCAAACCTAGAGGGGTTTTCGGGAATCTCTGAAACCCCGTAAAATTATCAACAGGTGTAATGAAGAAAACAAACTGGCATTTATCACAAATGTCTTATAAGGAAGGTGAAAGTTAGATTTGCTCTAGGTTGGCTTAGTATCTTGGGATGGGGGTGGGGGGTTGAGCACACGACGCAGGCCCGGGACAGTTTGGGAGCTGAAGCTGGAGAGAGCCAGATTACACTCCCCTGTATGGGAGGAACATGGAGATTTTGGAGCAACTGGGGAATTAGGTGGTAAGCAGGAAGGGATGGAAGGGGGATGCACGGAGAGAGGGTGATGCTGTGCTGCTGGGGACCACGTGGGACGGAGCAAGCAGGGAAGAGTCTCCTGCGAGATGGGCTGAGGAACCCTTAAGAACAAGGAAGAGCAGTGCTCTGTATGCGCCATGTAAACTGCAGTGATGTAAGGCTCTCCTTCATCTCCTCCAAATTTTCCAGCATATGCATACAGTTTCTGAGAGTTGGGGGATCTGGCATCTGAGGAAGGATGTATGTTGCCTACCTGAACCAATGATAATCAGAACAGGGATGACTGTGTGGGATGGCAATGCAGCCCATAAACTGAACGCACTTTGGAAGATACACGTTCCCAACGTGCTTTGAAGACAAAACCCTCAGGCATCCTCAGAAATCTTCAGAAGGGTCCGATCGTCCACCTCGCAAATAGTGTCCAAGAGAATCCTATTTAGATCTAAAGGATCGGGGTCACACCTGCTGCTGTCTGGGCTACACAGAAGTGCGGGGTGGGGCCAGGGCATGTGTGTTTCTCTGGAGAAGGAGCCAAAGCTTTCTGTCCAATTTTCAAAGTGGTCCATGCACAAAAGGAGGAACGGCTCCAAATAAGTTAGGAATCACTGTTTTGGAGAGGCCTACTCCGTAAGTGATTTAAAAAAAAAAAACTTCTGAGTGCACTTAACCAGGATGGAAAACACCGTAAAGTCTAATGGAAAGAAGTCTGTATGAGAAGCCGAGAGACTCAACTTCTCTTTCTGGCTCCGCCACTAAGCGGCAGGTCACCCCCGCCCACCCCGCGAGAAAGCGGGAATAATTACTCTCACTCTCACCCCCTAGAGCTGCAATGAGGATCCAGCAAAATGACAGATGTTCACGCACTTTTCTGCAGCATACAGAGCAACACACTATTATTAGATCTCATCTGGCATTAGATTGGCTAACTGAATACCAGAATAGTCAGTACAAAAATGACCTTAGTGAAAATATTTTTACCATTCAATCATGGATATTATCCCCTTTTCTTGCCATGATAAATCATGGCATTCAGCTCTAAAGGATATTTTTATCGTTCATCTAACTCTGGGAGTTTCACTGTGTTCCAGCCTCACTTTGTAGCTTCTGTTTGGTGACTCTTCCTACCTACTGCCTCGTTCTGGAGGCGCACATCAAATCTGCACAAGAGCAAAGGGAGCTTCACTCGCTTTTTTTTCTGTGCGTGGCAACGGGCATGACATTTGATCTTACATAGGGATTAAGTCATTCTTGAGCAGAGCCCAGGAGAAGGAACAGCTCCAAAAAAACAACCAGCCTTGCTGGTACTACAACATCCAGAAATTCAAGTCACTCTGCTACAGTTATAATTTGTAGTCTGTCTGGCACTGGGAAATCTAACTGCAGTCTCTGTGGTTTAAATAAAATGTATCTACAGCAGCTTGGAGCCATGTTTTAAAATGTTCCATGTTATTTTAGTTCAAGGACAAGCTTTTAAAATTAAAAGAAAACTTTGGCTTTAATTATAGAGTAAAAGTGATTTTTTTTTTTAGGAATGCTATTGAGTCCCAATTTTGGAGAAAGCATTTGAAATTTAGAAAAAAAAATTAAATCTCCTAAAGTAACAATCCTTATTAACGTAGGAAGATCAAAAACTGAGAGCACACACTCACACATAAAGGCCACATTCTTGTGGTTTTCAAACTATGATAGTCACTGTTCATCTACTCGATATTATATTTTCCAGTGATTTCAGTTATACTTTATGACCAAGATACAATATTTTAACAGGCACTACTGCTTACACAGTGACAGATCTAATAAAAGGCAGCTGATGATGGTGTTTAACCTTAAATTTAAGAAAAACCCAGTAGAAGCTAAATTTATGAAACACAGAAGTCGAGTCATGTTGTTCCGACAACAGAAGGATTCGCTGCAGGACTGTTTTAAAATACCCAGTGTCTGCGCTGTCCTTAAAACTTGATTCAATTTAAATCTAATGTTTTTAGAATGTGTCTATTTTAAAATTCAAGGCACAACTTTATTATAGGCTGTGGATTTATACAGAGTGACTAAAACAGAAGCTTTAAGCCAAGTGCACCAGCAGGAGAGGCAAGTAAACGCCCCGCCCCCGGGGCCCCGGGCAGGGGCCGCCTCCCCTCCCACCCCAGCACTCTGGGACCGCTCAGGATGCCACAGGAAGGACTCTGACTGCAGTCTGCTTGTTTTCTCAGCGATTTGCTGCCCCTTCCAAAGGAACAGCTCCACCGACCCCATCACCCTTGTTCTGGGTGATTGTTTTGTCTCTTTTCACCATGTTTTTGGACTCTGGAGCTCCCAGGAAGATGGCTTCGGGCAGGTGCGTGTCTCCCTCTGGCCACTCTTGTGTCCCTGGATCCTCTCTCCTCTCTACAGAGATGCTCTATGCTCCTTCCTGGGGTTGAGTCTACAGCTGGAGTGACACTGCCTGTCCTACAGAGAAGGCTCCGTCCGAGCAGCACCACCCTCAGACCCTGAGAGAAAGGATCTGCAGTGAGATAAAGGAGGAGATGAAGTAAATTCTGGACTGGAGGTTGTGATCAAAGCTGAAGGAGCCCCATGGCGGATTCTACTCTTCTGGAATGGGGAAGGGATGAGGAGGGTCCAGAGGAGCCAAGGAGGCTTCTTAAAACCCTCTCCCACATTTGATCACTCGGGGACTTACACCTTCTGCTCTCAGAATGCCCTGTGGGGAAACGAGGATAATAATGGTACCGGCCTCAGGAGGTGGTTATGAGGATGAAGTCAGCAAATACACATCAAGGGCCTGGCACCCGGCACTCGACGCGCGCCCAAGCATCACCAGCTATTATCACCATGGTCACTGCTGAGCCCGTATGTGAGCTATTTTGTCCGCGCTCTTCTCATCGCCTCACAGGTATTGGCCGTCCTGAGATAAGGGCCTGCCATGTTTGCTGGAGACATGGATAACCACTACCCTTGGAGGGGCAGACAGAGTGTCTGCATGGTGCGCGGGGCGGGAGTCCAGCAGAAGGATGCAGGCTCACTGGGAGGAAGGTAAAAAGGAGGCCAGCTGGTTGGGGGAGAAGCCTTAGAAAAAAAGCAGTGGAAGATCTCTCAAAGATAAGCCACCGTCTCTGTAACTGTCCCCAAGTCTGGAAGAAAGAAAGACAGAGGTCAAGAGCAAAGTCTTCAAGTCAAATGGATCTGAGTCTGAATCCTGGCTCGGCAACATCCTAGCGCATGTGGGCAAATTCCATGTTTTTAGTGTGTTCTCTCCTCAAAACAAGGATCTTAACACAGATGCCACAGACCTATTGTGGGGAGTAAGCAAAATAACGCAGGGTGGGTCACGCACAGTAAGTGCTCAAAACACAGCAGCTGTTGTGAGCAGGTGCAGGAACAGGAAACGTTCTCAGACCGCAGGGAACTATCTAGTCACCTCCCCTAGAAATACACTGTCGCTTGCCTCATGCCTGCCTGCATGTTAAGATGCCGCCTCCTGTTATGAGATTAAAAGTATGTACCCTTCAGGGAAGCAAGACTCACCAACTGTATAAAGAGAATACATATGTGTGTTTTCTGTGCTCGTATGTAAATAATTATGTTAGGCAAGACTTGATCACTCAGTTTATAGATTATCCATACTTGAAGCATTTACAGCAGTATGTTTTTTAAACTTTATAATTAACAGATCACACTAACGATGATGCCTAGAGGCTAAACATTTGAAGCTGAACAGGCAAACCTCGTCCAAATCCCCCTGCTATGTGATCTCTGCTGGGATATGCAGCATTTTGCCCCCGTAACTTCTCCCCTCGTGTCACATCTGTGACTGTGTTCCGTTACGTGTTAAAAGTGACTTTGTAGGTGGAACTAAGATTACCCAATAAATAAGGGAGATTATCCTGGATTATTGGGTGGGCTCAATGTGGTCATGTGAACCCCTTAAACACAGCTTTTTCCTAATTGGGACCACAGGGGTAAAGCAGGGAAATTCAAGCCTGAGAAGGACCAAGCATACTGTTGCTGGTTTGAAAATGTAGGGGACGGGACAGAAGGAATGCGGCAGCCTCTGGAAGCTGAGAGGACCTCAGTCCTACAACCACAAGGAAATGAATTATGCCAACAGCCTAAAGAAGCTAGGAACCCACTGTGATCCACACCTTGATGTCAGCCTGCTGAGACTCCAAGGAGAGCATCCAGCCATGCCATGCCGACCTCTGACCCAAGAAGATATTTGTAATAATATTTATTATTGTTTTATGTTGCTAAGTTTGTGGTGATCTGTTATGCAGCCATAGAAAACCAATAGATGGGCACAGAAACCATTCTTTGATTTCTAACCACAGTCATCACTCTTGCTGCGGTTAATTAATTATAAAACAAGATCCTCCATTCCTGACTGAGACATACAAGCTGCCATTCCTGGCAATGGTGCACCGTGATCTCGAGCTAGCCTTCCGGCTTTTCTCTGTCTTAGTTTCAGGGGCTTCACTTAATATTTTCTTAAAGTAAGTGCTTGGATCGTTGCTGCTTATTTAGCATCTCTAACAGAGGGTGTGCAGGATCTTTGGAAGAGAAAACCCTGCAAAACCCCACATTCCAGGAGAAGCCTTGGGAAGGGATGTGCTGTAATGAGTAGCTAAGACCTATACTGGGACGTCTGCTGGTTATGCTGCTGCCGAGAGGCGAGGTCAACCGGTGAGATGATGTAAAGCTCCTGACCTCATCCTCCTCAGAACGGTCCTAGTGCTTCAAGGAACGTGAAGCATTAGCTACATAATCCAGAGAGAACCCCTCCTCCCCGAGGATGACAGATACTGCTTGGCAGGATGATAGCCAAGTTGCTATAGGCAAAGGACTCGAGGAATGTCAGGTGCTCCAGGAAGACAGGGTGCTGCTCTAGACAGGATACTGGGAACAGTGGCCCATTTTAAATTCATTACTGTTTAATCAGCACAGTTTCCACATGCTGACAGCTAGACAATCAAGCATATCCCTGAGGGAAGAAAGAAAACTCATAGAAAAGCATTCTGTGGTCAGTGTACCACCACCCAGAGATAGAAATACGGTGAAATATTTTCAGTTCAGCCACAGTTGAAAAAAACCAGGGAAGAATCTGGAGAGCAGAACCCTGAACAATGACAATGAATTTTATTGTTAAAAAAGAGAAAGAGAAAGAGGGAGGGAGGGAGGGATGGGAAGGGACTGAAGGAAGGAAAGAAGAAAGGGGAAAGAGAGAGAGGAATAGAGAAAGAAGGAAGGAAAGAAAGCTATTACAGGAAAGACAACATATTTTGACATGTTCAAAATAACTTGAATATGCAAATTTTAATATGTACTTTGTTAATATAGTATTTTTGAAACAGAATAACCCTTTCCCTTCCATGCTATTATTTTATTTTGATGTATAACTTTAATTAAATACATTTGTATTTGTAGCACTAGCTAAAAATTATTAAAGTAATCAAAGTATGAAAGGGTGAAAAAAAACCAGTATGAAGCATATGATTATTCAGTGCTTCATTAACTGATAATTTTGCTTGAAGGAAAGATTGGCAAAAAGGAGTGGAATTCTTAGCTCCTTGTTTTTACTTAAAAATTCCCGACAGTGCTCGCTCAAACAAAGAACTTAAGTTTTCCATTGGAAGGACAAAAAGAAAGTTCGTTCTAGCATGTCCGGCCACATCCTTCACTACAGAGTCAAACAGTATCCATTTGGATTCCAATCACATTTCAAAAGTGTAGTATTTATTAGGTACATGACTGCCAAGTACCACTATATCATAGTATTATAATGACAGGCATTTTTTATTTAACGAAATATATTTAGCTCTTTATTTCAAGTACTGTAGTTCGGAAAGTCTTACCCATCATAACGTATCATATTTATGTACCTGAAACCCATCAAGAATTTTCCGAGAGCTGCCACGTTCCACTCTGCAGACAATAACTATATTTATCATTCCTTTGATATTCAGAATCTATGCCTAATTCTGCATGTGTGCAAATTCCCAGTAAAAATGGTCAGAAACAAAGGAAACATTTTTTATGATGAAATCATTGACTGGAAGTCTACACCACAGGGTTCCCTTTAGGATGGTACACTGAATATGTTTTATTTGCTTCTCTCTCAAAATCCCATTAAAATCACAGACTGTAAATTCAAAACCAAATGAATGCCTAAGCGGTCCTCAAAAACAATAAAAGGTACCATCGCCAAATCAGAGGAGTTGAGAAATTCATGGAAGATGAAATGCATATGGGTACCAAGTTGGTGGGGAAACTCAAGCAGAGAACCACAACTCAAAACAGGTGGAGGGCAAGACCGTGGCAGAGTGTGACTGGCTGCTCCCAGCAGGGCACAGAAGACGCTCCGAGTCAGAGAGCAAGTGGGTCGGGAGGGGAATCATGAAGGCTATCAGTCACATAGACAACGGAAGAGCTGGGTCATGCTCCCTTCCTGAGTCTTATTAGCTGCCTCTGGGTCCTCTGACCCCAGGACACGGCTGCTGCAAATATTTTTTAAATGAATTAGGAAGGCTGTCTAAAGAGGGCTCTTAGCATGAAGGTCATTAAGATGTGCAGAGCAGGGATTCAGGTAACTTCTGATCTCCACGGGGGTCATGGCTGCTATGAAGAAGGAGCGATAAGAAAAAAAAGATGTTCTTGGAAAATAAAAACAAGATGCCACAATTAAAACTGCAAATAGAAAGGTGGATTGATAGAATTTCCATTGTTGTTCCATTTCCAACGTTGAAGACTAAATTAGTAACCTGGAAGAAAAAGTTGAGGAAACTATCCACAAAATAAAGGAGAAAGATGAAAAATGTGAGCAGATAAGGGGAGAAGCAGGAAATCCTGGGCCAAGGTCATTTCACAGGTGAATTCTTTCAAACCTTAATGTATCAGGAAGAACTAATCTGTACTTCACTTAAACTTTTCCAGAGCAGAAAAAGATGCAATACTTTCCAGGTCATTCCACAAGACTGGCATAACTTTAATATCAAAATTGTGTAAGGATAATTATCAGGAAAAAAGAAAATTACAGACAAATCTCACATGAGATTTTTCATATAAAATTACTAAATAAAATGCTGATAAAATGGATCCAGAAATCTCTTAAGAAGAATGATATAGCATGATGGAACAGAACTTTTCCCAAGAATTTAAGGCCAGTTAAACACAAGGAAATTCAGATAAAAAGAGGACAAGATGATGATGTTCTTAAAAATTATGGAAATGGAGAGGGGTATAGCTCCATGGTAGAGCACATGCTTATTTAGCATGCGTGAGGCCCTGGCTTCAATTCCCCAGTATCTCCATTAAAAAAAAACAAACTGTGGAAACAGCATTTGATAAATGTAATAGCCTATTTAGTTATGTGTTTGCATTGGGGTAGGGTGGGGAACCTCTTACTAAATAATCTAGGAAAGGAAAGAGAATCCCTTAACTTGATAAAGTGGTTATACCAGAAACGTTCTGTGAACATCATACTTAATGGTAAAATGTAAGAAAAATTCCCTTTAATGTCTGCCATCACTCTTACTACTCAATATTGTTTGGGAAAACTTGGTCAGTGCAATGCATAGGGGCACCAAGTTGGTGGGGAAACTCAAGCAGAGAACTACAACTCAAAACAGGTGGAGGGCAAGACTGTGGCAGAGGGAGGGAGGGAGGGGCAAAGAGGGAGGAGAAGAACACCTAAAACTGTTACTATTTGAAGGTTATTTGCTTGTATGTCCTTTGACCATCCAACTGGATATAAGAGAAATATACAAAACCCAACAGATTTTCTATATATCAGTGATGGTGACTATAAAACATAACAGACAAGTCATCTACAATAGAAACAATAAGAACAACAAAATAAAAGGTCCAGTAATTAACTTAATGAGAAATATGCAAATCCTACGTAAAGAAAAAGACAAAAACTTCCTAAATACCATGAAAGGTGATCTGAATAAATGGAGAACTAAACCGTGTTCCTGAGTGGGAAGCCTTGATGTAATAAGGCTAAAAATATTCCACAAATTAATATGTAAATTCAATGCAAACCCAAATAAATTTCCAATGGAATTTTTAAACAAGGACCTGTCAAATTTATTCCAAAATTCAACTGGAAAAGTACAGGCAGGCGCCTAGATGAAACCGAAAGAAGTGAAAGCACATGCAGCCTGCCCTATGCCGACACGTTCAATAAAGCAAGTTATGAAAACGGGCCACCGCTGACAGAGGAATATCTTTCAAGTTCAATGGAATACCACAGAGTCTAGGAATAGATGCACATTTAAAGGCAGTTAGTCTATAATAAAGGAGACACTTCAGATTGGTAAGGAAAGGTGGGAGCACTCAGAAAGTTGTTTTGGGACAACTGGCTGTTGATATGGGGAGAAAAAAATCAGTTCATAACCTCATACAGTCTATAAAAACACTTTAGGCACATTGCATGAGTGGACAGCTAAACAATAAAAGTAGTAGAAGATGTATACGCAAACATTTTTAATCTTGGGATAGTCTTCCTAAAAATGACCCAAGGCAGGATGAACACTGTGGCAGATTTAACCATGTGTCCTCTCCCTTCTTGGCCTCCTAACCTACCCTCAAGGCCCAGTGCCCTGCCTGGGAAGGCCCTTTACCTGCCACTGGTGGTGGAGGGGGAGGGGGGCTGACTGCTGCCATCCCTTAATGCTCCTTTGAGAGGTTCCTGTCCTGTTGCTCAGAGCCCAAGAGATAGATAATAGAGCTTCTAGAGATAACATGGCTTGTATTTAACTAGGACTTTCAGTAAACTGTGGGCTACCTTCTCTCTCTAGAAATTTCACAGAATCTCACATTATCAGAGGTGATAAGGTACTTAGGGATTATCCAGTCATAAGCCCTCATTTTATGGCTAAAGAACCAAGGCCCTGGTTGATAAAGTCCCTGCTTTAGAGCAGTTCTGGCTGAGTACCGGGCTCCTGATTCCCAAGGCAAGGCTCTCTACTCTTACCACATTAAATCTCCCCACAGCTTAATCTACTTGTGGGTAGTTTCAGGTCAGGTAAGGAGGGAGGCTGGAGAGAAAATCTGGGCCCAGTAAAGTCGTTTTCCAAACCACAGATGAAGCAGCAGAAATTTAACTAGAGTCAAAATATACATTAAACTTGTCCCGCTTCCACAGAGCCTCTACCCAGACCTTCATACTGTCACTTTAATTAAAGCACCTGAGACAGTGAGGTCACATGCAGACCATCCGCCCTTCTGGCTCTTCTCTGGGCTTCCTGTAGCATCTCACCGAGTGTGTGTTAGGGGGTGGGGACAAGGAATGGTATTTGAGGGTTGGTAATATGTCATGAAATCATAAAGTTGTGCTTTTTTATATTTTCCTAATGAGAGGAAAGTTATTGTAACTATAAACTGAAATTTTACTGCTTCAATCATAGTAACCGTGAAATAGTCCTCCAACACCTTTCAAGATAGTTGAGAATGACTATTCCAGATGATTTATGTTTATACTTTTTAAAGGACATTTTAAGAAAAAAAAGTGTAAATTAAAAAAAAAAAACTCCTGAAAGAAAAAAAAAGTACACAGGCTAGAGACACTGGGGGCCCCATGGGTCATGAGTAAATGTGACATGGTGTCAGAATTTCTGACAAGGTCTGAAGTAAAGGAACCCAGGAGACACAGTAAAAACTAAAACAAGACCAGTTGCACTACTGACAAGGTTGTGAAAAAACTCCTCCATCCAGCTGGAGAGACTTAGCAGCTCAGAAGAGAAGTAAAAGAGGAAAAAAAAAACAGTGAGACTAAACGCAAGCAAGACGAGAAAAGAAAACGAAAAACAATGATAACCCTCCGCTCAGCTGCAGGCGCGGGAAGGCGGGGGTGGCTTCTCAAGCAGCCTCTAGCCCTGTGCTGGGCGAAGACATCACAGCAAAGGCACTTGGCACCAAGCAGCTCCTGGCCAGGGATTTTACGTTGAGAAATGTAAGACCCAGTAACATTTAAGGAATTCTTGCTCTTGCCAGAGAGCCATCCTCCTGCCCTGAAGCCATGTGACAATCCGATCCTGAATGCCACTCTGCCTTTTACGCATCTGTTGTCTAAATCAGTGCAAAAACTGGAAGCAACGACTCTGCGCTTTGGCCCTCGGCAAAAGGGTACATTTTAGTGTCATAATGACAGTCTTGGCAGAACAGGGCATTCTCACTTGAAATGCCTCTGCCATACTGAGGGCTCTGTGCACCGTAACCTGAGTCTGGCTCAGTCGAGGGACTATTAGCCCTAAATTTCAAATACATGGGCAACTATGTGAAAGCTTAAAGAGCAACTGTTTCTTGGAAATCCCACTTTTTGAATGGTTGTCTCCGACTACCTTTCAGCACTTAAAAAGGTTTCCTTTTCATTTGCATTATTTTTCCATTTTAATTTTATCTCACCAAACTAGTCCTCTTAAAATTACTTAAAAAAAATGTTACTCTCTTCATTTAAATGAAGCCTGATTCAAGGCAAAATAGCTTTATATAATGGTAGGAAAAAGGGAACACATTCTTTCTGTCAAAGATGTCCATCTTGGTCATTGTATCAAAGCCCTGAATCAGTGGGCAAGAGGCTGTGTCCACCCCCGTTCACAGTCTAGTGATCGCGGAAGACACCACATGCATCCACAGTGCCATCTGGCCACACAGCTACGGCGCTGCCAAATCTGTGACAGAGTGACCTCAACACTACAATTCAGTCTGGGTGCATTTAGTGACGTGTCTGATCCGAGGAGGCCCTAAGGCGAATCTGACCCCGAAGCATCTCAGCATATCTTGCCCTGCAGCGTCCTACTGGCCTGGGAAAAACAGTTCTTGATTCGCTTTTCTGACTGGGAAGACTCAACATTGTGAGAAGCTGATGAGTGATGTCTTTGCTTGAAGCTGAGTCTGATCTATCTTCCCCAAAGCACTTCCCAATTGGGTTGTTAGTAACACCCAGACTTTTTTCAGATCACTTTCAGGTAATGACTCAAGGCCTCCAGGGTAACTCAAGGCAGAGGGATTGTTCCACTGATCATTTTCAAAAGCCACGATGTTTTCTCAACTGCGCTCAGTTCTACTACTACCACTGCACACACACAGACACACACACACCAAGAGACTTCTGGCCAGCAACAGTAACTGGTAGAGATCGCCAAACCATGACTCTTTCCCTTAGTAACCACAGGATAATCCCTAGGTACCATATGTCTATTACAACCTACAATCCACCAACATGTGTGAAGACCTTTTCCACTGCAGCCATTCAAATAAGATACTTTTTTTAAAAATGCACACACTTAGCCTAAGTGCTGAAAAGTTCAACTCTAACAACAAGTATTTTTACAATAAAAGTCAATTAAGTACAGAGGTTGCCAAAAGCCATTAGACTTACTGTACGATCAGGCTCACAATCTCCAAGCAACCCAGCAACTCCCACTCAAAAACCCAACAATTTCAATGCCCGGGGCAGCATCCAAAGCCGTCTCCTAACCTGCAGATTAAGGGTTTGAACTGGAAGATCCTTTAAAAAGTTCACAGCTGGATTTATAAAAATCCTTGATGATTTCCCTCATTAGTATAATGAAAATAAACATGCCATCCTTTATTTATACTGAAAACCAAGAGAAAATTCAAGTGTTATGAAAAAAATTTGAACAAAGTGAACAAAATTATTACTATCATTATTTTGCTTCCTCAAAACTCACAATTGTAAATCATATAATTTCTAATAGAAAACAAGACTACAAGCTTCCAAAATTTGAAAGTAACCAAATTCTGGACTTAGAAGAAAACACGTATTTATTCCGAGTAAAAATTCTGTTAAATCAACAGAGACAAATTTTGACATAGAAAAGTACCTGTTTAATTTTAGAAACAAAATAGGGAGGCAGAAGGGGAAAAACTAGCTGAGACTCACCAAAAAGGAGAGAAAGAAAAGAAACCACTTCCATATTCATTAAACAGAATGTCTTGTTATTTTCACAGACAGTAAAAACTTTTTGACATCTTTTTCAGTCCCAGGCTGGAGAGGTGTCAGCGGATCTTATTTGGTCTTGTCAGTGTGTAAAGAGTTTACAAACCTAACTAAATTTAGAATTAGTGGGAGTTAGGCACTTATATTCTTATATATAGGAGGTGGGGAAAAAAAGGCCCTTTTATGCCAGCTTTGAGTTTGGCTTGAGTTTTTATGACTTATTTAGAAGCCCTAGGGAATGAAAAAAGTCTCTTAATGGAAATACTGACATAGTCTTAAATATAGTGACATGAACCAGCACTTCTATGAAACTGCACCAGGTGTGACCGACCAGTCCAGTGAGTCTGAAATGCACAGAGCGTCAGGGAAATCAATTACAACGGACTGACTGCCAGGAGACAGTCCTGTCATGACACAGGGGATACCCCTGCAGAATCAATATTTCATGTTGATAAATTTGTTTTTAACAGGAAAATAGGTAAAATGAATGGGATCTATACTCTTACACGTAGAGGAGAGAGAAAATGTAAAATTTCTGCATAGAATTTCTCCAATTCTATCATAGCATCAAAAATAGTCATTCTTAAAAAGCCAAAATGGTCATGTCAACCCCGAGTGAACAGGGCAGAAGAGTTTAAATCATTGGATCTAAATCTGTGCTCTTCTTCTTAAATCTCACCTATAAGGCGACATCCTAGATAGGCAACAGATATCACTACTTAGTGAAGTCAAATTCATAAACACTCCCTTTGTTTTTATTTGTCTTTCTGCTATACTTTTTATTCTTCGGCGGATTGTCTTGAAACCAGCTAAACTTTTCCATTTATCATCCTTGCATTTTCCTGAAAGTCACTTTTTTACTTGAAAATCGGTTTGGTTTCATTTTATACTTTCTAAGTTTTTATGTTGACTCTCCTAAACATCTCATAGTTTTAAGATTCATTCTGTTTAATTTTTTCCCTCTGGTTTTAGCTTTTTTTTTTTTTTTTTTGCATTTGCGTTTTTGAAAAAACCCATTTAAACTGATTCAGGACCATTTTCTTTCTCTTGTCCTGCTCACAGACACAGATTAACATATACATATGTACATGAAAGTGTCTTTTATGATTTAAGAGGCAGACAGACTAAATCATGAAAACACTAACTCATTCATTTAAGAAACAGTTCGGAGCAAATACGTGAGACACTGAATTAAGAGCTAAGGGGACTATAAAAATGAATAAAATACCATTTCAAGGCCTCAGAGAGCTATTAATACACACAAGGCAGTGAGTATCAGCACGGAAGAAGAGAGAGGATGCAGCTGCATTTTGGAAAACTGTCTATATTCACACAAATTTGAAAACAGAATTGTTATCATTAGGTATCACACGGAGGAAACAGTGTAAAAGGACAAAAAATGTCAGGATCAAACACAGCCCTAAAAATGGTGTACACTTTCTAAACTAAGCTACCGTGTATTTTCCATTTGTTTGTAAACCAGGCTGCTGAATGGGGCTGTAAGCCTCAGTATCCAATTTAGACTTTTTCAGGCTCTCCCAGGACACCAAATAACAAAAGAAAAGTGAATGAAAAACTAACCCCTGCAGGAGTCAGCACACAGCTTATGCCAATATTTGTTCTCTTTTTCTACGTCTGTCGGCCATGAATCTCTGTTTTTAACAGTAAGCGGAACACTTGAATACTTCCATTTAAATTTTGCAAATGAATCCATAAAGAAAATTTGCTTTCAAAAATCAAGCTACTTTGCATTTCAGAAATACTCCACGTGACTGTGATCTGCCGCCATCACCACTAATAGTTAATAACCTACAGTGTCCAGAATACCATGCTTACATTTTATAATCCTACCCCACGACTCCCTAAAGGTCAGAATTTCTAAAAATCTCATTTCAAAGGTAAGCACTTTGGAATAAGTAATTAGGAAAGATCTGTTTTTAAAAGGCAATCATAAAGACATCGCTCTTCACTCAAAGGTGTCAGAGGCAAGTTTAGGATTGTGGTTAACCCCAAAATTACTAATTTGAAAGGGAGGACTGGCATACAAAAAGCAATGGGAGGAGGGAGTTTAGAGAAGAGACAGGGCTGAGGCACACCCCATATGCTGTGTTTCATATTGTGAGTTCAGCAGTGCAGAAGACTCTCTATCTTGTAAATCGCTCCTTAAATTTGTATCTGGAAGTTTCACTTAGGTGGAATACCTCGTTTCCGATGGTGTCTGATAGGAGAGGTATTGTTGCAGTAAAGATACAGGACCAAAAACTGGATAACCTTTCAAGGATCCTTTAAATGTCACGAACTGGGCTGATGAGAGGAGGTTTTATTATTGTCTGCTGGTGAACATCAACAGTCATTTGCAGGCCAGGAAAAGAATGTCTGGAATCATCCAACACAGCAAAACTGAATTCTTTCACTGAAAACAAGGAAGTGACAAGTACAAAAAGGGAAATAAAAGAAGATGAAAGTATCCAAAGTCGACTGACTGGTCAACAAAATTCCGAAGAGAGGCTAGCTTGTACCCAGAAACACAGTATCCTCAGCAGCTGGCTCTGGACTGAGCCTTCTCTTGACAAAGCCTTCTCTCGACTGCCCTGAGGCTTTCTTTAAGCTATCCCCAAACACCTAACATTGATGTAACATAAATTACGAGTGACTATTTCCTGCTCAAAAAGATCTGACAAGTTCTTTAAGTCTTTCTTCTGCTTCATTTAACTATGGCTTCTTTGATGAGGAGCTGAGCACAGAACCCAGGGCTCCAGTGAGCCTAGAACATATCCGATGCGGTACGAATGCTTGGAAGGGCACTTCAAATATGAACGCCTTTGTCCCAGAAGCATCCTGCGAAGTCAGCAGTTTGGGATGGAGACAGCCCCATTTCTCCAAATAAACTATGCTACAAATCAAGGTTAAATCCCCAGCTAATCCGATGGTTTACTGAACTCATGAGCATCCTTGAGTTTTACTACTGATAATACCAACTGAAATCCTAAAGAACACACGTGTGCAAGAAGAGAGAGGGAAAAAACCCCATCTCCACCCCACCCCACCCCGACCCTGGCAGGGGGTGGGTGGTTATTATCAGCCAAGAAAAAAATATTTGGAAGTGGCATTGAGCCTTTGTCATTCTCCCAGACTTTCTTTCTACTGCCTCCTTTGTCTCTTCCCCATTTCCCTCACTTTGCTCCAACCGTGGCAGGCCATCTAAAAGGACTCTGCCCCTCAAAGTGTCCCATGCACCAAATAAATGACTTCTTTTCCCTCTCCATCAAAATCTCCATTTCATCAGGGATAGTCACCTCCATCAAGTGGAGGGGAAGCTAATCTGATTAATTCACACTAACATAGAAAAGAGTTCTATCTGCCAATAGGTTTTTGCTCTACTAGATGTGCATAATTAAGAGGGATTTCAGGCACTTTAACAGGACAAAGTTGAAACATTCAGCCTCATCAGAGCAGATTAAATTTATGAATTACACACCGGGAAAGCAATGGGGCTCAGACAGTAACCACTAGAACATACTAGCCATCTAGAAGTTGATCGTCTGTGAGATGCGAAAAGGGCAGAACAGTACAGGAACATGTCCTCGTGCGGCCACGGAGGGGGCAGTCCACACGTTTCATCTCAGGACCTGCCTGCCTTTCCCCTTAGGAACGTCTCCTCTCCCCTTCAGGGAGGAAGGAAATCTAATAGGCATGGTTTGGAGGGTAAATTGAACTTGAGTCCAACTTAGGAAAGGCTCCACACTCTACAAGGCTCTTTCACGGCTGGTTCCATCTGGAGAAAATACGCACCCAGTACACAGGAGTCAGGGGGATGTGACGGTGGAGTCCTTATCGCGACACCTTAGAAAGTAGACCCACCCGAGGACTAGCAACCTGAAGGTCAGTCTGTAATGGGAATTCTCTCCATCAGATACCTGAAAACTACTATCCATGAACCTAACATGATGAAGAGGACTGTCATTTTAATTCAGATGACAATTTCGTTCAACGGGTGACACCCAGTGACTAGATTTTCTAGTGTACTACTTAATTGTATTTAGAAGCAATAACCTTAACAGTCCCGATCAATTCAAATATTACAAATGCTACTGTCAGAAAGGTTTTAAGCAGTGCTTGCTGAGAGTCTACAATGCCCCTGAGAAAGAGAACAACTTTTAAAAAAAATTTCTTGTATGATGTGGGAGACTGCAGATGACAGACAAATATATATTTAATGTCTACATAAAACCAATGAAAACATGTTAAGATCTACTCGGATCTAGTAATATCTTCAGCTAGGATTACTGCTGTATAATCTACCAGGCTTCTTTCTCCCTCCTAGAATTCAACAAGTGAAACCAAATTCAGTGATATTGATACATTACTCTCCCATACACCAACTCTTTCTTTCATCTGGCTTTTTGATTCTATATATTTAATGAAATGTATCATGAGATAGCAACTCTCTTACAAAAAAAAAGGATGGAAAAAATGGATACAATTTCATAGCACCGATAAAGCAATAAATTGTATTTAAAGGTGATCTCTTCTGAAAAAGAATTTAAAAGATGAAATCTTGTACTACTACAGAACTAGGGTGGGAGGGAGAGGAGTGGTGTTTAATAGTAGACTTAGAAGATTTCTGTTTTGGTGAGGAAAGCAAGATATAACCAGAAGGACTTGAAGGAATTCAGAATAAGCCTGTGTGCCAGAGTAAACCACAGCAGTGGCTCGGAAAGCATGTAGTGAAATGCCCTGTTCCACTACTTCTGCATGAGTGGTAGCCCAGCTACATCCGAGCAGCACTACCACTCAGCTCCCACACAGCACAGCCATTTCTTATTTTGACCTGAAACTTAGCAGACTAGAAGTCTGAGACCGACTGGTCTTTCTTAATTTTCCATCCACAAAACCAAAAATTTCATTCTGTTCTTTGTAAGCGTCTACACATGCACGGAGAACCCAGGAGGTTACGTGTCTAGGCTGCCTTCTCGTCGCTTGCATAACTGAAAAATAGGTTTTTATTTAAAAATAGAACTTGGCAAACGAATAGTCCATAACATGGACCAAGTGTGTTTGGAATGCTTTAATAAAAATAAATGGCCAAGCTCTTCCACGTTGAAAAGCAGCAACTATTCCGGCATCCTAGTCCCCCTTCGACTTTATATTTTGTCACCTTTGGAAAGATCGTGTATTTTCAGAAGACCCAACACACTGGGTAAACTGCATAGGCACATGACCTTGTTTTTACTGGGAGCCATAAAGAAATTTATGAGAAAAAATGTTTAACCAACAGACCTTCAATTACTCCACCTCATCAAATTTTAATTTTCATTGTTTTTATCTTCCTTGTTTTTGTCTACACACACTTCTCATAATTATATTCAGTGTTTCCACAATTTAAAATTTTTTTCCCACTTAACATTAATTACATTATCAATATTTTCCATGTTGTTTCATAGTTAGTATCAGTATCACAAATAAAATTTTTGACTTTTATGCTATCTTACTCTGGTTTGGGATCAGGGTAACATTTGTAGTTTTAAAAATTAAGATACTCCCCATGTTTTGATATGTTCCAGAAAAATGTATCAAGCATAGGAATTATTTCTTCAAAGTTTGAAAGAAAAATCCAATGAATCTATCAAGTTATGTATTTTGGGAACTGAGTTTGCTAAAAACTTAAATTTTTCCTGCATTAGTGGTCATTTAAAACTTATTATGAATTTATCACTTACTTTGTGTGGATAATTGCAAGTCACTTCACCCGCACATATGCATACAGCATACTGCCAAAACAACTGTGCACAGTACTTACTCATTATTTAAAAACTATTTTTGTTTAATAACCATGTATTGATTGCTATATCTTCTTTCTCATTTCCAACTTTAATTTGTGTCAGTTTTTGCTTGTTTCTTTTACTACTGATTTCAAAGAGCCAACTCTTGATTTATTTATTTTTCAGCCTTCCATTTTACCTTTTTTTGTTTTCTATTTATTCTTTTTCCAATTATCTGTACTTAAATGACTTATTTTCCTTTTTCTGAAAGTAAACATTCATAAAGCTCTGAATTGCTTCCACGTTCTGTTCTGGCCACATCAGTTAGGTATTAGTAAATAGTTTTAACTTTTTCATTACTGGTTAAGTAGTCTTTGACTGCATCTTTTACTTCTTCCTAAAGCCAATCATAACTTATCATAAGACTATGTATTTCTGAGTGTTTGGAGTTGTTTTCATTGTTGGAGTTGGAGATAAAAGCAGAAAATGGGTTATGTCATTAAAAATGCATAGAGATTTCCCCTGAATCCTCACAGACAGTGTTTCTCGTATACATTTGTAGACACTTGCAAATCAGATTTCTGGCTAAATTATCCTAAGGATATATTAAACAGACCAACTTTAAATTTCTTTATAAAGCTCTGTTGTTCACATATCAAGCTCCTTGATATGACAGGGACTCAACGTAGTAGTACTTGAGTAGAACTTAGCACAGAACCTAGTATATCACAATTCAGTGGACGACTGGTGGCAGTTACGTGTAACAATAAGAGAACTAGTCTAGCAGTTGTCACCCTCCTCCAAACTCTTGTGCAGGCCCAGCTACACCACTGATCTGGAGAAGAGTAACTAGCCATGTGTTCTGGGCCTGGACTTTCTTATCTGTGACAGAATGTGGCCACGTTGCATGCTTCCTGAAGTTACTTCCAGGGGCAACATTTCTGAATCTCACTGGGTGGCATTTTCAGGACCTGGACCCTACCTACACCAGATGGAGGACACACACAATCCTTCGTTCTGAAGCAGCTTGCTCAAACGCTCTTGAAGACAAGATAGAAAATTTTACCAAACTTGCCACTCCCATCCATCTACAAGTTGTGGACAGGTAGAAATCGATTCATTGTTTCTGGACTAACAGTAAAAATTTCAAAACTATTTATCAGCTCTGTTTGTGCTTTTCAGGAATAAAAGTAAAATTTTCAAAGCAATTTAAGCCAGACCTCTACTTTCCCCTCACAAACGCCTTGGCATCCATGCTAGTTTGTGTTCATTTCTCATCACTATTAGCAAGCAAAGAATTCAAGAGAAAAGATGGAGGACAAAGTATTTGTGTGGCTGGTTATAATCCAAGACATTCCTCCATGATAACTTATTCATAAAGCCAATATATATCTCCTCGAATAATGTGTATCACTAAGATTAACAATTATTATTAAGAATGAAAACTTCCCAGTAGATCATCACCTACCAACCAGCACACTGGCCCATTAAGAACGAAATGAAAGCTTTCCAAGTGAATTACGGGCAATATGTGCATAACCTGATGCAAAAGCAATAAAAATTATGCCTTGACATCTGTCGAAAGAAATCCCTCTGCTGCAGCTTCAATTCCGTTTTCAACAAGGTTATCACAAGAAGCACAGACTTACCCGTGCGATAGACGAAGTTGCCTTCAGTCTCTGACGATGAGGGAGACACCAACTCCTCCTCGAATTCGTTGGAACTAAAAGATCCCGAGTGGTTCCTTTGCCTCGTCTTTCCCACGATGGCAGCGTCTGTGACCATAACATGTCTCAAAGAGTCGTTAAGGTAACGGTTCAACAAGCTGCTCTTGTATTTTGGGGGGGAGACGTAGTCCTCGTTGGCCCGTGACTCTGGCCTCACTCCAGCTTTTATGACTGAGCTCTCACTTTTGATCACAGGATGGTGGACGGGATTATTATAGCCCCCTTCATTCATGTGGTTTCGTGGAGGATTTTCTCCATCTAAGGGGGAAAAACATTACCAGGTAGTACTTACACATACTTCTCCCCCCACCACCCAATTGTTGCATTTCATCACTAATACACAAACACACACACACACACACACACACACACATATAAGGAAGAATATTTAAAGTGTATAAAATTATCTTTGATATTTAAGATTAACTTTTAGGCAAAGGAGAGCAGGAATCTATGTAATCTCTCCTCTTCGTATTTTAATTTTACTGAACTTCACAGACAATGTTACTCTGACACACGATAAATCTATGAACAAGAGGAAACAGCCGTAATTCGGTCGGTCATTTATAGTATTGTAAAAGTGAAGTTACCTCATGCAATAAAAAGGAACCGTTACAGCACCATCATGTTTTATGGAATCAGCCTTAAAAATAGCAGTTGAAGCGAATGTCTCATTACCGAGGCAGAGCAAAGAAAGCAAAATAAAAATATCAACCAACCTTCGGAACATGAGTCATCACTGCTCACGCTGAGCCGCTCCGCGTTTCCTTGAACATACTTGTTGTACAACTTTATCCTCAAGGCCCAGCTTAAATCTGGCTGTCGAACGGTATTCTTAAGCCGACGTCTGGCATTAGCAAACCAATTTGACACCTGAAGAAGTTTTATTTTTCAATTAACACAACATTAAAAAATGACCCATCCTACAAGTACTTTCCCAGAAAGACCTAAGCCTCTTTCAGTGCCTCTGATCATTAAATATTCTCAGGACATAATGGTACTGAACATTCCGTACTCATGAATAAACAGATAGCTCATTCAATCGTTCATTCATTCAATCAACAAACGTGCTGAGCACTTACTACAGAGACTGAGCACTAACTATACTCTGGGAGTAAAAAAACATATTAAGGGGCTTCACGATCAAGTTTCCAGTCTAGTAAGGGAGGTAGGAGCATGTACAAATGACCCGAATATAGAAAAGAATGTGATAAATGGCTTAAGAGGCATTAAAATAAAATGTGACAGGAGTCCCATAGAAGGAGGGGTTACTTTATATGTTGACTCAAGATGTCATGAGGACTTTAAGCTAGATTTTGAAGGACTACATCAGGGATAATGGGTAGGAAAGTGTGTTCCCAATAAAGAGGACACAGAACACATGTGAGTCAGATTCCAGAGGCACCGCGGTGGGCGAGGAAGAGGGAAGGATTAGAGAGGACCTTGAGTTCCCAAACTCGTGCAACCAAGAGAAGACAGTGCCACTTTGAGAAAGAAAGTAGAGCTGTTTAAGTGTGAAATGATGGGTTTGGTTTGGGAATGTTTAGTTTGAGGTACTAGAAAAGCACACAGATGAGATGTGCAGCAAGAAAATAGAGCTGGCGCCTGAGATTTAAGGGGGAGGAAGGTCAAATCTGGGTCGAACGCACAGAGGTGAGAGGTGAAGCTGTGCGAATAGACAGAACAAAGAGAGCACTCTGGAAACCTCCAGCGATTCAGGGCGTAGGAGATAGCAAAACCGTCAGAGGGAGAGCCATCAGACAAGCCGAGGGAGAGAAAAGCCAAACAGCACCCAGCCTGAAGCTCAAGTCAAGGGCTTCCGAATAGGTGATGGCAAAGACATGAACACTGCGAAACAAAGGAGTCGCTCCACTGCTTTTGCCTCTTTCTAAGGTGCTATTGGATTTCTAGGGGCTCAAATGGTACTAGACATTCCTTTTTAAATGTCAGGCTACCGTCAGAATATATATATTAAAACCCAAAAGGCCAATATTTGCCTTTAAAATGATGAAATGTGGAAAGGGGATTACATCTTTCGCTCAATTTGTTCCAGAACATGACCCCGCAGTACTATGATGGTTTGTGTGGTCATGCTTGTGCCAGAATTTCTTTTCTTTTTATATTTATACTATAGATACACAATGTTTGCATATTACCCAAGCCTTAATTATTGAATGAAACTGTGGTGGGTGATACTACTTTAAAAAAAAAAACTATGATTTTTTTTCTTTTTGTCCCCGTGGGTAAAACACAATCGTCTTTTCCAGTTTGTACACACACAAACTATATCACATATAACAGATATATTCACTATTACCTCTCTTTGTGTCTTAAGCAATGATAATTGTCCTTTCACATTTATGTGCAATGGTGTCATGTCTCACCACGGCATCCCAGAAACCTCAGTTTTTATCTCCCCCCCTTCCTGCAAAGCTGTGCTATTAACGCTATGGTTTAGTCTGACTTCAAATTCTCAGTCTCTTCAAACCTCTACAAACAGACAACTTCTGGGACTATTCACCAAATACACACTGAGTAGCTCTTGTGCTTCAGCCATGGTGGTAAGTGCCAGGAATGAGTGAACTTGGTCCCCCACACACACAGGAGGACCAGCAGTGAAAGCCATACTAAGTGATTAACTGTGATACACGGGGGGAACCACACTATGGAAGGATGAAAAACCTGGTCCATTTCTTCTCAAACCTCCCCCAATTCCCTGAGTCACTGCCAAAATGTCCATCCACATGCTCATTACTACTAACTGGGCATTTTAGAGCATTAGTTTTTTGAACTTCCCCATCTTCCATTCTGTCCACTTAAATGGATCTTTAACAACCACCATCAAATTCAATTGTGACGATTTCATCACATAACGTCTTCAATCCTCGTCCACATCCCTTTCTCCTCGAACTGTGGTATCATGAGAAGAGATGTGGTCTCCTGTTCTGAATTTGCCAAATACATGCTGTGTGAGTTTAGATAGATAAGTCACTCAACTTTTCAGAACTTCAAACTTTTAATCTGTAAAATGCATTAGCTGGTTCTTAACATCCTTGCTGACTCTGAAAACTAAGAACTGGGGCTATCGCCTGTGCTTTCCTACAAGCGTTAATTCATCTTCTTTGTGGCTGGCGCCAGCCAACCTCTGCTCTTGACCACTGCTCTCTCTCCAGCAATCAGGCTGGGGTGTCTAAGTCCTTCTCTGCTCTCCTCACTCACGGCAGACAGCCTGCAACTTCCCCTATGCCTATGTCACTTACATTTATTAGAATCCAACTCCGAAACCTTTTTGTTACTTTATTTACTAAACATCATAAACTTCAGAGACTAATCTTAAATCTTAACTGACCTTAACTCTTAATATAATCAACACATAGTATCCCATGGTGTAAAATTTGATTCTTATGGGACTCTTCCTATTTTATTAAAATGCAATGGACCTCCAATTTCAAAAAACATGAATATACTATAATACTAACACACAAAAACAGGGACCCTTAAATGTCATGATGAGATTAACTAGCATTTCATATATGGAATCACACCCTTCTTTATGTTTTATATACTCACAGTTATTACCAGAGTATGTTAATTATATATTAGAAGATTTTCCAGAAAGGTTTGCTGGTATCTAACATAAGCTATTTCTAAACTGATTTCATAAGTTTGACTGGCACCCAATTTACTAATATATCTACTCTGCCAGTATTTTATTACCAGAAATTTACAGTACAACTTAAGGGCTGACAGTCTGGGGTGTTTAATATCTTCTTGTGTTAAGTTGTGCAAACAGCAGACATTAGTTGGTGAACAAGTTTGAATATACATTATTTGGGATTTTTTTTTCCTGATGAATTAATGCAAACTCCATCTGTTTCAGTGAAGGTAAAAATGCCAGTTCAAATTTTCTACCTTTAACTTACTATGGATTCCTTCAAGGTTACCATTCATATTCTCTTGAAACGGTATTTCACACGAAACAGGCCTCCTTACCAAGGAGAGGTTCTGGAACAGCATTTTAATATCTAAGTCAGAGCTTTAAAAACACTGTATTTTATAGTGAAAGCTTAGAGAACAAATATCTAGAAGCTGGAAGAGAAAACTAAGTACTTTTCATCCTACTCTGACAGAAGTGTTTACTTCATCATAGTGACAGAGCAATCATTAGAGGGAGCCCAGCAGGATATGCTGCCAGCTGTCTGCCTTTGAACACACAGAATTAACAGCTTATTCTGGGTTATTCAAATGAAATGTTGAACACCTCGTTTCTAAGCCATGTAGTGTTAACACTTGGAATAATGCAGAAGGACCAATCTGAGACTTTTGTTTAATAGTTAACAATAGCCATAATCCTTATAGTTGGTAACTGTACACCTGTCTCAGCAGAAGAGCTCAACACCAAACAAGAAAGAGCTGCGTCATACGGGGGCAAAAATCACGCAACACAGCAGATTTAACCAAATGCTCCACGGATGGATCTAAGGAATTTGAAACTTCTACTATAAGAGGAAGAAGCATTAACATCCAATCACTAAAATGTAACCTCAGACTCCACTTGTTCTGCACTCTGCATTGTGATCATGAAAAAAATCACCCCAAGTAGACATTTCACTTTTATCATCCAGAAAAAATATAAATATATTTTAAATAAATACACATAAACAACGGGAAATATTGAAACCAGAGACAGCCCCCATCTGCCCTTCTTTCAAAAATTTCTTCAGAGGCAGCTATTCCCTAGGTAAACTCCATATCCCACAATAATTCAAAACCCCAATCACATATCACTTTATATTAGTCCACAATAAAGCTCTTTGTATTTTGAGAGTAGAGATTATATTTTTATAAAGTTTGAACACTGGTCGGTCAGAGGAACCGAGCACAATGGAATATTTTGGTTGGTTAAAGTCAAAACACACACAGACACAAATGCAAATCATCTTCCTGTTAAATTGTATAAAAATCCTTACTATCTTATCAGGAAGATGTCCGCTAATAATGCAAACAGTTATAGCCAATTCAGACAAGTTGCCAAGTCTAGTGAGTAGGAAAAAAGAAAGTTGCATATTTCTTTCTGATTCATCTTTCAGGGATGAATAAAATGTAGGTGCTGATTGATGTCCTTAGAGCTTCTATTTATCAGAAAAAGTAACTTGTGGTCCTAAAAAAATATTCCCTCCACTAAAGTTTCAAGATTTTGTTTCTAGGCTTAATAGAGAATGCAGACCAGGTTTTACACCCTTCCTTATCAATTAAAGAGTAGCAAAATAAGGCAAAAGTGCTTCTTAGGAAAAGTTCGACAGTTTGACACACAACCAAAAGGAAAATGTTAAGTGCAAAAGACATTCTTAAAACGTAAGACACTCTTGTAGTTAAGGAATAAAACAATTATACTGACAGTTTATTAATATAAATCATGAGAAGCAGAGATGGGAGACATTATAATAAACAAGAAACGGAGTTTGGAGCCAGAAATAAGGGGAACACCTCATATCTGTCTATAGACATAAAAAATGACATATTTCCAGATAAACTGAAAATAATAAAGTGACTTATGCTTGTGCCTATTCTGTGGAAGTAGCAAACAGCATTCCCTACAATGGGATGGATTTTAAAACTAGAATATCTTAATCCGATTTCAAGACAGTCTCTAGTTTTCAAAAAGATGTTTCAGGAAGTCACATGGTATTCCCCAACTAGAACCTATTCAGTCTACAAACATGCACGAAGTTTACTATGTGGAAAGTACTGGGCTGGGGGAAACCGCACGATGAAAATGAATTAAGACAGGATCACTCTTCTCAATAAGCCTGACTCTACAGGAGAAATACATTCAGTGGGAGAACCTGACTCATGAAATAGGGGTCTATTTACAGGACACAAAAGCTTTATTCGGATCACAGCTTGGTATTTTTCCCCCAAAAGTGAAAATGTATTTACATGATTTATTTGGTTCTCATCAAGTCAGAATTTGCTTTGGATGTTTAATATACAAACTCCTTACATTCATAAATATATATTTTCTTGCTTAGACATTCCACTATGCCTAATTGAGAATAACTGGATCCAAACTGAATGATATATACAGTTGGTTAGTCTATACATTTTGATTTTTTCCCATTTATCACTTTAAAGTTCCAGAAACCAACTCCATTTACTATAAATTGTGGAAATCATTAAACAGGTATCACTTATAATTACAAATAATTACCTTTTCCCCTTCTAAAAATTACATATGTGTGTGCATGTTTATTTCCTGAAGACTAGCGTAAGAGAAAATATAATGGGAAAAGTTTTCATTACACGAATAAAAACTTCATGTAAATTAGAAAAATGCAATAGTCTTACCAAGATCTTAGTGCAAAAAGAATTATTTGTATTTGAACTATCATTACAGGTAGAACTAATTTTATTCTGTATTACAAACGATAATTACCTGTATTGCAGCTTAAAGAAACTACTGCACATGAAAATTTAAATGTCTCTGCTAATGACAAATAATGCATTTCACAATTAAAAATGCCCTAAATACGTCATAAACATTTTTGGCTTTCTATATGAAAGAATGGCAAGGATGTGGAAGGATACAATCAATAATCAAATGTTTTACTGCTGACGCTATATTCAATAATATATTCAAATAGCTCTATAAATTAATGTATTTTTCAAAATAAATAGCATACCAGCTTGAAATCTGAACATATGCATTTATTTGCATAAGTCGAAGTTTCTTTCACTGGAATAATTTATTTAAAAACTAGTTTTGAAAATTACTGAAAGTTCATTGTTTTATGTAAAACAGATATTAAACCAAGAACACTAATTTTCCCCTCCAGTGCTTCAGCGAATCACTATTAATACTATTGCCTGTTAATATAAAGCAAAACAGATGTTTTTCTCTACAACTGTACTGAAAATAAGCAGATAAATGAATGTTATAGCTTTAATAAGCCTGAATACAAGTCAATTTTCATGCTTTGTCAAACTTTCCAGTAATTCCTAAAATGACAACCTTAAATACTCTGGAAAGCAATTTTTATGTTATCAAATTGTGAAACATTCCCTTTTATTTTGGGGTTCCCACTTACGATAATTTTAATGGAATGACCAAAATTTCACAAATGCAGTGATGCAGTACTACGGTAACATCCCAGGCTTCTCAGCCCATTCAGCTCCTTCTCCTATTTCTGAATAAATCTGAACTGTTTGCACACATAAAAGCTCATGTCGCTATATTCATGAAAGAAAACTGGTGTGACAGAAAGAGCATTTGATCTGCAATGACATATCCAGGCCGACCTCTACCCCTACTAACACAACTTCCTCCTGCCTTGGTTACATCACCGGCAAAATGCTGAATGACAGCCTATCTCAAACCAGTTTTGTGAATATCAAGTAAGAATGTGAAGGGAAAAAACTTGTCCAATGTAAAGTAGTGTTGTTCACTAGAGAGGCAACAAACTTACTCTATTCCTCTGCATTTGACAAAGTCACCCAACCATTTGAAACCTGCCTCTTCTTAACCCCAGTAGAAATATACCAACAGCAAAATTTTGTGGCATCTAGTAATGCTCAGGTCCCTCTTATTTGAAAAGGAAAAAACAAACACAAACCAAAAAAATAAATCCAAACCCCCTTCTAGGCCTCCCTGAGTCTGCCAGGAATGGTAATTTGAAAGTTAGCCTGTACTTGACCTTTAACATGGGGCCCTAATGTGGGGTGCCTTTCTGCCTGCTTGTCAAAAGTGTGGTCCGGGCCAGCAGCTTCAGCATGGCCTCAAGAACTCCAGAAATTCAAATTATCAGCACCACCCAAGACCGACTACTGAATCACAGATTCCTGGTGGGGCCCAGCAAATTGGGTTTTACCAAGTCCTCCAGGCGATTCTGGTGCACAATCAAGTGTGAAAATCACTGCAGAAGTAGTCCCACGTGCAGCCATCGGTATATGGTCCATGAGTCCAGATTCCTAGAAACTCTCATGATTCTGCACTTGACTTTTCACTGCCCTCCTTAACAAAACACCATAGAAACCCTCCTGGACCAAGCTTAGATGACATGGAGGAAACCCAGAATCTCTTCCCACAACACAACTCTGGCCCGGGCCAGCCCCTTATCAACCTCAGGGGCACAAGCCGTAGCATCCGGACCGGCCTCTCTCCCCCATCCCTCCCCAGCTGCTGGCAGCTGGAGATCCGCACACTTCGTGAGCCCGCTCCTCGGTCTCCCCACCGGACGGGCAGGGGGCTTGCTGCGCCGGGATTACCTGCACTAGCGTCATCTGCGAGCCAAGCGCCAAGAGTATCTTCTCCGTCTTGGTGGGGTACGGGTTGTCACGATGCTTGTAAAGCCACTGCTTCAGTGGCCGAGCCATGTCTTGCAGGGCCTGCCGCTTGTGCCTCACCTTCCCGCCGTTCTGCCGGGCCCTGGGACACCGGGAGAGGATGGGGCCCCCGTGAGCCGCGCCGTCTGGGTGCCGCCCGCCGGGACCCCCGGGGCTGCCCGCCGCCTGGCGCCGACCCCCTCCCCGCGCGCCCGGACCTGAGACGAGGCGGCGATGGGAGCCACACGGTATCAGGGCGGGGGTATCCTTTCCTTGGCACCCCTCCTTTGAAATAGGCGGGGTGTCGCAGGAGGACACGTGGCAGTGGAAGCCTTTAGGTTTATAACGAAAAGGGGGACATCTTGAAGCCAGAGATTAGAGGTTGAGATAATTTCAAGGAAACTTATTTAAGCCACAGATTCGCGCAGCAGGGCTGTCACCGTCCGTCGCCCGCCTGCACCGTGCCCTCGAGGGGCCCTGGCCTCGCGCAGAGGCTGCTGCCGGCTCTCGAAGGTTCTTTCAGGGGCTCTTGCCTGCTGCTCCGGGCCTCCTGTCGCCTGTGGCGAAAGGAAAAGTGGCCCACTGGACGGCGGGAATAAAGCCAGAGATGACGGCCACCCCACCGCCCTGGGTGTGTGGAGGAAAGATGCAGAATCTTAAAAAAACAAAAACAAAAACAGTCTAGGGGTCTTTTCATGGCATAAAGGGGAGTTTAAAAGTACAAAAAGGCCTGTCATATCGGGTAAAGAAAAGAGACCTCAGGAAAAGCATATTCGAAGGAGAAAGAGTTGAGCGGGCCGGTGGGCGCTGCGCTCCCCAACGGCTCCGGGAGGTGTCGCCGCGCTGCCGTCCGCACGCCCCGCCACTCGGGGAGGCTTGCGCGCCTGCGCCGCAGCCTCCGGGGCTTTGCCTCTCTAAACACTTTGAAATGCAATTCCATCCGTGAGGACTGGTAGTAACATTTTGATGAAACCTAATCTCTATTTTACTAACCGGCAATGCCGCAGAACAAGCAGCTGATGCAATCTTCCAGGTGGAGCTGGCCAGGACGGCCGCCCCTCCCCTCTCCCCGTGGGGCGCTCGGGAGCCGGCGGGACGTGGCGGGGCTACAGACGGCCTCTGCGCTTCTGCGGCTGGAGCAGCTAGCGGCCCGCGAGCCCTCGCCCCTTCCACAGCCCCCTCCGCCCGCTAAACCGAAACCCGGCCTGGCAGGCCCGCGGCACCCCACCTCCGGGCTCGCAGCGGGCCCCGCCGAGGCGCGCGCGCATCTGGGGCGTCCTGCGGGGAGCTGACCTTCCCAACACCCTGGCCGAAGCAAGGCCCTGTCGTGGCACAAGACTAGCCTGACCCGGGAAGCCCCGACTTCTTGCCCCTGTCCTGTGCCTCTGCATCCCCCTCAGTCCTTTCTGCCTCGCCCGCAGCTGCGCTTCTGCTCCCCGCGGTCCAGAGAGGGGCAGGTGCCCCCCCAACATCACCACCCCGAGGTCCAGGCATCGGAGGACTAAAGGGCAGGTTCCGGTGTCCTCAGTTTCCAAAAAGCCTCTTTTGAGCTGTCCTGACGAATCGATCCACCCATATTTTGAGCAACTAATGCCTTAAAATGAGAATGCGCGAGACCAGGAGGCAGAGAGAGATCTATCGTCCCTGGGAACGCCGGGCCCCTAACCCGCGGGCCCCGGTTGCCACTCGCACGCCGGCGCCGCTCAGCGCACCCACCCCTCCCGGCGGCGGCGGCGGCGGCGGCGGCGGGCAGGGGCCCCAGAAGGGTGTGCATACCCGGTCCTCCGGTGTCGCAGGCCCAGGTTGTCCTTGAGGGGCGGGCCGTCCGGAATGCCCACCTCGGGGCGGGCGTGGGGATTGTCCAGGACGCCGCCGTAGGGCCGGCCGCCCCGCTCCCGCTCCGGAGCGCCGCGGTCTTCAAAAAGCACGGCGCCGCTGAGCTTGTTGAAGACGATGGTGTTCATGGTGCGGGCAGGCAGGGGCGCGCGGCGCGGCCGCAGCGCCTTGGGGCCGGGCCGCCGGGAGCTCCGCAGGGCTCGGGTTCTAGAAGATGTAGATGCATCACATTACTTGCGGAGAGTGCTCACACCCCTGCGCGTCCTGAGCCCCGAACTTGACCGCGGCGCGGGGCTGCGGAACCCAGGGGAGGCGCAGCGCCGCCGCACCTCAAAGCGGGAACCCCCGCCTCCCCATATCTGGCTACTCCGTCACCTGCCCCGAACACTCCCGGGACAGGTACCCACCCTCCTACTTGCCCGGCGATCCGGTCCCCAAGGAATCTCAACCAGAAATAATTTACCCGCGGAGGCAAAGGAAAGGAATTCCTAAACGAGCCTTCCTGAGTTGGTTTTAATCTGGAAGAAGCACACTCCGGAAAGCGGAGCAGGATAGGTGTGGGGCGGCGCGTGGTCCTTCAATCAACAGAAGACTAAAGCGCTCCCACTCGGGTCGTAAGGCGGGGTTGGAAGAAAGGGAAAATTGGGGGGTAATATGAACAACCGCATCCGCAAGCCCCAGTTAATGAGTCCCAGGCCGTACCGGGATTTCAGGGATTTGCATGTTTTCTAGATCCTGGATGGTTTGGCTGAAACTCCTGCGTCCTTTTCCCCGCTACGGTCCCTGGGGTGGGGGCAAGGGCGGGGAAAGTTAGCAGACTCCCTAGCTAGAGAGTTAAGTGGCGTCAGAAACAAACGCACCACACTCTCCCCCTCCCCCCGAGTTCTCCTACCATCCCCCAGCCCGCTCCCGGACGCGCAGGGTCCCGGCAAAGCAAAGGCCCCGGAGACCCGGGCCCCCCCGGAGTCCCGGCCCCCCCCCCCCGGAGCCCGTTGTCAGTGCTGTCGTCTTCCGCAGAGCGGGTGCGAGCCTCAAGCTCGGAGCCCTTCCACACCCACCCCTTACGGGGTCTCGGGGAACCGTTTCAGAAGCTGCAAAGGTGTCAGGAGCGTAAGGAGACATCACGGGCCGCGCACCGCCCGGCCTGCGGAGGCCACTGTCGGGGAAAGCCTCTAGCTCACCTCAGCCTCTGCCCGCCGCGCGCGAGCGTCAGGGGCCCGGCCGCGCGGCCGCCGAGCAGCCGGGTTACGCCCGGGGGCGCGCAGCCGCCCCAGCCCGCCCCATCTCCCCGCCTTGCTCCCGGGGGGACAGCTCGCGGCGCTTCCGAGCCGCCCTCGCTTCACGGCCAGCGCCCCTCACTCCGCCCTGCGGCGGCCAGGCCTGCCCACCCCCCAACACACACACACACACACACACACGCACGCACGCACGCGCACACACATACACATCCTCCGCCAGCCGAGGGCCCACGCTCGCCAATGCCCCCGCCCCGCCCTCCGGTCACCACAGCAGCGGTCACTCACGACGTTTAGGGCCGTGACCGCGGCGATTAAACGACGGCGCCCGTCAGTGTTCGTGAGGAGGTGAAGTCAGACCTCTGCTTGCTGTCCCGCGTACCATAGGACTGAGTCCTCCCGCGCAGACAGGTACGTGTCTGGGGTGTGCACACAGCCTTGGCGATAAGTGTGAAAGCAAGTGTCCGTGCTCGCAGACCTCGTTTTTCTTTTGAAATCAGTGCGCTTAGTGATTTGCGTTCAGGCTGTTCTATTTGTGAAGCACGCCCGTTCCCAGCGCCACTGCCTGTCCCCACCCCAGCCCTACTGTCTGTTCCCGCCTCTGTCCTGTCCTCCTATTACAACGGCGTGTTTTTTCTCGCCACTGCGCCGCGACGTTTGCCTAGCGGACCCTCCCCACTGTCCCCAAGCCCACACCGAGGTCGCCACCAGAGACCCCGGCGCGGTCCAGGTGTGCAGGCGGCAGGCGCGGCGGGAGGGGGCGGCGAAGGTACGAGAGCCGCGTCCTGACGCCGGTGGTCCAGGGGCGTGTGAACCGCGGCTCCTAACCCTCCCTGGGGGCCTGCGCGGGGTCCTCAACGCCGCCTTTCGGCTCCCGTGCTCCCCACTTACCCAGATTCACTCCACACTGTTGTTTGGGGAGCTCCCTCCCTGCGGAACTGTCCTGCCCAACGCCCGCGAACAATTTTAAGCAAAGGAGGCGCGGCCAGGTGGGCTTCCCGGCTCATCGCAGACCCTCGGGCCAACCTCGGCCGCCCCACCCCCCACCCCCGCGCGCGTCCTCAAAGGACCTCGGGGGGAGGTGGGGGAAGGGCAGGGAGCCGGGCGCCCGGGGCAGAGGGAAAGGGCGGCCCGGGAGCCAAAGCGAGCCTGCCGTCCCGCGGCCCCGCGCGGGCTGTACCTGGGGCGGTGGGGCCGGCGGCAGGCGGCAGGGCAGCTGGCTCTCCCGCGTCGAGGCTAGGCGCACTCCCATCCCCGCTGCATGTTCTCCGCGCGGGCTCCAGTGCGCTCACCGCCGCCACCGCCGGCGTCGCGGCTTTATTTACCCAGACGGGCGCGCGCGGCCCGGGAACCGGAATATCGAGGCCTTCTCATGTTTCCTGACTGCCCGACCCAGCCGGCGAACATCCTGCGGGCGCGGTATCCACGTTCCCGGGCCGGCGAGAGGAAGCCTCCGCGGGGACGGCTGTTAACCCTCGCGGAGGAGCTGCCGCCGCTAGGCAGCCCCCGGCCCGCCGAGTCCTCCCCGGCCAGGCCCGGTTCCCAGATCCTCCGGTCTCCAAGGCGCGGAGCAAAAGGAGCGATTTCCTTCGCACTTAGGGGAGAAACCGGAGAAGGCGCAAGTAGCGCCCGACTCGGGCTCTGGGAGCTGCGCGGCTGCGGTGCAAATCCCGTGTCTTAGCTGGCCTGAGCGCCGGAAATGTCAACACGCGTGGCTAGGCGGGACAGGGCATGCGACGCGCCCTTTATTTTCCTCGCGATTAGCTGGAGGGAAGTGAGAGCTCGGTTTGTGCCCCTAACGCCTGAGGGCGTATGACAGGAGACACTTGCGCCCCAGGAGTCTCTTTCCTAGTGTCATTGGACTTCTGCGGTCCTGGCAGTCTCCAAGCCAGGCACGCAGTCACCTTCCGGAGCCCGCGCTGGAGAGGAGGGAGGCAAGGCGGGCGCGAGGCGAGCCCAGGTGCCCAACCCACGGTGACCGAGGTGTGGAAGAGACGGCGAGAGCAGGGCTAGAAGCTGCCTGGAGCATAGGGGATGGAACTTGGAAGAATCCCGAGCCGGGACACGGTGCAAGGAGAGAGAATCCTATCAGAGTCTCTTACTGGTGATACTTGCCTAAGGAGAGAGAATCCTATCAGAGTCTCTTACTGGTGATACTTGCCTTCCGACCGTCACCCCAAATATGAGAGTAACGACAGCTGTGGTTTAGGTGCCACTGGAAGCCCAGAGATTCTCGTAGCCTAGATGATCCTCAAGGCGCCGAGCAGCAAGCCGCCCGCGTTGTCGCCGCCTGGCCTCGCTGCAGCAGCAACACATTTTATCTTTTTTCTTGCTTTTAAAAAGAGCGAAAGTAAATTTCCCCCAAACCTGAAAGTTATGACATCATTTGCTCTTTTCTCCTCTAAGGGTGGCTGGCCAGCCTGGGGCCGTGGCCCACCTAAGCCTCTTCCTTTTATATGGCCTGGAAGTGGTTAAAATGCACACTAAAAGTATTATTTCCAACACTTATCACCCCGAAAATTTCCATTATGTTATCCCCCAATATACGCTACTGTACACCGGGGCACAATCTAAAGCAGAAAGGGACGAAGGTTTACATTTTTGCGCATCCAACAGGTAAAATATTATCATTTGATCGCCTTTCCTGATGGCCTTGGTTCTCTTTTACCAGATAATTTGCGGTTATGGCTCTCGCATCTTGTCCTTGGCTCTACACTTGACTTCTGTAGGGTGGGTTCAGTGCAGACCTCTCTGTGGGGACTTAAAGTCAGGGATACATAATAAAATTTCAGCCACAGACTTGCAGTGAGAAAGTTTCATAACAAAAGCAGATCTAATTGGTAACCCATAGGAAGAAAAAGTGGTTCTCTTCTAAGGTCTGTATGACTGATGGTGGTCACCAGACATTATAATGAAATCAACTGAAACACGCCCCCTCTGACTTATCTTTTAAAGTCAGCTGTGCTGAGTAAAGCACCCAGCATGTATGCAATTGCTTGCAATTTCACAGTAGTCTTCTGCTTACCCAGCTGTTTGCTGTAGTTTACAGGCTAATAGAAGACAAATGAATTTTGTTGTTTTATACTTAACTGTATTTACTCCATTTTAAAAGCATTTTGAGGACTTTGATTTAAGATGTATTTGCATGTAAGATCATTAAAATCTAATACATACAGCAAAAAATATTTCTGCAAAATGTTTTTTATTTGTTATAGGAATAATATATGCCTTAGTCTCAAATTAAGTCACTGAAAAATCAATACATGGTAATTCTTTTAGACTATGGCTTAATAATTAAAATTCATTAAAAATGCAACACTGGAGGGTCCATTTTGAAATGAAATAGTGTGGAGAATCCTTCTTTAATATACAAGTGGGCATGTATTGTGTGATAGACAAGAATTTTATTTTTGCAAGTGTCACCCTCAATACAAGAGGGAAATTTCTTCATTTTAATCCAGAATATAGATGCATTTATCATTATTTTAAATTTCATCTTTTTCTAAAAAGAATTTTACTCAGCTTCTTATGCTGTATTCCAATCTCAGTATATGAAAAGATGTGTTATAACCCTCAGAAATAAAGCTTTCAGTTTTAGAAAGCAGTATCAGAAGATTTAAGAAAATGCGTGTAGTCTGTGAGAGATGGCCAAACATGAGGGGACCCACAACTTAGGCCGGAAGTCAGAACACTTGAGCCCTAACGTTAATTCTGGTTAATTTGATATTGCTTTAGCCTGAATGTACTAAAGTATAAAATGAAGATACTACGTTTTCCACAAACGTGCCTTATGCTACGAAGATTTTTTTTAAATGTGAAAGTAACAATTGCTATTGCTAAAGCTAGAAAAAAATGTTAAGTAAGAACACTTGGCAGAAATCTTAATCCATTCTATTGGGCTTATTTGAGTGTAGTTAAAAATATAAGTAATTTTAACTTTCTAATAATAATAATAATAAAAAAAAAGAAACCTTCATTTTAAGCCTTTTGCTATTTTACCAAGGAACCTGACATTTCAGAACAAATATTGGTCAGTTTTTGAAAACAGAGATTGCTTTTAAACTCTCTTTTCCAGTTATTACTTAGAAGCAACGAAATGAGTTACAAAGCCCGGGAATGACGGTTGCTTCCCATCCAAAGAATATAAAGTAATAAATTTATGAACAAATAGCAGGTCCACCTCACGGTAGGACAGTTTGGCTTGTAAAGATACACACTGCCTACAGGAAGCAGCGGAACACGTGGTGAAAGACACAGCTCCAGAAACATCGGGACTGAACTCGGAGAAGGGGTGGCCCCAGAGCATCTCAGGAGGCATTTCTGCTTTATGATTTCATGTTAATTGTATGCATAATACAGAATAAACTCTCTCAAAGAGGGCCTTCTCCATAAATTCAGTCTCAAACATCAAAGAACAGGGTACAAGTGAAAGTTCCTCCTCAGCCAGCTCCACCCAATCACACTCCTCAGAGGCAACACCGAGAGGTGGTCGAGCTGCATTCTTTTGACCTCTTTCTCTGTAATTCACATACATGAATACAAACAAGACTTTATAGTCTTGTTTTATGAGTTTTTGAAATAAAGGAGGCCACACTTTATTGGTGTACACACACACACACACACACACACACACACACACAGAGTATTAAACTAAAACTTGCTTTTTCGTTCAGTCATTTCATAGAGAACTTTCATGTTGGTCCATATAAATGGAACTCCATCTTTTTATCTGCTTCATAATGCTCCATAATCTATTTATCCATTCCCCTATGAAGGTTTCTGTCTTTTCAATTTTCGCTATTTTAAACACGAAATACCCTTGTGTGTGGTTCTTTCTGCACATGTGTAAGTATTTCTCAAGGAATAGCTACACAGAAGTAGAATTGCTGGGCTAAAGGAAACAGGATTTACAATTTTTGATAGATCCTTTCAAATTCCTCCCCCTCCCCAACTTATATTCCCTACAAAGTCCCCATTTCCTCACATGCTACACAGCATTTCATATGTTTGGTCTTCATTATGTTTCCCCACGGTGTGAGTAAAATAATGCCTGATTGAGAGACTTTTCATTTATTTATAAGCCATTTGTATTTATTAATTGAAGAAATTTGCTTATATCCATATTGATATAAATGCCTTATTATTAATGTCTTATGTGATACCTTATTCACTTATAAACAGATTCTCTAAAAATCTTTTCCATGAAATATATACTTTTTCTTGAGACTGTGGATTGAGAGGACTGCCTTTTTACCTGTTTTGTCTTTTGTCTTACAGAAGGTTTAAAAGTAAATAAAAGTCAATAGCTCTGTCTTTTCCTTTATGGAGTCTGGATTTCATGTCTCCCTCACAAAGACTTTTTCTATATTTTCTTCTAAAAAATTGTTTTCCCTCTGCTCCTTAATCCTTCTGGCATGAATTTGTTTATGTTGTGAGGGAGAAATCAAGTTTGATTTTCTTCCTTCTCCAATCGAAAGGCCAGTTATTCCCATGGAATTTATTAAAGAGTTTCCCCCCATCACCTTGAAATAACTTTTCTCATATATGTGGTGGATTCCTTTCCATATGGATTCCTGCATATCCATATGTAGGTTGGTCTAACAAGGATTTGAGAGATGTTGCAAAACACCCAATAGACTGTAATAAACTTAATCTTCAAAATTTTAAAACCATCTTGAGCTCCAAAGACTTCCAATATTATTCTGTTTCTAATTTCGGAACATGTCAAGTATCAGAATAGTAATGTGCGTGGCCTGGTTGTGGTTCTAATTTAGAAGGCTAATTCAAACTGTTCTATGTTAAGGTTGCCGTTTTTTCTGTCGTGGTCCTGCTCGGAAACAGGAGAGCGGTTTCAGGCAGCCATGTTCTCCAGAACAGAGTCTGGCCGTCAGAACCCTTCAAACATATCCCAGAGCCAAGTGATAGCCAACCGCCAGCAATATAAGGTTACTTGTAAAAGTGATGAGTCCCTGCCATCCACAACTTGAAAAAGGAAAATGTGTCTTCCCATGCTCAACTCCTTATGGAACGTGAATTAATTTTTTTCACAAAGGAGCAATTTAAGAGGAGAAACTTCGGTATGATTGCACAATAGGCAGATTCACTCTGGGCAAAAATGCAAAAACTTTATCACTGCAGTTTCTAAAAAACATTGGCTCCATATAAGTGCAGAAAATACAAGTAACTGGCAGTCAGCAGAGCTGAGATCCAGGTGGGTTAATGTCTTCTTCGACTTCATAGATCTTGAGACAGGACCTGAGAACCCTGACTACGACTCCATCTTTTCTCTTGATTCCAAAATATCTTCAGTAACTGCCAATAACTACTGAGTGTTCACTGCATTGCACCCATGAAAATACAGTGTATCCTGGGTCCTGAGGGAAATCTGGAGAACATTTTGTCCTCAAAATGTGCATTGAAATATTAGAATTTCTTACAGAAATTTATTCTAGCTTGAAAATCAATTTGCCGTCACATCAAACAGTGGCCATTTTAATATAGTGAAGACTTTTGATCATAGGCCAGTATGACTCTCTGTATTTGGAACCTAATGGACTCCAGGTACTCAGCAGACTTTTAAGACTCAGTTACCACATGTACTCCACGCTGTATCAAGCCTTAGGTTGCCCCCCACCCCCTCCTCAGTCCCTACTCCCTGCTTCCGTTTTCACTCTCCTTGCTTTCAACCTCTGTGTAGGATATTTGAATACGCTCACCAGAGGAATGCATGTGAACAAAAGTGATGTCTGCAACTTTTGTTTACCATGCTTAAGAAGTTGCTTGCTCTCGTTTTTTTAACTCTTCCTGTTACTAAGGGCTGGGACATGGATGTGGGAGTGGCCCGAATCTGCGGATCAGCTAACACCCTTTAGAATAGCAGAGCTGCAAGAGGAAAGGAACCTGGGGCTTTGCAGGGACCACTTGAGTGAGAGCTCCCTGGCCTGAGCCCAGCAGACTTTTTCTGTAAGGAACCAGGTAGTAAATGCTATAGACTTAGTGGATCATAAGGTCTCCGTTCAACCTGCCATCTGTGTCGCAGAAGTAACCACAGATAATACACAGCTATGAATGAATCATGAATAAGAGCTGCTGTGTCCCAGTAAGACTTTATTGAATGGATGCTGAAGCTTGAACTGTATATAATTTTTCATGTGCCACAAAATGTTATGCTACCTTTGATTTTTCCCCCAGCCATTTAAAGATGTAAAAACTATTGTTACCTTCTAAAAAGAAACAGACAGCAGGCTAGATTTAACCCCAGACTGTGTCTGCTGGCCCCCCGACCTAGGGTACTGAACTCTAGACTGTAATGGGATACAAATAAACTTCCCTTTCTTGAAGTTACTATATTTTGGGGTTTCCTGGCTAAAGGAGCTTAGCCTGTACCCTGCATAATGCACACCCGTGCAAAGATGCTCTCAATTAACATGGGTGAGCTTAAGAAAAGTGCTTTTAACACGACTAGAGGCTGCCACAGACAAGAACTAAAAAGCGATGGCATAAAAAGTGCTGTCTCCTCTCTTCTCCTGCAAACATGCTACATGTGTTTAAAGAATCAGCCTAATTATTTTCACAGTATTTTTGACACCATGTACGTCTCATTTTTTAAAGGTATTGACATACCTTTAGATCCAGTATTGATATTTGGGTTTTGATGCTTATTTCTTTTTGTAGTCATGGAAAATAGTGATTAATTGATAAGAATTACTATTTTCTAGTTCTCCTCCCCCCTGAAAAAAAAAACTCCACAAAATTTGCACTGTTTTTTCATTGTTTTCTTTCTAAAATACTCAACAATAAATATTTATGGGGCACCTGCATGCAAAATCCTGCCAAGAACAGCATCAAATTTGATTTAAAAGACATGATCGTTGCCTAGCTTACAAACCTGTTAAGAAAACACAGGGAAACAAAGATACCTCATCTGAAAAGTTTTAAGAGTGTCTGATATAAAGATTGCTTGAATCAAGTAACTGGCAAATCATCTGCAGAAATGCATGAGGGACCTTGAAGACAATAGAAGAGCCATTTTGTGTGTCTGCTAAATATTTTGTAACCATATTACTGACAATCCTTCCCAAAAACATGCAAAAAGAGATCATTATATCAGAAACTTGAGCCTGATTGAAAAACAGCATTTTCATCTCTTACATCAGACTTTTTCCAGTTTTATGCCAAAAACCTCTGGGTTTCAAGAGAGATTTTTAGGGTTTCCTTTGGGAAAAAAAAATACAGTAAGAGTAAATAAGTATACTAAGGTTACTGCATGATCTTTCTTCCTTCCCTTGTTGAGGCCTTCCTTGAACCTGCCTCCCCTTTTATACTTTTTGGAAAAGTGAAGGGAGAGAGGGATTGGAGGGGAGAAGTTGCGAGTGACTCTGGCCCAAGTGTCGGGGCCACAGAGCGGCAGGCAGCTGGTGGGGAGGGCGCCGTCAGGGCTGCACCTTGGGCTACACTGTGATCCTAAGTGCATCACCATCTCTTTGTTCTGGTGTTACTGATCTTTGTCATGTGGGCTTTGATGTTGTGGGCACCACAAATCCTGTTTAGATGGGAGCTTGGGCTCTGAGAGATAAAAAAGAAAAAGGTATTATGCCATTTAAATAATCCAAAGTCTAGGATGAGGGGAGCCGTGCAATAGCCAAAATGACACAATTTTTTTCTTGGACCTTCAGTAGTGGCTAGTTCACATCGTAGGACCTTATTTACAACAACAAGGATGGGCCTGGGGGGTGTTGTGCTTAGAGAAATAAGTCAGACAGAGAAAGACAAATACTGTGTGTTTTCACTTATACGTGGAATCTAAAAACTAAAACAGACGCATGAATAAACAAAACAGAAACAGACTTACAGAGAACAAGCTGGTGGTTCCCAGTGGGGAGAGGGAGGGGTAGAGGATCAAGGTATCAACTAGTATGGATAAAATAAGTAAGATGCAAGGATGCAATGTACAGAACAGGGTCTCGAGCTAATATTTTATAATAACTTTAAACGGAGTATAATCTATAAAAAAAAATCGAATCACTCTGCTTTCCACCTGAAACTAATATTGTAAATCTATTATCTTTAATAAAGACATACATCCTAATACTGCTCTTCCAGACTCTTATAAATGGGGGCATAATTAAGGGCTTTTGTTTTTAAACTCCATTTCCATCAAGTCTTCAGTTTTCTGGGAGGACTCCGCCTGCCCTCGGGCCTCCTCAGCCCATCTCCTGCAGTGTTGACAGCCACTTTCGGTCAGCTCGTGGGCGCCTCTGCTGGGGCTGGACGGAGCCGCGCTGGGGGCAGGGCTTTGTGCCTCACACCTGCGCCTGGCCCCCTGGAGAGCAGGCTGTGGGGGAGACTGTAAGGATGTTTTTATTTTCACAAGATGCATGCAGGACTTACAATCTGTCCATGCACTATCCTAGGAACTTAATACATTTAATTCTCATAGCTGTCCTTTGGGATAATTTTATAGAAGAGGCTATCTAGGCATAGAATTGCCCCAAGTGACAAGTTGGTAACTGGTGGAGCCAGGAGTTGAATGGAGTGAGGCAGGTACCAGAGCTTGTTTGTTGAGTCACCTGATTAACTGGCGCTACGTACCTAACTGCCCCTTTGAAGGCACATAGGAAAGCTCCAGAGAAAGAGCTTTAAACACTGGCCGGCATAATGGTAGGCACAGCTGACTATCTTGTTGCACATCTTTCGGCCCCTCACTCAACAGCAGCACATTCAGTGCCAGTGTGTTCAGTTTTCCTTCTGCAAGTGACCTTTGTCTTGGATGTGGGGAGACTGGAATCTCAGTGTCACCTGGGATGACTTCCCAGAGCTCTGACAGCGTGGTTAAAAAGTCTGTACTTCCATGACTCTTCCTGTGTGAACTCACACTCGGAAGCCCCTGACTGCTGAATCTTCTGTGGGTTCTCTCAATTCGGAGAGCATCCTTCCCATTGGGCAAGGAAGTGGTCCAGCAATGAAAAACAGCATGCTTTTGAATAACCTCAGCAATCTGGAATGGTGCCTTTACTGTAGGAGTGGACACAGCATGATTTTAAGTGGCATTTACCTCGAAGTGGGTAAAAACCAGCAGCTTTGATTAAGAAGCCTAAGGGGAGAATGGCGGCCCCTACAACTTCCTGATCCTCTTCTTGCTGTTTTGTCTCTGTTCTGTTTTGTTTTGTCTTGTTTTCCTTTGTCAGGCCTGCCGCTAACATTTGCATAGCCCAAGGCAAGAGTGCAAATGCACGCCCACATACCATATGTCTAAATAGTTAAAAGTAATAAAATCAAGCTATAAAACACAGTTAAAACATGTCCCACCCTTCTACCTTGACAAATAAACCATCATAATGAAAAACGGGAAACGAAAGTTATGGTCTGGTTGGGAAAATATCAAAGATAAGTTAGTTTAATTGTTATGGCACATGTCTGAGTGTTTTGTTGTTGGGTTGGAAATGTTTAAAAGTGTAATGAAAAAGACATATTTCATAATTTACTATGTATTTATTCCACTGAATTTTTCGTGTCTTCATTTCAGCAAAAATTACTAATGTGTCATTATAATCAATATTCTATCATACTTTGTGTTTTGAAGGATGACAAATAAAATGTAATTCTATTAAAAGTGCCCCAAATTTGAATATATTTTTTATCAAGAATGTACATTAATATAAGTATAGACATTTATAAGTTAAGTTTATTTAATACATATTTATAAAATGCTGTGTTTACTTCTATAATACTCAAATTACACATACAATTCAAAAAGAAAAGGAAAATTATAATTAATGAATATTTTAAATAAAGCTGAAATTTTATTTAATTTTTTTGAAAATTAATTTGAAATATTTTATACAAGTAAAAGTATTTGCTAATGCTGGAGTTTAATGTATACCTGGTTTTCAAGGTAAAGTATTCGTATCAGATTTCATGAAGAATTTGTGTAGATCTACAGACTTACCAATCTAGGAGTCATAGAAATTGTTTAATATTGCAGAATGTTCTGCGGCGTCCAGGTGCAACTACTGCAAAGATTGGCTCAGTATTAAGTACCCCCAGAAGCAAGGAAACGATGCCAGTCCTGCTGGGAAACCATGAGATAACGCTATATTGCATTCATAGGATCTGTCAGGTTGATTAATTTGTCTTTTCTTCCTGCTCTTGGAAGCAGTGTTCGCCCCCAGTGTTCTTAGCACAACCCAAGCCTTTACAACACTTGGATGTGATCACCTTTTACTTTGAGGACATGCAGCAAACGCTGTGTAGAAGCATTTCCATGGGTCCTGAATGGTGTTAGTCACGGGAGCAGACGTGTAAGTTGAAAGTTGCACTGTACCTGTTAAGCCCTAAATCCCAAAGGACAGAGGCCCGGTGTGTTCTTCAACTTCCCTCCTTGTGTGTGGGTGTGAGGGGGTTTGATGTATGTCCTTTAAAAGAAGGACTCAGAGCAGTGGCCCTTTGCCTGGGTCTAAGAGTGGTAACAGTTTGGGGAATGTTTTTAAATTTTTATTAAAAATTTTTTTTACTTACTTATTTAAAAAAATGATTAAACGAGGGCCCTCTGATGCATCGAAATGAAATCACATTTATGGGAGCCTTTCCATGAGTTTTTCCTCTGATAATCCTGTAATGATTAACTCAAACCACAACATCTGAAATCTCAGAAAGCAGAGACCTTTTTAAAGCCCTTCCTGGAGCAGCATACATTTTTAACAGGGGCAGTTATTCCAGAATCATCCTTTAGGACAGAATGTCTTTACTGAAGGTCAGAGGCTTATACACTTGGCAGAAGTCAGTTCTGCAAATTCTTTGTTCAACTTTCAGCAAGACAAACAGCTGACCATGGTCACTGCCCACGGCACATGACTACCACTTAAATGATGCACTGGCAGGCCCTTGGGGTCTCCAAAGGATGTTTTTTATTTCCCTCAGTGCCATCCTTTTCAACACGTGGCCTGTGAATCACCTTAAGCTGGGGTGTTTGTTAAAAGTGCAGGTCCCAGATCCCAACTACACAAGCTCCAAGTGAGGTTTTCTGAGCTTTGGCTCTGTCTATGGCGATGCTGACACAGAAGCTTCTCAAACCAGGCTTTGAGAAAAATTACTCTAGAGCAATGACCTTTAAGCTTTTTTATTATTCACCCTTATCATTAAAATATTTGGGGCAGGCGGCTCTGATACATGATCATGTATTTATCAGCAGTATACGTGCACTACTGCCTAAAACATCACATAAACTATAAGACACAGGACACGGTTTCCAAAAGACAAAAATGAAAATGATATTTTAAAATAATTTTGGTTTATAGCTCAATGATACAAAAATATTTCTTGCTCCCACCAAAATGTCATTGTTTATGAGTAAGTAATTATTAATATGATCAACAGGACTGTTTTTAGTGAATGCAATGTAATTTGAATTGCTTTATACTTAAAAAAATCTTGATTGAATGAGGATTTAAAGATTGGGACTCAAATTCAGGTTACTTAGACACCCGTTTTCAATGGCGTCTCTGAAAGAGATACTTCAGGACAGAAACAGGCTAACATGGAAGAGGTGGGTTTCTGACGGTGTTTGCTGCCTGTTTTCAGCCCCATTCACAAATTATATAAAGGGTTTGGTTGAAACTATGCTTATAAGTTTTTGAGATCAGTCAGTTCTTGTAAATTAGTCACAAAGTGTGACATTTTTACTTTCAAAAATTCAAATTACTTTAATAATTCGTTGAAACTCTTGGAGAGATTTTAAAATAGATTTAAAAATTCTGTTTCCAAGTTTTTAAAATGTGATAAGAGTTTCAACAGACAATACAGTCTTTTTCAGGAACAAAATCACGCCACGTTGGGTACGTTTTTAATCACATGTCTTTTGGAAAGCAATTATGTTCCCAATTATTGTTAAATGTCATCTTTACCTGAAGGGGGCAGATGAAGAGTGTTTTATGGTTTTTGTTTTTAAATAACTGTAAAGTAGATTCTCACTGAGATGAACAAATTACTGCGGTTTAGGGCTGATGTTTAGGAGGTATTAAGAAAATAGTGAAAATCATGAGACTGCCAAGAAATGGGCAAAGGCTGAATGATGAGGAGCCTGGGTTTTATGCCCACTGCTTTCATTTTTATCCTGTAAGAATGGAGCAATCATAAGTGCCAGTCGTGGACACCACCGATTCACTGGGGGAAGGGCACGGGGGCCTCTGGGATGGCTGTCAGCCCTAAGTGGGATCCTCACTGTGAGAGGGAACAGTAACAGTAACCAGGGCTGAGAACAGTGGGGCTCTTAGGTGCAAGGCATTGCTCTAGGACTCCCACGTGTGGCACTTCATTTACTACTCACACCAGTGTCCTCGGCACAGTCCAAGTATCAGCATTTTTATGAACGAGGAATCTGAGCCCCAGGTCATACAGCTGCTAAGTAATGGGGTCAGGAGTCCAGCAAGTCTGGGGATGACAGCGACATCAGTCATGGACACGAGGGGTTAAAGTGCGGGTCTGGCCCTGGAGCTATTCATTACCACTCAACTCTGCCTTCACAGTCGATGGAGGAGGTAGTTGAGGGCAACCCCCTCCCTCTGGGGCTGAATGCTGCACACTCAAGAAGACCTCCTGGCTGGAGCTGCCCTCTGCAGTCTTAAATCTGCAAACAGAGGATCTGAAGCCGTCAGCTGGTCTTGCGGAGCATCGATTTCCTGGAGTCTACAGACTTCTTGGCAAGAATCCTGTCTGGTTGTATTGGCTATCATTTACTCCAGAATGTGTTTCTTAAATTTCTGTGACATACAGAGATGGAATGTTAGTGGCTGGGGCCTTTCCTCGGACTGCTGTAATTATCAGTTGGTGTTTGCTTGGAGGGCTTCCTCTGAGTGAGTCAGTATATAAGCATGCATCCCGTTCCAGGCGTTGTGCTGGGTCCTTGAGGTATAGTGGTTTCAAAGATCTGTCCCTGATTCTCAGGAAAATTACAACCTAGAGGGAAACAGGTACGTGGGTATGTGGTTCATGTAGTGTGTTGAGATTGCTTATGGGGTAAAAGGCTGTGCACAGACTTGGGAAGACAGAAAAGGCTTCTAGAGGGAATGGTTTGCATTTGGCTGGGTGGAGTGGTGGCCTTCTTTCATTTGCTCATCACAGTACTTAAAAATGGGTACCATGTGCTCCCTCCTCACTCCCCACCACCCTCCCCCATTTCCTCTTCACAGATTTCCTCCCATCTGCCCCTCTGTTCTGTTCTTTCTTCTTTTCATTAAAACAGAATCCTTTCTTCTCATCAGAACATGTATTATTAGCCATAAACAAGAGAAGGCTGAGCAAATCTTCACCACTAGTCCTTACCTAATATTCAAAGTTCTCTGTTTAAAGTCATTTAAATTTATTACAGTACGCAGTGCTAGGTACCAGACAGGTCTAAAACTTTAAGGTCACTGAATCAAGGCACTCCCATCCTTAGCACACAATGCTTGCTTTTTTTTTTTTTCAGAAAGAAGTTAATTTTATTGTTACAAAAGAGGTATATGTGCCTTGAGAAAGCTAGAAAATAAGAAAATAAAAATGCTGATTCCTACCACTGGAGATTATCTTTAATATCTTTTTGATTATGTTTTCAGATATGTCATATATATATATGATATATATATATCATATATCATATATATATATAAGCTAAGTATTACCCCATATATGTACTACATATTATATACATATATAAGTGGGATAATACTTTGCAAGTTATTTTATATTTTGATTTTCTGAATTAATTATCTTTAACTTTATAAGTCAGAAAAATTTCTTTTTGGTGGGGGATTTATTTATTTTAAATTTTTTATTTAATTTATTTAATAGTTAAATAAATAATTAGATTTATTTATTTATTCATTCGTTTATTTTTAACGGAGGTACTGGGGATTGAACCCGGGACCTCACCCTAAGCACGCATTCTACCACTGAGCTGTAACCCTCCCCACCTTAAGTCAAAATTTTTCTCTTACCTAATAGTCTATCCATATACAAATTTCCTCAGTTATCCCCTGAATACCCTTTAGAGCTAGTCAGCTCCGACTTGAGTGTAATTCAGGCCCACATATTGAATCTAGTTTTTGTGTCCCTCCCTGTTCTTCTAATGTGGAACCGTCCCTAATTCTTCTCCCATCATACGCTGACTTGTTGAATAGACCAGACCAAGGATCCCAGCAGAATGATTCATCTTCTTAGTTTGTCTGGGTGCCTTCTGGTCCTCCCATGGAACTTTCCCCATTTGCTCTACTTTCTTATGGTGAAAATTAGGTTTAAAAGTTTACTGGATTCACATTAAACATTTTCACCAGAATAAGCCACAGGCTGTGTTTTGTGCTTTATTGTGTATCACGTGGAGACATGCCATCTGATGGTTCCACCATTCGTGGGGCTAAATTTGATCACTGGGTTAGGGTGATGAAAATCTGATCCCTTGATGAACGTACACTTATGTTTTACTCCTGTGACTAGAAAGAAATCTTTGTGGTGTAACTTTGGCACCCAGTGAATGTCAGGTTCCCCATAAATCATGCACTTAATGCTTTTAGCACTAGTTGACAATCCTTGCCCGGGTCAATAATTTCATTGGGGATTGACAATGATTAAAATCTAATTCATTTCTTCCATTTCTTTTAATAGATAGCATGCTTCTGTAAAATAAAGCTTTCTCTCATCACAAGTTTTTTTTTTTTTTGGTTACTCTGAAATATAGACTTACTGGAAATGCAAGATAAATGTTTAATTTTTCCCATCAGGTGCATGTTTTCAAAGGAAGAAGCTGACTTAATAACTGCTTCAAATGATGAAATATGAGTTGGGGGGAGGTACTTTCTCTATTTTACGTATCTTTATCTATTCATGGGTATTTCACTGATTCAATCAATATCCCTATATCCCTGAAATATTTTTGGTCTGAGAAGTTATAGGTTGAATAATTCAGCATTCAGTGTTTTACACTAAAGTGTTATTTAAAAGAAACCAATACAACAGCCAAATCTACAATTTTAGGAACACTTTGAAAAAATGTGATTGACCAAACAGTGAAAATCTCTTCCATCACACGTGACGAGCCACCAGCCCAGAAAGTGCCCTCCACCAGTTGCGGTCTGTCAGCCTCCCACGATTAAAGCGGACTTGCCCTTGGACAATGAGCTACTGAGACTGAAAAGGAAACATCACGTCAAGAACCTTCACCTGTGCCACAGTTAAGACGTGAAGTCTCTATCTGGGGAATTTTTCTTCTTTATCTAACACTATGGCTATTGAACTTTAGATTTTTTTTTCTTTCCTTTTTAAAAAAGTGAGTTGATAAATAGCTAACTGCTGGCATAATTTCCCAGTTCATTACGTAGCACATACATTGAAAAGAGCTTTATATTTGGCTATTATTCTGTCCTCTAAAGTGATGTTAAGCCCAGAAGGAAAGAATGATAAATGTGTGTGAGCAGGTACACGTGAGCGCGCGCACACACACCCCCCCCCCACACACTGAGAGATGGATTACATTGTGGAGTGACCAGCTGTCTCGGTTTTAGCCCTGAAAGTCACATGTCCCACTAAACCTTCCAGTCCAAGGCAAAATGGGATCATTGGTCACCCTAAGATTGTCAGGTAAGATACAGCTTTGGATTTCAAACAACAGACTCCAATGAATCTTCCTGGTCTTGACTCAGACGTTTAACAAAGTCTTTAAGTCAGACACAAACTGATACGTCAAACTGGCAGAAAAACAGCCTTTTAAGTACATAAGGATATGAATTGTTAGAGGTATCAGGAATGCACTAAAGTTCTCTGAAACTGCCAATATAAAAGGGCCATGCATCTCACCATTTCAGAAGAGGTAATATAATTGCTAGTATTTTGAATATTTCAGCCAAAGCTTAGGAAACAGAATAATGTGAGGTACAATGTGCTTGAGTTGATTCTTACTGTGCAATTTTATCTGTAGTTAAGTTCTACTTACATGGAAACTATTCACTGAATGTTACGCTGAAAGGGACCTTGAGAAGGTATATAGAGTCTGTCTTTCCACATCTAGTCAACACCACAATTAGACCATGATGGAATTCTACCCAGCATCTTTTAAAATACCCTCAAAGAAGGGGGTATTCTATTATTAATTTTAAATCTTACCTAAATTTCTCATGCTTTATAGGAGACTAATTTTTTTTTTTCTGGTTGATGCTAGAAGTTGTGAAGAGAAAGGGAATCACCCTTTGACAAGGGTTAGGGGTTATTTTTCAATTTCTTTTCAGTATTTTAATTCTGGAAGCTTTTAAATGTTTTTCAAAGTTTATATTTTCAAACCCTTAGTTAACATTTGCGGCTCCCCTCTGAATTCCTGAAGCATAGATTTGGGTGGATCCACCAAGTAGGGCCTGCAAGCAGAGTTTTTCTTTGGGAGAAAACAATTTTTACTTTGTAATACAAGTTTTTATATTTAAATTATACCGCTCATGAAACTGACATATTTGTAGTGAAGATGGTATTCTATGATAGCCTATTGTTGCAAATCTTTAATAAATTGATGTCTTAAGGAATAAAACTATTAGTTTAATTTATCAGAGTTTAATAGATTTTGTGGGGTGTCTACATGGTGCTACAGGTATGACATCTGATTGTTAGGATTTATCACTGAAACCTCATTCTTCATCCTCGGGACCAGAGATGAGCCTAATCCTGGGCACTTTAGTAAAAAGAAGTGCTTTGAGCCCATAAAAGGGAAAGAACATGATGCTATGAGACATAAGTTTTAATTTTAGTCTTTTCTCTGGTTTCTAGAGCTTTGACCTGATTGATTGCATTTGGTGGGTAGTTTAGGGATCCAGAAGTATTTTATTTAGGTGGTTAGCAGTTTTGAGACTGAAAGAGCTAACAGAAGGTAAAGGGTATTTGCCACCTGATGTCGGTGTAGAAGAATTGAAAAAAGTGTCCACTGACTTTAACGCATGTGCAGAGTCACCTGGGGATCTGATTAAAATTCGATTCTGATGCAGGGTAGCCCAAGTTCCCAGCAAGCTCCTAAGTGGTACTGAATGGTCCATGGCCTATAGTTTGAATAGCACGACTTTAAAGAATTCACCTATAGCCTAATTTAGCATTTCTCTTTAACCTAGAGAAAAATAGCACACAGTAAGATACTGTCACTAAGAGAGGTGGGGACATGGGTAGGGGTAAGAAAAATACCTTTATGGTGTTATTGGTATAGAGAAATATTTGACTTTCTAATTAAAACTAATTAGGAAAGCTATTGGTAAACTAATTGACAAAATTTGTAAAATTAATTAAGAAAGCTATTTCTGTAGCACAGTGACTAGAATGTGGATATAAATCTGAACACTGTATACGATGGCAGCTTAGCCCATAATTGCTGAGTGTTTCAGTTTGAATTTTAAATCCACACTTTATAACTAGAGTTAGACTTGTTTTACTCCCTTTTAATGAAATTTTTCTCTATTTCATACCATGAAAATACCAAATAACTTTCTACACAGAAACTTCAAATATAGAAATTTGGTATTGCAAATACCATAAACCAAATAAAATTTTATGTTCTGTACCCAAAGTTGACATTTAGATCTTTTGAGCCAGGCCAGTAACCTTATTTCATGTAGTGCTTCTTTCAATTCTTGGTCATTTATTAATTCAGTAAAACTTATTTATTGAGCAGCTCTTTATTCATTTGCTATAATTTTTGAATTTTTGCCTGATCTGTTAGGATTGTTTGGCTGACAGAAAAAAAAAAAACTATCAAAATGGTTTCAACAATGGTTTACTTCTTTCCTATCTCCAGGAGTCTACATGACATTCCAAGATATCAGGGCTCTTGTGACCTTCTTTCCTGTTGCTTCCCAATGCCTGGTTTTCTGTCCTGAGCATATTATCTGGTCCAAAGTGGCTGCTGAAGTTTCAGCCATTAGGACCACATCCCAACCTGAAGAAAGGGAGAACAGGAGATAAAAATGCATGCTTCCTCCACCCTCAGAGTACCTCTCTTGGTATCCCGTAGGTCATGTGTAATCATGTGGCCACACTTAACTGCAAGGGAGGTTGGGAAGTGTCTATTCCAGGTGGCCATGTGCCCGTCTACAACATTGAGGATACTGTTACTATGAAAGAGGGACTGGCAGACTATGATTGGTAGACCAAATCTGGCCAATGTGTATTTTTGTGTGTGAAGTTTTATTAGGACATAACCACACCCATTCGCTTCCATAATGTCCAGTGTTGCTTTCACAGTACAATGGACAGAGCTGAGTAGTTGAAAAAGAGACCATATGGCCACAAAGTCCAAAATATTTTCTGTCTGGCCCTTTACAAAAATTGTTTGCTGATTCCTGCTACGGAAGGGAAGGCGGGATGACTTGCAGCCTCTGTTACATTTCTTAGGCTGTTTTCCCCTCCTCTCTGTCTTTAGTTAAGTTCAACTCGTTTGTAACATCCAACCTCTACAAAGTGTTAAACGGGGTCTGAGCAGGAGTTGCACTTACTGTGGTACAGGGTGTTGGGAAGGCCATTTGAGTAAATTACCAAGATGTTTCCCCACATTGCTGTCTTCTTCTTCATTTTATCAAGATATGATTTATAATTGTCCTGCATTGGGGTCTTATATCAGTCTGGCCTTAATTGATGCAAACAGAATCCACTTTAGCTAGTTTAATCAGGAAGGAATTTATTACAGGACGTTAAATGACAGACAAAATCATTAAGAGCTTCAGAGTGTGGAGATGGGAGGTACTAAATAAGTAAACTCTAGGTGGATTTCTCAGAAATGGCTCTGTAAGTATACCGCAGAGCAGGGCCACCAACAGGGCTTCTGTCTTGTCCGTGATCTGGGAGCTGCTCACTCCCCGTGGCACAGTCAGGAGCCACTAGTGCTGACTCCAGAGCTGTGACTCACACAGCCTCAGGGGCCCTCACAGTGCCTCTGACACCCGTGGACCTTGTGTGTGGACCTTGGTACGTGCTGGCAGGAAAAACTTCAGATGTCTCTGGGGGTGGCCTACCAGAAGCAGCAGCAGAGCTGCAGAGGCCAGGCCTCCATTTTACTTCCAAATGCCAAATCTCATGCAGAGTACATCTAATGTGTCACATCTAGGTTGCATTTAGAATCCAAGCTGCAAGGCAGTCTGGAAAATTTCGATCTTAGTTTTCCAGTTTCTGTAGCATGAGAAGGCCGCCTAGAAAAAAGGGTGGAATGGATCTCGGGCACCAGGTCCTTATGCCCTCCTGTTCTAGAATGAGAACAGAATGCAATGTTTATACATGAGCATCCTTTTTTCTTGATTCTGACGAGTCAGTATGTTCATCTATCAAGTCTCCCTCAACTTGTCAAACCATGAAAGTTTTATATTTTCAGAATATACCAAAATCAGGTGATCTAAGAGTCAAAATACTCATTTTTATCATTGGATCAGTGCCTTTATACATTTTTTTTTTAGCCAGAGAACTTTCTTCATGTAAAATATCCTTTGGAAACATTATATACAAGCAAATAAATAAATAGCTGCTCTCATCTGAAGCAGCCACAGGTCCTCGTGGCAGAAATATCTTGTGTTCCTTGTGTATTCCAGAGGCTTGCTTAGGTCCCCCCGATTCCCTTAAGTTAGCGTGTGCCGTGTGACTGCCTTCTGGCCAGCGTCACTGCCGTGCTGGTCCTCAACCCCCTGTGAACCCTCCAGCTCTCCCTTCCCCATGGAAGCAGCATGAGGGTCCGTAGGCTGATACAGTGGAATCATGCAGTGGTAACAGCCAGACCCTGGGTTTACCAGATGGACAAGAAGGCCTTCTGATCTGGGATGAGGGAGAAATATTGGTGGTATGATGCCACTGAGACTGTGTGCTGTCGCAACACAGCCTGTCTCTCTTGACCCACACACACCTGGGGTCCTGCAGTCACCACCTCTCATCACTCCAGCTCCAGCTGCTCTGCTTCTTCCCTCCCTGTTCTCTGCCCACCTCCTAAGGCAGCTCCACTCAGCCATTTCTGCAGAGCACAATTTGTAAACCTTAGGCTTTTAATGTACTCTCTCCTCTGAGTTTGGAATGTAAAAATACTATTTAAAGAATGAATACTACAAGTAGAGATAATCTTGGCATCATAGAAGGGGAGTGGGGAGGGCAGGTTCTGATTTCCTATCACGACTCATTGAGAATTTATGTTTTTATATATAGAACTTCCACTGCTCACAAAAAGTGTAAAAAACTATTGTTTACAGCTTTTCAAATTATTATACATGGAATCCAGTTTCTTTTTCTGGAAAGAGCATTGTTTGTCAAAGTGATACAATTTGCTGTCATGAGTCTGACTTTTCCATAGAAACCATGTTAAAATCAGGATTAAGGGTACTGATTAAAAGCCCAATTTATGAAATAAAAATGATGACGGACACAATAGAAAGAGTATAATTGATTAGCATATAGAGATAAAGTCATGCTATTCAAACAAATGGGAAGGTGCGTTAACCAATCACAGCACATTTCATTTAATAAGGTGCATTATCGTCATACACAGTAACTAACTCATCAGCCCAGGAAAGGCAGTCTCAACAAATGGGTCACAGAAGTCAGAAGGGCTTCTCTGAATGACAGACCTTTGCGGGGAAGCTCAGATCACACACTCACTCCGTGACTCATGCAGAGAGTTGATGACTTTCTTTTCCTCATCAAACACAATTCTGTAGCAACCTCAGGCATCGGAGATCAAGCAGCTGATCTGCCCGATACATCAGAGGTCGAACTCTGTCTCCTTCAGCGTCTCTGGGGTCCGAGGTGTTCGTGGACGCTTAGAGGGTCAGGAGCGAAAGGGTGACTACAGATCGAGCTTCTGATCCATTCAGGCCTCAGCTCGGATGCCACCTCCCCGGGGAGAGCTTCCCTGACCACCTGGTCTGAAATAGCCCTGCTGTCCTTCCCCGTCTCTTTCCAGGCCTTGCTGTACCTTATTTTCTTTGTATCACTTGTCACTGATTGGCATTATGTCCTGTTTCTCCACTAGCATATACATTCCAGGAGGGGAGAGCTTTCATTTAGCACCACTGTATTTCCAACAAATATATGGCCTGGCACTCAGTATTTTGCAGGTTTCCCTAGAGGCTTATTCATAAGTATCATCTGAGATGCTGTTCTTGCTATTGATTTTCTCTGTTGTTACACAGGAGCCCTGTTGACGGGGTGGCGTGGTGTGGAGGGAGGCATTCTGTGCCCTTCTGTGATCAGGTCTCGGTCTTTTAATGGGCCTGTGACCCTGGGCTGTGACCTTCACACGTGCTTCTCCATGACCTCCCCCTGCCCACCCCTCCCCCCCGCCGCGTTGGGGCAGGATTTCTGGAATGGGGTGGAGGTGGATATTTCCCTTCCTCCAGGTCACTCCAGCTCTGGCATCACTTCAGTAGATTAAGATCTTGAAAAACGGTTTCTCCCGAGGGCAGGCCTTGTTGAGGACGACAGATGCACCAGACAAATGACCGTTTTCTTCTCTTGCCGGAAACAAGAGGGGAATTTTCTCTGCTCTTTATTATGAGAACCTGGTAGGGCTCCTAGAGGTAAAGCCCATAAAAGTACTGCCCCCACCCCGCTCCCTGACCCTGGAATTTTTCATTTTCAAGCTTGTCCACACAGAGCCTCCAGCAATTTGTCAATCACAATTTGGGTTCCCTACCCTGGCTCTGGTTCCCCAGGACATTTTCCCTGGTCGGATCCACCCATCTGTCTCTACAGTTTGGGGGGCAGAGGTCTGCCCTGCGACCGCAGTTCTCTGATGGATCTAAGAAGAGTTGCTGGTACTCAGATTGCTCAGCTGTTTTCTTTTGAGTGGATGGGAAAGATGACTTACGTGCTAGACTGGAAACTGGAAATCCTTCAGTGTCTTTTTTAAATACATTGAATAAGGGCGCTAAGAAGGGACAGCTGTTGGTTGCTTCACTAGACATGTTTGCTCTAGTCTTGCAAATCTGGACTGTGCTTTAATCAGTCACAACAAAATTGTACAGGAAGAGATGCATTTTCATACTGGTGAGTGGCACTTCTTCAACACGATGATGGTCCCCAGTGATTGAATTTTTTACTACACCAGACTGTATAATATAGAAAGTATGTATGTTACGTTACCCACTAGTCAATAACTCCCCAAAGTGAAAGCAGCATATTATTCTAAATGTACTGATCATGCTGTAGGCTAGGTTACAGTAACAAATACTTCTTATGGTTCCTGCACGGCAGAGGTATACCTCTCTCTCACGGAAACAGTCTGGAGGAAGGCAGCTGCCCAGGAGGGATGGGCAGACCCTGTAGAGACCTGGGTTCCTTCTGTGCTGCGGCTACAGTGGTCTCCTGTCCAAGGGGTTGCAACTAGTTCAGCTCTATGTCCACAATTCAGCCTGCAGAGAGGAGCAGTGAGAAAATCTAGAGAGCAGGCAGTTTTCTTGTGAGCGATGCAGGACTTGCACAATCACCTCTGCGCACTTCCCACTGGCACACACTTAGTCCAGTGGCCAGCTAGCTGCAAGGGAGGCCGGGAAATGTAGTCTCAAGCCGTGTGGCTCGACACAGGGAGGGTGGTCTGAAGATCAGTTAACTGTCTTCTTCAACACTCTGAGACTCTATGTCTGTGTACAAAATAGCTTTGCTTAGAAGTTTAAAATGCATTTCGGGTGAAGGGTATAGCTCAGTGACAGAGTGCATGTCTAGCATGCACAAGGTCCTGGGTTCAATCCCTCGCACCACTATTAAAAATAAATAAATAGATAAATAAATACCCTAATTACCACCCCCCAAAATAAATAAAATGCATTTTGAAGTTTGACAAAAAGTACCTGTGTTTATAGGTGATATCAATATTAGTAACTTTTTCTTCTTGAACGTATGTTCCAATGAAAATCTTATACTAAATACACAGAAGACACTCTGGAAAATGAACTTTAGTGGTTTTGCTGAGTTTTAAAGAGTGATCAGTATATAATCTTGATGCTGGCTATTTAGTTAGGAAGGATTGCCTATGATCAGAATATAAAGTGTGTGACTCTGTGTGTGTGTGTGTGTGTGTGTGTGTGTGTGTGTGTTGGGGTGAGTGGTTTCCGATGAATCAGTTTTAGCATACTGCTTCATCTGAAGAAATATACACTCCAGTAGCCCAAAGTGACTTAAAATGAATTTTAATATTTTATGTGCATTTCTAAAGAAATGTTTAGGAGATCTGAGTTATTATAACCCACAACAATCATTTAAAAAATATTATCTGTCTTCCACATTTTTTCATTCTTCAGAGTTCCTGGAGCTCCCCCGGTTCTCCCTTCCGCCTCCTACCTCCTGCCCCCACATCAAGCTCTTTCTCATTTACATCAATTTGGAATAGAGCTTCTTTTTATAGTTTGATTTCTGCTTTGCTCATTACCTGGATTCGCCTCAAGAAAGAACCCAAGGCTGACCCAGAAAGCAACAATCCTTTCCCTTTTCTTCCTGCATCCCCCTATCTCCTAATTTTGCATTCCCCAAATACCAGGAACTGGCCTGGCAAAGAGAGCCTGCCAGAGGTGGGGGGGGGGCAGGACCTGCTGGGACAGAGCGGGGCGGAGGCCGTGAACACTTACACGTGGAAACGGCTCGTTTCCATCATACATATATCATTAAAAAGCTCAAGTGAGGATAATGTGGGCTGCTGTAACTCCAAGACAGATGGAAAATCTCTCAGTTTAAAAATATTCACAAAGCTGGATTTATACAGATGTTCCACCTGAAGGCAGAGCCGGACAAATTAATGCTCACAGTGGACTATGAAACTCTCATCTATAAAGTGCAAAGGGAAGGGAAGGGAACTAAAAATTACTGAGCACTTACTCAAGTACTGTGTTAAGCTCTTTAAACAACGTTGTGTCATTTAAAACCCCCAATAACCCTTCAGATCAATGTTCTCAACTTGGGCTCTACACCGTGTTCTTGCTAAAGTCCATGAGTGGTGAGGTTTAAAACTGCTTGTGTGTTCACATCAGGAATAATATGAAAATGTTTAACATGATGTAGCATAAACGCGTGACAAAGAGTTTCTTGAATGCAAGCGCCTGGCATTAAGCTTTTGATTGCAGAAGCATTGGTTTCAAAGGCATCCATTCTCATGTGAATAGATTGCCAGCTGTGTGACAGTCACTAGCTAACAACTAGATAAAGAACCAGGCTGCGTGGGGTGGGGGGGAGCAAGTCCCATGAAGTTCCACTCTTAGAAAGTCCCGGATAGTCCTGATAACTGACCGCTGGAATGATCCCCTTTCCCCTTCCTGCACGTGAGTTCCCACCCTTACGTTTTGAATTTGCCAATAAAGAGTGAACCCACAAAACCCTAGTCACCCCACCCTCAGACCCCGATAAAGGCAGAGCACCCCCATCCATGCTCTCTCCCCACCCTGTGACCTTGCTGTGTGGCCCTTGGGCGTGCTGAGTACCCACCAGAACGTGTGTGTAATAAATGTTTGTTCAAACTTCCAGGATGCTTGTTGCTGAGATGCGTCTTGCAATCATAATAAGAATGACAAGGGTGGGTCCAGCCACAACATTGGCTCCCACCGGTGCATGCCTGTGGGGGCTCACCACAGGTAATGTGGGCCCAGGTGAGTGCCCTCTGGCATGCTTAGGGATAGCATCACTGTGAATAGGGTGGAACCAACACTAACCCTGTAAGCATATCTGGATCACCAGGAGGATTGTTTTATAATCAAATGCTTACCACCAGAGTCACCCAGTATCTCAGTGTGCTGCTTTAATTGAGGTAGACCAATAAGAAAGGCATAAGGCATGTTTAATATATAAATAACACATGTATGCCAAGTAGAGTCCAAAAGACCTCACATCGTATGAAATGAATGACGGTTTTGCAGGAGTTGAGATTCACGATAGAGTTAAGAGGTTTGCATCATTACCTGGTGTGTGGTAGCAAAGTCATTCTACAGGACATGCATCATAGCAGTGCCACATTAATAAGTGGAGCTGTGATTTGGTACAAGCAAGGCAACATTGCCACATTGTTAATGTTGTTGCTTTGGGTTGTATTGTTTTTATGAGCATTGTAACAAGTTTACAAATTTGTGTTTATACCAGTGTGGTAAATTGGATTATCCTTCCCCATCCTTCACTCCCTCTCTAATACAGACTTATACAGCCAGGCTTGTGTCCTGTGACTTTCCAGGACCTTTCACTCAAGAAGGTAGAATGTTATAGGAGGCTGGAAAAAGCACCCTGTATTACATGGCAGTGAAACGGTAGCAAAACTGTCACCGTCAATAACATGAAGGCCCCCAGACAACATACATACCTAGTGGACTTAGAGCATTGGCAAGGGGGTTCTGAATCAGAGTGTTGATCATGTGGACAGGCTGCAAATTCACTGCATTTGGAAAGGTACAGCAAGAAAGGGATGAGCTCAGAAGAGAATTGGCCAGTTTGTAGGCAAAACTGAGAGGAAATGTGGGGAGCCTAGAAATTCCAGCAGCTTTAGGGTTGATAGGTAAAATAGTTTCTCATTTCCAATCAGTAAAAAGATAAAATTGAAAAATACCTTATATTTGAAAGACCTACGAAAATAGCCTCCAGGAAATGACAAAATCCAGGGATAACCCCATAAAGACAAACCTCAGGGCAACATCTGACAGTAGATACTTTAACCTGGACAAAATGACTCTGACAAAAGTGGCTAAGTGGTCCCACTGGTGCGTGATGCACCAGAAGTACTTGTAATTAAGTCTAGAGAGAGACGTGCCTCACGAAAATTGCAACTGTGGTTTTTGGCACATGGAACTGGTTGTAGTTAACTGTATCAAGACCCAACTCGTTTCTGAGAGCTTTGTTTGCAAAAGTGTCATCGCGTTAGATTAAAAGAGACAGACTCCGAAATGGGTTAAAGGGCTCTGGGCTCCCAAGTGTGTGCAGGTAGGAAGTAGATGAGAGAGAGCTGCTCATGTTCTCCAGTGTGCTGTTCAGATGTGGCCAGGAAGAATGATGGAGAAGGAAGGTCATGTCCAGGCAGAGCGGGGCCATGGAGAACGTGGACTGGAGAGTTATTCCCAGGGTTCAAAGCCCAAGCCTAATGGGGGAGACTGGTCAGTGCTTTCATAAGAGGATTTCAGAGGTCCTGTGGACCAGTGGCCACTACACGTCTCCTGGTCTTCCTTCTTTCGCATAAGAACATTTACTACTGTTCATTGCCCATTTCATGATTGCATATTGGCAAGGAGTCTATTGCTGACAGATTCCTTGTTTATCAATATCTGGATTAAGAAGAGCCACATCTGGCCTCAGTGTGGAGCACAAGTCCTGAACTTTGAGCCTGGTTCCATGACTGCATTAGGCTTTTGGCTTGTTTTGAGAGGCAGGGGGAGTACATCGTGTAAGGCATCCAGATGAATAATTACTGTGGGGAGTCTATGGGGGCCTGCCCTTCTCAGTTCCTCACTTCCTCCCCATCATAGAGTCACACCTCTGCACTCTTTGCTGTGGGTTTTCTGTTCCTCCAAGGGAGCACGATGAGTATATTTCACTGCCCCGTGGAGGGTGGGCTTAGCCGGAGTATTAATGAACATGACACAAGATGAGGCTTCCAATGGGCGCGTGATTTGGCTTGGACTTTACAGCCCTGTGATACATCTTAGAAAAAAAACAACGAAAAACCCTGAAACCAAGGCAAACAAACAAACACACTCACAACCCACAAGGAAGCTGTATCTACTTGTAACCTGGTGCTAACTCCCGGCTAGTGCAGCAGAGACCAGCCAAACCCAGCTGTGAGTAAGAGAAACAAGCATTTCATTTGCAAGCCATTGAGATCTGGGGGCTTGCCAGCTACGCTGCATTATTTTAGGGGCGGTGGCCTAATACATAAGAAGCAGACACGTCAAGAATTTCATACCTGGCTTTACACTGACACTGGCTCAGGAGCAGTAAGTGAGACAGCATTTCGAGTCAACACTGCTGCAGCTCTATTTTTGAAAAAGGTTTCTAAGTGTATTAATCAAGTCTTAGATGCCCTGCCTGGGAGAGTTCTGCTTTATCCCGTTTTATGGATAAGGAACCTGAGGCAACTCAGAGAGGTCAGCGGCTCCTTCAGATCACAAGGTCTGATCAGGGCCTGCCCGGCTTCAGCATGATTTTTCTACTCTCTGCCTTACTGCGTCTTTATCAGTTTTAAGTAGCTTCCCTTTTGTTTCAGCAACTATTAAGGTAACATATTAACTATTAACTTAATTAACATTTGACATAAGAACATACAGAGATCAAAGTAAAGAAGAAAAGTGTTTTCCAGAAAGAAAGACAGAAAGGACAAAAGTGAACTGCCAAGTTCAGTTGATGAATCCTGGCAGAAGAACTACACGCAGAACCTGAAGTTACCCAAATGCTGCTGGGTTTTTTCACCATCAGGGGACTGGCTTCCCGAGCTCGTGTGTCCCCATGGCTCGCAGACAAGAGCTGCTTTCAGGATACTTGACCCCCTGCGAGCATCCACCAGTATTGATATGAACATCAGAGCACACAGCCCGGAGAAAGGCAGCGCTAGAGGACCCCGCAGGACGCACCCGGGACCCGGACCTGGTCGGGGACGACTTCTGGAAACAAAGGCGCAGATTCCAAAACAAGGAGATTCCTTTAATGTTCAAGAGAGGTTATCTTGACTAAGTTTTCCTCATTGGAGCATAATTTGAGTAGTTGCAGATGTGAATCGCATCACGGAGGAGAGGGGAAAGGAACCCCCTCCAGAGTATTATTTTTTCATGTGACTTGGTGTTAACAGGCCCTTTTAAACGTGGAAGAAACTCATGAGCTCCTTGGGGTAGTTTTTCACAAACTGTCCGTTCGGAACCCTGTCGTCAGTCAGGCGGTGATGAGAGTCTTGGCTTCCTCCTCCCCGGGTGAGGAGAGGCCCTGAGCTGGACAGACGTGTGAGCAGCCCCAGCTCCTCCCTGCCTGTGTCGAGGGAGCCGTGGGGCCCCACAGAGGCCAGGTGATAACAACACGTGGTTTATGAGTGTTGCTTCCCCCAGGAGTGCCGTGGGAGTGCTGTGTGGTGAAAAGAGAAGGGAAAAGCCACAAGGAAGGAGGGAGGTTAAATCCTCTCCCCAGCTACTGACGCCCACTTTCTTTCCTTTTAGAAAACTGCTTTATTTCTGAAACATCTCAAAAGATGCCCACTTCTTAATTTACTGATCATCTCTTGGCAAACGGACTCCCTTCTTTCATACGACACACTGGACACAACGTGAAGCAAAGAAGGACCGTTACCCCAAGGCTTGGGGTCTCTTCCAGGAGAAAAAGCACGGTGGCTCCGGCTTGGGAGGTGCAACTCTTTGCAGAGGCCCCCTTGCAGACTCACCGTCCTGGACAGTGACTCTGAAGGTTGCAGTTTTTCTCTGTTTTGTCACTGATGGCCTTGGCTGGCTTTGTTCTGCAACATAATGAGGAAAATAACAGCTCAAATTGGCATCGATGAAAAATCATAGATTTTTTTTTGTCAAAATTGAGACTCCCAAGAATATTATGATGGATTGCTCTTCCCATGATCGTAGTTGCGACCACTTTGTTTTCATCTCTGCCTCTTCTCCATCCCCCCTCTTCCCTGGGAGTTCTGGTCCCAGTGCTCAGTGTCGGGGGAGGGAGCAGGGGCGGAAAAGGAGGAGAGCTGTGAGTTCTGGAAGGAGCCAGGGTACCAGACTTCTTCTCAGTGTCATTTTTGCAGTAGACTTCCTTTAAAAACCACGTCGAGCTTCTAAGATGTTTGAAACAAACAGATACGAGCAAAATGGACATAAACATGTATTTTGTCAAGTTTAAAACCTATTTGAGTTTGTTTAATTAAGTGAAACGTCAAAATACTCTCAAAAGCTTCAAAATACCTGTCTAATATTTTTTATTGAATTAGACTGTTTTCTCTGATCTAAAGTTAGATGTGGAGTGATTACAATAATTGTTAGATACTTGACATACTGAGGCATAAATCAGAAATTAACACGGAAATGGGATATACTTATGTCTTACGTAGGACACTGTGTGTATCCTTATCTTCAGTAGCTCATTTTGGGTAGATATATTAGTTTCTTTTTATTTTAAAATTCTTTTAAAATTAAAAAAAATTACTCTTTACAAAGTATTTTAACAAATGTATTGTTATTAAAAATAGAGCTTTTTTATTGAAAAATAGCAATTACTCAGAGGTACGTACAAAATACATGGACCTCCCTGACAGCAGTTTGACACTTTGATGTGTACTCTACCAGATGCATTTATATGGAGCTCTAATAAGCTTTTCTCCTCTACTTTTCATTGGTACATAATTGACTTCTTTCTTCTAAACAATTATATAGTATTGCATGTACTAAAAATGTCTTTAACTGTCCTCTATCAGTTGGGTGTTTAGGCAATTTCCAATTAAATTTCTGTTGCAAACAATGTTAAAACAAATATCTGTGTACATACACATTTTTACTCACCTTGAAAACTTTTTGTAGGAAAGATTCCTGGAATCAAGTGGTATAGTTGATTAGACTCTGGGCATTTAAATTTTAGTAGGTGCTGTCTAATTCTCCCCCAAAAAACTTTACCAGTTTACAATTACATCAAAAAATAGATAATTTTTTTTCTAAATACCTTTGGATTTTTGTACAGTTATATCATTTACCAAAAGAAAGAACATTTTAAATATTTTCTGTCCAGTTCTTATATAATTTTTTTCTCATTCTGTTTACTAGGACTTCTGATTGAATGCTGAATGAGAGCAGTGGTATCAAGCATCCTTGTCTTGATCTTAGTTATAGTGGGACTGTTTCTATAGTCTTACCAGCAAATATGGTATTTACTGTGGGTTTTGAGAGATATCCTTGATGAGATTAAAGGAGTTGTTATGGGCTGAATGTGTCCCCCGCCCCAAATTCATATGTTGAAGCCCTAAGCCCTGTTGTTATGACGTTTGGAGGTAGAGGCCATTGGGAGGTAATTAGGTTTAGATGGAGTCATAGGGTGGGGCTCCCATGATGGGATGAGTGTCCTTCTAAGAAGAGAAAGCTCTCCTTCTCTCTGTGCCACGTGGAGACACAGAGATGGTGGCCACGTGCCAACCAGGAGGAAGGTCCTCACCAGAACCAGAGCATGCTGGCACCCTGATCTCAGGCTTTTATCCTCAAGAACTGTGAGAAACAGATTTCTGTTGTTTAAGCCACCCCGTCTGAGGCGTTGTGTTATGGCAACCCGAGGTGACTAATACAGGAGTTTGCTTCTGAATTAATCAGGGTGCCCGCAACTGCAAGTAAACAGGAAGCTCCACGCAGAGGGGTCTAGTCCTTGACGGCATTTGTTATCTCCCTGAAGAACTTCACTATGCAATGAATCGTATTTAGTGACTGAGTTCTGATCGTTCTTCTATAATTTAACATAAAGTCCAAGAATGGATTAATTCTATCCGGGCAGTCGTGTTCCCTAGTCCCTCGGATAGTTTCCTGAGCCTTCAGACCCCTCCCCCAAGTCGGCATGTCGCCCCTCTGCTGACTCACTTCCTGCAATTTGATCTCTTCTCTGGCTTTGTCTGTAAAATAATTCACATACTGTAAAATTCATTCTTTTATAGTGTACAATTCCGTGTTCTTTGTGTATTCACAGAGTTGTGCAGCCATCACCCCTAGCTAATTTTAGAACAGTTTCAGTACCCCAAAAAGCAACCCTCTGCCCATAAGCAAGCCCTCCCCATTGGCCCTTCCTCCCCCTCCTGCATCCCAGTTTCCTGGGAATCACTAAACTACTTTCTCAGGATTTGCACTCTCAGGACATTTTACAAACATGGAATCATGCAGTATGTGACCTTTTGTGAATGGCTTCTTTCACTTGGCAGGATGTCTTCAAGGTTCATCCGTGTTTTCTGTTGTTGCTGTTTTTTGAATTGTGGTAGGAGCACTTACGTGAGAGCTACCCTCCTGACAGGTCTACAAGTGCACACCACAATACTGTTGTCTACAGGCACAGTGCTGTACAGCAGACCTCTAGAGCTCATTCATCGTGCACAACTGAAATTTTGTGCACACTGATTAGCTTCTCCCCACCTCCCCTGCCCCCAGCCCCTGACACCCACTGTCCTATTCTTTGCTTTTATAGATTTGACTATTTTGGATACCTCATTTAGGTGGACTCCTGTAGCATTTGTCCTTTTGTGACTGGCTTATTTAACTTGGCATAATGTCTTCAAGGTTCATCCATGTTATGGTATGTGTGAGAACTTCCTTCCTTTTTAAGCTGAGCAATGCTCCGCTGTTCCTAAGTACCGCATTGCCTTTATCCACACTGACAGCACGTAGTGGGTAGATGTACTTCATCTCTTTCCGTTTTTAAATAATATTCCATTCTACTGCTGTAGCACGTTTTGCTTATTTATCATCAGGTAATGGGCATTTGTGTTACTTTCCCTTTTACCTTTTGTGAATAATGCTGGGATGTTTCAGGAGTCTTAAAAGGGGAAAATCCCAAGGGTTTTGGTTCAGTCATTCTTAGGGGTGCAGGAGGGCAGGGAGTGGCCAGGGTTCCTCTGGGTCCCTCCACTCCATCCTCTGACTCCTGCAAATGGACTTGCCTTCTTTTCCTTTCTCCTTTGCTTTCTTTCCTGGTAAATCCTTGTTTACTGCTGTGCCTCATGTGGACTGCTCCCCACTGTCTGCCGTGTCTTCTTCTGTTCACGAAAATCAAGAGCAGTGAGCCAGATGCTTTCTCCAGTCACTGGTGAGATACTGACAACGTGCTCTTCCTTCTGCAAGAGTTTGCTGCTTCCCTTTTTCCGTACTGTCTCCCCTCTGTCCCAAGTGAGCCTCTCCCCAAACTGAGTAGGATTCTCAAGAATGTTCAGGATTCCATCAGCTCTCCTTTTTCACTTCCTGACTGCCCGGGAGTGGAGAGCTAGGAGCTCATCCAAATGGCATAATTCATTGGTCTCTCTCTTGCCCCAGCTGCCACTTTTTAAGTATTATAAGAAGTTGGCCTTCCGAGTGCTGGGTTTTTTTCCTTCTGTTTTTACCTATTTTTGCTCATTTCATTAGTTTTAAGGGGAAGGACATTTTGCGATGTGGCATCCCTTTTTCTGGGAAAGTCTTTAGATGATTCTCCAAAAAAAGACCACAAATTATTTATTTAATTGCTAGATAACAGTCCACTGAGTGAATGTAACATGATTTATTTAAGAACTCCCCTATTTTTGGACCTTAAATTTGTTTCCATTTCTGGCTATTATAAATAATGCTTGGAGGAGCAATCTCTGTAAAAATCTTTTTGTTTTGAGATCATTTTCTTAGGCCAAACTGCCAAATGTGTAATTATCTGACCAAAAACTGGATGATTTTTAAGATCCTTGGAACATCTATGCCAAATTATGTCCCAGAAAGATTGTTCTAATTTGCACTCCCACCAGCATGGATTAAACATACCTCTCTGATTGAATTCTTGCTTTCACTAAAACAAAGCTAGTCAATAAAACACACAATGAACTTCTTGTTGTTTATAGTACTATGGGTTGGAAAGACCATAGAAATAATTGCAATTACCTTAAAAGGCATAAAGGTGTGACAGTGCTATTGATATTTGTCTGTATTGTTTTTAATATGAGTACTTCTAAATTGTTTATTTCAACCACAAAAGTAGAAGGACAGTGTGTGGAGAAAAAGGAATCCTCTAGCACTGTTGGCGGGAATGTAAACTGGTGTAGCCACTGTGGAGAACAGTATGTAGGTTCCTTAAAAAGCTAAGAACAGAGTTACCATATGATCCAGCAACCTCACTCCTGGGCATATATCCAGAGAACATTTTTAACTTGAAAAGATTCATGCACCCCAATGTTCATAGCAGCACTATTTACAATAGCCAAGACATGGAGGAAACCTAAATGCCCATCAACAGGTGACTGGATAAAGAGGATGTGGTGATATACATATGCATATATACACACACATGCTGGAGTAAAGAAGGAATGAAATAATGTCATTGGCAGCAACATGAGTGGACCCAGAGATGATCATATTAAGTGAAGTAAGTCAGACAGAGAAAGACAACTATCATATGATATCACTTATATATGGAATCTAAAAATAATGATACAAATGAACTTATTTACAAACCACAGATAGACTCACAGACATAGAAAACAAACTATGATTACCAAAGGGGCAAGGGGTGGTAGGGAGAGAAAAATTAGGAGTTTGGGATTAACATATTCATACTACTATGTATAAACTAGGTAAACCACAAGGACTTACTTATAACATAGGGAACTATATTCAGTATCTTGTAATTCTTTATAATGGAAAAGAATCTGAAAAAGAATACATATATATGTATATGTATAACTTAATCACTTTGCTGTTCACCTGAAACTAAAACATCGTAAATCAACTATACTTCAAAAAACAAACAAACAGACAAACAAAAAGTAGAAAGACGCTTGTTGGATCAGTGTGAGCTAGCAAGTTTGGGTATAATTAAGTAGATTTTTCAGAATCTTGACTTTGTGCCTCTTTTTCATAGTTTCATCAAGGGAGGCATACCTACTGAGAAATAGGATACTGCATATTTTTAAGTGTACAATTTGATAAATTTTGACATATATACACACTCATGGAAGCATCACCACCCTCAACAATAAACATTTCCATCACCCTCAAGATTTCTCTTGACTCTTTGTATTCTTTCTAGATCCTTTCTGCACTCCCATTACCCCGCTGGCTTTTTGTCACTAAAGATTAGTTTGAATTTATGGAGTCTTAAGTGCATGAAATCATAAATTATCTGTTCTTTTTTGTCTGGCTTTTCTTTCAGTGAGCACAGTTGTTTTGAGAGTCATCTATGTTGTGTTTCCAGTTTGGGGCCATTTGAAAAAAGTTGCTGTGGACATTGTGCTGTAAAGCCTTTGTAGAATGTATGCTTTCTCTTCTCTTGGGTAGATACTAAAGAGTGGAAAGAGTAGGCATAGGTAAGCTGAAGTTTTAAAGACACTGCCAGACGGTTATCCAAAATGGCTATAGTATGTCACGTCCCACTGCAAAGTGTGAGTTCCACTTCCCCCACACCCTCACCAACACTTGGCACAGTCAGTCTTTTTGTGTTTAGAAATTCTAATTCTAATGGGTGTGTAGTGGCATCTCACTGTGGTTTTAGTTTGTCAACTGGGCTACTTAGATGCTGTAGGAAGCAGAAGAGGTATATGAGGGAACTGTCATGTCCCTTTAGAGTTTGGTGACATTGGGTAAATTATTTAATATCTCTGTGCTTTGTTTTACTCATCAAAAAAATAAAGATGGTGAAAACTGTACTGCATACTTTAATAGAGTTGTTATTAAAATTAGTGGACACTGTGAATGTAAAATGCTTTGTAGACTGCATAAGTATTAGATATTATCATGATGATGGTTAAATTGCTGCATGATTTTAGGCAAATCACTTCAACTTATTTGAGGATTACTTTCCAGTTCTATAAATTGAGGGGCTAAATAAGGTGACCTCTAAGTTTCCTTCAAGTACAAAAATGCTCTTGTCTAAAGAGTATACTGATGTTCTAATACCACATGTATATAACACAGTTATGGAAAAGTACTCTTTAATGTGGAAAAAATGATAGCTAAACATTAAAAAACCATGTGTACCTTGTAATTTCTTATTATCTTAGCTATGCCAGATTTTTAAAATTCTACCACAGATTTCTATTTTAATGTGTCCTACATGGAAGTAGTTAGTAATAAGTCATTTCTTTATTTCTGTAATTAGTCTGATCCAAAGATAAAGCAATTTAGCATTTACACAGAAACTCATCTTTTGTATTCCAAATCTTCAAAGTAATGTGATAATTTCACTAAATATCATGCAGTCAGTTCAAAATATTTTTGCAAAGTTTAAAAAACTATCTGTTTATTCAGATCAAGAGCCAGGCCAAATTTGGGGATGATAAAAGATCTAAGAACCACTTTTATTTGGACTTGTATATAAATGAAATCATTTAAAGGAATACTTCACTGAAATTGAGAAGACCAAAAGAACTGTGGTCTAAGCTGTTAGAAAGATGCCGGGCTCCTGATGTTAATAATAGCTGTCAAGCATCTGTTTCATTACTTAAAATCAGGTAAACAAATAATATGAAATTTGATAGAATGGCATCTCAAAGTTGATTGTCAAATTATTAAGAGATTGAAGAATATAGCCTGTTGTACCTAATTTCATGTATTTCTTGGTAGGTGACTCAAATACATTTTTATTCCCTGTTGACTTCAGTGACTTCACTGATATATTATCTTACAGTTTAACTGTGTGGTTTGAAATTACTCAACAGTAATATGATTTTTTTTTGCCTTGAATACACTATAATTTATCCATATTCCATAGGGTTTAACAGTCATATATTAAATAGAGAATGGGTGGCGGAAAGTAGGAGCTGATTTCTTCCTTCATATTCCCCAGTAGTTAGCAGATTGAAAGCTCACAAAAAAGCATACCATTGGTCCTCATTTCTGTTTAAAACCTCTGTCATTCCAGCATTTTTTCCCCACCATTTTTAACTGAATGTATTTGACATTATAACATTGTGTAAATTTAAGGTGCATGACTTGTTACTTTGATAACGTTTATATAATGTAGTGTGATTGCTGTCATAGTAGTGTTTATTACATTACATAATTATAATTCAATATTGTCGTATATATTTATTATATTATACATTGGATCTCTTTGGCTTATTTACTACAAATTGCGAGATTGTAGCCTTAAACAACATCAGTCTTATCCCTGACTCCCGTCCTCTGGTAATAGCCACTTCACTTTCTGATATTTAAGAGTTTGACTTTTTTAGATTCCTCATATAAGATTAATCACACAGTACTTGTCTTTCTTTGTCTGATTTATCTCACTTAGCATAATGCCATGTTGTCACAAATGGCAGGATATCTTTCTTTTTCATGGCTGAATAAAATTCCATTTTGTATGTCTACCAGATCTTTTATTTATTCATCCTATGATAAGCACTTAAGCTGTTTCTGTATTGTGAATATGGAGGTGCATATATCTCTTTGAAATACTGTTTTTATTTCTTTTGAATATATACCAAGTAGTGGAATTGTTGGGTCATGTGGTAGATGTATTTTTAATTTTGGAGGGAACCATAGTGATTGGACCAGTTTACCTTCCCACCAACAGTGTGTAATGGTTCTCTTTTCAACATCCTCACCAGCATCTGTTGTTTATTGTTTTCTTGATGTTAGTCTTTATAGCAGATATGAGGTGATATCTCATTGTGGGTTTGATTTGAATTTCCCTGATGATTAGTGATACTGAGCATTTTTTCACATGCCCATTGGCCATTTTGATGTCCTCTTTGGAAAAATGTCTATTTAGATTTTTCCCCCATTCTTTACTGGATGGTTTGGTTTTTTGTTAAGTTGTACAGGTTCTTTATATATTTTGGATATGAACCCCTTATCTGATATACAGTTTGCAAATATTTTCTCCCATTCTGTAGGTTTTCTTTTTGTTAATTGTTTCCTTGGCTGTGTGCAAGCTTTCGGAATTTGATGTAATCCAATTTGTTAATTTTTGCTCTTATTGTTTGTGCTTTTAGTGTCAGGTCGAAAAAAATCATTTCCAAGACCATTATCAAGGAAATTTTCCCCTATGTTTTCTTCTAGGGGTTTTATGGCATCAGGTCTTATATTTAAATCTTTGATCCATTTTGAGTTAATTTTTGTGAGTGGCGTGAGATAGGGATCCAGTTTCATTCTTCTTCTTGCATCTCTCCAGTGTTCCCAGCCCATTTGTTGAAGAGATTCTCCTTTCCCCATTGGGTATTCTCGACTCCCTTGTTGAATATGAGTTATCCTGTATGGTGGGATTTGATTCTGTGCTCTCTCCTCTGCACTGTTGGTCCATTTTTGTGCCAGTACCATATTGTTTTTATTGCTGTAGATTTGTAGTATACTTTGAAGTCAGGAAGCTAGGTTCTTTTTTCTCAGGACTTTTCCTTTGACTGTTCAGTTTCATGCAGACTTTAGGATTGCTTCTTCCATTTCTGTAAAGAATGTCTTTGGTATTTGGGGGGGGGTGTTCTGTGAATTTGTAGATAGCTTTGTGTGAGCATCGATATTTTAGCAGTATTATTCGTGAATGTGAGATGTCTTCCATTTGTTTGTCTTCTTTGATTTCTTTCAGCACAGTCTTGTGCTTTTCATTGTACAGAGCTGTCATTTCCTTGGTTAAATGTATTCTTGAGTATTTCATTGTTTTTGACACCATTGTCAATGTTCTCTTCATTTTCTTTTCAGATGTTTCATCATTCATGTCAAGGAATGCAACTGATTTCTGAATGTTGATTTTATATCCTGCAACTTTTCTGGAATTATTGCTTAGTTCCAACAGTTTTTTTGTTTGCTTATTTGTTTACTGTTTGGGATTTTCTGTATATAAAATCCTATCATCAGCAAACAGCAACAGTTTTATTTCTTCCTTTCTAATTTGTATATTTTATTTTTCTGTCTTGCCTAATTGCCCTGGCTAGACCATCGGAAGATATATTGAATAGGAGTGGTGAGAGAAAGCATCCTTATCTTGTTCCTGATATTACAGGAAGAGCTTTAAGTTTTTCTCCATTTAGGATAAATGTTGGCTGTGGATTTATCATATGTGGCCTTTGTTATGTGGAGATATTTCCAACACTTTATTTCACCACATATTCATCTTTTTCTAGTTCCTGTCCTCTGTAACAGGGCTTGACGTTACTGGACTTGTTTTTTCCAACAGTTGTAAAATTACAGTGAGGGCTCCAATTCTTTCCCCCTCCCTGTGTTCACACCTTTTGCCCTCTCACTGCCAGGTGGGTGGAGTGACTGCCTGTCCTTTACCACTGGGCTTAGCCTGGTGACTTGCTTTGGCTAATGGGATGTTAGTTGACTCGACACAAGCGAAGTCTTGAGAAGGGTCATGCAAATTTGTGACTTGCTTGCCAGCACCTCTGCAATCACCACAAGACTGTCTTTGAGCTAACTTGCTAGAGGACGTGAGAAATGTGGGCAGAGCCAAGTCACCCCAGTCACTCCTAGTCCCCTGGATCAGACAGTGGCAAGCTGGCCCTCAGTTGTGTGAGCTAGTCCAGCCAAGATCAGCAGAGCCACTAAGCTAATCCTTTAGTCACCCAGATTCAGGGACAGTGAACATTTAACATTCTCTGCCAGTGAGGGTGGAGAAGAAGTTTCATACCCATATTGTTTGACAGGATGGATTCCTTAATATCATCAGATCTTTTATCAGGAAGGATAAAAGCCCGAGTCAGAGTTTGATGCTTTTCTGACTTTAAAAGTCAGATAGGTTACTTAAAGAAAAATGGAGTTTCATTATTAGTTTGAGGTGCAGTTAGATTATATAGTTCTTAGGCAGTGGTTCTCAAACTTGTCTGCATATTACAAGCACTGGGGGAGTGTTCCAGAAATACCCATGCCCAGGCCCCATCCCAGGCCAACTGAGTTATCATTCCTAGGAATGAAGCTCAGGCTTATATATTGTTTAAAAGCTTTCCCGGGGTTTTTGCACTGCCTTGACTGGCAGAAGCAGCCCCAAGAGGAATGATTACAGTATATAGGATATGGTGCTGGAAATTTCAGTCTGACCTCAAAAAGTAGACTTCTTAGGAAAAAAATTAGCACTGGGTCACTTCTTTGGTTACAGGGTGCAGAACAGAATGGTTTTAAGATATGAAACATACAAACTGCTGACATGAGGACTTTTCTCCTGACACAGGTAGGAGTTAAATATCTTGTGAATATTCCCAGCATTTGTTTTAATCTAACCATTTCTACCTGGTTTATACAGTACAGCACACAGTTCAGCCTTCCAGAGCTGTTCACTAACAACCACTCTGTAAGCGTCACATTCTCTGCTTCCCACAAGAACGTCCTAACCAGGGCTGAAACAAAGAAAAGTACACAGCCCCTGGAGATCAGAGCTGAAACAGAGATCCTGGGTTTGGAAAATGTCAATGGTGGTATCTCCCCCTACAGCAGGTTGAGCCACTGTTTGAATACTTTTAATGGTAGTGTTGCTTGCTAGGGTGAGAATTCTAGCTCCAAGTCTAGTTAGACCTGGGTTCAAAATCTGCTTTTATCACTTACTGATTTTAGTTTTATTATTTTAAAAATGGGAACATAATAATGGTCACTTGCTCATGAGGTTCTTGGGTTATCAAATAACATAATCTGGGAAAGTGTCCCCCACAGCTCCTGGCACATGGTGGCTAAATGTGCTAGGATTATGTGTTACTTGGCACATAGTAAATTAAAAAAAAAACTTGGTGAATGCTACCTGTAATGATGATAATCGTTGCTTTAATTTCTATCTTATTACAAGGCAACTGATTCTGTTCTATTCTATTGGGCAGCTTTTTATCATATTCAAGCAATTATGTATTTTCTCAGAACTTCCAGTGATACTAATTTTCTTTCATGGAATAGCACAGAATAACTTTAAAATTTCCTCCAACTGAGGAGCCTTCAGTGATTTGGAGCAATGTACCATGTTTTGTGTTTTGAACATTTCTCCACCTTCTTTTTCCCCCGCTTCTTTTGGCAGATTGCCTCTGCTTCATTGCATGCAGTCTTAAGAAAAAGATAAGCCCAGTGAATTAGTTTGCTCAGGCTGCCCTGAGAAAGCAGCGCAGACAGAGCGGCTTAAACAACAGAACTTTCTTCCCTAACAGTTCTGGAGGCTTGAAGTCCAGGATCAAGACGCCCATGGGGTTGGTTTCTTCTGAGGCTTCTCTCCTTAGCTTTCAGATGTATCTTCATGCTCACATGGAATTTTCCCTCTGCAGATGTCTGCGTCTAAACTTCCTCTTCTTCTAAGGACACTCATCATATTGGATTAGGGCCACCCTGATGACCTCATTATAACTTAATTGCCTCCTTTTAAGATGCTCTCCACTTTTAGTCGTCTTCTGAGGTACTGGGAGTTAGGACTTTAACATACGAGCAGGGAAGCAGGGAGGGGAGGGCACAATTCAGCCCATAACACCAAGCTCCAGACTATTCTCCTAGGACTTTGAATCTAGAGCACAATGACCAAGGAAAGAACAGGACAAGAGCTGATTTACTGTGGCGGGAGTGTCCTGAGGGTCTTTCTGTGAGATTCTCTAGGGCTGCCTTGCCGTGATTTCTGTCCTTCATGAGACCTGGTTCTTTTGCTTTCTCTTCTTTTCTATGAATAACTCTAATTTTATTGTGATAAATTTCTTTCTTTTCCCCTTTAAGCTAGCCAGAGTCCATTTCTATTATTTGCAGCAAAAAGACTAACTGATACCTTCCCCTAAGTCTGCTCCCCAAATGTACTCTCTAGACAGCTGGTACTCAGCACTTGGAGGATCCTGTTACCAGAACCAGCAAGTTCCCAATGTGAGTTGGACCTAAAGAAAACTCTCTAATTGTGTATGTGTGCCTGTAGATATGTTGCTTTACCATTGGACTAAATTATGTATATGCTTAGTATTAATCTGTTCAAAGAATATGTGCTGTGAAAATATTAGGAGAAGGTGCTCCATGATTTTTTGAAATTTCTGTGTATCATTGAAAACCCTTATTATAGACAAATAATCTTTTTTTGTTTGTTTAGTTAACAATTGTGATCCATGATGAATACTAGAAAAAAGGTTGAGTTAGAAGCAGTTCTGCTGGAGCACAAGTTCTATGTGCAAATACAGGTACTGCTAAGAAATAGAAGGTTACAGCTGAAGGTCAAAGCCATAATGCTTGATCTGCAGGGAATAACTGGTGGCTCTGGCAGAGACTGCTAAATATATTCACTATCCATTTTCTCTCTTTTTTATTGTATTAGTCTATTTTAGCTGGGCACATGGCCACCCAGATTAAAGGTGGCATTTTCCAGCATCTCTTGCAGCTAGATACAGCCATACGACTGTGCTCACCTGGATGAGATGCATACACATCATGTGTGCAACTTCTAAAGTTTGTGTCTTGTCCTTTTGTTTTATAATCATGGATCTGGTGGCTCCCCTGGGTTACACAGACAAGGGTAACACTCTAGCAAAGCACTAGCCAAGAGAGAAGGAGCATGGACATCTGATGTTTGTATGAGACAGAGCCTTGGTACCAGCTTGGATGTTTGTGTGATGCAGACAAATAAGCATCTCTCTTCTTTCAGACTCTGTGTTTTGGTTTGACTTGCAGCAGTATCTATGTCCTAACTGCTCTAGTGACCATTAATATGTTTCCTTGTCTTGATTAAATGTTAGGTGATAGTGGAAAATGGGAATATAATCAAATTATAGGCATTGGTCATAAGTTGTATTTGTAAGTGTGCTCCATGAACAAATAAACACCATGTATAATATTCAGTTTTATCACATGTTTATAGTGAGAGGAAAGGCCTCAACTTCAATGAGGGATGTCAGATTGTATATTTCAATTTCTCATTAAAAATGTCAGTAAAGACCATTTCCATGACTTCCAGTGCTAAAGGAACATATGTTCCGGTCTAGTTGTTATTGTTAATAGCCCAATTCTATCACCTCAGAGCCAAAAGTAACTTAATTTTTAATGTTGAAGATAAGAGAATTTTTAAGAAAACCAAACTATGGTGCAAGCAGCTCTATCACTGTATATATGACTTTTCAAACACCAAGTATTCAATTTTCTTCCTTCTTCAGAGGAAAAGAAATAATGATCTCATATTGGGCACATTATAAAACCACATACACATGCTGTAACAGAAGTGGGACTCCTTTCCAGAGTCAAATGCAACCAAAGAATGGAAACCATTTGCCCCTAACTCCCAAGTCAAAGCATAGAACAGTCCAGCTTTTGAGTGTGTTATATTCCATGATTTAGTCTTTGACAGAATGCTGAAAGTAGTCCTTAGTTGGAAATTTCTCTGTAATTTCAATCCAAATATCCAGAAGCATTTGTCAAAACCATAAAACATTTTCTGCCAGTTGTGATGATCTATAGTTGTGACTTAGAATTTTCTTATCTAGTAGAATAAAGAAGGAAAAATAAAACCATTTGGACATGAAACCTGACCTAACACTTCAGCTATTTATTTTTGAGATTGATGTAGATTTTTGGTAAAAAGATTACAAATGTGAAAATGTCTCTAACAATTACATATGTATTTTCTTTAAAAATCGTCATGTATCTTTTTAAAGAAATGTACCTAAAATGGATGGTCCCTGTATATATCCACTGTTCAGTAAGAGGATCTTGTATTCCAAAAGTTAAAGAAAAGCTACTATAAATCTTCTTTTCTCTTGAGTTTACATTCTCAGATTCCTTAAAATCCAGATTCTTAACTGGAATCCATGAGTGGATTTATAGGTCCATGATATGGACAGAAATGACAGGCACCATTTTGCGGTTACAGACCCATAGCTTTCATCAGATGCACGTAAGTGTGTGTGACCTCTAAATAGATTAAGACACCGTAAGGTATTGAATGATAAATACTAAATAAGAGTCTAATACAACCCTCGCTCTACAGCATTAGGAGATTAAAGCAGCTTAATCCTACTGGAATGACAAAAGCAGACATCTGTTCCAACAGTACATGGTTTTCAAAACCTTGCTATTTTCCTCAAGTGTACAAAATCTTGCTTGCTCTCTGTGATACTGAAGCCAGAGCCTTGCAGAGGCTGCCTCACGGAGACTGTAACCCAAGGCTGGGATAAGAGCTTGATGTTTACTGCGTCAGTTCCAAAGTCCAGCTGTAAATATACTATAGTTGAGAGATGGAGCAGTATAATCTTTTCAAGCTTGAGGAAACAGTGATGCATAGCCAAATACTTTGAACTGTTTGCTTGTTTAAGAAGAAATCTATTTCAAGATTTGCTTACCACTAACTCAGACAACTTTTTCATCACTAAGGCCTTTCAATTCCATATCATGTGTTTCAAATTTAGTCTGCATAACTTATTTTTGTTCTACTTTTCTGTCAAAAACAACGTGGAAATCCCAGGTTATATAATTGAGGTCTTGGAGAGGCAATGTACATCTAGCCAACCAAAATAAAATGAAAGCTATTATCATGAAACATGCTTAAGGAGGTCTATCCTTTGTTCGCTTAAGAGTGCCAACATTTGTGATCTTAGAATAAAGTCAAAGGAAACTAAAATGGGTTTTCCTTAATGCAGCCATGTGCAAAATCGCTCTTTATCATGACAGATGATCTGTAAAAATATGTGTGGATTTTCAAATACCCATGAGAAGAAATCAATTTAAAATATAACAGGAATGTATTATTTTTATAAAGTACGTGGAAACTGAAATCATTCTGTTCATCTTCCTTATTTAAGTTTATTATCATCCACATTAGACAAGTCAAGTGAAAGACTTCTGCAAACCCTCTCTTTATAAGGCAGACACTGAAATGTTAATTTCTTCCTTTGTCTTTCCTTGCAACAGGTTGATCATGCAATCTATTTGAGTTACTGCTAGAAGGGAAATGTTGCATGACTTTGAACTAATGCCTCTTCTTCCATTGATTTTTAAATTCACATACGTGGGTGTTCCAGCAAGAGAAGATCACCAGCATGCAGAGTTTTGAAGCTAATGATAAGAGTCCACAAGGAAATGGTTAAGTTGGCAGTACCTGGGGCATCTTAGATTTCTTCACAGAGTGGTCCAAGAAGGGAGTAAGAGGCTCTTCTGATAATCACCTGATAGAATAAAGAAAACATTCCTCTGTCGGGTGGCCATACAGAAAGACTGACCATTACTGGATTGGCTATTTCTATAAAATTGCCACAAAAATGCTTAATAAAGAGAAAATGAACAGCATATGGACTCTAGCTGAGACTTCATGGAAACACCCAGGGAAAAGAAAAAACAGAGGGCATCTCCCAATGTGCATGGAAGAAGTAAAATGTTTCCCTAAATTTTTATATCAATGTCAACATTTTGGACGGAAATACACTCTTAGAAAAAGATTAGTTTTGGTTTGCTTAGAAAGAATTTTCCCAGTGCATAATCCTGTGTGAATTTTTAATATGTAGAGTTTACATTGTCAGTCAGTTCAATATGATTTCTTTTTGACCTATGAATTATTTGGAAGTGAGTTTTAAAATTTCTGAATATATTGATTTCTTGGTTATCTTTAGTTATTGATTTTCTAATTTTAATGCACTGGTTTTTGTTGAGTAGTGCCTTGTGGTCAAGAGTATGATCAATTTTTGAAGATGTTCAATGTGTGCTTGAAAATAGTATGTATTTACTATATTTTTGTAGGACTATGTACATATACAGTGTATACACACATATATTAATTATGTCAAACTTAATTCTGTTGTCCATATTTTCTCAGTTCTTTCTGTTTTGGTGTGGTCAGTCTGTCTTTGAGAAAGGTATGTTAAAAATCTTCCAGTGTAATCTGTAATTGTAGATTGTTAATGTCTCCGGTGTGTTTCTGCTTATTTTTTTGCTGCATGTATTTTGAGGTTATGTTTTTTAGGTGGCCACAGAATCAGAATAATTATGTCTTCAAGGTGAATTTATCATTAAATAGAGCAGCCCTTGATCCTTGGTAATACTTTTTTTTGCACTTAAGTCTGCTGCGTTTATGTAAGCTTTCCTTTGGTGAGCATTCATCTGGTGTTGTGATCATCAGTGGTTGCCCAACCAAAATCCATGTATCCCTCTTCCTTCCAATGGAAACTCTGTTTTGTTCAGGTAGCCATTTATGTCTCTTTCACACAGCTAAGCGTCTCAGTTTGATTGGTCTAAGGGTGAGTCCATTCTGTTCCCCAGTTGGTTGGTTATTAGGCGTGAAATCTAGTGCTGGCCAGAAGGAAGTGTGCTGGTAGGTAGGAAGCCTCTGGGAAAGCATCCTTCTGAGCAAGAGCCATGGTCTCTCATCACCACCTGCTTACTGCTGTTTGTGGCATCATCCCTGGAATTGCTGCAGGCATCTTGCTACAGGCCTAAAAGCCAATGCAGAGCAGGGAGAAGGAAAGCACCCTGGTCCTTTGTGCAAACATTTGCCCAATTTCTTTTTACATATCCTTTGAATTTTCTTGTGTAATTTTTCATTTAGTGCCTTATATAAATCGACAAAAGTTGAGTTGCTTTGGACCCAAACACGTAGGGCTTTAAAAAAAATCTATCAAAAGTTACATTCATCCATTTACATTCATTTAGTTATATATTTGCTCTTCTGTCATCTTGTTTTGCTGTTTTCAACTTCTCTGCAATTCCTTCCACTTTCTAATCTTTTGTTATACATACTTGGTTTTATTTGCTTTCTTCCTTATAATTTTTGAAAATTCTATTTTTTCATTATGCAAGCAGTTTTTTTTTAAAAAAATAAGAAAAACCCTTGCTGTTCCATGCCAATTTGGTAAAAGCAAAAATTGATGCAATCTAAATGTTAGCAAGAATTAAGTAAGTCATTATACATACAAAGAATGAGTTGTTTATAACAATTGAAGTGGTAATATTGATACTCACCTAGAAAAAATGTTAAGACAAACTGCTGGATGATAAAAGCAGTTTATAAAACTCTGTGTATGGTAGACCTTCAGTGATTTCCTTTACTCTGTTTTTATTCCAGTTATGTTTGGCAGAGGTTCTGTTATGTTTCTGACATGTAAATCCACCTTTCCCCAGTTTCCGCAGCTAGTTCAGGCTTTCTACCATATTTCTATTCCTTTAGTCCTATCATTGGCTAGAGTGGTGGTGGTATAAGAATTAGGGTTTCTATTTTTCCAGGAAGCCTTTTTTTCCTTCATAAATCCATGTTGTGCTTCATCCCTTCAATCAGTATTAATGACCGTTTACTAAGTGCCACATATTTAAGTGTAATTGTAAGGCCAGATGTTTAAGCGTAACTGTAAGATTATGTAATCTATAAACTAAAAATAACCAAAGGAAAAGACTGGAAGATAGGTGTCTAGAAAATAAAAGCCCAGGAGGGTGGCTTTGACCAGGAATGAATAAGAGATAGTCTCTCATTCATGCATTGGCTGTGTTTCATCTGAGTACTAAGTACTAACTAGGGTACTGAGTACTAAGTACTTAATAGGGTAAACACAGCAGAACGATGTTCAAGGAAAGTAAAAGAGAGGAGTAAATCTGAAGTTAATTATGACCTGTGAGTGTTACTCAGGAACTCACCAAGAGAAAAATCCTGCCACTTCCATACCTTAGAAAACCAATAGCTTTATTATCTGCTTCAGTTTCCTCCTCTGTAAAATGAGGTAATAAATAATGCCAACCCCCGAGATCTAGTCTGAGGACTGAGTGAACACAGGTAAAATGGGGTAACAATTATACCACTATCATATATTATAATGGTATTATTATGTATTAGATATATAACATGTGACAGTGATGTAAAATATTATATAATATTAGATATATCAGGCACTGCTCTACCTACTTTTCATGTTAGTGCCTTCAATCCTCATGACACTCTGTTATTTTTTGCAGATGGGGTTAAAGAGGCTAACTCTAAACATTTTCTTTAAGAAATAAAAATGTTTTTCTAGAAATTTCAGAGACATCAGGACTAGTCATTATAAACTGGGAAAACTGAAATTGTTTTTTAAAGAGCAAAAGACACTGTTACTCTAAGAGCATAAAAGTGTGTCATGCACATCTACTCTTACCAATTCAATTTTATTGCAATTAAAATAGAATTTATTCGGACAGTAATTACATATGGGACAACAGGATTTGCACTGAAGTGTTTTTATCTTTATTACAAAGTCAGCTGTTACGTGTGACCCTTTCGAAGATCCAGGGTGGGAGCTCTTCTTCCATAGCCCAGACTCCCTGAGGCAGGCATTTTGCTGGCTGTATCCACTGCACACTTTCCCTACTGAGTACCAGCCATGTGGATGGGTGACATGGAGCCACCCAGATTCTAGTCTATATGGCTGAAGTAAATGAGCTTAAATCCATCCTCTTATTTGATTATTCAGGGATGGACACATTTAGTCCTAAGCCAATCTATATTGTCTTTGCCTGAGTAAGTTCAATCAGCATGAAGCCCAGACAGCTTCCTTAGTGACTGGAGAAAGGAGAAAGTCCTCCGGAGGGTGTGGTGTGAGGAGATGAGATTCGGAATTGCTACTGCCATTTTGCAACCATGAGGAAACCTAGCTGATCATAAAGCCAACATTCAGAAAAGGACATAGCCCAGATAATTTCAGAAAAGTACAATTCAGACCCTGATGAAATTTAACATAAAGATCACTCTTATCTTTGGACTTTTCAGTCACATGAACCAATAAATTCCTTTTATTTTAAAGCCATTTTGAGTTTCTGCTCTTTGCAACAGAGTGCATCTTAGTCGGTGCTGGTTGTGGTGTCAGGCAACAGGTTTGCAGGGAAATATATGAAATCCAGGAGTGGTTATTTAACCAAATGGTAACATAATCAGTAATAACTTGGTTTTTTATTAATGCAACTGATTGACTACTTTCAATGTCTTTTAAGTCTAGCCTACACTTACTATCTTTCTCACTTTTGATGTGGTCCCTCCACGTTTGTTCATTCTTGGTGATCTGGCTGGACAGCCTTTCTTAGTTTCCTAATTTGCCTTTCAGAACTTTGCACAGTTCTGTTTTGCCAATTTGGCAGGCTTTTCCCTGTCCCGCGCTCCCATATAGTCTGTTCACCTGCCAGAATTGTTTGTTTAAAGACCATCCAGCTCTTTGGACTCCTTTCTTCCCATCAAGTCTTTTTTTTGCCAATGCCCTGAACTTGCTGAAATTTGCTTTCCCAGAGCTGATTATTTTTTCCTCATCAGCGTCTTTCCTTTTCCTTAGGAAAGGAATGTTACGCTTTTTAAAAAAATTACTTTCACAGAAGTTTCCGTTCTCTTTTAGTTCTTTACTAACTCTGTCATTATCAAAAATTGAATTAGAAAGGATCTTTGCCTTATAACGCATTTTGTGACAGGTAATTAGTGGATTTTAAATCTGTGTCACAGTTTGTGGGTGACACGTTTTCTACAGCAAATATCAGGGTAGTTAGAAACCTGTCTGATTACCACATGGGGGTTAGGATGTGTGTCCTCATGTGGTTCTGTGTGGGATAAAAATACTAAAGCAGCTGTAAATACGTATTTACATTGTTGGCGTATCTTAAAGACACTATAGTAACGTGTTTTGAAAATTAAAAATTACCACCATGGTCCCAGAAGCCAAAACAATGGCTTTTATTTTTAACAATTCCCTCCCCTTCCCCAACACACACACACTGGCTTTATTTCTGTGTGTTCTTGGGAAGGAGAAACCCAGAGGTTTAAGAGGTGGCCACAGAATTCTTCTGAAGGGGAAGAAGATAATTTTTGTAAAAGCAGTTTAAAGATTATTGATTGTGGAAAGGTAGCCCTAGGATTTGTCCTGGATGGGTTCAGAGTGAGGAGAATTAAATGGCTCTGTATCAGGGAAATAAGAAACTGCAGTGAATTATGAGCGAAGTGCTGTTATGATGCGCCCCCACCCCCAGGCCGTCGTATGCACATCTCCTGCAGTGTGACTTGTAGCTCGCTCTGTCGAGTGGGAACCTTGTGACTTGCTTTGACCAGTAGAACACAGCGGAGAGATGGTGGACCAGTTGCTCCTAAGGTTCAAGAAGCCTTGTGTGCTTCTGCTTGTTTGCAAGGGACCCAGTCCAACCTCCTGTGAACAAGCCCAGGATGGCCTCCTAGAGGATAGGAGATGCATGGGGCAGATTCAGGGCAGCCCACTTGTCCCAGCTGAGGCCCTAGGTACATGAGAGCCCAGCCTATGAAAAACACAGCTGATCTGCCAGTGACAGCAGACACATGAGGTGCTCAGCTGAGTCCGGTCCAGATTGCTACCCAGTAGACTCATCAACTAAATAAATGGTTATTTGGAATAGGTGGTAAAGCAACAAAAGCTGATAGATACAGAAATATTTAAATTTCTGAGGGTAGCATCATGGTGGCAGCGGGTGGTGCTGGGAACGGGTGAAACTCTGGGAAAGGAACATAGATGGTGAAGGAGGAAGAGCCCAAGAAGGCAGGTGATGTCAGTGAGAGGTTCATTTTTTTTTTCCAATTAAAATGTGGTTGATTTACAATATTGTGTTAGTTTTAGGTGTACAGCAAAGTGATTCAGTTATATATATATATTTTTTTTCAGATTATTTTCCATTATAGAGTATTATAAGATGTTGACTATATTTCCCTGTGCTATACAGCAAATCCTCATTGTTTATCTACTTTATGTATAGAAGTTTATATTTGTTAATCCCTTACTTCTAATTTATCCTTCCCCTTTCCCTCTTCCCTTTGGTAACCGTAAGTTTGTTTTCTATGTCTCTGAGTCAGTCTCTGTTTTGTATATAGATTCATTTGTATTATTTTTTAGATTCTACATACAAGTGATATCATATAATATTTGTCTTTCTCTGTCTGACTTATTTCACTTAGTATGATAATCTTTAGGTCCACCCATGTTGCTGCAAATGGCATTATTTTATTCTTTCTTATGGCTGAGTACTATTCCATTGCATAAATATACCACAGCTTCTTTATCCAGTCATCTGGATAAAGTTGCTTCCATGTCTTGGCTATTGTATATAGTGCTGCTATGAACATTGGGGTGCATGTGCCTTTTCAAATTAGAGTTTTCATCTTCTCAGGACATTTGCCCAGGAGTGGGATTGCTAGAAGTTCTTGATGGGGAAAACGGCTGGAGGACAGAACTTAGGTTGGGATCACAGAGTGACACTTTCTTCACTTCTGCCCTAACCCCAGAATTTTCTGCAAATGTCTCTTACTCATATGTGCCTTGGGAAAAGGCCATTTTTCAGAAATCAGAGAAAACGAGTTGTGTTGTACATACCTGTGATCACAAGGGGAGGAAGGGAGGAAGGAAAGGGGAGTAGTTGCCAGAGGTGAGGCTGGAGAGAACCAAACATTTAAAGGAAACACACAATGACCAGAATCGTGGAGTAACCTGGAGAAATATGTCCTGCTCAAGAATTCCTGGAAATACTTGAAGAGTGTTGAGTTTTTCACTCTATGGAGGTTCAAGCCAATTGTGTCCAAATCTTAGTGGTAAGGTCACCTTCACAAACCAGAGAACTTTCAGCCACTAGAGGCTGGCATCAGGCTCTGTGGAGTTTCTGTCTACTATAATGTTTCGTATTTCGTTCCTTTTGAAAGTGTGTGACACAGCGGTTCAGCTCCAGAGTCAGTAAGCACCAGTTTTCATCGCTTCACTGCTGATTTGTTTTTAATACATCTGGAATAAAATGAGAAACTGCTCATCAACCAATGTGAAAAGCCAGACAACAGCGAAGCAAGTGTGAAGTTGAAACCAAAATCCTGGATGTATTTGAAGGGAAGGGAGCAACTCAGGCAAGATGTGGAAGCGGACGGTCCAGCATATTTGGGGGAAGAGAAACAGTTTAGTTTGGCTGATTACAGTGGGCAGTGTTTTGAAATGCCATGTGATGTCTTTTTCCTCCGTAGTATTTCCAGACTCGGTTTTCTTGTTTGTTTGGTTGGTTAGTTGGTTGTTTTTAAAACCCTGCAGCCTTCCCCTGCATTGAGCCAAGAAGCTGAAGATAATGTTTTACAGGGAAAGGGAGGTGGAACGCTACCAAGAACAAAAGAAGCCCTTGCTCAGCTTTGAGTTTCAAACTAGATTTTTAACATGAAGTCAGTAGATAAATAGTAGTCTCAAAACAACAGACTTTGAAGCAGGAGTGGGAATTTCCCCAGACTTCTTCAAGCAGAGTTTTTATATAATGAACCAAAGCTTGGAGGTTTGGCCTCACAGGAAACTGAAGGAGCGTACGGTTCTAGAGTGCCTGCCTCACAGAGGAGAGTAAAGCCCCTCTGGTTTGGGAGGAGTGAGCACCTGGCTGCAGCAGGAAGGAGGGAAAGAGGTTTCCCTGAATGCCAGGCCTACTTGGGAGTTTGTGGGAAATTAAAAAAAATAATAATTAAGAATGGCCTGGAGCAGGGTCAAGCCTCTTGGAGAAGTTCCAGTGTTGGAAAAGCACCAGATGTGGACTGGCTGAGGGAACTTGGGGAGCCCCACAGGTCCCCACACATGGCTCTGGGGTGCTGGGGAAGTAGCCAGCAGGTCCCAGCTCCCGGCAAGGGCCTGGCCATGCTGACAAGACCCACCTGGAGGCCAGAAGAGGCCAGGGTTCTCAAGTGAAGCCACAGAGGATGCATGGATGACTCTAGGCATCAGCACGGGTACCATGGACACCTGTCACATGGCCACAGCCACCATCACAGGAGGCTCAACCACTGGGAGAGGATAAACTCTCTGCAGTGGAACAAGTGGAGGCAGGCTGGTGATGAGAGAGCAAAGGGCCACCAAACTTACCCCAAGGTTCCTCCATGTCTCCCAGGACTCCCACTGGGGAATGGGAGGACACTTGAGTAGGGGAGAAACTGTGAAAGATGTGAGAGTGATTTTATTTTATTATTTATTTATTAGAATTTTTTTCAGCTTTATTGAGGTATAACTGACAAAAATTATACAAGATTAACATTCAAAAATCAGTTGCATTTCCTTACACTAATGATGAATCAACAGAAAAAGAGAGTAAAGAAACAATCCCCTTTAAAATAGCACCCAAAGTAATAAAATACCTAGGAATAAATCTAACCAAGGAGGTGAAAGAATTATACACAGAAAACTATAAACCATTGATGAAGGAAATTAAAGAAGACTTTAAAAAATGGAAAGATATCCCATGCTCCTGGATTGGAAGAATCAACATTGTTAAAATGGTCACACAGCCCAAGGCAATCTACAGATTAATGCAGTCCCTATCAAATTACCCAGGACATATTTCACAGAACTAGAACAAATCATAATCAAATTTATATGGAACCACAAAAGACCTAAAATTGCCAAAGCATTACTGAAGAAAAAGAAAGAGTCTTGAGGAATAACTCTCCTAAATTTCAGACAATACTATAGAGCTACAGTCATCAAGACAGCATGGTATTGGTACAAAAACAGACATATAGACCAAAGGAACAGAATAGAGAGCCCAGAAATGAACCCACAAACTTTTGGCCAACTAATCTTCAACAAAGGAGGCAAGAATATACAATGGAATAAAGACAGCCTCTTCAGCAAATGGTGTTGGGAAAACTGGACAGCAGCATGTAAAGCAATGAAGCTAGAACACTCCCTTACACCATACACAAAAATAAACTCAAAAGGGATCAAAGACTTAAACATAAGACAAGATACAGTAAACCTCCTTGAAGAAAATATAGGCAAGACATTATCTGACATACATCTCAAAAATGTTCTCCTAGGGCAGTCTACCCAGGCAATAGAAATAAAAGAATAAACAAATGGGACCTAATGAAACTTACAAGCCTCTGCACAGCAAAGGAAACCATAAGTAAAACAAAAAGACAACCTACCGAATGGGAGAAAATTTTTGCAAATGAAACCAACAAAGGCTTGATCTCCAGAATATATAAGCAGCTTATATGACTTAATAAGAAAAAAACAAACAACCCAATCCAAAAATGGGCAGAAGACCTAAACAAGCAATTCTTCAAGGAAGAAATACAAATGATCAATAGGCACATGAAAAAATGCCCAATATCACTAATTATCAGAGAAATGCAAATCAAAACTACAATGAGGTATCACCTCACACCAGTCAGAATGGCCATCATTCAAAAGTCCACAAATGACAAATGCTGGAGAGGCTGTGGAGAAAAGGGAACCCTCCTACACTGCTGGTGGGAATGCAGGTTGGTGCAGCCACTATGGAAAACAGTATGGAGATTCTTCAACAGACCAGGAATAGACTTACCATATGACCCAGGAATCCCGCTCCTGGGCAGATATCCAGAAGGAACCCTACTTCAGGATGACACCTGCACCCCAATGTTGATAGCAGCACTATTTACAATAGCCAAGACATGGAGACAGACTAAATGTCCATCAACAGATGACTGTATAAAAAAGAAGTGATATATTTATACAATGGAATAGTATTCAACCATAAAAACCAACAACATAACGTTATTTGCAGCAACATGGATATCCCTGGAGAATGTCATTCTAAGTGAAGTAAGCCAGAAAGAGAAAGAAAAATACCATATGAGATCGCTCATATGTGCAATCTAAAAAACAAAACAAAACAAAACATAAATACATAACAGAAACAGACTCATAGACATAGAATACAAACTTGTGGTTGCCAGGGGGATGGGGGGTGGGAAGGGACAGACTGGGATTTCAAAATATAGACTAGATTAACAAGATTATACTGTATAGTACAGGGAAATATATACAAGATCTTATGGTAGCTCACAGAGAAAAAAGGTGACAATGAATATATATATTCATGTATAACTGAAAAATGATGCTGTATACTGGAATTTGACACAACATTGTAAAATGTTTAAAAAATTGTATATATTTAAGGTGTGCAGTGTGATAGCTTCATATAAATATACATTATGAAATGATCACCACGTGAAGCCAAAAAATCTGTTTTAAACCAAGAGATGCTAAACCAATTATAATTTGTAAAGTCAACCATCAGTGGAAAGACAAGTGAAAATGTAAGGAAGTTACATAAATTTTTGCACATCTGAGTGAATGCATGTGATTTTTTTTTTTGACCAGAGTGCATGTAGAATATATTTGAAGGAGAATAATGAGAGTGAAAACTGGGGAGGTAGGTGGAAATTTGAATACTAAGGTCTTCTTTGAAAGAAGGGGAATCTAAGACACTCCTTTCGGTTCCCCTGGTCTCTGAGCAGAAGGGCCAGGGCTATAGCTGATAATGTCAGAATAGACAGAAGAGTTTCTCCTGGAGGGTGTTGTGCTAAGTGACTTAAGCCTGTCCCAGGAGCACAGATACTGCATGATTCCACTTCCGGGAGGTTATCTAAACTAGTCAGACTCGTAGAAGCAGAGAGCACAGTAGTGGTTGCCAGGGGCTGGGGGTGGGAGAATGGGGAGATAGATGCTCATTGGGTATGGAGTTTCAGTGATGCTGCACAGATAAGTTCTAGAGTTCCGCTGTGCACCACAGTGCCTGCAGTTAACAGCGATGTGCACTTTCCACTTCTGAGGGTGGGTCTCCTGTTAAGTGCCCCCTCACCCCGCACAGACACACATACACAGAAGTGACGAGCAAACACCAGGAGATGTTGATATACCTGCCACCTTGACTGTGGTGCTACTGTGACTGGTTTGGTATGTCCAGACTTGTCAAATTGTGCGTGTTAAAAATGTGCAGTTCTTTGTACATCAGTTAAACCTCAACAGAGCTGTTTTTCTTTTTAAAGAATAAATTAAGGGTTTTTAATGCTCATAAGGAATTCCTCATTCTTTCTCTGAAATATCAGCCCTCTGCTTCAAGGGTATAAGGAAATATCCTTTCGAAGTAGATTATTAACCATATCATCCCCTCAGATGAAAGCCCCACCATCCAGAGTGGAGGGAAGGTCCATTTGAGCACCTTCGAGCCCCTGTGCAGAGTCTGCAGAGCCTGGAGGAGGTGGACCATGGTCTCGGCTGTAGCACATCTGTCTCCCCCATTCACGACACTCCTAGGCAGGGAAGAAAAGACTCGTCTTCCTTCACACCCTTGACTTTGTTGTTTTAGCACGTAATATGCTCCGGTTAAGAGAATAATCCACAGAAATCGACCTCCGAGATTACCGTGTGGCCACCTGTCTTCTGTTTTAACTCAGCATCAGCAGCTGATTGCTTCAAAACAGGGACAAAATAGTGAAGGTGGCCCCGTAATGTTTCACACCTTGTGAGTGAAGATCAGGAAGGACTGTCAGAGCTGAAAAAAGCAACGCATGTCCTTCAAAGCCAAATCCAGGTCCAGCCGTGACATCCTCCTCACGTGTGCACAGCATTGGAGTAAGGCAGGGTTTGGTTGGGGCCACCATTTCTCTGCCGTGGAGGCATGGAGAGCTGGAGGGGAGGACCGTGCAGAAGCAGACAGAGGCATCTGCAGGCTGCCCAGGAACCGGTCTCACCATCTCTGTGCGCCTGTCTGCATGTACGTTTGGGCCATGTCCAGTCCACGGTGCAAACTGACCACATTTTCATGACGGCTCCCACCCTAGGCCTAGTTCTCACAGCTCCGGCATGAACTTTTCAGGGACCTTCAGCCTTGTTTTCTCTTTAGAAGTGCTGGATTGTACACAGGAGTTGCAGAAAACTCACGTTTGCCTTTTAGCACAAGCTTAAACACCCAGTGGAACTTAAGAGAGTTATGTTCATTTTTTTAGACCATTTTGGTACTATTAGTGGCACAGTTATAAGACTTTAATTATTTTCCAAAAGTATGACTATACCTTCTTAAACGCCTAATTTGCACTCACTGAATCACACACAAGGAAAGCGTGGCTCATTCAGATTTAAAAATACACTGAACAGACTGTAGTCACTTGAGGGGATTCTTTGTCCGTGAGTCAGTCAGTGACTGTGAAACGGTTGGAAAGCTTAACAGAGTCCCACTGAAGACTCTGGTGGACTGTGTCTCACGTCCAGTGACTCTGCTAGTGCAGGCGCCCAGACTACCTTTTCTTATTACAGATTTGAATCGTTAGGCTTAAAACATAATTGTATCCAAGCCAGCTGTTCCCCTCTTGGGTGTATATCAAAGAGAATTGAAAGCAAGACCTGGAATACACGTTTGTAAACCCATGTTTATGGCAGCATTATTCATAATAGCCAAATGATGGAAACAACCCAAACGCCCACCAGTGCAGGAACAGATAAACAAAATGTGGCATACGCATTCAGTGAAGTGTTATCAACCCATGAAATGGAAGGAAATTCTGATACATACTCAACATGGATAAACCTTGAAGACAACATGCTGAATGAAATAAAACAGACACAAAGGGACAAATATTGTATGGTTTCACTCATATGAGGTTCCTAGGGACGTCAAATTTATAGAGACAGAAAGTGGTAACCAGGGGCTGGAGGAAGGGGTCTTGAGGGGTTAGTGTTTAATGGATGCAGAGTTTAAGTGTGGGAAGATGAAATATTCTCTAGATGGATGGTGGCGATGGTCACACAACAATGTTAATGTGCTTAATGCCATTAAGCTGTACACAAAAAATGGTAGAAATGGTTAGGTTTTATGTTATTTAAACATATGGTGTATTTTACTACAAAAAATTTTAAAATAACTACCCAAAATATAAAGTTGACTGGAGTCTTCTGGGTGAATTCCATTTGAAATTCATATAAATTTGAATTTAAAAAGCCATCATGCCAATAGAAAGAGCATGACTCAGAGATCTGTCAGGACGGGGAAAAGCACTAAGACAAGATGACTGATGATCTGGCATAAGCCAAAGGAATAATGAAAACTCACATAAATTGAAATAGTATTGATAAAAGAAACCCCTTAACTTGACCAGGTGGATAGACTGAGACTTACCGACACAGTACCAGTGGCCATATGCGACTAGTGAGCACTTAGAACGTGGCTAGTCTGAACTGAACTGTGCTGTAAGTGTAAAATACACACCAACTTCAAAGATTTAGTGAAAAAATGTAATATATCTCACTAGTCATTTTTATATTGGTTAAATGTTTAAATGTTAATATTTGGGCTACCCTTGGTTAAATGAAGCATATTAAAATGAACTTCACCTGTTTTCTTTTTATTGTTTTTATTATAGCTACTAGAAAATTTTATTTTATGTGTGTATGCATGTATTTTCTTTCTTGAAGTATAATTGACATATAGCATTATATTAGTTTCATGTGTACAACATAATATTTTGATATTTGTATACATTGTGAAATAATCACAATAAGTCTACTTAACATCTGTCACCATACATAGTTAAAAACACTCTTTTTCTTGTGATGAGAACTTCTCAGATTTACTCTCTTAGCAACTTTCAGATATGCAGTCCATTATTATTAACTATAATGTTGTGCATCACATCCCCAACCAAGACTGATTTGTTTTATAGCTGATAGTTTGTACCTTTTGAAGTTTGATCCATTTTGCCCACCCTCAATGCCTTGCCTCTGGCAACAACTGAACTGTTCTCTGTATCTGTGAGCTTGGTTTTGTGGGGGTTTTTGCTTTTTGTTTTTTAATTCCACATATAAGAGAGATCATATGGTATTTATCTTTCTGTCTGATTTCACTTAGCTTAGTGCCCTCAAAAATCCATCCATGTTGTAGCAAATGGCTGAATATATATATATATATAAAATGGGTAAATAATATTCCATTGTATATATTTATACCACATTTTCTTTATCCATTCATCTACTGATGAACACTTAGGTTGCTTAGATATCTTGGCTATTTAAATAATGCTGCAGTGAACACAGGGGTGCGTATATCTTTGCAGATTAGCATTTTCACTTTCTTTAGATGAATACACAGGAGTGGAATTGCTAGATCACATGGTAGTTCTAGTTTTAATTTTCTGAGGAGCCACCACACAGATTTTCATGGTGGCTTCAACAATTAACGTTCGCTCCAAGAGTGCATGAGGGTTCCCTTTTCTCTACCTCCTTGCCAACGCTTCTTTCTTGTCTTTTTGATAACAGCCATTCTGATGGGTGTGAGGTAGTATTTCGTTATGGTTTTGATTTGCATTTCCCTGACGATTAGTGATGTTGAGCAGAAAATTTTAAATTAAGCAGTGGCTTGTCTTGTGTTTCTGTTGGACAGCAGGTTCTAGAGGTGTGTGGGGTGGCTCGTGGTGTAACAGCACAGAGGTGGAGTTCATTTCATGACTGCAGGCTCCTTTTCTAAGGTGTAAGAAGAGGCCAACATTGTTACTTTTAAGACTTTGTCAGCTCTGATACCCTTCTCGTCCTATTCCCTAGTCTTAACCCTCTATAGGAGGCCCAGAACAACAGATTGTTTATGAGTCTCATTCTTTTCTATATTCTGTTCATTGTACCCTTCCCAGATTAGTTTTTAGGAAACCCTTGTATACATTTTTTTTTTCCCTAAGCTCAAAATCCAGTGGCTATAGTCCAGGAAGTTTGCAGATTCTAGGCTTCCCAGAGATTCTGAATCAGTAGGGTGGGGGCGAGACTGAGGCACTGCATTTCAACAGACACCCCAGACTGGTTTTATGCAGGAGGTCTGAGGAACACTGGCCTGTAGGATTAAGCTCGGATCCCTCAAAGTAATTGTCAAGTCTCTTTTTACCTTCATAGGCCGGTTAGTCCAACCTGATGGAGGGGGAATGGGAAGCACATACCTAGAGAACCTTAGGAGGAAACTAGGCCTCTGACCTGAGCAGCTTTGATACTCGCTTAGCTGAGGGCAGGAAGCTGGCCCTAAAGATGTCTCCAGCTCTGCTATTTTATGACCCTAAACTTAATTATGATCACCTACATCTTCAGAGTAATTTTTCCAAGCTTCCGCCTGATTCTGGGGAAGTCAGCCTGTTCACTGCTGGCATTTTGTAGTGCTGACATCATAGTAGGACTCTATGTGGACCAAAAGGTTTTGACATGTGTGTGCCCTTTGTCACAAATCATTTTCCTTGGCTTTCTATTGATTAGCTCCAGGCATCTTTAGGGACACCAATGTCAGGCCTTAAACAAACTCTTGTTCTAATAGATGAAGATGCTGACATTACAGACTGGTGAGCTCAAGGCCATATCTGGCTCACACAATCATTTTGACTTTTTCTACATGGTTGCTATTATGGATTGCGTCCCCCAACCCAAATTCATATTTTGAAGCCCTATATTTAATGTGGCTATATTTGGAGATACTCCTGTGAAGGAGGTAATTAAGATTGCAAGAGGCATAAGGGTAGGGCCCTAACCCCATAGGACTAGTGGCCTTATGAGAGGGAAAGACACCAAAGATTAATTTCTTTGTGTGTGCACAGAGGGAAGGCTGTGTGAACACTGAACACACAGAGACAAGGTGTCTGTCTGCAAGCCAGGAAAGAGGTCTCACCAGAAACCAACCTATTGGCACCTTGACCTTGGACTTCCAGCCTCTAGAACTGGGAGAAAATAAACATCTGTCTGTGGTGTTCTGTTATGGCAAAATAATTGCCAATACTTAAAATTTGGGAGATGGCTTATAAAAATCTGAATTTCTCTTGAAGAGTTATAAGATCTGGCAACAACTGGCTAGAGATGAGTAGTAATTTGTATGCATTCTCCATTTCTCCACAGTCTCCACCACTCCCTTTTGTCTCCCAGACATGGACGCTAAAGGTCAATTGGCAATTGTGTCAGTATTTTTTTTTTTTTGATCTAGATCTTTTCACTCATTTACATTACTTGCTTTATTTACTCTAGTGGATTTAGGTTTTTAACTGCTAACGTAACTAAACTATTGACAAAGTTCAATATTTTTTTCCCATTAGTGAAATAGGATTTGTATTTATAACACTTTCTTGTCTGAACTCCCTTTTGATACATTGTCTTTCTTTATGAGCAAGCTAACTAGCTATGGATTCTGAATGTATATGAACCATACTGATACACACTAATATAGCTTTCAATCATGAAAATAAATTAGGACATAAATCTAAACTAATGGCAAATCTTAATTCTCAACATCATGGGCCAATTACATAATTTGCAAAGGATGTCTTTCATCGACTAATAAATCAGAGTGGCATGAACGGGCAAAAGAAACGCTCCCTTTTGTCTTGACAGGTGCAAATAAAGAATAAATTACTTTTACTTGAAAATTTGAAAATAATGGATTGGGAGTATAAAGATTCCATCTGTTATATGACTTCATGTCAGCCAAGACAGTTGTGCATCAGAAACATATTGAAGTATTTATTAACGTTACATCTTGCATTTATAGAAATTAAAGCATAAAACATTTTAAGGGTCAGAAAATGTGATAACCATTTGTTAGAGAAAATAGGAGCAGAAGCTGGAGACTTGAAAGCTAGACTGAGGGGAAAAAAGCAGGAAAACAATTGCTGGAATGAGAGGAAATTAATGTAACAATCAGAGCAGAAAAAAATAGCGCAAAGGAGAAAAACACGATGCTTTGAAGGAAAACAGAAGTCTGTGAAACTGTACTATATTTATTGGTTGGGGGTGTATTTCTATTGGACTAATGCAAGCAGAATATATAAAGAGACCTAGTAAATCTCAGGCATCTATAATAATAAACAAATGAATGGCTCGAAATCATTCTTTCCTTTTCAGAACAACCATGTTGTACAAAGCAATCCATCAATGATCTTTTGAGTTTTTTCATTCCTCTGCTTTCTATGCTCTTGGAGTAGAATTCAGCTGCTTAGACAAAAAACAAAGTTCAGAATTTACATATGGACTATTTCAGTATGCTTCAATTGCACTGTACTATTATTAGTTGTAGTTGAAGCTATTACAAATGTGTATTTTGTAGGTTAAAACTATTTTATAGTGTGTGTAGATGTTGAAGCGACCATCTTATTTTGTTAAAAACAAACAAAAAAAACCCCACCTCATTTATTTTACGTATGGGTTGTGTCTCCCACTTGTAAACTGAAGATCTCGCTTTTAAAGTTACCATTAGGAAGTATATCTGCCTTAGAAGTTTCCAGAGAATAAAAAAGTAAGATTCACTGGAAGTGTTTTTATTTAAAGAAAAGTAATTCATGTTCATTGTGAAACAGCTTAGAAAACACAGACAAGCAAAAGAGACAACAAAAATCACTCTTCTTCCACCGTTTAGAAATGACCACTTCTTTGAACAATCATTTTGGTGTTTACAAATCGGGTCTTCTTTCATTGTGACTAGCTACGTGTGTGTCATTTTTTAATGCTCACAATGTATACACTGCATCAGAACCTGCTTCCCAATTTGACAACACCTTATGAAAAGCTTCCCATGTCATTAACTACTATTCTACAATATGTTTTCATGGTGTGGTTGAACCATAGTTGAATCAACCTGTTTTCCCCCTAACATTTTTGCTATTATAAATAGTGATGTGGTGAACATTCGTGTACATGAACCTTTGGGCATCACCCAGAAGGCTCACAAAATTATAAAGCCTTGGGTGTGCATTGCCAAATTGCCCCTGCAGAACAATTGTGCCCATTTAGATAGACCCTAGTATTTTTTTTTTTACTGAGTTATAGTCAGTTTACAATGCTGTGTCAGTTTCCAGTGCAGAGCACAATTTTTCAGTTATACATGAACATACATGTATTCATTGTCGCATTCTTTTCACTGTGAGCTACCACAAGCTCTTGTATATATTTCCCTGTGCTATACAGTATATTCTTGCCTATCTATTCTGCATATGCCCATCAGTATCTACAAATTTTGAACTCCCAGTCTGTCCCTTCCCACCACCCCCGCCCCCGGCAACCATACGCTTGTAGTCTATGGACAGACCCTAGTATGAGACGAGATTAGCCCTTTCACCAATTCTCCTGTCTTTTCAGCGAGATCACGAGTAGGAAGTACCTGAGACAGTGCCAGCGTTTGGTAGCATCGTATAAAATGTGGTTCTCTTTCTACTCCTTTCTTACTGAGGAAGAGAACATAGGGGTTTGGGGGGCACTTAATGCATTTGAGGCAGTGAAGTTCTTCAATAAGTGGGTTTCCTTTTTGTTTTCACTGAATTATGAGAATGGACATGGCCTATTCCATTCCAAGTCTTCTATGGAATGAGATTACACATCTTCAGTTATTTGGACTGTGAAATTTTCTTCATTGTTTTTAACCTAATCTCATTAGATGGTTATCTATTTATCAACTGCTGAATTTATCAATTTCCTAAACAGAAATAAATTTTCCAAATACTTTGAATCATTGTCTTTCAAGTCCGTGCAAATGGCTTAGAGATGCATAATGATAACACCAAAACCTATCAAAATAATAGGCTTTGCAGTGTCATTCCTAAGAAATCTAACCATCCTTCACCTTCTTTAAAAAGAAAGGTTATTTTAGCGCAAGTCATCCTGAGAGCAACGAAAGAGCAATGACTGCAAACAGCAGAATGATCGTGGCTAGGATTTCTAAAAGGAAACCTGCAAACTAGAGACAGTGAAAGATCAAAGAATATCTGTTTAAAATTCCTTCCACCTTAACGTCCTTTCAGACTGAAACAGCCAGCTGTCATGGAGCGCATATTGGATTCCGAGGATGTCCTGGGGAGAAATAAAACCTAAAAAAGAACCTTGTCACTGAAAACTGAGAAAGAATTAACGTCGCCAGCTTTAAAGAAGAAAATAATTACAACACAAAACAATCTTACACAAAAAGTAATGCCCCCTCCCACCCCTAAAAAGTGAGTGCTTTCCGAGCACGGAGTAGCAAAGAAACAGTGTGATGCTCTGCGTGTTTGTTCTCTGATCGCTGTGGCTGTTTTCACTCACTGCTTTTGACATTTTTCTAGTAAGATCAGAGTTTTCTGTTATGCTATTTCCCACACACACACAAAGCCAAAAACTGACCTTTAAATTCAGCTTCTCTTTTGTTTACTCTAAATGTACTGCATTTCTGGTACTTAAGAATTATATACAAAAAAAAAATCTTAGAAATACACAAGATGATTTTCATGTTAATTTCCTTCATCTGTTTCCAGAGCTTAGTTTCTTTTAAAAAGACACTGTTGCTTTTGTGTCATGCATTTATTCATCATGCAGAGGAAGCCCCAGCTTGCTTCTACCAAGCACATGGGAAACAAACAATCCTTCTCCACTGCTTACCCAGTTTTCTCTGTGCTGCTGCTGTACTTTGTCTGTTGTTTCTCCCCACTCCCAGGACCCACTAATTCCAAGAATATTTAAAAATCTTAAAATGACGTTGAAAGCTTCCTTTTAATAATAATATAGCAATAATGTATTTATACGTTTTCTATAGCTGTCATAATCCATGATTTCTAGATGTGTTTTCAATGTTAGTGAAACACAGCTAGCCAGTGACTTTAACATTAGAACCATTTAGAACATTAGAACATTTAACCTACCATTGAAAGTTAAAGGACTTACACTATTGTTTGAATTCAGTTCTTCGTTAGCGTTAATACTGTTTCCTTGTTTCTAGTATCCTCTTTTATAACCCCCTTTGAAAAGCAGCAAAGATGAACTGGTGTTTTACAAAACCTTCGAATTCTCAGAAATGCCTTACCTTTTTATCAGAGAATCTATCACTGGTATAATTTTCATCCTGTACAGGCTTTTCATTTCATACAAATTATTTACATTTAATTCAGTTAAGTTTATGATCTTCTCCAAATTATGACAGTGCTTAATATTCTTCAATAAAACCTTGCAGCCTGCTCTTTAAAAGCATTAACTGGGATTGTCGGTTTATGGATGCATACAAAGCTCTTTTCCTAACTAGTTTTAGATGCTGGGGACGGTTAGTTCCCAAACATTTCAGCACACCGAGGTTACACATGTGATTCTTTTAAGTGGCTTCTAATGTTTCTATAACCTGATAAAGTACCATTAATCCTCTGTAACCACTTTTTAAAAAGTACTTTGTGTGCTAAAAATAAGTTCAGAAATTGAAAGCAACTTTATGTGAAGTAATATTATCCTTACATCAGCATAAATTAATTCTTTCAATAAAAGTGTTGGTGAATCCTGTGAGGGAAATAAAACATCTAATTGTTTATGCTTTAGAAACCCCAGAGTGAAAATCTCCCTCATTGCTTATGTTTTTGTGATCTGCATTCTCTGGTGCAGTGACGGTTCTGCACTGTCTTCTCGGGTGTTTGATAGGATTTAAGAGAAACTTGGAATGACCTCAGGATGTCCTGAGCCCAGCTGCTCAACTCTAAGTTCTATTTAATAACAGTTTGTGAAATCAGCACATTTCCTCAGAGCTCTCCCGTGGGTTGCAAGTGATCAAACAAACAAAACCACAATGACAGAACAGTTAGATTGGTTTAACAGAAAGGGAATTCTAAAGACATTCATGAGTGACTATAAAAATGCACACCGGGAAGGCCATGTCTTTTATTAAAACCATCAGAAATACAGAAGCATTCCTGAAATATACATATGTGCTCTACACATATATTCTCAATTCCTGGAAAATTATCACAAATAAATTGGCTTTACAAGTGACTACGTGGCATATCCCTAAAATAGAACAAAAAGGCACATGCAGGTTTTGGATAAACAGCATCCTTTGCATTTCTAAATTCCTGTGTTTTCAGGCAAACATTTGTCTATCTGTAAAGGATTTGCTACAAAATGTTTCCCAATTTAGGGTTCCTGGGCATGGGAGTGACATGTTCTATGTTGTGTAATACTTGGTAGCTTGTAATGTCTGTTTGAGTTGTAAGGGTATCTCGCCTTGTCTATAGCAAGAGCCAACCTGCGAATGTTGGATATGCAGCCAGCCGCGGCTTCCTGGAGATCGTGGTCAGAGGACCCAATCATGTCCAGCAGCAGCTGTCACACATGGAGAAGGAGGAAGACAAGGGAAGTAAGAATGAAATCATTACTCTAAACACGTACAGTCAGGCTATGAAAACAATGATACTTTGGACATATTTTTTAAAGTCACAAAAAAAGTTCAAGAAATTCCACTGAGGCAAATGCCTGTATAAATGGAACTTAATCAGATGCAAGAATTTCTTTTTTTAAATGTATTATTACTTAATATTATTTAGCATGCATTAACACAAATCGGACAACTACTCAATTATTGTGAACTATTCAAACAACATCGGTAAAGTTAAAAGCTCCTCTTAACCCTCGTCCAGTCCCATTCATCACACTGGTGATGCTTTGCGATTGGTCCTTTAAGACCATTCTCCCTACACTTACAGTTCATATATGAACACAGAGCAGCTCCTATGATTTTCTTTTATCTTATAGATGCAGAAATTTCTCATGAAATCTTACCTTTTTCATTTTTGGAGCCAAACTAGACCTGTTTCTCTCTCCTTTCTTTGGTCATCTAACTGCTAGGGATTCTGCTTTGAAATTTCTCTTGCATCTTTTGTGGCTTTTCGGCTTCCCAGGACAAGCCAACAGCATCTTGTGCTTAGGCTCTTGGTGCATCCTCTTATATTTAATCTCTCTGCATTCCAGTCCACCCAGTCATGCCACAACCCAATTATATCGTTCCCTTAATAGAGACTTTGATTGACTCCCAATGCCAGCTAACTAGAGCCCAGTCTGCTTACCTGCCCTTAAAGAATTTCTGAGCTCTGGCCTCAGCTTACTTTTCTAGCCATTCATCTTTCTCCTGTTCCATCCTGTGCCCCAAAGTCACAAGGTCATGCTTCCCCTCTTCTTTTGTGTTGATTGATGCCATCCCTCTACCAAAGATGCCCTCCCATCTCCTTCTCTTTCTAAATTTTATCCACCTTTCATGACCCAGTTGACTCATCTACAAAGCCTCCACTGATTTCCGTCAAATGAAATGCCTTTTCTCCCTCATCAGGACTCTCAGAGTCATTTACTCAAATGTCTGTTGCTACACTGGTATTATTCTTTTCCACAGAAATTTGGATGAATGCTTTCTGTCCCTTAAATTATAAACTCAAGAAGAAACTTACAATCCATAGAGTGCCTGATACACAGTAGTTGCCAAATAAATATCAAATAAATGAATTCAAACTTTAAAAAACCTACCAATTATCCTTCTAATAGTTCTCATGAAAGATATAAAATTTAATCTGAATTATATTTTTCATGCAGTAGCGTTTGAGGACAAATGTAGATAATGTCATAGAATAAGGATGTCTTGATAAGCAAGAAATATTGTTAAGAAAAATATTGTGAAACTTCTTAAATATGACAGGCTTAGGATTTTGGCTTTTATTCTGTAAGTAATAAAAGGAAGTTATTTAAGCATTTTAATCAGGAGAGTGGCATGGTCATAATTGTATTTTATTTTTTATTTTTATTTATTTATTTTTTAAATACACTTCATTCTTTTAGAGCAGTTTCAGGTTCACAGCAGAATTGAGCAGAAAATACAGAGAGTTCACACATAGCCCTCCCACCCACACATACATACTTCCCTACCCTCAGCATCCCTCATCAGTGTGGCTTATTTGGTACAATTGACAAACCAACATGGGCACATTATTATCAACCAAAGTCCATAGTTTACATTAGGGGTCACTCTTGATGTTGTACATTCTATGGGTTTTGACAAATGTGTAATAACATGTAGCCACCACTATAGTGTCAAACAATAATTTCATTGCCCTAAAAATCCCTTGTGCTCCATCTATTCATTGCTCCCTCTCTCCCTCCCTCTCCCCAAACCCCTGGAAACTTAAAAGACATATTACTAAATGAAAGAAGCCAGTCTGAAAAGGCTACAAACTGTATGATTCCAACCAAATGACATTCTGGAAAAGGCACAGCTACAGAAACAATAAAAAGATCATGGTTTCCAGGGGTTCTACATTTGTATTTTAAAATGTAACTTTTATGACAACTTAATAGAATATGAACTATGGAGGGCAGACTGATGGGTACTGCAGTACTTCGGGCCAGAGGTGGTAAGAACTGAGTAAAGCAGGAACCAGGAACAGCATGGAAGGAATGACTTCAAGGGATATTTAGGGACTAAACTCTTCAACAAATGTCCCAAGGACAGGTGGTTATCCAAACAGAGGAAACTAGAAGTGGTAATCTCACAGCATACAGAAACAGCCATTCCAGGTAGAATAATGAGTCAGCTCAGAAAGCAAAAATATGAAACATTTAGAAGGTTGTACATGAGAAGACCTTGGTCGGGCTGTAATGAAGGCTGTCTGGCTTCTCAGCCCCTTGGCCTCTTCATTGTTGGTGATCTTCACACACGTTAGCCCCCATTTTCAGGGCTGCTTCTGGGCCCTGGATTAGGGCACCTGATGCTACATTAGAAGCTTAATTCGCACAAGCAAATGGGATGGAGAAATAATCTGGTGTCCAACTGCCCTAGATATGTTGTTCAGGAAACTGGAGGAAAATGGATTGCCAGCTACAGAGAGTTCACCTAAAGCCTGCCTCGCGGGGCCAGCCAGCCTCGCTTCTGCTCTGGTCCCCATCTCTCCTTTGATGTGTTTTGTTGTTGATTTTTCAGATCTGGGAAGGGGTGAAATGGAGCTCTAGCTGTGAGCCCCAACTCTCTGAGTGAGGAATGATACAGCCGCCTTATGCTGTTCAGCTCCTTTCTAGAAAAGGCAGCTCCAAACAGTAGTCAAGGGCGTGGGCTTTGGGTCACAGCTCCTAGGATTTGTGTCCTGATTCTTTCACTGATTGGCTGAGTTACCAAACCTCTTAGTTCTGCCTTCTCACACATTTAACAGGATCACCTATCTCTGAGGGTCATCGTGAGGATGAATGAGACAATACACTCCTTTAAAAAGTACGTGAACATCTATATTTCCACTCTCTTTTTGTCTTTGGGTCTTTGGATACCCGCTCTCCCAGCCCCTCTTGCCATTTTGTCTGACTGTTCCCTGAGTCCTGTATGGACCCAGGTACGCAGTGTGTGAGAGGGAAAACTGGAGAAGCCCCAAGACCCAGGTGTGGAGAGCTTACACCAGAAACGGCAGAGGGTTCCTTGTGGGAGAGAGGAAAACAACAGGTGGGGAAGGAGAGGAGGAAGGAGGAGAGAGGGAAGAACTTCCACCCTGCTTTGAAGGGAGAGTTTGGAGAGGTTGGAGTGGGGGTTGTTTTGGGAGCAGCTTCAGAGAGAGAGACAGCCACACTGAGTGGAACAAAGATAAGAGGTTTTGAAGAGCTTAACTGCATGACTGTGCTCCCCATCTGCAAGAGAATGAAGCAAGGATTACAGTTCCTTTCAGTTGCTCCTTGGTGGCCAGGCTTCTGTGTCTCGGACTGCATGTCCCCGCCACGAGTGGACCATGAGGAGCTTGGCTTCATAAGGATTGTGCATTTGAATCCCATAAACCCAGGGCCCAGGACACAGTGAGTGCTCCATAAATGCTATTCATTATCACGGTGATGACTTCACCAGTCCTGAGGTCTGGTCCTGGCATTTATTCCCTGGAGCCCAGCCCTGGTTAGTTTGGGAGGAATGAGGAAGCAGGGATTTTGACCCCACGGTCAGTCTGTCCCTGTCAGCACTTGCTCCAGGCCCCACCTCATCTCTGGTTGACCTCTGTGGGTACCAACGGCCCAGGCTGCATTTGGCATCAGCCGTTGCCGCCAGCAGCGCCTCGCGTGGCTCCCTTGGAAAGCAGCCCCTCGGCCAGATGCCTGCCCCAGATGGGCCTGTGTCTTGCCCGCACTCTCCCTCAGATCTGGTTGTTGTCCTGCAGTCCCCTCTCCAGCCTTCCAAGAGTCGGATGCCTTTATCCCAAACCCTTGATGCCAGTTACGTAATTTCACATCACATAAACCAATGAACGGTGAGTGTGAAATGTGCTAGGCACGACGTCTGGCATGCTGTTGGCATCCGGTCTTTTGACAGAGAGCCTGTGGCATGTTGGCCGTTCTAAGAGTCGGCCAGAGAGGGCTGCTGGGAAGAGCGTGGGCTGTGCAGTCACGTGCTTTATGTTAGAACATGTTTAATCAGCGCCGGTGCCTTTTATGACTCAACTCCGTCAACAACTTTGTCTGTTACCTAACTTCTAGACCTGAGTGCATTAAAAGGACTACTACTTTTGGGGAATTAATTTTGCCCAAGTTTCCTGCATTGACCACGAGGTTTTCTTCTATGTCCCATATTGGTGGTTAGTGAATGTTTATCCTCAAAACTTGATCAGTGGAGCCCAGCAGTCTAGTATTTTAAATGACTATATAGGCAAGGATGAGAGTTTTAAAAATAGATGAGAGGAGAAAAGTATGGCTTAGAAAGTTACGTGTGGTGGGCAGTGAGAGTTGCTTCCTTAAACATAGCTTCAGTGACTCACTGGCCTCAGGCCACTCGTTACCTAACGTTTATACAACGTGAAATGATTTTATTAGCTACCAAGCTTACTGTGTGCCAGACACTGTGATTTATTCTTTATTGGTTAATTTCAGCCTGCTCTGGCCATTTTCCGTAGCCAGGAACATTCTCAATCAAGGGTACAGAGTTGGAAGTGTAAAATTGTCTGCGTGCTCAAGGAAAATGAATGGCTTGATACTTGCGAGGCACTCCTAAGGACCCTCTGTTGCGGCTGCTCTCTCCGAATTTATTTTTCCTGAACTTTATTTTGCTGTCAATGAATGCTACTCATTGCGTTGCTAATGCACCCGAAGCTGTGGGCTAGTGCTGCTTTACAAACCGAATGAGGATGTGCTGTTTTCCCAAACCATGCTCTGCATATGTCTTAGTTTGGAGTCAGGTTCAGAAATATATGCTTTTATTTTTCTTAATAGCTTCACAAGCAAACTAGGGCACTCAGAGGAATGCTTTAAAATGACTATAAACAACCACACAATGGAAACTTAGTGCAAAATCCTGCATCTGAGGGGCGGCTCACAGAAAGCGAGAATCAGTGTGTGTTCAGATCACACACATGGCAAGGGAAAGTGGTTTGTAATACTTTGCAATAATTGCTTAAAAGAATTACTTTTCTTAGGAAGGCAAGATGCAAACTGGGCACAAGTGATTATGGAATTGGTATGCATTTTTTTCCAGTATATATATCTTTTTGATCTGTACACTTTTTCCAACCATGAAAACATTAAAAACCTTATAAGGAGGAAAAACACCTCAGGTTTACCTTTTTGAAGTATTCGTTCCTTCCAAAAACTCTCCTCTTTTTAATCCTGCCCCTCCCCCAAACACACCCAGAGACCTTAAATTTATTGGGAGTTTCATATACACACTGAAGGAAAACCAGCTCCCTTGTTTTAGAAGTTAATTGCACAGAGCGCTTTAAAACATCATTCAAACACATAACTTTTTACAATGTTGGCGTGAATGAGAACGTGGGGAGGGGCAAGGAGAGTGGACTGTGGGTCAGGCTGGCACGAATAACTTCCTCCAGTGGCAAAGGCTTTGATCACAAGGCACGTGCCCTCAGAATGCAGCTGTGACCCAAGCTTCACACACCCTGGAAGGTGAGATGGAGGTAGCAAGGGACTCGGTGTCTGCATCCAATTTCTACTTTTATATCTAACAGTTCATGACTTTATATAATGTTTCAGTTTTGTGAAAAGTATGTACCAATTTGAGTGATAACAGATTTTCTTGTGGTTTGACTCGACATTGTTTGGGCGAACCCAGACTGGAAATAGGAGTTTTCATTAGAGCCGGAGGAACACTGAAATACCTGCGTGCACACCAAGCTTAGTGGGTTTTCCAGAAAGATCTGGAGGTCCCAGAGCTGATTTGAAGGATCCCTTGTTTCCCAGACATCGAGGTGAGGTTTGCACGACCCAGGAAGAAGCAGTGCCTTCGTGACTGTGTCCACCCTGCACCGTGGCTTCCTGGTTGTCCAGGTTGGCTGGCCTCTGCTGCAGGGAGTCCCAGATGTTTCTCCTCATCCCGACTCTGAGCCTTGGTAATTCATTTCACGTGGCAGCTCCCCAGTGTCGTGGGCCTCAAAACACATCTTGCATTTGCTGGTTAGGGCAAAACCTTTGATTCTGTTTGGTCGGGGAGTGAATCAAGGTCCTTGCCTTCTCCTGGTGTCTGCCTGCCTCTGGGTGACAGGAGTACATGCCACGTGTTCCGAGGTCCACGCCCACAGGGCTTAGGAGGTGGTCTGCTGGTTCCATCTAGTGCCTCACCTGTAGATGTTGTTCACCCCAGAGTAGGTCTGTCCTCTGGTTTTCCTTCCAAGTGTCTTTCCATGAGCCTTCCACTAGGGAGCTTTTGTGCCGAGACACACACAGGAGACTAGAGTGTTGGGTCTGGGGTACCGGGAGGCAGGAATGGGATATTTAACAGAAAGAGCCCTAACAACCTTCTTCTGAAGAGGGCTAGGATCGGAGAATGACTTGGTTACTGGCTGGTCAGGAGCTGCTGGAAGCCCGCTCTGTGCTCCCCCTAGAGGAGAGGAGGCGGCGAGTCTCCGCATGCCCCAGGCAGAAGCTCCCGGTGCCACGTGGAATGGCCTCAAGCTGCTCTTCAGTTTTGATTCCTATCAGATACAAAGACTATCTGTGCAGACGGGGGTCTCCTGGATCAGGATGCTACAGAAATGGCAGGGTAAGTGAGGCTGGATTAAGAGAGATACGTGGATGCTCTCATGGATCCTGGAGTGCAGTGGCTGTGAGCTCACGCTCTGGCTTCAGACAGTCTGGGTTTGTGTCCTGGCTTCTCCTCGCCGTGCATGACCTGGGGTAACTCTCCCTGAGCCGCAGTATTCTTATCAGTAAAATTAGGATTCTCAGCAGTGCCTTTTTAGTAGGATAGATGTGGGGGCTCCATGAAATGATGACTGGAAAGTGCTTGGACTACATGCTTGTAAGTGACCATCTTTGTTACTGCTGTTGTTACCTGGAATTGAAGGTTGTTTGCTGTTGAGTAGAGAGATTAAAATAAAATCGACTGTCCGCTCACCTTCTCTGCTAGAGTTTCAACTGGACTGATCCAAATAACCCATTTTGGTCTAATTATATTGAAAATTAGTATGTTAACAGGAGGCTTGTGGTGTCCTGTTAAGTGAACAAAACGTAAGGCAAAGAAGTAGCACTAAGCCAACTCTGTCCATCAAAATACACGGATCAATTCCTATTGAAATGAGGGTTTCCTCCTGAGCCAGTCTCTAGTCCAGAAGGAGATCAGAGCCCCGTGGATCAACAGAGCCATGAAGTGGAGAATTAAAATGCAGTAAATGCCTTGGAGCTGGATATATTTGCAATGGGAAATAGAAGTTGGATAAATATGGAAGTGGTCAGTGGAATTTTAAATATTCACAGAAAGGTAGGGCTAAACCGTATAAGTTATTAATTTATATTATTGAAAAACAGAGCCCACCCACACCTCCTGTGTTGTTAGAGTAACTGAATAAAACTACCTTCCTCTTGCAAAAAGATTATCCTATAAAGTCATTTGCAAGGTTGATCAGAACTCAGATGCATTTTCAGTCAAGTATTCTTGTTCTTCCTATTGGATTGGAAGATGCTGAAGTAAAAAAACAAAAACTCAGTCTAAGGGAAGGAATGTGGAGAAGACCATAGAGAAGTGAAATAAATTGGTAATATTTTTAATCATTAATGTTCGTCTCTTCCAGCCTGACCTTTACAAGATCTGATCAGAAAAAGATCAGTGTTCAGCCCATAGCTGCTCCCAGAGGAAGGCAAGGATGAGCTGGGAAGAGGTACAATACCTACGTGGTAAGACGGAGGGGAATGTGCGTGGGGAGGCCAGCTGTGGTAATCCCGTGTTTAGTATTATCTGTAATACCTCTGAAAAGGATGCAGTTATATTTTTAAGGTTTTTAAAGTAAGGCCTGGCTCATAGTAACTGCTCCCTAGTTGTTAGCTGTTATTACTCCAATAGAAAACACACTTTAGGCGCCATACACTCATCCTGACCCTGGTAACAAGTGACAGTGACAAAACGTGTCCAGTACTGGCTGGCACGGCGGACCCTCTTGTGAAGGGGTCAGGCTGCTGGGCACTGGAGGCTGAGTCATGTGTGAGGGCGCCTCCCAGAAGGGCAAGAGGCCCTCAGGAGAAGGTCAGTGGGACATGGTCTCTGAGTCCCTGTCAAGTCCTGCTTCTGTCATAGGTTCCAAGAGTCTCTTCTGGAGAAACAGGGGAGCCCCGGGAGACAGGGCTCACAGCACTCGGGGCTTCTGGCGGCTGTCATATGGACCGGGGACTGCAGGTCCTACAGAAGCGTGGAGGAAGGATCAGACTGCACTGCATTTCTGCTTTGGGTTGCACTACGGCTCTCCTCTGGTTCTTGGTAGCTCAGAGAACACTTTCGTGGGGTAAAATGATCTAGAAATTCATCAACATGTGGTGAAGACAAGACCAACTATGAGTCAGAATGTGAACTGAGCTTGTCAATGTTCTATTTGAAGGTTTAAATGTATTAAAAGGGTAATAATATCCTTCAGAGGTTTCTCGGAAAATGTGCAAAGAAAGTCAACCTCTTAAGATTTACATGTCGTCTCTCATTCTTGATTTTACAGTTTGCCTGGGTATAGAATTCTAGGTTGGAAGTAATTTTTGAGAAGTTGGAAGAGTTTTGAAGGCATTACTCCAATTTTTTTTCTTGCTTTCAGTGACTGTTGCAAAGTCCAGAGTGATTCCTGATGCTTGGTTCTGTGCAGGCTCTGTCTCTCCCCCCACCCCCCGCCCCTCCTTCTCTTCTGAAGATTACAGAATCGTATGTGTGTGTGTGTGTGCGCGCGTGCGCGTGTGCACGCACGCTTAGCGTTCTGACGTTTTACAGAGCTGCACGCTGTGCCCAGTTTTACCTGCCGTATGCAGGGTGCTCGATGGGCCCTTCTAGCCCAGCCATCCGTGCACTTCACCGCTGGGAAGTCCTCTTGAATAACCTCACTCCATCTCCTCCTTCCCATGCTCTCAGTTGTCTCCTCTTGGAGCCCGTACTCCACAGCAGCACGGTTCTCTAATGTTTTCTTACCTTTCCTATTTTCACCTCTTTATCTTTTTGCTCTGCTTTCTGAGAGGTGTCTTCAACTTCATTTTCCAACTCTTCTACTGAATTTGTGCATCCTAAATGTTCTTTTTTTAGAGTCCTGCTCTGGATGGATGCAATACATCTTATATCACTCTGAGGATATTAATTTTTTCTTCTTTGTGCTGCACTCTGTTTCTTCCAAGGATTGATTTTTGGTTTTTTGTTTGTTTCTGTCTGTTTCAGTCTCCGTCTTACAGGTTCAAGACAACCTGTAGATAGACATCAGTTACTCATTGGACGATTGGGAATTTTTAACACCTAGATGGGGCTTGTTGACTTTGCGCTTTACTGCAGGATGATCTGAATGGTCTCAGGGCCACTCACAGCTGTGCTCTTTATGAAGATGCCAGACTAAAGGGACTGGAAATGCAGCCCTCACTTATATACCAAGTTATGAACCTGGTCAGGGGCTGGGTCTTCTTGAAAGAAAGGATGCCTTTTTGTTCCCACAAAGGTGTGATCTGCTTTTCAAGTCTGATGTTAGCAAAGCTACATTTGCCCAGAGGGAACGTCTTTTTCCAGTTCACACAACGGCCTCCCAAAGGCCAGCAGAAGCCCTGGGAAGGCTGGCTGAAGGTCTCCCCAGGTCAGTGTCTTGACATCTCTTGTCTTGAGCTGGTCAGATTCTACAAGGAAGAGCTTTTCAAACTCCAGCTAGCAGAGTAAGGGACTGGCTTCCAGAGATTTCTGAGTGAGTAGGGCAGGGAACTCTATTTAATGGAGCTCAATTTCCACCTTCAGTAGAGTAGCCACACCTCATAGTGGCTGCTGTCCTTCAGCCCAGAGAGCTTGTTTTCCCTCTGCAGACAGATGGTGGCCTGGGAAGGGCAGTGACTGTGGAGTAGAGTTGGGGTAGGGGCTCCAGGTTTCAAAGGGAAGAAAAATTAGACTCAGGAGTTTAACCTGCTATCTTACTTGGAATAGTCCATAGGTTTCCTCCAGACTCCAGGAAAAAAACTCTCTTATTATCAACTCTGGATACAGTGCCTGCATTTATCTTGGGTTATCTCCCTTTGGGAAGAGACTGAAAGTCTATGTGGTTGTCTGTGTCCTACTGTTATATCAGTTTTGTGAGAGAATATTTAGAAGTAGATTTTTTGGAGAGAAATTATACACACACACACACACACACAGTCATTCCTCTGCATCCACAGAGGATTGACTTCAGGACCTTCCACAGATACCAAAATCCATGGATGCTCAAGTGCCATAGTTGGCCCCCTGTATCTGCGGTCCCACATCCATGGATTCAACCAACCGTAGATCACGCAGTACTGTGGTATTTATTGAAAAGAATCTGCAAATAAGTGGACCTGCACAGTTCAAACCCATGTTATTCAAGGTCAACTATGTGTGCATGTGTGTGTGTGTGTGTGTGTGTGTGTGTGTGATGAGTATAAGTTGTATATGTGATGTATGTTATAACAAAGAGAATGGAATGAAGTCAACTTCATTGTGACTCCTCAAATTTTAAGTCTCTAGCTGTGACCTGAACTCAGACCATGTGACTGCCTGGTGGACATCTCCACTTGAATATAAAAATAGACATTAAATTTCTCATGGGCAAAGCTGAATTCCTGATCCTCCCATCTGAAACCTGCCTCCTCACAGCCTCCTCATCTCGATTCATGTCAACTCATCTCTCCAGTTGCTTGGGTCGAAAACCTTGGAATATCTTCTTCTCATGGACCTTGTTTAAGACATGAACAAGTCTGTTGGCTCTACCTTCCAAATGTCCCCAGAACCTGACCTCTTCTCATTATCTCCACTGCTGTGATCTGAGCCACTATTATCTCTTGCCTGAACTTAATAATTAGACCAAGATTTCAATATGCACAAAGGTGTGGAGCTGATTTAGAAGGTACAGCCTAAAGAAAACTAAGTCACTCAGATTGACAATTTAGGAGAATCTTTCCTTCTTTTTAAGAAGAAAAATCAGAGGAGAGAAAGGACAAATAAGTGATCCACTGGGAGAATGAGAGCCTAGTTCAGAAATGGAAGTGGGACTTTTTCAGAACCTCCACATGCAATACTTGACTAGGAAGTTGTTGGCATATCTGTGATGTGTATTCCCTCCCATCACTCCAAACCTTTGAATTTTTATTGTTTTGCTCTGTACACAGTGACCTTGTAAGAATGTTCTTGTTTTGTTTGTTGTTTTCTGGGAGTAGAAGGTAGTGGGGAGGATAAGAAAAAGGGGCTGATCCCCAAGCCTAGGCCAGCTTCATGTGAGACAGAAACAACATGCTTCCAAGAGTGAGACAATCCATGAACCGAATCAAAACCTCAGAAGCTGGACAAAGTGTTGAACTTGCTCCAGATGAAACCATGTCACGGCACGGAAAGCAGAGGGGGTCTGAGTAGTGTTTCCTATGTGATAATGGGAGTGGCAGCCCTAGCCAACATCTGAGCTACTGAATATGTTTTTGTAATATAAATAAAATTGTGACTTAAAATGACATTTCATCTCAAAATTAAGACAGAACATTTTGACCCAAACAACGTCACCTCTACCCTTAGACCTTGACCTTCTGAGTTCCATTGATCTTCAACTCTACTGTACGTTAACTAGTCAATGTTTCTAATTGTTACACCTGGGCCTTATTCATACCAGCAGCCATTCCATTTCTGCTGGTAATTGCTTTCTATCAGAAAACCTAACTAAGCAATTCTCCAACGAAGACATACAAATGGCCAAAAGGCACATGAAAAAATTCTCAGTATCGCTAATTATCAGAAAAATGCAAATCAAAACTACAATGAGGTATCACCTCACACCAGTCAGAATGGCCATCATTAAAAAGTCCACAAATGACAAATGCCAGAGAGGGTGTGAAGAAAAGGGAACCCTCCTACAATGTTGCTGGGAATGCAGTTTGGTTCAGTCATTATGGAAAAACAGTATGGAGATTCCCCAAAAGACTAAAAATAGATCTACCCTATGATCCAGCAATCCCACTTCTGGGTATATACCCAGAGGGAACCTTAATTTGAAAAGATATAGGCACGCCAGTGTTCATGGCAGCACTATATTTACAATAGTCAATACATGGAAACAACCTAAATGTTCATCAACAGATGACTGGATAAAGAAGATGTGGTATATTTATATGGTGGAATACTACTCACCATAAAAAAAATAACAAAATAATGCCATTTTCAGCAACATGGATGGACCTGGAGGTTGTCATTCTAAGTGAAGTAAGCCAGAAACAGAAAGAAAAATACCATATGATATCACTTATATGTGGAATCTTTAAAAAAGGACAAACAAACTTATTTATAAACCAGAAACAGACTCACAGACATAGAAAACAAACTTATGGTTACCAGTGGGGGAAGGAGATGGGAAGGGATAAAGTGGGAGTTCAAGATTTGTGGATATTAACTAATATATATAAAATCGATAAACAACAAGTTTATTCTGTATAGCACAGGAAATATATTCAATATCTTGTAATAACTTATGGTGAAAAAGAATATGAAAATGAATATATGTATGTTCATGTATGACTGAAGAGCTGTTCTGTACACCAGAAATTGACACAACATTGTAAACTGACTATACTTCACTGAAAAAAATTATATACACACACACACACACAAACACACACACACACACACACACACACACACACACACACAGAAATTCTAGGTTCTAGAAGTGACAGAATGGGATCAAGAGCACAGGAGGTACTTATCTCTCTTCATGGTCTCCTGCTCTGGACCACATTCTATTGCCCATCATGTCAGGTGCTTTTCTGTCACTGGGTTTAGCTCTCTTTTCTCTACCATTCTCCTATCATACTGATGTTACAGATTGAAATCCTAGATCTCAACCAGGCTTCTGGATGATGCAGACAAATTGGTACAAGAGGATACACATCCATGATGTCTCATTTTAATAGGCTCTGAACTCTGCCTGGCAATCCACATAGGTATCTCTCTCCTCTCCTCAACTTTCTTTTTCTTCAGTAGCTATTTAAAATCTTCTCTACTCTTGTCAAATTACCTAACCCACCACTTCACGTCCCTCCCTCTCAGTATGTGCCTTTGCTCCTACTTGATGGATCACAAAAAGAGAAGTTGTCCAGCTCCCTAACATCAGACTCAGATTTCCACTGCAAGTGTGCCCATCCTTTCCTCCTTGCCACCTGTCATGCACAAGAGCTGTCTCTTCTCCAGGCCAAATTCATCTCCTTGTTCTCAAGCCCTGTGTTCCCCCACCTCCCCACTGCCTCTGAAAGCTTTCTTTGCCATTATCCCCACTGTCTCTGATATCTTCACTGCCTCTCCTCTCTTCCTGCTCTTGTTTAAGCATGCTCAAGTCTTTGATTTCTCAGACCAGAAACCCAACAAAGAAAAGGAAAAACCACCAAAACCTCCTTTACCTCTCCTAGCTCTCATTCTTGCTCCTTCTTCTCAGCACAACTTTTCAAAGAGTGACTTTCACTTGTTGCCTTTCATTTCCTTAATTCCTTTTAAAGGTTATTAGGAATCTCTCTGCTTTGAATCCAGAGGACACTATTGGTTCTTGTCTTTCTTCACTTTTCAATAACATTTGTCCCATTGGTCCAGCCTTTGTGCTTAAAATAACTTCTTCTCTTGACTTCTTTAAAAATAGCACTTTCCTGATTTGTTTAGATTTTTCCCCTTTTAGTACTCTCTATGCTGCTTTTGTGAACTCCTCTTTTGTTGCCCATCATTGTATGACTCAGGATATCATGTTATGTCCTCAAACCTCTAAACACCCTTCCAGACAAATGTCATTCACTCTCATTATTTCATGAACCATGGCTCTCAAATCTGTGTCTTTAAGGCTTCATAAACACACACACATATAGCATTTATATATTTGCATGTGATATCACATATCATATATAATTTATATAATATGTGATATATATAATATATATACACATATGTAAATATTTATAAATCACATCTTTACTTTACGTCTTCCAGGATGTTCAAAGCCAATTTCAAACCACATAAGGCCATTAGCAGATTTTTCAGCCTAAACTTTGCAGGCCAGGAGGGAGTAGCATGATACATTTAAAGTGCTGAAAGGAAAAAACTTCCAACTAAGAATTCTCTACCCAGCAAGGCTATCATTCAGAATTGAAGGAGAGATTAAGAGTTTTCAGATAGCCAAAAGCTAAAGGAGTTCATCACCACTAAACCAGCCTTACAAGAAATGTTAAAGGGACTTCTTTAAGCTGAAAAGAAATGACGCTAATTAATAACAAGAAAACATACCAAAGTAAAAATACTACTAGAAAAGGTAAATATATAGTAAAGGTAATGAATCAAACATTTATAAAGCAAGTATGAAGGTTAAAGACAAAAGTAGTAAATTTAAAACTTCAGTAATTAGTTAGGGCATGCATAAAATAAAAAAATATAAAAGGTGACATAAAACATATAAAGCATGATGGGGAATAAAAATGTAAGTTTCTAAGGATGTGTGCAAATGTAAGTTATCAACTTAAAACAGACTTAACCCATTATATATGTAGGATGTTATATGTGAACCTCACGGTAACCACAAAGCCAACATTTATAGTACATACACAAAAGAAAATGACAAAAGAACCTGAATATAACATTAAAGAAATCCATCAAATCCCAAAGGAAGAGATAAAGAGAAGAAGAAAGGAACAGAGGGAACTACAAAAAAGCCAGATAACAATGAACAAGAAGGCAGTAAGTACATACCTAGCAATAATAACTTTAAATATAAATGGACTAAATGCTCCTATCAAAAGACACAGAGTGCTGAATGGATGAAAATAAAAGGGCCAACTATATATTGTTTATATGAGGCTCACTTCAGAAGTAAGAACACACACACTGAAAGGGAAGGGATGAAGAGATAATCCATGCAACTAGAAATGAAGAAAGGTGGGGTAGTTATACTCATGTCAGATAAAATACACTTTAAAACAAAGACTGTAATAAAAGACAAAGAAAGATGTTACATAATGATGAAGGTGTTAATCCAGCAAGAAAATATAACATTTGTAAATATATATGCCCCCAACATAGGGGGACCAAAACATTTAAAGCAAATATAAATGAGCCTAAAGGAAGAAATAAACAGCAATATGATAATAGTATGGGACACTTTAACACCCAACTTTTGTCAACAAATAGATCATCCAGAGTAAGGAAACATCAGCTGTAAATGACAAATGAAGCCAGATAGATTTAGAAGATACATACAGAACATTCCACCCAAAACCAGCAGAGTATGCAGTCTTCTCAGTGCATATAAAGCATTCTCAAGGATAGATCACATGTTCAGCCAGAAAGCAAGTCTCAAGAAATTCAAGAAGACTGAAATCATATCAAACACTTTTTCTGACCACAATGGCAAGAAATGAGAAATCAATTGCAAGAAGAAAATTAGAAAGACCACAAACATGGAGATTAAATAATTTGCTACTGATCAATCAGTGGGTCCCTGAAGAAATCAAAGGAGAAGTAAAAAAAAAAAAACTACAAATGAAAACAGAAATAAGACATAGCAATTCTATAGGATGCAGCAAAAGCCATTCTAGCAGAAAAGTTCCTAGTGATACAGGCCTAACTCAAGAAATAAGAAAAATCTCAAATAAATAATCCAACTTTATATCTAAAGGATCTAGAGAAAGAAGAACAAATGAAGCCCAAAGTTAGTAGAAGGAGGAAAATCATAAAGATCAGAGGAGAAATAAATGAAATAGAGACTAAAACTACAATAGAAAATATCATCAAGCTAAGACGTGGTTCTTTGAAAAGACAAACAAAATTGACAAACCATTAGCTAGACTCACCAAGAAAACAGAGAAAGGGCTTAAATAAATAAAATCAGAAATGAAAGAGAAGTAGCAACTGATAGCAAAGAAATACAAAGGATCATAAGAGACTACTATGAACAATTTTATATCACATTAGTTGATTATATCAAAATAGAAGAAATGGGTAAATTTCTAGAAACATAGAACTTTCCAAGACTGAATCATGAAGAAGTAGAAAATCTGAATAGATCGATTACTACTGAGGAGGCTGAATCAGTAATCAAAAACTGCCCAAAAAACAAGTCTAGGACCAGATGGCTCACTGGTGAATTCTACCAAACATTCAAAGAAGATTTAATACCAATCCTTCTCAAACTACTCCATGAAGTTGAAAAAGGAAGAAACACTTCCAGACTCATTTTATGAGGCCAGTATTACCCTGATGCCAAAACGAAAGAATACTACAAAAAAGAAAAAAGGCCAATATCCTTGATGAACATAGATGCAAAAATCCCCAACAAAATGTTAGCAAACCAAATCAACAATACATTAAAAGAATTATACACCATGATCAACTGGGATTTATTCCAGGCATACAAGGGTGGTTCAAAATCCATAAATCAGTCAATATGATTAACAAATTACAAAATGAAGGATAAAAAAAATCATCTCAATAGATGCAGGAAAAGCACTTAACAAAATTCACTATCCATGTATGATTTAAAAAACCCTCAACAACATGGATACTGAGGGAAAAACTTCAGCATAAATAAGGGCTTACATGACAAACCCACAGCTAACATCATACTCAATGGTGAAGAGCTCAAAGCTTTTCCTACAAGATCAGGAACAAGACAAGGATACCCACTCTCATTTTCATCATTACAATAAAATTGCTATCTCAGTCATGGCAATTAGGCAAGAAAAGGAATAGGAGGCACCCAAATTTGAAAAGAAGAAGCAAAACTGTCACTATTTGCAGATGACATGATACCATATTTAGAATAAACCCTGAAGAGTCCACCAAAAAAAAAAAAACCTGTTAGAACTAAAAAATACATTCAGTCAAGTTGCCAAATACAAAATCAATATAGAGAAATCTGTTGCATTTCTATACACTAATAATGAACTAATAATGAAAGAGAAATTAAGAAAACAATATCATTTATATTGCATCAAAAGAATAAAATATCCAGGGATAACTTTAACCAAGAAGGTGAAAGGCCTGTATACTGAAAACTATAAGACATTGATGAAAGAAATTGAAGAATAAACAAATAAATGGAAAGATATTCTGTGCTCATGGATTGGAAAAATTAATAGTTAAAATGTCCATATTACATAAAGCAATCTACAGATTTAATTCAATCCATCTCAAAATTCAAATGACACTTTTGATCATAATAGAACAAATAATTCTAAAATCTCTATGGAACCACAAAAGACCCCAAATAGTGAATAGCAGTCTTGAGAAGGAACAACTAAACAGGAGGTATCACACTCCCTGATTTTAAAGTATACTACAAGGCTGTAGTAATCAAAACAGTATGGTTTTGCATAGAAACAGACACACAGATCAGTAGAATAGAATGGAGAACCTAGAAATAAGTCCACACATATATTGGCAATTAATTTACATCAAAAAACCTAAGAACATATACATGGAGAAAAGACAGTCTCTTCTATAAATGGTGCTGAGAAAACTGGACAGCCATAGGCAGAAGAATGAAACTAGACTGTATCATACACCATACACAAAAATTAATTCAAAATGGATTAAAGAGGTGCATTAAACGAGAAACCATAAAATTCCTAGAAGAAAACACAGGCAGTGAGTACTCTGACATTGTTCTTAGTGACTTTTTATGGATCTGACCTTAAAGGCAAGGGAAACGAAAGCAAAAATAACCAAATGGGACTACATCGAACTAAAAAGTTTCTGAACAGTAAAGGAAACTGTCATCAAAATGAAACAGCAGCCTACTGAATGTGAGAAGATATTTGTGAATCATATATCCAGTAAGGGGTTAATATCCAAAGTATATAAAGAACTCATACAACACAAAACCAACCTGATTAAAAAAATGGACACAGGACCTAAATACACATTTTTCAAAGAAGACATACTGATGGCACATGAAAATATGTTCAATATCCCTAATTTTTAGGGAAATACAAATCAAAACCATGATTAGATACCACCTCACACCTGTCAGAATGGCTATCATCAAAAAGACAAGAAATAACAAGTGCTGGTGAGGATGTGGAGAAAAGGGAACCCTCATGCACTGTTAGTGGGAATGTAAATTGGTGCAGCCACTATGGAAAATAGTTTAGAGAGTCCTCAAAAAATTAATAGAACTACTATATGACCCAGCAATTTCACTTCTGGAATTTATCTAAAGAATACAAAATCACTAATTTGAAAAGATATATGCACCCCTATGTTCACTATAGGTTATTTATAATAGCCAAGATATGGTAACAACCTAAGTGTCCATCAATGGATGAATGGATAAAAAAGAAATAGTATTCCACTGTGTTCAGTCATAACAAAGAATGAAATCTTGCCATATGTGACCAACCACATGGATGGACCTAAAAGGTATTATGTTAAGTGAAGTAAGTCAGAGAAAGACTGTATGATTTCACTCACATGTGAAATCTAAAAGAACAAACAAACAAAAACAAAAACAAAACAGGAACCCACAGGTACAGAGAACAGATTGGTGGTTCCTAGAGGGGGACAGGGTTGGTGGGGGCAAAAATGCGTGAAATGGGTCAGTTCCATGGTTATAGATTGCAACTAGACCTTTGGTAGTGATCACTTTGTAGTCTTTACAGATGTTGAATTATAATGTTGCACACCTGAAATTTATGTTATATGCCAATTTTACTTCAATAAAAAATTTTAAAAAGATTGAATATGTAGAAGTTAGCAGAATAGCCAATGTCAGAATTTCCAGCTTCTGGAGAAGACAAAATGGGATCAAGAGTACAGTGGGGAGGAATAGCCTGGAGAAGAAATACTGAAGTACCAGAGAGAAGATGTTTATACTGAATGTAGCTACACATAAATTTATAGGTGTGGGACCCAAGTTGAGATATTTTCTGCCTATAACTTCAATTTCATTTTTAATGTTGAAGGCAAGTTCATATGAGTAATATTCCTACTAAATACAGACATGGGTTTATAACTGATAATTTCACATAGAAATATTTTAAAACAGTAAGAGATATGCACTCTTTATTAGAAACAGTTACCATCCCACTTTTGGGTATATGTCCAGAGAGAACTCTAATTCAAAAAGATACATGCACCCCAGCGTTCATAGAAGCACTATATACAATAGCCAAGACAGGAAGCAACCTAAATGTCCATCGACAGATAACTGGATAAAGAAGTTGTGGTGTATTTATACAATGGAATACTACTCAGCCATAAAAAGAAGAAAACAATGCCATTTGCAGCAATATGGATGGACCTAGAGATCGTCCTCCTAAGTGAAGTAAGCCAGAAAGAGAAAGAAAAATACCGTATGAGATCACTCATATGTGGTATCTAAAAAAAAAGAAAAAGAAAAAGAAAGGACACTATGAACTCATCTACAAAACAGAAACACACTTGCAGACTTAGTAAACAATCTTATGGTTACCTGGGAAGGGTGGTGGGAGGGGATAAATTTGGGAGTTTGAGATTTACAAATGTTAGCCAGTATATATATAAATAGATTTAATAAAAGTTTCTTCTGTGTAGCACAGGGAACTATGCTCAATATCTTGTAATAACCTTTAATGAAAAATATGAAAATGAATATATGTATGTATATGCATGACTGGGACATTGTGCTGTGCACCAGAAATTGACACATTGTAATTGACTGTACTTCAATTTAAATAAAAAGGAAAGAAAACAATTATCTTAATTACATAATGGTGTTTTCCATGGAAGGATTTTGTTTTGGTTTGCAGCTTTGCTCTAGAAAATGCTAAGAATTTATAAAATCTGATGTAAATCTGTAAAATTGAATCTTATCAAGCTAAGGAAAAATTCTAAATTTTAAAATTTAAGAATAAGGCTAAGCCAATAATTACTAAATATGGATATTTTAAAATAGATTAAAAAGTCCACAATATTCCTCAATATTGGAATCAGTCTAAATTCTTAATGTTATCTTGTTTGCATTTACATTTATCTCTAGAAATTGGCACATTATTAGAAAGAATTCAAAATCAAAAACATGTTAATATTTAAAATACTTTATTAGATACAGAATTCATTTCTCTTGGGAGTAAAAATGGAAAGACTTCCAGAAGAGATGAAGCCAAAGAATTGAAAAGGCAAAAAGAAATCCTTTAGTTAAATAAACCACTTTCCCAATATTATTCTGATTTCTTTTTAGCTTTCAAAAGCAGATTAATATGGAAAAATAAAGCACGAGGCTGGAGAAAAGAGCCACAATTTTTCTTCTTCAATGTCAAAGAAATAGCTTTCCCTGCTCCTACTAAATTGGAACTAAGCTCATAAGGTTGAAAATAAATGACTAATTTCTTGGGAAATAATCTTAAGGGAAAGATTCTTTTGGCCCAATAATTGCTTTTCTTAAACTCCAGTTGACTTAACCTCATTCTCAAGTCCTCCTCCATCTTCTGTCCATCATACCTTGTTGGTATCAAGTTCACCTTAAAAGTCAGGCTTGTTGCTTGCTACCCATTTGGGGAATGTTTTCCTTCTCTGGTAGTCTGTGGGCAGGAATAAGTCAAAAGTGATTGTGCTTTCTTCATTTTTCTTTTAAAAATGTATTTCTGATGTCTAAGATCTTTAAAAATGGGACCTTAAATACTACCACAAAATTTCACAAAGTAATGTTTCTACTAACTCTGAAAAAAACCCTAATAACCCTCCAAAACATTTTAATACATAACTAAATATTAATTTTCATCTTCTCTTTTTGCTAAAACTACATAAGATAGTACTTCTTAGTCTCATCCGTATAAGAACCTCAAATTTCAGTGAGAGAAACTGAATGAGTTTTATAACAGGATGATCCTTCTTCCTCTTCTGGCAAAGACCATGTTCATTTGAGAACCCATCTTGCATTGTTTTTCCCAAGTTAGCTGTTCAGAACTGCAGGGTTGGCTCTAAGCAGGATATCTAGGCCAGTGATTAAATAATTTTTTTTTTCAGCAGTGAAATTCTTTTCCTTTCTTTTTTTAAAAAAAATTTGCCAAGTATGAATTGATGTAAGCATTGATATATATCTAATTTCCAGGCTTAAGCATATTCAGAAGCAAAATTTACATAAATTTATCATAAAATACTGAGTAGCAAGAGCAATATAATTTTATTAACCCTGGAGCTATCTTGGAATATCAATAAGAATATTTAGGACTGGAAGCTGATATTGCAAGCTGGACTGATGATATCTACCCCTACCAGGTGCAGATGTGTTTGTTCAGTCATGTGTATTTTCTCTAATTTTAATGAGCAGTGCCCAGAGCTGGAGGAATATTTAACTTACTGTCTAGGTGAACTATATAAGATAATACCTGTATAATTTTTCGAAAACTGTTTGTTTCCACTTAAATGGAAGCATTCCTTAACTGTTCATTGATTCTTAACACTTTTATTATAAATGTAGTTCTCCCAAAAGGATAAATACATTAAACTCTGAAAAGTTCTGATACATTTCTTCCATATCTGAAAAATGGTCATAATAAACCGTATATGATTTAGTGATTTTTTTCCTAAGAAAGTAATTTTACTTTTTAATAGATAAATTCATATACTCTTTCTAAAATTCTAAAAAGACTTAGGAATAGAAGGTCCCAGGAACCTTTGAAAAGTAGAAGAACTCTTTTCCTTTTTTCCCCCAAATAGAACCTTAAATCTTCTATGAAATGCACGTATTCATGAACATACTCTTGTAAGATAAAATAGAACATCAGAAGAGAAAGTAGGGCGTGGGGTTCTAGGACCCTGCCTGTTCCTCCTTGTCCCCATGTGGACCCTCAGGGTACCTTCTCCAATTCCGTGATACACAGAAAACCCCTCGTCCTCATAATCTTTGGCCTCTCACAGCAGGACACCTCCCCTTGCTGCTCAGTCCACACAGACCTTCTCAGTCCACACTTATCCTCCCACAGTTGCCTCAAACCACTGCCTGCACCACGATCCGAAAACTGTCTTCCCCCGAGTTCTGAAAATCTCTGCCAGGTGTTTGGAAACACACAGTTTAAACACATTCTGTTCAGTTTTAAGTGAGTGATAGCCTTGTTTATGTTCCCCGGATTTCAAAATTTGTGTTTTTAGGCTTATGAAATTTCAAATTATATGCCAAAATAATACATTTTAGGCAGCACAAATGAAATAGTTGTATTTAGGAAGGTCTTCGGGGCCCCTCTGAGATGATCCATGTAGAGCATTGTTTCCACGTTGCAGTGACCTGCCTCAGAGTCCTCCTGGGACAACTGTGATGCGTCATGTTCCCGAGCCTGCCCCAGGACCAACACAGAGTTCTGATCAAACACTTTTATAATCCCTTCAACCTTGCTTTAAAGCCAATTTGGATATGAGGTACTACAGTAGCTTGTGTCCATACTCGTTTTGTGTTCATCTAGCTCTCCTCAGTGTTTATCTCACACTCCCGACTAGGTTCTCCATTTAAGTTTGCTTTTCTCTATCACGTTTCTTTGGGTGTGATGAGCACTAGTAGACAGGTCTTTCTTTGCTTGCTATATCAATCAGGAAAAGATGCTTCTGGTTACCTGTGATGTGATGTGGGGAGCACTATGAGGGTGGCACAGTCTAGCCCTCGAGGAGGAGAGAGGGTGAGGAGCGAGGCACGTGGTGGCCAGTGGCCCAGGGGAGGAGGACCCAGGGCAGAGCAGATGGCTGCCCAGCTTTCCGGCTGTTACGTGGCCCCGTGGCCCCACACTCATGGACTAGGTGGGGAGGGTGTCTCCACAGCAAAGCCGAGGCAGGACACAGGCTGACTTTTCTCAGTCCAGCATCCCCCAGCCTCCACCAGAAACGACATCCTGCAAGCGTCCCACCACTATAGATCCAGGAAAGGTGGGGAGGGCGGGTCCCCCTTGAGAAGGTAGCATAGAACAGTAACAGTGACCAACAATTTCAACCAACAGTTAGTGCTTACGACGTATCAGACGCCATCAAAGCGCCTTAGATACACTAATTCATTCAACACTCTCAACAGACCCAGGCTTAAATATTACTACTAATATTTAAGTGTTACAGGTGAAGAAACTGCAGCACAGAGAGATTAAGTCACTTGCCTAAAGTTATACAGCTTAGGAAAGCCAGGATTTGAATGCAAACTCCAGGTCCCATGCTTTTACCCGTCATGAACACTGCCTCCCTTGGCATAAGTGCCCACGGAGAGGGAGCTGGTCTGGCTTGGTCCCTGGACACCCAGCGTGGGCATTCCCTGAGGTGCAGCTGGTCTCCTGGCTCTTGGGCCATCATGCCCATATGCAATGCTGTCAGCTGCCTTCATTTGCAGTGGTTCTACTCAGTGGGGCCTCTTTGTGTCTGCAAACCCTCCCTGTGGGTCCCCTTGGAACGTGTGGCTCCCCTGCAGAGTATATGCAGTCCTGGGGTCCAGGCCCTATCTGTGCTTGATGTTTTAGACATTTGTCTCCACCCATGGTGCGCCATGGCCCCTGCGCCATTTTGGACTTGCAGTCAGGCACACCCAGGGCTTCTCCTGCAGGCAAAACCCTTCCTCTCACCTGTGTATCCTCAGGGGCTAACTGAGTCAACACTATTTTGAAGTTAAGGTGCTCTGCATAATTCAGCTCCAGCCACAAACAAGGCTGAGGAGATTTTTAGAATCACTCCTCTGGTCCTTCCACTCATTTCCATTCATACCCCTTTTTACATGTACTTGATTTATTTTTCTCTGGTACATGATAAAACTTATCAGCTACTCTTTTGCACTCTTTGGGGCACAGTGACCTTGGGTCTCTGTGGTTTAATATTCCTAACAGCTTACTTGCATTCACAGACCGCACTTCATTGTGTACAATGTTGTTCAAATTGTTCCATAAGATTCTCCAAGTACGGACCCTTGAAGAATGTTGCCAAGGAATAGCTGCTTCCTCTCTCCACTCTGTCTCTTGCCCCTTTCCCCTGGTTAGGTTCCCTGAACGTAACAAGCCTTACCTCTTTCCCCATCATATTATTATGCCTCATAAACACACACACACACACAGACACACAGACACACACACACACACACACACACACACACTTTTCTTTTGAACTGCTTTGGTGTAGAACTTTGTCACAAACATCCTAGAAATCTATGTAATGACCAGTTTGCTCCTTTTGGGGCAACCAAGGATCGCAGACTATCTGTGAGCACATTTCATGAATTACCCAAATATACTTAACCAGCAATACTATTTCCCCTCCAACTTTGTTGCTTCACATGTAGGGCAAAATGACTTAATGGTACATTTCAAGAGGACACGTCCACAACGCAGGTCTCACTCTCCATGAGCCCACGGTATGTTAGCACACTTGTGTAGTAAAAGTAAACATCTCTTTTTCAGCCTATCCACTTAGTCTGATATAAGCAGTTGCTGCGAAAATTATCCTAATGAGCATTAGAGGAATAAGTAATAGAAATAATTTTTTAAATTATTTCAGTAAAGTCAGAGGGTGTGAGAAAGAATCAGTGCAAAATGGCTTTTCCAGTTTGGCAGTGGCAGGTGGGATCTATAATGAAATGTTTACCTTAATGCAGCAGACTGGACTTCTCCTTTGCCCAGCCTTGCTTTTTGAAGTTTTTCGTTTACCACAAAATACATAATAAAGGGCAGTTAAATTCACTCTGAACCCCCGGCTACATGACCATGACATATCTGGAGGTGACTGTGAGGTGCATTCCCGAACGTGGTGCAGTGCCTTCTAAATTTACAGCCTGATTTCCTGCTGCCAGTTATGACTGCCAGATGCTTCTGACAGCGCGGCCAGTTTGTGGTGTCCCGAAAAATCATCAGCAATTTGAAAACATTAGCACCCGGCAATAGTCATGCTTTGCCCTGATTGCCTGTATTTATCACCTCACTTTTCCAGGGTACAAACTAAAAAAAAAAAAAAATCAAAGAGAAAAATTAAACTTCTCTAGCAGCAGGGAAAATATAGAGCTGAAAACCAACTGCGTTAGAGGAACTCGGCTCTTTTCTGTAATTGTTCACAAATTAAACAATTTGAGCTTTGGGGCTTTGTGTGGCTACATGGAAGAAAAATATTGCCATACGCATCCCTCCCTCAAATTTTCTTATTTGGTGTTCATATCTGCAGAATATTTTGATATTAGGACTGAAATTCAGGACTGAAAATGGGAAGAGGTTGACTGCTTCATTCAACAGATACTTATGATGAACTGTGCCTGGGAATCAGAAGTGGATGAGACAGGCCTGGCTCCTGCCTTCAGGGGAGCCCACAGTGTCCTGAGACCAACAGCTCGGTCATTACAGCAGAGAAGAGACATACAAGTCTTGGGGGAGCATCGATGGGGGCCGGGGTCAAGTAGACATCCCCGAGGGACAGGAGTGAATCTGAAGCCGCACAGATGGACCTGAACAACACAAGGTGTGGTGTGGGGATCTGGAGGGGTCCCGGGCAGAGGAAGGGCAGTGGGGCTACCTAGTAAGGACTTGCAGGCACAGAGGGGCCAGCAGAGGAGTGGCATCCAGCCCCCCAGCCCCCGCTCTCCCCTTGAACATCCCAGCTCTTTGCCAGAAGCAGCCAGTGCTTGCCAAGCCGTGTCCCGTGAGCATGCTAATTTGAGTCCAGGATAAATGGTTTTCACATAAAGACCCCCAAATCTAGTGGTTTAAACAACCTAGAAGTTTGTCTTCCCTTATGTGATGCTGCAAGTGATCCGGGGCTGGTAGCGCCTCTCTGCCATCTTCAATGTGTCGGCCAGTCTCTGAGCCTGAAGGTGCCCATTGGTCCCCATCCCTCAGGAATAGGGAGGGGACCCGAGGACATGCACGCACCCCCGACGTAGGGCAGGAAACACAAGTCGCATGCATCACTCCTTCCCACTTTCCATTCCTGAGAACTTAGTCATAGCGTCACACCGAGATCCAGGCAAGGCTGGGAAACGTACTTGTGCTGCACTGAGACCATCATCAGAGAGGGGAGGATGGACATTGAGGGACACTCAGCAGTCCCTGCCACAAGGAGGCCGCGGAAAGAGGCAAGATGGTGGCAGAGAGGCGGACAGGACTCAGATCATGCAGGGTCTTGCTCCAAGCAGAGAAGACCATGTTAGTGTTTTTAAAAGTACAGGGGCAGATTTATGAGTATTTGTCACAGCAAAGGCTGGATCCGGGTAGACACAAGCCAAGGTTTCCCAGTGGGTGTCTCATTTAATTGTCACATGTCTTTGTTTACCAATAACCCAACTTCTGCATTCCGAGGCCATCTATCTGAGTCATATGGTCTCTGAAGAAACTGCCTGAGAGCTTACATTTCAAACAGAAAGTTCTTGGTGGATATAGACAGAAACCTGAAACGTTCTGTATCTGTCAGCTTTGTACCGTCAGTGACCCTAGGATGCACTGAGTTTACATGTGATCACAAGTCCCAGCAGACGCACAACCTAAGGTGCGTAGGTGGCCACACCCACACAGCGGTGTCTGTAGACGCGAGCACGGCCTGCATCCTGGCCGGTGTGCAGGAGACCCAAGCCGCTCCCAAGGGTGGCACAGACTGGCCGGCAGCCTCTCCGAGGGGCATCAGATCCCGCCACGGATACAGGGCCCACCCGCAGGAGCAAGGCACAGATTCTGTCCACGCTGGAAACGTGGGGGCTGAGGACGCGGGAGCTGCTGTGTGAGTCTGGGTTCAGCTGGAGGAGCACTTTAGGAAGACACCCGCCTCACACCCGCAGCCTTGACCTGGCAGAATGCTACTCCTGAGGAAAACATGAGCAGCATTCACACGCACCCACTGTCAGGCAGGCTCTTTGCATATATGAGTGTGCACACGAGTTCGCTTTCTGTACATTCATTCTGGTCATTTCACCCTCAAGGAAAATACTGCCATCCTTCTAGAGCTGATGAGGACACTGAGCCCAGGGAAGCTGGGTGACTTGGCAGCTGTACCCACAGCCAGGATTCAAAGCCAGTCTGTGTGGCACCAAACACATGCTCATGTTCCTGCACCCCGTGTTAGTTATTTAGTAAGTAGTTTTCTCCCTCGATTTATGTTTTCTAAATTGGATCAGTGAACTAGCTTTGGGACAGCTGTCTAAATTATACGTATTGTTATTATGTATCTATATGATCTAAAGTAATTTTTTTCCCCCAAACCTACCTAATTTGCATACAAATCACTGGCTATCTACTACAAAGAGTACCTCAGCAAGTTCGCATGTTCTCATGCTTGAAAAATGTCTTGTGTCCTGACGGCTTGTAAGCTGTCTTCATGGTTCACTATCAAGTCATTCTTTTTATGAAGGGTCATTACTTCTTGTGGGATTTCAATGAAGATGAAAAATACAGGTAAGCCATACTGGTGGCTTGGATTTCATTATTAATGATAAGGGTTATCAATTGATTGATGAATAATTAGGTTCTGATTAATAATCATGTATTAATTTAATCGAACGATTATCAGAGCTAAAACTTTTTAATGGTGCTGAAACATGGAAGACTGATTTAATGAAAGTCAGACCTAAGGAGAATAGCTTAGCGAGTCACGACTAAGGCTCAACATAAATGGGGCTCCTTTCTCTTAGCACAGGGCTTTTGAGACTTGTCCATGTTTTGGCACATGTCACTGGTCTGTTCCTCCTTGTTCCTTCCTGTATTCCACTGTATGAGTAAACCTACGGCTGTTTATCCACTCTCTTGTTGAGGGACACTTTGATTGTTTCTATGTTTGGGTGATTATGAATCGTGCTGTTTTAACTATCACAGACAGGTGTTCATGTGTACCTGTGTTTCCGTTTCTCTTGGGTAGATTATCCAGGAGTGGAGGTGCTGGCTCACATGGTAAGTGCACGTGTAACTTTGTGAGAAGCTAGTAGACTCTTTTCCAAGGTGGTTGTATCGGCTTGCGTTCTCATCAGCAGTGTGTGAGGGTTCCAGTTCCTCCACATCTTTGTCAGCACTTGGTGTTGTCAGTCTTTGGCGTTTTAGCCATGCTGATAGGTGTGTGGTGGTTTCTCATGAGGTTTTGATTCCTTTCCCCTGATGGCTGGTGGTGTCGAGCATCTGCATGGGCTTGTTTGCCATCTGTATATCTTTGCTGAAGTGTCTGGATATTTTGTAAATGTTTAATTGAGTTGTTCATCTTCTTTTTATTGAGTTGTAGGAATTCTTTATGTAATTTTAATAATATAAGTCCTTTGTCAGATATGTAAAAAGAAAAAATATATATATATATAATGAGGACTTGCCCCGGTTTTGCAGAAAAAAGTTGGACTCAGTGTTGCTTAAGTCAGGCCCTTGAGTCCCCCTTCCAAGCCCCAAACTGCCCCACTGTGAGGCTTTCCAGGACTTGTACAAGCAAAACTGAGGGCACATTTTGGTGCAAGGAAGGCACATTCTTCCAGATTGATTTCCAGATATATGATAATGTGTTGACAAAAACACATAATTTCGCTTTAAGCGAATCAGCATCCTTGCTGCTCCCCCAGTCATCGTGAGGACACCACATTTCCATCTGCACTGCCCTCTGACCATGCGCCGGCGGCTCTCCCAGACCTGTCTCTGGGTGATCATGCAACACATCTTGGATGAGTGTTTCTGCCCTTCTTTGGCAAAGATGACAGTGTTCAAAGAGGCTTTCATTTTTACATCTCTGCACGCAAATTGGAATGAAAAATATCGGGTCGACATCCTGACAAGTAGTTTCATTGGCAAGTGCCCATCTAAGAAAAAGTACCTTAGACATTTATTTTCACAGAAATTTGATCACATTTCCCCCAATCAGAAAATCACGGTCTAGTGAAAATATTAACATCTGCAGTAGTTCGTGTGCATATTTTAAGTTACTTCTCAGAATAAGCAGAGGTATAAATAATAAGCCCCACGTTGTATAGAGACCCCCTGGAACTGCACGTCAGTTTTCCTTGCTGTAAATGGAGCATTAGGGGTGCTTTTCTGATTTTTTTTTTCCTCCTCTGGCATGCAGACCTTAAACCTGGGTTATAAAGAATGTTAGCTTAAACTTCAGAAATATTTTTCTTAACGTCTACTCACAGGTAAACAAAGACCTAGAGAATGAAGCACTTTTTCCCAAAAGCATATCGCAAACTAGGATATTACAAACAAGTCCTGACTTGTTAACCAGAAGGATAAGCCATTATGTTTGATCGCTCCTGAACCACAGACATCGTTGTTCTGATTCAAATCTGCATACTCTGTAATTAAGTTGATTTTAAACATGTAACTTTTGTTGAGCACCTGTACTTTTAAATTTGTGTCCAAAGACATTTCAAAGGGCAACATCATACACCGTGGCAGTGGGTCAGAAAATACAGAGAACACAGCCCCTGTGAACTGAAGACTTCTGTATTTTTTTTTAATAAAAAAAATACTGATTGATCCTGAAGGAAGTGAAAAAAAGGAGTCTTAGAAGGGAATGTTAATGCATGCATATTTTTGGTACATTAAAGACTCCAACGTGCTAATTCAAGCACTGTTTACTTTTTGTATATAACAGGATTGCTGTCTTCAAGGGAAAAACAGAAGATATTTTCTGAGTGCCAAAAACTACTTATTCATGAAGTCTGAAATACCATTATTATTATTACTATTAATTCTTACGTCTAGCATCTGTGAATAGCTTCTTATACGAGAAAACCATTTTGGGTCAGCTGGAGGCCAAAAGTAATGAGCTGGCCTCCTGCCTTTGTGTATTGAGTCCAGTAGCTGCCAATTAATAGAACTGATTTTTTTTCTTGTTTTTGTTCCTGGGATAAATATCAGAAAATGAAAACAAACAGTTGTTGGTGCTCTTCATAAACCTCCAATGGAAAGAATGTATTTCTCACAAGTTTAAAGACTGACAGCGCCGTGAGTAACCAAACAATTACGAGAAGCCGCCCGGTGTATTTCTGTGGTTTTGCAAAGGGGCCAAGTCGGAAGGAAAAGACATTCCCGGCATTTTCTGAAGCTAGATGAATACAGAGAAGAAATACAGATGAAACATGGAACTGCTCTCCAGAACGCCTGCCAGATTCCTCGACTTTTTGGCAGACTGATTGAATTTGGCAAATGTAGCCAGTAGCAATCTTTTCCATTAAAAGGAGCAGCATATACTTTATTTTACCATACTGTTTGTGCATTTTTGACCCTCCCAAACTGACTCTCTTTTTTTAGAAAGTGATTCTTTCTGCAGAGTTGGCTGCAATTTCCTTTATTTGAAACGGATCATTTATCACCAGAAAAGCTTCAGGGCACAGCTACTGTTGAAGGCTCCAACAGATCTACAGCTCGGCAGGAAAAGTGACTTTTTCTGAGACCAAAAGCTTCTTTAATGTGTGCCAACAGTGTCTTATGCCAATCTATCACCTTGATAGCCAGACCTGTTTAAATTTGATGGGTCCTGGACCATACACTTTAGACAAGATAAGTTACCCAGTGCGTCATTTTCTTTTTGTGTGTGTGATCAGAAAAACTGTAATGCAGCCGATGTTCCTAATTTTGGTAACACGATTAAGTTAAGGAGAAGAACTCTCCAGCCCTGAATCTAAATTTCATGGACTCCAATACTCTTTAACCCTAATTTTTTTTCTCATCCGGCAGTGATTTTATTGTAAACTTACTAGGATGTGTAAGAAACAATCTCTAAAAATATGATGTTCAAGAACAGATATCAAGGCCATGGTTTCTGGCTTCACCCAACTCAGGAAGGGAGGCTCACACCTGAGAGGTCTTAGATGCAACTTGGATGGAAATGACTTTTTGTTTTTACCTTTCATTGGTTTCCACAAAACTAAAGAAAAATTTAAAAATTAGAGCGTTCACCTGTTGCTATGAAGTTTTTGAATGCAACACAATGGGCAGATTTGGGGTTGTTAAAAAGCCAAAAATTCAAGCAGCCTTTGTACAGCTGACAGTGATTTGGGTATATTATTGTTCTGATGTTATTTGCCATCTAGAACACTCTTTCTTAATCATTAAGTAGCAGCTAATTTAAAGTAAGGGAAAAACATTAGCTTGGTATGAGTGCCAGATAAACCCTGTGGTTTCAATTTAAAGTTTGGAGCCAAGAGTGACAGATATAAAAATAAGAATCTATAATGTGCCAAGTTTAAAATCCCAAAATCAACATGTGAATGCTTCACAGGTTTATATGTGCATAAAATGAAGACTGTTTTGCATAGATTTTTAAATGGTGAAGAAGTGTCTTAAACTTAGGTTGACAGTATAATAATTTAATCACAAAGTATTTGACAAAAAAAGAGCCAGAAGTTACTGTTTAAATTTCAGAATGCTAAATCCATACCAGCAGTTGGCAATAGCTAGGTCTGGAATATTTTCAATAAAAATTATAAATAATTACCTCTCACATTTTATAATTTACATCCCTTTAACTCACAAAGCTTGCCTTATGAAAGAGTCCTTTAATAAAAATAAATAATAAACAGAGCTGGCCAAAGCTGTTAGCAGGAATTTATAATTTTAACAAACAAGGCACAACATTTTAAAAGTGTGGGGTGAAGTGGCCTCTGTACATCTTTGAAAGACTTGCAATGATAATGTCATAACAACGGTATATGTAACTCTAAAACACTGCCAATAACAGCATGATAATAAAAGACAGTGAGTGTCAGTTGACCTAACAATTTCTCATGTTGGTTGGTCCAGAACTCTAAATCATGGCTTGTCACATGAGTATGCACCTTTACAAGTATCTTCCCAGCTCACCAGGAATGCTTCTAACTGTCCTTGTCCCTCACCCCCAGCGGCAGCCTTGGGAGCCATTTTTAAGACACCACACTGCTTTCTTGTCCACAGTTGACTGGCCTAAGGATGAGTACTTTTCCCAAACTGGGCCAATCAGATTCCCTTCCCTGAGATGTTTGAATTGAAAGTGAAAATAATATGTGACCTCCCTGGGTGACCGGAGAGTAAACCTCACGGCAACAATGGAGACAAATGTGGAGAAACGGAGCCGAATCTGAGAAAGAATAAAATGAAACAGACATAGAAAGGAGGAGAGAGAGCAGATGAAAGAAAAGATGCTAAAAAAAAAAATGCCAGGGGCCTTTCTCCAACATCTTCTGAGGGCTCTGCTTTCTGGCTCGTGAGATCTGTCCAACGTCCATGTATCCTGTTTGGTGCCTCAGCTTCTTCAAGTTGTTTGTGCTGTTTGCAATTCATCAAATCCTGATGGATCCTGCATTGTATCTGCGGGGCACTGGGCACATCACTGAGACTATTGGACCGAAGCTTCCTCATCTTTAAAATGGGGACAGTAAAGCCTACATCCCAAGGTGACTGTGAATACAGTGAGAGAAGGAATAAAGCACCCAGCCCAGTGGCAAACGCTCGGTAACCGGCTGCTTTTTGAAGAAGAGATTATCCTATAGTATGTATTTTACAAAACACATACAACTATTTATATTAACCAATTATTAGTCTAAGAAAAGCACTGTAGTCTCTTATTATTGAGCCTAATAGTCTAATATTTGCTAACTATTCTTTTAACAGGTAACTCCAAATTATTTGGTGAAATTTAAGATGAGAATGGGCATGCCAGCACTATGATCATGACTATGGCTGTTTCCCTCTTTCTAGCAGGGGAAGATGTTTGTGAATGGATCCCTAGTTCTTCCTATTCCCTTAGTTTCTCATCCAATCTGCAGCGAAGCCCTGTCCGGGCCGCCATGCTCTCATGCACTGACCAGCTCACCAGCGCTAGCGGGCTCTTTGCTTCCACTCTCTGGCCAGCTCCCAGCATGCCTCCAAGAGAGGTCTTCTAGAGCCACAAATGGGAGTCATGTCACTGTTCTCATGACATGTTTTTGATGGCTTCTCAGTACACCAGAATAAAATCCCAATTCTTTCTCTGGCCTGGCAGTCCCCATGCCATGCAGCCCCCATCCAGCTCTCCTGACACATCTGTGTCACTCTCCATCCCCTCTCGCAGCCTCAGCTGCCCTGCTCTTCTCACAGGTCCTCAGAATCTCTACGCACATCCCAGCTTGTGCCCTCTGCACATACTTTCTGTCTGTAAATCCTTCTCTCTTCATTCTGTGTGTCTTGCTGAGCTGCACCTGCTCCAAGATGCTTTCTATGACTTCCTGGTCTAAAGTAGGTTATCCCTCTGTGACTCTCCACGCAGCCCAGTTTGTTTCCTTCATAGCATTCGGCAAACTGGTAATTATTTTGTCCATGTACTTGTTTTCGACAAGATCCTTCTAATAGTGCCTAAAAGGAGTATGAAACTCTTGGTGTTACCCTCTCCTCCTGAATTCTGGGATTGGTGAGAAGAAGGCCAGGTCCTGCCTGTGTGCAGAATCTGTATACCCTACCTTTATTCTATTTCTGTGAAAAAGGAGTACCCTTTCGAAGGGGGAGTCATTTCCTGGACTAGCGCTAAGCATACGTGGTCATTCCTGACTACACTTTTTAAGAGGTTTTGCCTCCAATTAGCAATGCATATTTTCCTCTGATTTCAATAAATTAATAACCAATATATCAGGATGAAGTAGGATGGAATCACCTCTTTTTGCAAATAGTTATCAGTCTTCTACCATTTGAAGCAGTAATTTATTAAGAGGGGAATTCAAATGCATAAGAAATTATCTTTTAAAAGATTCTATAAAAACCTGGCCCATTTCCAGATTAACTTCAGGTAGAAACCAAAAAATAATTTCTCACAGTAAAATCTTTAAATAAATTTAAATGATAAACTGAAAGGGAAAGTCAGATAATTGATTAAAATTCTGAATAAAAATATTTTTCCAAGTTTTACATTTGAACTTCCATCTGGCATGATGTCAGTGGAGTAAAAGTACATAACTTGATTTAACAATTACTAAAATCAATCATATATGTACCCTTTGAGCTAGCATTTCTCCTCAGCATACACCCAATCAGTGCTTATGTCCACCAAAAAATCACGTCAGGAATGCTCACAGAAGCACCAGTTGTAATAGACCCCATTCTAATAGGTCCAGGATTCTAAAAAAAAGTTTCATGTTCAAATTGCCCATTCACAAATTTTTCAGGAGCTGGATAAATACTATATAATTTGTGACCAATGTCTGAAATGATATGTAAAATAACATATTCCCTAGAATAAGCTAGAAATTGGCATGGAAAATAAATTAGGAAACCGTATCTGGAATAAATTAGAAACTGGTGTCATCATTTAACAAAAAATAGGCTGAAGCCACTTGTGGAGTATAAAGTCTTAAAAATAAAATAGAAACAGCCTATCTGCACATGAAAATCCTGAGGGTTAGGAAGAGATTCAGCTGAATGAATAATAATAGTAATTTGTCTCCTTGGAAACAGTTGTGGAGAATGAATACAATTATATACATTTGTAGCAGATAAGCACAATTATAGTGGATGCTGTGGTGTGCTACACAGTTTAACGGAGCGGAAGAGTAACTGGCTGATGGAAAGTGATTTTTTATATTTATGATCACCTGAAAAGTAACTATAAAATTTAGCATCTACACTTAATGAATTAATTAAGCATACACGTAGTATGAACTAGTTCTTCAAATTCCAGGATATTAGGACAAAAGGGTGTCCTCTCCACTATGAAGTCAGCAACGTTAGGGAAAATAAAAGATTACTTTATACTGAGGGTGGAAGACTTAAGGATTTTCTTGGTTAACGGCAGCTTGGAATAAATATATGAAATACCTAAGAAGAACTTAGAAAAGTTACGGTGACCACATGTTCTGATCTCAAATCAGGAATTTTAGCAATTCATATAAAAAGTTTTATAAGGGTATAAAAATTACATCTAAGTCAACTTTGTAGAAAATGTTAAAACTGTATCAAATTTGAATAGCTAATAAAGGCAGTCATGGAAGAAATCGTTCAGAATTGTTTGATTCTTTTTTCTAAGTTTGCGTCAGAGCGTGTGCCTTCCCGAGCTTCTCAACCTTTACTGTGGGTATGAATCATCTGGGGATCTTGTTACAATTCAGGTGCTGATCCAGCAGGGGTGACAGAGGGTCTGAGGTTGTGCATTTCTCACAAGCACCCCTGTGCTGCCCAGGGTCTGGGACCTCACTTTGAATAGCAAGTCCTTAGCCCTCCAGGTGAGGGCAAGGAAGGGCCCCAGACACATCACCTCCTGGCCACAAGCAGTTTTTTCCATCAACAAACATTGCATGTTTTTCTGCTGACAGGAAGAAGGGTCAAGAAGCACTCTTCTAGGGGACAATCTTGCAACATATACTTTGATATCCTTTCAAGAGCAATTAAATTAATTGCATTGGCCAGGGGTTGGCATTCTGGGTCAGATCTTATATTCTTGTTTTCAAAGCTTCCGGCTTTGAAGATAGTATTGTGAAGTAGGTAACACACAAATTCGGTCTTCTTTCAGCTAGAGGAAATTATGTTTTTAGAGGATTAGCAGAAAGTCCTCCTCCTTGTCTTGTCTCTGAGACTGTCTGCACGCCTGCAGGGGGGCTGCAGAGTGGAGCACCACCAATGCCTGCTGGTGCTAACTGCACGCAGACCAGAGCCACACTCTCCCTGCTCAGCATGCCATCACTCACTGGAGCATTCTGAGTGTGCAGTCTTTTTTGGGTGGATTCAGCTTTCTGTGCAGTACAGCCATCATCTCTAGGGTTCTCTAATCTTTTCCTTTGAAGAGGCTGACTTTGGAGCATCAGGGGGTGACAGATGTCAGTGATGGTCTGGCACTCTTGCCATGGAAACTCTGGTGGCTCAGTGGTTCTCAAACTTCTGTGTGCTTCCCCCTCACTTAGGAGCTTGGTTCAAATACAGTTTCCTGGGTTATTACCCATGGAGACTCTGTGTCAGTCGATTTAGGTTATGGCCCAGCAACCTCCGTATTTTTAAACAAGCCCCATATTCCTTCTAGATGGGTGGACTGTGGACCACACTTTGGGAATGCTGCTGTAATGGACCACAGTACATTAATGTGGCCCAGGAATAACTGGGGGGGGGTCCCTAATACCATAATATTGGGTAAGAAGATATGAGAGTTCTGACTCATAAGAAGTCATATGACTTTAAGAAAGGACAGTATTATTCATGATATGCTAAGAGGCCTGAGATTTTTGTCCCAAGTTTCCAGGTTTAACTTCAATTTTCAATTTAATTTCTTTTATTAGGGACTTCCCCTTTTATAATGTCATAATTAATGCTATTTATAGTACCTAGACGTATGCCCCTTGGTGGTGGGAGATGTTTTTAAAAGTAAAAATAATATATATGAAAGGTGATTGTTACAAAGATCTTGGAATTTTGGAATATAGCTCATGTAGACCTAGGAACCTGTTACAGATTAGTGAAAAGGTTCTTTTTTTTTTTTTCCCCATCTACCGGGTCCCAGGCTTCTTTATTTAAGCACAAAGTGATTAGCGATGTGGGGATTAAAATCAAGAGCATCATTGAACTTCACCTTCCCTCCAATCAGTCACCCCAAACGCCCTGCCCCACACCCTTTGTGTTCCCAATTCCTTTCTTAGTGACTGAAGAACTTAATCCCAAAGCCCTGGTACAAAGCCCAGGGTTCTCTCCCTAGCACTCCCCTTCCTCTGCCCTCCACCCCATTCCTGGGAAGGGCAGGCACCTCAGTTTGAATGCATGGGAGAGCCCAGAGTGGTGACAGACACCGAGGGAAAGGCCTCACCCTCAGGGAATGGGACCAGGAAGTACAGTGTGGTGAAGTGAGGGCCCCCGTAGCCCGGGGTACTAAAGTGGGGCCCTGGTGCCAGAGGAAAGGATACTGGTGCCCCTGAGAAAGGCGACCCAGGAGCCTCAAAATCCTCTTGTTGCGAATAGTCACTGCTTGATCGTTTGCCCTTCTGGCGACGGTTGCAGAAGCACACTCGGACCACATCCTTCTCAAGCCCGAGCTGCTGGGCGATGTGGCTGATCTGCTGCAGGGTGGGTTTGGGGCACTGCAGGAGCATGCTCAGCAGGTTGCCTCTCACTCGGTTCTCGATACTCGTTGGCTTTCTCTCCCGGGCCCGCACGAGGGTCTCTGCTTTGCGTACCTCCTGTAGATTCTCGTCGTTGTCGGCTTCCTCCACCCACCTCTGCAGCAAGGGCCGCAGCTTGCACACGTTCTTGAAACTGAGCTGCAGAGCCTCAAAACGGCAGGTGGTCATTTGGCTGAACACTTTCCCAAAGAGAGCCCCTAGGGTGAGCCCCACATCGGCCTGGTGTATCCCAGGGTGATCCTCTTCTGCTTCAGAAGCTTGGCAAATTGTGCCAGGTCTTTCTGAAGAGCTCTGATGTCCTGGGACTCCTCAGGGCTTGGCGCCTGCTTCTCCTTGTCCAGCTTCCCGGCGCCAGCCGGGGCGGCGCAGGGCTCAGGGAGGCCCCCTCAGAGCTGCCCTCCACCCCGGCTCCCACCGTGGCCTCGGGCTGAGGGAGCTCCAGGCCGCCTTGGGGCACCAGCCCCACACCGACCTGAGGTCCACAGTAGGCCATCCCTCCGCAGAAGTCACAGGGTGGGGGTCACGGGGGAAGCCCCCACACCTCGGCCCCCGGCACAACCCCGGCCCGATTCCTGACCCACCGGGAGACCCTTGGAAGCTCAGCCAGGTCCAAGGATCAACCCAGCCTGGCTCTGGCCCTCCTGGCCCATCGCCTCCACTGCCCGGCAGTGGCGAGAAGGCGAAGTCCAAAGCCAGATGTCCTGCCATGGGGAAGGAAGGGGTCCCAAGCTGGGGCCTAGTAAAAAGAGGGCTCTCCAAGGGACTGCTCAACCCCTCTCTCCCTCCCCAATCCCACCCACTAGCCTTGACCTCTCGTGAAAAGGTTTCAATGAAGCCCAAAGCTCATGTATTTGGGAATTTTAGTTTCAATTTTCTTAATTCTAAAAAATGTCAAGTATACACACACACACACACACACACACACACAGCATAAAATACCACTCATATTAACTAAATCAGCCAGTATTAACTAATACATCATTACTTTTGGAAAAAATAGCTACCTATATTAAAGTCTAGGTAAAGATGAGAAATATAATTTTTTTAAAGCACAAAATCATCTGGTTTTATCTTTATATACTATAACTCTTTCTAGTAATAATATTTAATTGGGATACATTAAGAATATGCAAATGCTGCAAGGGCAGCAAGAGAGGCTGGAAACCATGAAGACTCAGGAGAAAAATACAGCATTTGGGACGTAAGTGAGGAGAGAGTGTGAAGGCTGTGACAGGCGAACAGGCACCAGCCCACCGTAAAACAGGCATGTCCGCTGCCACGTCCCACTCCTTTTGTGCCTTCCCACACAGCTGCTCTGCCTCGTAACGCAGTTCCCCGACCACACTTAGTCCTTCACACCAGCCCTGAGCACCGGCGCCCACTCCCAGGACACTGCAGCCTGTCCTCACCGGGCCATTAAGAGAACAGAGTCTGGAGCCAGATTTCTTGAGTCCTTTCCTTAGGACCTGGGTGATCTGGGGCAAGTCACATAACCTCTGTGGGACTCCCTTTCTTGATCTGTAAAATGGAGACGATGGCCGTTCCCATCTCACTGGATAATGGAGAAGATGGAAGGAGAGAATATATGTAAGTGCGCTTTTAGGGAAAACAGAATCAGCACATCGGAAGCTGAATAAATGGAAATGATACTACTTTCCTTACTATTGAGCACCTTTGCTACACTTAAACGCAGCTCCCTTTTTCTCCTTTTCTCACCTTTAGCTTTCAAGAAGGGTTGGGAAATTTATTTTGCTGCAGTTGGGGTGGTGGTGACCTAAGAGGCGAGGTGTATTCATTATAGTGAAGCAGAGCTGGCATGGATGAAAGAGACACCAGTCTATTATCTCAGACCCTCTTAGGCACATGCAATTTCTCCCAAGGGCTCCCCGAATATTTTGGAAGACAAGTGATCACCTCAAGGGGAAAGGCGTGGCCTGGAGCTCTCCAGGGAAAACTCAGACCAAGATAAGTGCTTTAAAAAGTCATTCTGATACCAGATTTTTATCTGCATGTAATTTGTCAGAACACAGAGAATTAAGATTAGCATCCTTAATTCCTCCTGGAGAGGTTATAATTTTGTAAACCTTTCTATCAAAGAAAAGCAAATTGCTAAACAGATAGATGTGAAAAGGAAGGTTCCTATTAGATTTTATAAATAGAACAATTAAAGGGCGGCATGGCCTAGTGCAGTAAGTTTTGATTCTTTTTAAAGCAGCCAAAAGCTTTTTTGAAGCACATCTCATGCCCCATTTCAATATACAAAATGGGAAAATGAGCTGCTGTAATTGAGGTAGGTGACTACTCCCTGCCTGGCCCCCCATCCCAGGGCCTGAGTACCAGGCACTGATCTCCCCTGGGAGAACCCTAAGGGTCTCTGAGACACAGTTTGAAATTCACTCATCTACTGGAAACAGCACAAAACTAGACATCACAGTCATAAATCATGTTACGCCCTGTGTTGACTGTGTGGTTTTAGGGACTTCGCTTACCTGGGCCTTAGTTTCCTCACCTACAAAACATGTGTTTAAAAAGCAGCTAACTCACCTCTACCAACTATCACCTTCCGTGAGTGTGTTATATAAGAGAAAATCTAAAAGGAGAATGAGAGTTCTGCTTCACACCAAGATAGGGCAACAGGGACTGGATTTACCTTCCTGTCTCACGTAATTTGAAAATGGGGGGAAAAAACACAAAAACAAAACCCAGTGGCTTTCCAGTGACTGGACATCAGACAATAAAGCACAGTGATCTCTGACAGAAGGGAAACATAAAGTGGTTAGCCCTGTGGTTGTCTCAGCCTACTGCCTGGAGAACTTACTGCTGAAAGTCTGCTGTCTGGAGAGTTTACAGATTGCAGTGCAGGGAGAGAACCCACACAAAGCTGGGTGTCTCCCTGAGCTGGGAGATAAGAGCTGGGAGTCTGGGGAACCACAAGGACCAGAGTCTTCAGGGAAAATTCCTGGGGAGGAGGGAGTTTAACACACAACTCTGGGGCTCTGTAGCAGGTGTCCCCCAAGTCTTCAGTGCAGTACTCACCATCACCTGTGTGCAAGGAAATGACTTGAGGAAGGAAAAGGGCCACCGGGAAGATCAGATGGACAGTCTCTGAAGTCCACAGCCAGTGAGAAGTAGTGCCCAGTCCCACCCTCAGGGTGGAAGACATCATAATTTATGAGGTGTCAGGTAGAGCAACCAGAAGGCTCTTGCTTCAATAGTGGGGAAGAACTAGCACTTCTCTGGTTTTCCTAACAAAGCATAAAAGCAAGAACTGAATGGATCAACTTGTTTCAGAGTAACATAACTCCATCCCAGAGCAAACCTCAAGAATATTTATAGGAATACAAAAAAAGAAAAAAGAAAAAAGATATCCAACACCCAACACATTAAAATTCACTGTCTGACATCCAGTGACCCATGATAAAAAGAAAAGTCAATCAACTGATAGCAACCCAGAAATGATACTGGACCTGGATTTCATACATACAGGAAGTCAGAAGGAAGACTCAACATGTTATGTAGAGACATGAGTGATACACAGAAAGACCCAAATTGAATTTTGAGAGGGGAAAATTATAGTATCAGAAATGTAAGACACATTGGATGGAAATAAATACAAATTAAACATTGCAAAAGAAAAAGATTACCGAACTTAAGGACACAGAAATAGAAATATCCCAAATTAAAACACAGAGAAGGAAAAAAGAATAAAAAAATTAACAGCACCTTAGGGAGCAGTGGTAAATTTCAAGTAGCCAAATACAGGTGAAATGGAGTTTCCAGAGGACAGTAGAAAGAGAATGTGAGAAGGAACGTGAAGAAATAAAGCCTTGAAAATTTCCAAATTTGATGGCGCCTATAAGCCCACAGATCCAAGAAGCTCAACAAACTTCAAGCACAAGAAACATGAAGAAAACAACAGCAAGACACATTATAATCAACTTGCTCAAAATCAGTGAACATAATAAAATTTAGAAGTCAGAGAAAAAAGACATACGACATACAGATGAACCAACAGAAGGAAGATAGCAGATTTCTTCTCAGAAACAACGGAAGTGAGAATAAAATGGAGCAACATGTTTAAAGTTCGGAAAGGAAAAAAAGTCAGTGTGAAATTCTACACCTAGCAAAATATCTTTCAAAAACAAAGACAAAATAAAGTGTTTTTTAGACATACAAAAGCTGACAGAATTTATCATCAACAGAACGTACTACAAGAAATGCTAAAAGTCCTTTGGGCAGAAAGAACATAACACCAGATGAAAACCTGCACTACAGAAAGGAATAAATAGTACTTTTTCCTGTTGATTTAAATCTCTGTCGAAGGTAATTATTAACAGCCCAAAACAAAAGCAATGTATTGTGCATTTTGTATTATATGTAGGTGTCAAGTGCACGGCAACAGTAGCACAAAAGCTGGGAGGACAGAAATGGAAGTATGTTGTATGATTCTCAAACTATATGTTTGTATGTATACTGTAACTTGAAGGTACACTACTGTGCTGAATTAAATGTGTATACTGTAAAGTCTAAACCAATCAATAAAGTAACAGCAATGAATCACAACTATAATAAGGTAACAAACAGACTAAACTAGAATAATAAAAAAAATTAATTAACCCAAGAGAAGACAGAAAATGAAAAGAAAGAGTAGATGGGAAAAATAGAAAGCAAGTAAGATGATATGTTTAAAGCCAATCATGTCAATAGCACATTAAACATAAATAGCTTAAAACCCCCCACAATTCCCCCCAAAAGGTAGAGACTGTGATTTGAATAAAAAAGCAAGCCTCAACCATATGCTGCCTGTAAGTAGCCACTTTAAATAAAGATACACAAATAGGTAAGTGGATAGAAAAAGCTAAAGAATTTAGCATGCTAATACTAACCTAAAAAAAAAAAAGCAGTAGTATTTATATTAGTAGCAGAAAAGGTGTATTTCAAAACAAAGAATATGACCAGGGATAAAAATCATTTCATAGTGATAAAGGAGTCATTAAGAGGACATACGATTCCTAAATATTTATGTACCTAATAAGAGAGCTTAGAAATACACAAAGGAAAAAAAAACTGATAGAACTGCAAGGAGAAATTGGCAAATCCACAATAATTGATAGAACAAACCATCATAAAATCAGTAAAGATGGAGAATACTTGAACAATAATATTAACCAACTTGACCTTATTAAATTTTATAGGGCACTTTACCCCAACCACATTAGAATATTCATTTTTTTCAAGTGTACTTGGAACACTAACAAGATAAACCATATTCTGGGCCATAGAACAAGTCTCAAATGTTTTAAAAATATTCAAGTAATACAATGTGTATTCTCTGACTACAGTGGAATTCAATTATAAATCAGTAACAGAAAGGCCACTGGAAAATCCTCAAATATTTGGAAACTAAATATCACACATCTAATAATCCATGGGTCAAAGAGGAATCAAAAGGGAAATTAGAATGTATTTTTAACTGAATAAAAATGAAAACAACTTTTTAAAATTTCTGGGATGCAGTATTAGAGGAGAATTTGTACAACTAAGCATATTTACTAGAAAATAATAAAGATGTCCAAATCAGTTACCTTAGTTTCCACTTTAAGAAACTAGACAAGAGAAATGAAACCCCAAAGTAATTAAAAGATAGGAGATAATAAATATCACAAAGAAAATCAATGAAATAAAATCGGTTGTTTGAGAAGATCAGTAAAATTGATAGAGGTCTAGCCAGATCAGGATAGAAAAGAAGACAAAAATTACCAATATCAGGAGAGAAAAAGATACCATAACTACAGATTCTATGTCTATTAAAAGGATAAGGAGGTGGGAGGTTATAGCTCAAGTGGTAGAGCTGCATACTTAGCATGCAGGAGGTCCTGGGTTCAGTCCTCAGTACATCCTCCAAAAATAAATAAATAAACCTAATTACCCACCCCCCAAATGTTAAAAGGATAAGGGAATATTTTAAACAACTTTAGAACAATACATTCACAATTTAGATGAAATGAACTAATTCTTGAAAGACACAAGATATGAGTTCACTCAAGAAGAAATCAATAACCTGAACAGCCCTATGTTGATTAAAGAAATTGGATTTGTAATTTTAAAACTTACAAAAATGAAAACTTTAGGTCCAGATGACTTCACTTGTGAATTCTACCAGACATTAAGGAAGAAATAATACCAGGGCTATAAAACCCTTCAGGAAAATTGAATAGGAAGGAATATTTCCCAAATTACTCCTTGGAGGCAGCATTACCCTGATAGCAAAACAGAGAAAGACATGATAAGAAAATAATACTGTAAGAATGAATATAGAGTCAAAACTCTAAGCAACATTTCAGCAAATTAAGTTCAACAATGTATGAAAAGGGTAAGACATCATGACAGAGTGGGTTTGTCTCAAGAATGCTGAGTTGGTTTAACATTTGAAAACTAATGTAATTCTCCATAACAACAAACTAAAAAAGAAAAACCATAAGATGACATCAATAGATATAGAAAAAGCAGTTGACAAAACCAGCATCTGTTCTTGATAAAAAATTCTCATCAAAGAAGTAACAGAAGAGAACTTCCCTAACCTGATAAAGGTTATCCAAGAAAGACCTACAGCTAGCATTAAACCTAATGGTGAAAGACTGAGTGCATTATCCCAAGACAAAGAATCAGACTAAGACCTCTGCTCTTGCGGCTTCTCTCCAACACTGTACAGAGTTTCTGGCCAATGAAAACAGGCAAGGCATCCAGGTTGGAAAGAAGGTAAAGTCTTTATCTGTAGATGACATGACTGTTTATGTGAGAAGTTGGCAAGCCACAATCTGTTTTTGTATGGCTTACAGAATGAAGAATGGCTTCTGCATTTTTGTATGGTTTTAAGTAATAATAACAACAACAACTACTACATCCTACAGCAACAATAAAAGAAAGAAGGACCTCAGCAGAGACTATATGCCATCCATAAAGCCTAAATATTTAGCATCTGGCCCTTTAGAGAAAAAGTGTGGCTACCCTTGGACTATGTAGAAAATCTGACGGGATCTCCAAAAACCTACTAGAATAAATAAATGAGCTTAACAAGGATGCAGGATTTAAGATTAATACACAGAATCAATCATATTTCTATAGAATAGCCATAAACAATCAGAAATCAAAATTTTAAAAGTACTATTTACTGTAGCATTAAAAAACATTGATTACATAGGGCTAAATCTGACAAAAGTTGTGGAAAACCCATGTGATAAGCGCTACAGACTGTAGCTGAGGGATACAAAATATCTAATTAAATGGAAAGATAGTCCCTTTTATGGGTCAGAAGACTCAATATTGTCAGAATATCAATTTTCTCCAAAAAGATCTATAGACCTCATGCCATTCCAGTCAAAATCTCAGGAGGTATTTCCTGTAGAAAATGACAAACTGATTTTAAAGTTCATATGGAAATGTAAAAGAACCAGAATAGCCAGAACAACTCTTAAAAGACAGTAAGGTAGGGAGACTTATACTACCTAACTTTAAGGCTTATTAAAGCTACACTAATTAAGACAGTGTGGTACTGGAATCAATATAGACAGATAGAATAAGGGAACAAAATAGATATGTATTCATTGATTTTTTTCCCCAAAATTGCAAAAGACATTCACTGGAGAAAGGGCAGTCTTTTCAATAAATGACACCCTTATGATCCCCCCAAAATGAACTTCAGTTCATGCCTAGCATCATAAACAGATTTACTCAAAAAGGATCATAGACTCAAATGTAAAACCAAAAGCATAAAACTTCCAAGAGAAAACATGGAAAATCCTTGTGACCATGTGACCCTGTGATCAGATATAACATCAAAAGCACAATCCATTTTTAAAAAAGATTAATTGGATTTCATCAAAGGTTAAGAACATCTACTGCTTAAAAGGCACAGCTAAGAGAATTAAAAAGACTAGCTCCAAACTGGGAGAAAATATTTGCAACTTACACACATGGTGAAGGACTTGTATCGAGAATACATACAGTACTCTCAACGCTCAATAAAAAGGAAACAAACAACTAAATTGAAAAATGGTCAAAAAACTTGAACGCTTTACCAAACACATTATGGAGCTAGAATATAAACACATTAAAAGATGTTCCACATTGTTAGTCATTAGGAGAATTGAAATTGAAGTCATGAGATACCATTTCACACTGATTAGACTAAGTCTCATATAAAATAATGTCTAAAATAAAAAGACTTGACTATACCAAGTGCTGGTGGGGCTGCCCCTGTACACTGCTGGCAGGAATGTAAAATGGAACCACTACTTTAGAAAACAGATTTCGCAATTTATTCAGAAGTTAAACATACCTGTATCGTATGATCCAGCCATCACTCCTAGGTATTTACCCAAGAGGAATGAAAGCACATGCCCACACAAGACTTGTACACGAATACTCATAGCAACTTTATTTGTAATAACCCAAAATTGGAAATAATTCAAAACTCCATTAAAAGTGAAAGGATACATAAACTGTGGTATATCTATTCAATGGAATACTACTCAGGAATAAAAGAATGAACTATTGATACCTGTAAGAGCAGAGATGAATATGAAAATAATTAAGCTGAGCAAAAGAAGCCAAAAAACTGCATACTGTGTAACCCCATTTATGTTAAGTTCTAGAAAATGCTAATCTATAAAAACTAATCTGTACTGATAGAAAGCAGATCAGTGTTTGCCCCAGGACAGAGACAGGCAGGAGAGAGGGTTTACAATGGGGCAGCAGGAAACTTTGGGGGGATCACTTTCTTGATCTGATAATGATTCTGTTTGTGTGTGTGTGTATAGTATACACATATATATGTCAAAACTTACCAAATTGTATACTTTAATTATGTGCATGTGTATGTCAACTATACTTTAATAGAGCTATTACATTTTTAAGTTAAAAAATAAAAATGAAATAAGGAAAACATGTGACATGTATAATATTAAACATGATAACCTAAATTCTAACTTATTGGAACCCTTAAGTAATCATAAATTTCTTTCTAACTTTAAAGGAAAAGTGCAAGTACCATAATAAGAAAAAAGTCAATGGGAAACAAGTCTTTCCATGGCTCTCTATGTGGTATTATATTCACTGACACATAGAAGTCCTACTAAGTAATTTAACTGCATATCGTCAAACAGGCTATTCTCAGCACTCCAGGGAATATCTGAAATGTGAGGAAAGTACTCAACCATAAGGTTATGTAAAGAGTTTTAATTAACAGAAATTATTATAGTTCAATCAAACATGAAGTACACAGACTTATGGACAGTGAGACTGCCTGGGGGAATCTTGGTACCTAAAGCCCACTTACTTGACTCAAAAGCATTAGTGGTGTTTTTCTTTCCCTGCGCCAGGCTTCAAAAACCAAGGGGTGTGTTAGCTTCTGGGTTCATCTTCTGTCACTGTGGGATGCCACTAGGTGTGCCAAGTCTGGGAACAGCCAAGGGGACTCTCTTAGCTCTCCCTAGATTGCCTCCTCTCCCCTCCCTCTGCCACCGCTGGGACTGCTCCAGGTCGTATTGTAGGCAATCTCTTCAATTTCCTGCCTTCCAGAAAGTTGTAGGTAGTTTCTATCTGCCGGCTATAGACGTGTGCAAAAACAAACCGAATGTCACCACGGGGAAGGGAGCTCCGTGTCTCTCACGGTCACACCGTCTCTCTATTTGATCACTTTTCTGTCTTAGGAAAGGGCTTGTCTTGCTCAGTGTTCCTGCACTCCTTCCCCTCTTTCTGTCACTTTCCTCAGTTACAGTTTTGTTGTCATTGACAAATAACTTCGCTGTATCTCCTAGACTTCTCATGGTTTCAATATTGTTGCCAACACTTCTGCTTCCACATTCAGGAGGTTTTGTAATGATACAAGACCCTGGGCTGATACTCAGGGAAGGAGGTCTGTGTGAAATCATAAAGAGAAAAAGGACTGAATCATTCCTATCCCATGGTACTCATCAGAGCAGGGCATTTATCAGATGTTCCCAGAGAGGAGATTCCTACCTGGAGAGGCTCTACCACAAGGATTATTTTCCATCAGAACTGAATCAGGAAGTCCTTGTTGACTGCTTAGCAGCGTTGAAACACAAACCCTCGGAAACCTGTTCTTCCTTTGGCTTCTCGAACTCCTCCTGGTTAACCTGCTGATTCCTGACTTTGCTTTGACAGGTCTTTTTCCTGCTTCACATGCTCTGTGAGTGAAAATGTAGACATTTCCCAGGCTTCTCTAAACTCTCTGCCAAAAGCATCTCTACCCTCGTTCATGGCTTAATACCTCTCCACTAATACTTCCCGAACCTTCCCCTCTCTTCTGTCTCCAGACTTGTGCTGTCCAATAAGAAAACCACTAACCACCTACTGAGAACTTGAAATGTGGCCAGTCCAAATTGAGATGTATCTTAAGTGTAAAAACACACACCAGAGTTTGAAGATTTAGTACCCCCAAAAAGATAATGTAAAATATTAGTATTGTGTATTGGTTATATGTTGAAATAATAATATCATGGATATACTGGGTTAAAGAAAATATATTACTGAAATTAATTTTACCTGTTTCTTTTTTATCTTTTCTTATACTGGAGGGACTAGAAAATGTAATATTAAGTATGTGGCTTGAATTACATTTCTACTGGACAGCACTGCTCTAGACCTAAAATTCAAACTGTATAAATGGAACACGTTAGAAACAGAACTCAGTCTATTCCAGACCCTCAGGCCTGCCGCTTCCCTGTTGCTGTAGGATAAATGTCAGTTGGCATGACACAGATGCATAAAGTCAGCTGCTACTGTTGAGGAAATTGTACAACGAAAGAGCTAACTCTAGAATAAATTACATATAAACAGGGTGACAGGATGCCTCTGGTAATTGTCAAAGAGCCTGTCCACATTGCTCATGGGCAGCTGCTGCAGGAATGTTTGCAGGACTCAGAAATAACACTGTGCAGTCCCTCAGTATCCGAGGGGGACTGATTCCAGGACTCCTACCGATACGAAAATCCATGCATGTTCAAGTCCCTTATATAAAATGATGAAGTATTTATACATAACCTACGTACATCATCCTATGTACTTTATTTTTTAATGTTTTTATTGAGGTATAGTTGATTGACAATATTATGTTAGTTTCAGGTGTGCAACATAGTGATTCACAATTTTTAAAGATTATACTCCATTATAGCTATAATAAAATATTGGCTATATTCCCTGTGTTGTACAATATATCCTTGTAACTTATTTATTTTATACATAATAGTTGGTACCTGTTAAACCCCTACCCATTCCCTGCCCCTCCCCCTTCTCTTTCCCCATGGTAACCACTAGTTTATTCTCTGTATCTGTGTCTGCTTCTTTTTTTGTTACTAGTTTGTTTTATTTTTTAGATTCTACATATAAGTGATAACATACAGTATTGTCTTTCTCTGTCTGACTAATTTCACTAAGCATAATACCTCCTAGTCTATCCACATTGTTGTAAGTGGCAAAATTTCATTCTTTTTTATGGCTGAGTAGTATTCCATTCTACGTAAATACCATATCTTCTTTATCCATTCATCTGCTGATGGACATTTCAGTTGCTTCCAAATCTTGGCAGTTATAAATAATGCTGCTATGAACATTGAAGTGCATGTATCTTTTCAAATTAGTGGTTTTGTTTATTTTTTGGATGTATGGCCAGGAGTGGAATTGCTGGGTCATATGGTAGTTCTATTTTTAGTTTTTTGAGGAATATCCATACTGTTTTCCATAGTGGCTACACCAATTTATATTACCACCAATAGTGTACAAGGGTTTCCTTTTTCTCCACATCCTTGCCAACATTTGTTATTTGTTGTCTTTTTGATTCTTACTTGGACAGGTGTGAGGTGATATCTCATTGTAATTTTGATTTGCATTTCTCTGGTGATTAGTGATGTTGAGCATCTTTTCATTTGCCTACTGGCCATCTGTATGTCTTTAAGTCATCTCTAGATTATTAATAATACCTAATACAACATAAATGCTATGTAAATGGTTGTAAACACAGTGTAAATGATATGTAAATAGTTGCCAGCACACGTGGCAAATTCTAGCTTTGTCTTTTGGAACTTCCTGGAATTTTTTCTGAATATTTTTGATCTATGATTGGTTGACTCTGTGGATGTGGAACCCACAAATACAAAGGGCCAACAGTAAGCATTTGACTAGCAAGGTGGTGTAGCAATTAGGGACAAAAACAGCCAAGGATTTGCCAAAATAGTGGATAAAGTTCATATGCATTTGAAGTCAGACATGTTAGCTACCCGGGTGACACATTCACTGTAGGGACTTTTGCCACCCTGATGTGCCATGTGTTTTCTTGCATTGTCTTGGCTAATGGAATCTTCCTTTTCACCTAGTCTGAGACCTGGCATTATTTTTGACTCGATCCTTTCCTTTCTTCCCCACGTCCAAGCAACTACCAGACCCTGCTGATTCTGCCGACACCTAGGACACCACAGCCACATTTTCTTCCTCAGTCAAGAAAACCAAAGAAGAGAGACACAGGTCCTTATGCTTCCCCCACAGCCTCACAAGGGAGAGCCCACCAGAAGGCCAGCCTCTGTATCATGATGGAGTGGCCTGTAATAAACTTGTAAAATACCATTCTTTACAGGTAGAAATGCCAGGTAGCTGGAAACGCAGGTGGGCGGGACAGAGATGCTCTCAAGATACCTTAGGATGATCTAGGAAAGGGTCTCAAGGGCAAGAAAATCAACTTTCCTTCTTTCTTTTTCTCTTTCCTGTCCCCTCGCTCTAATCATTTTTATTGCTTTCTTTTTCTGATATATATAAGCCGTGTAGGTGGGTGAACACAGGGTTAACAGTCTTCATAGCAAAATACAAGTCATAAATGATTTTGGATTCCCTGTTGACTTACATTAGGAGAAATAATTTAGAGTTACACATCCACCTGGCATGTGCGTCAAGTGAACAATAACGTGTGAACCTTACTACCTTTGAAAACTTTCTGAGGAGTCCAGAATTTCTCTCCTCAAAGTAACTGGCAATTTTCTAAGAACGTTCTATGTCAGACCCTTTACCAAGCTACTTAATTTTCATAGCTTCATTAAAAAAGAAACAAAAGTCTTTAGGTTGTGCATGTTAGATTGCCCCTGTTCAATAACAGAATGTAAAATTTTAAATTAGAAACATCTTCTCTTTTGAAGTGTGAACATAATCACATAGGAGTGATGGCATTTTTTAGCATTCTTCAGCAACTGGAAGTTAACATTCCAGTACATTTTTTATAATTAACTTAAAAAAAATAGTGCTTATTTTAAAGCATGCTTTTTATGCCAGCTTTTTGCTTGAAGAAACTCATTTGGCCTAACTTATGTGCTGTAAAAATGGATTTATAATGGAAAGGTTGACACATTTAAATGTAAATTGGGTTTAATTTCAGAAAAATTAACATCTTATTCTTCAGCTGTAATAGATTTAAAGGATAAGTTAAAATAATCACCTCAAAAAATTACCAATTGGCATTTTAGGAGTCTTATTCCTCCTAAGATGTTTCATATTCAGCATATATTAAGTTGGATGGGATATGATTAACTGGCACTTTTATTAACTTTTGTCTGAAAGATAGAGCTCACTTTGGGCCTACATTTCAAAGTGTAAATGTATCAGGTTGTCATAGGCTCCAAATTGAGATAATAGACAGTAAAACTATATTGTGCAAGGAAACAAGCCATAGAAAAGAACTAGAATTTTAAATCAATTTTTCCTAATACATGTAAGCTGTTCACGTACTGCTGATTTTTTATATTGATCACCATCAAAATATTCCATTCAGAAGCTCTTGGTTGTTTTCAGTGTATAGATACATCAAAGTCTATGTGCAGAAACTTCCCTACCTGGATATTATATTAGTTAAAGGCAAAGAAAGTTTGATGTGCAGATTTTTTTTTTTTTTTGGAAGAAACATGTTCTTCGAATTGGTTCTTTGCTTATGGCCACGACTGGCCTGACTGTCTAGTTGCTGTTTGTCAGCTTCTTTGCTGTTCAGTTGGTGCCTATATTTTAATATTTAAGTGCTAGGTAAATAAAATAATAAACAGAATTTTGAATACCGCTGATTGTTCATGCACTATACATTTTCTTTCATCAAATTCAACTTATGGAGCAGCCACTTATTTAATTGGGCACATTATACATTCTTTGATTTAGAAAACATCTATCTCCATGCACCTTTTCTGCAGCATTAACCATGAGAACAGCAACATATAGCTCATCTGCAGCTGTGACCCCACAAGGGGGCAGTTTTGTGTGTTCAAAAACCCCATTTAGTAAAACCTTAATATTACTTGCATGTCTTTCAAAACAACAACAAAAACAACAACAACAACATTGACCCCACTTGGACTAAACCACAGAGCTCATCAACTTACCTTCACTGCGCCGTTCTCATGCATGGTGATGCAGTTATCAGCATCTTCTGAGAGCTGGTACAAGGCTTGGGCCGTCGCTCTGTGCACGTTGGCGTCATTTGATTTCAGGTAACGCACTAATAGACCCACTGCCCTGTGCTCACCGAAGGCCTCTCTGTTCCTGCCCCACATACAGCAGCGGGAGATAGCTTCTGCTAGATGTTGCCTCAGTTTGTCATCAGTCTGCACAAAGAAAATGAACTGTGGTATGCGCATCATAACAACCCCGTGAGATCATATTTATGCTCTAGAGGTTTATCACCCACTGGCTATTCAGGTGGTGTCTTGATGGGAAGTCGTATTTGGGTGGGTCACCAATGGATCAGGGTTCAATCCTGCGTTTTCTTTTTATGAACTGAGTGTAGTGTGTGCACCCACACGTGGTCAGGTGTCTGACATGAGTTATTTGCCTCCTTTTGAGTAAGTCTACTCACAACACAGAATGACAGATGAGCAAGTGGTTTAGTAATAAAAGTAACTGAGTAATATTGGACATTCTTAAGGGAGCCTGTCGGTTGACTGGGATAAGAGGCTTCATTCTACTTCTTCACTCTAGGAACACTTCTACATCAGCAATTCCCTTGGTTCCCCAGAGGGAGAAAACAGTGCAGTGAACAAAGACAGGTTCTGAGTCTGCCGTTTTCCTTTCTGTGCTCTTTATGCCGACTGTATCCTTCTTTTTGTATATAATGACCTCCTATAAGAATAACTGAATGATGTAATAGTTTTCTGTTTATTAATCATACCGATCTCTTGATTCAGGCCATACCTTGGTGTCCTTAACCGAATCTGGCAGATACTCTTAGGAACTTAGTATTAGACTGGCCCTAAAAAGTGTTCTAGACCAAGCAGACATCTAATGATTGAATTTCTGCTCTGTGACTTTTCTGCCAAGTGGTAGTCCAAGATATGCTCAAATATGCTCTGGTCTTGGTGAAGTCATTATCTCTCAAGGCTGCTTGTTCTATCTGGCACAGCTCTGGATAAACAATACAGTGATTGCCAAAGTCTTCCAGCTCAAGAATGCCATCAACCCACACTTGCTGAGCTAGGGCAGGCTCACTTAACTTCTAAAGTTGGCGTGAACAATTGTCTTTCGGCTCATGGCAATGATGATGGCGATGAAGATGAGAGCGAACACGTCCACAGTAACACTTAACATTTGCCACCGCTTTACTTGCCAGCGATAAACGTAAAATAGCCTCTATTTTACAAGGATCTTGCATATTAACGTTTTACAGTTTAAAATACACTTTCACGTTATTAGTCTCACAGAAATTAAATGAGTTCACCAAACTCTCATACAGCGTAAGCGATGGATGTTAAACTTGAATTCAGATCTCTAGATTGATTTTAAGCTCATTGTTTTTGCCACTACACTGTGGTATCTTAACTTAATGTGCATTTTAAAATAAAAAGATGTGTTACTTACTGTATTTGCTATTTTGGACAATAAAGGGACAACTCCATAATCTGTGATAATAGCTAAATTTTCTTGATCTTTTGCTATGTTGGTAATAGCAGCACATACACTCGCCAGAACCTCTTTATTATCTGATTTCAGTAAACTGACGACAAGTTCCAAACCACCAATGAAGGAACGAACCATTTCTCCAGCATCCTAGATAACAATAAAAATAAAGAATATATCAAAAAGAAACCTATACTTAATATTTTTTTAAAAGCAGAAAGTAATAAAGCTGTGGAATATACCTCTGGCATGACAAACAAATTCAGTTTAATTTATTTATATATTACATATGACTTTTATGCATGTATGTATAAAATACGTGTGTGTATACATACACACAGAGACAATTCAGTTTCAACAAATATTTATTGAACAATTATGTGAGAGTCACTGTGGTAACTACCAGGGATATAGAAGTTAACAAAGCACAGCTGAGTCTTATTTTTTTGTGGTAGTGGTATCTTATTAAATCATTACAGAAACCAAATTAGTTGATACTGAACCACTGCTCCTAGGGGAAATATTAGGTTCCTGTGAACGTCTGGCCACATTGTCATCAACTGATCTATACTTAACCTTGTTTTATGTGTGTGTTTCTGTTTAAAGACATCTCATTTCATATACTGTTCATTCATTAACATTGAAATTATGGACGACACACTGTAATTCATGCCTGAATGAAGCTTGTCTAATGTATTTTTCTGTCATCACAGCCTTCTTGCACTTAGGAACATTAGACAGCACTATGCATGGGGGCTATTTTAAAGAGTGAAATCACCAACTTAAAAAACCCCACAAAGTGTGGAAAATGTGACACCCAGTAGACTGCAAAATGGATGCTTATTGATGGTGTGAGAACTGAAACAAGAATGCAAGGCACTGTCTTGTTCAACCACAGCTGTGTGCATGTGTGTTGGGCAACTTAAAATTTTCACTTCTCTGTGCATGTCCAAGAATGACTGAGAAACTGCTGTGAGTGTTGCTTTGGGAGTTACAAAAAAATGTTAGCAAGCAGATGAATTCCCAGACAGATTCTGTGAATAATGTAGATTGACCGTGTATACTGTTTTGCTATCATGTTGCTTACAATCTAGTGGGGAAGATGGCCATTAAGAAGTTACACGTAGAATGAGTAGCATGAAAGGGGAAGAGGTAAAGATATTACAAATGCATATAACAAGGGCCATCAGCTGGTGTAAAGATTCAGCGACTGCCTTCCCAAGATGATATTTGCAAGCTATGGCTTAAGGGATGAGAGTAAGAGGTGGTGATGGTTTGGACGAGAGTGGTGGTCTAGGCCTGGAGAGAAGGGTGTGGATTTCTGAGGGTTAATTGGAGAAGATAAGGATGAGAGATTTGGTGATGATCCTGGTGCGCTGTTGGTGGAAAGGCAGGGTTTGGTTTTGTTCTCTTTCGGTGGGAAAGGGTGGTATTAGGTAACGGAAGACCAAATTACCAACAAAGTACCCACAAGACATAATATAAGCTACTCAAGAAAAACGTGAATCAAGGTTCTAATATCCAACCAAAATGACCTACAAGCATAAAACCGTGTAAACACGGAGGACTTCAGGGAGAGATGTCAACAGAGGCCTTTCCCGAGGAATCTACTTGAGAATGGGTGTCAGACTTCGAAAAGACCAGAAAGACCCTGACAAAAGGACGGCAGTTTTCTTAAAATCTTTCAATGACTTCATTTCCTTCAGGATGAGGTCTAGCTGACATCCACATATTTTTCCCTGTCCCACTCAATGCCACCCTCTTATCTCATTTCCTGGTACACTCTCACTCTTGCATAAACTATACTCCAGTCTCTGGGGTTACTGTTGTTCCCTAAAGGATCATGTTTTTTGGTATCTTTGACCAAGTTATTTTCTCTACCTGGAGTTTAGCCCTACCAAACTACAAACTCCTACTTAGCTCTGAAAACTCTGGCTCATCTCCTAATAGCAGCTTAAATAATGGCTTCTCAGTGACATGTCTCCTATCCCCCCGACTCAGTGTTGGTCACTCCCTCCCCTCCATATTCCTGTAGATGGTTTTCTCCAGAACCCACTTCCCCATTCTCTCATGTTTGTCAGGCCTTGCTTCCGTTTGGTTGTCTAATTCTCACACACAAGCATCAGGAGAGAGTGCCCCTAACCCAGACGCACTTCTTGACTGGCCCAAGCCTATCTGACGTCTCCTTCCCCTTGCCAACTATTTGCTTGGGGTGGGCTAGATAGCCCAGTTATGGCTAATGAGTTCTGAGATGATGACTCCTAGGAATCTTCTGAAGAAGTTTTTCCATTTATAAGAATACCTAGAATGACAGAACAGAAAGAGGCCAACAGCCTGGGTCCTCGAGGACATCGTTCACCTGCTGAGTCAACTACTCTGATCTGGTTATTTAAAACCAAAGGCATCTATTGTTGGTTGATTTCATCATATGTAAGTCCTTTCTTATGGGTTCTTTCCCCATTAACATGCGAGTCCTTCAAGAGCAGAAACACCTGGTCTCTTTCTTTGACTCTCACTTTGGACATCATCTGGTGTCTGTCACTCAGAGGACTTTCAAATAAATGTTTGTTGAATTATGACAAAATAGAAGGAATAAGGGACTATAACTTTAAGATACTTAACCACTGTCACAAACACTAAAAAGAAAAGTGTGTCAGCTATGTAAGATGGGATATAAACAGATCAGATCAGTTAGTCTCTCATTCCAGTGACTTCCTGATTCTCTCGCTGCTTTATCAGTGGAGGTGGTGAGCCACAGCACCAGGGCCGTCCTGGGAAAAATAACAAAAGTGACCACATCTGCCTCTGATCCAAGACCTTCCTAAGGTGCATGGTATGAGACACAGGGAGCCAAAGTCTCAATGAGGTCATGAGCACAGCTCACCGAGGTCTTGTAATGTTTATAGTCTGTGGGACAGTGAATGTTAGGCTCCAGCCTACAGGCCCCTCCAAAGTTTGTTTGTTTTGAAGGTGAGACCGCTTTCTTTCCTTCCTTTATCTTTTTCTTTTTAGGTTTAATGATTTTAAACACATGACATCTTGCCTCACATAGTTTCTATGGAAAGGGAGACAGTATATTTGAGGATGGAAAAAGTAATTACTCTACCAAAACTGTCTCTCACTAATGCTAAGCGACTGGGCAAATTCACCACATTTTCCACCTTCTCACATATCTTAAAAACTAGTCTTTGCCAGTTTCACCAGTGGTACAATATTGGTTACGGACAATTCAAATTTTCATCTGTAATGGAAAAAACATTAATAATAATAGTGATAATACTAATAATAGTAATATAGTAAGAGCAGCCTAATTTTTTTTGGCAGTTTACAAAGGACTTCCACATACACTATCTCATCTGATCTCCACAGCTCTGCCTTAAGGAGACATGACATCCTCATTTTACAGACAGGAAGGCTAAGGGCTCATGCCCAGTTAGTGACAAAGATAAAAAGCAACTTTAGATATTCTGATTTCTCATTTAGTGTCTTTGCACAGCAACCTGTGTGCTTGGCCTTGGAAGTACTAACAATTGTAGTTGTCACATTAAAGCTAGCTTATAAACAGTCAGAAGAAGCTTCCCAATTTAAAGCATTAATAATTCCAAAAGAGGTGAAGCTATTTTGCCAGTGACATTTCCTAAGACATACAAGAACCATAACTGAAAAAAAAAAAAAAGAATATGAAACACCTTCATACTGCTGTTAAAGTAAAGTTTGAATGGCTGAATAGGTAGGAAACGGTGTCAAGTTCAAATTAAACAAAATTAAGTCAAATGCACAAATAAGATGAAAATAGAAAGTAGCAAAATACTTCTGGTTAAAATTCAACTAACAGGAAAATATTAAGACAGATTATTATTTATAGATTAATGAATAAAACAGAAAACTGGATGTTTGGCATAAAGCAATTAACTAATGGGCATGAAATTCTCTCTCTTGCCTCCAGCAAAAAGAACAGGCAGTTTTCTGACGAGGTGAGATACACATAGTGCAACTGTAAAGCGCATACAAGGCCTTAACAGGACTTAAGGCAAAAACTTGTGACCAGAAGGGCTATAAAAACACTGCTCTCTGCCATACAGAGACCACACGATGCGTAATATAGTATTTGAGAGAGATTTTAAAATAGCACATTGCATATAAAAAATTTCAAAAATGCTACATTCATATTAGAATAGCATGTTAGAGAAACCAAAACTGGACAGGCAGATCTCGTCCAAAAGGTATATTCAATAAATTGCTTTCAAATTCTAAATATACCCACATAGACTCAAGGAGAGCAGGCGGCGTGTGGCTCTATCACAGCAAGATCCTTGTTCTATTCCTAGTAGTTAACAAGTCCTACACATACATATATATATATATACACACACAGACACATACATATATATGTATATATAATATCTCTGATTTAAAATTACCTTATAATTTCTAATGTAGTTCTTCAAAAATCAAAAGTAGAACATCAATTATTATTCCTTTCCTTCTGAACTGAAGGAAAAATACATTAATTTCAGGGAAAATAAATGATTCAGTGGCTCACAGTTTAGACTTGTGTGGCAGAAAATGTATTAAACTTTGAAGGTGGCTTTACCCAATTAATTTACAAGCTAAATTTTTAAAAAACTTTAATGGTTCTGATTTTTTTGTACTTCCTTAGCCTAATTTAAGATAATTTGCTCAAATATCACAGTCAGCAGTGATTTTCCATTTTACTTCGTTCTGTGTTGATTCTGGTTTAGATGCAATATTCTGTTAATGAGGAGGCCTGAATTGTGAAGCACCTTTGTGCATCCAGAGGCTTATGTAGGTAATTAAATGACATTCTTAGCCAATGATGTATTTGAAAGTCAAGTTTATAAGTATAGATGCTAAACAAATATAAGTCATATTATCATAAAGTAGCTGTTACATGTAAATCTGTGCATATATATACATATATACTTAATTTTAAAATATATATGTTGAGAATGGTTTCTCACCTGTACCCAATAACCCATAGATTAAGATGGGTAAAACAATTTCTGATTAATACCCAATCAGATGCTTCTGAACAGTGAGTTGTGTAAATCAGGCTAAGAACAACACTTGAAACCATAATCTTGACTGAAAAAAATTAACTACATGAAATACTGCACTTCCAAAAAAACCCCCCAAAAAACAAGGAATCTCCAATTCATGAAGAGGTTGCTTTCCAAAAGTTCACTTGTTGGCTCTGTTATGTCACATTTTTTTCTATAAATATATGATTAGCTTCCCAGTTCATCAGATCAGAGTCTCTTTAACTCATAATGGACCTGAGATGTAACATTCTACTACCTGCAGCTAATCCTCACTTTCATGAACGTTCCTTCTAACATCTGAAGCCAGATACCTGTTCTTCAACTTCTGTGTTGTGGACCTTTAATTTTCATAGTAAATGGTTTCCACTGGTCTCCCCTCTCATTTCTCAGAGTTTCTCTGAAAACACACCCAGAGTTTAACACAGTTCCAGACGTGGTCTGACTAGAGCAGAGTGTGGCAGAATCCTTACCTCCTATGATCTCGACACAGAGCTTCTGCTCATGTGGCCAAGTGCATGCACTATTTCAGTGGCTATAGTGCCTGATTTGTTCATGTTAAGCTTTGCAGTCAGCCAAAACCCCTATGCTTTTTACAAGTGAATTACTACACAACCAGAAGTCTCATTCCGTGCACTTATTGGAGTTCTAGCTACTTTTCATTGCATAAATTGTGTTGAACAATTTTCATGTGAATGGGATAAGCTTTTAGATGTAAATTTGACATGGTGAAATTTGTCTATCTCTATGTAATACTTTGAGAAATCAAGAGAGCCATCTGGGATATTTTGAGGTAAATTATTTATTCAAGCATCATCATGTTTAAAAAAAAATTCTGTAGGGAGGCAAAAAAAAATCTAGTTTTTAAGGCAGTAGTTCTCAAACTTTGTGGCACATTAGAATTACTCAGGGGAACTTTAAACATTCCATCAGCTCAAGTTGCACCCTATTTCACTTAAATCAGAATGTATATGGTAGCAGAAGCCAGCATCTATAAAGATCTCTAGGTGATTCCAGTGTGCATCAAAGTCTGGGAACCAGTGGTTTAAGAGTTTAAGTCACATAGTGGGAAAAGCTGGGGGCATAGCTCAGTTTCATCCCTATCAGCTATGTAGTTTGGAGCCAGCTACTTAACTTCGCTAAGCTTCAATGGCTTCATCTGTAAAATGGAGCTAATAATAGTATTAATCTCTTGAGAGTTGTTAAGAGGATAAATATAAAATATACAACAAGGTGCCTGGCATATAATAATAGCTGTTATTAGTGTTACTTTCTAATTATTTTGAGAATGTACTTGTTACCAATAGTCTGTACAACTAAAATATCAACTTAGTTGAAATGAACTTGCAGTTTATTTGAGTCCACGTATCATCCACCCGTGTGAATGTGTTCAGTGTACATGACTCAGGTAGCAAGAAAACATTTCACTATGTAATCAATCCTATTTTAAAATCCAAAGAAGAACAAGTCGGCAAAACTACATCTTTGGCTGTGGTTAGATAATATATCTATGTTTATGTATATCATTTAAACCACTTTCATTCATCCATACATCCATCCATTTATTCATCTGGCAAACTAGGAGCCTCAGAAATGTAAGATACTATTTTACATTGTAGGATTCAAAATAAGTAAGACCTAGATCAGTAGCTCTCAGCCTTGGTTTCATATTACAATCACCCGAGGTAATTTTTCAGAAAGATGAATGCCTAGGGCTTAATCTCAATATACAGAACAAGGGTAAGGCTATTGCATGAGAATCTTTTCTTTTTTGAAGCTCTGAAGATAATGTGTATCCAGACTAGAGAATAACCAGTCTGCATAATTATCAAATTATGTTGCTGTTACTTCCAAAATACTACCATCGTATAAAAATGATTAACTCAGTTAGCCCACTTTTGATTCCAAATTTAAGAGTGAACAGAGGAGAAGCACTTGTGGAATAGCAGAATAAGGATCTGATCCTCTATAACAACAGTGGGGACACTGGCTGAAAAATGGCAAAAATCAACATTTTGGGAACTCTTGAATTTAATGAAAGGCTTGTAACAAGGAGTATTTATTCAAGAAAAATGGCTGAACCTCAGTAAGAACAGTGAGCTTTGTGGCATTTTAACTTTCCTATCTTCCTCTCCCCAGCTCTGCAGTAGCCTTGAAATCTAATGGCCTTGCAACCATGGTATCTGGGAAACCTACAGCCTGGCAGCCACAGGAAGGGAAGAGTGGGTTTGGGGGTCCCCACAAAGCATGGTCTCTATTTGACCTGAATGGCAACTTCTAGGAAAAGCTCCAAAGGCTTGTCTACCTCAGAGCTCATTCAATGAGGAAAGTCCCATCCTCAGGGTGTGTCATAAAAAACAAACAAACAAACAAAAACAAACAAAACAAAACAAAAAACCACCAGTGGCAATTATTTAACATAAAATATGTTTGAGAGGGTAATACTAGTTGGTACAAACAAAAGGTTGGCCAAAAAAAAAAAACAAAACAGGAAAATCTTGGAAATGAGATGTCTATAGAGGGCTTTGAAAGACTCAGCATATTCCTGGGGATCTAAAATGCAACATGCAAGTGCAGAGCTATGCACATGCTCAGAAAAGGCCTGAGACAACAGTAAGTGCTCACCTCTGGCCGACCATGAGAATCTGCACAAGCAGAAATGAAGGGTAAGACAGACCAGCAGGCTGTTGGAGTGTTCAACGTGTGCCGTAAAACACACACAGAGCCCTCTTCAGAGGGTGAGGAATCTAATGATGCATAGTGTTTCAGGCCATCTCTGCCAACTCATCAGCATGAGCTAACTAAGCAGAAACCTCAGTGGCCACACTGAGAAGGAATATAGATGTTACAGAATTAGTCAAAGAAAGTCTGTAAAACAATAGCAAAACTACAACAAGTAGCAACAACAAAACCCCCGAGAAGAGGGGAATCTGATTTCCAGATTTCCTAAATTATATTATTTTAAGTACAAGGCTTATAACAAAAAGATATGATATATACAAAAAAAGAGAGAAGCCTGCCACAAAGTATGCCTCAGGGAAAGAAAGCAGGTAATAAAATCTGACTGTAAAGGAGGCTGGACCACACTGGACTTAGTAGACAAAGACTTCACATGAACTATTATAAACATGTTCAAGGGACGAAAGAAAACCATGCTTAAGCAGTTAAAGTTTGAGAACAATGTCTCAGGGAGTAGAGAATATTAATAAAAATATTTATTTAAAAAGGAATCAATTAGAAATTCTAGAGTTGAAGTTCAGTAACTGAAATGGAAAATATACTACATGGGGCCAACATCAGATTTGAGCAATGAGAAGAAGGGCTCAGTGAACTTGAAGATAGTAGATTCAGATTATCCAGTCTGAGGGTCCAAACAAAAATGAATGAAGAAAAATGAACACATTCTCAAAGACCTACAGGATACTGTCAAGCATATCAACCTACATACATGGGAGATTTGGAAGAAGAGACAGAGAAAGGGACAGAAAGAATATTTGAAGAAATAATGGCAAAAGCTTCCCAAATTTGATAAAAATGCTTTAACCTATATATTCAAGTATCTTAATGAATTCCAAGAAGAATAAACTCAGATACACACCTAGACACATCATAGATAAACTGTTTAAAGACAAAGAGAGAAGCTTGAAAGTTGCAAGCTGTACTTGAAAGGTGTACATGTCTCAAGATGTACAAGGAAACTTCATTAACACCAATAGCTGACTTCTTGTCAGAGAGCATGGAGAAATTACCAAGATGGTGGACTCAGAAGTTCCAGACACTTGTTCTCCCATGGAAATGTTAACTAACGGGCTGACTAAAGTAACTTTATAGGAACTCTGGAAACCAGTTCAGAGATCTATAGCAAATAAGCAAACACTGAAACAAGAAAGAGTCACATTCAATACCTGAGGAAATTTCCAGGCATTTTCATTTGCATATGTCCCATCCCCTTCCTGGCAATACTACAGTGTGGTCAGGAGGAAGCAGACCAATTCCCAGTTCCCTCCCTTGGCCAGAACAAGAGGAATGCAAATGATTCACAACATTCTAGCCTGTGTATGAGCTGCCTGAGAGACTGGTTTCTGTCTCACATGCCTAAGAACTTAGATGGGAAATTGTGGCAGACTCTGGATCTCAGGGGGCAGAAGCTATGGAAGGCAATGGTAGGCATTGTGGGGCATGAAAACTGCAGGAGGACTGTAGACACACATACACCTTGGGGCAAGAGATTATAAGAAGAGGAATAAAATAGAACATCTAAGTCCCCAAGAAAAAGCTGAGGTGAGACTCTTTGGGAAATTAAGACATTTAAAAAGCAGATTTTTAAAAGTGGATTCACAGGCCAAGATAAAACATATGTTCAGAAACAATCTGAGATGCCCTTACACCTTTACCCTGGGTGATTCCAGCAGGAATGACAAGAGTGACTAGTGAAGGTCTTCCAAGCTAATCTGCAACAACTAGGAGAGGTGGCTGTTTTTTCCAATGCCCAGTTTTCAACAAAAGTGGTCACAAGATAAACCAAGAAAAAGGGAAACATGGATCATTCAAAGGAACAAAATAAATCTCCAAAAACCAACCCTGAAGAAACAAATGCATCAGACTTAAAATGTATCAGGCAAAGACTGTAAAACATCTAAAGTATGATCCAAGAGCTCAAGGGATACATGAAGAATTTAAAGAAATAAGGAAAATAATATAGAAACAAAAGGAGAATAGCAACAAAAAAGATAGAAATTATTTTTAAAAAACCAGAAATTTTGGAACTGACAAATATAATAACTGAATTGAAAAATGCACTACAGGAGTAAAATTACAGACTCAAACAGGCAGAAGAAAGAACAAGTGAACTTCATTTGAAATGAGCAAGTCTAAGGAGCAAAAAAAGAAAAAGAGAGAGAGAGACTTAAATGACACCATCAACAGATCATTATATCTATTATGGGAGTCCCAAAAGAAAAAAGAGGTGGGGCAGAGATATCATTTGAAGAAATAATGGCTGAAAACATTCCAAATCTGAGTAAACACATGGATATACAAACCCAAGGGGCTCAGTATGCTCTGGGATAAACCTAGAGAGACCCCTGCTGACTGAGACTCTTTATGATCAAACTGTTGAAAGACAAAGAGGGTCCATAAAGCAGCAGAAGCAAAGCAGCTCCCACCGCCAGGGAGCTCCCGGTGTCGTGAGCGCCAGTGGGCTTCTTCACAGAAACCGCGCGGGCCAGAAAGCAGCTGGGTGACATATTTAAAGGGCTGGGGTTAAAAAAAAAAAAACAACAACAACTATCAACTGAGAAGTCTGTCTTCAACAAAACTGTCCTTCAAGAAGGAAGGAGAAATTAAGAAATTCTCAGACAGCCAATAGCTGAGGGAGTTACCACTATTTCTGCCATAAAAGAAATGCTCAAGGAAGTCCTTCAAGTTGAAATGAAAGGATACTAGACAGCAATCTGAAGCCACACAGAAGTATAAAGTTCTCTGATAAAAGTAAATAGAAGAATTGAAACAGCAGTGTTATTAATTTGTTTTATAACCCCATTTTTTTTACAAGATTTAAAAAACAAATTCATAAGAATAATCGTAAATCTGTTATTGGATATGCAACATATAAAGATATAATTTGTGACACTGATGACATCAAGGGGGAGTGGAAAAGTGGAACTGTAAAGGAGTAGAGTTTCTGCAAGTTTTTAGCATCAATTTAAGATAAACTGTGTCGTAACTTTAGGATACTACATGTAATACCCATGGTAACCACGAAGAAAATGTCTATAGAGTATACACAACAGGAACCAAGAAGAGAATAAAAGTGTATCACTACAGAAAATCAGCTAAACACAAAGGAAGGCACTAATGAATGAAATGAGGGACAAAAAAGCATAAAACATACAGAAAACAGGTATCAAAATAGCAAAAGTAAGTGCTTCCCTATCAGTAATTATTCTAAATGAAAATGGATTCAACTCCCCACTTAAAATACACAGTTGGGCAGAATGGATTAAAAAAAATAAAAAGAGATCCAACAATATGTTGTCTACAGGAGATTCACTGTAGATATAAGGACACACATAGGTTGAAAGTAAACATATGGGAAAAGATATTCCATGAAAAGCCAAAAACTAAAAAAAAAGACAAAGAAGGATGTAAAATAATAAAAGGGTCAGTTCGAATAGATACAATACAATAATTATAAACATTATATACCAACATCAGAGCTCAAAAGTATATGATGCAGACGTTGACAGAAATGAAGGAAGAAATAGACAGCTCCTCAAAACAACAGTCGGATACTTCAATGCCCCACTTTCAATCATGGACCGATCAATAAGGAAATAGAGGAATTAAGCGATACTACAGACCAACAGGATCTAACAGACATACATAAAACACTCTACCCAAGAACAGCACAATATACTTTTTTCTTAAGTGCACACAGAACATTCTCAGACAGTATTTTAGGCCTCAAAACCAGCATACTAAAATAAAAAGATTGAAATCATACAAAATATCTTTTCTGAGTGTAATAATTGAATGAAAATAGAACTCAACAACAGAAGGAAAACTGGAAAATACACAAATACATGGTTATGAAACAGTGCACTTGTAGATAACCACGGGGTTAAAGAATAAATCACTCTATTTCCTAAAGAAGAAAACTGAAAAACAGTAGAGAAAATCAGTGACACCAAGAGCTGGCTATTCTAAAAGGTCAACAAAATTAGCAAATCTTTAGCTAGATTAATAAAGGGAAAGAGAGAGAGAAGATTCCAATCCAAAATGAGAGAAGGGACATAACCATCCATTTAGGGAAATAAAAAGGATTGCAAGAGAAACAATTGTTTGCCTACAAACTGGATAACCTAGAAGAAATGGATGAACTTCTAGAAACAGGTAACCTACCAAGACTGAATCATGAAGAAATAGAAAATATGGACACATTAATAGCTGTTAAGGAAACTGAATCAGTAATCCCTTACCTTCCAACAAAGAAAAGCCCAGGACTGGATGGCTTCACTAGTCAATGCTTCTGAACATTTAAATAAGAATTAACAACAATCCTCCTCAAACACTTGCAGAGAATTGAAGAAGAGGTAACACTCCCAAACTCAGGGTAAGAGTCTAGCATTACCATGATACCAAAGCCAGATAGAAGACACCACAAAAACCGAAAACTACAGACTAATATTGCTTATGAATATTGATGCAAAAATCCTCAACAAAACACTAAAAAGGCATATTCAATATGGATTATACACCGTGACAAAGTGAAATTTATTCCTGGAATGTATGGATGGTTCAAATCAGTAAGAAAAAAAAGAAAATCAGAGTGTTACCCGACATGAACAGAATGAAGGCTAAAACCCACAAGAGCGTGTCAGTTGAGGCGGAAAAGCATTTGACAAATTTTAACATCCTCACGTGATTAAAAAGGAAAATTCAGCAAACTAGGAGTGGAAGAAAACGGTCTTAACATAATAAAGGCCATATAGGAAAGACACACAGCTGACATCATGCTCAGTGGTGAAAGACGGCAAGTTTCTCTCCAGGATCAGGAACTAGACAAGTATGCCTGCTTTCAGGGAATATAGCCAATATTTTACAGTAACTGTAAACGGAATAAAGCTTTTAAAAACTGTGAATCACTATATTGTACAAGTGAAACTTTATAATATTGTACATCAACTGTACCTCAATTTAAAAATAAAAAAAAGCTGTATGCCTGGAGAGAAGGAGGGACACAACCTTGCAATGAAGAACTGGGGTCCCAGGCAGGTGTCTGAGTCAGTGAATTTTGAGATGGCACAGTTTCTGACGGTGACAGGTGCAGGATGTGACCCTGGGCATTCTCAGCTGAGGTGGGGATGATGATGTGATTAACTTAATGGATGAGATTATTAGTTTAATCAAGTAACTGGTAACTGATAAACTGTACTTTCAAAGTGGTTAAATGGTTTCCTATGCAGCTAATTGTTGGCACAATTTTGTATAGAACAGGCTATGTCTTTAGTGGTAACTTTCTGTTTTGTACATTACACCTCTGACAGTTCTATCCCTTCCTAAGCTAGCGACCTCCCTCGGAGCCCTGTTTGGAGTCGGAGTTGAGAAGCCCAGAACGGAAGAGTGGTAGCAAGGCAGGAGGTGGGGCCAGGTGAAAGCCGCAGATTTGACCTGGGGATAGCGGTCCTTTTTAGCTGCGATGTGAAGACAACTTTGTAACACCCTCACTTTTATCTTGGCCCTTCATGTGCCCACTTGGAAATCTGACACACAGAAGTATCTGCAATACAGTTCACTTTAGTTTATAGGATTTTAGAAATTGGGGGCCAGATGAGGAGCATACTTTGAACTATTTGGTGGCTTAAAAATGATAGCTGACCACAAATAGGCCAGCCCCCCAAACACGGATTACATTTTAACAGGTTTTCAATGTGTTAAAAAAAAAAAAAAACAATACAGCCACTTTGGCACACTGTGGACAGCTACACATTCTACGGCCGAACATGACCACAGTGGATCTCCTCCGTGTTTGTGGCAGAGTTCTTAGTACGAAACCACAGCCCTGCACCCTTTTCCCCAGCTTCTTTTTGGCTTCCTGATTGGGCCTGGCTCACCGGGCGGCTGAAGTTAAACAGAAGGTGATGTCAGATTCCCGTCCTGTTTGATCAGCTGTGCTCTGTCCCACCTGTACTCAGGAAGCTGGCCTCATGACGCCTGGGGCTCAGCGTCTGGAGAAGATCGCCCAAGCTTGTATCCCAACCACACAGAAACGAACCTTCTCTTCTCTTTGGGGGGATGATCTCAAGTATCTCCTGATTGGCTTTTCTGTTTGGGGCAGATCCTTAGGCCGCTGGTTTTGAAATTACCAGAGATTTTTTTTTCTCTCCAAGATCAAAGTTCAAAAGCAGACATTACTTTCTAAAAAAGTAGCAAAATCAGATTCAAGAATGTTACGGGGGTGGAGGGGAGGGTATAGCTCAATTGGTAGAGCGCGTGCTTAGCATGCACGAGGCCCTGGGTTCAATCCCCAGTACCTCCACTAAGTAAGTAAATAAATAAATAAACAAACAAACAAACCTAAATACCTACCCCCTCAAAAAGTAAAACAAAATAAAATAAAAATTAAAAAAAAAAGGTTACAAGGCCAGTCTCATGGATGTATTACTGATTTGGAAGACAGATTATTTGTTTTCTTCCTAGAGCTACAGCTGACTTATTACAGAGTATTGATTTTAAAATAAGAATACCTGTTTCCCATCTAATTCACAAGGAAGTGGTGATTATAAATTAACATGAATTACGTGGGTCACTTCTTATGAAAAGGCCAATAAATATATTTAAACTTTTACTTTTTTCTCAATGAAAAATTTAAAAAGTCATTAATGAGAAGAAACAGAATTAAGGAAATTACTTTAAATACTATCTTACAGCATTCACAAAAAGAAAATATTTAAAAAGCCATGATTATTTTAAGAAACATGATTCATGAATGCTGGCAAAAGGCTTGAAAGTGATTGTAAGTGATGTAACACAATTATACATTCCTTATGAATGTCTGTAATTTTTCATTATCTTATTATTCATGGAGCACAAATTTGAGTTGATTTTCTGCAGCAGAGAATTTTGGTTCTTAAGAACAAAGGATTTAATACACGGAATTTTGCCAGGTTCAGTTGTTGCATTCTTTACATCACAAGTTCATAACACTGAACACCTGTTCAACCACTGTTTTTCTCCAAAAATACGTTTGATCATTCAGCTGGAAAGGAACAGCTTTTCACTTCCATTTACAAATCTCTCACACTTTTCACAAAGCAGCTCTCTCTGCCATCGAACTCGCAGCTCATGAATTTTACTAAATAACATCACTGCAGAGGTCACACCTTAAGGACATCCTTCCTTTTTAGTAATCTTAACTGGAAAACAGCAACAAAGTCTCCTTAAGCCTTAAATGCTACCATTTTAAGTAAGACTACTCAGAAAGACATGCGGCGAATTTTCTGTGATTGGTTCACTTTAGTTCAGCCTCTGTTTTTAGTTCTTGATAGACTGAAGAATACTGAGTATTTTTTTAACTGAAGATGCTTATTTCCTGTCTTAAATATTCTTTCAAGTTTTATGTAAGACCATAAAACAGCCTCTGATTTCACACTCTGATCTTTCAATCATGTAGGGAATGGACAGATAATTATTAAGCTGGCAAAACATTTCTTTTTTACTAAGTACATTTTCTTTATCATTGATAAGCAATCAAAAACCATAATATACTGACTTACTCGAAAATAAGGGGAAATTTTAAGCTTTCTAGTTGAGACACTGGTCTCCTGGTAAAAGTATCAATAATTTTTACTACAAAACCCCCACATTCCATTTGTCTGATACATCTAATCACAACATAATTACAATGCAAATACAATGCCAACTTACACGGGGACTCTTATTTGCCACAGTTACCCATGATTCATTAGTGAAGTCTTTGATTCTGGTACTTTGTTGTCTAGTTCATCTACTGATGGGTACCTTTAAGTATTTCCCAGCAAGAAAAGTGGCAATCCATTCACTAGAAGTAATTTTCACATCTCATTTTCTTAACAGATTTGAAAATGTGTTCTAATGTATGTGCTGTTAACAATATAAAAAATAGGTAACATCTGTTCTGAGCAGTTGACATTTCACCATATCCACTCCACATGGACACATGCACAGCGTGCTTAGATTTCACAGTGCCTGACAGATGTGCAAGGACCCTTAAGTAGCAATAATTTGGCTGAAGGCACGTCTTGTGCTTTCTGCTCATTGGCGCTGCTCTTGGCGGTAACTGACAATGGCTGGTTTCTGCCGCAGCACAGTCAGTGCCATTAATCCAGACAAAGAAGTTATTTATTTCAAAATGATGCCAATGCCTGTGATTCATAAGTTAAGTCTAAAATGACTTGCAAAAACATCTTATGTGAAAAATGTGGAAATGCTTCCTTACAAAATAAAAGGAAATTTTTCCTAGAAAGCTGAGTCATTAATTTACCTGAATGGGGGAGGGGTGGGGAGGGGGAGGAAGAATGGGGCAAAATACCTGGCAAGATTCTTTCTGGTTCTGTTGTTTTACTGCAAGCTGGATGCTCAGCATATTCAAAAAACATTCCCTGTCTCTACTTCCCCTTAGAACTTATTAGAAAATAATTTTAATTCACCCAAAAACAATTAACTATACAAAATGCTACTTGAAGATGCTAAATTGAATATAATCAAGTGATTTTGGATGGTGATGTAAAATAAGACACATGGAATCCTAAAAGAATTCCAAGTACACGTAATCTCTATGCATACAGATATTTACAAGTATCTTTACCCATACTATTTCAGCTTATCCAAAAGGTAGTTGATTGCAAAATAGGCTGTTATATTTTATGTACCACCGAGGAAGAGAAAACACCACCCTTTAACCTATGACACAGTGTCAATTATAAAACACATCCCTGGGGAACTGTGCTTTCTACCAGTAGATCAGAGATAGATTTATCTTCTCTCCCTATGTGAAGAAACATTCTAGAAAGGCTCAAATAATGGAAGTTTTGTTTCATGTAACTTCACTGTTTTTTAACACTGGAAACTTAGTTGCATAAATACTATGCATTTATGTTAAGATGCCAAAAAGTGGGCATACAAAATGTAATGTGTGCCTTCATGGGGTCTGGCAAACAATTAGTGCTAAATAAATGTTGAATTAATGAAATTATTTGATATGCCTAAAGATTGAATTAAATTATTGCTAACTTTTAAAAAAACTGAAGTATAGTTGATTTACAATGTTGTGTTAGTTTCTGGTATACAGCATACTGATTCAGTTATATATATATATATTCTTTTTAATATCCTTTTTTATTATAGATATTGAATATAGTTCCCTGTGCTATAGAGTAGGATCTTGTTGTTTATCTGTTTTATATTTAGTATTTTCTATCTGCAAATCCCAAACTCCTAACTTATCCCCACCCCATACCCTCTTTGGTAACCATAAGTTTATTTTCTATGCCTATGAGTCTGTTTCTCATTTGTAAATAAGTTCATCTGTGTCATTTTTTTAGAATCCATTTTTTTAAGAATCCATATATAAGTGATATCATATGACACTTTCTTTGTTTGACTTCACTTAGTCTGATAATCTCTATGTCCATCCATGTTGCTGCATTATTTCATTGTTTTTTATGGCTGAGTACTATTTCATTGTATCTATATACCATACTTCTTTATTCAGTCATCTGTTGATGGACATTTAGGTTGCTTCCATGTCTTGGCTATTGTAAACAGTGCTGCTATGAACACTGGGGTGCAATCATTGCTAACTTGTAATTTTATTCTATTCATGTATTACCATGAAGCTCAAGGAAAAGTGAAAATTTAAATATAAATGCTTGTGAGGTATAAACCCAGTCCAGTTACTAATTATTAAAACTATAACATCTTCTTCACCATCATTTTATACTATGTGACTGTCTTCCACACTTATCTAAAGGCAGCCAAGGGAAGTAACAGAAGTTGTGTCCCCTTGGGTATAATGTATGGGTGAAAATGAGATAAAAATTCACTCTACCCCCAAATTACTATGTTATAGGTTAAAAATCAAATGAAAAACAAAACAAACCCTTTTCTATTCTTGAGTTGTGATTAATTCTTGGTATAGGTATTGAAAAAAAATCAACATTTCATGGATTTTAATTATTCATTTGGTTTAGTGTGAAAAGGATTCATAGATAACATGTAAAACATTGTTTAAAAGCTTGCAAAAATAAATACAGCATGTCCCAAATTTCTTAGTGCAGTTTTTGCTGTACTTAACTTCAGGAATACAAATACTTCAAAATTTGAATAGAAGAAGAAAATAAGAAATAAGACATTTCATTTTCACTTGTTGAGTCTTGTGAATTTTGAAAAATATACTTTTTAATTTTAATTTTTTAGTCTGTCTCATTGGAGATGGCAAACACTGACTGAACCAAAACATTCAAGGTAAAATTTTACTTCAAAGTTTCCAAAACTGAACAAGTGTTAAATAATGAAACTTTCAAGTAATTTTTTAAAGCTTTTTTCTTTAAATAGACTATTTTTAGAGCAGTTTTAGGTTCACAGCAAAATTGATCTGAAGGCTATGAGATTTCCCATATGCCTTTTGCCCCAGCACTGCATAGCCTCCCCCATTATCAACTTAACGGTACCTGCCACATGGTACACCCAATGGTACACCAAATGATATTTTTAAAAGTTTGTAGCATTTACTTCTTTGACATTCTCAAAGCTTAAAACAGCACTCAGACTTTTAGAACATCTCATATTTTTAGGAGATTCAGGGGGTTTTCTTCACAAAGGAGTCACACAGAAAAGTCTTCTTGGAAATGAAAAGAACCCTGTATAGATTTGCTTGTTGACATGTGTGGCAGCTCTGTTACAGTGAAATAGTAAATAATATGGGGTTAGAACTGGGTTCACATCGTAGCTCAGTCACCATACTTGTTATGTGATCTTGAGCAAGTAATTTAATATTTTTGAAGACATAGTTTATGCTGTTAAGGGAAAAAAATCCAACCTATTAACTCCTAATAATGGTTATCCCCGAGTGCTGAAATTACAGGTAAGTTTTCCCTTTGCCTTTGTTTTTAATTAAAAAAAAATTTGTGTTAAAAAAAAAAACTCGTAAAATCTTTGCTTTACTTTCTAAAACTGGCATAGTGAACATGGACCCATATGCCTTCTTATATAATTCTTGAGGTTTACAACTCTTATTAGCAGTTACTTTCCAAAAACAACTCTCCATTATCTGCACATCTTAGACTTGGGGTATTCCAAACAGTAGCCACTAGCTACATTTTTGAAAAGCTATGCCTCCTCCTCATCTGTTTTGAATTGATAGCTAAAGATGTTCATCATAAATTTAGTCGTAAATGGTGTATTTTCTGATGTATATGAAATCAAAATTCTGAGTCTGCATATTTAGTTAATTCAGTTTATGGAAATGTCTTCTATATTACATAATCAGAAAAGCCAGTGCTCACTGTTGAAATAATCAGCCAAGTTATACTTACTGTCAGTTAGACAAAGTGTTTTCAATTTTTAAAATTCGCATAAGGGTATTAATTCAGAGCCCTCTGATAACTTTGCTAACTGAGTTTGATAAATTCACTTCTCAATTTGATGGCTGGTAGATGGACAGACAGGAGAGGTTGGTCATGTGTTTGTTGCCTCAGTGAAATAAGAAGTTGCCATTTTCAGTATTTCTAGATTATTCTAGATTCAGTATTACCAGAAGTTTTTCCTCTCACAGGATTCACCCTTAGAAATTACGCATTCTAGACTTGTCCTTTTGCTTGGTGCTCCAAAGCCTTCTCCTCAGAGCAGTGTGCGCGCAGGAGTAAGGAACACTGAGAGCTATCTTTCCCTTCTCCCTCACTCCCCTCCTTCCTTCTTTCCCTCCTTCCCTCCTCTTTTCCTTCTTTCCTTCCTTTCTTTCGCCATCTGCACTGTACGCACACCCTCGTTACTTCATTTCTCACCCCAGTACCAACTGACTTAAACTCTCACCTCTTGGTTGAAATATCTATAACCAATGACCCCCTAATTTCCATATTTAATGTGCTCTTTTCAGTTTTCAAAGGTAAGTGACCTCTTAGGAGCAAATGAACACTCTTCTTCTTTCCTGAGTTTGTTTTCTTTCTTGGCTTTCTTGAAACCACCCTCTCTTGATTACTTCATCACTCCTAGGTCTTCCTCTGTGACTCTTTGTCATCATTGGCCTTCTCTTTTAGCTCCATGCCCTCTGTGTTTCATCTAGCCCTTAGAACTTCAGCTCCCTCCCACATGCTGATGACTTTCAGCCCCAAATTCCCTCCTGACACCCTGATTCATAGATTTAAGTGACTGCACATCTCTATGTAGATGAAAGTAAATCCCCCATCTTTTCCCAAAATCATGTACTTCCCGTGTTTGGTAAAGGTTATTAATTCTTAGTTGTCAAAGTTAAAATACAAAAACAGAAACAAAAATTCAAACTCTCCCTCAACCTCTTTCTCACAGCCAACATCCAATAACTCCCCAATTTCCAGTTCTGTTTCCCAGTTATCTTATATTGCCTCTTCTTTACAGATGCTGCCCCTGTATTAGGGCAGATTCTAATTACTTTCATCTGAATCACTGTATAGCTGAATTAATCACCCGCTCACACATGTTCTAATTAGTCAGCCGGCTTTTGTCACTTCCTCGTCCAAAACTCTTCAGATGTTCATGTTGTCCAAGTGATAACACATACAGAAGTTCTTAGTAAGGGAGGTGAACAAGCAGAGAACTTCCTGGATCTGTCTTTCCCCCAGGAGTGCTAAGAAAGGGAGTGAAGTTTCTTCTTGAGAAGAGTTCAAAGACACTAAGTTGGTGGGAGTGGCGAGCAGGCAGGGGGCAGGTGTGGTTCAAGAGAAATGGTACCAATGGGAGCTTCTTAAGGAGGCTTGGATCCAATCTAACCCTTGGAGCCAAGGGCCAAAAGATTGACAGATTGGGTTGTTTTTAAAGTTTGAGTGTAGTTCGGTTTAGATTGCTAGCAGAGGAGACCAGTTGGATATTCAGGACAGAATCCTGGGCAAGAATAATGAATGTAAGAATATTGGAACGTCTCTTAAGGGCAGAAGTAGATAAATAGGCAGATTTGGATTTGAAGTCCATAAGAATAAAGGACATAATTTATACATAATAAGAGCAGTAAGTAGAAGTGTTATGTAAACACAATGGTATCTCAACAATGATAATATTAAATGTTTTATTTAAATTCATATTTTCAATGATGACTGAACCAGTATCTCTAACATCCTTCTCCAGGGAAGTAAAGACTTACAGTATGTTTTCACCTATTACCTTCCACTACCTAACATGCTTTGAATCATCTGGTAGTTTAGATTCAGATTGTTACTCTGATAATACCATCTGCTTTTATTTTATGCCATTACTTTTAAAGAAATTCTTTCTTATTAACTTGAAAAATCTGAAAGCCATATTATCAACACAAATTCATTTTTACTTATAAAGCCTAATGATTTATTTGTTCATCATTGCTTCTATAACTCATGTTGTTCTCTTTCTTAGAAACTTTTGTTTCGCTGGACAAAATTCTAAAGTTGTTTGTTTTTGTTTTTTCAGAAAAGGCGCATTTCTGACATTTCTAAAAGAACAATGTCTTTATTCTGTCCTTACTCGACGCTCACTGGAATGCTAGCTTTGCAGGGTAGAGAATTCCAGGATAAAACATCTTTTCCTCCGAAGACAGTGAAGCCATTATTGCATTTTCCTTCAGAATCTGTTGTGAATGATGTTAAATCTAATATTGGAGTGATTCTTGTTCTTACCTAGCTGTTCCCTTTCCTTTGATTTCTGGAAACACCAAAATTGAAATTGTATTTCGATATAGATACCTTTGTTTTTCCTGATTGGCACTAAGTGGATCTTTTAAATCTGAAAACTAGAATTTTTGTTCAACTCTTCAGCTTACAGAAACCACTCCACCCCCTTTTTTAAAATGACTGTTTCCTCCTTCCAGTTGCCCTCTTTCTTTTGGTATGTTCTTAAGTTCTGTTTTCTTTTTACTTTTACTTTACATTTTAAGTTACTTACTAGACTTTATCTTCCAGATAATCAGTCATATCCTAGATTCATACATAACCTAGTATTTGTCTCTTTTATTAAATTCATTGTTTAGCCAAATATGTTTTTAATTTTCAAAAGCCCTTTCTTAATCTGTGAATATTTCTTTTTTATTTTAGACTTTTGGGGCATAGTGGGCCCCACTGGGTCAGTCTGAGGATATTAATTTTAAAAATTTAGTGTCATCTTCTGTTCTTTACGTTGTCTGTTTCCTCTGAAGTTAGTTCTGCATGTTAGTCTTGGCTTGCCTCTAACACCATTGGCCTTCCAGAAGTACTTGGCGATCCTCAGTTGTTCATATGTATCAATGAAGGACTGGGCTGATTAGTTCAAGTAACTGATAGGGATATTCTTGAAGGATGTGTTGCAATCTTGCTCCAGTAGACTTCTTTCTTGCTTCCTAAATAATATCATTTATATTTGGCATTTAAAAAGTTTCTCTGGACCTTATATAATAGGAACTATATTGTATTTCTGCCTCAGAAACTTGTTTTTATTTTGCTCAATATGTTTGTGCGATGTATCAATACTGAGGAACACACTGCTTCAATACATCATTTTTCACTGCTGCATTGTGCAATATGTTATGACTGTACTATCATCCTGTTGCCATTTTCCTGTAGGTTGACATTGGAGGTGTTTTTATTTTTCCTTTTTCCTTTTTTCTTGTTATAAAAAAAAATGGTTCCATTAACCAGTTTGTAATAGGTTTCCTCTACTATTAGTATATATCACAATTCGCTTTTTAAAAAAGATTACTTCTAGTCACAAATATTTAGGAAGATATTTAGAGGTATGTTAAATTTGTTATAGGAATTAAATGCTTTAGATAAAAATACTCGAGAGAAAAGAAAGTTTCTTTTGTATAGCACAGGGAACTATGCTCAATATCTTATAATAACCTTTGATGGAAGATGGTGTGAAGATGAGCGTGTGTGTGTGTGCGCGCGCGCAGCACTGGCACATTACGCAGTACACCACAGATTGACACATTGTAATTGTAATTGACTGTACTTCAATAATAATAAAAAAAAACTCAAGAGAAATAACTCTAGCAACAAGGTTCTTAAAGGGAAATCTCTAAACCTGTAGAAAAAAAATTTTAAGTGAAGATAACAAAAAGAGATCGTTAAAGAAAATAGTAACATTTACCAGTGAAGAGCTAAGACTTCAGAAACTTCCAGTTCAGTCTTTTTGTGTGTAAAAATTTTATCCATAGATTTTACAGCCAGTCTTTATTGATGGGTGAGAAAAGTGGGATTCATGAAATTATGTGACTTTTTCAAGGTAACGAAGAACTTAATGAAATTTCATTGCAGGAATTTACACTGTAAATAAGATAGAAGTGACCTTGGGCTTCTGAAAGCAGCAGTGACACAGACAATTTTATTTTCACCCGAGAGATAAGAACAGTCAGCTTGCCTTCACCTCAATTTCCCTGGGGTTCCAGCCAGTAGAACCGGGGAAGCAGTGCCAGCTTAGCCTCATTCCATTTGACATTTAAAAACTGACCAGGAAAAGGCACTGCTCAAAAATTATTTTGGCTCAAACGTTCAGCACTCTTGTTCCCCCCAGATAACGCTGACCAAAAAGAAGTCAAAAGCAATGAATGACTTGCGGCGACATGGTTCAGGGTGGTGTTAGAGCTTCTAGAGAGGACTGTTTGCAGGCTGTTCTTACCTTCGCATTCTGGATGCAGGGACAGAGGGCCCAGGCTGCACTGGCCTTCACTTCTGGGTGAGGGCTTTTCAGCAGGGACCACAACAAGCGAACTGCATCTAAGGAATCAATTATCCTATTGTGAAACAAAAAACAGAAGCATAAACTGTAATTGGTACGTGAAAATAAAAATTTAAATGGCGTATCTATTTACAATTTACAATTCTAATTATTTTTTCTCCTTTTGACATTTGGCTTAAAGATGTAAAAAAAAAAAACCAAAAAACTGACAACACCAGGGACATAACATGCTGTTAAATTGTCAGCTCTCTGATTTCAGTTTTAAACTCATGGAACTTGCTTTCCATGATAATTATGATTCACATAAACTTAAAATCATCAGGTAATTTTTAATTAGCTATACACAGACGGTTACCTAAATATAAAAATACTGGTTTTATTCATATAGTAACATCTAAATACTTTCCAAAACAAATATTTATGCCTCAAAACTGTGCAGTTAACTTTTTTATTTGGTCTGTGTTTAACTGACTTACCGTACTGTATGACATATTTTAAACTCCTCCAGTCCTAATCTAGCATTAGGAATTAAAATCATTACACCACAGTGCATCCTTTGTTGGGCATGCATAACACGTAACTTGTTTTCCATGTGCTCCCTTCCCAGCAAGACTAACATTGCAGACTGTGTTATGATTACTTAAACACACTGTAATCAAAGTATCTTCTTGACTGGCTGAAAAACGAATTATCATCAGAGTCATCTCTACACCATCTGTCTTCTGTTTATATATCAATCAGTCCAGGGAGTATAACCTCACATTAAGGTCCACCGAGTACTTGCAGTTGAGAAGGAGGCCAAACAGAACTTAATATCCTTTACAAACATGGCTTTGTTCAGAAAGACATGTTAAACTCAGAGTAGATGAAAAAAGATAAAGAACATCAAAATTCCTTTGATTTTTAACCTCAAGTTAAATACGTGTAGTATTTAGCCACAGATAGAACAAATACTACAAGCTTAGATTGCATTCAAATTTCTTCCTGAAAACTGACATTAAAAACTACATTTCTTGATGATCTGAGATGAGTTTGCCAGAAAAAAAATGTATTGCTCCAAAGGTTCCAAGTTGGATATAAGTTTTGCATAACCTTATAAAACAATTGGTAATGTAAATAGCTTTTAGTAAGATATAAACTGTCTCTTTAAAAGATAAAAAAATGCATTGAGAAAGTATTTTAACCCAAAGTTTAATAAACAGCTTTCAAAACCTAAAGCTTTCTATCAATATCATGTGGAAGGAAAGTAAGGTTTTATTTCTCAATTTATAGAAAGTACAAAGAAAGATACTGAATACTTCACAATGAAGTATTTACAAACTTGTAAAAACTTACTGGTTTACATTTGCCTCTGGAACATAATTAATGGAAATCCATTGATGTATTTTTTCACATGCGGTTTCTCAATGAACAATAGTGAATGACGATCTGTCCTGCTCCCTCACCAGTGTGGCAATAATATATGCATTAGTAATATTTAGCTATTCAGTGCTGGATATAACTTGTCATTAGAGTGGAAGTCATTTGGATGACACGCATTTTCCATTAAAAAGAGTGATAATTCAACTCTGAATGCCTCCCAACCAGGCAAAATTTCACAATTAACTATAAAAAGTCATTATTCATTGCAAAACTAGATGTCTTGTCCTTGACCCTCACCCCAAACCCTAGGCAATCCCTCCGCTACTTAGTTATAATGAACGAGGATTGTGACCCCATTACAGATGTCTTAAAAGACACAGCACAGTACAGAGTAATAACTTTGAATGAGGAAAACATTTTTGAGGAACATTTGCAAACAGAGGAACTGACAAAAGTCAGGGGTAGCAGACTTCAGAGTTTAATTTTGTCCCCCCACTTCTGTATCAAGTCATACACTGTGGATTTTTACTTCGCAGTAACTCAGGTATCTCTCCCCTATTTCTCTGTTCTCCCTGCCAGCTCCAAGCCCCGGTCTTTACCGCCTCATAGCAGGATTGCCACCATATTGCCTAACTTGGTTTTGTGTCTTCAGTTTCTCTCAATTCCAATCCATCCTTTAAATTCCTGTGAAATTAATCTTACTAAAGGAGTTTTTAGAGCTTCTAAAACATCTCCTTGGGAGCAGGGCCCCAGGGACATTCATTCTGTCCATCACACCACTGAGCATGTTCAATCAACGCCTAGTGAACAGTTCACAACTGAAAGATCACTCCCAGGAGAAAAAGCTTCCAGCAGCTTCCCACTGCCTCCATGGTGTTAAAGCCCCAGTTCCTGAAACCAGCATTGACCATTTCCAGTGAGCTGGTTTATTCCTACATTCAGATGTTTGCTCATAAAACTCTTTGGCCATCTACTAAACCCTTCGTGCTAAGAATACAGAAATGACAGATACAGTTAATTCTTGTTCCCTGGGGTAGTTATGTTCTAGCAAATCACTGCAAACAGTGAATTGGTAAATACTGAATCATTGCTCCTGGGGAAATACAAAGTTTTGTTCCTAAGAGCCTCTGGTCAGAATAATTTTTGTTAACTAATCAAAACAAGGCAGCCTTTGCTTACTCCTTTCCCGATGAATCAAAACTCTTTCCCAACACAAACACATTAATATTAATTTCATACTTGGGAGTACATGTTCAAATTCAAAATCTAACCAGTAAATTTTCACTTGTAGTTGCCTCTAAGTTGAACGTGCATTTTCATAGATCTTTACAACTTTATTAATTTTTGCATATACCGTGATGGGCTTATATGTGAGATTAATTACACCGCTGTCCATTTTCAGTGGGTCTATCTCCTTTTGTACAGTTCTTTAATTTGATTAGGTCCTGCTCTGAATTCATTTCCAGCAGGGCAATAGTTCTTCCCGTTTTTATTATCGATAGAATTTTACATTAACTCTTTGACATTATGAAAACAAAACTGAATTACATGTTTTCAAAATCTTCAACTTTATCATAGGAATCAAACTGTGCCACTGACAAAAGACCAGTTCTTGAAAGATGAATACATATTCATAGTCCGGCTATTTAAAAAAACACAAAACACCCAAACAAACCAAAAAAGACACAGCTGCTTGTTATGGTTCTCAGTTTCTTTTGTTATATTAACACTTGCCAGGATTGTTAAGGAGTCTGGCTGGCTTGCCTGTGCGTTGAGGCCACATATATGAATAAATGTGGACAGTTTGCATCCACAAAGCCTGCATGGCTAAGTTTGCAGAATTTCTTTCTGGCAATGTCAATACATCTATTTTGAAACCATAGTTTTGCACCTTTTCTAAAAATTTCACCATATTTGCTGATAATTATGCTGAAAAATACTATCATCTGACAGTGGCTCAAACTAAATGTGTTTAGCCTAAAAGAATGTGATGTTCTTAAGCCACCTTATAAGATGCAACTGAAAGCTATAGGTTTGGAAATCAAGTTGGCAATTCAGTAAAAATGGAAGTATAAATGGGTGTCAGAATTAATGATGCCTGTGAAAAAGTATGATTGGAAAAGAATTTTACTTTTTTTTATAAAAATTCTCAAAGTTTTTATGTTTATCTCCACATATTCTTTTAAAGAGGCCATGGGAGACCAAATTAGGAGAAAAGATGTGAATGCAGCAGTATTTCATGTGTGTCCCAGAATTTCCTGGTCTTGGTAAAGTAGAACGCTAGTCTAGCCTTTTACAGTTGTGTAAACAGTATTATAGGAAAGCTCTCAAAACTTTCCCTTAGAAAAATAATACATTGATACAGTAAATATTGAGAGCACATATCATGGGTCCAGCAATTTTTGAGGCAGTGAGAATTTTACTATCTTGAAAGCAAATGGAAATCCTTGCTCTCTTGGAGCTCATGTTCTTTTGGGAAGAGACAAAGAATGAAGGAGAAATCTGCATATTATATGAAATGTCGATAAGTGACTGGAGAAAAATAAGACAGAGAAGGGGGATACTGGGTGGTGGGGTGGAGGTGCAGGGTGCAAGGGAAGAGTGTCAGTGAAGCTGTCATCTGAGCAGTAACCCTGCAGGGGTGGGGGAGCCAGCTGCAGGGCTACAGGGAAGTGTTCCAGTACCTAGTGCAGTCCTTGGCATGGAGAACTAGCCATTCTTAAGCATTACGTGAAAGTTGCTCAGTCATCACGACGTTCATCAGATTCCAGTGTTGGCCTAGAGGACATTTACTCACACATGCTCATCATGCAACGAGAAAGCAGATAAAGCGCCTTAACCAATGCTGTATAATGTGTTAATTCTGTAAGCAAATAAGAGAGACTTTATCTTTTCTTCCCTTTACGAAAAAAATGCACATGGTTGAGACAAGTGCATTAAAGGCAGGTGAGGGAAGGTTCACCCAAAGCAAGGAGTAAAATGAACCACTGCAAATGCTAATATGTATGGTCACCGCATGACAAAGACACCCACCCTTAGACACAGAAGAAGAATAAAATGGTCTGATGTAACTTTAAGTACCCCCAAATATTTGGAGTAGTAAAATAAACTCTTTCCCTAAGTAATCAACATTTAAATTTATTATTGGATAAAATTACATTTATACCTGTATTTGGAGCGGTTATGATTATTATTAAGTAGGTACTCCTCAAAATAACAAAATAGGAATCAATTGAAGAGTAATCAGTGCCTAAGTGTGTATCCTGGTATCACTGAAAGCATAGACTAGATCCTTGTATAGCGTGTACTCAAATGCCAGGGCTACTACTTACAACCTTGATGTTGGGCGAATATTTAATCTCCTGAAGCTTGGGTTTCCTAAGCTGTTAAAATCAGGATGTACTGACCCATCATTAGTGAGATACCCAACACAGTTACAAACAGATATGCAATTAATAATAGTTTCATCCCCAAAGTTGATAAATATGCAGATAACCTTAGATTGAGCTGTGGTTCTATCTATATACAGTAATTAGGCTAAGTCAAGATTTAGAGTATTTATAGAGATTTCATTTAGAGTGTACTATAAAGTTACTAGTACATACTAGAAATATATTATAAATTATTGAGCCACAACATTCTGATTTTATCCAGGCACACAGCCTCACTTGAGTGCACGGGTACCGTGTTACAGTAGAGGTAGAAAAGACAATCTAGTATATTTGGGTTTAAATAAACTTGCATTGACACCCTATGTGTTCTATGAAATAACTGGTTCTAATTTAGGCAACAAAGATTTCCCGTACACTAGTGACAGAATATTGTAAGAAATCCACATTTTAATTGTCAATTTAAATCCCTATCTCAACTTCATCAGGAGTATCTAAATTATATGGTTATAGACTAAGGCAAGTGAATAAGGAGTCTGCAAGCCAGGAAGGTGAGTGGGCAGCAAAGAGAGGTATCTCAGGCAGAGCTGGGCCTCAGACTGAGTCATGAGATGATCAGCATATTTGGAGGCTGCAAGAAGCGTGGCAGGGTTTGAGCACTTGTCACACCACAGTTAAAAACTGGTTTGAGATATATAGTACACAAGAACACTAGCCATGAAGGAAATACTGATAAATTTAATTTCATAAAATTAAAATTTTTCTGCTCAAAATAGCCTCACAGACATAGAAAATAAACTTATGGTTACCAAAGGAGGAAACAGGAGGGATGAATTAGGAGTTTGGGATTAACAGATGTACACTATACATAAACTAGATATAGCACAGAGAACTATATTCAATATCTTAGAATAACCTATAATTGAAAAGAATCTGAAAAAGAACATACACACACACACACATAACTGAATCACTTTGCTGTACACCTGAAACTAACACAACTTTCTAAGTCAACTATACTTAAACTAAACTCTAAAAACAATTTAAAATAAATTTAAAAATATAAAATATTATTGGCTCTTAAAAAAGAGTTTCTGTTCAAAAGACAGCCTTAGTACTGACTGGGAAAAATTATTCCACAGCACATAAGTCTAAGAATAGGTTAGTGTCCAGAATATGCAAAGAACTTCTCCAAACTGCCAAAAAAAAAAAAAGATAAACAATTCAAATTTAAAATGAACAAAAGATTTGAATAGACTACATAATAATACACACGTGTGAGACAAGCAGATGAAAAGTTATTCAACATCATTAGTTATCAGGGAAATACAAATGAAATCTACAACGACATAATATTTTATTCTATTAGAAGGACTAATTTTTTTTAAAGAGCAACATTAAACGTTGGCACTGATGGGAACTTGTAAAATTGTACACCCACTATTGCTTACTATTTGGAAGTTTCTAATAAAGTTGATAAATTTCTACCCTATGACTCAGATACTGCACCCCCAGAATAGGCAAAACTAGTCTTAGTGATGGAGGTCAGAAAGTGGGTGCTTAGGGTGGGAGTGGGGACAGGCTGGAAGATGGCAGGAGGACATTTTCTTGGGTGAAGGACATGTTTTATATCTTCTTTTGACTGGTGGTTACACGAGTGTATACAATTGTTAAAACGCATCTAACCAAGTGATTGTCAAAATAACCTGTAATTTTGAATAACAACAAAAAAAGTCAGACAAAAACAAACACATACTATTTTTTCCATGTGTTTCCAAATAGAAATAAAACTAAACCATACTTTACGGGGAGACATTCTCAAATATAAAATGATGAAAACAAAGCAAGATAGGAATTACTATACAAGGGAGGAGAGGGGCTCTCTCCATGCAAAAAGAGATGGATGGTGGGTGGGCTGTGACAAGGAGGGGCAGCCAGGGAGTTTTTAGGGTATTGACAATATTCTACTTCTTGACTTGGGTGGCAGTTACAGAGTCTTCCCTTTTCAATAACTCACTCATGTGTGCCTTTACATTATGCACTTTCCTTTATGTATATTATATTCCACAAATTGAAAGGTTTTAAAACATGTTTTTAATTTCATTGTTAATACACATACACACACTCTCTCACAGGAAATAATACTGAATAGCTAATTTGTTCAGCTATTAAACTAAGCATACATCACAACTGGCTGAATGAGATATATAATAGGGATAAATAAAATCCAAATAATCCTCAAATGAAACATTCCCAGAGCTTGTTTTATAATGAGAAAACTAAGATTCAAAAGATTAAATGATTCACACAATTACTTTTCATTTGGCATTTTAGTATCTCAGTTGAATCCATATGCTTCTAAAAGTATCCATATGAAAAATGAGTAACACAAAAAAAATTTTTAAAGGAAGGAAAAATGTTCTTATTGATACAAATATGTAAAACATGTATTTGTTTTATGTCTTATGTAAACCCTAAAAGGTCACAAAGACTGGTTTTGGGGTAAATGAAATTTTGGGGCAGCCACAGAGAGACTAAATCTCTTCTGTATGCAAACAAGCATAGCTTTACTTTTTTTTCCCTTTTAAAAAAGAACAAATAGACCCAATGTTAAAAAAAAAACTATGTAAATGTAACATAATTATGTTTAAACCACAGAAGACAGGAAATTTAGAGTTACAGATTCTGTGGTAAGTTTTAATTCTATCCTTGTGTATATGTTTTATAAAAAAGAGTCTTTTCATTATATGGTCACATAACACTAGACCATGTTAACAATCAGTTCAGCAAATATTTGTTTTACAATGTGTGGAAGGAAAATATTTTATAGGATAAATTGTAGGAAATTACTACATTATTTAGGCAAATTGTTATGTAAAATTTTTTAGAATCCTGGGCATTTATAGAATATTAATAGAAACATTTTCCCCCTGATTATCTTCTAAAGAACATGAAATTAAACTCTTTTATAGGCAGGCATTTATATTTGAAAGCTGATCTTTAGGCTTAAGGTTATTCTGAAGTAATGAAAAACTTAGGACATTAGAATTTTAGCATGTTTTGAATCATGCATGCCTGGCACTTTGTATAAAAGAACAGTAGAAACTGAAGTAACTATGGTGGGAAGGTATAGCTCAAGTCGCAGAGCACATGCTTAGCATGCACAAGGTCCTGGGTTCAATTCCCATTACCACCTCTAAAAAATATAAATAAATAAATAAATCTAATTATCTCCCCCCCTACAAAATAAAAAAAAAAGCTGAAATAAATAATGAAGACCCACAGGTTCAGAATAAGTCCAGAAAACAACCCTCATTATCACTACTGGCATTTGCTAGGGTTCCTGAGAACTCATATATCTGAAATTTGACTTTATAAAAGGAAAAAATAGCATTTATCTTGCTTTTCCTGTATAAACTATATTTCGGGTTAATCAAATTATTAGCAATCCATGCTAAGATAAACCTAGTAAAAGTATTAGATTATGAAGAAAAAATTCTCAAGGCCTCCAAGCAAAATGATCAAACAGCTTATAAAGGAAAAGGAATTAGACTAACATCAGAATTTTCCCAGAAAAGGTATGGAGTAAGCCATCCATGGAGTGGGTTGTTTGTTTTTTTTTTAATTCAAGAAATAAAGTGGGAACCAAGGACTTTATATCTACTAACACTGTCCTTTGAGAATTTACAGGAAAATAGCTTCACTAGGGATACTGTCCACGTGTGTTTCTGCAAAAGAAAGCAGTCCACAAAGTGAAAAGGCAATCAGTGCAACAGGAGAAAATACTTGTAAGCCATATATTTGATAAGAAGTTAATATTCAAAAAATATAAGGAATTCATATAACTCAATGGCAAAAAACCGTGAATAATTCAATTTTTCCAATGGGCAAATAAACTGAGGAGACATTTCTCCAAAGAAGACAGGCAAAAAGCCAAAAGGTACATGAAAAAATGCTCAACAGCATGAATTTTGAAACTTATTCTCAGAGTAAAAGTTGGTTCAATGTTTGCAAACCTGGAAATATCATTCACCATTATTAATAAATATGAGGGAAAACTCATCATGGAGCACGGGGGGGCATAATCTCCAGAAATGCTTTAAAAGGCCTTTGACAAAATTCTATACCTATTTCTGATTTTAAAAAACACACTCTTTAGGAATAAAAATAGATTTTAAAAAGTATTATATAATATATATACCTTAGTCCTCAAGACATTATTTTACCTAATTCAAATAAAAAAAAAAACCACTAGAGGCATTTCCACTAAAATCAGGAACAAGGCAAAGAAGCCTACTAGCTCCATTACTATTCAGCATTGCAATAGGGGATTAGCTAATGAAATTAGCCAAGAGAAATCAATTTAAAGAACAAGAATTTATAAAATAGAAACTTCCTCTGCACCATCTGAGAGCAGAGCTCAGCAAATTTTTCTTTAAAGGGCCAGCTAGTAAGTATGTTAGTCTTTGCAGGTTATTCAGCCTCTGTCACAACTACTCACCTCTGTATAAAAGCTACAAAGACAATATATAAGTGAGTGAGTAAGAGTATGTTCCAATAAAACTTCATTTACAAAAACAGGATTTGGCCCACGTGCTGCAGTACATCAACAGCTATGCTAGACAATTAACGATAAAATGAACTCAACAGCAGGAGAACGCCATTAGGTAGCAGCATATAGAATTAATATACAAAATTCAGTAGTATTGAATTTTAATCCATTGACAAACACAGTGGCTGACAATCAGCATAATGGCAGAAAACTTTATGTAACTGAAGGCAAATTACCTCCAGATGAAGTCTGTACATATCAAATAGACATTAAAAGTCAACAACAAAAGAAAATTCAGCATGAAATAAATAAGTCTACTTTTTCATGAACCTAGTATGTCAGGATACCAGTTGTTCCATTGTAGGTCCTAGGGGAGGGCATAATTAACAGGAAACAATGTATATTGTCTTTAAAAGCAGGAGTCTGAAGTACTGAAAAAAGTCAACAGAGTTTTATGAAATCATTGGGTTTTTTCAAAGTCACTTTTGATTCAGTAGGCAAACTGTTATCATTAAGATGTTTCTTTTGTTTCTGTTTGGGGTTTTGTTGTTGTTGTTGACAATTTCACATTTTATTTTCTTTTTTTAATTACTTGGTTTACATTGTTGTGTTAACCTCTGGTGTAGAGAGCATAGTGATTCAGTTATACATATGTATTCCTTTTCATATTCTTTTTCATTATAGGCTATTACAAAGTATTGAATATTGTTCCCTATGCTGTACGGTAGTACTTTGTTGTTTACCTATTTTATACATAGATACATATATAAAATCTTGAACTCCCTTACTGAAAAACAGATAAGGGAAGAGAATTGTTCATGCATTCTATGATGCAAAATCAATAAAACTCTGCTATGAGTGTATATGTTTATCCTGACATGCAATCTAAGGTTTAGCCAGAGCCACGGACAAATCATTAAAACATAAAACTATAGTTATTAAAACAAGTTCCTAACTTATGAATTATTTAAGAATTACACAGGGGAGGGGTATTTGTCATTTCCTTACCATTTAACTTAAAGCTCGAAGACTCAATAAATCCTGCAGATCTAGCAGTAATAGCCATGTCTGAAATATGATGCCGCTTGGATTCTTACCAAACTCAAAACACTGTTTTCTGAACCTGACTCTGTGCATTTATAAAAGCATTTGTGGGAAAACCATATTTACATGTACAAAAGGATTCATCAACCTCCTTGCTGCACAAGAAAGAACAGTTTAGTCTTTATCTTATGAGGCTTTGCCATGGAGTTTGACACTTGTGACCACTTTCTCTCCTTAAACACGCTCTTCCCTGTGTGTTTTCGGTAACACACTCTTCCACTTCCCCTCATGACTCTCTGGCTGTTCCTCTCAGTTTCTTTCCAGGCACCTCTTCTCTGGTCCAGTCATTCTCCCTGGAGGATCGGATTCAATAGGATTCTGGTTTTGCCCTTTTCTTTTCACTTTCCTTTCTTTTCCTCACAGTCTCACATATATTCATCACTCAAGTTACCAAATATTCATAATAGCCTATGCCCAACCCAAATTCTACCCTAAGCTTTAGACATGAATATCCCACTGCCTCCTTGAGTCATTAGCCCAGCAATGTCCCATAAGAACCTCAATGTGTACCCGACCATAACTGATCTCATCATTCATGTATTATACACTAAACGTTTGTTGAGTGCCTACCCTGAGCCTGGGACTGGGTTACACAATGACTATATCATGATGAACAAATTGATTTTGTTTCTCCCCTGGTGAAGTTCATTCTTCCTTCACCAGTGCTCCAGCTGAATTCCCAGTATCCGTAAGCGGTACCATATTCATCAGAAACCTAAATTCCATCCATGACTCCGCCTTCCTCTCCACAGCTCGTGCTTAGTCACTCACCTGGGCTGATCGGTTCTCTCCCTTTATCTGCCTCTCATCTGTCGATTTCTGTATTCTTTAGTACCTTGTATTCCATAGGCTTAGCTTAAACCGCCTTCACCTCTGGCCTGCAGTGATCCCCTGAACAAGCTTCTCTGTTTCAGGTTACACTTAAAACCCTTTAATAACCTCCAATCAGCTTTAAAACAAAATCCAAACTTAGCATCACGCACAAAGGCCTGAATTATAACTGCCTATTGACATGTCTGTGCCGCACCCTCAAAGCCCCCTGATTGCAGGTGAGAGTCTAAAGTGAGTTAGTCACCATTGAGGGGCCTCTTGTTCTCAATTTGTACAAAGTTAAATAACATGATTAATTTGATATAAGAGAAACACAGGATGAAGGGACTCTATAGGTAAGCATTGATACTCTGACTTTAACTTTGTATTTTTGTATTATTGATTTAAATTGCTATTAATTAAAGGTATTGCTATGTGAACAACACTAGTCAGTATTTACCTAGCACTATTACATAGTAAGCACTTTACATATATTAATTCACTCAATCATTTCAACAATCTAGTGACATAGGTACCATGATCGTCCCCATTTTATGCATTTGGTAGTTAAGGCACCAAGTAGGTTAATAATTTGCTGAAGGAAACACAGTCAGTAAGTGGTGAGACTGGCATCCCAGGCACTGGTTCCAGAATCTATATTCTTAACAACTATATACTATTCAGAATAAAATGAGATTGTGCAAAGTATTAAACAAGAATTTTGATTCTTGAAAGGTGATACACATAGATACATATAATGTACATATATGTGTGTGCATATCTCTATGTGTACATATGTGTGTGTATATCTATATATGTATAGAGATGTATATACATATATGTGTATATATATATTCATCATATAGACTGTATAGAAAATACAAATAAGAAACTAAAAAGGATCCCAAGTCCTACCATCCAGAAATAATCAGCATTAACAGCTAATATAAATTATCCCAGTTATCTCTTTATACCTATAACCAGATAAAAGAATGTATGGCTAGGTAAGAGACAGAGATGATATGGATGAATGGATGAATGGATGGATGGATAAATAGACAGACAGATAGACAGATAAAAATAGTGTTTTAAATACTACCTTTTGATTTATTTATGAGCAAGATGATAAAATTCGCACACCTACTCATCCACCCTTTCCTTTTTCTTTTTGTCAGCTGTACTAGTACATCATCGTTATCAATGTTTATAACATAATAGATGATTCCCCTAATGCTAATTCCTCCATTGTTTTGATCGATTGCTGGGTATGTTAAGTCCCCCAGCTTTAGCCCTCCAGCTCATCCAAGGGAACATTTTGGCTCTGTAAGTCATGATTGTGGTCATTTGCATGTGAACACATTTTACTCTTTCATCACTCATGCATGCCAATTCTAAGAGGTGACACTATTCCATGACTCCCCAAGAGTTTCCCCTAACACCCTCAAATAAAATCTTTCAGCTTCTGGGGCCACTTACATCATACTTTCGGGCTCTACTGCACAAGCACCGACTGCTTTGGTGACATTGACAAGCAGAGCTTGGTTTGTTCCAACAAGGAGTTTCACCAGTGGTTGGATGCCGCCACATTTCCGGATAATGACTCTGTTCTCCTGTTCTTGGCAGCACTCTCCCAACGCACCAACCACATTCACAAGGACTTCTTCCGGCTGGTCAGTTAAAAGTCCCACCAAAGTTTCAATGGCTTTGTATTTGCGGAATCTAAGTTCACAGGGTGGGAAGGAAGGGAAAGAGATGGACAGTGTTATTTTTAGTATAAAGTTAGCTGATAATAACGAGTGATAACATTAATGGCTAAAATTTACTAAATGCCGACTATATGTTCGTTCAATCTTTGCAATAACCCTGTGATGCAGATAATATTATAATCCCCATTTTCAAAAGGCTAATCTGAGGCTTGATCAGCAGTGAAGCCAGCATCCACACCCAACCATCTGTGCCCTGAAGCACTGTACCATACAGCTTCTAGGAAAACTACAACTTCTTTTAAATCTTAGTGTCAACAGTTCTACAATTTTAAGGGTTTTGCCCTAGGCTACAGGGACTACTTTACATGAACAAAGCAAAATAAACCATTTTTGTGTTAAATAGAACATGTAAGTTTCCTGTTAAAGAAAATCATCCGCCTGAGACAGGGAAGAGTTGCCCCAGAACATCCATCATAGACTGTGCAAACTCTAAAAATGCACAAAAAGACGGCTTCAGAGATTAAAATCAATCGAATGGTCATAAAATTTACACATGCTTTAAAATTCAGTGAAATCGTATTTGAAAAATGACTACTTTTCTGGACCAGCTGGTTAGTTGGCATTTAGGTGACTCATCTTGTCAGAATGGAACCACTTCCATCTCTAAAGACTCAGTGGAATATTCATCCCCTCACCTTGATAGGTCTCTGCAGGAAGTATCAGGGATGCTTCCCATTTAAACGGCCGCCCAAATGCAAAACAGCCCATTGGCACAGGGAGATTATGTCAGCAAGCCCCGTACTCCTACTGAGGCACGGAAGGTCATTGCCAGGTGGTGAGGTGGGAAGTCAGGGTCTTCCATTTCTAAGAATCTCTTAACTCTGCCAACTTGGTCCAGAATGTACGTCTATGAAAACTGCAGGAGTAGCACTAGAGTCAAGTCTTTATGCAAGTAGCATTACAACAGAAAAATGTTTTTTGATGGACCCATTTTAATACAGAACATTGAATGCCTTCTCTTACTTGGTTGCGTTCTCTTTGCTGATGGAACATTTCCATATTGCCCCCGTGACGGCAGCCAGCCGTTCTTTATTGTCTGTTTCATTGAGCAGAGAGGCCAGGGGTTTGAGTCCTCCATGCCGCCTCATCAGGTGACGGGTTTCCTCGTCTTCAGCACACTACGCAAAAAGCCAGAGCAGAGGCTGTCATTGGTCAAGGTGTGGCAAGCTCTCAGTGACTGCGGAAGAGGCTGCCATTCTAGTAACTATGAAACTTCTTTTCAGAGAGTATCATTTTCTGAAGGAGCCTCTAAATAAAACATAATTCTTGTCTATACTGGCAGCTATCTGACAGCATCTCTCTTCCTTTCTGTGGCTTTGGCAATGTCTAGCAGTTTCTACATGCTTAGCAATCCCCCCAAGCCAGTCCAGGGGTAGTCTAGGCTTCTACCAAGAAGAGGCAGAGATCAGTAAGAAACCTAGAGTACCGCATGCATGGATGGAGGGTTTCAGCAGTAATGTAACCAAGACTCTTGGGAAAACATAGTAGATGAGTGAGTGATAGGGATTCAGTTAGATTTTCAATGACCCCAAAATCTAAGAAGTGAGGAATTTCCCCCAGTAGAGTTTCTATGCCCAGAGCAGTGGGTTATACCAACAGCAACTGATGTTTTATTCAAACATGTTTATCCATATGTTTGTGTCATCCTTTGAAATAAATATGTACTACATAGATGTTCCCAACTGATTATCCTTCCCAGTTTGTAGAGCCAAAAGATGATAAATTTGGTATAGGTTTGCTATTATCCTAAGCATACAGTTGGTCTTTAAGGCCATGTGATGCCTATCACACATCATCCCTGAGGGCCACTACCAAAAATCCTCATCATGAAAGAATTCAACAAGGTAGCAGGATACAAGATTAACCTACAGAAATCAACTGCATTTCTTTATACTAACAATGAAGTAGCAGGAAAAGAAACAGTCCCTTTTAAAATCACATCTAAAATAATAAAATACTTAGGAATAAATCTGACCAAGGAGGTGAAAGACTTATACATGGAGAACTACAAAAGGAAATTAGAGATGACTTGAAGAAATAGAAAGATATCCCATGCTCTTGGATTGGAAGAATCAATACTGTTGAAATGGCCACACTGCCCAAGGCAATCTACAGATTTAATGTGATCCCTATCCAATTACCCATGACATTTTTCACATAACTAGAACAAATAATCCTAAAATTTATACGGAATCACAGAAGACCCAGAACTGCCAAAGTAATACTGAAGAAATAGAATGAAGCTGGAGGAATAATCCTCCCAGACTTCAGACAATATTACAGAGCTACAGAAATCAAAACAGCATGGTATTGGTACAAAAACAGACATACGGATCAATGGGACAGAATAGAGAGCCCAGAAATGAACCCATAGACCTATGGTCAATTAATCTTTGACAAAGGAGGCAAGAACATACAATGGAGAAAAGATGGTCTCTTCAGCAAGTGGTGTTGGGAAAACTGGACAATGGCATGTAAATCAGTGAAGTTAGAACAATCCCTAATACCATACACAAAAATAAACTCAAAATGGCTTTAAGACTTAAATATAAGACAACACACTATAAACCTCCTAGAAGAAAACATAGGCAAAACATTCTCTGACATAAATCTTAGCAATGTTCTCCCAGGGCAGTCTACACAGGAAATAGAAATAAAAGCAAAAATGAACAAATGGGACCTGATTAAACTTATAAGCTTTTGCACAGCAAAGGAAGCCATCAACAAAACAAAACAACAACCTATGGAATGGAAGAAAATATTAGCAAATGATGCGACTGACAAAGGCTTAATTTTCAGAATATATAAACAGCTTATACAACTTAATAACAAAAAAACAAACAACCCAATCCAAAAATAGGCAGAAGACTTAAACAATTCTCCAATGAAGGATACAAATGGCCAATAGGCACTTGAAAAAATGCTCAATATCACTAATTATCAGAGAAATTCAAATCAAAACTACAATGAGGTATCACCTCACACCAGTCAGAATGGCCATCATTAAAAAGTCCAAAAATGATAAACGCTGGAGAGGGTGTGGAGAAAAGGGAACCCTCCTACACTGTTGGTGGAAATGTAGTTTGGTGCAGCCATTATGGGAAACAGTGTGGATATTCCTCAAAAAACTAAAAATAGACTTAACATATGATCCAGCAATCCCACTTCTGGGTATATATCCAGAGGGAACTCTAATTCAAAAAGATATATGCACCCCAATGTTCAGAGCAACACTACATACAATAGCCAAGACCTGGAAGCAACCTAAATGTCCATCAACAGATGACTGGATAAAGAAGCTGTGGTATAGTTATGCAATGGAATATTACTTGGCCATAAAAAGAATAAAATAATGCCATTTGCAGTAACATAGATGGACCTAGAGATCATCATTCTAAGTGAAGTAAGCTAGAAAGAGAAAGAAAAATATCATATGATACCACTCATATGTGGAATCTAAAAAAAAAAAAAAGAGCACACTAATGGACTCATCTACAAAGCAGAAATAGACTTGCAGACATAGTAAACAATCTACAGTTACTGGGGGGAAAAGAGTGGGAGGGGATAAATTTGGGAGTCTGAGATTTGCAAATGTTAGCCACTATGTATAAAAATAGATTTAAGAAACCAAATTTCTTCTTTATAGCACAGGGAACTATATTCAATATCTTGTAATAACTTTAATGAAAAAGAATATGTAAACAAATATATGTATGCATATGCATGACTGAGAAATTGTGCTGTACACCAGAAATTGACACATTGTAACTGACTCTACATCAATTAAAAAAAACAGAAAAAAAGAAACAAATCCTCATGGTAACACACCAGGAGGCATCTGCTAAATTTATCTTCTATTAGTGACTTTCAGTTCTGGTTAAGTTGCAACTTTTAAAAATTAATCACTATTTCTAACCAACCCTGAATGGTTACTCATATGACTGTATATGAGTAACCATTAAGATTACTATATAACCTTATACTATGGAAGTAGTGTGTGTGTGTGTATATATATATATATATCTTATATATCCTCATTATGAGTGAATTGTGTCCCCTCAAAACTCAGATGTTGAAGTCCTCACCCCCATACCTCAGAATGTGACAGAGGTAGCTAAGGTTAAATAAGGTCACTGAGGTAGGCTGAATCCAATATGATTGGTGTCCTTACAAGAAGAGGATATTAGGACACAGGGGAAGGACCACATGAAAACAGAGGGAGAATGACAGGTGAACATGAAGACACCAGCCTGCAATCCAAAGAGAGAGTCCTCAGAAGGAACCAACACTGCTGACACCTGATCTCAGACTTCTAGCTTCCAGGACTGTGAGGAAATAAACTCCTGCTGTTTCAGCTCCCCAGTGCCTACGGTTATGGCAGCCCCAGAAAACTAACACAACCCTCCACTGACATGAACCCCTTCTCTGACTCCATTGTTCTGGTGCATTCTCCCACTTTGCACATTCTAAAGTGCATTCCTCTAGGAGATCCACTCTGATTAGGCAGGAACAGGTGCCAACAGCAGCCAGCACATTTGCCCAGGCCTTTCTTCCAGTTTACGATTCTACTCTGTTTTCTGATACACTATGGAACTTACAACCCACAAAAAGTTAGTGAAGATTAAAATGAGCAAATTAATAAAAGGTAAAGCAGGAACACACACTCACTCATCCATCATGTCTTGGTAGGAGATGTATTTCCCAAGACCACTGTGTTGGATCAGGATGTACGAAAGGCAGTAGAGAGGCTCCATGTACATATTTGGCTATTTTACACTAAAAACATCATTTTAGCAGACAGGACATGTGTCTTATAGAACTGTAAGTAATCAAACATGTTGAAGCAGGTTTCTCTCTGATGTTTCCAGGCATCTATTATTACCAAAGGGCAGTGGCTTTCAAACCTATGTGTGCATGAAAATCCCTAGGGGCTGTTAAAAAATGCAGATTCCTAAGTACCGTCCCCAGAGAATGAGACCTCATGAAACACCACCTGAAACTCCACGAAGAACTCCAGCACCATCCTGAGTCACCGTACCTGGTAGATGGCCATGGCGCAGTGCTCCTGCAATTGCTCATTTTCACTATTTAGGTTCTTTACCAGGTTCTCAATTATCCTTTCTGCTTTGATGGCAGCTCGGCAGTTTTCCTAGGAAAATAAACTTCAATATTTACATGGTTATAACACATGAATATAAGCATCAATTCACGTTTATTAATAATGACGCTGAAGAAACTTTCTTCGTAAATAAACACCATGGTCTGAGCTTAACATACTGATATAACAATAGGAGAATTTAGTCAACATTTTCAAAAATTTATCACCCAGGGACCAATGTAACTAATGATCTTTTTTTAATGATAAAAGAGCAGGAATTAATAAGAACACAGACAGTACAGATGATACAGCTGAAAATTGGTTCTTTAAAAAGAAAAAATAAGTTGATAACTGGTAAGACTAATTAAGACACAAAGAGAGAAGGGACAAATAACCGTTTAAGGATTGAATGCATCACTGCAGACCCTGTCCATGCTAAAAAGGTCAAAAAAGCATACTGAAAAACTCTGAGCCAATATACTGTTTTGTTTTGTTTCATTTTTATATTTTTTTATTGAAGTATAGTTGATTATTAATAAACAAACACTGTGGTCTAAGGTTAACACACCGACAGAACAGTAGAAGAACTTAGTCAACATTTTCAAAACTACATCATCCAGGTACCAATGTAATTAATGTTCCATCAGTTTGAGCTTCTCTTTCTAATAGAATGGTGACTTCTTGGGAAAAAAAAAATCCTTAGCAGTCATGATAACCTTAAAAATTATTTTCTGGCTAAAGAAAGTCAAGGTGAAGAAAGCAAGGGAAGGAGAGATGGCCTGGGTACCTCTGAGGCACATTCTTGCAACGTCCCCACCACCGGGATTAGCATGTTTTCATGAGAGGTCTTCAGCAACTGAGCCAACAGATGGATGCCCCCCGTCTTACGAATGGCTTCTTTGTTCCCGTTACTCTTACTGCAGCTCCACAGCGCCAGTGCCCCACAGCGAGCCACCTCCACGTCTTTGGTCTCATACAGGCTTGAATAGGTGGGCTCTGTCGAGTTCTGTTCATGGTCAAGTAGAGCAACCTAGGTGAACGGATAAACACATGTGGGAATCTGTAAAAGAAAACTGAGCTCATCGCGCAACAGCCCCAGGGTCGCTACCAAGCTCACCTCCATCAAAAGTAAGAATCCTTAAAAAACAAAAAAATTAACTTTCATACTACATAGCTGTCAAAGAAACAAACAGAACCTTCAGAACAGTTTCCTTCAGCTTTGGGAGAATTAACCTTTCCTTCCCATGAGAAATTTAATCCCCCCAAGATGGCGTTTTCTTAATATAGCTCTTCACATTCACGTTAGTGAGGTTCGCAAACCACATGCTAAGCCTTGGTGCTAAGACGAGCAGGCTCCCTCAAGCCATCAGAGCGCTCCACAAGAACCGAACGGCCGGCACACTCTTCAGCCAGGAGCCTCTTTGGAGGACAGAGCCCTCCACCTGTGCTCCCAAAACCAGCTAAACCAAACAGCACAGCTGGCAGGACCCTCTCATTTCTTTGCGGTAACGGAAGTCCCGGAGGCCCTTAAGGGAGAGGCCCTTCACACGCACACAGCAGGCTGTCAGGCCGCCCCTCAGAGAAGGCAAAGCGAGGCCTCCCAGTGCTGTCTTTACCCCACGCACGTCTGCTCGTTCTCTCTCTGGAGGCCACACTCCGTGGATGAGGCCTACTTAATTGTGGCCTGCAGTCATGACCACTCAACCACGATCCCCAGGTTCAGAGGGAATAGCCCAGACCACGTAGTGTCACGGATTCTCAATTCCCAGGGGGGAGAAGATGCTGGTTTGAATCAGGTGGACACTCGGGTCTAATTAGTCATGGCCCAAGGACAGGCGTGAAGAGAACTTAGCGTGGCTTTTGGGTACCCCCTGGGCACAGAAGATGGTAATGCGCAGAAGGAATTCTAAGACAGTGGGCTTGAACACAGGGCAGTCTACAAGTACCTGTCTACTGCAGTTATTCCCTCATTATCCATATGAAGTCCAAATTCCGTAGTTCCTTGGAAAAGGCCCTGTGTGATCCTCAGGGTCCCGGCCTTCACCTCCCACTGCTCTGCCCATCTGGCCCTACGTACGGCCACGTTCAGCCACGTGCACTAACCAAGCTCTCAGTGCTGTTTCCCAGCTCTGGGCCTTTACAGTATGCCTTCCTCTCTCTCAAATTGTCCTCCCTGGTGTGTCTGCCTGACAGACACCTGCTCACTTGTCAAGGCTCAGGAGGGGTGACCTCTCTTCTCCCTAGACTCTTTTTTTTTAATTTTATCTTTAAAAGTTTTCTCTCTATCCAAATTTATTTATTCTTATTTTTAAAGGTTTTTCATTGAAACATAGTTGTCTTACAGTATTGTATTAGTTTTGGCTGTACAACATAGTGATTCAATATTTCTACAGATTACACTCCATTTAAAGTCATTATAAAATTATGGTGTATTTCCCTATCCCGTACAATAGATTCTTGTTGCTCATTTATTTTATACATAATAGTTTGTGCCTCTTAATTCCCTGCTGCTATCTTGCCCCCGTCCAATGGAAACCATTCATTTGTTCTCTGTGAGTTTCTGTTTCGTTATGTTCATTTGTTTCGTGACCCCACCTCTCCAAGGAGAGTCGATGGATCATCCCCTCCTTAATTCCTTCCCTGTTCCCAGCACTGACTTCCATGAAATGCCTAATACGCACCATTATGCTTTTGTTCTCGCCTGTATCCCCGCTGCCTTCACATCCCCACACCCAGGAGACTGTGACATCACTGTGGTCAGGGACATACATTTATTTGCATTTCTGTTTATATTTATATTGGTACCACCTTGTTCTGGTGGCCCACATTTCCACAAGTGTTTGAAGTGGTTTCCAGCGAAAGGGTCAAGGGCACTATACCTACAGAAGACACGGAATCTGGCCCCAGGACTAACAGCACCGGGTCTGGCAACATTTTCCTCCTGGATGCATTCTTCCTGTTTGCTGAACCTTCGTGTCTTCTGCCCAGTCTTCTATCAGCTGTGCCTCTCCAGAGACTGACCTCCACTTAGGTGCCCAGGCCCCACAGTGGCCAGGGCCCTCCTGCCTGCTCTGATCCTCCCCTCCGTGCCCTTGCTCTGGTGCCATAGCCAGCCTGTTGCTTCATCTCTACCTTGCATGATCTCTCTCATGTTCAGGTTTAGTTGGGGACTCCTGCCTGTATGTCACCTGCTTCCCTCCCCCATACCTAGCAAACCAAAAATGAACCCCCAGTCCTGGCCCTTCCCAGGTGTTTACTCAACTCAGCAGCTACAAGTTTACTATTAGTCTATCCCTCACTGGTCTTTCTTGTTCCTAATTTAGCTATTATTTAAAATTAAATTAAAACCTATGCCATTATTTTGATTAAGCTAGCACAACAGTCCAAATTCCAGGCCCCCAAACGTGATGCATAAGATGCCCATAAAAACATATGTTAGTGTTATATTACATTGTTCATTCATAAAATTTAATGGGAGCAGTTTCAGTGGCCATCAGCCTACCGTACGATTTTATTATTTAATCAGAATTCTGATAATCATAGTAATAATGGCCTTTTCCCCCCAACATTTTATTATGAAAACTTTCAAACATACACAAAGGGTGAGAGAATTGTGCAGCAACATCCATGTACATCCACCACCTAGACTCTGTAACTAACATTCTTCCATATCTGTTTCATCACACAGCTACCTATGCATCCATCTGTCCAGCCATGAGTCCATCTTATTTTTGAGACAAGTCATTATAATGTCTAGCACTACAGATTCCAAGTGAACAGCACAAATACACAGAATCTCTTCCAGTAAATTTCTGAACACGTTTCACTGTATACAAATTCACATAAATCTGTATTAATTCAATAGATATTTATGAACCCTTTATGTGTGCAAGGTACTGGGCTAGGTGCTTATTACACCAAGATGAAAAAGACACGTCTCTTGTCCTAAGGAACGTGAAGTATGGAAGTGGTGACAATTCTGCATGATAAAAGCTGTGACACAGGATCTACTGAGGGTGAAAACGCACTTGCAGGTTGTACTATATTAAGATGCTTCCTGCAGGGGCAGGGGCGTTGAACACATGCTAACTTGTTTCTTTCAGTGATAGTTATTGAAAGAATTATTTTTTTCGGATTATAGAAGTAATAGACAGCAAATTGGTAAATGTAGAAAAACAGGAAGGAAATTTGGTAATTGTTCCAGAGAAAAACCTTGGTGGACAATTTTGTGTATTTATTTCAAGTGACTTTGCTGTCTTTGTTGGGTATTGTCTTTAAAAGTTGGGATAATGGGTACCATCAGCTTTTAATCCCATAACAATTTTATATAATATTAAATGCACAATTATTCCTTGTTACTCAATAAACTTCCAAAACACAATACTGACAGCTGACAACAGGTGCTTCTTAAGCATATATACTGCAAACTGTCTTACTAATCTCATACTGTAAATACGCTTTTTCAGTTGTTACTCTTGTAAGTAACAGTGAGATGAGTAAGAGTCTGCAGCTCTGTCCCCATCGGGGACATTTCCTCATAGTGAGGTCACCACAGCAGAGGACATGGGCTACCAGACGGTGTTCCACTGCACAGGGTCACCATCCTGTCACCAAGCTGCCCACTACATGAGTGTATCCCTGCCCAGGAGATAGGTGAAATCAACTTCTATTTTTAAAAATTTATATTTCATTGAAAAATGAGGTTGAACATATTTTTTGGCCACTTGCCAATATTAATACACAAAAATAATTTTCAAGGACATTTTATACAAAAAGAAGATTTCCCAGAACACGCCCAGCGGTTGTCATTTAGTGTCCAGGAGGAGCCAGGAAGGACAGTGGGGATCTAGGGTCTGTCTCGGTGGCGGCTGCTGGGCCCACCACCGATATTGGCAGTACTTACTCACCAGTTTGGTGATGCCCCCGTGGCGTCTGACCGCCCGCCGGGCTCTTCGAAACTTGGCAACATTCGCAATTGTCTCAGCTGCCAAACATTTCAGACACTTAAATGGAGAATCGAGTATATTAACCATAACTGGTAAACCCCCAAGTTCAACAATATTACGTCTGATTTGAGGATTATGACTAATTTCCTTCAGGATTTGTAATGAACCAATCTAAACGAGAAGAGAAAGTTATAGGTGAATGAGTGCTTAATGCAGAACCAGAGCTACATATATATTTCTAAATCCCAAGTCTACCTAAAATCCTCCCCCAATTAAGTTTCTTAAGGGAACAGTTTCTATTCCCAGGTGTGAGACATACCCTCCACATTTTCCTTCAATTAAGTAAACAGACATTCATCATTTCAGAAGCTCAGGCCAATGGAAAAGAACCAGAAGAGGAGGAGGAACGGCAGAGAGCTGACAAGAGCAGCTAATCGTAGAAGAGACAGGTAATTAGTGTAGCAGCAGACAAAGACAAATGGCACGCTTCAGCAAGGGCAGACACCCAGCGCTGGGGAGAGAAGCACGTGCAGGTACCAACGAGGCTCCCCCTCCATCGTCACCGAGCCACTCACCTGACATTTGACTTCATCCGTTTCAAGTAAATTTATTAAAACTTCAAGGCCTCCAACATTCCTGATCGCCAACTGGCAGGTCTCTTGCGCTAATTTGAAATCCTTCATCGAACACAACGCAATCACTGTAGCCGTCTGATTTCCTCTCTGCAAAGACACAAGGCCACAGAGGTTAAGTAAGATCACACTCCCATAGAAACAGACTAAACAGTGATGAATCCAGGAACTGGGAAGCGTCGCCCCATCCACCGCACATTCAGTTTTTTCAAGTTCTCCGAGTGGGTTATAATTTGTTAAGTGAATTATGTGGAGCCAATGCACAGGGTGTCATAAAACATTATTCCAATTAAGAGTCCCCGTGCAAAAGTGGTCTGTCTGCTTTAAACAGCTACAACGTTAGGTGGTATTAGTGTATTAAATAGAGCCGGGGGCAAGCCCTGAGACGTGGGCTGGGGAATGTCAGTTTTACGTGGAGGTAATAGGGCCGCCCTTGAACTGTGAACTGTGCAATGCAAACTGTGTCAGAAAATTATTCCTGCAGATGTACACAGAACCGTCTGGACCAGAGAAAGCCTGGAGCCAGAGAAACCACGTGCGGAGCAGGACAGCGATGCACACTGGGACTGAGGGCGAGTGGAGCAGGGGCTGCGAGGCCAGGAAAGAGGCGGCAATTCCAGTAAGACCTGGAGACGGACCTGACGGGTGGATGAAAGAGAAAAAACATGGTTTCACCGTGGTGAGTGGACTGCGGGCCCAGCAGTGTGCAGACCAGCTAATCACCACGTGTGAAGAGAAGCGGGGAACTGCTTTTGTAAAAAATCCAAGAGATTTTAAAAATGTAAATGATTGATTAGTGAATCAGGCCTGCCAGGAAGTTAAATCAGAATTTGTTGCAGGAATTCTTAAGCAATGTCCACTGATCATGAGAGCTTTGAAAATTTTTGAAGAACAGAGCATGGTACATACTACTTCTACTGCTACTGACAGTGACTGGCATACGAGTCCCCGTGTAAGCACCGAATTAGTTCAGAAGACACAAAAGCAGTATTTCTAATGGAGACAAGCGGAAACTATTTTTGTAAAAGGTGTTCATAAAAGACAGCCTTGGATTTCTACCTCGAAACATAGTAGCAATAGCCTCAAATACATCTCTCTCTCTCTCTCACTCTTTTGAGGAAAGACACTTCAAATTATATTTGTGATCACTGGCTAATCATTACTTTATATTGCTACATATTATATGTGCGTGTATGTAGATAAACAGACTTAGGACAAAAATGGAAATTATATTCAAGCGGCCCAACCCCCTCCTTCATATCACACAAATGCACACTGGCCAATCCTCTTGTGAACTCAACACAATATGTTCTGTTTAAAATAAGAAACTGAAGTGGGATAAGCAAAGGGCGAGCGTCAAAAAGTGAAGAAGGAAATGTTTAGACTTCAGACTTTCTGCTTACTCCTTTCCAGATTATTCCCTCCACATCTCTAAAAATGTTATGAATGGCACTTCTGTTTTTCATTCTGATTTTCCCTCTGGGTAATCCAGGCTGTCCTCTGTATTCAAGATTATTTAGAATGACGAGAGCCTTAATTTTATTACTTACATTTAATATAGTAAGTTTTGTTCTTATAGCTGTTAGTGTCTTTTTCTTGATATCAAGAGAAATTCTAACATCACCAATTTCCCCACAGTTGGTTTTAAAACATGAAGCAATAAGTCCTCTGTTCATTACTGAGAGTTTCATAAACTCCCTTGTTTGGGGGCACAGGACACCCACACACCAGCATTTTCTGTTCCTCTTTTTAAAAAGGCACATATTTTGTAAACCATAAAGAAGAATCTAAATGCTCATCTTAATGAATTAAAGAAAACAATATAGAAAAAAGAATAGCAAAGAAAATAAGAGAATTCATTAAACAAGGCTCCTTTTCTGAATTTAAATGGTGATAAGGAGGCAGAAAGTTCCTCCTGGGATACCCGAAGGAACCGAGCTAGGTTCCGACATGAAACATTTGACAAAGGAAACCAAGAGCCTCAGGTCAAGAGAGCTCTCCGGCAGTGGCTTCAGACTCGTGTGTGAGGAGGCCAGAAGTCAAACAGCATGTGATGTCTCAGTCGAGCCGAGAGTCCTCCCAACCCCAGGTCCAGCTCCCTTGAGGAGGAGAGCTCTGTCCAGACATTCTCGGTCGTACACAGTGGAAAACCTTCCAGACTGCTGTTCTTGCATTCTCGTTTCTTTGGTAGCAATTTTCCACTTAGACACTCAGCACAATCATTGCTTCCTATTTCAAGTTCTTTTCATTTTTCTCCTGTTAGACTATTTCCATCTTTTGAGCTTTATTTCATTACTTACACTGTAACCAATCAGAAACATCTTTCAGTCAAGAAATTGCAGCAAATGCCCGAAAGGTAAGATTGTGTATTTTTCTGAATTATCTCTAGGCTGGTGTTGAGGCCAAATGATGGAAAATTTACATTTACCATTAAGAAGTTAGATCCTTATAGAAAAAAAAATTTTTTTTTCTGTAAATCATCAGCCTTTTCTGAAAATCTGGAAACACATTCATAGGCTTGAAGGATTTTTTTTTTTAGAACAGTTTTATATTAGGGAAAGTTAGTTTTTCCACATTTCAGGATTTACTTCTCCTCTTGTCACTGACCACACTCCCCAAAGGATTATAAATCTTTCAGAATGAATACCAGCGGACGGGAGCCAAAATATTCAACGTACAGAGCCACAAATGTTAGCCAATTTGCTATTCTTTAAATACCAGCTATGTCAAAGGATTTTCAAATGTTCGTTCCACTTTGACCATAAACATCTTACTGAGGAGAAGCAGGGCAGATATGCAAATATGCTCCTTCTTCAATTAAATCTCCCCCGAGAACGTAATGAGTTGCCCGTACTTCTTTTCACATTTTATCACACATTTGCATTTGTGAGGTTTTAAGAGCTGGAGAAAACAGAGTAAAATATTATGTTCCTAGCTTCTGAAAGGTTTCAAAGAATGCTTCCAGTCAGCTTTTCCACATCTTAAATTAACGCAGTCCCTTCGCTGGTTGTCCTCACCCCGCCTCCCCCATCCTCCTCAGGCATCTCCAGCTCTGCCGGCTCTGAGGCATTCGGGAGCTCACGCTCCCTTCCACGACCAGGAGGCCCGGTTCACGGTTGCCATCCGACTACAAACGTGAGATTGAACTCATGTTGCTTTCTCTCTGTTTTCTCAAAATGTCCTCTTGAAAGATGAATAGAGGACATTTTTAAGAGTAATGTTTCCCCTGGCATTAAATAAAGTCTCTGAAATAAAGAAGTCTTACCCACCTGGTGTATAGAGTAATAGCACCCCCCCCACCGCCACGTACTGCTGAGAAGGAAGAAATAAACGTTGACCACGTTGAAACGAAGAATGCACGCAAGAGTGAAACAGAGCACAAGCTGCCGGAAACCACTGTTGTATTTTTTTCATTCAACGAATTTGCTTACTAATTACTTAACTATTTGCCCAGCCTGATGCCAGGCACTAGAGACATCCTGATAAATGAAAACAGGCAGGGGCTTTGCCCTTATGGAGCTCACAGTTTAGTGGAGAAGAAAAATTTCATCCAAATCAATGGAAACTTTAAGTCTGAGAAGTGCCTTAAGGAAGAGGGACATGGGACCAGGGAAGCCCACAACAGGGGACTCTAAAGGGCAGGGGCATCAGGGAAGGTTCCCGTGAGCAAACAATGCCCAGGCTGAGGTCGGGGCTGAGAGCAGGTGGAGGACGAGGGAGGTGACGAAAGGCCCGCCAGTGACGGGGACAGCGCACCAGAGGAGTGGGGTGTGGTGACGGCGGTAAGACCTAAAGAAAGGCCAGATGGCCGGGATTCAGAGAGCAGGCGGCAGGGTGGTCCCAGATGAGCTGAAAAGCTAAGTGGGCAACAGTCCCTGCTGAGCCAAAGGCGGGGCTGAGAATTTGCATCTTTATTTCAAGACTGATAGAAAACATTCAAGGGTGGTTGGTTTTGCCAGGAGGGAGAGGGCTACCGTGAGCTCATGACATTGTTAAAGGGCACTCTGCTGCTGGAGGGGGCAAGCGTGGACAAGCGGAGACCCCTTGGGTACCTGCGGGGGGATAACATGGATTAGCAGGCTGAGGTGACTCAGTGTGTGCTGCAAAGGTTTCCAGTGACTTGGTTCAGAAAAGGATGCAAGAAGCTAGTCGATGGCACTTTGATGGCAAACACGCTCACAGGGTCATCCTTCGGGACCTCCTGTGGGAGTCCTGCGTGCCGGCAGGGGGCAGGAAAGCAGGCAGTGGCGCGAAGGGGATCAGAGGCCTTCCCTTCCCTGTTCCCCTCCATCTTCAATCAGGAGGCAGCGGGTTAGACCCAGTGAGGTGACACCACCAGCCATCCAGCTGGCTTTCAATGGTCTCAGCATTCTTTCCTCCAAACATGCCACTCATAGAGCCATGAACCCTGCCAACGACTGTTTATTAATGATGACAGAGGGGCTGGCGCCCCAGCACAGAGTTTGGCTCAGAGATCCTATTCATCTCCCAGGAGCAGGAATGGTAAAAAGCCAGTGCCCCAAGTGAGTGGCACAGAATCACGTTAAGTCAAGGTAGTAAAACATACTGCTTTGCCTTCTGTTTATTTGCAAACTGATTTCAATGCTGATGATTCAGCACTTGTAAACCTAGGGCTCAAGAGATGAGACGCGAAAGAGCTCCAAGGAAAAAGAGAAAATAGTGTTCCAGAAGAAAAAAGAAATTAGACTCAGATTGTTGGACTGCAGGCTTGCTAAGAACTTTTTTTTTTTTAAATGAGGAATGGGTAAGGAACAAGGCAAGGATTCCCTCACATTCTTTTTAAATCGCCATGGAACATTTACGTAAATTGATGACTTACTGGAATGTTACTGCAATAAGGAAAAATTTGTAGGAAATGTCGCAGTCTTCCTAAAAAGACTCAGAAGAATGAACTGAATAATTATGATTATTAATAAAAACAGTAAAGTGGTTGAATACAAGAGCAATATTCAAAAATGAGTAAGTCCCATATGCTAAGAATAACAAATCAAAATACGTACTTTGAAAAGAAGTTCCCATGCCCGTACTGGCAAAATAATAACAGCAAAAATATCTGTGAGTGAATCTCACAAGAAATGTGTTGTAAATATACGGGGGAAAGCTATTCAGTTTTACTGAAGTATAAAAACGATGAAATAAGTGAATGGTCATACCGTGTTTCTAAATAGGATAATTCAATGTTATTAAAATTGCAGTTTATCCAAAAAAATTTATAAATTAATGTAAGCCAACCGAAATCCCCACAGCATTTTTGAGTTTGTTTTTTTTTTAAACTTGAGTCTCAACTCATTCTCAAGATGATCTGAAATGGAAAATATGCAAAAAGTAATTTGAAATATTTTAAGAAAACTCTCTAGCCAATCAAATATTAAAATATACCAAAGCTACAGTCACTAAAAAGGCATGGAACTGGCATGGGAACATCCAAATAAATCAGGGTAACAGAAAGAGATCTGGAAATAAACTCTTACAAGTGAAATCACAGTACTTGACAAAAGTAGCCTCTCAGATCACTGAAGGAAAGAGCGGATGAGCCAGTCACCTGATTTTGAGAAATGACAAACTGAGAGAAACTATTTGCAAATAATTATAACAAAAGATTAATATGCATCAAGAATCAAAAGACAAAAAGCCATACAGGAAAATAGACAAAGTATACAATACAATGGCTACTTGACATATGAAAACATTTACAAACCTCACTAGCAATCAGGAATATGCAAATTCACACAAGATATATTTTCCCCTATAAAATTTTTTAAAAGGCTGAAGATTGGTGAGAGTTTATAACAGTGAATCTCAATCCTACGTGAGCAGTTTTAATACCCTAGGGAGATTTTAAAGATTATCAATGCCCAGAACCCATTCCAAACTAATTCAGTTCAAACTTCCATGAATAGTACGTGAGCATCAGAGTCTTTGTTTTGTTTTGAGGAGCTGCACTGATTTCACACTGTACCCACAGGTGAGAACCTCTGGTATATTATTGATACAGTGTAAATTGGTGTTTGCTTCCTGTAGGCAGTATCACAAAATTTTTATACATAAACCAAGCTTCGTTGATCACTTTTCATAATTTCCCTTTAAAATAAAAATAAAAATTAATGCAGTCCCTCTCAAACTTTACTGTGCATATATTCTCTTTTTTTAACACAACTTTACTGAGGTATAATTGATATACAAAAATTCTACATATATTTAATGTATACAATTTGATGAGTTCAGACATATGCATATACCTGTGAAACCATCACCACAATCAAGACAATGAATATATCCGTCACCTCCTCAAATTTCCTTATGCCTCTTCCCTTTTTGGTTTTAATAACACTTAATGTAAGATCTGCACTCTTACATTTTTCAAGTGCGCAAACAGAATTATTAACTACAGGTACTATGCATTTTGCATAACCGAACTTTTATACCCACTGTACAGCAACCCCCAACTAGAACTATCAACATTTTAAATGTGCATACTCTTTGACCCACGCAGTTCAATTTCAAAGAATCTATCCTACAGAAATAGTGTACATATCCAAAGAATATAGAAAAATATTTGCCACAGCATTGTGATAATAACAAAAAAAGCTGATTTGGGGAGACAACCTAAAAAAGTTATCAATAAGGGAACTGTTAAATAAACTACTGATATATGTATAATGGAATACTATGTAGCAATGAAAAGGATTGAGGCAGATATGAAAGCTCACCAAGGCATTACAGTAACTACACAAAGCCCAACGTAGAATCACAAACAGTCTGACTTCATTTTAGGTATAAAAATTACATATGTGTATATATATATAAACAAACATCTGGAAGGGGCTTTTCACTTTTATTTTTTGCATGGCTTAAATACTTATAATGAGCATGTGTGAATATATTATTTTATAATATTTTAAACATAGAAGAGGGTGGGGGATGGGCCAGGAGAGGAACACAGAGGTATCAGGAGACCACCACCAGCCAGGATCCAGCTTAGGATCCACAGCCCTTGCCAGCAGCAAAGGCTAGTGGACCAAAAAGGGACATGGAGTTTAATATTTTTCCTACAAATACACAATTTATAATCACGATTACAAAAGATTTATAGATGCTTGTAAAATGTAACATCATTTATACCAAATCTGGTACCACTTACTCCTCAATGCTCATATTTAGAAATTCCTCAGCATGCAAACTTCTGTAACAGGACTTCCGTGTGTGTTTTTAAAACAAAAAGTAAAGCAGTCTCATGTGTTATACAAACTGGGAACTAGGCAATGCTTCTGTTCTCCACTTTATTTAGCCTCTCAAATAAATTTGAGGGGGAAAGCATGCTTTGAGGAACAAAAACATATTGTTGCTGCAAATACATCAGGCAACAAATTTCCTGAAAAGATCTATTACGTTTTCAGATCATTACATTAAGCTCCCTTAGATATCAACATTCTTTCCAATCAGAAATCTTACGAATACTTAGATGGGCAGCATGTATCACATAATTACGCTCTAGCTGGACCAGTTAATCATATGCGCTCATGAATGAATGAATGGAATTAAAGCTGAAGAGACTGCTGTAGAGATGTTTCAAATTGTCATTTTTCACTAGTTAAGTTGATGTGGTCATATAATGCTAGCTAGTGGTGTTACAAACTTATGATTCAATAACGGTTTTGTCATACTCATCTAATTATCCTTGCTTTTTTCTCCACTCTTCTTTATTTAGGATAGCCAAGAGGCAAAGAGAGTTTGAAGCTCAAAAACTGAAAAAAGTTATTGTTGTATTTGTAGAGTTCAGATTCCCCTTTGGAGATGAGATTCCCCTCCATTACTTCCGCCATCTCCTTTGTAACAAAATTAAAAGAGGACTAAGTCTGTTTCAGTGGGCATTACAAACATACAAGTCACACACATCTCAATTAACCCGAGGAATTAAAATGTGTTCACTTCTTAAACTGCATCATGTAAGAAGACTTCTGTGCAGGCTCCGCTGAGTAGACATTCCATTAGATGAAGGGATTTACATACCTTCTGATTACTAACATTTTTGTTTTTAGGTACAAAAGTCCTACTCTTTTTGTCTTGGAGACTGTTTTTAAAGTGAACCCACATCAGTGTAACAACATATGTATTAACTTACAAGAATTGTTTCTCAGGAAACTGGTCCTAATTTTTCTTTTTAACTACTAGACTTCATTTGGGCGCACAAGCAGTGGTCATTGTTTTCCATTTTTGAAAGACTTCTTTTAAGATTCTTTTTAGCATAATAACACCACAATCACATTCTCCATCTCTTTAAGTAAAAACCTAGCACATTCTGACGCTGCTTTCCAAAAGTGAAGACTGAATTCTTTTGTCAAGAAGTACTCCACGTGTAATTGGTTTCCAACTCAAGGTGAAGAAAACCACACAGGAGAGAAAGCAGGACTGCTCAAGTGCTGGGCGTTCAGGCCCCCGAACCCTGAACTTCTGCACAGGAGGCCTGAATACCCACAGAGCCCTGGACGCCTCCCCGGCCCACAGCCACCTTCTTTGCGGCCCGGAGCGGAGCAGGTCTCGGCTTTTCCTCCAACGAGACAGGGATCACTGCCTCTCCAAACCCAAAGCCAAGTAACGAGGAAGGAATTTAATTAACTGGATTGATTGCCAAGTACATCAGATCTCTGTGATGAAAAAACATATTCCCAATTACAACTTCAAAGAACTCTTTAGCCAATTAAGGTTGTGAGTGCACAGGGGTGTGTGTCTGTGTGTGTGTTAATCAGTTCGTGGAAGATCAGTAAGGAACACGAGCCCCACAAAAGTGATCTTTGACAAAGGTTTTCAAGTCTGAAAAATGCCCTTGCCAAGAACCCTACTCCAGAGAGGAAATCCAAAACATTCCAGAGAGGGAGCCTGGAAAGCCTCTTTGGAAGCCTCCTGGGATTTCTGATGTGAATGTCTTCTCGATGTCGCTCTGACACAAGAGTCCCGGGCACTGCTGAGCCAGGGGAACCACCAAACACCTTCACTTTTCACGGGCTGACAGTTCTCAGTCTGTGGCTACATCACAGAAAAACAGCTAGCAAGACCTCAGACTCACATGAAAGGTGGAATCGACACACGCTTGGTCACATGGAATAAGTTAACTGGGCCCTACCCCTCAATGACAGCACGGGTGGAGACAGAGGATTCACATGTGGTGATGCCCTGCCGTGATCATAAGCTGCCCTCAGCAGTCCACACCAGCCACTCTCCGCCGAATGACCTGCGTTCAGGTAACATCGTCATCCCCCTAGAACTTGGGAACAATGATTGCCCCAATATCATACTCAAAGCTAATCCCATATTTCTGAATTTACATTAAAATGCCCACCTCGCCCCAGTTTCCATATCTAGCTCTTCCCAGTGTTAGCGTGTAGGAGCTTTCAATCAGAGGGAAAATTACTTTAAAAATAAACATTTTTCTCTTTTTGCTTCAAACTTTCCGAATTACTTATCCTCCTTTAATTAATCTTTTTAAGCCACTAACTGGTTGCACAAAATTACCGAATCAAATGTTACTTTCTTTGAGATTAATAAAAGGACTAGTGAAGCAAACTGCTTGCAAGATGGCAAACTAATTTTTAAGGAATTTAACATAAAAATTTTGATCCACAAATATTAGAAATATTGCCTTAGCTGTACTAACTTGAGTGAGAGGCAGCTACCTTCTAATTGGCTTGTAAGAGGCCACATTTGTTCATGAATAAAATAAAAAAACACGAACAGGCCACCTGCTCCACAGTTTTTTCTAAGTCTCGTTCATCCCCTGGCTCCCAAAATGGTAGCTCATTTCTAGTGAATAATTGGAGCTTCAGTCCTTTATTTCCAACTATTGTATGGGCATTTCTATTTGCATATTTCATTCGCTTCAAACTCAATCTGCCCCCAAACCAACCCTCCTTATAAACCGGCCTGCCTTCTTTCTTGGCCATGCCCTTGCTGCTTCCAAGGACACTTACCCTATTCCAAGCCCCCAACACACTCTTAGTGCAGCCTCTGTCGCTGGCTTCCAGTCTTCCCACTGGGATTCATTTTGCATATCACCTGCTGGTGGGCTCAGCTTTCTAAATCAATGCTTTCATCACCCTGCTTCGCCAGTTGGACTCTGATCAAAATCCCAGGTGCAGAAATAGGCACCCCACAGGGAGGAGGAGTACCTGGGGAAGTGGCCCTGGGGATTAAGCCTAGATTCCTCCATTACTGCAGCAAGCCCCACTGAATGAAGCACATCAGAGTAGGGCACACCCCTCCAAACTTGCTTGCTAATATCCCAGCAGAGCCTGGAGTTGACGTACAGATAGCTTATCCTCAACAAACGGCCCTAGAAAGTGCCTATAGGAGAGACAAAGCACGATTCTAGACCCAGCCTCTGAGATCCTTTCCAACTACCCAAAAGCGAACCACCCGTAGTCTAGTCTCCTCAACTTTCTCTTGGATTTATTCATCCTATAGTATTAAATTCTATCATTAGTCCACATAGAGATGGATTCCAGCAGGCTACAACTATGGGTCCAGAAATCCATGCTTCAGTTTAAGGATACTTACACTAAGGTGTGTGAAATTCAGATCTACTTATAATTATGGACTTTCAACATTTTATCTCATTTTACTAAAAGGTACCTATTTGTATTCATTTATATGATTAGAATACTTGTGGTGAAGAAGTATTCCCCACTTCCAAACAACAAAAATCCTCCAACTCTCCTGTTTCACCAAGGGGTTCCATACATTTCCGATTTAGAATTGAGTGAAACTACTGTATTTCTAGAGAGACTCACAGTATTAGTGTGGGGCATATACCTTAACAACCAGCTCCCCCAGTCGCTGGGACTGAGCCAAAGCAAAACATCTCAGTTGTGAGATTCTGAAGCCACAATGGACAGGGGAGAAAAGAAGATTCATATAATGCTGGCAGGTGCAGCAAGGAAACCGTCTATCTACAAGGAGACTGGGAGCAGGGAAAGGAGGGGACGGGCGTAAAAGAAGATGGGGAAAGACATCCCCAGCAGAAGGAACCGAACGACTCAGGCTCAGAGGGAGGAAAAGCGGTTCTCAAGGAGCTGAGAGCGGAAGACAGCCTGGCACCTGGGGAACCTCATTCTGTCCCTGGCACACCTGAGCAGAGGGTGGAGAGGCAAGCCTAGGCTCACTAGTGAGACACCCTGTGAGATACAGAAATGAGTTTAATGTGGTCTCTCCACTCAAAGAGTAGCTGATAAGACAGGCTGCAGCACAAGGGGTAGCAGAAGGCAGAATGGAAGCGCTTCCCACTCAGGTGGCTGAAAAAGGAGTTTATTGCTTCATTTAGAATTAGGGTGCAAAGTCACCAGCTATGTGTGTGGGGGGAGGGGAAGCTGGAAGGCTGATGAGTAAAAATGCAATATATCCATTAGTTTAAAAATTGAACCGTGTTCTAAAAATCCCGATTAAAAATATATATACAGATGTAAAACTTGCAAGCTGAAAGGAACATATGTCAAAGCCAAATAATTAAAGACTAACTCCCGTTATGATGTGCCAAGATCTGAGCTCATAGCTCTGGATAAATACTAAGCTACATCATTCATTGACTCGTTGGGGTATTAATGAGCTCATCAAAACTTTTTCAACAATTGCAGACGTTGCTGTACTTGGAAAATGGTAAGTGAAGAGTCAGTCAAGATTAACATTTCTCTGCTGTTTGAAATCTACATTTAAGGCATAATTGTGTAAAGTACTATGTCAGGTGTATTTTTCTGAGATTACCTAGAGACATTCAATTTTGCATTTCATGGGCTTTTAATATCCTTTTGTGTCTCCATATAAAAAACATTTATCTGTGTCGAAAACCTTGAAATCATTTGTAGATATACTGTTTCTTTTATTGGCTATGTTAAGAATATTTACCTGTGGGAACTATAATAATTCCAAGCAATTTATTCTCTGGCCAAAAGTATCACATTTGCACATGATTTATTGACGGGTAACTTATGCAAGCTTAGGTAGCACTTCATCAATACGTGTTTTCCTTAGCTGCTCTGGGACAGCAACAGCACATCCCTTTGTGGCCTGCTGTTCTGTGGACTTAGGCTAAATAGTTGAAAAGCGCAAGATAGCTATTCAATAATGAGACTCTTCCAAGACACACTGTGCCATGTTCGCGGGGAGGATGTTTTTCACTGTTTATCCACTAGCTGCCCCATTAAGTCCTTGGGGAGAAAATTCTTTCTGCTCTTAGCACCAGGATCAGTTACCCTCATTGGCAAGTGGGTTGTTTTTGACCTTATGATGGTAAGAGTCCCTCGCTGTATTAACTCACTGCATTTCTTCCTTCTGTCGGTTGCTAGAATCTCAAAGCAAAAGCTGAGGACCACCTGTGCACGTCATTAAGTCTCCCCGGCTTACCTGGTCTACAGTCCTAAGATGCAGCAACAGTAATTACATTGCCGACAGGTGCTGAGCTAAGCCCTTTTTGCTAAGCCCTCAACATGTGTTAGATTTCATTTAATATTTACAGTAACCCTAAAATGTGGGATCTTTTATTTTGCCGTCTTGACCAATGAGGAAGCCAAAGCTGGCAGAGGCCCGCCAGGGCCCCCAAGGCCACTGAGCTAGTAACTGGCAGACACCCGACTCAGCTGAAGTCTTTCTGACTTCGAAGATCATGCCTCTAACTGCTCCTTTATCCTGCCTCCTGGCCCAGCTGACACGTCTGCCCTTTTGACTCTTTGTTTCCTTTTGCTAATGAAATAAAATTAACAGACCAAAATTCTTTGCATAAACACCAACATGTCTTCTTCCAAAAGGCCCCGTCCAAGCCCCAGTGCCTGTGGCTGCAGTGCTGGGTGGCAGAGTTCTCCGCTGCCAGTTTTTCCCCGCATGACACGCTCTCCCTGAGTGGAGATCCCGGGCAGCCCCAGGCTCACAGGCCACACAGGTCACCCAAGCCCGGACGCTGCTGCCGTGTGTGCGGGGCTGGCCGCCGTGCTGACTGGGTGGTTTGTGCACAGAGACTCCCGCCAAGGGGGTGCGAGACCGTGCGGCCCGAACGCCAGCCTATGCTCCACACTAGTGTTTCCAAGTTCCCAACAGGTAGGAATCTTCCAGATTCCTGACTGAAACACTGGAATCCCAGAAATTCTCAGGAATTCCTGAAATCCTCAGTTATTTTGTATTTTTTCCTAAATTTTACATATGTTACTCCTACAACTGATGATAATAGCAAATTGTTTCCATAATAAACAGTGCAGCACTTTTTGTGGTAAAGATTATAAACATTTCCAAGGTTTTCTGTATTAAAAAAACTATATATATTTAAATTGCAATAACATGTGAAAATGATCTCCGCCTGCTATTTGATAACAGAAGACACTAGAAGAGGGAACATTAACACAAAATAAATACTAACTAAAAGCCATTTTAAAAATTGAAAGATGATATTAAAATATTTATCATTTATAAGATATTCCCAAAATGTAATGTTAAAATATACAAATCATTAATTGTTCTATCCAGCAGTCTTGACTTTTCTTTCATGACAAATATTCCGGATGTTAAAAATTTCCTTTCATTTTGCATTGACATTGGTCAGATTGTTAAGAGGTTTCCAAAAGCATAGCCAAGGTGGCCATTAGGTTTGCTTCGCATACATTCATTTCCCTTTTTAAGAATGCAGATATGTTATCTGCTTGCCCTGATTCTGATCTGGCCATTAAATCTATGTTGTTTTTGCTAATTCAGATTTTAGATCAGCTTCTGGTTTCAGGACAGAGGGTTGCACAACCCACAGTCACATCTTCCTCTCTCTGCATTTCTTCCATTAAATTATTTGAAAAGAACAAATTGTAATATATAATACATGTAACACAGTGACTATCCAAACACTGGAAAAATGCCAGGGTACCTCCAAATGACATCCCACTCAGAGTTAGCAGGCTCAGCAAGGCCACAGGGAATCACAGGTCAAAATCTTAAATTTAACAACTTACTTCGCTTCACAAGTTTGTTATCTCTTGGAACACCACTAACAGGGTTTGTATAAAGCATACGATACATATAAGCTTATTACTCATTTTTGCAAGAATGACTCGCCATTAGCAGCAGACACACACTTAGAGCAGGCGGGAGCAGCGAGCAAGGCTCCCTGACTACGCCGTGACCACCGTTCTCTGCCCTGAGGTCTGCAAACGCCTGCCTTCACCTCTGACTCTGCTGCCGGAATTCTCTTCTCTCTTTTTTAAACTTTACTGAGGGATAACTGACACATATAATTGTTTATCTACATCGTACAGGGTGCTGGTGTGATACGCACATACACTGCGGAGTGATTACCAAGATAATTAACTGTTCTTACTTCCCGTGGTATCAGTAGATTCCTCTGAACCAATAATTTCTTCAGGATGATTACTAAATTTTACTTCTCAGATTTTAATTCTCTCTAATTTCCCAATTTCTTGATTAAGTTTTCTTAGGATTCAGGAAAATGTAAAATTTGTTTCTGAGAAATGCTGGGAATTGCAGCTGAGACCATGTCCATCAGAGGAAGGGGCCATATTTTTCTTTTAGGAAAAACTTTTTTGACTTACTTGCACCTACAGGACTGTGTGCATGCAGAGGGCCTTAGCTGAATTCACAAAAATGTGTACATAGGCTGTTTTACCCGTCAGCTGGGAATGACCTCAAAGGCACAGGAAAAGCATCCTTTAGCAATTTAGGAGTCACATAAATATCTTTAAATAGGATGAGCCACTGGCAAACGCAGGAGGACAAGATGCTTCCCAAGTGCTTCCGGGATGTAGCTTCAGACACGGCCTGGACATCATCAGGGTCCACATCCAATAACAGAAGTCAGTATTCATCTCAGTTTGGGTAAATCATTTTCCTTGCCCCACCCCACATTCAAAGATTTAAACACAATGTCTTATGGGCCAGTTTTTATGTAAAATGTTTTCACAAGTGATCTTAAAGAGAGTCACAGAAATGGACCAATATTACGTATTTTAAGCACCTACAATGTATCAGACACAACATCACATGTTTCAAATGTGTTTTCTTAGTCCTTAAAATAACCCCATAGTGGGTATTACTAATTTCACTCCATGGGTTGGGAAAATTAAGGCTCAAAATCATAACTTTTTAACAGTCACACTGCTAGTAAGGGACACAACCTAGAAATTAGTCTAGGTCCAACTTCAAAACTCCTTGCTCTTTCTACCACACCATACTGCAAATCATAAAATGTTGACAAGTCACAACATCTGCTGGTGGTCATGGCCCACTGACTGCTCCCCAGGCAGGGGAGAGGGCTGGTACCAGGCAGCCTGGCTGCTCCATGAGGACAAACTTCATTATGCTCAGGGTGATAAGACCTTCTCATATGCACATTTAAATAGTAACAGAGATACTACCTTACTTGAAAGAAACATATAGTAAGCTTGGAAGCAGAATATACACTTTTTAGGAAAAAATTTAAAATAAACATTGCAAACACAGTGCAAAAGTTCTGTCTCTCACCTTCAAATATTTCACCAGCTTCTGAATTTGCCAGTATTCTGATGGCAAATCTGCATTTGCTTCCTTACGACGTTCAGATGGTTCTTCATCTTCCTCACTCTCTGAGGTGCTGTCACTAATAATGTCCTCAACCTTTTGAACACTCTTACTAAAAACAATAACAACATCATAAAATAAGTATATTTATGCTACAGCATGGACATGGTTATAAGGTTACTATTTCAACAACACGTCCATAAGCAATGTATAAGATACTAACATCTTCCGAGTTCTGGAAGTTCTCTGTTAAGACCTATGTGAGGAGATGAATAAATGCATGTCTCTATAGCAGGTGCAGTTTAGTATTATTGTTATGGATGCAATAATAAAGAAAAGTAAGAAATGACAAGGGTATTAGGTAAATGACCTAAGATGTTTCTGTACAATAAGGCAGCTGCTTGTCAGTGGTTAAATAACTTAAATAACTTGTGATTACTTATATTTACATTTGTTCTATTTATTTACTTAAAAATGAATTTACAGTTAAAACTTCAGTTCTGTAATCGCACTGGCCACATTGCAAGTACTCAATAATCGCACATGGCTAGCGGCCACCATGCCAGACAGCTCAGAAATCCACCATTTCTATTACTGCAGAAAGCTCAATGGGACAGGGCTGCCAGTGCCTGAAAGGAAGAGGCATTTGCTCCCATCACAAAGGAGTTTCCTTTACTCCTCACTGCTATAGAGGCTTCTAACCCAACATCAAGGTCACGGACACAGGCTAGCTCACTCAAGCCCTCCAGACAATATCTAATTCATCCTTATTTCCTTTCTTTCTCTGCCTCCTCTCCTCTCTCCATCATTCCATTGTGCTCTCTTCCATAAAAGTCTTTTCTAGTCTTTTCCACCTGGAAGCATAGGAGGAGGGTGGCTAACTGTCAAGTTCTATTAATTTTTAAGTTCCTACCACTCTGTTAATTTCTCAGGTCTTGCAGCACAAAGAGCTCGAATTCTTGTACTTTCAAAGCACAGGACGGTGCAGCTGTGCTCCCTGCGCCACAGTGGGGTGAAATCCTGAACGGAAGTGCCTGTTCTAATTTAACAAACCCACATGAGCTGAGTTTCAGTTTTATGTATTTGCTTGTCCAAAAGATGTCAGGAACACCTGAGCTGGTTACAGAGGAAAGTCGGGTAGATCAGATCTACTCAAGAAATGACGTAAACGCCTATGTTCACAGCAGCAGCATTTACAGGAGCCAAGACATGGAAGCAACCTCAGTGTCCATCGACAACGGATAAAGAAGAGGTGGTAAAAACATCAAGCTGAATGAAAATGAAAATACAGCTGGTACAGCCACTGTGGGAGACAGGGTGAAGGGTCCTCGGAAATTCAGCGACGGAGCTGCCATGCGGTCCAGCATTCCGCCCCTGGATGTATATCTGAAGGACAGACTAAGGTGAAAAAGCCATTCAGTGGTGGAAAAATAGCCTTTTCATCAAACAGTGTTGGAGCAATTGGACATCACTAGGTTGAAAAAAAAAAAAAAGGAAGAACCTTGACCTTGGCCTAGGTGTCACACTTTATAAAAAATTAACTCAGAATGGATCCCAGTCATTAATGTAAACTGTAGAACTATAAAAGCCCAGGTTTTTTCCAAGTGTGCATATTTTATAACGTGAAACTCCTGCCATTTCTTCCCACCACCGCCCTAAAATAAAAGTGGCTGAACCTCCTGCCCCAGATACGTTGTTTTTGTTGTCAAACTGAAAATCGATAATGACAAATAACATTTATCACTTAAGAATGGCAGAGCCATCGGTCATCAGTACAGTGAGGCTCAGAAAGATGGCGGTTTTGCTATGACACAATTATTCAGAGGCAGGAGATCAGCTAAGAGCCCAGTTCTGCTCCCACTTACTTACCTGCTTTTTGCATTAAATATATTCATTTACGAAGGGTTAACTAATATCGGTAGATCGATGTATTTAAAGTAACTTCACATTAAAAGGATATCTTGTAAATCTACTTAAAGAAATCTACTATTCCCATTTTTACAGCATTCCTGCTAACTGTCAATATGGATATCTTAGGGCCCTAATAGGAACAAGTAAGAACACCATTAACTGGCATTCACTAGCCCGTGTCGTGTAGGGGTGGCCTTTAACAATGGGTCCGGTTAACAGAAACGCACCGAAACTGTGCTATTCCAGGCAAAATAGATGGTCTTGGCTTTTCAAGTCTTCCTTCATGTTTTCCTCCTTGGGTGTCTCTTACTGAGCTTCTTTTCCTAAAGAAATAGTAACTTTATTAATTTCCTTATGCTGATGAATAGGAAATTAAAAATAGAAACGTGGACAAATATTCCATCCTTTCCATGTACCCAAATGATGTGCTTTCCTGACACAGAGACTGACTCTGAGCTCCGGCCTCCTCTGACACCTGAGACGTCCCTTTTGGTCCTTCAAGCACCGCTAGTCACTTTACATACTGAAGAATTGCTTTGCCCAGTGTTCCTTCGTACTGGTCTCCACAGGCTGCAGTAGCTGGGAAGGCCCTTCCGTCTGTGATTTCTGTCCTGGAGCAGAGTTGCCTGTTTCTCTACCTCACCGCCCCTCTCCCACCAACTTTGCAGCAGGGCCCCTGCCTGGTTTTCTGGGTCTTCCCAAGCTTAGCATACTCCTTGGCACATACTGGGTCTGCTTTAAATACCCAATTAGTAAATTATTAATTGAAAAAGTAAGCACATGGGAAAAGCAGGCTTTTATTATAATTCCCCTCCCAGTTAACAGGCAGCCCATATGTTTGTCATTTTCAGACTCTTCCAGTCGGGCTCCAAAGGTCAAACACCCCAGAATCAATGAGAATCAGAGGAGCAAGCATGCTTCCTCCTTCCAGAAAACCCTTGCCTTCTGTCAGCTCTCTGAGTTTGCTTCCAAATTACAGTCACCTGTGGTTCTAAGCATCCCTGCAGCTGAGGGTCCCCACGTGACCAGCCGGGAACCAGGTCTTAGCCCAAGAAGGGGACAACACAGAATACTGAAAATAGATTGCAACTTTTAAGCCTACTTGCTAAACTGTAAAAAGTGGTCTGGGCGTCTCTGCCTGCTTTGGCGTTGACACTGGTCCTTAACCTTTGCTTTGGCGCCGATTTGGAGAGGGCGGACTTGTATGTTTCAGACATGTCATCAAACCAGTGTCCACCTTACTCAGGACCTTCCATTTCTGTAGTGTTCACTTGGAGTTCTGTTACTGACAAAATGCTACCTCTATGAAATTTTCCCTCAGTAACTCCATGTAATTTAATCACATAACTTAAAAATGAGTTCTCCTAGTACTCCCTTAACCTGGTCCCTACCACGACGTCTACATTTCCCGAGTGACTCCTCCACATGTCTCATCATCTTTTCCAGGTATTACTTGCCCTGATCCACCATCTACGTGAGAGGGAACCGTGCTGTCCCTTCACGGTGCTCTGCACACACACCCTGTTGGATGCCGAATCTTTCTGCTTGGAACATTAAGAGAGGAGGAAGGAACCAACTTGCATTATGGATGGAGATGTAAGCATCTACTCTGTATTTTCCCCTGATGAAATAAAGGTATGTGAAAAGGTAGGCAAACATGTGGTTAGCGAGGATGCCTCAGACAACCCAGCATGTAAATGTCTACATACCCTTTGGCATCAACAGTGGTCTTCCAGTTTAAGCTTGGCTCTAATCTCTTGGTCATCTGTTTCTTCCCCAGATTAATTCTGCTGCTCTCCAGTGCACTCCTATGGGAAGCGGTGCTAGCTTTATGCAAGGTGGCGTCCTCTGTCTTCCTAGGTGTCTCATCGGGCTGGTCCTTTTCCTTTTGCTGTCCTTCACTGACTCTAACCTTCTACAATTTTCACAGCAACAAAAAAAAATGACCACACTTTTACAATGATACCACTTCTGAATTGTCTTGTGCTATCTGAAAATTAACCCCAGGGATAGATGCAGACAAAGAGGTCTCAAGATGCTCTAACTTGCATTGCTTAGCAACACAGATTGGATCCAGGCAACTTCAGGACCAACGTCCCTGCTGGAGTTGGGCTGACAGTGATGGGGTGATCCTAAACCCACGTCTGCTGCAGCGCACCGCAGCAGGGCTGGACCACCTCTCTCCTCACCACCACTGGAGAAGAATTACACTCAGACCCCACGGTGACGGGGACACCTCTTAATCACACTGCTGAGACCGAGGACAAGGTGAACATCTTGCAAATAGCCAGAGATAAAAGCCACATCACAGGCAGAGGAAGAAACATAACAATTAAAAGAGACTTCTCATCAGAGACAATGCAGTCCAGAAAACAAGGGAGTCATATCTTTCAAGTGACAAAAGGAGAGGGGGAAAAGAAATCTGTAGGAAAGCTGAGAGAATTCACTGCCAAAAGATCTGGGCTAGAAAAATGTTCCTGAAGCTCTTCAATCAGAAGGACAGAACATGGATCAAAACAATGTGGAAATGGTCAAAATAAACATAAAAGACTCTGATGAGGAGTTAGCATGTCAAAGCAAAATGTATAACAATAATCATGCAAAGGACAGAGAGAGGCATCTGAAGTGTACTGCTGTAAGGTTTTTAAACGATCTTGTGAAACTGCACAATATTACTTAAAAGGCAGACGTGATCAGTTACAGAGATATATTAAAAGCCCTGGGGCAGCAAGTAAGGTACTTTAAAAAGGAGTGTAATTGATGGAATAATAGCATAAATAAAATGGAATCGTTTCTAAAAGTTCAATTAATTCAAAAGAGGGGAAAAAAGAACAAATGGGACAAATAAAAACAACTAGCAAAATAGTAAATTTAATTCAACCCTATCAGTAGGTACACTAAATGAAAATGATTTAAAAACTTTGATTAAAAGAAATCGTTAGATTGGATGAAAAAGGAAAACCCGACTATTCGTGGCCTAAAAGAAGCTACTTTATCTATAAAGATATAAATACACTATAAGCAAAAGGCTAGAAAAAATATTCCATGCAACTAATATCAAAAAAGCAGGAAAGGCTATGTTAAAATCAGACAAAATGAACTTCAAAACAAATAATAGTATCAGAGATAAAGAGAGAGACACACTATGACAAAGAGCCAATTAACACCCAATTCTAATTGTGCATTCACCGAACAGAACTTCAAAATATGTAGGGCAAAAGTAAAACTAACAGGAAAAATGGATAAATCTGCAATTAGGAGACTTCAGAACTCCCCTCTCAGTGATCAACAAAATGAGCAGAAACAAATTAATAAGAATATAAAAGACCTGAGGAAAGCCATCAGACAACTGGACATAACTGACATTTACAGAACACAGCACACAGCAGCAGCAGAGTATACATTCTTCTCAAAAGCGCAAGGCTAAGTCACCAAAAGGCACCACATTCTAAGCCATAAAACAAGCATCTACCAATTTAAAAGAACAAAAACCACACAGAATATCTTCTCTTAATGCAAGTGGAAGTGAACCAGAAATCAGTAAGAGGAAGATAGCTGGAAAGTCCTCAGATACATTGATTTGCATCAAAACATATTAAAGTCTATGGGGAACAGTTTATATACCGTTTATAAAGATATCTATAGCATAAAACTTCATTTAAAGAAAAAAAGTCTCAAATCAATGCCAAGCTTCCAATTCAAGAAATTAAATAAGATTAGATTAAACCCGAAGAAAGCAGAAGAAAGAAAATTAGATTAAAATCAGAAATAAAATAGAAAGCAAACAATAGAGGAAATCAATGAAACAAACAGCTGTTCTTTGAAAAGATCAATAAAATGGATCACTTCTTTCCAGACTAATCAAGAATAAAAAGAGAGGAGATATAAATGGCCAACATTAGGAATGAAAGAGGGGTTATCATTAAAGATCCTTCAGACATTAAAGGATAAGAGTGGAATGCTGCACTTGATGGCAATAAATTAGGTAAGTTAGATAAAACACACAAATTCACTGAAAGACACAAACCACCAAAGAGCAACAAGAAATCTGAATAGTTCAACATTTATTAAAGAAATCAAATTCTCAGTATAAAACCTTTCAACAAAGAGACCTCCAGGTCCAGATGGCTTCATTGATAAATTCTATGAAACATTTAACAAAGAAATAAGACCCAATCTACACGAGGAATTCCAGAAAGAAGAAAAGTAGTGAATACCTCTCAGTTCACTTTGAGGCCACATTACCTGGGTACCAAAACCAGACAAAGACATTAGAAGATAACTACTGATGCATGCCCTTCACGAATGTAGATGCAAAGATGCTCTGTAAAATGTTCCCAAACTACATCCAGCAACGTCTAACACAGTAAGAAAGACATCATGACCAGGTGGGATTTACCCCAGGATTCCGTGTTAGTTCAATATTCAAAAATTAAATTAATGATCATATCAACAGTCTAAAGAGGAAAAATCATTTTATCATCTCAAGATGCAGTAAAATCACCACCTCCACGTAGCAATGGACTCATCTCCAATGGCATAAGTGGCAACCACATGGGAAGCAGGTAATCAAGCCCCACCCCTTCCTTGCCAGGATAGTGTCAGCAGAGGCCCAGTGGGGAGACCTAATTTCCACCCCTGCCCAGTGGTAATGAGGCAGATCCTATACCACGAGGTTCTCAGTGGAGACTAAGTGGGGAACTTGGGTTTTACCCACACCCTGCAGTACCCCAGAACTCCACCAGTGAGGTATCAGAGAAAGCCTGCTAGAACAAAGATTTTATATAAAATCCAAAGTTTCACAACATAATGCCAAAAATGTCCAAGACACAATAAAAAATCACTCATTGTACCAAGAACAAGGTACATCACAACATGAATGAGAAAGGGCGATGAATAGATGTTTATACCAAGATAAAGTAGATGGTGAAATAATCTCAGATAGATGGTGGAATAAGATTTTAAAGCATCCATCATAACAAAGCTTCAATGAGCAATTACAGAGACTTGAAACAAATGAAGAATCAGAAAGTTTCAGCAAATAAACAGATGATATAAAGAACCAAATAAAAATTTTGAAACTGAAATTTACAAACCAAAATACCTCACTAGATAGCTCAGCAACAGGATGGAGAGGACACAGGAGAGAATCCATGAACTTGAAGACAGAACAATGGAAATTACCTAATGTGTTTGGGAGTTTGAGATTTGTCAATGTCAGCCACTATAAATATAAATAGATTAACAAAACAAATTTCTTCCTTATAGCACAGGGAACTATATTCAATATCTTGTAATAACCTTTAATGCAAAAGAATATGAAAACAAATATGCATACATATATGCATGACTGAGACAATTGCGCTACACTCCAGAAACTGACACATTGTAACTGACTGTACTTCAATTAAAAAAAAAAACAGAAATTACCCAGTATGAGTAACAGAGAAAATATATTGAAAAAAAAATACAGAAAAACCCCAGAGTCTCAGGATCTGTGGGACCGCAGCAAAAAAATCCAACATTCATGTCATCAGAGCACCAGAAGGAAAGGAGAAAGGAGGCCAGACTGAAAATGCATTCTAAGAATGTCTGAAATTTTCCCAAATTTGGAAAAAGACATAAATCTAAGATTTAAGAAGCTGAGCAAGCCCTAAGCCGAATAAGCCCAAAGAAATCCATGCCAAGATACGTAATAATCAAACTCCATGAAACTAAAGACGAGGAAAATTCTTAACAGCAGTGACAGAGAAACAGTATTTTACCTATAAGACGAAAACAATTAATAATAACAGCAGATTTCTCATGAGCAACCATGGAGGCCAGAAAGACTGGGACATTTTTCAGATGCTGAAACTAAGAAACTGTCAACTCAGAATACCATATCCAGTGGAAATATTCTCCAGGAATAAAGGGGAATTCAGGATGTTCTCAGATAAAGGAAAACAGAGAATCTGTCACCAACAAACCTACCTAAAAGAACAGGAAGTTCTTAAACAGAAAGCATACGACAGAAGAAGGAAACTGGTAACATCAGAAAGGAAGAAAAATACAACAGAATGAATGAAAGTATGGGTAAACGGAAAAGACTCATTCTCCTCTTGAGTTTTCCAAATGACGTTTGACGGTTGAAGCACGAATTATAACGTAGTCTCATGTTACATGGGCCTCACGTGGTTATCAGTGTGAAAGAAATAAACAAATGAGGGGGACTTGAAGGGAGATATGGTTCTATACTTCACTCAAGTGGCAGAACGTCAAACCAGTAGATAATGATAAACTACATACAATACAATACCTAAAACAACCACCCAAAACTCTATACAAAGAGATACACTCAAAAACAGCCTGGATAAATAAAAATGGAATTCAAAAAAGATGTTCAAGTAATCCAAAGACAACCAGGAAAAAAAAAAAAACAGAAAAGTGAAAAGCAGAAGGAAGAAACAGAAGCCAAAACTAAACTGGCAGACGTTAAGTCCTAAGGTATCACTAATCAAATGTAAATGATCTAAACACAACAATGGATATCTCAATAGATAAAGTTTCAGAAAGTGGAGTTTAAAATGACTCGACTATATGCTGTCTACAAGAAACTCATTTCAAATATAATGATACAGGTAGCTTGAATGTAAAAGGAGGGGAAAAAGTATACCGTGCAAACGTTAGTTGAAAGAAAGTAGAAAAAAGAAAAAGAAGGAAGAAGAAGAAGAAGAAAGCAGGAGTTGCTGCATTAATAGCAGAGTGAGTAGACTTCAGGAAAAAAAATTACCAGGCACAGAGAGGGACATTACATAATGATGAATCGGCCAGTCAAGAAGACATAATCCTAAATGAGTATGCCGAGATGCAGATACAAACCCAGAACTAAGAGAAGAAACAGACAAACCTACAATTATAGTTGGGGGATTTTCCTCCCCCTTTCAGCACTGATAGAAAATCAGCAAGGATATGAAGAACTCAGCCACAGCAAAAACCAAATTTATAAGATTTAAGTCATCCCAAGTGTGTCCTCTGACTACAGTGGAATCAAACTAACGATGAATAACGTAATGGGAAAATTTCCCAATGCCTGAACACTAAACAACAAGCTTCTAAATAATCATGGATCAAAGAGGAAGCCTCAAGGAAAAAAAAAAGTTTTTACTGAGGTATAGTTGATTTAAGGGGATTTTTTTTAAATACACAATACTGTATCAAAATGTGTGGTAGGCAGCAGTGCTGTGGGGGAAATTTATAGCACTAAACACTTACATTAGCAATGAAGAAAACTCTCAAATCAACAGTCTAAGCTGCCACTTTAAGAAACTAGAAAAAGAAGAAATATAAACCGCGAACAGGCAGAAGGATGTAGAAACAGATGCACCTCTGAAGCGTCGACCGCCATGGCGAGAAGTGCGGGTGCCTGACGTGTCTCCCAGCCCTGCTCCCGCGGAGATGCTCACTTGCTTCTGAATGTCTTTGTCCAAAAGACAAGCAGCTTCTCTATAGCTGAACGCAGACTAAGAGAATTCCATCAACTACTGTGAATATTTCTAGGGTATGACCCTTTGTTTTGTATCTTCCAAGTAAAATATTATTCATTCACACCTGAAATCAGTGAAGTTCCTTTCAATGCAAATATGACTAGGTTAAATTAAATGTATGATTTTTAAGAAAACCTAGAGAAATAAGAGTAAATGAAATGCTAGCTAAAGAGAAGAAAAGAAATAATAAATACTAAAGTGAGATAGAAAAATAGAGAAAAATCAATGAAACCAAAAGCTAGTTCTTTGAGAGAATTGAGAAAACTGACAGACTTCTATCCAGATGGATCAAGAAAAAAAATCAAACACAGTGAGTGACTAGTATCAGAATGAGAGACGTAACATACATCCACTGATTCTACAGTTACTAAAAGTTTTCTCAAGAATACTATTAACAAGTTTGTACCAGTCAATTCAGCAACTTAAGTGAAAGGGATACATTACTTTAAAGGCCACCTGCCAAGCTCCTCACGAAGACAGATAACCTGCATGACTCTGTAACTAGTACAGACATTGAATTTGTGGTTAAAAACTTTCCCACAAAGAACACTCTAGCCCCAGATGGCTTCACTGGTAAATTCTACCAAACATTTAAGACAGAAAGAATACCAATTCTACACAAACTCTTCCAGAAAATTGAAGGGGAGATAAAACTTTCCAACTCATTCTATAACTATTACTCTGACACCCAAACTAGACAAAGATATTGAAGAAAAGGAAACTACATTATTTATGGTCTTACACAAATGCAAAACTTCTTAATAAAACATTAGCAAATTAAATTTTTAAATATATAAAAAGGATAAGACATCCTGAAATAGTGAAGTTTGTCCCAGAAATGTAAGGTAGGTTTATCACTTGAAAATCAGTAGAACTCACCATGTTAAACTTAAGGGGAAAAACCTGATTAATTAATAGGAACAGAAATATCATTTGATAAAATCCAACATCTATTCCTAATAAAAGTTCTCAACAACTTGGAATAGAGGGGAACTTCCTCAGCCTTATAAATTTCATCTGTGAAAACTCTATAGTTAATGTACTTAATAATGAGAAACTGAAAGCTTCCCATTTACCACCAGGAACAAGAAACCATGTCTATCCAGTTCTGTACTGGAGGTTCCAGCTGGTGCCTTAAGGAAAGAAAAAGAAATGAAATGACTGAAATTGGAAAGGAAGAAGTAAAATGATCTTTATTCACAGACAATATGATCATCTATACATAAAAAAAATACCTGGAATCTATAAACCAGACAGAACTAATAACTGACTTTGGCAGCAATCCAGGATATAAAATCAATATACAAAAAGTCAAGTGTATTTCTACATAGTAGCAACAAATAATCTGAAATTGAAACTTTAAAACTACTATTAACAATAGCCCCCAAATAGGAAATGTTTACAGATGAGTTTCACAAGAGATGTTTAAGACCTGTGCACTGAAAGTTACAAACCACTGCTGAAAGAAATTAAATAAGATGGTGAGACATACTAAAATATACTAAGTAAGTGGGGAGACAAACTGTGTTCCTTGGGTTACAAACCTCAATACTGGTAAGCTCTTACTTCTCCCTAAATGGACCTAAAGGTTCGACACAGTATCAATCATAATTCCTTCAGGCTTTTTATGAAGAAGTTGACAAGCTTACTATAAAACTCCAATGAACATACAAAAGATGCAGAATAGCCAGCAACTCTGAAGAACCACAACAACACTGGAGGATTTACACTACCTGACTTTAAGACTTATTATAAAGCTACAGTAATCAAGACAGTGTGGTCCTGGGATCAAAAATAGACAAAAAGATTAATGGAACAGAAATGCACCCATGTGAATGGACAACTCATTTTTGACAAATGTATAGAGGCAATTCAGCAAAGAAAGGACAATGTTTTCAACAAATGGTGCTGGAACAAGATGTTTACATGCAGAAGAAAAAAAATTAACTTTGATCAATACCTCATATCATATACCAAAAATAAATTAAAATAGATCATAGGCCTAAGTATAAAACCTAACATTTAATAACTTCTAGAAGAAAACATCAGAGAAAATCTTTGTGATGCTGGATTTGGTAAAGCTGTTTTAGACACAACACTATAAAAAATTAACAAGTTGGACTTCAACAAAATTAAGGACATTTGCTCTTTGAAAGACACTTCAGAGAATGAAATGTAAGCCACAAACTGAGAGAAAATATTAGCAAATCCTATATCTTAAAGAATACATAAGCCTATAAGTACGTATGTATTATGTATGTATACATAACAACTCAGTAAGAAACCAAACAACCCTATAAAAATGGGCAAAAGAGCTGAATATGCATTTTACCACTTACGATATGTGAATGGCAAATAAGCACATGAAAGGATGCATTCAAGAAATAAAAATTAAAACTCAGTAAGATGCCAGCAGACACCTATCGGAATGTCCAAAGGACTGACAATACCAATTACTGCTGAGTTTGTGGAACACCGAAACTCTCACACACTGCCAGGGTGAATGCAGAATATTACAACTTCTTTGGAAAGCGGTTTACCAGTTGCTTAAAAAGTTAAACATGTAAGAAGCTGCGACCTTGCTGTTTCACTCCTAGGTATTACCCAAGAGAAATGAAAGCATGTGGTCTGTAAAAAGAAGCACCCAAGAACAAAATGTTAAAAATACAAGAGCTTAAAATTTTAAAGATTTGTACAGTGTTTAGAAGACAAAGTATAGGAAGTGGAGGGGGGTGAGAGAAAAGAAAATCAGATGACCAATTTCAGAGGCCCCCATATCCAACAAATGTTTCAAAGAGAGAACAGAGAGGAAAAAAATGATTAAAGATGTAATCCAAAAATATTTTTCCAGTCCTGAAGGACATATGTCATCATTAATGAAAAACAAACAAAATCCAGCACCAACCATATCATCATGAAAATTGCAGAACATCCGGAGAAGAGAAAACCCTAAAGGCTCATTAGATGGGAAAAGCCAAAACAGAAAGGTCACACAGGAAAAATGCCTTTAAAATTCTAAGTAAAAATTATTTTCAAGCTATCATTATAGAAACAATAACTGAGAGAGAAGAATAAAGATATTTTCAAACATGCTAACCCTCAATTTTTTTCCCTCCTATGGGCCTCTTTAATTCAGGAAGCTCTACCAAAATGATGGGGTGCAGTAAGAAAAAGAAAAGTAATCAGAAGGGAATTTCCTCAACATGCTAAAGGCCATATATGAAAGGCCCACAGCTAACATCATATTCAACAGCGAGAGCCTGAAAACATTTCCCCTAAGATCAGGAGTGAGACGAGGAATCTACTTCTGCTGCTTCTACTTAACATAGTCCTGAAAGTTCTAGCTGTGGAATATGGCAAGAGAAAGAAACTAAAAACATCTAAATTGGAAAGGAAGAAGTAAAAGTACCTCTGTGCACAGATGACATGATCTGACATGTAGGAAACCCTAAAGATGAGAAAAAAACTGAGTTAAATGAATTCAGTGAATTTGCAGGATTCAGTTTTGAATTTCACATTCAAGAATAGCTCTGATTTTAACACTCAAAAATCAGTTGTATTTCTATAGGCTAAGAGTAGACAAGCAAAAAGGAAATTAATAAAACAACTTCATTTATAATAGCAACAAAAAATAAAATATTCAGGAATAAATTTAACCAAGGAGGCAAAAGACTGGTACACTGAAAACCATGAAACACTGCTGAAAGACATTAGACACAAACAAATGGGAAGACATGCCATGTCCATGGATTACAAGACTTATCATTAAGATGGCAGTGCTATACAAAGCAATCTACAGATTCAGTACAATCCTTGTCAAAACCCTAATGGTGTGTTTTACAGAAATGGTAAAACCAAGCCCAAAATTCTTATAGGAAGTCAAGGGACCCCAAGTAGCCAACACAGTCTTGAAAAAACAGGAACAAAGTTCAAGGACTCACATTTCCCGATTGCTAAACTACTACAAATCTATAGTAATCAAAACAGTATGGCACTGGGATACGGACAGACACACAGACTGGCGGAACAGAACTGAGAGCCCCGAAATAAACCCTTACATCTATGATCGGTCGATTTCTAAGAAGGATGACAAATCATTCAGTGAGGAAAGAACAATCTCTTCAACAAATGGTGCTGGGAAAACTGAACATCCACGTGCAAAGGAATGAAACTGGACCCTTACACTAAATTCTAACTCAAGAGGGTCATAGACCTACATTTGACACCTAAAGCTAGAAAATTCTTAGTAGAAAACTTAAGAGCAACTTTTCATGACCTTGGATTTGGCAATGGTTCCTTAAATATGATACCCAAAGCACAGGCAACAAAGGAAAAATACACTAATTAGGCTTTATCAAAACTTAAAATGTTTGTACACCAAAGGACATGCTCAAGATGAGTAAAAAGATAACCCATAGAATAGGAGAAAATATTTGCAAATCTGTCTGATAAATGATTAGCATCCACAATGTATAAAGAATGTCATCCAACTCAACAACAAAGAGACGATTCAGTTTTTAAAATGGACAAAGCACTTGAATAGACATTTCTTCAAAGAAGATATACAAATGGCCCATAAGTGCATGAAAATATGTTCAAGATGACTAATCACTAGGGAAATGCAAGTCAAAACCACAATGGGACGCCATGTTTATGCTTACTACAAAGTCTGTAATCACACACAAACACACACACACACACAGAAAATAGCACGTTGATGAAGATGTGAAAAAACTGGAATCCTCATCCTCTGCTGGTGGAAATGTTAAACGGTTCAGCTGCTATGGAAATGGCTTGGTAGTTTCTCCAAGAATTAAACATAGAGTTACCATATGACCCCAAAATTCCACTTCTAGGTAAATACCCAAAAGAATTGAGAACAGGGGCTCAGCCTGACACTTATACACCAATAGTCATAGTATTTTTTAGAATAACCAAGAGGTAGAAAAACCCAAGGGTCCATCAGTAGATGAACAGGTAAACACAATATAGTACAGACATAGATGGACTATTATTCAGCCATAAAAAGGAATGAAGTTCTGGTAAGTGCACACCACAGACGAACCTTGAAAGCATTATGCTAAGTGAAATAACCCAAACACAAAAGGACAAGTATCATATGGTTCCACTTACATGAAATACCTAGAATGGGCAAATTTATAAAGATAGAAAGTAGACTGGAGTTTACCTGGAGCTGGGGGAGGAGGAATGAAGAGTTCTTGCTTAATGGGTACAGAGTTTTAGTTTCGGATGATGAAAAAGATGTGGAAATAGGAGTAATGGTTGCTCAACATTGTGAATATAATTCATGCCACTGAATGATAGACTTAAAATGGTTAAAATGGCAAATTTTATATTTTATGTATATATGTATTTTGTGACAATGACAACAACGATGAAAAACTGGAGTCCAGGAAACAGGTGCCCAAACACCAGGGAACAAAAAGAACTCACACGATGATGACAAACAGAAGTGCCAGGACAAGGGCAACGGCAGCCTAGCAAGAAAGCAGACCTGACACGTTACTCCTTCCAGGATCTGGGGAGCTGCCGTCAGCTTGTTGGTCGGCCTTGAGCACCCCGTGCGTCACATTCGTGTTGCTTGCGTATCATTTCTTACCCACATCAGTTTCAACCAAAATTTTATTTCATAAAATATTATACTGACTGATTTCAAAACCATGGGAGACACGAAAGCACAGCTCGTGCGCACATGCAGTGGGCGCACATCTTAAGACAATCCTACTAGGTAGTAATCACAGGATGCCCAAGAAAGGATAAAAGTAACCCAAACATCTAGCTTTCATAACAGAACTGAGTCCTTTGTTCTCAGTGTAATTAATTCAAACGGGAAGATGAAGAAATCCTGGCTAGAAAGCACTTTGAAACATTATACCTTTCACACAAAGAAAATCAGAAACATTCTTAAATTACTACATTTACAATATTTCTTATTTTATATTATATTGTGGAGACACTGTAATACTTGAAGGCACTGTCCGAAACTAGACAGAATTATTCTCTGATTATTTTTATACTATAGAAAAATATATTCAAGAAATATAATGCTATGAAAGTTCAAAAGAGACAGTAAAACTTACCTGTTTAGACATATTTTCTGAAAATATTGCTGATTTTTCTCTTAAAAGTGTGACAAGGTCTTTATAAATTTCACCTGTTCTCTCATAATTAACTTCCTCCTCATCATCCGTTTTGCCCTTTGGGAGAAAAAGTTTGGTGCTGTAATTAATGGAAGAGCAATAGAAGAAGCTGATCACTACATCACAACCCATGCACACATAGTTTTCTTTTCTAAAGGACCCACGGGTCGTCTTCACACATGAAGTGGACAGGCAGGCCCTTCCCTCTCAATGCTACTGCTCACCCAGCGAGCCTTTACCAAGTGCCGCCCGGGTGCACGAGGGGCTCGCTGCCACTCGGCCGAGAAGCGAAAGCCCCTCCCTCCTCCCTGCTCCGGTGGGACACTGCAGTGTGACTCCAGGAGCCTTCAACGAAGTCATCAGAGGCCTCAGGGTTAGAACATGACCTGCGTTTCTGTCAGCCACACTCTGTTCTTGTTCTGCGTGCAGCACGACTGCCAGACTCATTTCCTAGGGTCAGGACCTCCGGGTAACCACCTGTCTCTCCACCCTCCGCCTCTGTCTCTCTCCTTCTCTCTTCCCTTTCCTCGTGTCACCTTGCTTTCCTGCCCCTGTGGCTCTCCCTTCACCATGAGTGTGTGTGTGCACGTGTGTGTGCACACGTGTTTAAAGCTGCCATGTATTACATACATAACTATATATAAAAACATATATATACATGTAACTGTAGTGTGTTATACATTTTCTTGTAATTGTGGAATAGCTTTATGCTCCTTGTCCTTCATTTTTTTTTAAACCGAGAGGAACACTTGGATGTTTCCATATCAAATCAAGTTGTAGGCACGTCAGCAGCCTTCTGCAGAAGCAGACTCCCTGCCCTACTCTGCAAGGCCAAAGAAAATCAGTCCTTTCTTAAAATTTTTTCTTATTTTCTTTCTTTTTTCTTAACAGTATAATTCAATTTTTATAAAATTACAAAAAAGCAAAAATAATGTCTAACACATGAACACATACACACAAGAGTGTACACACACATATACATACACACACGTATGGGAGTGCAGTTGAGGGAAACAGGAAGGAATTCACAAGTAGGTTCAGAGATACTGGCAATGTTTTCGCTCCTAAGTTTGATCTCTTACTTTGCAATTGGAGATTTCACTTTTCTAAAGTGTCAAAACAGGTGGAAAGCAAAATCATATTAGGCTGTGTGCCTCCTCTGTGCAGAAGCAAGCCCAGGGTCAGGCTGATGAGACAAGCACCAAAAGCCGGGTCAGAAGAAACGCCGCCACGTAGTCAATACACAGCCCCAGCATCTCAGTAACAACCCAGGCCAAGGCATGACAATGCTCCAAACAGTCCCCGGGGGTCGCAGGGTCCCCATTAAGGACTTGGGTCCTCCCTGTAGAATTTTGCCTGTGAGACCCACATGTGCACTGAAGACAACCGAAGGCAGGGCTGTGCAGAGGAGAAAGCTGAGCTCCTTCCAGCTAAGTTCAGTGAACAGGTGTGAGCCTAAAAGTCATGTTTTTCAGTCCAGGTTATTCAGAAGGCTGTGCTGTCTCTCAGCTCGCAGCCCACCCACCACGCCCAGCTTTGGGATGCTCGGGCTGGGAATCTGTCACACTGCCTTTCTCCTGGGCCAGTGCAAGTGTTTCGGCCCGGGGGTCAGGGGGAAGACCGGGGGGCCAGGAGAGGAAGAAGGGACATGCTCTCAACGGTGTGCCCACTGTTCCTGTTGGAGCCACCCCAGCAATGGCCCCTCACCCCCACAGTGGCAGCTAATCCCAGTAGCAACAGTTAGTTCTAATTTCCAGGCACTTTTCCCACAGTTCCAGAACCAGGCTCAGCACGACCCCTCAGAAATACAGTAGCAGCCGACCGGCGCCCCATCCACTAGGTCTGGGTCTCTGCCCTCTGCCAACCCCGCCTCCGAAAGCCTGAGGTGTCCCCACTGACTGGGTAGTGCCCACTCCTCAGAGGTCTGGGGCCCGGCTGCGTGGAGACCCCCTGAGTTCCGAGGAGCCTGCGCAGCCTGGAGGTGACCATTCCTCAGATGGCTGGGAGCCAGTCCTGTCCCATTGGGGCCCCTCCTCTGAGCCCTGAGCGGCCACCCCCAGTGCAGGCAGGGTCCACTCTTGAGAGGTGTAAGTCCCAGCTCCACCAGGTCCCTTCCCTGAGATGCCGAGGTGCCAGCACAGCCTGGCAGGATCCTCCCCAGGCATCTGGGTCCCAGCTTCACGGGCCACTTCCTCCAGGCCTCCATGTTTTGGTAGCCCCTCCTCCTCTTCCAAGTGTCCCCTCAACTCTTAGGGCAGAAGCAGCAGTTACTCTTCTGTAATGACCTCTGTGCTCCTTTTTGGACTTTTCTTTCTTCTAGTATTTGTGTAATTAGCCAGTGAACTGATGACCTTAAAGAGCTTTTCACTTTAGGCAGTGGAACGGGCCCCTTTCAAGGCCATTCCTGGAACACCGACATCAGGACCTGCAAGGGGGAACCCTGGGGCTAATTCTGAGACAATTTTGGATTTTCCCAGCAAACCCATAGCAAAAGGGATCTGCTTGAATCCCACAGAACGGCATTTCATTTTCTGTTCTCGGGCTTCAGTCCTGGATACATGCCTGCATTTACAGAGACCCAGCTCAGGGCCAAAGCCAATACTGTTTACAGCAAATCACTTACACCGTTTAAAAACACTCCTCCTTTGCTACAAGTCACGCACAAAATTTCAGCATCGTGTGGTTTCACCAGCACATAACAAATTTCCCCTCGAAGTTGTCTCCAAGGTGGGGCTCGGCATCCGTTTGAAAATTCATAATCTGAAACCAATTATCAATCAATTAAAAGGAGCTAGCTCCTTAACCTCAAGTTGTAAAATACATCAGCTTCCAAAAAATAGTTTTCCAAAATTTTAAGTTTTCATTTTCATAAATATTTAATGTAGCTATGGAAGCATTTTGAAAATATAATTATGAAAATACATATAATATAAAATGAACCTGAGGTATAGTCGATAAATTCCAAGACTGTTTGTTTTCCTTTTCCTGAGAATCGTTTAAGCAGCTCTATATCATTCTTAAAAGTCCCTGGGTTTAATCGTATTTCTCTGAAATAAATGTTTAGAAACTCATTTTAAATACTTTAAAAGAGTCTACAGAGAACACATGAAAACATTTCATTGTATCAGATGAGTATCTCTTTTTCTGCATTTAAAATAGCAGATAAATTACAACAATAAAATTGCAGCTAATCTTAGCCATGTAACAATCTTATCACACTGTCAAAAAATCAAAAAATTAGTGATTCGTCTTTAATGCAACATTGAATATACTCATTTAAATATTCACTTCATCCTAAATGATAATGCTAAAATACTAGAAAAGACTTGAAGAATTAACAAGTTTTAAACCCGACAAACTACACATGATAATTGCATTATAATTTAATAATTTATCTAATAGGTTAAGAGACTTTGAAAATGAGAAGGCCACTTAATGTCTTCAGACTCAGATGAAACCCCACTAGAATGTGTTAGCCATGCTGAGAATTTTAATACTGAGAACTAGAATTATCCATGCAATGAGTAAAATTTTATTCTAATGAAATGTAACATTAAATCAATAGCAACCACTTTCACACTTAATTTTTCTTGCGTTTTTTTTTCGTCTAAAACTCTGAAAGTCCTTTTTATAACTGATATTTAGAAGTTTCTTTTAAGAAAAGACTCACAGCGAAATATGTTTCAGAGTATGATTGAGCAGGTGCAGATCCAGCTGCTTAAGTAGCATGGCAATCTTCATCTTAGTCTCACTTGCCGGATCATCATCTTTGGTGATTTTATCAAGAATACTTAATACAGATGAGTCTTCACTGATTTCATCTATCACTTTATAATCCAAGCCCAGGATTTTTGCTACAGGATTTCTGTTAGCTGACCAAAAAAAGTAAATTAAAAAAGAATTATCCTCTCATCTTCTACTACAAGAAACATAGACTAATGAACTCTTTAAAGCCCATCCAAATGTTTCCTTCATTCAGCTTTCTCTGATTGACTCAATCTGAATTCATCCCTACTTCTCAGGTTCTCCTGTACTCAGGAACTTCCATACACTTCTCGAGATGTTCTATCTTGTACTATAATATCCTCTATGTATGTCATCTCCCTAATAGGACAGAAGCCAAGAGGGTCTTTTTTTTTTTTTAAGTTGACTGTGGGGCATTGTTCAGAATAGCCATTCAATTAATATATTCAGAATTGATTTGAAGAAAGAGAAATACTGGTCTCCTTAGAAGAATGATCACTAGAACTGTGTGTGTGCGTGCATGCGCACCAGTGAACAGTGGTCACAAATACTTTCTCTCCAAAAGCGCAAGTCTCTCTCAGTCTGTAGATCTACTGCCAGTCTTTTCCACCTATTCGAACTTATATTTTCAATGCCTTTTGGTGTGAGAGTGGGAAAAACAACTCTAACCAGTAATTTACACACATACCAAAATTACAGTGAAAAACTGAAATATCAGCTCGTGAGCAAGACTGGCAGAGCTGTGAATGTTGAACCCAGGGGTACCAAAGCCAGAATTTGGTAAAGGCCAAAAAACCATATGGTTGAAAATGAGGGAGAAAGGGGCAAAACTTTGTTTAGAAATGAGGAATTTAAGGAAAAAGATTTCCCACTGAATGAATGTAACTGTTCCCAGAAAGCTGTGTATTCCACAACGGAGTAGCACTGAGATACATGGAAAGTCAGGTGATTATGGGCTGAAGGCAGAGCCTGCACTCATTTTAAAGGAAACAGATCACCACCCATCAAGCAGTATGAGGGCAGAGGGTGGATTCCCAGGCTGGCGCTGGACATCTGTCTTTGCCGCTGGCAGGAACCTTAAAGGCTCAGGCCTCAGGTCATTCCAGAAGCTAGGAAGGTTCTCTTTAAACCACACTCCAAAATTAGAAACCTAGAAACTGACTAAGGGTGAAGTATTAGGCCTTTCATTGTCCAGCAGAAATCTGATACAAGCGTAACATTTCAGCCAGGAAAAGTTAATGACACTTCAATGAAATTGAACACAGGGCTTTTTACTTTGTAGGCGAAACAACTTCTTTCAAGAGACTGTAACAAATGAGTCCCCCCAAGATCATGTTTCTGAGAGTTCAAATCACAGACTAGAATGTAAATATCACCTTCAATACATGCTTGTGCTTCCGTCAGCTTTGTACTTTTGGCCATAAACAGGAAGCGTGATAGCTGCCCAAAGCTCCTAATTTTAATTTGCGGTACAGAGAGAAATAGCAAAGGCTGTCCGCTTTTATCAACGTCTTCTGAGTTGACTGTCGTCTCACTTAAAAATGAAAAAAACAATTTTTTTTTAAAAGCTGAAGCTTACCTGGATGCCAGTAGCAGTTAAATGTAAGACATTTCAACAGATTATTCCCACGGCTCATGATGAAACCCAGAGAATATAAAAGCCCCTTCTTAGAAGCTTACCTATTTCCCACTTTCTTCCACACTCAGACCCTTAACTCCCCAAACTTATTAGCAACCGTACTAAGCAGCAGGGATATATCCAAAAAGAAAAATGTTAAGCAATTTCTTGAATACCGACGTGAACTCAAACAGAATTTCTGGTTTTGTTTCTTCTAATAATGCACTGGACATCTTTTTTTTTTTTTAATCACTGGTTCTACAGAACCATTCATGTTTTGTGGATTTCTAATGTTATTTTATCTATAAAATTTTTACACCACAGTAATTAGTGGTTAGGAATTTTCTCGGCTACTCTGTTTATGAGCAAGAAAGCTATGGAAAACGACAAACTAGATCCTCTCTGTGGATTATTTTCCCACTCCAAGCCTCCAAATTTGGTTTACTTTAGGGTAAAAAGTAGCTTTTCTAAATAGGATTTTTCCTGATCAGAAATTATCAGCTCTCCTAGATTGATGTTTCTGTCCTTTTTAGAGACCTTTTCAGGTGGGCATGTAACAAATAGTAAGATGTTTTCATGGTAGTGATATTTCTATACATTTCTACCACTTAACACCATTAATGAAATGGCCTAGCACTTTTTTTAATTATTATATTCTGATATCCCTGCCAGAACTTCCCACATCTTACGACATGACCTAACGTATCTTACACTGTAACGCAGATTCATAGCTGTGAAATGTTGACAGTTCGTCAGAAAAAGTAAATCTGACTCAATCTACTTTTAACACTATTTCAAGGGAACATGAACAAGAAGATAGAAACTGTGGGAAGCAGAGTAATGACTCCCCCCAGAACATCCATGCCCTAATCCCTGGAACCTGTGAGTATGTTACCTTACGTGGCAAAAGGGACTTTGCAGACAGGTTAGATTAAGGATCTTGAGATGGGAAGACTATTCTGGAATATCTAGGTGGGTCCAGTATTATCAAAGGGTCTCTAAAGAGGCAGAAAGCAGGGTGAAGTCAGGGAAAGTGACGTGACGAAGGAAACAGGGGTCAGGGTGGTGCGCAGCCATGAGCCAAGGAGTGCAGGTGGCCTTGAGATGCTGGACAAGGCAAGAATGAATTTTCTTCCAGACCCCAGGAGGAACACCACCCTGCCCACATTCATTGGAGGTTTTTCACCGCCAGAACTGTAAGGTGATAAATCTGTGTGCTTTTGAGCCATTAATTGCATGGTAATTCGTTCCAGCAGCAACAGGAGCGACCACAGGGACTCCATCAGTCTGGCCCCTGCTCCATCCCCTGTACTTCAAAGGGTAACCACGTGCACAAGGTGTTCAATAAATATACGAGAAAGAAATTACAGAGCAAACTGTTTCCAGACTGGCCAGTGACGTGCATCATTTACAGAATGTATGTTTTCCCTCAAAGCCTTTGGAATCGTGTCCTTAGGACTGAGGAGGACACTTCTGAAAGGCCTGTACCTGGGCTGGCAGCTCATGCTAAGTGGCTGATAGGAGGACTAACTTACGGGCCGACTGAACACCCGTGGTATCGAGCTGCTTAGCTTGGGAAAGTGAAGCTCCCACGGAGCCCCAGGAGAAGTGCTGGGCGCAGGGGACATCACTCCCTGCTCAGGCTCCCACCAGCTGGAGCAAGAGGAACTAAAACACCAGCCATAGGCAGGACTGTTGAAAAGCAGCTTCAGCTTCTGCTTCTGGGCTCACGGTCTCCAGCACCCGAAGAAAGAGCTCTTTGGAAGAAAACTGCTACACCCACCTCGTGAAGGTCAAGAAGAATGAAAGAAAGAAGAAATGAAACCCACTGACCTGATCAAGGGACTTCTACACTGCAGCTGGGGAAGGGAGCTAAACAGCCTCAGCTTAGACGACCCTGCAGGGGAGCGGGAAAATGTCTGATTTATTAACCCCTAGTGTCTGGTTTCATGTTCAGAACATAGTAGCTACTCCATAAACGTGTGTCTGAGCAGTAACATAGGAAATAAAGCTATAGTTGAGAAACTCTCGTCATTCTCAGGGATGGACAACAAAGGGTTCAATAACAAAACTTATGGCCACCAGTCTTAATACTGTGACTTAGAAATTTTACCAATACAATAATTACTGTCTCATAAAACAACGCGATTTTTAGGTTGGAAATCATTGAAATCAGCCCTTCGGATATTGATCAGAAGACTAAGACTAAGGACCAAAAAGGTATGAAGTGTGTATTACTTGCAGGGAAGAGGGCCCTTGCTCAGGCATCCTGGCTTCTCAACCACACAGGACTCGCACCAGCATCCGATTTTGTCCCAACTCATATCACGGAGACACGGCAGACTCAGATTCACAATAAACATAGAGCAGTATTAAAACAGACACGGTTTAAAAATCATAGTTCTCCCAGAGAAGGAGAAAATAGCTAACGATGCTTTCACAAATCGATTCTGAATGCTTTCCCAGTTAGCACATTTCCCAGGCTACATTCTGGAGACCTGAAGCACCTCAGCTCCGTAGTGTCACTTGTCCTTCGCTTACAATGGATTTGGGTTTCATTCAGAGGTGTTTTAGGAAGATTATTAATCTCATCCTGTCTGATGAGAACAAAAGCGATTGAAAATGGTGATAAAAAGAAACCTATGGTTTCCATTAAAATCAAAGTAGAGATATTTTTCCCCAAAACTGAACGTGGAGAGATGATATTACAGGATGAACAGCTGTACATTGGGAGTGATTCTAAAGGAAACGAATGAATCATGCAAACGTGAAAAGTTCTGTGCCTGTCTGTTCAATTAATGACCATCTGTGCAAAAGGAAAGAAGACAGCAGGTGAAATGGAAAACCTCTTTCTTGTGTGACAGAAGGATCAGTTTCAATGTCAATTGCCAATGAGCCTACTTGAGAAGAAGGCTGATCAAACATTTATTGACTGCTTCAGAGAGTGCATTCAGAGCTGCATCAAATGAGAAGAAAGGCCAAAAGTACGAATATAGTCCCCCAGATATCTGCAGAGATAAACAAAAAAGGGTGTAGCTTACCTACTTTAAGAGACTTTCCATATAGATAAAACTGACTTGTTTTGGAGCAAGAGGGATGAGAGAATGTGTATGCCCAAGAAGAGTCTGCCTTTATTCTAAAACATCCAAGGACATTCCTGTTTGATGGAAACACGTCCAGAGACTCCAAGCTTAAATAAATCCTCCGTGATGACTTGGCTAACCACATGGACTTAGAGATATCACCCCTGACTGAGAAAAGAATGGCTTCCCCCACTTTAAATAAATGAATAAGTGGTGTTCCAAGGGTCAGCAGCTAAGCAAAAAGAGTGCCTATGAACCAGAGGGCAAGGAAGGAGGTAGTGGGGCTGTTTTAATAATACATTCTTCTGGCCATTGAGGGCATCTCTGGTTTACATCACTTGTTATGTTGCTGGACATAGCAAACACCAAGTGGCTGTGGGTGGCTGACAGTTCTTTGGTTTAGGAGATATGGTCAAGACCTGGATGAGGAAGAATCTGGTATTTTCCATTATTACCAAAATCTCAGCTGTTTCCTTTGCCTTCTTCCGGGCAGTCAGTACCTATCTGGTTTTCATCAAGACACAAATGTAACAGGCACTACTATCAGACCCCTCTTACTCTCCCAACATCAAAGATACCAGTCAACAAAGGTCAGAAACAAGAATGACGGCTGGAAAAACTGTCCCAAGGAAAAGTCGCATGGTAAATTTGACAGAAGGAAGACAGTCAAGGGATAGTTGGTTCAAAACATAGGTGGTGTTAGAATGGCAAAACATCCTACTTAAGAGGGAACACTGCACTAAAGACTGTATGCAGAGACATAAAAATGGAAATACAGCAAAAAGAAACCGAACTGGGATAAAGAAATAGCAAAATGTCTGAGGTGTGTATAATAGCCCCCCTAACTAGGTCACAGATGTGGTCATGTCTGTGCTTGGAATATAAAATTAGTACAGAGGCAAGCTACAACAATCTTGATCTCTTCTGACATTTGCTTTAAATCCGTCTTTGTACTAAGTGTTCATATGTTTTTAATTGATTTTGCAGATGAGTCCGTCTTTTCAAGGTCAGAAGAAACAAGGTGTGTTACTCCACTGAACTTAGGCGGGAGGAACGAAGCCCTTTGGGAGAAAGTGACCAAACGCACAGTTAGAAATGAAATTAAAAATTAATTTTAAAATATTTCAGAGAATTCAGAGAGGAGGTAGACCATGACATCAGAACTGAAGAGCTCTTGAGATGCAGTTCAAGAATGGTTTTGTGGTTCTAAAAATGAAATTCTAAGCATATCCTCACAAATAATCCCAAAGGGAGAAAAATGGAAAAGGCATCTATGGGAAGTTTTGACTAGTTAGAGAACTGTTTTTGATAAGTTTAGACTTTAAAATTTTTTTTATATGATAAGATCAGACTTTAAAAGTTCATGTGCAGAACCAAAGTGGGACATGGGGGTAGAAAAGAGGCTCAGAATGTCTGAAGTGAAAAATAAACTGAGGTTGGCCCTCCCACCCCCAAAAAAGTACACATGAATTTATATTTATTATACAGAATTATAACATACACTTGTATAATATATTTTTAAGTATAATATAATTATATAAATTTATGTGACATATAAAATATATATTTAACTATGTTCCTAAGAGATAAGAAATTGGAAGGTTCTCATTTGAGGGCAATACTAATTATTAATAAGTCTTTCCCTTATATTAAGCAGAATTTACCTGCCACCCCATAGATTGTTATAACAGATTTAAATCTCAGAAGGGATTTTGTCTAGGATCGGAGTTCACAAAAATCAATGCCTTGTGGAGTCTGGCAGGTCACATGAGTGCAAAGACCAGACATAAAGGAACAGCATATGTTGGGAGTGTGGTGACCTGGAGAATGCACTCCTTATCAGAAGAAATTCAAATTTAGAAATCTGATAAACAGTTGTTGGCCAGAAAGGGGAGGGTATAGCTCAGCGGCAGAGCACGTGCCTAGAATGCACAGAGTCCTGGGTTCAATCCCCAGTACTTCCATTAAAAATAAGTAAGTAAAAACCTAATTACCTCCTCTCCCTCCCCCAGAAAAATAAAATTAAAAAAAAAATAGTGTGTTGGCCAAACAAAATATCCTTAGATTTCACCAGAGTGCCTTCAGTTTTCTTTGAGATTTCTGAGATTCACAAAGGCAAAGTGACTTGCCCCAGACCTACAACCAATCAATAAAAAAAAAAAATGTACAACTGAAGATGTTAATTTCTCGAAGCAATTCACTGGCTTACCTGACAATATAACCTGATCCAAATGCTGAGGGGTCCAAATCTGTTTTCCATTCCAGTGGTTCTACAAAAACATATTTTGCCTCTTGAGGGTGTTTATAGATAAAACTCTCCACAAACATAACAATTTCTGTCAATATTGCTTCATTCAGAGGGGTGACTTCCAGGGTCCTGGTCCCATGTCCCGCAGCAGACCACTGCGTTGCCCGTGTCAGCGCCACGCCCATGGGATCCTTAACATTCAGATCCGAGCTCAGCACACACTACATCAGAGCAGAACCAGTTAGAGGGAGAACCAGCATCTACCTTCCCACCAGAGTACTTTTCATCTTCCAGGTTTTAAGCTAGTACTTGCCCAGCCCACATCCTGCTTCTTCATTGTAGAGGCCGATTTTTCAATTATCCAATTGCTCTTCAATTCAGTAAAATAGTTCACTTTCCCTGAACCAGCTCAAAGTAAAACTGACAAGGACTTAAGGATCTTCCTGTAGCTGCCTGCCCTGGAATAAACACCTTCTTTCTCATTTTCCTAGGCCTAAGAGAATTCAAAGAGCAGGGCAGAAAATGGAAACAGAAAAGTCCAAGAGTGGAAAAAAGAACTGGAAAATGTTGGCATCAAGGCCTTGGGTTCACAGCTCTGCTGGGGCCGGAGGTTCGGTGAGCAAGGCTGCTTCAAGCTGGGTCACACACTGCTTAGAATTATGCCATTAAACTGGATTCTGTTATTCTTTGTCATCATCATGCATCTGCATCAGCACAATGATGATTGATGAGAATGATTCTGGGAGCTCTGAAAGTCCCCCGAGTGCCTTCTGAATGACTAAAAAGTAGAATCAGAACATGAAGTGGAATATAATTTTAATTTTTTCTGAAAATTGGTGTAACTATATTGATCCTATTAATCAAAATACCTGAGCAATCCAAATACTGTACTCTCTGCCCATATATCCCACCTAGACTATTTCATTGCCATTTATAACTTTCTTAAGAACAAATGTGAGAACAAATGAGCATCTTTTTAGCCTGTTTATCTAAATTGGTTATCAAAAGAGTGTAGCATTATAAACTTGAAAACAGAAATTGAAATAAATTTCACTTTAGCTAAATAGAAATTATCCTTTAAAAGAAGATATTTTAAAAGATAACATTAGCTGTCACAGTTAGAAAGCAAGTTCTGATATTAACACATACTGGATATTTAAGGGTTGTTTTTTTTTTTCAGATATTCTATACTTGTTTATTTTCTCATTTGTAATAACACTGATCATTAAAACCTTTCTTCCGGAATATCAGAAGAAAGGTTAAAAAGTTAAAGAATATAATTAGCTTTCCCCCCATCATTATCACAAAAGCTCAATATCAAGTTTCTACAGAAAAGATTTGGAGATTGTGTTTTCCGTGCAATATTAAATCTTGAAATCCAGTAACAGAGACATCTAGATCAGAGCTCTTTGATTGGGCAGTACTGGCTGCTAAGAAGCAGTGTGCAAATATTTCATTATCAAAATGATAGGCAGGGGACACTGTCATCATTTAGTAACGAGGACCAGGAATGCCAGATGTCCTGCAATGTGCCGGGCAGCCCCCAGAAGGGAGAATTACGCTGCATTCTCCAGCATCTAGTAGGTAAATAGCTTTAAATAATTAATACCCAAGCCTACAACCTATCTCCACTTGACAAATAATCACAAAAGACTTTTTTTCACAGTTTTAATATGCACTTAATTTTCTAGGACTGCGACTGTCATATAAATCAAAAGAAGGTTGTACATATTTCATTTTATCTGCAGCTTTACCAGGAGGTCAGCATTTTGTAAAATCATGACATTGACTGAAATGCTAGTCATACAATTTAAGTTTGGAGCTACTGCACACACAGTAATTCTACACAAGGCTGGAACAACTGATTACTTCATTATGTATTCTAATATGGTGGTACCTGAGCACTTAGCATGCTGATACTTTACTATTTTCTTCCTTTATCTCACAGAGCACCGTCGATATTTAAAACTATGCACATGGGTAGGATTATTTTCTATGATTTTGATTTCAGAATAGTAAAGTGGGCATTACACAATATTTGTTATAAAACAGGAATTGGATCAGGTAAGTTTGAGAATAGTATATATATATACAAATATATGTACATATATGTCTATAAAAGCACTAGTGAAATAAAATGTATACCGAAAAATGTGCAAATTTGTTATGTGCATTTGTTTTAGTATTCCAGTGTTTTATTTCTGTTACTAGATTTTGAACACATAAGCATGTACTAATGTTTATGAATGATAATCTTGAGTTTCCCAAACTGATGAGAATAAGTCCAAACAGGTTTATCTTATATAGAAAGGCTCAGGTGGACGGTTCTATTTATTTATTTTACTTTGTAATTTTTTGGGGGGTGGAGGTAGTTAGGCTTATTTATTTATTCATTTATTTTTAATGGAGTCACTGGGGATTGAATCCAGTACCTCACGCATGCTAAGCACACATTCTGCCACTGAGCTGTACCCTCCCCTGGTCGTGTTTGTTTTTAATCCTAAGTGCAAACTTGTTTTGGTTTATAAAGCTGTATTGTGTGCATTGTTTCCTTCATGCACCTCTTTAAAGAAAACTGTTAAATTACATAAGACTGTGGCAGTCAACACACCATATAGTAACTTCCTGAAAAAAAAAGGAGCTATGAAACGCAGAAAGTTCTTCTCATCATGATAAATTTTTTAACGACTATGTGTAACGTATCTGACTCTAGTAAAATTGCTTTTCTGAGTCTAATAAACCAGGAGCTGCAGCAGTGGACAGACTTGATTTAAGAAGACTGGTTAGCAGAAGGTCCATGAGGATCCAGAAGGCAAGTACAATATTATTAGGGAAGAAAAACGTGGAACAAAATCTCAAAGAAGCAAAGAAGATATGTATATAAAGGCAAAAAAAAAAAAAAGGCGTTACAGGCCTAACTGAGCTTTCCAAAGAAAAAATAATCTTGGGGTTTTTTTTATCTAAGTATGAGAAATTTCTAATGGCTTCTTAATTTACCAAGAAACCCAAAGCTAGAGCATTTATTCCACTAATTCCAGTGGTGTTCCAAAGGAGTACAACTCTGGTGAAAATACAAAAACTTAACACTTTTTATCAAGACAGGCTGCTCTGAAGTTTCCACCCACTGTCAACCCACGAGTCCTTAGGACCTGAGAACCATGGTTACATTGAACACATTAATACAGAGTACATATCTTTGAATTAAATTTTTGAAATTTAACAATTACAAGGAAAAAAGTTTTGTGCATGTATTTGCTTTCATAAATTGAGAATCATTTTACACTCATTTCCTCTACTCATCCAATAGATGTAATAGAATTTATTTTTCTTTCTTAAGGATCCGTTGCCAGCCTCCAGTATCATTAATAAAATGAAACTCTTTCGTGAATAACTGCTGTAACACCTGAGCAGAAGCAAAACCAAACTCTTTATGAGGCTCCAGAAACACAAGCATCCACTGTGGGACCTACACATGTGGCTGGTAACGTGAACTGGGAGAACGTGCATACCCTGGCATCCGGAGGATGAAGAAGCTAGTCAGTGAGACCCTACAGAAAAATTAAAGTTTCAGAACTGACACGAACCGAGCCTTGAATCAAAGCAAACTCAAACCGTGTGCGGAGACACGCGATGATGGCACCAACAGAGCCCTGTTACACGACAGTCAAGCATTAGAGCTGGAGGATACATTTCCAGGGATGACGGAGAAGGGGCAGGCGGCGAAGACGGTATAGAGAGATGGAGGCAAAGCTACAAGAGCGGAGGAGAAGGAAGAGGGAACGAGAGGCAGTGAGGAGGCCGGAAAAGTAAAACAGAGAAGGAATATGTGGCTGTGTTCCGGCAGGGTGGGGACGGGACGCGGAGGGGAAGCAACAGGAGGTCCCCAGGCCCGGACTGGAGCAAGGTGTCCGCGGGGAAGCAGGGCCTGGATGGGGATGGGAGACCCAGGGGGAGGGAAAACCTCGGGGGGCAGGGCAGAAAGGGAAGCCGGGAGTGGGACAGAAGCGGGGCCGAAGAGCGGCCCCCCCATTTCTCGATCCACGAGGACGGCTGCAAAGACTCCAGTGCGAGCCGAGCTCGGGCAGCAGGGTCGGGGTCCCCGGGGAGGTGCGAGCCCCTCGGCTGCCGCCCAGCGCCTCCGGGCCGTACTCACCTTGCAGCGCCCAAAGCGCCGGGTGCCCAGCGCCCCGCACCCCGCCCCGCGCAGGCCCGCCGGTTGCTAGGACGCCAGGTAAACCGCCGGCGCCCGGGCGGCTGCGCACAGCGTCCCGCCCCGCGATGGACGCGTTCGGAGTCCGGCCCCGCCGCAGCCGCGTGCGCCTGCGCCGCCCCGCGCTCCCGCGCGTCCCGGGTGCCCGCCGCCCGCCGCTCCCGCGCGTCCCGGGTGCCCGCCGCACCGCGCTCTCGCCCGTCCCCGCCACCCGCCGCCGGTCCTGGGTGCCCGCCGCCCGGTGCTCCCGCCCGTCCCGACCGCGCGTCCCCTCCCTGGAAACCGGCTTGTCCCCTCTCCTTCCTGGAGGGCGCGGCCCGACCCGCTCCAGCAGGCGGGAGATGTTTACCGTGGTTTCCGCGCAGTTAGGCGTTTCAGCGGCAACTTTGCAAGGTAACAGAAAGCAAACAGAGCATGGTATGTTTGCAAACAGCGCTTTGTGTTTGTCCGCCGGCTTCCGGACAGGTGGCCTGTCGCGTTCCCTGCGGTGGTCTGTGCCCCTTACATCTGCACTGATTTCTCAGGAAGAGCGCAGGGCCTCTCACCAAATATTGGAGTCGCACGTTTTTTAGGGTTGTACTCCGCTCAAAAACACAGCCTTTCTGCAGAAACGTTGAGAAATGAGAGAGAAAATTGGCCTTTGGGGATCTTTCCTTCTCTTTTTGAGAGTATGAAAGTTGTTAGGAGTGAAATCCATGTTGTTGACTTTTAAGGGTCAGGGTTCCATATGATAGCTGTTGATTTAGGGTACACACTGAAACCTGGGGTGAGGGGGTGGCCCCCATTCCCACAGCGTATTATCTCCAAGCTGGCAGGCACTGTGCCTTCCATTGCTTCATTGCTGCTAGGACCACAGTCGAAAGTGGAAACAAGCCACATTGGAAATTCTAAGTGCCCTTTCACTGAAAGCTTTTATTCTGGATGACCAGCTGTAAGAAAGGATGCAGAAGGTGGTAGCAGGGGCGGTCTATGTGTGGCCCCAACAACACACGTCCCCTCTTTGCCAGCGCTGATCATACCTATTGCCTCTGCTGAGTGGCAATAAACCTTTAATATGGCACCACCACTGGGGAGACTAACCAGGCCCTGGTAGCAGGGCAGGTTCATCAGATATCTTCTGTCTTGGAGGTGGCAAAGAGATTCCTTCTTACTAGGACTAATATGTATTCTAAATAAGGGGTTGCCTTCCCTTCCCACAGTGATTCCGCCCGCTCCACCACTCAAATGCCTGATTCATCAATGTCGTACCCCACACAGCATTGCCACAGAACAAGAGACTCAGAGCAGAGACACAGCAATAGGCTTATGGCTATAAGAGCCACTGACCTTCCCAGAAACCACGTCACCCAGAGGCAACCATCCTGTTAGGACAGTGGAATGGCCTGTTGAGGTCCCAGCATGGCACAACACCTCGCAGGGTTGGGTGCCCACCCACCAAGATGAGGCATGCACACTGAATTAACACCTACAGGAAGTGCATTTCTCCCTAGAAACTGGGATTCCTGGGTGTGCAAAGCAAGGACTAAACCTTCTCACCATAACTCTTCAGTGACCCCACTGCTTGTGGAATTTGGGCTTCCGTTTCCCACGAATTTGGGCTCTGCCGGGTTGGAAGCCCTAGTTCCATGGGGGAATTTTTTCCATCAGGGAGTGCAGTAATGGGTTCTGTTGAACTTGAAGCTATGGCTGCCACCTGGCTACTCTGGGGTCTGCATGAACCAGCAGAGCTACAGCAAAAAGAGGGAGTAATGCTAGTTGGGTCATTGAACTGACCAGGATTACTGTGAGAGCCGGGATGCTGCCACCAGGAGGGAGGATGTTTGCAGCCGAGGGGCCCAGGGGATTCACCTGAGCAGCTCTTGCTACCCCTGTGCCTTGCAGCAATGATAAACTGGAAATCACAGCAAGCACACAGCCTGACCAGAAGGAGGCAACTAAGTGCTCAGACGCCCCAGATATGGAGGTGTGGGTCATCCCACCAGACCAGCATCCCCACCAGCCAGAGTCCGAGCCATGGAACATTTAGAATGCATGCTCAGCTTCTTTTTTACCCCCCACATCCAAATTTTTATTTAGTTGATAATCTCCCTTACACACTAAATTAGTCTTTTTTCCCCGTTTTATTGACATATAGTTGACCTAAGCACTGTGTAAGTTCAAGGTGTTGTACAGCATAGTGATTTGACTTACGTACACCATGGAATGATTATCGCAATAAGTTTAGTGAACATGTGTCATCTCATATAGGTACAAAATGTTAAAAATAGAAAAAAAAATTTTCCTTCAATGAGAACACTTTGGGTTTACTCTCTTCACAACTTTTGTGTAAACATATGGCAGTGTTAATTATATTTGTCACATAAGTCCTTACATACCTTATAACTGGAAGTTTGTACCTTTGACCGCCTACATCCAATTCTCCCTCCCCACCCCCACCCCACTTCGGGTAACCAACCAATCTGATCTCTTTTTCTATGAGTCTGTTTGTTTTTGAAGTATAATTGACCTAAAACACTGTGTTAGTTCCTGGTGCACAACATAGTGGTTCGAAATTTCTATACATTTCAAAATGATCACCAGGATAAGTCTAGTTATGATACGTCATCATACAAAGATATCACACAGTTATTGACTATATTCCCTGCACTGTACATTTTATACCCATGACTCACTTATTCCGAATGTGGATTTTTGTACCTCTGAATCTTCCTCACCTACATCTTCCCTCTCCTCTCTCTTCCCCTCTGGCTGCCACCTGTTTTTTCTCTTCATCTATAGCTCTCTTTCTGTTTGTTCAATTTTTTTTAGATTATGCAGATAAATGAGATCATACAGTATTTGTCTTTCTCTGTCTGATTTGTCTCGCTTAGCATAGTACCCTCTAGGTCCATCCATGTTGTCACACTTGGCAAGATTTCATTTTTTTTAATGACTGAGTGATACTCTTTTGTATGTATATACACCACATCTTCTTTATCCATTCATCTATTGGTAGGTGTTCAGGTTGCTTCCATATCTTGGCTATTGTAAATAATGGTGCAGTGAACATAGGCATGTATACTAGTGTTTTCATTTTCTTCAGTTAAATACCCAGGAGTGGAATTCTGTTTTCAATTTTTTAAGGAAACTCCATACTGTTTTCCATAGTAGAGGCACCGATTTACATTCCCACGAACAGTGCACAAGGATTCCCTTTCCTCCACAGCCTCACCGACACTTATTGTCTTTTTGATAATAGATATTGACAGGTGTGAGGTGATTATCTTACTGTGCTTTTGATTTGCATTTCCCACATAATTAGTGATGTTGAGCATCTTTTATGTGCCTGTTGGCCATCTGTATATCTTCTTTGTAAAAATGTCTCTTTAAACCCACTACCCATTTTTTCATTAGGTTGTTTATTTTGTGTTGAGTTGTATGAGTTCTTTGCACATTTTGGATATTAACTTCTTATTAGATATATCATTTGCAAATATCTTGTCCCATTCAGTAAGCTACCTTTTCATTTTGTTGATAATTTCCTTTGGTGTGCAAAATCTTTTTAGTTTGATGTAGTCCCATTTGTTTAATTTTACTTTTGTGTCGCTTGCTTGAGGAGACAGATCCAAACAATTTTACGAAGACCAGTGTCAGAGTGCATACTGCCTGTGTTTTCTTCTAGAAGTTTTATGGTTTCAGGTCTTACGTTTAAGTCTTTAATCCATTTTGAATTTATTTTTGTGCATGATGTTAGAGAGTAGTCCAGTTTGATTCTTTTGCATGTAGCTGGCCTGTGTTCCCAACACCATTTATTTAAAAAGCTGTCTTTTCCCCCATTGTATATTTTTGTTTCCTTTGTTGTAGATTAGTTGCTTATATAGATGTGGGTTCATTTCTGGGCTCTCTATTTTATTCCATTGATCTGTGTGCGTGTATGTGTATGTGTGTGTGTGTATACATATATAGTCAGTTTACAATGTTATGTCAATTTCTGGTGTACAGCATAATGTTTCAGTCATAGAGGAACATATATATATTCTTTTTCATATTCTTTTTCACCATAAGTTACTTATAAGATATGAATATAGTTCCCTATGCTATACAGTATGAATTTGTTTATCTGTTTTATATATATTGGTTAGTATCTGCAAATATCAAACTCCTAATTTATCCCTTCCCATCCCCTTCCCACCACTGGTAACCATAAGTTTGTTTTCTGTGTCTGTGAGTCTGTTTCTTTTTGTTCCATTGATCTGTTTGTCTGTTTTTGTGCTGGTACCATACTGTTTTGACTACTGTAGCTTTCTTTGTAGTATAATTTGAAATCAAGGAGCGTGGTACCTCCAGCTTTGTTCTTCTTTCTCAAGATTGTTTTGGCTATTCTAGATCTTTTGTGTTTCCATACAAATTTTAGAGGTATTTGTTCTAATTCTGTGAAAAATGCCATTGATATTTTGATAGGGGTTGCACTGACTCTGTAAATTGCCTTGGACAGTATGGTCACTTAAACCATATTAATTCTTCCAATCTGCAAACACAGTATATCTTTCCATCTGTTTGTGTCACCTTCAGCTTCTTTCAGCAATGTTTTATAGTTTTCTGAGTACAACTTCTTACCTCCTTAGGTAGGCTTATTCTCAGATTCTTTTTGATGCAGTGGTAAATAGGATTTTTTTTGTAAGTTCTGTTTCTGATGGTTTGTCATTAGTGTATAAATGCAACTGATTTCTGTATATTAATTTTATATCCTGCAATTTTACTGAATCCACTGGTGAGTCCTTGTAGCTTTCTGGTGGCGTCTTCAGGATTTTCTATGCGTTTGCAGATAGTGACAGTTTTACTTCTTCCTTTCTGATTTGGATTCCTTTCTTTTTGTCTAATTACTGTGGCCGGGACTTCCACTTACTATGTTGAATAAAAGTGGTGAGAGTAGGCATCCTTGTCTTATTCCCAATCAGCTTTTCACCACTGAGTGTGGTGTTAGCAATGGGCTTGTCGTACATGGTCTTTATTATGCTGAGGTATGTTCCCTCTATACTCACTTTTTTGAGAGTTTTCATGATAAATGGATGTTGAGTTTTATCAGAAGTTTTTTCTGCATCTGTTGTGATGGTCATGTGATTTTATTCTTCAGATTGTTAATGTGTATCACATTGGTTGAGTCACAGATGTTGAACTATCCTTGCATCCCTGGTATAAATCCCACTTGATCATGGTGTGTGATCCTTTTAATGTATTGTTGAGTTTGGTTTGCTAATACTTTGTTGAGGATTTTTGCATCTATATTCATTAGTGTTATTGGCCTATAATTTTCTCTGTTTGTGATATCATTGTCTGGTTTTGGTATCAGGATGATGCTGGCCTTGTAGAATGAGCACAGTCAGCTTCTTCTTTGTATCTTATCTTCACTATTTCCTACCTGTAGTCTCACTCTAGGCTTCAGGTGAGAAAGGACAGTGAATGGAGAAGAAGGAAAAGACAAGGAATCTTCTAAATTATCTGCCTGTCATAAGCTAGCTTTGCATTCTCTGCATTAAGCCGAAACTGGCTCTTTCACTTGTGTTTTCTTGAAATTTCAAAAATCTTGCAGTGTTGGTGCCCTTCCAACTGTGTTTTGCTCCATCCCCAAAACAAGCATCTTGCTTCTGGCTATATTCTTGAGAATCTCGCAGTTCATACATTTACTCTCTGCTGAGGTCTTACAGCTGCCGTTTCACCTCCTCCAACCCCACCAGTGTATTTTTCCCCTACAACCAAAATCTGGCACACAGGAAGCACTCACATTATCTGCCCATCAAGCTCGGAAGTGCAGGTCAGTCCCATCACGATAGATGCTTCCCTCCGCTTTGTGGCCGGAGCCACTGCACTCTGCCTTCTTGCATCCCCCAGGCTCATCCACTGTCTCCTTCCCCACTCACAACCGCACTGGGCAGAGGACACACACTAAGCTCTCTAAGTAGTCTCGTTTAAGTCCTCCTCTCTTCTTCCTTCCTTCTGAATTGAGGTTGGCGGTCAGGCGAGTAGAAAAGAGAAGGCTAGCACAGCTCTCTCCAGGAAGCTCTTCCCTGGAAATCTACTCACTTCTCTTCTATAACTTCCATATGGGTGAGTCAGGAAATTGACTTTCCAGTTAGATCCTTTACTACTTCTCATCTCAGCCTAGTGCCTCACCCTGGATTAAATTGTCTACTGTATCCTGAATCCTGATATCTTGAATTAGTGAAACAATGTTAAGACATTATTACTTAGGTATATGTACAAATTGTGGATGGTTACACAGCAAATCAGTAATATACAATGCCTTAGAAAGTGAATGGATGTGGAAAAATTATTAATGTTTTTGTTTATTTTGATGTGTTACAATGAGCCTGTGTTCTTATAGTAAATGATTAGGACTGTGTAATAAACATAGACCATGTGAGCAAATTTAAATTATATATGCAAATTAACTAAAATTAGGCCATATATCACCTATCAAAGGCCATTTCATATATCTCAAACAAAATTATTTTATATGTACCAAACAAAATGAGTTTGATTCTGAGGTAAAACTGTAGCATTGCCTTAAACATTTTGGCTTGAAGCAGTTTCATGGAAAATAAATGTGTTCTCTGATCTTTATCATGTATTTACATGTAGTGCAGTTGATTGTCCTTTTGACTGAAAATTTGAGTGAGAAAATTAAAATGACAGAACTCTCAAACTGAATTTTGGGGGGACTAAGGCAAGCATATTCTGTGCTTCAGTACTGTCTAAATGAAAATTTAAAAAAAAAAAAAAAAAGAAAGGTACATTCTTTTATCAGTTTGAGCCACACCTATAGCAATGATAAAATTGGTCTGGAGAATTAACTAAACCTGTGTGCTACGTCACTAAATTTCAGTCAAATGTGAGCATTGTATACATCCCCAAAACCCGCTGAAATGACAGGAAAGATAATGGGAGGGAAGACGTATCAACACAATGTGGGTAATCGAAAACAGAAGGGTTGAAATAGCTTAGGTGAGAGGAGGGAGCTGAAGCCAATGAAAATAAAACATTTGCAAAAAAATAGAACCTGGAAAGACTCAGAACTTGGAGGCATCTCTGAAGGTGCAGAGGGGACTGAAAACAGGAAGACAGCTTGAAAGCCTTTTTCAGCGGGGAGCTGGACCCCTATATACTTTTCCCCAACAGGAAGGTTTGTAAGTTTGGGCATTAGGAACACCTGAGAAGACAGGACTGCAGTCGTGGAAACTAAGTAAATGTGTGCTGCTTGACTGCCGACAGTCCCCCCGCCCCTTCTCCTGGCCACCTTCCTCACACTGGCAAGCTGACTTCCATCTCCAGGCAGAAGAGCTGAGACTGGTCAGCCTGGAAGCAAAGATCTACAGGTGCTGACGTTCGAGAGTTCTTCCAATCCGACATCCAGGTGTGGACTAGGCGAAGTGTGCAGGGAACAGGGGGCAGGAGCCATGGTAACAGAGTGGTACCCTCTTCTTCCAGAGTAAGGAGTCAACCACAGTCTAAAAAGAAAAACCAGAACGTAGCCATTTAAGCATGTCATTTAGACATTTGGAAAGGTTGAGCATTATCAAAGACAAGTAAGTGTCTTGCCCATCACTCTGATTTTTAAGGAAAATGAACAAACAACCCAGGATCCAGTCAACTTCTTAAGAAGAACCAAGCAGGCCCAACCACTTTGTGGAAAGTGTGCTCCGTCATCCAGGCCTGGCTCATCATCACAGAGACGTAAAGGGATCCGGTCCTGATGAAGACAGACCATCAGAGGAGGGAAAGCTTCTGTGACAGGTGCCTGGTACTGCGATCACGCAGCATAATGCAGCACCCCCACCCCGGAACTCAGTGGTGTACATGGATTCAGACTCACACTCACACATGTTTTAGGTTGGTTGTAGTTTCTCGCAGTTTGGCTCACCTCGGTGAGGGCTGACTAAGTGGCTCGGCTTCAGGCGGTGTGCTTCTGGGCCCAGCCCCAGGCTGTAAATCTGCTCCACAGGTCTCAATCTGGAACTCAGGCTTGAGGGCAGTGGCCACCGGCATGTCCTTGTGCTGGTGAATCACTTCCGTGGACGTTCCAAGCCTCTGACTGCATCACGTCGACTGACATCACATGGATCCAAAAAGTCACGTGGCCAAGTCCAAAGTCAAAGGGTAGAGAGTTATTTTTTGCCCACCATGAAATCGTGGCAGGGGTGTAGATACATGCCACCACTTCAGCAGAGCAAAGAAACCACTGGAACTAATAATCGAGCCCACCAGAACACCCTCTTCATTACGTCACTCATCATTCATCAGCTGTGTTCTAATTTTGGTCTTCATTCCCATCACCTTATCCTACTCCCTGACCTCTAGCAGGAATATCTCGGGTTGTATACAAATAATTTTAACAAAAGCACTATAATCACATATTTAAAAAAGGGTGTCTAGGATGAATAGCCAGAATTAATGGTTAAGTGTTCTCATTTGCTTCTTTATTTTTATGCCATTCTGCTGAAAATTTTCTTAATCCCTCTGTAAACTATTTTATTCCAAATCTCTCTTTTTTTCTTCTCAGCGCTCTCTTTTATCTAAGTAAAAGTACAGAATACTGTTAAAAAGTGCTTAACCCCATTTTATGTCAAGTAGCACTTGGTCCCCTTTCTGGATTTTTAAAAAGTGGAAACTCGGAGCAAAATACACTGGAATGCAGGGAAAGTTATTTGATATAGAAAATGTGTAGTCTAGCCAAGAGGTGATTACTCCAGAAATCCTCATGGAGAATAAAGGATTTAATGTGAGACTTGATATTTTGGAAAAACAAACTGAGGATTAATAATATCCGGGTGATGTCTCCCAAAAACACCAAAGGAAACAGTGAAGACGTCTTAAAAGAATGGCTTCCAGATGCCTAGTAAATCATGTGCCTCTACCAAATGAGAACATGGCTAAGGGAGGGTATTACTTATTCTGAGAAAAGAAGCTTTCTTTGGGTGACTAGTTGTCTTTTGCCCTTCAACTTGGCAACGTTATTAAAGTGATAAAAAGCCAAGAGTTTTATCCTCTTCGAATAATGAAGTGATGGATACGTTATTTGCAGTGAAATTCAGTGTTACCATCTGGTGTGATTTATTTGTTAAAAATAAATAAATAAAGTAGGGTTTTATGGTGAGACGATTTGTCTATTTCGGTGACTGGAATACACCTTGGAGTCTAGTAAAGTGGAAGGAGGCTGATTGTAAAAAGGTAGGGTGAGAAGACCGGGATGAGGCTTTGTGCATCAGAACGTTTTCAGATATGTATATTTCAGAAAGAATTTGGAATCTGGCAACTGATTTCCAGGAACCACCTACACCCACAGCAGACCTTTGGCAAAGTTCACGTGTTCCCCAGTTTGGAAACCACTTGCTTGGTTCATGGATGGAGCACCCTATATTCCTCTGCTGTTTGAGGTCTTAAGTCACTCCCTCCAGTACGCTCCAGGATGGATTTGCACTGATCAAAATGCACCAGAACCTATTAGCTTTCAGAGTCGGGGTCCTGAAGCATTTATGGAGGTCACTGGCCTTGGTTTTCTGTATCAAAATCTTCCTTTGACTTTTGTCAGTGATCCGTTTTCTCATCGCTTAGTAGTGTCACCTGGCAGGTGTTTGTGCTTGAGCAGTTCTTCTCTGGGTTCTGTCGCTGGATTACAAAAAGCAACAGCGGCAGGAACAAAACTAGTCTCCAGGGATGGCAAACAGATCGTAATCAGATATTACAGAACAGAAATGAGAATGTGTGCATTTCCTCTGAGGGATATTGCATTTACTCAATTACATTTCCTACAGAGGATTTTAAGCACAAATGGGCCATTTCGCAATTTCCATGGATACTAAGTGCTTAAAGCAGAAAAAGAGGGGGGGAAAAAAAGAGGAAGTCTGAATGAACCAAATTAATCTTCTCTTTCCTTCCTAACCGGCAAATCAGCTAAAAGTAAGAGGCAGAAGGACAGATTAATAAACCACGTGCCATATATTGCTGGTTGTCATTTGAGGAAACTATATTTTCTGCTGTTGTGTTGATTACCTAAGTGTTATAATAACATCACAGGGGCACTTTGGGATTAGGAAAGCCATGAGGGTTTTTTTCCCCTCCTTTGCAAAAGTGTCCACCTCCTTAGCTTCTGTAAACTCACCCTGTATTAGGTAAGATCAGATTCTGGTGTGAGAAACGGACAGTCCGAAAACAGTGGCGTACAGAGGACAGAAGTTTATCACAACAGTAGTCTGGAGGGAGCGGTCAGGTCTGCAGCAGTGGTTCAACGTCTTGAGTGATCCCACTCCTCCTCTGCTGGGCAGGACCAGTATGTCCAAGGTCCCCTCCATCTCCAGCCATCAGGACAGAGGAAAGCATGCAAGAGGGCAGAGGTCACACACTGGCTTTCTTTTAAGGCAATTGCCATGCCACAATTCTACTTATATCTCATTGGCCAAAATTAATCATATGGAACATTTCTGCTTTTTACATTTTGAAGATATCATAATGAGTACAGGGAATTTAAATTTGATATCTCTTCTTAGGAGTGGATTCTTTGATCATTATAAAATTACCCCATTTTTCTCTAGTAATGACTTTTGCCAGAAAGTGTATCTTGTCTGATTTTAATAGCAGTAAACCAGTTTTCCGTTTGGTGTTTTCCTGGTATATCTTTTTCCAGCTTTTTACTTTCAGCTTTTCTAGAAGCTTATATTTTAAATATATTCATTGTAGCAGAGAATGGTTGATTCTTTTTTTTTTTTTTTTTAGAAATGCAGTCTTACAATCTTTGTGTTTGATGAAGGCATTTAATTTATTTACATTATATGAAATCTTATTTTTTGCTTTCCATTTGTCCCATCTTTTCTATGATTCTTTTTCTGTCCTCTGTTGCCTTCAATTTGAACTGATTCATTTTTTCTAACTCTATTTTATCCACTACCGTTTGGAAGTCATGCGCTCTGATACTTTTCTTTTTGTTACTACCCAAAAAATAACATACATCATAACATTTCAAAGTCTCGAGTTAATCAGTATCATTACCCACCTCATTGCTGGAATTGTATCCCCTTCTGGAATAATACGCTGTTCTGGTCATGTGTTTAAATTCTGTTTTTAAACTCCGTAAAACATTAATACTGCTGTTTTATACAGTCATCATTTTATATTGTTTGTATTTATGCACGTATTTGCCAATTTCTCTGCTTGCCATTTCTTTTAAAAATATAATTATTGAGGTATGATTAACACAGCAAATGGCACATATTAAAAATGTACAGTTTGATAAGTTTCAACATGTGTGAAACAATCTTTACAGTCAAGGCTGTGAACATACTGTCCACTCCAAAAGGTTTCTCATGTCCTCTTTGAACACTTACTTCACTCCTGCCTCTGTTTTATTGCTGGTGGTGGTGTTTCAGGCAGGAGTCTAAATCCAAATCCTGTTACTCTGTCGTGACCATCAGTGTACATGTCTCTCCATTTCTGTTTGTATCTCAGACTTTGAATGTGAGATTACTTTCCTTCCGTCTCTAGGACACTCTAGATTTTCCCTTAGTGAGGGTCTGCTAGTGGCAAACCCTCCTCAGTTTTTGATGGCCTGAGAATATCAGCCTTTTGGCTTCATGCAGAAAAGGTGTATTTTCTAAGAATAGAGGTGTAACTTAAAAATAATTTTCCCTTTGCACATTGAATATATTACTTCATGGTCTCCTGGCTCCCTGTTTTGCCATCAGGAAATCAGCTGTCCGTGTGGTACTCCTTTGAAGGCAGTTGTGTCTCCTATAAGGGTCCTCTTTGTCCTTTGGTGCTCTCCAGTTTGTGATTTTTCTACTTGTGGGTTTTCTTTGCATCTGTCCTGCCTGATTCTCACTATGCCCTTGAATCTGACAGAAGATCCTTTTCAACAGTTCTAGAACATTCTCAGCCATTTTATCCTCACATATTACCTCTGCGCCCTTTCCCTTTTCTTTCTGGAGTCCTAGTTAGGCACATTTCTATTGTCTCCACCATTTTTTCTTAACCTGCTTTTCCCATAGATTGCATGTCATTTCTGTGTAACCTTTTGGATAATTTCTTCATGACTGTCTGTCTCTGAGGTCACTAATTCTCTCTTCAACTGGTCTAATCTACTGTGAAGCCCATCCATTGAGGGTTTTTTGTTGTTGTTGCTGTTCATTTTATTTATTACAATTTCATTTTCAGGTGCTCTGATTCTTGCTCGTATTTGGTCATTTTGTATAGTTTATTGTTCTCTGTACAGATTTTCAAACTTTATTTATACATGCTAAACACAATTATTTTATAATCTGATTATAACAATATCAGAAGTCTTTTTGTTTTCTTTTTGTTATCTTTATTCTTGCTACTTCTCACTCATGGTATCTGTTTCCCTGTATGTTGAATGGTTTTTGGCTGTGATCTGCTCATTCATTTCTTTGAAAATTTGTTTTTCAAGGAATTCTTTGGGAACTGGGGATAAAAAGCTTCCTCCAGAGAGGATTGGCCTTTACTTCTGCCAAATACCTAGAGTACTGTATATCTAAGACTACTTTAAAGTACTGGTATCATTTTATATATTTGGTCTGTAATCTTTCATTTAATAATATATCATGAAATGTCTGTCATTTTTGATAAATTTGTCTATTCATTTTTAATGCTGCATAATGTTCTATAATAAGGATATATTATAATTTATTTAATCCTTCAACTGTTGACTTATAAGTAGGTCTCACTGAAAATGTACATCTTTATATACATAACTTTACATACTTGCATAATCATCTCTAATTTTATGTATATGCATAGCCTCGAATTATATATATTCATTTATTATTTAATAATAAGTACTGAATATATTCATTTCAATTATATGTATATATTCATCCCAGAAAGTGAGACTGCTATGGCAAAGAAAATGTGTACTTTAAAAATGTTTAATGCACACTGCACATGCTTTCCAAAAAGATTCTATCCATTTACAGCCCACCAATATTTACTCGTGCCCTTGACAGCATTGGGATGTTATCAATCTTTAAATTTTGCTGACCTATGAGAATGTTATTGTTTTAATCTTCTGAGATCTTACTACCGAGACTGAACATATACCTTTCTTCTGCTGACCACTTGCTTTTCTCTTCCGTGTGTTTGTTCTTCATTTATTTTGCCTTTTTAGAATAATTTTTGGGTCACTTTCTTACTTGTAGATTTGCTTTGAGCCTTACAAATTTTAGTAGCTTTCTTTTAAGCATTTGATCCAGGAATAACTTTTAAAATATAAGTATGAACTAGCATAAATTAGAATTGAAATGTTTTTCATAATAGATACTGTTCTTGGGGCAAAGATGTGCAGTGAAGAATTGTTCTAAACAGTATAGTTGTGACAGTGCCCTCTATCTGTTCTTTGCTACTTTTAAGTTTTATGCCATGAATATTATAGTGCTTTTTTGTGACTACTTTTAGAATCTTTATTTTTCCATTTCCTGTTTCTGGCCTTTACTTAAAGTGAGTGCTTTACTTGAGATGAGTGGATATTTGAGTTGAGGCAAATGAGCCTACCAGTGAGTAGTAACTGAATATTTTATTGTTGAGAAAATTAAATCAGATTGCTTCCTCAATCTTTTTTAAAAAGTGTTGGAGCTATTTCTAATCAGATTTCTAATGCTTTACTAGAGATATACTTATTTTCAGAGACTTTATAATTTTTTTTAATTTCAGGTGTTTAACGTATAACTAGTTTTCACCAGATGGTTCCATATTCACTATTTATCTAAAGCAGCAATATTTATATTTAGCAACTATTGTTGGAGAGAGACTGTAGCATTGTTGGAATTTTAAGTTTTACTAATGCCTATTTTACTATATTGGAAAATGTCTAGGATTTCAAATGACTATTCAAATCTCTAGTTCTTATGAGATTCAAACTTGGCTTCCTCAGTCAATTCTTTGGGATATGCTTTTTTTGTAAAGTCATTGGGAAAGGCATCTTGTGACAATTATAAAACATTAACTGTAGCTATTGATGGTTTTTAGAGGTTTTTATAGTGTGAGAGGAACTGGTTGATTTTGCATACTGAAATAACCTGCAAATTATAAAAAGGTTTTTATTCTTCCCTGGGAATTCTTTCCTTAGTGATACAATACACATCATAGAAAACAATATAACATCAAAGATTTTTTTTAGCTTTTTTGTATTCATAGCTTATATATTGCATTTAAACCAGAAGCATTCAGGACTTCACCAACTCAAGGTAGATAAGCATTAAGAGGAGGAATGTGTAAATTGTCTTAAAAATCAAATCTATATTTTAAGAAATAAAATTGGCTAAGAATCAGCAGGATTTAGAAATTATATTTCTCAGAATTTCCCCAAGGAATTTACTCTAAACAAGTTAAACAAACATGTAAATGCATCTGATTCAGGACTGATTCAAAAGTTAAAGAGAGAATGTCTTAGCAAATTTTGTATTTCACTGAATATCTGATTAAACCAATTTAAAATTCTTTGGCATTTAAATAATAGCAAGTATTCTTTCTCATTTATTAGTTTCAGGACATATCATTTAAGGTTGTAAAAGTTGAAATTGTATTTTTAAAACTCAGATCCATTTGATCATTGAAAATGAATAAAACGAGACAGGATAGTAAGGGGAAATGATACAGAATTGCTGTTCGTGAATCAGTATGAAAATGGTCAGAAAGAATAAATGGCTACACATAATTGGCTTTCTCCAAATAAGCTACTGACAAGTAAGAACTGTAAAGCCTGGACTTCTCAAATTAAGTGAAACCATATTTAATGGGTATATTGTAAGAGATGCTAGTTCTCAAAATCACTATAATTAGGTTATTTGGAACTTGATGCAGCCAAGTCAAAGTTAACCTAGCTAAATTATCAAGCAGCTTCTGGAATTCTCTGGATTTAGGGGCAGGGCATCAGCCCTGGCCAGAAGAGACCAAGGGCAGAAGGGAAGCAAATACAACAAACAGAAGAAGAATTCAGGAATATTTATACAGAAATCAGGTCAAATCAAAAGGAGGAACTTGGGCCCCTAGAATTCCGCCAGCATGACCAAGATTAGAGGGAAGGTGGGTAGGTGGAACTCAGTGGGTTACACTTTTACCCCAGCCCACTTAACTATCAGAGAGATACTAACATTAAAAAAAAGAAGAATGCAAGAGAGCCTTACCTTGTAGTCAGCCCCAAGGGGACATCTTCAGCTACCCTGAGAAGTCTTGAAAATATATCCTAGTCTTAGTAAAACTGGAATGTCAGCTTCTATAACTGACCTTAAATTTTATGACAATAAACGTGTAAGTCGCATTAAGTATTGTGTGTGGAATACCTTACAATTTACTCTTATTTGTGTAGTGAAGGCGATCATACAGCTTTCTTTAAAAAAAACCTCTTCATCATTTATGCTAAATATTTATGAGGAGCAAATTCAATGACTATTTCCAATCTAAGTATTTAACATGATTCATGTGTCCTTGGCAACATGTAAGGAAAGATTCTAGTCAATTCTACACTTTTCTTTGCAAAAGTATTTAATTAATTTAGCTCTATAGTTAAATCAGTACCTACAAAGTTCAATAAGGCTTGGAATTCAGTAAGTAAAACTCTATTTTGGGAAAATGCCACTTTGGGGGGAAAATGTTGTGGTCTTCTCCATTTTCAAGCTGGCATGGACAATTGATTGAATTAACTTTGCGTTGTCTGTTAAACATTAATTCAGTCAAATCAAGAACCAAAATACTTACATCTGCAAAAGTTGAAATTGTGGATGTGTCAGTCAATATCACTTTCTATATTTAGAACTAGAAAGTGACATCAGCAGCCCTCAACAACTTATTTACTGTCATGCTTTTGGTCTCCAAACACATCCGTGGGACATGCGCACTGAACTTCCAGCCCCGAGAAGAGAATCCCAAACATTCACTGCATACGTATGTCTGTGATTACTTCTGACCACAAAGACACTTTCAAGTGAAAGTGAAAAATAAGAATATGTAAGGTTTGTTTCTCTGTCCTGCAGTTTGTTTATTGGTGCACACATATCAATTTGAATGAATGTCAAATTCACAAAAAAGGATACAAAATTGTATGTCTACAATGATTACAACTATGTCAAAAATGCCTGTGAAAAAACAGAGGGCCGGGAATCCACTAACGTTGTAGCAGTAATTGTGTTAGGGTTATAGAGTGAGTGTTTTTGCTTGTTTTTGTCCTGACTTTCCAAGCGCTCTGCAATGTGGACACACTCCTGTGATTCTTTAGAGGTCTTCTGCTCCTGTGTCTTCTCTGTTGAACACTCCCAAAAGAATTTACTCAAAAAATAAGTAGTGATCAGTGTGCAGTCTATTGAGTTTGGTAGGGGAGGAGGAAGACATTCACTGCTCATCCCACATCCAAGGTGGAAAGCTCGTCTGATGTGCTCTTTTCTGGAACCCCTTCTGGGCTTTAGCACCAGGAGGGCTCTTCATTCTTCCTCCCCCGCCTCCATCCAGCACCTCATCCCTGCAGTCTTAATGCTTCGGTAGGTCTTTGGCCTCCAAAGTGCCAAGCCTCCTTCCCCTTCAAGTTTCTTTCTCTTGAAATTATCTGTGAAGATTTAACTATGCTTTACCCTCTGCTTCTAAATTTGCTTACCAAACCCATCCCCTCAAGGTGTTCAGAAGACAAAAGAATTCTGCAGTCACCAGGAACCACCCTCATTATGTTTTTGTGGGTGTAAACTGGCCTGATTTTCCAAGAAAAAACTACAGTACAGTGGTCTCTCAAAATGTGAAATCTATATATACCTTTTGACCTGAAATCCCACAGTTAGAAATTCATCCTATGGAATTAGCCAAGAAAGGTCGGGAAAACGTACATGGATGTTCACTGCAACAGTGTTTGTCATAACAAAAACTGGAAATATCAATTATACCCACTGGTATGGCACTAGTTTAAACAAATACAGTGTGCCCATGTGAAGGACGGTTACACAGCTATTAAAATGAGTGAGCAAGATTGTATAGACTGATCTAGAAAGCTCTCAAAGTGTTTTTTTTCAATTCAAGATATTAAAAAATCGGGGAGGGGTATAGCTCAGGGGTAGAGCGTGTGCTTAGCATGCCTGAGTTCCTGGGTTCAATCCCCAGTCTCTCCATTAAAAAAATTAAAATTAAAACTAAATAAAAAAATTTTAAGAAGATATTAAAAAAGTCTTTAAGTGTTTTTCAGAGGGCAGTGCACAGGCTACCTACTAAACCAAAGACCCTAAAAAGAAAATAAAAATGTTTATGGACCAAAGGCTCAACTTGACAATGAGTTTCTTGGGTTTTCTCAGCGTACAGACGGAAGTGAGGGAAGCAAGGCTGCAGAGGCCTTGCTAGCCCGCCCAGCCCCCGTGATGCAGCCACGTGGTCTTCTTTGGAGGGATGGCATTAGTGGTGCAGGTGGCTGATGTGACACCACAGAAGGCAGTCACAAAAGCAAGCAGGTCCCACCTCTGCAGCCTGCCCTCGGGTTGCCCTGGGATGACCCACGCGGGGCGGGACCGTGGCCACGACCGGGGCTGAGACCTGCCACAGCGGAGGGTCTGGTGACTGCGGCCACGCTGCGCTCTGTTTACTGCTTTGGGCTCCTGTATTCCCATTTTGGGGGAGAGGCCAGATGGACCTGATTTCTCTGGTGAGTCACAGTCAAGTGTGACCCGTGTTCTTTAGTTTCTCTCGTTATATCCCTTTTGAGATGCTGAAACATCAACCTTACATTTTAACAAATAGCACCTGGACTTTCTCATCTTGTTTTTTTGTGGAGCAGTTGCAAAACACTTCAGTAAAAAAGATTTATGACAATCCTTGTATTTTTTTCCATTTTATATGTCTGCTCAATTCCATTTTTTAAACATTATAGAGAAAGCCACTGGTGGAATCACAATGTCTAGAAATGTTAACTTCTCCGTAAAAATCAGGCCATTCAAATCTTGTTAAACTGATACTGTATTCACTGTGCCTCTTAATGCCCACTTTCATTCCAAAGGACTTATAAAATGAAATCATCAAAAAGTTCCCAGCTGCACAAGTCTTTTGAAACTTTTCTGTCGTAACGGAGTCTGCATTACACATTACAAAAACACGCAAGGGGGCTTAAAGATAGTTTAACAAAAAGGCTAGAAAGGGGGAATATCCAGGTGGCTTTTTAAGTGTGGAACATAATAAAACAATGTTTGGAAAGTATTATGCCGAGATGTAGTAACTAGAAAACAAGAAAGTCCATTTATAAGCTGAAGTGTAACTTTCAGTCATAAATAGAAGAAATGCTGAGAATGCAAGGGGGCAAAAAACAGAAGCACTTAATAAATAGGAAACAAATAGGCTAAAACCTTTCAGATATAGAAGAGCAGTATGACAGTATGTTTTGGACCCATCCATTCTGAAACCCTGGCCTAAGGCTGCAAGTTAAATACTTTTATCAGTCAGAGTCTTCTCAAGGAAGAGGAATCACTTGAGTATTTAAGAATGACCTGATGCAGGAAACTGGTTCGCCACGGGCAGGCAGAGCTGAAATGCCCAACAGCAGACAGGGAGACAGCCCAGAGGTTAACACTTGCAGAAATCCACCACCATCCCTGGGCCAGAGTGAGGATGCAAAATGTGAAGGTAATCAGAGGGAAGCTGGAAGTGACCCACTGTTGCACCAGGTGTTCCCAGGGACGGAAGGGGAGCAGGAGAAGTACCCTGGCTTCTCCCTGCTCCTTCCCCCATCTCCCACTAGTGTGCGTCCTGGCCACTCCCAGGAGCTAGCCTGCAGGGTTCATCCCTCCCGCAGGGCAGATGGGTCCAGGACCAGCACAGAAACTGTCTGCATTCGCAGATGCACAACCTTCCTACTTTATGTTCAGGGGAGAACATCTCACTGGGAGGGACGTGCACGGCACCAGGATGGCCACGGGACCCTGCCCTGCTGCACAATGCTTTGCTCAAAGCGAGTAGGTTCACCTCGACTGCTCCCCGTGTCTTGACACTGTTGCTCTGCTGCATTACTTAAAGTAATATTTCAGGCTGGCCATACACATTTTTTAAAGGGCTCATTTGGCTTGTAGTCTGGGTGTCCTGCTGTAATTCATCCACTGGCCTTTGGGCCGAACACACTTTATAATAACCTCAGAGGCAGGTTAAGTGGAAGTCCAGCTGGGCAGCTGTCCTTGACACCAACCAGTGAGAGACACTGAGAGATCAGTGGGGCATTAAAACATCTCCAGAAATGTCACTAGCAGAGGGGGAAAAAACCAGAAAACAAACAAACAAAAAACCTTGCGTTTCCCAAAATTTCTCCAAAAGAAATAGATACATGCTTTATCTTGGTGGAACATTTGAATCCACTTTCAGACACCGCCTCCCTCCAGGCCCCAAGCCAAAAAGCTGTTCTTGGAAACAAACAGAAGACCAAATCCAAAAGTAGAGGAAATCTGTTGGCTCCTATAATTTTAAAAAAAGTCAAGATGATCTTCAGGCACGTCCTGATCTGCAGCCCAGTGAAGGCCTTCCCCACTGTCAGCTCACGGTTGCAGGGTGACTACCAGCAGCCTGTCCACAAGGAGCCAGAGAGGGCCTCTTCCCGCAACACAAGATCTCTAGGGTCCCCCACAATTATTGGCCAGGCTTGGGCTTCTTGGGAAATACAGTTTCCTTAAAACTTCAGTGTTTCCTCCCCATTCATCCGGTCACTAATGCATAACTTAAGGTGTTTGAGATAGGCACGTGGTGGGCGGCTCAGGACTAAGCCTACTGTCTTTTATAGGAAGTGCTCTCCTTCCTTTTTTCTCTGGCACCAGCCTCAGCTGGTGAAGGAGGACGAGCTTTTCCAGGCTTGAGAGGCTACTTTCCAATCTCTGGGCCTCCAGACACCATGGACGGCCAGTTCCGTGGGAAAGCATCTCTTAGCGAAGCCAGACAGTAGAACCTCAACCATCGTGGCAGGACCACATATCGGTCCATTTAAATTCAAAAGGAAACACAAAAAGGTACAAATATATTATAAACATTTTATTTTCACTCATCCACTCACCAGTGTTTTGGTCAGAGGCCAAGTCTTTTCTTCGAATGTGTCACCTCACACATTAAACCTCAGTCATAATGCATTCAGGCATTAGATTTACAGTTCCTTTTATTCTTGTTTTCTTTTAATGTGGAGTGAGAATTTAAAGATCTTGCAAAGTAGTGGGGAGAAAAATCCTTTTACATTTTTACAATTTCCCCCAATTTTTACAGTTTGAGAGCAATTTTTAAGCAGTTGACTTTTATCAGGTCTTTCCAAAGCATTTCACCTAGATTTTGAAGGTGGAAAAAAAACCCTCTATTGTCATACTCGTAGTTCACTGTTTTCTGTTATTCTGTAATACTTAATTAAATTATATGATTACAATAAGCATAACTGGCATAAATAATTTTAGGAAAAGGCACAAATAAATTGGGTAGCCATAAAAGTCAAGTTGGTGGGAACAGGTGTGCTCGGTGGGTTGAGGGTAGCACCTATACTCACGAACATTCCGAGTTCTGTGGGCTGCAGTCGAGATGTCTTACAGAAGAATGGAGCATATTACGTGGCCAAGCAATCAGTTCAGCAGACGTTGGTTAAGACAGCAACTACTGCATTACATTCCCTTTCTGCTTTCAGAAAGGCCACCTGCAGCCTAAGTTTGTATCGCTCACATATGACCTAACTCAACATCACAATATGTATTCAGAATTTCCAAACTCCCAATCTTTTTCTTCCAGAGGATGGTAGAAATGTGCTGAGTCCTGAAGTACAATAGGAAATACTTTAATGTGCTCCTTGCTACAACATACAAAGATCTCCAACTTTCCTGCTTGGGAGCAATAGAATCACCCTCATTAACCCTCCAGCCTACCTTCTCAGTTTGAACAGTTCCATGTTTTAGAATCTATTTTTTGTCACACCACATTTTATGATAAGAAATTCTACATGAGTTATGCTACTTTGGTTGCAAATAATAGAAAAGATTCAAACTGGCTTAATGAACAAAGGAAATATATTGGCTCATGCTGAAACTCCAGAGGAAGTAGCAGGTTTCAGACAAGGCTCAGAGATTCAGTGTACAGTTGTGTAGAATGTGCACTGCTCAAAGGTGCCTGGGCAAGGGGGTGAGTGGGTGCTGAATCCAGCTCACTATCCATATGCCTAGGCATGGAGCCAGGTCTACCTGGAGGAAGGAGTGCTATATTTTTTGAAGTACCTTATGTCCCAAAAGTGAGAGCCATGTTAATTCAACAGTGTCAGCCAAGGATCAATTTCTTTTCCCCTATCTGTTCCGCATTTCCTTGTGTCAGCAACATCCATAGGTTGGGTCCACTCGTGCTCACCAGTTGAGGACCACCATCAGTTAAGTTATCCTTTTTCTTGTCCAGTGGGAGGCATCCCCTAATCACTGAATAGGCTAACCTCATATTGGATCAACCTGGGTCATGTGCCATCACTAAACCAATCACTATGGCAGTCAACTGAAATACGCTAGTTGGCTAAGATAGGATTTACATCTACCATTTTGCTATGTTTCTTTCCTATGTCTTCTTTTTTTATTTCTCTATTTCTCCAGTAGTACCTTCTTTTGTTTTAAATGAATATTTTCTAGTACACCATTTTAATTTCCTTGTTCTTTCTTTTAGTGTATTTTTTGTTTTCTTCTTATCTTTTTAGTGTATTTCTTTTAGTGTGTTGTTTTGTTTATCCATTCACCTACCTAAAATATCTCGTTATTTTAATTTGTATCTCCCTAATGATATATGGTGTTGAGCACCTTTTCAGATAATTATTTGCCATCTGTAATCTTCTTTGGTGAGATGTCCAGGTTTTTTGTACATTTTTCAATGAGGTCATTCATTTTCTTATTAAGTTTTAAAAGTTCCTTGCATATTTTGGATAAAGGTCCATTACAAGATGTATCTTCTGTAAATATTTTCTTCCAGTCTGTGGCTTGTCTTCTTATTCTCTTGACACTGTCTTTAGCAGAAGTTTTAATTTAATGAAGTCTACCTTGTGCAATATATCTTTCAAAGACTGTGCCTTTGGTGTTATAGGTTGAGTTTTGAGAGTTCCTTATATATTCAAGAGTAGTCGTTTGTTGTATATGTAGCTTGCAAATATCTTCTCCCATTCTGTAAGTTAAAAAAAAAAGTCTTAACAGGGTCTTATGTAGGGCAAACATTTTCAAAATTTTGATGAAATTCAGTTTGTCCATTTCTTCTTTTAGACATCACGGTTTTGGTGTCAAATTTAAGAACTCTACATAGATGCCGAAGTCATCTCCTTTTTTCCCCTTAAAGGTGTTTGTAGTTTCATTTTTGTATAAGGTGTGAGACTTAGATCAAAGTCTTTTTTTTTTTTTTTTTTGGATAAGACTTAGATGAAGGTCTTTTTTTTCTCCTAAGGATGTCTAACTGCTCAAACACCAATTGTTGAAATGCTATCTCTCCTCAATTAAATTGCTTTTGCAACTTACTCAAAAATCAGTTGAATAATTTTTGGGGGGGAAAGGACAATTTATTTTTTTAATTTATTTTTATTTAGGCAAACTTGGTTTATAACGTAAGTTCCATGTGTACAACATTGTATTTCTACTTCTGTTTACCCTACAATATGCTCACCACCAAAATTTTAGTTTCCATCTGTCACCACACAGTTGATCCCCTTTGCCCATGTCACTCAGCCCCCACCCCTTTACCTTTGATAACCACTACTCTGTTCTCTGTATCTACTGTATCTACACCAGACTTTTTTTAATACGTTAAATCCAACTGGTGCCATTGAGAGCATTAAGGGAGCATTCAAGAGAATTATCTCAGAATTGCACTGTTTAGATTGGGACCTGTTGAATTTGGTGATAATATGTCATCCAAGAAGAAACGACCCGTGTGCAGCTGGAATGATGAAATCGGGGCTTGTTTGTAAGGATGAAGAATCAGACTTGCTACTTTCACCGCTTTTTAAATTTTTTATCGCTTTTTAAAAGAGAATTTTGCCTTCTTCCCATTGCTCATTAGTGTTTACCCATGCCTTTATTATGATGAAATAAAAATCAAAATTAATACCTGGCATATTTCTCTCTAGGCTGTGTGTACAGTCATGCACAGAAAGAAGAATTAATTTTCTCTGTATGATTCAGAAGTTTGCTTGTATCTTTTTTATTCTGCTGTTACTTGCTTAGGTTGTGAATGAAAGGGTGCCCTTCAGAGAGAGAAGCCTTAGCTGAAATGCTCTTTTTTTTTAATTGAAGCATAGTCAGTTTACAATGTTGTGTCAATTTCTGGTGTACAGCATAATGTTTCAGTCACACATATACATGCATATATTCGTTTTCATGTTCTTCATTATAGGTTACTACAAGATATGAATATAGTTCCCTGTACTATACAGAAGAAACTTGTTTATCTATTTTATATAGAAATTAGTATCTGCAAATCTCAAACTCCTGATTTATCCCTTCCCACCCCTTTTTACTTCTTGGTAACCATAAGTTTGTTTTCTGTGTCTGTGAGTCTGTTTCTCTTTTGTAAATAAATTCATTTGTGTCTTTTTTTTCTCTTTTTGTAAAAATTAAAGTATAGTTGATTTACAATGTTGTGTTAATTTTAGGTGTACAGCAAAGTGATTCAGTTATACACCTATTTATATATTCTTTTTCAGATTATTTTCCATTATAGGTTATTACATGATATTAAATATAGGTCCCTGTGCTATACAGTAGGTCCTTATTATTTACCTATTTTATATATAATAGTGTGTATCTGTTAATCCCAAACTCCTAATTTAACCCTGTTTTCCCTTTTGATGACCATAAGTTTGTTTTTCATGTCTTTGAGTCTGTGTCTACTTTGTAAATAAGTTCACTTGTGTCATTTTTTAAAGATCTCACATATAAATGCTATCATACGATATTTGTCTTTCTCTGTTTGATATACTTCATTTAGTATGATAATCTCTAGGCCCACCCACGTTGCTGCATTATTTCATTCTTTTTTATGGCTGAGTCATATTCCATTGTATATATATACCATATCTTACTTTATCCAGTCATCTGTTGATGGACACTTAGGTTGCTTCCATGTCTTGGCTATTGTAAATAGTGCTGCTATGAACATTGGCGTGCGTGTATCTTTTCAAATTAGTGTTTTTGCTTTTTTCGGATGTATGCTCAGGAGTGGAATTGCTGAGTCATGTGGTAGCTCTATTTTTAGTTTTTTTGAAGAACTTCTATAATATTTTCCTTAGTGGCTGCACCAATTTACATTCTCACAAACAGTGTTATTAGGTTTCCCTTTCCTCTGCATCCTTGCCAACATTTGTTCTTGTGGTCTTTTTGATGATAGCCATTCTGACAGGTGTGAGGTGATATCTCATTGTGGTTTTGATTTGCATTTCTCTACTAATAAGTGATGTTGAGCATCTTTTCCTGTGCCTGTTAGCCATCTATATGTCTTTGAAAAAAGTGTACATTCAGGTCTTCTGTCCATTTTTTTAATTGGGTTTTATAAATGCTATTGTATGAGCTGTTTATATATTTGTTGGATATTAACACCTTATTGGTTATATTATTTGAAAATATATTCTCCCATTCTGTAGATTTTTTTTATCTTGTTGATGGTTTCCTTTGCTATGCAAAAGCTTTTAAGTTTAATTAGGTCCCAGTTATTTTTTTTTTAATTTTTATTTCTTTTGCCTTAAAAGACAGAGCCAAAAAAATATTGCTTCCATTTATGTCTAAGAGTGTTCCGCCTGTGTTTTCTTTTAGGAGTTTTATGGTTTCAAGTCTTACATTTAAGTCTTTAATCTATTTTGAATTTGTTGCTGTACATGGTATGAGGAAATGCTCTAATCTCATTACTTTACATGTAGTTGTCCAGTCTTCTCAGCACCATTTATGGAAGAGATGGTGTTTTCTCCATTGTATATCTTTGTGTCCTTTGTCATAGATTAATTGACTGTAAGTGCGTGTGTTTGTTTCTGGGTTCTCTGTTCCATTCCATTGATCTACATGTCTGTTTTTATCTCAGTCTCATACTGTTTTCATTACTGTAGCTTTGTAGTATAGCCTGAAGTCAGGAAGCATGGAAACTTCAGCTTTGTTCCTTTTTCTCAAGATTGTTTTGGCAATTTGGGGTCTTTTGTGGTTCCATATGAATTTTAGGATTATTTGTTCTAGTTACATGGAAAATGTCATGGGTATTTTGATAGCGATGGCATTAAATCTGTGCATTGCTTTGAGTAGTATGGCCATTTTAACAGTATTCATTCTTCTAATCCAAGAACATGGGATATCTTTTCTCTTCCTTTTTCTTTTTTTTAACCCATCTTCAATTTCCTTCATCAGTGTTTTATACTTTTCAGAGTATGGGTCTTTCACCCCCTTGGTTGAGTTTTGTTGTTTTTTTTTTATGTGATTTTAAAAGAGATTGTTTTTGACTTTCTCTTTCTGAAAGTTCATTATTAGTAATAGAAGAGCAACAGATTTCTGTATGTTAATCTTGTATTCTGCAACTTTACTGAAAGCGTTTATTAGTTCTAATAGGTTTTGGATGGAAACTTTAGGGTTTTGTATATAAAGTATCATGTCATCTGCAAATACTGTTAGTTTTATTTCTTCCCTTCCAATTTGTATGCCTTTCTTTCCTTTTCCTTGTTAGATTGCTGTGTCTAGGACTTTCAATACTATGTTACTTAGAAGTGGCACGAGTGGGCATCCTTGTCTTGTTCCTGGATTTAGAGGAAAGGCTTCCAGCTTTTCATTTTTGAGTATGATGTTAGCTGTGGCTTTGTCATAAATGACCTTTATTAGGCTGAGATATGTTCTCTCTGTACCTGCTTTGATGAGAGTTTTTATCATGAATGGATGTTGAATTTTGTCAAATGCTTTTTCTGTATCTATTGAGATGATCATGTGATTTATATCCTTCCATTTGTTAATACGGTGTACCACATTAAATGATTTGCAAATATTGAACCTTCCAACTTGATCATAGTGTATGATCCTTTTTATATATTGTTGATTCAGTTTGCTAATATTTTGTTGAGGAATTTGCATCTATATTAATCAAAGATATTGGCCTGTAATTTTATTTTTTTGCAGTATCTTTGCCTGGTTTTGATATCAGGGTGATGTTGGTCCTGTAGAGTATATTTGGTAGTGTTCCCACCTTTTCAGATTTTTGGAATAGTTTGAGGATGGAAATTAGTTATTTTTTTCTTGTTTGGTAGAATTCCCCAGGAAAGCCATCGAGTCCTGGATTTTTTAATGGGAATATTTTAAAATTACAACTTCACTTTCACTGCTAGTGATTGGTCTGCTCAAATTGTCTGTTTCTCCTTGATTCAGTCTTGGTAGGTTGTATCCTTCTAGAAATTTGTCCGTTTCTTCTAGGTTGTCTTATTTGTTCACACGTGACTGTTGATAGTACTGTGACTTTCTAATATCCCTGTGCCATTGATTGTTAATTCTCTTATTTCTTATTTTGTTTATATGGGTCTTCTCCCTTTCTTCTTAATGAGCCCAGCTATAGGCTTATCAGTTTTGTTCATCATTTCAAAAAAACAAAAAGCTCTTGATTTCATTCATCTTTTTTATTGGTTTTTTTCTTTCGTTCAGTTTTCAACTTTCCTCCCTGACATTTATTATCTCCTTCCCTCAGCTAACTTTGGGATTTGTTTGTCTTTCTTTTTCTACTTCCTTTAAGTCATAGATTAGGCTGTTTATTTTGATTTTTTTTAATTTCTTGAGGAAGGCCTGTATCACTATAAATTTCCCTCTTAGAATTGCTTTTACTGCATCCCATAAATTTGAGGATGTTGTTTTTACATGTTCATTTGTCTCAAGGTAATTTCTGATTTCCTGTTTGCTCTCTTCATTGACCCATTGGATTTTTAGTGGCATGTTATTTACCTCTACCTGTGTGGGGTTTTTTCCCCCATTTTTCTCTTTCTGTAATTGATTCCTAGTTTTATACCATTGTGGTCAGAAAAGAATGCTTGATATAATTTCTGTCCTCTTAAATTTGTTGACTTGTTTTGTGGCTTAGCATGTAGTCTATCCTGGAGAATTTTCTGTATGCACTTGAAAACAATGTGTATTCTGGTGCTTTGGGATAGAATATTCTACAGGTATCTTTTAGTATCTTTTACACCCAACTTGTCTATTGTGTCATTTAAGACCATTGTTGTCTTATTGGTTTTCTTTCCAGATGATCTGTCCGTTGATGTAACTGGGGTGTTAATCTCCCCTACTATTACTGTATTATTATCAATTTCTCCTTTTACATCTATTAGTATTTGCTTTATATATTTAGGTGCTCCTGTATTGGGTACATATAAATTAATGAGTGTTATTTCCTCTTCTTTATTGATCCACTTATTATATAATGCCTTTCTCTGTCTTTTGTTATACATCTTATTTCAAAGTCTATTTTGTCTGATTGGTTTTGCTGCCCCTGTTTCCATTTGCATGAAAAATCTTTTTCCATCCCCTCACTTTCAGTCTGCATGTGTGTATAACTATAAAGTGAGTCTCTTGTGAGCAGCATATAAATGGGTCTTAATTTTGTTTTTGTTTTTTTTTTGTCCAATTAACCACCCTAGGTTTTTTTATTGGAGCATTTAGTCCATTGACATTTAAAGTGATTATTGGTAGGTATGTACTTCTTCCCTTTTCATTACTTGTATTCCCATTGTTTTTGTAGTTCTTTGTTCATCTCTTTTTCTTTTTGTTTCTTCCCTTGTGGTCTGATGATTTTATTTAGTAGTATGCTTGTGCTCCTTTCTTTTTAGTTTTTGTCTATCTATTGTAGGTTTTTTATTTGTGGTTACCATGGGGTTCATATGATTACCTGTAACTATATCCACTTGTTTTAAACTGGTAGTCATTAAAATTCAAACACCTTCTAAAATATCTACATTTTTTATTCTCCTTCCCTGCAGTTTGTGTCTTTGATGTCATATTTTACATCTTCATGCTTATCCCTTAACTGTTTACTGTAATTGTAGTTGCTTTTATAATTTTTTTCTTTTAATCCTATAATGGCTTATTTAAGTGATTGATCCTCAGTCCTTACTATATTTTTGCCTTCTGTAGTGGGGATTTTCCCTTTTCCTATGGATTCTTACTTCTTTTCCACTTAGAGAAGACCCTTTAATATATCTTTTAGGGTAGGTTTAATATTGATGAACTCTTCGAATTTGCTAACCTGAGAAGTTCTTTTATCTCTCATATTCTAAATGGTAATCTTGATGGGTAGAGTATTCTAGGCTGCAGGTTTTTCCCTTTAAGCACTTTGAATATATCATGCCACTCCCTTCTGGCCTGCAAAGTTACTGCAGAAAAATTAGCTGGTAGCCTTATGGGGATTTCCTTGTATATGATTGTTTTTCTCTTGCTGCCTCTAGAAGCAATATAAACTTTAATCTATTTTGAATGCCAGCTCCATGCTTATAAATTTTGTTGGCAGCTTGTGAAAGTAAAAGAGCTACAATGGTCTACATTCTCATCAAACATATATCACAGTAACAGATGAGTTGGCATATGCATGAAATTGAATGAATTAGATTCTGTATAGTGAAAAAATGAAGCATGTGGCAAATAAATACTTGGGTGTGATTATGAAACAACATACTTGCTTTCTACAGTATAATTTAGTCAGTTCATAAAGGTTTTGGGGTTTTTAACTGAACATATCTTTTTCTCTCTAATTAGCCTTAGGAAAAGTGATCTTTCTTTTCCCTTTTTGTCTTTCCTTCCTTCCTTCCTTCCATCACTCTCTCTCTCTCTCTCTCTCTCTCTTTTTCAAGAGAGCTTCTGTAGAAAAATGCATTTGGATGCGAAATTATCAACGGAGAATTCACAACATATAATCCTGCAGTAAAGCACTATTTACAATAGCTAAGACATGGAGACAGCCTAAATGTCCATCAACGGATGACTGGATAAAGAAGATGTGGTATATTTATACAATGGAATACTACTCAGCCATAAAAACCTACAACATAATGCCATTTGTAGCAACATGGATGCTCCTGGAGAATGTCATTCTAAGTGAAGTAAGCCAGAAAGAGAAAGAAAAATACCATATGAGATTGCTCATATGTGGAATCTAAAAAAACAAAAACAAACAAACAAAGCATAAATACAAAACAGAAACAGACTCATAGACATAGAATACAAACTTGTGGTTGCCACAGGGGCAGAGGGTGGGAAGGGATAGATGGGATTTTGAAATTGCAGAATAGATAAAGAAGATTATACTGTATAGCACAGGGAAATATACACAAGCTGTTATGGTAGCTCACAGAGAAAAAAATGTGACAATGAATATATATATGTTCATGTATGACTGAAAAATTGTGCTTTACATGGGAATTTGACACAACATTGTAAAATGATTACAAATCAATAAGAAAAAAATCCTGCAGTGAAATTTTATTCTTTTGGTTCTTACAGAAAGAAAATAAAGGTAGAACGTATGGCTCTGTCCTTAATTCTTTGCTCCTTAATTGTTCCCTTTATCCTGAGAAAGGTGTTTTTATTCTTTTCCATTTTAGATCTACTCCTTTTCAAATATTAATATTACATAGGTAATACTTATATATTAGTGTTAAATAATATTACTAATGCTAATGTTACAATTTCTCTAAATAATCTAATTCATTCCACTTTAGTATATTTAAAACAGTTTAATGTTTGCTTAGGTAGCGTTTTGAATTTTTTTTTCTAGGTGCCCTGAATGTAGGGCTTTTCCCCTAAAGATATTGTAAGCTCTCGAGGGCAAAATCCAAGAGTCAGTTTTAAGTTTTTTATCTTATCTCACCTCCCAGCACTTGATCTGTCACTACTTTTTGACATTTTTCTTCTCTAGTCTTCTAAAACAACATTCTTTTTTTTATTTCCCTCTTACCTCATTAACTAATCCTTCTTAGCCACCTTTGCTAATTAATAATCATCTTCCCAACCAAAAAACCGTCTTCTCTGTGTGAATTACAATATAGGTAATTTCATCATTTGAGTGGTTTCAAATTCCATGTGTGCTCTGATGACTTCCAAATGTGTGTCTTCATTATTATGCTCTCTCTCTTAAACTCCAGACTCTCTGCTTGAATATTTAATGGAAATCTCAGACTTACAAAATGAACTTCCTCCTTTCTCCATCAGAATGTGTACATAGTCCAGTTTTTCACATCATGCGTAAATGTTACCATTAAACAGCAAGTTGCTCAGGCCCCAAACTTAGGGGTTCTTGCTTCCTCTCTCTGTCTCTCTCCCTTATATCTAATTTATTAGCAAGCCTTTTCAATTATATCTTCAAAATATATCCTCAAACCAGTGACTCCTCTTTTACATTAAAACTGGCCTGGCCCAAACCATCATCACATCTAACTTGAACTATTGCTATAACTTTCCTTTTGATCTCACACTTTTTTCCTGGCCTCATTACTTATATACAAATTCATTTGAGTCTCCAGAAAGGAACAATAATAATCTTTAAAAAAAAATAAGCACCATAAAATTCATAATAAAATCCTCCAAGCATATTTTGCATTGTAAGATTGTACTTATATTTGATCCAGACACCCTCCTGACCATCCTCCCAATCACTCACATTAACTCCTCCCCTTCAGCCACACTGTCTTTCCATTTTCATTGATGCCTACCAAGTATGCTCTCACTTCAGTATCTCTGCATGTGTTGTTTATTCTGCTAAAAATTTCCTTTCCTAGAGCATCACATGGTCCCTTTCATCATTTTATAATCAGATGGCTACTCAACAGTCACCTACCCAGTGACCTCCTTTGCCCCCTTGAATAAAACACCCCATATCGCTCAACATTCTTAATCCCTGTACCCTGTAGTTTTGCTATCAATGTGCTTATTATCTAAAATTTATCATATATATTTGTCACCGGGAAAAGGAAAATAAGAATCACCTCAGTTCTTTGTCATTTGAAAAGAAAGATTTTTGACGAGAGACAGGAAAAAGCATGATAAGCAAAATTTTATTAGTGAAATTAGAAAAAATAGTGAAAGATGGTGCATGCCCAAGAATTGGGAGCGGGCCAGTCCAAGAGAGGAAGAATGGCGTGCTAGCAGCTCCTTGCTCCTGTTTTTATATCCTGGTTTTGCGATTGAGTGATTGATTAACAGGATGATTAACTGATTGATTCCCTGAGCTCTGGTTAATTGACAGCTGAGGTTCCCTGCGCTCTGGTTAATTGACAGCACAGGTTCCTTGTGTTCTGGATTGTTCCTTTCTCCTTCCTCTCCCCCTGCCCAGTGCTAATTTCTGTCTAAACTACCTAACATATTGGCAAGGTTATTCTTTCTGTTTTCCCCACTAGAACACAAACTTTTAGTGTAATTCTATTTGTTGAAAGAGCCTATAAAAAGGTAATTAAGGTCAATGAGGTCAGAAGGGTGGGGTCCTGATCCTACAGGATTAGTGGATTTATAAGAAGAGACACAAGAGAGCTTTCTCTTTCTCCATAAGTGCACCGAAAACAAGGAAAGAAAGAGGTCATATGCACATACAGTAAGAATTACTTTCTCTTAAAGGTAGGCCTTGTTAAGAAAAACAGTATGTTCTGGGTGTATTTCAAAATGCTTACTTTTTCACTCCCTCTTCCAGAACTTCCAGACCCATGTTGGGAGTTTTCTTTGATATTGACTCTGAGAACCTGGAAGAACTCCTTTAAGTAAAACTCTCAAAAGCTTAGGGCCCCCTCTTAAGATTAGAAACTAAACTTATAGTTAAAAATTCCCATTGGAGAGTTAAAAACTTGTCCACACTAAGTCTCCAGCCACTCGCCCATTACAGTTTAAGTTTCTTACCTCAGTACTGGTTTTTAGAAGATTTCTGCTTGTGAGTTTCTACTCTAGTACATTGTATCTATCACTGTATTTATTTCCCTGCTTCTCCAATTTGGGGAGCAACGGTTTGCTCAGTGACCTCAATTCTCTGACTCATCTAAGAAGAGTTGCTGCCTTTCAGTTTGTTCATCTTTTTGCCTGTTGTTAGGATGGAGTTGTAACTTTCAAGTTCCTTATATGTCTGACAAATAACAGGAAACCATTCCAGCAAGAATAATTTTTATCCATTGAAAATAATAAACTTTTTATCTGCTTATAGTTTCTCATTGCACTTAAACCCCAAAACTGTCCTTAATAAAGACTTTGATTACTTTTCCAGTTTGAATTCTCAGAAAAATCTCTTAAAATCTTAATTTTTAGCAGTAAATGATTTCTTATTCATAACCAATAAATGCTGTGATTATTCATATACATTTTCACTTTCTCTAGAATGAATTTTTCCGTCTTCTCTTTGTAATCGTTCCATTTCACCTTTATACCTGAACGGCATGTTTTTCACAAACCTTTCTCTGATAGCAGCTCTTTAACCCTTGTTCCCTCGTCAATGAGTAGAAATCACCTCTTTGTTATTTGTTTCTCTACTGGTGCCTGTAAATATCTCATTGTATCAACATCATCTCATTGTATCAGTCTCATCAAAGGTAGGAACTTTTGGTAGGAAAAATGTATTACAACATAGGTTTTAGATTTCAGATTAATTGTTTTCTTATAGCCATTTTCTTTGGAATCACTTTTACTAAAATGTTAAGTCCTATGTAGGAAACTTGAACATCTGGTTGTAGTAACTGGCATAAGTGAAGTCAAATTATGGGAAATGGTAGTAATATTTTAAGTGTTTCCTGGCTTGGATGTGGAAAAGATTTATCTTTGAAAATGAGACATTCTGCATCGAGCTTCTGTGACTCTCAATCATCAAAACCATGTTCTGACTTTTTAACATGGTTTAGAAATCCTTGCAAGATTCAATCCTTTCTTCGATTTCTAGCATACACTCTTTCTTTCTCTCCTCTTCTTCCAACTTTTAAATGCCCTAAACTCAGTCCATTCTAAATTTATATCTATTTCCTGATTTTGCACATGAGCTTTGTAAATAGCACTTTACCTCCTATTAACCTGAATCAAAAACTATTCAGTTTATGTGTTTTTTTAATGTCTCAGCTTAAGTATCATTTTCTCTATGAAGTCTTATCTGATTTCTTTTTATCTGCTGGTTAGTACTTATTTAATTGCCTGCTATTTATCTCTCTGTCTGACTAATGTTTAAGCTCTATGAAGGAAAGGACGCTATAACTTGTTCACTATTCTATCTTCAGATGTTTGAATAAGGATTGGGATGGAATAAATGTCTCAATAAATACTGGTTGAATCAATTTATTATATATGAATGTACATGTTATTAAAATCTGACTAAAGAAGTATGTGCATAAAATATTCATCTTGATGTTAACTTTTAAGATGTTAAAGAATGTATATTTTTTGAGTTCTGCAAAAGATATAGCTTTCTTTAATTTTCTCACATTGCTTTCCATTGGGCTTCTATTGGTTACATAATTAAGCCTGCTTTCCATAAGTTGTACATATAGACTACAAATTCTCTGAAAAATGGGAGTGGATTGCATTTATTAAACCAAACTATCCTTCAGATGTGTGCATGCTATTAAAGGTAGGGAATATTATAAGAGAATTCATATTGCTTTTATTTAGCAAGAACATTTACATTCTAGCCTGAGCAGACTTTTCAGTTAGATGTCCCCATATATCTTATCTTTCTAATCTTTTCTTTAAGATGATGACATTTTCTCCCACAGCTTTATTTGTGGCATGCCCCCTACCCATCACTGTTGTTGAACTTTCATCAGTACATTATCATTATGTTTGAATGTCCATGTTTTATCTTTGATTATCCCAGCAAAAATATATTCATATGTAAAAAACATAGCATAATACCAGTTCATAGTAAGTGGTCAAGCCATATTAATCCCTTTTATCTATATTACTGCCATGGAAAGTGTCACACTCTGCATTGAAATATAGATATTTGTTACCTCTCTCACTAAATTTTAAATTCTCTGAAAAAAAGACCTGCTTGAATTTCCCATTTCTTTTCACAGTTTGGAACATTATTTTTACATAGGTATATGCATTTATCAAAATTAATTGAATGGTACCCTTTAAATCCATGCATTTCCTGCATGGAAGTTGTAACATAACAGAAATGTGCAGCATTCTGCAAAATTCCCAGCAAAATCATATGCATGTGCTGCCTATTAGTTATTCTCTGTGTTAATGTATATTTCCCAGTGTGTGCCTCACAACTTTAATCCAGAGAACTGTTGAATAAAACACTAGATAGTGAACATTTTCCCTGTTAGCAAATTAGAAGACTTTTTTTTTAGAAAATCATGCTCTCTGCAAACATCCTTAGCAGTCCTTAAATGTATGTGAATATTATTTCAGAAAATTTTCTATAATTACTATTCTTAAAAAAAGTGTATTCTGCCTCATAGTTTTTACAGACTCTTTTCCTTGTCTTTTTAAGATCTTCTACCTTACCCATCTTACTTTCCATGATACACAGTCTCTTGCAACCTGGGTTTTAATTTTCCCACCTGTGTGTTTTACTTGTTCCACAATTATTCAATAAATTCTTCTCATTCCTTCGCTCCTCTAAATTCCTTCTAAACCTCAAGGTTAAGTTATTTACCCTTATCCAAAAACATCTTATTTGACTACTTACGCCCTTATCAAGTCTTTTCTTTCTGCCTTCATATTGTATGAATTTGTATTTTCATCACCACAAAATTCTTACTCTTCAAGAATACATATTTTATTGTTGTGTTACTCAAGATTTGTCACAAATATCTTCTCAGAATGATGTCATTGGTAACACAAACTGGAGTGGTCCCCAGTGTCAATCAATCTAGCCTTTTGTTATCCATTATCTTCCTTATACTATTTATTACTCTATAAAATGATTTTTTGTTTACATACTTATTGTTTTGATTCCTCTAATATTTGCAAGTCTCCTGAAGGCAAAGTTTCTGTCTGCTATTTACAGCTGTATACCCAGCACCAAAACATTGCTCAGAATGTACTATATGCTTAGATAATACACATTTTTATAATTGAATGTGTCTACTACAATTAATATAATTCAATCAACCTTGTATTTCTTTAATATTAAGTTGCTTGTGATTTTCCATTTTTTAAATGGCCATTCCTTTAGATACCTACCTCACATTTCCAAATACATACTTCAGATAGAGTCTAAGAAGTCAAGTTTTGGAGTCAAATATCATCAAATTTTCTTTTGTAATTTTTAATTGTAGCATAATTTACATACAGTGAAATGCATGGATTTTAAGTGTACCAGTTAATTTTGAGAAATGCATACACCTGTGTAACACATAGACATTAACATTTGCATCATCCCAATGAGTTCCTTATGTCCCACCCAGTCAACAATCCATTAAAAATAAAATGACCTCATTGCTATCTGTCTGCTGTTGAACTTCATATAAATGGAATCACGAAGTGTGTAAATTTTACTTTTACTCAGCATAATTTTTAAACTTTTTTTTATTGAGTTATAGTCATTTTACAATGTGTCAAACTCCAGTGTAGAGCACAGTTTTTCAGTTATACATGAACATACATATATTCATTGTCACATTTTTTTCGCTGTGAGCTACCACAAGATCTTGCATCTATTTCCCTGTGCTATACAGTATAATCTTGTTTATCTCTTCTACATATGCCTGTCAGTATCTACAAATTTTGAACTCCCAGTCTGTCCCATCCCACTCCCTCCTTGGCAACCACAAGTTTGTATTCTATGTCATAGTATTTTTTATATTAATCCACATTGTTTCATGCTTCGTTTTCTTATTTAATATTCTATTGTATTAATATGCTACAGTATTTTTTTAAATTTATTTTCCTATTCATGGACACTGAGATTATTTCCACTTTTGTCTATTAGGTGCTATGAACACTCATAAACAGTCTTTTTCTTTAAAAATGATTTTATTCTCTTGGGTAAACGCACAGAAGTGAAATGATTTACTCATAAACTTAATGCATGTTTATTTTTTTAAACTGTCAAATGATTTTCCAAGATGGTCATTCTATTTTACATTCTCACCGACAACATAAAATAGTTCCATTTCTTTGTAGTCTCATCATTTGACGTTGTCAAAATTGTCCATTTTAATGATTCTATGCATCGAATATTTTTAGTGAGCATTTCCCCAGTGACTAATGATTCAAAACTTTTAAAATGTTTTTTGTTGGTCATTTTAATATTTTTTTGTGCAATGTCTTTTCAAGTTTTATCTCACAGTTTTAAACTGATTTCTCAGTCTTCATATTGAATTGTAAGACTTACTTATATACTCTTTATTCAAGTACTTTGTCAGATATGTGTTGCAAAACATTTTGCTAGTCTGCATTTTGCATATTTTTGCCCTTAGTATAGTCTTTTGATAAACAGAAGTTTTGAAATTTGATGAAACTGACTTACCAGTTTTTCTTATGTGGTTAATGCTTTATTTGTTTGCTCTAAATCTTCCTCAATCTAAGGTCTTAAAAATATTCTATGTTTTCTTCTAGAAGCTTGCTAGTTTTATCATTTCTGTTTGGATCTATGATTCTTCTTTTATAAATGTTAAGGATATGATGAGAGTTAGGGTTTGAAATTGCTTTTTCCTGTATCGATATTCAGCTATTTCAGCACAATTTCTTAGGAAAGAATTTCCATTTCCTATTGAGTTATGTTGATGCCTTTGTTAAAGATCACTTAAAAAAGCATGTGGCTTTATTTCCGTATTTCCTAATCTTTTCCATTGATGTATTTGTCCTTCAATGATTTTTCTAAGTTTTGATGTCAGATAGACTAAGTCCTCAAACTTTGTTTTTCTTTGTAAAGATCCTTGTGGTTAGTGCTATGAATCCTTTGAATTTTCATGTAAATTTCTAGAATCTATGTGTCAATTTCCTCAAAAGCATGCTGAGATTTTAATTAGGATTTTTATATATATATCATTTTAGGCAAATAAATATCTTAACAATATTGAGTCTTTCAATCAATGAACATGGTTTACCATTCCATTCGTTAAAGACTTCTATTTATTCTCATTGACATTCTAGAGTTTTTCATTTAGAATCTGGTGTAGCTAATTATTTTTTGTTTGTGTTGAATTTTTAAAATGTTATTTTCCAACATATATTGGTTATGTAAAGAAATATAATTGATTTTTTTATTGGCTTGTATTATGTGACATTCCTAAATTCAGCATGTTATTTCTGGTATATTTTTGTATATTCTTGAGGGTTTTCTTGGTACACAATCTAGTCATCTATGAATAAGTCAAATTCTTATTTGTCAACATGTATGATTTAATTCCTTTTTTTCCCCTCTTGCTTAATTGGTATAACTAGAACCATCAACACAATATGAAATAGTTGTGGATGTCATTGGCTTGTTATTTATCTGGTGGGTAAACATTCAGTATTTTATTGATAATTATAATGGTGATGGTGGGATTTTTGTGGCTACATTTTACTAGACTAAATGAGATCTCATTTCTTCCTACCTATTGAAAGTTTTTTAACATAAGTAGATGTCAGATTTTTTAAATGCTTTTTACTGCATCTTTTGAGGTTATCACATAGCCCTTCTTTTTTTTAATATGTTGAATTACATTGACTTTGTATAATAGTGATATTATTTCTTTCCTGAATATTTGATAGAATTCAACAGTGAAGCCACCTGGGGCTGGATTTTACCTTGAAGAATTTTTTAAATTATAAAATCAAGTTATTTAATTTGCATAGTGCTATTCAAAATTTATCTTTCTTGTGGTAGTTTTGATGTTTATCAAGGGATTTTTCCATTTTATCTCAGTTTTTGAATTTACAGATAAAAGTTTTCCATAGAATTGTATCATTATTCTTTTTAAAGATTCTTTTCAGATATAACTTACATATGGTGAAACTTGCAGATTTTATGTGTACATACAGTTCAATCAGTTGTGCTAAATGCATACACCTGTGAAGTCCACACACCTATCAAGACAACAGATATTTTCACCATGCCAGAAATTTCATTCATGCCTCTCCAATCTCCAGTCCCTTCAAAGGAACCATTAAACTGATTTTTCTAAACATAAATTAATTTTTCCTGTTCTTAAACTTTTTGTAAAAGGAATCATGCTATGTACTTTTTGATATCTGGCTCATTTCACTAAGCATAGTATTTTTGAAATGTATCTGATCCAGAGTTGTACATTTTTTATTACTGAATAGTATTTCATTGTATAAATACAGCAAAGTATATTTGTCATTAATCTGTTGATGGACATCTGCTTGTTTCCAAGTCTTGGAAAATATAAAGAAGTTATGTATTTTCTATTAAAATTGTTGTGGATACACTTTGCTATGTCTTTGACATTGTGAGTTGCTAAATCACAGACTGTATTTATTTTTCACATTTTAAGCAATAGCAAGTGGTTTTCCAAAGTTGTTGTACCAATTTCTACTCTCAACAGCAATGTATAAGTGCTCTACTTTCACCAGATTCTCAGAAAAAATTTGTTCTTGTCAATCCTGTTTTCATTTTTGTCATTCTAATGGGTTTATTATAGAATCTTACGTGTTTTAATTTGAATTGATGACTAATACAAGTGGGTATCCTTAAGCAGAGATTTCTATTACAATTAATAAAAAATGCTTTTGTGTGACGTGAATTGTCCAGTTTTTTGTTTGTTTGTTTGTTTGTTTGTTTGTTTGTTTTGTCCATATCATTATGCTGGTTTGATGGTCTTTTTTTTTATTATTGAGTTGCAATAGTTATTTTTTGCTAGAAGTTTCCAGTTTCTAGCTTGACCATTTTCAAAATGTTGTCTTTGGATCAACAGAAATATTTAATTTGATGCAGTATAATTCAGCCACCTTTCTTAATGGTTGTTGCTGTGTCTTTTCTAAGAAATCTTTGTCCAAGTCTAAAGACATTCTTCTATGTTTTATTATGGAAAATTTCTAATTTTATCATCTACATTTGGATCTATGATTCATATTGAGCTATGTTTTAAATGTTGGGATATTAAGGGTCAAGTTTCATTTTAGTGCAAATGACTATACAATTTTTCCAACACTTCTTGTTAAAATGACTAACATTTCCCTTTGGATTGCCTTGACACCTTTGTTGATAATCTCATACACATATGTGTGTGTGTTTGTGTGTGTATGTGAATATATAAGCAAACACACACTTATTCAGGTCTGTTGATGTATATGTCCATCTTTATGCCTATTTTAAAATATAGGCTTTGTTATTATTTCAGATATCCATATTTGAATATGGTAAGCCCAGTGTATTAGGAGATGACTGTCATTGAAAAGATAGTTTTTGCATTTACAGATCCCAAGAGATAGGGGCACACCAGGCAGAGGGTGGAGAAGCACGGAGGTGTTTAAGAAGGCAGGGAGGGGGGGAGAAAATGTGAGCAAAGCCCTTTATTGTGGTTTCTGCAGAAAGAAAAAGGCAAGACAAGGTAAATAATTAGGTTTGACTAGTTTGAATAATTTTGGTAGACTCTGGGGCATAGGAGCTCTGGCTGTTTGTCTGGTACCTTTTGGATGTACACTTTTAGCCTCCAGAAGCCAGTTTTTAGTTTTTGTTTCTGAGTGGTACCTTACTAGTGTGGGTCTTCTAGGCATTTATGGAAAAAGTGGGGAGAGGAAGGGGCCCAGTGGCCTATCTCTTCTGCAGCCCTTTTTTGATTCAAGGCTTCCCAATCCACCTCCCAGAGGTCAATGTTTACACTTGGCTATTGTTTCCTCTCCTTGAAACAGCATAGTTAAGTCTGTTGTCAGAAGTATCAGTCCCTTTTGATGGTCTTTTTTTTTTAATTTTTGTCTTCTATTTGTCCTTGGTGTTTTTATCCTTTGGGTGTTTACTGAATAAACTCTTGATGTCCTATCCATGGACGGTGACCTCTCTCTCCAGGGTGACCTTATTGACCTCCTTAGGGCTTTGTGAAGTGAGGTTATCACTTCTAGGAGAGTAACACTTACCTTATCAGTATTTTTGAGGTTCAGTATTTTTGAGCAGAAAGCTCTTGACATTCTGGTAAATAGTAATGTTTAATAAGGTCCATGTGCATCATCTTGGCATTTTACATTCTTGAATCAATTGTGTCAGAAATCTTAGGCAGGCAGGGATAAAGTGTTCTCTCCACCTTTTTCTTTCCTTTATGGTTTGTGACATTGGTCTCCAACAACCCACTGCATTGAGGGCTGACTTGCAACCAGCAGCAAGTTGAACAACAACACAAGAGTTTATACCTAGAACAGCACCTGTGGTAGGGTGCTATACCATGCCCATGACTTGGATGTCTTCACACTGACTCCATGTGTGTGCGCCCCACAACACAAGAGCACCTCCAAAGGGCACTCTCCTTTTGCTCAACTGTGCAGGGTGGAATGCGTGAGAAAATAGCAATCTAGTTTTCTCTGTCTCTTTCAGTGATCAGCTTGTCTCATAGCACTTGGAAAGAAGTCAAAGAAACCTTCCTCTGAAGAAACCTTTCATAAGCTTAGCTAGTTAATTAAAAAAAAAAAGTTACTCCCAAGAGTGTATCTCAAATCTATGCAAGTAGCTTAGCTTGGACCAAAACTCTAGGCAAGCTCAGCTTTTGAATTCTGAATTGAGATAGAGAATCCATAGTATCACATAGCAGATGCAACAAACAGCAATTGTGATCCTAGTGCAGGAGGACATCCACAGGTACAGGTGTTTTCCCAGGCTGCTGCAGCCATCTGATAGAATCAGTTAGTAAGCAAGAGCAGTCTAATGGCATATCATTCCAGTCTGAGGCCAAACCACTCTACTCACTGTACCAATTGTTTAAAGATGTAAATTCTGGTATTATTCAGGTAGGATGAGGCCAACAATCAGAATATAACTGCCATTGAAAAGATCATTGTCACAATCAGAGATCCCAAGAGAAGAGGGCATGAGGAAGCACTGGGGTCAGTTGGGAGGCAGAGAGAGTAGAGGAAAATGTGGACAAGAATTTTTATTGTGGTTTCTAAAGGAAAGAAAGAGCAAGCAAGCTTAGGTTTAGCTAGGTAGAATGATTTGAGACTTCAGGGCACAGACTTCCCCTAGTTGTCTAGTAGCTGGACTTGGGGTAATTAGGGCAGGTGGAGAGCATCCCTGAGTGTGAAAACCCCATAGAGAAAGTGGTTGAAGTTTGGGGTTATGAATTGTGTGGTTTACAATTGGAAGTCACACTTTTGAGTGAGTTGTTTACTCTCTCTAGTAATTGGCTAACACTGGGAGGGAAAGTTCTTCCAGGGTCAGCAAGGCCTCAGATGTCAAAGCGTCAAAACAAACAAACTAACTAGTGTTTTTCCTCTGGCTCCCTTCATAATTATATTTTTTCTTTTGTTTTCAGAAATTTGAGTATGATTTGTCTAGTTGTAGTTTTATTTTTATTTATCCTCTTAGTTTTGCTTTTTTTTGAGCTTTATGTTTCTATGGACTGCTTTCTTTGATTTTGGGAAATTATCATTCATCATCTCTTTATTATTTTTCTCTCTTCTCCTTCTTTGACTCTAGTTACTCAGATGTTGGAATGCTTGGTGTTATATCACAAATGTCAGATGCTTTATTTAGTCTTTACCTATTTTTATTTAACTTTTTTTAATGTTTCACTTTAAATCCTGTTGATCTGTTCACCGCTTCTTTTCTCTGCTGTGTCCTGACTGCATATTCACTTGTTGAAAGACTTCTAAACAGACATGGAAAAGAACAATAGAGATCCAATAATGTTTATGCCCAGGAGAAGGCATACCCCTTCTTCCTTTAGGGAAGTAGTGTGGGAGATTGAGATGCTCTAGTGTGTGTAGTTGATCTGAGACTACTGCTTGTTCTTTATCTACATTCACTTAACCACAGACCTTTCCTGATTTGAGGATATTAAAAGAACTTTCCTTTCACCAGAACGAGGGACCTGAGTGCTGGGAAGTTTTCTCTCAATCTTCCTGCCCTGTCGTTTAGCAGAACTTACGGATTTGTGTGTCACTGGTGGGTTTCTCATAGCTTCCCTTCTACAAGTTGGAGAATACCACCATCTTATACTTAGTTAAGACTCTGAATGTTCATGGTGTTGCAGTTCTCCTTCCCTGCCTTTACATCTCAGCAGGACTTTATGCACCTGCAAGATGGTGCAAGAGTTTTACCTCAGTACTCCTGACATTCCCCGGTGGTTATTGAACTTTTCCTTGTACTCAATGTAAATCCCAGAATGACTGCTTGGTTTATCTGAATTTTCTTGCTTTGGCCTCAGACTTCAGACAGCTGTAAACACTGGCATCTTAGAGACGTTCTCTCTCAGATCTCTTGCCTTGCCTACAATCTTTCTCATGAGCACTTGGTGAAAGCTTTTACAAAACCATTGTTGGTAACCGAAGGCTCCCTATCCTTATTTCTGGAGCTTGCAGAGATAATAAATGCCACGTTAGTCCACACTCAGCCCTTTAAAATGTTTTGAGATTTTGTCTGTTATAATATTGAACTCATTAATTATTCATGCTGAAGTTTTGGGGAGAAGAGTACCTATGCCTGCAACTTACTCTAAGTTACATTTTAAAATCTGATTGATGGATAGATAGAAGGGCTGGCAGATGGCTAAATATAGAATAATGCAAATATAATGGGATGCTAGTGGTAGAATCTAGATGTTACTTATATGGGTGTTAACTGTAAAATTCTTTTAACCTGGCTGTATATTGGAAACCTTTCATAATGAAGTGCTTGATAAAAAATTTGACTCTATCAGTGATGGTATTTCTTCTCCCATTTTTGTGCTAAATATGGAAGCTGCTTTGGAGTACTTTCTCTCCCAGAGGAGTTGATCAATCTTTGTGATTTTAATTCATTGGGTTTCTTTGTAACAGCAGATCTCTGAATGGGTTAAACATATGCTGCTGTAGGTGGTGTGACTTACTTTTCTTATTGAGAGATGAGCAACATTCTTTTGTTGCTTTCTTAATTGAGCCATATCTTCATATGTCTTATTATGAATCTTTTAAGGTTCCTGATATTCTCCAAACATCTTTCTGGAAATATTATGCCAAGTATTGCTTTCATCATTTAAAAAAAAAATGCTACACTTTACTACACCTCTATTATTTCCTTCTTCCCATTGTATCAGTAAAAATTATTTTGGTTTATATTTTGCATTTCTTCTATTACTGAGGAGATTGAACATGTACTTACATGTTTATGCAGCAATATAGTTTGGTTCTGATACCAATAGACATGTTAAGGAAAAGTATTGTTAATTATGTTTATATTAATATTAAATGGTAAAGACATCACTACCAAAACATTCCACTTAATATTATTTCTATTATTAATAATGTGATAGCTACCATTTGTTGAAAGCTGAGCTAAGAGTTTATGTGCAGTACAATAGAGCCAAAAACTAAATAAAAATATTTCTGTTTCATAGATGAGCAAAATGAGAATTAGAAGGATTTGGAAGTTTATTCAAGGTCTCAGATAAGAAGAAACAATAGGTCATTTATTGAGTCCTTTATATCTCTTATGACAAAGTCATATGGACCACTACATTGATATTTAATTGTCCTAAAGTCTCTTTATAAATTAAATACACTATGTTGTGAACATGTATTGTCCATTTCTGAAATGCTTTGTGCTTTTATCTTATGTATCTCCTCTGTTGAAAATTTCCATTTGTTTACTATCATGTGCAGTATAATACTTGTGTTTGCCTCAACTGTACTACATAATCTTTTGAGGAAGATGAACTATTTCTATGACTGTTTCAATATTTGGGAAACAAATCTTTTACTTCTTCTGTATTATTCTCAATTTTCTGTCAAGTCATAGAATAACTTATAGATTCCAAACATCTTCAGGGAACTATAAATATTTGAAGAAATAATAATTAGTGAGTATCTTAATACCTTTGATATTATATAATAACCTCTAATAAATGTCAAGTTTCAGGATTTATGTTCCATTTTGGTAATATTTCAATATATTTTACTCATTTCCTTATACAGAGAACTTTAAAAAATTCAGAACATATTCTGTTCCACTGGGGTTAAGATGACAAAGAATATTTTTCAGAGCCCTTAGGACAGAAAAGAACCAAGATACTGAGAATTAATAGCCTATTCAGAAACTTACCTAATTCGTATTTGATACAGAATTTGTTTTAAGACAATGTAATACATGCATTTTCAATATAGTACATTTTTTTCTTGAGTTAGCCTTCTGTTATATAAATATGACCCATTGTAGTTTGAAGTTTTCATAAATTATACAGTTTTTGGCTTTAAAAATTTATATTTAGAAACAATGAATTGTGCATGGAATTCACAAGCTTTGTTGTAAATTCATTAAGGTGTTTTTATCTTTTTAAATGCAAATATTGAATAATATCCATTAATTACACTTTATTATACAATTCAAACAAACGGGTATATATTCTCACTGTATTCTTAAGTCAGATGTCATGATTTCTTAGTCAAAACAAAAAAATATCTGAATTGACTTTTAATGTTGCCTAGCTAATCCAGGAAGCTATTCCTTGGTGAGAATTCTCAAAACTTTTTACCACTGTACATTTTTCCAGTAGTACTGCTATTTACAATACCTTTAGAATGTCTTCACATATTTCTTTTGCATGAACTGTCTTGTGCAATAACTGTATTAAATTTTTTGTTCACTAGCTATTTTAAGACAAGTAAATATAACCCATTAGGTTTTCTCTTCCCCTACATGAATCTGTGTTATTGTTATTCAGTGCAATGAATTTAACAGAGGTTGAAAATGAATAAATTCAATTTTTAGAACAAAGAGTTTGGTGACATTTACACCTAGGAAGAAAATGCTTAGAAGCTGTCAAAAGCAATGAAATGGGAAAATAGAGCAATGAGTAAGGTATTGACCACCAAAGTAAATAGGCAAATTCTATTCTTCCACATGTTGGGGGGAATTAAAAAAAACAAGCTACACATATGTTTTGACATAACATTTATTTTGCTTTGTTGATATACAAAATCAGTGTTGACAACAGACCAATAATTTCTTTGCTGCAGATTCAAACATACATAGAATCAGACAATGGTTGTGTGGAATAATGAATAAGAAAGAATACTTTCCACAAACCTTTATCAAACAGGGACAATTCTGGGCAACGTGAACATTTTTCTTCTTCCTTGTTACTAATGAGAAAATGCTTTCTACTGCTTCCATTTTAAATCATGTTGTTAAATAAAGGCTTTTGCCAAACTCAAATATTGATAGTACAGAAGATAAAATAATTTTTAAAATTAAAAATAAATGCCTCCAAGGAAAACTGTACAGCTTTACTAATATTTTTAAAATACTGTTATTACAAAGATTCATAGATTTCTTTTGCTTACATTTGCATTTTTAAATTTGCTACAATAAATTATTTGTGATATAAATCATAAGCATTTGGGGGCCAGAAAGTTGGAGTTTTCACCATTACCACATCAAGAACAAATGTTGGGTAAATAATATAAGTAATTTCACCCTAGTAGACAACAAACATGAATATTTGAAGATGATGACTTAGATGGAGTTAGCATTTAACACTTGTCCATATAACCTAAGACAATACTCCAAAAATAGTTTTCCTTCATGATAACACTTGTATCCATTAATCAAATATTCATTGCTATTAATGACCTTTTATGACCAAAGTTAGCACCATTAAATTCCAGGTAATTGTACTAAATTACTAGGTATGATAAAAATTGATGATTGCTAAACACCAAAGTTCAAGAGAAAACAAACAAACTAATCTACTTGGAATTAAGATTTAGTTATGAATCGTATTTCTATAGCATTTTAAATTTGTTGTGCTATGTGTTTTATGAATCACAGAGGTATAAATAAAAATAGTTTAGCTTTGTCTACAAAGCAACATTTGTTTACTTCTCCAAAAACACCTCGTGACATTACTATGCCTAGAGAAATTGTCAATTTTCATCATAGTGACTTTATGAGAGAAATCAATATTCTCATATTATTCACTTCTGAGGTTAGAATTGGATCCAAATTTAAGTTTTAGTCATATCATGTACATGACTTTATAATGACCTACCTATAGGCAACTGCCTGGTTGTAAAGTAAGCTGGTACATTTTATCTTCTGGGTATTGTGAATGATTTGCTAAAGAAATTTTCATTCTGGTTCTATGAGTTATATCAAATTTCTGTTTCTTTTTTTTAAAGGAAACATGAAAGTACTTATGTTTAAATCAAGATTTTAGTCAAGATCTAAATGTGTATATGCTATAAAATTAAAATGAATCTTATGAAACCTTTGATTCACTGTGGTACTATCTCCATATAAATTGAGTTTTCTTTCTGATTATTTATCAGTAAAACTTCAGGGTACCACCAAATTAACAAGTGTTAATTGAAAAATGTTGATTATATAGATCAAGGGCACTTGATCCCATTATAGAGATGGGATCAAGTGTCCTTGTCTTTGAGAAATCTGTCATTTTCTTGGGAGCAGTAAGACCCAGATATATGAAACACTTTGATTTTTTAAAAATCCTCTGGAATTTAGAAAACAAGTGACATTATTCCAAACTAAACTATTAAAGGGATTTTCCAAGAGGAAGAAATAAAGTACATAGATTTCCCTTAATCTCCCTCTCAACTCCCAACTCAGCTTTCTCTATTATTAACATCTTGCATTGGTGTTGTACATTGCTTTTTTAATTTTTATAATTTGGCTTTGTTTTATTCAGAATTCTTAAAATTACTTCTTAATTTTTGTGGGGGTGTAAACTAGTAAGGGTTGGGGTGGATGGGATGGCAAAGAGCTAGCACTTGGCATCTGCTCTGTAAAAGGTATATATGCAAGAGAGGGACTCAGTATAGAATTTATTACAAAATTTAATCTTTACAATCTCTTCAGCAAATGATATTGAGAAAGCTGGACAGAGCATGTAAATTAGTGAAGTTAGAACACTTCCTCATACCATACACAAAAATAAACTCAAAATTGCTTAAAGACTTAAACTTAAGTCAATATGCCATAAAACTCCTAGAAGAAAACACAGACAAAACATTCTCTAACATAAATTGTAGCAATATTGTACATTGCTTATTAAGTCCATAGTTTATATTAGCATTCATCCTTTATTTTGTACAGCTCTCTGAATTTTGACAAATGTGTAACATTATGTATCCACAAATACAATATCATACAAAATGGTTTTACTGCCCTAAAAAGCCCCTTTGCTCTACCTATTCACCCCTCCCCTTCCCCGTCCCCTTAGTCTTTTGACTGTCTCCATCACTTTAGTTTCTTCCAGAATGCCATTTCCTTGGGACTATGCCATATGCACTCCATTCAGTTAGCTTTTTCATTCAAAAATATCTTTTAAGGTTCCTTCATGTCATTTCATGGCTTGATAGTACCTTTCTTTTTATTTCTGAATAGTATTTTACTATGTGGATAGATGATACTTATTCATTCCACTTACTGGGTATGTCCAAATTTTGGAAATTATTAATAAAAATGTTATATATGTTTTATGTAGGCTTTTTTATACACATGAGTTTTTAATTTATTTGAATAAATACCTAGGAGCTCAATTGTCAAATGGCATAGTGAGACTATGTTTAGCTTTGTAAGAAACTGCCAAAATGTCTCCCAGAGTGGATGAAATTAATAAAGGAAACTTCAACTAAAATTAAAGTCAAGAATGGCCTGTAGAGAGAGCTTTTATGCATTCCCTTAACATCATTTGCATGCATTAACCTTTGTTTGCCTGCCCCACAGGAAGAAGTGTACCTAGCACTCCCAAACAGGAAGTATAACTACTTTATTTACTATTCTGAAGGAAGAGTTTCTCCTTGCTCAGCAACAGCCCAGCCAATGAAAACTATCACAGCTCAGTCAGTGAGAAGCCATCACCATACTGAACTCCCAATTTTCTCCAATGAACTTTCTTTCACAACAGCTCCTCCCAATTCTCCGTCTTTCCCTATAAAAGCAGGCTCCCTTCCTTTATTCTCTGGGCTTGCCTGTGGTTTGCCATAGATTGCATACTTCAGATTGCAATTCTTTGCTTTTCCTGAATTAACTCATTTTTCTAGTAAAATACCTGGATATTTCATTTTTTTAGGTCAACATGGCTGTATCATTTTACATTTTTATCAGCAATAAATGAGTTTCTATTGCTTGCCTTCCTTGTCAGCATTTGGTTCTTTTAGAGTTTTGACTTTAAGGCATTCTAACAGTGTAGTAGTGTGTAGTAGTATCTTGTTTTGATTTGTAATTTCCTGATGACATATTGAGCATCTTTTCATGTGTTTATTTGCCATCTGTATATCTTCTTTAGTGAGCTGTCTGTTCAGATCTTTTGCCAATTTTTTAATGGATTCTGTATTTTCTCATTGTTGAGTTTTAAGTGTTTATTGTATTATTGGAATACATATCTTTTATCAGGTATTTGTTTTGAAAATATTTCTCCCAGTCTGTGGCTTGTTATTTTCTTAATAGTGTTTTCACAGAAGTTTCAAATTTTAGCAGTGTCCAATTTATCAAATTTTCCTTTCATGAATTGTGCTATTGATATTGTATCTAAAACACATTGCCACATCCAAGGTCACCCACATTTTTTCCATTGTCATCGTCTAGAAGTTTTATAATTTTCTGTTTTATATAGTTTTATGATCCATTTTAAGTTAATTTTTATGAAATGTGTAAGATATGTCTCTGGATTTATTTTTTTGCATATAAGTGTCTAGTTATTCCAGCATTTGTTGAAAAGTCTATCTTTTCTCCATTGGATTTCCTTTGCTTTTTTGTCAAAGATCACTTCACTGTATTTGTGTGGGTCTATTTCTGGTCTCCCTACACTGTCTTATTGATCTATTTGTCTATTCTTTCTCCAATACACTATGTGTAGTGAGTCCTGAAGTCAGCTTTTGTCAGGCTTCTTACATTGTTCTACTTCTTCGATATTATATTGACTATTCTGAATCGTTTGCCTTTTCATATAGACTTTATAGTCACTTGGTGAATGTCCAGAGATTAATTGTTTTAGATTTTGCCTGGAATTGCTTTGAATCTATAGATCAAGTTGGAGATAAATAACATCTTAACAGTGTTGAGCATTCTTAACTATTAACAAGGAATATTTCTCCACTTATTTAGATATTATTTGATTTAATTTTTCAGACTTGTGTACATTTCTTTAGGTATAACTTATACATATTTAGATAGATTTACATCCAATTGTTTCAATTTTTTGTTGCTAGTGTAAAGGTATTGTTTTTTTTTATTTCAAATTCTAATTGCTCATTGATGGTTTATAGAAAACTAAGTGATATTTGTATATTAACATTGTATCTACCTGGATCACATGGTAAGTCTATTTTAGTTTTTTAAAAAAACATCCATACTGTCCTCCATAGTGGCTACACCAATCTATACTCCCACCATCAGTGTTGGAGGGTTCCCTTTTCTCCACACCCTTTCCAATGTTTATAGATTGTAGACTTTTTAATGATGGCTATTCTGGTTGGTGTGAGGTGATAGCTTGTAGTTTTGCTTTGCATTTCTCTGACAATAATGCTGGACATTTTTTCATGTGCCTATTGGCCATTTGTATGTCTTCATTGGACAATTGCTTGTTTAGGTCTTCTGCCCATTTTTGAATTGAGTTGCTTGTTTTTCTGATATTAAGGTGTATGAGCTGTTTGTGTATTTTGGAAATTAGTCCCTTGTCAGTTGCACTTTTGCAAATATTTTCTCCCATTCTGTAGGCTGTTTTTTTGTTTTGTTGATGGTATCCTTACCTGTGCAAAAGCTTTTAAGTTTATTTAGATCCCATTTGTCCAGCAATCCCACTCCTGGGGATATACCTGGAGAAAAATATAATTCAAGAAGACACATGCACCCCAATGTTCATAGCAGCAATATTTACAATAGCCAAGACATGGAAACAACACAAATGTCCATCAATGGATGAGTGGATAAAGACTATGTGGTTTGTGTGTGTGTGTATATATACACACACACACACACACACACACACACACACACATATATTCAATGAAATACTACTCAGCCATGAAAAAGAATAAAACTATGCCATTTGCAGCAACATGTATGGACCTAGAGATCATCATTCTAAGTGAAGTGGGCCAGAAAGAGAAAGAAAAATGTCATATGATATCACTTACATGTGGAATCTTTTAAAAAGGACACAAATGAGTTACTTACTATTTATAACTTAGATGACTGATTTCTTGAATATGTGTAAGCACATTTGACTGTCCTTTATGATTGGATTACTACATTCTGTTGATTCTTATTTTGTGGTTGGCTTTATTCCTTTGATAATTATGTAAGTTTAAAAACCTAAAGCTCTAAATTTTTCTTAGAAACAATGAATAGTACATATATGTAAATTTAAAAAATTGTGCAGTATATTGTATATATGTATCTATATGCAGTATATTGTATATTTGCAGTCAAATTGTAACAGTTCTACCTAATAAAATTGAAAAATGGAAAAAAATGTATCTAGCAACTTTGCTGTAATTTCCAAGAGTATTTCTGTTGATTCTTTGGAATTTTCTATATAGATGATTATGTCATCTGAGAACAAAGATAGTTTTACTTTCTTCTTCCCAATCTGTATACATTTTACTTCCTTTTCTTACCTAATTACATTAGCTAGGATTTCTAGTATGATGTTGAATAGGAGAGGTGACAGGAGACATTCTTGCTTTGTGTCTAAGCTTAGGAAAAAGCACTTTTTCTCATAATTGTGTGTTATCTGTAGTTTTTTGTGGATATTTAATATCAAATTGAGAAAATTTCCCTCTTTTCTTTATTTGCTGAGACTTTATTTGTATCATGAGTGGGGGCAGAATTTTGACAAATGTATTCTCTGCATTTACTGATATAATATTATTTTTCTTAGTTGACCTGTTGATTTGATAGGTTACATTAATTTATTTCCAAATGTTGGTGCAACCTTGCACACCTTAACACTTCCCACTTGGTCATGGTAATTCTTTTTATACAGTGTTAAATTCAATTTGTTAATATTTTGTTTAGGATTTTTGCATTTTGTTCATGGGAGATAATGTTCTGTCACTTTTCCTTTTTGGAATTTCTTTATCTGGATTGGTGTTAGGTTAATGTCGGCCTCATAGATTGAGTTTAAAATGCCCCCTCTGCTTCTACTTTGTGTAACAGATTGTAGAGAAGTTGATTATTTACTCCTTGATTGTTGGGTAGAATTCACCAGTGAAACTATCTATCATGCCTGCTTTCTATATTGAAAGATGTTAATTATTGATTTAATACATTTAATAAACATAGGCTTATTAAGAGTATTTTTTCCTTTTGTGTGTTTTGGTAAATTATATCTTTCAACTAATTAATTAATTTCTTCTATGTTATCAAACGTTGGGGCATAGTGTTATTCATGGCATTTTTTATTATTCTTTTAATGCCTAGGGGATTAGTAATGATAGCCTTTCTTTTGTTTATGATATTAGTAATTGGTGTCGTTTTTAACTTCTTGGTTAGCCTCACTACAGGTTCATCAGTTGTATTGATCTTGCCAAAGAACCAGCTTTCAGTTTTGTTGATTTCATTTATTCTATTTCCTGTTTTCAATTTCATTAATTTTTCCTCTGTTTTTTATAATTTATTTTCTTTTGCTCAGTTTGGACTTAATTTGCTCTCTTTCATTCTAGTTTCCTCAGGTTGAAGGTTAACTGTTGATTTTAGATCTTCTTTTCTTTTTTTATTGTAGTAAGAATATTTCACTTGTGATTTACCCTCAGTAATTTGTAAGTGCACTATACAATATTAATGTTGTACAGCAGTTCTCTATAACTTATTCATCTTACATAACTAAAAATTTATACTTATTGAATAGTGATTCTCTGTTTTCTCTACCCAGACTTTGGCAACTACCATTGCACTGTCTGTCTCTATAAATACTACTATTTTAGCTATCTCATATAAGTGAAGTCATTCAGTATTTCCCTGTAACTGGTTTATCTCACTTAGCATTATATACTCCAGATTTACCCATGTCAAGTATTGCAAATTCCTATTTTAAATCCAAAGAATATTCCATTGTATGCATATACCACATTCTCTTCATCCATTAATCCACTAGTGAACACTTGTAATTTTTCCATGTTGTATTGATAAACACTCAGATTGTATTCCATTATTGTGAATAATACTTCAATAAACACCAGAGTGCAAATAGTGCTTTAATATCTTGATTTCAATTATTTTGGATATATACCCACAAGTGGGATTGCTATACATTTCTGCCTAATTGCACTGCTTCATTGCATCCAACAAAATTGCTGCACTGAATCTTGAACAAGCCACACAATGTAAAGAGAAGGAATGGATGTACCTGGAATAGAAATGAAGCTGATTGAAGAATTCAGCAAGGTAGCAGGTTACAAGATTAACGTTCAAAAATCAGTTGCATTTCTTTACACTAACAATGAATCAACAGAAAAAGAAAGTAAAGAAACAATCCCCTTTAAAATAGCACCCAAAGTAATAAAATACCTAGGAATAAATCTAACCAAGGAGGTGAAAGAATTATACACAGAAAACTATAAACCATTGATGAAGGAAATTAAAGAAGACTTTAAAAAATGGAAAGATATCCCATGATCTTGGATTGGAAGAATCAATATTGTTAAAATGATCACACTGCCCAAGACAATCTACAGATTAATGCAATCCCTATCAAATTACCCAGGACATATTTCACAGAATTAGAACAAATCATAATAAAATTTATATGGAACCATCAAAGACTTAGAATTGCCAAAGCATTACTGAAGAGAAAGAAAGAGCCTGGAGGAATAACTCTCCCAGACTTCAGGCAATACTATAGAGCTACAGTCATCAAGACAGCATGGTATTAGTACAAAAACAGACATATAGACCAATGGAACAGAATAGAGAGCCCAGAAATGAACCCACAAACTTTTGGTCAACTCATTTTCGACAAAGAAGGCAAGAATATACAATGAAATAAAGACAGCCTCTTCAGCAAATGGTGTTGGGAAAACTGGACAGCAGCATGTAAAACAATGAAGCTAGAACACTCCCTTACACCATACACAAAAATAAACTCAAAAGGGATCAAAGACTTAAACATAAGACAAGATACAGTAAACCTCCTTGAAGAAAATATAGGCAAAATATTATCTGACATATATCTTAAAAATGTTCTCCTAGAACAGTCTACTTAAGCAATAGAAATAAAAGCAAGAATAAACAAATGGGACCTAATGAAACTTACAAGCTTCTGCACAGCAAAGGAAACCGTAAGTAAAACAAAAAGACAACCTATGGAATGGGAGAAAATTTTTACAAATGAAACAAACAAAAGCTTGATCTCCAGAATATATAAGCAGCTCATATGACTTAATAAGAAACAACCAAACAACCCAATCCAAAAATGGGCAAAAGACCTAAACAAGCAATTCTCCAAGGAAGACATACAAATGATCAATAGGCACATGAAAAAATGCTCAATATCACTAATTATCAGAGAAATGCAAATCAAAACTACAATGAGGTATCACCTCACACCAGTCAGAATGGCCATCATTCAAAAGTCCACAAATGACAAATGCTGGAGAGGCTGTGGAGAAAGGGGAACGCTCCTTCACTGCTGGTGGGTTGCAGTTTGGTTCAGCCACTGTGGAAAACAGTATGGAGATTCCTCAAAAGACTAGGAATAGACTTACCATATGACCCAGCAATCCCACTCCTGGGCTTATATCCAGATGGGACCCTACTTCAAAAAGACACCTGCACCCCAATGTTCATAGCAGCACTATTTACAATAGCCAAGACATGGAGACAGACTAAATGTCCATCAATGGATGACTGGATAAAGAAGAAGTGATATATTTATACAATGGAATACTACTCAGCCATAAAAACTGACAACATAACTCCATTTGCAGCAACATGGATGTCCCTGGAGAATGTCATTCTAAGTGAAGTAAGCCAGAAAGAGAAAAAAGAATACCATATGAGATCACTCATATGTGGAATCTAAACAAACAAACAAAAAAAGCTTAAATACAAAACAGAAACAGACCCATAGACATAGAATACAAACTTGTGGTTGCCAAGGGGGCAGAGGGTGGGAAGGGATAAACAGGATTTCAAAATTGTAGAATAGATATAACACAAGGAAATATACACAAGATCTTATGGTAGTGCACAGAAAAAAATGTGACAATGAATATATATATGTTCATGTATAACTGAAAAATTGTGCTCTACACTGGAATTTGACACAACATTGTAAAATGATTATAAATCAATAAAAAAATGTTATATTGTAAAAAAAAGAAAAGAAAACCGAATGAACTTTTGAAGTGTAATCAAATTTATGATGTTTTGAAGGATATTAAACAAAGAACAACAGATCATAGAACTCAATAATGGAAAGGGTTTTAACACTATATAAATTAAACAGTGGACTGAATGAACATATGTACCTCCATCTCCTACCTAAGCCCCTAAAATAATAGGAAGGGAAATCAAAAAGCATGCAACTTATGGACAAAAATAATGGGATAGTAGACAATGGCAAATGAGTGGTTGTCAAAATTTTTCATCTTGAAAGTTTCAGCTAACTGAGGAGATCAGAGGAAAGCTAAAGCCCCTCACCTGCAATGCAGAAAACCAACAAGGAGCAAGTTGATTTTAAATTCACAGACCCAGAAAGTGTGATAGCTCAGAAATATTAACTTCTTCTAAAGATGGGAGTGCAAGATTTGGCTGAATAGGAGATTTAGTTGAAAACTTGTATAAGGAACCTCTGTATCAGCTTCCTCATCTTTCACAGCCAAACGTTTCCTTTCCTACTCCAGCTAAGAACAAGAATTGACTCTGTAAATAAGTTCATTAAGCTGAGAATACAGCTATCGCACTATCCTAAAAACAGGATGATTAACAAAAGTGTGCATGCTGAATACTGACATCTTAATCATTTTACCTCTGAAACCTCTACCCTGTAGGTTTATACTCTTCATATATAAGATGGAAAGAACCTATACTGAGACTTCTAAGTTAGAAACCCCTGCCAATATACATATGCTTCCCATTAATGTTTAGTACTTCATTCTTAAATATGAATGGATAGCCAACAATTGCCAGATATTTGAGAAATCCTCCAATAGCAAAGAGGACTAACACTAAAAAGGGACAAATGCAATCCAGAGCAATATCTAAATGATATAATCAAAGGGTAGAGAATATATTGCAATCACAAAATAGGAAAGAACAGGACGCAATAAAAGAAAATATTCAGAGAATAATGAGCTTTTTTTTAAGTGAAAAAATTAATAAAATCAATAGCAGATTTGAAAAGTAAATAAAACTCAGGACTAAAAATAAGTGAAAAATATGAAGACTTGGTGATTAATCTGGGAGATCAAAACATTGCTCAATAGAAGTTTCAGAAAAATAAAAGCGCCAAAGTGAGAGGAGGAAATTATAAAAGAAAAAAAGATAGGAGAAAAATCTCTAAGATCCAAACTGCATTTTTTCATGTTTTAAAAGAATCCAAATTACCCAGCAAAACTAATGTCAAACGAAACTCTATCAAAGTGTATCATGTAATTTCAGAATTCCCAGAGATAGAGACAGTTTTAAAACTTTCTATAGAGAAAACAACTCCGAAATTACTATCCCAGATTCTCAAAAGTGACACTATTAATTTTCTTTTGCTGCCTGACAAGTTACAACAAACTTAGGAGATTGAAACAACACAATTTATTTTATCTCACATTTTCAGGAATCCTGGTATAAGTTAGCTGGATTCTTTTCTCAAGAGTCCAAGCAGGTTGAAGTCAAGGTTTTGTTCAGGGTTGCCATCTGAGTCTCAAAGTCCCCTTTCAAGATGCCTGTGGTTGGAAGATTTCAGTTTCTATGGTTAGACAACTGAAGTCACCTTTTTCTTGCTGTGTGTCAACCAGAGATCACTCTCAGCTTCTGGAGGGCCTTACCAAAGAATTCCATTCATAGATAGTTTACAACATGATTATTTGCTTTTTCAAGACCAGTAAGAAAACATACATATATTCATGGGTAATTGAAAAATTGTGCTCTACCCTGGAATTTGACACAACATTGTAAAATGACTATAACGCAATAAAAAAAAGTTTAAAAAAAAAAGACCAGTAAGAGAAATATGTCTCTTCAAATCTTTTTGTGCACTTTTAAGATCTGACCTAATTAGAAACAATTAGATCAGACACATTTTCTTTTTACTTTAAACCATTATTAAAAAGTGAAGAACTCAGAAAGTTAGGGTGTCTGACTTTCCTTTTCAAACTGCATTATTCCACTCCACCTTTTAGGCCTAGAGAATATGAAGCTCCATATTGCATTTCTCGTCTTCTCTAACAATGAATTTTTACAAAACTTTCATGGATATCATGCTGTACCAAGCATTTGTTATGTAATCAACAGTTGAAAAAAAATTGCCGTTTGCAACATGGATGGACTTGGAGGGCATTATGCTAAGTGAAATAAGCAGACAGAGAAAGACAAATACTGTATGATATCACTTGTACATGGAATCTAAAAAATACAACAAACTAGTGAACATAACAAAAAAGAAGCAAACAAAAGTTATGGAGAAAAAACTAGTGGTTACCAGTAGAGACAGAGAAGGGGGAGGGGCAATATAGAGGTAGGGAATCAAAAGGTACAAACTTACATATAAAATAAGCTACAAGAATATATTTTACAACATGGAATATAAGCAATATTTTATAACCATTAGTAGAGTATAACCTTTACAAATTGTGAATCACTATATTGTACACCTGTAAATTATATAATATTATGCATCAGCTATTCGTCAATTAAAAAATAAAAATAAATTAAAATATGTTTGAAAAACAGCCTGACACTATAAACAAACCTACATTCCATTGTTTAACAGTAATTGATTTTGAATTATTCCATTTTCTTTGTTTTTGTTTTTTGTTGTTGTTGTTGACTTTGCTATTTATAAGTGAGAGTAGTTTAGAAAATGTACAAAAATTTTAATGTCATAAATGTAGTCTAACCTCTAAATTAACAAAGATTTTTATTTAGTGTGTTTTTTTCTGGGTTTTCTCCTAGTAGTGAATTTTGTAGACTTTAAATGAAAATGTAAAAGCATATACTTTTGGCAAATATATGCAACATATAAGCATAGATTAGCATAGGAAAAATAATAAAACAAAACTTTATAAAACTCTCTTTGGGAGAATATTCTTTTTTCTAGGAATTCCAGTGATAGTAACAATGGAAAGAGCAATTACACAGGAATTCTATTTATCTAAAGTTATATTGATAAACCAACATTGAAAAAAATATTGCAGCAATATTATTTTGGGTAAAAAGATTTAACTAAAATTTTCCTTTCAAACATAACCTAAAACTTACATGTTTTAATATGAAATTATGTTTCTTAAACTCCTACAGCATTTGATTTCTATCAAGACTTACTAGAGTATGGGAAAACACACACACACACACACACACACACACATTTAACACTCTTCCTTAGCATTTTCTCAAAGGTCACACTGTTTACCCATCAACGCTTTGAGAACATCAATCCTATATTTGCTAAATGTAGGAAAATTTATGGTATGGTGGCCCTATCTGTCATTTTGCTAGGAATAAATATATTCTTGGAATTAAAGTTTCCTGTGGAAGCTACCTCAGACCTGTCATAGGCACTTCCTGTAAAATTTTAATTTATGGGACACAATTTACATTGAATTTACTTCAATTAGTGACCAAGGAAGAGTAGTATATAAATTGTATAAAAGTGTATATAATCTTATTGTATGCAGAATACTGGGCTTTAAAAAAGTTCAAAGTTAACCACTTAAATATATTGCAAAATAGCAACTTTTTATGTTGGTGCTATTTTTAATTGCGTTTTGCTTTGTTTGGGGGCTGGTGTTTTGTGTTGTCATATTCCATATATTGTCTTCTGACATCTCAAGGTTCTACTTCTCACTTACCTTCTTAGACTATGAAGGGTGATTTATTTTTTTTATCGATATATAGTTGATTTTCAATATTGTAGTTTCAGATGTACAGCAAAGTGATTCAGATATATATATATATACACACACATATATATGTATATTCAAGTTTTTTATTATAGGTTATTACAAGATAGTGAATATATTTCCTTGTGCTATACAGTAAATCTTTGTTATCTCTTATATATAGTGATGTGGATCTATTAATCTCATACTCCTAATTTATCCTCCCCCACCTTTCCCTTTTGGTAACCATAAGTTTGTTTTCTATCTGTGAGTCTATTTCTGTTTTGTAAATGAATTAATTTGTATTATTTTTTAGATTTCACATATAAGTGATAGCATATAATGTTTCTCTTTCTCTGACTTGGTTTAGTATAATCTCTAGCTCCATCCTTGTTGCTGCAAATGGCATTATTTCACTGTCTCTTATGACTGAGTATTATTCCATTGTATATTATAGATATAGATATAGATATAGATATAGATATAGATATAGATATAGATATAGATATAGATATACACACCACATCTTCTTTATCCATTCATCCATTGATGGACACTTAGGTTGCTCCATGTCTTGGCTATTGTAAACAGTGCTGCTATGAACATTGGGGTGCATGTATCTTTTCAAATTAGAGTTTTCATTTTTCTAAATATATGCCCAGGAGTGGGACTGCTTGATCATATGGTAATTCTATTTTTAGTTTTTTAAGGAACCTCCATACTGTTTTCCATAGTGGCTGCACCAATTAACATTCCCACCAACAGTGTAGGAGGGTTCCCTGAAGGGCGATTTCTTTTATTATTTTCTTTTTTTCTTTTTCTTTTTAGTTTTACCAATTTTTGCCTCATTTTTTAAATTGAAGTATAGTCAGTTACAATGTGTCAATTTCTGATGTACAGCACAATGTCTCAGTCATGCATATACAAACATATATTCATTTTCATGTTCTTCATTAAAGGTTATTATGAGATATTGAATATAGTTCCCTGTGCTATACAGAAGAAATTTGTTTTTTTAATCAGTTTTTATATATATATAGTGGTTAACACTTGCAAATCTCTGATGGGAGCGGGGAACAATTTGTTTTTATCCATTCTTTTGGAGACAAACATGTGTTTAAACATACGTGTTTAAAATTTGTCACATGGTCCCTTGGTGTACTTCACATCCTGACCCACTAACTAGTTCTTTTAAAAGCCTCTGTACTTTTCCAATTTATCTATTCCTCAGATTTCCTCATATTCATATGTATGAAATCTGAAATCAAGCCAACAGAATGACTAAAGAAAATAAAGTGATTGACATAGTACACCAATGGTTTTGGAGACTTAAGGATAGCAAAGCAAACAAGCAAAAAAATGCCAGATGTCTTAGATGTGGGAGAGTGTTCAACTAATTCCTTGGCAAAGGAATCCATTTCTGACCTAGTAGCCCAATCATATAATAATAAATTAAATTTTATATATAGGTTCAACTTCCTAGGAAAAGAGCGTATTTTTCTATGTCATTCACTGGGAAATTAAGATTTCCTGTTTTAAGATATTGTGTTTGAAAGATCATTTCAGTTCCAGCAAATAAAGCTCTGAGAGGGGTAACTATTCATTCATTATAACTTTCTAAGATCTAAGGAATTTGTAATTTTTCTTTTTTTGCCATAACACATACATGCTTAACATCTCCACTTGTCAAACACTACTGGCAACATCATCTTTCTAATATCAAATTCTGATCAAGTCACACTTTAGGGTCACACATAACATTCATTTTGGCCTCACACATTCCCTGTTGACCACAAAGTAAAGTCAAATCTCCTTAGTGTGGAACATAATCCCATCACCTTGTTAATTCCAATCACCTTGTTAACCTTGGCTTCTACGAGTAGCCTCGCTCTACTACTGTAAAACATTCTTGGTTCTAGAAGCAATACATTTCCCTTCATTTTCATGATTTGTCACTTTTTCAACTCTGTCTGATATACACTTCTCTCACTTTACTCCTTCTGGGAATAAACACTTACCTACCTTTCAAAACTGGCTTAGACATTGCCTCACAGGAGAAGCCTTTATCACTTACTTTAATGGTTGTCCCAATAAGAGTTAGATATCTCAACTGTTCTTGCATATCACCATCCTCATGCTTATTTTAGAACTTGCTGCATTTGTTAAAATGCTTTGTACACCCGTATCCTTGCCAAAACATGAGTTTACTGAAGATCGGGATTGCACTTTATTAATCCTTGTATTCAGAGACTGGCACAGTGTGTAAGACAAATAACACATTCCATTAATGATTATTGAGTCGAGGAATCATTGATGGCATGCATGTTAGCATTGCAAAGGCTGTACTTGCACAATGCCTATGTTGAATTAATTAATTATGGCATGCCCATTATCATTATGAGGGTTGCCCTTGCACAGAAGAGCTATGGTTTGAATGACAGTACCAAAATAAATAAATAAATAAATCCATTAGAAGCTCTCTCCTCTATCTTTCTGTTATCCATTCCTTTATCTGATTTGGCATTCAGTGTCTTACTTTGGTCTTTGGCTATGGCTCAGAAAGTTTGCTGTCATGTACTTTTTGGAATCTTATGGGAATTTTTATGTTTTTTCTCCACTATTTAGGCAATAAAGGACTTAGAAAAAGGCAATTTTTCTAAGCCTCAGTTTCCTCCATTAACTTACAGGTAGCTACAAAATCAAATAATGTTATTGAAAGATAAATACAAGCAGAAGATGTTTATTTGATGTCAGGTATCTTTCTAGCCTTCCAAGAATCTCATTGGCCTTTCGGTACCCTCAGAGTGCTCTCCATGTTACAGTATTTGCTATTCATGCATATACAGCCCTTGACCTTCTAATAGTCCATTCTCTTAATCAGTATTTTTTTTAATATCAATAGGTGATGGTGGTTTCAATTAGCTAATATCTCCTAACTGGTTAACTAAATAACTGGTTTATTCTACCACATAATATAATGCCTGAACTATGTCTAATGGAAGACGTATATTGGGAAACAAGATTCCTTCTAACAAATTTTTATTGTTAAAATATAATGAAGTAAATTTGGGGCAATGAGATTCTCATTTTACCTTATGTTATAATTAATACTAAATTGCTCAGTACGTCCTTTCTTAATAGGACCAGATGTGAAAATCCTTATCACTCTTTTACTCTACGCTGTTCTCAGTTTTCGACTAACCCTCAACAAATCACCCATTACTATCCAAACATTTTTTAAATCTGCTTCTGAGGAAGCATTATTTTGGTAGCTTCTGTGGTAGAAAATGCTGTCTACCTTTTCAATGCCCAGTGTTCCTTTTTTCCCTAAGTCAAAGAATCCAGGACCTCTTATAGCAAAGCATGGATATATGACTCAGTGGAAACCTATGTGATGTAAGCAAAATTGTTTGTGGGACTTTGGGAAGAAATCTAAAGAGAGCTAACTTTGCTGGCAGTTATATCCTTCTAGATGTTTACATTTTTCTTCTTCTTGCCCCTGAATCATCCATCTTAGATCATACAGTAGCCTTGAGAGTAGAAGGCAATGCCTGGAAGCTGAAGGGAAAAAAAGTATAGATATGCAAGTTTTGTAATAACTGTGGAAATCCTATACTAGCCATACACTGCCAACCTCAAGATTTCTATTACATGAAAGAGAAGACTTATGTTTACAGCTACTGTTATTTTGAGTTTTCTGTTAAATGCAGCTGAACATAATCCTAAATGATTTGAAATAAGACATATGATGCAGGTCATGTAGAAGATATACACATTTCTACTGTTTTTCTCTTATTAGTCACTAATTATTTTGCAGTAGAGAAAACTTCTCAGAGTAGTCTCAGAATTTTTATTTTTCTGTGCAAATATGCAAGTGACATGGTTGCTTCAAGGCCAACAAGCCTAGAAAACTAGATTTGCTTTAAAAATATGAGACAAAATAAACAAACAAAAAGGCAATCAAAAACCTGCCATCTATAAGCCCAAACTGAAGAGAGAGCTACATTCAAATCCAGAAAAAGTGCCTATTAGGTTTTTGTTTGGTTTTGTTTTGTTTTGTTTTGTTTTTACATAAGTAGAAATAATCTATCCATTATCCATTCTTCCCTCAATTTTCTTCTTCCCTTTCCACTATCAAAATCCATGACTCTGGTTTTTCTGTTTTCCTACATACTTTTAGAATTCTATATCATGAATCTTTTGTTGAAACTTTATGTACCATTGTGTTCTAATTTCCAAACTACCTGCTGTAGTGTGAACATAAAACTTCTACCATTTCAATTCCCTGTCCTGAAGAAAATTTATCTCCCACTTGAATAAATGACCTTCAGTTTCTATCATGAACAATAAAATAAGTATGCATTTGTTTTAGACTCTTCAGAGTAGCTTTCTTTGCCCTCTTTCTATACAACATTTCTTTTGATTTCTTTTGGAGCCATTTCTTTCTCTGTTTGTTGAAGAGCTTGTGTATTTTTCTTTTCTAAAATACTCTGAAAATTTTAACCTTTTTCATGTATTTTTTCTATAATTATCTTATCATAAGATATTTATCTGAATACTTTTAGCTTCAAAAATAATATGTTTTGAGTAGAAAGTTTGAAAATACCATGACTGTTTTATTTTTGTCATCCATATTCCAGCTCCTTTCAGTGTGCACTGCATTACCAACAATGTATGTGATCAGCCTTGCCAAGGTACTGAGTATAACACAGGAGTATTGGAGCTATGGTCACAACCCTCTAGGGACCTAGAATTTGGTTAAATATGTAAGACATAAGTACATGAAGTGAGTGACTACTATATGGCTATGGGTAAATGTCAAAATGAATAGCATTGGCATTAAAGGTTGACTGGATTTTAGAATTTTAGCAACATCTTACAGTTGTTTCTACCCAAATGCCTGTAAGTGATAGGAATCTGTGTATAATGTTGCTGTCTTATTGTCATCTATTCTGTCTACAAACCCTCCAGTGAGAGTGCTCCAATGCTTCCCTGTGCAATCTATTCCATCTTTGGATGATGTCAAGTGTTTGAAAATCCCATGTTAAGCCAAAATTCATCTTCTTGAAGCTTCTGCCTATTAACTTAAGACCAGGCTCTTTTCCTAATGTTTATGAGATCTGGAACAAGAATATAAGAATATAAATGGAAGCCCATCTATCACATGTTGTACATATTCTAAAAGTAAAAATCAAGCTAACGAACATTTGAAAAGGAAATCTATTATATTGATAAAGAAATGGGGCAGAAAGTAGAGAAAAGACAATTTATTGAGACACTTAAGAAATCATTTTAATGAGTTATTGACTACTATAATTCTAGTGAAAAAGTTATTCTAACAAGATTTTTAAATAGAACCAAAATTATCTAACATCACTTAGGTATTTGAGTATTTTTATCTTCAATATGCTCTCTATTGAGTTTGTAACAATAATTTACTTTGGGGTCTTTTTTCTGGTAATGAAGTTGGACCTAATTAATAAAGAATGTTAACACAATTCATCTTATTCCATCTAGCAAAACATAAATTATAAAGAAAAATAAATATTTCTAGTATTATGAAATGCTTTTGAGTTTTATTATTTTATTGAGTATTAAAGAATTTTAATTTTTTCAATATTTTATTACTTATTTTTCAGTTATTTTGAAATATTATCTATATTACCAGTCATGAATAGTGTTTAATTTTTATATTTTTAATTAAGTTTGGCTGAACATTCTAAGGATACTGGATATTTTTGTCATTTATATAATAGATACAAAATAATCCAATTTTCTGGTCTCTTACAAGTTGTTCATTCAAAAAATGTAGGCTTGCTGCCCATGTTTTAAATAAGCATCACCCTTAGTCTAGATACTGCTGTCAATTATTAATCTTTTATTACTGCCTCCGGGGAAAGATTGAAGGAAAAGCAGAAACATAGCTGACAGTCTGGTTATCACATCTGGAATAAATGAAAAGCATGGCCTGAATCCATCAGGGAAGATTAGGTAAATGTGAGAAAATTACTGATGTCCTTTCACACATGTGAATTCATACTAGCTCTAAATTGAGGTATCAAACTTTGGTCAGACAACACATATTGCTAGGTTAATACTTAACAATACAAAATAAGAACTAGAACAAGTAATATATCAGCCATGATGGTACCCTACTAGTGATTATTTAAAAAGTAAGATAATATCAATGTATAGACTATGTTAATGAAGATCAGACATTTAAAGTCAAGCTATGCTGAGAAATGGGGCTGGTGTGATACAAGGGCAGTCACTGTTGTGAAATAAGACTCCAGTAATTTCAACCAAGTAAATTAGTCCATAGAAATAAAATTAATGTTCACTTTGTCCCAGGCACTGGTCAGTCAGTATCGTATGCTTTACTCAAACTATGAGTCTGTAGGAATCGTGAAGAGCTTGGCATTTTGTTCATTTTGTGAATTATTGAACTGAGATTCAAAGTTGGCTATGGATACAGAATTTGAACGCAAGTCTTGTGATTTCAAAGTCAGTATTCATTCTTAATCCATATGATACAGAATTATAATGTGAAATTCAATTACTTCTGTAAGTTATTCACATATATGTACATATATATTTATCATGAATTTACACACATATATAAAATTTGGATAAAACTAAATTTTTTTGTGATGCAATAAAGATAAACTAAGCTTATTCTTAGTTTCTTGCTATTATTAGAGTGACTAGAAATAAAATTTTATGTTTTCTAATATAATTTAAAAAGGCACATGCACCTCAATATTCATAGCAGCACTATTTACAATAGCCAAGACATGGAAACAACCCAGATGTCCATTGACAGGTGACTGGATAAAGAAGCTGTCATATATCTATACAATGGAATACTACTATGCCATAAAAAGAATAAAATAATGCCATTTGCAGCAATGTGGATGGACCTGGAGATCATCATTCTAAGTGAGGTAAACCAGAAAGAGAAAGAAAAATGCCATATGATATCACTTATATGTAGAATCTTTAAAAAAAAGGGGAAAAAAGGACACAAATGAACTTATCTACTAAACAGAAACAAGCTCACAAACATAGAAAACAAACCTATGATTACCAGGTGGCAAAGGGGGTAGAAAGGAATAAACTGGGAATTTGAAAATTGCACCTTTTGGGGAATGATTGAAAAGTTAGCTATCTTGTTATCTTGAAGAGTGATTTATTTAGGTTTTTGGGGTTTTTTTGGAGGTGGGAAGAGGTAATTAAGTTTGTTTATTTCTTTATTTTCAGAGGAGGTACTGGGGATTGAACCCAGGATCTCATGCATGCTAAGCATGTGCTCTACCACTTAAGCTATATCCTCCCCCTGAAAATGTTAGCTATCTTGATTGTGTGTGTGGTGGTTTCATTGGTGTGTACATCTATCAGAATTCATCAAATTGTACATCTGAAATATGTGTAGTTTACTGTACAGGAACCATACCACAATAAAGGTGTTAAAATTTTTGATGTTTTCTTTTACATTAAAGGAAATAGTTATAAAATATAGTTCAGCTTTACTTCCTCGCTACAGGTATACTAATGGAGGCTTACCTATCTCTGCTGTATAGAAGTCACAGATACTGATACAATTCATGTGCATCCATAGGTTTTGCAGATCCTCTTGGTGGTTTGACAAAAAGTTAATTTAGCCATGTACCAAATTAAATAATGAACAAGGGACACTCCCAAATGGGCCAAGTTATTGCAAAAATATACACCGGTTATGTAGTACATTTGACCCATTTCTGTAGCTATTTTTTACAATAACGCCATATGTCACTGCTGGGCCACCTATTCTGTCATCTCTACTCCAGATGACACTTTTCTCTGGCAGTCACTTGTATAACTTTACTACTCTCGGATTAACTTTGGGGGGAGATATTTGAATGTTTTTTCGTCTATCTTTGCAAATGTGAGATGAGATTCTTTTTTGAGGATTCAGCAAATGAATCCCCCAAAATGAACCAATCTCCCACAAATATTTCAGAATTCCTTATGAACAGTGGTTTTGGTAAGCCTAACAAATTTTATAATAGTTTACAGGAAAGTAGTTGTCAACTTAGATAGGGAAACTCTCAAGATAGAGATGAGTTATATTTCTCTGTGGGATGAAGCGTGGTTTTGTTTGTTTGTTTGTTTTTGTAAGAATTGTCTTTACTGTAATACCCCAAAACTAGGATCATTTACTGTGGACAGCCAACATTTGCAATTGCTGTAGAGCCTGCTTCCGCTTGCTGTTATATAAAATTTACAGTTGGTATTATAAGAAGGTTAGATTGGGGAAGAATTCCCAAGTGGTTGTACCCCCTGAATTTTTAGACACGCCTTGGCCCAGGTAATATTATGTTATATACATGGGCTTTCTTGCATATGTTATTAGTGGCCAGGAAGGAGGTTCATGGTAATGTGCCCTTGGCTACTTGGTTGGTGCAATTTATTTCTGCCTCAATAAATTTACTGGATGTGGAAAGAGATCATTATATTTAGTGGGAAAAGAGGATAATGGCTGTAAGAGTGAATATTGTTGTCAGAGATTGCATTTATTGTTATCCCACGGGTTAGTAAGGGTCAATATTTTAGTCCTGTAATCATGTAGACTCTCTTGGTATTGGATTTGGATTAGAGTGTTTAATTTAATTGCATCACTCATAAGCATCCTGGTTGTTGTATTCAGTCCAGCTATTTTAGGGCAGTTTTAAAATAAGACATAATTAGTGACACCCCATCTGTCTATTTGTCTTAGGGAATTAGTTAATAATAGTAGATTTAATCTGATTTGAAGCTCAGAAGGCATCTGTGAGTCACAAGTGGCCTGACAGAAACCAGCTTAACTAGAAGAGGTGTTCCCGGCAGTAGTAAAGCTAGAAGGAGAAGGACAAGCCTCGGTGTTGATATCTGGGATCACATCAGTGTGACTGGCCACCCCAAATATCCAACAGCATAGTTCTGTTGTCCCCAAGCTGATTCATATTTTACATCATTCTATTGTGTGCATGTGGCATGTTATTTCCAGGCACACTTTATCCACACAGGGTGTAGATAACCAGGGCTAAGATAATCTACCAGGACATATAGCTGAAACTAATTAGAGTAGGGACTTGACAGGTAAGAAAAGACACAGTAGCAAAATCGGTTTCAAAGTCAGAGATCGGGGAGGCACCAAGATGGCAGAGTAAAGAGACTTATTGCTCTCCCTCTCCCACACATATACCAAAATTACATCTACAAATGCATTGAATTGCACAGAACACCTACTGAACTCTAGTAGAGCTCCTCTTGCTTTGAAATACAGGAAGAGTCTCACAAAATCCAGTAAGAGAAAAAAAGAAAAAAGAGAAAATTGGTGCCGGACGAGTCCTGCAGGGAGAGAGCAGCAAAGGAAGAAAGCCGTCCTCACACTGGGATGCTCGCTCTCCAGCCAGGAGGTCAGCACGGACTGAAGCGGAGCTTCTGAGGCTCAGAGGGGAAAGTGGCAGCCGCTTGGCAGACAGAACCAAGAGAAACTGTCATAGAGGGTCCCTGTGATCCCCAGCCCTAGACATGAGCCCGCAGGGACGAGGTGGGACTGGCTGCTGGAGATGGGTGAGGAGCCTGGGGAGAGGGCTGGGGCCCACTGCACAGGGGCAGCCTCAGGGGACCTGGAAGGTTGTGTGTGCTCTGGCTGGGGGGGGGGGGTGTGGAACAGAATAGCCTGGGACCCCCATGAAAAAGCACCTCTGCTGGTGTATGTGGTGGGGGAGGGGCACAGAGCTGCACCACAGCCACAGTCTCAGCTTGGCTCCATTGTTCATGTGTTTTTACTAGAAGAGAGGTGGGGCTTGGTCATAGCCACTGTTGTTGCATGGAGGTGGGGCTAAAAGCTGACTCCATACCCAAGGGCCCTGCTTTGTTTACAGTCCCAGGCAGAGAGGGTGGATTTGCTCTCTCTTGACCCTTTGGGGACCCATGCCTCTGGGATGAACAGGTAGTGAGCGGTGTTCTGGCGCACAACGGGGGTGAGTATGGGTATTTACAACAGGCCGGGGTACCACACTGTACGTGGAGGTGAGGCTGGGGTCTGTGCTCACCCTGTGGTGCACCACAGGTTCAGATGTGTGACTGTACGCTTGCTACAGCGGGTCCTAGCGCCTGACATTGGTGCATCTGTTCTGGTGGTTCTGGGGACCCAGAACCTGGGGGACACCAGAGCGGGTGGCTGACGTCACCCCAGCCAAGGTGGGAACAAAGGCAGCGTCAACAAAGAGCACTTTCTAAGCCCAATAACAAGTGACAGCACTACAGACAGCACTTCCTAGGGGACATCTCCTGCAGAGGGACACTCAGTGACTCTTCTTCCCAGCTGAAGCACTCCAACCCTGCCTACCACACACCACAGCTCAGAAATGGGTCTAGAAGCCTCTATTCCAGCAACAGGGGAGCAGACCTGGCCCCTGTCAAGGCTGTGACAACCACAGAACAAAACGGAGGCCCCACTCAACAGCAACAATCAGGGCAGGCTCTGATCCCCACAGCACTGGCCACACCCCCAGTCAAAAGGATAACAGTGTACACACAGGGAAGAAAGATGTGGCAACCATCCATACTGAGAACAGCCCTCACAACAGAACTATTAGACACACACAGTCCACACAGGAACATTCCCACTTTAAATAAAAACAAATAAAAAATAAAACAGCCCTGCAAGACCACAGTAGATAACTGATACTCCGAAATCCACAGAGCCAGAGAAATAAAAGCAAAATGAAGAGTCAGAGGAATCACTCCCAGTTAAAAGAAAAACAGAAGTCCCCTGAAAGAACAAACAATGAGCTAGACCTCAGCAGTCTACTGGTTCATGACTTCAAAAGGGGGTGATAAAAGCACTGAAAGAAGTAAATGAGACTATGAATAGAGACAGAGAATACTACGAAAAGGAAATGGAAACCAATTATTGACTAACAGCTGACTGTTCCTTTGAATGTAACACAATGTTTGGTTATAAAAGGTTTAGATTTGAGTGATGTGTTTAATTTCATTAGGATAAGGACTAAAATCACAAACATACCAGAGTTCGAAAGGGATAATGCAAGAAGGGAGAAAATAATCTCAATAATTCTTAAAAATCATACCGATTGCCGTTTTGGCAAAGCTTCAATTAAAATAGAAATTAACAAACAAGACCTTTAGAGCTTTCTTTTAAGTAACTCAAGGATCTAAGAAGAATAAGAAGAAACTTGCATTAGTACTGTACAAGAAATACACCTAAAATAAAGGAATCCATTTTAGAGAGGAAATGGAAAATTTTATTATTGTTGAATAAGAACATTGGGTTAGCCATATTGATATCTCATCAAATAGAGTTTTAAGTACATGGCACAATTAGAAAGCAGATCACTACATTATATATAATAAAGGATATCAATTAATCAGAAAGAATCAAGATAAAGACAGATACAAGATACAATAAAGACTATTAAAAATAAAATTAGGGACATAGTTTCAGATGCAATAAAGATTTAGTACATGATGGGAAATGATTCTACCATTTTTATTTTAAAATTTTGAAAAAATATTATGAAAATTTTCTTTAAAAATACAAATTATGAGAAGAGGCTTGATCAGTCAAGTTCCTAGCAGGATCAAGATGTCATACTCAAAAAAGGGTGAAAGAGAGTTGAATGAAGTGAATATTTACAAAGGAATGAGTAAATTATAAAAAAAAAAAATTAAATTAAAAAGGGGGATGGTGAAGCATCCTGTGGCTAAAACAAGAAGTCAGTGACACACACCTAAAGAGGTAGGAAAATGTCAGAATGTGTCAAAAACTAAATAATACTTTCCTTATTTTTCTTCTATATTATTGGTCCCTCTTGGCTGCACACATTTGCTTGTTCCTTCTTATTCTCTGAAAAGGTTTTTGAATCTGTCCTAGATTTCAATTCTTTCTTTGTCAACACTCAATTTTTCAGTAATCTTATTCTATGTCTTTTCTCTAAATGCCATCTATGTGCATCTATCTATCTATCTATCTATCTATCTATCTATCTATCTATCTATATATATAATATATATACACCATACCTCTTTTCTGAATTTCAAATCGCGCAGCTAGCCAAGAAACATCTCAAACTTATGTTCAGGACAAAAATCTTGACATCCTTCTTAGGGGAAAAGACTGAAGTTGCACAATCTATCAACCAGTTCTTTGAAGGCTTGACCTTCAAAGTATAACCTGAAATTATTCTCTTTTTACCATTTTGACTGCTAAAACCCTATTGCTTTCCCTTGGGTAGAACAATGACACGCTGATGGTCTATCTGCTTTTGTTTTTGTCCCTCAAGTGTCCATAAAGCATCTAAAGTTTTCTTTTAAAAATGTGAAACAGATCAGTTCACAACCCTGCTCAAAATCTTGCCTGCCTGTAACACTTATTCCAAATTATAGCATTTTTATTAGAATATAAGGCTTCAAAGATCTGACCCTTACTTGTTCCTCTGACATTTCATTTGCTATTCCCTCTGTTTAAGGAAAGAATAAAAGAAAATTTTTAAAAAACAAGAAATATTTATAGTTGGTCATAATTTCTACATGATTCTGCAGCAAGGGAAATTAAGTTAGTATTCCAAAATATTGCTGAGAATAGAATTCTTATCTCTTTCCTTCCAAATTTCCTTTGTCATTTTGTTTTAAATGTGCCTCTTTAAACAGCGTATGGCTCAGTATCTTAGTGGTTTGTTTTAAATGTGGTTTTATGCATTTAGTGAAGGTTCCTGTTTTTCAGTTAGTGCATCTATCCCTTTCAAATGCATTGTGACTACTCATGAAACTAGACTCATTCTTAGCATTTTATTTCATTTCATTTCATTTTTTAAACGTTTTTTATTGAGTTATAGTTATTTTACAATGTTGTGTCAAATTCCAAAATATATGGAACGCTTCACAAATTTGCATGTCATCCTTGAGCAGAGGCCATGCTAATCTTCTCTGCATCGTTCCAATTTTAGCGTATGTGCTGCCAAAGTGAGCACTTAACATTTTATTTTAATTTTATGTAGGAATAATTTATACACAGTAACAATGCAAAATTGTAAGAACACAGGTAAATTAATTTTGATATTTTTATGTATGTATGTAACCCAAAACCAAATAAAGATATCAAAAATGTCCATCATCCCAGAAAGTCTATTTATACTTCTTTCAGTTAATTCCCCTTCCCTGCTGCTGTGACAATTTCTCTTCTTATTTCTGCTAAAATGTGTTAGTTTTGCTTTTTTTGGATTAACTTTATATAAAGGAAATCATGCTGTGTGTACTCAAATTCTTGAGGTGTATTTTAAGAAAATTGGTCCTGTTTTATTGAGATATGACATATAGCACTGTATAAGTTTAAGGTGTACAAGTTAATGATTCAACTTATGTACAATATGAAATAGTTACCACAGTAGGTTTAGTGAGTATTCATCATCTCTTAAAAATGCAACATGTAAAAAGTAGTTAACCAGATTATTTTTTTAAAAATTTATACATAAAACATTATAAATGAGCATATTTGACCTTCCAAAATTAAGGATTTCTTATTTCTCTTTTATAAATTATTGAAGACAATGTCAGCACTAAGTATATTATTCTGCTTAAATACAATATGATTTATTCTATAGATCAAAATTACTTTTACAACTTTATCTTAAATATCAGCCATTTGTCATGTATAGCCTATAGCATTTCAGAACCCACTTAATGTCTTATAAAGCAATGCACACAGATAGAAAGACAGATAGATAAAAGATAGAAAAAAAGATAAATATAAACATAGCTATAAAGATATAAATATAAACTATTCATAGGAACAGGTAACACAGAATCTATAGACTATGTCATTTATTATTAAAATATTTGACAAAGCTTTCTCAATCATTTGTGTGTCTTGCCCCCAATTTAAGAAAGTGTAAAAAAAATCATGTTTAAAATGTTATTGTTGAATGTAAGCTGGTGAAAATGGTGGAGTAGGCAGCTCCGATGGCCTTTCTTTTGTTAAAGAAAAAATATTCTGACACTTCTTAAAACTGTAAGGAAAGCTTTATGGAGAATTATTTTGATAAGTGTCAAGGCTGTCATAGTCAGAGAGAGAAAGATCAGGTTCAAATCCAAACACACACACACACACACACACACACACACACATACACACACACAAAGTGGGGATTTACCCACAAGGAGTAGGTAGAAGTCCTGGGTTGATGGATAAAAAATTACTGAGAAGCCATCAAGGGTATGGGAACTCTTGCTAAATCAACTTAACAGGATTCTTCCTGCAGGTAGGCCGAGGACCTAAACAACAAAGGTAGGGGATAAAAAATTTGATCAGATATTGAGGGTGGAGGATTCTGTCTAAATTGACTTAGAAGGATTCTTTCTAAAACTGGGCAATATAAGCCCAGCAAGAACAAGGCCCAAGTTCTAGGCCTAGATAAAGAAAGGGCTCAGAGAAATCTGACTAACGCTTTGCCAAGGACAAAGTCTTTTCAGGCCTTCCTTTTGTGTAAGAAAAGAAGTGACATCTTTCTCTCCTTTGAGCAATATAAGTTCTTTTGTAGTTTAGTCCCTTTTTATTAATTAAAGATCAGCTGAACCATTTGTTGAGACTTGGTGGTAAGGCAGCCAGTTGGAAAGATTTTCAGATGTTGGGCTCAGAGCCTTCTGAGTGGCCCGCACAGCAGAAGCTTTAGGTGTCCAGCCGTAGCTTACAGGGCTTCCTGAGATACTGGAGGGGTGGTTAGCTGCAGACAGCCTAGAATTCCTGTGAGAATCTGATCAGTCAGATTCTAGTTCTTATTTACTCTAAGTCAGAAGAGTGGGAGAAAAATTAGGATGTTAATTTGGAGATGCATAGTCAGATAATGAAGGAAACTAGGAGAACTGAGAATTTGGTAATTTCTGACAAAATGTGCAAGACAGCAGAATCTAGTCCAATCTATCGGTAGATAACAAAATCTCAAAGACAATGAAGAGGACTCGAATCTAATCATTCAGAAGAGCATACTGTAGTTTTTCCACTGAAACATAAAATTCATGTCTATAGTTACTCCCCATTTTGATCAAAGATAACCAAAGTAAGGTTATTCTTGTTCACAAGGTAAGTTTTATTTCTTTAGGTTTGGCCTGGTCATTTATATAAGTGAAAAAAAGAATGGTAATTGATCACACAAACCTGAGGAATCTCAGGTTAGACTTTTAAAAATCTCTCAATGTTAGGAAACCAAGACAAAAACTTGCCACAAGACTTCACTTGCAAAATTTATAGATTTGGGTAAATTTCTTCTTCCTAAGTTCCTCCAAATGGCCTAAGTTTCCTGACTGCTATGAAGTCATCTTGCTTATTCATCCCTAAGGCTGGGGACCCTGTAAGCCAGGTGTCAGGCTGCTTTTTCCAAGATAGCTTAAAGTCAACCGCAGTTCTTTAAAACTGATCATATCTGATTTTACGTGTCTTTCTCAAATATGACATTCTAGTCAAAGCCTTGGTTATAGAACCAATGTTTCCAATTAAGTTCTCTTACACAGAAGACAGATTCTTATTGAACTTATGCAAATAATTATATTGCCATGACAGTAAGAATATTTAATAAGAATGTTCAAACTCTGAAGAGACCAGGTAGGGAGAAAAGATAAATGTTTTATGTTTATTTACCAAAGTATGATCTATTAGTTAATACATGTTGTAAATAACTTCAGAGAAAAGAGAAAGGGGTTCCTCATATCCAAAAAAAAAAATAGTACAAACAAACTAACAAAAAACCCATAATTATCCTGTATCAATTTAGTCCCGTATAATTAACTTTTTACTGTTTGATCTTGGATTAGCAGTTTCATGAACCCATCAGCTTCTCCGCTAGGGTTCTGGAAACCCTTGCTCAGTCCAGCGGTATGGTCTCAAAGATATTTAAGTAGTGCCACAGAAGCCTGTGCCCCAGAGTACCTTGGGATACTCATGAGATTCTTGCTCGAACAGGTAACTTTAAGCCTGGAACTCTAACCCAACTTCATAGAGTATACTGAGACTCTTAAGAGTTAAAGTCTGTCCTTACCATGCTTCAACAGATTACCATATTAAGCACTGGCTCAGGAGTCAGAGTCATCAGTGAATTCCTAATCAGTCAGTCAGGCATGAAGACAAAAGCATCAAAGGTGCTCACTTTGAATTTGAACTTCCCAGTTTCTAGAACTGTAATAAATTTCTGTTGTTGAAAAGCCACAAAGCGTATGGTATTTTTCTATAGGAACTCAAGTGGACTAAGACACCATTTTATTTCACTAGATATTTCTGTATCAAACATTTCTTGCTTTCCCTCTTTCCTCATGTCTACTGTTGCTATGCCGTTTAGTTGTGATTAAGGGCTCTAAAGTGTGAGATCTCTAAGGATTCGTGGTTTTCATGTTATTCCCAGAGATATCCCTAGAAATCTGGTGGGGAAGTTCTTTATGTGGTTTATTTTCATGAAACACTAAAGAGCTCCATGTGAAACAATTTACCTCAAAGAGAGTCAAGCATCTAAGTTTAGAACAAAGCTAATAGTTAAGTAATTATTTTGAATTTAATATAGTAGACATCTATATTTTTGTATCTGTCAGTTTAACCATAGAACTATCTTTGTTTTGGCATAGCCCTCCTAAGGATATGTATTGGAAAGTTAAGAAACAAAAAATAAAGAAAAGGTGATCTGTTTTGTGTAACAAAGAGATTTCTCCACTTCACCGAGGTGACTGTGAGACTATGTCTAATAGGTTAGAATAACAGATGGCTACACTCTGATAGTTTTGATCTGAAAGGAACAGTATCTTAAGCAGCTAGCCAGACAATATGAAGTTTAACAACATATAAGACAGAGTCACACAAGGCCAAAATCAGAAGCAGCCCCTGCCCCTTTGCTCTCCCCAAGATGCCAAACCATGTATCTTAATTGAGACACATAGGCATGATACTAGAATCATGTTGCTGCATCAGAGCTTAGAGGGTCACAAAAACAGTCCCAGAAAAAAGAAAGAGGAAACCTGGTACTTGGAAACTAAGAGAAACTCATTTGATAACAGATGTGAAAAAACCCCTAGGAATTTCCTGAATTAAGCAGAAGAGATTTTGAGGAGCAAAAGAAATACAAAACATTTCGTGGATCGAGAACAAGTAAAAGTAAAATATTGTTTGATGTGAACTTTTAGTCAAAACTTCCTCTTCTTTGTAGTGTTGAACTTGATTTCTTTTCAAGTTTTTTTTTAATAATCTCACACTGTTCTGAATTTCTCCTTTAAAAATATTTATGCAATTTCTAAACACTGAATATTTCTAAAATTCAAATGTACTAGTTTCAATTGTCATTATCTTAGGTATACCACATATATTCCCTGAGTACACTAACAATGGAGTGTTGTGGAGGACAGGGCAATAATTATCCTGTGCTGATAATAATTATATAAGCAGTTATATGTCCCTTGATAACTTAGTTAAATTTGGGTGATTCAACGTATGTTTTATAGACAATAATAGAATAAAAAGAAAGAGTGTTTTTGTTTTTTTTAACTTCTAACCAGAGAATTAGGTTATACCACATCTCAGGCAAGTGCCTCCACTTTTTGTACACTAATGAATTAGGCATTCTACTATACATTGGCTCTTAAATTTCTACTTTTTCCTAGGTAATCCTTTTGTTCCCCTCTCCCAAACTGCTGCAATATCTTACAAAGAAGAACATTCAGTACTCAATTCCACTAATTACCAGAAAAGTGCAAATCAAAGCTACAATGAGATATTACCTCACACCAGTCACAATGGCCATCATTCAAAAGTCCACAAACAATAAATGCTGGAGAGGGTGCAGAGAATAGGGAACCCTCCACACTGCTGGTGGGAATGTAGTTTGGTATAGCCACTATGGAGAACAGTATGGAGGTTCCTCAAAAAACTAGAAATAGACTTGCCATATGACCCAGTAATCCCAAGTCTGTGTATATACTCAGGCAGAACTCTAATGCAAAAATATACATGCACCCCACTGCTCACAGCAGCACTATATACAATAGCCAAGACATGGAAGCAACCAAAATTTGTCAATAAGCAACTGACAAATGACTGGATAAAGAAGATGTGGTTTATTTATACAATGGACTACAACTCAGAAATAAAAAAGAATGAAATAATGCCATTTTCAGCAACATGGGTGGATCTGGAGATTGTCATTCTAAGTGAAGTTAAGCCAGAAAGAAAAATACCATATGACATCACTCATATGCGGAATCTTAAAAAAAAATAAATAAAGACACTATGAACTCACTTACAAAACAGAAACAGACTGTCAGGCTTGGTAAATAATCTTATGGTTTCTGGGGAAAGAGGGTGGGAGGGGATAAATTTGGGAGTTTGATATTTACAGATGTTAGCCACTTATATATAGATATTTTAAGTTTATTTTGTATAGCACAGGGAACTATGCTCAATATCTTGTGATAACCTTTAATGGAAAAAAACATGAAAACAAACATATGTATGTATATGCAAGACTGGGACATTGTGCTGTATACCAGAAATTGATGCATTGTAATTGTAATTTTAACTTCAGTTAAAAATAAAAAAAAAATAAATGAAGTGAAAATCTTAAAAATGGAAAAGAATAAGAATATTCATAGAGTATATAGCTCTTGGATAGAGCAGAAATTATCCAGGAAAAAAAAAAAAAGATAAGGGACCAGAACCACTTCTAGGTGTCTTATACCTTTGTCTCTGAGCAAAATCAGATTCAGGTGGGCACAGCCAGGATCATGATCAGCCCTTGACAATAATCCCCTCAAGAAGTGCTGAAGTTGTTTCTGAAAGCAAGTGGAAGAAATTAATTCCAAGGTGACCCAGCTTGCTAGTGAAACCAATCCTTTTTCTCAGACATTTTTAGTGATTTCTTTGTATTATTCTGCTTTTCTCTCCATCCAGTTCCACAACTTTTGCTTGGTATAAATACATTCTTTACAATAATAGAGATATCAACTTGGGGGTAAAACCATCAATTATGCAAATAATATTAGTAAGATGCAAAGCTGTTGTCCTTGTCTCAAGTGGTTATACCCATCTATGGTAGAATGTAATCTTCGATGCAAAGTACATGGATACAGGTTTCACTTGCCCACATATAGCACCAGAAACAAATAACTGTACATACAGATCCATAGATCAAATAGAATCTAGTGTCAAAATATATTGATGATATATATATATGATAACTCTAAAATCCAACTATTCATACTTTTGTGCTTCTGTTTTATTTCATTACCTTAAATAGTTCATGCTGCATTTTTGTAAATGTTACTTTTTAACATTGGCAAAATTTAGTTTCAAAACTACTATTTTGAAGACGATTACAATGCATACTGAAGTCCAACTGCAATGCATTCAAAACAAATCATATATATATATATATATATGTAAAATGAAGTCAATCAGATCTTAACAGAATGGATCAAAAGAGCAATTGGACATTCATGAGTATAAATTATGTATGTGTATTTGTAGATAAAAGCTATTAATCTATTCTATAATACATAAAATATTTATCCATTTTAAAAATATAATAGATGGGCCTAGATAAAAGAAATTAGAATTAGCATCTCTGCAGTGAAAGAGAATGACAAGAAGTTAGCACTGTATTTTGTGGTTGGTTTGATAGGCGATTGTTGATGTAATTATACTGATGTTCTAAAATAAACTCCTAAGAAAACCTGAAGTAGCTGGTGAGTGAAACCTCTAAATATTGGATAAAGGCATTCAAAATCAAGCATTTTTCCCTGTCATTCTGTAGAGGGTAAAGTATACTGACTTCCTCTTTGTTGGCTGTACTTTCTTATCATGTTGTAAATAACTGATCTTATGTCAGTATGTAAGAATCAAAAACATAAAATAAAAAGAGAATGATAAAATCTACAGGGTAGAAGAAATCAAAAACAAGGTTAGAGGCTTTGCTCCAGCTGTGAGTTTTCCTTTGGAAATCATTGATAATCTTGTTCTATTTTTTTCCAGAGCCCTAAGAAAGACTCCTGACTGAAATGTCACCTCCCACTTTGTTTTTCCATTGAAAACATGCATTTGACTTTCCTTCTTTTCTTGGCATTGTATCAGCACTTTTCACACTGATTTATACAATGATAGCACTTTCCTAGAAAATTAGAGTAGGACCGGGTAAATAAATGCAATGTAAATGTTATCTACTTAGAGTTAAAGCCAGAAAGTGCTTAAATTATACAGTATTATGTACTCTCTAAATTTTAATTGGTTTTATGGGTTAAATAGATAGATAAACCAAGAGAGACAGAGAGAGAGACAGAAAGAGAGTGAGAGAGAATATATATATATTCTCTACTGGACTTGCTTAATAGTTTTTTTATGCAATCAATAATGTTTCCATAAGTTTACTACTATATATACATTTTTCTTCAACAACAAATATTATATGACATTGTGAAATGCCCAGTAAGTTTAAAAAGCTGACATTTCTATTGTTACTTTAATATAGAGGGCTTTCCTCATAGTGTGTTTATGCATATTTAGGCAAAAAATTTGCCCAAGAAGTTAAAATAAACTAGATCAGGAAGAATGGCACAAGTTTAAGATTGCAGTGTGGGAAGAGCCGAAACAGCTCCTCCCATGAACACAGCAAATCCACAGCTACATACATAATAATTCCCTCAGAAAGGGACTTGAAACCAGACAGAGTCTCCACAACGAAGGGTAAAAGGGTAGCACTGAGATGAGTAGGAGAAATAGAGATACGGTCACGCAACAAAAACCTCCACATTCCAGCTGTATTCACAATTAAGCAGGATTACAGTTGGTTTCCCTGAGGGGTGAGGGATTTTTTTCTTCTCATCAGTTACCCCAAACTTTAGATCCTGAACAGGAGAGATGAGCACCCAGAACTCTTTATTTTGAAAACCAATAGAGAATATGTCCAGGAAAACTATAGAACTACAGAGGATAACAACCCTACTCTTAAAGGGTTCACTTGCACACTCAATTCAACAACCAAAGCAAAGCACTAGACTGAGGAGTGTGGATCATAGGTGAAGAGGACCCATTTACTGATTTTGAAGCATCTACCGGGAAAAAGAACTGGGGTAGAGAGGGGTCTTGGCAGGGTGTACCCACTGGCACTAACAGGTTATAAGAAGATTTCCAAATGGTACTCATCATCACTGGTATTAGCAAGATAGCCTGAGATTTTAAAAAAATGGCCCCCATCAGTATCTCAGTCCTAGGGAGTGTCTCACACCTGTACCTCAGCCAAGTCTCATAGACAGCCGGGCAATAACTCTGCCCACTAGTACCTGGCAGCCACCACAGCTAAGCTTCACAGTTGTTTTCACGGCCAGCCCCACCCATTAGCACTTGGCCACCATCACAGATAGCTGTTTTAGGGACCATCCTTTCCTGTCAGCACCTGGCAATAACTGGGGCTGGATCTCGCAGTCATTCTGGGGGCCAGCTCCACCCACCAGAGCACTGCAGCAGAAGCTGCAGCCCCACTACAACAGGAGGTTGCATTTAGCCCACGTGGGGACACCACTTAAGAACTTGACTTTAGTGGCACGATTGTGCTTCTGAGTCCTGCAAGGCAGCTCCTACATAAGGCCACTGTTCAATACTGGGAGAGGTGGCTGATTTACCTAATACACAGAAACAAATACAGGCAATTAAACAAAATGAGAAAACAGATGAAAATGTTTCAGTCAAGAGCAAGACAAAACCTCAGAAAAAGAACTAAATAAAATGAAAATAAGTAAGCTACCTGATAAAGAGTTAAATGTAATAGTCATAAAGTTGATTGCAAAACTTGAGAGGAGAAAGGATGGATACAAAGTGAGAGGTTCAACAAATAGACAGAAAATATAAGTACCAAACAGAAGTTATAACTGAACTGGAAAATGCACTAGAGGTTCAACAGCAGATTGGCTGAGGTAGAAAAATGAATCAATGAGTTGAAAGATGAAAGAAAGGAATTCACCAAGACAGAGCAGCAAAATGAAAACAGAATTTTAAAAACTGCAGCAGTCTTAAGGGACCTTTGGGACAATATCAAGTGAAATATATTTGCATTTTAGGGGTCCCAGAAGAGATGAGAGACAGGGGGAAAAATAAGAAATAATATCTGAAAACTTTTCTAATCTGGGGGAGGAAAGAGACTTTCAAGTCCAGGAAGCCCAAAGAGTTCCAAATAAAGTGGGCACAAAGATACACATACCGAGACATATCATAAATAAAATTATAAAAATTAAGGATAAAGAGAAAATTTAAAAAAAGCAAGAGAAAAACAACTTATTACATAAAAAGAACACTTTTTTAGTTTTATCCATATGTTTATTTTTTATTTTTTTAACATTTTTTATTGATTTATAATCATTTTACAATGTTGTGTCAAATTCCAGTGTAGAGCACAATTTTTCATATATGAACATACATATATTCATTGTCACATGTTTTTCTCTGTGAGCTACCATAAGAACTTGTGTATATTTCCCTGTGCTATACAGTATAATCTTGTTTATCTGTTCTACAATTTTGAAATCCCGTCTATCCCTTTCCACCCTCTGCCCCCTTGGCAAACACAAGTTTGTATTCTATGTCTATGAGTCTATTTCTGTTCTGTATTTATGCTTTGTTTTTTTGTTTTTGTTTTTTAGATTCCACATATGAGTGATTTCATATGGTATTTTTCTTTCTCTTTCTGGCTTACTTCACTTAGAATGACATTCTCCAGGAGCATCCATGTTGCTGCAAATGGCGTTATGGTGTCGGTTTTTATGGCTGAATAGTGAAAAGAACATCCTTTAATGTCATCAGCAGATTGTTCAGCAGAATTCTTACAGGTCAGAAGGGAAAGGCATGACATACTCAAAATGCTGAAAGAAAAAAAAAAATCCAGCCAAGAATTATCTATCCAGCAAGGTTATTATTCAGAATTAAAGGAGAGATCAAGAGTTTCCCAGAAAAGTTAAGTTTATCATGACTAAATGGACACTACAAGAAATATTAAAAGGACTTCCTCAAGCTAAAAAGAAATGGTACTAATTAATTATAAGAAAACATACAAAAGTAAAATCTCACTGGAATGGGTAAATATAAAGATAGTTGATCAATTACTTACAAAGCAATCATTAAGGTTAAAAGACAAAAAGTCATAAAATTGATGAAACATTACAATACTTAGTTAATGAATACATAAACAGATGTAAAATATGTTATCAAAAGTATAAAATGGTGGGGGAGTGAAAACACAAATCTTTGGAATGTGTTCAAATTTAAGTTGCTACCAGCTTAAAACAGACTGCTATTTGCATAAGATGTTATATGTGAATCTTATGGCAGCCATAAGGAAAGAATTTACAGTAGATAAATAAAAGAAAATGATAGAGGACTCTAACATAACACTAAAGAAAACCACCAAAACACAAAGGAAGAGAAGAAACAGAGAAAACCACAAAAACAGCCAGAAAACAGTTAACAAAATGGCAATTAATACATATCTATTAACACTTACTTGAAATATAAATGACCTAAATTCATCAGTCAAAAGACATAGAGCAGCTGAATGGATGAAAAAAACAAGATCTGTCTATATGAGTTGCTAGGAGGAAACTCAGTTCAAAAGTAAGGATACACACAGTCTGAAGGTGAAGGAGTGGGAAAATATATTCCACACAAACAGAAATGAAAAAATAGCTGGAGTAGATAAACTCATATCAGATGAAACAGGCATTTTAAAAAGTGTGATAAAAGACAAACAAGGGCATTATATATTGATAAAGGGGTCAATCCAGCAAGGAGATATATTTATAAATGTATATGCACCCAACATAGAAGCAACAAGATATAAAAAGCAAACATTAATGGAATTAAAGAAAAAAATTGAAAGGAATTCAATAATAGTAAGGGACTTTAACATTCCACTTACATGGATAGATCATCCAGACTGAAAAATCAAATAAGACATTGGCCTTAAATGACACATTAGATCTATTGGACTTAATAGATACACAGAACATTACTTCTAAAAGTAGCAGAATACAAAGGCTCAGGTGTATATAGGACATCTTCCAGAATAGATTATGATACATCAAAAAGCAAGTCAATAATGGATGAACCTTGAAAACATTTTGCTACGTGAAAGAAGCCAAACACAAAAGGCTATTCATATGAAATGCCCAGAACAGGCAAATTCACAGAGACGGAAAGTAAATAGGGGTTGCCACAGGCCAGAGTAAGCATAATGAGGAGTGACTGCTAATGGCTATAATGTTGTTTTTTATAAAGAGTAATAAAATTGTTCTAGGATCAGATGGTCATACGACTTTGTGAATATACCAAAAACCAGTGAATTATTTATTTTAAAAGTATGAATATTACAGCATGTGAATTATATCTCAATAAAAGAAAATAGAAGGGGGAAAAAAGCAAGTCAATAATTTGAAGAAAATTCAAATCGTATCCAGCTTCATCTCTGACTACAACTATATGAAACTAGCAGTCAATCACAAGAAAGAAACTGAAAAAATATACAAAAACATAGAATTTAAACAACATGATACTGAATAACCAATGAGTCATCAGGGAAAGAAATCAAAGGGGAAATTAAAAAAAAAAACTATAGACAAATGAAAACCTAAACACAAAATACCAAAATCTATGAGACGTAGCAAAAGCAGTTCTAGAAGAAAGTTTATAACAATATAGCCTCAATTTTAGCATCCTTCTACTGTGTCTTTCCATACTGTTTAGCTTGGTTAAGCTAAAACCTGTATTTCTCAATATCCTTTGCAACTAAGTATCTAGCTGCAAATTAAGTCCCACTAACTAGAAATTTAAAATGTGAAGTGAACAGGTCATTATACCAGCTGCTTTGAATGTTGTTTCTCACAAGTAAGGCTAATTGATTCCCCATTCCCCAGCTGATGGCAGACATAGCAGTATTTTTGCAGACCAGTGCTGTGGAAGAGTTAACAGAGGACTAGCCTGTAATTTACTCTTACAGACATTCTATAAATATTGAAATCAGGCACCTTTTATTCTCTATTAAATCCTCTTTTTATCTTCACTTATAATGGTTGTAATGTTATATGCTTTTTAAAATTAAACCCTGACTTTAAATACTGTTAAGCACCAAAAACATCATTTGAATGTTTTAATATTTCCTGTTTCATTTCCACATGTTTAGTTTTGTGAATTAAAAAAAGTTTTAGTCAATGTTTGCTATCTTCAATCAGACAGACTGAAACAAAAATTGAAATTGATTCTTAAAATTCCCAAAGTTGTATAAAATATATCTGAAATAAAAAACACTTGATTGGCACTGGAGTGTACCAAAGATAACAGAAGGAATTAGTTAACTGAAGAACAAATCAATATAAAGTAGGCAATATAAAGAAAAAAACAGCAAAATATACAGCAAAATAATTGAAAACATCAAATAACATATTTGAAGGAGCTATGTCAGAAAAGCAAAAAGTCTAACATGTTATTTTTAGTGCCATAATGATAGGAGAAAAAATAGGGCAGAAAAATACTTGAAGAAAGAAAGGCTGAAATTTTTCCAAATTCTGTAAAAGACATATTGTACGGATTAATGAAATTCAGCAAAGTAGAATTATTCAAAAGAAACCATTCCTATGCATACCATAAACAAACCAGAGATGAAGATAAATTTTTGATGGCACCAAGAGAAAAATAGCACATTACATATAAGGGAAAATTGAGAAGAATGACTGTTAATATCTCATCAGAAAAAAAAAAAGGATCCAGAAGAAAGTACACAAAAATCGTTAAAATACTAAAAACAAATACAACTCTGAATATGACAGTAAGTGAAAATATCCGTTTTTGAATTCTAATAGGATATACAAAATATATACTTTTCTATTTTAATCATGTTAAGTTTACAGTTTAATCATGTTAAGTTTACATTCACATTGGTCAATTAATCTTCGACAAATGAGGCAAGAATATACAATGGAATAAAGACAGCCTCTTCAGCAAATGGTGTTGGGAAGACTGGACAGCAGCATGTAAAGCAATGAAGCTAGAACACTCCCTTACCTATACACAAAAATAAACTCAAAATGGATCAAATACTTAAACATAAGACAAGATACAATTAAACCTCTTAGGAGAAAACATAGGCAAAACATTATCTGACATACATCTCAAAAACGTTCTCCTAGGGCAGTCTACCCAAGCAATAGAAATAAAAGCAAGAATAAACAAATGGGACCTAATGAAACTTATAAGCTTCTGCACAGCAAAGGAAACCATAAGTAAAACAAAAAGACAACCTACGGAATGGGAGAATATTTTTGCAAAACATGAAACTGACAGAGGCTTGATCTCCAGAATACATAAGCAGCTCATATGACATAATAAGAAAAAAACAAACAATCCAATCCAAAAATGGGCAGAAGACCTAAACCAGCAACTCTCCAAGCAAGAAATACAAATGATCAATAGGCACATGAAAAAATGCTCAATACTAATTATCAGAGAAATGCAAATCAAACTACAATGAGGTATCACCTCACACCAGTCAGAATGGCCGTCATTCAAAAATCCACAAATGACAAATGCTGGAGAGGCTGTGGAGAAAAGGGAATCCTGCTACACTGCTGGTGGGAATGCAGTTTGGTGCAGCCACTGTGGAAAACAGTATGGAGATACCTCAAAAGACTAGGAATAGACTTAACATATGACCCAGCAATCCCACTCCTGGGCATATATCCAGGAGGAACCCTACTTCAAAATGACAGATGCACCCAATGTTCATAGAAGCACTATTTACAATAGCCAAGACATGGAAACAGCCTAAATGTCCATCAACAGATGACTGGATAAAGAAGTGGTGGTATATTTATACAATGGAATACTATTCAGCCATAAAAATGACAACATAACGCCATTTGCAGCAACATGGATGTCCCTGGAGAATGTCGTTCTAAGTGAAGTAAGCCAGAAAGAGAAAGAAAAATACCATATGAGATCGCTCATATGTAGAATCTTAAAAAGAAAAAATGAGCATAAATACAGACAGAAACAGACTCATAGACATAGAATACAAACTTGTGATTGCCAAGGGGGCGGGGAGTGGGAAGGGACAGACTGGGATTTCAAAATTTGTAGATATTGAAAGGCATATGCAGAATGAATAAACAAGATTATACTGTATAGCACAGGGAAATATATACAAGATCTTGTGGTAGCTCACAGCAAAAAAAAAAATGACAATGAATATATTTATGTTCATGTATAACTGAAAAATTGTGTTCTACACTGGAATTTGACACAACATTGTAGAATTATTATAACTCATTAAAAAAATTTAAAAAAAAATTCACATTGTTGTGCAACCATCACCACTGTCCATCTCCAGAACTTTTTCAAAAAACTTCCCAAATTGAAACTCTGGACCCACTGAACAATAGTTCTATATTCACCCCTTTGTAAAGCCCCTAAGGATCACCATTTTACTTTACACCAGTATGAATTTGACTTTTCTAAGTACCTCTTATAAGTAGAACCATACAATATTTGTCCTTTTGTGACGGGCTCATTTCACTTAGTAAAATATCTTCAAGATTCATCAGTCTTGTAGCATTTTATCAGAATTTCATTCATTGTTAAGACTGAATAATATTGCATTGTATCTAATACCACATTTTACTGATTCATTTATAGATGAATGCTTGGGTTGCTTCCACCTTTTGGCTGTTGTGAATAGTCTTGCTATGAACATGTGTATATAAATATCTGTTTGAGTTCTAACTTTCAGTTCTTTTGGTTACATATCTAGAAGTAGATTTGCTGGATCATATGGTAATTCTGCTTACTTTTTTGAGGAACTTCCATAACATTTTCCACAGTGGCTGCACCCTTACCATTCCCACCAGTGATGCACAAGGATTCCAATTTTTTTTCCAATTCCTTGCCAACATTTGTTGTTTTCTTATTTTGATAGTAGCCATCCCAATAAGTGTGAAGTGGTATCTCACTGTGGTTTTAATTTGCATTACCCTGATGATTTGTGAGCTGAACATCATTTTTATGTGCTTATTGACCATGCACATATCTTCTTTAGAGAAATGTCTATTCAAGTCCTTGACTCAGTTTTTAAATCAGATTGTTTTTGTTTTTATTGTTAAATTGTAGCTCTTTATATATTCTAGCTATTAACCCCTAATCAGATAAATCATTTGCAAATATTTCTCCTATTTCATGGGCTGACTTTCACTCAGTTAGCAGAATCTATTGATGCACAAAAGTTTTTTTTTTGATGAAGTTCAATTTATAAATTTGTGTGTGTGTGTGTGTGACCTGTGATTTTGGCATCATATCCAAGGAATCATTCCCAAATCCAATTAAATAAAGACTTTGCATTTTGTTTCATTCTAAGAGCTCTACCATTTTAGCTTTCTGTTTAGGTTTTTGATACAATTTTAGTTGGTTTTTGTGTAAGGTGTAAATTGAGGGTTCAACTTCATTCTTTTGCATGTAAATATCCAGTTTCCCAGCACCATTTGTTGAAAAGACTGTCCCCATTAAAGTACTTGGCACTCTTGATGCAAATCATTTGACCATTAATGGGAGGATTTTTTCTGAGCTTTCTATTTTATTCCATTGATCTATATATCTGCCTTTGTTGTAGTACCGTACTGTTTTGATTATTGTAGCTTTGTAGTAAGCTTTGAAATTAGGAAATGTGAGTCTTCCAAATTTGTTCTTTTTCAGGATTGTTTTGGCTAGTTGAGGTCCATTAGGATTTGATATAAATTTTAGGATGGATTCTTTTTTGTTTTTACTTTCTGCAAAAAGCATCATTGCAATTTTGATAAGGATTGTATTAAACCTCTAGGATACTTTAGGTAAGTATTCACATAATAGTGATATTAAGTGTTCCAATCCATGAAAACAGCATATTTTTTATTTATTTGTGTTTTCTTTAATTTCTTTCAGCAATTAATTTTTAGTTGTTAGTGTACAATCTTTGCCTTCTTGGTAAACTTTATTCCAAAGTATTTTTGTTATTTTTCAGGCATTTATAAATAGAGGTGTTTTCTTCATTTCCTTTGCATATGTTCATTGTTACTATATAGATATTTAGCTGATTTGTGCACATTTATTTTGTAAATGGCATCTCTGCTGATTTTTTATTAGTTCTAAGAGTTCTAACAGTGACTGCAATTAGAAAAAAATGGTCTTATATTGATAGAACTAATGAATTCAAGATGAGATCACCCCAGGTTAACTGGATGGGCCCTAAATCCAATGTCCAGTGTTCTTATAAGTCACAGAAGGGAAGAAGACATCAACATTTAAGAGAGAGGCCTTGTGACTATTCCTATTAACATGGAATTAGATTGGAGTTATGCTTCCACAAGCCAAGGAATACTTAAATCCATCAGAAGTTAGAAGAGGCAAGGAAAGATTCTTCTGTAGGGAAGGAAAAAATAATTTTCCCTCTACCCTTCTAAGTTCTTGGATGATGTCCCTGTAACCAAAGATTAACAGGAGAAAAACAGAAGTTTTCTAACATGTATCACTCACATGTATACAGGAGATATCCAGAGAAAATTGAGTAACTCAGAGATGGCTTAGAATTTGGAGTTAAATGTTAATTTTCTAAATACAAAAGGATGTAAGGTGTGGGAGACGTCGATTAAGGGGTTACCACAAGAAGCATAGTAACAGAAAAAAAGTAAAGTGTGTTACACAGATTTAAGTTACTGTCTTCTCCCTTTATGAGTGTCTTATGATTCAGTCATCCCTTTCTTACTAGATACAAAGAGGGAGAGATGCTTCCAAGCAGAGACTCCTTTTATAAGTTTAAATTCCCTTACAAAAGGCATTGCTTTGCAAATGTGGAACCAAAATTTATTGGGATGTTTACCCTTTTTTATACATTGTTGTATTCTGTTTACTAATAAGTTGTTGAAGATTTTTCTATCTGTGTTCATCACAGATATTGGCTTGTACTTGTCTCTTTCTGTAGAATCTTTGTCTGGTTTTGGTGTTAGGGTGACGAAGGCCTCACTGAATGAATTTGGGAGTGCTCCACAGTTTTTAGGTTTTTGGAATGTTTAAGAAAGGTATTAGTTCTTCTTTATATCTTTAGTAGAATTTCTCTGTGAAGCTGTCCAGTTATGGACTTTTATTTCGTGGAAGTTTTTTTCTTAATTACAAATTAAATTTTACTACTATATATCAGTCTGTTCAAATTGTCTGTTTATTCTTGGTTCAGTCCTGGCAGGCTATACATTTCTAGAAACTTGTCTGTTGATTCTAGGTTTCCAATATGTTAGCATATAACTGTTCATAGTATTCTTTATGATTCTTTAGATCTCTGTGGTATCGGTTTTCATTTCTCTCCTCTTTCATTTCTTCTTTTATTTATTTGGGTCCTCTCCCTTATTCTTCTTGGTGAGCCTGGCTAAAGGTTTATCACTTTAGTGAATCCATGTTCAAGGGTCAACTGTAAAATACTCACCTAAAGCAGCAAAAAGGAAAATCATGTCAAGACAATTGAAAGTTTGTAAACCATTCTAAAATGTAACAATCATATACTATCTCCATGTAAGATTGACGTATTTAGTAAACAGAATGACCAGTAAAATTTGAATTTCTGATAAACAATGACTTTTTTCAGTAGAAGTATGTCCCAAAACATATTTGACTGTATTTGGAACATAATTATACTAAAAAAAGTGTTCATTGTTTATCAGAAATTCAAATTTTACTGAAAGTCTTTTCCATTATCTGGCAATCCTATCTTCTTTTCTCTATGGGGGAAAGCACATACTTAGGAATTTATCTGTGATGAGGTAAACTTTATTATTTTATGGCTATTTCCAACCTTTACCCTTTCCTTACCAGCTAAAAGCAATTCAAGATTTGCCATCACAGTTATTCCCTCCTCCTGCCCTCTGCAGAGTTCTGTTTGGTTGCTAGGTTGCCAAGTTCTGTAAACATTGTGATACAGAGAAAAAAATAACTGTGAAAAAGGTATAAATGAAGAGGGGGAGAGCAGGAGAGGAGGAGAACAGGCTGGGCTTGGTGAAGCATATCTTGTGGAGGAATTTGTACTGCTGAGAATGAAGATAAAGGGTAAGTTGAAAGAGAAGGAAAATACAGGAGACCTTAATAAGTCCTTCTTACTCAGCACTATGTGTCCTTTTTCTAGTGTTTACAACATTATTCTGAAGTGAGCTTTGATTGCTTGATTTAGTATTCTTTGATAGAGATGCTGTTTGATTCTTTCCGTCAGGCCTTCAATATGTTTAAATATAATTCTGTGAATATACCTCAAATGGAGAAAATTAGCTCATTTTATCTGTCACTAAATTTTTTTGAGTAACAAAAATATTTAAAAGTAAATTAACACCTTTGAGGGTACAAGAGGTGTTAAGTTTCTTCAGATAAAAGGGTTGGGGCATAGGGGTTTCCTGACACTCATAAGTTTATGGGGCTTGGAAAACATATGTTAATTGAGGACTTTTCAACTGAGATAATGTAAAAGTGCACCTTGCAAAGTTTGTCCGAAAAAACATGAGACATTCAATTCATGTACAGATGTTTTTAACTGAGCTGATGAATCTTTAATGCAAATTGGTGTAAATTTTTAAAATTTGTGGTAGAAGGAGCAAAAATTCTTAAATCATGTGGGCATCAGAGGACACAGTTTGAGAAGAATACATACTTCCCTCAATTTTGGTCTAAATGAATCTGATTTAAAAAGGCTCAGAATAGCCAGATTTATTTCAGGCTCCATATATGTATCTTTTAAATTTCAGCAGGCCCTGTATGTAAAACTCTGAATCAGAAGATAGAGTATTTAAAGACACCAACCCTGGTATTTAGTTATAGTTTTTGAAGTAGCCTTTATAATGAGTATAATAATGCACTTCTTCAAGAACCCATTTAAAAATTATAGTTTTAAAAGCTACCAGGCACACTTATATTTACCTTTGTGAAATATAATAGTTTTGGTTTTCTTTCTTATGTAAAATATTGCTATATATATATAGAGAGAGAGACAGACAGACAGACAGACAGAGAATAAATATCAAATATAAAGAACAAAGAACAGGAAAAGAGAATAGAAGACTGTATTTAAATAAACACATGTATATTTGGCAGAAAATTAGAAAATGATAGTTAGGAAGAAGAAATATGACTCTTGGCTATTTCCGAACATAAATCCAAGCATTAAAAGATAAAGACTGGATGTTGAATAGAATGCTTTATGTGATTTTTAATCTTAATGAGGACTTATATTTTAAATAAACTATAATGGCCCTGAGAGGGAGGGTATATCTCAGTGGTAGAGTGCCTGCTTAGCATGCACAAGGTCCTGGGTTCAATCCCCAGTACCCTCATTAAAATAAATAAAGAAACCTACTTACTTCCCCCCAATAAATAAATAAATAAATAAATAAAATTTTTTAAAAGAAGGTCTTTAAAAAATAATAATGGCCCTAAGTACTTAGATTGCTAATGTGACATCATTACAGAGGAAAAAAGCCTTCAGATATAACTTATACTCTGTTGACAAACCCATCTTAATGTAGTCTAATAACCTGTGATAGATATGAGTCTACGCATGGCCTCTATCACATAAATTGCCAGCGCAGAATGCAGAAGGAAACAATGAGTCTCACAGCTATCCTGGGATGTGGAGGGCAAGACCCCACCAAAGGGCAAGGCAGGACAGGTACTTTACTTGGAGGTTAAAGGTCCAGGAGCTGACTAGTCTCCATCTGTTTAATGAAAATGTCCTGATTTGTTTTCAGGGTGCATCTGACAAGACCTAGATGACCACCAGGGACTTCTGTTCCCACCAAATTACTGGATCTTAACCTTACTGAGTACAGGTAATCATATTACCCTTAAACTCAGTGAGTTCAGTTTGGTTATTTCAGACATCCTCTAAAACCCAGACTCTACTTATTACCTTGATTATAACTCTGCTGATGCTGAGATATGTTGGTAAAGAGCTTCTATAACTGACATCCTAAACAGATCAAACTCAGTCGAACTCAGCCAAGGATTGTGAAATTTAGGGACTGTATAAAGACACTGAAGAAGGGAGTAAGAAAAAGCAGACTGCAGGACCAAGAAATAAGTCTTGAGGAATGCCTACATTTAAACATTAGAAAGAGTTAAAAAAAACAAATAAAAAAGTCGAATTAGATAAAGATAAAAGAAGCAGGAGGGTAACAAACTATCACGTGATAACAGAAGTTAAGGAATAGTGTGATTAAAAGAATGGAAAGATAGAGTGTAGAATTTACCATTTCATGACTTAGGAGAATGGCACTAGAGAGTGGAACACAGAGAATAAAATCTCATTGTGATCAGTGCTCTTCTATATATATGTATAATCTGTTTGAGAGAAAAAGTTACACTTGACCTAATATCAAATTTTGGAAAAAAATACTTAATAGTTAAATTGTAACTTAAATCTGAGTATAAAATAACAAAACAAAACAAAAACCCAGCAGTATTAGAAAAAAACATGTTGAGTGAATAAAAGAAAGTTGAACAGGAAAGATAGAATCAGATTATGGAGGGTCTCTGAAGACTGCAGGATGAGATAAAGGCCTGTGTCACTTTACATGTTTCAATCCAGTGGACCTATCCATAAATTCTGTCCAGGTTAGCTCATAAAAGCTAGCCATAAAAAAAATGGAAGTAATGTTTGTTAACGTCTCAGATACCTCCAGATTTGTTTTCAGCCGACTTGCATTTGCCTTTCCCCACCATTGCCTTCAGTAAGAAACTTTTTATTTTTGAGTTATAGTCATTTTACAATGTTGTGTCAATTTCTGGTGTGTAGCACAATTTTTCAGTCATACATGAATATACATATATTCATTTGCATATTCTTTTTCACCATGAGCTACTGCAAGATCTTGAACATATTTCCCTATGCTGTACAGTATAAATGTGTTTATCTATTCTATATATACCTGTCAGCATCTACAAATCTTGGACTCCAGTCTGTCCCTCCCACCCACCTGCCCCTGGCAACCACAAGTTTGTGTTCTATGTCTGTGAGTCTGTTTCTGTTTTATATTTAAGTTCATTGTCTTCTTCTTTTTTAGAGTCCACATATGAGCGATCTCATATGGTATTTTTCTTTTTCTTTCTGGCTTACTTCACTTAGAATGACATTCTCCAGGGACATCCATGTTGCTGCAAATGGCATTATGTTGTCATTTTTTGTGGCTGAGTAGTATCTCATTGTATAAATATACCACATCTTGTTTATCCATCATCCGTCGATGGACATTTAGGTTGTTTCCATGACTTGGCTATTGTAAATAGTGCTGCTATGGATATTGGGGTGCAGGTGTATTTTTTGAATTAGGATTCCTTCTGGATATATGCCCAGGAGTGGGATTGCTGGGTCATATGGTAAGTCTATTTTTAGTCTTTTGAGGAATCTCCATACTGTTTTCCACAATGACTGAAGTAAGAAACTGTTTATCCAATCTATTTAATGCTAAAGAAATCTTCCAAGCCAGATTATCTCAAGTCCCCTCAGAGAGAGGAATGGGAAATACATGGCTCAGAAATTAGGATCCACTGAAGGTATCTGAGCAAGTGGGTGACGTAAGGGAAGAAATAGGTAAGAGTAGAGAAATGGGCTAAGAGTTTGGAATCAGGGAATTCAGCTACTATTAGCAGTAAAAAAAAAGCATGATGTGATTATCAGTTTGATAAGTGCTGAGGCAATGAGAATGAAAAGGAAATGGTGAATTTGAAAGATATTTTAATAAATGACTCAGAGTTTGGACTTCACTATTCAGCTTTCTACTCTGTCATCTATTTTGCCTTGCCCTCCTACATAATTCATAATTGTTGCTTTTGCAGAGATTTTGTTTTAAAATAACAGCTGGAAGAACAAAGCAAAGAAAAAAATTCCAAGGGGAGAATCGTTTGTTCTCCTTATAAATTCAACCATTTTATTTTCATATAGGTCTCGATTCTCTCTTAAACATATATACTCAAAAAAAAAAGTTGTCTTCTACTTTGGTCTCATTTTCAAATCCCAGGTCAGTAATTTGACTCAATTTTATTAAATAAAAGTCCTATTTAATTTACCACCCAAAAGGTAATAATTGGGCTTACTACTGGGAGGAACTATACGTGTTTTAGTGCATAGAGTATAATCCTACGTCAGCCAGATTAAAGTTTATGTTATTCTAAATGTATACAAGTTCCAGAACTAAGTAATGGGACTGCCTATTTAATAGGGGCCATATTTGTCTTCTGTTTGGATTTTTTCCTTATTTAATTTATTTTTTTCCTTTATTTGATTTATTTTGTGGGTCTCTGACTCTGATGTTAAAGGTGTGAGCTATATATATTAGTTAAAGGTGTAAGAAAGCTCAGGTATACCACATCCACTTGCTTGTTTTCTGGGGCTAAATTCTTTTGTTGTTTTTTGTTTTTGTTTTTGCTTTTGGTCTTGGTTTTGGTTTTTGGTTTTTTTAATAAAGCAGAGAATTCCTCAGTTTAATAGATCTTTGTCTTCTTTTTCATAAACAGAACCCAGGATGACTTCTCCTACTAAAGAAGGAAGTGATCCAGCTGACAGTGCTCTCAAAATTTTAGAAAATGGGGCTCCGAACGACTGTAGTACAGATGTAGAGCCTTCATTTGCTGATTCTAGTATGATCTCTCAGGTGGAAAGCCACCCAACGAACAGGGAGCTGGACACACCAAGCTGCCAGGGGCATGCTATTCCTCAAGCAGCAGAAAACAATAAGCCTTCAGTTGAGAAGCTCCAGAAAGATTCTCAAAAAGAAGGTGTAAAAAGAGGGTCCCTTTTCATTCAGATTCCCACTCCTAGAAAATGGATCTTTCTCATGTCAGGATTAGGGAGAATTACCTACCTGGGTATCCCACCAGTAAAAATTGATAAACGCTATCCCTTAACTAAGAGAGCAAGACTCAACTCAGGAGAAGTGGAGGTGGAAACGAGCGATTTCTGTCACCACGCTGTGAATTACAAAGTTTCTCTCCAGTTCTCCATTTCATGGAGAATCCCATGCATCAACAGCCATAAGATAAGAATGGCCCTCTGCCTGCTGTGTAGGAGACATTTCTGGCGGGCTGCAGGTCGCCAGAATACCATGCGAGTGAAGCCAAAATACACAGCATTTCTTCCTCATCCAAATGTCCTCACTCACGGGGAGAGAACCACGATATTTGGAAGACCTTTGAATTCATATCACTGCTGTCCCCTCGCTGAGAGTCTGACATCAGGAAAATTTTCCGAATCAACTGATGCTGAAGGAAAGGATGGAGTCCACATCTTAGTGAGGCCTGTGTTCTGTGTCCCACAGGCCCGAATTCAAAACACGTTTCATCGGAAAGCACTTGGGGTCTCCCTACAATGCGAGGGCTGTGATTATAAGCACCAGTAGCAACTAGAAATATCGATGTCCCATTTGCCAAAGTCGTTTCAACAATTTGGTTGAATCTAGAGAGCTTTCCTAGGAATTAAGTTCAATTGGGGTAAATGGGCAAATTCATTTTAAAATTTAATTTCTAAAAAAAGTCTAAATAATTGGACTACTAAATTGAGACAAAATAGCTTGAACATAAGTTTTTTTGCATTAGATGGAGTTGCAGAAAGAAACACAAAACAGGACATAGCAAAAAGAAACACCGTTTCTTTTTCTGAGAAGAGGGGAACCATTCCTAAGGAAACCTCTGTTTATACGGTGCTATTACAAACAGACCATCAAAATGCCATGCCCTGGATTTGTACTGAGTCCGCAATTAAATTTTGCCATTTGAGTTATGATATTTCTTGGTGTGAGTCTATTTGAGTTCATTTTGTTTGGGACCCTTGTGCTTCCTATACCTGAATATCTATCTCTTTCTTTTGTCAGATTTGGGAATTTTTCGGCCATAATTTCCTCAAGTACATTTTCAATTCCCTTGCCTCTCTCCTTGCATATAATGTAAGTGTTGGTACACTTAATGTTATGCTAGAGATCTTTAAAATTGCTTCATTTTAAAAAATTGTTTCCTTTTTGCTGCTCTGATTGGGTGAGTTCCGTCATTCTGTCTTCCAGATCACTTACACATTCTTCTGTGTCACTTGTCTGCTGATTATTCCTTCTAGTGTGTTTTTCATTTTACCTATTGAATTCTTCTTTTCTGTTTGGTCTTTTTTAATATTTTCTAATTCCTTGTTTAAGCGGTCACTGTGTATGTCAATTCTTTTCCCTAATTCAGTTAACATTTTTATTACCAACTATTAAAGTTCTTCATCTGGTAAATTGTTTCTTTCTCTCTCGTTGTTTATTTTTTCCGAGTTTTTCTCTTGCTCTTTCAATTGAGAGTAGCCTTTTCATTTTGCCTGACTGTCTCTGCTTGTGTGAATTTAGGTGAAACAGTTACCTATTGCAGTCTTGAAGGGTGATCTGATGTGGGAGTGCCCCTGTGCAGACTGCATGTGCCCAGTGCTTTTGGTAGGAGAGCTGGATTTGACGTGGATGCAAGTCACATCTTTCCTCCGGGTGTGTAGCAGCTCTCACCTTGGTAGAGGGTGGAGCTGGAGATGGTGGGGCTAGAGCTGGTGCTGGGTGTGAGGCAGGACTTCTCCTCTGCTCAGTGGCCATCACCACCCTATTGCAGTGGGGTCTGATCCCAAGTTGCTGGAGCAGAAGCCATGAGGGTTGGGCCTGAGCTGGCTGTGTTTCTTTCAAGTGTTTGTTTCTGTCTCTCCTGGCACTAGGATCTTGTCCTTGTCCATGATGTGGGCTGTCAGCTCGTGTTGGTCACAGACAGAGGTCCAGTGCACCGCCTGTGCAGGCGCCGTGGCTCTGCTCAGACACAGCCTCACATGCAAGTCCCCTCTCTTCCTCACAGCCAGTCACTGCCCCCAGCCTCTGCCTATCCCCCATCCTTGGTGTATAATTGCTCCACAGGGCAGCGGGGCCCTCGTGGCTCTCAGCGTGTATCTGCAGACAGCTGTTGTGGAGCGGCTGTTGCCAGAGATCTGGGTTGCTTCTGCGTTGTGCCATCCGTGGCCACCACCACCCGACTCAGGCTCTGCCCTGGGACTGGGTCATGTCTGCATCTCACGGTCATATCTTTTCCCCATCATGGCCGCCCCAGATCCAGTGCCGTGCAGTGATGTCGAGTAAACACGGCCAGAGAGGTTTTGCTTGGCTTGGGCTCAGGCACGTGACAGGAAATGTAGCAACTGCTAGAGCGGACCCCTCTCTGCCCTGCCCTGCGGGCAAGTCTGTATGCGTACACGTCTTACCAGCAGGGTCCAGGCTCCCCACTGCCCTTTATTAGTCCCATCAGTCCTCCAACCAGCCAAGGGGCTTGTCTCCCTGTGTAGGAGCCCAGGACTGGGGCGTCCAGTCCATGCCTCAAAATGCTCACCCTCCAGGGTGCATGTCCACCTGTGTCATCTCCCTTTTCCTCTGAGTCCCCTCCCAGGGGCACAAGTCCCAACCTGATCGCTTTTCTTCCCTTCCTACCCAATTATGTGTGTATCTTTCTTACAGCCTTGGTTGTACAGGAGTCTTTCTGCCCGTTTCCAGTTAGTTTTCAGTGAGAATTGTCCCTCATGTAGATGTATTTGTGATGTGTCCGTGAGGGAAGGTAAGTCCATGTCCTCTCACTCCACCATCCTGATCTGAGTCCCCGATGCTGCTCTTCTTGATCAGTGAAGAATGCTCCTACCTCAGGGCCTTTGCACTTGTGGTTTTGTCTGTTTGGTACACTTTGCCCTCAGTCTCCACGTGGTTCACTCCTTCGCTTCCTTCTTGGGTTTGCTGACATGCTCCTTATCAGAGAAGTCTTCTCCAAGAATGGCTCCATCATCTCTCACCTTATCAGGGTCTCTCTTTATTAAATATCTCCCCTTTCTCTCCTATACCTTCAGCTAAAATTTTAAATGCTTAAGTGTCTGTTCTTAAACCCATTCTTTCTCCCCACTTTCCCTTCTAGTTCCCTTTCTTTCTCCTCTACTTCAAAGCTTTTCAAAGCTTGAAACTTTGGGGGAAGTTTATACCAACTTCTTAAGAGAGGCTATGTTTCCCACTCTGTTACCTCCTACTCACTTCTTAACCCTCCACAACCTTACATTCAGGCCCAGCAACTCATTCAGACACTCAGGTCACTGACAAGCTTCTTGCTCCCAGATGTGAAGGACGTTTTCACAACCTGGCCTGGCTTGACCTTTTGCCAGGATTTGGCACCTTGGGCTGCTCTCTCCTTTAAATACTCACTTCAAGGGACTGAGTGACCTTGAAACTCTGCTGATTCTCCTACCACAGCTGCTGGTCTCTCTGTCTCCTTTGTGCTTCCTTTTCTTCTGTCTGTCCCTTAAATGCAGGCAACTCTTGTAATTCTATCCCAGGCATACCTTTCTTGCCGCTCTCCATGCTCTGGGTGATACTCCATCCTTAGCCTCCCACCTGCATGGTGACGACTCCAAGATCTACAGCTCCAGCCTGGTTCTTTCTCCAGAGCTTCAGATCCATATGGCCACTGTCACCTGGTCCTTGCACAGACTTGTCACACTCAACATATTCAAAGTTGAACTCATCTCCCCCACCCGCCCCAGCTTGGTCCACCATCCCCCAGGTATCTTTGCTCATAACTGCCCTCTCCCTTATCACCTACACCCCAACAGCACCACAGTCTGTTGATTTGAACTCCCAAATTATCCAGGATCCATCTCCTTTGCTCCATTCCCATGGCCACCATCTTGGTTTGGGCCACCATCATCTCTCATCAGCACTGTTCCTTTCCTTCCCATTGCTTTTAAGAACTTACTGATGTCATTAGTGGAGTTTGTGGAGCCCAGCACGATCTGACTCTTATCTCGTCATTTTCTTCTTGAGCCATGATCCTCAAAGTCTGTGATCCAGCCATGCTAGCTTCTTCCGTCTTCTCGCCCCTGCACCTCCAGCCAGCTGCCCTCTCCCCTGGATACCTCTGCTGACTCTCTCCTCGGGGTTGGCTAGATTGCCTTCCTCTGAGAAACCTTCCCCGACTCCCCACATCTCGATGATGAACCTGTATTATGCGCCGTACTGTGGTACAGGAGTCTCTGTTAGGAAGGCCTTAATTAGAAAGAGGGGACAAGAGAGGGAGGTGATTGTTATGTAGAACTGAAAACCTGATGGGCTTAGGTGATAAGGTGCCCAGTGGAAGGAATCCAGACTCTGCTCCTTAAAATAAAATGTTATCAGCATTTGTTCAAGTGATCTAAGGCCCACTGGTAGAGAATGGAAAAGAGGTCTCAGGTTTGCGGTCAACGCAAGAGTGAAAAATTAGCAGGATTAGTGAAGGGGCTGGGACCTCAGGTCAAGGGGCAGAAGGAGGCAGTATGCGAACTAACTTTATAAAGTTCCAGGCACCTGACTTGATTTGAAAATCTAGGGCAGGTAAATCCCTGAGATGTCCACAGGGAGCTGGATCTCCACAATGACAATAATTAGAATCAAACCACGGGTTCTGTACCCAGATTTGTCTTCATTCCCAGATATGAGTCAAATTCAGGTCTCGTGCATGGAATAGTTATTCCTGAGCGCCCAGCTCTCTCCCCCCACCAAGACCTGGCAAGCTTTTGATGCCTTCCTGACTGGAAAACCACATCTTAGTGCGAAATTGACCTCAACCCCAGAGAAGGGACTCTGAGCATCACTGGACTAGAGGGCTGGCTTGTCATCCATTCATCATCCACTGGTGATAATCCAGTTAAAGACAATCTTAGCTTCACTTATTTTAGAGAATAGGGATTAAAAATTATTACAGGATGGAAGAAAATTCTATTTAAATATGAGTAAGAAATCTGGAGTTTAAATTTATATTAACTCAACCGAGGAGTGTGTGTGTGTGTGTGTGTGTGTGTTTAGGGGAGAGGGCTTGAAAATACACACAAGTGAGACATCAGCTTCTGGAAGTCATTCTACCAACCATGATATTTTATCTTAGAATATTAAATTAACTTGATGAAAATACAAGCTTGGATAAAATATAAGAGAATAAGAATAGAGGGTATCATTTATAGATGTGTCAAAATTCATTACCTAGACAGACTTTTTCACTTGACTTAAAGAGTAGAAACCCATGCATCAGGAATATAATAAAAAAAAATTTTTTTTCAATGTGCTGCGGTCAGCAGCCTGAAAGAATTTTGCAGAAACTCCGACTGTGAAGAAAGGCACTGCCATGTCATTTGCGACCCTGCCTCTGTGCTTTGTGCTTTGGCACTTTTCACCAGCCTGGTTCTAACTGCCTGTGCATTCTACATGGAAGGAATGATGCTTCCCTAGCCTCATTTTACAGGACAAGCCAGACATGTATCAGAGACGGCTCTGGAGGGGAGAGAATGGGTGTAGCAAGCATTTACTCTTCTTGGGTTGCTGAGCCCCGATTTCCCATATGTGGATCAGTGATTCTTCAAGTGTGGCCCCAAAACCGGCAGTGCCAGCCTCACCTGGGCATGTGTTAGAAATGCAGATTCCCCAGGCCCCGCCTCAGACCTCCTGAACCAGACATCTCAGTGCAGGGCCCGGAAGTCTGTGTTTTAACTGGCTCCCCAGGTAATTCCGATGCTGCTGCCGTGGGGAACCCACCTCTTCCCTAATCTCAGGCACCCAGATCAGGGAGCGCAGGACCTGGGCTGGTCCAGTGAGAGTTTAAGTGTCAGGACTTTATCTGAACCTCCCAGAAGACTCCTGTTCTTCCAGCCGCCTTCGGCCAGTTCTTTGTACAGCTGGCTTGTCACCCCCCGTGGAGAACCAGTCTGGGTGGAGCCAGTGCGTGGAAGAGAGCCCACCAAGCCCTGGGCCTCGGGCGGGGAGGACCCAGTCCTGCGCTTACAGCTGGAGCCCGGACACCAAGCACCATCCCACACCAGCTCCGCCCGGGGCTATCCAGGTACAAACATGGGTTCCCTTTTTACTGAAGCTGATTTGGCCCAAGTGTCTTGACACTTAAGACTAAGGGAATCCTAAGAAATGGAACAGGCAAACACTATTCTGTGCCAGTCAGCGAAGATGAGGGTTTTTGAAAAAACCACTAAACTAATGAGAAGTCACTCTTAGCAGAGGACCTTGCCTCCTGATTTATGAGAAAATTAAGGGCACTTGGACATGCTTATCAACATGGCCCTTCTCTTCCTGAGCTCTCAGAGGACGGGATGACTCCTGTGGGGAACTTCCTCACCCCTGTGCCCTTGACACTCTGCCTTCCCCCGTCTCCCATGACCTCTCTTCTTCATTGTCCCCTTGTCCCTGCTGTGTTCTCACCTCTCCCTCTCCTGGCCTTCAGTCAGGCAATCCAGCTTAACCACCACTCTCCTTCAGACCTTGCAAGTAAGTAGCATCAGCTTCCTGTTTCCATTGCCTCACCTCCCAAGGCACTGCACTTGGACTTCTCCCTTCCACTTGCCTGCAGACGTCTCCATGAGGATTACGGGTGCCCACACCATCCTGAATCCAGTGGACGTTTCTTGAGCTCTCTGCTGTATTTGTCGTCACTGGCCATCCCTTTCTTTGGGTACTTTCTGCTTCCTTGGCTTCTGTATCATTCTCTTCTACTTCTCTTTACACCCCTAGCTGTTCCGTTACTGCCTCCTCTATACCATCTCTGCGTACCTAGTGAAAGTTGGCATCACCTGGGATTCTTTTCTTAGCACATTGTTCCTCTCCTCTTCCATCCTCTCCATGGATGATCTCATTCACTCTCCTGTCTCAGCAAGCACCTGTGTTCCATGGATTCCAGTATCTGGATGCCCAATCCCAGATTTTCCCCTAAGCTTCCAACTCTTAACATCCAACTGCCTACTCATCTCACATTCAACAGGTCCAAGACTGACCCAGTAACACTCCCCCAACCCCATCACATCTTCCTTCTACATTTCCTAGTCCAACTGACACCACCACCACCCAGTAACTCAGGCTAGACTCTCAAATCTTCCCTTTTCTTGACCTCTCTCTTCTAATCAGTCACGCATCCTTCAGACTTTGCCTCCCAAAGACTTCCAGAATACAGTTTCTCTCCTCTGTCTTCACCCCCTCGCCTCATCTAAACCATAGTTTGGATTATTGTCATTTTCCTTATGGATTAGGTCTTCCTTTTTCTCTTCAAATTAAGCCTCTTAGAAGCCTCCAGAAGGTGTAATATGGAAACATAGCCAAGCAAGACTCCACTGCCTCCCATTATGTTCAGGTCCCTTCATTCCTCCCGGTTGCCGACAACAACGTTTTGCAAATTGTCAGCCAGAGAATCTCCGCATCTCGCTCACCTAAGGTGCTTGCGACAGTGCTGATTTCAGAACTGAATAACAGTCCTGCCAAATCATAATCTCTAGCTGGTGCCTAGAAATCTTGAATTTCCCCACATGTACCTGATACACACATCAAAGTTTGGAACCTTTGGCCCAGTGATACCCAGGACCCTCCTGATCCTGGTCCTTGCCTCTCCCATCTTACTTCTTTCTCGCTGTCTTCTGACTTTGGCTCCATGCTTTTAGAATCCGAAACGCCTGTATTTTACTACACTAAGTGTGTCTCTCTCTGTGATTTTGCCCAGGCCTCTGCTGAAATACCCAGCAACTGCCCCCTCACTGCCCATCTCCTTTGCCTGGTTATCTCCTGTGTGTCCACTGAGATTCAGCTCATGTCTCCTCTCTGGCATCCATCTGTAATGTCACGCCCCACCCCTCTCTGCCACAGCTTGCCCCCCCCTGCTCAACAGGTCAGACCCCCTTTTGAGCTTCCACCTGTGCATGTCTGTTATTGCCTTTATGGCTGGCCTCATAGCTCCCTCTCCAATGTGAGCACCTTGAAGTCAGTGACTGTGACTGCAGCTCCCCGCTTCTCCTCCCGAGCACAGGCTGGCTGGGTAGCAGACACTCAGATGTTTCTCCCATAAGCGAAGTGTGCGTACTTGCTTTCTCTATCCCTGTTAGCCATTTCTCTGCCACAGGAATGGGGAATTGTTGATAGTATAAACAGGCAGAGGGGCAGATGGTAAGGGAGCAGGGAAGAGGTGGAAGGGGAGATTAATGGTGACAGTGTTAAGGACGAACAGAAAGGGAGATGCTTGTGAAAAAGAACCATTAAGGCCATTATAATGGTGGGGGCGCTTCTCAACACAGACAACAGCAGGGTGGGTAGAGCTGACTTCTCTCTTTTCCTAGTTTGTTGAGAGTTTTTATTATGAAAGGGTGTTGAATTTGATCAAACGCTTTTCTGCGTCTATTGAGATGTTCACATGATTTTTAGCCTTCTTTCTGTTAATGTGATATATCACATTAATTGATTTTCATACACGGAATCATCCTTGCAAGCCAGGGGCAAATCCCATGTGATCATGGTGTATGATCCTCTTAATCTGCTGCTGAATTTGTTTTGCTAACATTTTGCTGAGGATTTTTGTATCTATGTTCATTAGGGATATTGGTCTATGATTTTCCTTTCTTGTACTGTCCTTTTCTGGCTTTGGTATTAGGGTAATTCTGGTGCCAAATGAGTTGGGAAGTGTTCACTCTTCTTCATTTTTTTTTTTTTTTGGAAGAGTTTGAGAAGTATCGTCATTAATTCTTTAAATGGTTGGTAGAGTTTGCCAGTGAAACCTTCTGGTGCTGGGCATTTCTCTGCTGGGAGGCTGTTGATTATTGATTTAACCTCCTTGCTAGTTACAGGTCTGCTCAGGCCTTCTATGGCTCCATGGTTCGGTCTTGGTAGAGGGCATGTTTCTAGGAATTTACCCATTTCTTCTCGGCTGTCTCGTTTGTGGTTGCATATGTAAAGGCCATGTGTGAAAAGCGCACAGCTAATGTCATAATCAGTGGGGGAAAATGGAAAGCTTTTCCGTTAAGATCAGAAACAAGATAAGGATGCCCACTCTTACTTCTATTAAACATAGCCCTGGAAGTTCTAGCCAGAACAATCAGGCAAAAAACAAACAACAAAAATATGAAGGCATCCTAGCTTGTTCAGGCTGCTGTAACAAAATAGCACACATTTGGTGCCTTATGCACAGCAGACATTTTTTTGCTCACAGCTCTAGAGGCTGGAAGTCCAAGATCAGAGTGACAACATGATCAGATGAGGGCCCCCCTCTGGGTGGCAGGCTTTTCATTGTCACTGGCACATGATGGAAGAGGCTAGGGAACTCTGGGATCTGTTTTATAAGAACCCTAATACCATTCATGGGATCTACGCTTACGATGTCATCACCTCCCAAAGGGCCCCACCTAATAAAACCGTTACTTTGGGGGGCTGGTGTTTCTACCTCATGGCAGGAAACGGCGGTGTGCTGGATAACGGCCTTGTGTGTTTCTGCCCGCTGAAGCCCTCAGTGTGAAAAGCTGCCAGGTAACTTTCCTTCTACCTCAGAAACCTGTCCGTATGTCTAAAAATACCGTCTACCCAGGGCAGCACCTCCAGAAACTACCAAATGGTCTTCCTCTGTCTGGTTAAACACGTTCTCATTATTTCTCCCACCTTCCTGCAAATTGCTGAGATGCCCAGCATTGCCGAGGGGAGAGAGGAACCTAGTGCAGCTAAACCATTTCTGTCATCCTGCAGAGACAGGGAGGCAGGAGGCAGACAGATTTAAGGGCAGGTAACTACAATGCAAGCTGACCGTTGCTAATAGACCATTGCTAATGGTGAGGTCCTGGAGAGCGCCAAGGATGGAAATGAGGGTCAGAAGCCACCCAGAGAATGGATCGTCAAAGACTTTTTATAGCAGGACTGGGTAGTCTTACCCTGATTTGTGTTGTAGGTGCCTAGGAGCCAGTTCTCTGTCTGTGTGGTTGTTTTTTTTTTAATTTCAGAATTTGTTTTTCTTATTTTTTTTTTACAATTTTGTTGAGTAAAATTTAAGTGCAGGAAACTGCATAAGGTTTTCAGTGTGCAGTTTGATCAGTTTTGACAAATGGATATATCTTTGAGGTTATTACCATAATGAAAATAACAAACATAGCCATTATCCCCCCTAAACTTCCTCGTACCCCTTGGCACCCCCGCTCTTCGTTCCCCAGACCCTGGCAGGCACTGATCTGCTTTCTGTCATTATGTATTACTTTGAATCTCCTAGTATTTTCTGTAACTGAAACCATACAGTATGCTCTCTTGTCTAGCTTCCTTTATTTAGCATAAAAGTTTTGAGGTTCATCCATATGGTTGCATGTCTCATTAGTTTATTTATTTTTATTGTGGAGTTCTATTCCACTGAATGAGCAGATCGTAATTTGTTTATCCTCTTGCCTATTGGTAAATGTTTAGGTTGTATCTGGTTTGGGGCTGTTACAAATCATGCTGATGTGGACATTTGTGTACAAGTCTTGATGTGAACATGTGCTTTCATTTCCCTCTGGCGCATATCTGGGAGTGGAAAGGCTGCACTACATGAGAGAAGTATGTTTAACTTATGAAACTGCAAACTGGTTTCCCAAAGTGGCTGCACCACTTTTCCTTCCCTCCGGCAATGTGTGAGAGTTCCAGTTGCTCCACATCCTTGCCGTCATTCGGCATGGTCAGTCATTTTCATTTTAGCCAACCTAATGGGTGAACAGCCATGTCTCCTTGTGGTTACAATTTGCATTTCCCTATTGATTAATGACATTAAGTGTCTTTTTACATACTTATCATGTATATATATATATTTCTTTTGTGAAGTATTTGTTCAAATCTTCTGCCCATTTTTTATTATTGAGTTGGAAGACACTGAAGGGATTTAAGCAAGAGACTGCCATAATCAAATTTATGTTTTAGAAAAAAATCACTCAAGCAGGAAATATTGAGAATAAATCACTCCAGGGCCAGGCTGCAGAAGAGAGGCCAGTGTGGGGTACTGGAATAGGTCCAGCAAGAGGTGAGAAGATAGTGGCAGTGGGGTAAGAAGAGACATCTCTGAGATAGATCTAAGAGAGGCTGGTGACCGTTTTTGCACATGAGAGTTAATCAGGGAAATTGGATGCAGTTGGAAATGAGGGTCTAGATTTCAAGGGGAAAAAGTATCTATGTAGCACTCACTGTGTGGCTGGCACAGTTCTGAGCATCTTCACAAATATTAACTCAGGGATGATCCTCATAGCAATCCTAGTTGGATGGGCATTATTATTATATTTAAACACTTCACAGATGAGAAAACTGAGGCATAGCTTCAATAGGTATTATGCCTGACCATATAAACAAGTAGTGTGATTAAATGTATAGAAGACAATATAGTTGAAAAGTTAAGTATATTTTTTTAAATATGGCTTAAAGGCTAGTAAATGTGGTTTTACTACCAGGCAGCTCAGACTTTAAATCTGCTGTATCCTGGCTGTGTGACCTTGGGCAAGTCTTCTATACTGTATATACATCTCCCTTATGTGTAAAGTGAGGGTGTCACTTTCTTTCAGATTTTTTTTTAATTGAAGTACAGTCAGTTACACTGTATCAATTTCTGGTGCACAGCACAATGTCCCAGTCATGCATATACATACACATACTCATCTTCACATTCTTTTTCATTAAAGGTTATTACAATATATCGAATATAGTTCCCTGTATATTCAGAAGAAATTGTTTTTTAATCTACTTTTATATATAGCAGTTAACATTTGCAAATATCAAACTCCCAAATTTATCCCTTCTCACTCCCTTTCCCCCAGTAACCATAAGATTGTTTCCTATGCCTGCGAGTCTGTTTCTGTTTTGTAGATGAGTTCATTAGTGTCCTTTTTTTTTCTTTTTCTTTTTTTCAGAGTCCACATATGAGTGATCTCATATGGTATTTTTCTTTCTCTTTCTGGCTTACTTCACTTAGAATGATGATCTCTAGGTCCATCTATGTCGCTGTGAATGGCATTATTTTCTTCTTTTTAATGGCTGGGTAGTGTTCCATTGTATAAATATACCATGACTTCTTTATGTAATCATCTGTTGATGGACATTTAGGTTGCTTCCATGTCCTGGCTATTGTATATAGTGCTGCTGTGAACACTGTTGTGAGCAGTGAAGGAGGACACTTGTTAGAAGTTCCTAGAACAAAATATGTGCCCAACACATGTTAGTGCTTGTCTTACTTTCACATGTTAGTTGTGGATGAAGCCACAGTTGGGCATGAGATTGTCCAGGGAAGGCCTCTAGAAAAGAACAAGGAAGGGGAAAGATGGAAACTGAAGAAACACCACCTTGGCTGGCACAGTGTGAGGAGTGAAAGAGAGGGAAGTGGGAGAACACATGTTCATAATACATCAGGACTCCGCAGAGGGACACACATTAACCTCCCACGTCCCTAATGAGGGCAAACATGTGCAATCTGTCTTGCCTCGTACATTAGATTCTGCATCAAGGCACACTTTCTATAAAATAAAGAACTTCTAGAATATGTTGTGACCAAAATTGCAGTGTGATATGTGTGAGGAATTCATTCATTTTTAAAAAGTTGAACAACAAAAGCAGAACAGGCTAAATAAAAAATAATTCATATAGTACTAAAGAGGGAGATTTCTCAGTACCACCGCTGCCTCCAGGTGGACCACACCAACAGTTGGTTTGGACCCTTCATACCCCTTTACAGACACCGTTACATACAGGAATGCAACATCCTTCCAGGTCAATATATACACATAATTTATATGTACATTATAATAAAATGATACACAAAGAACCACCACCTCGTATTTCACAACAGTAGCGTAGTAGTCAAAACTATATTTTACCATGGTTTCTCATTCTCTTACTGATAACAGTAAGACTGATGATAATTTTTCCAGAATAAATTCCACTGCAGTTGACATTTCTGTACGAACGTGAGTGCAGTGAAACTGGTTGGTCTAGGGCCCAGGGTCTTTTACGTTTTGATGGACCTACAAAATTGCCGTCCAAAAATGTTTTAGCAATTTGAAGCCCACCACTTCAATAAAATAATAGCTAATATCTATTGAACATTAACCAGATGCAAATACCTTGCTAGGGGGCTTTATGAAGAGCATGTCAGTGAATCCTACTGTGTCATCCAATGACTATTACTTCTGCTTTATAGACAAGGAAATGAAGGTGCAGGGACGATGGGTAATTTGAATGAGGTAACATAACTGAGAAGAAGGGGGATAGCAGTGTCTTCAATCAAAATCCTATCAATTTAATATTATCTGTAAATGTTCCTGATTCTTTTACTTACCACTACTGGTTTTTATTCGTAAGTCCCTCTTTCATACATTCATTTTCATTGCTGGAGTGCATCTTTGAGCCTTTTCTACCAGGAAGAATGTAAGGGTAGCAAAAATGTCTTAAGTCCTTGTATGTCTAGGTGAGTCTGTTTTATTGCTGCTCTTCAGTGATGGTCTAGCTGGTTATAGAACTCCACGCTCATACTCTTTTCCCCTACAGTACATAATGTGGCTTCACGATCGAACATCCTGTTGCAGATGACATTGGAAGCCCAGCAGATTTTTCTTTTCCTTCTAGGGAACCTCTCTCTCTCTCTCTCTTTTTCCCTCTCTCTCTCTTTCTCCCACCCTCTGTCATGTTATGGGATTCCTTTTCTCTTGCTGAGGTTTGAAAATTTAGGGAAGAAATATTTAAAACTTTAAATTGACTCTATCTTCAATTTAGGGAGCCATATTGTTTGTTTCACGTCTTCAGTTTGATTTTCTCCTAATGGGATATGCTGTTAGGTGGCCACTGAGTCTCTTGGATCTACTTTCTTTTTTTTTAATTGAAGTATAATTGATTTATGACATCATGTTGGTTTCAGGTGTACACGTAGTGACTTGATGTTTTTATAGATTATACTCCACTTAAAGTCACCACAAGATAACGGCTGTATTTCCCTGTGCTGTAGCGTATACATTTTATACGTAGTAGTTTGTATCGCAGTCCCCTCCCCATCCTGCTTCTCACCTCCTCCCTCTCCCCACTAGTAACAACCAGTCTGTTCTCTATACCTATGAGTTTATTTCTGTTTTGCTATATTCATTCATTTGTCTTACATTTTTTTAATTAATAGACTTTATTCCTTTACAGCAGTTTCAGGTTCACAGCAGAATTGGGCAGAAAATACAGAGGGTTCACACATAGCCCTCCCCACCCAAACATACTCCCCTACCCTCAACACCCCTCATCAGTGTGGCGTATTTGGTACAATCGATGAACCAACATGGACACGTTATTATCAACCAAAGTCCATAGTTTACGTTAGGGGTCACTCTTGATGTTGTACATTCTATGGGTTTTGACAAATGCATAATGACATGTTGCCACCACTATAGTATCACACAGAGTAATTTCATTGCCCTAAAAATCCCTTGTGCTTCATCTATTCATTCCTCCCTCCCTCTCCCTAAACCCCTGGAAACCATGATCTTTTTATTGTTTCTGTAGCTGTGCCTTTTCCAGAATGTCATTTGGTTGGAATTATACAGTTTGTAGCCTTCTCAGACTGGCTTCTTTCATTTAGTGATATGTCTTTTAAGTTTCTTCTATGTCTTTCATGGTTTGATAGCTCATTTCTTCTTTTTTTTTAATGCACATGTACTTTTTAATTTACATATATGTGCTATTTATTGCTTCTAAGGATATTTAGAGCTTTAGTTTATTAAACTTACATAGTTATCAAAGGAATAAAGCCCACCACAAAATAAGAATTAACTTAAAAAGATACATACACCCTGCTATTAACAGCAACATTCCTTATAATTGCCAAGATATGGAAGCATCCTAAGTGCACATCAATAGTTGAAAAGATAATGAAGATGCAGTATATATGTGTATATATATATATATACACACACAGGTGGAATGGAATACAACACACCCATAAAAAGGCTATTTTACATTTGTGGCCCTTCATTCACTTTTTTTTTCACTTCAAAAAGCAGAATTTTATAACCAGCATAAACATTTCCATTGCATAAAACAATAAAATACCTAAAAATAAACTTAACCAAGGATGTTACCTATACTCTGAAAACTGAAATGACACAAAGAAATGGAAAGATTTGTTGTGCTCTTGAGTTGGAAGAATCAACACTATCAAAATGGCCACACTACCCAAAGCAATCTACAGATCCAATGCAACCCCCATCACAATACTCATGACATTCCTCACAGAACTAGAACAAACAATTCCAAAATTTATAAGGAACCACAAAAGACCCCAAAGAGCCAAAGCAATCTTTTGTAAGTCTCTCTCTCTCTCTTTTTCTTTTTTTTCTCTTCTTTCTTTTTGTTCTTTTCTTATGGTTTGATGACTAGAGAAGGTCCTTTAACATTTATTGTAAAGCTGGTTGGGTGGTGCTGAAATCTTTTAACCTTTGTTTATCTGTGAAACTTTTGATTTCTCCACTAAGCCTGAACGAGAGCCTTGCTGGACAGAATATTCTTGATTGTAAGTTTCCTCTTGCATCACTTTAAATATACCATTCCACTCCTTCTGGCCTGTAGAGTTTCTGCTGAAAAATCAGTTGATAACCTATGGGAGTTCCCCTGTATGTGATTTATTGCTTTTCTCTTGCTAATTTTAATATTTTCTCCTTATCATTGTTTTCAATCTGATGACTATATGCCTTGGTGTGTTCCTCTTTGGGTTGATTCTGTGTGGTACTCTCTGTGCTTCCTGGACTTGGGTGACTGTTTCCTTTCCCAAGTTGTGGACGTTTTCAGTGATTATCTCTCCAAAATTTTTCTCAGATCCTTTCTCTTTCTCTTCTCTTTCTAGGACCCCTGTAATGTGAATATTAGTGCACTTCATGTTGTCCCAGAGGTCTCTTAAACTATCCTCATTTATTTTCATTCTTTTTTCTTTTTTCTGTTCTGAAGTAGTGGTTTCCACTAATCTGTCTTCTAGCTCACTGATCCATTCTTCTGCCTCATTTAGTCTATTTTGGTTCCTTCTAGTGTGTTATTCATTTCAGTGATTTTATTCTTCAGCTCTGTTTGGGTATTCTTTATATTTTCCAACTCTGCTAAAATCTTCACTCTGTGCATCTATACTCCTCGAGTTTTCTAAACATCTTTGCCATCATTACTTTAAACTCTTTCTCAGAAAAGTTGCCTATCTCTTCATCACTTATTTCTTCTTTTGGGATTTTATCGTGTGCCTTGGCCTGGGAGATGTTCCTCCTCTGCTTCATATTGTCTGTCTTCTATTTGCATTTTTATGTAGGTTCGTTACATTTCTCGATCTTGGAGAAGTGGCCCCCTGTGGGAGACGTGTTCTGCATCCCAGCAGGACACTCCTCTCTTGTCGCTCAAGGGCCGGAGTCCAGCTGGTCCCAGTGTAGAGTCTGGCCTGTGTTTGCAGATTCCTTCCACAGGCTTTGGGACTGTTGTTTTCTCATTTCTGGTATATTCCTCTGGGGATGAGACTGGACTAGAGGCTTATGCTGGTTTCCTGGCAGGAGGAGTCAGTGCCTGCCCACTGCTGGGTGAAGCTTGGTCCTGGACCTCTGGTGGGTAGGGCTGTGTCTAGAGGCATTTGCAGCTCAGGAAGTCTGCTGATGGGTGGGGCTGTGTTCCCACCCAGTATGTTGTTTGGCCTCAGGCTTCCCAGCCCTTAAGCCTGCAGGTTATTGAGTAGAGCTAGGTCTTGGTGCTAATGATCCAATCGAGATGCCAGCCTCCAGGAAAGCTCATGTAGGAACACTCCCAGAATGTCTGTCACCACCTTTTATGTCCCCTGGGTGAGCTGCAGCCATCCTTTATCAACCCAGGAGACCTTCCAAAACCAGCAGGCAGATCTGGCCCAGGTTCCTATGAAATCACTACCTCTGCTCTTGGACCTGGCTCATGTGAGATTCTGTGTGTGCTTCCCAAGAGAATGAAGTCCCTGTTTCCTCCAGTCCCATCAGGCTTCTAGAGTTAAGCCCCCTCACATTCAAAACCAGATATCCTCGGGTCTCTTCCCCCCAGTCCTGGAACGCCAGGCTGGGGAGCCTGACGTGGGGCTCAGCGCTCTCACTCCTGTGGGGGGGCCTCTGTGACTTAATTATCCTTCAGCTTGTGGGTCACCCACCTGGGAGGTATGGGGCCCAATTATATTGCGAGCACACCCCTCCTACCACCCTGCCATGGTTCCCTCTTCATGTTTCCAGTTGAAGGAGGTATTTTTTGCTAGGTTCCAGTCCTTTTTTTTTGCTGGTTGTTGAGCGGTCAGTTGTGGGTTTGTTGTAGTCACCGGGAGAGGCAAGTTCATGGTCCTATTACTCTGCCATCTTGACTGGAAAATGAGATGGGGCTTCTTTCTGGACAATTTAGAACGCTGACATTTGAAGTGATTCTCAGTAGGTGTGTACTAATTTCCATTTTGTCACTTGTTTCCTGGTTGTTCTGTAGTTCTCTGTTCCTTTTTGTTTCTTTCCTTGTGGTTTGATGATTTTTTTCTTTTAGCTGTATGCTGTGTTTCTTTCTTCCTAGTTGTTATGTCTCTGTTACAGGTTTTGGATTTGTGGTTGCCATGGGGTTCATATATATTGACTGCAACTGTGTCTACCTGTTTTAAACTACAGTGACTTAAGTTCAAACACAACTTCAAAAGATCTATAGTTTTATTCCCCTCCCCCACATTTAGTGTTTTTGATGTTATATTTTACATTATCATGTTTACCCCTTTCTATTTACTGTAGTTATGGTTGCTTTTATACTTCTCTGTCTTTTAATCTTTGTGCTAGCTAATTTAAGTACTAGCTCATTTGACCATCAACCTGTACTATATTTTGCCTTTACTAGTAGCATTTTTCCTTTCATATAGACACTCCTTTCTTCTAGTAGCCTTTTCTTTCCCTCTTAGAGAAAACTGTTTACATTTCTTTTAGGGTAGGCTTAGTAGCAATAACCTCTTTTACTTTTTGCTTGTCTAAGAAGTTCTTTATCTCTCCTGCTGTTCTAAATGAATAGTCTTGCTTGGCAGAGTATCCTAGATTGCAGGTTTTCCCCTTTCAGTGCTTAAATATACCATGCCGCTCCCTTCTGGGCTGCAAAGTTTCTGCAGAAAAAGCTAATAGCCTTATGGGGGTTCCCTTGTATATAACTCTTTATTTCACTCTTGCTAATTTTAGAATCTCTATCTTTAACTTTTGCTATTCTGGTTATGATATGTTTTGCTGTGGGTCTGTTTGGGTCCTTGTTTGAGACCCTCTGTGCTTTCTGTATCTGGAGGTCTCTTTCTTCAGGCTTGGAAAGTTTTCAAGGATACTCCTTGATGCTCAGTTACATATTAATAGTATCAAAACAGTATTAAAACAGGATGAGCAGTGCAGCTCAAAGGGTACAGAATAGAGGGGATTTAAATGGCCATCCATCTGAAGCAGCAGTGATCACCCATGACACTCAGTGGTGTCCTTCTATAAGAATGATTTTGTAACATCTCTTTTGCTATCCTGAAATGAAATCCATAGATATAGTGTAACCTGCACAATGAAAAAGAAACCCCATTGTAATATAAGGGAGAAATAAAAGGAAAGCAGTTGAAAGTAAAATCATACACATTTTGATATGTAAATACACAAGCAGCAGTTCCCCAAAGACAACAGCACAAGCGCGGGAATAGGTGCCCACAGCCCGGCACGGGCGTGCCCTGCCTGACACGCGGTGCTGGAGACGAGGCCGCGCTAGCGGTATTGCCATTAGTGACATGATGTTCCAAAATAGTGAAAAACTCTTGGTAAAGTTCTGCAAAAATGAAGTACAATCTTCCTTTGATTTGCATGGTAACGCATTCCTGGAAAAGTCGGTGTATATTATAACCTAGCGCATTCCTGGAAAAGTCAGTGTATATTATAACCTAGCCAGAATACCACTCATGTTATTCTTTCCCGAGTTGCCTGAGCCAGTGTTTATTTTTATTTTTCTTCCCTTAGAAAAGCTTTTAAGGCAACAAGTTTCCCTGAGCTCAGTTTTAGTCCTAGCCCATAGATTCGGATAGTTTCATTGTAATTTTCTGAATAATCTGAAATTTTATTTTTACTTCCTCCGGGCTTAAAATACATTTAAAAAAATTTTTTTTTGTTTTACTAGGAGTTCTTTTTTTGGGTATCTGTTTGTTTTTCACTATTGGATTGTGGTTATTAGATGTAATTTGAAGTATTTAAATGCTTTGGAATTTAATGAGTCTTTCCCTGTGGTCTGCTTCAGGATGGGTTTTGTAGTTAACGTGGATCTGGAGTAGAAAGTGACATTTCAGTTTGCGGGAGGAAACATTCTTTCCGTGGCTATGAGATCAGCCTGAATTGTGATATTCGGACCTTCTACAACCATTTTTCTCCAAGGTCTAAGAGAAGTATCTGAAAGATTATTAAGTAATGTGGTTTTATTGATCCCACTTCTCAAGGTTTTACGCTTTGTCTTCTTCGCTGCTCTTCCTTTTGTGGCTTACACCACTGACTACCAAAGAGTGAATTTTTAACACAACTAATAAACACCGAGCTCAGTTTTGGTATTATTACCATGCCTTCTGCTTTCTTTCTGTTTGCATCTGCTGGCATATTGTTGACAGTTCTCTTACTTTAAATCTTTCTCTTCTCGAAGCACATAGTTGGTGTCCATTTTTGATGTAGTTGAAAAGGTGTCTCTTAATACATGAATTTATGCCACTTAAATCAGTAATAAGCTCCAGTTGGATTTGTTTCTGTCATCTCATTTAATGGAGTCTCTTTTTGACTCCCCTTTGTATTTACTTTTAATCCCATGTGTTACTGCCTTAAAGTACTTAAAACATAGTAATTTAAGTAATACTGAAGTACATTTGTGTTTCTGCCTTCTGTCAACACTCTCAGTTGTCTTGGTAGCTTCTAGATTCCCAACAGAAGTATGTTTTCCTAAGTTATTTCATCATGCTACATCTTTATTACCATTTATAGCAATTATATTATTTTGTAACCATTGTTATTTAAATATGGTTAGATCTTCTCTATATTTAAGTGGAGCCAATGACTGCAAACAGGTCACCCTGCTACTAATTAGCAGAGTGTCTGGCGTAGAGTAGGGGCTCACCAAGTGGAAACTTCTGGTATTATTTTCATCCAGGTCAAATTCAACAACTAAACAGGTATTACTATGTTCAAAATGGTAGACTCGGAACCATGATAAATTAGTAAATCCAAAAACATAGGAACAACTTTCTCCAAACTTAAATTTTACCATATTTTTTAAAAAATTTATTTTTTAAGCTTTTTGTTGGAGGCAGGAGGTAATTAGGTTTATCTATATCTATCTCTATATCTATATATATATATTTTTAATGGAGGCACTGGGGATTGAACCCAGGACCTCATGCATGCTAAGCATGCACTCTACCACTGAGCTATACCCTCCCCCCTTAAATTTTATCCATATTATGGAGGAAAGAAAAGTGGAATCCAAGAAAAATAAAATTTAAATGGAGTCTTTTGTTTTACCCTGTAGGCTTCAGAATGTTTTAAAGTTCAGTGTATCAATGCAGGACATGTTAACAGCTGAACAAAAAGACAACCTTTAGTAAATGAATGTAGGCAGTGGGGGTGGCCTGAGCTGGTGTGGGTACTGCTTTCCATTAGGAATGCTTTCAGCAGCAAGTAAACAAGAGCCTAACAGTGACTCTACTTTTTTTTTAACAGAACTTTCCTCCTGGTTTTACCGAGATATAATTAACGTGATATTGTGTAAGTTTAAGGTGCGCAATGTGACAACTTGATACCTGTGTAGGTGATGAAATAATGACCACAATGTTAGTTAACACCTCGATCACCTCGCTTAATTACCTTTATGTGTGTGTTAGCATTGAAGATCTGCTCTTTTAGCAACTTGCAAGTATGTATACAGTATTGTTAACTATAGACACTGTGCTGTATGTTAACCCCCCAGAACTTGTTCATCTCTTAACTGGAAGTTTGTACCCTTTGCCAACATCTCCCTATTTCCCCCCAGCCCCTGGTAGCTTCCATTCTACATTCTATTTCTGTGAGTTCAGCGTTTTTAGATTCCACGTGTAAGTGAGACCATACAGTTATTTGTCTTTCTCTGACTTATTTCACTTAGCATAATGCCCTCAAGTTATATCCATGTTGTCAGAATTTTCTTATTTTTAATGCTTGCATAATGTTTCTGTGTGTGTGTGTGTGTGTGTGTGTGTGTGTGTGTGTGTGTGTGTGTGTTTATGTCCCATTCTTTATCCATTCATCTGTTGGTGGGCACTTGTTTCCTGGTCTTATCTATTATGAATAATGCCACAGTGAATGTGGGAGGGCAGATCTCTCTTCAAAACAGTGATTTCATTTTTTTTTCAGATATATACTCACAAGTGGAATTGCTGGATCATGAGGAATTCTATTTTAATTTTTTGAGGAATCACCATACTGTTTTCCATAGTGGCTGCAGCAGTTTACATTCCCACCAACAGAGCATAAGAAGAACACTGTTTATTCAGTAATCAAGGAAGGAGGTCCCAGGATTTTTTTTTCAGCCGTTCAGTGATATTAGAGATTTAGGATCTTTTCCTTTTTCTCCTCATTCATCTGTTGATTGGCCTTTATCATCCGTTGGTTTAGGGTTAGGATTATGGCTGTCATTTTGGCAAGCACCACAACATCACAGAAGCATCTCAAACAGGAAGGGTAGGAGTAGGAGCATAAAAGATTTTCATCTCATGCAGTGGTTTCTTTGAATCAGGAAAACAACACTTACTCATAGCTCCTCTGACAGACTACCTCGAACTGGGTGGCATGACCAATTCAGATCAATCTTTGCAGAGAAGAGATTGTCATGATTGACTTTAGACCAATCATGCTTCATCACTAAGGACTGGGACTCAAACAAACTAAACAGAAAAACTGCCAATTATGCTATCTTACTTTTTGTATGCCTTTGACAATAGCCACAGTTCACAGACTAACCCATTCTGCAGGGATAGATAAATCAAGTTCTATCTGACTAAAACCACAATGTTCTGAGAAATCTGTAAACTGCCTGTGCATAAGGATGAGCAATCACTCCCCTAAATGCCACATTTCATCTGTTTCCAGATTTGGCTCAGGTTACAGCAGCACGAGGAAGCACAATGCAGGGGAAAGAGCATGGAGCTGGAGGAAGCCAGACACTGATTCCACCCTGATTCCTTACTCATCACCCGTTACTTTGGGCAAGGTGTGTAAGCCTTAGTGTTCTCATCTGTGAAGTATGCAGAGCCTCCTTCCACATAAGATAGTTATGAGGATTAAATGAGATCGTGGGCAAAACATATGGGCGATTGATGATTAATAAAGACAGTGTGGTCTGTAGGGAGCAGGCCCGTGTAGGTGGATGTGTGGGAGACAGAAGCTACAAAAGTAAATGTTCCCTGCCCTGCAGAAGCTTAAGTGTGGGTGAGCAAGCATTTGGAAAGGAAGTGTGGGAGCAGAAGAAAGGGTGAGAATGCAACAGTTAAGGGACATTTCTTTCGGTGGGTATCAATTAGATTGCAAACCAGTGGTGCAAAAATTGGTTCACTTTCCTCTTGAGAAGTACCTAATAATTATTCATGTATCATTTGGAAGTCATGGGATTCTTTTTTTACCTCTTGAATTATCCTTTTTTTTCTTTGTGTGTGTGTGTGTGTGTGTGTGTGTGTGTATAATACTTTTATTGAAGTATAGTTAGTTTACAATGTTGTGTCAATTTCTGGTGTACAGCACAATGTTTCAGTCATGAACATACATATATTTGTTTTCATATTCTTTTTCATCATAACTTACTACAAGATATTGAATATAGTTCCCTGTGCTATGCAGTGTAAACTTGTTGTTTGTCTATTATATATAGATATGAGTATCTGCAAATCTCAAACTCCCAATTTATCCCTTCCCACCCTCTTCCCCCACTCCAGGTAAGTGTAAGTTTGTTTTCTATGTCTGTGAGTCTGTTTCTGTTTTGTAAATAAGTTCGTTTGTCTTTGTTTTTTAAAGATTCCAATATAAGTGATATCATATGGTGTATTTCTTTCTTTTTCTGGCTTACGTAGAATGACAATCTCCAGGTCCAACCATGTTGCTGCAAATGGCAATATTTTGTTATTTTTCATGGCTGAGTAGTATTCTGTTGTATAAATACATCAAAACTTCTTTATCTAGCCATCTGTCGATGGACATTTAGGCTGTTTCCATGTCTTGGCTATTGCAAATAGTGCTGCCCTGAACATTGGGGTGCATGTATCTTTTTGAATTAGGGTTCCCTCTGGATATGTGCCCAGAAGTGGGATTGCTGGATCACATGGTATGCCTACTTTAATTTTTTGAGGAATCACCATACTGTTTTCCATTATGGCTACAGCAAACTACATTCCCACCAGCAGTGTAGGAGGGTTCCCTTTTCTCCACACCCTCTCCAGCATTTGTCATTTGAATGATGGCTATTCTGACTAGTGTGATTATTGTAGTTTTGGTTTGCATTTCTTTGATAATTAGTGATATTGAGCATTTTTTCATGTGCCTTTTGGCCATTTGTATGTCTTCATTGGCGAATTGCCTGTTTAGGTCTTCTGCCCATTTTTGGATTCGGTTGCTTGTTTTTTTCTTATTAAGTTGTGTGAGCTGTTCATATATTCTGGAAATTAAGCCCTTGTCAGTCCATTTTTTATAAATATTTTCTCCCATTCTGTAGGTTGTCTTTCTGTTTTGCTTATGGTTTCCTTTGCTGTGCAAAAGCACATAAATTTAATTAGGTCCCATTTGTTTACTTTTGCTTTTATTTCTATTGCCTGGGTAGACTACCCTAGGAGAACATTGTTATCAATTTCTCCCTTTTTGTCTGTTAGTATTTGCTTTATATATTTAGGTGCTCCTATTTTGGGTGCATATATGTTAAAGAGTGTAATATCCTCATCTTGTATAGCTCCTTTGATCATTATATAGTGTCCTTCTTTATCTTTATGGCCTTTGTTTTAAAGTCTGTTTTGTCTGATATGACTATCGCAACTCCTGCTTTCTTGTCATTTCCATTTGCATGAAATATCTTTTTCTATCCTCTCACTTTCAGTCTACATGTGTCCCTAGCCTTAAACTGGGTCCCTTGTAGGCAGCATATTGTAGGCTTTTGTTTTATTATCCAATCTGCCACTCTGTGTCTTTTTTTTTAACATTTTTTATTGATTTATAATCATTTTATAATGTTGTGTCAAATTCCAGTGTTCAGCACAATTTTTCAGTTATTCATGGACATATACACACTCATTGTCACATTTTTTTCTCTATGATTTATCATAACATTTTGTGTATATTTCCCTGTGCTATACAGTGTAATCTTGTTTATCTATTCTACAATTTTGAAATCCCAGTCTATCCCTTCCCACCCTCTACCCCCCTGGTAACCACAAGTCTGTATTCTCTGTCCATGAGTCTTTAGATTCCACATATGAGCGATCTTATATGGTATTTTTCTTTCTCTTTCTGGCTTACTTCACTTAGAATGACATTCTCTAGGAGCATCCATGTTGCTGCAAATTGCGTTATGTTGTCGGTTTTTATGGCTGAGTAGTATTCCATTGTATAAATATACCACTTCTTCTTTATCCAGTCACCTATTGATGGACATTTAGGCTGTTTCCATGTTTTGGCTATTGTAAATAGTGCTGCTATGAACATTGGGGTGCAGGTGTCATCCTGAAGTAGATTTCCTTCTGGATACAAGCCCAGGAGTGGGATTCCTGGGTCATACAGTAAGTCTATTCCTAGTCTTTTGCGGAATCTCCACACTGTTTTCCACAGTGGCTGCACCAAACTGCATTCCCACCAGCAGTGTAGGAGGGCTCCCCTTTCTCCACAGCCTCTCCTGCATTTGTCATTTGTGGATTTTTGAATGACGGCCATTCTGACTGGTGTGAGGTGATATCTCATTGTAGTTTTGATTTGCATTTCTCTGATAATTAGTGATATTGAGCATTTTTTCATGTGCTTTTTGATCATTTGTATGTCTTCCTTGGAGAGTTGCTTGTTTAGGTCTTTTGCCCATTTTTGGATTGGGTTGTTTATTTTTTTCTTATTGAGTCGTATGAGCTGCTTATATATTTTGGAGATCAAGCCTTTGTCGGTTTCACTTGCAAAAATTTTCTCCCATTCCGTAGGTTTTCTTCTCGTTTTATTTCTGGTTTCCTTTGCTCTGCAGAAGCTTGTAAGTTTCATTAGGTCCCATTTGTTCATTCTTGCTTTTATTTGTTCTAGGAGAAAATTTTTGAAATGTATGTCAGATAATGTTTTGCCTATGTTTTCCTCTAAGAGGTTTATTGTATTTTGTCTTATGTTTAAGTCTTTAATCCATTTTGAGTTGATTTTTGTATATGGTATAAGGGTGTGTTCTAGCTTCATTGTTTTACATGCTGCTGTCCAGTTTTCCCAACACCATTTGCTGAAGAGACTGTCTTTATTCCATTGTATATTCTTGCCTCCTTTGTCGAAGATTAGTTGACCAAAGGTTTGTGGGTTCATTTCTGGGCTCTCTATTCTGTTCCATTGGTCCACATGTCTGTTTTGGTACCAATACAATGCTGTCTTGATGACTGTAGCTCTATAGTATTGTCTGAAGTCTGGGAGAGTTATTCCTCCAGCCTCTTTCTTTCTCTTCAGTAATGCTTTAGCAATTCTAGGTCTTTGAAGGTTCCATATAAATTTTATTATGATTCGTTCTAGTTCTGTGAAATATGTCCTGAGTAATTGGATAGGGATTGCATTAAATCTGTAGATTGCCTTGGGCAGTGTGGCCATTTTAACAATATTGATTCTTCCAATCCAAGAGCATGGAATATCTTTCCACTTTTTAAAGTCTTCTTTAATTTCCTTCATCAATGGTTTATAGTTTTCTGTGTATAATTCTTTCACCTCCTTGGTTAGATTTATTCCCAGATATTTTATTACTTTGGGTGCTATTTTAAAGGGGATTGTTTCTTTACTTTCTTTTTCTGTTGATTTATCGTTAGTGTAAAGAAATGCAACTGATTTTTGAACATTAATTTTGTAACCTGCTACCTTGCTGAATTCTTCAATCAGCTCTAGTAGCTTTTGTGTGGACCTTTTAGGGTTTTCTATATATAGTAACATGTCATCAGCATATAATGACACTTTTACCTCTTCTTTTCCAATTTGGATCCCTTTTATTTCTTTCTCTTGCCTGACTGCTGTGGCTAGGACTTCCAGGACTATGTTGAATAGGAGTGGTGATAGTGGGCATCCTTGTCTTGTCCCAGATTTTAGTGGGAAGCTTTTGAGTTTTTCAGCATTGAGAAGTATGCTGGCTGTAGGTTTGTCATATATAGCTTTTATTATGTTGAGATATGTTCCCTCTATACCCACTTTGGTGAGAGTTTTTATCATAAATGGGTGTTGAATTTTATCAAATGCCTTTTCTGCATCAACTGAGATGATCATGTGGTTTTTGTCCTTTCTCTTGTTGATGTGATGTATTACATTGAATGATTTGCGTATGTTCAACCAGCCTTGTGTCCCTGGGATGAACCCCACTTGGTCATGATGTATAATCTTTTTTATGTGTTGTTGGATTCTATTTGCTAAAATTTTGGTGAGGATTTTGGCGTCTATGTTCATCAGTGATAATGGCCTATAATTCTCTTTTTTTGTAGTGTCTTTGCCTGGTTTTGGTATCAGGGTGATGGTGGCTTCATAGAATGAGTTTGGGAGTAGTCCCTCCTTTTCAATCGTCTGGAAGAGTTTGAGAAGGACTGGTATGAGTTCTTCTTTGTATGTTTGGTAGAAATCCCCGGTGAAGCCGTCTGGTCCTGGACTTTTATTTGTAGGGAGGTTTTTAATTGCTATTTCTATTTCCTTTCTAGTGATTGGATTGTTCAAGTGTTCAGTTTCTTCTTGATTCAGTTTTGGTGGACAGTATGTTTCCAGAAACTTGTCCATCTCCTCTAGGTTGTCCAGTTTGGTTCCATATAGTTTTTCATAATATTCTCGTATGATATTCTGTATTTCTATTTTGTTTGTTGTAATTTCTCCATTTTCCTTTCTTATTTTGCTAATTTGTGCTCTCTCTTTTTTCTTCTTTGTGAGTTTGGCCAGAGGTTTGTCGATTTGATTTACTTTTTCAAAAAACCAGCTTTTGGTTTGGTTGATTTTTTCTATGGTCTTGTTAATCTCTATTGTATTTAATTCCTCTCTGATCTTTATTATTTCCTACCTTCTGCTGCTTTTTGGGGCTTTTTGTTCTTCTTTTTCTAATTGATTCAGGTGGTGGATTAACTTGTTTATTTGAGATTGTTCTTCTTTTTTGAGGAAGGCCTGTATCACTATAAACTTCCCTCTTAGCACTGCCTTTGCTGTGTCCCATAGATTTTGAGTGGTTGTGCTTTCATTATCATTTGTCTCAAGGTATTTTTTAATTTCAGCTTTGATTTCCTCATTGATCCATTGTTTTTTCAGTAACATATTGTTTAATCTCCATGCTTTTCTTTTTTTCTCCTTTGTTTCTCTGTTGTTGATTTCCAGTTTCATGGCATTGTGGTCAGTAAAGATGCTTGAGATAATTTCTATCTTCTTAAATTTGTTGAGGTTTCTTTTGTGTCCAAGTACATGATAGATCCTGGAAAATGTTCCATGTGCACTTGAAAAGAATGTATATTCTATTTCTTAGGGGTGTAATGCTCTGAAAATATCCACCAAATCTAGTTTTTCTATTGAAGTATTTAATTTCTCTGTTGCCTTGTTTATTTTCTGTCTGGAAGATCTGTCTAGTGATGTTAATGCAGTGTTAAAACCTCCAACTATGATTGTATTCCCATCAATATCACCCTTTATCTCTGTTAGTAATTCTTGTATGTACTTAGGTGCTCCTATATTGGGTGCATATATATTAATGAGTGTAATGTCTTCATCTTGTATCACTCCTTTAATCATTATAAAATGTCCCTCTTTATCTTTCTTTGTGGCCTTTGTTTTAAAGTCTATTTTGTCTGAAATCAGTACTGCAACACCTGCTTTTTTGGCTTTTCCATTTGTATGGAATATCCTTTTCCATCCTTTCACTCTCAATCTATATGTGTCCTTCTCCCTAAAGTGGGTCTCTTGTATGCAGCATATTGAAGGTTCTTGCTTTATTATCCAGTCTGCCACTCTATGTCTTTTGACTGGAGCATTTAGTCCATTAACATTTACAGTAATTAATGATAGATGTGTGTTTATTGCCATTTTGAACTTATCTTTGCAGTTGAATTGGTATATCCTCTTTGTTCCTTTCTTCTTCCTTTTGTGGTTTGGTAATTTTCCTTTGTATTATCATGGATTTTATTTAATTTTTGTGACTCCCTTGTAAATTTTTGACTTGTGGTTACCCTTTTTTGTAAGTCTATTAACCTATACCTGTTTTTATTAAACTGATAATAACATGATCTCAAACCCATCCTACTGTTAAAAAAATTTTTAAAAAAAAGAAAAAAAATTCTATATTTCCCTGCCTCCCTCTCCCACTCTCAGTGATTTGTATGTCTTCTTTTATAATTTCGTGTTTTCTTTATTTGTAATTCATGAGTTATCACCTTTCCAGTTGTGAGTTTCTCATTTCTGTAGCATCCTGCTGCTTTTCTATTTAGAATAGCCCTTTCAATATTTCTTTTAGCATGGGTTTAGTGTTGCCAAACTCCTGCAGCTTTTTTTTTGTCTGTGAAACTCTTTATTTCTCCTTCTATCCTAAAGGATAGCCTTGCTGGATAAAGTATCCTAGGCTGCATCTTATTTTCATTCAGGGTTTTGAATATATCTTGCCACACCCTTCTGGCCTGTAGTGTTTGTGTAGAGAAATCAGCTGAGAGCCTTATGGGGGTTCCCTTGTAATTCACTCTTTGCTTTTCTCTTGCTGCCTTTAGAATCATTTCTTTATCCTTGACTCTGGCCATCTTGATTATGATATGTCTTGGTGTGGGTCTATTTGGATTCTTCCTATTTGGGACCCTCTGAGCTTCCTGTACTTGGATATCTGATTCCTTCTTTAAGTTTGGGAAGTTTTGAGTCATGATTTCTTCGAAAACCTTTTCAATCCCCTTTGATCCTTCTTCCCCTTCTGGGACCCCTATTATGCGAAGATTGGGACGCTTTATATTATCCCATAGGTCCCTTATGCTATTATCATTATTTTTTATTTGCTTATCTTGTAGTTCTTCTGAATGGGTGCTTTCTATTGCCCTGTCTTCTAGATCACTAATTTGTTCCTCTGCATTAACTAGTCGGCTTTGCACAGCTATTAGATCATTCCTCATCTCTGTCAATGAGTTTACGCATTCTGCTTGGCTCTTCTTTATAGCTTCAGTTTCATTTTTGACATATTTTATTTCTCTAAGCACTATCTCTTTTAATTCCTTCAGCAATTTGATCACTCCTTTTTTGAAATCTTGATCTAGTAGGCTATCGATGTCTATTTCATTGAGCTTTCTTTCAGGGGATTCCTCTTGTTCTTTTAATTGGGAAAGGTTTCTCTGCTTCTTCATCTTGCTCATACCTCTCTGGCACTGTGGTTTATGGAGTATCAGTTGTCTATTTTGGATCTTAAGGATTTTATCTATCTAATGCCTATTTATGAATAGAACTTAGGAAAAAAAGAAAGAAAGAAGAGAGAGAGAGAAAGATTTTTAAAAGAAGGGAGAAAGAGGGTTTGAAAACAGTGTATAATGAATAATAGAAGAGCGAGTTGAAGCAGAGTATTAATTGGGTTGAGACGTCCTTTTAAAACCTTTAAAAAAAAAAGAAAAAAAAAGGGGTGGGGAGATGAATAGATGTATTTGAAGCCTGTGTCTAATCAATAACAGGACATCAAAACCCAAGAGAAATAGAAATGAATTAAGAAGTAAAAATTAAAAGAGTAATTGAAAATAGAACAGGTAAAAACAGATTTAAGAACAAAACAAACAAACAAACAAAAAAACAAAAAACAACAACAAAAAAAGGGGTTGTCGGTGTTCTCCTGGAGTCTGTGTGCTTTTAATGTGAAGTCCTTCTGTCTTCGTCCTGTTTTGGAAGCTCAGCTTGTTTTCATAGGCCCTCCGTTGGCGCCCTCTTCTGTGCTGCTCCCAGCACCTGTCGGCAAGCAGATCGCGCCTCCTCCTAACACGGGGTCAGATGCAGCTCTCCTCTGCTGCGGGCGGGCGGGTCACTGCCCCTCCAGATGCCGCAGTCAGATGTTGCAGACTGGCCAGGCAGGAGGGCGGGTCGTGCCCCCTCCCAGCACCTCGGTCAGGGGTTGTGTTCCTGCCCCACAGGCGGGGGGCCGCTCTCCCCCTGCCTGCACCGCCGGTAGCTCCGCTGCTCTGTGCGGCTGCGCGCTCCGCCCTGGTCGCTCTCCGCCCTGGCCGCGCTCCACGAGTGGGCTCGGAGAAGACTGAGGGGCAGCCTCGTCCCTGCTCCGAGCCAAGACCCAGCTCCTTGTTTGTCTTTGTGGAGCAAGTTCTCTGAGGGACCAGGATGGAAGGTTCCCACCTGCCCCGGGCTGTAGGCCCGTCTCAGTCTGGCCCTTGAGGCTGCTGAGCCCTTCGGTGCGGACGCAGGTTTCGCCTCTGCCCCCGCCTGGGTGCTCAGCGCCGGAGAATATGGCGGCTCTGCCTGGGCCCCGCCCCTCTTCCCCTGAAAAGTTTCCGCAGGTTTTCAGAGATGGGGGTATGCACCCTTCCCCCGAGAGCACATCAACCTTGCTGTTTTATGGAGGGCCCAGGTTGTTCTGTCCTGTACACCCACAGCCCCGGCGCCCAGCCCCTTGCAGTCCCCCGGAGCTGCCTCCGTGCAGCCGCCCCCGTCCTCCGCCCGGCTTGTGCAGCCTGGGCCTGCCCGCCGCTGCCAGCGTCTCAGGCTGGGTGTCGGGGGGACGCTCTGTGCCCGTTTAACTTAGTTCTGTCAGACAAGGGCTGCTCTGTACAGATCCGAGCCTCGGAGGCCACCCCCCCCCCCCGTCCCGCTGGCCTCTCAGTTGGAGAGGGGAGACCCAGCGATCGAGCGCCAGTCCTCCTTTGCCGCTCCCACCCCGCGGGACCCGTCCCGCGCTGCTTTGCCTTTTGTTCTTTCTTTTTTCCTTTTCTCCTACCAGATTTTTGGCGTCTTTATCTTTTGAAGAGGGCGGTGTTCTGTCGGAGTTCCGTAGGTGCTCTGGTTGGCTGAGTGAGTCTGTAGATGTGGATCTTGGTGTATTTGTGGGAGAGGGTGACTTACAAGCGTCGTTCTACTCCGCCATCTTGCCTCTTCCCCCACTCTGTGTCTTTTGATTGGAGCATTTGGCCCATTGACGCTTATAGTAATTATTGATAGATCTGTCTTTATTGCCATTTTGAACTTTGTTTTTCTAGTTGATTTGGTATTTCTTCTTTGTTCCTTTCTTTTCCTTTTTGTTTTTCTTTTTGTGGTTTGATAATTTTCTTTTGTATTATCTTGGTTTCTTTTTGGTTTTTGTGACTCTATTGTATGTTTTTGATTTGTGGTTACCCTGTTTTTCAAGCATGTTAACTCCTTATTATATCTGTTTGCTTTAAACCAGTAGTCATGTTGGCTCAAACACATCCTGTGAAGAATGAAGGGGGAAAAAAGAAAGAAGAAAAAAGAGAGAGAGAGAAATCTCTATTTTCTTGTTCCCCCTTCCACATTTTATGATTCTGATGCCCTTTTCCTTTTTTTTTTTTTTAACAACTTCATGTTTATTCTCTTGCAACTCATTGTAGTTACCACATTTCCAATTATGGTTTTCTTATTTCTATAGCTTTCTGCTTCTTTTCTATTTAGAGTAGGGTTTTCAATATTTCTTTTAGGATAGGTTTAGTATTGCTGAATTCTTTTAGTTTTTGCTTGTCTGTGAAATTCTTTATCTCTTCTTCTGCTCTAAAGGATAGTCTTGCTGGATAGAGTATCCTAGGTTGCACCTTTTTCTTTCAGGACTTCAAATGTATTTTGCCACTGCCTTCTGGCCAGCAGTGTCTGTGTAGAGAAATCAGCTAAAAGCCTTATGGGGATTCCCTTGTAACTAACTCTTTGTTTTTCTCTTGCTACCTTTAAAACCATTTCTTTAACTTTGGCCAACTTAATTGTAATATGTCTTAGTGCAGGTCTGTTTGGGTTCTTGTTTGGGACACTCTGTGCTTCCTGTACTTGGATATCTGTTTTGTTCTTTAGGTTTGGAAAGTTTTCAGTTATGATTTCTTCAAATACCTTTTCAATCCCCTTTGCTCTTTCTTCTCCTTCTGGGACCCCTATTATGTGTAGGTTGGCATACTTTATATTATCCCATAGGTCCTTTATGTTGCTTTCATTGGTTTTTACTTGCTCTTCTGTCTGCTGTTCTGATTGGGCGTCTTCTAAATCACTTATTCATTCCTCTGCATTATCTAGTCTGCTTTTGACTGCCTTTAGCTTGGCTCTTATCTGAGCCACTAAGTTTTGTTTTTAATTGGCTCCTCTTTATAGTTTCAGTTTCTTTTTCAAAGTATTCTCTGTCTCTATTCATAGTCTCTTTTATTTCCTTCAGTGCTTTTATCACTAGTTATGATCTAGTAGACTGTCGGGATCTATCTCATTGTTCATTCTTTCAGGGGACTTCTCTTGTTCTTTTAATTGGGAGTGATTCCTCTGATTCTTCATTTTGCTTTTATTTTTTTGGCTCTGTGGATTTAGGAGTATCAGTTATCTACTGTGGTCTTGAAGGGCTGTTTTATTTTCTTTTTGTTTAAAGTGGGAGCATTCCCGTGTAGACTGTGTGTGTCTGTTTTGTTGCAAGGGTTATTTTTAGTATGGATGGTTGCCACATCTTTCTTCCGTGTGTTGGCTGTTATCCCTTTGGGGATGTGGTTGGAGTTGTGGTGATCAGAGCCTGCCCTGATTGTTCTTGTTGAGCAGGGCCTCCTTTTTTGTTTTGTGGTTGTTACAGCTTGACAGGGGTCAGGTCTGCTCCTCTGTTGCTGGAGTAGAGGCTTCTAGATCACTATCTGAGCTGTGTGTGGTCAACAGGGTTGGAGCACTTCAGCTGGGAAGACGAGTCGCTGAGTGTCCCTCCACAGATGTCCGAGAGGAAGTGCCCTCTGTGGTGTTGTCTGTAACTTGTGCGAACTTACAAGGTACTGTTTGTTGATGTTGCCTATGTCCCTGCCTTAGCCGCAGGGATGTTGGCCACCTGCCCTGGTGTCCTCCAGGTTCTGAGCCCCAGGAATCACCAATGCAGACCTACCAGTGTAGGCCCTAGGACCTGCCGGAGTGAGCATGCCGTTACATGCCTGAATCTGTGGTGCACCTCAGGGGCAGGGCAGACCCCAGCCCCACCTCCACGTATATAGTCTAGTACACAGGCCTGTTGTAAATACCTGTGCTGGCCCCCGCCTTGCACCAGAACTCTGCTCACTGCGTGCTCATCCCAGAGATAAGGGTCCACAAATGGTCCAGAGAGCCACCCTCTCTGCCTGGGGCTGTAAATAAATCAGTCCTGCCTGTGAAGTTGCAGGACTGCTGGGTGTGGATTCAGCTTTCAGCCCCACTCCAAACTGCAGTGATGGCTAAGACCAAGCCCCACATCCCTTCTCTTGAGAACACAACAATAGAGCCAAGTGGGCAAAGTGGCTATGGTGCTGCTGTGTTGTGCACCCCCTCCCCACACCAGCAGTGATGCTTTTTTATGGGGGTCCCAGGCTGCTCTGTTCCACACACACCCCCAGCCAGATCTCACACCACCCTCCAGTCCTGAGGCTGCCTCTGTGCAGTGGGTCCCAGCCCTGTCCCCAGGCTTGTCCCTGATCTCCAGCAGCCAGTCTCGGCTTTTCCCTGAGGGCTCGTGTCTAGGGCTGGGGATCACAGGGATCCTCTGTGCCAGTTTCTGTTCATTCTGTCTGCCAAGTGGCTACAGTTTCTCCTCGGACCCTTGGAAGCTCCACTTCCATCCCCGCTGACCTCGCAGCTGGAGAGGGGGCATCCCAGCGTGAGGGTGCCTTTCTTGTGCCACTCCTTCCCTGAAGGACCAGTCCTGCACTGATTTTTTCCTTTTTCTCTTACTGGATTTTGGGAGAATCCTCTTGTATTTCAAAGAGAGAGACACTGGCAGGGTTTTTTAGTCTGACACTACTGGAAAGTCTTATTTGCATCATTCAGTAGGTGTTCTGTGTGATTCAGTGGGTCTGTACATGTAATTCTTGGTGTATTTGTGGGAGAGGGCGAGCTGTGAGTCTCCCTACTCCCATCTTGGCACCTCCCTTGGAATTTTTTATTAAATAAGAAAGCTGGTAATAGAAATTGTTAGGAAGCTCCCAGTGAATTTACCAATAGAAGTGTTTGTGTGGGATAATTAAGAATATTCATATAGCTGCCTTTAAACTGTGTGATGTGAGAATGATCAAGATAAAACAGAAGCTCACGATTACAGATGACTTCTATCCCAGGTTTTGTTCCAAGCACTTTACATGGATCAGTTCTTTCATTTCATACCCACAACAATCCTAAGAGGTAAGCACTTTTACCATCTCCATGTTTCTGATGAGAAAGTCAGTGACCAGAGAGATTACTGATTTTCTCAAGGTTGTAAAGCTAGTCATGGGCAAAGCCAGAATCTGAACTTGCGAATTCAGGCTCCAGCTCTCATGCTCCCAACTGCTACATCCTAGTCTCTTGGTGGAAGCAAAGGTGGGGCTAGTAAGCTCAACCACTGAAGCAAGGCCAATGCTCATTATCTCGTCTGAATCAGCAGCTGGTGGTGTGTCCTCACGTGTACAAATGAAAAAATAAAGCCTTGCCTAACTAGAGTGGGGGAGGAGCGTTCCCATCGTGGACGGGCTGGATCAACCCTCCCACTCTTCTCCAGAATTGTGAAATGGCTGTCCTATGTGAGAAGGAGCAAGGCTAGTGAGCTCCATCTCTCCAACAACCTTGAGGAAACCAGTGAATGTCTGAAAAAGATATGAAATTTTAATTTTAGATATGGCGAGTTCAAATAAGTCATTGGAAGAAAAAAATCACTCAATATCAGTAAAAAACAGAATTTGCTCTCCCATGGGAAACAGTGTAGTTGATACCAAACATACGTACATAATTTGAAGATAGTTTATTTATTAAGATCAAGGGTTTTCCATTACATTTATTTATAAACTCTTACTAGTCAGAAAGAAAATAAATAATAAAAATCTGTATCATCAGGAAACTTAACAACATAGCTTTGTTTTACATATTTGTCAATTTTAAATTATTACAATTTAGATACATTCAATCGTAACATAACACCAGAACATCAGCCTTAAAGGTATCAGTGATATCTATACTGGTAAGTGAAACAATGGTAAAAAATTATATTTCAATTCACTCTTCTTTAAAAAAACAGCTTCTGATTTGTTAACAATGGGAATATAGAATTATTTTCTTGATCTTAGATTTTAAATATATGGACTTAAAAAAATAAATGTTACTATTCTCTCAAATAGTGGCTGACATTGTCTCGGGAGCAGGCTGCCTGCAGAACTAGTCCCTCCTTGCTAGAGAGGGGGCGGGGGGCTGCAGGTGCAGAGTCAAGGGCCCTTTGCTACATTTACTAACGAGCCCTTGGAGTTGGCCCTGCGTTAGTCAATTTTAACTGAATCTCTTTCTAAGAATGAAGGTGGCCATGTAAATGTCACTTGCAAGACCATGTATGTTTATTACCTGATAAAAGATTTCTCAGCTTGCTGAAGTGCCACTTTTCTTTTCATTATTTTAAAAAATACTGTTCAGCTCTAGTGTAAAAAGGGAGAAAGGTTGGACAATTATATTTTTATTAACACCTCCATCACCACCACCAAAAAGGACTCTGTTTCCACCACTTTACAGTATCTCTAACCTCCACAGTAAAGAATTGAGGTAATTATCTGCAAATGAAAAAGACGAAGAACCAACCAAAAAAAATCCACCATGTATTAGTTCAGAACAAAAAATTTGGACTGCCTAAATCCTAATTCATTTCCTATGACTCTTTATAGGAAGCCTTGATTGATCCGAAATCAGTGTTCAAAGAGAATATTCTAATCAAACCATCTCAGTAAGAGAGACTTGTATTTTCTTAGACCAGCCACACAACTTTAAAGTCTGGCATCAGTTTCAGATTTGGCAACCCCTCCAACCCCTTTTTAAACTAAACTGCTTGCTATTTAAGAACATAGTCCAAATAGCAAGTTCTAAGTTAAGTAACATTGTCAGGTTATCTGTTTTGCTCTGTGTACCAAGGCCACTGCAGTAACTTCTGTCTGTTTCTGAGGTGAAATCTGATGTGCCTGAAGGAAACCCACTGAATCATGCTACCCAGTGTGCAGGGCACAGATAACACATTTGTGACTCCATGTACGAATAAAGGTCAAGTATTTACATGGAATGTTGACCATGACTTATAAAACTACTATTTTAAATTATGACATCTTTACATACAATTTACTTTATGAATAGCTCCATTTGGGAATTAAAAAAATATGCCTTTCAAATGTTTCATAAATATATAAAATTTCACTACATACTATTTTTCTTTAAACATGATATCTAAACTCTCTTTACAATCAACAAAAAATAATTTCTTTTCTGTTTGAAAGTCATACACGCGATGACTTTTGACTGGCAGGGTCTTACTGCATACAAGAGTGGGAGGACATGTTCTCTGATACAACTATAGAAAGTTCTCATATTTTGAGCCATATAATTCACCTGCTGAAGATCACTAGTATCAAAAATGAGATCCCATCTAAAGATCACAGTCTTAAACTTATTTGAAAATGGCAAGATTAGTATGGTATCAAGCCCATGAAATAGTTTAATGACAAATAAGTTACCAGTACATGAAAAGTTTCCTGAAACACATCATGTAATGCAATTTAAATATATGGTGGTCAGTTGCACATACTTGAAAAATGAGCACATTTCCTTTAACTGTATCAGTAGCATGAAAAACCTACTTTTAGACTAGGTATGGGGAAAATCCAAAGCCAGATGCCTGGCTCCAGAATTTCTGGTGACTCCAGAATTGTCTGAGGACTTACAAATAAAATTGTCCTTTATAATCATGACTTGCTCCAACATATTACTAAGATTAAAGCCATAAGGAAAGGTTTTTAGTTACATATGTAGTAATTCTTGAGGTTTTTAGTTATATATGTAGTAATTTTTAAAAGTCTATCTTCCCTTATAAAATATCTGTTGAGTTACTGATATGCACTCAAAAGATCTTCTTAAATTGTGACACAAAGACCATTCACTAAGGCAAATTCTCAGTATAAAGATTCTTAAATGCACACACTGTGAATATACTGTATCTATGTAAGAAAAAGGTTGTCCTTTTAGAATAGTTAAGAGGACTGCACGTTGCTGCCAGCCCAGATGAATCTATGGTGAGCCACCCAAAGACAACAAAGCTGTCTTGTCTGGAGCTGGTCAAGGCTGCTAAGTTAATACCTTCAACAGCTAACATGCAATCTCAATGGCAGGGGACCACGTCTGAGACCAACCGAAACACTGAACACCCACCTGTCTCTCTAAAAAGTTCAACCTCATCTTGGAGATATATGTTAAAGACATCCAGAGAGTTCAAAGTTTTGCTCAGAATACAGTACTGTGCCAATTTTGATTTTGGATCTTATACTCAAACACTGTGTTTGAAATAAGATTGTAAAAAGACACAAATAAAACCAACATTCAATTTTAACGAAGATTGCACATCTATAACAGTGATACAGTTTTTAAAAAACCCCAACACCAAAATGGTAACTGAGTTAATCATGCACTCTACAAAAAAGACAATGGAAATCTCCCTTAGTTATGAATGTAACCAGCTCACTGGGACCCAATGGGTGTCTGTCTCTAATTTGTCAAAAGTTGTTTTTAGCTCATTGAATGCCACAGTGAGATCATCATTTACTATAATTTTGTCAAAAAGATGACCATATTGACTTTCCATTATCTGTGCAGATTTAATCATTTCTTGGAAGTCTTCTTCCTACAAAAGAAGTTTTTAAAAAAACTGGTTAACCAGGCAGTTTCATCACTTCACATCAGTGCAAACACTGCACAACTGCTTTACCTAAGGCTGTCCTGTGTTCACTATTTCACCTCAGCCATGAAAGAAAATTATCCCCTTAAAGTGTAAGTTCTTCAGAAGCCACAATGTCTAACACTGTCTCTCTGATTTGCTTGTAACCAAACTGCTCTGACCAGAGTCAAAACTCCCGCCTCCACCTGAATGTCAGGATAATTAGTCACCACGTTATCATTGTAGGGATACTGCAGTATTAAAGCAGCTGTGGGAGGCAGCTGTTTACCCTGATGCTCTTGACTGTGCTGTCCATGCGAGGAACGTGTAACATGAACTACTGTTCCAGACACGTTTATAAAAGGACACTCATACCGTGTCCTTCTGTGTCTCAGTAGAAGTGGGTCAGGGACCTGTCATACTCACATTTTGAAACCAGAAAGAATTTCAGTTGATTATAATAACAAGACTATGCCAACTGTATCCATAAATATAAATGAGCTAAATCTTACGGCTATGCTATCTTGTATCATCTTCGCTGATAAGCCTTTAAATGGTATACTGCTACAATAACTAGCACAGTAACTGCAACAACCTGGAGTCATTTCAGAGTCCACATTTCAATGTCACAGATTTTCACAACAGAAATTTTCATTTTAGTGTTAATCAAGGGCCCTGAGTAATTAACATCATATAATGGTACCCACTCAGATTGGTTGTATAGTGTCACTACTTTAGAAAAAAGATACTAATGAAACACTGGGAGTCAAAAACATAATCTGTACTTGGTAACCACAATTAATAGTTGACAAATTAATACAGCTAATGTTAAAGATGAGTTAACTAAGATAGAGTGGGAAGAAAAAACTCGACATTAAATATTTTTGCTTTTTATTTTTGATCCTAAAGTAGAATACATTATTTTAAGGTTCAAAACAAAGCAAAACAAAAAATGAAAGGCCTTGCCAGAAATCATTTTAGTCTAACACATCACAGTTTTACACTATTAACACACACCATTACCACACCATGGTGGCCATTTCTAATAACACTCAAAGGAAGTGCAATATTATTATTGAATAATATGGGTCTACTTGTGCTATACCCAAAATGAGGCTCTTTCTTTTCCTATGCTAAATATGTCGATACAAAGATACAAAAAGGCAAATTATTAAAATTTTCATCTAGGCTATTAAAGAGTAATAGTAACTGATTTTGGTATTTTTTCTTTTAAAAATAAGGCTAGTTAAAAACTAAGCAGTCTAACTTTCTGTATGTGCCTATAAAAATTTCCTAAGTATGCATGATAGCATACAAAATAGTTTTGGGTCAACATAATATGAGGGTCCATTCCCAGAAGCACAAAAAGCAGTCACTCAAAATATATGTACCTAAATACCACGCTGCCTTGCATGGGTGTTTGGATCACAGCCTCCTCTATAAGAGACTGTATTTATTATAGCCTCCCACAATGCATCATCTAGTAGACCCTAACAGTCTTCCCGAGGTCGTCACTACTGCATGCAGGATTTCAAGTTCTGCTGATGTATCTTCAGTAAAGCATCGTCATACTTACTGTAAAGGGCTTTGCAGCACCTTGGTCATCTCTGCTTGAAATAATCTTTGCGTTTTTTCTCGTCTCCCTCAAACGCTCTATTGATGGAGGCTTTATAAATATCACATAGGGCTTAAATTCTAGTGTCCTTAAATGCTTCACTGTCTGCAAGGAAGAAAACAAGTTTTCTTATATTTTTTCATAACATCAGCAGTGAGTTTAACAGTGAAATTGAAGTTTCTTTCTAAGGAGAAAATTCCTTAAAATTATTTTCTACTGAAGGTCAGTATGCCTTTCAGTATACTGCTACTCAGTCAGTTGTTGACAGTTAACACACTGATCGCCACATCACCTAAACCTAGGTGACAGTGGTGTTTCCTCGGGGGCACCCGATCCACGGCAGGTGATCAACATGTGAAATGAAATAAGCCTCTGAAAAGATGGAGACTATAACCTGTCTTTAAAAATGCTTTGAAATATGTCCTAATTAGTACTGAACAGAAACATTTAAAAATGCCAAGAACCTGGTTTCTAGATCTAATACCCAAAAAGATGCTATGAGTTAACTATCTTTACATGAAAGTCTTCCAACCATTCCATTTAAGCCTCTTCCTGATCTCAGGCTGAGCTCTCCCTTCCCTTTCATTCTGCCCTTCAGAGGCCTTTTCAGGAAGCTGGTCAATATTCCCCCCTGGGTAACGAGGAAAATGCTGTGGGTTGGATTTCTGCTGGAGGGTATGCAGTGAGACAGGGAACTGAATGGCTTCATCCCCTGGCACTCGGTCCACAGTGTTCATGAGTTCCCAGGGTGCCAGGCAAGCTCTACCTGACAGCCGCTATAATGGTCACACGCAGACAATTCCTGAGAGATGCCTGTGGCTCTTCGTGATGGGGAAGTTACACTTCTAGGGTACTTAGAGAACCAAAATCAATGAAAGCTGGCTGAGAACCAAAATCTCCATGGTCAAAAACTATAAACACTTATAATAATGTGTAAGAATACATTATATACAAAATGGAAGAAATATCTAAGAGCCATTATACTTGGCAAACACTAAGTATAAACGTGAGTTACAAACACAGATCTGGAGGCTTCCCCAACTCCTTGTTTCTAATAATAACGTGGGCTTCCCCCTCTCCCGACCCAGCAGACTCCTCGAATTATATTTAAATGCTTTGTCACCTTAGGAAAGCTACCTCTATGCCAAAGTGAGTAGATTTCAGATTTACCCCATATTGAAATGCTCAAACGTGGTAGATTACACGGGCGGGAAGGGTGTTGAATGGTTCACTGTTCACTTACATGAGGCTGAACGTCCAACAAACAAACTTTGTTCTTAGCTAGGACCGACCGAACGGAGTCTATACTCGTACCGTAGTAGTTGTTTTTATATTCACCGTATTCAATAAACCTGCAGAAAATTAGAATCATTCATGAATTTTATGCATATATGGCAAGACATAATTCATATACATATAAAAGATGTTTTTCTGAACATGTAATTTTTAAACTGTTTTCAATAAAATAAATAGGTCCAAGTACTCCAGAATGTCAATTTCTGAAAAAAATTTAGTATTTTACATTTTCAAATCAGTGACACTGGCTTGTATTACACTTAAGCAGAAAAAAGCACTTTAGCCCAGCAGTGCTCTAATGTTTTCCATCACCTCTTTTTCAGAACTAATGCAGTGCAATAAAACAGTGAATAAGCCAAACAATAGAAACTACTGAAATTTCACTGCACACAAAAAAATAACCGAGCTCAGCCTCAGAACTAGAGGAGGAACTGGTTGGTGGCTAATGGAACCAGGGCAGCCAATTACATGCTATAAAAATACAACCACTGTGCCAAATGCAAAAAAAAAAAAAAAAAGGATTTTGATGTTTCAATAAAATCCCACAATCCTGCATTAAAACACCCATTGCTCCCTGATACCATAAAATATTCATCCTTAAGCAAATGGAAAAACCTGGAGGTAGGAGCCTTAGAGTTAGCTGGAGGATATGGTACAAACAAGATGACTAACATTACTTCAGTTTTTTTTGAAGAGCCAATGAGAGAGAAAGAGGTGTATAGAAAAGACTGGAATGAGGGACCTATTACACAGTTGTTAGTTTTTAAAATGAAGTTCTATCCAAGTTGTATGTTAAGATTGAACTAGTGGGGTGGAAAGGGGTCACAGTAATATGCAACCTTCCCTCATTCTTCAAAATAATTGCTCCACATTTAACAGAAACACAACAACTCTAGGTGATTAAAAAATTACAGGCAAAGACTGGTAATAACCACCAACTGAATTCTCTATCAGTTTCAAATATTCTCATAAAAATGAAAATATATTTCAAATGGAAGGGGACCCTCAGTTGTCTATAAATGGATATACTGGCACATGCTTAAACAGTCCCACAAAAATTCTAAAAAAAAACCCCCCAAAACCCCACGTACTTGTTATTTTGTACATCGGTCTCAAACAGATGCTTGGAAATGAAAATATATTCAACACCATCACTCTCCTGGCTTCTTCTTGGTCTGGTGGTATCTGTGATTTAATTATAAAGAGTTCAGAAAAGTCTGCATTTTAATGAAAATACTAAAAAGGAATTATCATGTGTTTGATGAAAGGACTTTTCTTAAACAGGACTTTAAAACTTATAAAAAAGCAAATTAGCTAATAAAATATAGGAATGTCATTAATTCAGCTTTTCCACTGATATTAAAGTTATACTGATTGAAGACGGATTCAAAATTAATTGCCTTACGTCTGTGTTCTTAATTACTTTGAAGGGGCTTTAATGTGTTAATTAAATAAAAAGGGCATTTCGACCCTTAAGGAAAAACTCTTTTCTTTTGCAAATAATATTCTGATTATCATTATTTATTCTTTATTCATTGAAACAAGTCTACTGCTCACTAGGTTGCAAGGTAAACTCAAATTATTTTACTATATTCCACACACAGCACATAGTGTGAGCCATCAATGTCTTGTTTTACTAACCGAAAGCAAAGTTATGTGCTATTATAAACATCTTCTTGAAGTACAAGAGAACTTCTAAACTCTCAGTAAGTTTGCCTAATTATTTGCTACTGAATTATAAAGGAGCAGAAAATACAGGATTAACTTTAAAAACAGAAACAACTCCCCCAAGGAACTGCAGTGCTGACACTGCAAGTGTCAGTGAAAACTGCAAGTGAAGACCTGACTGCATGTCTGTCTCTCCTGCTGGTTACAACTAAAATGAGACTTGCAAGCCACTGTTATAACTGCGCCTCGTAAGGTAAAGGAAAACACATCTGAAAAAAATGAAAATATGAATTCTTAGCAGAGAAACAGCAACTATAAAGAACAAAATGGCAATGTTAGAACTGAAATACACAATGTTTAATAAAAACAAACCACTGAATGAGCCCAGCAGCAGAATGGAAATGACAGGGAAAAGTGCCAGTGAACTTGAAGATGGTCAGTAGGAATCATAAAATCTGGGCAACAAAGACAAAAAAGATTGAAAACATATAAATGGAGCCCTAGGGACCTGTATAAAAATAGTGAAACATCTAACAGATGTGTAATGGGGATGCAAGAGGGACTGAAAAAGACTGAAGCTGAAAACATGTATTTTTATGTATTTAATGCTAAAAAGACATACATTGTACAAATTTCAGAAGCTCAATACATCCCAAATAGGAAAAATTCAAAGAAAATAATGCCTGGGCACATCATAACCAAACAACTAAAACCCAAAGATAAATAAAAACTCCTGACAGCATCTAGGAAGAAAACCCCAAACAATATAGACAAGGGAATAATGACCAGTAACTACCAACTTTTTACCAAATACCATCCAAACAAGAAATCAAAGAAATAATATCTTTAGAGTACTTAAAAGAAAAGTGCTTCAGTCAAAATATCCTTCAGGAATAAAAGAAAAATAAAGACTTCCTCAGATGAAGAGAAACTAACAGAATTCACCAGCGTATCTGTTTGAAAAGAAATATTCAAGGAAGTTTTTCAGGCTCAAAGGAAATGTTAGGAAGGCAAGAACAACAGAATAAATAGTTGAGTAAGTATAGAGATCTAGTTTTTTCTTCTTAAGTTCCTTAGAATATCTAAGATTGATTTAAGGTTAATGTTGTAATATTATCTGGTAGAGTTTTCAATGTATGCAGATATAATACATTTGACAAATACACAAAGAGAAGTGGAGGTGAAGGGACTTACATGATTGCAAGATTTCTGTATTTTATGGGAAATAGCACACAGTTAACTCCAAGCAGACTGTGAATAGTCAGATATATGCATACTGTAACCCCTAGAGCACTCAGGAAAAAATGAAGAGAGATATAAGCAGAGAACCAATAGGTAAATTAAAATGGAACCCTAAAGAACATTCAAATAATACTCCCTCCCCCAAAAAAGTAGACAAGGAAGGAAAAGAAAACAGAGGGATAAACAGAAAACAAATAATAAAATTGTAGCTTAAATTCAGTCATTTCATTAACTCAATAAACGTTAATGGTTTATATATTCCAATTAAAAGGCAGAGATCAACAGAATGGGTAAAAAAGCAAGATCCTAGAACATACTGTCTACAAGACACAGATAAGTTGAAAGTAAATAAAGATGATATCTCATATAAACAGTACGCATGAGAAGGCTGAAGTGGTTACTTTAATACCAGATAAAAAAGACCCCAAGAAAAAGTGTAAAAGATAAAGAGGAAAATTTAATAATGATAAAAGGGAAATGTTTAACAATTATAAGTTTGTCCATACATAATAACAAAGCTTCAAAATACATAAAGCAAAATTTATCTGAGGTAAATGGAGAAATGGACAATTATAAGAACCCAAATCATGAAGAGTATACTCCTTAAGCACAAAATAATTAAAACTAGTAATAGTAAGATATCCAGGAAAAGCCTCAAATGCCTGGAAGTTAGATAACACACTTCTGGATAATTGATGGTTCAAAGATGAAATAACAAAGGAAGTGAGAAAGTCCTGTGAAGTTAATGACAATGCAACCTCAAACCTATAGGATAATACAGTGCTCACTGGGAAATTTATAGCCATAAATCTTTATATTAAAAAAGAAGATTTAAAATCAATGACTGAAGCTTCATCTTAAAAATTGCTAGAAAGAGAAGACCAAAATAAAACCAGAGAAGCAGGAGAAAATAGTAAAGAATAGAAGTTAACAAAATTGAAAAAAAAAAAGAAGATAGGCAATAAAGAAAACAATATTTATAAATCTAGTTACAGTGATCAATGAAAAAAGAAAATCACCAATATAAAGAATGAAAAAGGAGTTACTAGTACAGATCCTATGGATAAAAAAGGAGAATATTATGCACTATCTAATGCCAACATATTTGACAATTTAGACAAATGGACAGAGTTCTTGAAAAACAGAATGAATCAAAATGGAAACAAGAGGAGACAGAAAAATCTGAATAGCCCTGCATCTATTAAATAAGTCAAACTTAGTTTTTAAAACCTTCCCCAAAAGAAAACTCCAGGCCCAGATGGCTGGTGAAGTCTATCAACCATTCAAGGATGAAATAACACTAATCTTACATAAACATTTTCTGCAACTAGGAGGAGGGATCATGGTTTAATTAATTTTATGATATTAGTACAATTTTAATAGCAAAATGTAACACATCAGGAAAGAAGAAGATTACAGACAAATATCCATCATAAATTTAGGTGCAAAGTCCTTAACAATAATACCAGCAAGTCAAGTTCACCAACACATATATATTTTTTAAAGATACCAGATCATAAGAAAGATTGGCTTAACATCTGAAAATCAGTGGACTTCACTGTATTAACAGAATGTAGACTAACACATGGTCATTTCAATATACGTGGAGAAAGCATTAGAAAAAAATTCAACACCCATTCACAATAAAGTCTCAGCAAACCAGGAATCACAGGGAATGCCCTCAAACAAATAAAGGGTATCAATGCATCAGCATCGTACATAATGGTAAAAGACTGAACAGTTTCCTCCTGAGGTCACCAGCATGGAAAGTCTGCTAAATAGTAACACAACAAATTAACTTGAAATGGATCAAGACCCAAACATAAAACCCCAAACTATAAAACTTCTAGGAAAAAACAGGAGGATGTCTTTGTGACCTTGAGATAGCAAAGAATTTTTAGACAGAACACAAACAGCATAAAACATAAAAGAAAAAAATTGATAAAATTAGACTTTGTCAAAATTTAAAACTTTTGCTTTTTCAATGACACCATTAAGAACTGAAAAGGTAAGCCATACAGACTGGAAGAAAATATTTGTAACACATTTATCCAGTAAAGGACACATAGCCAGAATATATAAAGAACTCTCAAAACTCAGTAACAATGTATTTTTTTTTAATGGGCAAAAGATCTCAACAGATGCTTCACCAAAGAAGATATGTAAGTGTCCAAGTCCATGAAATTATGCTCAACATCATTAGTCATGAGTTAAATGCAAATCAAAGTACAATGAGATACTACTACACACGTTACACTGATAAAAAATTTAAAAGACTGACTATACCAAGTGTTCGCAAGGATGTGGAGCGGCTGGATCTTATATACACTGTTAGTTGGTAGTAAAAGGGTTTAACCACTTTGGAAAACAGTGGCAGTTTCTTTAAAAATTAAACATACACTTAACCATATGACCTAGCCACTCTACTTCTACTTATTTCCCCAAGAGAAGGAAAAAAAAAAGTCCATTAAAAGACTTGAATACAATCCTCATAGTAGGTTTATTTGTAATAGCCAAAAATGGGGGAAACCCCCAAGTATCCATCAGCGGGTAATTGGATAAACAAACTGTGGCATTTCTATACAATGCACTACTTGGCAATTAAAAGGGATGAATTACTGATCTCTGAAACAACATAAATGAATCCCAAACTCACCATGGTGAATGAAATGAGCCAGGCAAAAAAGAAAAAAAAAAAAGGGGGAAACACACTGTATAATTCTACTCATATAAAATGCTAGATGCTTCAAACTGATCTTACAGTGACAGAATGCAATGTAGATCAGTGGTGGCCCGGGCACAGGGATGGAGGATGGATTAGAAAGCGCACAGGAAAATTTTCTGAGGAGATGAAAATGTTCACTATGTTAACTCTGGTGATGATTTTACGTGTGTGTATATAGGTGATCTAAGTGTACATTTAAAATATGTGCAGTGTATTAATTTAAATTATATGTCAATGTTATAAAAGGAAAAATGTGGGAAAAAAGTAACTGAATACAAAAAATAATAGGTTTATAAAACCCAATTATTTTAAATTACATTCAAAATTTAAATTCCCATCTATTTAGTTAGCAAGCATATTTTACTATAACACTCAGATCTCCTGAAACAGTTTTTCATGCTTCTGCTGGTATCAAGAGGTGGTGCCACTCTTTCTGGAACGCCACTGCTTTGCATATAAACAGCATGAAAAACTGATACATTTGATTCTATCATGAAAGCTAAGTATGACTTCCACAGCAGCAAAACAGACTTTATTAAGTGCATGTAACATAATATGTATCCAAGAATTTGAAAGATAATAAAACTAGTGTGATGCCTGGCTTTGGAGTTTAGGGTTCATGTTCATTTATTACTTAATTCTATTATTGTGGTTTGCTGGTATTCCTTTAGCAAATAGTAGGCTTAATTAAAATGTGTTATTGAAAATCAAAACTGAGAATTGTATATGCATTAATTTGTTGCTCATGAACTGAGAAAAGGCTGAATAAGGTTATCCAATTTTAATGGCAGAACACTGAAAACCTAGAGCACACACACAATTTAAGGATTACTGTGCAATTTTAAGGAGTGCCCTTGGGAGGGTTAAAAATATTATTAGAAGCACATCAAGTGAACAAGACGTTTATGACACTGCTAACCACATTTAGAAAGTGACAGGTCTACGGGCAAATCACTTATCATTATCAACCCGAACTATCCAGGTCTGATGTAATTTTATTCATGAAGAATTTTACTGTCTCACTGTAATGAGACAGTGTAAGAAATCTCATAAACTCATTAACAGGAAGCCAGATAAGCGATCAGAAAACTCTGATGAGAAGGAATTAGAAGGGAAGATGAACATACGAACCACGACGCAGGCCACTCCCCTGCCACACGTCACTGTTTAAGTGCCCTATTTATCATTTAAGACAAACATCCAACAGGTGTTAAGATGAACTCCGCCGTCTTCCCGTGCTCCAGCCAACATCCCAGAGTAACCATCACGCTGAGATAAGGAAAAAAAAATGTTAACTGGTCCCCTAGTTTGCTAGATATATATTTAGAAATCTCAACAGAGATAGCCTGTCTACAAAGGAGTGTTCCAGCGTGAGTACTTTGAAACCTATGAAAACACAGAACTGTAATGTATGCCTGCGTGAGAAACCACAGAAAGTGACTGACAGGTGTGCCTGGCTGAGCGCACGCCCAGATTCCAAACTAGAAAGACCGTGGAATCCATTAAGGATTTGATATTTACTGTAATACACTTTGTTAACTACTTTATTTTAACTTACTGAAAGAGCCTTTTGAAAGACTCATATTAACAGTCATACAGATTTGCTGACGATGAAGTATGCATTAAAACAACACTGACACTGCCCACCAGGGATGAAATTTCCCAGAGAAGCATTTTTAGGCAGAAAACAGGGGCTTTGGCCACTTTCTTTAAAAGCAAAAGCAACGTGGAATGTTTAATATAGCCACATGGATCATTTTAAAAGATCAGGTCGTTTGTTCATCCATTTGAGCCCCGAATAATCGCATTGACCTAATTTAGCTTCCCTTTAAATAATTTTTAAAATTGAAATAGATTCGCAGTAAGTTGCAATAAGAACACAGAAAGGCCCCATGTAGCTGTCACTCAGTTTTCCTCCAGTAGCATCTTCCATAACCACAGACCATAGCAAAACCAGGAAATTTACCAAATCAACAATTAACTAAACCACCAAGCATTTCTTTTTAATGCTTTAAAACCTCAAGTAGGATATTACAGATAAGGTCACATGTGAGCTTCATGAATTTTCACACAGCAGACACCTGTGTGTAACCAGCACTCTAAAGAAGCAGAAAATCGCCAGCAATCAGAATCACCCCTCAAACCACCTCCTCAAGATCGCTAACAGCACGTAGTAGCGCTGCCTCGATTGCATTTACAAAGCTAGTCAAATGCATTTTTTTGCGTGTCTGCTTCTTTCCTGCAACATAATGTGGGGGGGGGGGTCCTTTTTACTGTTGCAGGTAGTAGCAGGTTCTCACTGCATGACAACGTCCCACTGTGTCAATGGACCATCATTGGCTTATCCAATCTACTACTGACGGGCACTTGGGAAGTTTCCAGCTCTGAGCTCTTCTGAATGTTTCTATGAACGTCCAAGCACACGTTTCTGCCGGGTGTGATCTAGGAGTGGGACTGCTGGGTTGCAGGGTGTTTGCTCAGCCTGAGCAGACACTGCCACTTCGTTTTCCCAAGTGGCTGAATGAATTTGCATTTCCACTAGCAAGGTGTGAGAGTTCCACTGCTCCACATCTTTTTCCATTTACCCATTCTGGTGGATCTCTGGTACATGTGTTGGAATGGAGAATTACAGAGTTAAACGTCAAACAGAGTACTTACTGGTGGTATAATCTAAGTGATCATTTTTCTCCAATAATCACGACTCTACCTGAATTATTTTACAAAGCACAACAATCTAAAATTCCAAAATTGCTCTTAAAATACCATCATCTTCAATTAATTAAATCATCCTGAGCCAATGCTGTGGCTGTATTTCCCATACATGTCTCATAAAGCGAATCATCAAGGATACTTGCTATAAATGCAGGTTTCAGGCATTCTGGCCAATCTCCGAAAGGAGAATCTCTTTGGAAAGGCCTTGGAATCTCTTCATAGCACCTCAAGAGATTCTTACTGTCAGGCCAGTCTGAGTCTTTAGGATCTTTAGACGTTAGCACCTGTTTAAAAAGGAGAGTTACTCCTCTAGGGACTTCTTTGGAGCGTCTCAGCCCAAGAACATTTTTGGATATTGTTGTTAATTTTTATAGCAACTTCAGGTGCCAATGTTATTTTAACAGTCAGATAAACTGAGTCCAAAGTGCCTTGCCCTAAATCCTGAGTAATAAGGAAATTAGCATGGATGGTTATGTTGATGGACAGCCTTATTAATACCTACCTTCTTCAAAAGCAGTCAGTTCTTACTACTAATTGAACTCCAGTAAAGAGAATCTGTGGTTGGAAAGGACTGCGTAGCACCATGGAGGAGGAAGAACAGGAAAAGGGGTATAAAACCTGGTTCCAAATCCAGGTGTGACTACGCCTGTTGGACCCTCTGAGTAAATTAAAGTGTGCTTTCTACCCCCGTCCTCTGTGAAACGGAGAAACCGCTCATCTCCTCGTGTTGTTGGAAGGACAAAATTAATTAGGACAAATAAAGGAGATGAAGACACAGAAGGAAATTAATACATTTGTTTTGTTCCTTTGTAAGCTGTTTTCCACCCTCTTGGTTTCTTCTGTAATTGCTCACCTGTGAGCTTAGCAACTGTTTTGTAAAAATTTTCTAATTACTTATATATTGCGATACAGCTTTTGTAAGAGAAGTGAATAATTAAAGTGAAAAAAAAAACTGTTGAATTTCACATTTTCCTTTACTTTCATCTGTTGGTGAAAGCCAGCAGCCCTATAACTTATGGCTGAAAATGATTACAAATAATAATTTGGAAAAATGTAGTAACAAGGAGTAACGAGGTACAGAAAACTGTAATTTTAAAGTAAAGTTGAACTCGTCCAAAACTAGAGAACATTGCTAAAGGCAATATACAAGTGAGTTTTTTTTTAAACATTACTAAAACCACTTAAAAAGCCAACATTTCAATTTAGTCTTTCAGATGGCTCTCGAATAACAACAGATGAAGTAGTCAAGTGGCAATTATTCTGGATATCTAAATGCTTCCCGTGTCACATTTCACATGTAAGAATGCCTGTGAAAACCACTTTTATAAAAATAGATCTAATTCTGTATCCTGAAAAGACGCCTGCCACATTGGGATTCTGTGGCCACAAAAGGGCCATTTTACTATCTGCTGATTACTACAGTATAAAGAGTAATTAAGAAATGTTTGTATAACCTTCCTTCCGCTCTCTGTGTTTGGTCCTTCAAATCTTAAAGCTCGTGGAAAACTCTGGAAATTTAAGAAACAGAATAGACTTCTGTTGAGAAGAAAAGCTGTATGTAATGATTTGATGTCATACATGTATCTAAACTCACTGTAAAAATTAAGACTAGGGAAGGTGTCATCAGCAAACACCCCGCCAGTGGTCTGTGTAATCTGGGGCAAATCCCTTAACTCTGGCGCCTCAGTGTCCTCCTGTGTAACACGTGGACAGCGTCCCTCTATACTGCTGAGGGCTGCTGTGAGGTCTAGGTGGCGACCGCGCACAGCGGGGCTTGGCACCATGCACACTGTCAAGTGCTGGGCAGTCATTAGTGTCACCGCAGGAGCATCGAACAGCACGGGACTTACGGGGCACCGTCACTCCGTAGTGCTGTGTGTCACTGATCAGCAGCTTCCGTTTCAGCTCATTCAAACCCACCCCTACAGGACCTGAAAAACAGAATAACAGAAATTCATTCCTAAACGAACACCGTACATATGCTGCTGTAATTGACATGAATCCATAAGTAAGCCATGAAAGCATGTGTCCAATTTCACTTGCATCCCAAGTAAAGAGATTGTCTCTGGTTAAGTTGTACAGAAGAGAAAGCCAGGCGTTCTTTGATTGCTTCTTTGCTTTTTAAATTTAAATCCCCACTTTTCCATTCAAAAGACTAGACATCCGTGTGTTTTAAGTGAAACATACTCAAGAGCATCTGGGTACATTAACAAGTAATGGTACCCAGAAGAGCTTAAAAAAAGGTGAACCTGAAAAAAAGTAAATCGCACAGTCTGGATAGGAATCTTTTCAACTTCAGACGTTTCTAGATCTCAGTAAAAGAAAATCTTTAAACTTGACTTTATTTTACATGCAGACCTAATTATGCATTTTAAATTTGTAGAGCCATCTGTATATTTCCACCATCAAGATCCTCTCCAACACATCGTGTTCTCAGTTGGTCCTTAAGCATTAGAAAACTTGCAAAGACCACACATATTTACATCAGCCAACGTGTCCACACTAAATGCCTCTAATGAGCAAGGCATACAGTAAATGCTTGGAGAATAAAAGATGGTAAGTGAAGTCTGCCTTCAAAGAAAGTAACTGGGTTGGGAGAGTCAAAGTTAGAGACGGGCCAGAGAACAAAGAGTGGTTTCAAGTATGTATCCAAAATCAGAAGTTGGAAGCCCCAGACAGCTGGCTTCTCACAGCCCTGCCATTGGGGTCTACTCAGTGACGGGGGGTCATGCGCTGAGCAGAACACGAGCTGCAGGGCCAGACTGTCAGATCCCCATTTTCGTTCCTTCCTCACCAGGTGATGCTGGATGCTGTGGTCAGAGTGTCTGTGTCCCCCTAAATTCACAGGTTGAACCCTGCTGCCCCAATGTCATGCTGTGGGCAGCTGGGGCCTTTGGGAGAGTCTCAGGTCACAAGGGTGGAGCCACCATCAGTATGATCTGTGCTCTGACATAAGATTTCACAGAGCTCTCTGGCCACGTGCAGACATGGAGAGAGAAGACAGTCCTCACCCCACCCCACCCTGCTGGCACCCCGACCCCCACCTCCAGCCTCCAGAACCATTAGAAATTGACTTCTGTGGTTCACAAGCCACCTGGGCTGTGACATTTGTTGTGGTATTCCTGAAAGGACAAGACACCAGGCAAGTTAGAGGCTTCGAGCCTTGGGTGCACTTCGTTCTAATTCTAAAAGGAATTATGCTCGCTTTATGGCTAGTAACCAGCACAGCGTCCAGGTGGTCACGTGTTCGTTCCTTTGCCTGCTCACTCTCCCAAGCTTTGAGAAGACTGAGGTTTTATTCCGGACAATAAAGAACATACAGGTGGGCAGAATAGAGTTGGGTGGGCATCCCGGGCAGAGGGCAGTCTGAGGGAAGATGAAGATGCTGGAGTTGGGGACTGTGCTACCCTGTGTAACCAGACCCGTCCCCCAGCTGGTTATTCACAACCACCGTCCACCTTCCCACACACTGTTGTCATGCACCAATTCCCTGAGACGGCGCTCCTCAACTCTCTCTTTTTAAAATACTCTGTATTATCCCAGTTGGATCCTGAAATGGCATTCCCAGCTAATGTAACTCACAAGGGTATATCGACTTCTCCCTCCAAATTCATATAATACCCCGACTGTGATACAGAAAAGATAAAAAAAAAGTAATTTATAATAAAACAGTGGGCATTTATCAGTATGTAAATACTTGGGCGTGACTGAAGAAAATGAAGTCAGATGTCTGCACCTACTTGTAATAAGTAAGTTTGGACTTTGAAGTCATAAGATCTGGAACCGTTCTGTACAAGAAAGCACAGGAAGACAACAGCCCAGAGGTACAGGCAGACATCAGAACAGAGACCAGTAACTAGAGGGAAACCACAGAGGCGTCCTACTGGCATGTGATAGGGGAAGAGGGGAAAAAAGAAAGAAAAAAACCAGCCTTAATACGGAAACAGGGACGCAACACGTCAAGACTATCAAAGCAGAGAAAACAAATCTTACAAAGGAGCTGCGATGTATGTGCAGATACAGCATAAGCATCCCTGTGGGACGGGGCAGCTGAGTCATCTCTTCAGTCCCTGAGCGTCCAGCACATTTGGACGTCATGTGGGATGTGGGTCAGATTTTTGTTCCGTAGAAATGTCAAGTCTACGTCCCTGGGGGCCTCAGCCACTCAACATTAACAAAAAAGAAAAAGAAAAAAGTGCCTTTGCAGATGTCCACAGTGCTCCCAGTGGTCAGTCCCGCCCTGTGTGGGACCACCACTCGCCACTCTCTGCACCCCAATCCTGCCACCAACTTGGGTGGCTTCAACACCCCTGGGGATACCCTTCAGAATGTACCCACCCTCTTACTTCCCTGATGCCTGAGCACTGGCAACGTTCCCTGCTACCTTCACTTCAGCCACTTAGGCAAACCCTGCCTCTGCCCTCACTGGGAGCTATTTTGTTACTAAAGTATTAAACTCAGACTTTCCAGTGTGATTTCAATCTCTGATCCTTTCCGATCTCTCACGCAGGCACCTCTCCCACGCCTATTATCCAGAGGACCTCCTGTGTTTTCTCTCCTTCCCTTTCAACCTGACAGTCCTTCGTGTCTTCACATCCATGGGCCATAATCTCTCCCTGAAGGCTCCTGCACGCTGGCCTTTGATCACACTTGTGGAGGAAACTTCCCTCCTAAGATGGGCTCACAGCTCTTCCCCACATCCACGTGGGACTGCGGAAAAGCCACGCAAGCCCGGAGCAGCAGCATGCACCACCGTGCCCCCAGCTGTTACTCTGTTTCCCTTACCAGTTGCATTCCCCGGATCTCCAGATGGTCAACTCAGTCCTCCAACTCCTCTTTCCTCACACCTGGAGTCTCCACTACTCTGGCACATCCATGTAATCAGACAGTTGCCGGAGGCTGTCCCTTTTCCCTCGGAAGCATCCTCAGATCTGCGCCTCACCACAGCTGCCCGTGAGTTCAAGAGATGACCTTTTGTGCCTCCTCTGCTGGGTCAGCCTCCCCGCCTGCTCAGCCGCCAGCGTGGGCTTCTCAGAGCTGCTCTGACCTGCGCTCCCTTGCCTAACGCTCTTGGAAACGTAGTTTCTAGCGGCTCTTTTGAACAGGATTCAAATCGTGACATGGCTTAGAAAGCTCTGTGGCATCTGATCCCCAACTTTCCTCCTGCCTCAAGCTCCCCTTCACCCGAAGCCCCAGGTAATTCTGACACGTCCTTCAGGGCTCAGCTCAAGGAACTCTTCCTCGAGAGCATCTCTCCTGACCCTGTTTCTCATTTTCACATTATCAGAGCATCCTGGACCTCTCCCTCCTGATACTCAAAAACCCTAAGTAAACAACTGGGTTGCGTGTTGCCCTCAATGTTACCGCTACATGAACGTGACGGTTTGGGGCCACCTCCGCCACCTCAGGCTCAGCAGAAGACCTCGGCGACTTCAGAGAACAAAGTGCTACACAGGCAGTTCTGCAGAGTCCCTTCCAGAAACGCTTCGGGGCCCATCGGCACCACCCCATCCTCTCTCCAGGCAGGTGCTCCCACATCCTCTTAGAGGTTTCGCTTCCTGAATCTTACCTCTCTCGCTTTCTTAGCTCCTTCCCACCATTACTTAAAATGAACGTTGTCTCCTATCTCAAAACAACAGGAAAACCAAAAACACTCAAGAACACTTGCCATAACCCTATGCTCTCCTCCAGCGATTGCTCCCTCCCGTCTCCACCGGGCGGGTTCAGGTCACCGGCACCTCTTGTTCTTCCTCCACTGAGAACAGAATCAAACGTGACCCTCTGCCAGGTCTGCCCAGAGGGCATGCTGTGAACTCTGCATCCCTCCTCTCTCCTCTCCATCCTTCCTGCTCCCGTCAGGCATTGCACACTCTGGCTACACTGGACCCCCGCTTCCTGGGATGTGGCAGGTTCTTTTTTGTGCGGGCGGGTCCTCACCACACGCTGCTTGCTTTTGCAGAAACACTCCCACCCTTTCCTCAACTGCAAATTCATGCTTGTTGTTCGGGATTCATCCTGGATACGCCGTAGGGATTCTCTCCTGACATTTTACATTTGGGTTGGGGACTGAGCTCACATGTTCCCTATCCTCCCGCCGCAAAGGACCAGTTATACTCTGTCATCATTGTCCATTCACTTGTCTTTATCCTCTAACAGACTTGAGCTCTGTGAACACAGATGTCATTGTCTTGGTCACCATCTGTTTTCCTAGCTGTCAATTTAAATTAGACTCAGTCATCATGCTGTTATGGAGGTAAAACTATTTGCCGAATGAACCAAAGGAGTGGGAGTTCCAGTGAAAAGCCCCTGCGGCCAGAATGCCTGGGTGTGATGGTTAGGTGACGTGCTCAAAGTCACTGAGAGAAACTGGAGGAGCTCACATTTGAACTTGGCTCTCCTGATCTTAAGATAAAGCGAAGCAGAGGGGAAGGTGATGAATTTGGCTCTGGAACAGTGAGTTTAAGGAGAGGAAATCCACCTCCTAAACTCAGAGGCCAGGGCTGGGGTCTCCTTGCAGATGGAATCACATGGAGGTAAAATTTGAGACTATGAGACGAGGAGGGGACAGTGATCAGCTTTTACTGGCGGTCTGTGAAGTGCCAGGCACTGCATAGGGCTCATGTGTTTTGTCTACCCTGATGGGACAAACAACATTTTCAGTAAGTGCTAAAACTTACTCTTTTACAATACAGCTGCATTCTCGGCACAGATGATGCAAACTCAATTACATAAGCTCTAAATAGCAGCAAACAAAACACAACACCCAAACTTTAAAGAGTGGGCCGTGGTCTGCGATGCCCTCCCCGCGCCCTCCCCCCCGCCGAGGCCTGAAAGGAGGATGTGAATTTACGGTTCCTTCGGTGGGTCTCAGCTCTGGAGTGCTTCCCAGGGTGTGAGCTAATTTGCTGAGCGGAAGTCTAGCCTTTTTTTTTTTTTTTCTTTTTTCCTTTCTTCTTCTACCCCTGCCAAGAAAACACAGTACTTTATTTTAACTCTGGAGGGAAAAATCAGGTTATGTTTGAATTAGTGGGGAAAAGCATGCTGTCTCTAACGTGTCACCCTTCAGTTTGGACTGTTTGCAGTGTCCACCGTCACATCCTCTTACTCGCGAGCTGGCTTCACCGCACACTCGCGGGCTATGCCAAGAATGTGTGGTGGCAAACGATTTTATCTAAAAACTTCCCCTAGATTAGGTTCTCTGAAGTCATCATCTTCAAAGGTAGGACACTGTTCCAAAAAGGTTAAACTAGCGATATACTTTCAATCATGCTCACTACGAAACTGCGCGGCCAGCCAGTAAACAGCATTTTCCCTGCCAGGCCCTTGGATCAACTCTGCCCTCCACGCTGACCAAGTTCTAGAGTTTTTCCTCTTTGGATCCCGACCTCAAGGTCCCAACTGACAACCACACTCCTGTCCCCTTCTGTGGGGAGGCCTACATTCACCTTTTCAGTTGGCTGGTTTGTATTTAGAATACGAGACCTATTTCCACCAGTCAGTTTAGGGGCGCACACGAGTCAGGCTGGTTCACCCGCCTTTGTCATGGGACAGATTCATTTCGTCTCCAGTACATGAATTTTTATCACAACTGGTGAAATACATTTATACGGATGTATACAAACAGGCTATGCTGGTTTGTTTTCAGTTGTGCCTGTTAAAGCTGAAGAGAAGCAGGAAGACCGTCTAAATGGCACATGTTTATAATCACAGACAACAGGCTTTGGGAGGGGATGGCAGTGACACAAGCACGTCCTCCTGTGCAGCAGGCTTGCGTTCCACACCCCGTTTTTAATCCTCAAGACATCCCTACGAGAAAGGTATAATTACCCTCGTCTTACAGATGAGAAAACCGAGACAATGAGAGGGTGAGGAATTCTCCTAAGATCGCACATCTGGAGTGTGGCTTAACTGTGATTCAGAAGCCTGTCCGTCTGCTTCAAGAGTCTGCGTTCTCTCCCTTCAATCTAGCATCTTATCAAAGCAGACAGAACACGAGCGCAGGTAGCCTGCTGCTCTGCTGTCTGTCTGTGGCCATGATCCGTTACATCACCAGGCCTCTCACCCTGTTCCAAGCTGTCCCACACTTCAAACAGTGATGAAAAGCGGTATATGTGGAAGGCAAGAGACTCTGGCTACAGAAAGTGGCAGAAGTCAAATCTGCTGATTTCAAAATGCATTCTGATCTCAAAAAACCCCGAGAAGTTGAAGCTAAGCTTAATGAAGATGAGAAGCGCACTGAACCCGCACAGCACGCACGCAGCAGATCTGTTAGGACTCTTGACTCAGGGCTGAGGAAGATCAAACCGGATGACAATAGCAGAGGAAAAACCAAAAAAGCACACTAAAAAATCATTTTGGAATTTGCAAATTGGGAATTCAGACACTGCACTTAAGTGAATGTGCTTGCTAGCTTTGAAAATAAAAGAATGTTCCTATTCAAAGCAGAAATGTAACTTTTTTTATTATTATTTCATAAGAAGTTAGGAAATCACTTTGTGTGCAGATTCTGGGAAGAAAGAATAAAGGCCGTGCACATCAATCCTCATTAGTCGAAACGCTTGTTAAATGTGTGTTTAAAAAGTGCCAGCTGGATAATTAAGATAATGAGAAAAGCATATTACTTTTAATTACTTTTGTGCATTTAATTCGTTCCTGAGAGTAGGCCAGTGTGTCATGTGTGATTTGATTAAGAGCACATTCATTTCAGCCACAGGAATACAGCCCACTTAGGGGTTAATAAAGTGATGCTAGGAAGAGTTTCATGTAAGAAACTATTCATATTAACTAAATGCAAAGATGCTTTTTAAAAAGAAAAAGAAAAAGATTTTGGAGGCTGGGGCTGAGATGGCAGAGTAGGAACACCCTGAGCGCACCTCCTCCCGAGGGGCACACCAGAATCACAGCTATTTACAGCGCAGGTATGGATGAGAACGACCTGAAGGCTAGCAGAAAAGACCTTTCACAACTGAAGATATGAAGAAGGAGCCACAAGACGGGTAGGAGGGGTGGAGACAAGGTATAGTCCAGACCCATCTATACCGCTGGGTGGGAGACCCGCAAGCAGGGAGAAAGTATGACTGCAGAGGTTGTCCCTGTTCAGTGAGAGGTCTCAGCACCTTATCAGGCTCCCCGGCCTGGGGCTCCTGTATTGGGAAGATGAGCCCCCAGAACTTCGGCTCTGAAGGCCAGCAGGGCTTACTTTCACGAGAGCCAGAGACCTCTGGGACACAGAGACCCCACTCTTAAGGGCGCACGCAAAGTCCCACATGGGACTCTGAGTCGTGGCATGGGGGCAGTAATCTGATAGGAGCCTGGGTCAGACTCGCTTGCTGATCTTAGAGAGCCTTCTGGAGAGGGAGGAGGCACCCATTCCCGGGGACACAGATGCAGGCAGCAGACACTTCTGGGGGCTCGTTCTACCACAGTGACACAGGTGCTGGCAAGTGCCATCAGCTTGGAGTCTTCCTCTAGCCCATCTGCACCGGGTGCTTTCCTGCCCAGCAGCAGACCAGGACCAGCCCTACGGCACCCTGCGGCCTGCAACCAGCCATGCTGGCATCTGGCTCTGCACAGTGGTGGGCTGGGAGCCACCACATGAGGCAGGGCCTGGCAGCCAACTGGGCTGGGGACCAGCTCCACCTACCAGCATGCCCACAGTGGTCAGCCCCACCACAACAGACGGGCCCACACAGGGACTTCCCTAGAGCAGGTAGCCCCGATGACCAGAGAGGAGTGTGCTGCTGGGCCCCATGGGATGTTCCCATCATAAGGCCACTTCTCCAAGATTGGGAAATGTAACTGACCTACCAATACACGGGAATAAACAGAGAGCAATGCAAAATGAGGAAACAGAGGAATATGCTCCAAATGAAGGAACAAAGACAAAACCTGAGAAGAAGAACTAAGGGAAGTGGAGGTAAGCAATCTACCCGATAGGGAGTTCAAGGTCACAATCATAAAGAGACTCAGCAAACGTGGGGAAAGAATGGATGAACATGGTGAGAAGTTAAAAAAAGATAAAATATAAGGAAGAAACAGCTGAAGAATACAATAACTAAGATAAAAAATACACTAGAAGGCTCAACAGTAGATTAGATGATACAGAGGAATAGGTATGTGAACTAGAAGACAGAGTAGTAGAAATTACACAAGCTGAACAGAGAAAAAGAAAAAAGAACTTTAAAAAATGAGAATGGTTTAAAAGACCTCTAGGACAACATCAAGTACTCACATTCACACTAAAGGGGTCTCAGAAAGAGAAGGGAGAAAGCGGCTAAGCACATATTTGAAGAAATAATAGCTGAAAAAGTCCCTAACCTGGGGAAAGAAACAGACATTCAGGTCCAGGAAACACAGAGAGTCCCAAACAAGATGGACCCAGAGAGGTCCCACATCAACACATGATAATTAAAATGCCAAAAAGTTAAAGATGAAGAGAAAATCTTAAAAGCAGCAAGAGAGAAGAAATTCATTATGTACAAGGGAACTCCCATAAGACTATGAGCTGACTTTTCAGCAGAAACTTTGCAGGCCAGAATGGAGTGGCATGATATATTCAAAGTGATGAAAGGAAAAAATCTATAATCAAGGATAGGCTGTCTTCAGATTTGAAGGCACAGTAAGGAGTTTTACAGAGAAGCAAAGGCCAAAAGAGTTCAGCACCACTGTGCCAGCTTTACGAGGAATGTTAGAAGGGCTTCTCTAAGCAGGAAAAAAAAAGGAAAAAGGAAAACTTTATTGGTAAAAGCAAGTGAACAGTAAAGGTGGTATAGATCAACCACTTATGAAGCTAGCAGAAAGATTAAAAGACAAAGCAGTAAAATCATCTTAATGCACAGTAAGTAGTTACAGGATACACAAAAAATGTGAAATATGATGTCAAAAACATTTAATGTAGGAGGAGGGGGAATAAAATGCAGAGTTGTTACAATGCATTCAGACTCAAGATCAGCAATTTAAAATAATCGTGTGTGTGTGCATATATATGTGTGTGTGTGTATGTATATATGTATATATGATTATAAATGAACCTCATGGTAACCACAAATCAAAAATCTATAATAGATACACACAAAAAAGAGAAAAATCCAAACATACACTAAAGATAGTCATCAAATCAAAAGGGAAGAGAACAAAAGAAGAAAAAATACGCTTTAAAACAAGCACTGTAACAAGAAACAAAGAAAGGTGTTACATAATGATAAAGGGGTCAATCCAACAAGAAGGTGTAACAATTGAAAATATATATGCACCCAACATTGGAGCACTTAAATACATAAAATATTAACAGACGTAAGGGAGAAACTGACAGTAACAATAATAATAAGGGACCTTAACACCCACCTAACATTACTGGACAGATTACTCAGGCAGAAAATCAATAAAGAAACAGTGGCCTTAAATGACACCTAAGACCAGATGGATTTAACAGATACACAGAAAACATTCCATCCAAAAGCAGAACATTCCTTTCAAGTGCAAATGGAACATTCTCCAGGACAGATCATATACTAGGCCACAAAACAAGTGTCAGTAAATGTAAGAAGACTGAAATTATGTCAAGTATATTTTCCAAACACTAGATTAGAAATCAACTACAAAGAAAAACTTTTGTCACTTTTATTCAACATAGTATTGGAAGTCCTAACCAATAGTCCATAGCAATCAGACAAGAAATAAAAGGAATCCAAATTGGAAAGGAAGAAGTCAGACTGTCACTATTTGCAGATGACATGACCCTATTCATAGGAAATCCTAAAGATACCACCAAAAACCTACTAGAATCCATCAGTGAATTTGGTAAAGTTGTAGAATATAAAATCAACATACAAAAATCTGTTGCATTTCACAATAAACCTCCTAGAAGAAAATAAAGGCAAAACATTATCTGACATACATCTCAAAAATGTTCTCCTAGGGTAGTCTACCCAAGCAATAGAAATAAAAGCAAGAATAAACAAATGGGACCTAATTAAATTTACAAGCTTCTGCATAGCAAAGGAAACCATAAGTAAAACAAAATGACACCTATGGAATGGGAGAAAATTTTTGCAAATGAAACTGACAAAGGCTTGATCTGTAGAATGTATAAGCAGCTCATATGACTTACTAAGAAAAAAACAAACAACCCAATCCAAAAATGGGCAGAAGACCTAAACAAGCAATTCTCCAAGCAAGAAATACAAATGATTAATAGGCACATGAAAAAATGCTCAATATCACTAATTATTAGAGAAAGGCAAATCAAAATTACAATGAGGTATCACCTCACACCAGTCAGAATGGCCATAATTCAAAAGTCCACAAATGACAAATGCTGGAGAGGCTGTGGAGAAAACAGAACCCTCCTACACTGCTGGTGGGAATGCAGTTTGGTGCAGCCACTGTGGAAAACAGTATGAGATTCCTCAAAAGACTAGGAATAGACTTACCGTATGACCCAGGAATCCCACTCCTGGGCTTATATCCAGAAGGAACCGTACTTCAGGATGACACCTGCACCCCAATGTTCATAGCAGCACTATTTACAATAGCCAAGACATGGAAACAGCCTAAATGTCCATCAACAGGTGACTGGATAAAGAAGAAGTGGTATATTTATACAATGGAATGCTACTCAGCCATAAAAATGACAACATAACGCCATTTGCAGCAACATGGATGTTTCTGGAGAATGTCATTCTGAGTGAAGTAAGCCAGAAAATGAAAAAAAATACTGTATGAGATCGTTCATATGTGGAATCTTAAAAAACAAATTAACCAAAAAAAAAAAACCAAACCCATAAAATACAAAACAGAAACAGACTCATAGACATAGAATACAAACTTGTGGTTGCCGGGGGACAGACTGGGATTTCAAAATGTAGAACAGAAAAACAAGATTGTACTGTATAGCACAGGGAAATATGTATAAGATCTTTTGGTAGCTCACAGAGAAAAATATCTGACAATGAATGAATGTATCTATATTCATGTATAACTGGAAAACTGTGCTCTACACTGGAATTTGAAACAACATTGTAAAATGACTATAACTCAATTTAAAAAATGTTAAAAAGAAATCTGTTGCATTTCTATACACTAATGAAAACCTACCAGAAAGAGAAATCAAGAAAACTGTCCCATTTACCATCACATCAAAAATAAAACACCCAGGAATAAACCTACCTAAGGAGGTAAAAGATTAGTTCTTACAAAACTATAAGACAATGATTAAAGAATTAGAGACAACACAAACAGAAAAATTAACTGTATTCATGGATTGGTAAAGTTTGTATTGTTAAAATGACCATATTACCCAAAGCAATCTACAGATTCAATGCACAATTATACTACTGGCATTTTTCACAGAGGTAGAACAAAGAATTCTAAAATGTGTATGGAAACACAGAGGACCCTGTGTAGCCAGATTAACCTTGAGAAAAAGCAAAGCTGGAAGTATCACGCTCCCTGATTTCAAACTATACTACAGACTTTAAGTAATCAAAACAGGACAGTACTAGCACAAAAACAGACACACACATCAGTGAACAGACAGAAAGCCCCAGAGTAAGCCCCTGCAGATATGGTCAATTAATCTGTAACAAAGGAGGCAAGAATATACAATGGGGAAGAGACAGCCTCTTCAATGAATGGTGTTGGGAAAATGGGACCACTACATGCAAAAGACTCAAGCTGGATTACTTCCTCACATCATGCACAATAATAAATTCAAAATGGATTAAAGACTTAAATGTAAGACCTGAAACCATACAACTTCTAGAAGAAACACAAGCAGTATGCTCTTTGACACTGGTCTTCACAACGTATTTCTTTTTTGGATATGTCTCCTCAGGCAACAGAAACAAAAGCAAAAATAAACAAAAGGAACTACAGCAACTAAAAAGCTTTTACACAGTGAAGGAAAGTATCAACAAGATGAAAAGACACTGAATGGGAGAAGATATGTGCAAATGATATATCTAATAAGAAGTTAATATCCAAAATATACAAAGAACTTATACAACATCTAAAAAACAACCTGATTAAAAATGGGCAGAGGACCTGAACAGACATTTTTTCCAAAGAAGACATACAGATGGCCAACAGATACATGAGAAGATGATTAACATCACTAATCATCAAGGAACTACAAATCAAAACCACAAGATACCATGTCACACCAGTCAGAATGGCTGTCAGCAAAGAGACCAAAGAGATAGCAAATAACAATTGTTGGGGAGGATGTGGAGAAAAGGGAACCCTTGTACACTGTTGATGGAACTGTAAATTGGCAGAGCTACTACGGAAAACAGTGTGGAGTTTCCTTAAAAAATTAAAAATAGAACTAACATACGATCCAGCAATTCCAGTTCTGGGTATTTTCCCAAAGATAATAAAATACTGATTGAAGAAGATATATGCACACCTAAGTTCACTGTAGCCTTATTTCCAATAGCCGAGATATGGAAGCAACCTGTGTCCACTAACAGATGAACAGATAACGAAGATGTGGTACATATGTACAACGGAGTAGTACTCAGCCATAATAAAGAATGAAACCTTGCCATTGGCTACATACATGGACCTAGAGGGTTTTGTGAGAAAGTGAAATAAGTCAGATGGAGAAAGACATCCTGTGTATAATTTCACTTCATGTGGAGTCTAAAACTCAAAACAAGCGGACAAACCCGCAAAACAGAAACAGACTCAAAGACACAGAGTACAAACTGGTGGTTGCCAGAGGGAAGACGGCTGCATGGATAAGTGAAATAGGTGAGGGAGACCGAGGTAAAAAAAAAAATTCAGTTATAAAATAAACAAGTCACGGAGGTGTAATGTACAGCATGGGGAATATAGTCAATAATATCGTAATAACTTTTAAGTGATAGATGGTAAGTGGACTTATCTTGGTGATCATTTTCAAATGAAAAATATGGAACCAAAAGGTTAATTTATAATTGTAAGATTTTTAAAAGCTCTGTATGTAAATTCTCAGCCCTTATTTACATAGGAGAATTAAGACATACATGACAACTTTGACCCAAATGACCCCGAAGTCTGTTGAAATTACTGACTCATCCATGTAATCATGAGAGGTTGAGTTTTTTTCATTGTTCTCTTTTCAGATTTTCTTTTTTTATGCCACAAATATGTGTAAGCGTTTATGATTGCAACAAATGTTTATGTGTAGAGAACAAGGAATTTGCATTAGAATGCAAGCGCAATATCTTTTCAGTCAATTCATAGTTAGTTGACGCATAAAAGTTTTTCATTCTGTAAACACGGCCCCTAAAAGATCTACTTTCTGAATCTAAACAGACAAGTGCAATTGAAGCATTGAGGCAATAAAACCAGTGCCTCCAGGAGCATTCTGAAACTGTTAAGTACACCAAACAAATGCTTTAAAATATTGGTATGGTACTCTTACACTACAAACAAACAAAAACCAGCCATGTTCTACAACATTGTACTTTAAAGAATCAAACATGAACTTATTTATGTGTTAGCACAGATCTGGAGTTAATGGATAATTATTTGCTAGAACAATAATGTATTACTATTATGAAAGTAATGTTGAAATCGATGAAATGTGAATTTTTTAAAAAATGACATTCATGTAGCCCTACAAAGAATGAGCATAAAGTAATATCCACTTGTAAATGTCCAGCACAGAATTTAGTTGTAGTTTTTCTTGAGGCTGATGAGCATCAAATTTAATTTAATAATGTAAGTATCGGTGGGTGGTACCTTCCACAGAAAAGGTCAATATGCTAAAGATTATAGTGTCAATCTGTTAGGAAATAAACTTCTCAGAAAGAGATACAGGTTGGTGGGGATTAGCCCAACTAGTTTTAACACACTATATATTCCTGTAACAGTCACAGTGTCTTAATGAGAAAATCGATTTTTATTTATGTCTAATATTAAATTATATATTGGGAAGAAATCTGCTGTTCTGACCAAGTACTATTCACCACTGCTATTGATCTTTGAACATGTTGGCACAAACATAAAAATGGCACGTTATGTGAAAAGCTCTTGTCACAGAAGCAGCTTTTTTTTGTTTTTTTTGTTTTTATAGAAATTATTATGTATTTCTTTTTTCCTGATAATGTTTTATTATATTTACCAGTTTTCCCTTAAGACAGATTCATTGTATTTACTCCTTCTCCCTCATAACTAATGAACACTTCCATTAAATTTTTAAATTGAAGTATATAGTCAGTTACAATGTGTCCACTTCTGGTGTACAGCACAATGTCCCAGTCATGCATGTATATACATATATTCATTTTTATATTCTTTTTCATTAAAGGTTATTACAAGATATTGAATACAGTTCCCTGTGCTATACAGAAGAAATTTGTTTTTTTTTTTTAAATCTATTTTTATATATAGTAGCTAACATTTGCAAATCTCAAACTCCCAAATGTATCCCTTCCCACTCCCTTTCCCGGGTAACCATAAGGTTGTTTACTATGTCTGCAACTCTGTTTCTGTTTTGTAGATGAGTTCATTACTCTCCTCTTTCTTCTTTTTTTAGAAGCAGCTTTTAATATGTGTTTACCCTCAGTGTACCTGCACTGCTTAACATGACAATTCTTCCTCATTTCCTCCCTGCAACCAGACATTTTATGGTATTGGCCAGACTCGCTCCTCTTACTCTCCAGTGAAAAGTACCAGAATCACTGGAGACTACAAATATATCTAACCTGCTTTTGTGACCTGAAAAAACCCCCACTTACTCACTTGATTTACTGCAAGACAAATCAAACAAAACCTCTAGGTATCCCTTGGATCAGACACATTATAAAAAGTCTATTTATCATACTGCAGCATAAAATAAAAATAATTATGCTATTATATTTGACTCATGATCTTATAATGATCGCATTAGTGGGTGGCTGGATTTCTGCGTTGTAGAGTGACAAATCGGTTAATAAAACTCAATTTCAAATCCCCTTGGAATCAAACTACACAGAAACTATAGCAACTTAGCAGTTCATAACAAGCCCTGACAGAGCTTACGATTTTCTTTCCTCTGTTGCTTTCATAATGGAAGAAAAAATGCAATTAATGAAGCATCAATCTTTATGCTGATGTCAGAAGAGGGGAGAGTGGAAGAAAAGAAAAAGGAAGTAGGAAGCTTGTTGAAAGAGCATCATTTTTCCCAAAGCATCTACCTACAGCAGACTTAAGAGTGATTTAAGTACTTATCTCAGCTCTAACTCGGTGTATGACAAGGATGCAAAAAAATTAAAAGGCAAAATAATATAGTAACCTATAATGAAAAAGAACATGAAAACGAATATATGTATGTATGTGGATGACTGAAGCATAATGCTATACACCAGAAATTGACACAACATTGTAAACTGACTATACTTAAAAAAAAAAAACGCAAAATAAAAACTATCCTTGAGTTTTCCGTAGCTAAGCAGAAGAGAGCATGGATAACTTCCTTAACTTCACAGTCTGTTCAAAATGGAACTTGAGGGGAGGGTATAGGTCAGTGGTAGAGCACATGCTTAGCATGCATAAGGTCCTGGGTTCAATCTCCAGTACCTCTGATAAATCAGTCAGTAAACCTGATTACCTCCCCCTGCACCGCCCCCCTCCCTGGAAAAAAATTGAAAATTTTTCCATGAGGCTACTGGCTACCATGATCTCCGATTCAAAACACCTAAGTCCGCTGATGCTGCTCTGCTTTTACTTCCTTCTATGCCATTTATCACCCTTTAAAAGCAATTCAATTGACTCTATTATTTACTACTAATTTATTATGAATATATATTTATTGTCTGTGTCCTTCCACTAGAATGAGGGGAAAAAAATGTTGGTGATGTTCAATAACAAGCTCACGTGCCTACAACAGTGCCTGGTGCAGTCAGGGCACCGTACAAATCCACTGCATGAACATAACTATGATTTGTGCCCAGAAATTAAGCCAGAGTGCAAACATTCAAGATAGACCAACAGCATAAAAAGGCAACGGTCATTCTAATGAAGATCATATTTACCTCTTCAATACAGGATTATCATTTGAAATCCATCACACAATCACAGATTCAATTATGACTTCTGGGTTGACAGTTGTCTATACAAAATCTTCCAGAGTAGACTGATTCCTCCAAACCTTCAATCCAAGTTCAACAAACGCTATGGGAATCCTGATCGACATCAAACATTCATGTTTAGCTTTGAGTGCTTACTTTCCTCTATGCTTTCTGGGGGACACTTTTTGTTCTATCATAGTTTTATGGAAGAATGGCGACAGTCTTATAAATGTTGACTGATTCGAACTCCTTCCACAAAGCAGTCTTCAGGCAACCTTTAAGGCTCAGCACAAAGGCGGGCAGAACAGTACTTAATATTCAAGCTGGAAGCGTGAAATATAGAAGATTTATTGTCAGTTTCCTCTTGCGCCTCCTAACCTGACAGGACAAGTCCCAAATTGTCTGACTATCCACAAGATGAATTTCTGCCTTTTATTGGCTTAAGCTGTGAAAAGTGTGCTAGTAGCTTTTTAACACCAAGGGTTTCTCCCTGCTCCTTAGCCGACACACACACACACATAGTATCTGGCTTTATTACTTTACGTTTTAAAAAGTCATGTTTTGCTAAAGATAAAACTTATGTAGAAAAATGTACTGAATGCCTGACATTTGGTTTGTTTTTCTTTTTCTTTTTTTTTTTTTTAACAAACTCCTCCACTGTCATGTTTTTACCATGTTAACAAAACTGGCTAATTTTAACTTCTTGAACATTAACTCCAAGAATTAAAATCACCCAATATTACGGTAAAAAGTAGGGAAAATAATCCTCAGTAGCTCCTTAATAACATGTTATCTAACAGTTTCAAGGCAAAACCATGATTCCTAATGGCTCTGAGAAACAGGTGAGGCGAGAGGAGGACCACAGTGCTTACACTCTCCCCATCTTCTGCCCATGGTACTGCAGCCAAGAACTGTTTTCTAAATATCTCATTTTTGTAATCATGAAGTCAACGGTCAGTGCAGGAGCAACGGGAATTTCCAAACTCTGAGTCCACTGCTCGATGACCTCATTTAGATGATAAACTGCAGAATAATCTAATTTAACTTAATAAGAGTTTTGAACACTGTGCTTCGCAATCAGCAGAGGCCGCCTCACATTTGAACATTTCATCTTTCTCTTGTTCGTATTTTTAGTTAAAACATAAGAACTACATTTTATGAAAAGCTTAGTAGGACTAGGAATCAAGCTAAGTCTCTGCAAATATCTCACTCAACCCTCGAACAAACCTAGAAGGCAGGTGATCTCATTAGCCTTGCTTTTTAGATGAAGAAACTGAAGCCTGAAGCCAGGGGAAATCGGAAAAACTGAAGCAGGTGTCACCCAGCTACTGAATGCAGAACTGGACTGGAACACAGCAGCCTGTCCCACTTTAGAAGGGTGAATTCATTAAGAAAACATAATACTCCTAACTACACATCCACCTAGCAACAGACCTTCTAAATACACTCAGCAAAAGTGGAGTGATGTGGAGGGAGAAATAGACAAATCCATAGTTATGGAGAATGAACACTCCTCTCCCAACAATTAGCATAAGTAGACAAATAGGAGATCTGAATAAATGATCAACCAACTTAAATAATGTGTACAAAACACTCTGTCCAACAACAGAACATGTTCTTTTTAAGTGCACGCAAAACATGCAACAACACAGACCATATTCTGGGCCAAAAAAACAAACTGGACAGATTTAAAATAACTGAAATCATACAAAGCATATTCTCTGACAATAATGAAATTAAATAAGAGATCAACAACCAAAAGATAACCTGGATAATTTCCAAATATTTTTAAATTAAATAACAGGTTTCCAAACAACTCATTGATTAAAAAAGTCACAAAGGAGATTTGAAAATATTCTGAATACATTATAAAAACACAATAGATCAAAATTCACAAGATACAGTGCTTTGAGGGAAATTTTAATTTATGCTATTAATACTTTGTTAAAAAGGGTTTCAGCTCAATGATCTAAGATTCAACTTGAAACTAGAATAAGGAAATACTAAAGAGAAGAAATCAATGAAATTGTGAAAAGAAAAATTTTTTAAAATTTAAATGTAAAGTTAGTGTTATGAAAGATCAATAAATTGGACAAAGCACTAAGACAGAAAGATTCTAAGAATGACCCCCCCACCTCCTGTTTTTAACACCCTTGTGTAATTCCCTCTCCTTGAACGTGAGCAAAACCTGTGATGCTTTGTCACAGAGAGGTGATGGGTTGTCACTTCTGTGACACGTTACATAGACTGTGACTTCCATCTTATTAGCAGACTCTCCGTTAACCTTCTCAGTTTACACACTTGGATGAAGCAGCTACCACGCCGCAGATGCTCACACAGCAAGGAACTGAAGGTGGCCGACGAATTCTGCCAACACCACGTGGTTTTAGGAGCAGACCCGTCATCAGTCTAACATTCAGCTGTGACACTCACCTCTGGCCAAAACGACTGCAGCCTTGGGAGAGACCTTGAAGCTGAGCACTGGCTAAGTCATGCCCAAGCTCCCCAGTTCTGACCCACAGAAACTTTCCTATAATACATTTTTTGCTGTTTTAAAGTCACTACGTGTGTCGTAACTTATTATGGAGTGATAGATCATTGATGTAAAATTAAGAAAAAATTACCAGTATTATGAATAAACGTGAGGAAGTTACCACAGGTCATTACTGAGAGTTACACGGTACTAAGAGAATATTATGAACAACTTTATGCTTATATAATTGGCACCTCAGGTGAAATGGACAAATTCTTTCAGACATAAACTTTCCAAAGCTCACTCAAGAAGATCCCCTGAACAGTCGTGTGTGTGTGTGTGTGTGTGTGTAAAGACAGAGGTGCACTCTCTCTTGCATGTTTGCTCACCTTTCTTCCCTCTTCCCTATCTCCTCTCTTTCTTTTTTAAAATAAATTAAACTTGTAGCTAAAAATCTCTCCCAAACAATGGCTCCAAGTCCAGGTATGTTTTCACTGGGGAATGTTACCAAACATTCAAAAAGAAAAGTCACACTAATTCTACACAAACTTTCCACAAAAATGAAAGGAAGAAACAGTTCCCAACATGTTTTATGAACACAGCACTATGTTGACAGGAAAGCAGACAAATACATCTTGAGAAAACTGCAGGCCAGCAAACTGAACCTAGTACCACGCAAAAGGCACCATGACTTAGTGGATTTTATGCTGCGAACAGCAAAACTCATTCAACCGTCAAAAAAATCAATGCAGGTCAGCAATTCAATAGATCAAGTAAGAAAAACCATAAAATTATCTCAATCGATGCAGAAAAAACCATTGACAAAATTCAACTTCAATTCCTGATAAATACTCTTAGCAAATTAATAATAGAAGGGACTTTTCTTAACCTGGTAAAGTGCATCTATTAAAAAAAAAACCCTATGGCGAATATTGTACTTCCTGGTGAAAACTGAATGCCATCTCCCCATGATGGAGGACTGAGCAAAGGTGTCTGCTCTCACCAGCTCCATTCACCACATCCTGGGGAGCTTACAGTAAGGAGAGAATATAATAAGAAAAACTCCTAGAAAGAAGGAACAAAATTGTCTCTTTTCACAGAAAACAGGATTATCTACTCCTGAAAAACTTCAAGGAATCTACAAAAAAAAAAAAATACTAGGAATTCCCTTAAGGGATCAAGAAGGACACCTGCATTGGTGCAGCCACTATGGAAAACAGTGTGGAGATTCCTCAAAAGACTAGGAATAGACTTACCATATGACCCAGGAATCCCACTCCTGGGCTTGTACCCAGAAGGAAATCTACTTCAGGATGACACCTGCACCCCAATGTTCATAGCAGCACTATTTACAATAGCCAAAACATGGAAACAGCCTAAATGTCCATCAACAGGTGACTGGATAAAGAAGAAGTGGTATATTTATACAATGGAATACTACTCAGCCATAAAAACTGACAACATAACGCCATTTGCAGCAACATGGATGCTCCTAGAGAATGTCATCCTAAGTGAAGTAAGCCAGAAAGAGAAAGAAAAATACCATATGAGATTGCTCATATGTGGAATCTAAAGACTCATGGACAGAGAATACAGACTTGTGGTTACCAGGGGGGTAGAGGGTGGGAAGGGATAGACTGGGATTTCAAAATTGTAGAATAGATAAACAAGATTACACTGTATAGCACAGGGAAATATACACAAAATGTTATGATAAATCATAGAGAAAAAAATGTGACAATGAGTGTGTATATGTCCATGAGTGACTGAAAAATTGTGCTGAACACTGGAATTTGACACAACATTGTAAAATGATTATAAATCAATAAAAAATGTTAAAAAAAAAAAGGACACCTGCATACAGCACCACTGAACACAATTCCGTGATTAACTCTAAGTGCAGGCAGCCAAGCTTTCCCCCAACCTCTTCTCCTCTGGGAGATTTTAGGGAGTGGCTGCTGCTTTCCCATAACCACAAACTATCTTTAGTTGCTCCTATGATTTATTTTTATTCTTCCCTGGATTACCATTCAGACTTACAGTTTATCCCCATCTATCTCCCCTTCCTCACCCCCAAGAAAAAGGTTTTTATTGTTAGCACCTACATGAAAGGAAAAAGGCAACATTTACCCTACCTTCCTCTTTCAATTAGATCCCCTAGGAAAAACCAAAGGTACACAGTCGTAATAGTAACTCCCGGACTATACAGAATCATCCTGATTTACGGGGACACAGAAAATCCCACTGACTTTGCTCTTTCATCACAAAGCGTCTCTCTCCTCAGGTAAGGAGCAGCCTCTGGGTGAAGAGCAGAGGATGCAACAGGGACGGGAGAGATTCTGCAGGGACAGCTGCTGCTGAGGGACAGTGGGCCTCGGGGAGGAACAGGCGGTCCAAGGAGCCCGAGGGCGAGACAAGAGGATTTAGAACTGGAGAGTGTTTGGACTCTTAGTGCCCAGCTCTACAGGGAGTGGACGCTGGGGCATTTATAAGCTCTACAGTAAATGTAAGAACCCGAGGAGAATATCCTTCCAGGTGGGGCTTGGAGAGGGAGGGGCTCAGTATAAACAGATTAGAAGAAGTGGACACTGTCCATAAAGGAAACGTGAATATGTATTTCTAAATACCACAAACAATGGGACTATCTGACGACGTTAATGGTGACCTCCGGGGCCACCGGAGAAACGGCATCACTTCCTGGTGGTCACCTACCATCTGTTAAGAACAAGGGCTGTAACCTTGCAAAGGACTCCATCTTTGTGGGAGGGGTGATTCTTCAGCTTTCCCATCTACCCCCATCCCCAAAACTATCATTTCAGTTCATAAAGGAACAGCCAACAAGTGACACAGACTAGGCTCCTTGGTTCCAGTGTTTCCCCCAAATCACTGGTTTTGATCCTGAGAGCTTATATGCCTGTCGCGCTATTTTTAAAGAAACACAAACAAAAGTGGGGTGGGGCAACACGGAGGTTGCGACTGCTCCTGTCTTCAGGGTCGGACAGGGTATCTACGAGAACGTTAATGCAAATCAAACCAAGGTTTATGGAAACCCCCACGTATATTTACTTTAAGCAGTTTTGCTGACTCTCCAGCTTTAAATATCCTAGGACTATAAGTTAAATGTCCTCGAGCTTCACTGAGGGTCTAAATGCTACAGGAAGCTCGTATCATGGCTGCTGCCTCAAAATGAATTGAAAGACACTTGCGTGATATTACAAATTATTCGTTTCTATTTGGTTGCCCTGATATGCTTAATACACTGGGACAGTGTCTGCTATCCCCTCTCCTACACAGGGTCCACTAGAATGCCGATACCATCAGCACAGGTACCTTAAAAGTCTCCTCAGCGTCACCTGAGTACAAAAAAAGACTAAAGATCTCATTTCAGAGGCCAAAGGTATTCAAGATGCGATTTTTTTTTTTAGCTTGAAGACTTCCAGCGTCATGCTTTCTGAAGTTAAACTCTTCCTGTCCCACTTCCTCAGCGTCGCACACAGGATGATCACTTACCAACCAAGACAACAAGTCTGTATTTCTCATGCGTCTGTCGCCGATAGGGGGTCACTTCCTCGTAAGTGGGCACGTCAGCTGTATCATACTGGTCACTCTTCTTGCATTCATACATGGATTTATTTGTTTTCTTATCTTTTCGACTAAGACGGAAACTTCTCCTAAAACCAGCTGCAAAAAACAAAAACACATTATTTTTAGCACTAACAACTAAAACAAGATATCCCCCAAAATGCAAACACCCTCAAAGTTGGGCTGGATTTTATTCACCATAATATCATTACAAGTACACTTAATAATAAAAGGAAAACAGATACTCCACATTTTCATTAAAACAACTTATAAGAGAATTGTCTAACATTTAATTACAGTTTTCAGAAATCAGTCAGTAAAGCAATATTATAAAACAAAACAAAAAAAAAAAAAATAAGAGGCCAGAAATCATAAAGAAAAATTAAGGACTGATTGATGAACATATTTGATAAGCAAAAGTTAAAAGCACTGTTAAAGGTACATTTTAAATATAAATGATGAATTCTTCCATTCATAAGTACTAGAATATTTTATACTATAGTCTAAGCACAGCCTAACAACATACCTGTGGCAAAGACATTATCTTTTGCTAAAAAGAAAACTAAAGTTAGGGAGAGTGGCCTGTGCATGGACGAGGCTGCCAGAACCAGCCTGTCACTAAGAGCAAGTCACTCAACCGTTACGAGTCTCTGGCGTGTGAAGTCAGTGAGGTCCTGATGTCCTTTTTCTCCTATGGAAATTGTATGCTTTTGTAACTTGAAGCCAACTAAAAACTGGAAATAAGTTCCAGAGCCTCAATTGCATATGTTTTTCAATAGGTCATAAGATCTTTTACTAAAATAGCTTTTCAAGTAATTAAATAAATTTCCTGTCTGCTTAAGGAGCTCCCTCTGGCTTAGCGCCATCAGTTACAATGTTGGCTTAGAAAAGCGAAGGCGGAAGTTCCTTTCCTCAGACAACTGTTTCATTCTGCTTGCTGTTCATGCTGCTGCATCATTCTGTTTTTTTCTTTTCTAGAATACTGATGTTCGCCATATACACCACACCATTCAAGAAGTCTCGACCTAGCCAACCTTTATATGCTCTCATAACCCAGACTTTAAGGGAAAGGATACTGCCTGCTTATCAAAACATAATATATATTCTATATCAGCTCCACAGCGCAGAACAAAATGCAAGCACATTTTGAAAGGTATAAAAATATTCTCTTTTAAAAGAATATGGATCAAATTTGAGAAGAGTAAAACATTTTAACAAAGATATTTTATGATAAAATGCAGCAATGTAATAACTGATCTGTGTGCATTTTAGGAAACAAAGGAAAATAATTATTACTATTGGATTTAAAAAATGAGTAATATTCAAAATAAAGGCAATATTACAAATTAATTATCATTAACTATGTAGTTACAGCACTTACCTTACAGATTCACAGTGTAATAAAAATTAATCAAGAAATTAAGAATGGAGTGATAAAAGTTCATCTATAACATATCCTGTGGCCCAGCAAGAGTCGTTATGATTTTGAGGAGACACTCAGGTTATTTGAGGGAAAAGATTTACAAAGAATTTGAAACAATTGCTCTAAAGCTCTCTTATCAAAGGCAAAAGGGAACAGGAGAAATGATGAGACATCATTATGTTACACAAAAGGATGAGATTCGAGGGAAGAAAAGGGGGAAGTGTGCCCACTTGGTCCTAGGATGAAAGAAACATGCGTAAATTCTAAAACCTCACCTGCTGAGAAAAGTCCAACGTCTATGTCAAGGGTCAGAGGACAAGGTGTAATTATTTTTTGTTTCTGTTTCCTAGGATATTGGGAAAGACTCAGGGAAACCTGGAAAAAGGACCCATCATACCTCTGAGACCTCCCAACACCACACCAGAGGCTGCGGAGTCTCACAACCGCTCCCGATGCTTAAGTGCTTCTCAGACCATCATGTCTTCCTGATTTGCAGAAATGAACCACACCATCCCAGCTCCTGCCCCTCACCCCCCACAACAAACACCTACGACCACTGGCCCGGACTGGAATCCAGTACACGCTGGCTTCTGGTTTGACCCAGAAATCACACATTAGCTCTTCTAACTTTGCTCTGCTGGCATTTCCATGTTCTAATTTCGAGTCCCCACAGATCTTGTAGGATGAGCAGATGGAACGAGAAAGTCCTTCACACGTACTCCTCATGCGGAGGGAGGGCCTTCCTCAAGTCACTGCAAATACTTGGTGCGGAAATGGACCTGGGACATCAACGCCTCATCCACAGTGAAGACCTGACAAGTTCCCGACCCACGGATCCCAGCTAAATCCTGCATTTCAGTGCAGGTGCTTCCCTAGGGGCACCTTCCCTTCATCAGAAAGGATAATGAGACAGAGGGGGAAGGGGAGAGGGTGATCGGACTTCTACCGTGAGAGTTCCATGGACATCAAGGGTGGGGACCCTGGTCTCCAGGATGCTCTGGTGCAGGGTCAGTGCTTGATCAAAGTCACAGAGAACTTTTCTAAACATAACTTTTAAAGGCAACACCTTAGACCCTACTCTCAGCCCTGTTTCGTTTTTTAACATCAATTTCACCCAGGCGAGCAGGACACATCTGGTGCTTTCACAAGTTAGAGGCAGGCGGAAGGAAGGACGAGCCCCGCCCACCTGAGGGCTCAGCGCGGGGAGCAGCCCTGGGACCATCCCGGCGGCTCGGCCCCCGCGCCCGCGCCAGCACAGTCTGGGATGTCGCTGCCCTCGCCCACGACACGGCCCTGACCGCACTCCTCAGTTCTGCAGGCGGCGGCGACCACGCGAGTGGAGGTCCCACAGGTTCTGAGGCTTAAGTGCCTCGGCCCGGCGCGCTCCCGCCAGGTCCCCCCCTCCCAGGAGGGCAGCACTCCCTTCCCGGGGTGGGAGCTGAGACCAGAGGCGGGCAGGCCTGGGCTAGCGTAACTGAACGACCCGTGACTGGCCCGCTGTGGGGAAGCTTCTCTAAGGCTCATTTCTCAGCTTCACAATGAGGATCATACTACCGCCACCTCACAGGGTTATGAAGGATCACACAGCTGACGTAGAGCATTCCGCCCAGCACCTGGCGCCTGGTAGGCACCTCCACACATTAGATACAGATCAGACTGGATCAGGCCCCCAGCACTGAAAGGACCTTGAAGGCAGGAGCATGCTGTACCCTCCTGTGTTCCCACCACACACCTAGCAAACTTAGGAAACACACATGAAGGGGCTTAAAAAGTTTTTAACTGGATAATGTTATAAAAGACACAAAATACTGAAATTAAAGTCAGATTTAAATATATTAAATATTGAAAGTACCTCATTAAAGTGGTAAGGCATTTTTAAAGAAAGCAGAAAGCTTAAGCGTGCGTTAACGAGCCTCGGTTTTCTAGACACTTCCTAGGGGTTTGTCATTGCCGTTCCTGCATTTCAATTTAGAGAGCACCCCTCCCTCCTTATGGTCCTTTACCCGCTTGGTGCGCACACCTGTGTGTGTTCCGTACTTACACCACACAGCGCGTACACACAGGCTCACATGCACACGAGCGTGCGTGCCCACACAGGCAGGTACATACATATACACACATACATGGACAGAGAGTCGGACATCAAGAACAGCCCCCAACCCAGGACAACCAGTAAGACAATCAGAACAGAGGCCATGACAAGAAACGAAATCCAGAGCGCTTGCTTCTCAGACGACGAAACCAAACCAAACCAAACCGGTTGGCCAGAGGCAGTGACACGCTTGGCAGCACACAGCCTTCAATGACATGAGTGACATGCCAGCACACCTTCACAGTCTGAGCTCTAAGGAGAGTGACTCTGACGTCGGAGAGAGGGGTTAACAATTTCTGGCCGTCAGGTCTTTGGGGGTTCTCTTTTTAAAAGGAAGGTCAAGGCTGTGTACTTAAGCTGAAAGCAAGCAGAGGGTTCCTTCCAATACACGTGAGTAAGTAACCGAGACCCTGCTTAAGTCTAGCTCGTTTTCAGTGCACAAGTCTGAGCAAGAGCTGGCTTTGAAAAGAAGGAGCGGGAAAGCAGCAGTCACCAGGAATTTGGGGGTAAGGGAACAGTTTCATACGAAATACACTTTTCCTTATATTTCACATTTTTGTAATTTGTAATTGGCTCAGCGTTTTTATGGATAGGCTTTTTCCAGGGCTCTTACCCACAGCTGCTGGAGATTTGCGTTTTTTGAGGGAACAGCACGTTTACTTTATTACAATAGGAAAGTGACTTTATGGTAAGACTGCAGCTGCGGGTCGGCCCCTTAATTACAAGGAGACACTTCTTACCCAATATTTTCCAGCAGGAATAATTTACAGTGACTTGTTAACTTATTTAGTTGGGTCGCTCTGCTAAAAGAAATTTTTTTTATTATAAAGGATGACATTTAAGTTGCTCATTATCGGCTCCTTATTGCAATCAGACAGCAATGAACATTCCTTCTATGGTGTATCACTGATGATTTTATTAGGGCAAAAAGCGAGAAGCTTGATCTTGTCCAAATGCCCCTCGGGCTGGTTGATAACAATGTACATTTCCCATGGCAGCCAGTGCAAACGCCCACATTACCAGTCTCCCATCAAAGGACTTCTAAACACTTTAAAATCTTTAGTGATTTGACACGTGAAAAATTGCCTATCAATTTCATTTTAACTGTTAGTAAAGTTGATTTTTTCACGTGACTCATTTGCATTTATGTCTTCTGTAAATTGTTGGTTAAAAGATTTCACTTCCTTTTTGATTGGGGTCTTCATAAATACAAACATATATCTGTCCTTTAAGGTCAAAGCCCTTGCTTGGCCCTATCTCTTGCAAAGACTTTTCAAGATTTTTCAGTTTTCCTTTTCGAAGAGATTTTAAAGGTTTATGTGCTTGAGTCTGTGAATTGCTTTCTTTTGTCATTTCCCTCATTCCCACCTGGAATTACTCAGCTGTGATCACAAGATCAAGCTTGTGAGGTGATGGTGTAACCTTACAGTTTTCTAAATAATTAACCAGTGGTCCCAGAAATACTTACTGAACATTCCTTTTACTACTTTATGTCAATACATACTTTGTGCTGTAGGAAGTTCAATTGTCATGTCATGACAAAAAAAAAAAAAGTGATTCTTGGTCTGAGTTTAGAGCATTCTCTTCTTCATAACGTCAATACCAAAACAACAGAAGCAGTGGTGGGAGTGGTGGATATTTGTTGAGAAATCACTAGATGACACCATTTGAACTGCTTATGTGGATTTAGTTCATTTAATTCTCACAGCAACCAATGAGGTAGGCATAACAATCTACAGGTTTAAGTAACTCTTCTTTTAGCATAAGAGAAAAAAAACAAAAAACAAAACCAAGGCTTTGGTTCAAATATTAAATGATGAAAGAATATCAAGAAGAAAGTTTGAAATGTCACTCTGCATATACAGGTGTATGGGTGTATGAGAGAGAAACTGATGGGACTTCTGTTACTCTATGAAGTAATTTAATAAGAAAAAATTACCAAAGAGAATCAGCAATTTAATTAAGGTTTAATTGTTTAATCTAATTAACTAATTAATTAAAGGGACTAAAATTACAAGCTCTTTTTTCTGTTAGAAGACTTTTTTCAAATCTAATTAAATACATTTCTGATACTCCTGTATTTCGGATGATGTGTAAAATACAAAAATATATAAAACAGTGTCACTGTCCTCAAAGAGTTCCTGATCTACTAGGGGACACAGAAATTATTCCAAATACTCATAATTTAACGGTTTTCACAACATGGGCTCATGAGCAGAAACTAAGATTTTTAGCAAGTACTTCTAATCTGATTTGACCTTTGACATATCTCTAAAATTAAGTAAATTAAACTTAGGCACTTATGATTTGGTTATTTTCAAAGTCACCTCACTATATTTTATTGATAAACCACCACCAAAAGAGTATTAAATTTAATGCTTATATTAAGCATTAAAAAAGTAAATTAAGAATCATTTGGTATTAAAATTAGTTTCAAATTACAGATAAGTATTATGCCTATCCATCCTATAATTTAAAATGTTAGTGATGCTTTCAGCAGTAAAAAAAAACCTTGAAGCATCCAAAATATACAAAAGTATGAGAAGGATTAATTATGAAACACCTTTTCAAAGAAATGAGGTTGAAGCCATTAAAATTATAAAACTATACAGCACCATAAAAATGATATAATAAAAATTGGGAAAAAATGGATATATACTATAGTCATATTTACACCATGAATTTTACATTTACTGATATAAAAATTGGTATTTATAAAGAAATATATTTAAAAAGTATGTATTTCAAAAGCATAGAAACAGATGACTGTATTAGGGAGACAGGGCTGTAGGCAATTGTTTTGTCCTATTTTTTTAATTTTCCATAATGTTATGTAATTTTATAATTTAAAAAAAACCACGAAAACTACCAAGCAAATGAAATCCAGTATTGGCAAATGTATTTATGTGGTTATATATATGCATATAACAGAAATTACATTTCGACTGTGTCTCAGAGGCAGGTTCCATATTTTGAAATGATCACAGTAATAGATCTAGTTTTTATATTCTCGATAGTTAGAAATAGTCAATAAATTAAAATACTTTAGAAAAGCAATGCAAGTAAAAACAGTGGAAAAAAAAATTTAAGGAGCATATGGTATGAGAACTAAAGAGCAAAGATCAAGAAAGACAGAACCAGCAGTCTCACCTAAGAAGTGAAGATGGTGAAAGAAAAGCAGTCAGGGTTTTGAAAACTTACAACCAAACTAATAAAATTGATGTGAAATTAAAAAAAAAAACCCACAAATTGGTATATTCTTTGGCTCCCAAATATAAGTAACTTCAGTGTGAATTTTTATGAGGTAAAAATAATTTGATCTTTTTGATGAAATTTTGAAATTGACAATGACATTAAAAAAAAGAGAGAGATCATTTCATGAACAGACATCTCCACTAACACAAAAGGCCCTTGCCTCCAACAGAGTCAAGGTAACTCACCACCAACACGACCAGCCTCATTTAATCACCCGTGTGAATGAAAGGAGGACCTGCCTTTCTGTTAATTACAGGAAAATAAATACTATTGTGTTACTACTTGCACTTTTCAAATGGGCCAGTTTCCATCTTTGGTTACATTTCTTTTCTGTAACCAATCTTGTAAAACAACATCAGATATAATGCATCCCCAGTGTTTTTAAGAATAAGGAGCTTTTAATATGTTAAATTTGACAGATGTTTGTATACTGGGAAAAGAAGTATTTCAGTGAAATCTGCTTGAAATCGTAACAGCAATATTGGTCTTAGGCACCTCAAAAATCAGAGATTTATGGAAAGATCCACTTTAAAGTTCCTAATTTTTTGAAGAAATACATTTATTTGATGCAAACACAGTCAAGAAAACCACTTTGTTTCTTAAAAGAAGGTAACAATATTTTAGTTCTTTTTTCTCACCTTAAATATACTAAAATATGCATTTTTTTAATTGGGTGAACTGCCAAAAACATTGTGTGAGTTATTTTTCTGCATCTTAAAACAACGGATTAATTTGACCAAGCAAATACTTAATGAGTTCAGTAGGTACCTTAATTACAAGGAAGAGAAAATATAAATATAAATGAACTCTTTAAGATACTTTTAAAAAACTCATGTAGATATTAATAAAAACTAAGCATCTGGAAATTATTATACTATGTTAGGCTCCTGACAACAAAATGCTGAAAACTCCATATTAAAATAAACATTTTAATATAATGCCAGTCCTGTTATAATGATATAGATCATAACAGACGTGTAAAAACTACGTAATGTGATCCTAAGACAAAATTATTTTTGAAATGATGGTCCCGTAGTATGCCAACCATAAAATTATCCCAAGACAAAGGACAGTGATTAAGAACATCTTACAACAATACACAAGTAAAAATCTCGGGAGGAGGTTGAAACTGAAAATAAATGCCAGCACAAAACTATAAAAGTTACTAAGATCCGTCATCTTCTATATCCATCTTATAAAACAGTGTCAGGAAAAAAAATCAAAGAAACGTGAATGTTACCATGGATTATACTGACCAGCCAGACATATGATGATTTTGTATATAAAGGGGGAAAAGGCTTTTGAACAAACTAATGGAAAATTCACCTCTGGAATGTCACAGGTACAAAGTTACTCCCAGTATACAGAAACGTTCAAATGCCATAAATACCCTGGAATCTTTCAGCTCATCTCCAGCTAAAAACAAAAATAGAAACTCAAAGTACCTCATGAAATCATGAAAGCTAATATAAAATATCAATTTGCAATTTCCAAGAAAAAAACCACCTTGTCTTAAAAAGTTTTCCTGATACCGCCACCAATTTATTTTTAAAGCACAGCACAGCATTACTATTAAAAGAAAAAAGAAAAACCATATGAGAATTTAATCTTCTTCCAGCCAGCTAATAAAGAAATGGGTTCTTACTTACTCTTTCTAAATTATGAGAAAATACAGCATGCACACATAAAAGTGAATATAAAAATATAATTCTGAAAAGGGGAAAATTGGATTTGAAATTTTAATGTATTTTTTTAAGTTGAGTCTGTGCAATCTAAAATTCTCCAAGCAGGAATTTTTTTTTTCTGTCAGAGAAAATATTTCCAAGTAGTATTCCAGACATGTTGAGATTATGCAGAGTACTTTCTTGTTCAAGAAACAACCTGCACCACTTTGGAAAGAATGCTTCTAAATGTTTTCTTTGTGCAATTTTTATTTTTTAGGAAAAATACTAAGATAGTATATTTTGACACAGCTATACTTACCTATATAATATTCTTTTTGTTTAACTTGTATTTTTACTTTTTTAAAATCTTATTTTATTTTTAATTTATTTTGGAGGGAGGAGGTAATTAGGTTTATTTATATATTTGTTTAATGGAGGTACTGGGGATTGAACCGAGGACCTTGTGCATGCTAAGCACAGACTCTACCACTGAGCTATACCCTCCCCACTTACATAACATCTTTAATATGACTGAATATTAGAACAAATGAGAATTTTGCTAGATTTATAAAATAGGCACGGTAACTTGAGGATCACTGGTGCTTAAACATCAGAAAAATAAACAGGATTAGAAAGAAACACAGAACTAGAGACAGGTAAATAACAACTCTTAAAAGAAATAACAGCAAATGGCAGTTTTGTTTTTATCGAACTTTGTGGTAAACACTTTAAATAGAAAGAACAGTCTTAACTTACGTTAAGTCCCCAAACTGATTTTGTTTTCAAAGAATGCATGAAGTACTCCAGCAAGGGCAGAGGGCGAGGAAAACTGATGATTTTTCAGGAGATCATTTGCAAGAAATTATGTCTGTAGACAGGCGCATGATAAGCAGTGCTTTTGTGAATTGTTCGTTACACAATTTCCATAATGAATTAACCAGAGCAAAAGAACGCTGTAATTCTCACCAATGTTAAAAAAAAGAAATCACTCTTCATATGGACTATTTTGTATTGTTGCAGGAGAAAATTACAGACAATCTTTAAAGCTTATTCTTCTGCCATGGAGAAGCAATCACCCTTTGGAAGCCAACATACACACACCCACATACAAACCGAAAACACACTTTCACGCCACCCACCAAAGCTAAAGGAAATTTTCAAGAGCTTATAGGAGGAAATGAATTACTCCTAATAATTCGTATGTGTGTACATATGTGTGTATATACTTTAAGTATGAACATATATATATACACACACTTTAAAAGGTGCAATTTCCTGCAGTTCATACTTACAGCATATTATCAGTTTACCTTCACTTGATTAATTTCAGGCAAACAATACAAAACTTACACCACTTAATCAGTGAGCTTTTTCTTTCCTTCCAATAACAACAGCCAAGCCTCTTTTTATTGATAAATACAATGACCTTCAAGAAATCTAGCATGTTCCATACACATTAGTAAGAATCCTACAGCCCAGGGCACAGTGTTATCAGGGATGGCTCACTAAACATGGTTTTAAAATACAATTCTTATACAAACAGACATTCACTTCTTAGAGTGTTATGATGTTACTTTTCTCAAAAGAGTCAACATAGATCATTTTGACATGGGATGTACTTTTCAAAAATGTAACCAGCCATCAGGGAAAGGGCTACATACATAGGTTGTTTTGCGCTTGATGTTTTGCACATCAGAGAAAGTGAAAATCATTAAAATGTATTCACTGGGTGGTCAGCCTGATTTAAATCAATGGTTGTCATAGGTCTACAAGGTGACCCTGGGCAGGCCCAGTGTGGGTCCCAGGGAATTCTGTCTGCAGGGTCGTGACTTCTGCTTTTCCTCTCCTTCTGTAGACTCAGGAGATACAGAGTGTGGAGGCAGGTGAGGGACAAGGGTAATGTTGTAAAATAAGCCAGGGTCTCAGAAATGCTTCTACTTAAATATAAATAGTCCTTGGAAAAGACCTCATGAGATGGTGAAATTCCTAGGAAATCTCGACTATATTCCAGAGTGGTCTGAAAGCTGGATGAAGATGCCATGTGCTAAGGATGGATGCAGACCCGCCCTGTGTATGAGGATGTCCTTCAAAACCTGCAGCACTGTGACGCGTCTGTCACAGATGCATGGTGGTATACATTGGGATTGGATGTCCACCAGAATACTGTGATTGTTTTGCAAGCGGTAAGTGACTGAAATGTTACAAATCCACTCTATTCTGTTGATTTGTCTTGTTTAAATTATTTCTTTTAGTGAGAGAAACATTTGATGTGGAAGTCATATCAAATCACCAAAGGGTCAATTTTTCCTCAATACAATAACTACCATAGATATATTTAAAGTAGAATAAGAAAATGGAGAATGCGATGGTTAACCTTATGTGTCAACTTGGCTGGGCCACAGTGCCCAGATATTTAGTCAAACATTATTTTGGTGAAGGTGTTTCTGGTGCAGGTGTTTTTTGGAGAAGGTTAACACTTAAAACAGCAGGCTCTGAATAAAGCAGACTATTTTCCGTAATGTGGGTGGGCCTCATCCAATCAGTTGAAGGCCTTAGTTGAAAAAAGACTAACCCCTACCTGAGCAAGAAGGAATTCTTGTCTTTAGGCTAAAACTGCAACTGTTCCCTGGGTCTCCAGTCTGCTACCTGCCCTGCAGATTCTGACTTAGCAAACCTCCACATTCACATGATCTAATTCCTTAAAATCTGTGTGTGTGTGTGTGTGTGTGTTTACATGTATACACATTCTGTTGCCTGACTAATACAAAAGATTAGGAGGGAAATATTAAAATTTTAGAATACACTAATATTTCCTTAATTAGTAGCAAAATCAATTTCAATAGTTCAGTATCCCTTATAATAGAGAAAGGCAATAAAACCAAAATTTGGTTGTTTGAAATATCAATAAAATTGACAAACTGTTATCTACACAGGCTAAAAAAGTGTGTTGGGGGAGAGATCAAAGTTTTTAAAATTACCACTGACCTCGAAGAAATAAAAGACATAAGGGAATACTATGAACTAACTGCATGCCAACACATTAGATAATCTAGATGAAATGGATAAATTACTAGAGAGACACAAACTACTGAAACTGAAAAAACAAACAAAATCTGAACAGATTTTTACAAGCAAAGAGATTAAGTCAGTAATTGAAAAACTTCCCACAAAGAAAAGCCCAGGACCAGATGGCTTCACTGGTAAATCTGATCAAATGTTCAGAGAATAAGTAACACAATCCTTTACAAATGCTTTCAAAATATGTGAGAGTAGATAACACTTCCTACACCTCAATGTATGAGGTCAGTATCATCCTGATACCAAAATCAAAGACATCACTGGGGAAAAAATGTACAGACCAATATCCCTTATGAACACTCACACAAAATCCTCAAAATACTAGCAAGTCAAGTTCAACAACATATTAAAAAGGATTATGCACCATAAGCAAGTGGGATTTACCCTAGGAATGCCAGGTCAACATAGGAAGGTGATCAATGTTACACACGGCATTAGTAGATGGAAGGGAAAAAGCTACATTATCATCCCAACTGGCGCAGAGGAAGGATTTTCTATACACAAGAGGAGGTAATCTTCTGATCGAGACAGTTTTACAACTTCTTTTCCAATCTGGGGTCCTTTTGTTTCTTTCCCTCGTGTATCTGCCCTAGAACTCCCGGTACCACGTTAAGTACAGGGGCAAGAACGGGCATCCCTGTCTAGCTTCTGATCTTTGGGGAGGAGCACTCAGCCTTCACCACTCAGTGTGCTGTTAGCTGTGAGACTTTCATAGATGCCCTTCATCAGTTGGGGAAATTCCCTTCTGTTCTTTGTTTAAGGTTTTAATCACAAAAGGGTGCTGGATTTTGTCAAATGGTTCTCAACCCAACCAAGCTACCGAAACTGTTCACCTGGGTGGCCGTTAACTCCCCCACACACTGCACACTCAGTGGTCAGTTCTCTTTCCTCATCTTACTTGACCGAGCAGCTGCACTCGTCAGCGATGATCACTCCTTCCTCCCTGAAACACGTTACTTTTACTTTGCTCCTAGAGAGTCACACTCCTGGTTTTCCTTCCATTTCACTCTGGGTCCTTTCCTTGCCTGTATCATCACTCCCTCCTGGGAGATCTCATCCAGCTTCAGAGCTTTAAATCTGATCTAATATTGACAGCTCCAAAATCAAGTCTAAACTCAAGAGTGCTACCCTGTCTGGTGTCTCTATCTGATGTCTTAAACTGAATGTATCCCAATGAAACACCTGCAATTCCCCCAAGCCCAAAGCCCTCCTCCACCGTCTTTACCATCTCAGTAAATGGTAACTCCCTCCTTGAATTTACTAAGCTCACCCTTGATTCTCCAATTTGTCTGAAAATCTTGTGAGTTCTACCTTCAAAATATATCCAGAATCTCCTGTCTTCTCACTGCCTCCACTGAAATATCTTGGTTCAAGCTGCAGTCATTTCTTGCCTGGATCACTACACGGCTCCCTCCGGGTCCTTTCTCAACAGGTCAGCCAAAAGGATCCTTAAATGTACAACAGCACACGTCATTGCTCTGCTCAGAACTCTTCAGTGATTTCCCATCTCACAGAGAGTACGAGCCAAGGAACCCCTCCCAGCCCCGCTCACACAAGCACTGTTACTGTGCCAACCCCAATTGTCTTCCATGTTCCGCTCTGGCCACGCTAATCTCCTCACTGCTCCTCTGATGCATTGGGGCCCTGCCTCAGGACCTTTGCACATGCCTGTCCCACTGCTTGGCAGGCTCATTCCCTGCAAACTCCCTTCAGTGTTGAGCTCAAACATGGCCTCAGGGAGGCCTTCCTTGACCACCCTATTGAAATCTGAAGCCCCATTTCCTCATCTGGCCCACTGCCTCATTCTTGCTTTATTTTTTCTCATAGCGTGGATCACCATCTAATGTTTTACATAATTTATTTACTAATCTGTCTCCAGCTCCACCCCCATGTGGCAGCTCTATGAAAATGGGTCTGTTTTGATCTCTGTTGAAACTCCAGTGCCTTGAAGCTAACAGGTGCTCAATAAATATTAGGAAAAAAATCCAGAAATAGCATTAGAAGAAAGTTATATTCTGTAAAGACTAGAAGAAACTGCTAACCAGAGCCAACACGGTTGTCTTTGCAGGAAGGACACGGAAAGAGGCTTCTGTTTTTGGCTGCATGTATATTAAGATCTGTCGGCCACGTTTTCCGCTTCGCCGCAGTGAGGTTCAGAAAGGGAAACTCATTTCAAGCCCAGGAGTTGAAAGGAGTTGATAGCTCTACCCTGTAAGGAGGGCTTGCAAAATCCCAAAGCCGTTAGAAGTAGATGGGCAGGTAAATCTCAAACTGCATTCTGTCAGCACTGACACATTTTGCACAATAGTCATTCCTCTAAGAACTAGGTTGTCCCATTTTTCCTTAAATGCACTTTGGTTACTTTTACTTCCTCACATTTGGAAACATGGATACAGGGCAATACTTTACTACTATAACACAAACATCAACACAATTGTTAAGAGAGCGCCAACAGAGACACGGTCTCAGCACCGGCGAGGCCAGAGCAGCGGTGAGGACCATGCTGAACTGGAGAGCTTGGCTTCCATTTAAGGGGTCACGTGCGTAACTCAGTTCCAGCTAATTCTTTTCTTTTTTTAAATTGAAGTAGTTGATTACAATGTTGTGTTATTTTCTGATATACAGCACAGTGATTCAGTTATTTACATAAATACATACATTCTTTTTCATTTTAAGTTATTACAAGATATTAAATTTAGTTTCCTGTGCTATATATTAGGACCTTGCCGTTTATCTATTTCATATATAGCAGTTTGTATCTGCTCACTTATATGTAGAATCTAAAAAAAAAAAAAAAAGATACAAATGAACTTATTTACAAAACAAAAAGAGACTCCAGTAAACTATGAACATTGAGAAACAAAGGCCCTGTTTGGTCAAATCTTTTGTTTTGTCAAAGGAGCCAGGAATTTTTATATGAAAATTTCTCCTCTTTGTGGGTCTGACAAAAATAGATCTTTTTGTCTAACCACAGCCTGAAGACTGTGAGCCCCCAGTTTGAGATGAATTATTACATGATACGTGATACTCCCATTTTACCTGGATGGCAAAATGGTATTTTCATCCGTAATTGGGTGGTGCCGAATGGTTTCCTGGAAGGACAAAGTCCTCTGCCTTTTCAAAACAAACAAAAAAACATTTTTTTTTCCACTGGGTCAGAGAAAATGGGAAGATCTGCATGCTTAACTTCACCCGCTAATGCCAAATTCCGTTACCTAAAGCTCCCCCAGTCTTAATTCCATCCAGCCTCACCTGCCTTGGGGCTTTGTTCAATGAATTACTTCCCATCTCAGAATCTCAATCCTTCACCAGCAGTAAACGATCTCCATAATACTCTCACCTATAAAAATCCCCTTGAGCACAACTCGTCTCCCTCACTGTCCACTCGTACCTGCAGAACTTCGGCTTCCGGGAAAGTCGTTTCTCGGGTGTCATCAGTGACTCCAAGTTGCTAGATCAGTGGCATTTTATCAGATCTCATCATCTTAGAGGTCTTGAAAGAAACCCATTGTGCTCATCACCTTTGCCTTTGTACTTCCATTAATATCTACTGATTATACATTGATTTTATAAAACTCCACATTCTCTAAGAGAGATGTAGATTAAAACCAGTATTTTGTTCTTTGCATAAAAAGTTTATACAAAGAATAATGTGAGTGCAAACGTCAGGCAGAACATTTATCATATGTGTAAATTAGCCTGTCACTGAAGGTCACATATTATCAAGGGTCACGATAAATTTCCATACCTGTCACCTACAAGTCATCAAACTTAAATATGCCTTGTGCTCTGCAACAGTCACCTCCCTCCACGCTATTGCCTCTACCCTCATCCTCCAATGCTAACTGTAATTCCACCCAACCCATGGTACCCAGCTCTAATGTCATCTCTTGTGGGATGAAGTCCCTCGCCTCCTTGGACTGAGATGACCATCACTCCCTCTGAATTACAACATTTTATGTGACACACATCACAAAATGCTTTATGCTACAGGTACTCACTAGATGGATCTACACTTACCATCTAACAGATCAAGTATAAGCCCTTAAATCAGGGAGAATGGGTACCCCTCCTTCTACTTTGGAGAGAGGGAAAAGCTGGCAGTTATGGGTGCCCATCTCTTCACCTCTCCAGGTCTCCAAACTCCCAGGCAGCCTCCTCCCACAGCGACTCTGGCTTGGCCATGAGACTGTCTTTGGCCCACGGGCCAGGAGCAGGTGTGATGTTAGCTCAAAAGCACCTAAAAAAACTGGAGATCGTGTTCTCTGCTGGCCTCTGGAACTGTGAGACCACTACGTGGGTTAGCTTATGAAGGAGTGGAAACTACATGAAATGCAAACAAGTTCCCCCAGCTGAGCACTCCTGCCCCCAGACCGACCAGGCCCCCACCAAACAACCGGACTGCGGTGATTCACAGGCCAGCACGGACTGGAGCTGCCCAGCTGACCAGAGAAGCAGGAGAATGAGAAATGCTCACTGTTTGAAGCCACTAAGATTTCCAAGATTGTAAGGGAAGGTATCAATGGATACACAGAGTATCTGGCACACTGCAGTGTTCTGAAACGAGTAAAGAATTAGTGCAATTTTAACCTCACCCTGATCATCCAATTCTCTCTGTAAATTATAGATTTTCTAGCCTAGAAATAAGAATATCCTGTTTCTGCAAGGGTTTTTCTGTTTGTTTGTTTTGTAGAATGAAAAACTAGAGGGCAGCATACCGTGAAGGACACAGTAGGTGTTATACCTGCAAAGATGTACATTTGAAGCCAGGATGCACGATGGGCTGTCTGTACGTGTTAAGCCTGTAAGCTTTCTGTGCCTCGGTCTCCTTCTTACAAAGTGGATAAAACACCACTCGTCTCACCGTGTTGGAGATAAGATACATTAAGTACCAAATACAGTATCTGGCACATTTCTTCAATAACCAAGAGATTACATCACCTTAGACATGAATATTTATCTGAAAATAAGGAGGCTGAAGCATTTCTCTCTCAAACTGAGTTTCTACACCACCGCCACTCACTATTACAAGTGGAGAATTTGTCAGTGCTCATGGCAGAGCGGGGAAAGGGGAGGGCTCAGTGGTAGCGTGCGTGCTTAGCGTGCATGAGGTCCTGGGTTCAATCCCCAGTACCTCAATTAAAATAAATAAAACACCTAATTGCCCTCCCAAAACAAAAACAAAAACAAACAAAAAAAAACAAAAACAAAACAGAACAAACAAAAATCTCTGGATATCCTGGCTTTTGTTTATCACATCCCTTGGCAGCTCCAAAGCGGGAAGTTTTTCTTCCAGGATAGATGAGCAAGTTAATCATAAGGCTTAGTTGTACTGGGGGCTGGTCAGTCAGTAGTTACATGGGGGCCGCTATGGGACTCATAAATCATTAGAAAACAGAACCAAAAAGTTAGTTAGTAAGAAGAAAGTTATTTAGAAGCTTTGAATGATCCACAGCTCACCAGATAATTCATTAAAGTCCAGACACAGTTAACTGAGTAAACTTACTTATTAGCACAAAAAGAGGCTTTTTCATCCTCTATCAAAAAATATATGGCGGTTTACGAAAACAGAGCATCTGGCAAGCTTCCTGAATAATAAACCAAAGCAAACTGTGAATTCTTTTGTGTCCAGCCGACTGAGCCAGTTTAATATAAAGGTTCATGCTACACCCCCCATACCAGAGCATGCTAAGGCAAATAGGCTAATTTTAGATAAAACATTCTAACAGCTTTGAAGAAAGCAACAAAGAAAGACGTCCTCTTCCATGATCAATTGCTCACCTAGATCGGTTCCTCTGCTGATACCACCACATTCAGCATCTTCTGGATGGAGTGTAAAAGCACACAGAACAAAAGCCAAGAAACAGAGCAGAACGGTTAGAAGCCCAGCCACAGATGCAAAGAAATAAATCACTTCAAACAATTACAAAGCACAGCAATAGAACGGCCCTCACAACGCCACCCTTAAACATAAAACGCTGCGTTTTATATTTAAGTTGAAAGTCACATTTTGAGACATCATGCAATTGTGTTTTTCAAGCTTCTACAGAAGTGCCTTGAGGCCGTTCCAAGAAAATGGCAACGGACCTGCCTGATACCTTTACACTCTAGCAGTGAAGGAAATGACACCACTCGATCCCCAAAGTGAGTTTATTTTTGTAAATCAGGCTCTTTGATAATATGTAAAACGTAGCACTGATTTTGGCTCACTGGATTAGACAGAAAGGTTAACGTTAAGCTACAGCCTTTCTTTTGCTAATAAGAGTCTGTGTGGGGAAGGGATAAAGGCATAATATTTTTATTTTTATTCTTTTCTTTAAAAAAATAAACAGCTACAAATCATTTTTTAAACAATGTGCTATTAATTATTTCTGGGAATTTGAAACACTGGGTTATGCATATCTTAGAATTTTAATTTAAATGACGGAGTCCTTGTTATTTTAGGTTTCTAGTTTTTATGTATATATGTATTTAAAACGAACAGTACAGAAATCAAGTAGTTGAGAAAACTCACATCCTCATGTTAAAACAAGTCTGTCAGTGTATCTGAATCGCACTGTTTGTTTCATTCACTTTTATTCAAGACTGACAGATAAAAATGATGGACTGTATCAGGTTACTTTCTGTATTTCTGCTGTATGAAGCAAAAAAATGTACATTTCTTTCTTAAACGAAGCCCAACTGTGACTGGGAGACACTGTAATGTCAAGATGGAAGTTTGAATGTACGATAATCTTTTACAAACTGCTTGCTATGTTCAATTTAACCCTCTAGGTATGTGCACTAAATAAAATTACTAAACTATGTAGGGTAACTTTTATACATGTACCTTTAATTTCCTCTGAGAAGCAGAAAAAAAAAAAGAGGAAATGATTAAATGTACAGAAAATGCAGTTAAACTAGGAAGATGGTGCATCCGAGGGACCAAAAAAAAAAAAAAAATGTCTACCTACCACACTCAACTGTTTCCTCATCTTAGAAAAGCCAAAGGAAAAAAAAAAACAAATGTATTTAAAATATTTCAAAATAATTAGTCAAAGAATAAATAGAATTTATGAAGAACTACATTTTAGACTACACTGTAGTTACAGTCTAAAAACAACATACACACTTAGCAGTAAAAATACAAAATCTTTATATGGCTTATCAGATATCCAAAGAGGGGAAAAAAATCAGTATTTTTTCAAAATAATATCTTCAATAAACGGAACTTAAATATAACCATTTATTTTCATGGAACACTTCTGTTTATACTCTGTTTAAAATTGAAGATATTTCATGATGAAGACAGTGAAAGGAAGAAAGTATTTTAGAAACAAATTTTGCCCTTAAAATGTCTACATATCCTGTAAATTTAAGAATATTCTAACAATTATCAACTTATTATACATATGACCCTTTATTTCCAATCTGTGCCTATTACTTGATGAAAAGTATTTTAAAAAGTAATCTGAAATAATTCTTAAGTTACTAATAGGACAGCAATTTAAGAGTTAGGTTTGACCTAGGCAACTCGCCTTCCGTTAAGGGAGGAAAAAGAGCTGGAAGTTTACCCGAAGCGCAATGTATCCACAAGTCACGACAGAGGACACTTTGCTCCACAACCTGATAGAGTGAACAGGACCCGCTGGGACAGTTCTCTGCTCACCTATCTCTTCCAACTACAGAATGGCAGTCCAAGAATACACTTAAGATGAAGTGTGTACAGCACCCTATTTTTAATTTTCAAATACCTAGGGGTCTATCAAACTGTGCTAGTTCTAATTTGGACAGTATTAGCCAAAATGACAAGCAAATCATGATTATTCAGGCTCACAGGAGGAGTCATTTAAGTTGTAGGCCTATTTATCCTCATTTCTTAGTAGATCTGAAATGCCATGTGTATCAATAACAAATTATTAGAAAACAAACCATCAACAATGTGACATGGGATAGCCAAGCCAAGCATCTGAGTAGAAATGATACAAGCAAGTGTGTAAGACTGATCAACCTGCCATCCCAGATGTTTCTGCCATGAAGTGGACTGTTCAACAGACAGTGTATTTTCTGATAGAAACAATAGGATAGATTGAGTACTGCACTCTTGATTAAAGACTCCGTGACACATAAGTCAGATGATAAAAGCCATGTCCCTCTCACACACACACATTAAAACACCAAAGCCAATCCACAATAAAAATAAAATCTGTAACTTAAATTACATACAGTACATGTATATTTCACATTCTAATGCAAGGTCCTGAATATGCTGCATAAATTCTCAAAAGAATATTTCCTCCATGCAATTCTTAAGTAGGAAGAGAATGGAATTTTTAGCACGACACAGCATCCACGTTAGCGTCCGAGAGCAGGTACCGTGCGTGACAGACATCCAGGAGGCAAAGGAAGGGAACAGGTTTCCTTGGACTTAGCAAGTTTGAACGAGGAGGAAAAATATATAAAATGTGACAGGCTGCATGATACTGACTTTGGTAAGGCACCGTTTCATGCACGTTAAATGCATAAATGTATGTAATTCTCCAGCAATTCCATGAGGCCAAGAGTATTACCCCCATTTTCCAGATGGGAAATCAGAGGTACAGAGAAACGGAGTGCTGTGTGTGTGAGAGCTGGGATTTGGACCCATGCGGTCTGGCTCCAGACTCCGAATTCTGAACTACTGTGCTATGCTATCATACCCCAAATCCCTTTTTAGGGTTTTATTTCTTTTAATTTTTTTGTTTATTTTTGGGGGGGAGGTAATTAGGTTTATTTATTTATTATTTTTATCTAACGGAGGTAGTGGGACTCGAATTCATGACCTCATGCATGCTAAGCATGCACTCTACCACTGAGCTATACCCTCCCCTCCAAAATCCCTTTTGAATACCTGGATGTTCAAGCTAGAAAACTCGAGTCAGGGGAAAAATCATGGGAAAGAACATGTCTCTTCCAAGCCTCCCGTCCGCTTCCTTCCACCTTCTGCTGCTCCAGCCTCTTGCCTGGCCCCAAAAGTTCAATCTCCCAGGGGCATTTCTCTGACAGGAGAGCTGGGGGAGGACCACCTCCTCTCTCCACCGGAACAAGAGTCCACTCTCCGCCTTCAAGCACTGATGGATGTGCAGGATGCGACAATTATAAAAAGCCCAGAGGAGAGGCCAAGGCCACAGACAGAGAGATCTGCTGTCCTCAGAGAACGAAATGTGAAAGCTCTTGTAAAAAGCATTTGATGAGCTCGGCACAGCAGGGCAGGAGGACCCGTCTCATGTTGCTGAAAGTCACCCTGAGTGGGACACGTCTGAGGCTCCTGGCGAGTGGAGAAATCGTGTCTACACTGGTGTGATATCCTCAGGGGCAAAGTCAGATCCCCACTCGAGAAAGTGTTTTCTTAGCCCCCTTCACCCCCACTGACATCTCCCCCAAAAGACAGCAATGATTCATGACCACAGACCAGACCCCTAACCGCGAATCAACACTTTCTCACTTGCATGGCACTGGGTCCCCAGGGCGACAGGCAAAAGATGGTGTGGCTGAGAATCTGTCATGTGGAAAAGCTAAAAGCACACACCTTGATCGTGTTATCTCGTGAGGAGAACACTGTTGACTGGGATCAAAAATAAGCAACCATAGTAAGAAAAGCCTCCACCTCAACCAGCTCCTGATGTGAGTCATCAGATGCGCAGTTTACAACCTAATTCATCTACCCCTCTTTCTACACCAACTCCGACCTTCGGCATCTCCCAAAGAGCACCAGTAAGTATGAGGAGGAAAAACACTGACGGTATTTTTAAAACCCTGTATGTTTCTGTTACACACCATCCCGCCAATATTAAGAAAATACCCGACAAGGTTTTAAATAGACAAAATTAATTTAAGAACATAAGCAATCAATTCATTAATTTCTGAATTAAATTTATGGAACACAGTAGATAAGCATTATTTAAGATGCCAGGAGGAAAGGCTTACTCAACTTGGAAAGTAGAATTCCAGTCACCTGCAGAGTAACTATATATATTATTCTCAAATATCTGGCCTTCCAGAATATTGGTACCATGTAGAACAAATCCACCCCTTTCCTCAAGGTTTAAATTCTGTTGTTGGTGGACTGTGAACTTGAATCCACAAAATACTTGCTTTGAATGAACTTGGTGACACCCTGTTATTGAATGGACACCCACTGGCTGCAGTTAAATATTTTCTTTTTTGTCCACATGATAACAATCAAAATTGGTTAAAAACAAATTCAGAAATATGCTGTGTCTTTACCTTCTTAATCTTTAAAAGGTCAATAAGTTATACATTTTGGGTTTTTTTTTATTACTACAATTCTATAAGAGCTATTTTGTAAAAAAAATGTTCATTAATATTATTCAATCAGCAGTATTAGAAATGTTCAGGTATTTATACTTTGATAACTAAAAAAGGAAACTACACACCATAAATAAACATCATAATTGAATATTCTGCTGTCAAATACACTATATGAATAAGAGCCTTTCATGAATACCACACAGACTCGATTTAAATATAAATCATACCCTACTGAAGTTAATGCTTATGCTATTAGGGAGCCAATTCCTAACTCATATATACTTACGTTTCAATAGAAGGGGAACAAACAATATTTCAAGTAATCAAAGAAATTCCTGTTTCTCTTTAAAGGTTAAGTGATATCAAATGGCTTCATGTACTGAACTATAAAAATAAGCTTTTGGCAGAAAATCATAGAGCACTTTAAATTATATTGATACCAGAATTGCAAACTGCCAAGTGTCTGTCATGAAAACTGCCCCTGTGGGCCACTTGAGACCTAAGGTACCCTCACTCATTCCCAGAACACACACCCTGTGTCTTTCTGGTAACAACTGAGAAGTTGGTCAGATCTAAGAAAACCTATGAGAATTCCAGGTCTGCTTTTCTGTCTGTACCACTAACATTAATCCATCACGTGAGAACCTATCATGCGATGAAGGAGGGAGGGAAGACAAAATTCTACTACAGATTTCTCTGTTGAACAAGCTATTCTTCCAACGAATAGGAGGAAGAGGAACAGGATGAGGAGAAGATGAGTTGCTGGTCAAGCTTCCAAGACTTAGGAACGTTTTAGTTCTAAGAGTTCACGGTTTAGTTCTTAGGAACATGTAAGAGGCAGATTATTTTGTCTGAGGAGCCTGTTCTCTGGATGTATTAGATGTGCCACGACTCTGAAGGAAAGGGGACACCAAGCATCAGGGACAAGTACCAGCCACGCTCAGAGTTCTGCAGAAGGATGAAGGATACTAGTGGTAAAGCCTGAAGAAGTCGGCATTATCGTGGCTTCTGATTTTATTCACCATGGAGCCAGGACGCAGAGTTCTCGCACAAGCACAAAGGCAAGGTAAAGAGTTGGGATTCTTCAATCCTTTTTTTTTTTTTAATTTTGGTGGCGGCGGGGGGAGGGGGGCTAATTAGGTAGGTTGGTTGGTTGGCTGGTTTGTTTGTTTGTTTATTTATTTAAATGCAGGGACCGGGGATTGAACCCAGGACCCCATGCATGCTAAGCACACGCTCTACCACTGAGCTGTACCCTCCTCCCTCACTGAGCTGTACCCTTCCCGCCAATCCTTTCTGACTTCTAACGATGACGCTAATTGAACCCCTACTGTGCCAGAGCCGTCTCCCCTGAACTCCTCCTCCGTGCAGACTTTGGTTATGATGATACACTGTGAATCAAATAGAGAGTGAAATCCCGGCAATGCAAAGCCGTCCAAGGCAACCACCTAATCTGACATGCAGCACCACTGAAAGTCATCATTCTAAACTCAATGCTTAATCAGTATCTCCCCAGGTTTTAAGTGCGCCTGCAAAACTTAGTGCAGGAAGTTTTTATCATCAACATTGAATATTTTTCATAAATTTATAAACACCAATGTGACAATTATTCTTCTTTTGGAAATTTTAATTAAATCAGAAACTTTTCTTAAAACCTATTCTACAAAGTATTCAATGTAATTAAATAGGTTAACAGATTCTAAAATCTACACAAGAGATTTTATTTAATAAAATAAAATATAAAAATAAAAGATTGTACATCAACGTTCTGCTTTTCTTCATAGTATGATTGAGCAAAGGGCATAACACAAATGTCCTATCCAAAAATCTAAGTACCAAAGGCTGAAGTCCAGGAAGTATTGAGTCAGAAGGCCTTTACAAGATTTAGTTACATAAAAAATCACTTTCAAATACACAGGTTACAAAACAAAGTGCTTTTAAATGCTTTTAAAAACGTTCAGAACCAGGGTGATGATTTCTGCATAACTGTGAGTTCAGGGGTTTACGAGACAACACTCAGAGAAATTTCAAACGGAATTTCAATTCTCTGAGAATGAAGGCACTGGCTTTCTATTTAGTTTTCACAGAAATATACTATCTGAACAAGGCTATCTTTACTATACACTCGTGATTTAATTTGGATACAAGTGACCAGATTTATTTTTATTTGAAAATAAAGAACCTCAACACATGAGAACAAATAATGCGTCTCTCAGTGAATCAAAATCTAGGTTAAGAGAAAAGGGAGAAAGGGTGAAAGGAGGATCAGTAAACATCTCTAAATGATACTCAAGAGGCAAAAGCGGCAAATAAATAAATAAATGAAACATCCAGAGAAGAGCATTTCATAAACACAAATCCTGAAATAAATTATTTCTAAGGTTCAGTTACTGAAGTATTAAAATATAAAAGAAAGTATGTAAAATAAAAGACAAAAGGCCTTCATTACAATTAATGCTTCTACACACACACACACACACACTCTCACATTGACACAAATTTATACTGAAACCAGTATTCGGGAGAGCTATTAAAAACACAATCTCTCTACTTTATATAGTTCTTAAAAAAACAAACAAACAAAACCACACATACATCTATCCAAAATTTTAAATCAATGAAAATTCATAATTATAAACAATGGTACATTTCCAAGTTGCCTAAGGCTCAAGCAAATCTGAGTATGGATTCAGATTCGAATAAAATTGCACCTACTTCATTTTCAAGTTACATTTTATCCCATGTGCACCAAATATATAAGAAATGTGCAGGCCCTAAATTTTAAAATTCCTCAAGGAGGAACTCAGGTAGATGCCTCAAAACTTTTGGCTGGATGAGTTGCCAGTGAAAATTCACCGCACTTAAACAAAATGCAACAGTCTGGTTCAACTGGAAGCTTTCTGATGTCACAAGACATGTGGCCTTCTGTGACAAGTGTTTTGTCCTTCTTCCCAGACTTAACAGAGCCAAGAGCAAGCCGGTGTTTGCATCAGTGCTCCATGTGACGTATCGCCTGGAGTGTGGGGTTTATACTCAGCTGCAGTCTGGCTCCCTTATAACGTAATTCCTGGGCTATATTCGCTTCTACAAAGTCACAGAAATAACAGGAGATGTGAAAAATGCAATGACACTAAAAACAGATGTTGGCGTGAAACTCCAGGACCATTTATTTGCTCATTTCACCTTTGAATGCACAATTTCCATGCTGAAAAGAAAGGGCCTTCTTTAAAAAAAAAAAAAAAAAAACTCTTAAAATACCTAGAACCGTGAACCAGAGAAGATGAAGTAGGAATTTTATGGGATGGGGACTTGAAAGTAGTGGGAGGTGAGAAGTAAAGAGAAGCTGAGAGAAGGGTCGGCTGAAGGAAAAACCGCACCATCTTCCCCATTAATCCTACATCCTCCTTCCTCTTATTTTTCTCTCAGTCTAGCCTGGTCATAACTCCCAACAGACAGGTGGATGGTCAAAAATACTATGACACCTGGATAAGCAAGGAACAAAGCAGAACAAGAACAACTCTTTTTTTGGCACAAATGCTTTTGTGCCCAAGAAAGTGACAGATGTTTCCCCCTAATCTTTACCAAGAAATCTCTTACCCAAACGTCTTGGCTTTAGAGTAGCATTGTAGGTTATATTACAAAATACCCAAATTCAGAAACCAAAGGCAGCAGTAGCGACCGGGATTTCTTCTTTTAAGAGTGAGGCCTGGGTATAGTGTCAACAGCCCCAAACACACCTTCCTTCCAGAGGTACACTTAACGTTCCCACCATAAATTTATTTGTTCGTTCTCATGAAGCGATGATCTAAAAGTTATCAGAAGGTAATAGGACCTCTCGTACCACCCCAAACACCCGCTCTCGCAGGCAAAAATAAACAGCAAGATTTAGTCACCCTGCATTCTTATGAACAAACTTACATGATTTCCTGTTGGAAACGTTCAGGGGCTGGACTAACACTTCTGGTCGTCTTAGAGCCAATCTCCTGGGGGAGAGAAGGGCAATGTGCTATCAATTTCCAGTCCAGATCCATGGTGAATATCACACAAAAATATTACCAGCCTTAAGAAAAAAAACCAGAACTTCGGAAGAAAAAATGAACACAACGCCATCTACTCAAAGTAAAAAATAAATCCTGTACTTTCCAATTTTTATAAATTCTCCCCACTCTGAAATCACTCCTTCTTTTTTTCCCATCCTTTGCATCAGTAGAGTTTCAGATATTAATGTGCTATTTTCCATCTGCTTCATAACAAAAACCGACTATGACCTGGTACTGTCATATTATTTTTGGTCATTATTCATCCTTAGTTAGACAAAACAGAAACCCAAGCCTGAGGGATAAAGGATTCTCGGGCAAGGGTTTAGTGCTTGTTTTATCTCAGCTCCGCTGAAATGATATTTCGCAGAGAACAAAACGTCAGCAGAAGAAAGGCCATGATTCCGTGCCAGTCGCTCACCTTTCCTGGAAATGCTTTGAGGGAATCAAGCCTGCTCTGGGATTGGCATCACCCTCACGCTTCGCTTGCCACCATGTTGCGTCATCTTGGCTCATAATCTGAAGAATATCTCCCTTTTTGAATGCAAGCCCAGCTTCCTTACATGGAATCGCTTTATCCTCGTTAGGGTCATAGTCAAAGAGGGCTTTGATGAACATCTGTAAGCCAGTTCCGTTGAAGATGAATCAATACGAAGAAAAGAAACAAACAGATGTGAAATGGCCAACAGTCTCCTAACTGATTTAAGAACAAATTTTTAAGTCGAATATTCAAGTAAACTTGTTGTGACAAAGAGGGTATGTATTAAATGGAAAAACATGACTTCTCTCGGCAAAAAAAAAAAAAAAAAAAAGAAAAAAAAAAGGTTTTTAAGGAACGATGACCTACCTTGCCTTCCTTAGATGGTGTTTCCTCTTTGATGCTGGGTATAATCTTAAAGGTAATTGCTCCCTGAGACTGAGCCTGGTATCAGAGGGAAAAAAAACAGAAGAAACTTTCTAGAGTCAACGAGAAAGAAGGTAAAATAGGTTGAAAATGAAATGATTCTGAAAATTTACAAGCTTGGGGTTTCTGCTCTTAGATAGACCAAACTGAGGAAACTATTTTTGTAGAAATTCCTGTAACGTGAGAAAGCGCTAAAGTTTGTCAAATAAGTTGAAAAACATTAACCACTAAACCTACTTTTACCTCCTGTGCACTTTAAAAACGCTGATGAATGTATTACCATCCCTGTTGAGTTTCTTCAAAACAGAAACACAGTATGAAATGGCAAGAACAGATCATGTGCAAGGTTCACATTGTTACCTTTAAGGATCAGTAACAATGTTTTTAGGGACAAAACATCTGCAACTGTCAGTAACGCGGTTATAAATATATGAGTCAATTAGCTGCAAGGCTCATTAGAAAAAATAACGAAGAACACTCATCTCTATTCTATTCCAGTTAGTGAGTAAAATGCCAAATGCAGTAGATTAACTATAAAATGAAAAGACTGTCTGTTCTAATTTAATTAAAACAAGCAAAGACACCCACAGTTCTCTGCTATCTCAGATTGAGTATTCTTCCTAGCAGAGACCTAGTGTAGAGTACAGGGAGCAACATTAAGTATTTTGTAATAGCCTATTATGCAAAAGAATCTGGAAAAGAACTGATATATGTATGTATAACTGAATCACTCTGCTGTACACCTGAAACTTAACAGGATATTGTAAATCAACTATACTTCTATTAAAAAAAAAAGTTTAAGTAGTTGTTCCTTTAACACACTCTTACATCATTCTCTTTTTAGCATCTGTCATAATCCTATCTATATAATTATTTATACAATTATTTCTGAATGTCTGTTACCCCCCACTCCCCGAACTACACTGTGAGCTCCTTGAAAGCACTAAGTATCTGGTACATATGTAGGAGGAATGAGGGATGGAGGAAGAGAGGAAGATGGAGAGACAGGTGGGGAGACAGGCAGGGAGGGAGTGAAGGATGCAGGGAAGGAAGGACAAGCTGGGAGAGTTGGGGGAGCTCTCCGAGGCTCACTAGCAGTGTGTGCTGTAAACAAGGACTCAGTTTGGCAAAAAAAAAAAAAAAAAGGCCCTGATTGGTACTGTTTTCCAATTTCCATGGTCTGAATACTTCAACCATAGCCAATTTCAATTCATCACCATGAAGTCACTAAAAACCAAGATGGGAAAAGTCGCATAGCATCAGTTCTTGCAGGCATCAGAAAGCAGGTCGAGTAGGGCACAGAGATGCCATAAAATGGGGGTTTTGAGGGGAGGGTATAGCTCAGTGGTAGAGCACATGCTTAGCATGCACGAGGTCCTGGGTTCACTCCCCAGTAGCTCTATTAAAAGATAGATAAACCTAGTTACCTGCCCCCCCAAAAAAACAAAAAAAATTTTAAATAAATACAATTTTAATGAGGGTTTCATGTTATAACTATCAGAATTTTATCAAGGAGTGATTTCAAAATATCACTGTTATTGCTTATCATAAAAGTAAGTCCCAAATCTTACCAAGAATTCCTATGATACTGAATTACCTATGTAGAAAGAAAGCAAAGATCTTCGTAATCCCTTCCCATTCTTGTGTGTGTGTGTGTGTGTGTGTGTGTGTGTGTGTGTGCGTGCGCGTGCGTGCGCGCGCGCACGCGCGCTACTGTATGGAAAGCCCTGAGAACAGTATCATTAAGGACTCAAACAACGTAAGCAATTAGTAGGATTACTATTATTAAGTCATTTAGGTCTATCAGCCACTGTGAATGGCTTCAGTAATCTCTCATGGGTAGTTAATGATTTATTCCATCAATGCAACTTTGATTTAGTTAAACTAAATTTAGATAAACTAATTTTTATAAATCAAGAGAAACTTGATTTAGATAAACTACACTTGATTTAAATAAACTAAATATCTCCAATATTTAAAAAATATCTTGCTTATTCACATGGCCCAATTATTTCCTTAGGGTTAATTTGCAACAGTTGAATTTCTTGATTAAGGGGACGCAGATTAAAAAACGGATAGTTTCAAATAGCCATCTCAAAAGGTCCTATTAGTTTATTCTACTAACAAAAGCACATAAATGTTATCTATTTTCTTATAATCTGGCTAACTCCAGGCACTACCAAGCTTTTAAATAACCACCAATCCAATATTTTTCAGACGCCATGCTTTCTTTTGTAAATTGCCTGTGTATATGCTTTCCCAATTTTTCTGTAAATATTTTTTAATAATTTTCCTCAATTCTCTATACATTAAATTATTAGCCTTTTATCATATAAATTACTTTGCCTACAATCTCATTTGTCTTTTAAATTTTATGTAAGCATCTTTTTCTGCAGAAAAAGTTTTCAATTCTAGTAGCTGGATCAGTTATCTTCCTATTTGAAGTTCACACCAACATTTAAAAAAAATCTTTATTTTTATGATTTTTTAAAAACTCAGTTCAGGGGATTATTTTTGTGTGAGTTGTAAAATAAGGACTATTTCTTCTAACTAAATGATCAATTAATCCAACACCATTTGTGAAATGATCTCCTTATTTCACATTTATTTAAAATGCCATCTTAATCAGATGCCGAATTTTCATATATACTGGGGTCTGTTTCGAGATACCGCACTCTCTACAGGTTAGTAATATGTTTTCAGAGGTAACAGGGACAGTCTCCTTTTATTTTATTGTTACAAATGGACTTGAGGATTAATCCTGTCAAGGTCTATAATAATTTCATTCCATTTTATATTTCATAAGGCATTTAAATTAGTCTCACTATTTTATATACCCAGAGAGCATGGTCTCTAGAGATAAATGCATCACCAACAGCAGAGGAGATGCCAAGTGCCTTATTTGACACGAGCCCTGTCAAACTGCTTGCCTACGTTAGCTCATTTAATCCCCAAAACACTCCAGTGAGAGATGTACCACTTCTTACTCTCATTTTGTAAATGAAAACACAGCAGCAATAAAAAGATTAACGTATTTTCCAAGGACCTACAGGGATTAATTAATGGAGCTGGAATCCAAACCCTGGACTCCTAAATCCAAACCCTGTGTTCATAATCCAGTCTGAAATACAGTGATTCAATTTCATTTTCACTGCCATTTTAAAACAAATTTTCAGCTTACCAAAATCTGAATGATTTCCTCAGGTTTTTTATCCTCAACGGGTATCCCATTCACTTCCCTAAGTTCATCGCCCACGTGAATAAGACCTGAGAAAGAGCAGATTCGGAAAATGAGCCACGTTACCTACAAAAGAAACTGTGGTTTGCAACTGGGTCTATGCTTGAGGCTCTGTCTGGTTCCCTTAGTGCATCTGAGGATGGAAAGGAGACCTTCCCGCTCCTCCGGCTTCAGACGCTGTGCCTCTGAAGGACCATGAATCAAAGACATCACAGCGCTGGCCATGGAACAGCAGCAGCCTTTTGGTCTTTGTCCAGAAATGCACATTACTTTCATCTGATAAATAATTTTTTCAAAGCCTGCATGCTTTTACTCCTCAAATTAGAAACACTGAAACAAGTCTTAATGTGAACCTGGAAGCCCACATAAGCAAAGACCATCAAGCAAAATGAGATCAATCATTTATTTAAACAGGTTCTCATCTTTTAACACCGAGAAAAATATACTTGTTTTGTAATAAAGACCGTTATCAGGGGGAGGGTACAGCTCAAGTGGCAGAGCACGTGCTTTGGCATGCACAAGGTCCTGGGTTCAATCCCCAGTGCCTCCACTTAAAATAAATAAACCTAATTACCTTCCCCAACCCCATCAAAAAATAATAATAACAATAATAAATAAAAATAAATAAAATGTTTTTAAAAGATAATTATCCTCTTATGTATTGGCAATAAATAAACCTAGTTACTTCCCCCTCACCAAAAAAATAATACAATAATAAATAGAAATAAATAAATAAAATATTATTTTGAAAGACCATCATCCTTTTATATATTGGCAACGTTCCACGTAACACACAACATAACTCATCTATACTGCTTAACTATTTATTTAAACTCTTACCGCTTCTGTCTGCAGCTCCTCCTCTCATGATTCTGGCCACGATGATGGCCCCAGTCTGTTCATCTTTCTTAATGGTAGCTCCCTTTGAAGGAAAGAAAAAAAATAGTATTTGTGGGTAAATGTGTGTACTGGATAGTAAGAAAGGGGGCAGAAATTGGGACAAGCATCTGGAAAAAGTAAAAAGAGCTACAAAAAATGAAAGGAGGCAGGAGGAGGAAGAGACATCACAACCACGTGTTACTAGGCACATGATTTTTGACCTTATCTAAGGTTGTCAGCACAAGGCAAAGATTTCTGATACCTTTCATCTCTCGGATAATATGGAAAGTATACCAGTATCTTTTCTCCTCTCCATGGTAACACTGTGGATTTGAATACAGCTTCGTGTGACCCTTTGACAGCACTTCCTCATTTCATTTTATCTTTAAAAAGCCCCAGGAAGGAGGCAGACTATCTACAGAAGGTTAAGTGAATAGAAAGAAGATCTTATAAACTAGAAAACCAAAGCCCAGATCACCTGACTTAAAGTTCAGTGATCCTTCCCTTACATTATTGTTAAGGAACTCAGCAATGAAAAGAAAGAAAGTGGAGGAAAAAGCAAGACCTGCCACTCCAAGGGTCTGATGTACTAGGATTGCATTCAGTACAAATAGAACATGTTGGCATGAGATTAGCAAACAATTTCGAAAAGAATCCAGAAATTCTTCACTGATGGGTGCTCAGAAGCAAATTAAGTGAACGCCCTTTGTCAGAACATCAGGCACAAATGGTGACTTTGAACACCTTCTCATGACTTTCCTTCCAAGAAACTGACAGTGGTTTAGAAAAGCCATTCCATGTTCCATCACATGCTTAAAGAGACACAAATCAGCTGACTGCAGAACTCACCTCCAAGAAGAAGGGGGAATTTCTCTCACGTTTGTCAATAAACACATTTATAGCATTAAAATATAGGTATGGAAACAAAATTAGGAATCCATTTGTAATAAGTGTTTTATATATGACATTTTGTTTTATACATGACAGCTATCAGATACACATCTAGTAATAGCCAAGAAAAAAAAGATTACTAAGTGGTAAGATGGTTTCGTGGCATTTTTCATCACCTACGCATGCATTCAAGGCCAAAGACTTGAGTGAGTCCTTCTGCATCGTCATAAACCTTAGACTCACCAATTACTGGTATTTTCTGCTTTTAACCAAGTAACTTGTAGCCAAGATGACTGGAAATGTACCATTCGTAATACGACTGCTTAGTGTGATTAGATCAACTTTCGCTGTCTTTGACAGGGTGTCTCAAACTTTCACACCCAAGTATGCCTAATGGCAGGAGGGTCCAGTAATGTAATTGATGGTTACTTACCCCTACTTTATAGATAAGAAATTGAATCCCAAGTGTATAACTTGTCTGAGATCAGACAACAAGTGCGCAGTAAAGACTTGTCTAAAATGATCAGAATTGCTGTTTTTTTGTTGTTTTTTTTAATTGACATCTTGGGCCTGGGAGTCAGAGGAACTGTTTCTCTGGGATCATAAACGAAAGACTTCTTCTGAACCCCATTCTGCGTCATAATGACGTGGGGGGAACAGCTTAATCTCCCAGGGCTACTAAAGCTCCAAAAGATGTGGGCAAGAAAGCTTCAGGAACAAAATCAGATTTTTAAAGAATCCTTTCTGTGTAAAGAGGCAGGCTATGGCTAAACCTGGGGCACCCTGCTTGCAGGGCAGGACCACCCTCACCTCGGGGCCCTCCTTCGGTGTTCAACACAGAGACACAAAAAAGGGCATTTCCGCAAGACTCACTGCCTCTGGAAATGTGGTGCAACTCTGACAATGTCCTGGGTTGCTGCTTTAATCTTGGTAAGAATTTTACAGATTCTTGTCTCCATGAACTCACGCCTTTTTCAGGTGAACTTTCCTTACGGGCTCAGCCTACTTGGGGAATGAACTGCTGAGAATTACCTAACATAACCTACACACATCTTAGCAATAATAATAATATTTTCGGCCTAAGTGATGAAATTAACTCAGTTCAATGAGTTTTCGGTCATGCAAGGCGTACTGGCTAAACTGCTGTAGAACAGACTTCACAGTGTTGATTAAATGTAACGAACTCCTCGCTCGCTCACTCTCTCTCGTGAGCCTTACAGGGATTTGTTCTCCACTTCCCTGATACAACTTTGGATGGGGAAGGTGGGGTGGGTGGTAATACTTGATGCTTGACATCAAATCTAAGCCATCCTCGTTGCTGGAACATAGTGACAGACTTCTCTCCACACAAGGAGGACGGGTAGGAGCATGAGGAATCTGCCAGCCAGGTTATCACTAAGCTCAAAGCCTTGGGACTTTGCTTTCCACAATCTACCACGACAGAACTGGAGAAAAACACCCCCAAACTCTATGTACAAAGAATTGCTGATTTCAGTGAAGCCATTGCAAACCAAAGAAGAAAGATGCACCTAATTTGTAATGGTTCAAACCTAAACTATTACCAGCAATGCCCTACCCCACCCCACTTTCTTGCCACAGTGCTCTTCTCTTATTAAGGTTCAGAAAAAAGGTCAGTCAGAATTGCTAACTGGTTCTACTTTGATTTTCTGTGGCCCAATATCTGAGCCACTTAAGCGGCACCCCGCCCTGCTTTGTTCCCTGTTCTCCTCAGTTACTGATTTTACTTGGTTGCTGGTCAAAGCCTTTGGGATGTTTGGAACTTGCACCCATTGCAAATGGCAATCCCCTCCCCTGTACAGTGGCTGAAGAGGCAAAGATTACCCAGAGGAGCAGTGAGGCATCAGGGTCCTCAAAACCACCTGGGCTTTTGCTGAGTCTCTCACTGCTGCCAGGACGCTCCCCGGCTCGGCCCAGGAGAACCGGGCGCCTGCCCCACCAGCCAGAAATGAGGGTTACTTCTTGTGCTCATTCGCTAACCTGCACATTTGGTGTCAGGAACAGAAGCTTCTGATCAGAGAGAATGCAGCCATGAGTTTTTTTTTTTTTCTCTTTGTCCGTTTAGACAAGTCGACTATTTCAAACCTAAGTTACCAGGTCTCCAGGAGCAGCACAATTTTGTTCCTACCTCTACCTTCCCATCCCCTCCCCACCCCGGGACCCTTGCAGTTCTCCTCGTCCTCACACCCCTGTGCTGTGCCACTGTTCTCCTGACAAGAGGCCATCAGGCAGCTCTTCCTGGCCTCGGGGCCCTTCTCAAAGTGGGCTGCCGCCATGCGGACAGGTATCTGTTCCTTTTGTTGTTTCATTTTCAGCCAACACTCGAACAGAGAGAGAGAAGCCAAGATCAACTCACAAACAGATACAAAGCAAAGAGACAGAGAGGCGGCGATTTAGAGGCTGGTCACCAGAAAGATGGCGTCGGGGTGGGAGAATGCCCAGACGGTAAGGCCCCTAAATGGATGGAACTAAGTGTTCAGTCGCTCTCTCACGCTTGGGTAGATTGTTCGGCTGGATGGTGTTCATGCGGACCCTGCACTGGGGAGATGCTCTCCAATCAGTCCCAGCCATTGTCCTTGACGATGTGTGCTAGCTCAATGATGTATTTGCCTTCTTTATATTTCCGGCTGCTTTCAAAGGCATGTTCCTATTTCCAGCCCAGAGTGGTTTTGCAGTTTTCACAGTAGATGTCTGCGATGGCATGCAGTCCTGCTAGCAACACATGCTCTTCCGCGGGCCCGCAGCCCACGTTAACTAGTGAGTTAAAGAGGTATGCTCGTCCTTGACATCCTTGGAACGACTTGGAAGTGAGTTCATCATGATTGGCCAAGTGGGCTCTGCAGTGAATGCAGCTGTAGGTCCAATGGCATGAGGGCAGATATGCCTGCAAAGTCTTGGAGCTTGTCGTCTTCACCATTGGCACTGCTGAACGTGGGCTGAACTCCGGGGTGGCCCATGAGGCACTCCCACAGGATGGGTCACACAGGAAACACTGGGAGACACAGGTAAAGGCCTTGGTTTGGCAAGGGGTGGGTGTACGGCAGGCTCTATACACTGGTGACGTCTTCAGAGGAAGGACCCTCAGGCAGAGGTCGAGGGCTGGTTCTCAGCAGCTCACTTGGTTTATAAGCTCTTGTAAGCTGAGAGTGAAGTCAGAGGTGGCAGTCTCCTGGACGGGGTCCAAAAGAACAGGTGGTTTCCCCCCATCCGCCAATGTCGAAAAAGCCACGACTTGGGTAGAGACACACAGAGGAGGTCAGCAGCCAAGGAGGGTGAATCTGAAGCAGTGAAGCAGTGAAGCAGTGAGAGATCGGGGCTGCCCTTCAGGCCAGTTCCTGAGAGGTACTCGCTGGAGAGGCCCTACATCCGTCGGGCAGGAGAGAACTCGCACCCACCCCCTTGGCAAGGGCACTGGGGAGGCTCCGGGAAGCGGCCAGGCAGGAACTCGGCTGCGGTCACCTCGGCCCAGGGCCCGCCAAGCACTCCTGGGAGTTTCGAGAGCGCCCAGTCCCCAAAGGCGGGGGCACCAAGGGCGGCGCCCCCGGACCCAGTGTCTTCCGCGGAGACCCAGGGTCACCGGGGGCCGACAACGCCCGAAGCCCCCATCCTGGGCCCCACGGAGGCCGAGCTGCGGGAACTATGCTGAGGGAGAAGCAGCGACCGGGTCTCCAGGCCCTCCTGCCGAACGGCGCGCCCCAGACTCGCCCAGCTCCTCGCGCAAGTCCCAGGCCCCGACCCGGGAACCCAAGCCACCTCGGCTCCCCTCCCGTAGCGGCCGCTGCCAGGGCCCGGCAGCGTTTGTAAACAAACCGGTCACGCGGCCCCGGCGGCCCCCTCGGAGCCCCCCAGCCGGAGACCCCCCTCGGCCGCGCAGGGCAGAGGGCGCCGCGGGCGCAGCAGGAGCGGGGCGGGAGGGGCCGCAGCACCTGCGCCCCGCCAGAATTGCTGTTCTTAACCTTAATTATCATTCAGCACTGCCTACCCTAATATCCTTCTGTAACCTTTTATTCACAAGCGTATAAATGAATTACGTCTGCAGTAGCTTGTCTCCACGATGGAGATCATCAGTTCTTGCCCGTCATCTTGCCACATCAGGTGGTGAAAATGTTCCTGAGGCATCCAAGTTGCCTCCTGTGCCCCTTGAAAAACTTGCTCTTGAGGGAAGGCAGCCACCACATAAGAAATCATGAGTCTACTGCCATGCTGTGAGGGAGCCCAAGGCAGCCACGTGGAGACATGATTGTTAGATGCCTGGCCAGCCCCTGACTTTCCAGCACCCCCAGCCCAGACATCAGTCATGGTGATGAGGAAACCCTCAGATGCCTCCAGTCTCAGCCACCGTCTGCCCACATACGGGGGACTGAGGAAGAACCAACCGCCCAACAGAGCCTGTCAACCTCCAAAACTGGGAGAGATCATAATATATTATTGTTTTAGCCACAAAATTGGGGGGGGGGGTTGTAACATAGAATTAGGTCATTGGAACCAATCTCTGGTGCCATTGTGGCACCAGAAAACTGTACTGTTTCTCAGGATGGAACCATCCGGTCTGCTGTGCTTCATGCTCGTCCCTTTGACTTAGTCTGTGATTCAACGAAGTTGACAAATGTTTACTGAGAATCTACTACAGGCCAGGTTCTGTTCTAAGGGCTTGTAATAATAGCATTGGTGGGAAAAAAAACGCAAATATTTCTGTCTGCTCCTGGAGCTTACACTCCCACAGACAGACAATAAACAGAACATAAACAATGAGCTCTATTATACAGGAAGTTAGAAGGTGCTAAATGCTACGGGGACTTGGAGGAGGCAGGGCAGGAAGAAAGATCAGGATGAGAGTCAGGGCAGGGAGAGGAGAGACAGTGTGTAAAGACAGGTGTCAGTGAGAAGATGGCATCCGAGTAAAGGCAGGCTGGAAGGAGATGAAGGGGTGAGCCAAAGGGACAGGACAGAAGAAATAGCCAGTGCAAAGGTGCTGGGGTAGGGCCATGAACGGACCCATCAACGAACAAAGGAGCTGCTGTGCCTGGAGTCACGTAAACGAGGAGCAGCAGCAGGAGGTGAGGAAGGAACGGGGAGCCAGAGCTTTGTAGGTCACTGTGGGGACTCTGGATTTCACTCTCAAAGAAACTGGGAGAACCTGAGCAGCGGGAGTGGCCTAATCTAGAAGCACCCCTCCACCTGCTAATCAGGAAAGAGTGAAGCAACTCAGGGGCTGAAGCAAGGCAAGCAGCAGGAGGTTTTCCAGCAACCTGCGGCAGGGACGATGGAGGCTTGGATCTGACTGGCAGGAAGAGGACTGATGACAAGTGGTCCAAGGGTAGCACTGGTAGAGCTGAAGGGACTTCCCAACGGACTGGAGATGGGATGTGAAAGAAAGAGGGGGTTCCAAGAGAGACTCTACGGCTTTGGGCAGAGTAACTGGAAAGACGGGTTATCAATCAATTGGGGGGGGGTGTCCCGAGGGGTGGAAGAGATTCAAGACAAAGATCAGTTTACTTTCAGACGTGTGAAGACCGAGAAGTCTTCGAGACATCCAAACAGAGATGCTGGGTAGACAGGCGGACATACAAATTTAAAGATCAGAAGAAAGGCCCAGAAGAGAAACTGACCTGGGAGTCAACAGGTGCACAAACGGTTTTTAAAGCCATGGGCTGGAAGAAGTCACCTCCAGAATGTGTAGATGAAGAAAACCACTCCAACACTTAAGGGATTTGCTACAGACTTTGAAATATAGTAAGATATGGACCCTGAGATAAAATGCGCGCCATCTGCTGATTCCACCTACCCTGGGAGGGTAAACGATGGACCTGAGAAACAGCCTCCCACTTTCTACATGACGCTCGCCCCTTGACTCAGTCTTCTTTGTGATCCCTTCATTCCTGAAGACTTTCTATTTCCAGATTGCTTCCCAAACCCTCAGAATCACAATTCCTGCTGTGTTCCACTTGCATGAAACCACGATCACAACCCAATAAAACAGGAGAATCACGTGTGATATTGCACAAAGGTCGACATCCCGATGGCACGGTCTAAAAATGCGGTGTGAACTGAAATCGGATCTCACGTTTTTAACCTATTTCCTTATACAATTATTTTACATTTATTCTACGTGGTTTTGACAAAAAAGAGTACAGAGAACCTCAGGGAAGACAGAGAAGTTAAAATTCTGGTTAGCCCTTTCTTGTTACTTCTGTAAAACGGTTTATAAAAGAGATCTGCTAAGACTGGGCCATTGTGTCTCCGTGAATAAAAACTGTCTCCCCCGCAACACTGCCAATATCATAAAACCGGGAGTGCAGCCGGTTTCACGTTGAACTTTTGAAGTAAGTGTTTTCAAGGACGGTCTACCAAACACTGGCACCGAGGCCCCCGGAGACGTCTCTAACCTCTAGATCCTCAGCCCCACCTGGGCCTGTGATGCAGACTCTTCGGCATAGGGGCCCACATGTCTGCGTCTTAAGTGAGCACCCCAGGTGCTCCAGGAATGCCGAAGTAGGAGGACCACTGTTCTCAAAGGAGCAGGAGGCCAACCTATGCAAGAAACACTGAGGATTAAGACCATAATCCTCTCACTCACTAACAGAATTTCATTTTATTAAGCTTGCCTAAAAATTAATCTTCTGGATAAAACAGATACAAACTGCTCCAAGCTCACAAGAGAGACGGAATGACTGTTAACTATCTCCTGACCAGTGTTCTCCACTTCTCTCAATTTTTCTATCCACCCCCCACAAACTATCACCCTTTTTTCTTTCCATTCCCAAATACCTCCGCAATCTGCGTTCAGGGCCTCTTCCCCAGGAAACCATTCTTTCCCTAAACACCCATCACCTAGCGTCTACCTTACCGTCCCCCGTGACGTTTACACAAGGCTCCCACGGCGTTTACAAAGCATTTCCAATACACTGCATGTCAGCTGATATTCTAAGGGGTTATCTCCTGCCTCTCTGATAAGGAGCTTGAGGCTGAGACATTAAGTGACTCGCTCCTATAAGGACACAGAGAAGTAAGTGACACCAGAAACCCTCCCACTGAACTCACCCAACACCAGCTGGGGTTACTTCAGCACGGTATACTGCACTCTCACAGCAAAATTACACTCTTAGAAAACACTAATAACCTAACCCCTTGGTTGCTAAATCTTACGGCCTTTCCTCCAGAATCATTTGCCAAACATCTCCTGAGTGTCTAATTGCTAGAATTTTATCTCAGCTGGGCTTCCCTCATCTTGGCTATTTCTGATTCTTACTACTCAGACTCTTTCTCCCAAAGATGCCTTAGACTCTTAATTTTCACTTGGCCTTTGCTTTTTACCTGCCTTTGGCAGCTGTGGCTTTTCCACCAACTTCCCCTAAAAGACGAAGGACGACTGACAGATGTAAAATGACACGTATGCTGAAAATAAATATTTTCTACTTCTCTGGGTACTGTATTTTTTTTGGAATGTCACAAAATTATTTTTTTAACATTTTTTATTGATTTACAATCATTTTACAGTGTTGTGTCAAATTCCCGTGTAGAGCACACTTTTTCAGTTATACACGAACATACATATATTCATTGTCACGTTTTTCTCTGTGAGCTACCATAAGATCTTGTATATATTTCCCTGTGCTATACAGGATAATCTTGTTTATCTATTCTACAATTTTTAAATCCCAGTCTATCTCTTCCCACTCCCTGCCCCCTTGGCAACCACAAGTTTGTATTCTATGTCTGTGAGTCTATTTCTGTTTTGTATTTATGCTTTGTTTCTTTGTTTGTTTTTAGATTCCACATATGAGCAATCTCATATGGTATTTTTCTTTCTCTTTCTGGCTTACTTCACTTAGAATGACATTCTCCAGGAGCATCCATGTTGCTGCAAATGATGTTATGTTGTCGGTTTTTATGGCTGAGTAGTATTCCATTGTATAAATACACCACTTCTTTATCCAGTCACCTGTTGATGGTCATTTAGGCTGTTTCCATGTCTTGGCTATTGTAAATAGTGCTGCTATGAACACTGGGGTGCAGGTGTCATCCTGAAGTAGGGTTCCTCCTGGATATATGCCCAGGAGCGGGATTCCTAGGTCATCTGTTAAGTCTATTCCTAGTCTTTTGAGGAATCTCCATACTGTTTTTCACAGTGGCTACACCAACCTGCATTCCCACCAGCAGTGTAGGAGGGTTCCCTTTTCTCCACAGCCTCTCCAGCATTTTTCATTTGTGGACTTTTGAATGATGGCCATTCTGACTGGTGTGAGGTGATACCTCACTGTAGTTTTGATCTGCATTTCTCTGATAATTAATGATATTGAGCATTTTTTTATGTGCCTATTGATCATTTGTATGTCTTCCTTGGAGAATTGCTTGTTTAGGTCTTCTGTCTGAGTAGTGCATTTTTTAAACAAAGTAACTTAAAGTCATTCAAAATGATTTTAAATCACATTTAATATAGAAACCTAAATATAAAAACTCTCTCTAGTTCAAAAAAGTTAATTGTGTATGTTTAGGGAAAAAAAAACTTTTACTAATTTACTTTTAAATAACTGAGAAGCAGAGAAAACAATTTTAACTCGTGTGAAAATAGGCCAATAAACAGAATGGGGATTATGGATAAAGTGAAATGGAACTAAAATTTTTAAACACCCCAAATTTAATGGGAAGTGGAGAGGGAAATGCTATTAAGTACATATAACAAAGTTGTCAAATTACACTGCAATATACTAAGAAGGAACTGAAAAATTCTGAGAAATGCTTGGAACATCCTCTGAATATACAATTACAAACCTGGAAAACATCTTCATGCTTAAGTGAAATATTCCTTTTTAAAGCAACCTGACAATTCAACCAAGTTTTAAATTTACCTGGTTCCCCTTCCTAAATTTTTCATCTCTCTTCCTAGTCCCAGAGGCTCAATATAACCGTAGAGAAATCTGTCCTTTTCATTCCCACGCATTTCCTTCTATTCCTGCTAGCTGAGCAGCCAGTACCTCCCGCCCCTAAATGAAAACCTCCCATGGCATCTTCTGCCCCCTCTCTCCTCGTGCCCTGTACGTCTAAAGATTTGCCTGGTCTTATCAAGTCTGACATATGTGGCGTTTGCCATTATCCTAACACAGTTTCTCATTTTAAACTATAAATTGAATGTATTATATAAACTGCAACAAAAGAGAGCTAATAGACAAAGAATTGCCACCTCAAAGCCAGGTCTAATTATTTTGGTTGTTACATGTTTATGATAAGCTAAAGGATGTAATATATTCAGTCACAAACTGACACAGCTTGAAATTATTGTACATACTTCACTGAACTTTTTAAACTGAAACTAATTTACAGCAGGCCCAGTTAACACTTTGGAAAAATCTCGATACAGAACATGTCTGATTTCTCTGCTAAACACGTGAAGATGTTACTTGATCAGAAGAGGCCTTGGATTTAAAAGTCACTGAGGACTGTTTAAATGTTAGCTCACTAAACCAAGATACCAAAAACAACTGCCTTTGGGAAAACTATGATGGATCAAAGGAATTGTTAGTAATGAATTCCTGAATTCCTTGAGATGGTCAGTCTTTCAGTTATCTAAGAGACTGAATTTGTCAAAACAGAAATGTATTTCTTACTGATGCAGACTCCACCAAGAATTAGTCACTTTATGGTGATAAGTCCCAAGATAGCTCTTTCTACAGCCAACCTGAGTACCATGTATCCTTACTAAGCGTATCACACCCACAATAACGATCAGGGGATATTTAAGTTACCAGTACAGAGTTATAAACACAGATGAAAAGCATGAATGCATAATCTAAATTAAAGTCTTAAACAGGAATACAGGGAGCCCTGGGATGGCCACGGATAAGCTCCAGGGGCTCAGTGAATCTCCCTCTATAATATGCAAATACGCACACTCATCTGTATGTTTTTCTGGGTAAGAGTGTCCAGTGTGTTTAGCAATATACCAAAGTTGCATTAAAACAAAACAAGATGATGAAGACTACCCAAAAGTATCAAGACAGAATGTGCTGTAGAAGAAAAAACTAGTATTTGAAGATGAAGAGTCAAGTTTAGACCCTAGTTCTATCTCTCGATCGCTGTGATACTTTGGGTAAGTTGCTTCACTTCACTGAGTATCAGTTTCTTAGTCTGTAAAAAGAGAACAATGATGCCAAATATGAAGATCACACATCATTAGGATATAAAGTACCTTAACATAGCGCCCACCAACCATTACGTTATCAACTGCTGTCTGCTCTAAGAACACAACAATGGGTTAATTACAATAAACGAGCCACAACTCATTTAAAGTCAAGTGCTAGATTAGGAAGTTTATTTTTCTCCGGAATGTAGTTTCATAAACACGTGGCTACCCCCTGTACTTCTTCCCCATTGCTGCTGTTAACAAATGCCGAACAAATTGAGTGGCTTAACACAAGGCAGATCTGGAGGTGGGAAGGCCAAGGCGGGTGTTATGGGCCAAAATCCAGGTGTCAGCAGGGCTGCATTCTTCCTAGAGGATCTGGGGAGGAATCGGTCCTTTCCTTTACTAGTTTCTAGAAACTTCTGGCATTCCTTGGCTCTCGGCCACATCTCTCCAACCCTTGCTTTCATCCTCACATCTCCTTCTGTGACTCTGACTCTCCTGCCTCCCTCTTTCACTTTATGTACTTTTTTAAAGTTCTTTTTTAGTTTTGCTTTTTTTTTTCTGAGGGGAGGGGGTAATTAGGTTTATTTATTTTCAGTGGAGGCACTGGGGATTGAACTCTGGACCCTGTGTATGCTAAGCACGCGCTCCACCACTTGAGCTATACCGTCCCTGGCCTCTTTCACTTTAATAAGAACGTTTGTGATTACCTTGGTCCCACCTGCTAATCCAGGAGACTCCCCATCTCCAGATCCTTCACTCATCATGAAATGTTCTGTCTGCTACTTGAGGTAACACATTCACAGGTTCTGAAGGTTAGGACATGACATCACTGGGGACAAGAGGGAGGCGTTATCCTGCCTACCACAGACCTCGGACGTGACTCAGCACTGCGTAAACCCTGGTGCTAACTAACATAAATGGTTACACCTACATTCTGAAATATCAGACCCTTGATTAATTTATCACTTTAAAATCCAACAGCTTTCGAAAGAAGCCATAAGCAATCATTTTTATCTGCACTTTTTAATCTTAAATCAGCTGTAACGGGTGCATGTTATGCTTTCTTTTATAAATGTAACCAAGCTCCATTTTACAGATTATTGCTATTTATAACCAAGAGAATGCCTGCCATTTTATTTGGCTCCATTTTAATTTTTCTAAATCACTCTCCAGATGTGAGTGCTCCATTTATTTCAAAGCTGGAGGACAGAGAGGAAGTATAAAATTTATTTAACATAAAGAGAGGACTAAATAGTGTGTGCCCATCAGTTCTGGCTTTCTTTTGATACCTACTCACATCTGAGCATAAAATGTAGACCCAAACTCACCAGCGGTTCTCTATTCTTGACCAGACGGATGATTTTTACTGAGTCTTCCTCATCATCAATGTCATCAGGCATTGGAGGCAACACAGGATCGTAACTCTTCTGAGCCACAGTATCGTGGACAGAGAGCAAAGCCTATCAAAGTCAAAGGTAAAAAAGTCATCACAGAGAAAACCCCGAGCACATCCAACCATAAGGGAAATCTAAGTGATGTTGCAATTCTGACGCAGTGACAGTAACAAGGCAACTACGTGAAGAGGCGCCTCTGACAAGCGGGGGGGGGGGGGTGTGGAACAGTGTGGATACCAGCGCTCAGCAAGACCTGGCCCAAGACTGCTTCTCCCTTGCATGTCCTCTGTTTCACCCTGATAAAGGTGGTCGTTGCGGGGAGATTTAGTGAGGTGGGTGTGACTTCTGAAAGGAGGGAGAAAAGGAGGCTACAGATACATTGTTAAGCAGCCAGGAGTCTGAGAAAATGAGGTATTTTTTCTTTACTGCTGTTAGCAGAAAACACCAAAGGAATTGATCTATACAACCGACAAGCTTTCATTCCTCTGCTGTTTTGTGATTAATATGTTCGTGAAAGAATAAGATAAATTTTTTTTTTTTTTTTTTTTTAGTGACGATTGTTACGGTGCTAGAACTCCACAAAACATATGGTCGTTAGAGAGCAAAGGTGAGAAAAACACTGGAACCCTGACATGCCACTCCTATCGGGGGCGACTGGGTCTGGACTCTCGACAAACTTGTTTCTGAATCAGCAACAGCACGGTCCTAAGTTATTCAGGGCAGAAGCCTAGAAATCCTCCTTGAAATCCATCCTCTCACTTGAGCTCCCCATGTCCAATCCCTATCCTGTTAAACCTCCTTCCAAGACAGATGTGACCATTTGTTATCTTCCCTCCAGTCCAGAGCAGAGGTTGGCCAGCTGTGCCACCTGCTTTTGTAAATGGAGCCTTACAGGAACACAGCCTCGCTTGTCCATCTCTGTATTGCTTATGGCCGCTGTCACGCTCCACAGCAAAACTGAGGAGAAGCAACAGGCATTTTTTACATAAAAAGTTGGCAGACCCCTGGTCTGGACCATTCATGCCATCATTTTTAACCTGGAGCATGTTTACCTGGAGCCTCTAAATGGCCCAGCTGCATTCACCTTTGGCTTATTTTCAAACCCATGATTCACAGTGTAACCAGAGTGAGTATTTTGAAACTTAGAGCAAACGACATAACTGGCCTCCCAAAATTCCACAGCTCCCCATTGTTTCAGGATGAAGATCAAACTCCTGAGCACGTCCTAGTCTTGTGCTCGTCTCCAACGTCATCTTACACCCACTCTTCTCTTCAATGAGCTGAAACAACGCTTTCTCATAGAAGCCTGGCCAAAACACCCCATAGAAAAGCAGACCCCTTGGTTACTTGATCTCACAGCCCCATCTTCTTTGCCTTCATACATGCTCACGGTTCTTAACCATATTTGCATTGTTATGTGCATATATTTAGTATCTGCTATGTATGCTGAAATGGAAGCTCTAACACGGCAAAGAAGTGATGCTGATTTTGCAATTAAGCTTTTTTTAATTGACTATAACATACATATGGAAAAGTACACAATTTGTAAGCACACAGCACGATGAATCTTCAAAAATGAATATGCCATTGGGAGTTTGGGATTTGCAGGTACTAACTACTATATACAGAATAAATAAACAGCAAGGTCTTACTGTATAGCACAGGGAACTAACTATATTCAATACCTTGTGATGGCCTATAATGAAAAAGGATATGAAAAGGAATATATATGTATAAATGAATCTCGATACTGTACACCAGAAATTAACACATGGTAAACTGACTACACTTCAAATAAAAGAATATGCCCAGGTAAACATCACCCAAACAAGAAGTACACCATCAACTGCACTCCAGAAGCCCCTACGCATGCCCCTTCCCAGGCGTCACGGCCCCTGGGGAGTGGTGGTTTGGCCTCTAGTTAAATATTGCATACATAGAATTATAAGTGCACGTTCACGTTTTCCCCTGGTTTTAAGTTAGTGAGTCGCCCGTGCTGCTACTGGTAGCAGCAGTCATTCATTTTCACTGTCGTGTGGCCCTCCAACATGCACAAATTTCATAGGTTCTTGACCCACTATGCCTTTGAGGGACATTTATGGTGTTTTCCCAAGCTCTTGGCGATCATAAACAGTGCTGCTATAAATCTTTGCTGATGCATATATACATATAATTTGGGCTCAGTATACTGAAGAGTGGAACATCGGGGTCATTCAACCCAGGGAGACAGAGACAAAAACATTTTCAAAGTGGCTGCCCAACTTCCATCCTCAACAGCAGCGGATGTGAGTGCCAGGTGTGTCACATGACCCCCAGCAGTTCACATTATCAGTTTAAATCTGGCCATTCTGAGTGTGTAGTGATAGCTTCTTGTGGCTGACATTTCATTTCTTTCAACTCATGATACCTTCTTTTGTGAAACGCCTGTTCAAGATTCTTGCACATTTTTCTATGCCACCTGTCTTGTTCTTCTTGATTTGTAAGAATGCTTTACAATACACTGGAGCCCAGCCTTTGCTGGTTACAAGGACAATTAATGAGCCCAGTAATGTTTTTTCCTTTACAGCTGCGTTGCTTTGTTTGTTTGGTATCCAACAGAAGTTTCAAAGGGAAAGAATGAACAGCATCAGGATGATAAAACATCTGAAGAGATAATAGCTGCAAATTTTTTACACTGAGAGAGTCTGGAGATTCTGGAAGCCCAATGTACCCAAAATAAACCCATGCTTGGACACATCACAGTGTGTCCACAGAACACCAGAGGCAGAAAGAAGTTCTTAAAAATACCAGAGAGAGAAACAAGGATCCTCAGAAAAGAAAGAAAGAAAACTGAGAACCGGCCAATCAGCAGCAATGAAACTGGAAGACAGTTAAAACACCTTACAAGTGCTTAGGAAAAATAGCAGCCAGCCCAGACTTGTGTACCCAGCAAGAGCATGATCCAAGAATAAGGATGAGAACCAAGGTGACGTGAACAGGAACCCACTGGAAAAAACTTAAAAAAAAAAAAAAAAAAAGAAACAATGGTTTTTAAGGACACCAGACGTCAGCCAATGGATACTGATCACTGAGAGACAGGAAACACACATAAGCCCTCCAAGTGGCCCCGCTTACTGTGAGAGGGAGTTTCCTGTGTGTCAGAGGGAGAGGGAACCCAGGCAGAATCCAGTGGTCTCCCTGAGTTGAGACACCAGAGCTGGGAATCCAGGAAGGTCAAGGGGCTGAAGTTCTCAGGGAAGGGACGAGAATAGAGAGAGCTGCACAGACACAGGGCTCTCTGAGTCCTCAGCCAAGGCATGCATGCAGAAAACTGCCAGGAAGGATGAGAGCAGTGGTTCCTAACTGAGGGCCACTGGCTGTCTAGAGCCACGCTTGGTCTGTCACAGTTCAAGGGATGCTACTGACATCCAGCACACAGAGGCCAGAGATGCTCCTAAACACCTGATAGCTACAGATCAGTCCCTGCCCCGCTGCCCCCACCCTCACACAAGTATCCAGTCTTCACATGTAAACAGTTCCAAGGCTGAGAAACCCTGCATTACAGGGAACAAGCCCCAATGCTTACAAAGGACAGGAACAGCTCCTGTTCCTACAAATTAAAAGGAAATACCTGGAAATTCACAGGGCATTAAGGAGAGTCAACAGAGGGGTACTGTCTTAATAGTGGGAAATAATTAGTCCAAGATTAAATGCTGTTAAGATCTCACCTGACAAGGCTTAAAACCAAGCCTCTGAAGGATCAAAGTGTTTCCAAGTAATTTAATTGTGTAACATGAACTCAAGAATATTATCCAGAAAAATGCAAAAGTATCCAACATGAGAATAAAACTGACAATGAATGGCAGTCAATCAAAAATTACCAGGCGTGGAAAGAAGGTAGAAACTACTGCTCATAATGAAGAAAAAGGTAAAGCCATGAAAGTAAACTCTGAAAAATTACCCAGATGACAGAATTACATAGAACCAAATCCTGAAATTAGATAATCACAGACAAAGTAATGAAGTTATTACTAGTAACTGTAGTCCAAATGTTCAAAAAACTAAAAGGATTTTCAATATACAAAAAAGATTCAAATCAAGTTTCCAGAGATAAAAGTTACAACAGATAAAATGAAAAAAGTACACTGACTGAGATTAACATGTAGACAAAGCAATGAACTATCTAAAATAAAACACAGAGAAAATACAGTGAAAATTATGAACAGAACATTACTAAGCTGTGGGACAACTTCAGTGGTCTAATAGATACAGCTAATTGGCCTCTCCAAAGACAGGAGATGTGCTCAAAAAATTCTGAATATAGCAGGAAATATTCCAAATTTCATGAAAAAAAAAAAAAAAGCCCTGTATGTTCACATATCTCAATGTATCCAGGCACAAGAAACAAACAAATAACACCAAGTTGCTTAAAACCACTGAGAAAGAGAGAATCTTAAAATCAGCCGAAGGAAAAAAACACATTATATACAAGACAAAACAAAACAAAGAGATGGAAATGACAACACACTTCCCATCAGAAACAATGTGAGCCCCAAGACAATGGAGCCACAATCTTTAAAATACCTAAAGAAAACTACAGGCAACGTAAAATTCTATACCCAGCAAAAATATCTTTTAGGGAAAAAAGGGCTACTTCAGCCTTTTTAAAGACACATAAAAGCTGAAGGAGTTCATCACCAGCAGACTTGCATTACCAAAAATGTTACAAGAAGTCTCAGGAGGGAGGACTGCAGGGGGGGAACACATCTATGAAGAGGAGGAAGAGCGCCAGAAACGTGCATTATCTGGGCACCAGTGGTAACCAGCTTGCACACAGTAACAATAACAAGGATTGCCAATGAGCATATTTTAAAATAAAGTGATTATTATAGTTTTAGGCAATATTAAGACATCAGCTGTATATTTTTTTCTTCCTTAGCTTTGTATTCAATTCCATGTCTGGATTCCAAAAACATACTTTTAAGATTTACAAATATCAAGTACATCATTGTTAATGGCTTTGTTTTATAAATACTTTTGGTTAGCAACATTGTTATTTTAGACAACTAGAAGTAACTTTGTATTCCATTTTCCTATTTTAACCCTGGTGACTTTATTCTTCACACTACAGATTTTCCTTTCAAAACGCAATACCTAAATGAAAATTGTGTTTCCATATGCCATAACCACCAATCACAACTGATGGGTTTACCTGTTGCTTAGAAGAATCTGCAGGAAATTGAACACTGAGCTTTGTAACTCATCAGGCTCACAAGCTCTGCTGTCTTGGACCCCCTGGAGTTAATTCCATGTTCTAAATATCTGTCAGGGCCATAGAATTAAGTGTCTAACCCATAAGGATGAGTAACATTGATTTATTCCTCCAGAAGGAAGCTTAACTTTTCCCTTCAGCATGCTTTAATGAAGTCTCATCCCTGCTGCATGCCCAGGCAATGAGTAATTTCTCGTAAGTGAATGTTTTGGAAAGCAGAAAAATTACAACAAATCTTTTTATTTTATGGCCTTTTAAAAAATCTACCAAATTTTCCTTAACTTCCTAAATTATAATACCATGTTCTAGAGATGTCACTTCGCTTTTATCAAAAATGAGCCCCTGAATGACAACTCAGAGAGGCTGATGTGCCTTTCATGTGGCAATGTGACGCCTGGAAGTGGTTTTTATGTATTAGTGACCTTCTTTGGTTTCCCTGAAACAACGCCTCTATAGAAATCAACATCCCTCCATCAGTGCCCTGAAATACCACCAATATTATTGCTTCTGCCCACTCCACCACCGCAGCAAGTTTCATAATCTATTATTATCTACGTACACTTTTTGTGACACTACCGTTCCCCTTTCTCACCATGTCGTTTCTGTTTAAACTCTGCTATTTTTTCTGGACTTTAAGACTTGGACAGTAAGACTGGGTTTTGTAGACGTTACTGAGTAATAATTTGTGTGTGTGTGTATGGCAGCTGACCAATCAAAAGGGTACAATACAACACAGTAACCAGTGCATTCTATTACCCCTGTTTGTAATAGGGAAAAAAACTGTATGCAGTATTTCCACATGCATAATGCAGCCAGTTGAGAGTAGCTATCCTTAAAGGTATATGAACATGCAAATCACAGACTAAAAAGTCATTAAGCAAATGAAATGATGCTCATCTTCACTAATAAAGCAACAAGGATAGGGACTTCCACTTTCTCTACAGTTTGAATCCAAATTACAATTATATGTTATCCAAAACTTTATTTTTCAGTTTTCATCAAGTTACTTTGTAAAAGATAAAGTCAAAGTCAAAGTAGTAAACTATCACATCTTATGAAAGCCAGTATCATAAATCATTTATAAAGATAAGTTATTCCCTCCAACCTCGTGTATGAATTTTTGTCCAGTTTTTCCTCTGTCTCTGTGTGTCTCTCCATCTGTCCCTGAGGTTGTAAATGCTTTGTCTCTATCCTACGATTATGATTCAATTTTTTACACTTAAATCTTCTGGCTGGAATTCATCCCAGTAGGGGTCTGTCTTATTTTTCTCCAAATAATGAAACAGTTGTTGCAACACCTCATATTGAAAGATACATCCAGTTCCACCCATCCCTTCCTTCCAACCATCTCCTCACATCCTTTACAAGGACCACAATCATGTTTCACCTGAATTATTTCTACAGGCTCCCGAGTGACCTTCCTCCATTCAGTGTCCCATCCCTCCCACCCTGCCACCACGCTCAACCCCAAGAAACAGTTCTGTGTACAGCATGCAGAGTGATGGTGTCATTTGCTTATTTAAATCCTTCCAATGACCTTCTATTGCTCTTCGGATGAAATCCAAACTTTTTAATATGCTCACAATTAGAGTGGCCATATAATTTATCACCTAAATAAGGAAACAACTAAAATTAAAAAGGAGGCTATTTATAATGCTGGAACTACAGGCAAAAGCCAGACTGTCCTGGACAAACCAGGACGTCCTGCCCCTACCCAAAGGCCCTACTGTCTAGGTCTAAACTCTTGCCCCCTCCTCCTCTTTCATAAACTATCGCCCAGCCATACAAAGCTCACTTTACATCTTCAAACTCGACAAGTTATCTTCTTTGTGGGACTTTCCAGACTCTTCCCCTTACCTGAAACCTTTATTTTTGCACATCCCACTCCTGCCTCACTCCTCTGCTCGCTCGGGTTAACCTCAAACTCAGCCTCAGGTGTCACCCTGAACAGACCACTTCCTCTGGGAAGTCCTCCTCAGCCGCCACCCACCCCCACCCGGCCTGAGAGCTGGCCCCACCACGTGCTCCACACGACTGCTGGGTGTTCCCTCTTCTTACCCCTTATTTCCCCCATCACCTCCATTAATCCTCGTGTGTCATCCACAAGCTCTATCTGGAGGGACCGGCATAGAGGAGGTGGGAAGGGATAAACTGGGAGTTTGAGATTTGCAGATACTAATATATACAAGATAGATAAACAAGTTCATACTGTAGGGCACAGGGAACTATATTCAATATCTTTTAGTAACTTACAGTGAAAAAGAATATGAAAATGAATATATGTTTGTTCATGTATGACTGAAGCACTGTGCTGTACACCAGAAATTGACACACTGTAAACTGACTGTACTTCAATAAAAAATATATACATACAAAAAAAATGAATGAATGAATGAACATCCAACTCTGGTAACATTTACAAACTACAAGTTTTAACACTTTTCCAAATGAGTTGGCAGATCTATAGAAAGTGTGCATTATCTTTTCATAGTTGGCTATGCACTTGGTTGTGGATAGCTGTGTGTTGAAAAACAAAGTCATTACTCTGGAGGTATACCTCATGTTACCTTTCAGTACTGTGAATTAAATATTGGAAATGGAACAGCAAACTTTAAACAGTAAATCATTAGTTTCCTTAGCCAGTAAAGTTTAAAGACAATACTCTAGTTAACACCTCAGAACATTTTTCATATTTTAACTGTCAGTTCAACTAACAATTCATGTATACATGCTACATTCTACTGTACTTTGCTTCTGAGGAAAGAAGGAAGGAAGGAAGGAAGGAAGGAAGGAAGGAAGGAAGGAAGGAAGGAAATATTTTCATTTATTCCCAGGACAAAAAAAAAGTGGCGGATCATATTCTGAAACAGCTTAAATCTTATTTGGGGACTGCACTTCTTAAAAGTAATTACCTGCAAAAGTGAGACTCAAAGGGATGGTGGTTCATAAAAACGATTTCAAGGAAAGCAATGTTAAATGTTAGATCAAACTGGGAAGAATGATATTTTCTCCCCAAGACTGGAGAACTAGAAATTGCCACTGTCCATGGCAGCACATGTCTGCAGTCTTACCCGCTTTCTACACATTATTCCCCGAATACACATCTCCCGTGCTGACTGCTTACACAAATATGAAAAATTGACAAAATTATTCATCTATAGTATTTTTGCCATAAGAAAGTTTAAGTATTCAATTAGAAAGTTTCGTACCACCATAAAGGGAAGGAAACCCATATTTTCCCTCCTTCCGTGTAGTTCTTCCCTTCCCGACTGTGTTTCTTTCCCACGTGTCTCCTTTATTGCTCACACAGAACAAAATTCTGATCGCCAAAGATGTGGGTTCTTTCTCCACACCAAGCGATCCTCTGGGACACCACGTGCGTGTCCTACCATTCCACAAAATTCTGACGTTGTCTCCCTGAAGACAGCATCAGATCCCACAGGTTAAGGGCTAAGTCCTACAAGACTGCCCCTCCCGCCACCCACACGCACTGCAGGCAGCAGCCACAGGGCCAGGCTGTCACCTGCGCTTCTGACCAACCAGCTTCAGATCAGAAGTTCCAACAGCCCCCTCCTTGGCTTCAATACATTTGCTCGAGCAGCTCACAGAACTCAGGGAAACACGTCTTTACATTTCCGTTTATTAAAGGGTATGATACAGGACCCAGACGAAGAGATGGAGGAAGAGATACATCAGGTGAGGCCTGGGGGCAGGAGCTTCTGTCCACATGGACTTGGTGTACATCACCCTCCAGGCCCATGGACGTGTCTGCTGCCTGGACGCTCTCTGAACACCACGCTACTGGGATTTTCTGGAGGCTTCCTCACGTAGGCATCAGCGACCCTTAACTCATCTCCTTAACTCCATCTCCAGCCCCTCTCCCCTCTCTGGAAGATGGGGGGTGAGGCTGAAAATTCCAAGCTTCTCATCCTGGTTTGGTCTTCCTGGTGTCCCGCCCCCAACCAGGAGCCCACCTGCAATCACCTCATTAGAACAAAAGATGCTCCGGAAGCTCTTATCACTTAAAAACGTATAAGGGCCTTAGGAGACCTGCGTCGGGGACAGTGTCAATGACAAATGCTGGTCCAGCAGGTGCTCCTGGTGTTGCCACCACTTAGGAAATTACTTGGGGGTTTAGGAGTGCTGCGCCGGGAGCCTGGGGCAGAGATGCCTATAGCTACGTCTTCCACTGTGTCATAACCGACCGAGATCACACCTCCCTCTCACGCTAATGGCCAGTTTCTATGCAGTATAATCGCTTCATTATTAGCTATTCAAACACTCTTGAACAGAATACCAAAATCACATTCTGTTATGGTTTGGAGAAGTGGGGGGTCAGAAACATTCCTCTTTAATTTCTAACATTCACACCGAGACAACATCCCCAAAAAGGGGCTGACCAAGCGCCTCCCAGCTACCGTCACCATGCTCTGATTAATATTAACGTCCAGGTGTGGTTTAAGACCAGAGGGAGAACTCTGCAGAGCATTCATGAACCTCCTTCTCTGAGCCCTTCCCTCCCCTCGCACTCTGTCTTTAGTACCAAGCAACCGTTCTGCCCTCATCTCATCCTTATTCTTCTAGAACTAAAATTCACTCCCTCCCCCTTGCACCAGTCAATTCCTCTTGTGTTACTAATCACAGTTCATTTACCCTTTGCAGCAGTCCACTCGTGTATTTCATATTTACTCACAGGCTTTAGAAATCATATCCTGTACATGTTTTCCCTTCATCTTTTGCTTAATACTTTTTTTTTGAGTAATTTAAGACTTCATTGAGCAAAGTTCCAAAGGAGATTTTTTAAGGATGTAGAAACAGTTTTCACATCTAGGTGAACACATTCATTCAACCTCTACATGTGCTTAACAGAAATCATCATAAGATTATTGATCATTTTCATTACATAACTACTAACCCCAATGTAGTGTTGACTCCTGGAATAGTTTTTCACACACAATTACAGTAGTATCAAATCTAAAATATACAGGTTATAGGATCTGGAGCATTAATGACCTCAGGATGAACAGGAACATTTCCTATTGACTACTCACATTTGGAGGAAAAAGAAGGGACAGATTTGGGAGGGAAACAGCAGGGAGAACTGAAATGGCTCTACCAGTATTTTACTGATATTTACACAGGAAAACTATTTTGCTCTGTAAAATGGGAAATGTATTAAAACACAAATTGGTGGGGGACAGGAAGGAGAATGCTGAAAGGATCCTACAGAAAAAATAGATACTGTTGTCAAATATACTGGTGCACCATTAACCAGCCGAGTAAAACGAACCTACACAAAATCACTAACAGGTTCTGTATCCTGTATTCTTAACTTCATTTAAGAGAAAAATGACCTTGAAGCTCCATCGTATTGGCCAACTTCAATATTGAGCTTCCCAATTTAAGTATTTTTATAGATTCTCCCAACATTATCATCAAAAAGCTCAACTCTCTTTCCTTAATGGGATTTAGGGAATTAAAATACTGTGCCCTCCTTGAAAATACATTTGCTTGAAAACTGATGCTCGACACAAAATTCATCTCAAGTCCCAGAAGGTGGCCCTTTCTGGAGCTATTTATTACAGGTGTCACACGTCCTCACCTTCACATTGGGCTTTGACAGGAGTCGCAACAGCTCTCTGATCTCACTGTTTAATGGCTTGTTCTGAAGTTCCTCCGCCAGCTGCAAGGAGAGCACATGGACACATAGAACGGTTAGTGAGAGCGCAGAGGCGCTCCACGTGTGATGACTGAGACTCTCCCTCGCTACTTTCCAGTGATTAAGGAGAAGTCAGCATGGAAGAAAACAGACAATCCGTCACTGCTGGTCTTTTGAGGCTCTTAGCAGCCCTGATCTCAGCCCAGGCTCTCAGCTGAGTACAACTCAAGAAACCCTGCTACAGCCAGATCACGGTCTGATTTATTGCAAGGAGGGCAGATTCTGGCACTTCATCTACAAAATGGTCTTTTGCATGTAGACAAAGGACCACTTGTAAAAAGGACTGGATCGAGCTTTGACGCTGGAAAAAAGAAAAAAGAAGGAAAAAAAAAAACAGAAAAAAGAACTTCTCAATGAGGTGGTGAAGTCCACAGGGTTTCCAAAAATCCACAGTAGCGTGCTGTTTAGAGCTAGGGTAGAAAAGAAATGAGAATGCCACTAAAAGAGCAAATGATCTGAAACTTTTATTATGTTTACCTACACAGTCTGTTAAGTATAAACCAGGTTAATCATAAAGTGACTTATAACACGTTGACAACTATACACTGGTACCAAAAATGCTGACTGCCCTCTACCTTCGTGATCATAAACTGCCATTTGCTGATTCTGGCTAAAGAAAAAAGCAGAACTTTGAACCTGCCTCATGTTCTTTATTAAGAGGTCTCCCCATCAAAATGTCTATTCGATTTTTAGGTTATAGGAAGGATCATATATCATTTTCGTAAGAAAAGCAAGATTCAAATAGAAAAAATTCAGGATTATGAAAAATGCAGCACACAATTCAAAATACCTACCTATATTGTCATTTAAAAACCCTTCTTAAAACTTTGCACAAAAATTTCCATTTGTCCCTATTGTTTCTGACAAGCTAAAAATAATTGTTCTTATCTCTGGAAAGGACTTTTCTCTAAACGAGGGGTATAATGTAAATTACACACACAAAATAAAATCAGATAAAATAGATATCCTGATTACACTTCAAAGTGTTTTTCCTTTTACAAGATAACTTTTTTTTAACAGAATTTCCAACTTACAAAAAGACACAAAGGGCTCTTTGCACGCTTGAATAAAACATTCGACTCTATTGCTCTGATGAATTACAAAATGTTAAGCTTGTATTTACATAAAGTCTATAAAAATGCAATACTGTCATAACATGATTGGGCCTCAGTTACACTGGTCTAAAAATAAGTACTTGCCCAAACCCTCAACAGTAAATGTTTTAAAACTGGTTTGTAAGGCTTTCTCAGGTGTCAAATATCTCGGCTCTGCAAGACAAAGGTACGGTTCTTCATAGAACATGTATATTACAACACCCTTGTAATTTGTAATCTCTGTCGCTACAAATGGGAGAAAACATGCTTGAGGACTAAAGAGATTAACATACAACTCGGAGATTTATTACACATGTTTTATTTTCTGAATTGGAACACACAGTATTATCACAGAAAATCGACCTCTGAAGATGGTCAATTTTTTTTCTTTACACTTATAGCCCTAATAATGAAAGTGAACTTTCGTTTGTTTTATCATAATCACGTAAAAAATGAATAAGCAACAGACAGGCTACAGGATATCGCTAAAAGCAGCCTTCGCACTGCATGCATTTCTTGTCTAGCTTTGTGTCCTTTATAGTTTATCCAGGTGTGGGCTCAATTCATCCGAGTCCGTAAGTTAACAGTAAGAAACAGCAAGTTAGTTCCCTCCCCCAGATTTAAAATAAAATTATAGCTACAGGAAATTAACTACTCCATCAATGCCAACCGCTGCTCAGATTGAGTCTTTGGTTATGAAGGTAATTTAGAAAGGTCTAATATCCATAAATCAGGCTTTATACTGTGCATTATAATCCATTTTAAAAACAATCCTGTCTTTCTATGTACTTCATACGTCTCGTTCTTGCACTAGGGTCTGTCATTTTTAGTACTGTCAGTGACAGAGTCCGATCATTTGTCTCTATTTCTCCAAAGCATTTCTCTTGTCTGTGACTTTCTCCAAACAGTAACCACTGACAGCGTTTCTCTCCCCACAGAGTCACAGCCTAAAATTTCTATCATGTAGTCACCAAGGCAGGACAACAGAGTATCTCCGTGCACAACTTCTAGGACAGGAGAGTGAATGAAAATCGGCAGAGTCTCAGTGTAAACTCAGCGATGACAGGGCTTTGGGAAATATCTGCACCTTCTCTTGGTTTTCACTCCTAGGATCACACGCATCTGTCTGCACTGGGAGGGGCTCTGCCTCAGACGGGCTGGTGGGGGAAGAGACCCACTGAGCTCAGAAAGGCACACTTACGTCATCAGCCAAGGCTGCTGCGCCGTGGAGGATGGGCATGGGGTTCTGCTTCTCGTAGTAGTGAAGCTTCTCATGAATCTGGGAGAAAAAGCAAATGCATCTAAGTTCACCCACTGGCGAACAATCCGAGACATTTAAACCCTGCAATCATTTTCAGAGAAACTGATGTCCTGAACATTCTAAACAAACATTACCTACTTCTATAAATTGACAGATGACAAACAAGTGTGCTAATTCATCTATTGCTGTGGTTTGGCGTTTGTAATGTGAAGTCCAATGGGAGAGAAGTCATCATTACACTGAACCCACGTAAAAATTCAACCTTTGTTCCCTGCCCCACCACCGCCACCACCAAATAAATACTAGCTTTATAAAATCTTTAATTTCTAAAACATAATTGCTTCAATACTTCAAGCAGTGGTTGTAGGTTATATTCCTGCTAAAAACATAAATGATGATTAAAGCAAAGCAAGAAACTGGCAGTCACATTCTGACAGTTTGGTTTGTAATAACGGCCGAGAGCGAAGAAACAGGTGCTGTGCGGACCTGAGTGCCAGCACTCCAGGAACACCTTACCAGGCGCTGGACCCTTCACTTATTATTCCTTTCTTCTTTCTTCAAATTGTCAGCTTTCCCCCCAAATTCAGATTTCTCCAGAACAAAGGAATTTCTCCTACTAGAGGCATTTCTCATAACTACTGAGCTTCAATATTGTACATACTATGAAACAGTGAAATGCTATTAGCACAAGATGATTTCGTCCTTCATTTCCCATCACCAATGCCCAAGAAACACAAAGGCGAAAGGTAAATTTCAAGGCATCACAAGACAAACTGAGTCCCTTTAAAAAACCTAGAATTACAATTAAGAGATGAAAGGTTCTTTGACAAATTCGTTAACTGTTGGCACCTAAGTTTCATCTATTTCAGACTTTATACAGGTGCCCTGAAAATTTTATGCTTGAAAATGTACTTTATCCTCTTCTTATTTACAGTTGAGGGAACTGACCCCCCTATATATGAAAAACAGGTGTACCTCACGATTTCCTGTTTTTAACAGGTTTCAAGTAATACATTCTTTTAATTATACTCAGAGCGGACCAAACTCTCTTGTAAAAAGTCTGGAAGATCGATTTTACTTTGATTAGCCAGATGTCATTGCTAAGAGAGGATTCTATTACCTTTCTGGCAACCTGGTCCATAATGCAGAGCATCGGGGAAAGAATTTTGACACTTATGATCTTACCAGAATGATTAGGGCAGCATCTTTACGTAATATCTTGGAAACTTTCAACATTTATCATAGTCAGGTAATAAACAAATGTTAAAGAATACAAGCTATGGAATAAGAACAGTGGACTTGAGAAACACTATTCAAGTATAAGTTAAAATAAAACCAAGCATCCTAAAAGCTAAATCAATTCTGCTTAAACAGTTATCAAGAATTAGGTCACCGGAACATATACTATCATAGAAAACTGAAATTACCCTCTCAGGAAACTCATGTCATTTTATTGCAACTACCTGTTTAAAGGTCTGCTTTCTTGCAATAATAAATACCGAGGCTGGGTAGGCATCACAAGGCACTTACCACGTGCCTGTACGACCTGCATGGTGGTTACCAGTACTGCTACTGCAGTCTGCAATGAGCTTATTATTTTAATTCTGTAACCCGCCACAAGAACACTGAAAGGTAGATATAGCGCTGTCATTCCTTCTTTTTTTTAGGTAAACGCACGCACAGGAGTTGAATACCTCGCTATGATCCCACAGATAGTCAATGGCAGAGCTGGGATTTAAAACTCAGGCCATCTGGCTCCGCGTCAGGGCTCTTCATCACACTGCTCTCCTGCCTCTCAGACCAACATCTCCTGCGCTCTCCACTGACCTCACTCTGCTGAATGAAGATGACGGCAAGGCGGCTGGCTAGTTAGGTGACAAATCCTGGTGGCTGTTTCCAATGACTGCAGGATGGCTGACAGGTCCTGTCCACGCCCTCCCTCTTATTTTTCCTTTCCTACGGCTTCTGATTTTTCCAGAGATATCAAACTACTACAATAATAACCTCAAATTACATGCCCCAAATCAATACATTATTTCTCCATTTGATCTGCTGCTTCTGAGCGTCTTTTAGAAACAGGTAGCTTCCTCTTTTGACATCATCTTCTCTAGATCTTCACCCAAGTAATATAAGAGCCCACCTCTCCCTTGCCCATTCCTGGACTTTGTATTGTATCAAGAAAATCTGAAATGTTCTTCGAGAATTTCCAAATGCTGGCAAATCCTCTGTCCAGCTGTGTGTCACTTCAGTACATAATTTTAAAAATTAAGTCAATAGCAAAGTGAAACTTACTCTAAATAATTCTGAACTGTTCACTGTTACCAAAACTATTGAAATTCTGCTTTGTACTAGGATTTATAATACGAGGAACAAAAAATTAAAACCAAACTGATTTTTAAATTCTAATATAATAAACAAGTAACATGTACAGACTTTACCCCAAGGTTGTCCAACTTTCTGTGATGCTGCAAATGTCCTCTGCTTGTCCAGTGTGGTTTGTCACTAGCCACATGTGGCTTTTGAGTACTTGGACTGGGGCTAGTATACCTGAGGAATCAGATTTTTATTTTAACTAATTTAAAGGTAAATACTCACATGTGGCTAGTGGCTTTCACACTGGATAACAGGGCATCGCTTTATATCATCCAGTCTGTCGTTTCCCTTTATACTACAGAAAAGTTCACTCTGATACAGTTTGGCAAATTTCCTTGAGTTGTAATACTGTGGAAGCCAGTAAATAAATATATAACCAGACAGGGCTTAATTATCAATAAGGCAAATTAACATCTCTTACTAAATATTGTGCAGAGCCAAATCTGCAAAATTTCATTTACTTAACTAAACTGTTCCCTTTGCAGATTTAAGTAATAAAAGTGGACTTCATTTTTCTCCCTTGAACAACAATTGCTGAGGAGAGAAAAGATTTAGGGTAAAAAAATCTGGAGAGAAGGAAAGGCTCTGGGTACATTAATTTCAAATGATACAAAAATATGCAGTTATTCAAAATTAAGATCCTAAAAAAGAATGGCATGTACTACAATGTTTAAAATACTCTATTAAGAAAAAAGGACTGGTAGGGAGGGTAGAACGCATGCTCGGCATGCATAAGGTCCTTGGTTCAATCCCCAGTTAAAAAAAAAGAAAAGAAAAAAAGGACAATTCAAAACATACACACTTGCTCTATTCAATAGTTTCCATAAGGGTTTGCTTTCTCTAACTACATTTATAATCAGAAGAAGTCAGTTCAAATAAAAATCGTTTCTGTAAGTAACCAAGTCTTATCAGAAAGCTGTAAGTACCTTCATTTACAGTCACATCTTGAAAATAAATGTCCAATTTTTGCCAGGGAATCTGGTGCCAATAATCTAATTTTAGTACATGTACAGCAGAAACTGCTTTAAATAAAGCTTCAATAACAAAAGTATAAATAAAGCTTGGCTAGTCTCAACAGTCATGTTTTAAATCTACCAATGATGAATAAACTGAAAAACACAATCAAGGTTATTGAATGACATTAAACGACTAAAGACCCATCCTCCCATCCCCTCTCCTCCCTCTCCTGGAGGGGAAACGTTATGCTGAAAGTGCTGGATGCACTCCTATACATATTTTTAAACATATATACATCTATAAACAATACATGCTATTCTATTCACAATAGCAAGGAAAACAACCTAAATGTCTACTGACAGATGAACAGATAAAGAAGATGCATTATGTGTGTGTCTATATAGACACACACACAAAACAGAATATTACTCAGCCATAAAAAAGAATGAAATAATACCATTTGCAGCAACATGGATAGACCTAGTGATTATCATTCTAAATGAAGTAAGTCAGAGAAAGACAAATATTTGATATCACTTGTATGTGGAACCTAAAAAAGTGATACAAATGAACTTATTTACAAAACAAAAACAGACTCACAGACATGGAAAACAATGGTTTTGGAAACTTATGGTTTCCAAAGGGGAAAGGGGGAGGGGTAAACTGGGAATTTGGGATTAACAGATACATACGACTATATATAAAATAGGTGAACAATAAGGGCCTACTGTAGGGAACTATATATCTGATGTCTTATAATAACCTATAATGGAAAAGAATCTGAAAAAGAATAGATATATATGTAACTGAAGCACTCTGCTGTACCCTTGAAACTGTAAATCAACTCTACTTTAACTAAAAAGACAATACATGCTATTACTGTTTTAAATGTACATAAACGGCACTGTTTCCTTTACAACTGGATTTTTCATTCGTTACTATATTGAGATATTTGGGTTGATACATGTACATCCAGTTCACTCATTTTGACAGCTGTATAATATTCCATCATATTAATAAACCGTAGTTTATATATCCATTTTTAAATTGAGGAATACTCTGGTTGTTTCCACTTTTTTGCTATTAAATATCCTTCCACATGACTCCTTCCTTCACTGGGGTGGATGCCTAAAAGTGTTCCAGTGTTTCCTGTGTCCCCATCCCCTTGCTAACGAAATGGATATGAAATGGAAAGTCTCCCTAAGGTTTTAATGTGTACTGTCTCCTATCTGTGATTTGTCTTTTCATAACAGTTCCCAAGGAAGAGGCAAGTGCTCTCCAGTATCAATTCTCTCCCTTCACAGGAACTCAACTGGAGCTAGAAAGTGGAGGCCAAGTCCAGGGCTACATTTCTTAAGACATCCACCTTCTCCTCTCACCCTACAGTGAGATTAACACCCATGATTGGTTGACAAGTGGGAGACCTAAGGGTAAGTTCTAAGTGTCACTTCTAGGCAGAGGCCTTGAAGTAACCGGTCTTGCTTCCTCCATACTCCTCCCTTCCTCCAGCTGGATGTGGACTATGAACAGGACCTTGAGAGACAGCAAAGCCACCAGACGGAAGGAATCCGAGTCCCCAAAACACCTTAGGGAGGAAAAGAAGGCATCAGTCTCGCAAATTCCTCTTAACAGTGACTGAGTGAGAAATAACCCTCTATGGTCCCTGAACTATTAAGAGATTTGGGACGAATAGTCAACTGTTCATCCGGCCTTAAATAAGACAGTGGCCCTTGGCAATCCAAAGTCATTTTAATGCAGCCAAATAGATCAAGCTTTTTCTTCATGGATATGCATTTCATTTCTTAAGGGAACATCTCCTTTCCTAATGTAATAAAGAGCTTCTCCTGTGACTTCTTTCAAGTTTGACAGTTTTACTTGGTACACTGAAGTCTTTACTCACAACCTACAAGGAGCTCCTGACATTTATCTTTTTCCAAAAGGATCTAATCCTTCCTGATGGGTAATGTGACTGGCTACTTACCAAACTCCCACATACGAGGGTCTGTATCTGGGCTCTCTCTTCTGTTCCTTGGTTTGTCTCTCTAAACCTATACCATTCCTGTATTTTTATCTATACACTCCTGACATTTAATAAGGCAAAACTTCCTGGCCCTTTATTATCCCGCAAAGCTTTCTAGATCCCACACTTCACAAAAAACCAAATTGGCACGGTGGCTTAACCTCCTTAACTCTCTGCATTCTGGGCATTTTCCTGAAATCTATCTCCTAATTCACTTTGCTCTCAGGCTGTGTCTCATCCCTGAGGAACCCACCCACCAAGTTCTTGGGGTTTTATTTTTGTTTTTTTTAAATGACTATACTTTTTATTCCTGTAGTTCAAATGTGGCTCTTCTGACATCTTTCTGTTCTCTTTTCTCAGCACCTAGTGTTTTATAATTGAGGCTTTCTTTTATGGCTAATATCAGTTTAAATGCACTTATTTTATAGGCTGTAAGACTTTTATTATATAGAGTGCTTAGCTGTTAATCTTGCTATTTGTGACGCCTGCTGACAAGAGGCTGAAGATAAACTGTTTTCTCAAATGTTCTGTAATTTGGGGTTGTCAGTGAGTCTTCAGTGGGGCATTATATGAGGGAATTCCTGGGTGAAAAGTAGATCTTTTCAGAAATATTTTTTATTTGCTTCCGATGGGTGACCTTGGAATATCGCTGACCCCTTTGCTAATTTCACAGTTCAGGACTCTTGGGTTTTGTGGAGAAACAAAAACCCTCCAACCCCAAGTCACGGACCAACTGGCGCATGGTTACAAATTCTTCAACTAGACTTGCGTCTGCTCCTACCTAATCCTGGGAAGAGCTAGGCCAGATTCTTGACTATCTCCCAAGAGAGGTACCTGGAATTTTTCTCAGCTTCTCATTCACTAACAGAGTAACTAACCCTAGAAAAGCAGCCATTCTGTGAGCTTCTCAGTACCCATTCCCCACGTTGGCCACGCCCAAATGTCAGGAGAGTGACCCCCTGCCCCACTGCTGGCCGATCTCTCCAACACAGCTGCGACCTAAGCTCAAGCAATTACCTGCAGAGCATTCAGTTTCCTCTTTGTTTCAAGAAAAAGTGGATTTCCCTTACTTTCTTACAAGCTAGTAATGCATTTAAAGAATGTTTGCAATTACTCCTCCAGAATTTCTAAGTACTTACTGTAGGAACTGGAAGGCTGGGCTGTTTATGTAATGTTAATTAATTCTGGCATCTAACAAGATAGCACCCAGTTTCCTTGTGCAAAACTATTACAAAAGGAAAAAAAAATCACTTTTTACTTCCAGGAGGAGATTCTAGGTACCTTTATACTTAAGCTATCATGAGTTGTTATGGTCATTTGATTTCCACATGATCTCAATGTTTTGTTTTGTTTTGTTTTGTTTTAAGGTGCAAATAATAGTTCATCTAACTTGCACAAACTTTTGGATGAAAATTACTTTTACAGGGTTAAAGGAGATCTTTCAAATGCTTTTGTCTTTAGACCCTCCTCTGTATGAGGTAGAGTTCATGAGCACACTTTTGCTTAAAGCACAGTTAACAAACAGAATTTTGAGGCTGTGACTTTACTCAAGGGACACAGTCAGAAAAGGGCAAAAACAAAAACAAAAATGCCTTCCCATAGGAAACCCCTAGGAGCTCCTGGTACTCTGTCTGCAGTTCAGGCCAGAGCATCTATAACACTGCTGCAAAGATGAATAACACTCATAAGGGACATAGTATAAAATGGTTACGAACACCAAAGACGGTTTTTAGGCTTAAATTATAAAAAGCAACTAAACCATCAACCTTTTGATTTTGGTTAACTACATAGTGATTTTATTTGAAATCACTTCCCAGAACCTTTTCCGTAGATCAGATTCCTTGAGTTCCCAGAACAATATTCTAGAGACAGTAGCCAGGGCATTAAATGTTCCTTTGGGATGTTTCAGCGATTCAACAAAAACTGAACTTGAATTATCCATTCAGGAAGTGTATAAATGGTCCAATGTTTGTACATACCACTTTCATTTCTCCTGTCACAGTACAGTGATCAGACGTGCCCTTTTAAAAACCTGTTTTTCAATAATAATTGAAGAACTGGAAACTGCTAAATATTTATCAGGGGTTGGTGGATATTATTACAAATGGCAAATGGGGTGGCGTGAGATCATGAACTTGGACAAGTTTCAGTACGCAAGCAGCAATCAACGCTGTCATGACTTGTTTGTAGTTTACATTTAAATGAGCAAGCACTATAATTACAGACTTAAAAGACAGTCTTTTAGGAACAAAAGATGGGATAAGTGGTCTTAAAAAGTGGCAAACTGCATACCCAGGGTGCACGCTGGGGGATGGGTGGTCCTCCACAGATCACAGCCTCCTGGAAGCTATATGCAAATTGTTTGCATGTATTTTTCTAGGAAAATATTAAATCCAAAACTTCCACCAAAAACTCAAAGGGGTTTAGGATCCCAAGAAGGTTAAAAACTATCATTTTAGGGTCCCAAATACAGATGGATGACTCATGCTGAGAGGTTTAGACCTTATCAAAAAAACAGACAGACAAAAAACAACAACAAACAATGCTGTTAAAGAGGAGAGCCAGTACCTGATCTGTGCTTCCTTCCATCTCCCTTGTAGAAATCAGGGGAGGGGGATGGAAACAAGAAACCAGTTAAGAAATTCCAAGGGGCTTGTCACTGCTCCACGCAGGTTATTTTTAAGGTTCCTTGGGCTCTCCTTCCTTCCATGCAGCAGCTCAGTGGACTCCATCACCTCCCGGCAGCCACCACAACTACCTCCATCCCCAGCCTGCTGTGAAGTGGGACAGACACTCCGCCACGGTATCTGCAAGGGATTGGTTCCAGGAGCCCCTGCGGACACCAACATCCTCAGATGTGTGAACCCCTTATGTAAGACGGGGTGGTACTGGGAGTACAGCTGGCCCTCTCCATCCTCGGGCTCCCCACCCGCGGGTTCCCCATCTGCAGATTCCACCCAAAATTCCCAGATGCTGTTTTTCTTGCTGCCCCCAAAGATAAGCATACAGGTTCATTATGTTTTAGGGATTTTATGGCTACTCACATGGGGAAAAAGGACAAGGGCAAAGAAAAAAGAAGACTGTATAACATTTTCAGTTGTTAAAAATGTCAATTTAATTTATTAAGAGCCTTGAGTTCAAATATATCTAGGTTTAAATCTCCAGTTCTGCCCCTTACATGCTGGTTAGACAATTTACTTGACCTTTGGATGGAATGTTTATGTTTCTCCCCAAATTCGTATACTGAAACTGACTTCCCATGTGATGTTATTAGGGGGTGGTCCTCTGGGAGGGGATTAGGTCACAAGGGCAGAGACCTCCTGAATGAGAATGGTGCTCTTATAAAAGAGACCCCAGAACCCCCCACTTCCCTTCCACTCCATGAGGACATGCAACAAAAGAGCAATGTCTATGAATCAGGCCCTCGCTGGACCTCAGATCTGCTGGCGCCTTGACCTCGGACTCCCCAGCCTCCAGAACAGTAAGAAATACATTTCTGTTGTTTATAAGCCCCCCAATCTACATATTCTGTTAAAGTAGCCCAAAGGAACTAATTAACTTTTTAAACCTCAGTTTCTTCATATTCCGAATAGGATAATAATAGTACCAACTATATAGGGTTATTGCAAAAATTAAAATAACCATTAAAAGAGCTTCATGGTGTCTCTAGAAAATAGAAAATACCCCATACTTGCCAGTGTATGCCCTGATTCTCCCTCAGACCCTCCACTGACATTCCCAGGGAGAGGACACATTAGTTTCCCCTTGATATATCACATCACAGGACACACATAAGATACAATTGATGCCTAAAGATAAAATCAAGGCAGAATCACTACCTCTGCTCAAGTGGAGAAGATGCATTTCTGAGGGACACTGAACTACATGACATCCCCTCACCATTTCTTCCAAAACGAAGTAAAAGAAAAGGACCTCGACAAAGGCAGTGGCCACGGGGTTAAGACAGCCTGAGTAGACACGGGAAAGGCAGAAGGTAAGTTTGACCACAGCAAGCATCAAGTGATGGACAGAGTGAAAGATCAGTGCGATTTCCAGGCAGAATGTGGTTTGTGATGAAAATGTGGATCTGTCCATTTAACTTGTGCTAAAAAGGACCTGTCTTAAAGCAACCATTACTCTAGTTACCCTGTTCCTAAAGGAGAAAGTTCTTTGGGGAGAATAAAGGATGAAATCCTCACACAGAAAAAAAAGTTGAACAGCCAGATGGAAGGGTTCTCGGGGAAAAGAGTAATCATCAGAATTACTGCAAAGACCATTCAGAGCTAGCTACTAGAGTCAGCGACCATCTCCCTGTGGGGATTTAAAGACCTTTTGCCCACCATCCCAAGTTCTGTCAAAGCTGACAAGGAAAATGCATCATTTTGAGATGAGCTGGTGTCTGGTAGGGAACGTGCACAGTCCACTCCAACGTGACCGGGTGGGAAGTGAGTGCCGGCCAGGAAGCAGACTTCACTCGCAGCAGAAACACCCAGCGGTCATAAATTAGTTGTCATTTCCTCACTCAGATCTTTCCGTGCCACTGCGACTGGCTGAACTGTGGGTGTGAAACCCACGGGTACAGGGAGCCAACAGATCTTTCTTTAGTTCATAAATGAAGGTTAAAACTGTTACCAATTTCGCCTTTTCCCCATCTATCAAAATAATTCTATGTAATAATTACATTTATAAATTTTTCAAATATATCCAATTCGGTCATAGTATATCATTTTTTACATTAACTACTGGTTTCCTTTTACTAACATTCTTACTTCTGTCTCATGAGCTGAGGTTAACCTGTAACTTTCCCTCATTGTAGTGGTACTGCCTGGTCCTATAAAGGTTGTATCAAGTCCCATGGAAAGAGAGAGGCATCCTCTCTTTACACTATTTTCTGGAAGAATATGGCGAAGACTGGAATGACCTATTTCTTGACACTTCGGTAGAATCCATCAGTCAAGCCTTCTGAGCCTGGTGGCCTCTTTAATTTTGAACTTTCTGATTTTTCCTAATAATTCTTACATTACACTCCTAGAAATTCTTACGTTTCACCTAAGTTCTCAAATTAATTTCTCTAACATTATTCATAATATTCTCTACTGTTTTTAAAGTCTTTTATTTATTTGTTATTGTATTATTTATTTTATTTTGGTGGAAGTCAGGGGAAGCAATTAGGTTTATTTATTTTTAGAGGAGGTACTGGGGATTGAACCCAGGATCTCGGGCACGCTAAGCACACGCTCTACCACTGAACTATCCCCTCCCCCCTTATTCTCTACTGTTTTAATCTCTGTTGGATCTGTGGTATTCCTCCTTTCATTCGTTTTTATTTGTACCTTTTTCCCTTTTCCCTCCATCTGGCTATAAGACTGTCTATTTCATTAGCCCTTAGGAACAACAGCAACTTTTGCCCCGACTGGTCATCTTTATTTTCCGTTTCACTCCTGACCACGCTTATCCTCACTATGTCCTCCCTTCTACTTGAGGGGAGTGAGTGAGTGTTCTGTTGTTCTTTTAAAATTTCTTTAGCTTTTTTTTTTAAACTTTTTTTATTGAGTTAGTCATTTTACAATGTTGTGTCAAATTCCAGTGTAGAACACAATTTTTCAGTTATACATGAACGTACATATATTTATTGTTGCCTTTTTTTTTTTAGCTATGAGCTACCATAAGATCTTGTATATATTTCCCTGTGCTATACAGTATAATCTATTCTACATTTTGAAATCCCAGTCTGTCCCTTCTCACTCCCTGCCCCCTTGGAAACCACAAGTTTGTATTAAAATTTCTCAAGCTGACTGCTTCATTCACTATTTTTTATCTTTCTTCTCTCCTAACAAATGCATTTCAGGCATTTAATGAGTGACTCCTTAAAAACAGTCCACCTTTTGGGAATCCCCAAGTCTTGATATATAAACATCAGCATTCAGTTTTAAGTCCTTTTTAACTCTCAGTATGATTTCTTGTGTGGCCTATGAGTTATAGAACCTCATTCTACGCATTTTTAAGTTTTAAATATATGGGAGTTTATTTTTTTTGTTGTTAACTAACTTCCACCTTAAATGCACCAGAGCTGATGTTCGTTATTTATCTATTTTTTCTGAGGTCTTTGGCAGGGGTACTGGAGCCAGTGGACTACATTTCCCAGACTCCCTTGCGTGCTGTTGCCCTGAGAAGCCAACTTCTAGAGTAATAAATTTGAGTTCACCCTTTTAATTCTTTCAACCTTCTAACATGTCTGTAACCATTCCCTCCTCGAAATCACCTCTGCCTGAATTACTTATTGTGATTTCTTTTCCTAAAAAGACTCTGGTGAAGGGCCAGAGAATAGTAGGAAACCTAGTATTTGACATTTGTTGAGTCTTGCTTTAAGGACTTCTACATGATCAATTTTTATATGTGTTCCATGTGTTGAAATCCTACTGTGATGATGAAGTTGAATCAGCTCTCCTTAATAAAATTTCGCTTATTTATTTTGAGGCTATGTTGTTGCATATATGCAAATTCAGAAGCAAATGGTTTTCAGTTTATTTTACAATGAACTTTTCCATCTCTAATGCTATAATGGTATTTATTTCAAAGCCTCTTCAGTTTCTTTTGGTTTAATGTTTGCTCTAGAAATCAGTTTCTATCTCTTCAAATTAACACTTTTCATGATCTTATATTTCAGGCATGTTTCTTATACATAGTATATAATTAAATTATATTTTTAAACAGTCTATCTCTGAGCTTTTATTAACTCAAAAGCTTAGTCACTTTTATATCTATGGTGACAACTGATATGTTTGGACTTTATTTTTACATCTCACTATGTTTCTGTTTGTACTACTTTTTCTTTTCTTTATCTTGCTTTTACTTTTGTACCGACTGCCTCATTTTTTTGTTGTTCTTTTTTTTTCTTTTTTTTCTTCTTTTACCCCCTCTCCTACTGGTTTGAAACTTACCATCTCTATTATGCTTTTAAAGGGTCACCTTCATTTTTCCATGCACATTTAATGTGAATAAGTGAAACACCATCTTAACCTCCACCAAAAGCACTATGTGGACTTTAGAACACACCATTTCCCTCCCAACTCAAACGCTATTGTGTCCAAATGTGGTGCTCACATAAGACATCCCAGCTCTACTTTTATTTTAAACAGTCAAATCTGACATTTTAGAAGTTATCATCAACAATGTTGGTTTAGACTGACGACTGGTTTGGTTCAGGTTGGTTAGATTGATAATATTTTTCTTTGATCATCATTCCTTCCTGCATCTCAGGTCATCCATCTCCGTTCAGGATTCCCTTCCTCCCTAAATTCATCCTTTAGAAGTTTCCTCAGCCTTACGTTGACCAGCCCTTTCTGTTTCCCTTATACAGCTGACTCTTGAACAACGAAGAGGTTAATCCACATATAACTTACACTGAGCCCTCAGTATCCATGGTTCGTCAGCATCCTTGGATCCAACCAACCACAGACCATGGAGTACTGGAGTATCCACTACTGAAAGTATCTGGGTATAAGTGGCCCCGGGCAGTTCAAATGCAATTCTCCAGGGTCAACTGTGTACCACTTTTATTTCACTTCGGTTCTTGAAAATAATTTTCTAGATATGTCTAGACTGATAGTACTTTCAGCACTTATTGAAGATTTTTCCTACCTTCTGGCTTATATATTTTTTTTCAAGAAGTCCACTAATGCTTGAATTGTCATTCTTCGTCCTTTCTCTCCTGATCCTTTTACGATCTTCTCTTTCCCTTTAGTGCTGCTCTGTGGTTTCATAACCATGCATCTCAACATGGAGATACAGCTGTATTTTTTATTAATTTTTGAAACGTATATATTTGGGGGGATACGCTATGCTTCCTGAATCTGTGAAGTCCTGGCTTTCCTTCAGTCCTGGAAAATTTGTAGCCTTTCTAGCTCCTGTTTCTTTAGATATATTTTAAAGCTTAGTAATTCTCTTCATCTCTATCTACGCTGAATATAAGCCACTAAATCTACTGAGGTTTTTATTTCAACAATTACATTTTTAGAAGTTCCATTTTCCACTTAGTTGTGCCTGTTAATTCCCAATAATCTCTCACTGCAGCTCCTCTTTGTGACAGCATCGTTCCTATCTTTGCTTCCTCCCTTTTAGTTTCTAATTCGGGTAACAGGCTCAGAAAGGTGTTCTCTGACATCATTACATAACTGTTATGTAATAAAGCCTGATCACTCTGAGCTGATTGAAACAACATCAGCATTCCAGCATGGTTGCACAAGATAAGCTGTTAACAAAAACTCTGAGAATGCCACATTATATACAAAAAAACAAATAAATGTCTACTGGATGTCAAGTAAGGTGACACATCAAGGAGATACTGAGGGATTTAGGACAAATACTACTTTCTTGAAGTTTATAGTGTATCGGTTGGCCGAATCGACAAGCAACTAACTACAATTAATCACAGTTGTTTTAAATTGCTTTTTAACTAATTTTCTCCCCCAAAATAAAATAAACAGATGTGAGCGAAAGAAAATAAAAATTAATGAAGTTAATGAAAACCAGAGCAGGAAAGTAGGGGACGTTCTGGATATGCTACCTCTTACTCGGTTATTTTTATTTGTACCCTCAGAATCCCATGCTGTTGGAAAAGTCTATTTTCCTTATGTTTTGGGTTTTGTTTTTTTTTAAGAGCTGAAGAAAAAAAAATTCTGATTAGACTCAGTGGCAATAAGTGAAGGAGGCCAATTTGTGGAGTCAAGGGCACTTCAAATGAGGCCAGAGCTCTTTTAAAGTAAAAGTATGTTCCCTCAATGGAAAGAGCAACCAAAACTTAGCTGGTCTTCTCTCCACATATAATAAAGCTTTTTAACAGGTATGTTGTTAAAAGAGCACGCCTGGGACCAAACCTATTAAGTATACCATATTTTAAACTTGGCAGGTGAAGCAAGAATTTTATGGAATCCTCAGACAGACAAACCACTGGTGATGCTTGCACACGTTCTATGTAAATCTCGATTATGATACCCCGTGCCTGCACTGAATTTCTCTCGCTCTGTTCAGTCTTTCTATATAGCAGACTGTCTCTAGTTTTATAATGCCTTTCCTTTCTGGCTCATCTTACGTTTTGCTGATGTCCTGTTCCAGACTGGGTCTTGTGAGAAAGAGGAAAGAGGGATGAGTGGCTCGCCTCTCTGTCTCATGCAGTTATTCAAGAACCAAACGTCTTTCCATCCCAGTGGCTCCACTATCCCCTAGATCCTTACAGTCCTTCCCTGGACACGCTCAGTAATTTTGCCAAGGCAGCAGTCATCACTATCCCAGCAGCACAGGAGAGCATGTGCTAACATCTTTGCACATTTCACAGACTGCCAGCACTCAGATGATGCAATGTACTTTCATTGGCCTACAGAGAGGATGATGTCACAGACCTTGGCCGCACAGTTTCATGAAGTTGCAAGATACCAAATCAAACTGTCCTAATGAATTTCAAGAGCATATTTTACCAAAATGGAAGTTAGGACCTCAACACACCATGGATAATTTTTTTATATAGTAGAAATAAATATATCACCAGGTAAAATTTGTTATTTAGAAATAGATACTGTTGGAACTGTACGAGAAAGCTTAAAAAAAAAAAGCTAGACATGATTCAGTCCTCCCCCACTTCTGATTTATAGAGGAAGATTAAAAAGCTCTGTATAGCACATGCACAAACCTTATTTCATTCTAGACTCCTGCTCTGCCCTAGACATACTTGTATTTTATTTCTGCTTCTGCCAAAGCAGCTACTGTTCAGGTATCAAGATACGATACCAACTCAGATAATGTGGGTAGAATAAATATTTGCCAGTGAGAGGTGGCAGAAAATTGCTTTTCCAGCTGAGATGAAACAATGCTTTTCATCAAGTTCCAAAGAAGAAAAATAAATCTAATAAAATATTAAGGAATGCAATATCCCCCCCAAAAGGGCCTTCTGAGTTATAGAAATTATACCAATTACACTGACTGCTCCTTGTATATCTAACTACACACATTTGCCAAAAAAGTGAGTCAGACTAGCAATAAATTTGTCTTATTCCTACCTTTTTCTTTTAATCACTACCAACTTTGACTCTGTATTCAAAGTTATTTATTTTGTTGAATTATGAACATGGCATTTTCTAATTATTACTAATAATTGTAATCACGCCCCCAACATTGAGTGCTTGTTACTGCCTGATACTGTTTAAGGTATTTCATGTGGATTAATGTTCTTTAATGTTTTCAATAATCCTATAAGAATTATGAAAAGAAAAAAAAGGGCAAATGAACATAAATACAAAACAGAAACAGACTCATAGACGTAGAATACAAACTTGTGGTTGCCAGGGGGCAGGGGGGTGGGAAGGGACAGACTAGGAGTTCAAAATTTGTAGATACTGACAAGTATATACAGAATAGATAAGTAAGATTAAACTGCATAGCACAGGGAAACATATACAAGATCTTGTGGTATCTCACGGTGAAAAAGAATGTGACAATGAATATACGTATGTTCATGTATAACTGAAAATTGTGCTCTAAGCTGGAAATTGATACAACATTGTAAACTGACTATAACTCAACAAAATAAAGTTTAAAAAATAATAATCCTATAAGCATTATGACTTTCCACATTATGGACTGTCTGTTTATCATTAGGTTTGGTTTAGTGGAAATAATGGCTTTGAATAATTTTTTTAAAATAAATATAAGCCAAGGGGAGGGAGGCAAGATGGTGGCAGAAGCTCCTTTCCAAAAAGAGAGGACCATCGGACAGAGAAACTGTTGGAGGTAGAACCAATGTGAACAGGTCAGGAACACTGGAGGCACAGGAGAGAGAGGGCTCAGAGTCAGTGCAGGAGGGGACTGGAGAGGGCAAATTTTACAAAATCATAAAATGGTCCCTGCACTGAGAGCACCTTAAAGAAAAGATTAAAATTAAAATTAAAATTAAAATTTTTATATATATATATATTTCACAATAGTAGACAAGGAAGCAAGAGGAGGCACAAATCTAGAAAAGTTACCCTCGAACATCACCAATCCTTACACAGCCAACTTCCTTCCATCCTCCTTAAGGTACAAGGAGACTCACTTCACTCAAACGGAGAGAGAGATTAGCACAACAAAAAGAATAACATACGGAAAAAACAAAGAAGATATACACCAGAAAAACTGGCCCAGAAAACCGATGCAAACTGTAGCTTAATATGTTAAACTGAGCGAATGGAAATCAAGAAAACATTGGGCGCTTTTAAAAAACAGCATGATCGGAATTAGAAAAGGCTCAGAAAAGTGATGAGGAAACAGGACCAGATGAAGAGAACCAGCACACGTGGGAAACGCTTGATCAGTGGTGCAGACTAAACCAGAAGCAGCACAAGAGACAAGGGAAGTTACCGTTAAGGGAAATAAATGATTGGAAGAAGAAATGAAATTTAAATCGAATAGTAAAGAAAAAAGATGGAAAAAAGGAATTCATGGGGAGACAAGAAGACTCATTCTTGTAATGCCCATTTAACAATGCACTAGAGGTCCTAGACTGAACAATAAGACATGACTGTATAAACAGATAAATGATGAACAGGTGGATGACAGTATAAGGATTACAATGGAAAAAATAAAACTGCCATTATTTTCAAAAAATCTACAGTAAACTAATCACATTTCTAAGTGAATGTAGCACTCTGCTGCTGGTGCTATACTGGATCAGTATGTGTCTATGTACCAACAGCGAACAATGACATTGTATTTTAAATACCTAGGAAAAAACTCTAAGGGCCTATAAGGAATTCCTACAAATCAGTTAAGAAAAAGACAATCTCAAAGAAAATGGGCAGAAGACCTGAACAAGCACTTCATTAGTTGGCCAAATGGTCAAGAAACCTATGAAAAATGTGCTCAATCTTGTTAGTTATCCTGGAATCCAGATTTAAAACCCACTGAAATACCACTACAACCCACCAAAGTGAGGTTAAAACAAAACAAAACAAAACAAAACAAAACCCCTTACTACACTGAGGCCTAGTAAGGATGAGGGCAGAACAGTGGCCAATGCCACAGTGTGGTGGGATTATAAACAGGAACAGATACTTTGAACAAGACCCTATTACCTATTACCGCCATTATTAAGTACAGACATTACAAAAACACGTATATAAATTGTTCAATGAAAACCCCATGTCCCGACCGGTCCATTCCTTAGGACGTATCCAACAGAAACATGCATGTGTAAACCAAAGACCTGGACAGCAACGTTTACGGCAGAAGCACTGGCCACAATGGTCAAAAACCAAAAACAGTCCAAATGTCCATCAACAGCTGGACAGATAAACAATGATATACTTACTGAATGCAATAGCCTTCAGCAACAAAAATGAATGAACTCATCTCATTCCAACATAAGTGAACCACTTACAAACATCATCTGAGTAAAAGAAGACAGACACAGACATGCATTTACATACTGTGAAGTTCCATTAAAACTTCCAAGAAGAGGCAAGATGACCTGTAAAGGTTAAAGTCAGAATAGTGATTTACCCTCAGGAAGGAGAGATGGGTGTGAATGGGTATTTTAGGGGAATTAAAAAAGACTACCATGAAAAAAAGTATGTGAACACATGATGAAAAGGGCTCACTAAATACCTGGGGAAACCAGCACAGAACTGTCAACAGTGGAAAGATTCTTTAAGGATCTGAAAATAAAAGAAAAATATCTTTTAATCATCAAGACAAAAACACATACAAAGGAAAAAAGTTCTACTGGCATCGGACTTAGGCAAGAAAACTTTGTGCCAGGAGTTGAAGGGGTAACATACTTAAGATATTCAAAGAAGAAAACTGAAACCCAGGATTCCAATTTCAGACAAACTGACCCTCAAATATTAAGACAATGACCACAAGAAAAACTTTTAGAACTTTTAGGAAAATTGTTCCCATGAGCCCCACCCAGGAGAAAGCTACTGGAGAATGAATTTCTGAAACAATTATAGAAGCTTCTGGATAAAGGTTAATGGTTACCAAACAATCTGTTTAACTAAGGCCAACTGGTGAGGCTAAAGGTAAAAAACAGACCTGGAAACAGGCACCAAAAAACAGAAAGGGAGAGCGTATGTGGAAAATAAAATTAGGTCACTGATTACCCAACAGGCATTAATTGGCAGTAAAAAGATAGCACGTACATCAACTCAGAAGTTGGGAAAAGCAGAGTAAATGAGTGCGTGTTGGTCACTGTTAGGAACGAAGAGATAGTAGCTGAAAAAGAGACAGCCTCATTTCTGGGAATCTGCCTTAAAATACACAGGGGCAGGAAATGTGCAAAGTAAGCCTGAGACACCTTGTCAGGCCAAAAAACAAGGAAGCGATCCAAGTCCACATGAGCCAACTTGAAGGGGCTCCACGGGCCAAAGACAGGGTGATCAGAGCTTCACAGAGAATGACAACAACAGACTGACACCCACCAAATACATAAAAATCCCTGAGTTCACAGCAAGACACACTTAAAAAAAAAAAAAAACAGAAATTACAGACTAACTTCGGAAAACGCAAGGGTACCGAAACCATATTCTGAAAAGTAGTAAGTTAAAGGAAAGACTCAGGCATTTATCCTATGGCCCCAATATAAACTGTAACCTAAGAAATGATAAGGAAAAATTCTAACTCTTAAGAAAATGATGAAATAAATTTTGGTATAAGCAGCTGATGGATTACAATAATGCCTTTAAAATTTATGGCTAACAAGTTGAGTGATTAACAACAGATGCACTAAGATGATTTTTCAAATTAAAAATAGTGGCTATGTGGCAATCAGAAGACTGGAAAGTGAAATTCTAGAAAGGAGAAGCCACAGTAGAGAATCAGAACAAAGTGGGAGACTGTGCAGGAAAGAACCCATTTGGCCCAGAGAACAGTGGGACGCTCAGGGCTCAGAGACGCCAAGCCTGAGGGGTGCAGAGCACCCGGATCCTGGGGTGGGGCAGGAGGGAGGTGTCTGCCTTCACCCACCCCGAAGGCCATGCAGCCAGCCACCTAAGTCCCAGGCAGCAGACCTCAGCTTTCCATGATGGAAAAGCCAGGCAGCCTCTATATCCTGGAATCTACAACCTCCTGAAATGAATTCCTGCAGCTAAATTTTCACCCCTTCACTCCTAGGCTGGGTTTCTCCATCTTGACGCTACTAATATTTCAGGCTGGACAATTCTCTGCTGTGGGAGGCTGTCCTGGGCACTGCAGGACATTAGCAGTATTCCTGGCCTGTAACCCATCCCTCTCTTCAAATTGTGACAATCAAACATGTCTTCAAATATTGCAAAACCACCTCCCTCTTCTTCCCAGTTCCCCTCAACTCCCCTCCCAATTTGAAAACCACTGTTGTAAAGAGAAGTCCACCAGTCGCCAGGTCCTGTTTGGCATGAGGATCAGCCTCTTAACACCTCACTATTGAATGTGGGCAGATAACCAGCAATTCAGACATCTGACAGAAGCCTTCAACAGGATCACCAAGCAGACGAGCAGAAAGACAGTCCCACAGTAAATAAGGACTGAGAACGAAACACAAAGAATTGAAAATAAAACCAAAACCATCCTACTGAGTATCCATCAACCAGCAGAGTAGCTTGGTTTGTTTGGTTGGTTGTTTTATTGAACTACAGTTGATTTACAATGCTGTGCTAGTTTCAGGTGTATAGATTCATAGCTATATTTATATATTCTTTTCTAGAATTCTTTTCTATTACAGGTTATTACAAGATACTGAATACAGTTCCTTGTGCTACACAGTAAATTCCTGTTGCTTGTCTATTTCATATACAGTAGTGTGTTATCTGTTAACCCCAGACTCCTAATTTATGCCTCCCTACCTTTCCCCTTTGGTAATCATGTTTGTTTTTTATGTCTGTGAGTCTGTTTCTGTTTAGTAATTAAGTTCATTTGTATCTTTTTATAGATTCCATATATAAGTGATATTGTATGCTATCACTTCACTTGGTATGATAATCTCTAAGTCCATCCATGTTGCTGCAAATGGCTTTATTTTATTCTTTCTTATGGCTGAGTAGTATTCCATTGTATAAAATATACCACATCTTCTTTATCCATTTGTTTTTCAATAGACATTTATGTTGCTTCCATGTCCTGGCTACTGTAAATAGTGTGGCTGTCAACCCTGGGGTGCGTGTATCTATTAGAACTAGAGTTTTCCCCAAATATGTGTCCAAGAGTGAGACTGCTGGATCATGTTTTAAGTTTACTTTTAGTTTTTTAGGGAACCTCTATACTGTTTTCCATAATGGTTGCACCAAATTACATTACTACCAACAGTGTAGGGGGGTTCCCTTTTCCCTAGACCCTCTCCAGCATTTATAATTTGTAGATATTTTGATGATAGCCATTCTGACTGGTATAAGATGGTACCTGAGTGCGATTTTGATTTGCATTTCTCTCTGATAATTAGTGATGCTGAACATCTCTTCATGTGCCTGTTGGGCATTTGTATGTCTCCTTTGGAGAAATGTCTATTTAGATCTTCAGAAGAGCTTGATGTTAAGTTCACAGAACCATCCTGGGTTACAGGCCAGCTCCACCACTTAACTGGTTGTGTGATCTTAGTCAAAGCAGTGCCTTGTTCTTCTACTCTTCGTAATGGGGATAAAGATTCATATATATCTCTCAGAGTGATGGGAAGAACTGAACAAGGTATTTAGAACACTGAAAAGCACATGGCATATAGTAAAGAATCAATACATAGGGTCTTTTGGGGGTTTTTTTGGTTTGGTTTGTTTTAATTGTTCTTTGATTCTACAGTGTATCCACAGAATAAGACCAGGATGTTATGGAAAAGGAACAGGAACACACACACACACACACACACACACACACACACACAAACTTACTGGGATTACAATTTGGTAGTACATTTTTAAAAATTAAGTAGAAAGACAGAAAGTAAGAGTTGAGGATATCTCTCAGAAAGCAAGAGCAGAAGAAAAAAAAATAGACTACAATCCAGAAAGACCAATACACACCTAAAATAACTCCCAGACAGCTGGAAAAGAAAGGAGATGAGGGAAGGAAATTACCAAAGACGTAAGAGCTGAGAAACACAAGTCTCCAAACAGAAAAGGCCCCTAGGATACAACCACTCACTACAAAGACTGAGGTGCAGACAGAGAACCCACGACATCATAACCCTTCCTGTGAAATTTCTGCCCCCAAAACACTCTTACCCAGTGAATTCTTAAGCAATCCTCGTATCTCATTTTCCTAGTTCAGTAGTCACTGCTTAAACTTTCCCAAAATGTGAGCAAACACTCCCACTACCCCCATTATATGCTCTAAAAACCAAAACCCCGTCTGTTTCTTGGTTATAATTACAGGCTTATTTAACTGATTGAGTATTGATTTCAAGAGTCCAGCAGCTGAGACCACCATGTCTATTTTTTGCCATCGAACCCCATCACCTAACACAAGGTACAATGAGCATTTCAGTGCCTTTTATGTGAATGAGCCACACACTAAAATCACTGACTCCTTGGAAGTATAGGATATTAATCAAAAATACCCCTGCCACAGAGTTCCTCGGCTCTTTACATGGACGTAAGGAAATCTCCCAAGATTTGCACACTGCTTTGGCCTGCATTTGCTTCTTTTTATTTTTAACCCGTCAGTGACATAACTGACAAGTTCCTTGAACTAAATCTCAGGTTTCCTAGAGGAAGGAGCACCACCTACTGGAAGGACCTAAGACGAAAAACCAACGCGATGCGATTATCTAATAAAATGCAGCAGGCACTGAAGAGTGAACGACCAAAGACGGACTCAGATTAGACACAAAAGATGCATATCAACTTTGCCAAGTAATAAAGAGCACATTTTCATCATCTACATAATGTAAAACATACCAACTTAAATAAACAAAATTTAGAAATAGTACATATTTTTTAAGTTGCCAGTTAACACAATTTAATTTAGCTTTTAACAACCACAGAAGTTAAAATGAGGAAAAAAGCCATTAGAGCTGCTCTGCTCCCCAGATGCAAAAGAAAATGAAGTTACAACTGAAACCCTGGCTGCACATGAAATACAGGGTTTGATGTGTTAAATGCCACTTTTTCTTTTTTAAATTAGGAAGGCTCTTTATCAGAAGGTATGTGTGTTTTCTACTGTGATCTCGAAAGCCCTTGCTTGTTAGGCCAAAATAACCTCATGATGTTTAGTAAGAAAATAAGGGAATATGAGAATAATATAGAGTTGTCATGATGAGAAAGAAGCTGAAATTACAGAGGGTGTGATCCAGGCCGGCACACCCTCCTGCTCTTCTACTGCACTGGGAAAAAAAAATCACATGAAACAGTGAGACCTTACAGTCCATGTCAGCTTTCCTCAGGCCTTGCCCCAGCAGCTGGAGGGAGGTACAGGCCTACTGAGAGCAAATATTACTAAGTTTTGACAAGAAAATAAGCACTAACTTTTCACAGTGCAAGTGTCAGATCAGCAGCAACCACTTAAAAAGAACCTACTGCACGGAACGTCGGTAACTGTACTGTCTTAGCTTCTCCATCCCTAAGCTGGGGTGTTTTTGAAAAACAGAACTGAAAGAGAATATCGTGAAGGTACTTGTTGGGATTAAGGAGGTTAAACTCTGGTAATGCGCCACCCCCACATCTGAGTGGCTCCTAACCATGATGGTTTATTTTCTCACTCACAGTTTGTGGCTCCTGCACTCTGTTCACGTCTCCACGTGCGGGGACCAAGGTGGAGAGAGGGTCCAACATCTGGACATCACCAGTCACCAGTGGCTGGGAGGCAGGGCCTGGGGCGGGAAGATGAGGCAAAACTGCAGGCTCTTCAGGGCTTCTGCCTTGTGGGGACACACTTCACTTCCACTCACGTTTTATTGACTCAACAAGTCACGTGGCCACGACCAACATCAAGGGACCCAGCTGACGTCACCTTACATGTGCCTGTGAGCAGTACCACCAGAGACGGTAGGGTGGATGGACGGACGGATGGATACAACATTATATGCTTTTATGATTCGGAGTGAAATCACTTTATTAATTTCCTTTTATATACACAAAAGCCTATGATTCCACTTTCAGGATTTTTTATAATCAATTTGTATTCCAGTCTTGGTTTATGAAATTACAATAAAGCATTTTTTTTAATTGAAGTACAGTTACAATGTGTCAATTTCTCGCATACAGCACAATGTCCCAGTCATGCACATACATACAGATATTTATTTTTCGTTACAATAAAGCATTATGAATAACATTTTGAAACTCTTCAAAGCACTTCATTTGAAAATGTTAAAGATTTTATAAGTATTTGATGTGAAAATGGAAAGAAGCATAAAAGTCAACTGTAGAAGTGTCCGAGACATGACCACCAAAGAGCAGCCCTCGTTCCTACTATCTTAATTGACGCTTTAAAAAACATTAGTAGGAACTTTCATTTTAAAACAGGTGGATGAAAAATCTTTCTTTACTGTCATCCATCTGTAACAAAGATGACACAACTTCTGCAACAACATGAGTGAACTGAAAGTGATTAAAAAACAAACTACCTTATCCATTATTTGTAAGGAACCATAATATTTCAACAAATCCGACAGGATGTGAGCACCTGTTACTCTGCCCCCAGCACGCACTCAAGTATTTGTGAAATAAATGGAAAACAAACTAGGCAAGACAGAGCCTGGAAGAGAAGGGACAGGAAGGTGTCCAGTTTCTCACAGCAACAACCCTCCCTCCCCTCGGAACACCTGAATCATTGGCAGGCAGAGTGGACTGCGCAGGGATAAGTTACACACAGCTCCTGCCCAGAAAGGACTGGCTTCAATGAACAATCATACCCATACTTATAGTGGGGGCCAAAAACACATTATATAGACAGTTACAACCAAATGGGAATATGGGGTCAGAGCAAACAGCCCCAGATGACCCCTCTAGAGCCAGCGGAAAAAACAAATCAGACCTCAGACTTGAGCAGGGGCTACCTACGCCCTACACTGATACATGCTCGCTTAAGGTCCATGAGCTGAGGATTTTGTACTGGAGAGTGGGTCTGTCCAAGATGCTTCCGTCTTCTGCATCTGAGACAAAGAACCAGTGCACATCCAGGCTTCAACACAATAGACCATCAGAAAAAGCAGATGGAGCACAGACTAAAAGATACTTACAATGCATAGAAGTAAAGATCCAGTACCAGAATATGTGAAGTAATTCCTACAGATCAACCCAAGAGAGAAAACAGGCCAACGACATAAAAAGGCATTCAAAGGGAAACTGGAACACTTCAACCTCTAATATTCAAACAAACAGAAACTAAAACAAGGAGACAGCCTTTCAAATGGACCCTGCTGGCAAAAATTAATTCCAAGTGTTGACAAAGATGTAAAGCAACTGGGACTCGCCTTCAGAGTGTAACAGGGAGCAATCTTAGAAGAGGAACCTGGTGATCTGGTCGAAAGCGAGATGCACGTGTCTGCGGCCCAGCCACCTCACATCAGGTAACAGCCAGAGCAACATCCCGCGTGCACACAAAGGCACCTGCTCGAAAGTTGTTCACTGCTTCGTTTCTCATAGTGACATGTAGACAACGGAGGTTTCCAGATGAAGGAATCTCATACCTTCAGGACACCCTCAACATAAGCAGCCATCACAGGAGAATAAATAACTTGCAATCAAGTCCTACAGCACCACAGAGCAACAGAAATGACTGAATCAGAGCTGTTTGTATCACCATAAATATACCTCAAATTATGTCACAAAATGTTAAGGAAAAAAAAAGCCAGAAAGCTGAATGTGTTAAGTATGATTCTAATTATAAAAAGTTTTCAAACTTATGAAATATCTATCTCCTATTTTTTACGGATAGAAATTCAAGGTAACGTGACTCCCTGGGGCAGAAGAGGGGAAACAATGCAAATGAGAAGGGATACTCAGGCTTCAACTAAATCTGCAGTATCTTCTCTTTCAAGTTGTGTGGTGAATACATGGGTGTTCCATCTTTTTAATGACTCAAACACTCCAAGGAGTTTTTAAAGTGAAGGCAATGTTAGAAAACACATTTAGCTAACTCAAGAATGTTTTCAAGAATTTCAAATCATAGATGGTATTAATTTCCATTGCAATTTTACAGAGTGAGAGCAAGGAAATAAAAATGCAAGAATAAAAGTTTAAGGCAAGAAATAATCCTGAAAAAAAAGCCCCAGAAATATAGCCAAAGGGATAATAAAAAGAATAGCACAAACCCTAGGATGAAGCACTGAACACAGCTAACAAAGAGAAAGAAATGGAGGTGGCAGATGATAATGGTAACAATGACTTTTTTGTGTGCCAGACCATGCAAAGTATGTTCCGTATGTTAATTCATTCACTCCTCATAAGAAGCATACAAGGTAGGTACTCCTATTGCTTCCATTTAATATATAAGGAAAAGGAGCACCGTGAAGTAAAATAATGAGTCTTATATTCATCTTACTGTTGGCACAATATTCTTGGCACAGCCAAATCTGAGTCCCAGCAATGAGGCTCCACAGTCCCAGCTCTGAACCACCCCTGCAGGTGTGTGCTCGCAAGAAGGGTGGGCATGGGGACCAGGACACAGAGAACATGCCTCAACACGCCCAACTATCCATCATTAGTGAGCTACCCACCAGGGGACTAGACAGACACAATGAGAATGACATGATCACGAGAGTGAGAGAAAAGGGAAAAGAAAGAGAAGCAGCAAAAGGTCCCGACGTGATCTGAATCATCAAAGGTGCCCCAGAGGTTACAAGATTCCTCCCTCTAGAAGTACCTCTACCTCCTCCCTCCCTTTATGGAAATCACTCATTCATTTCATGACTATCAGCCAAGTACCTAATGTGCCAGACTGAACTGCAGGGGCTGTTATGCAGTCCCTCCCCCCAAACCATGGAGTTTACACCAAAGGTTTATGTGATTCTCATCTTTTTAGATTTGGGGACACACACTCTAGAAACACTGTTTTAAATGGTAGCAAGGCCTCCAAGTTAGCTCACTGAAGCATGTTTAAATCTATTGTGTGTTTTTGTGTGTGTGTGTGTGTGTCATTTTTTTAACATTTTTTATTGATTTATAATCATTTTACAATGTTGTGTCAAATTCCAGTGTTCAGCACAATTTTTCAGTCATTCATGGACATATACACACTCATTGTCACATTTTTTTCTCTGTGATTTATCATAACATTTTGTGTGTATTTCCCTGTGCTATACAGTGTAATCTTGTTTATCTATTCTACAATTTTGAAATCCCAGTCTATCCCTTCCCACCCTCCACCCCGCTGGTAACCACAAGTCTGTATTCTCTGTCTGTGAGTCTATTTCTGTTCTGTATTTATGCTTTGTTTTTGTTTTTTAGATTCCACATATGAGTGATCTCATATGGTATTTTTCTTTCTCTTTCTGGCTTACTTCACTTAGAATGACATTCTCCAGGAGCATCCATGTTGCTGCAAATAGCATTATGTTGTCGGTTTTTATGGCTGAGTAGTATTCCATTGTATAAATATACCACCTCTTCTTTATCCAGTCACCTGTTGATGGACATTTAGGCTGTTTCCATGTTTTGGCTATTGTAAATAGTGCTGCTATGAGCATTGGGGTGCAGGTGTCATCCTGAAGTAGGGTTCCTTCTGGATACAAGCCCAGGAGTGGGATTCCTGGGTCATATGGTAAGTCTATTCCTAGTCTTTTGAGGAATCTCCACACTGTTTTCCATAGTGGCTGCACCAAACTGCATTCCCATCAGCAGTGTAGGAGGGTTCCCCTTTCTCCACAGCCTCTCCAGCATTTGTCATTCGTGGACTTTTGAATGACAGCCATTCTGACTGGTGTGAGGTGATACCTCATTGTAGTTTTGATTTGCATTTCTCTGATAATTAGTGATATTGAGCATTTTTTTCATGTGCTTTTTGATCATTTGTATGTCTTCCTTGGAGAATTGCTTGTTTAGGTCTTCTGCCCATTTTTGGATTGGGTTGTTTATTTTTTTCTTATTGTGTCATATGAGCTGCTTATATATTCTGGAGCTCAAGCCTTTGTCGGTTTCACTTGCAATAATTTTCTCCCATTCCGTAGGTTTTCTTCTCGTTTTATTTCTGGTTTCCTTTGCTCTGCAGAAGCTTGTAAGTTTCATTAGGTCCCATTTTCCCATTTGTTTATTCTTGCTTTTATTTCTTCTAGGAGAAAATTTTTGAAATGTATGTCAGATAATGTTTTGCCTATGTTTTCCTCTAGGAGGTTTATTGTATCTTGTCTTATGTTTAAGTCTTTAATCCATTTTGAGTTGATTTTTGTATATGGTGTAAGGGTGTGTTCTAGCTTCACTGTTTTACATGCTGCTGTCCAGTTTTCCCAACACCATTTGCTGAAGAGACTGTCTTTATTCCATTGTATATTCTTGCCTCCTTTGTCGAAGATGAGTTGACCAAAAGTTTGTGGGTTCATTTCTGGGCTCTCTATTCTGTTCCATTGGTCCACATGTCTGTTTTGGTACCAATACCATGCTGTCTTGATGACTGTAGCTCTACAGTATTGTCTGAAGTCTGGGAGAGTTATTCCTCCAGCCTCTTTCTTTCTCTTCAGTAATGCTTTGGCAATTCTAGGTCTTTGATGGTTCCATATAAATTTTATTATGATTTGTTCTAGTTCTGTGAAATATGTTCTGGGTAATTGGATAGGGATTGCATTAAATCTGTAGATTGCCTTGGGCAGTGTGACCATTTTAACGATATTGATTCTTCCAATCCAAGAGCATGGAATATCTTTCCATTTTTTAAAGTCTTCTTTAATTTCCTTCATCAATGGTTTATAGTTTTCTGTGTATAATTCTTTCACCTCCTTGGTTAGATTTATTCCCAGATATTTTATTACTTTGGGTGCTATTTTAAAGGGGATTGTTCCTTTACTTTCTTTTTCTGTTGATTTATCATTAGTGTAAAGAAATGCAACTGATTTTTGAACATTAATTTTGTAACCTGCTACCTTGCTGAATTCTTCAATCAGCTCTAGTAGCTTTTGTGTGGACCTTTTAGGGTTTTCTATATAATGTAACATGTCATCAGCATATAATGACACTTTTACCTCTTCTTTTCCAATTTGGATCCCTTTTATTTCTTTCTCTTGCCTGACTGCTGTGGCTAGGACTTCCAGGACTATATTGAATAGGAGTGGTGATAGTGGGCATCCTTGTCTTGTCCCAGATTTGAATGGGAAGCTTTTGAGTTTTTCACCGTTGAGTACTATGCTGGCTGTAGGTTTGTCATATATAGCTTTTATTATGTTGAGATATGTTCCCTCTATACCCACTTTGGCGAGAGTTTTTATCATAAATGAGTGTTGAATTTTATCAAATGCTTTTTCTGCATCGATTGAGATGATCATGTGGTTTTTGTCCTTTCTCTTGTTGATGTGATGTATTACATTGATTGATTTGCATATTTTGAACCAGCCTTGTGTCCCTGGGATGAACCCCACTTGGTCCTGATGTATAATCTTTTTTATGTGTTGTTGGATTCTATTTGCTAAAATTTTGGTGAGGATTTTGGCATCTATGTTCATCAGTGATAATGGCCTATAATTCTCTTTTTTTGTAGTGTCTTTGCCTGGTTTTGGTATCAGGGTGATGGTGGCTTCATAGAATGAGTTTGGGAGTAGTCCCTCCTTTTCAATCGTCTGGAAGAGTTTGAGAAGGACTGGTATGAGTTCTTCTTTGTATGTTTGGTAGAATTCCCCGGTGAAGCCATCCGGTCCTGGACTTTATTTGTAGGGAGGTTTTTAATTGCTATTTCTATTTCCTTTCTAGTGATCGGATTGTTCAAGTGTTCAGTTTCTTCTTGCTTCAGTTTTGGTGGACAGTATGTTTCCAGAAACTTGTCCATCTCCTCTAGGTTATCCAGTTTGGTTCCATATAGTTTTTCATAATATTCTCGTATGATATTCTGTATTTCTATTTTGTTTGTTGTAATTTCTCCATTTTCCCTTCTTATTTTGCTAATTTGTGCTCTCTCTTTTTTCTTCTTTGTGAGTTTGGCCAGAGGTTTGTCGATTTGATTTACTTTTTCAAAAAACCAGCTTTTGGTTTGGTTGATTTTTTTCTTAAATCTATTATGTGAAATTCCATGACAACCTTGAGTCTTCTGTGAGCAGAACGTACATTCCCGTACACGTCTTGACACAACCCAGAGACGTGCGGGCCCAGCCTCTACATGGCCCTGCCACATCACAGTCCATCAAGTCCCTGGGCAACAGGCCACTCCCTTTCTCTCTCTGGGTCCACAACTCTCTGTGGTCAATGTACTTAGAGAACCAGTTCAAAACGTCAGGACCACACACATGGTCCAACACCATCCCAGCAACGGGATGGGAACTAATGTCTGCCTTAGCCTTAAGGGACCCCCAGATAGCACAGTCCAGAGGCTGGGGTGCTAAAGAGAGAAGGTCCAGGGACCTGCAACTGCAAACACACAAAGCACTAAGCCCACCATCCCCAACTGGACATGTCCCATCACTCGTAGAAGAATTCTGAAAAACCTAACTACCAGGGACATGCACATCTCTGTGGCCCAGCAACCCCATTGTCAGGTATCAGATCGAGAGAAGCTGGTGTTTCCTACTGGAATTCCTATTCTCTGGAGCTGGAGAATAACAGGAAATCACCTCCACAAGAGAAGTGAGAGGGTAATTTGACTTCCTGACTCCACCCACTCTAATAAACGAACTGTTCTTAATTCAGGTGTTTCCTGTCAGGTAGGGTCCTCACCACGTCCATTTTGGTAGAGTAAATGAACCATTCTGGTCGAGTAAATGTTCTGTCTCTGTTAATACATTACGAATGAATGCAGATTTAAGATGGCTGTTCTGAAGCTAATATTCAAGTAAATATCTAAATCTCACAGTAACATTCAAAAGACACTGTTCCGTTATATTAAACACAGACCCCGGTGATGGGACACGGCCCCCTCAAGGTCCCACAATCCCGGCTCCTACTCCCCCATCCCCAGTCCCAAGCAAATCTCTAAGAAGGGCTACATATGGCCTCTGTTTTGAGAGTGTGAATTACAAAGGCAACGATTTACTCAGGGTCTCAGGAATTCACATCTTCGGCAGACTTTACGTTTCCGTGCCTGAAAAAAATGTAAACTATAACGTAAGAAATAACTCGGTCTGGCTCCTCCAACAGAGCTGGCCGAACAATTACCTTTGATTGGCCAAGGAGCGTTACCAGCTGCTGACATCCAGCTCACTCTGTCAGACCAGGTGGCCATGCATCGCTCACAGTGTCTGGCTGTCTTTTCCTTTTCCTCCCACCCAAGGCAAATGGTACTGCAGACGCAGGTAACAGAACCTCCCCAGTGGGTCTCCTCTCTGAACCTAACACCACCTCTCCACTCCCCAAACAGCACAATTTGTTTCTAAAGAGCCCTGGACCAGCAAGTGTCTTGTAAAATAGCCTTGCAGACTTGACTCTGATTTACTACTGTGTAAATATCACCTTTTCCCCCAAAATGAAGCTTTTCGTTGCTTCTAGATTAAAAGAAGAATCTGGAGTGCCTGTATGATTATAAAGTCACAGCTCAATAAAATTATCTCTCCCTCTCTTTATGGCTTGACTACATCGATTATCCAGGAAATAAGTACTTTCCAAGCAAGTCTCAGTGTGCTGATGATTAAGAAAACTGGAATTATTGGAAGATTAAGATCAAGCTTACCTTTGAACTGTTTTTTCATTTCCTGAAGTTTCCAGGTTGGAAATACAACATTTTTAAAGTATATTCTCATTCACAGGTTGCTTTCTGAGCATCCCACTCAAGGTTCACTTTTCCGACTCAGGATTAAGACTTTCACTTTTTAAATTCTGCCTAAATTCGTGAGCATTAAAAACTTCATGAATGCATATTAATATGGAGATTGGAAATAAACACCCGCTAAGTCCCCCCTCACACCTTGCTTCCTAATCGTCAGCTAACCTGCCCACGACGTCATGTGTCTCATTAAAAACAAAACTTCAGGACACCTTTAAGAAGAGAAACTGAATATTTCCAATCACAAATATAACTTGGTAAGGAGCTATTATCCAAAGTACATAGAGAATTCTTACAAATCAGGAATAAAATGACACCCAAATCAAACACTGGGCAAAGGGAGACTCGCGGTTTCAGCTCAGACATGTAAAGAGAGTGGAAGTCACAGGACAAACCGCCACCCTGAAATCAGGAGAGATGGAGACACAGGGCGTCACAGCCGAGATAAGCTTAGCAGGAGCAGAATCTGCTGGAGCCAGAAACTTGGAGGAACCCTGAAGTGGTAATTTTGACAAACTGATGGTGGGCAAATGTGGATGAGTTTGAGGGTTAAAAACTCTGGGGACCCAACCCAGTCTTGAAGGAGGCCCTTCCATTTCTCCCAGGAGCCTCACCAAGACAGGAGAAAAATCCCCGGGTGTTTCAAGCAGGGAAAGAAGGAAAATACGCATTTTGAAATACACAGGCCAAGAGATTTCTCCATAACAAAGACATCCCTCCCCACTTAAGGGAGGCTGCTTTATCTACCAGAGCTTTACCTGACCTGTTGAAAGGGCAGTAAGATGACTCCAGCCTACTCTAGCTTTCCTGGCTCAAAATGGGGAGAAAGAAAAAAAAAATTAAGGCTAAGAAATGCTTCTGAAGGTCATCAGAGCCCAGGAACTGACATTTAATCAAAAGATTACAGAATAATTCCTCTCCCCAGCAACACACCACCATCAACAGGGCTCCGGTAAAATAACAGTGGATTGTAACAGAGAGCTGCCAAGACACAGACTCTCAGAATTCTTAAAGAAAGACAAAGGGGACAAGGGAGAGCGGAGACATTAAGGAAACTGTAGTTTCTGGCACTGATACTTACAGCAAACATTAAACACAGCCCAGCTCCTAGCCAGGTCAACATAAAAACTCACATGAAAAGCCTAATTACCTCAGTACCTATTACCCAATACATCATGTCCAACTTTCAACAGAAAATCACAAAGCATGATAAAAGGCAATAAAACATGGTCTGAAGAGATAAAGCAAGCATCAGAACCAGACTCAGCTCTGACACAGATTTTGGAACTATGAAATAGGGAATTTAAAATACGTGTGATTAATAGGTTAATGGCTCTAATGGAAAAAGTGGACAACATGCAAGAACAGATGGGTAACATAAGCAGAGAGATGGAAACTCTGAGGGAGAATCAAAGTGAAATGCTAGAAAAGAAGAACACTGTAACAGAAATGAAGAATGCTTTTGATCTGCTAATCAGGAGATCGAACACAGCCAAGGAAAGAATCAGTGAGGTTGAAAATATGTTCATGGAAGTTCCCCAAACTGAAATGCAAAGAGAAATAGAATAAATTTAAAAGAAAGAAAGAAAAAAAGGAACAGAATATCTAAGAACTATGGGACAATTCAAGATGCAAGATACACATAACTGGAACTCCAGAAGGAGAACAAAGAGAGAAAGAAGAAATATTCAAGGATATAAAGGCTGAGAATTCTTCAAAACTAATGACAGAACACCAAACCATAGATCCAGGAAGCTCAGAAAACACCAAACAGAATAAATGCCCCCAAATCTACACCTTGGTATACCATATTCAAACTGCAACATCCCAAAACAGAGAGTATCTTGAAGGAAGTCCAAGTGACAAGAGCACCTTATCTACAGAAGACAAGGACATTATATCACACACCTCATCAGAAATGATGCAAGCAGGAAGAAAATGGAGTGAAGTATTTAAAGTGTTGAAAGAAAAAAAATACCATCATAGTATTCTGTATCCAATGAAACTGTACTTTGAAAGTAAAGGAGGTGGGGATAGCTCTGTGGTTAGAGTACATGCTTAGCATGCATGAGGTCCTGGGTTCAATCCCCAGTACCTCCATTAATAAATAGATAGACAGATAGATAGATACATAGATACATACATACATACATAAATACATAAATAAACAAACCTAATTACCCCCCAAAAAAACCAAACAAAAAAAGTAAAAGAAACAAACAAATTTAAGAAATTTGCATCCAGTACCTTGCAACAAGTTGTTAAAAGGAGTTCAAGAGTCAAGGAAAGTGACATAGGTCAGGCATTCAGAAACACAAGAAATGAAGAGCAAGAGACAAGGAATAAATAAAGGTAGGACAAAATCTTTTATTTTTCTTATTCTTAATTGATCTGATAACTCTTTGTTCAAAGTAATAATAGCAGCAATGTTTTGGGTGATTATAGTATATGGATAAGTGAAATGAACGACAGCAATGTTATAAGGGATGGGGAAAAAGGAGTTAAGAACATTCTGTTATAAAGTACCTCAACTACCTGTGAAATCGTATAATGTTATTTCAAAACAGACCTAGATTAGTTGTAAATGTATGTAGCAAACTCTAGGGCAAGCACTGAAAAACTTTGGTATGTTAAGAAAGAATAAATGGAATCAAATAAAATGTTCAACCAAAAGCCGAAAAGGAAGAGAAGAGGGTGATAAAAACATAAAAAGTACAAGTCTAATGAACAGAAATTAGTGGTAATGGTAAATATTAACCCAACTATATCAACAATCACTCTAATTGTGAATGGTCTAAATATATCAACTAAAAGACAAAGATCGTGACAGTAGATAAAAAAGGAAGAATCTACTGTCTACAAGAAACACTTTAAATAGAAAGACACAGATTAGTTAAAAGTAAAGGAATGGTTGCTAACACCAACCAAGAGAAAGCAAACATCAGAACCAGACTCAGCTCTGACACAGAGTTTGGAACTGTGAAATAGGGGATTTAAAGAACGTATGACTAATAGGTTAATGGCTCTAATGGAGAAAGTGGACACCAATTTCAAACAAAGCAGAGGAGCAAATAGGAAAATTATCAGCGATAAAGGAGGGCATGCCATCATGAAAAAGGGGCCGATTCTCCAAGAAAACAATCTTTAATGTGTTAAGAGCCTAACAACAGAGTGTCAAAATACATGATGCAAAACTGATGAAACTACAAGGAGAAATGAACAAAACCACGATTATACTCAGAAACTTAAAACACTCTTCTATTGGTAACTGATAGAACCAGCAGCCAGAAAATCAGTAAGGATATAGTTGCACCAAAAAGCACCATCAACCAACTGGATCTAACACTTCATCTAACGATAGCAGTGTATGCATTCTTTCAGTCTCACACAGAACTAGGCAGAGCACATCTGGAGCTATAACACGTTTGAACAAATTTAAAAGAGTGGAAATCATACAGCATTTGCTCTCAGATCAGATGGAGTTAAAACAGAAATCAGTAACAGAAAGACAGCAAGAAAATCTCCATATATTTGAGAATTAAGCAACAATTCTAAATTACACGTGGGTCAATGAAGTCTCAAGAGAAAATTTTAAAAGTCTTTAAACTAAATGATAATATAAGTGATCAAAATTTGTGGGATGCTTCACAAGTAGTGATCAGAGGGAAATTATAGCATTGAAGGTGTATGTTATGAAGAGAAAGACAAAGAATTGTTAAAACTCAACAATAAGAAACAGATATAGAAAACAAACTTATGGTTACCAGGGGGAATAGGATGGGAAGGGATAAATTGGGAGTTCGAGATTTTCAGATACTAATATATACAAAATAGATAAACAAGTTTATACTATACAGCACAGGGAACTATATTCAGTATCTTGTAGTAACTTATGGTGAAAAAGAATATGAAAATGAATATATGTGTGTTCCTATATGACTGATGCACTGTGCTGTACACCAGAAATTGACACATTGTAAACTAACTATATTTCAATAAAAATACATATTTTTTTAAAACACTCAACAATAAGGGGAAAAACTCAGTTAAAAATAGGCAAAAGATCTGACTAGACACCTCAACAGAGAAAATATGCAGATGACAAATAAGTATATAGAAAGACGCTTAGCGTCACACCACATAAGAGAACAGCAAATTAAGATAGTAATGAGATACCATCACGTCTCTATTAGGATGGCTATCATCCAAAAACCTGACCACACCAAATGCTGGCAGGGGTGCTGGGCTGGAACAGGAAGTCCCACGCACTGTGGGTGGGACGGCCATGATCACAACCACACACACACCCAGTGGGAAGGGTCAAACAGGCAGACAAAAACAAGCGTTGGTGAGGATGTCCAGAAGTCAGAACACTCATAGGCTGCTGGCGGGAATGTAAAACGGTGCCGCCACTTGGGAAAACTGTCTGGCAGTTCTCCAAAAAATTAAACATGGAGTTACCATTTGACTCAGCAACTCCCCTCCTCGGTATCTACGCCAAGAACTGAAAGCATATCCACAAAGAAACTTACACAGGAACGTTCTTAGCAGCATGGTTTGTAACAGCCACTAGATGCAAACAACCCAAATACCCAAGGAAAGATGAACAGATAATCAAAATGCAATAGAGCCACACAATGGAATACTATTCAGCTGTAAAAATGGAACAAAGTACTGATATGTTCTATGATGTGGATGAACCCTGAAAACATTAAACTAAGTTACAGAAGCCAGTCACCCCAAAAACCCCACATATTATAGGATTCTATTTATACAAAATGTCCAGAATGGGCAAATATACGGAGGCAGAGAGCAGATTAGGGGTTGGTCAGGGCTGGGGTGGGGAGGGCAGGGAGCATGCAGAGGCTGGGGGATAGTAGCTTCATAGCACAGGTTTTCTAAGATGATGAAAACACTCCACAGTTGCCTGTGGTGATGGTTGCACAGTCCTGTAAATATACTACAAACCACTGCATGCATACTTCACAAGGGTAAACTGCATGGTAGGTGAATTATATCCCAATAAAGCTGTTATCAAAAAAAAAGTTACCATCTAAATATTTATGACTTTCAAAGAGAGTTGCCAGATTTCACAAGTCAAAATACAAATCCTGTTTGGTTCATATTCCTGCTTTAAAAAAAATAATTCATTGTTTATCTTAAATTCAAATTAAACTGAATAGCCTATATTTTATCTGGCAACCCTACTCCCAAATCCATTATCTGCAATCTAGAACTTAATTATCTTCAGTTCAAGATCTTCACTTCAGTATCCAGCTACGTAAGAGGCAGCTTTATTTGTTTATCCCCCAAATATCAAGTGAACATAGAGAAAACTAAAATAACCTTTATACTGAGGAGACAGTCAAAACATGTAAGGAAGACTGGTACCTTAGGGCTTATATGGGTCTCCTGAAGCCCCCTGCTGACCCCTACTGGCCTGGCCTAAACCATTTACTGGTTGGATTAGGGGGTGAGTGGGGAAGAGGCGGGTGTCCAGGAACTGAGGCCAACAGTTATTTGACAATGATTTATGGGGAGGAGTTTCAATATTTTAATAAACTGCACGTGCTAGTGAGGACAGGTTGGACGTCAGCCTCCCTCTCTGCAGCGTGCCACCGTCATCTCTGACTTGGAAATCGCACGTCCTGGCCGAGCTCCAGGTTAAGCTAATTTACTTCTAAAAAGCAAATCTTCTCTAAAACTTTCAATGCCGTGGCTCCCATGGTCAGGACGGACTCAAAGCCATTCAAGAATCGGTCTCTGCTGATCTTCCTCGCCACACTTTGCCTCGCTGCCCACACCTCCTCACTTTCTGATTCAACCAAGAGCATCTGTCAGCCTCCATCCTGAAGACACAAGGTTCACACTTGCCTCCAGGTGTTGGTGTGTGTTATTCCTTCAGCCTGACCTCCGCCACCTCCTTCATAAATTCTTACCTGAGCAACTTTGAGTCAACATGCATATTTCAGCTTAAAAGACCAAATCTCCCGTGATCCCCTTCTCTGAGGCCGGTGCTGGGGGAGCCACCTTGTGCCTCTCATAAAAAGTGACCAGTCATGGACTACTGTACCTGCCCACCACCTCATCTACAACCCCTCTGGGAGACTGGAGACTGTGAGACGAGGGACTGTGCCTGCTCTGCTGGAAAGGTGAGCCCTGGTGTCCTACACGGTGTCTGGCACATAGCAAGAACTCAACAAAGACCGTATGAATAAAACAGTCAAGCATCCAAAGTCGAAACTACGTAACTAAATGTCTTAAGGATCCAGCTGAGTTTCATCATGACTCCTTTAAGACTGAAATCACAGAAATACAGTAATTCAATCGTAATGGGAGAATTTTCTTGAAAATAATCAGTTTGTGTTTTGTTGAGATACTTCAGAATCCCGGCAAGGCTAAAACTCAGATTACTACCTTTTTTTCTCCTGCCCCTCACCCCACCCCATACACAGATACAACTATTTCAAAGGGCAGAAAAAAACATAGGCAACTATTTCAAAGGCACTAAAAAATCTGATATTCCTATCCTCGAAATCCAGCACAGCTGTGAAATAAAAGCAAAAATTTCTCTTGAGGAAAGAGAACTACCAGTCTCCTTGAAAATAAATAAAAGAGTTAAGCAAGTCTTTAGGCTACACCGTGTTCTGAAATGAATTTAACCAGATTACAAAAATACACACAACTGAATAAAATTTAAATAAACAAAACTCAATAGGAGAAAAGACAAGGATAGGAGATAAACCGAGAAATGATGTTCAGACACAAACTATATTCTGTATATTTTTGCAAAACACGGGTCCAAGTGTAGCTGCATCCCATTTGTTAGATCATGTGAAAACATATTTTTGTCTTGCTACATGTCATGTGTTGTATTTCCCATCTTACATGTGGTATTTCCCAGATCTCTGAGCAGCACCGTCTTTCTTCTGATACCTCTAAGACCTCGTGCTTACAGGTTTTATTATTCAACTTTCCTATTTAGAAATTTTTCTTTAAAAAAAAATCCGCAACTAATACCCTATGGGATCGTCTTAGTTCCTTTCCAACGACAAGCTCATAACCTCCAGTCTTTCCGCCAGAGTGGGGCTCAAAGCCCTCAGGTGGCGTGCCGTGCCTGTCACAGACCCAGCCTGCCTCTTCTGAGTGTCTTTTCCATCATTGCAGCCTGTTGTCTGTACAACTGTGTGGCGATTTAACCACCACTTCCTTTTTCACCTAAAAGAAGGTGACCACTGTGAAAACTCTCTGCTGGAATAAAACCAAGTTTTGCATTCACCCAGTTCTAAAACCACAGACCAACAGCGTCAACTGTCGGCCAAAGAGCGTAACATCAAAACACATTCTGATTCACTCTAAAACAGGTCTTCGCAAACAAATTCCTTTTGCTCTCCCAAGATTTATGTACAGAAGCCGGAGCCTCCTTCCCTCCAGCCTCCAGGAGAGGCACTTGGAAGACAGTGAAGCGGGCTGCTCCAGCTGTTGCAACTGCGATCCCCTGAGACCCGCCTCCTGGAGGGATGCTCGGGGTTTTCCTACTTGAAAACTAGCAGAACGGGTCAGTCAGAGGACACACCGGAGGTCTGCGCGTGATAGAGGCTGGGAGCTGGGGGGGGGGGACTGTTAAGAAACTGAGAACGTATTAAGAGGTACATCATAAAACTAATTTCAAAAATATGTTTAATGGCAATTACTGAAATAAAACTGATTTAAAAAATATATTTTATGGCAACTACTGACAAACATTTGGAACAGCACACACATTATTGTGCTGTTTAAAACACTGGCAACATCTCTTTATTTGCTTCACTGTTTTTATAAAACCGAGTGTCAATAATGGTATGCTCTCCTAACCACTTATTATTGACAAATACTTTGTTTTTGGTTTTTAATTGAAGTACAGCTGATTTACAATGTTGCGTTAGTTTCTGGCCTACAGCGTAGTGATTCAGTTACACATACATATATTCTTTTTCATTACAGGTTATTCCAAGCTATTGAATGTTGTTCCCTGTGCTCTACAGCAGGACCTTGTTATCTCTTTTATATAGAGGAGTCTGTATCTGCTGATCCCAACTCCAATTTACCCCCCTTCCCCTTTGATAACCACAAATTTGTTTCCTATGTATTGACACATACTTTGAATAACAACCAATGTTGAAAACAGCTAGGGTAGCTAAGAATTTTTTCACACACTAGTTTTATTCTTTAATAAAAATAACCATCTCTGACCATACTTTTTTGTCCTTCGCATGCTATGATAATTAACCTTTTTTCTTATTATGTAGTAATACCTACTTATATTTGCCTAACTTACGTGAGTATCAAAGAACACCCTCACTATTTTATTTGAAGCTCACAGCAACCTTGGGAACAGGAGCTGTAATTTCCATTTTATAGGAAAGGAAACTGAGATAGTAGCCACCTTATAAATAAAAACACACATGCATCCATTGTTTGGCTACCATGTTTACTTAACAGTTAAGGAGTGATGACGCCAGTTGAAGTGTATTTGATTTCTTCTATCAAGGGATCAAATCAATCTAAACAAATCCATAGCTATCCAATCCCAAACATTCAATACAGGAATATTTTCATGACTGCCTCAGTAAGACATAAACTTCATCAGTTAACATCCCAAGACCATTTATAACACATCCTGAGAGAGAGACTAAACTACCTAAAATTATTCAGAACACAAAGGTGTCTCGGCAATTACAGAAAAACTAAATAAACTAATAAACGCTGTTGTCTTTGGCTGTATTGCTAAGAAAATGCCACCGATCAACACCTTCACTCCTTGAGAATCGCCATTACTTGAGGCAAATCTCAGCCAAAACGGCAACAAGGAAAAAAATGCATTAGGAATTCTCCTATCCGGTGGAGCAACTGTACCTCCGAAGTTGCTCATTTCTAAATACTATCCATCCATCAAGAAGCCTCTGATCACAAGAGACAACCGTAACAAACTCAGCTGAATGAAGCATTGGTCCAGATCCTGCTAAGACATCGTAAGTTTCTATCTCCCACAGACTCAAGTGAGAGCCTCAATTTCTGTCAGCTTCAGTTAAACAAGAAAAAACGCAATTCGTATTTCCAGAAGTGAGAGCAGCATATTTTCCAGTAAAGTTTCTTGTTCTCGTTTGACTATTTTAAGAGTTCGGATCACTCCCAGGGTTGATGTGTGGCAAGATCTGATTTCTGGTGGCTGATCATTTCCATGGCATGACACTTCACTGAAACAGTCTCCAAAAACTGTTTTTCATTCGCATTTATAGCGTCAGTGTATCTAGACACAAAATACCATTTCAGTGGCTCTGTGCCAAGGAAAGAAAAGGCGTGCTCGGATTTCAGTTGACTTTGTTAAAGGAAATTATTTTAAATAACGTGGCTACTGAACTGTTGCTGTCCTTAACCTCAGAAAACCTACTCCTCATTTTTTCCTGCAAACATTTGTTTATTTAAGTTAAACGCCAGCTCGTGAACGTTGACCATCAGGAATCTAAACCTTCCTGCTACTATTTCATAGTCTTTTTCTAAACCAGGGCACATGCGTGCCCCATCAGTATGCACAGCCAGCTCCCCACCATCAAGGGAAATCATCCCCGTATTTTCAGTAGAATCTTTTTTTTAACAACTTCCACGCCCGTCAGTGAAATGGAACAAGGCTGTTTTGTTTTCGGAGAGCAACAATTTGATCTCGGGTTTACTAGATGGCGCTCAAAATATTTTTCCATATGCCTTTCCGCAGAGAGACTCTGACATCAGCGTGGTTTACCTTCACTAGTGAATGCAGGCTTTTTGCACCAAACATATCCCAGAGGAAGGTCAGGTCTTCCTGGCTATCCACATGTGGCTGCAGCTGGGCTGGCAGAGCCGCCAACAGCTCATGCAGACCTATAAAATGAAAATAAAACACAAAGCATAATCTTAGCATGATCTCATTAATTTCACTTAAGGTGTGTGTAAATGACAGCTGGAACGTGTCTTTTTTTTTTTTCCACTGGATCTGTATTCTGGGCCATCAAGCAAAACACTTCTCTACAAAGTAGCCAAGGAAGCTTTTGGATTTTTAAATTCCAAAGACAGATGCATTAACAGGCTTGTTTTTTAAACTTTTGGTAATGGTCAACATTCTACAGTCCTCCAAGTGTACACGACCTGAGACAGGAAATGTGTACAAGCTTTCAAATAAAAAATAAAAAGAAGAAAACGCATACATTCCTTTCCTTAATTGTTATTACATTTCCCTCAATGTTAGCCAAAGAGTGAAGTGAGTCATGAATAGGAAAAACTTAAGAAGAGCAGAAAATTGATAGCATGGTCCATTAAAAAGGTTTTACGGTTTGCAAACAGTTCCTAATAATATATAGCTTTAAAAACGTTTGGGTTATCCAATGTCCAAAATCAAGTTCTCGCAAACAAGCCAGAATAAACCATCCTCGGTGAAGCATCATCTGGAGCCACCCATTTCTGTTTTGTTTCTAAACAACAAACTATGCAGAATTCAGTTTAAATGTGACTCTCATTTGGGGTACGTGACACTCTTGGAAAGAGTCAAGGAGACAGATGCAGGTAACGCGTTTACTACTAGAAGGTCCCTCGGAGCAGACAGTAGCGCCGTGTTCCCGGGAGCAGACGGCACAAACCATCCATCTCGTTCGGGGGCTGTCAGACTCCTGTCCAAGAAATGTTGCAACAGTGCTTGCCCAGGACTCTTCAGGGAGGTGACCTGGCAGAGGTCGGTATCAGCTCAGAGCACATGTTTCCTTTTCCAGTGGGATTACATGAGGTAAAAAGGACAAAATTCCTTTTATTTCTGCCTGCTGTCCACAAAAACACCAAGACCTCCTGGGACTCACAACACACGGGCCGGTTGTTACTCCTGGTCTGAATAAGCACTGCTGTTCATTGCAGGGGCAGCTTTACAAAATACTGAACCAGCAAAGGCTCATAAGTTACAGACTTCTGATCAGTGTATCTACAACTTTCCTAGAGCATTACGATATCCTGATCATCGCAACCAAATGCATTGGTGCCACTTGGAAAGTTAGGGATGTAACCTGAGAGATTCAATTAAACTCAAACACTCCTGGGGCTGCACTTCGCCAGAAAGATCTACATATTCTAGTAAAACGAAAATTTTCTCTGAATTACATTCTTAAGTATCCTTGGTGGGTTATATTTATTCCCCTAACAATCTGGCATTCTGCCTAAACTAGCTCTTATTTACAATTCAGTGAAAATATTTCTAACTTATCTCAATGTATCATAACACAGGTCTCAGTTGATACCAATACATGCATACATACACACACTCATATAAAGTAATCTCAGCCGCCAAGATCAGCGGTAAATGTCAGAGGTTCAAAATGTGAAATTACGTAAAAAGGTAGGATTTCACTGTTTTATTACTGATTTCAAAAGTAGTAAAAAAAATTGGCAATTCCCTATTCCTTGGGAATATGATTAGAGCTGAATGATGCTGCGATGTAATTTATGTGGTACGTTGTTGGGGGAATTAGACGACTTAATACTCCTGAACAGTCTTGGGATGTGGTAAGTACTCAATGTTTCACATGTAACTTGAGTTTCAGCCATTGTATTATTGATTACTACTATTGTTCATCCATGTTATTACTAAAAAAGCAGAAGTCTGATTCAAGCACTCCAAGGTTCAGATCCCAGGTCTACACTGTAAGCATTCCACATAACTTATCTGAGCCCGATTTTCCTCACATGTTGAAAAAGATGGTAACCTACACAAGGGATACAAGTGCAAAGTGCATAGAACTAAACACACACACACACACACACACACACACACACACACACGCAAGCACATATAAAAACTGATGAAATTTGAAAAAGGTCAACAGATGGGACGGACCATGACTTCCTAGCTGTGACACACACGTTACTACAGTCATGCAAGATGGCACCACAGGGGAAACTGGGCAAAGGGACACAGGATCTCTCTGTACTATTTCTTACAACACGTGACTCTACAATTATCTCAAAACAAAGCTGAGACGAAGGAAGAAATTCTGGTAAATAAGAGTTGCTGTAAGAATTCAGTGGAACAGGGAACATGACAGCACTCAGTACTGCGGCTGGCTCAGGGCAGGCATTTGATAAAATTAAAAAAAAAAAAAAGATATTCTTCCTTCCTTAATATATCTCTTCCAATGACCACACCATCACGTGGTTCAAAGTGAACACGACAGCTCAGTGGCACCTGCCAAATGGACACATAACCATATCCAGAAATGAAACCACTCCAGCCTTTTATATATGCAGAGTGTTCACTTTACCCAAGCACAGCTTAGCTTTTCATGGGAATAAGCAATATTAGGTTTTTCTTTTTTTTAATAAGACTTTCTTCTTTTAGAGCAGTTTCAGTTTAAAACTGAGCAGAAATTAGGTTTAATTCATAAGTAGTGATCATTTCTGTTAGCCAACACTCATAAACCTGAGTTTTCTGGGCTTTTTCTAGCTTTATGCAATCCTAATTTGCATGCCACCCTAGCTGCGTACACCAGTGACAGCAGTCACTTCTCTTCACCTCCCACATCTGGGAACCACAGAAGAAAGGCAACAGGGTCAGTCAGAAACTTAAAAGATGGTTAAAAGAGCCACTACATCAGAGCTGTACAGAGTCTCAATGTAGGTAACACAGACAACACTTACACTCAAATCAATTATCCAGGCCCTAGAAACCACTTCAGTCCACGTCTGAAACTGAGTCTGTGTTTAACATATGCATTAAAACATTCCTATATTCAGTTCCTGGGGTTCCAATCATGAAGAATACTATGAAATCTAAATGGCTTTAGTCCTTGAGACTCAAGAGAGCAAGTAAGGAGAGTGGAGAGAGCCAGGTGCTTCTTTAAAAATGTTACCTAAATCTATAAAGAAGCTGTGGTAATTTATGCAATGGAATACTACTCAGCCATAAAAAATGATAAAATAATGCCATCTGCAGCAACATGGATGGACCTGGAGACTGTCATTCTAAGTGAGTTAAGCCAGATAGAGAAAGAAAAATACTGTATGATATCACTCATATGTGGAATCTAAAAAAGACGACAAATGAACCCATATATAAAACAGAAACAGACTCACAGACATAGAAAACAAACTTACAGTTACCAGGGGGGAAGGGGATAGAAAGGGATAAATTGGGAGTTTGAGATTTGCAGATACTGACTGGTATATACAGAATAGATAAGCAAGTTCATACTGTAGAGCACAGGGAACTATATTCAATATCTTGTAGTAGCTTACAGTGGGAAAGAGTATGAAAATGAATATATGTATATTCATGTATGACTGAGGCTTTGTGCAGAAATTGACACAACACTGTAAACTGACTGTACCGCAATAAAAAAAATTCACATATAAAAACAAAAAATGTTACCTAAATCTATCTGGTCCCTGAGAAAGAACAAAGCCAGGAAAGTTACCTCCTCTGTGGTCATTCAAGCTCATTCCAATAAACATCTAAGGTACTTATGAACCAACATTGTCCATGGCTCTAATGGTCTAGGACCAATCGGACATGATCCCCATCTGCAAGAGTCCACAGTGCAGATGACCCAGCAAAGACAGGTCTGTTAAAGCAAGTGCAGGACAGGGGAGACTGCTGGGGCAAAGACAAGGTGTCAGTCCTGACGTCAGTCCCTCCAGGGGGAGAAGAGGACACTGGGCAAGCCTTCAGCAAGGAATCACACCTGAGCTAGGTCCGGGAAGGCTACATTCCTCAGAATCAACGTTTATGAGCTCTCATATTCAGAGCACGACGTCAGTCACTGGGGACAAAGCTAAGCACAGAATATTCCACTACCTCTTCTCCCGAGATCTTACAATCTTGGATGACACAACATACTTCTCACATATGGCCAAACATCAAGCAATCCTCAGTATAATGATCTCCTATTTAAATGCCCAAGTCAGGATCCAAAACATTTTCTCTTCCAAGCAAAATTGTTTCAGCCGCTGATGAAATATTCAGACGCTATTAATTTTCAGGGATGTTGATAAGATGCTTGTGACCGCCTCTAATATTCAAATTGTAATTTGGTTAGAAATACTTACTTTGAATTACCTATTAAGTAAAAACACATTAATTTAGATACTTGGTTTTTGCCCAATTGGAAAATTTCATGCAACCGTTCTATTTAAATTCTTCATAGTGAAATTCCTCCTCACCGCTAGTGTCACTTGCAGAGTGCGAACAGATCATTTTCAGTTCTGGGTAAGTTGAGATACAGCACATTTCTGAATATGGGAGAGATGCCTTCACTGAGAATCTGGGTAAAGCTGACCAGCTTTTTCATTTGCTGTAGTTGTATGTTTTTGATCAACCAAACCACTTACCCACTCTTTAAAAATTCTTCATCAATTGCAAATGTGAGGTTTTTAATGCTTCTCCAAGGAATAATTAAACCTGGTTTAAGTTTCTTTGTCTCCTCTTTTTAAAATAATTCTGTCAAGTGAGCTCTCAATAATGCCCAAAATTACGAATTTAGGTTCTGTAAGAATAATTATGGCTTCTCTATTTAATACATTTTTGTGCATGTGAGTAACAGAGAAGGTGTTCTGTGAGAGATTTGGGAAGGACTTGAGTATAAGCCAGCTCTCTCTTCTCTGAAAGAATAATTTACAGATGGAAAAAATTCACCATGTATTTGGGCACATATGACACAAGAGATAACAAGACACTGTTAAGGATGCACAGGACGGGCTGCAATAAAATTATTTCCTAAAAAGGTTCCAGCAGAAAAAAAGCAGCATTTTAAAATTAGTCTATTTTACATAGTGAGAGAAAAGCCATTAAGAGCAAAACTATGTCAAGGTTCACTTGATTAATATATACAATAATTACTATAGCAGATTTTAAGAAGAGAACAATCAACAGAGGTCAGAGAAGGCTACAGTGGAGCTGGCAGGACACGAGCCAGGATCTGAAGGAAGGGGAATGCGACCTAGAAGGATGCTTTCTAGACCGGAGAACATCCAAGGTGAAAATCAGCAATCGTCACGTAAACCCACAGACTTTCCAGTGCACTCAATTTCCGTCACGCAGAAGAGAGCAGTAGTAATCACTCCAACTCCAATTGTCACTTTATGTGTTTGCATTAGTCACAGTCCAATTCGGGGACTAGAGCTGTGCAGTAATTTGAACAAGGGAAGTTCAATGTGAATAGTTACTCACTATGGCAGGATATTCTACAAAGCAGTAAAGAAAAATCTCTTGGGCTGAAGGAGAGGACCCAGAAGAAAACAGCCTTGGAGAGGGACCCCCTACCCCAAGACTAGGACCAGAGCTCGTCGGAGGAGGTGTGGTCCCAGCCCACTGGAAGGCTGGCGCTCTGGGCACGAGCTTGTCCACTGTCACCAGACAAGCAAGACCCACTCCTCCAGGACGCACGTGGGCAGAAAGCCAGTGGTGGGACCCTGCTTCTCAAGGTGCAGGAGGGTGGGGCATTGGGGACATGAAACCACAGCCAGGACCAGGAAGGCCATCTGAAGAGTGTGCTGAGCCGGGACCCAACAGCCCAGGGGATGTTGATTAAGCCAAAATTCTAATCTCAACTAATGAAGACCACTCTTGCCTATTCAGCGGACACTTTCAACTTCAGCCTCCTCACCAATTTTTTTTAATTAATTAAAAAAATTAAAATTAAATAAATAAAATAAAATAATTAATTTAAAAAAATAAAAATTAAAAAAAAAATTGGGGGTGTGGTAATTAGATTTTGTTTTTTTAAATGGAGGTACTGGGGATTGAACCCAGGACCTCATGCTTGCTAAGCACACGCTGTACCACTGAGCTGTACCCTTCCCCCATCTCACAAATGTTTGGTATTTATAAAAGAGGATAGAAACAGAGAGTCATGTTTTCCAACATTAAAAAAGGTAGTAATCATGTCTGAAAGTGGAAAAACCACACAAAGCACACAGCAGGTAGAAATCTTAGGGGCTAAGGAAGGTGTTCACGGTAATAGGGGCTGACTGCAGCGAGACGCCAAGATGCTTTTAAGATCTCTAAACTGGTTAGGCTTGCTATGCTGAAGGGGAAACATACCTGTCCTTTCCCTTTAAGAGAAAAAAGCCACAGTCGTCCCTTGGTACCCACGGGGGACTGGTCCCAGGACCTGCCCAACACACAAGTGCAGGGATGTCTTCAGATCCCAGTGCGGACAGGTCACCTATGGTTCCAACAAGGAAGGGGGAGGGCAGGGAAACGCGGTGACAGAGGAATCTGGGGCAATTCCTTTACAATCACGGCTGTATTTTCAGTAACTCTGAAACACGGTCATCTGTTGGGGATGAGAATAGCACATCAAGGGTATGCATTCGCAAAGGCTGGGAAGAGTCATCCTGGAGGATGGAAAAATGGACAGAGCAGGGTCATCATCAACGGGTAGTTCACTGGCAATATGAAAATTTAAAGCCTGCATTTCCTTTGATCCAGTAATTCACTCATTCACTCATTCATTCCACCTCCACCTGGAGGGCCACCTGCAGGGCCCAGACCCCGCTGTCTCCAGCATTTAGGAAGAGAAACCAGAAGGAACAGGAAACTATTACTTTCATTTCTGCTCCGTGTGTTTCAGCATTGCTTGACTTTTTACAGACAGACGTTACTTTTATAATTTAAAAAATTTCACTTCTGGTAGTCATTGGACAGCAACCTTTCTCCAGCACTACAGCTCACAACCTCCCCTGAGTTCTGTTCCTGCCAGAGTGGCCCGCCACTTGCTAGCCCCTGAAAGTGTAGCCGTTTCCATGCAATCTTACCCCAATCCGCCAGATCATTAACTTCCTGGTGACTGTTTCTGCTGTCACAGGCCCCTCCCTCAGGGCCCCGGAGATTATTTGGAAGACAAAGCAAACATGTTAACAGTCTGACCTCAAACTTTCACAAACTGGTTTAACATAACACACTTGACAACATCTCAAGTGTGTGAAGAAAGAGGGAAACTGCCCCGAGTCCCTCGGCATTTCAGAATTCCTCCGGATCCTTTCCTGACCTCACTCTACAAGTACTGAGTACTTAACCATGTGCCAGACTGTTAAGGCTGGGAATGAGATGGCGGGGGGGGGGGGGGGGGGCAACGGAAGTCACTCCCCGGTGTAGTGTAGGAGACGGGTATTAGACCTGGTGAAAATAAATGTAAAACTGTAACTGTGAAAAGCACTGCGAGGGAGGGGGTCACGGACCATGAAAGCCTAACACTGGACGTCAACAATTTCAGGGAAAGCTTCCCCGGTGAAGTACGATCGTGCTGTGAGGGTCAAAGTGTAGGTGATAACTGGGGGGTGATGAAGCGGGGAGTAGAAAAATCACATAGGAAAAACAATGCACATGCAAAGGTCCTGGGGCAGATGCAGCCAAATGACGTCGCTAGAGATACCAACTCAGTAACTGCTAGTGAGTTAACATTTTGGTGCATCCAGTTTTTAATCCATAAAAGAGGCATCATAGTTCTAAACTTACAGGATTGTAATGACGATTAAATGGATTTGTAAAGCTCAGAATGCTGCTTCACATAGCTATACAACTTTACATAGCATTTTCTAAAATAAAAATAAATTCCAAATTAAATGCTAAAACATAAAAGTACACCCAAGCACCAAGGAGACAGAATACTAAAGGTAAGTTTATGTTGCTGGAAAAAGGCAAGAAAGACAGGCAAGGGTGGACCTCACATATCGGGTCAAGGGCGGACTAGAGAGAAGACAAATGATGAAAGCGATGACTCGCCCCTGACTCGGGTCAGTCCAGACGTCTCCACAGTAAGACAAGTGGGGAAGAAAAGGGGCAAAATGGTCTCGGCTCTAAAACAACTTAAAAACCTTCGAGATAAACATAATGCAACAAACACTTGCAAGAAACAGCAATAATCTTAATTTTGGTGCTCTCTGTGTCATAGATTCATTGACAAAGTCCGGACAATACTGACTTATGTAACCTATATGTCAATGCACTGTCGTAAATTCAGAATCCAAAGTGAGGTTCCCGGAGGCCAATCATATGCCATTCACACCAAACATGCTGAACAACTGCAGTTCATCCTCAAATGCTTCACGCAATTACAGAAAAATAAGAGTAATCCCGTTACTGAGGTAATTCTACCTCCTTCTCATTTCTCCCAGACTGCCAGTGTAGACATAGCAAGGAGACACACTGACGGCGATCAGCCACTCCGTGCTAGATGAAAACAAGTGACTCGGAATAGAGCAGACATCCCATGCTCACATGATCACTCATTCTGGATCTCTGGACCCCTGCCTCTTGAAGCAACCATGGAAAGGGCTCATTAGATACAGATCAACTTTGTCATAATAAGCACCGTTATCTTTCGGCAGATCTAGGCCTCAGGAAAGGCCACATGCAGAGATGGTGGCAGAACCAGCCAGCAAGTGTGACTCATCTCAGGAGGGAGTCATTTTTTGCATTTTGGTTTTTTTTTAAAGAGATACTGCTTTTTTTTTTTTTGGCTAGCAGAGTCTTCCATAAGTTTATTTTCATAATCATTAAGAAAATTTTTAATATATAAAAGGCATGACATCTCTTAAAGATCAGACAAACAGGTAACAGTAATATAGGAAGAAAAATGTGAAAATTATCTAAATGTCCAAAACGAGATTGATTAAAGTATAGAATATTTATTCAATGGAATATTCTATTCAATATTCTATTAATGGTGGGTCAGTGTCTATAATTTAATATCATATGAAGAAATTATAATGTAGAATAACATATTTTGGTCAAATTATGCATATAAAGAACATTGCATGAAAATAAATTTCAAAATACATATATTACAACTATATATGGCAGCTGAGTTTTTTTTTTTACACCTTTATTGTGGTATGGTTCCTGGACAGTAAACTACACATATTTCAAATGTACAATCTGATGAATTTTGATAGATGTAATACCAATGAAACCACCACCATAAAAGAGATCTTGCTTTTGAGCTTTTTAACATCTGTCTCCCAGCAATTTCCCCAAGAGTTCTTGATATAATTAATATATTCGTAAGAAAAACATTCAGAATTTCTGCTTACAGATCCCTGTTTACACTTTAAGTGTTTTGAACATTTTTGAGAGACATGTATCTTCCATGTCAAAGTTACAGAGTTTTATCAAAACACAAAAGATTCTGGGATTTGAAACTTAGCAAGGATATCCTATGCACAGGACACAACATTCTCGGAAGTTAGAAAAATGGCATCCTTCAAGAACCTACCCCCAGGAGTCACAAAGAGACCTTACCACTTGGTACAGACCACTTCACAAAACTGATCTTCAAAAATTTTCTTCTGAATCATGAGAATGGGGCAGTGGAGGGGAGTAGGAATAATGGATTAAGAAAAAAAAAAGAAATAAATCATGCAATATATTCATTTCCTGCACAGATGAGAAAAGGTCATGATGCCTTCTAACAGAGGAAAACGACCAGACTTGTCACACTTGTCAAAGGAGCAGTATCTTTTCAACAAGAAGACTGTAGTGTAGACACACGGCCTGGACTCCAACAGAAGAAACCCAAGGGCAAAACAAAACACAGAAGCCTCTAACCTACCCAAGTGCTGTGGTTCAGAGAGTCTAAAGAGAAGTAGGCAAAGGATGGAGCTGTGATTTCCCTCACTCATGAGATGGAAGATGAATCCTACCTGCCGTGCAGACTTGAACACAAAATGAAAATAACTATGCCCAACGCAACTTCAAGTTCCTGGAGGGCCTGATCAAAGCAAGTAGACAACCATTCAGAGGAACCATGATGACCGCCTTCATTCACATCGGTAGGGAGGGGACTCCCACGGACTGAAGATGAGGTCCCCATGGGCCACCTGAGACTGGTGGAAAGGAAGGGACGCTGGGTGGTGGGAAGGGTGGGGGCGGGGGTACCATATGAAGAATTGTGAATTAGTGGTAGACGACTAAGTCTCCAGATTCAAGGATCAGTATGACACTAGGACTATTTGGATACCTGAGCAACCAAATTGCATGTGGAAGGAAGATACTCAGCTTCATCGGTTCCATGTTCGGTCTGAGCTGAGGACGGAGAATCAGGCAAGGCGGAAACGTACTGACTGACTAAATATCACTAAACTGAGAGGAAGAAAAAGATCTCACTTAAGTAAATAAAGTACTGAACCCAGAGTAGGTATTCACAGAACATTAAGACACCAGTAAGACCCAATATGAAGCATTCTCATCAAAGATTCTGGCCCGTCTTGAGCGGTGATGCCTACCACCACCATAATCAAATCTGGCACCAGCAACGCTATATCCAAACACAAGAATGATACCATATCAAGACCTAGGAGAGTCTAACGCAGAGTGAAAATTTACTACCAGAGAAGAAGGTTTTGTTCTCTTAAAACACGAGCGCGCACACACACACACACACACACACTAGAATGTTTTAAAAAAATTAAAAGAATGATAAACTTATACCAACTTAAACTTACTATAAATACCCAGCATGATCCAGGCATTAGAATCTTAACCCCTGATTTGAGAATTGGTTTAACAGTGAATTTCACACATTCCTTCCCTCCCCCTCCACTGCATGTCTGTATAATTACATCTACACCATAGTCTATGTATATTGTAGATATTGTAGATACTCTGAAAATTCAAGGAAAAAGATGACAAAGTATAAATCATAGCTCTACCTATATAAACCATACAGAAAGCTTTGTTCAGGACAATTTATTTCCTATTACTTTTTTTTACTGTACTTGAACAAACAGAAACATTATTACATCAAGGGAAATTAAATTAATGCTAAACTGTGACGTTAATTCTCAAAACAGTAACATCTCAAAAACAGAGAAGCATCAAGAAGTGAAGACGTTTTTCCAGTTCCAGAAAACAGCTTCTGTAAAAAATATAATATTCTGTACAAGACAGTAGTAGTTCCTAAGAGAATAAAAGGCCCAGAATTTGATGAAGGTCTTCCCGCAGCGAACGGTTCGCTCCTCTTGCAGATTCCAGATGCTCAACATTCCTGACATCAGAATGGAAAAATTTACTGTTAGTCTAGAGAAATTTAATATCACCATTCTTGTCATTTCCCTCATAGCTTCATTATTAGAACAAGTCTGGGGAAGCTATAAACCTACGTTAAATGATAAAAAAGATGTTCCCCGTGTCCAGTCACATTAGGTACCACAAGTAACCAAAATATTTAGAAATCATATAGAAAAAGACTTGAGAAGGACAGAAGTGTCTATTTGGTTTTTTCCCTCCGTTTTGATATTTGCATTCTGTACAGTATAGCCAGGCATAGGACTAAAACGTTTTACTATAACCAAGGGCTAATAAACACTAAAGAACATATATCGGCGCCCAGAACAACACTATAAAATTTTATTATATTAATAAAATGGGATACACCAAGCTTTAAATTTTCCACTTTGTCAAAGGTAAAATAATCAGCACTGTTCGGTGCCATTCATAACAGGACTCAATTTTTCTCATTTAAAGTATGTTTTATTTCCAAAAGTACCTATACCACTAAAATACTTTAATACAACCCCAACAGAGGCATTCTGTGTTTTATACTCCCCCTTCAACTCCAGATAACTTACTAAAGCATTTGGCAAGCTAAGTTTTTAAATATGCAAAACAATTTAAATAATTATAGTACGGCAATTCGCTTAGTAACGTCTTACACCATTACAAGCAGACCTCGGAGATACTGGGGTTTCAGTTCCAGACCACCATAATACAGCAAAGCTCGCAATAAAGAGAGTCACACAAATTCTTCGGTTTCTCGCTGCATATAAAAATGATGTTTACACTATACTGTGGCCTATTAAGTGTGAGACAGCATTATGTCTAAAAAAGCAATGTACATATCTTAATTTAAAAAAAAAATTCATTGCTAAAAAAAAACGCTAACCATCATCTGACAGTGCAAGGTTGCCACAAACCATTAATTTGTAAAAATGGTGTCTGTGAAGTGCAATTAAAAAGAGTTATCCCGTACCTTACAGTCCATAAAATCCAGGCGAGTTAACAGAGGTAAGTGTATACGCCTGTAGGTAACTTTCATTTTTAGACGCCATCTCTAAGCTTCTGTGGGTTCCAGTGTATAGGTAACTTCACACTGGCAATCTGCAGTCTTGCAACCGGGCATCCTTCCACACCACCAGTCGATACGACAACTCTATGATTCTTAGCAGTGTCCGTCCAGAAGATAAAGCTATGGCCAAGCCAAAATTACATGTAAAACTCTTACAAATCATGGCTTATGGTTGTCTTCTAGAAAAAAGGATTCCATTGACACTGCATCGAACCAGTTCCAGGGCCCCCTAGCCTGGAATAGTTGGCTATAAAAGTTAAAGCATTGTATTTGTTTTATCATAGTTAACGGTACAATTGGATTTATCTCCGTTTATTTCAGTATTTACATTTAAAAGTTAGTATAACATGCAGCTAGACCAAGCCACACAGTCTATCTGGATTTTAACTTACACTGCAGAGTGGCAACCTAAATCTTAACTCTAATCACACAACGGTGGCTACCACTCAGCGTATTAAATGGTAAATAATGGACAGACCAACAGGTACCAACCTTCATCAGGAAGGTTAATTAATTGCGAGAGAAACCAAGGAAGCAGAAGGTGGCTCACTGGTTGTACGGAATGATGTAGACAGACAGACAGGTGTTCCTCACAGGACGACTGCAATAAGAGATTTTAAAAAATGAGTGCTTAGAACCTAACTCACACCGCCCTGTTTTACAGTGGAATGAATTAAAAAAACACGTCGCACCTGGACCACCCCCAGCAGCCACGTGGTAGCCACTATCATCTTCTGGACCATTTCCTCTCGGAGGCTTGTGAGTTGAATGAGAAAGCAATGAAGTGAGAGAAAAGCCCCTAGAGGAGTTCAAGAGACAGAATCACCTTCAATGGCTTTCTTTTCCAGGATTCTCCTGAAACATCCTGCACGGAATCCCCAGGAACAATCTGCTACAAAACAGCGCGGGAGCCCCACTCCTCAGAAAACTCACGGTATCAAAAACATTTTCAAAACCCTCGTTTCAACAGGGAAAAGATACGGGAGGTGAGCCAGTTTCCAATGAATGATGACAATGGTACTTCCATGCATGCATTTTAGCAATAAATGGAGTAACCTATGGTGTACTTACATTTCATTTTAATGAAAATAACAAATCGGCTGTTCAAAACTGGTAACCACCAAACTAAGTGCTTCCCGCCTTTCCAACCCTACACAAAGCTTCTTTCAAATGCTTGAATTTTTGTTTGTAACAGAAATCATAATCATCAGGGGGTAAACCCCGCCCTCAACTCCAGAAGAGTCGCCCGTTGCATCTGCTGAAATTTAACAGAATATCCAGAAAGAGACCTAGTAGTGCAGGGTGAAGAGCTGAGCGTAAGACAAAGGTGGCATTTCAGATCAGGTAAGCAGTGAGAAGCTGTTCCCCTAAAAGTGCTAAATACCTGCTTTACCGTTTCAGGAAAAAAAAAATGAAATCAAATACTAACCTATATCCTTATATGATGAAGTCAATCCTGAATAACATCTTTACCTTCAAATTGTGTCCTAAAAACTCAGTCTAAGAAATACCTGCTATCAAAAAAAGCCCTCTCACAATATTTATGAATGATTTTTTTTTCCCAGTCAAGATGGCGGAGCAGTAGGATCATGAGCTCACTTCTCCTCGTGACTACAACAAAACCACAACTGACTGCTAAACAACCATGGGGGGGAAAAAAAAGATTGGGATCTAGCAAGAACGTTCTTCTCCAACTGGAGATATAAAGAGAGAACCACAGCAGGACGGCAGGAGCGTGCTCGCCATGTAACTGGGGCCCATACCCCTGGGTGGCTGATCCACAAGCTGAAGGAAATGATACGTCACAGAGGTCCTCCCACAGGAGCGAGAGCTCTAAGGGTCCCCAGCCCAAGGTGCCAGCACTAGGAGGAGGAGGACACCCCAGGACATCTGGTTTTGAAGGCCAGCGGGGCTTAGCTCCAGAAGACACACAGGACTGGGGCAAACAGACTTCACTCTCCTGGGAAGCACAGAGAGAATCTCACGTGCACCAGGTCCTAGAGCAGAGGCAGTGATTTATTTCACAGGAACCTGGGCCAGATCTGCCTGCTGGTTTTGGAGGGTCTCCTGGGGAGGTAGGGGATGGCTGCGGCTCACCCAGGGGACATAAAAGCTGGTGGCGGACATTCCGTCAATCTTCATCTACCTGAGCTTTCCTGGAGGCTGGCACCTTGATTGGATCATTAGCACCAAGACCTAGCCCCACCCAACAGCCTGTAGGGAAGCCTCAGGCCAAACAGACTGGGTGGGAGCACAGCCCCACCCATTGGCCTTCCTAGGTCACGAAGGCCTCTGGACACAGCCCTGCCCACCAGAGGTCCAGGACCAAGCTTCACCCAGTAGTGGGCAGGCACCAGCTCCTCCTGCTGGGAACCCCGCATAAGCCTCTAGTCCAAGTTTCCTTCACCAGTGGGGGAAGAAACCAGACATAAGAAAACAACAATCCCAAAGCCTGTGGAAGGAACCCACAAACACAGGCCAGACTACCCTGGGACCAGCTGGACCTGGCCCTTGGGTGAGAGTGATTTTTTTTCATGGTCCGCACTTGTCAAGAAGCAGCAAAACAAAATAGACAAGACTTTAGTTGCTCTGTCCCATGTTCACATGAGCTTCTTGAAGAATATTTAAAATTTTCGGAGGTACAATAGCACTACATCAGAAGGAGAAGTTTAACAGGTAATTTGAGTGCTGGCAAATCAAGGATTTCTTAAATTTTATTGATTTCAATAGCTTTATAATAGCTGTTAGATTACATATTAATGGCATGAAACCATCTTCTTGGTTTTGTTACCAAGGCTGTTGCTCCAGAATCACACCCCTACCCTTCCCTCAGATGGAAACCAATAGTTCTTATCTAAGTTTCAGGAGCAAACGGCCAGAGAAAAAACAGGTTAGAACAAACTAGGCCCAAGATGACGGAGGACTTGACGTCCAGTGGACCCTGAGCCTCACAGTATGCTCTTTGTAACACATTAGCTGCCATGTGTAACACAGGTGCCATGACAGCTGATGACTGCCATGACAGCCACCAAAAAAGCCCACACAAGGACTGAGAAGAAGAGCTGCTTCAGTTTGGGGTCCAAACCACACCCCTATTTTAAGGTAACTCGTGAATATTCCTTTCACTCTTTCTAATTCCTCCCTTTTACCAGGACCTTCCTATATATTTGGTGTCTCCACCCAAATTGGGTTGAGAAGTTGATTTGCAAACGAGGTTCCCATTTCTCCGTTCTTTGGCCATTGAATAAAGCTTGTACTGTTCCAGTCCCAGTATGGGTTTCATTACTGGCTGTGCGAATCCAACTGGAAAAAGAACCTTCCTGGCCAAGACAAGGAAGGGGCCTGGCCCAGGCTAGAACCCCGGCACTGGTCCAGTCGACCAATTCAGTAACAGTCTGGTCTCCATTTTTACTGCAACTGCTCACCATGTATCCCTCAAGTTCTCTCCTAAAAGGAAAAAAGAGTCACATCTTTTGAATGCCAAGTTCCAAAAGCAATATAAACCCACTAAACCAAGTTCCAATACCAAAGAGAAGAGTATTTTCTAACGAACAATTCCACAGCAACAAGGATTTGAAATCTACCAAGTTTACTCAAACTGCCAAGAACCCCCTTTTAGAACTGAACTCGAAGATTGTGTTAAGAATTGTTTTTAATAAGCCAAAATTTCTTTTGTGACAGTGAAGACTATTGCAAAATAAAGCTTAGTAATTTGGCTAATTTTAGTCAGCACTGTATACGCACAAACATATATGGGAATTTGGGCTATGAAAACAGACTCTTGATGTAACTATTCTCATTTCTTACATAGGAAGAACACCAAAAAATACCCTTTTCAATTTAAATATCACTTAGCACAGCATGTTCATACCAATCAAGAGTATTGGGGAGCAAGGAAGGACGTTTTCCAAATTTGGATCTGGGCTTCAATCTGAGGACACAGTGCAAGAGAGCAGATTCTTTTTATTATTATTATTGAGATATAATTGACATACAACAGATGTAACATATTAGTTTTAGGTGCACAACATAATGAAAAAGCAGGTTAATTCTCGTTTCTTACGGTGCTGCCTGCTGATCATTGCAGGGTCCAAATGGTCCCTCTTGTGGTCTGCAGGCACACTGTTTCCACTGGGTATTTAGCACTGTCCAAGGGGGGAAAAGTTCAGTAAAATTTTGTTCACTCATGTTCAAATTTGCAACAAGGTAATGATGTTTGCAGAAATCCAGCACCATCACTGTTACACCACCACTGTGCTGCAGAGGTTATGCTGGTCAAAACCCTTCTCATCAATCTCCACAGACCCCACTTACTGTCATTTGTGTCTGGAAGTTAGTGCTTCACACAACAATTATATCAAGTCACATGTTCAACTGACTTAAAAACTCGCTCACAGAAGCGTACAGTGATAGAAAACAGTAACACCAACATAAAGGTTCCCAATTTCCTGAGTATTTATAATCTGAGCACCAAGTGTACAAGGTTATAAAACCAAGTAAACATAAAGATATTCACTAATCAACTGACAACACACTATACTGGCTCTCACTCAACAGCTTTTCCTATCAAACACACACCTGCTACACTGACGTCCCTGGTTTTTATCTTGGATGCCATCAACATCACTGCAGGTCACCTGGATTTCACAGGGCTGACAAAGGCGAAAGTGGAAAAGTGCTCCAACCACTAGAAATGACGCTGATGAAGGAGCTTCTGAAAGAGGTCTACCAGTTACCAACCAAGGAAGAAGACCCTAACGTGCCTGGCACTGCACTGCCCTTCAAAGGGGACAGTGTGAAAGCCAAACTTAAAACCTGCAGGAACTGAACACTCCAAGTATTTTTGTTAAAGTGCTTTTTTTATTATCCTGCTGGAAAAGTTAAGCAGTGTTACTATCAAATGTTGTTAGCAGTACTATGCCAGCAGAGAAAATTCCACCAGGATGCATTCTTCAGGTTTGGCTTCAGCTTTGTCACACATCCAAGGGCAACAGAGGTGTTGGTCGGAGGATGCCATCTGTGTGTCCTCCCCCTGCCTCACCACAGTTCACCAGTAACTCCCAGAAGGGAGCTTATACATTCATCTGGAGCCCTGATTTTTCTGACAGTCACCCAAAGGACATCTCCGGATCATCGGGCTCTGCGGACAGCAGGGCTTATACACTTGCAATCCCACAGGATGAATCTGTATTTGCAGTCTTTAAGCTGCTGCTTGAGGGTCTGAAGTCCAATTAGTCTGAATCTAGGTGCTGACTGAGATCCTTCCCTTTGGGACAATGACTGTCTTAGCACACCTTCAACTACTGGGAGCAATTAAAAATAAAACAGGATGACTGGAAAAATCACAAAGGTTTGAGAGATAACAGCTTGGGCAGGGTTGAAAAACAGGGTTCATCTCCTTATAATTCTCCAAGACTTGGAAAGGTGACTCTTTCATCTAATACACAGAAACCAACACAGAGTTAAGCAAATGAAGATACAGAAGAATGTGTCCCAAATGAAAGAATAAGATAAAATCTCAAGAAAAAAAAAAACTTAATGAAACAGAGATATGTAATTTGTCTCATAAAGAGGAAATTTGTCTCATGAAGATGTTCACTTAACTCAGGAGAAGAATGAACATAGTGAGAACTACAACAAACAGACAATATAAAAAGTTCCAAGGAGAAGTAACAGAGCTGAAGAATAAAATAACTGAACTAAAAACTACACAGAGGGTTCAACAGCAGACTACATGAATCAGAAAACAGGATCGGTGAACTGAAAGGCAGAGAAGAGGAACTCAGAGAAGAAGAAAATCATGAAAGAAGAAAAAGAAGTGAAGATAGCTTAAGGGACTTATAGGACATCATCAGACTAACATTCACATTACAGGAGTCCCAGAAGAAGAGAGAGAAAAATGGCAGGAAATTTATTTGAAGAAATAATGACTGAAAACTTCTCTAACTTGGGGAAGGAAACAACACCCAGATCCAGGAAGCCCAGAGAATTCCAAAACAGATGAACCCGAAAGACAACCACACCAAGACTCATTACAGTTAAAATGTCAGACGTTAGAGATGAGAGAATCTTAAAAGCAGCAAGAGAAAAACAACTTCTTACGTGAAAGCGAATCCCTGAAAGACTGTAAGCAGATTTTTTCAGCAGAAACTTTGCAGGCCAGAGGGAGTGGCATAATATATTTAAAGTGCTAAAAGAAGAAAACTTTGAATATGAACATTCAAAATATTCAAAACCATGAATATTCTACTAGGCAAAGTTACTATTCAGAATTGAAGAAGAGAGAGTTTTCCAGACAAGCCAAAGGGAAAGTAGTTCATTACCCCTCAATGGGCCTTAAAAGAAATGTTATAGGGACTTCCTTCAGCTGAAAAAAAATGATGCTCCTTAATAACACAAAAGTATATCAAAGTATGAATCTCACTGGAAAAGGCAGTAGCCAGTATGACAGTAAGACAAGAAAAATGAATAAAAGGAATAAAAAAACAGAAAAAGAAAGAAAGTAAAAGGAATAAGTAACACTGTTGCTCTTTGCAGATGGCATGATGTTACATACAGAAAACCCTAAGGACTCAATCAAATCACTGGCAGAACTAACAAATTAAGTTGCAGGATACAAAGTCATGTACAGCAATCTACTGTGTCTCCATACACTAAACTATCAGATAAATTAAGAAAATAATCCCATTTACAACTGCATCAAAAGGAATAAAATATCTAGAAATAAATTTAACCAATGAAGTCAAAGACCCATTCACTGAAAACTGTGACACTGATGAAAGGAACTGAAAAACACAAATTAACAGAAAGATACTTCACACTCATGGATTGGAAAAATTAATACAGTTAAAATGGACATACTACCCAAAGCAATCCACAGATTCAGGGCAATCCTTATGAAAATTCCAATGGCATTTTTCACAGAAACAGGGCAAACAAGTCCTAAAATCTGTATGGAACCGCAAACAGCAAGCAAATCTGAGAAAAGGCTAGAGGCATAATGCTCCCTGGCTTCAAACTGTATTACGAAGCTTTAGTAGGCAAAACAGTATTGTAAGGGTGTTAAGAATAGACACACAGGTCAACTGGAGAAAGTAGAGACGTGCAAATACACATATACACACACAGGCATGTTACTCAGCCATCAACAAAAGAATGAAATCTTGCTATTTGTGACAATATGGATGGAACTTGAGGGTATTATACAAAGTGAAATAAGTCAGACACCACTTATATGTGGAAATGTGAAAACAGCAACCACCAGTAGCTCATAGATGCAGAGGACAGACAGGTGACTTCCAGAAGTGAGGGCATGGGTTGAGAAAAATAACTTTCAGTTACAGAATGAATAAGAGTGGGGATGTAGTGCACAAAAGCATAAGCAACGTGTGGAAAAGCTGGCCTGTGTTGTTCAAGGCTCAGCTGTGCAAATGGCCAACAAGCACATGAAAAGATGCTCGACATCATTAGTCATTAGGAAAATGCAAACAAAAACCCCAATGAGATGTCACTTTACACCTATTAGAACAGCTATCATTTCAAAAAAATACACAGTATGGACAAGGATGTAAGAAAGGATGAGGATAAGGATGTAAAGCAACTGGAACTCTCACACACTGCTGGTACAAGTATAAAATATAAAATGCTGCAGACTGTGGGAAAGAGTCTGGTGGTTCCTCAAAGATATAAACACAGAGCATGACCAGGAAAGTCTCCTCCTAGGCCCATACCTTAAAGAACTGAAGTCTGAGCTACAGATACTCGTACAGTAATGTACACTGAGGCAAGAGATGGAAACATCCCAAGTGTCCATCAACACATTAATGGATAAACATATATATATTCCAAACTGTAAAACTTAACGCAGGGCTATAACAAGGATCAGATAATAGCTCCAGGAACAATTAGTACAAATGGAAGACAGGTGAGAGTTAACTCAGAAAAGAAGGACCAAAAGATGTAAGTCCAAGAGTGACATGAGAAATACGGGACACAGAGACAGTCTTACACATATTTACCTGACATGCTAGCAAGAGAAATGAGAGAGAGAATGGAGTATAGGTAATATTTTATGATGACAATTGAAATTTTTCCAAAATCAATGAAATACATGAATATACACATTTAAAAAGCCAGAAGAATTCTAAGAAAGACACAGAAAAAGAAATTCTACCTAGACGCGTAAGAGTAGAACTGTAGATATCCAAAGCAAAAAGAAAATCTTAGAAACAGCCAGAGAGAGAAGACAGATTACTAGAAAACAGCTCATCTCTAAACAGCAACTTGAAAGCTACACTTCATCTCTGGTTCTCAGTGCACTGAAAAATAACACCAGCCGACAATGCTTTGCTCAGGAAGAATACCTTTCAAAATGAAGGTGAACAAAAGCATGTCAGACCTGGTAACAAAGAGGGTTTGATAGCAGCAGACCTTCAAAGGTGAGAATTCTGAAGATTTTTATGTTAAGCAGATGAAAATTCATCTTGGATGAAAATGCCAAGTTGTAAGATGCCATAAAGCTGTAATGATGACGTCTTCAAGGTTTAGCAGGTTTTTTTTTTAATAGAGAATAAAATACATGACACAATAGCATATAAGGGTTCTAAGCTCTCTGGGTTGTCCAGGGAGGCAACAAAGGCACCAATTAAGAGGGGACTTTACAAAGAAGGGTTCGTGCGATTTCTAAAGTAGCCACTGAAAAAAGGAAGAGAAGGTCTAACTTCAAAATAATTAGAGGGAAAGTCTAAAATAACAAAAAGATCCTAACCAGTCAGAAAGAATAGACTAGAACAGAGCAGAATACCCACCCCACCACACACGTAACTGTGAAGATCTGATGAGTCGATGAGAAAGTAACATTCCAGGCTCAACTCACTTGTAAACACAGATACTAAAACTGTAGACAAAATGTGAGCAAACCAAATCCAGCAGATGATATGAAAAAAGATGATAAATTATGACCAAACGGGGTTTATCTCTAAAATGCAAGTTGGTTTAACATTCAAAAGTCTGTGAGATTTATATGAACTCATCTAGAAAACAGAAGCAGTCTCGCAGACAAAGTAAACAGTCTTACAGTTACCAGGGAAAGGGGGTGGGAAGGATAAATTTGGGAGTCTGAGATTTGCAAATGTTAGCCATTATATATAAAAATAGTTTTTAAAAAAGTTTCTTCTGTAGAGCACAGGGAACTATGTTCAATATCTTGTAATAACCTTTAATGAAGAAGAACATGAAAACGAGTACATGTACATACATGCATGATGGGGACACTGTGCTGGACACCAGAAGTTGACACATCGTAACTGATGCACTTCGATTTAAAAAAAAAAAAAAGAAAAAAATTATCAGTGAGATTTACTATATTGAGACATACAGGAAACAAATCATGGGATTGTTACCATGAATAAATAAAAAGCACTTGACAAAGTTCGGTGGCTAGTCATTTTTAAAAAGACTTCTATAAATACAATGCAAGAGAAACAGAGTCACAGATGTGGAGAAGGAACTAGTGGTAGCCAGTGGGGAGAGGGAGGGGGAGGGGCAAGATGGAGGTGGAGGAGGAAGAGGTACAAACTGTCATGTACAAAATAAGCTACAAGGATGCATTGTTCAACATGGCGAATATAGCCAATATTTTGTAATAACTATAAATGGAGTATAACCTTTAAAAATTGTGAATCACTATGTTGTATAGTTGTTAACATAATATTGTACAACAACTATACTTCAATATAAAAGCTATATTATAAAATAAATACATAAATTTTAAAAAGTAAGCAAAAATTTAAAAAATTAAGTCAGTTGATTCCCAATCTTAAAAAAAGTCTTCTGTAAACTAAGAATAAAAGGAATCTGCCTTAATCTAATAAAGGGCATATATAAAACAAACAACCAACCAAAAAAACCTAGAGCAAATATGAGAAAGAAAAACTCTGGTGAAGTAATGCCTGTTGTGATCCAGAACTGAAAAGAAGGATGCTGCGTCTGGTCACTCATAGTCAACCTTGTAGTCAAGACCCCAGAGAGGGCAGTCATTGGGGGATGGCGGGATATGGGGGGGAGGAAATGAATTTGGAGCCCTACTTCACACCTTACACAAAAACCTATTTAAAGTATCAGAGTCAAAATGCAAAAGGAAGAAGGGGTAACTTCCTGACCACAAGTTATGGAAATACTTCATGAATAAAATACAGAAATCACTAACCATAAACAGGAACATGATGCTCAACTCCACTGACACTTGTAACCCCTGCACACAGAACAGGAAGGTGGCACAGAGTGAGAAGACACCCACAGAACAAGAAGGCGCTTGTAACACAAGGAACTAACACAACTGGCCAAGGACCGAATTTAGAAAATATTAAAACGTGCTACGTAGACAACACTGCAATTGAAAAATGTGCCAGAGACTTCAATCGGTCCTTCACACAGGACAAAATCTAAATGGCCAACGTGAAAGTCTGACACCATAAGCCAAGAAATGCAAATTAAAGCTACCATGAACCATGCCTACACGTCCACCGTGGTGAGCAGGAGATGTGTGGCCACAGGACCTCTCCCGCATCCAGGAGGGGGAAAGGGGCTGAATGCAGGGTTAACGATGGGTTGCGCCTGTGTGATGAAGCCACCATCGAGATCCCAGGAGCATGGGGTTCAGCGAGCTTCCAGGTTGGTAAACTCATGTGTAGGCCAGGAGGGTGATGGACCCCAGCTCCACAGGGACAGAACCTCTTCATCTCTGGACACTCCAGACCTCGTCCTATGTACCTCTTCATCCGTAACCTTCACCAGGCTCCTTTATTATACATAACCCGGTAAACAGAAGTTAAATGTTTCCCTTAGTTCTGTGGGCTGTTCCAGCAAATGCTTGCATCCAAGGAGAAGACTGTGGGAACCTCTGGTTTTGCAGTGGAGATAGACCAAAGTTGTGAGGACCTGTGACTTAACTGGTATCTGAAGTGGGGCAGGGGGAGTGTCTTATGGGACTGAGCCCTTAACCTGTGCAGTGTGTGCTAACTCACTCCAACGTGTGTCAGAATCCAACCACAGGACACCTAGCTGGTGTTGCCGAGAGCCACTTGGTGTGGGGAAAAACACCCCACACAACCAGTGGCAGAGCTATTTTGCGTGAGAAGTATTGTCTACACAACATCTTGTGTTTCTCCCTTACAGACTGGACAGTCTTTCTCTTCTCTTCTCCAAAATATTACAAAATCATTGTCATAGGGAAAGGCAATCAAAAAGGAGATAGTCAAAAAATAAAGAAGAAAAACCACTGTAGAGGTGCGTCGGGCAGTTAATTAAAATATGATGCTTTTCCTATAATATTTATCTTATGTATCCACTTTTGAAAATTTGTAATTTGTTATTTTTTTCTCATTCTAAATAGTCACCACCAACCTAGAAAAAAATTCATATGGTGTAATTCCATTTATAAAGTTCAACGACAAGCAAAGTTAAACCCAAGTACCTAGGGATGCTTTAAAACGTCTGTTTTATGTACAGTGTGAGACAGAAGTCTTCTCCTTTGCTGTCCATCTCTAGGGAGGTTGAGGAGGTGGTGGCCGGGAGGAAGAACACAGATTGCTTTCTGGGGGTTCAATTTCTTTACCCAGGTGGTGGTCACATGGAGGCTGACATTCTAATTACTTTTAAAACTGTATTATAAAAGTTTTACATGCATTTCTGTATATATATTATATTTCACATTATACAATGTTTGTAAAAATCAGACCTCATGAATTTATCAAATTAAAACTAACATACGTACTATGCAGGGAAAGAATGATGCCGTAAGATTCAAAACAGAATGGTAAATATCACAGAAACAAAAACAAGATCAACTCGCTCGTTGATAAAACTATTTCCCAAGGAGGGATTGGTAACAATTCGGATACTGCTACACACGGGCACTGGAACTGAACAGTTAAGTGAATGGATGGCGGTGGGCAGTGAGAGCCAGGTTTCTAATTGTTGGAGTGGGAATTGACAGGCAAGGGAAAGAGGCTAAGTGATCGATTTCCTAATGGATCAGAGCTGGAGACATCAGTAAGAATCTGTATTTAGTTTAATATAGTTACAGATGGTTGCACATAGAAATGTTCGTATACGTGCGTACATACACAGGTTAGTACACATGCATGTGTTTCTTTGCTCTGTCAAGTGACAGGGCTTAAAAGGAACAACATTCTGACAGCCATGTGCAAACCTGTCACCCAGATCTTGGTTTCTAATCCCATTTCCCAGTAAAAAGAATAGAGGCTCTTTAGAGAAATGGCTGATTCTAGAAGAGCTCACTGCAAGATATGCCCTCAGGGGGAGGGTACAGCTCAGTGGAGAGTGCCTGCCTAGCATGTACGAGGTCATGGGTTCAATCCTCGGCACCTTTATTAAAAAAAAAACAAAAAAAAAACACAAGCCCACATTGACAGGGATACATAAGAGAAACCAACTGAAAAAGCTTCCGGTGGTCAAAGCTGGAGCAATTTGGGCAACAAAATAAATTAAGTAGTATTGGATTATATCCCAAAATATAAATAAATATCCACCATCCACACTGACATGAAACAATGACTGAACAAATTAACAGGAGAGAAGAGACAAAGTATTCCAAATAACATACATGGATATTTAACTCTCAAGGAGCAAGAGCCTAAGACATCGCTCTTCCAGCCCAGGCTGCACACAGGGATGTCCGCCCAGAGAGGACGGTGGGGAAGGGTGGGCAGAGAGTGCCTTTACTGTGGGGGATGTGACCAACACCACTCAGCCCATTAGTCAGCACCCACAGTCGTGAACCAAGTTGATAGTATGTATCCTTAGTATAAAATATGACAGTGATACTTTACATCAGACAAACTCCAACAGAGGGGAATTGTACCACACGGGCCTCACCAGCACTCCTGAAGACTGTCTAGACGTCTCATCAAAAACAAGGAAAGGCTGAGAAAACCTCATAGCCAAGAGGAGCCTAATGAGACAATGACAACTCAACATAATGTGAGGTCCTGGACCCCAAAAAAGGGTACTAAGGGGAAATTAAGAAAATCTGAATAAAGTGCAGAATTAAGTTAATAATAATAATGTATCAATATTGATTTCCTACTTGAAATGAATGTACCAAACCAAGGTAAAATGTTAACAATCAGGGAAACAAGGAATAAGGTATATTGGAACTCTCCGTATTGTCTTCAGAATCTCTAAATCTAAAATCACTCTAAAAAAATGAAAAGTACCACTAAAAAAAATTTTTTTTAATAAGATCACCAGAGTATAGAAACGAAGAAAGAAAACCCAGAACAGGTGTAATGTTGATGTACAACAGAGAGGCTATTACAGATCGATGTCAAAAGGATGGGCTATCAAGCGATTCTGGGGCCACTGGCTGTTCATGTGAGAAATGAGACTTGATTAGACTACTCTCTCATTCCACGTACAAACTAGTTGGAGTAAAAAACCAAATGTGTAAGAATAAATTTTTTAATTATTAAAAGAAATCTTAAAGAGTATCTTCATGATCCTGCCTTAGGTAGGGACGGCCTTCTTAGGCAGAAGGGAAAAGAAAAGAAAATTTTGATTAGTCTAAATAAAAGTCTTCAACTTCTATTTTGAAAATGATACCATTTAAGTAAGAAAAGAAAGGACAAATGACTGACCTGAAGGAATGGTGTTCAACCTAAAATGAGCCAAAGAGTTGACATACAAAATACAAATAAAGAAATACTATGAAAAAATAAGAAAATAATAAACCAATAAAATAATGGGGGAAGGGTACGAACAGACAAATCACAGAGGAATAACTGGCCATTTAATCAACAGAAATAATGTTCTATGTCAGTAAAGCACACTTAACACTGAAGATACCGTGTTTTCCCCATCCAATTGGTAAAAATTATCAAGATATAGAATACTGAATATTGGCAAGAATGTAGGGGTAAAGATTTTTAACGCACTGTCCATGGATTAGTAAGTGGTTTAACCACTCTGGAGGATAACTTGACAACATCAATTAAATGAGTATATCTTTTATCTCAAAATGCTACAAAAGGAGCAAAACCATAATTTTCCTTAGGAGGACTCTGATTCACTGAACTGTGACACAAAGGAAGACCAAGCATTAGTTTAAAATAATGAGGAGGATATATTTATATCATTATATACAGATGTATGCAGAGACAGAGATACACACATCATAGAAATACCTCTTCAAGACATCTTACTTGGAGGGAGAGGGGAGAGTTCAGTGGTAGAGCGCGTGCTTAGCATGCACAAGGTCCTGGGTTCAATCCCCAGTACCCTCATTAAAATAAATAAATAAATAAATAAATAAGTAAGTAAGTAAGTAAGTAAGTAAGTAAATCTAATTACCTCCCCCCCCCAAGAAAGACGTATCACTTGGCGAAGAAAGAAAGTTATAGAATAATCCAGAGACTATGACAGAATCTATGATTAAAAAATAAAGAAAAAAGACATAAAACATATTTATGTACATACACATTTATGGATATATGCACCCAAGTGTTTAACATACAGAAAATTCTTGCAGGATCCTCATCAAACTGAGAAAGAAAAGGAGACTGAGGGGAGGGGAAGAGTGGGCAATGAGTTTCTTTCCTTCTTTATCTATGTATCTTTGGGTGGGGGAGGTAATCAGATTTATTTATTTTTATTCTTTTTTTATTTTATTACTTTTTTAACAGTGGTACTGGGGAATGGAACCCAGGACCTCATGCATGCTAAGCACATGCTCTACCCCTGAGCTATACCCTCCCTTCCTATCTCTGTCTCTTTGACGACAAGAATGTTTTTATGCATTACTTGTGTAGTTTATACATTTTTTGCTCTCAAGTGACATAAGCAGAGAGAGGGAGAGGAAGGGGTCGAAAGGCACATAGGAAGTGCTTCCCCACGTGAGCACTGCGTGCTTGGGGGCCACCGCTGGCCGGGTGTATTTCTCTTGCCCCATGAGCTCTGCCCTTCGCTTATGCTAACGCTGTTCCCCTGGGGACCTGATAACGGAGCAACGGCAACGCCACAGCTAAGCAATGCTGCTGATGGTAAAAATGACCCCTGACCGGTCAACTACATCTGGTCGACAAGGAACACAAGGAAACCATTAGCATTCGAGTGTTATATCATACTCTGGGGCTCCCCAAATGCAGTGACTTGTAACAGTCACCTCTCCTCTGCCTGACCCAAACCTCACTGGGACACACTGGTGAAAAACTCCCACGAAGCCAGGTGTAAGTCACACAGGCATTCTAGATTTGCACCACATGGGCTCACTCTGTGTGGAAAAGTCCTTTCTTAATCCTAAACAGCCAATGCCGTCTTTCATAATTGACACCTAAAATGGGGATAGGATAGCTCAGTGATAGAGTGTGTGCTTAGCATGCATGAGGTCCTGGGTTCTATCCCCGGTACCTCCATTAAAATAAACAAGTAAATAAATAAATCTAATTACCTAGCCCCCTAAAAACCAAAAACAGAGATATCTAAACTGCCTCATAAAATATCAGTGCTCCATTTTAATCATTTCTCATGTTAGATGTAATCAACAATATTTTGCATTCAACTAAACTGAGGCTTTTTTTTTTTGGTGAACAGCAAGGCATAACACTTATTCATTACATAACTGTAGGAAATTTATGGTTCAAATAAATTGTATCTATTAATTTCCTAAACCACTGTGGAAAGTCAAACCATTCATTTTATATAGTCGAACACAACATGGGACTATATAAAAACTGAAAAGAAAAAAAAATCTTTTTTTTTCCAGAGGAGCTGGCTTCCAAGTTAACATCTTGAGGGAAAAAAAAAAGATTTTTATGTAATTTAAAAATCAAAATCACTTCCTAAGAAAAACTAACCCTCAGTGTAAATCACGGTAGAAAAACATCACTCTTGACGGATACAGACAAGACAGAACCTGCTAAAACGTAAGTATGACCACACTCGAAATAGCAAAGAACTAGACGTGCAAACGGTACAAATGAGTGTGCCAGCGCAACATAACAAGGAAAAGCAAACCTGTGATTCAGCTTTTTTAAAATTATGGTGTCAGTAAGTGTCCAGTTAGAGAAAAGAGCTGTCTCAGCTGGTTACAGAACAGTATTAAACGGAATAAATTCACTATGGTCAGTGCAACACAGAACATTCCTTTTAGTGACATTCTATGCCACTAAACCTCTTGGGAGCACTCTTAAAAATGGAAGGTACAGCTCCAATCCCACTCACCTTCTATTTTAAAAATTCTAGGGGAGAGAGGGTCCATGAATCTACACATTTTAAAAGTGCTGATTCTGGAGAAGCCCAGAATACTAGGCTTCAAAGGGGCACTGACCACCCCCATCAGCTCAGGAGGAAGGGATCTCACACCTACATCCACCTGAGAGTCTGTTCCCCTTCTTGGAAATCTTTACTCTGAGTATCACTAAGCGTTACAGCTGATAACAAGGTGAAGGATGTTCATCTGTTTTCAAAGAATCCTGTAATGCCATGTATCAACTTCAGAATAGTTCTTCCCTCTGGATGGGAAGAAAGAAAATGGAAAAATGGAGAAGGGGGGGGGATGAGAAGTCTGACACAAGCATGGCAAAAAAACTTCATAGCTATTATTAAATCAGAGTGAAGTGTAATGTATCACAGTATTTCCCACACTTTTCCGTATCTTTAATATGCTTAATTTTTTTTAAAGAAAAGGAAATATATGGCATTATTCCAAAACTCAAGATGGGGTGGGGGGAGGGTATATAGCTCAGTGGTGGAGTGCATGCTCAGCTTGCACAAGGTCCTAGGTTCAATCCCCAGTACCTCCATTAAAATAAACAAACAAACAAATGAATAAATAAATGTAATTACCCTCCTCAAAAAGCAAAAAATTAAAAAATTTAAAAAAAAAAAAAGCCCCCAGGCCGGTCCAAGAGCATCAGCACAAGCCATCACGACCTGGAGAAAGCTGCGGTCCGGCAACGCCCTTCGGTAACTTTCACCTTGGAAGGCTGATGGGATGCCCTTCGTGTTGGTTACAGGAAAACCAGCCGGACCTGCCTGCGCTCGCTGAGAGCAATGCTGGATTTCACTGTGAACAAGCAAGGATGTGATTTAAGCAAGGATGGGAGGGAAACCGCCCTGGCGGGCCCACGTACCTGTGTCACTCCCCGAGCCGGTGGCCAGCGCTGGCATGATGCAGGCTGCCGGCTGCGGCCGGGCTCTGCAGACACGCTCCGCTCAGACGCGGCCGGGGCCCCACTCCGCGGCCTGCAGCCGCGCCGTCCCTGCCGCGGGTTCCGCACCGAGCAGGCCGTGTCTACGAAGAAAAGGAACACTTTCAAACGGAGAAGAGGGAAGGCTGCTGACTTGCAACAACATTCTGTAATGAAGTCAAAGTTCTGATCCCAGCACATTATTAGAGGAGATCACGATTCTTCAGAATTTCTTCTAAGTGGGGAAGTCTGAGATTTTGATGTGAGATTTCTGATTAAAAACGTGAAAGTTCTTTGTGCCTGGATCAAGGCTTCCTGGAAGATTTTTACAGTTGGTTTGAGAACCGCTGACTGCAATAGATGGAGAACAAAAGGGAGCTGTTGTAAGCCGGCGTCATTCTAAAATTCCTATTTCTAAATGTAGAGCAGAGACTGTCATTTAGCAACAACTTACAACTAATTGTCATTTTTTAAGTAGATCATCCTGATATGACAACTGCCAAGCTCTCTAACTGAAAACTGCAAACAACCTAACAAGAATATTAGAATTAAAGGAAGACATTATTATAGACTTACAGAACTGCTGATAATCTCAACTAAGCCGAACAATTCCAGCGAAAATATGAAAGTAAATTGTTTCAGGAAAAACTAAGCTTTGCTGTTATCTTGGAAGATATCAATTTTTTTCAGTAACTATTTTAACTAACATTTATCCCCCAATAAGCAGGAAACGCACTCTTGTACAGTAACTAAAAGCAAGGGCCCTCGAGCTTGGCTTCATCTCTAATCCTGCTAGCTCTGTGATTTGGGATAAATTATTTAATCTGATCGGGTCTTCATCTCCTTACGTGCAAATGGAGTTAAGAATTGTCTGAGAATCCAGTTTGCGAGAGGGTACAAAACACATTCTGCAAACAATGAATGCTGGCTATTACGACTGGGTTGTTTTGGTTTTTTTTTTTTAATTCTGGTAATGAGATTGTAAAATGAAAACATCAAAGTAGCAAGATTAAAATTTACATTGGCCTGACACCTGGGAGACCATGTGGTTTAAATTTGGGCCACTGCGGCCTAATAACAGAAAATACATTGCATTTATGTTTTTCAGAAATCAGAAGAACCACACAGTATGTTTCAATTCACTTTTTAAATGCATTTTCCCCAGTTCTCTGTAAAGCAGGTTCAGTAATTTAAAAGCGTATTTTAACATCTATTAACAAGAGAAACAGAACCTGTAAACACTCGAAAACTGGCTCACTTAAATTCTTAAGGCCTTTAAATTGCTGATTCATATTTCAGAATAAAAAAAATGACCTTGCCAAGTTCCACATGAAAAAGCCCCAACTATACAATTCTACTAAAGCCTTCTAAATTAGCTTTTTAATTGTCAAAGCAAACGTTAGTATAAAAGTATTCACCATCAAATAGACTATCTTGGACCAGACTCTCTCCGGTGCAATGTATTGAATTTTGCTTCACATTACAAAGGTTGAGGTACTTGAAACTGCACACAAATCCGTACAGAGATCCACTCTGTGTTACTTTAAAAATATGAGGGCAGTTATTTTAAATACCAAATGAAAATATAAATCACTAAGCTAAAAATTTGACCAAAAAAGACACAGCAAGCCTTCATGAATGCCCATCTCTGAAGCTGTTTTTCCTAATAATTTTAATCGGCAACTCTACTTTGTTTTCCGTATGTTATCCTAACAATCGGGATTCATATTCAACTTCATAAAAGTGTTCCTCCATTCAAACACAAAGAAAGTAAAAAACAGACCACATGTGATTTTTAAAATGCATTCACTCAGTAAACTTTTGTTTTCCTGAAAAAAAAAGACACAAACGGTCATAATTTGTAAAGTGTGTCCACATATTTTTACCATTAGGGCAAAATGTATATACGTAAAATAGGGAGGCAGGTATTTTTTTACATGTGTGTAAGCTTTTTATGGCATAAGTCATCATTTGTATGGTACTAATCATTTAACGACAGGAAAACACACTATCTAATCTATACCACGCAAACTACAATTTTTTTCCATGCCTTAAGGAACTTACAATGTTTCACTTTCATAAACCACATACCCCGTATAACAGCCGATTTATGCTTATAACGAACACCCTATTAATACGAAAACAACCTTCTAAATCAGCACATCTCTCTGAGTTGATGTCTGTAGCTTTCCACATATGCCATATACAGAAGACTTTATTGTAGCATTTCTCATCTTTTATTTCACAATAAACACTCAAGGTTAAATTTTTCCGAAGTTATATTATTTAAGAAATATAGGCTGCAAAGTAATTTCCTTCTCTGAACATATATGCAAGTCTATTACTAAAAAAATAATAACAATAAAGTGATTTGATAAAATCCCAACCAGAAAAGTGCTTAATATTCTATGGAACGAAAGCAGAGTTGCTGGGTTCAACTTTCAAACTGAGCTAAATTTCTGTCGTAATCATGTTATTTTCTTTGGCTAAATTTATTGAAAATGCTTTGGAATTTGTCAGAACCCAGCCATGATTATTACTAACTGTTGTATGGAATCGATTTACTACAACACAAAAATACCAGCTGTTACAGTATGTCCTGAGAGGGATTACCGAATATTCTAAAATTGAAGTTCAATCCATCTTTCCATAAAAAAAAGAGAGCGACCCAAATGCTGGGAATGTAACTGTGGTATCAAGTGCACCTGAAGCATTTACAATACCCAACAGAATTATTACAACCGTCCTCTAAAAGGGCTTATTTTTGAAATTTCATTATTCCAGTTGTACCTTGCTTCTATATATCACACTGTATCAGGTTCTTCTGGCGTCGATCATGTGGAAACAGTGAAATACGTGAAGGTCTCGAGCTTACAATGTTCAGTTTCCACACACCCTGGGTAACCCTCAGGGCTCCCAGGACGCTTGTGACACCTAGTGGCCAAACCACGGAAGTGAGGGTGTTGGTGGCAGAAAGTATTTTTGAGCTTCCCATAAAGCAAAAATGCCTCAATTGCACCCAGTGAAACAGTAATCTGCAAAAACTTTTATTAATAGGCACACACACACACACACATTCCTCCTGTGTGTCTCCTCCAGTCTCCATACTTCACTACAACACTACTTCACTTCTCACCCCAAATGTGGTTTTCCACCAGTCAACCAATTCTGTGACACCTGCTCAGAGTCCTACAATTTAACTCAATTCTGACCCTATCTCATGGGGGGAGCATCAGAGCCCACAGGTTAAGAGTTCAGTCCTACAACACTGCCCCGACTTCTGATGTCAACTGTAAATCCAGGCTGTCACCAGGGCTTCTCTGATGGAGTGACTATAACTTGGCGGCTCCCACAATTCCCTCATGCTCGATTAATTTGCCAGAGTGGCTCACAGAACTCAGGAAAACATTTACGTATTAGATTACTGGTTAATTGTAAAGTGACATAATGAGGACTCACCAGATGGAAGAGATGCAGACTGAGGAAGGGGCAGAGAGCGACCACGTCCTCTCCAGAGGCAACATCCATGTGTTCCCCAATCTGGAAGCTCTCTAAACTCTACGCTTTGAGGTTCGTTATGGAGGCTTCATAACACAGGCATGACTGATTAAATCAGTGGCCACTGGCAACTGAACTCAATCTCCAGGCCCTCGTCCCTCCCAGGAGGTCAGGGTGGGACTGAAAATTCCAACCCTCCACTCACCCCCAGCAACCAGACCCCCATCTTTAAGGGCTTTCCAACACTTAACCTCATTAAGGTAAACAAAGGTATGGCTTAGAGTAGTTAGGAATAATGGAAGCCACCTTTATCAATCTCTCTTATCACTTAGGAAAAATTCCAGGGGTTTTAGAAGGAGAAAGGGTTACACAGAACACCAAATATATATTTCTTATTATAAATCACAATACTTCACACACAAAGTTAATGCAGACAAAGAAGAAAATCAAGTACTGGACCTAATTTCTCCAATGCGTGTCCTCTCTATTTGGAGGAGTATCCAAGAACAGGAAAACTTTTAACTAACCATCATCATAAATAAATAAACATATTAACATCCCATTGTTTCAAGACACAAGAACTGGGGCCACTAATCCAACTGTAGATTCTTCATGAGTTATAAATGCTCTCAAGTACTTTCAAAACCTAACAGCAATAACACAAAAGTAAACTTTTTTTTTAACAAATGTAATGAGACATTAAAAAAACTAATTAAAAAAACTTCTATCTGAAATATTCATGAGCTCTATTAGCCAATGCAAGCATCAAAGTGGTATCTGTTACCATTATGCAAACCTTCATAAATCATAATCGTTAGAAAATAAAAGAAGCAATGCAGGTAGGTGGCATCAATCTGCTCACAGAAAATGGTATTTAAACCTTTTATTCCATCAGTTCTCAAAGCGCTGTCTGCAGAACCCAGGGGTCTCCAAGATCCTTTCAAAGGCGTTCATGATGTTGAACTATTTTCATACAAGTATTGAGATATTATTTGCCTTTTGCACTGTGTGGACATTTGCACCAATGATGGAAAGCACTGATGGGATAAAACCACTGGTACCTTAGCACAAATCAGGACAACAGTACCAAACGGAAACTACCCGTCCGAGTTACAGTATTCCTCACTGCCAAACTCTCTCACTTAAAAAAAAGAAGGAAGAGAAGAAAAAGGTTGACTCTAGAATGCCCTTAATGAAGTCGTAAGCTTTATAACTGACTCTGGAGCTGTTGCTAATGATAAAACATAAACATTCAAGCAAAAAACAGAATTTTGCACAACTTGCATCCACCAGAGGCTGCCTGGCTTTGCAAGGTATCGTGTTAATTTAAATGCCCGCATTCTGGGACTCTGTTCCCACCCTGCACAGTTCCATCAGCTTCCCAACACCCAAAGGCTCTTCTGAGAAGATCAGTGGTGACATGAGCAAATGTGATTTTTGTTAATATTGTGTCAACCTCTGGATAACGAACCAATATTTTTAAAATTATCAATGCATTTGTATTAGAAAGTCACGTGTGAATCAAAGAGTCACTCAAGGGGGGGCATAGCTCAGTGGTAGAGTGCGTGCTTAGCATGCACAAGGTCCAGGGTTCAATCCCCAGTACTTCCACTAAGAAAATAATCAATCATAATCATAATAATAATTTTAAAAACCTAATTACCCCAAAAAAATTTTTTTAAAAAACTACCACATGCAGAGTTGTGATGAACAGCTTACCCTTGAAAAACACAGGCTTGGTGGGGAGGGGATAGCTCAAGTGGTAGTGTGTCTGCCTGACCTGCACGAGGTCCCAGGTTCAGTCCCAGAACCTCCTCCAAACAGAAATAAATCAATAAACCCAATTACTACCTCCCCCTTAAAAAACCAAACAAACAAAAAAAAAAACAGGTTTAATCTGTGCAGGTCCACGTACACAGATTTTTTTTTGAACAGTACCCCGTGATCTGTGGCTGGTTGACTCCACGGATACAGAACACCGATGGTAAGTTATAAGCAGATTTTCAACTGCATGGATGGTTGGCGCCCCTAAGCCCCACATTGTTTGAGGCTCAACTGTAGCAACGAAGAAAAAATTTACAACTGAACAGGTTATTAAAATACTCTTCCCTTTTCCAACTACAGATCTGTGTAAGATTGGTTTCTCTTCATATCCTTCAACCAAAATACAGAGCCACAAGTTCACAGTCTACCCAGGGAAGAGGCTGTGACTGTCTTCTGTTAGGCTGGCTAGTCCCAAATCACTCATGGTTTTTTTTTGGGGGGGAGGGGGTATTTTTCATAAAAATGTTATGTTAACCTATAACAAGTTTAATATTGTTCTTTTTAAAATTGAATTTTTTTTAAAATTTCTCAGTTTTAATTTCCAATACGGTAAGTATGAATATAACCCACGTAAGAAGGACTTTTTCTAAGACTGTAAAAAGGTCCAGAGACCCCAAAGGTTGAGAAATGCTACATGATGCCAAAGGCAGGCAAAATTTTTTCTGAAAAAGGCAAAGTAAACATTTTAAGCTTTGTGGCCCATGTGGGCTCATCATTTGACAATATGCAAATGAGTGGGTGTGGCCCTGTCCCCATTATATTTTATTTCCAGAAAAGTGGAGGGTCAGATTTGCTGACCACCATCCTATATCATCACACCCTGACTTAAGGGTCTAAGAGTAGCATGCTTTCTGGCAACATTTTTATCAGTTATTTATCAAATATTCAAAGAGTTTAAATTATTTTTCTAGTTTTGTATTATGCAGAAGTAGAGGCAAAATCTTGCAGTGGAATTTTAAACTACGCAATTCCTAACCACACACGGGATCACATTTCAATCTTGTCTATTCCAAGGATCTTAGACTTTGTATACATTGACAATGAAAAACATGCTTACAACTGGCAATGAGTGCTGATGCCCCCTGTGAGAAAATGCGCTTTATACAACCAATCACAGAAAGTCCTGGACAAAAAAAGCGGGGAGGGGACAATCACAAAAAATGAAAACATCTCACAGTTGACAAACTCACCGGGGTTCAATTATGATGCAATACAGAATTTACGGATCACAAGTGGAAAGGAAACTAGGAACACAACAGAGAAGAAGACTCCCGGCAGAGAAAGAATCCTATAAACCTCTGAAGGCTGAAAAGAGGAAATGGGAGGAATGCTGCTTCTGGACCCCCCAGGGTGGCAGCCGCAGCTCCAAGGCTGCTAGGAAAGTCTTCAGGAGTACAGGACCACCTGCCCTGGAGGGGCGCCAACCAGGGACACGAACCACAGGCCATCGGGCTCGCGGGGGAAGGCGCGCACACACTGCCACACCCATCCCCTCAATTGTCCCCTGTCTGGAAACACAGGTGTAACGAACTGGCCTTCCCAGGCAGTGGCCTCACTCCAGGCTCCCCAAGCCACCTGCAGCCATCAGTGCATCATGACCCGAGGTCACTCTGACTGTCCTCAAGGGACAACCAGCAGCCTTCCTAGTGCTGGGCACCTCCCCCCTGGAGGAAACATTTCTTCTGATGATCACCTTTTCTCGTGGTATTTATTTTCTACCACCCACTACTAAAAAGTCTTGCACAGTCTTCACGATTACACCACTCACCAGCGACGGACCACATCTCCATTGCACTGAACTCTCTCCTCTAATTGCTGGGGGAAGGGGTGGATGCCGGCTTCCTCAGTACATCTTTCTTGAGGAATTCTCCACCCCTGCACTCCACCTGCATCCCTTTAAATCCTCTCTATTGAAGAAACTGATCATTTTTGATAATTTAAGGTACATGAACGTAATTTTATATTTTTGTTGGGCTTCTGTCCCCCACTAGAATTTCCATAAAGATGGAACCCAAATCATCTTATGTTCCTAAAAACTGCACAGTGGCCCCACTCAGAAGTACTTTCATACGTGACCGATTCCAGCCTTCCAAGAGTTCTCTTGCCCTTACAGGTCAGAGTGACCTCATTACTCTACTTCTGATGAAGAGAACACAGATTTTGACACGAGACAGACCACGGATCAGAGCCCAGCCCCGCCCGCCTGACGCCATGATCTTGGCCAGTCTACTGGATGACATGAGACTGAACACAATGACCTAAGCAAAACGCCTAACCCATCAGCAGACGGCAGCTTCTCTGAATACTTCTCAACCTCATTGTCATCACTCTCTATTTCTCACTTCCTCTAACCTACAAAACTCTTAAAGGCCCTGTGATGAAAAGAAAACAGGCTCTGGTGGGAGACAGTCCCCTCTCCTGATTCTACCACTTACTTTATGCACAACTTACAAAGTATAAGATCTTGGGAAACCAAATAAAATATACCCATATACATTTATGTGTGTGTGTGCATATATACACACATACACAAACACACATATATAAATGTGATTGGGATTAACAGATACGCATGATTACATATAAAATAAACAACAAGGACCTACCTTATAGCATGGGAAACTATATTCAATTTCTTGCAATGAACTGTAATAGAAAAGAATCTGAAAATATATATAAGTATGTATGTATATGCATCACTGAACTGCTTTGCTGTACATCTGAAACTAACATGGTCAATCAACTACACTTCAATGAAAACCAAGGATTTTTTTTAAACGTGAATGACAGATAACACTGAGTGCTCACAATTTCCCAGACGTGAGGTTAAAAACTCAAACATGCACTGTCTCATTTAACTCTCCCAATAATCCTGTAACATAAGCACTATTATCATCGTCTTAGAGGGGAGGAAACTGAATTTTCAGCAACTTGCCCTAAGCCCACGGTGTGAAGAGATTCTAGTGTCAGCAGGTTTGAACCCAACGCCCACACTGTTGCCACACTACACAAAGCTGCCTCTTAATTCTGGGACTTAATCCCTCCCATTCAGTTCTCTCAGGGGTCAAATGGAAATCATTTCTATGATTCATTTACCTCTTGTGATGACTCGATGAAACCTACCTGAAGCACTGGGAACATACGCGGTGCTCAATTATCAGCCCCTCCATTCCCTCAACTCTTCCTTGGGATCCTTGTTTTATTTTATCTTCTTTCTTCACAAATAAGAAACCTGCCCATTTCAAACCCACATCCTCTGGCTTGCTCTTCAGTTACCTGACTTCATGCTTGCTCTCACAAACCCCAAAACCCAGGTAGGTTCAGAGCACAACATTCTCAGCCCTCGGTCCACTGATTTCTGAACACTTAGAACCACATCTACAAAACCCAAACCCTACACAATTCAGATATTTCCAAAACCTACAGTCACATCTTGCAAGGTGGCCAAGGACACTGTTCTTCTATGTTTTATAGGGTTATAGTAAGTAATAGATTATGTCAGAAGCTCAAGATGTAACTCAGACGCTACTGAACTTTTCTTATTAGCAACATGTCACCAGGGTATTAACCATAACTCAGTAATTTCAATATAGCTGTATTTTTCAGCTCCAAAGGTTTTCTTTCTTTTCTTTTTTAAAGTTTCTATCTTTTGCTGATATCCTTACTTTGTTCATTTGCGTTCTTGGTTTCATTTAGGAATCTATTTGTATTGTGTTTTAGGTCATTGAACACATATAATTCAATAATGATTTCCTGGATATGACACCAAAAGCACAGGCAACAAAAGTAAACAGACCAATGGGATGACATCACACTTAAAAACTTCTGTGAATCAAAGGAAATAATCCACAGAGTAAAAAGAACCTACAGAAATGGGAGAAAATATCTGCAAATCATATATCTGATAAGAGGTTAACATCCATAATATATAAAGAGCTCCTACAACTCAACAACCAAAAAAAAAGAATAAAAAAAGAGCAAAGGACTTAGACATTTCTCCAACAAGCATATGAAAAGATGCTCAACATGATTAATAATTAGAGAAAAATCAAAATCAGAATGTGGTATCATTTAACAATCATTATAATGCTATTATTTTTTTTAAAAAGAAAGTAACAAATGTTATTTATGAATGTGAAGAAACTAAAACCCTGTGCACCACTGGTGGGAATATACAATGGTGCAGCTACTATGGGAAACAGTATGGAAGTTCTTCAAAAAATTAAAAATAGACTTCCTATACGACCCAGCAATTCTACTTCTGGGTATATAATCAAAAGAACTGAAAGCAGGATCTGAAGAGATATCTGCAAATCCACAACCACTGCAGCATCATTCACAATAGCCAAGAAGTCGAAGCAAATCAAATGTCCATCCACAGATGAACAAAATGTGATACACACCCAATGGAATATCATTCACCTTAAAAATGCAGGAAATCCTGTCACATGCTGCAACATGGATGACACATGAGGCCATTACACTAAGCGAAATATGCCAGTCATAGAAAGAACACTACTGTGTAATTCCACTTATATAAGGCATCTTAAGTATAAACTCATAGAAATAGAAAATAGAATGGTGGTTGCCAGGGGCTGGGGGTCGGGAGAAATGAGTTGTTTAATGGGTAGAGTTTCAATTCTGCAACATAAAAAAGTTCTGGAGATCTGTGACACAACAGTGTGAGTACACTGAATACTACTCAACTCAATACTTCAAAATGGTTACTATGATAAATTCTATGTTATGTTCTGTTTACCACAATTTACCAAAAAAAAAAAAAAGTGCAACAATCGAAGACAGACTAAGGAAGAAATGAAATTACTACAAACTAATAGTAGCCAGAATCGTTGCCCAATAATCTAGAGATCATCATCAGAGATGAAAAAGCTTAATTCCAGCAACAAGCAAACTGATTTAAGCAAGAGTTGTCAACAAAAGCCAGCCTTTAGGGTGGGGTCTGTAGAGCAGCCTCGGAACTCAAGTCTGAAACTCAGACACACTCCATCAGAGGGGAGAGACTAACACCAGGGGGTTATGTTCTAAATCTGTTCTATAATCAATGGTTTTAACCATCACTACCAGCTATGAGTAACAATCCAGTTGCTATACCAAAGCATGTAACATCGTGAACACTCATTTATTTTGGATTTTTTTTCTAATTGTGGTTAGACAATGGTGCTACCCAACAGTATTTCTGTGACTTCTCCCCTTCCAGGTACATGGGGAGAGAATCATACTCCCCTGCCTTCTTGACCTCAGATGAGGTCCTAGAGCTAGCCTTGATCAGTAAAATGAAAGCAGAAGGCTCGTTACCTCCAGGAAGATGCATTTAAGAGCCACTGTGAGATTCGGCACCTCCCCTTTCTCAAGCTGACCAATGTTCCAGATAATAGCACCTCCATCAACTCGAGTGCCTGATGGGGGAATGACATGGGTCAGAGCCCCCCACTCACACGTGGCGTACAGATCCCATGAGAAAGAAGTGAACAGCTGTTGCTGGAGTTGTTTGTGACTGAAGCACCACCTAGCCCATTCTGATAAACTCATCAACTGCAAACATCAGTTACTTTTCAGTAACAAATCGTGTATTAACATTGCTATTTCCTGGGTACTAATTAACACTGTGTAGTTCAAAACAATAGTTCCTTAAAATGTTGCTGGCTAAAAACATCTGAAATGATTCTGGACACTTATAAACATGACTTCACAGGTTTACTAACTTCACAGATATCATGCAAATTGTCTACTTTTGTCAGTTTCTCAGGCCCTACAACATAGCTATCAAAAAATTAGCTTTCCAAGGGGTTAAAGGTATAGCTCTAGTGGTAGACCACATGCTCAGCTCCCAGAAGGTCCAGGGTTCAATCCCCAGTACCTCCTCCACACGGAAATCAATGAAGAAACTTAATTACCTCCCCCTCATAGAAAAAATAAGCTTTCCAAAAATCAGTTCTTATCTGTAAATATTAATTATGTCATAATACCGATATTAATTGTATTTTATTTTTTTTCCCTTTAATTTTATGAGAGGGAGGTAACTGGGTTTATTTATTTATTTATATTTGGAGGAAGGACTGTGGAATGAACCCAGGAGCTATACCTGCCCCACTATTAACTGTATTTTTCTAAGGACAGGAATAAAGTTAAAACTCAATGTAATACACAATGGTGAATGCATATTTACATATGTATTTTTTAAAGCCATCTCAGAGAGCAATAGGAAAGTAATTCAAAAGCACTGATCGTTTATAATACAATTTTGGATCTTCCTCCAGGGTGATCTGTCTTTATATTTCTTAAAGGAAATTCTTACTTTCTAGCATGTGAGACTTTGTTCAAGTTCTTATCTTCTATCACACTCATCTAATCTTCTTAACAATTTATTTTTTTTTAATTGAAGTACAGTCAGTTACAATGTGTCAATTTCTGGTGTACAGCACAATGTCCCAGTCATGCATATACATACATACATTCGTTTTCATATTTTTTTCATTAAAGTTTATTTCAAGATACTGAACACAGTTTCCTGTGCTCTACAGCAGAAGGTTTTTAAAACCTATTTTTATATATAGTGGCTAACATTAGAAACAGACTTGCAGACAGAGTAAACAATCTTACGGTTACCAGAGAAAGGGGGTGGGAAGGAATAAATTTGGGAGTTTTGAGATTTACAATTGTTAGCCATACTCATCTACTTTAATGACACCCACAGCTGAAACCACAGGGAACAAGTCCGCTTAAGAGTAATTCAAAACCCTAATGTTATATTGTATAGAAAAATAGCAAGTCCTATATTAACAAAAAGGGTGTTTGTTCTGTACTGGCCATTCAGGTACTAAATAGTAGAGAATCCCACACCTGGAGTCAGGCATACCCAAGGGTAACTTTGCGTATTCCACTATTCATACACCCTTTAATGTTATTTTCTTCAACTACGTCAATATCTAAACCATTAATATTAGTGGCTAGAATCTACAAATGGCACTTCATAAATTTTTAATGTGCCTATCATCACTCTGAAAAGGATGATTTTCATTTCCAGAGTGAAACGAATGAACAGAAAAGGGAAAAAGCTCACAATTTCAATGTTCCATGTGAAGATGGAACAAAAATTAAGTTGCTAAGTGACATGGCAGTCGTTCAAAAACCACAGGAAACATTTACACAGAACTCTGCAAAGGCTCCTGGGGGACCTGGAGACGTGCTGTCTTATCCGAGTCCTCTCTAGAAGACACGGTGTGATAAGGAGAAACTCATGCATCATTCATTTATGGCAAGATATCTTAGGATTACAGGAGAAACCTGACTGAAAAAACCAGCACATGCAGGGACAGAAGTAAAAATGTAAAGACCACCTCGAAGCCAGCTCTAAGGCGCTTCCTATTCAAGTGTTCTTGAGGGGAGACAGGCCCAGTGAAGAAACAGCCTGTGACACAAACTCTGCGCACATGGACACCGCTAACATGGTTCAAGTGTCACGGGTCTTTCCCCTAAGGCATCTCAGTGGACTCCCTTGGCCTCCCTTTCTACCATCTCCACACACACGCCCACCCTCACTTAATGTTTCTTCTTTTTTCATCTTCTGTTTCTCATTGACGTATAGTTGGTGTACAATATTATATTCATTTCAGGTGTACAACACAGTGGTTTGACATTCTTAAAGATTGTACTCTGTATAAAGTTATTATAAAACACTGGTTTTCTTCCCTGTGCTGTCCATTACATCCTTGTACCTTATCTTATACTTAATAGTTTGTATCTTTCAACTCCCTCCCCCAGGGTGCCCCTCCTCCCATACCTCTCCCCACCGATAACCACTAGTTCTCTTTATCTGTGATTGTTTGTGACATTCATTCATTCCTTTTATTTTTTAGATTCCACAAAAAAGTGAAAACAAAGTATCTGTCTTTCTCAGTCTGACTTACTTCACTAAATATACCTGCCAGGTCCATTCATGCTGTTGCAAATGGCAGTTTCATTCTTTTTTATGGCTGAATACTATTTCATACAGATATAGACATATCACATCTTTATCCAGTCACTGGCTAATGGGACACTTTGGTGGCTTCCGCATCTTGGCTACTGTAAATAATACTGCTATGAACATGGGTGTGTGTATCTTTTTGAATTCGTATTTTCATTTTCTTCAGATAAATGCCAGGGAGTAGAATCACACAGTAGTTCTATTTTTAATTGTCTGAGGAACCTGCATACTGCTTACCATAGTGGCTGCACCAATTTACATTCCCACCAACAGCACGAGGGATCCCTTTTCTCCACACCCTCGCCAATGCTCGTCACTTCTTGTCTTTTTGACCACAGCCCCCCTGACAGGTGGGAGGTGACAGCTCACTGAGGTTTTTGTCTGTATTTCCCTAATGATCAGTGATGTTGAGCATCTTTTCATGTGCTTGTTGACAACCTGTATGTCTTCTTTGGAAAAATGACCTGAATAGGGTTGTCAATTGGGTTGTCCTAGACTCTCCACACATACTCCCATCCTCACTTAATGTTTCTTCTTAGTGCTTATCACAATCTAGTACACTATGTGTATTTCTTTTACCTTATTGTCTGTCTTTCCTACTAGGACATCAGCTACAAGAGGCAGGGGCTTCTGCCTGTGTTGCTCCCTGCCAAATTCCTAGTGTCTCAGAATGCTACTTGCTGTATATAATCCTAGGTGGCTCCCTAGTATTTATTGAATGAATGAGTCAACAATGGACCCCCTACCGATTCCTGCTGTGATGATATTCTTCAAGACATTACATGCCTCTGCCCGCCCCCTTCCCAGTTCTCCTGCCCAAAGGAGGAAGACTTGCTCATCTCATTGATCACGAAATTTACTCAACCAGAGAAGGCAAAGCCCCTCCTAATCAAACATATTACAAGGTCAACTGGTGCCCTTTGGCACTTCCCGCTTCCCGCTCTCCCCACATCCCCCACCATGCCAAGAAGACCGCCAGGGGGCTCCCAGGGGTACTCTCTCTCCCTCACACATGGGTTGGATGGTATCTGCACTAGATGCACACCTGCTTCCTCAAACTTCTACTGACCTGGGCCTTGGGCATCATTCAAGGGCCTGGCCCTTCTCCCCGCTGATGGGGGAAGGCCAGCCAGCTTTCTCTCCTCCCAAGGAATTGCCTGGCCTGGGCCATGGCATCAGCCAAGGACACTGTCCTCTTCAACTACTGAATGTGTTTGAAATTTTGCTGATTAAATTTAAAAAAAAGACCTTAGAAAACTTTTTTAGAAGCTTCTAAGTGAAGCCAGAAAGAGAAAGAAAAATACCATGTGATATCACTTATATGTGTAATCTGAAAAAAAAGACAAATGAACTTGTTTACAAAACAGAAACAGACTCACAGACATGGTAAACAAACTTATGGTTATGGGGACCGGGAGAGAAGGGGGTAGGGAGGGATAAATTGGGAGTTCGAGATCTGCAGACACTAACTAATAGTAAAAATAGATAAACAATTTTATACTGTACAGCACAGGGAACTATACTGAATATATTGTAGTAACCTATAATGAAAAAGAATATGAAAACAAATATACATGTGTATGACTGAACTATTATGCTGTACACCAGAAATTGACACATTGTAAATTGACTATACTTCAATTAAAAAAATTTTAATAGCGTTTACCATGTATCCATCTCCCAAAGTCTCCAAAGGAAAGGTGGAAAATACCAGAGAGCCACAAATAATTAATAGTAAACCAAGCTTTTGTGTTGCCTCTTCCTGGATGAACAGAATGTTATCTTTACCCCTAAATCCTACACTTCTCAGATTTTATCTCCCTGAATGACTCTTCTTGATGTCCTTATTTTGGAGAGATGTTTCCTGATGAACTGAAGGATGCAGAGTAATGATATTTGCAACTTACTCTAAAATGTTTCAGGAGAGACAGACAGTACATAAGGTCATCGATTGTTGGAGTGAAGGTGGACACATCAGAGTACCATTCTTTCTACTTTGTGTTTGAAGTTTTTCAAAACAAAACAAAGACAAAAAAAAAAAACAAAACCCGAAAAACCACGTAACCCAGTTCCGCGAAGTTCTGTGTCTCTCTCGGACCCTACTCAGCCCCTGGGCAAACACGCTGATCCTCGAACTGCTCTGTCCTCACCTCCAACCCTCCTGCCTGGGGATGCAACTGCCAGCATCGACTTTCTAAGATACTTAAATGATCACACTGCTACTCTAAATAAAGCTATCTGATGACTCGATGGCACGTTCGTAGTAAAGTTTAAATTCCCTAAAAATGATACAATGCCCTTCTTCCACTGCAAAAACCACATGGACATCCTCTTTCCCAATTTTCTATAAAATGATCCTGAAACACTATGTTATTTCATGCCCCTGTGCATTTCCCACTCTGGTCCCTCTGCCTGCTTCAAACTAGGGGTGTAACTGCGTATCTGTTATCACAAGAGCTAACGATGTGTGATACAAAATGGACCACCCTGTGAGGGATAAGAAGGTCTGAATTCATTCTCTTATTCAAACCTACTACTCTTCAGCAATTCCTTTCAAAATCAGCAGAGGGTGCCGTAATTTCATTTTTAAAAAGGAAAATTGCGGCCATATTAACAAAAGCAACATTCACAACTTGGACTTGTTGCGAGCTCTAAAAACTCTGTTTCTAATAAATGAGGAATTTGAAAATGAAAATAAACATCCCATATTGATGTATCTGGACGAGTGTCTTTTTTCCTCATTTAACAAAGAAACCACATGATAAAACAGCAAAATCCTAACTATGTTTACACGCTCTGACCCAGCAACTTGTTAGTAGTTTACCCGGAGAAATTAACAAGTATGCAACAATGGACCAATTTGCACTGAAATAGAATGAGGGAAATGTTCATGTTTCTAATGACAGTGCAGAGTTCCTGCTTCACTCACAGCATCAGCAGGGAAGTGACTCTAACGCCCAGGTATCCTGACGGCAGTACGTGTGCACCAACTCACGCAGCCTCCACTCCTCACTTCCTTATTCAAACTAAGGCAGTCTGCTTCACGTTCGGTCTTTGGGTCTATAGTTTCCTATGCTAGTTCCTAATCCATTTTTAGTTTTGGCTTTGCAGTTCCACAAAGATACTGACAATGAACAGGGATCACATTTTAAGACAGGACAAGAACAACCTATATGTCCATCGTCAGATGACTGGATAAAGAAGCTGTGGTGTATTTAAACAATGGAATACTACTCAGCCATAAAAAGAATAAGATAATGCCACTTGCAGCAACATGGATGTACCTGAAGACTGTTATTCTAAGTGAAGTAAGCCAGAAAGAGAAAGAAAAATACCATATGATATCATTTACATGTGGAATCTAACTTACTTACAGAAACTGACTCTCAGACATAGAAAACAAACTTATGGTTACCAGGGGGAAGAGGGTTGGAAGGGATAAATTAGGAATTTGAGATTTGCAGATACTGACTAATATATTTAAAATAAACAACAAGATTATACTGTATAGCACAGGGAATTATATTCAATATCTTGTAGTAACTTATGGTGAAAAAGAAAATGAAAATGAATATATGTATGTTTGTGTATGACAAAAGCATTGTGTTGTACACCAGAAGTGGACATTGTAAACTGACTATATTTCAATTTAAAATATATATATATACATATATATATACACATATATATACACACACACCCCCCCAAAAAAAAAAAGGGACAAGAGATCTCAAATTTTCCAGCACTTTCAAAATGAATGTCTACCTTTTGTGAGTTAACATAGATTGCTCACAGTTACCAAATGAATAGTTAGCACACTCTGATGATCTGCATAGCAGTATACTGGGCTGTTACCAGGGAATACCTAAGTATAAACATACTTAGATTTCATTATCTGAAAATCAATTTCACTTCTAAAATTCGCAATCTGAGCTAGATTTTCTTCTGTGGTTTTACTCGTAACTTCAGGGATTCAAATAAACAAGGGCAAGTTACCCTCAAGTGTGTTCTGATGCAAGTATCCTCCTGCAGAAAGTGGATCACGGTCAGATCTCATTCTTACTGAAAGGAGGGAGAGACGGGACTGGAGGAGAATGGAGCCACCGGAGTACCAAGGAATTTATTAAGCTTTCAGTGAGGTATTAAAAATCAGGTATTACTCAAGCCTGGTTCATAACACCAGGAAGCGAGCATCATTTCTCATGCGTGCTCCTCCCCATCAAGGGCCTCCATTTTCAAAATAATCTGCTACCAAGTTTTCTTCAATGGGTAAAAATGCAGAAAAATGTCTCTAATCTCAAACAAAAGCAGTAAAAGAGAATCAGATAAAGATTATTCCAAGTTGGAAACTCAATAGGTGCTAGGACTGTTAGAAATTTGAACTTATTTAGGTTACATTAAAAAATGAATCATTTCCTGAGAATAAGTTTCCATTTCTGACATACCTGTCTGGCAGGAACTCCAGCTGGACTCACAGCTGCATGTTTATTCGGTGTTTCCTAAAAAAGCCTCTTCTCAATTTGCATTTCTTTAGAGAGCAAAATGATGTTTGATTTGGGGTAAAAGATAAGCTGATGAGGACAGAATATACAGAAATGCCCAGCAGACTGCAGCCCAACAGGAACAGGGGAGACTAAGAATAGGATTTTACAGTTTCACAGGTTGCTGGGACAGCTCAGGGGGTCAGCCAGACAAACGTAAAAGACACATGAAAGACCAAGACTCTCGCTTCTCTGCAGCCTGACTCCAGAGATGGATTAATCATAAAGCGGAAGAATAACACATCTGCGCTACCACTATCTCACCATCAAGGAAACCTGTAAATGTCATCAGGTAGAAATAAACATTTCTGGGGGGTTGGGTAGAGCTCAATTGGTAGAGCACAAGTTAAGCGCACACGAGGCCCTGGGTTCAAGCCCAGTACCTCTTCTAAACACAAATAAACAAACCTAATTACCTCCCCCCACCTATATATATATATATATACACCCACACACATATATATGTATCAGTCGACATATTTTATATATATATTTATATATATATTTTTTATTTACTAGTACTTTTCCTTACCACTTGCTAAGCCTGTATGAAGACTGACCATTGTCGACTGAAATAAATGCGCAGCCTAAAAGTTGAGAGTTATGTTCTGTTTGGCGGGAGGACTTGAGCCGAGATGACAGCCTCTCAGATGGCTCTGAGGGACTGCTCCAAAGAGGCAGGGGAGGAGCTGGGATATATAGGAGCTTTTACAACAAACACCAGGTAGCTGGAACAATAAAAGATTGCTTGTTATCTAAAGAAAACCAGGTATCTCAAGTTAAAGAATTTAGTGCTTTTCTATGTCTGGGAGGAAGCAAACATTTGGGCTCACTGAATTCATTCCTCTGACAAGCACCTAGCTACCTAGGGCCAGTATCCTGTCCTTTCTTATTCTGAGTCGCCTCAGAGGGCACCACTGTGAGTGGCTGCAGAGGCCGGGCTGCAGGCCTGTCCTCACTGGGGGGTGGCGGCAGCCGCTGAAGACTTGGTTTCAGCATTCTTTGTTTACTGATATGGTTGCAGTATTTTTGTTCACACCATTAAAAACCATTCTTCCTTAATTTTTGCAACAGTTAACAAAGCAATCCTGTCCACTTGATTGTTCAAGACATCATCTCCCTGCTACCAAAAAGAGGTAATTCTGCTATGCTCACTCCTATGTGAATTGCCTTCAAATGCATTAAAATCTCTTTGGAGTAAGAAAATGTGATAACATCTCAGAGAGATTTTTTTCACTCTCCTTTCAACCACTTGAGGACATTTCTACAGCCATTAACTTCACAATGGAGCCAAGATTTCTAACAGAAAAATCAGAGCTGCACAAATTCTGAAAATCCTGCTAAACATGTCCTGTGGTTGAAGGGCTGTGTTTCTTGCTTGTCTTGTGGTTCAAGGGCTGTTTCTTGCCCTAATCCCTGAAGAGTAAATTGCTATTGACAGGAAAGAGGGAAGGAACAAGCCAATAAAATAAAAGGTTCCCACATGGGAAGCAACACCATTGCTTTAACAGATGTTTCAGCGAGGGAGGTGTGACCTAAGACCATCGGACTTTTGTTTCTAAGCACTAATTTCGTAAGGCTACGGCAAATACAACTAACAAATCAGTACTGAATCATCCCGAGTTAATACCTGATCTTATCTTTTTACATAGCAAGGATTCCTCGATTTACTATCCCTGAAATAGTAAAGAAGAAGAAAGACTAGTAACTTAAAACCTACCCAACAGAGTTATCCCAAGTGGAGATAATAAGTATTATGCAAAGAACCATAAAAAAAAGATTGATCTCAAAATGAAAAATGGGGCAGATGACACTTCACTGAGTAATTCTGCTGCCTAATACTCTCACTCAGTCTGAAAACCACAAGGACAGAAATGGCTGAGGGAAAACAGGGTGAAACTTGCTCATCAACAGTGGGGTCCTGGCTGTAGACCAAGGGGGCCTGTCTCAACACACAAACAGCTTAATGAGCACTTCAGGGAGCATCTCTGACTTTATGCAAGGAAACCTGTACAAAATTAAGGGAAACACTGCTGAGCCTGCTCCCCCTCCACCCACCCCCCATAGTATCGCTCCGTATCGCGGATTTGAAAACGACTGACTAATGGTGGGAGACTGGGAATTGCAGCCGGTGGGAATCTGCAATCAACTCACATCATGAACTTGCTTTAAAATGGAAACTGGAGAGAACTGCATTTTTAGCACTTCCCCCTTTGATTTGCAAATTTTGGTGCTCATTTGAATGCAGTGCAAAGGTGCTTTGGAAAAAAAATATAGAAAAGAGGTAGGAACTCATTTATTTAATTCTACAAGTTAATTATTGAAATATTTTTTCCTGGTCTGTTTTGACCAGCTCACAAAATTATGATCACAGAGCATCCTGAATCCAGAGAAATACACAGAGGGGCTCTCTTATCTGTGGCTCCAACAACTAGAAGTATTTCTATGGAGTCGTTAGCTCTACCTGAAAAAGTTTGCAGAAGAAGCATGGGCGGAGGGCGATAAATGACATTCCAGAGCAGGAATTTCACCTCTTTTAGGACTAGAGAAACGTCACTCTGAGAACACAATTCTTTGGCGATCCTCGAAGACCCTGGCAACAAGAACTGTGCCTTACTGTGAAGTCCACAGAGCACAGGAACTGTGAACAGGAGGGTTGGGATATGGAGGAGTGGGCGGGGGACCACGAGGGCAGGAGCAGGAGCTGAGCGCCTTAGGGAAGAGGGAGCAGAAGCTGACTCAGGGACCAGCGCAGGTACCCCAAAACGCCTTCAGTGTGACACACGGCTACAGATGCTCTGCGAAACCATGGCGACTGCTGCCTTCCAGACTAGTTCTGCCACCTAAACCGCCCACAGCCTCTGGAGTTTTCAGCTATCTTTAAAAGAAAAGCCTACTAATTCTAATTCCAGTGACAAGTTCTGATTCCAGTTACAAATACACCAGAGAGATATTCTTTAGCCAGGATTCCACTCCTAGGAATTTTCGCTACAGACATAATTCACACGTGTGGGCAAATATACATGTACAAGGAAACTTCCTAAGCATTACTGATGACAAAAAAAACAAAAACAAAAACCCTAAAATGTCCATCAATCATGCAATGGTTTAAAAAAATGAATGCACAGTGGAACCAGGAGGGAGTGTGGAATATAAAATGGGAATAAATTTTTAGACTATGTTTTTTGTATTTTTTTAACTTCAAAAATACTTATTCAGTTCTCACACAATTAAAAACAGAAATATCACATTCACTATGGCAATATTTAAAACTCAGAGGGCGACCACCACTCACAATTCCATCTAGGGTCTCAAGGCCTATTTTATCTATCATTGTACTTAACACATTTATGTAACTGTGTTAGTCTCTCCCCTCCGTGAAACTATAAATTCCTTAAGAACAAAGATGAATATAAATTATCTTCTGCAATGCCTGGCACAGAGATGCTCATTAAATGCATGCTGAGTGAACAAATGAGCAAGTGCCCATGTGACCTAAGGTTACCTGGGCAACCACACCTGGCCAAACTGATGACCGGAAACTCTGAGCTATGTTACCCTGGCCAACGGAAAGGATAAAGATGACTTTCAAGAAACTGTATGCATCCCACAAAGTTCCCCAATCCCTTAGAAGGTTCTAGGTTCCCTAGATCGAATTCATTCCTCACCAAGACGACCTAGAGGAGATAAAAAACCAAGGGAATCCACTGGGGGTCAACTCCTGGTGTTACGAAGCAGCAAATACAGCTGGGCGTCTCATGCTACGGCACAGACTGGAAATAGTATTTTTCCAGTGCCTGGAAGGGAAGTCTGCGCTTGGTGAAACAAATCAACTTTATTTCCCTTACACCCTACCATTATGATCAGGAAACCGAAACACAAAGTATCAAGAAAGATATTAAATACGGAACTTAAATAAAACTCCCAAAGAAAAATCGGCTCGAATTTTTTCATAAGAAACATAAGCTTGTTTCGATGAGCAAACTTTTTCACATTGGGTTCTGTTTTTGTAATGACTACATGTGTTCTCAACCATAAAAAAGAATGAAATACTGTCATTTGCAGAAACACAGATGGACTTGAAGAATATGCTTAATGAAATAAGCACTTATTCTTACTTACACTTGGAATCTAAATAATAATACAAATAAATGTATGAGTAAAACAGATTCACAGATCTAGAGAACAAATCAGTGGTTACCAAAGGAGAAAGGGAAGGGGGAGGGGCAAGATAGGGGAGGGGATTAAGAGATACAAACTACTAAGTATAAAATAGATAAGCAACAAAGATTGATTGTATAGCACAGGGAAATACAGCCATTATCTTGCAATAACTTTTAAATTGAGTATAATCTATAAAAATACTGAATCACTATGCTGTACACCTGTAACTAATATTGTAAATCAACTATATTTCAATTGAAAAGTAAATTAAATAAAAAGTTTTAAATAATTATATACTGATCAAGACAGATGATCTCTTCAAATTTCTAATGGACCCCCCCTATCAATAAACTTGGTTCACACCAGGCAATACATTTAAAACCATTTTTAGTATCATTCAAAAATCAGTAAGACTTCACATTTCCTATTCATTAACAAATGCATTTTGTTATCATGCAAATAGACTCAATCGAATCACACTTTGCCATATCAGATCACTTTTAATGTTTTAAAATTAAAAGGCAAAAACTATGGAGACAGTATAAAGGTCAGTGGTTTTCAGGGGTTATGGGAGGAGAAGGGATAAACAAACAGAGCCCAGAGGATTTTCAAGGGCAGTGAAACTACGCCATATGATACTGAAATACTGTATCCTTGTCATTATACATTTGCCCAAATCCATATAAAGGACAAGAGTGAACCCTAATATAGACTATAGACCCTGGGTGATGATGTGTGTGAATGTAGGTTTATCAATAGTGACAGACGTACCCCTCTGGTGGAGGGCGCTGAAAGAGGAGGAGGCCATGCACCTGGGAGCCGGGCGCCTGTGGGAAACAGGAAACCTCCGTACCTTCCACTCAATTCTGCTCTCAAACTGCTCTGAAAAATAAACTCCATGTTTTCCAACAATTTTTTTTCCTTCCAACAGGAAAAAAACTATTTTGTATTCACTGAACATGATTAGGGTCACCATTAATTTAATCTTATTTTTCCTAAGCTGAATTTTTACTTTGAATTGTCAATAAAAAGTAATACACGTCCACACCGTTCTCCCAATTTTTTTTTAACTAAGTTCATTAAGATGGTTAATGATGCATTTTTATCTAAGCCATCTTTCAACTTAACAACTATCTTCCTACAAACCCACAAAGTGAGAACCATTCACTCAATAAATAAATAAATAAATAAATAAATAATTTTCTCTTATACTCAAATTCTTGTCAAAACCTTTCTTTTGGTCTACCAACACCTGAAATATGAAACAGCAGCAAGTGGTATACTGATGCCGTTTCTTTGCGTAAAGTCAAAAAAAAGGTGAGTGGGAGGAGACAGAGGGTCAGCATTAAACTTCATAAGGGCTAGATTCACTAGTTTTTATAACATCACTTAATAAAGAATTCAGATGTACAGCAAGCTTTTACATAAAAGCTTCTCTGTGTATAAAACAATATAATTCAAATCAAAGTGTTTTCAAGCCAACTTTATACTTTTGAGTAGTACCACTTTTGATTAGGGTTTTTTTCAAACCAACTTTCATAAAAACATTCGCCAGTTTGTTTATTGGCTCACCCTATTTGCTTTGACTCATTCATTGATTAAGAATATTTCAAAACTCAGCAGCGTGCCGGCAGTGGAGGGCAGATAATGTCCTTCCAAGCGCATGCCTCCAAGGGTTCTACAGAGCACTGTGACTGAAGTCTTAGTTAATACCTTGTGTTGATCCACCTTGAAATGAAACTTCTTGTGATTTAATAATCTTCTGGATAAATGTTCTCTCCATGTAATCTTGTCATCAATAGGTCTACTAAAAATATTAGAAGTTAAAACTTTTTAAATTTTCTTTTCTTCACTAGCTTCTGACAGTGTTCAAAGTCTCCTTGAGAGCCCGGCAAATTAAGCAATTCTGAATTCTACAATAATATTGCATTGGAGATTTGGTAACCAATTGTGTGGTCTTGTAACTAGCTTCATGATTCAGTCTAAGGGTTATACTGAACTCAAAAACCAATTCTGTTTATTTTGCCTTTCCAGGTCTGAAAAAATTACCAATCTATCCAGCGTAAGATGAACATTTTGTTTTAAGGTACCAGAATAGTCTATTTATAGTACCACTGCTTCATGTAATAACATTCCACACAAATGAGGTAGTTTAGGTTGAGAAAGAGAAGAATTATCAATGTATGCAAGTTCAAATGTGACATCATCTTTTATTACATAACCTAATTCATGCCAAATTGTTAATTTTAGATTTCTATATTTATCTTGTTAATTTATTACTTCCAAGCTTTCATTCAAAAGCTTTACATTATAATGGGAAAATAAATATCTTAAATTAAATTGTTTAAAATATGAAGTACTTAAGAGGGTTTTTGGTATTTACTCTTTCAGAAAAGCAGTTTTTCAAAATATTTTAGGTAACCTTCAATCTAAGAATGTTTAAAATAGTCTTACAGTGAGGAAAATAGGAGGAAATTAAAAGTTCATTTTCATTTAACTTAAAATTCTGGAAGTGTAAATCATAAAATTACATTCACATGTAAAGACTTTGAGAAAATCATTTTTATAAAGCTGTAAAGCTAATGGTCCCTTTAATGAAAATTTAATTAGGTTCAATTATTTGTTTTTTAGAAACAAATTAAAGAAAACTTTAAAAAAAAGTCATAAAATTCCATCAAAATTAGATCTTGGCTAATTGTTGACTTCAAAAGCCAAGCACAAAGAAATGCAGCCATTATGGAAATTAACAAAACCCATGCTCTACTTAACAACTCCTAGTTCCAGATGATTATGATGAAAAAAAGAACTAGAAACATGGGTAAATTCTGTTTAAATCTGTCTGAAATCCTAAAAAAACAAAACAAAACAAAACAAAACAAAACCCAAAAACACCACCTCCCAAAGTGGAACTTGAATGGCCAAGATCCAGGAGAAAAAGGGAAACACTTTGAGATGCACCCAACACTGCTTTCCCCCCAACACATTTCCTAAATTATAAGCACTGAAGATGGAGAGGTTAAGAAGATCAAGAGAAGACAATTGTTAAAAAGAGGAGTTAAAGGAGCCTTGGTCAGTTTGGCAGGGGTGGGAAGACCAAAACTGGAATTCAGGGCTAGCAAGGCAGATAGGATTGAGGGGCCAAGATACCAGAGAGAAGAAAAGCACAAAGAAGTGAGTCCAGCAGCCTGAGCTGCTTTTCTTCCCAAAGCACTCACTAATTCATCAGCAAACCAAACCACAGAGTAGAGAAGACACAGAACACAGCCACAGAGAGGCAGAGAAACTGAGCAGAGAGAGAATCTAGCTGCACCTGGAAAAATACAAACTGGAGTTTGGGGCCCCGCAAGGGTAGAAAAGCACTGCTAAACCCCACCAGCTTTCAGTTGGGACCCCAAAGAGACCACACCACTACAATTTTCTACACATAGTGTCCAATATTCAATCAAAAATTACCAGACATATCAAGAGACAGAGCCAACAGAAAAAGACAGAAAGCAGAAACAAAGTCACAAAACCTGGTAAACCAGATTTTGGAATCATCAGACATGAACATTATTAATCTCAGTTAGTTTATATTGAAGAAAATGTACACCACAAAGGAGAATTTCACCAACACTGGTACCGCTCCCCAGTGAACCAGACACACAGCCAGGAGCCTTTCAGTCCGTCACACCTAGATTCAAATCCAAGCTCTGCCACTCACAAGCTTCCTTTTCTCCCTAAACGGAAACAATGTCTTTCTCATGATGTTAACTGTGATCATTAAATGCCTTTCACAGTGCCTGACACGTAACAGTCAGTAAACATTAAGTCATGTATGATGGTCAATAAATGGTACATCAGATCTATCTATCAGAGTTCATCAAATTGTACATCTGAAATATGTGTAGTTTATTGTACAGGAATTATACCACAATAAAGGTGTTAAAAAAGATAAAATAAATGGTAACACCAGAATTACCTTATCCCAGGACCAAGTAAGTTCCTGAAACACTTTCAATGTCACAAAGTAACACACTACTATCAAATCCTAACAAAAATATCTTTCAAAGACAAAAACAATTATGTTTATTTTTGTTTCGAATCACCAGTACTGTGTTCTGGAACTATCAATGTTCTTCAGAAAAAAAAAAAAATTTTATAAACAGTTAAAAAAAAAGCGATTGATGAAGTCATATTCTGACTCCCCCCAAAATGATCTGAGGTAGCTTATAAAGATGCCAATAAACAAGGAAGCAGGCTTGTTTGTCTATGGGGGCTTTGCTTTTGTTTTTCCATGAGACAGGTTACGTGGTGGTGCATACAAAAGTTTCTAGTTTAGGTATTTATAGTCATGTGCTGACACTCAAAGCAGGTAGATAAAAACATCTTCCCAAGCCTGCACCCAGCGCCACTGCAGATCTTGCCAGTATTTACACAGTCATGATTTCATTTGATCCACGACCCTCTGCGGCACGTTACACTTCATGCATTCCTGTCCAGTTCCATACACACAACAGGATGGGGACCGACCTGGGTCTGGGACTCTGCATTCCCTCTACTCTCTCCCAAGTGTGCTGTCTTTCCAAGCAGGACCAAGGTGATACCACCAAGAAGATGGAAAAGTAAACCAAACAAACAAAGGAGGGGGGAGCACTTTTTGAGCTATTAGTACCAAAAGTCTGCAGCTTGCCTACACACACAACTGTCTGGTAAGTTGGGGGAGGGGTGGTGGTGTCATTTCAACTTCAGACTGATTAAACAGAGGTTTTACTCAATTAGTTTTACTAAGTAATAGCTCCATGTAACCAGAGGACATTCAATGAGCAACTACCAGGCACTGGATCATCACAGGTAAAGATGGTATAATCCCTGCTCGGAGAGCACACTGTACTGGGAGAGAGTTTCACGTAAAGCAGAAACGTGGAACAGAAGCAGTGGAATTACCAAGTGACTGCTACACTGAACAGCTGCTAAGAGGAAGAAAGAAAGAGCCTGGGAGTAACATCCTAACAAAACTGCTACTCATTGGAAAGGCTTGGGGCTCAACCTTACAGAGAAAATTGCTCATGTGACACCCACCCCACTCCCCAGTTTATCATTACTCCTTAAAATACATCAACTCAAAGTTAAACAGAAACAGCAACATGTAGCAGTATCATGTAGCAACAGCTATGCGGCAATAATTTACATCAGCAGTCCCGAACTTTGCTCATTCATATGACACCCTCACAGCTTTTACTTGACATAAAAATAAAAAGCTACCGATAACATTTTTCTTCAATCAGCTCTTTAACTTAAATACCTACTTGGGACCCTCTTAAAAGAAACAGCAGTGAAATGAATTTGATGAGCTAGTTATGTTTTCTAACATACATGAAAATAAAGGCATATGCATAAAACAAAAACTGTTCGTTAGAACACTGCTAAAACACAGATGGACCTGGAGATTGTCATACTAAGTAAGCCAGAAAGAGAAAAACAAATACCGTACCGTTGTTGTTTATATGTGGAATCTAAAAAAAATGACACAAATTAACTTACAAAACAGAAACAAACTCACAGACACAGAAAACAAATGTATAGTTACCAGGAGTGGGAAGGAGAAGGGGTAGGAAGGGCTAAATTAGGAATTCAAGATTAGCAGATACTATCCTATATAAACTAGGTGAACAACAAGGTTCTACTGTACAGCAGAGGGAACTTTACTCAATACCTTGTAGTAACCTACAATGGAAAAGAATATGAAAAGAAACACATGCATGTATATGTATGACTTAAACATTATACCACACACCAGAAACTGAGACAGCATTGTAAGCCAACAATACTCCAAAAAAAATTGTTTTAAAAAAAAGAATACTCCTAATATATCCCTTAGAAAACTTAGAAAACATGAATTTAAAAAAAAATTAGCAACTATTTACAAATTCTTTATTGGTAAATACAGTAAACATTTATGGCTTTATTATGTGATTATATCAGTGTCAGTTCCTTTTTGTACTTGTTAATACACGATTTAACCTAAAAAGTACTCAATTATTTCTGGTTGGAAACCCATTCTATTCTAGTCTTCCTAGCTATCAGTGAATAATTGTCTCTATATAGTTATTAATGATCTGAAGCAGTTGTGTAAGTCGTCCTCATACCTACCGACAATTACAGATGGTCCTTTCCTTCAGCCTCCTCTCCAGGTACAGAAAGTGTGAAAATATCAGATACCATACTTAACTGTTTTAACCAAATAGTATCTTTCTTTCTGATGCTCTTAAAAGGAAAACACTTTCCTATATGATAAATTTTAACTCAGTGTTGAGGCTTATTTCATGCCCAATTCTTGTTAAAGAAAGAATTTAAATAATTTTTGAACCTAGAGTTGCCTAAAAAATTATACTGTAAAATTATTCCGTGAGTAGCCTACTTCCTTACCAAAGCAAATTCATCTTAAGCCAATTCAGCAAATCACAAAGCCAGATGGATCCCCAGTTCAATTGTCTTTCCTCTTTCAACTGAGAAAGAAAAATTGTTCTTACCTCCTTTCTCACTATTTCCCAATCCAAACTTGACCATTTTAGCAGTCAGGATGATGTGTGCTCGTTAGCAAAAGTGGATCTTACACACAGGTGAGAAAATAAAGAATTAATTAAAGCTCTTACACTGAACTACGATTTATATAAGCTCCTACAGGTCACTCACTGGGGTTGGAACGCTACATGCTTATCACCAACGCACCTGCCTGTCAGCACAGTGGCTCTGCACCCCACCAGGCAGTGCTTCCCATATTGGAACAAGTCAAAGGCCACGTCATGAGCAGCCAGCGTACTTCCACAAGGACTTTAGTAACACAAATCCAAGTCCCTACCATTAGGTCCTAAAAATGGTCATACTAGCATGGAAGTAACCAGATTTGGCCCAAGATGGAGTCACTCATACTAAGTCCCACGTCAGCAAACCAAACTGTAAGTTTCTATGCTCAGCTCTCCCAGGAAAGGAAGGCCTGGGCCAACCAATCAGCACCTGCCTGCTGAGCACTGGTCACCTGACCCAGCTCCAAACCTTCCCTCTGCTCCATTCAAAAAAGTCACCCTGCTTTAACCAACCAGCCAATGCCCTCAATCACTTCCCTGCCCCCCACTCACTTCGGTCGACAGAAGTCTCTCTCCCTATGCAGCTCTCAGAGCTCCTTCCTTTCAATTGGATGCGATGATGCCTGATCCATGCATTGTGGAATAGTCAATTGAGAGCTTTAAAATTTACTCAGCTGAATATATAAAATAGATCAATGACAAAGCCCTACAGGATAGCACAGGGAATTATATTCAATATCCTATAATAATCTATAACAAAAGAATCTGAAAAAGAATATACATGTGTATAACTGAATCACTTTGCTGTACACCCGAAACATTGTAAGTCAATTATACTTTCATAAAAAATTAAAAAATAAAATCTCCTTGTGAATAAAAAATTTATTTCGAATTTTGTTCTGTAACACCAGGACCACCAGTGAAAAGCCACAGTACTTGCTCAGTGTCAACACCTCCATTCTTCCTCTTATGTCCAAATATGTTTCTCCTGAACAGCACAGCTTTCTCCACCAGGGGACCCGAGTGCGGAGGGTGGTCAGGAGCACTCCAAGGACGGCGACAGAGAACACCCTGCACCTGGTTGAGGGATGATGCCTGGTCGTACGATAGGTAAGATACCAGACTCAGAGACGGACTAGTTTATCTTTCTCTCTCTCTCTCTCTCTCCATTTATAATTTTTGACTGAACTAGTAACTTTGAGTAAAACAGCAAAGCTCAAAAATAGACACAACGCATCACCCACTGTGCCAGGTCCTGCGCCAGGCACCTTTATCAACTGTCATCCGTGTTTTATGTCACCGTTTCAGTTACACGAATACTCTGGTACGTGGCCTCTGGCACTGCACAGCCAGATATGCCTGAATCAGATGAAAACACCTGTGATCTCAGAAACGTTCACAGGATACACAGAAAGCTGCACCTATTCTGGGCAGATGGAGGAGCCGCAGGACTCTAGTACCCAGATCTAGAGGCTCGAGAAGTCTAACTCCGGGCCACAAACTCAACCAGAGAAGAGATGCCTGCCATCTGCTGCTGGTCCTCACGTCTAAGTTCCCGATCACATCTAAGTCAGATGCGATTATAAAATACGGTCAAGGAAAAACGAAACTCTTCGGTGGCAGTGTATTCATATCGCTTTGTATCTAAATACACTGAAAAGGCCACCACCAGCTGGCAATAGCGGCTCTTGGACTCAAGTCCACAGGAATGTGCCGTGGTGGGGTGGGGGAGGGGAGTCGCAGGTCCTGAGGCTGTGCTTGCCTGGCTCTCCAAATTAACACTGAGGAAACAGCGAGGGTTCATATCAAATAATGGGGGGGGGGGGTTACAGCACACTCCTCCTATCTGGTTCACCACTGTCAGCAGGATCTTAAAACGACTACAAAGCTGCATTTTTCCATCAACGTTTATTGTGATGAAAAATTAGACTGGCTCAAGAGACACATACAGAAATGCTTAACGTCAGCACTGGAGTGTTCCCCTCCTTAGGACTTGGCTGTGAAGCAGGACCCGGGCAGCCAGGAGAGAAGGGGAGGGATCCTGGAGCCTGGCCCACCTGCAGACAGGACAGGAGCGGAGGGGAGGGCGGACATGAGAAGTCTGGTCCAGCTCAGGCTTCTAGGAGCTGCAGCTGAGAGAGTAACAAAGATTTTCTTTTCTCTTTGAGGGGTGGGGAGGCGGCAGGGTGGTTAGGTAATTAGGTTTTTTTAAATGGGGGACTTGAACCCAGCACCTTGTGCATGCTAAGCACGCGCTCTACCACTTGAGCTATACCTTGCCCCCCTGAAGATTTTCTCATTGACTGAACTCTACCTAGGATTCCCTGAACTCTTTCTCAATAAGGCCTGACTTCTGGACTTCCGTGTTTCCCTCTGCACTGCCCAATTTGAGCAAGAGTCCTTCTAAGCCAGTCTCACCAGAACCTCCCACCCACAGTGTCTGATCAGCCTCAGTATCTCACAGGGTTCCCTCGTCCTCCACCATCTCAGATGATGTCAGATCAGCCTGGGCTGCCTTCAACAATGCTATTAGTTTGGTTTAGACAGAATCCCCCCTTTACCCCTCATATTTCCTTTTAATAAATCTCTATACAAGGACCTCCACCCCACTCCTTGGCTATAAATTCCTACTTGTCCAGGCTGGATGTGAGTTGAGTCCAATCTCTCTCCCCTCCTCCAAGACCCCATTGCAGTGGTGTCTACAATCACCACAGTGGCCTCCCTTGAATAAAGTTAGCCTCACTTTCATGAGTGTAATAAAGAGTTTAACAGTCCAAATAACATTTTTTCTTTAACAAAAGCAAGGCGAAACATCTAACAAATGTAGGAAACTCAGTCTTGACTCCGGGGATGGTGGGTGCTAGAATTCTCAACAGAAGGTATGTGATACTGTGACTTAAATATGTATTCGATCTTCCTCCCTTTTCTGGCACAGAACTCCTAAAGCCCTTGAAATTTCCATGATTAGAGCAATAAAAGTGTCTTTTGTTACTGGTAACACACTCCTTTCAACCATACCTGAGTTTATGTGAAAAGAGGTGAATTTCAGAAAGTTCCTAAGGATGGGAGCTGGTTACCAGGGGAACCAACAGTGTTTAGAGGGTTGGAACTTTCTGTCCCACCCCTGGCCTCCAGGGAGGGGAGGAGGGCTGGAGATTGAGTCCAATCAACAATGGCCAATGACTGTACACCAGAAATTGACACACTGATTATACTTCAATTAAAAAAAACAAAAAACAAAAAACAATAGCCAATGAAATTAATCAAGCATGCCTATGTAATGAAGCCTCCATTAAAACCCAAGAGGACAGAGTCCAGGCTGGTGCACACGAGTGGGTGCAGGGAGAGCGAAGCACCCAAAGAGGGCAGGAAAGCTCCACCCACACACCTTGCCCTACGCGTCTCTTCCATCTGGATGTTCAGGGTTCTATCTCCTTTTCTAGTAAACAGGTCATGTAGTAAGTAAAATGTTTCTCTGAATTCTGTGAGCTGCCCTAGCAAATTAATCGAACCCGAGGAGGGGGTGGTGGGAACCTCCAGTTTACTGCTGGTGGGTCAGAAGTACAAGTGACAACCCAGACTGGCAAATGGCACCTGAAGGGGACTGATCTGATGTGACCTTCAGGTAGACAGTGTCGGAACCAAGTTAAAATGCAGGACGGACACCCAGCTGGTGTCATAGAACAGCCTGCTGTGCGCAAACCCCACCCACTTGTGGTCAGAAGTGAAGCAGTGTCGTGGTGAGTTACTGCGAGGAGTGGAGGCAGACGATAGGGGAGTGGTTTTCTCCCTGTACTGGGTAACGGTCTCCAACCACGCAGACATTCTAGAGCAGCGGGAAGGGAGGGGGCACTTGGGCATCAGGGAGGAAGGGTGCTCACCCTCGAGGAAGGCAGGTCTATGAAGCCCCAGACTCAACTCCAGAGGCAGAACCTACGTCCCCAGAAAAGGAGGGTTGAGTGAAGACAGGGCTGCAGGAACCAGAGGCAGCCCATCCTCACAAGGATTGGGACTAACAGCAGCAGCTGACATAGGGGAGCATCAGATCCTGGTCTGGTTGGTGACAAAAATTAAAATAAGAACAAGCAAGACACCTATTCCTCAGCCCTGAAACCACCAGAGCCTTAGGACAGACCCGACAGCAGGTGACAGGGCTCAGCTTTAAATTCCACCTTCCTAGTGTCTGCCTAGATCACCAAATCAGAGCAGAGATAACTGACAGACACCCATCCTGGCCTTGGAGTTTTTTAGAAACAGAACATAATTTCTAACGGTTAAAGAAAAGGACACAGTCTGCCAAGCTCCAGCAACTCATCCACACAGCCTCCCAACAGCTTGAACAAACATATGGGAGTGGGAAGCCTGAGACACGTTAAGCAAACTGTTTATTACAGTTGGGATAAAATATAAGGTAAGTGTTAGGATGCAAATGGAGATGAGATTAGAAAAGGATGCTGAATGGCAGCCTAAGGAGTTTACGGGTGAGAGAGGGAGCAGGAAGGAACGCACGTGTGTGCTCGGAACTGTGTCTTACAGATGAATTCACTGGCACCGGCGGAGATGCCAAGGGGGAGGGAGTTTCCGGAAGGAGGCATAACCTTCATCTCCATATGCTAGCAACATTCAGAAATGTAAGAATTTTGCTTAGAAGCCATCTCCTGTACCAGTTTTATTAAAGTGGAGGTTTGGGGAAGGCAGGCTGAGGGCAGAACCCAGTAGAGAATCTGCAAATATTAAGCCGTCAGAAAGGAAGAACACTAGTAGTTTTCACTTGCCATGAACAGCAGAATTCAGCACATATATCCCATCGGGAAGCCAGGCGTGAAAAGAGGACGAGAGAGAGTTCCCTGCTGGTAGTGTTTTTAAAGCCAGGTAAACCTGAGCCAAGAGATTAGAGACTCAAAAAATAGCACTGGGTACGCGACCAAACAAGGAGAGCTGAAAGGGACAGAACTACGGGCTCAGCTCCCGTCAAAACGCCTTTACACCTAAAAGAATTCATCCCATTTTGAATCTTTCCCTTATGGGCCGTTTCTCAGTGTAAAACCTCTATAAATTTCTCAGTGCGTTAATGCGTCTGTTCTACTGTTCAACCACTAAGAAACAGATACCACAGCTTTTTTAGCTTTATCAAGGCAATTAATAAACCTTCACACAAATTGTGCTTCTTATCTTTGTAGTGAAAGGTAATGAGCAGAGTAAGCGTAGGAGGGAGAGAAGTGGTTTTTAAATTATTCAGACCTGTGTTTCAAAGGTATTTTTAACACACCAACACAAGCACAACATTGCTTGAAAACACACAAGCGTCAAGTACTTTCCTGTTAAGTGATTTGCAGGACTCTCTCATCTGATCATCACAATAACACTGAGTTTTAGAGGTTCAACAGCCGGCCCAAGTCGTGAAAAAGAGGTGAGGCAGGATCTGAGTTCAAGTGTGACTCCAAAGGCAATCCATTCACCATACCCAAACTGCATGCCAATCTCAGTGTCCCCGCCCCCAGCCCCAGATTCCCTGAGCCTCACACCCTCCTAACACCTTCTCTGGAATTTCGCAGTAAAGAAATAAGAAAGGTATTCTGTGGCTAGCTCTCAGCACACAGAAAGTGCTCAACACATGTTGGTTTCCTTGTCTATCTCACTTTGCAATCACTTAAAACCTTGATCTTGAGACCCCACGTGTGTACCTCTAACAGCACTGAGGACTCAGTGTTCACTGTTGGTTCATTTGTCTGCCTCAGGAGGCCGGGCCTTTGGTCCATCACTGGCTTGGAGTCCTGGTTTCTAGGGTGTCTGGCATGTAGTAAGTGTTCAAGAAACGATTCTGGATTCAGCTAACTCTGGTCAACACTCAGTTCCAGGGTTCCATCTGTTTAGAGTGCCCACCGCATAGAACCTAAGTCAGAAGGCATCCTAAAAAAAAACTGAATCACAACATGCTGTCTGTCCCGCTATGTGCACCCATTCAGAAGCCAGCCAACCCCAGCAAGCTGGCCACCATCTGTTTCTAATAAAGTTTTACTGATACACAGCTGCATTCAGCTGCAGCGTCTAAGGCCACTAAAAACGGTAGAGCTGAGTAACTACAACAAAAGTCACAAAGCCTGCAAAACTTAATTACTGTATGGCTCTTTGCACAAAATCTTTGTCGAGCTCTGCATAGGCGGGATCCACTCAGAAGTCAACAGATATTACAAGATTCCCTGTGAGGCAGGCCCTGCCTTTGGGTGCTGGGCATATTGTGGGGAACAAGACAGACATGGCCCTTGACTTCACAGAGCTGCTGGTCTAGCAAGCAAAAAGGATAAAACACATACAAGTCATCAAAAAAAAAAAAAACCAATAAATTAACTACCAAGTGGGATAAGCACTAGGAAGAAAAGTCAGTCTGAGAGAAGAAAGAGCGTGGGACGGAGACATTTCACAACGGGCAAAGGGGAGCGTTCCTCTCAGAAGGTGAAATTGAATGCACCCAATCACGGGAGGATGGGGATGACAGGTGAGCGCATCCCAGCGCGGCTCCAGCAGGAGGTTAGGTTCCAGGAAGGAAAGAACCCAGGATGTTCCAAGGAAAAGGTGGGCTGGAACATTAGGAGCCAGAGAGAAATTCTGATAAAACGAGGAAAGAAATGCAGGCAGGAGCTTAAGAGCCTACGGCACCTCGTAAACCACTCTTAATTAACCACCACGTAAAATCAACGTCTTCAACGTTGGAATATTTTAAACAGGAAATCAGCAAGCAGTGCTTCAAATTACATAAAATCAGATCATTTTTCTTCGAACTTTGATTAACTTTCTGTGTGTAAGACTGGAGAGTTCAAAAAGGACAAGATACTAGTGTCAAATGGAAGAAAAAAAGCATGACCTGAAAGCTGAGAATTATGTTTTATTTGACAGTCTTGCTGAGGACTAAAGACAGGGAGGCAGCCTTTCAGACAGCTCTGGGGAACTGTTCTAAGAGGTAAGGGAGGAGCCCGGATACACAGGACTTTTTTGGGGGGAAAAAAAAAACAGGTAGCCAGAACGTCAAAAGATGACTGTTAATTAAAGAAAAACAGACATCAAGTTAATGAACTTAGCGCTTTTCTACGTATCAGAAGATGAAAGAGTCTGGGCTCACTGAAATCACACCTTAACTTTCCAGGGCCGGTATCCGGCTTTCTCCATCCTGGATCCCCCAGGTGCACCCACTGGGGCAGCCGCAGTGGCTGGTGGCTTGATGGTGCATCGTCCTTTGTTTAGTGAGGTGGCAGGTGACTCCCACACTGGGATGGAAGGAGACCTGGGCTGGAGTCAGGGAATCCGGCTCTAGTCCTAGTCCTGCCCGTTCTCCTAGTAGCTGTGATCCAGATCCGGCCACAGCCAGAACCACACCCCTCCAGGCCTCAGGTTTCCCCATCTGCCGGGCTAAGTAGATGAATCCAAGACCCCCAAGGTCCCCCACAGCCTCTCCGTTCCACGACTCGAGGGTGGGAGAAGCCAGTTAAGAGGGTGAAATGCTTCGAGGATAAAGAGTTGTCCAAGCTTGCCTTTGAGGGACGTGCAGACGCCATCCTATGTAAGGATGAAGTGAAGGCGAATCTCAGCTAAGAGAATCACGGCCTGCACTTCCAGCACAAAGTCTGTTGCTCTCCTCAAATGCCAAATTCACCTGTGTGGCTGCAATCACAATACCCAGGCAGTTCAGAGGCTTCAAATGATGTTTCAAAGCCACTATTCTAGTAAGAAAGGAAAGGAAGGGAGGGAAGGAAAACAGACAAATGGTAGCAACCTACATCTTCCTTCTAGGGTTGGGGTGGGGCGGGGGTGCCTACTTTACAATTACATTACTGGAGCCCCCACTTAATATGAACATCCCCCATCCTATCTCCTTAAATGTTCAGTAGGAAATGAAGACATTTATTGTAAAAGATGTGTAAAAACGACCACAAGTTATAACTGTCTTTGAGGAAGCTGGTGGTTTGGAGTTATCAGATACCACCAGCTGGACCGCTTGGCCTGCTGTTTTTGAGAAGGAAAGAACCGTTTCAAAAAAACTGAAAGCTCTTTGAAATAAGTATGCATTACTTTTCCTCCAATGACATTAAGCGACCCGGAGGATCTCTTTGTGGGACTGCCTGCAGCTGTCTGCTTTTTGGACGTTGTAGTACACCAGGTGGCCAAAGATTCTGGTCAGCAGACCCAGATCCATTAAAGGCAGAACTGTCTACCTTGTCATGAACTGCAACTAGGGTGCTTTCATCTTTTAAAGAATTAGATCAATCAAAATATTTCACAAAATGGATCACAGACCTAAATGCAAAATGCAAAACTACAGAACTCCTAAAAGATAACCTGGAAGAAAATCTAGCTCATCTTGAGGGTGGCAGTGACTTTCAGATGCAATCCCCCAGGCAAACTCCAAGAAAGAACTAATGGATAGGCTGAACTTCATCAAAATTAAAAAGTTCTCTTCTACAAAAGACAGTGTCAAGAGCATGAGGAGACACATCAAATGTCCACATCCCAGGTCATCAGGGAAACGAGATACCACTACATACTTACTAGAATGGCCCAAAGCAGAACAGTGACAACACCAAATGCTGGCAAGGATGTGGAGCAACAGGAACTCTCATTCACTGCTAGAGGGAGTACAAAAAGGGACAGCCTCTTCGGAAGACAGTTCGGCAGTTTCTTGCAAATACAATCCAACAATTACGCTCCTTGGTATCTATCCAAAGGAGGTGAAAATTTACGTCCATGCAAAAACCCGCACATGCGTTTATAGCAGCTTTACGCATAACTGCCAAAACCTGGAAGCAACCAAGATGTCCTTCAATAGATGAGCAGATTAATGAACTCTGGTCTATCCAGACAATGGACTATTATTCAGCACTAAAAAACAAATGAGCTATCAAGCCATGAAAACACAGGGAGGAAACTTAAATGCATTTTACTAAATGAAAGGAGCCAATCTGAGGCTACATACTATGATTCCCACTATGACATTCTTGAAAAGACAAAACATGGCGACAGTAAAAAGATCAGTGGTTGCTAGGGGTTGAGACACAGATGGGGATGAACAGGAAGAGTACAGAGGATTTTTCAGGCAGTGAATATACTCTGTAGGATACTCTTAATACTCATCATGATGGATACTTTTGTTCAAACTCACAGAATACACGACACCCAGAGTGAACGGTAATGTAATCTATTTGGGTGATTTTGATGCGTCAATGTAGGTTCATCGACTGTAACAAATGTTGTCGCTCTGGTGGGGACGCTGATAATGGGGGAGGCTATGATGAATGCATCTGGGCAGGGAGCATATATGGGAAATCTCTGCATCTTCTCAATTTCACTGTGAATCTGAAAGTACCCTAAAAAAAAAGTCTCAATTTAAAAATTTTCATGTGCATAATTGAAACACACAAAAGAGCTCACAAATACGGGTTCTAAGCAAAGGGAATTTAAACAAGATCTGCCGAGTGCCTTTCCCTCTTTGCAGATGTGCAGCCTGTCTTTTTGGAAGGAACAGAGAAACCTGAGGACTATTTCACTTAAGGACAGACAACAGTCAGACTCTGAAACCCATCTGCTTTATCTGAGAAGGAAAGCTAATAGGTGATGGAGCCAGAGAACGTGTAACATCTCCAGGGGACCTCCTGACAGCAACACTCGCTAACATCACACCTACTAACAATTCAGTAAAACTGGGTATGTCAGTAAAACATGATATGACAATGCTGTTCCTTGCTAATCCAGCTTCATCCAGGAGTACGTTTTAAAATAGCTAATATCGTGGGGAAGGGTAGAGCCTATGCTTAGCATTCATGAGGTCCTGGGTTCTACCCTCAGTACCTCCATTAAAAAAGAAAAACACACTCAATAATAATAATAAAGTAAGTAAAATAAAAATAAATAAAATAAATAAAAAATAAAATAGCTAGTGTAATGTATGATCTATATATCCTTTAAGACTCCTCCCTAAATATTGCTTCTTTCAAATGAGGCTTTAGCAAGACTTTTGCGAGACACATACAAATCCATCCGCCTGAGGGGACATCTATGGGCACGGGTGAGATTCTCCCATAAAGCTCAGGAGAAACAACAAGGCTCATGTGAATAACAGCCAGCTCATGTCAGCTCCAGGGGAGGCCCGGTGAAGACTCGCCTCCAAAACTCAACAGACGATCAAGATCCTAGCCAGCCCGTGCGGCTTGACCTTGAGGATTTAAGTCAGAAAAACACCTGAGACAGGAATAACCAGCTACGATGCACCTCCAGATTCATGGCTTAGAGCAACACTTCTTCCTGATACACAGTCCAAGCACAATTACTTGTAAAATACACTCAAGATAGACTCAAATACACCTATTTACACAGATGAGTCCAATCTGTTGAAAATTCATCAAGCTATACACTTACATGGGCATTTTTCTCTGTGAATTTTACTTCTGGAAGTTTGATTTCTATCTATATATACATTAAATATTCATGTATGTAAACCTATATACATGTTTATATACACATATATAAAATTATGAACTGAGGTAATGTAAGGTATTGATACTCAAATAATGAAGAAAGGTAATGTTTTATGGATTTGTTATTTGCAACCATCTAAAAGGCTGAAGATGCCTAGAAAATAATGTACTTCCAGCGGTGTTGATAAATCATCATCAAATATAGCTCAGTGACCCCTCAACTAGAGTTCACCTTTCCATTAACTGGATCTTCAGAAAGACTGGCTTGGATTTTAATGTTATATTCACTTTTACTTTTAAAAACATGCAAAGAGCCTTTGCCTAGGTACACTAGGGTAAAATAAAAATATTGTATAGGAAATATTTGTACTACAAATTACTTGCTTATCTGGAATAAATTATAAGTACCTATTCTAAAAAAAAAGATACAGAGATTTTTTTTTAAGAGAACTGAAAGGTTTTTAAAGGACACATGGATGCTGATGCCTGCAGATGTTTGAGTCGTTTCATACATTTAATACATGACTTATTAAATCTCACTATCTACCACCATCTCCTGTGGAAAGTAACGATTTTATCATCAACCAAGTGAAACCATCCAAAATGTCATTTTATACCATGAACAAAAAAACTACCCCATATAAACAGTTTAAAAGTTATCTGAAGTAGTCTAAAAAAAGACTGGTAAATCAAGGTGACCTAAATGAACCAGGAATGATAAACAACAAGTTTCTACTCTACAGCACAGGGAACCATATTCAATATCTCATAACCTATGGTGAAGAAGAATATGAGAACAAAGGTATGTATGTTCCTATGTGACTGAAGTATTGTGCTGTCCACCAGAAACTGACACAACATGGTAAACTGACTGTACTTCAATAAAAATAGATTAAAATTCTTTTTCTAATTACAATTAAAAAATTAATTAGCCAGGAAGTCTTTTCCATACTATCTGGTAAAATTACAAAAGAATTCTATCTAGAGAAAGATCATAGCCTAAAAAAGATTAAAAGCTTTCAGATCAACGTTATTTTCTCAAGATTTCTTAGGTGACTTCTATTTGTTATTATTAATATATTTATTTATTATTTATTTATTTAGGGGACCTCTTTACTGGTACAGTTACAAGGTAACTGGAAACATCTGTAAGCAACTGCTCAGCACAGTACATCAGGGTACTGAGCACAATGAAGTACGCAGACTCGTCCACCCTCACATTCCAGTTCATTCACCCACACCTACCTTAATGCTTAAGGGATCTGCATTAAGAGACTATGAAAGCAAATTTCAGTCTTCTGTCTACTTTAAGACAGGCGGCATCAAGAAGGCTCTGACAAAATGCAAACGCAATGAAAGAAATTCCTCTCCACCAGAGTACAACTATTCTTTGCCTCAGTTTAAAGTTCTGCATTTGTGAAACCTGATTTTTATTCCCATCTCTGTACAAATAATCAAAGCTATCTACATACGTGGAGGGGAGAGGGTATAGTTCAAGTTGTAGAGTGCATGCTAAGCATGCAAAAGGTCCTGGGTTCAATCCCCAGCACCTCCACTGAAAAACCAAATAAATAGACCTAATTATCTACTCCCTGCAAAAAAAAAAAAAAAAAAAGCTACATACAGATACAGATCTCAGAACACTGAGAAAGTACTATCTTCAGTCACTAAGGCTCCCTGAACTCTGCCCCAAATTCTTCAACAATCACAACTATTTCACACAACATTAACACCTTGGAAACAAATAACAGTGTCAGAAAACTTTCTAATGGCCTTTTAATAGACTAGAACACTGTGTGCCTGCGCAGCTGAGGCGAGGTAGGAGCAATAAGATACAAAAAGACCAAAAACCCAACTGCCACTAGGAAAGGGTACCAGGAGCAGAAGCAGGGGACTTAACTGCGCGTGATCCCTGCACACAGCACCACCGAGGGGGTGGGCAGACTACCAAAGCCACCCTCCAGCCCAACCCCTCGACCTGCCCCTACCCTCAACCCATGTAATGGACCAGCTGGCCCCTCACTCAGGGAGTGAGCAAGGGAACCTGTTACTTGTTTTTGTTCCCTCGCGCTGCAGCAGGAGTCCCGCAAAGCCTTGCCTGAATTTCTCATCTTGTCAATTTCTATGGATTAGGAGGCCAAGAACCCCAGTGGGTAACCTCCACTCCCCAGCCTGTCTGCCACATTCAGGCTCTGTCTAAACACCACTTCCTCAGGATGACCCCTGGACCAGTTCAGCTCGCCCTCCTCCAGATGTGACCCTGTGTTCCCACAACCCACTGAGCACACTTTACTCCAAGCACTTTTTAATGGCAGTCTTCCCTTTCCAACAAGGGCAGAGATCTTGTCCATCTTACGCACCACCATACTCCAGAGTACCCAGCACACAGCAAGTCCACAAATATCAATACCCATTCACGTGTTAAGTATTTCTAACCAAAAAGACCGTCATGTAATTTTTACCCCAAGCATCAACACTACAAAGCAGCAAGCTTTATGAAGACATTATTAAACACTCAGCATTGCTTAGGCTACAAGAGTCGCTCAAAATCCGGGCCCAGCCCAGAAGGGACTTACAACTGAGATAAGGAAATAGCTTCTTCAAGGTGGCATTACATAAAGATAAACAAAATAACACATTGCTGTAAGTTAAGTGCTGCAGGAAAAAAAATTTAAAAGAGGGTCTTTGAGTTGGATTATTATCAGATGGGTAGAATATAAACAAAAACACTACAAATGAAAAACCATGAAGTACCCAATCACATGGGTGTTATGTATTTGCAGGAGCACCTGTCTACACGCATGCAAAGGTTTGATTTGAAAGGAAAGGGAGAAAAGATTAAAGAGACTGATCTGATTAAACAGGTTTACAGTTTGAAAAGGTTAAAGCTGAATACAGAGAGCAGCACAATATGAAAAACAGTGAAATCCGGGTAAAGGGATAAAGACTCGATACGATTAGGGAAACAGCCCCCACAGTTGACCGTGCCAGCTGCAGGACAGTGAGTGTATTCTCTGATTTAAAGCCTGTGACAGTAATACCCAGGATTACTGCCTGAGTTTACACGTGAGGAAACTTGAGTCTTGGAAATATTTACAGCATGTCCAAGTTTATATAGTTGGGAAGTCGTAGAACTGGGGTGTGATAATAGCAACTTCAGAGCCTTTAAGGGTCCACGGGGAAGAAGTCCTCTTTGAAAATAGTGTAATTCAAGTAATGCCCTTAAATCCAGTAACAGGGTACATGGGAAACCAAAGGCTGTGTATTCAGCAAGGCAGGAGCTACAGGAACCTGGTCAGAAGCAAGCATCCTTAGGCTAGAAGCACAGCAGAGCAATGAGAATGCAGGAGACTAGTGCAGTGTTAAGAGGAAGAAGAGCAGGTCCAAAAAATGAAAAATGAAAGGATGTTGCAGTTCAAAGATGACCCTACAGCTCCTGGTCTTAGACATGAAAAGTGAGAGTGACATCATAAACGGAAATTGGGCAAATTTAAACGTGGACCTGTTTTTCCACGCTAGATCTCTGCATGAGGTCCAGATGAGCTATCCCAGTGAACCGCCCACCAGCCAGAGAGTGAGAGCAGTGACATTAAAGCTAGCTTAGGGGAGGGAGGGCGTAGCTCAGTGGTAGAATGTGTGCTTAGCACGCACGGGGTCCTGGGTTCAGTCCCCAGTACCTCCATTAGAAAAATAAATCAATACCTAATTACCTCTTCCCTCCCACCCTGCCAAAAAAAAAAAAAAAGTATTGTAAGTACTAACATTGTATTTGTGTATTTTTTAAACAAAAGGAGATGTTTTAATGTAAAAAAAAAAAAAAGTTACCAAAAAAGGGGGGGGAGACTTAATAACACAATACTTTCCACACAGTACCACCTTCCCTAAGCTGCGCTAAGAAACAGGACTTCTGCAGTAAGTCAGCTCAAGCCAGAACCTCCCTGCCACCTACTCACCCCCTGCCAATGAGTCCACACCCACTGCAGTATCTTTGCAGCATCTTTGTGGAACATAAAATATTGAGACTGTCCTGCTAAAGCCCACATGGAAATTTCAGACACACGTTAGGCTTTCAATTTCCTAATGGTAGCAATTTTTTAAAATTCTAATCAAGTTATTAAGCCATGACAAACAAATAAGGATTTCTATTAAATGTCAGGGAACCTAGAACCATTAGCAACTGGGTATCGAAAAATAAAAATAAAAATCTGCAGACGAGACAAAAAATTAGAATTGAAAATGTCATCTGATCTCTATATCTCCACAGCTAGATATTAACAAAACAAACTTTTTTTCAAAAAAGTAACAGAAACAAAACACGCAGCGTTATCATTTATGTTGATGATCATTTTAACACCACATATGCCCTTAAAATTACAGAAACATCCATATATAAAAGCACATTTAGGAAAAAAACAACAAAAAAGGGAAGGATACACACAAATTCCTATTAGCAATTGCTTGCAGGGAAGAAAAGGCAATAGAAATGGGAAGGGGAACAAATTATGCTTCAAGTTTATCTACAATGTTTCCTTTCTTTTATTTAAAAAAACCTGAAATAAATATGCCAAAATGTTAACATCTGTTCGTCGGGGGTGAAAGTCATATGGTGTTTATTGTGTTCTCTTTGCCATTCAATATTTCTGAAATTTTACCCAAATTATTTTAAAAAATCCAAATCTCTCACCTGATGAAAATATCACACAGAACACATCTGACAGATCTCGCCTGAGTAACTCTGGTTTTGGGGGGGGGGGGCGGAGGAGTGGGGGGAAGTTCACTTCTTCACCAAGCAGCTCATTTCTATTTTGCATATACTTCTTGAAATAGAAGGGCCTAATGGGCAGATTGGAACTCTGGTCTGATCTCCTGAAATTCATCTACAGAGTGGGTCTTAACTATGGGCTTGTCCTCAGTGGCGACAACCAGCCCCCGTGTCTTGTAGGGAGGCCAAGAGGAAGATGCCAGAAGAAAGAATCCACTGAAGACTACTCTGAGTAAGTCCACAGTCTAACCTCCCACCTCCCAGTCATCATCCCCATCCCCTTCCCAAGTCCCTCCTTGAAGGCCAGCTGCCGGCCCATGAACACCTTCCCAGCACTGAGGCTCCTCTGCTCCAAGAGGTGAATCAGTGAACTAACCTTTTTGCCTCCTGCTCTGCTCACTACCGATATGCACAGCAAGTTCAGAAAGAAAGCCCTGCGTTCACTCCACAATCACTCATACCAGATGGGCAGCAGGGAGCTGAAATGACCAGCCTCAGACACCTCTCTTCCCCCTCCCTCCTCTCAACTTCCTAAAGTGTCCCCATCATCAAACCCAGGGAAATTCACATCTCAACTGTAGCTAAACGGCCTCGCAGAATCATTACTACATAGAAGCAGCAAGGCAGCCAAGGTAAAGAGAACAGGTGAAGTGAGGTCGGGCCATTTGATGGGGACAGAAGCCCAGGGAGCTCCGTGCTCCCCCTCTGGGCCCAGAACACAACAGGCAGGCCAACAGGACAGCGGGAATTCAAGGGAAGGAGGGAGACACAAGCTTGCTCATCTTGTATTCCCTCCCTTTTTTTTTAAACCAAGAGATACATTTTAGCAACAAAACGAAGAGGACAAAAATAAATTTTAAGAAGGAAAACATCAGCGTGCACCCACTCAACATTTGTGAGTTTCAGGAAGAGCAGTACAGGTGTTTGCAGTTCACACCTCCGGGAGCCAGACTCCTGTGAGCAGGGCTTAGGTGTGAACGAGCAGGGCTTAGGTGTGAACCAGCCGGGCGAGATTTCTGGTACTCTTGACTCTATATTAGTAACAGCAACAGAGTAACTAAATTTCTTAGACCCCAGACCTCTAAAGGCAGGCCAGGGCCCAGCCCAGAGGGGGTGTGATGACCAAGGCCCTGATCATCTATGACCGTGGAAGCCCAGAGCAGATGGGGGACACGGAGGGCCCCCACATAACAAGGTCAGAACTGTCCAGTGAGATTGTCCCATGAATCCAGGACGTCAGTTCAGACAAGAAGGGAAACGCATGTCTCGGAACACATTCCTATGTCTGACTAGAGGGTATGTAAGAAAGAATAACAGGAAATAACCACATATGGACCTAAGTCCACTCGGCTCTGGAAGTCACGTGGAGTAATGTGACTCAGTGTGAGAGCCAATGAATCAGTGGTTGTTTCTAAAAAGGAAGATCACTTCCGCACTGACACACTCAAGGAGATGGGACGTGGCCATCGGCTAAGAGCTGATCACAGCCATCCAGACAAGAGACAGGGTATCCAATCTACGTGGTCACAGCTAAGATACAGAGACAGAAACGGCTCCATGAGACACGGGGAAGGAAGGAATGACAGCATGTGGTCACTGCCTAGATGGCACAGTTGGAAAAACTCAGCTTTTCAGAGTCTCTAACAGCAGCGCTAATTATGAATAGAAGACAGGAGCACGGGATTAACAGACACACACTACTATATATAAAACAGATAAACAACAAGGCCCTACTGTGGAGCACAGATAGTTCAATTTCTTGCAATCAGCTCTAATGGGAAAGAAGCTGAAACAATATACCTATGTATGTGTATGTATAACTGAATCGCTTTGCTGTACACATGAAACTAACAACATGGTAAATCGATTGTACTTCGATTAAAAAAACAACGTATGTGTCAGTAATAAGTGGTTCGGAGAGCATACTGTGTCAATAGCTGGTTTTATAGAAACAGTGAAATAAGTAAATAGATGTTGCCAGTGTTTCAAACGGCACAATAATGTGTGTGCTATTCCCAATGCTTTCCAGTAACTGCCATAAAATTTTTAAAATCAGTTTTATTTCAGTAATTGCCATAAAATGTATTTTTAAAATGAGTTTTATGATGTACCTCTGAGTAAGTTCTCAGTTTCTTAACAGTCCCCTCAGGCTCCCAGCTTTTATCATGTGCAGACCTCCAGTGTACATCAAATATATTTCAATAAAAAATGAGAATTAAAAAAAATAATGAATAGCAACTGCTGTTGACTGACCCTTGATTGCTGCCAGACACCATACCAAGCGCTTTATAGCATTTTCTGATCTGTTTCTCACGACCCTCACCTGAGGCAGGCACCACTGGCAGCCTATTTCAGCTAAGAAATTTGAGGCTTAGAGAGATTAAATAATTTGCCTTCATTCCTATGACTAGCCACGAGCAGAGCTGGAATCTGAATCCCAAAATGTTAAGAGTATTATTCAGCCTGAACATGACAACTTGTCATCAGTGATGACATAGATGAACCCGGGGGATACTGTGGTACGTGAAATAAGCCAGACACAGACGGACAAATACTGCATGGCACTACTTACAGGATGCATCTGAAGTCGCCAAACTCACAGAGGCAAAGAGTGGAACGGTGGTTGCCACGCGCCGAGAGGAGGGGGGTACAGGGAGGTACTAGAGGGTACAAATCTTTTGCTAGGCGAGATGAGTCAGTCCCAGAGAGCCACCGCCCTGCAGGGGGCCTACAGTTAACAGGACCATGCTGTGCACTTAACATCTGCTCAGAGGGTAGATCTTACTACGAAGTAAAAATAAATACTGCTAATAAGAATGAGGAGGCCAGGAGGAAACTTTTGGAGGTGGTGAAAAGGTTTTACAGCCTTGAGGGTAGTGACGGTTCCCAGATGTGTACGTCTCTGGAAACTCATTAGATTGTATACATTAAATACATTCAACTTTTTGTGTATCAATCATACCTCAATAAAGTGGTTTTAAAAAAAAAAAAAAAACATTGTTTCACAGTCTACATCTTTAACCAATCAGATATGCAGCCTAAAGGTTTCCAGTGATTTAATGAAAAGCGAGTTGGGAGAAACAGACTTTCCAGGAGACTGGAGGTGGAGTCATGGCTCAGAAGAACATCAATCCGGCCTCCTAACAATGAGGCTTCTGGCCTTGAGGAAGCTAAGTTTAGTTGAAAAACTAGGCAAACCTGCTGTTTACCTTAAAAGGAGGTACACAATCTTGGGCTGTCAGAGCTCCTGGAAATGTGGTACAATCCCTGACACACTCGCAGGCAGGGGTAAACCTCTCTGAGAACCACAGGGCCCAAGAAAGGAATTCCATGTCCTGCTGCCTCAGCTGCCGCCAGTGTGGCTGCCCACCTGCCGGTGAGTTGAGTCCCCGGGGCTAATTAAATAGGGACCTGAGTCTAATCCACAATGGATGTGCAAATGTTTTCTTCCTGCCCATTTGTGGACCACCAAAAAATGTTACAGCTGGTTTTAGAGGGAAGAGCAGCTGAAATCAGCATGAACTCCGAGATGTTCAAACATCCAGGGATGTCACAGCAGAGCTGCAAACTGGCTCCAGGAAACGAGGGTTCAGCTGGACTCGCTGGCCGGGCACGTGCTTGAACTGCCAGCAGTGGCAGTTTAGAAGTCGCTCACCAGAAAAGGTAGCAGAGACCAAGATGATGAGCAAAGGCATGCTGTGGGGGAGGGGGCCTGAATATGGGTCAAGGACTGAAGCCACTCCCCCAGTTGAGGGACAGGAGCAAGAAGAAAAGCCAGTGGCAAAAACCAAGAAGAAACTTAACTGTCTGAGAAGGAGGAAAACTAAGCTCCCCAATTCAAGCATCAGCTCTACCCCACCATTCTGCCCAAATCTGCACTAACTCCATCCCTGTCCCCCAGCTCCCTCCTCCTCAGTTTAACCCCTTCCCACCATCCACCTGCACGGTGTCGGGACCTCCTTCCCACCTGAGCCCCACCACACCAACAGGGTGAATTATCTAAACCCCATATTTGACCAGGACATCACTCGAAGTCCTAAAGACTTGTTTCTCAAACTGGGGTACATTGTAGAAGGTCAAGTAAGGGTGGGCATAAAATAACCCATCTTTCTGGAGGGTCAGTTTTTTTACACAATGGAAAGTGATTTTTAATCTATTAGGTCAAACATAAAACTTCAGAACAACTTTATGCTTGCATAAAAATGACACATCTTTCTGGAGGGTCATTTTTACACAACAGAAAGTGATTTTTAATCTATTAGGTCAAACACAAATTTAAGAACAATTTTATGCTCGTGGTGGGCTATTCTTTGAAGAGCCCTCCGACTTCTCCTAGGTAAACCTCCATCATTAAGAGGGTGTGCTCTGGTGGCAACTTTTAGAGCACTGGGCAAAGTCAGTGAGCTTTGTGCTTGTCCGGATTAAGATAAGGAGCCAAAGAAAGATTGAAGGGGTATAAACGGGAAAACTTCCAATCATATGATTCAGGTCATATGATAGCCTTACACATTGGTCTCTAATGTTCAGAACAGACAACCTGGGTTTGAACCCTAACTTTACCACTTTCCAAACACACGACTCAGGGCCAATTATGTAATTTCTCCAAGACAAGCTGTAAAATGAAAATGACAATTCCCCAAGAGCTGCTGTAAGAATTAAGCATAAATATCTAAGGAGCGCTAGCTTGGCACAGTGCCTGGCTTACAGCAAGAAATCAACGAACAGCAGCTATTTCCTATAAACTCCAAGCCTGTCCCCGTCTGTTCAAGCTTTCCAAGCTTTTACAAAGTCCATAATTCTCAGATAGAAAAATGTATTTTGATCAGCAGTCTTGCCATAACAGTCACAGTCTGTCCCTTAGGGATATTTTGGGTTCCGTATACAGAAAGAGTAAACTTAATTACCCAATTATAGAGCCACCAGGCGATCAGAAACCCTGAGAAAAGAAGCCATTTCAAAAATTACTTTAGTTATCATTTATGAAGGGTAAGACACTGAACTGAAAACAAGGTAACAAAATCTTGGTGGTTAAAGTACTTGCACGAATAAGGAAATAAAACACCTGACTGAGGACACCGATCTGAACTACAGCAAAGAAAGGGTACAGGAAGAACTTGTGTGTGAAGATTCCCTGTGCTGATCAACTGATGTTAACCAATTCCCAAGAGGGGTTTCACAAACATACACAAGTGTTTACATAACCTTTTGCGTCTAGGTACTAAGGATTGTGCATTCAGCAATCACTCAAATTATACAAAGGAATGCAGGGAGGGAGGAGCAGCTGAAAACCAGCCTGACCTGAAGCAGCAGGACCTGTTTCAAGTCACCATCAACACCAGCAGGTATCAGGGTGAAAGTCTGTAGTTTAAGCCAGAAGCCATTTCCCTCTCCGTTTGCTTCATCCCATTTCCAGTAGATGATCTAGTTCCATTTGACTTGTTCCGCTGATAACAGGTTCCCCTCCTGCTTTCCTTTCCTTCCAAAGATAATTTTCTATCATCCAACGCTCAACATTATTAATTTTAAAGAGGGGGAAATATTGCAATAAATGTCTTTCGTTTCTCATTCCACCCACAGAATGCCAGTGACAAATGTATATTAAAGGTCAACTTTTCACCTATTCTATTGCACTATCAGCACCGTCGAGGCAAGGATGCCTTGTGCACTTTCAAATCTGCTCTCAGAGCACAATGTAAGATACATAAAAGGATCATTACATGCAATAAACCTGTCATTCTAGAGGCAAGAAAAATCTTGGTATAACTCAACAAAATTCCACTTCCATTAACAGCATCAAGATGTGTCTACAATTACATTTTAATTTCAAATGAGTTCAGCTACTGTAAGAATATACCAAAAGGACTTTTCTATTAATAGTTTCCTTTGGATTTACTTGTTTCTAAAAACTAGTGCAATTTAGATTGGTGTTTCAAAGAAAAACGATGGACAAATTTAATTTACTCATCTGGAACAGACTTGTCCTATAATCTCATAATGTTGAAAACTTTTTTTTTTAAATAAATCGAACATGTAAGCTGCCTTTTCTATACGAACTATATCTCAAATACTATAATTTCTCTTTATTAAAATATCCTAGGTAGAATTTAAATATCACCATTTTGCAAACCCCTAATAAAATAATGGCTAATAAAATAACAAAATAATGGGCCTAGGCAGTGATTATCAATGGCCACAAACATCACAGAGAGGTCATCAACACTGCCTGAATCCAGCTCCAAGTACATGCCACCACCTGTGAAGCAATTTTGTCCAAAGAAAGAAAGAAAGAAACTGAATCAAATCAAGATCATTTACAGGAAGAACAGAAGAACATGTTAAAACACACATTAAGTTAAAAGCATTGCAACAGGTTACTACCTGTTATAATTCTGCTTCATTATGATGATGTTACCAAGCAAGTATCTGATACAAGCACAGGACATTTCCTCCAGGTCTGTTTGTGATTATCTCCATCTTACAAGATGAGGGAAATCAACCAAGTATTAGCATGTTTATGGGTGTGTCTACTGTGTTAAGACAGCAAAACACAGCTTCGTACAGGTCTGGAGTTGCTGATCTCAGAAATATTTTCTTTCCTAGTGTTACCAAACTTTCTTTCACTGGGAAAATTATAGGACAGCTGAGCCAAGAAGTAGTGGGTCCCTGCTCCTAAGAGTATCATTTTAGGAGTCAGTAAGCGAAGAAGCTGGATCTGGTCAGCAACCTCAGGAAGACAGTAGGAGGGGCTGGTCCTCAACTGCCCCGACAGGAGATGCGAGGGGCCAGCTCTTTCCTCTCAGGGTCCAGGAAACCCTCAAGAACCTTTCAGGATAACCATGACATCAAAACTACCTGTGTAACAATGCAGAGGTTGTGAATTTCACTGCATCGACATTTGCACTAATGATACACAAGCCAGGGTGTGTAAAATTGGGGGCACCTTAGCATGAAGCAAGACAGGGGCACGAATTGTACAGGTCAACAAGAACTTGGAGGAAAAAATACCTGTTTCACCTAAGAATGTCCTTGAGGAAATGGTGGAAATTAATAAGGTGACATCCTCACCCTCGAATACATGTCTTTTTAATATTCTGTGTGACAAAATAGGAAGTAATACAGAAGAACTTGAGCTACACACTGAAGAACGATGATTGTCTCAAGGAAAAGAAATTGTGCTCATTGTTTGCTGTTTAAGCTTAACTAGCAGCTCTTTCATTCCTGAGATGATTCTTATATAAGTAACTGAAAAAACAAGTATTAAAAGTTGGGCATTTGGTCAACATCTTCTCCAAACTGAACAAAGGTGACCGAATGCTTCAAGGAAAACACCTGAAATATCTGTTGCCAAGGATAAAAAATTCAAGCTTTTGAGCAAAAATTCAGTTTTTGAAAAATTCTACCTGCCACCAGGAGCTTTCATGAAAGTTATCAGTACTTACAGATTCTTCTGATGGGCTCACTGGTGGTAGGTTTATGTAATTCTATGAGCGAACACTTTCTAAATGCTGCTTGGATAAAAAGATTCCAAGTACAAGGCAAACAAATAGGGTTAAATGAAGAGTGAGAAAACTTCACTGATACAGGTTCTGCTTCTGCTCCACAATCAAACCAAGAAACTATCACTCATGGAGTTTTAGTGTAGTATCAAAGAATATCCATGATTTTCTAGAAAGATCACTAAGATCCTCCTCTCTTTTCCAACTGCACATCTGTCTGAGGCAGGATTATCTTCAGTATGTTTCATTCAGTGTATTTCAGCCAAACAACAAATCACAACAGACTGAATACAGAAACAGATCCGAAAATCTAGTCGTCTTCTACTAAGCCAGACATCATCGAGAGGTGCAAAGATGTAAAAAAAAAAAAAAGCTACACTTCTCACTAAAATATTTTAACAATTATTTTTCATGAAGTGTTATTTATGTTAACATACAGTGGGGGAGCTATATTCAATACCTGTAACAGTCTATAATAAAAAGAATATGAAAAGGAATATATGCATGTATAACTGAATCACTATGCAAGACACCAGAAATTAACACATTGTAAATCAACTAGAATCAATAAAAATAAGTAACTAAACATACGAGGTTAGTATTTTTTTAATGAATCAATAAATAAAATATCCCGTTTAAATTTCGAACACAGTAAACATTCATAGGCATAACCCACAAAAATAAAACGTCTTTAATTTAAGAGTATGAAGTAGTACTGCAACCCCAAGTTCAAAAACTGCAGCTGGGAGGATCGGAAATCCAGGTCAAGGCTGTGCTTCTTCAAAAAGGAGCTCTGTCTCAGATGTGACTCTGATATCACCTAGCTGGGAGCCCGGCGCCAGACCACCCGCATTACTGCTCCACACTGTTACAAGTCAGGATCATGGAAATGAGCGGGACGGTGGCTTCTGGGGTCCTTCGAACATTCTGTTTCTTCACCTGAGTGCTGGTTACAAAAGTGTGTTTGCTTTGGGAAAAGTCAGTGAGCTGCACGCCTAGGATGTATGCATTATATATTTCTAGATATATGTATGTTACATGCATATTTCTAGGTCTATGCTATACTTGAATACATTTTTTAAAATTCACAGGTTAAGATGTGTAACCATTTCCACTTCATTTTTCCAAACCCACAATGGTTTTCAACTAAACAAATTAGCCGTCATATACAACTTACTTTGAAAAAGCCTGATGAAAATAATTCAAATATTTAATTAAAAAAATCTCAATAGACACCTGCAACTTTCCAGGTTGCAGAACTATATACCATCCATGACAGTTTTCCTTACCAAAATCAAGAACAGAATTCTGTGCTTACTTCTCAAGCTTTCAAAACCACAGCAACAAAGTCACAACAATTTAAAAAACAATTTTTAAAAAATGAAATCTCCCCATTAAAGGTAAAACTAAGGATGAATTCCCTTTAGGGCACTAAAGTGACCAAGAAGCCACTGTCTCTACTTATTTTCCACCACAAGTCTACACAAATGCAGTAAGGCAACCAAACACAAAGAACAAGGTAATAAGAGCTAGAAAGGAAAGAAAAAAAAAAAAAGCCATTACTTAAAGACAAACTAAGTAGAACATCCAAAAGAAAAACTAGCCATTAAAACACAGTAAGAGTTCAGCACAACTGCTCCCCCTCAAAAAATTAAATAGATTAGCTGATTGATATCAACACATACAGACACATACAGACATGTATTTATCAATTGTATTCCCTCCTCAAGGAAAAAAATAGAGAATAGGAAAAAAAAAATGTCATTCACAATAGAAACAAAAGCTGAAAATACCTAGTTATTAACCTAACAGAGCAGACATACAACCATGATGGAGAAAAATTTTTAAACTGCACTGAAAAAACATAAATATCTTTGATACAGGATTTGAACACTGGCTATGTGTCAGTATCACCACAGGCGGTCTGAAAAAGTACAAACACTGGGCTCCACTCCCTAGAGATTACCGTTCAGTTGATCTGGGGTGAGCAGGGCCGTGTCTTTTTTTTTTTTTTTTTTTTAAGCTACGTAGTCAATTCTAATGTAAAGCCACGACTGCAAACCACCAGCTTAAATATTTTGGAAGAAGCATAGGTGAGATTCATACTTCCAGACACCAAAACATGTAACCAAGTTGTTGCGGTGAAAATAAAAACAAAAACCAGTGGAAGAAAAATTGGAACAGATCAACTATAGAAACCCACCTTTGTCAACTAAGAATGGAAAACTATTTCCTAAACAAGACCTGGAAGGTAGAATAAATGGATGAATCTAATTATAACCAAATTTAAGATTCTGTTCAAGAAAGGATTTCAAAGAAAATATTCAACAGGTAAAAAAAACACTAAGAAAAATACGCACCATTTAAAAGCTATCAAAAGATTACATCTAGAATATCCAAAAAAAAACTCCTATAAATTATGGCAGAAAGGTAGGCAGGAAGATAAAGCAATCTAACTGAACAAGAGGCAAAGACGACGTAAATGCCAATTCACAAAAAAGGGAAACCCACACAGCTAATAAGCATATGATAGGCTACTAGACTGCACCAGTAGTCAGAACTGCAAGGAAGAACAGTAACGTATCACTTTTGCTCAGATTGCTCCATCTGTTGCATCAGATTGGAAAAAATTATAAGGTCAGAAATTATCAAGTACCAGCAAGACCATGGGGAGCAACAGCTGAGCAGAGTGTAAACAAGAACAGCATCCCCGATAACAATCTGGCAAAACTTACTGAAATTACAAGAGAGTGTCCTTGAGAAAGAAGGGGGGAAAACGTAATAAAATGAGAGGCTTTGCATGGACCAATGATGACAGAACCACTAACTCACATCTGCACACCTGACTTGGGGGCAGGCGGGTAGGAAGGAGTCTGTACCACCTACATCCCTTCATTGGACCAGTATGTAGTAAGTCCCTGTAGACCGGGTACTGCACCCCAGGATGGGGACATGGTCGCGAAGATCAGGTCCCTGCCCTCAGAGTTCGCATTCTGGTGAAGGAAAAAATAGAGTCAACAAATGGGTGATCGTGAGAGGAAGTGATGGGAAGGGTGGATGCGATTTTCCAGAGGGCCCCAGAGAGACGTGGGCTCTCAGAGAAAGAAAGACAGGGAACCAGGCATTCGGCAAGATGGGGAAACAGATCTCTGACAACTGCATGCAGGAGCATCAAATCCAGTCACCATTTACCACGTGAGACTGAAGATGTTCTGAAGATGCCTTCAGGTCCTTCCTGTTACAGAATTCCCACAACCTTTAAAACTCCTGTTCCATGAAGTGTGGACCACAATGATTATTAGGTAGAATCTAGTATATTTTGACCAAAAAGTTCAACTTGTTTGGGGGGCCGGGGGGAGGCAGCACCCATGTGAATATCCTATGTCTTGAGAAAAAGTTTCTAGAAAATTACTAGGATCCACAAACTTTTCCTTCATTCATTAAAGAGAAATTGAGGACTCATGTACCTTTCCCACAGCACAGTGAGGAGAAATCTGAAAGTTTCTGTCCTTAAGGAACATACCTCAACTTTACAAGATTCAGGATTCTATTTCTTTCATTCACTAACTGAGTTTTATGATGAAAAGCCAACATTTATGGCATGCTTGCAATTCTCCAGGATCTGTTCTACGAGGTTTTACACACATTTCAGGTTGTGTAACATTCCCAACATAATACATTATTTCCACTTTAGAAATGAAAATTCAGAGGTAAGAAACTTGCCTGATGTCAAAGAAACAGTAAGTGGCAGAAAAGGGATTCAAATCCAGGTCTTTCAAACTTCAAAGCCTGGGTTCTTAACCACTACATTTATACTCCCTCCGGAATCTCGGCAGTGGTTTTCAAAGTGTGGTCCCTGGACAGCAAGCATCACCAATCATCACCGGATTAGCAATGTGTATTCTCAGGGCCCATCCCCAGGCCTGATGAATCAGAAACTGTGGGAATGAACCAGCTGCCTGAATTCTAAGCCCCCCAGGTGATTCCAAGGCATGCTGACGCTTGAGAACCAGTCTGAAGTTGTCATACTCAACTTTATGTGCATTAAAGGTGAAAATGATTACCATTTTGAAAATTCCAAAATACAAAATATTAACCCTATTTCAAAAGACTCTAAACAGATCAAAATGACATTAACTCATTTCCTCATTGCCCACAGCATCTTCTCCCCCTACACCTGACAAAATACCTACTCTGAACCCTGATTACACCATCTAAGAAAAGTCAGCTCTGATAGGCCTTACTGGGAACTGAGCTAAATTCCAAGCATGAAAAGAGCACAAAGGTCCAAACAGGATCTTCGCAAGTTAAATCACAAGCCATATTAGGAAGAGGGAAAAAAAGTATTTTGAATATCAGCCGTAGCAGCTTGCTAAATCTCGGTCCATAGCTCCATGATCCTTTTCATCCTTGGCTCAACTCCAGATTTTTACGTCATCACTTCCACAAACTTGTCATTGCCAGAAAGTAAGAAGTTACAACCATCAGAAATATTCAATTCTCAAGAGTCATACTGGTGCAAGTATGAATATAGAAGTACTGTTTTGCAAAGAGCAAGTTTTTAATTAGGAGTAAAGCTAATCAGAGGCTTTTACTGTAAATACTACAACAAAAAGTGCTAGAATTACCCCTGCCCCTTAGCTCGACCAGCCCTTTACAGCATCCTACCAGGCCCTTCTCTTTGCAAAGCAATATTTAGACCAGACGCCTTCTTTTGTCCCCCAAATCAGATGACCAATCTGAACAATGTGGGTCCACGTGTATTTGAGGTTTCCTGTTTCTAATGAAGCCTTCTTGCAAAGGGAGTGGAAGACAGTATCAGAAGTAAGTATATTCAAGCACCTAGCATAAGCCAAACAACTTTTTCAAGATACTCGCTTGCACACTCAAGTCATTAATTGCACAAAGTTCAGAATTCTACTTATTTTAAAAGTGAAAAACATAAATCTGAAGACCAGCATTAAATGGCCCAAGCCTGAACCACGGGATAGCTATAAACCTGACTCAAAATACTTACTGACTTGATGAATGCCGGCCAAGGTGCAGAGCGCCCTGGGAAGCCCTGGCTCAGGCAGCTTTTTAACCTGCCTGGCTGCTTACAGCCACCCACTTGTCCATGCCCATGCCCACACTCACCTGATGGCTGGCAGCCCTGCCAGGAAGCACCTTCCTCGAAGGAATGGCACCTCCTTTTTACCCTGTCCAAAATCACCATCAAATCCCCTGAGAACCAGAGGTGGTTCCAGGAAAGAAATTACCAAAGCTCTCCTGCCCACACAAAGCTCAGGGGAATTGAAATACATACCCAACCCCAACCGGCTAAAGACCTTCCCACTCCAGTTTTCATCCTGCCTTTGAAAAGTCCAGTGGTTTCTGCAAAACATCTCACAAAACGCAATCATCCTAACAAGTCCGTATTCTCCACTGACACTGCCCTTTCTATACCTAAAACAGGCATGGCTTTTTATCAAAGCAGCGGTGATTTTTTTCTCACCTCCCTTTTCTAACAATTGGTGACAAACAATTTTAACCAGTAACTAAAACAAGCTCCTGCCATCCAAGAGAGAAAGCTTCCCTCTCTTTTCCTAAGTGAAGCAAGTTGATAATCATGCTCTCCTAAAAGAATAGAAAGATTTATTAAGTGTGCTTTTAAAAAAAAAAACTGTTTTACATGCTTGGGAAAAGAAATTTTACAACTTAAGTACTTGTTCATAGTACGTATCAAAACCATCATGCTGTGTATACCCATTTTATTCTACCCATTCTTTTGAAGAATCAGTCACCTAAGAAGTTAAAGCTTAAAACCAGGCTCAAACCGCTCACAGAGTTCATATAAGATTTAAACAAAACACAAATCACTTTAAAAAAACAGTTCAAGTGTACATAAATAAAGACCAATAAATTCACTCTGTTCTAGGATCCTGACCAGAGAGAACCAGAGTGCTTTTTAGTAGAAGTTATTTCTACAATGACTAATAACTTCCCTCACTGCCGTGTCCTCCCAAATAATCTCATTTAATCAAACTGACTTAAACTACTCATTGCAATTCTGTCTGAATTTCAATGACAGCTGCAGCACATTTGTATTCTTGTCAGTGAAATGCTTATAATTTTTTTTTAAATCTGGAACAGCACCCAGTGCACCATCTAGTGGAAGCTGTCTAAGGTCGTAATTAAATTTTTTTGAAGGGTAGAAACCCTGAAAACCACAGTGGGGAGCGGGGTGGGGGGGGTGGCTAACTGCCCTAGGTAAGACTATAGATAAATAAAAACAACCTAAATCTCTTTCCAACTACCCACAGTCTAAAGAGATGTTCTTCAGAAGAGGTCTCATTTTCTGTACAAATTAGCAGACAATAAAGGTTTATGATACGTTCTGCTTGAATGATAGAAATTTTAATTTGATCATGAGAGTAGAAATTAAGTAAAGGCATTAATGCAAAAACAAACAAATGAATAAACAGAATCAGAGCTGGACACACAGGGCTTGTGTAAGGGATGTCTTACATAACAAACAAGTTATGTCAAACGTACACGTTCTGTGCAACAGAGCATCTGCCATGAAGACAAGGGCTTACTTCACCATCAGACAGTTCCATTCCGTAATTCATAAGATATTTCCATGTTCCTGATGACTAACACATTTAACGTAACAACTCTCTGGGGTTCCCTCCAAACTATCCATCTAAACCTTCTCCCCATTAACTCCCAAACTCCTTTGAGTTATCCTAATCAAGGAAGAGAGGATACTTACATGTTCAACATCGAAATTTACAGTAAAAGTTTCCTGAAACAAAATCATAACCCAAATGTATTACACCTCATTTGTCCCTGCTTTATGAATGTTAATTAGTTCAGTTCAATTCAGAAAACTACTCAAGTCCAATGCTCAGCCAGAGACGCAGAAATAAGGTTTTCTCATGTGAAAAGCCTCCCAAAACTTAAAATAGACGTTTTTCACATAACACCACAAGATGTTCTTGTCTGTGTGAAAAACTACCTTTCTGGCGAAATTCAAGCGATTTTAGCAGCCTAGGAGAAAGACAGACAAAGCCTCAGAGACTATTTCTTTACTTAGAAATAACCATCTCCACCGCTGACTCGTAAACGTGAATCAAATCAGGATTCAGAAGCTTGCCTGACGGGGGGAGCCTTACTCGATCCGGGATTAAACCCATTGTAGGTATATTAGTAGGAGTCCAGTGACCTGGGCAGAATTCCTTTCATCTCCAGGGCTTTCAGTTTATGTACCTATAAAACGGACGTGAGGTACACTACCGGCTTCCGGAGAGGAGGAGACTAAGATTGAGCTTCACAATTAAAAGACCTAATGCAGCGCACCTGAAAGGGAGAAAGCTTCTCCCAGCGCCCTTACTAAGCCATTACTGATAAAACTAGTGACCTGTTTCACTTGTGAACAAATGGTAAACGAAAAAAGGTTATTAAGCACGCCAAAGAAAAGGTAACAGCAATCCAAGGTGCTTCTCTACAGGTAAATCACATCATGCAGTTAATTGCCTGCAAACTACGTGGGAAGCAGGTGCATCCCTAAAGCCTAAAGCTCAGCGATTGCTTTTAGAACGGCTTTTTTTATTCGAACGCTAATGTTTGAAAAATTAGAAAAGGAAAAAAGAATCACAATCCTACACCCGCCCATGACAGAGTGACAGAAACAAGGTCCCCCCCCCACAATCCTTTCACACTGGCACCTGCATTCCTCACCCATATTCCGCCCCCCACCCCCACCGCACTGGCCCCACTTGAGCCCAGACAAAGGTGAGTCACATTGCTCGGTCAACTTGTCACTTGAGAAAAAGCTCCAAATAAGTTCATGTTAAAGACTGCTTTGAATTGTAATAAATAATAAGTAAATCATGCTCATGTGTAAACGCACTGCAAAGCGCCTGTCTCTGGAAAATGTGTAATTAACATCTATCCAAGTCCAGATAGCTGTCTTACTTTAAAAAAAAAAAAAAAACCAGCCACTCAGCTAATCGCTCCGTTATCAGTAGATCCTTTTCCCTTGGGAGCTCGACTCTGACTCAACTCCGCGTCTTCCCTCCACCTGCACTCCTCCTGCCCTCCGCTGGGCCCGGCAGCCGCCGCACCCGGAGTCCCGCTGCGTCCCTTGGGGTCCCGCCTGCGGCCGCCGCGGGCTCCCGGGAGGAGGTGCCTTGAGGCGGGCGGGAGGCTTCGGAAGACGCGCCCGGATCGGCCCGGCCCCCGGCGGCGGGAGAGCTAGGGAGCCGGCCCCCACCGCCCACACCGCGCCTGGGGCTCGGACCGGCGCTGCAGCCCCGAAGCCCCTTTACCTTCTCGGGGCAGCCGTGGCCCGCTCGCTCCAGCGCCGGCAGCCCGGGCCCGGAGGCAAGGAGGCGGCGACCGCGGCCGCCGCGAAGGACAATCAGTAGCCAGCGGGATCTGCACCGCCGCGGCGGACGCAGAACGCACGAGCCCGGCTGCAACCCGGCCCCCACCTCCAGCGCCGCGAGTCGCGATCTCAGCCCCCTCCCTCAGGCGGGGCGGGGCCGCGGCCAGGGGGGCGGGGCGGGGCGGGGCCACATCGCCTTGGGGCGAGGGCGAGGCGGACGCTGTGTAAGAGGCGCCTGCTGATTGGCTGCGGTAGAGGTAGGCGTCTCCAATTTGAAGACAGCCTCCCCAGAAGCTCTCCCTCATTGGTCGTTACGAGAAAACAAAGCAGAACCCTGATTGGTGACCGCCCTGTAGCTCCTCTCCCCAACTCTCAATCATCGAAGCTCCGCCTCCACCCACTCGGTTCCCAGGTGGTGCAGAAGCCGCCGTGCTTCATGGACAAGCCGCCTCCCTGAAGGCACCCCCAGATACCCAGGTTCCTTTGCTAGAGGCGAGCTTCCTTATTCCACCGAGAGTCTTTGATTTCCTTGTGAACTTGGTGAAGAACAGCTGATCTGCGTTTGGATTTAGAGCGGTCTCTTGTGTATTTTTTTAAATGCTGCATAAGATTCAGAGGGAAATTGGAATATGCAAAGAAAAGGTGTAAAATGTTTTCACCTCCGGAGACATTATGCTGTATTTTGATTACCTTTCTGTGTTCCGTATTGAACGTCTATTACTTTCATAATTAGAAAACAATTAATAGAAAATGAATAAGGTGCAGAGAATGGTAAAGGCAAATCTTGAGAGTATTTGGGGACTAATCTGTCCAAAAAAGAAGAAAATATAGTAATAAACGCAACATCTGAGGGAGAGCCATCAAAAAAGTACATTCTGATATCAGCCCCTTTCTGTTGTCTAAAAGAAGTGTATAAATATATATGCCTGAGCTGTCTTGATGAACCTTAATATTCTTTCCATGTAACAATTATTTATCCAACACATACTGCACAATGACCTACCCTGTAAACAGATTCATAGCGAGAGTTAGAAGCCAAAGTACAAAATAAACAAAGCTTTAACTAAAAGAGTAGGCTACAGAAGGAACTTTGGAAAGTAAATTGGAAAACTCAGCTAATGGAGGGAATTTTAAGAAAGGAGTGTGACGGCACTTGGAGATGAGATTTAGACTTTAAAGAGTGAAAGCTGAGAGAGGTGGAGGGAGTAGGGATAATGACCAACCACCCAAAATTAGAGTCATTGGAGTTCTCAGACCACATCAGCCAGTTTAGAAAGGGGCTGAAGCACGTCTCACCTGAGGACCACACTTGCTCAGCTCTCTCTAGGTGCTTTACTCTTTATTTGTCCTTTTTGTCATTCCCTGGAGGTTCTGAAACAGGCTGCTTGAAATAAAGCAATTCACCCAACAACTCCGTGAGATTTATAGTTTTGGGAAGAACCAGAACTCAACAAAAATCAAATGTAAGGAAGGAAAGGGATGTTAAGACAAACGTGAACTTCGAGAGACATAATGACAAGAAACCTGACATGAAGAAGGCAACACACCTTTTAAAAATTTTTTTTTCAAATCTTTAAGGTAAAGCTCTTTGAAGGACAGGGTAACCTCATTACCTAACAAAGATTTTTTTTCAGAACCCTCGTAATAAATGGAATTCTAAATGGTAGTCTGAAAGTATATGTTCAGAGTATTCTGAGCAAGTAACTCAGTACTGAGATCTAATTATGTTTAAAATATGAAAAGAAGAAGGAGGAGTGGGGATAGGGAGGAGGAAGGGGAAGAAGAAGGGAGGGGTTGAGGAGAGGGGGGAGGGGAAGGGCTTAGCATTGCCTAGTATGAACAAATCGGGAAGAAAACACTCCAAAAGTTTATTCCACAGTAATGCCTGAGACTCCATCACTAACTTTCTTTGGGATTAAATAATTTGTATCAAAGACTATTCTTTTATCCACTTACTCATCAAACATGTAATCATTATTAATTATCAAATGCTAGTTCCTCCCAAGAACCAGGCACTCTAGAAAGTATAGTCTTGAACGAGACAGACTGGAAGCTGTTTATCAGTCGAAGACAGATCATGAACCAGTGAACAGATAAACTTACAGAAAGGCATAAGGGCAAAAAGGAAAACAGTCATCTGAGGGATGGGGGAGCTACTCACATTTGGGAAGGGAGAGAGAAATACTCCAAGGAGAAATGCCCAATGAGAAATGCTCAGATTTGAGTTGCCACCTAAGTGAGAAACGCCAGCTCTGCAGAACTCCAAATCGGTGGCATTCCTGCTAAAGGAAACAGCAGGGCGAAGGCCCTGAAGGAGGAAGGCAAATGATATGTTGGAGGAACAGACAGAAGACAAGTGTGGCTAGGCTGGTGCAGAAGCAGAGTGGTGGCAGGCAGGCAGGGAGGGCGGCAGGGCCTGACAGGCAGTGGGTAGACCTGCGCATTCTATTGGGTGGATTCCTTATATTCTGGTCAATACTTCAAGCTTCATTGAAAGGCAGGCCTTCTCTCTACTTCCCCAGCTGGGGTCTGATGCAGGCAGGCCATGTTCTTCCAGAAAGGGGCAAAGGAGCCTTCTTTCTATTAAGTTACTAATGTTGGAATCAAATCATTAATTTTTTTTGATGGGCATTCACTCACTAAGCCAGTCTATCAGCATAGATCTATGAAGGACATACTATTTGCCAAGGACAGGCTGGGTGTAGGGCACAGACCCTGGTGGACCCATAGGCAAACTAGTCCTGCACAGGTGGCAGGGAAATCAAGGATGCTATGGGAATACAATCCCGAAGGGGCCAAGGAAGTTGTCCTGAAGGAATGAGGAATCACCGAATCAGGAGTCATCCCGGTGAAAGGGGACAAGGTTCTAGACTCAGGAATGACAGCAGTGGGACACTGGGCAGCAGGCAGAAAGAAAGGAACCTAATGCAAACCCTTACAGACCCCTGCATGAAAAACCAACTTTGACTTGCCTAACACAGATCGGCCCAGGAGATGGAAATAAAAATCCAATCAGTAACAATGTCCTGAAGGCATGAGAGCTGACCAAATATGAGACTAGGCTGCTTACAGTTTCACAGCATCACCTGCTTCTTTTCTTCAACAAAAGTCGTTAGAATGCTGCAGAGGGTGTGGAGAAAAGGGAACCCTCCTACACTGGTGGTGGGGATGCAGTTTGGTACAGCCATGGTGGAAAACAGCATGGAGATTTCTCAAAAGACTAAAAATAGACTTACCATATGACCCAGCAATCCCACTCCTGGGCATATATCCAAAGGGAACCTTAATTCAAAAAGACACCTGTATCCCAATGTTCATAGCAGCACTATTTACAGTAGCCAAGACATGGATACAACCTAAACATCCATCAACAGATGACTGGATAAAGAAGTTGTGGTATATTTATACAATAGAATACTACTCAGCCATAAAAAAGAATAAAATAATGCCATTTGCAGCAACATAGATGGCCCTGGAGAATGTCATTCTAAGTGAAGTAAGCCAGAAATAGAAAGAAAAATACCGTATGATATCACTCAAATGTGGAATGACGAATGAACTTATTTAAAAAACAGAAACAGACTCACGGACATAGAAAACAAACTTATGGTTACCAGAGGGGAAAAGGGTAGGAAGGGATAAATTAGGAGTTTGCAGATACTGACTGGTCTATATAAAATAGATAAACAAGTTTATACTGTATAGCACAGGGAATTATATTTGGTATCTGTTAGTGACTTACAGTGAAAAAGAATATGAAAATTAATACATGTTTATTCATGTATGACTGAAGCATTGTGCTGTACACCAGAAAATGATACAACCTTGTAAACTGACTGTACTTCAATTAAAAAAAAAAGTCAAAGAAAAGAAGTCGTTAGAAATAGTGGATGCATACTTTTCACTCTGACTTTCTTTTTTGGACAGTAAGGGGTTAAGAGTGTTAATCCTATTTGACCAGAATTAGGGCAGAGCTGAAGCCCTCAGAGTAGCAATCTGTCCCCCCAGTTTCAGCCTTTCCCTGTGCTTGTTGGCGTGTTTCCTTTATCAGTTGAACTTACACTTAGCAGACATCCGTAAGGGACGAGAGCCAGCCCCCGCCATGGAGGCCCAATCAGAGGCGGTGCTGGAAAAAGTCATAGCATCTCAGTACATCCAGCTGACAGTGCATCAAAAGATACAGCAACTAATAAAGAAAAAATGCAGGCTTTGAAATGTCTGACACAGTGCTGCGAAGCCACTGAAAAGTAATCTGTATACCCTAATAACAGAGTTCAAAAATGAATTATTAAGATAGAGGGTGTCTCATAGAATCCGATATAAGCAAAAAGTAAGCCGGTCTTCAGAAAGGCCCAGAGCCAGAAACTATAAAGCCATGAGGAACTCAGCTGAAGTTTTCGCTGTCTTCAAACCTACCTGTGCTCTATTCTCCAGAAAACAGCTTTCTAGGCTGCGATGTCCATGAGTCAGAGTCAAGTCACCCCAGACACACACACACACACACACACACACACACACACACACACACACACACACACACACACACACACAGGGAAATGTTACATGGCCATAAAAACTAATGAAATGCCATTTGCAGCAACAAGAATGGACCTAGAGATGATTATACTAAATGAAGTCAGTCAGACAGAGAAAGACAAATATCATATGATATAACTTATATGTGGAATCTAAAAAATGATACAAATGAACTACTTTACGAAACAGAACAGACTCACAGACATAGAAAATAAATTTATGGTTACCAAGGTGAAAGAGGGGGAGGAGTTGGGATTAGCAGATACAAACTACTATATCCAAAATCGATAAACAACTAGGTCCTATTTATATGCCAGGGAACTATATCCAATGTCTTGTAATAACCTGTAATGAAAAGAATATGAAAAGGAATATATATATGTATATATATATATACATATATATATATAGCTACATCACTATGCTGTACACCAGAAGCTGACACAACACTGTAAATTAACTATACTTCAGTTTTTAAAAAAAAAAAAAAGAAGCCCTGAGTTACTGGTTAGATTCTTCCCACTATTCTCTCCCCAAATATGCACACTTGACTCATTGCAGCAGTGCTTCTGTCAGTGGGGGAAGAGCACCTGCATGCATGTTTGGGAGGAGGTTAAGAAACTCAGCTTCATCCCTCACTAATCCAACAGGCCCTTGGTCAAGATTCTAAGTACAAGTTTGGGGGACTATGTCTTCTCTGAGCTAAGAACACCAGCCTGATGTTGCTTATAAATGAAAGAAACTGTCCCCATGATGAGGGGGACTTTGACTTATACACCAGAGTTTCCCTGGTGGCACCACCAAGTCTGGCACATAGTCAGCACCCAGGGAACATTTGCTAAATAAATTAATTTGAAATTCATTCTAAGATGGGACAGTTTAATCCACCAATTGTGAGCAAGAAGCATCCATCTAAGATCGTAGCAGTGACCGCGATATGTTCTATTCATTTAAGCCTATTTGGCAACTCTTCGAGATTGGTTTCTGATGCACTTGGCGACTGACTTTCTCCTCGAGGACTTGTAGTTGTAAACTGAGAGCCATCTGATAACTCTTAGGAAGAGGGGTAAGGAATGATAGCATTATATATGGGTATCTGAACCTTGATTACCATGCATGCACAGCTCTCTGCACACCTGGATGTGGGCTTCAGCATGGTGTGTTACCATTTGTGTCACAGGAGGACAGTCAGGGACCTCTGGGATGATGAGACACGTCAAAGAGACTGATAATTACTTAAATGCTGGTGTGCTCCCCTAAGGAGGCTCAGCCTGGCGTGATCTCAGATGCACCCATAATAGGTGCCTCCCTAATTGTCATAGATACATACACACACACACACATACACACACACACACACACATTTTAAGTTTCTCACACTAAACCAAATACGCCTCCTTTCTCCCACTTGCCCAGGTCTGGAAAGCCGTTAATTTGAAGGAGTTTGGAGTAGTTTTAAAACACTCTTCATATCTGTGGCATTTGAAGTTAGGATAAGATAATAAATTTTAATTTCATTTAGCATTTTTTAAAAAGACAGAAAACTCTTTCTACCATAATTATAAAGGGAGAATAATGATCACAGTACCCAAAATGAGTCATCGCTGTTTGGCCACTGTCATTGCACAAGAATGGCCCCCAGGAACAAAGAACACCTTCACTTTGTAATAGTTACAGTTGGAATAAGCATTTTACATTGAGGAAAAAGGCATTGAAAGCAAAGCTGAGAAAAAATACACCGAGAGTGAAATGAGTTACTCAGAACTTACATGTAATTAACCTCAGTCATCTTTGTATGCACTTTGTTGAACTCACGAGGGAAAGGCACAAGCAGAATCACTCTTGCTCTACTTGTGGTCCCCCAGAAACCGCAATCCACCATCATTCCTTAATTAGTGCTGACCTGGAAAGCAGAAGCTTCCTCATCCAACCACTTGAAAACTGAGTAACTCCTTCTAGTCTGTAGAAGATGGAGAAACATGTAAGGAAATGCCATAAATAAAAAACCATGAAAGTGGCAGCAGAAGAAACCCCATGAGGCTGTGCACACACAGAGGGTGTTCCGGGATGCTGGCATATTGCCAGCAAAGATGATGCTTTAGGAGACGGCTCTTTCTTCATTGCCTATTTTCTTAACTCGCGTCTTTTTCCCATGATTATACCTTCATCCAAACATTCTCTCTCTCTAGTAAATGAGCAGACAACAAAGGAACTTAATAGATAAGTCTCTGATATGTGACTTTAAATTCTAAGATTAAAAAAAGAAATCATGTAACCAAACAAATATATAGGGACACACTAAAAAATAATAAAGACCGCAAGATATACATGACATAGCTGAAGAATTGACTAAAATGTTTCAAGTCCCTGCGGAGAAGAGTGATCGATGATATTCATATTTTAAGATTCTAATTATCCTCTGTAAACAACTGAATAATAACGTCTTTAAGCTAAGAGCGTCTGTGCTGTTTAGAATGGCTAGTTCCTATAAACATGCCAAAAACTTTCATTTCCACACTATTAGATTTGTCCTATATGCCATCAATATTAGTATGAATTGATACTTCATCTTACTTAAGTCATTCAAGACTGTCATTCATTCAACAAACATTTACTGAGCACCTACTGTGTGCCAGGTATTTTGGTGGGTAATGGATTAGGGAAAAAGAATACAAACATGTTTAAGGCAAAATTCACGGCCTTTGGCAATCACAGAATTCTGAGTTGTGTGTTGGCATTCATACGTTATTGCCAATATGGCATTTGCCCAAGCCCTTGTTCATCTCTGGTGTAACAGATGGAATCTAGCAAGGCACAGAGGAAAATATGGCAAATGGTACATAAATAGGATTAATGGCACCACTGCATTGGAGCAGGCTTGATGAAAGAGTGGTATTGCAGAGATCCAACTTCTATGGATTTCACTACAGGCTGTAAATCTAGCACAAAGTCCAGATGATTCTGAGAAATTTAACAAACTGTTGAAGAATCTCCAAAGGAGAGTTATATACAGCAATATTAGAGCCCTAAGTGTCAGTCCCAGTTTAGAGACTAAACTCATGGCCTGAACTTGGACATCTTGTTTACCTTTCTGAGGCTGTTTCCTTACTAATACTATGTGTAGTTACTAATCTACCCGAGAAGTGATTTGGGGTAAGCACAAAGTTTGCAGAAATTTGAATTTGTTGCCAACATTTCAAAACCAGAAGATTTCACATGCAAGATCAGTTTACCATTTTCTTTTTTTTTTTTAAAAAAGTAAGCTGCGCCAAGGCTGACCCATTTCCATGTGGCAGCAATCACCAGGAGCGGAGAGTGGTGCCCCCTCTCCAGCTGCCATAGCTTTACAATCAGCTACGTGCCACGTCCAGCCCGCTTAGCTCACCATCCTCTCTGCTACCCATCTGGCCTCTGCAGTTATTTGCATTCGCATCTCCTGAACTGAATGGTTTGTAAGGGCTTTTGGTTGGTGTCGGTGGAAAGCTACGGGAACTTTGTCAAGAAAATGTAAATTTAAAATACATGACATAGGGAGAAGAGACAAATCTCCTATACAGCAGAATCCCAAATCATTTATGCTGAAGCTGCACCCTCAAGGAGGCAAAGCATAACTCCCCACTTCTCAAGTGGGCTGTGCGCTGCGACTTCCTCCCGAAGATGACAGTGAGGGAAGGGGAGGGAGTGAAGAGACCCAACAAACGTTACCTCAGCCAGATGACCGAGGCCAACGTCAACAGGGATGAGAATCATGTTGACAGTGTGTGTGGTCTTCCTTCCCAGAGCCCCAGTCTCATCCTGAGGAAAACATCAGACACATCCTGACAGAGGAGCATTCTCCAAAATAGTTGACCAGTACTCCTCAAACTGTCAAGGTCATCAAAAGCAAGACAAGTCTCAGCCAAGAGGAGGCTGAGGAGACATAACAAGTAAGTGTGATATGGCAGTTTAGGTGCGACCCTGGAAGAGAAAAAGGACACCATGTAAAAAGTAAGGAAATCTGAATAAAGTGTGGACTTTGGTGAATCACAATGTATGAATTGTGGTTCATTAAGTGTAATAAATGTACTGTGTTCACAGTAGGAAAGATTAAGAGCAGGGTATATGAGAACTCTCTGTACTTATCTTTGCACTTTTTCTATAAAGCTAAAATTTAAAAAAATGAAGTTTGGTGGGGAGGGTAGAGCTCAGTGATAGAGGGTGTGCCTAGCAAGCACAAGGTCCAGAGTTCAATCCCCAGTACCTCTGTTTAAAATAATTGATTAATTAATTAAGAGATACATGTTACTGTATATAAAATAGATAAACAGCAAGGTCCTACTGTATAGCACAGGAAACTATATTCAATATCTTATAATAACATATAATGGAAAAGAATCTGAAAAGAAAAAATATATATGTACATATATGTATAACTGAATCACTTTGCTGTACACCTGAAACTAACATTGTAAATCAACTACACTTCAGTAATAAATTTAAAAATAAATAAATACAGCCTAATATCCCCCCAAAAAGGATACAGTGCTCTATGTCAATTATATCTCAATAAAATTGGAAGAAAAAATTTTTTAGGGCAAAATTATTTTTAAAATAAAGTTTATTTTTTCCTGAGAATATATCTGGAAAAGATGAAAACTAACTACAAAAGATGCAAAAGGGAACCCTCCTACACTGTTAGCGGGAATGTAATTTGGTGTAGCTACTATGAAAAACACTATAGAGATTCCTTAAAATACTAGAGTTACCATATGATCCAGCCATCCCAGTCCTGGGCATATCTCTGGAGAAAACTCTATTGAACTTGAAAAGATACATGCACCCCAATGTTTATAGCAGCACTATTTACAATAGCCAAGACATGGAAGCAACCTAAGTGTCCACTGACAGATGACTAGATAAAGAAGATGCGGTACACACACACACGCACGCACGCACACACACTCAATGGAATACTACTCAGCCGTAAAAAAGAATGAAATAATACCATTTGCAGCAACATGGATAGACTTAGAAATGATCATACTCAGTGAAGTAAGTCAGACAGAGAAAGACAAACATTATATGCTATCACTTACGTGTGGAATCTAAAAAATGATACAAATTGAACTTCTTTACAAAACAGAAACAGATTTACAGACATAGAAAGCAAATATATGGTTATCAAAGGGGAAGGGATAAATTGGGAGTATGGGATTAACAGATACACACCACTACATGGAAGAAAAAAAGTTTATTTTTAAGAGATTATACATCTGTATGTGCATGTGTGTATATGTGTGTATGAAGGATACAGAAGTCGCTCAGGAGCTCAGTGGAAGATGTGGACCCAAAGTTGAGAAGAAAAAGTCAAGTCAGCATCTTTCGACTAAGACACTGCCTTCAGTGTGACTGAGTTCTGTCATCCTTCAGGCATTGTGTCTCTCAGTCCCACATTTCAAAACCCCCAAAGAAAAAAGCCCATTGCATGGGCTGGGGACAGAGTCAAAGCCTGGATCTATTCGCTCTGCCCAGGGTTTGGGGGCAGGATCATGGCTGCTGTCCCCATGCCTGTGTCTAGGCAACCATGTTCATAAAAGTGGAAACTGAGCCAGACAGGCCTCTTTCTGGAAATATTGAGTGTGATGCTGTAAGAGAAGAGGCTTAGCTGGTGAAATCAATATCCTGAAACTTCAAGCTCAGATGTTCCAAAACATAGGAGCAACATCCTTATCATTTGCATTTTCCATTTACACATGCAAGAAAAGCTCCTGTGTTGATTATAAGATTTTATGAAATTAATATTTATAAAAACCAATTTCTGAAAACACATTGGCTTAGCCCCCAGGTATTCATGCCAACTCTCCTGACTTTTAAATACAATTTCTTTCACTTTCTTAAAAACTGTATTAAAGGAAAGTTGACAGGGGCTCATGGTGATGGAAACTGTGCAGAGGCAGAGAGAGCAGTGCAGTGGAGACCGGCTAAGAGATGCATGGGATAGTCAGCGACCGAAGGGCTGCCTTCCCTGCACCTCTGTTGGTCCATGTGGTTGGTGCCTTGGCAGAAATTAGAAAAAGACACCCTTCCTCAAGATGCTTCATTTCCATTTGCTGGAAATTTGCCATAGTATGCGGCTTTGGGTAGAACAAGACACTTCACTGACACCTGCCAGGAGTTTATCGTAATAAAATTACAAATGTGTGACACCTACAATGTGACCATGATCACCTGTGTCCTACCCAAGCTACACAACCATATGCTATCACTCTGGGTGCCTTTTTCTGTTATGAGCAAGTGTCATCTTTCTAGAGCCTTGGCAAGCTTGAGCTCACTTTCAAAGCCTCCCTGTATATAATTCCCCCAACAGAATGGGCATTCCAGCTGTCATGGGTAATCATTATTTTGTTTACCTTGGACTGAAATAAAGAATAAGGACTTTATTCTTTGGCTGATCCTATAATTGCAGCACCTTTAACCATAAAAATGGGGACAGTAACACTTGCGGTGCAGAAGTGTGACAACCATGAAGTGAGAAAGCACATCAAAGCACTATTCCCTGGACCTCACAGACCACCAGGTCTCCTTCAATGCCGGGTCCTCCTTCCCTACTTAAAAATATCACATGGCTCACCAGACAAGTCCTCCATCTCTGTGTGTGGGGACACGCAACTGTTTTTTACCTGTCGTGCTTCAGTGAAGCCAAATCCAAATAAACACCATCCAGAGACAATGTGTGTTTTCTCTTCACAAATTGTGTGGCAAGAGGCAGGTTATGACTTCTATGTGTTAACAAAAGAGCTAATTTCTAAATGGAACATGATGAAGCTGTAGAAATCCATTTTTCTTCCTTGAAAAAAAAGATTTGCTTGCTTTATTTATTTCCTCAGATTGAAGGTGTGCATCTTAAGGTAGCTGTATCCTGAGTGACATGTGGCTACTGTGCAGTTAATGAAGGACATCAATCCAGAGGAGGGATTTGAATATTGAAAATCGAAAGCGCCATTCACAAAAAAACACATTTTCTCCATCCAAATTAATCTTCAAGTGCCCTTCATTGCCTCAGGAGGGGACATTGCTCTCTCTGTTGAAGGTCCTTTGTTTACATCGTCCAGTCACACGTGGGACATCGCTAAGTAAAGGAGTCAGTTAGTGTCACTGGAGTAGAGAACTGTGAGGGGTCAACACGAATTGAAGGAAAAGAAATGAACTGAGGGAGAGAAATACCTTGGAGGAGGGTCTTCTTTTTGGAGTACCATATGGTTTAAATGTTTGAGGAAGCAATAAGCTATATTTACTTGGAGAAAAATGAGGATCCCAGCCAGAACGAAAAGATTTCTGCAGGGAAGGGTTGGACAACAGTAGAATGACCTAGATTGCCAGGCTGAGATATTTGGATCAGATCCTAAAGCCAATAGGATTTGCTAAAGCATTTTAGCTGGTGAGGAAAATAGTATTTTAAGAAAATTAATCTGATAGGGGAAAAAAGACTATTTCAAAGTAAAATCATTGAAATTATTTCTTTTTTAAAAAATTTATTTATATTTGGTGGGGAGGATCATTAGATTTATTTATTTATTTTTAATGGAAGAGCTGAGGTTTGGCCCCAGGACCTCGTGCATCTACATGCACTCTACCACTGAGCTACAGCAACGCCTCCTAAAATCATTGATATTATTTCTTATTCTATTTTTCACAATTCTAGTGAGAAAGAGGACCCTTCCAATAAGCCTCCTTGAAAAAAATTAAACTATGGAAGTTCCCAGTTACTCACGGAGAGTGGGAGCTGGTCGCGTTGAAGTTTTTGCATAATTTTTTCACACTCATTTTGCTTGATGTGCTCTTAGTTATTCAGGGTGCGTGCCGAATCTCTGTTTCACAATTGTTGATGTAGAGTATTTTTTCCCACTAATTTAAAATAATTATTTAATTTTTATTTCAAATCATCTAATTTCACACGTTCAGTTTCTGATGTATTTGTGTGTGTGTGTGTGTTTGTGTGTGTGTTACGGTGGTTTGTTGCAAAGGAAAGCCCTGGGAATGGACACACATGTGTTTCATCTTCTTCCCTGTAACCATCCCCTTTCCTTTGTACAGATGGGTCCCTGAGCTAAGACCCGAGGAGGAAGACCCTGCCCAGGGGCCCCCTCAGGGCCCAGCATCCATTCTGAAACACTCTGATCCAGGAAGCCTAGCCCAAACTTGGATCTGGAAGGTTTAAAACCTTAATGATGCTGGTAGAAACCAGAAAGAAAAGCTGACGTTTCAAATATGTAGCAGTTTTCTAGGCTGCGAATGAGAGAGACCAGGATATATCTTTGGGGCAGGCTTTTTGGTATCTGTAATTAACCTTTTTCTGGTTAATTAAAAATAGATGCCAAATGAGAATGATCTTTTCATGTTATTGCTCTATGCATCTAATTGTCCCACATTAAATAACAGTCATAGTGGACACCTGCAAAGAATCTTACCTAGATTTTGTCATTCAGTCCTCACAATAAACACCACAGGATGAACATTATTATCTCTATTTTACAGATAAGAAAACTGAGGCTAGTGTGATTATGTTAATTGCCCAAATTTGTAGGATTAATAATTGACAGAGCTGGGAATTAAACCTGTCCATCTCATGTTGAAGTCAAAAACCTTAACTGTCACTCTAAACCCTCCAGATGAGCTTTTCTTTGTAGAACTGATTTTAAAGAATTTATTTAAACTGCACTATGTCTGCTGGCAACCACTTGTGTTTGTAGACATATGTGTGTTTAGCTGTGCAGATACTCATAGAAGATTAAAAAAAAACCCTGCTTTTATGAGAAATTTAGAGAAACACTGGATGCATTTTGTGCCACTTCCGGGCCACGTGACAAAATGAATCACAGCGCCAGGGAAAGAACCAGTCTTCCGCCTTGTGTCAGGATCCCTGCGCTCCAGGACTCGGGAGAGCACAGCAGCACTGACCTTGGCAAGGGTAAACGGGATAGGAGAGAAGGGGCCAGTGGAGACCTTGTGGTGACTGAGCAGATGAGATATTATAAGCTATGTAAGATTGGAAAGGTCTTGTAATCCCTAAAGAAGTGGTATTAAGCTAACCATTAGTTCAGAGGCTTAGAAGTTAACACTTTAACTATTTGTTTAAAAGAAATTCTTACGACTCAGGAGTAGGGAGAGAGAGGAAGTCAAGAAGTTTTGCACAAGAAAACTTTGAAAAATCCTGTCTCTTAACACCCATTCTCCACAAACATGGTGGCCAGTCCCCAAACCTCTCTCTGTCCCGCTCAGCTCTCCCTGACACTCCGTGATAGTGGATCTCATCTCTCCTCGCCACTGTCTCTTTCCTCCAATTCCTACTCATTGTCCTCTTCCATGGGTAAGACTCCATCCCTGCTGGAGTACATCCCTGCTGTCACTTCTCCATTTTCTTTAAACCCAAATCCTGTACTGTAAAAGCCTGGGAACTAAACTGAGAAAGACAAAATACCCTTTACCAGACGTAAAATGGGAAAAGCTATGAATACTCACACGTTAATATGACTTTATTTTTGGCACTTTATTGATAAAACCAGGTGAAATTTGGGTTATCTAATTCTGCATATTATCTGAAAGTCTCCTCCAGCCTTTATCTCTCCATTAAGAAGACCTGGCCAATATGACCCAGCAATCCCACTCCTGGGCATATATCCAGATAAAGCTCTAGTTTAAAAAGATACATGCACCCCAATGTTCATAGCAACTCTACTTCCAATAAACAAGACATAGAAGCAACTAAATGTCCATTGACAGATGATTGGGTAAAAAGGTAATGGTATATAAATATACACAATGGAATATTACTCAGACATAAAAAAGAATGAAGTAAAGCCATTTGCAGCAATGTGGATGGACCTAGAGATGATAGTACTAAGTAAAGTAAGTCAGACAGAGAAAGACAAATATCATGATATCACTTATATGTGGAATCTAAAAAAGGACACAAATATATTTATTTGGTAATCTGTATTTACCAAACAGAAACAGATTACCAAACAGAAACAGATTCACAGACATAGAAAACAAACTTATGGTTACCAGAGGGCCAAGGAGGGGAGGGATAAATTGGAAGTTTGGGGTTTGCAGATACAAACAACTATATATAAAGTAGATAAACAAAAAGGTCTTACTATATAGTACATAGAACTGTATTCAAATGTAATAGTCTATAATGGAAAAGAATATGAAAAAGAATATATACATGTATATAGTTTTATACATATATATGTATATATAAAACTGAAGAACTATGCTGTACACCAGAAACTAACACAACATTGTAAATCAACTATATTTGAATTAAAAAAAAAAAAAGAAGTCCTGGCCAAAACTAGGCATTGTTTTCCCCACATACAAGTCCTAAGCTAGGGAAGGAATGCTGCTATAAGAATGACGAAATGACCAGGAGGCAACAGGTGAGGAAGTCCAGCCTCAGCCCTGGAGCCACATCGGTGGGGCCTGATGACATAGGTGCTGGTTGACTGGGGACATGTTATTTCATCTCTCCCTGCCCTGGTGTCCTCATTTGCAAAACTGGGATCTGGACACTCATTAAAGAGATATTTATTGACTGCCTATGTGCCATGCACATTTTAGGTTCCAGGGATATACAATGAACAAAACAGAAAAGCCATCCCTGCCCTCATTGGCTTACATTCCAGTGGGATGTTGGTAGCCATATTTACCTCCTAGGTTATGTAAGAATTAAATGAGATAATAATAATAATAATAGTGAACACATATGTCATGATTATTATGTGCCAGGAATGATTGAAAGTACTTAGCACATGTTTTAACTCAAAGATTCTTTACTTTTTTTTTTTTGGCCACTGTTCCCTCTGGCAAGCCTATTAGGGATGGGACACAAGAGAAACAAAAAATACTGAGACAGTCACCAAAACAATACAAAATTACATAGCAATCAAGGCACTCCTATTTTCTTCTAACACGTTAAATAATAAGACCCAGTGACCTGTTTAATGTTACCGTAAATTTGAAAAACTAATGAGCCTAGATGTAACTCGTTTCCTCATTCAAGTTCACAGGCATCCAGAACTCCATCCACTGGCTTGTAGACCCCAGGGTTAATGTAATCCTCATCATAACCCTATGAAATAGGTATCACCATTTTTATTCCTTTTTACAGATGAGGAAAGTGAGGCACAGAGAGGCTAAGTGAGTCCACTAAGCTCCTAAGTGATGGAGCTGAGATCTGGCTGCCGCCTAAGTCCTTAACCAACACGCAGTTCCTGGTTTAGATTAGGGCTGACCTCAGGGTCAGAGTCGGTAACAGTGGCAGGTCATTGAAAGAAGTAATTGATTAAGTAGTAGAAGTACTAGCAAGTGAATGTATCTAGCGAATAAGGAATTGTTTGTAAAGTGTTAAGAAAATCCTTAAAGGGAAAAGCCACTCTGTAGCAATGAAATTAACTGGAGAGGACCAGGTTCCTCCATGTCTCCAAGGCAGGTTCTGCATGGGAGCAGTCCTTCTGGGGGCTGAACGCCAAAGACTTTGGGGGATGCGATAATGCAGAGAAATGTTCTTGGGTCTGTGAAAATCTCATTTTTATTCATATAATCCTGTATTAATGATCGGGATTTTTCTGCACTGCCCATAAGTACTGTCACCAAAAGACCTTAGGACCTGAATCAATGTGCAGAATAAAAAGAACATTGTTCATCTTGCAGAGAGGGGCTGCTATAAATGAATGCAGCTTCTTTTCTCCCCTGCTCTCATCTGTGAATGTGAGAAGTCAGGGGAACAAGGCTGGGGCAGGTCCTCCTGGCACCCTATACATTTTAATTGAATTGAAAGGTGTTGATAAGGTAAAGAAACTTACTCTTCTCCAAATGGTGACAGGCAACACTTCTGCTGCAATTTTTTTTAAAGAAAAAGACCACAAAGTAGTCCAGATCATTAGAAGGGCTTTCCTGGTGTGCTGGGTGACTGCCATCCCAGCTCCCAGGCACACATGTTCCCCCAGAGGAGGGAGAGCCCTGCCCGCAACAGGTGGAGGATAGTAAGATTTCTACTTTCTTGTAAGTCTGCCTTGCAAGGCATTTTTTTGGATTGCCCACCTACAGCATTTTTTTTCACTGTGACAAGGCACTCAGTTCCTAATGTTCACCTGGCACACTGCTTCCAATGGAGAAGCAGAAAAAGTACCAGGAGGTGCCCTGTCCCACCATCAAGGTAGACACCAGACAATGCACCAGAGGGCTTGGGTAGTTCACAGGCTGCACCTCCAGAGCTTCAATACTAACGTGCAAAATGGAGCTGAAGTGCCAAAAAGGACCTGAAGTGCTGGTGGCCACTCCGCCCAACACTTGGCTGTGAGGAACCCAGTGTATCAGCTAACACAGAAGGGTATAAGGAGGTCGGAGATGCCTAGAGAGCCTGCACACATTCCTCTCCAGGTCAACAGCTCTGACTTGGGAAAAGCACACATGTGACCAGCTGCATTGAAAAATACCATCGTGAACCTTCGCAGAGAAACCAGATGGCCCTGAGCCGGCGGTAAAAATAGCTTCTTATCCAGCAGAGCCCAAACTAGGAGCCAGGCAGAGTCTTAGGGCCACTCCAGTTTTGATTTCAACCTTCCAAAAAGTTCCAAAAAAAAAGGTTTTAACTGGGAGAAACTGCCTTGGAAAGAGAGATGAAAAATAGAAATGTTCCACATTTTACCTAGCTTATTTCATATTCATTTCACTGTCATCAGCAGAAGAATGAAAAATATTTATAGCTAGGGGGAAAAAGTATTTGTCTTTCTTCTTACTTGACTATAATAACAAAAACTGGCAGAACAGCAGAGTAACTTGGTAAAGAACTTCCTCAGTACACAGGATAACAGGAGGAGCAGAACAAAGACAGAAATGAAAACTTGTGCTCTATGGTTAATGATTTTTGAAGACTCAGATTTACAGATTCATGGAAGTTCTAATTTGTTTATTTCATTATTTATTTGACAGAAGCTGTTTAATTCATCCCCCATTGTTCCGGGAAGGTTTCTATTTTTACCAATGGGGGTGAATCACGCTCGGACCATTTAGGGACATGTTTAGAACATGGTTTTCCAAGTCAAGACCCAAGTGAAATTTTGATTCCCAAATCGGAGCCTTAAAGCTCAGCACACTCCAGCCATTGTGCTCTGTCTGACACGATGTTGGCCTGCATGCACTGATTGTGTTACACAGACCAGGGGTGATTGGAAGAGCTCCATGGGCCAAAAATAGCTCGATAAAAACTCCTTACAAGATAAGAGGAAAGAAGTGGCATTTGACTTGGGGTTCTCTCCGTCCCCTGACCTGGTGAACAAGAAAACGCTTTTGTATTTTTCAGTTGTTGAAATTGATGTGGTCTTGGTCTCCATTCAATCAGCAAAGAAGTGCTTGTCCTCATGCACAGTGTTGTTCTGTCCCCAGAACCATGAATGCTTTTCTTATTTAACTTCAACTTCCAGTGCCTCATTAATATAATAGAGTCTTGACGCCTGGTTGATAATAAATCCCAGCTCTGTTGTATTTACTTTTGAATTTTTAAGTGAAAGATTAAATAAGTGAAATTGAATCTGATTAGAACAAATTTTTACCTACGTGCAATAAATAGTTTCGGTGTTTGGATTCACATCTTCAAAAGTACAGAATAATTGTTCTTTAAGGTCTGTTTTATAGTTTTAAAAGTGTGAGTCCCTTGAAATTGAACATTAATCCTAGTGTTCTTTTCTTTTTTTCCAGTAGGGCAGAATTTTAACACAACAAGGATGAGGTTTATACATTTATAACAGCCCTGGTAGGGTTCTTAGCTTTTTCTCTCTGAGTGTCAAGAATGTGCTCAGAGTCATTTCTGAGAAAAGAGAAAGGAAAAAGCTTCCACTGTGAGACTTTTCCTTAACTAGCAAATACTTTTTGATTACAAGCTGATTTCCATTCCAAACAGAGAAACTCATATTTCTGATCCTAGTTTTCTACCTAACAGAAGCAAGGTTTATATGCTTTCTCCTCCAATGGAAGAATTCCATATTCATAAATATACTGACGCATATTTTCTTGTAATACCTTGTAGTTCTATTTCAAGCATTTACGTTTTCTATAGAGCTGGAATTTATTTTGGTATGAAGAATAAAGTATAAATCCAGTTCTGTTTAATGGCTTTCTATTTGTCCAAATACAATGTGGCACTGATCTGAAATACTTTTATTATATACTAAATTTTTATATATTCTGGCCTCTTTATTCCTTTCCATTACTATATCTATTCTAATTACCACAGTTTTAACCAGTATACCTTTCATGTTGCCACATTGTTTTAATCACTGTAGTATATTGTAACACATTGTATCTTCATTATACTGTATATTAAAGTGTATTATAAAGAGATACTGCTCATCATTTATGTTCTTCCCCAAAATGGCCCTGGTGACTCCTTGAACCTCTTAATAATCTGTAGCCTAATCTATCAAGTCTTCTTGCCTGCTCCCTCTCTTCTAATTGATTGGAATGTTTTTTGGTTTATTGATTAATTTAGATAGTATAAATATTTCAAAATATTGCATACTCTGAAGCATAAAAATATTCAATACTCCCTGAGTACTTCCCCATTAAGTTTATTCCTAAGTGTTAAGTGTTTTTGGTCTGTTGTGACTGAGTGAGTATTATATCTCTCCTACTGGATACTTCCATTTCTTTCTTTCTCTCTCTCTCTTTCTTTCTTTCTTTCTCTCTCTTTCTTTCTTTCTTTCTTTCTTTCTTTCTTTCTTTCTTTCTTTCTTTCTTTCTTTCTTTCTTTCTTTCTTTCTTTCTCTTTCTTTCTTTCTTTCTTTCTTTCTTTCTTTCTTTCTTTCTCTCTTTCTTTCTCTCTTTCTTTCTTTCTTTCTTTCTTTCTTTCTTTCTTTCTTTCTTTCTTTCTTTCTTTCCTTCTTTTTTGGTTTTCGTTTTTGTTTGTTTTGAGATTAGGAAAGTACTGATTTTTACACACCACTTTTAAAGCCAACTACTGTGCTGTATTCTTTTACTCTTTCTAAGCATTTTTCAGTTGAGAAACTTCCTTTTATAGGTTATGCAAAATTGAGTCACGTTTGTACTTTCAATTGTCAAAATGTAGAGTCTGAAAGAGTGAAGTTTTGCTGTAACTGAGGATATGCACTTTTCTAGAAATCTATTTAGCTTTCATACCTTTACAGATTTGAACCTTGTCCGATGATAATAAAATAAACCTGAAGGTTTAGGGTCTACTCCCAGCTCACTGGCTAAAACAACCTGATCATAAGCATTTTTCTCCCCTTCTCTTTATTATGGATTTTTACTTTTGTACAACAGAAAGAGTAACGATTCCTCTTTTCTCCCCACTTTGAGGTGATGTGAGGATACATGAGACAATGAAGCAAGTTGTTGTGAACAGCTTCCCAATACTATGTTGAATATACCAAACACACCTGCCAATACCAATAAGAATGCTCCCTGAAGATTTTTCATGTTAGTTTAGTGTAAGAGTGGAGTAGCTTCTATCGTACCAGCCTTACTTTTGATATAGCAATTATGAACCCTGAAATAATTGGTTAAATGATTTGAAAGCACTAGGAGGAAATTGGGTGGAAGCTTCATGCAGTGTGGAGTGGCAAGGAGTCTAGAAGAAAGCCACCATCTTACTGGACAGAGGGGTAGAAGGTGGAGTATGGGATGGTTGAGTGGTTGGATGTTGAGGGTGGAAATCCTGGAACAGAGGGAGCTACAGAGGAGGGAGCCCCCAAATCTGAATATAAACGCCTCTCCAACCCTCAGCTGACTCAAACTGTGCATATGCTGGGCAGATGGCATAAAGTCTAGCAGAAAGAAAAAGGTATGAGACTGAAAGAGTTAAGAAGAGATTCCAGCTCTCCCCACTGCAAAGCAAACATGTTTAGAATTTTGAAACCTACCCGGTTAGAGGAGTTTGGTAAACATCTCAGAGTTATTTTGAAACTATAGAAGGGCCTTCCCTTACAAGAAAAATCTGTGTCCCAGGACTGAGGGGTGTCACCCTAGGAGTAAGGGGCAAATCCAAAATAGACCTGCCCTCAATACATGTTAAACCAAGCATCCCCAAGTTAAAGTAGATCAGTCAGTAACCTGACTGCTTGCTATTCCTCAAATCAACACTCTCCATGGAATGTAAGAGATTCTAAAGTGTCTACAATGTATCACCTACAATGTCCTGCATATAATTTTTAAAAATTACTATATATAGGAAGAAACAAGGGAATGTAATCCATAGTCAAGAGAGAAATCAGTCAGTAGAAATATATTCTGAATGAGCAAGATGTTGGAATTAGCAGGTATGAATTGTAAAGCAAATGTTATAAATAAGTTCCAAAAAAGTAAAGGGAAAGATGGGCATAATGAGTGAACAGATGGAGAATCTCAGAGAAGAAATGGAGACTATATTATAAAGAGAAGGAGGAGGAGAAGGAAGAGAAGGAGAAAGAGGAGGAGGGAGAGAAGGGCAAGCAGAACCAAAATGAAATTCTAGAGTTGCCAAGTATAATATCTGAAATGAAAACGTCCTGGATGGGGGAGGGGTATAGCTCAGTGGTAGGGTGGCTTCCTACCATTCACAAGGTCCTGGGTTCAACCCCGAGTACGTCCATTAAATAAATAAATAAACCTAATTACCTCACCCCCCCAAAAAAGTCCCCAGGTGGGCTTCACAGCAGGTGAAGAAGCATAAGAAGGGATTTGTGAATTTGAACACAAATCAGTAGAAATCATCCAGTCTTAAAGAGAGAGAGAGAGAGAGAAAGAAAACACCTGAACAATGAAGAGGAAAAAGATCCAAAAATGTCAAGGAAAAAGGTACAGTTGGATAGGTTTTGAGGACTTTTGTCCCAATGCAGGATTTGATCGATTCAGTTTGGTTCTGGATTCTACACAGCTGGAAAGCTGTGTTTATGGCTCCAGCAAGCTCTCTTAGAACTGCTCCCTGAAGAATCACTTTCTGGATGAACAGCTTTATGTAGGCCAACTCTCCACTTCCTTCCAAGTGCATGAATCTCAGCATTGTCCTTGATGATCTAATCAAAACTATCCTAAATGGAAGGGGAAGTTCCTTGGAAACATCTGTAATTTTTTTCAAAGGCGGCTTCTTGGTTTTATCAATGAAACTATCCTTTACCTCCCCAATAAGGTAGGGCAGTCTATAAAAATTTGTTGAATGAATGATTGCACAATCTTAAGGGAAAAGGAGATGGGACATTGAGAGGGCTACAGAGAAAGAGGTTTGTGGTCCTGACTGCTGACTCAAGCGCGGAGACAAAGCGCAGCCAGGAGAAGACGGATGACGGGGCAAAAATATCAAGGGCTTAGAAGGCGGCGCTTTCAAAGAGGTCAAAGAATAGGTGTAGTTGGAATGAAGGAACAGGAGGGGGAAAACGTGCTCTGCTCAGAGTGACTACAAGATTTGAGAGACAGACCACTTACAGGGGATGACAAGACGCAGAATTGCTGCCCAGTTCCAAGCCCTTCACGTGAAGGTAGCACGTCCATGCAGACCCAGAAGGGGAGCTCATAGGATCAGCAGCCACCATTGGTTCTTCATCTTCTTCCCAACTGAACCCTTGATGTCTTCCGTACACCTGCTCCTCCCCGATCTTAGCAAATTGCGTCTCCAACTGCCTACTTATGCCCTAACAGAAATCTGGGAGTATTTCTGGATTCCTCCCTTTCACCACCCCCCCATTCAGCCCATCGAGAACTAATGATTCTTCCTTCTCCACTGTCATCCTCCTATCTCAGGCTGTCGCCATCTTTGTCCCAAACTATTGAAATTGATGTTTATTTGATTTCTCTGCCTCCCACTCATCTCCTCCTTCATCTTTTCTCTACCCATCAACCAAACACAGTGATCATGTAAGAACATACATTAAATCATTAGTTTCCTACTTAACTCAATAGCTTCCATCACACCTAGTACAAAATTCACATTTTTTACTCCACCATCAAACCCCCACCTATTTCCCCAATCTCATCACTTGCAACTCTTCCTCTGGGATTATTACATTCCACCCACACCAATATTATATATACTAACACTAATATGGCAGACCCTTTCCTTGTCTACCTGAGCACCTTCACAGAAGTTCTCTCTTTCAAAGGGATCTCCTCATCAAATATCTGACTCCTCCCTTACCTTTGGGTCTCCTCTGAGAAGGCCACTTATTCCAAAACGTCTTCCCTGACTTTCCTGCCTGAAGTTGATCTTTGTCATTCTCCCACGCAGCACCGTATTCGTTTCCTGGTACTTATGCTGGTTTGAAATTGTGCATTCTTTTACTTCTTTATTGACCATCTTTCCACTAGAATATAAACTCAGTGAGGGCAGAGTCATAGCGATTTTGTTCAGCTCAGGAGCAGCACACTGTAGGTGCTCAGCAAGTATTTGATAAGTGAGCACATGGAAGGAAGCATCTTCTGAGTTCATGCAGGCACCCACTTCCCCCTTCCCAGCTCCTCCCTGAGTGGACCCTGCCTTCCACGGACTTTCGTCTTCTCTTTCCCAGACTAATTTCACTGAGGACAGGGGCCTCCATCAAGTAGAGCTATAAGAAAAGTCGCTGTGGGGGAAGGTATAGCTCAGTGGTAGACTGCATGCTTCACATGCATGAGGTCCTGGGTTCAATCCCCAGTACCTCCATTAAAAAGGAAACAAGCAAACAAACAAACCTAATTATCCCCCCCCACACACACACACACACAAAAGTGAATAAGGATAAGTCCCTGGTGTAAAATTCAGGGAGGTCTTTAGGAACAATTTTAAGTAACTTTAACTAAAAATCGTGATTGGAATTGTAAGGCAAGAAACCACAGACACAATATCATAGTGCTGTATTCAACCCCAATAATTGGTCTTGTTCACCCCTATTTTAGCAAATCAACCTACAATAAAAATGATCATACAAGCTAAAGGTGCTACCCTAAAAATAAATTTTCAGTTTGTAGTGTTGCTTTTTTTTTCTTTAATATCATCTTTACAGAGAAAATTAGGACCAAGTTGATTCTCACATTTCATCTCTTGGTATTATGGAGGTCACAGACACTAATTCCATGCTTTAGACATTCAAAAATTATATGTTCTGCCCTCTATAAGGGAGTATTAGCTACTGACTCACTGCTAATCGAATGGCCACTCTCCCTGTTTATTCAGCTGTGGCACCGGTTTGGATTACTCCATCTGCTCAAAGACACTGGGGAGTTTTTATTCTTACAGAAATTAAGTGATCTGCAAATCTTGGTTTCATTAGCACTGTGTCTTAAGCAACTGAGGTAATATTTGAGACACACGCATGCCATTTTGTTCAATGTTGTGTCTGTGTGTGTGTCTCATTAATAAATTACAAGTGGTTTATCTTGACACAGTATTTCTATTCCCATCCATTCCCTAAGTACTGTCCTAACCCTTTCCCAACCTCACTCCATTTAAGTGATTTATGATGTCAATTAAAATGGAAAGGATATCATTTAAAAATTTTTGAAGCATGGGAGTTTTAAAGTTACTGCTTTACAGTTTTATTTTGTTTGGCAGTTTGGACACATTTTATAACCTAAATAATAATTTAGAATATCAATAGTATAAGCCTGTTAGGATTACTAGAGCTGGAAAACTTTATCACAGTATGTCATGTGTATATACAAAATCAACATTATTGAGCACATAAATTGTAGCGTATATTTAATAATCTCTTACCACATTTAACCCTCAAATTACTCTGCATGGTACATATTATCATTTGCTTTTTACAGAAGAGGAAACTGGGGCAGAGAGAGATTAACTGCCACACCAAATGTCCAACAGCTGATACCTACATCCAGAATTTGAACTCATTCCTGTCTGGTTGCAAAGGTTACGGTTGTGGCATTGTGAGAATTCTACTTAATGTAACACCATGTGTGAAAATTCCAGTATTCTGAAATGTGTTGTTCTAATTCCTGAGTAATGCAATTATATGACCCTGTTTAGCACACACATCATAAATTTTCAGCGGGAGTAAATCAATCGCCGTGAAGGAACAGGAAAAGGTTACACACAGTTCTGCGATGCTCTGTTATGCGACCTTATACATCTGTGAAAGTACAACAACACAGGAAATAATGTAACTAAAGTCTGCTAACAATTTGGCAGTACAAACAACTTTAATCTCCTTTTGCAGAATGTAATTTTTTTCAAGCATTTTCAAAGAAACAGTTTCCATTTGAAAACAGACCCATGTAGACATGTTTTATAGAACGATAAGGGCAAAGCTCCTGGAACTGACTTTTGTTAAGTCTATCTAGATACGAAGGAAAAGCAGAGGGTTCCCCCAGACACCTGAACTCAGATATGTGAATAGAATTTGGGCTGGGAGAAACTTGCGTGTATGTTGGGGGGTGGAGGGAATGAGGGTGACAGAAGAGGGAGGGGGAGGTCACCAGGAAGGAGTGAAGAAAGAAAAATGAAGGAGAAAGAGCTCTTAAAGTTTTAGAACAACTGAAGTAGAGGCGTTGGAGTGAAAGCTCCAGTTCAAAATACGAAACATAAGAAAAGCTTGATCTAGGTAAAACAGAAGAGAACACACTTGGTTGGGGTTTCCCCCTTTGAACACTCAACTGTTCACCACAACAATTGACTCCAGGATGAGATGATGGCGGTGGTGTCTGATTGAAGCTGATGTTTTGTTTCCTTTTCTCTGGTTGCCAAGCAACGTGTTCACTTAGATGTTCTTTCCTATCACCCTCGGTGTGATGTTAAAATGTGGATGTTTGTTCGGAGACAAACCATATACTCATCTACGGTAGTTAAAAATACTTTGTGCAATTCTAATATTTTCCCTTTGTGGACATCTATTCCTCTCAAACTTTTTCTCTTTATGACTATAAACGTTTTGTCCAAATACCTTGAACCCTGGTGCTAGGAAATATTTTAAGTGCAGGAGAAAGTGAGGTGGTTCCAGGAGAGAGATGGTTCCAGACAGATGGAGCACATGCACTTTCTCTTGCTCCTATCCAAAATCTATCTATGAGGTAAAATGTATTTTAAAATTACGTTAGTTATTTATTGTGGTGTAGCGAACCTGGGGGCTTAAAGCAACAAACGTTTTTTGAGTCCCACAGTTTGGGTGGGACTCAGGGAGCAGTTTAACTGGGAGTTTCCAGCCTCAGATCTCTCATGAGGTGGCAGTCCAGATGTCAGGGGCTTCAGTCATCTGAAGACTTGACTGGACCGGGAGGATTTATTGCCACGCTCACTCTCATGGCTGTTGGCAGGAAGCCTCAGTTCCTCACCAAGTGGGCCTCTACATGGGGCCGCTTGAGTGTCCTCCCAACATGGCACCTGGCTTCCCTCTGCATAAGTGACCCAGGTGAGAGAGGGCAAGGTGGAAGCCACCATGTCTTTTATGACCTAGCCTCAGAAGTCACATGGCATTATTGCTGCCATCTGATATTAGTCACAGAGACTAACTTTGGCACAATGTGGGAGAGGACCACACGAGGATGTGAATACCAGGACAAGGAGATCATAGGGGGCTATCTTGGAGACTGGGTACCACAAAAAGATAAATCGCAAACACCAGAAGTAAAAGGCAAATGGTAACATCAGAAGATGAGAAACCATGAGGATGTTCAGAATGGTAGAAAGCAAGTGGAACTATGGGATATTTAAAGATACATTAAAACAGGAATCCTGTATATAAAAACCTATGGAAGTAGTCAAAGTGATACTCAGAAGAATACTCATAGTCTTAATTGATTGTTAGAAAACCCAGAATATTGGAAAATATATTAACTAAATGTTCAAATCATATAATTATAAAAGCTCATTGATATCAGCCTTTTTATCTGACACGAGAGTTTTTAAAAGTACTTTTGAACAATAAAGCCACAAGCTGTTCCCTTTAAAAAGGCACCCAAACAGCAAAGGTTTTAAAAGTCTGATCAAGCACAAATGAGAGCAGGTACATATAAAAACTAAAACTAGAGTAAAAACAAAATAAACCAATCCACAAATCATGAGAAATCATTGTTTTAAGCCCTAAAGTTTTGCTGTGGTTTGATACACAGCAACAGCTGACCGAAATAGAAGGCGTATAAGCCTTGTCAGTCTAGTAGTTGGGACTGGGTCAGTCACATCCTGGCCAATTAGAAGAAGGACTGGCACACATTTTCTATAGTGGACATCAGATAGTAGATGTTTTAGTCTTTACGTGCCAAATGATCTCTGTTCAAATACTCAACTTTGCCATTTTGCACCAAAACTGCTATAGACAAAATTAATTAAATTGTATGGTGTTTGTCAATAAAACTTTATTTATAAAAACAGAAAGCAGATGATATTTGGTCCATGGGCTGCACTTGCCAAGCCCTCAGTTCAGAGTATCACATTTCTCGGCAACAGGGTTTGGTTTAAGGAGGGGCACATGGTGCTGTCAGACCTAATGAGACTCAATTCTAGGACTCTGTGACTCTGCTCCGAAGAGAAAAGCTCTGTTTTCTCCTGTGATTGTCAACTAGAAGAGGGAAGCTCAGAGATGCAGCCAGCATCTTACTGCCATGAAGGGGCCACTGTCTAAAACTGAGGAGTACCTGGACAAGAGCTGGAAAGACGGAGACCTAGTGATGATATGTGAACCCCTGGATCCAGGGGAGCCTGAAGTTTTAGTACATCTACCTTTGGACTTCTCAAGTACTTGAACATATATATTATTTTATTTACTTAGGCCTATTTAAGTTATCTGTACTTTGTAATCAAATGCATCATTTATTTTTTTATTCCTTCATTTATTCAACAAACATTTATTGAGTCCCTCTGTATATAAGGCACTGTCCTAGGACCCAGAAACATACCAGGGCATAAAGCAAATGAGTTTTCTACTTTTATGGAGCTTATATTCCAACAGAAAAGCTCAGGCGATAAACATATTAAACATATCAATCAATACTGTAATTTCAGATGCTGTTGAGGGCAATGGGGAAATAAGCAAGGGGTGATAGACAGTCGTTATTTGGAAAAGGTGGTTAGAAAAAAGCTCTCTGAGGAGAAGAAGCCAGAGACACAACAACTCGACAGGAAGAGTATTCCATGCAGAGAAACCAGCAAGTGTAAAGCCTGGAGGCCAGAACAAGCTCAGTATGTTTCAGGGACCACAAGGAACTTAGTGAAGAGAAAGCAGGATGCCTTAGGCAGAGGGTGATGTGGGATGAGACTGGAGGAGCAGATGGGAGACTCAGCAAGTCACCAAAGAGTCTGGAATTTTTCCCCGCTAAGTTTAACAGGATGCTGCAAAAGATTTTTTCTTTTTTTTCTTCTCTTTTTGCACAAAGAATGACAGGACATATATGCATACTAAGTTGCTAAGAGAATAGATCTTATAAGATCTCATCACAGGAAGAAAAAATTCTAACTATGTGTAGTGATGGACTTTAATTAGACTTAGTGTCATGGTCATTTTGCAATATCCATAAATAGCCAATCATTATGCTGCACCCCAGAAGCTAAGAGAACGTTATGTATCAAATATATATTAGATCAATATTTTTATATTTTACTTATATTTTATATTATAAATATTTTATATTAAAATAAACCAATATTTTACATACAGTGTATAAAATATTATATAAATATATAATATATCAATATATAATACACATTATATATTGAGAGTTATATGTTATATCTCAAATATACCTTCATCCTGTGGTTGCTGTGAGACATGGAAGAATGATAGTACAGACCATTCAGATGAGACGCAAGTGGGGTTTGGACCAAATGCGAAGATGGTGCTGATAAGCCATGCCTGTATTTAGGATGTATTTTAACAAGAGAAGAACACTGCTGAATTCGTTTATCAGCTCTAGTTGTTTTCATGTGGAGTCTTTAGGGTTTTCACATCATCTATTTAAAATACAATAAATAAAATAAAAAGGGTTGTGCTGTGAAGTGTTAGGTTGTGGTATAAACAGCTAACAGTGCCACTAACTAAGAAAGGAATGATTACAAAAGGAGTGGATGCGGGGAAGGGGCTGAGTCCTGAGTGTGTGGTGTGGGCTTTGCCCAGCTGGAAACGCTGATGGAGTAGCCCCGGGAATACAGGAGTAAGCATCTCAATACTCTAGACAGGAGTTCAGCAAAGACACAACTGTGGGAATTGCTGGCAGATATTTTGTTCTCAAAGCCATTGAAGTAGGTGAAGAAGGGGCTGAAGACTGAGCCCTGGGCATGCCTGGACCTTCCACATTCAGAGGCCAGCATGAGGAAGAGAAACAAGTCAAGAAAACTAAAAAGTCGTGGCTAGTGAGGTGGGAATAAGACCAGGAGAGCATGGTGTCCAGCCAGATGCCAAGAGACAGGCATTCAAGGGAGACGATAATAATACGGCTGGGATGAGGACAGAGAGTTGCCCATCGGACTTGGCAAATCGGAGCCTCTAGGGATTTTGGCAGGAGTGGTTCCGGTGGTGCAGGGTTTGGGTGAGGACAGAAGCATGAATGGAGTGAGCAGAAGAGACATGGCAGGCGAGGAGGTAGAAGCAATGAGGACAGGCAAGTTTTTCGAGGAGCCATAAAGAGGTGTTGTGTTTAACTCTGGGATTGTGCCAAATGTTGCAAGGACTCTGGAATCTATACGGTCATAAAATTTTGGAGAGAAAATAGAGATTTGTAGAAAATGGAAGATTTTTTTTAAACAGGAAATTTTACTGAGAACAGGCTGCAGAAGTTTCCTATGAGTATGTAGGAAAGTATTCGCACGAAATTCCAGAATTCTAACTGGTATCCACCAGAAGCCAGAGTCACCACCATTCTCAATGATAAAATTGAAATAATAATATAAGGATCAAACCAAGAATGCCAAGGAACACTACCATTATTCCAGACTGTTCTGGAGCCCTAACCAATGCCATAGACACAAAAAATGAAATCAGATGTAATTTTGAAAGGAAGAGAGACTTACATTATTTACATGCTTTAAAATCAGGAGTGTGGTGATAGATGTGACATGGGTTCTCTGAGTGTCATTCCCAAAAATGAATGTCGGTTGTTTTTCTTCCCACTAATGAGTAAGACAACTAGTTCTAACTAGGATTGTTGGCCCGTGATATGAGCTGCTTCTTGAGTAAACTGAAACTTAGGTTTTAAATACTGCAATAGTATTTCCTCAATTTTTTGGTACTGTTCACAAGGTAATGACAACAGATGTGACACATTTAAAAATTTAATCTCCATTATTCACATTTTCTCCATTCCTTTGCTAAATCTGGTCAATTAACAGATCAATACCTGAAGACCTGATTTGTAGAGTCTGCTGATTTTCATCATGTAAATATTCTCATTGTGGTTGCTTTCAAGCTATGAATGTTGGAAGAGACACAAGGTAGCATGCTACTACAAAGAACTTACATTGTACAGAAACACTAGAAATAAATAACTTTAACAGCACAGAAAAGTTGGGGGAGGTGTCAGTGAGAGCTGGACCATCATCACCCAATGGAGCAGAAGAGGGGAGAGTGTGGAACAGCAGAGGACTGTCAGTACAGCCCTCCTTCCCTTGTCCAGATGCGCCTCCAGAGGTTGACCTTGGGGATTTGGATGCGGTCACCTTCTACATGCTTGGGATCCTGGAGGACCTGGGCCCATCAGACCCATCAGAAGAGAACTTTGCTGTGGAGTCATTCACCAAGATGATGGAGGCCTACCTGCCTGGCTTCACTTGCATCCCAAGGGGTACTTTAGGGGACATGATGCAGAAGCTCTCAGGGCAGCTGAGTGGTACCAGGAGCAAGGAGAATCTCAATGGCAGAGCTCTGAGGTCCAAGGTCAGGCTTCTATCTCCCCAGAGCAACTGCAGCAGCCTGAAAGGCTTAAAGAAGGGACTAGGTCTCCTCCTTCTGCTGCTGGGGACACCCAAGATGTGGCAGTGGCACCAAGGAGGAGATGCTGCCGGAGATGGACGTACTCTTCCCTACCCGCTCAGTGGTGTGAGCCCAATGGGTGCTGGCCAAGTTGGGGGTATTTGGAGGAAGCTTGTAGATGCTGGTACAGGAAGGAGGAGAATCTCCAGTCTAGAATGGCCCCAACCACGACCTGCCCAGTTACCTCAGAAGCCCCCAGAAGGATAAACTGAAGTCCTTTACCCTACAGAAGCACGTGATGGAGGACAGAGCAGAGGATGGGAAGATTCTCTGCCCACGGCACCCAAGAAGCTGATCCAACACTTCAAAGCCAGGTAGTGAGCAGTAAAGGGGAGCAACTCAAAGATGTGTGGACCCCTGAGGCTGAGGAGATGAAGGCCGTGTGCAGCAACCTCCAGCCAGCCAGAAAGTACTGCATCCACTGAGGCGCTAGCCAGACTCTGCCTGAGCCTTCTAGGTTCAGACCCCAGAGGGATGCAAGAGCCCCCCCCCAACAGGGTTCACCCTAACTCCTGCCCCACTTCTTTACCTAAGCTCGTCTAGGAGCTGCCACGGGACAGTAAAGGTAGCCCCGGGGAGGAAAAGAAAACAAATAAATAGAATAATTAGGACATGATGAGTTCTGCACATTTATTATCTTTGTTTTTAATATATTTACCTGTAAACTTACATAATTTTTATTAATGATTATATTTAGCAACGAGCTCACAAAATTCCTGAAAACTTAACAACTGACTCTCTTGAGCTAGCCTAAGCCAATCCTGGGACATCAGATAATTGTGTGTCTAAAAAAGCAAAGCGAATCAAGTGAAACACTAACAAACCAAAGAAGGTTCAATTAAGTTGCTTGGATAAAAAATCAACCTAATGATAAAAACCCCATTGTTTCACCATGGCAACAAGAACAAATAATAAAATCAAACAGGATAAAATAATTAACAAAACGCCTAATACATTATAAGCAAAGCATATATCAAGAGACATATAATTCACATTTTAAAAGACATGAATAAATGAAGAGGTGTATCTTGCTCCAACATAGATGTATTTAATATTGTACAGATGTTAAGTTCTCTCCTAAAGTAATCTATACACTCAGCGCAATCTCAATCAAAAATCTAACAGGATTTTATAGAGACATTGCCCAGCTGCTGCTGAAGTTTGTCAGAAAAGACTACACCCCTGAGTGAACTCTTAAAAAAGGTTACTCTCCTAAATATAGAAGCAGTCTATGAAATGTTAGTACTTAAAATAATGAGATTCTGGTGCAGGAGTAATCAAACATGTAGAAAAAAGAGTTCAAAATATTTCATTTGTAACAGAAATGTTCTAGTACAAGGGAAAGAAGGCAGTTCGCTCACACCAGGGGGGAAGGGGACATGCAATTATCTATCCTATGACTGAATAAAAAGCTGTTGACTTATTTACAAAACAGAAACAGACTCACAGACACAGAGAACAAATTTACAGTTACCAGGGAGTGAGGAGGGTGGAAGGGATAAACTGGGAGACTCTTGGGTAGTGATGAAAATGTTAGCTACTTTGATTGCGGTGGTGGTTTCATAGGTGTGTACATCTATCAAGACTTATCAAATTGTACATCCGAAATATGTGCAGTTTACTTTATAGAAATTATACCACAATAAAGTTGTTTTTAAAAATGTATATTCCAGATGCCTGAAAGGGGCAAACATTAAAGAAAGAAATGGCTTTAAAGAAATACAGGGAGTTATTTTTATAATCTGGACATGGTGAAAGATTTCCTTTGCAGGACACAAAACCTGGAAGCGATAAGGAAACAATGAACAGATTCTTAAAAACTTACACTTTTAGTATGGCAAGAAACTCCAAATTCAAGTTAAAAAATAAATCCGAGATTGGGCAGAAGTCTTTGCTACAGATACAGCAGTCAACGGAGAGGTATTAATAACATATCAAGAGCTCCTATAAATCAATAAGAAAAAGATAATAACTCACTTAAGTGAAAAACCTAAGCTATTTCCATCCAACAGGAATATCATGTGAGCTAAATATGTAATTAAAAATTTTTCAGTAGTCACATTAAAATTATCTCTAGCAATATATGGATAATATTATTTGAAAATGTTATCAATGTAAAAATATTAATGAAATATTTTACATCCTTAGACTAACTCTTTGAAATCTCTTGTGCATTTTGTGCTAACAGAACATCTCTGTTCAGGCTGGGCACAAAAGTGCTTGATAAGAAATGCTGGAGAGGGTGTGGAGAAAAGGGAACGCTCCTACACTGTTGGTGAGAATGTAGTTTGGTGCGGCCACTATGAAAAATAGTATGGAGATTCCTCAAAAAACTAAAAATAGACTTACCATATAATCCAGCAATCCCACTACTGGGCCTATATCCAGAGGGAACTTTCATTGAAAAACAAACATGCACCCCAATTAGCAGCACTATTTATAATAGCCAAGATATGGAAACAACCTAAGTGCCCATCAACTGATGACTGGATAAAGAAGTTGCAATGGATCTATACAGTGGAATACTACTCAGCCATGAAAAATAATAAAATAATGCCATTTGTAGCAACATGGATGGACCTGGAGATCGTCATTCTAAGTGAAGTAAGCCAGAAAGAGAAAGAAAAATACCATATGAAATCACTCATATCTGGAATCTAAAAAAAAAAAAGATAAATGAACTTATTTACAAAACGTAAACAGACTCACAGACATAGAAAACAAACTTATGGTTACCAGTAGCAGAAAGGGTTGGGAAGGGATAAATTGGGAGTTCAAGATTTGCAGATACTAACTACTATATATAAAATAAACAAACAACAGGTTTATACTGTAGAACACAGGGAGTTATATTCAATATCTTATAGTAACAATAATGAAAAAGAATATGAAAAAATGCATGTATATATATGACTGAACTATTATGCTGTACACCAGAAACTAACACAATACGGTAAACTGACTATACTTCAATTTTTTACAAAGTGCTCAATAGCTACATTTGGCCTGTGGCTATCATGTTGGACAGCACAGATCTAAACAATTCACAAATATATAAATGCCAGTGGACTAAAATGTGCCCCACTTCACTCATATTAAGGAAATACAAGTGAAAGAAACAAGGAGATACTACCCTTCACCCATCACATTGACAAACACGGAAAGAACAAAAGCCATTAGAAACAAATCTTAGGCACAAACAGGTTTCTTATAGGATTGTTTGTAACAGCAGAAGGAAAAGAAGCAAAGGGAGAAAATGGTGAGGAAAGGGGGATAAACAGCTCAAGGAGCAGGTTGAGTTAAGCCGGTTAGATGGCATTCATGCAATAGAAACTTGCAGGAATTAAAAGGAGTTATTTGAACTATAGGTACTGACATGGAAGAGTCTCTGAAAAATAAGAAGAGAAACCAGCTTGTGAAAATTTTTATGTGATATGATTTACGTAACAAATCATTTTTAGGTTGATTTGTATGTACACACATGCTTCTGAATGGCTTGAAAATTATCTGAAAGGATATAAATAGTAGTAACACTGCTCTCTGGTCAGGGGTGTGGTGGAGGGGCCTGTTGATGGTGGGGAGGGAGAACTCTCATTACACAGCCTGTAAATTTCTGCACTAAGCACATGTCAGATTTGAAATTGGCAATGGTTTCTTTTTAGACATGGGAGGCTTCATCAGCCAACATGAAGAATTCAAAGTTCTCAAACATCCAGATTCCACGGAGATGGTTCTCTGACTTGCTGTAGTCTTTACAAACGTGCAGAGGCCATCCTGGGAGGGAGCCTTAGGATATGTGATGTTACACGTACTGCGGATACTGGGGGAGCAGTAGTAATTTTCGACAATTGTAACCTAAATAGCTCAACATGGAAGGTATGTCACTTCACCCACATTGTCTACATCATTCAACCATCTTTTCCTGAGCATGTACTGGGAGCACAAGTCCTCACATTATGCACTGAGAAAATTCCAAGATAACAAGCCAGGAGTCTGACTTGAGGGGACTCGTCCCACTCTGAGTGTCCTTTCATAGAACAGAGAAGAAACAACTTTGGTTTTCCTAACAGCAGGGTGGTGCTGGAGTCCTCACTTTTCAACAATGCAAGTTGATTTAATAAAAGGTAAGATTTCATTGGCATGTGTTTTTACCCTTCACCCTTTCCCTTTTCTCTGAGCCTGGAATAAAAATATGTTATCTCCAGATAGAGGATGGAAATCACAAGCTAAGGATGGTTTTAAATCCCTCAAATATCACCAGGCAACCTTAATAAAGCAACGTTCAGTTTATCAGAACTCATTGCAGGAAGGGAGCTCACCTCCTTGACAGGGTCTCAGCAGTGAGTGTCAATAAGGAATTGTTGTTGACAGTAGGCTGTTTGCCCAGGCGAGCAGACTGTTGCCCCAGATATACCGACATGCAGAAATTTCCCAAAGCACCAGGGACATTACAAACTGGTTAGTTTTTCCCTTAGCAGAGTTTTCTAGAACCAACAATAAACCATGCTCGGCTGAACATTTCCACACTCAGTCTTTGCTCTCAAATTCCTGTTTTTGTTTTCTAATCCAGTGACGGACACATGTGGTCCCAGTTCTGAGTCCTCGTCGCTATCCTGTTGGCTAGGTGGTTAGAGTTCCCAGTGGTGAGTGAAAGGAATCTGGGTCTGCTACAACTTGACAGCTCAGAAAGCTCTGGGCTGCCCACTTGCAGAGTTCTTGTTATGTGAGAAAACAAAAAATTATTTAAGCCAACGTAATTAGACTTGTGTTCTAGGCAGCAAAATTCAATTCCTAATCAATGTACCCTGAGGAAGAAGCATTACCTTGTGTTAAGGAGCCCCATGCTTTTAGGGGATTTTCTGAGAAGAGCTGTAAACATGTGCCAAGGATGAAAGTTCTTCTAAGCTGTGCTAAGAATAGTGGATTTTCTGGGGTGCATTGGGGAGTCTTTTAAAAATTAGTAAAAAAAACCCAACATGACCAGATTTGTGTTTTAGAAAACTCCAGTGGCATACTGGACAACAGATTAGATCTCCAGCAACCATTTCACATCTCAGTAACTAGAAGAGAGCAGACTTGGTCCCTGACCTGCCCCCTGGCATTGTGACAGACTTCCATCAACGGTTTTCCTCTTTTCTTTAAGAGATTCCTTAAGTAACAGATTGTAAATTGACCAACCCCTTGAATTCTTCCCCTTTTCCTCCCTAGCACTGTGGGCCTTGTGAAACTGCCCCCTGGAGCCATCCCATAGATTTTAGGATTAAGATTTCTACAACCGACCTCTTGGGAGCTCATTGGAAACAACTTTTGTCCTCTGAGTATTCCCAGAGTTTGTCCCATTTTTCTCCCCCTTCCCCTCCTCCTCTTTTTTAATTTTTATTTTTTTGGGGGGGAAGGAAATTAGGTTCATTTATTTATTTAGTTTTAGAGGAGATACTGGGGATTGAACCCAGGACGTTGTGCATGCTAGGTAGGAATGCACTCTACCACTTGAGCTATATCCTTCCCCCTCCTCCTTTTTATCTCAACATCTGTTTGATTCCTTTTCCCAATTGGAACCACAATAGAAGCAGCAGACACCAGTCCATACCATTTCCTCTCACCTTTTCTGCTCCCTGTTAATACACTTTCTTCCCCAGTCTCCGTGCATCCTTTCCCATGGGACTGGCCTCTTCTCAGCACCGTCCCTCCCCATTGCCAGCCTGTGTCTGCTTTCCCACACTTTTTCACTGCTGCGCTCCCCAAGTTTCCAGATCCTTCTCCCCAGTCTCGCCCCAATTCTTCCGTCATCCTCAGTCCTGTCAGAACAGACATGAGCTCCTTCAGATCACCCCCCTGCCACTTCCCCAAAAAGGCAGCACATTTGACTTTTATAAAAATAGAACATAAAATATATGGTCACTATGATTATAGCACGATGTCACATTACCTCTTAAAGAAACAGTTTAAATCATTTTCTGCTATTATTCATGAGCTTACAGAATTTAACACAGGAAAATATTGCTGTGGGGCCAAGTGATGTCCTTCAAAGTCCAATGACCCCGACTCCTGGGCTCTCAGAGGTCTGCCTGCGGTCCCTTAATGGATAAAGTACATTCTTTAGAGGGTGTGTTTCCCCTAACAAGCTAAGAGCCCCAGGTAATGCCTAATCTCACAGTATCTCAGGTTGGCTTGTTTCAGTCCACCTTATCAGAGTCAGAAACCCCACTGCCCTTCACAGACCCTCAACCTCTTACCTCACATACAACCAATCAGAGTCTTGTGCTCAAGCTGATCAGGCACCTTGTGACCCTACCTTATAAAACGCCCCAACAACTGGCTCTTGGGGATCACACAGGCACCTCTGTGTGGCCGGCTGTGGTCTATGGCAGCGTACCCCTAATAAACCCCTTTTCTAGTCTCATACTTTATCTGTGGTAAATTCTTTTACCAACTCACGTCACTGTGTCACCAACTGGTCACTGTTGTGGTCCACAGCAACCACCAGAGACATGGGTCTTATATGATTATAATAAACGATACTATACACCTGGGCATTTATTTTTCAATCATTACTTTCATGATTCTAATCTTTCAATTGCCCCCAGAAGTCATTTAATGGAGATATTGATTCCCACCTGCCTACTTCGATGGGAACTGGGAGACTCAAATTGTCAAAATAATTGTAAAAGTGCTTTAAAAACAGCCAAACTCTATAGAAATGTGATGCATTACACAGAGTGGCTCCCTCCTGTCACGTGACGGACTGTGAATCACAGTATCTCCGTATTACCGGTAGAGTCAGTCCCACTTTATAGATGAGAAAACAGGCAGAGATGATCCACAATCAGAAGTCAGATGAATTAATTACATAACTGGAAACAGACCTCCTATTTCTAGTCAGTCCTGTTTTACAAACTTCCTATTTTGAAATGTGGAGCCATAGCAAAATCACATGTGGAAAATGCCTGTGGTCTAATTTTTTTCAAATCAGCTTCATGTGGTGCAGCATAAGCGTTACTGTGCCACCTTTTAAACGCTCAGAAGCTGGATAAAATACCTATGTATGTGCAAATTAAGTATATAAAGCACTAACCAAACATAAGGGTGATTTTATTGAATAGCCTATGATTATCGGTCACCAGGACCCAAATCAACTCCCTTATTCTGAATAGCCAGGGATATGCCACTACAGAGCTCCCATTTTACAAACTAGAAAAACACGAATTAAAATATTAACACCCACTAATAGCATACATTTGCACATTTATTTGGTAGTATGTGGAATGATAAGCTTCTCTGAACACACAAATTGAAATGTAAGGAAAATTAAGGAAATTTTAGATCTTTGAAGCCCAGACTGAAATATGCTTTTTTGATAAACTCAATCATTAATGTTTCTGTGAATCAATAAAACCATTTCCTCTAGTTAAAAAGAACAGAGTCACTACTCATACCATTTTGTATTATGTAATATTTTTCTTTTCAGGATTGCAAAAGTTGCTTTTCCTCCCCACTCCAAAAAACTCCATGAATCTTTTTGAGACATTTTGTAGAAAGATGGTCAAATGCTGATTAGATTAGTTTAAAACAACTCCCAGAAAACCAAACATCAATCTATATTAATGAAAATGTCTCCAATAATGATCTATTGATCTCCAACAATGACTCATCCAATAGTTTGAAAATTTCCTTAACAAGTCTTCTGTTTTCTTGCTGAGCTGAAAAAAGAGCAAAACCATTGAGTTCAAGAATAAAAACAGGGCACAATCTGACAAATATATCAGTAGAACTGAGTGGGAAGTCCAGAAATGAAGCCATGCATCCAGGGTCAACTGATATTCAACAAAGAACAGTAGTAAATGATTACAAAAACTATCTTTTTCAACAAAAGTGCAGGGATAATTGGATAACCATATGCAGGAAAAAAACAAAAAGAACTTTGATTCACACCTTGTGCCATATTAAAAATTCCCTCAAACAGATCATTGACCTAAATATAAAACATAAAACCATAAAACTACTAAAAGAAAATATTTATGACCTTACATTAGCCAAAGGTCTTAGATATGATCCATAAGAGAAAAAATTGGTAAGTTGGACTTCATAAAAATTAAGAGCTTCTGCTCTTTGAAAGACATTGTTACAAAAATAAAAAGACAAACCACAAACTGGAAGAAAACATTTGCAAATCACATGTCTGATAAAGATTTTGTATCCAGAAAACATAAGGAACTCTCAAAATTCCATAATAAAAAACAATCTGATTTTTTAAATGGGCAGAAGAGCAGAACAGACACATCACCAAAGATACGTGAATGACAAACAAGCACATGAAAGACATTCAAATCATGAGTCACTCATAAAACAGAAATTAAAACCACAATGTGATACCACTTTGTGCCCATGAGAATGGCTGAAATTAACAATACTGACCATATCAAGTGCTGGAGAGGATGTGGAGTAGAAGGAGCTCCCATAAACTGCTAGTGAGAATGTAAAATGGTACCACCACTTTGGAAGGTATCGTATACAAGCATTTATAGCTGCTTTATTGGTAATAGCCTAACCTAGAAACACCCCAAGCGTCCAGCAACAGGTGGATAAACTGTTGCTTACTATCCAATGGAACGATACTCAGCTTTTCAAAGGAATGAACTGTTGATGCGTGGATGAATCTCAAAATAATTATGCTGAATGAAAGAAGCCGGACCAAACAAGTGTGTATATTATATAGTTCCACGTATATAACATTCTAGGAAATGCAAATTAATCTGCAGTAACTAAAACGCAGATCAGTGGTTGCCTGGGGGTGGGGAGTGAGTCACCTGGGGTGGGAGGAAGGGATTATAAGAGGATGTGAGGAAACTTTTGAGGGTGATGGATATATTATCTTAATTGTGGTGATTGTTTCACGGATGGATACATGTGTCAAAAGCTACCAAATTTCGTAGAATGTACATGTGGAACCATACAGTGTGTACTCTTTTTTTTTTTTTTTTGGTCTGGCTTCTTTCATTCAGTGTAATTATTCTGAGATTCATCCACGTTGCTGTGTGTATTCATTCCTTTGAAGTGTATACTCTGAAATACGTGTAGTTTGTTCTGTATCAATTACACCTCAATTAAACTGTTAAAAAAAAAGCCAGAGTACTTTTTAATATCATTCTATTTAATTCATCTGAGAAAACAGTGTCTGCTCTTGAACTATAATTTATTTGCCGTTTGTTTAACAGTCTTTGGTGAAATTTTGTATATTCATGATTTATTTGACTTAATTACTTTTGCTCATATGTAGTAAATGATGTCTTTAACCAATATAAATAATTAATTGATGCTAGAATATTACTGTTTTGCCTGCACTCATTTTTCTCTCTCTCTCTCTCCTGTATTCTGGAATTCTAGAATGCTATTGGAAACTATTGGCTTTATTCCATGTATTCACTCCAAATTTATGAAGAGCCTATTATGGGCTGGAGTCTTGCGATGCCTGGAATACAAAGATAAGTGAGTCCAATGATGATTCTAAGGATTTATTGCCATTATGTTGTGCTAATATCTGCTAATTTCAAGCAGTATTTTATTTTGGTATTTTCTTGGAAGATGATACCATGTATTGTTTTATTTTTATTCTTTTTCTAGTCTAGAGACATTCCTATGAAGATGAGTAATGTATCAGACTCCCCATTGCAGGCAAAAGGGCAGTTATACCAGGAGAATTAGGAACGTTTACCTGGACCAGCAGAGTGCTGATGGCCTCCAGGAGTCACAAGCAGCCTGTGGACTCACTGCATCGCACACTGATGGGGCCCAGTACCGACAGACCCCATGAGCGAGTGAAGAATAGTGGTGACACCCACCTGTACTAGTCAGGATCCTCCAGAGGAACAGAACCAGTGGGATCTGGGTATAGACGTGGATACACATATAGATTTAGGTTAGACAGATTATAATATATACTATACATCATATATGTGAATGAGGAGATTTAGTCTAGAAATTGGCTCATGCAATTAGACAATAAGTCCCACCATCTGCTGTCTGCAACCCAGAGAATCGAGAAAGCTGGGGGGTATAACTCAATCTGAGTCCAAAAGCCTGAGAACCAGGAGCACCTACATCCAAGGGCAGGAGAAGATGATGTCCCAAACCTAACAGAATGCAGATTTGCCCTTCTTCCTCCTTTTTGTTCTATCCAGGCCCTCAAGGAATCGGATGATTCCCACCCATTGGGAAGGGCCACCTGCTGTACTCAGTTCACAATTTCAGATACTAATCTCTGCAGGAAACCCCATCACAGACACACCCAGAAGTAATGCTTTACCAGCTCCCTGGGCCTCCCTTAGCCCAGACAAGCTAACACCTGAAATGAACCATCACACCATCTAAGGAAGGAATGTGGAGGATAGTGAACAAGACATGAGTAATGGGCTACTCAGAGTTTGCCATAGAAGGTGGGGGAACATGGTGCCCAGGACCAGTGTTTCCTGCAGGTGAAGAAGGGGCTATCCCAGAATTCATATAAGAGGGCACTGCAACAAAACTAATAAAATATTCCAAAAGAAGCATTAAATAAAAGGTATCATCACATTTAACTAGTAACAAAATAATTTTTAAATATATGAATAATTAGCCAACTTCATGATTAGAATTAGGAAACCTTTTCTAATGCAGAGACCTGTGATGATCTATTATACCAATTCTTTGGATAAACTGAGAAAAAAAAATCTAATGAAAAAATTTTAAAAGGTGAGGTAAAGCCTAAACCCACCTGCCCAGAAGCCACTATGCATACTTGTAAGCTTAGCCTTGATTTAAGAATTCTGAACTCAGGGGGGAGGTGTGGCTCAAGTGGTTAGTGCACATGCTTAGCACGCATAAAGTCCTAGGTTCAGTCCCCAGTACCTCCTCTAAGAATGAATAAATAAGCCTGCTTACCTCCCCCCACCCGAAAGAGTACTGAATTATTTATAAGCCAAAGTTCTTAAGTTACTTTTAATAACTTGTAACAGTATAATTTCTTTTTAACTCTAATGCAAGAGGATCATATGGTGACATTAAAAGGGGTTTCATCCTTGGCATTTCCTTGGGTCGCCGTAGACGTTAGAAATACTCTATTGTTGCCACTACATGAACCAAAGTGGCTTCACCTCTTGTTCTGATCTCAGGTTGTAGGACGTGAAACCCAGAACTTTCTCTCCTTTATCTATGGGGGTGGGGGAGACAGGGACAGGGAATTTCAAAGGAGAAGCTAAGGGAGAAAATAAGAGAAGTGATTAAGGAGAAGAAAGATGGACAAGGGAAGAGTTGGAGAAAAGAAAAAAAAACAGATTGAGAAAAATAGAAGAGAAAAAAACTGGGTGGAGAAAGAGTGATGAAAACAGTGGAGGAAGGACACTGGGAAATGGGCTGTTTATACAGATAGAGTGTTTATATATAATTTGCTTGTATCTTACAGACTGGGGCACATAGTCCAGCAGTTTTCAAGTTTTGCTTTCATTATTACTGTTAGAGAAAAGCTAGAAAGTCTAATTTTCTTTTACTTCCTCCCCAGCCTCTTCTCAACCGCCCACAATGTTAACGTAGACTTGAGCAGACCAGAAAAAGGGGAAAGACAGAAAGAAGCAGCTGGACATCTAGCACCAATGTCCTATAGTCATTGCAGAGAACGCTTGTTGGAGAAAGTTCTCCTGGAAAAGGTGAAGCTGATGGAAACCCTCTTGTGATGTCTGCAGCTGCGACACTGCCAACCTCCAAAGCAGAGGACAGTGGATGCAGGTGCGTGGCTTCTACTGTCCTCGCTGTCCGGGCGGCTGTAACCTAGCTGCTCCTCACCAGGGTTTCCTTTGGAGAGTCAAAGCTCTTGCCAAGCCATCTTTCAGCCAGAACTCATGTGCCTCTAATTTGCAGGAAAAAGAGGAAGACAGAATCCCACCCATCCTTTTCTGAGCTGATTATTTTCCACTTGAAATTAATGAGCTTCCCACAGTGAGGCCAAGTTGCTCTGTTCAGATAATGAAGTCAGACTTCTGCTTCACATGAAGCCATTCAGACTGATGTGGGTCCCAGCCACTGAGGGACAGAGGCTTTCCCGTGGCCGAAAAGAAGGAAGGCTACTGTTCAGTGGAGATCAAAGTTAGACTCAGCTTTCTCTCCAAGTGTATCTGCCCATAATTAACAGAGGAATTTACAGTGAGAAGGTTAATAGTTAGGATATTTCAAATACAGATCTATATTTTAAGTGTCTTCCAGTGGCTGGCCAGTGTTTCAGAATATACACTAAAAACAGTGGAGGAAAGAATGGTGACCCAGACCAGGTAACCATCACCACCCTTTGTTACAGGGAATGCTAATCTTGCAGGAAAAGCCTGCCTCTCTATGACACAGCATCAAGGAACACAGGCCACACCAAGTGAAGAGGGGTGGGCCAGGGCATCTGGTGATCATTAGAGACTTCCACCTCCTTACAAGGAATAACTGAGAGCAAAAAATATAGTGAGAGTCTCAGTGGTATAAATTCCTCTCTAGACCTCCCACTATCTGGGTGTCCTTAAAAGTCTGAAGAATTAGAAGGCACAGCTAGAAGTTATTCCTGAGCACAAGTAGAAATGACCTTCAGTGAGGAGAAACAGAAAATAGGACAACTGGTCTATCAGGCTCACATTTAATGAAAGGACCCAAACCCCAGGGACTAGAATGACTTTAGCTTCTTCAGAAAAGAAGGGAGATGGGGAGCTTCCGCATCCTGCCTACCTGAAGGGCTACCCAGACCTGGGCCAAAGGGTAGGGGGACTGCAGCAGAGGGTTCAGAGAGTCAGGGGCAGAGACAGGGCCAGCAGAGGGAAAATCATGGAGGGGTGAGGTTGGGGTGGGAGTGGCTCTTTCCCACATATTGACTAGGACTCTTGGAATGAAAACTTAGAGATTAGTTTTTATATGATTAAATCAACATTAGATGTCAGCCTGCTTTTCTTTACTAAGCATGAGTTTTAACTTGAAAGATCTATAGTTTTGCAGGTGAAGATGAACAGGACAGAAAGTAGACATTTTTCCATTGGTCAGTTTTAAGCAAAATGTTTCATTTTGTTCTATGATTCATTATGCCCTGGTTGCGTCCTAAAGGTGGTGACACCAGGAAGAAGGGGACCAGGACAAATCCTGACACACTAGTCACCCTCACCTTCACCTCCATGCAGGGCCAGGGAGTAAAACTCACACAAGGAAAAAACGCCATGAAGTGCCTAGGCATCTTATTGTGGAAGGCAGCTTTAAGACAAGGAAAAATGTTCATTCATTCAATAAATATTTATTGAACACCTACTGTGTGCTTTAGGCAATGGATACTGAGGGAGCAACAGCTAACAAAACAGTGTTCTTGTACTTATGGGCCTTGTTCTAGTCAGGGAGACAGGGAGTAAACAAATAAATACAGTGTTAGCAAGAAGTAATAGAAATAAAAGCGAGTAGATAGGGACTAAATCCTAAGGGTTACGCTATTTTATAGAGGATGATCAGTGAAGGAAGCCTTCTCTGAATAAATGCCTTTCCAGCAGAGACCTGAAGGAAGGAAGGAAGTAAAGGAGGGAGGGAGCCACGTGCTGGGTGAAGAAACAGTGAGTGAAAAGGCCCTGAGGCAGCAGGTTTATGCTTGAGATGAGCATATGCAGATAAAATATGCATGTGCCAGGTGTGCAGGGAGAGATGTCAACAGAGTGACAGTTCTTCTGGAGGCTCTAGTGGAGAATCCTTTTCTTTGCCTTTTCCAGCTTTCAGAGGCCGCCTGCTTTCCTTGGCTTGGGGCTCCTTCCTCCCCCCAAAGGCAGGAGAATAGTATCTTCAAATCTCTCTCTCTCTTTCTCCCCCTAAACCCCTGCTCACCTCTGCTTCCCTTGTCTCCCCTCCTCAGACTCTCATCCTCCTGTCTCCCTCTTATATAGACCCTTGTGACTGCACTGGGTCTGCCTAGATAATCCAAGATAATCACCCCATCTCAAGATCCTAAATTTAATCACACTTGCAAAATTCCTTTTGCTGTGTTAAGTGACATCGTGGCAACTTTCAGGCCTTAGGATGTGGACGTGTTTCAGGGGCATGATTCCATCTACCACCAGCAGTAATAAGAAAGTCTACCCTCTAAACAGTCCCTTGCTCAACACTGTTCTTGGCCTTAACATTTCTTGTAGAGACTCATTCTTCACCCCTTGAAAGCTTTCTGCTTTTTCAAGAATTCACGGATAAAACTTACATGTCCGCTGACAGATACAACATGTTAAACTTTATCTGTGGACATTTTAGCAGGAGGAGAAATACCCTGGGAAAGAATCAGAGAATAAGCGGTGTTTGTGTATTATAAGAGAAAAAAATTACTTCCTAGTTTTAAAATTTTTTTATTTTTAAACATTTTTTATTGAGTTATAGTCATTATACAATGTTGTGTCAAATTCCAGTGTAGAGCACAATTGTTCAGTTATACATGAACATGCATGTATTCATTGTCACATTTTTTTCGCTGTGAGCTACCACCGGATCTGTACGTATTTCCCTGTGCTACACAGTATAGTCTTGTTTATCTAGTCTCCCAGTTTTTGCTAAGAGCTACCTCCCTCTTTAGAAAGAGCACATGACTGGAGATCTCACATCCTAGTCACTAATTAGCTGTAAGCCACAGAAATTGCCTTTAATATCTTTGTGTCTCATTTTCCTCATGATATAGAGGAAATAACAGCTGTCCTGCCTAAATCATAGGGCAGCGTGTGGATGGAATTTAAAACCTGTATGGGAGAGCCCTTTGACAATGTAACACACTAGACTGGCTAATATTCCTTCAAGGATAAATCTTGGATGGGCAACATCTCCTTTAACGTTGAAACTGCTCCTTGAAGAAGGTGCTTGGATTACCCCCCCATTTAACAGATGAGGAAACTGAGGTTTGGGTCAAATAACCTGACCAAGATCATACAGCAAGGATGCCGCAGGGCTGGGGTGTGAGTCCAGATGGCTTAAGTCCGGGGTCTCTGCTCTCCATCACTCCAGACTATTCTGCCTGCAAAACATCAGTAGAAAAACTGTAAACCAGCCCAGGGTACAAGGCTGAGCACAGCATCAGCGTGAGGTTACAGAAAAGAAGCAAATAATAAAGAAAATAAATGCAGGCTGTCTTTAAAATTACGCAAGGCAGTAATTTCAAAGCAAGTGAGATTTGCAAAGGAAACAGTTACACTTTAGGGGTTAACATTATGAGCCACTTTAAAATTCAGGCCACTGGGACACAAATCAGCACAAACCATCCCCTTTCATTCTGTCATTCTGCCCCTCCCTGCCCCAATCTCCAGGCTGGGGAGACTGCAGACAATGTCAGTTTCAGGATACACACAATTATTTTTGTTTTTAAATTATTGAACACTTACTTCAAGACTTTCAAAAAGAAGAAGAGAAAATAACAAAATCCTGAAGGCATCAGAAGGAAAAAAGCAAGGTGATTTATGAATGAATAAATTAGAAACCAGGACATAATTTAAATGACCAACTCCATTCAAAGGAGGTTCCCTGAATAAGAAAACTCCCCACCAAAAGAGACGAATCCTGAAACGTTCTTTGAGAAAAACACAAAGGCAAGAAGAAAAATGAGAAAAGCCATGGAATAAGTGAAATAAGTGAGAGCATTATAAACACTGGACTATGTATTTTCATGTCGACAAGTGTACTTTCCCAAAAAAACGACAACAGGAGAGATGAGAAATGGGAACAGACCAAACAGGAACGCACTTCCCTGGCCTGGGTCCCGCTGACTCCTCCCTTGAACTTTGGAGAATGCCATTTGCATCTCTGCACCCTGAACTCCTACCCTCTGCTTCCTCCTTTCTTTTATCCACCCTGCTCCCCCACCCAGACCCCTTCCTGTGCCACCAACCCTGTTCCCTCCGCCCCTCCCTTGCCACGCTTGTGTCTTGTGGAACTCAGGCTCCTTTCTGAACCGGCTTCCCCATAAGTTAATGTATTTTTAATTAGTTATTTAATTATACAATTATTGTGTTAATCATGAATGAAACAGACCAAAGTCCCTGTTCTCCAAGAAAGTACATTTTTAGTGGAGGACGGCTGATGATTATAATACCTCCAGAGGCGGTTAGGAGAGTAATAAAAAAGAATGGTAGGCACTGAGCCACGCCTGTGCAGAATGTCTGCCTGCATCTTTGTTATCAATCACAAGATGGATTTTCTCCTGCCTCCATCCATCACTGGATTTTCCCCAGATTATCTGACACACCTTGGTCTGACCATCTAAACTAAAAATGGTTAACACAGAGGCAAGTAATGCATTTAATCCTCATAGCAAGGCCACCAGGTCAACATTACAACATCATCGCACTTTTTTTTCACAGATGCAGAAACTGAGACACTGAGGGAGGGAGGAAGTTTCTCACAGCTGGGAAGAGGCTGAGCTGGGATCCGAACCAGAGGGTCTGCCTCTGGGGTGGGTGCACTTAATGGCTCCGACCAAAGTCATCTCACAAGGTCTCCTTCCACTATCCTCCTGCTCACTTCAAAATGTCTGTGTATTTTTTTTCAGTCTTCCCTATATTTGTTCAAAAATTGACGGTTTCTTTTCCAAGCCTCACCCTGCTCCGGCCCCTCCCTTGCTCATTGCGCTCCCTTCTGTTGCCTTTCTCAGAGAAGGAACCGAGCACGAGGGTGAAATTAACATGTTCTCCTTGGGCCCCGCCCAGGACACAGACCTTTACCAGCGCCGTCCTTTGTGGCCCTGAGACGGCTGTGAATTTGGAAGGAGATTAGGATTGCTGTCAAAGGAACAGCAGCAATTCCCAAAGGGGGGGCAGAAACATCTTCCAAGATGCAATACAGGATTCTGCCTTTATCCCTCCCCACTTCTGCTGCTGCTAAGGCCAGCTGGGCTCTACTGGGTCAGCTCCTCCAGCTCTGCTATTGGCTGGGGGGGAATCCCAAAGAGGGCTTTGCAGGGGCCAGGGAAGGGGAGTAAAGAGAAGAATAAGATCTAGGGGCTGTGAGAAGAGGAAGGTTGAAAGAAAGAGAGCCAGCAGAACTGTGTCCTAACCCCTCCCTCTCCAGGCTCCATCCTGGAAGAGGTCAAGGTCAGTAGAGGACGGACTCCTGCCAACTGCCCATCCAGGACCCCAGGAGGTCACCTGTCCATCATGCTGCCCCATCCTGGGCCTTAGCCCCACCAAGGAGAATCTGCTTCTGTGACAAAACACCATCTTACACTACCCGAGTTCTCCTTTCTGATTTCCTCTTAATTTTTCAACTCTTCTTTCATCTTTCCCAGTTCACTGCCTTCCTTCGTCACGTGTCAGTGTTCTCCAAAGTTTTGTCCTCAACACTGCTTTCTTTCCTTTAGCGATCTCACCATTTTCTTATGGTAATTAGCAGCCACCTCTAGGAAGATGTCTCCTAAATCTGTATGTCTGGCCATAACTTCACTTTTTTTTAATTGAAGAATGGTTAATTTACAATACTGTGTTAGTTTCAGGTGTAACAGCAAGGTGATTCAGTTATACATATAGACATCTTCTTTTCCATATTCATTTTAATTATAGGTTATTACAAGACATTTAATGTAGTCTCCTGGGCTGTATAGTAGGACCTTGCTGTTTATCTGTTTTGTATATAGTAGTTTGCATCATAACTTCATTTTTGAACTTTTGTATTTTATCCCCAAACCCCCTTATTTCTACCTGTTCTTTTTGTCTGTAACTCCAATCAGTACAATTAAAACTGCATGTGTTTCCTCATCATCACCCAGACCATTCTCCCTGCTTTCCTGTAAATGTTAATGACGTCCCCATTTAGTGACTTTCCCTGCTTTCCATTTTGAGGGGAAAATCCTCAAAACACCTCACACACATTTGTAGTAACTTAGTCGAGTACCTAACCTGTAAATACTATCTGCTACGTGCTAAGGGCGTTTTATGTGCTAATTCACTGAGTCCTCACGACAGTTCTGTGAGATTGTTTCTATTATTAACACCATTTTACAGCTGTGGAAACTGAGCTAGTAAACAGCAGATGTTGGGATTTGAACCCAGGCAGCCAGGTCTGGAATCTGTTCTCTTTCTTTCTTTCTTTCTTTCTTTTTTTATAGTGAAGTACAATTGATTTACAATGTTGTGTTAATTTCTGGTGTACAGCATAGTGATTCATTTATACATACATATATATTCCTTTTCATAAATTTTTAATTGTAGGTCATTACAAGGTACTGAATATAGTTCCCTGTGCTCTACAGTGGGACCTTGTTGTTTATTTGGCTTATATATAAGGTTGTTAGTATCTGCAAGTCCCCAACTCCCAGTTTATCCCTCCTCCCCACATTACCCCTAGTAACCATAAGTTTGTTTTCTATATCTGTGAGTCTCTCTCTGTTTTGTAAATAAGTTCATTTGTGTCATTTGGGTTTTTTTTCCTTTAGATTCTGCATGTAAGTGATATCATAGGGTATCTGCCTTTTTCTTTCTGGCTTACTTCACTTAGAATGACAATCTCCAGATCCATCCATGTTGCTGCAAATGGCATTATTTCATTCTTTTTTATGGCTGAGTAGTATTCTCTTATGTATATATCTATATATTACAACTTCTTTATCCAGTCACCTGTCGATGGACATTTAAGTTGCTTCTATGTCTTGACTATTGTAAAGAGTGCTGCTATGAACATTGGGGTGCATGTATCTTTTCAAATTAGAGTTCCTTCTGGATATACGCCCTGGAGTGGGATGGCTGGATCATATGGTAACTCTATTTTTAGTTTTTTAAGGAATCTTCATACTGTTTTCCATAATGGCTGCACCAAACTGTATTCCCACCATGTAGGAAGGTTTACATTTCATTTTGAAATGACTGCAATGCTATGAAACATGGGAAACACAATTGTCACATAATTCCCTCTCCCCAACGGAGTCTAAGTCTTCCAGTCCCTTTCCCCATCCTGGCCCTGGCCCTGTGATCTCCTACCTGCATATCAGCTCTCATTTGTGTAACCATCCTACATGCCAGATTAATATTTTTAAGTCAATGTTTTCTTTCTATCACTTCCCTGTTCAAGAGGTTCTTGTCTTCCTGTTCCTCATGGAATTCGATTCATACTCTTCAGCTTGGCATTATATTTGTCCACAATCTGGCCCTAACCTTCCCTGGAGGTTTTTCTTCCATTTTTTTCCCCTATATGTTTCCTCTGATCAGCTCCATTTCAATCCTTGCTCTTTTGTAGCTCTAGGCAGCTCCAAGATAATCCTGGCAGAAGCGGATTCAGCACCCCAAGCCCCAAGGTTGGAGTGGTTTGGAATTACCCCCTGCCTCCTGGGGGCTGATATCTGCTGGTCTGGGCAGATGCCCCAGGCTGCTGGGCACTGCCCTGCCCGGGAGCCTGCAGTGCGGCGAGCAGGGAGCCATGAGGGCATCTCAGCATCACCAGCCCTCCTTCCAGATGAGCTCCTGCCCTGGTGTGGGGGCCTCTTCTGCTCTGTTCCCTTTGGTTCTTCTGCTTTTTTCCCTAAAGGAAATGATGACCAGGTGTTTTGCACAACTCCCACCAGACTTCTGCTGGATCCCACTCAGCCCTCTGGACTTCTCGTTGGACCGACAGCTAGGTTTCCCAGGATAGTACTCTGCTCACTGAGTGAGACCTCCTGCAAGCACCTGACCCACGTCTGGGGCCCCTGGGTTCTGGAGGTGGCATGACAAACTCCTCAACTGTTCACGCTCACCCCTAGACCCTACTGCCTCACACCCCCTTTTCCAGACTTGCTCCATCACCATCCTGTTTTGCCTTGTCTTGCCAAAATTCCACAGAGGGTACCTGGGAGTCTTTAAGATTTGGCAGTTTCTGTCCTTCACCAAAAAAAAAAAAAAAAAAAAAAAAAATCCTCCTGGATCTTTTCTGCCCCTTGAGCCTTTGATTATACCGTTCCTTTTGCTCAGAACCTCTGGTGAACACAAATTTTTTATACATCATTTTTTTTATTGTGGTAAAATATATATTACATAAAATTTAACATGTAAAACCATTTTGAAGTGTGCAATTCAGTGGCATTTACTACATTCACAGTGTTGGGCAATCGTTACTTCCTCCATCTCCAGAACTTTTCATCATCCTCAACTGAAACTTTATCTTCAGTAAACAATAACTCCCTGTTCCTCCTTCCTCCCCAAGCTGGGCAACCACTATCTTACTTTCTATCCAAACGAATCTGCCTCTGTAGATTCCTCATACAAGTGGAATCACATAATACTTGTCTTTTTGTGTCCTGCTTATTTCACTTAGCCTAATATTGTCAAGGTTCATCCACGTCCTGGCTGACTCTCATTTTTATGGCTGAATAGTATTCCACTTAATGGATTTACCACATTTTATTTATCCATTCATCTATTAATGAATTTACCAATCTTTTAAGATCCTTCTTTTTAAATGATTGAAGTATAATTGATTTCCAACATTGTGTCAGTTTCAGGTGTTCACAACAGTGATACAGTAATTGTGCAGATTATCTTCCATTGTAGGTTATTATAAAAGGGGTATAATTCTCTGTGCTCTCCAGTCTATCCTTGTTGCTTACATATTTATACAGAGTAGTTTGTAGAAGTTAATCCCTTACCCTTAATTTGTCCCTCCCTCCTCCCCTCTCCCCTTTGGTAACCAAAAGCTTGTTTTCTATAAAGATATGCTCTAAATACCACACCCTCAAGTGGTCCCCATCACACCACAAGCTTCTGAGAAAGGACCATCTTCCTATCCTCACATGTGCAGCACAAAGCCTTTTACCAAACAGTTCACCAAATCCAGCAAGCATTTGATGTGTTGAATATAAGAATGAGACCTTATATAGCACAGAATCTACTAAACACAAACAACCCTTCCTTTTTTTCCTGCGTTTTTATCAAAAGTAACTAGTTCTCACTAATCTCTACAATTTTATTATTCAAAGAAAAACTCTTTTAGGAAGCACACATACACTGTCTGCAGATCATCTTGCCAAAAATAACAATGCATTGTCATCATCTAACTGTTATCTAATTGTTCTATTAAGTTGAAATAAGCCAATGCCTTTTGCTGGGAGAGAAAACTGACCCAGGTGAGTGTTTCTTTCCAGAGTTTTACTTGACCAGGTGATCAGAGATCAGATCTTCGATTAGGGGTGGTTTTAATTCTCAGACAGCCTTCTGAGAAGTGAGACTCTCAGCAAAGCTAATTATGGAAAAAGAAGCCATGGGTTTACTGCATGGAATTCAAAACCTTGCCTAATGTGAAGTGTTCTACAAAGTTTCAGATTTTCCAGGACAAGCGTTCCCCAGAAACACCCAACTAGACACATCAAACATTTTCTTAAAGTGTATCTGAGAGCGAACTGTGTGAAAGAAAGGAAAAAAGCAGTGACTGTTTATTAATAACCAGAAATATACACTGTTCCCTGTACATTTGAATCCCATGACTCAAACTATGGAAATAGTCTTTTTAAAAATTTTTTCTTTTTTCTATAAACTTTTTTTTATTGATTTATAATCATTTTACAATGTTGCGTCAAATTCCAGTGTAGAGCACAATCTCCCAGCCATACATGAACATACATATAATCATTGTCACACTTTCTTCTCTGTGAGCTACCGTAAGATCTTGTCTATATTTCCCTGTGCTATACAGTATAATCTTGTTTATCTGTTCTGCATTTTGAAATCCCAGTCTATCCCTTCCCACCCCCCTGGAAGTAGTCTTCTGAACTGGAAAAGTTCCAGTTTTTGGAAAAGAATCCAGAAAGCAGTTTAAAAGATTTTAAGCAAGAGAAGGCAGAGAAGAGAAAATGATGGAATATCCACCCTGCCTTGATGGTAGCGTGGTCACCACGATGCTGTAATTATCTCATGAACTCCAGGCAAAGACCAACACCGACACTGCTGCACTCAGCACACGGACAGGACTGGGATTTTTCGCTATTTTTCCCTTGGGTCTGGTGGCTGAAACTTCTCGTTTAAGAGTATTAGGCTGCCATCTGCTGGTTCCCCACCGATACTGCTGGGAAAGAGGGGGTGAAATTCACAGAGGCCTCCCCAAACCCTCTTTTTTTTCAACTTTCTTTTCTTTTGGAGACCATCTCCCAGATGAGACCATGGTAAACTTGAAGAAGGAAGTGTCGGACTTTTTATCTTGGTACCTGGCAGTGTATTTCAGACTGTGAACTCTAGAAAGACTCTTGAGAAAACTAGCAGGACACTCTGATACTACAGAGTGGTAACAAAATCCTCTGAGACCGAGAGAATTCAGAAAACCAATCTGCGCATTTCTAGTTTCATGGTGTTGCCATCTGGGAACACGGGATGCATGAATTAAACCAAAAAAAAAAAATCACTTTGCCCTTAAGTTCAACAGTGTTTCATTGGCTGCTTTTCTGTAAAATGGGATTAGCCACAGGGTAGCAAGAGATTCTTCCAGTGGCCATCTGCCTTTGGTACTGTCAAATGGGAGCTTTGTGCAAGTCCAGGTCATTCTGTGGCATTCAGGCCCAGGAGATCGACCTGCACTCTCCAATGTGGTAGCCATCGGCCACAGATGGAGATTCTGCACTGAAACATGGCCAGTCTGAACTGAGTTTTGCTGTAAATATAATACTCATTAGATTTCAGACTTAGTATGAAAAAAAAAGAGTATCAAATATCTTGCTCATTATCTGTACTTGTTAGATAATGAAGCAGTAATATTTTGGATATAGTAAATTAAATAAAAAATTAAAATGAATTTTATCTGTTTAATTTTTTTAATATGGCTACTAGAAAATTTTTAATTACACACATGGCTCCCATTATTTTTCTACTGGACAGTGCTGAGTTCCACAAACAATTATGGCTAATGTTTACTGAAAGCTTGCTGCATAGGCTGAAGGTTTTATGGATGCTGGTTTTTCATTTAATTTCATAATAGTAGTATTAGAAATATGTATTTTTATCACTCCAATTTTACTGGTTAGGAAACTGAGACTCACAATTAGGAACAGGCTATGTAGTTGGTGTGACTCTGCCTTTTTTTTTTTTTTTATTGAGGTATAGTCAGTTTACAACATTGTGTCAATTTCTGGTGTACAGCATAATGCTTCAGTCATCCATATACATACATATTCATTTTTATATTCTTTTCCATTATAGCTTACTACAAGATATTGAACATAGCTCCCTGTGCTATACAGAATAAACATTGTATATCTGTTTTATATATGGTAGTTAGTATCTGCAAATCTTTTTTTTGGTATCTGCAAATCTTTAACTCCCAATTTATCCCATCCCACCCCCTCCCCCCAGTAATCAGAAGTTTGTTTTCCATGTCTGTGAGTCTGTCACTGTCTTGTAAATAAGTTCATTTGTGTCTTTTTTTTTTAGATTCCACATGAATGATATCATATGATATTTTTCTTTCTATTTCTGGCTTACTTCACTTAGAATGACATTCTCCAGGGCCATCCATGTTGCTGCAAATGACATTATTTTATTCTTTTTTATGGCTGAGTAGTATTCCATTGTATAGATATACTACTTCTTCTTTATCCAGTCATCTGTCAATGGACATTTAGGCTGTTTCCATGTCTTGGCTATTGTAAATAGTGCTGCTATGAACACTGGGGTGCAGGTGTCTTTTTGCAGTAGGGTTCCTTCTGGATATCTGCCCAGGAGTGGGATTAATGGGTCATATGGTAAGTCTATTCCTAGTCTTTTGAGGAATCTCCGTACTGTTTTCCACAATGGCTGCACCAAACTGCATTCCCACCAGCAGTGTAGGAGGGTTCCCTTTTCTCCACAGCCTCTCCAGCATTTATCGTTTGTGGACTTTTGAATGATGTGACTGTGCCTGTTCTTGAAGCCGGATGATTAACAAGTCAAATCCGGGATAGTCTTATCCACAAGGCACAGACGCATCAGCACGACTCTCCCTGGCCCTGCCTCTGTTGGAGTCTTTTCCTTGCTCTCAGCCCCTGACCAGCTTGGTGGCTTGTCATAAAGATTTTTCTTTCCCCCACTGCAGGACCACCTCACTGTAAATTCTACAGACAGGTAAAAAAGATTTCCCTCCCTAGCATATTTTCCTAGACCCATACTAAATAACAAATTTAGAGGCAGGATGGTATATAAGGGTAAATTCTTTCCAACGAGTCCTTCTAATTTTTGACCATCTTGGCTTTTAGTGTCTCGAGGTATAAAATTTCTCAGACGTTATAAATCCTTGAGAAAGTGCCCTAAGAGGTTTTAGATGCAAACAAGTTTTCCAGACTTGCCTGGAATTTTTTTTTTTTTAGGTTTTTGCAAAGAAAGAAAATTCCATTTATGCCGAAGCACTAGGTGGAATTTCTGTAAGCCTTAAATCCTTCCGTTACTTGTGCGTATGGAGGCTACACACACACACACACACACACCTGCAGAAGGTCATTATCATCTCCCCTGCAAGGAGGTTAGGCTTTGATTTTTTTTTTTCAGTTTTGTAAAGCAAATCTTACATTTCTCAAATAAGTAAGAGCTATTATCTCTGGAGTAATTCTTCAGGAATAGATAAATGTAACCTCTCCCCAGTGTCCAAATACTTTCTGCACTGTCTCCATTTGTTTTGATTCTCTCTGGTTGTGAAGTGCCAGGAACTTTTTAGCCGTGGCTGGCAGAGCAAACTCCAAACAAATCCCACCTTAAATAACATAGTTGTCAAGTGCAAGCAGAGAAGGCAAAGACTAGATTTCATAAGACCCAGCCAGCCAGCCAACTATCCAGCCAGCCAGCCACCCATCCACCTGCCCACGCCAAGCATGGGAAATAGAGATTCAACAGTAAACAAAGCAGAACTCAGCCCTGACCTCATGGAGCTTATATTCTTGTGGGAAAGGCAGACCATAAACAGGTAAACAAGGAAATAAAAACTACAAACTAAGATGGATCCTATGAAGGAAGCAATTAGGGTGCAGAGACAGAGGGCAGCCTAGTTTAGATGAAGTGGTCAAGGAAGCCTCCTGCCCTGTGGGAGCCGGTGAGGAAATGGTGCAGCCATCCGGGCAGAAGGAGCCGCAAGGCTGCCAAGAGCCTGCAGTTTTAGGGAAGGGATGGTGGACACTGATGGAACACAGTGAGTGAAGGTGAGCGTGCAGGATTTAAGGAGAAGCAGCAAGTGTGGGGAGAGCTCATGCAGGGAGAGTAAGGAGGTTGGGTTTCACTCAAAGCTCTGTGGGAAGCTACTGGGAGTCTCTAAGCACATGAGTGACACATTCAGATTTGTCTTTTTAAAAGACTGTTCTTTAAAATAGCGGCAGAAACAAGACAGAAGAGACAGGATGCACAGTTGGCTGTTTTCCTGACATTAGGCATCCTTCCACTCTTCCCTGGGTTTGCCCTGCTGACAGGTGTCTCCACCTGGTTTCCCAACTTGCTCCACTTTTTTTTTTCCCAGATTAAAACCTTTTCATTTTCTTTCTCACTGTTTTTGTTTGTTGGCTTTCTCTCTGCATACCTAGAACCTTTAAGCTCCTGAAAGAATACTGTTTCTTTCCAGGGGCATTTTAAACATCAGGATGTAATGTGATGGAGAAGTGCATCTCTGGGCCCAGATGTGCCTGGGGTACCAAGGACCTGGCATAGCATCTCCTGGGAGACCTTTCAATGCTGCTGACTTCTAAGCACTCTAGCTTGTCAGCAAAGGTGTTTTCAGGAGGATGATGAGACAGCGTGCGTGATTCCTGACAAAAGCTTTGGAGGATACACCCTGCCTCCAGCACGCCCTGCTCTGAAGCAGACAGGCTCACACAAGGCCTGTCACCTGTCCCACTGGGGCTTACCTGGCACTTTCTGCACATCTCCACCAGCGTGCTGGCCAGGTCTCGGCTGCCCTGGGCGCCCGCTGGTTACCCTGGGATTATCACACCCCCACCACCTCTGTCAGGTGGCCTGGTCCACAGGGTGGAGGGTGGCGACACCTTCCTCAAGGAGTGGAAACACGTCTTGTCCTGGAGCTCTTTCATGGCTCCTCCGGACCTGCTCTCCGGCCATCTCAGCCCTGCTCTGAGCCCCAGGGCCTGCCCTGCGGGCACTACCCAGTGTCCTCTGGCTTCTGGCGGGGGGGGGGGGTTGGCCACTGAGGACCCCAGCAGGAGACGGGAGGGAGGAGAGCGAGGTCAGCATTCTCCTGCACACTTGCTGCCTGGAGGAGGTCTGGGGCAGACCGCATCCCCTCCTTCCCCACCACCCCTCCACATGGCCGGCTCCGGTTCCTGATGCCCCTTCAGGCTGCAGGATGGTAATGGTACCCCTGCTGTGACCAGCCCCAGGACCCTCTACTCCTCACCCTAAAATGATCCCAGTTAGAGTGTGCCGTCTCTCCTGCTAGGACCCTGGCAGATACTACGCTCTCCTTGAGGGTCCCTCTTGCCCTCCTCCTGACAAGGTGTAATGCCTCTGACCCCTGACCTTTGAGAGACTGGCCAACTTGTCACCCCAACCTTTCCATTGAGCGGACACTCCTTCTCTACAGGGCCACACCACACCCTCCCAAGCCTGTCAGACCACTTAAGTCATCCCAGAGCTTTTAAAAAAGATGCTTGCTTTTAAAACGGAGGTGTGTATTCATTTATAGTAAACTGGTTCCCAAACTATAGTGTAAAGACAATCGAGGGGTTTTCACATATGAAGATTCTTGGCCCCCACATCAAACTTCTGAATGTGAATCCCTGAGGCATCCCAGGAGGCAGAGTGGCCTCCCAAAGATATCCACTTCCCAGTCCCCCAAAACCTGTGGATATATTTCCTTACTCATCAAAAGGGACATTGCAGATGTCATTAAATTAAGGGTCGTGAGATCAGAAGATTGCCGTGCATTATCTGGGTGGGCCCAATGTACTTACAAGGGTGCTTATCAGTGAAAGAGAGGCAGGAGTTTCAGAGTCAGAAGGAGATGTGACAACAGAGGCAGAGGATGGAACCAAGGGATGCTGGTGGCCTCTAGAAGCTGGAAAAGACAAGGAAACAGATTCTCCCCTACACTGTCCAAAAGTCATGCACCTGCCTGACTCATCCTAGACGTCTGACCTTCAAGACTGCAAGACAATAAAGTTGTGTTGCTTTAAGTCACTAGATTTGTGGTAACTTGTTACAGCAGCAGCAGGAAACTAATATAGACTGTTCCTGACTTACCGTGGTTCAACTCATGAGTTGACTTCAAGGTGGTATGTAAGCGATACGTGTTCAGAAGAAATTAGACTACTTCAGATTTTGAATCCTGATCTTTTCCCAGGCCAGCAAGATGCAGCGTGATACCCCCTCATGCCTGGGCAGCAGCTGTGAGGTGGAGCTCCCACTCAGCCACCGGATTAGAAGGGCAAATAACCAGTACACTTTGCAGCCATTCTGGACCCAGACAAACATTCTGCTTTTTTACTTTCAGTAGTAAACAAATTACTGAGACATTCCACACTTTATTATAAAACAGTCTTTGTGTGAGATGATTTTGCCCAACTGTAGGCTAAGGTAAATGCTCTGAGCACGTTTAAGGTTGGCTAGGCTAAGCCATGATGTCCGACAGGTGGGTGAATTAAATGCATTTTCGACTAAATGGAATTTTCAAATTACAATGGGTTTTTTGGGATAAAACTCCATCATAAATCAAGGAAAATCTGCACAAGAGTTAGTTCAGGAATCTGCACTTGTGACAAGTTCTGGGTGATTCTGTTGCTGATGTTCTTGGAGGAACACTGTCTAGGTACAGCCTCTGGCAACAGAAGTGATCAATTGTTCATCCAGCTTTTCCTTTTTAAAAGGAGCACCACCTGCCTCCAACATTTTACAATTTAAAATAACATTCTGGTATTTTATTTATTTAAAAAATAAAGGTCATTGGTTTACCACGTGTATTAGCAATTGATCATGATATAGTCATGAAAGGAAGTGTAGTTACAATAGAAAAAATAGGACATTTAGAGTTAGGTGGCCCCAGGAGCCCGCCACTTCTGAGATGTGTAATCTTGAGAAAGTTCCTTCACTTCCATGAGCCTCTGTTTTAAACCCACTGGTAAACTCTAGGATAATATCATCCCAGGTATGTACATTTCAAAGGCTCGGTGTAGCAGCAGACACAGGAGATGCTCAGGAAAAGAAAGTCCTTTCTCTTTTCCATGTTTCTGTCTGCCCTTTCCCTCTTCCGCCAAGTATGATGACAAAACCCTGGGAAGAGTCTATGTCTGTCAGTCGACACGGAACAGCTCATGCTCATTAAGCTTCCACAGAGACCCCAAGACGGCAGGTGCTAACTGCGTGCTCGTCTCACGGTGAGGGGCTAGGCCACCCAGCCAGAAGTTGCAAAGCAGACATTTCAAACCAGTTTTGTTACCCTTAACCCAGATCCCTTCTTGCAGGTATCAAATCTTTGCAGTTGGAGGCTGGACAAGACTTCTCTGGAGAGCATGACTGATGTGCTGTGCACGTTCTTTGCCAAGTGGGAAGTGTGGTCATTGTTCCATGATGCAGATGGTGTCTGCCCTGTGCTTGAACATTATCTGCAGGCAACTAACTGCAGGGCAGCGGGAGCAGCGTGTTTGGAAAGTGATCGTGCACCCTCTAGTGGCGGATCGGAGGGGCGTGTTTCCGATGGGCCACATGTGGGCCGTGCGGGGAGTTGGGGGTGCCGGCTGGGGTGGGACCGTGAGCTGGAGGGGTTCGAAGATCTTAACAGAAGAAGATGGATGAAGCTGTTCTCCTGAAATCAGAGACCCAGGAATTAGCTCTGCTCGAACCTAGGAGAAATGCTGATGAACAGTCCAGTGAGATGGGGAAGCTCCCAAGGACCCACAAATAACCCCACGGAATAGATGCCCACGGCAGGTGTCGGGGAGGGGAATGGAAATAGAAATATCTTCATAGCAGAACTGCCCCATGACCCTGCTTCTTCAATATAATGGCCTTTAAAAACATTTAGTGTGAAGGGAAAATTATATAAGATCATTCTGATTTTTTTAGGAATAATCATGTTCCAGGAAACTTTTAAACATTTTTGGAGGAATCTAAAGCCTATTTAATGCCCCCTTGAACATGTAGAAATCATCTGTTTACATTTTTGCACACGAATTCCAGGACCCTCCTCCTTGCCTCAAAAGGAAATAGCTTCAGTGTTTCTTTCCAATTACAACAGTAATATGTGCTCATTGTAAGAAAATACAAAAAGTACAGAGAAGTTTAAATAAAAAAGTGAAAATAGCTTGCAATCCCAACAATCAGGGTTGAATACTGGTAACATCTGGGAACATATTCTTTCCAATTCATAATTCTCAGGGGTGGTGGAGGGTATAGCTCACAGTGGTTAGAGGACATGCTTAGCATGCAGGAGGTCCTGCGATCAATCCCCAGTACCTCCATTAAAATAACTAAGTAAATAAATAAAACTAATTACCCCCTCAAAAAAAAAAAAAAGAACCAAATTCACAATTGTCAGAGCTGGGAAAACATGCTTAGAGATGATATACATTAATGTCTCTCTGAAGGAAAGAAGTACCTCTAATGCATCCTGGATCAGGGTGCTGTGAGTTACAGGAAGTGGACCTTAACCTCTCCATTGTTCATTCTTCTCATCTGTAAAATGGGTATAAGAACAGATACTTTATCAGTTTGGGGAACATTTAATAAAATGATAAACATCATTTGCACTATGTCCAACATGTAGCAAGCTCCCAATAAATGTTGGCTTTTTATCACCTCTCCCTTTACCTGACTAGGGGAGGAGTTGCCCTCTGTCTGCCTTCTGGATTTCTACAAGACACATTCAGTCCCTCGTCCATGTGAGGCCTCCTAGTATTTGAAGATTTCCCTCACAGTGTTTTGTGTCTCCATTGGATGGCCACAAAGTTGTCAGTGTTCTTAAACTATGGCCCCTGGAGGGGGCCTCAGTGCCCCAGATGCCGAGGTGCTGGGCTCCATGAACGGCTAGTTACCGGTGTGTCCTGCTCACCACTTTGCACTGTATGCTCACACTCATCCTTGTCCTGGGAGCGGGCCCCATCTACTCTGCAACTGGTTTTGCAATCATATACAACATGGTGCATCCATCTCTACTCATTTTCATTATTAGACTTAGTAATCACTTTTTCTTGGAAGGTGATTCTGTCATAGAACAAGATAATTTTTCTCCCTCTGTGCTATCTACACGTTGTAATCATACCTTCCTTTTCTTAGTTTCACAAATGAACTATTCAATGACCTCTTATATAATTTTTCCAGAGTTTGAGGATAAGCTCCGTGGTTTTCAATTTCTGGAATCTTTCTTCTCTTAAAAAAGAGTATCTGCCTCTATTGGGTACCTTTCTAACCCTCTGATTGTTCGTTATGTGGTTGGTAACACACCAGTAAGTTCTTTTAGGACCCTGGGGTCTTATTTATCAAGCCCTAATTATTAGAACTTTTTTAAAGTGTGGCATTCTGACTTTCGACCTTATATGCCTGGACTTCCATTTCTATGAATAAACTACCAGGATTAAGACAGGAGACAAAATATATCTGATACATTTCATTCATAGTTTCCTTATTTGTTCGTGTTTATATTTAAGGGTGAGTATGCCATTTTATATGTAATACTGTTAGAATATATTACTAAAACTATGCACTAATTAAAGAGGTGGCTTAAAAACATACTATTGTGGTGATGATGACATTAATGATGAGGAATTAATTAGAAATATTAAATTGTAAGATTTTAGCTTGCCAGATTTCTTTTCTCTAGAGCTCTATCCACTTCTTCCTTATAATCTTTCTAGCAACAGGAATTTAAAACCATAACTTGTTGTGGGGAGGGTATAGCTCAGTGGCAGAGTGCCTGCCTATCTGGGTTCAATCCCTAGTACCTTCATTAAAAATAAATAAATAAAAACCTAATTACCTCCCCCACCAAAGAAACCAAACAAAATAAAATCCAAAAACAAACAAACAAAAATTTGGGAATAAATTTTAAAAATAAAAACATAACTTTTTGTCCTTTGAATAGCAAACATATTTTGCAGAAACTGAATTTCATAGTCACCATTTGGTCTCATAGTATTTGTATCATCTTACCTTCTAGACATGAGTGTCATTCTTCCAATGGCAAGGAGTATAATTTTTGTAATGCATCTTGTCCCCTTGATTAAAATGAATCTTTACATAAATTCTCAACATTTCCTTATATAAATTATGTTCTCCACACTGAAAACAACGTGGACCCTCCTTCCCCACCCTCATTCCCTTAAGAGAAAATAAATACTTCTCTAGATTTCATCAAAGTATAATAAAGCATGCTGAATTTCTCAGATCCTAAAAATGCATTGATTGTAACACATTTTAGTGGAAATTAACACATTAAGTATATGCATTGATTTTCTGGTTCATTTTGTCTTTGCGTGCCGGCTTATTGACATTCTGTGCCATAGACTCTATGGCAGAAAACACTCACTCTCAGCTCTTGAGTTTATACGGTGGGTACAAGTCACACAAAGACTAAATCAGTCTCTTCTCTCTTACCCTCCCCCGACCCCCCACCGTGCCCCCTGCAATCAAACTGTCAACGTAAGTGACTTTGGCAGGCCCCAGTGAGCTAGTACCCACCCAGTCCAGTTATCACCCACGGGGCCAGAAGCTCCCCTTGTGAACTGCCAGGGGATAGGCAGGTGGGGGCATGTAATGGGGGAATGGTGCAGACATTCCAGAAGTCATCTGCTGTAAGAGCAGACTGACTTGCTTTTCTTGATGCTCAGTATTTTTTTTTATTGAATTGGACCAAGAAGAGAGTTTTCAGGAGCTTAATCATTCCTGCAATTCCTGCAATTTCAGGGTGAATGTCTCCTTGGACAAGTTATGTAATAGGAATACCAATAACAACATTCAGTGCAGTTTTATTCATGCCATCATTTTGCCACTCATCACCCCAAATTGTAACTAAATATTAACATAGTAATAAGTGGAAGCCCGCACGTTTCCTTAAATATTTATACGTACTCAATTTTGGATGAGCAAAAGTAAATTTCTTAGTCCTTGGGGAAAAAAACCACAAAGGCTTCAGACTTTGTTAGGAAACTTGCAAGATTCTTGGCATTCAGATTACTTTTACAAAGCAATCCTGGGATGAGTCAAGTGTAATTGAATCAGGAACATATGGATTAAATTCTCCCGTAAATACACACTGGGTATAAATCTGAAGGGGAAGAGAACTTGCCAGATGGGTTACCAAAACAAAACACTTTCAGAATCACTCAAAATAGTCAACAGACCCCAAACACAGCTGTGTTCTCTTATGTCTAAAAAATGCATTTTCCCTTCGATGTCTTGATACGTTAATTTAATTTCTGTTGAATGCCTACAGCACGTTTAGATACCTTAGAAAGCTCACCAAGTCTGCAGCTGGGATTCCTGTTTGGAAACATTAACTCTTACTGAAATGGTTAGCCTAACCCTCTTCCTGATTTTCCACATCTATTTGAGTAATTGTTTAAGCCTGTGCGGTCATGGACATCTTTGTCAGTCCTGTTTCCACAATGGGCTTTAATGGCTTTAACTCCTCTTGGAGTAAACTTCTCGGAGAGGGTTAACTTTGACTTGGTTTTTACTTAAGACAGGGTTGATGGCCAAAGCGGTGGTGCTGCGTTAAGAAACAGCCCCAGCAGAAGGCAAGAGCCAAGCACAGTTTTTAAGACACCGGATTTGCTGTGGCACCGGGGCATCAGAGCTTGGTTTCTTCTTTCTTCTTTCTTTCTTTTTTTTTTTTTTTATTGAGGTATAGTCAGTTTACAATGTTGTGTCAATTTCTGATGTACAGCACAGTGCTTCAGTCATACATATATATACATATATTCATTTTCGTATTCTTTTTCACCATAAGCTACTACAAGATATTGAATATATCTCCCTGTGCTAAGAGCTTAGTTTCTGTGTTGACTTTTTCTCTACTTTTTGTAAGACTAGCATTTTCTCAGTGAGTCTGGGCAATTTTACAAGGCTCAGAATTTCCCCATCACTTCCACGTTTGTCTTCAGACTGAATTATAATTTGTGTCACATCACACCAGAGAACTCTCACGCTCTTCTGAATTCTACACCAGCAATATGCAGCCCCCCACCCTGGTGGAGACTACCCTCGTTAAGTCAGGGTTCTGGAAAGGGAGCTGTTTGTTTTTGCTCACTGTGGCCACCGGATTCCTGACGGCAACCAGTCGGTCAGATAAATTTCAACACTAGTATCCCAGGGTGTGCATGAAGTCTGGAATTTATAAAGGCAACAAAAAAATAGGTTGATCACAGCTGATGATTACATGATGTCATAACAATTGACAGTTTTTACGACACAAGAAATGAGCAGAAATTCACACATCTAACCAGATCCAGCCAGCAGTGAGATGTCAACAGTTTCCAGTTTCACCTCATGAGAAAGGCTTTGGAAACACTTAGCATGGCTAAGAGAACAGTCTTTCTTCCAGACCAAAGTCTTTTACATGCTTTTTCCAAGTTCTGCTGATGCTCGTCTGCGTGTCCCTGAATCTGTGTGGGGTGTTACTACCTAGTATCAGAGTCCTTACAACTATTTGCACAAAAAATTGAGTCTCTGCCTGTACAATTTCTCAAAAACCACAGCTGACATAAATTTTATCAGTGATGTTTCAAGGCTGCCCTGAGAAGACTGCTCTCTATAAAACAAACTACCAAAATCATTTAAATGATCGTCTTACTCTGGGACCGCTGTCTCTTTCCACTGGAGGAGTCCTAACCCTGGTTTATAACGTGCCGGGTTCCTCCATACTCCTGAGGCTGAACCAGGCTCGTTTTGCCTGACACACAGCCAGCCTGAGGCTGAGGTTTGCAGCAGAGAAAAAGGCTTATTCACGAGGCAGACAAGCAAAGAGATGGGAAAACAAATCTCAAACCCTCCTCCCGAGAGGCGGGGGGGCTCAGAGTTTTTATGGGACACAACCGAGGCATGGGGAGCTGGGGAAAGGTGATTGGAAATAAGAAAAAGGGGCGGTAATTGTGTTCTGCACGGATGCAGCTAAACTACAGGCTTCTTCATGGGACGCGTGCTCAGAAAATGATGGTGTTAAGTTTGTTCCCTATATATTTCTTTGAACTACATTCAATATCTTGTAATAACCTAAAATGAAAAAGAATATGAAAAGGAAACTGTGTATAACTGAATCACTATGCTGTATACCAGAAAATAACCCAACATTGTCAATCAACTATACTTCAATTTACAAAATTAAAAAAAAGAAAATGGTGGTGTGAGCACATTCTGAGGGTGGACTTTTGGACCCTCTGATGTCAAAAGGTCACGGAGCAACACTAGCCCATGCCCAGTTGGAGGGTCAATGATCCTAACCTGTGCTAACCGATGGGAATTTGAACTGGACACAGCTGACTCCACGTTCCTGGGCAATAATTCGGGCAAATATCTTATTGTTTAGGCTGCGAGCCATTTAGAGTGCATGCAAGTTTTCTGTAGCAGCAATTACAGCAAGCCATCAGTGGAGGCAGGTTACAGGTGCAGTGGGTCTGAGGGCTGAAGAGAGCAGTGAAGACTGTGATCATAGAAAAAGTAACCTCTTCCGCTGAAAGTAGATGGTTTCCCCTCCCCCAGCACCCCCCTTGCTCTGCTTTTCACCCTGCGGGGAAGTTCAATTCAATAAATATTTATAAGGTACTGTTCTGTCCCAGGCACTGGGCTAGGCACCAGGGATATAAAAGGGACCTGTACATGGTCTCTGCCTTCCAAGAGCACAAGACCTAATGGGGAAATTGGAAATGTGCTGTCAGGACAATGCAGTAGGTGTGATGGGTGCAGAGATGGGCACTCAGCCCAGGGGGTGGCGGAGAGGGAGGGAGCTCTGTTAATTCTCCATATTTCTCATAATAACCACAAATTTGGGAGCTCCAAGTGATACACATTTATTCTCTTCTAGTTCTGCAGGTCAGAAGTCTGAGACAGATCTCTCTGGATCAAAATCAAGGCGTTGAGAAGGCTGCCCTAGGGGAGAACCCATTCCTGCCTTGGCCAGGTTCCAGAGCTGCATTCCAGGTACTCCTCGGCTCATGGTCTCTTCCTCCATCTCCAAGGACACCATTGAAGTATCTTCAAGTCTAACTGCTCCATTGTCATGTCTCCTCTTCTATGTAGTGAGACCTTCTACTTCCTTCTTCTCTGATGGCATTTGGTGACCACCTAGATAATCTGGGATAATCTCTCCATCTCAAGATTCACAACACAGTCACATCTGCAGAATCTTAGAACTGGATATCTTTGGGGGCCATACCACAGGAGGTAACCTAAGGAAAAGGGGGAAGGGTATTCTGACAGAAGGAACAGCCTAAGAGGGAACTGTGGCCGAACTCGGCACAGAGCGTGTGGGGACCCCTCATAACTTAGTATTACTGGAGCATCAGCGATGAGACAGGCAGGACTCTGGCAGGAGGGCGGAGCCAGCTTGCAGAGGATGACGTGTGTCATACTAAGTCATTTGGGTTTTATGCTGTAGGTTCTTACTTTTATTTTTATTTTTTTAGTGACGTATAGTTGACTTACAATGTTTCAGTTGTACATCAAAGTGATTGGATTATACATATGTATGTATTCTTTTTCATATTCTTTCCCATTATAGGTTATAGCAAGATATTGAATATAGTTCCCTGTGCTGTACAGTAGGTCCTTGTTGTTTATCTATTTTATATGTAGTAGAGTGTATCATGAAGGCTTTTAAGTAGGGCAGTGATGTGGTTAGCAATTTAAAGAGCTCATTTTGGGGGGCAGATTCAGGCAGAGAGAGAGGTAAAAAGACTCTCCACCAGGATAGGGGTTAGGATAAGATTTACTGAAAAAGAAAGTTTTCCAGTAAAATCCATAGGAATAGTCACCGACTGGATGGTGAGGTGAGGGAGAGAAAGAAATTGGGGGTGATCCTCAGTTGTTGGCCCAGGTAGACAGTGGCACCATTAAATACAATAAGGAGGTATACAAGGAAAACACACATCCAAGGAAGGGAAAACTGGCACTGAATTTGACTTTGTATAATTTGAAGGAAACCTGTGGGCAGGATCGGCATCAGGGGCCGTGACCTGTGTTTCACTCAGGACCCCACACCTCGAGGAGCCTCACACTGGGTTTGGCGCTCAGCTATCACCATCTTGACAGTCTTCATCAATTTTAAACAAGGCGCACCGTATTTTGATTTTGCACTGGGTCCCACAAACTATTAAGTCAGTTCCTCTTGTGGGCTAAGAACCCAGTGTTGGAGCCGCTGTCTTCAGGGAAAGTTTTGAACATGGGTTTCCCTAGGCAGAAAAGTGGACTCTCAGCCTCTCCCAGGAAGCATGATCAGACCTTCTCATTCCCAATTAACCAGTCCAAGCCCAACAGTCCACGCCCTAAGAGAAAGTCATAGATTCCAAATTAAAGGGCTCTTTTTTTTTTTTCCTGGGCCACTAAGGCCCACCCTTTTTTAGGAGACCCTATTTGGGAGAGAGGGACAAGAAAGCAGTCTCCAAGACCGGATTTTGGACTTGGATCACTCACCAGCTGACTGGTGACAAGTTCTGAATCACTTTCGGTAGGTGGACAAAACATCTTAGGACGATGGCTAACTCTTACTGTGGCAAACTGGGAGGATATATGAGAAAAGAGGACGTTAACTGCCAAATTAAAGGGCTCTGGGATCAAAACTCAGCATAGTAGAATAAATAAGGCCCTGATTTGGGCTCTCTTTTCTCCACCAGCCTCAGCTCAGAGGCTCTGGGAAGTTGAACATGGAGCCTGAAGGTTTTCATATGAATAAATTTGGTGACCAGAAGAGCGAATTCTCAAGGAGCATGTTCATGCCTCTTAACTAAATAAATACTTACGGCACATTCAGGGACAGTAGAGCAGAAATTAACATTCAGAGGAGAGGGTGCCTAGATGGATTTGGGTGTGCCCTGGACAGGTCCAGAATTAGGGGAGGTGGTGCTTCCCCCTTCCCTACACCCACCCCAGCTGCTGCCTCCCTGGCCTCCTTACCACTCCCACCCACCAGGTGGGTCCAGTTTCATCTTCCTTTGCAAAGTCAGGCTCCCCGACATTCTCAGGATAAGTCCCAGTGTGTGAGAAGTCCCTGCTTTATGGGATTTGCAGACATAAACTACTATATATAAAATAGATAAACAACAAGTTCCTACTGTAGAGCACAGGGAACTATATTCAATATCTTGTAATAGCCTGTAATGAAAAAGAATATGAAAAGGAATATATGTGTGTGTATCTGAATGGCTATGTGGTACACCAGAAATTAACACAACATTGTAAATCAACTATACTTCAACTAAAAATAATAAGCTTAAAAAAAGAAAGGAAGAAAGAGAAAGGAAGGAAGGAAGGAAGGAAGGAAGGAAGGAAGGAAGGAAGGAAGGAAGGAAAGTTAGCTGCCTGAATCCCTTGCCCCAGTCTCACTTAACCCAGATAATAAAATCATGTCAGCCTCATTTTTCCAGCTTCCAGATCTTGGGTTTCTGGTTTTAGTTCTGGCCATGCGTTAATTGATTTTCTGGGCTTCATCCTTTGCCTTCTGAAGAGCTCGGGCCTGCCCCACTCTGATGCTTCACTTGGCGTTCTGACTGAGATGACACCGAGGGGTTGGACAGAGACCCAGGGCACAGCAGAGCTCACTGGGTCACTGTTGTCTCAGGTCCCACAGCCTTCCAGGCCCAGAAACTCTATTTTGAGACTAAACTCCATTGCAAAATTTACAGATGCATAAACCAGAAACAGAAATTATCTAAACCATAGGGGCAAGAGAGGGAAGAAACCAATTCCTTTCCAGAGACAGGAATGCTGGCATCATCTGACTCCTTTAGAATATCGAGCTACGTAGGACACTGAATTATTTATTAGGAGGTTGTTTAGAGCAATGGGGATAGATTTTCGTGAGGGCTGTTTTATCCTCCAGGACACGGTGAGGCTAAGATCTCCCCTCGAACCACATGAGTGTAAACAACAGGCGTCTGCCAGACTCAGAACCTTTCTCCCCTGGACAGTGGGCAGAAACGGTGAGGTGGGTTCCCTGAAGCAGTTTCTCTTCCTCTCGGACACACGGGAAGGTGACTTCTTCCAGGGTCCGTGCTTCCAGGTGGAGCCACGTGACTGACTCTGGTCAATGTTTGGTGGAGTTCATCGGATATTTTCTGTATTAGTCAAGAGAGGTTAACTGCTGTAACCAACAGCCTTGAAACAATGACTAAACCCCATAAAGATTAATTTCCCTTTCCCACTGGGGGACCACTGGGAGTGAGGGGTGGGGCTCCACATGATCATTGAGGGAGCCAGGCTTCCCCAAAGTGGTTCCATCACAAGACCTCTGGCTCATGTCAGACGACATGGGAAGAGAGGGAGTGGGGGGGTGGAAGGCTTAGGGGCCAGCCCCGGAAGGGGCCTCACACTTCTGCTCCCGTCTGTTGACCAGAATTTTTTTTCTTTAATTTTAGGGGGTAGGGATATAGCTCAGTGGTAGAGTGTATGCTTAGCATGCGTGAGATTGTGGGTTCAATCCCCAGTATATATATATGTAATATATATATAAAGAAGTTATATATAATAATTTCTTTTTGAAATTAAATACATTTAAAGAAATAGAATATATAAAAACATAAAGAAAAGTTAAATCATTCATAATTCCCTAACCCAATGTTTTAGCAAAAATTATTCTTTCTCCTGAATATCAATGGATATATATCAATGTGTATATATACACATACATTGATGTACATTCACGTATGTATGTATATACATACACACAAATATGGTGACTGTATTGTGTGTATGTGCAAATAGTTTTGTTCTATTTTTAAAATAAACTGGGCTCTTACTATAATTTTTTTCTTGTATATATATATTTTATTGAATTAAAGTCAGTTTACAATGTTCTATCAATGTCTGGTCTACAGCACAATGCTTCAGTCATATATGAACATATATATATTCATTTTCATATTCTTTTTCGCCATAGGTTATTACAAGATATTGAATATAGTTCCCTGTGCTATACAGTATGAACCTTTTGTTTATCTATTTTGTATATATTAGTCAGTATCTGCAAATCTCAAACTCCCAATTTATCCTTTCCCACCTGCTCCCCCTGACTCCATAACCATAAGTTTGTTTCCTATGTCTGTGAGTGTTTCTGTTTTGTAAGTAAGTTCATTTGTGTCACTTTTTTAGATTCCACATACGAGTGATATCATTTGGTATTTGTCTTTCTCTTTCTGGCTTACTTCACTTAGAATAACCATCTCCAGGTCCATCCATGTTGCTGCAAATGGCATTACTTTAGTCTTTTTTATGGCTCAGTAGTATTCTTACTAGTTTTATAACCTGCTTTACCACTACTACTGCCCTGAAAACTGCAATGTGGATACACAAGTATCTTTCCTTGTAGTGAACATGGCTCTACATCATACTTTTTCAAGGCTGAATAATACTATCTTATGTGCCTGTCATTTATTGAACAATTTAACATTTAGACTGCTTTCTTTGTTCATTTCCATTTTGCTATTACTAGCAATACTGCACTGAACATCCTTATATTTCATCTTTGCGTAACTGTGGGGTTACATTCTAGTGATAAATTTTGAAAAGTAAGAAAGAGGATATGCACTTTTTGTATTTTGTGCTTTGTATTTGATAGATGTGGACGAACTAGCCTATAAAATGTAACAATTTCTTGTAGCATCAATATTTTTTGGTACTGTACATTTTACCATGTGTTTACCGACAATCTGTTTTATCAGACATACCATGACAAGTCTGCTAGGGGAGATGCTCTCCCGACTTTATTTCCATTTCTTCGATCTTCAGGGAGCTTAAATCTATTTTCACATTTTTATTGGTAAATTTCCTATTCATGTCACTCACCCATATTTCTCTTGTTCTGTCTTATTAATTTAAAAGAGCTCTTTGTACTAGAGAATAACCCTTTGTCTCTCATATCTGTTGAAGATGTTTTTTCCCAACTTGTTATTTTTTTAAATTTGTGTGGGTTTTTTCCCCCCACATTAAAGATATTATGCAAACCAAATGTATCTACCATTTTTCCTGAGCTTCTGGGTATCTCGTCTCCACTAGCTGCTATAAAATAATTCCTAAGAATTTCTCTGGTAACAGCTTAAGCATGTATAACCTCTTTGGAAGTACTTTTGGAATTAAAAATATCTGTCTATCAGGACCAACTGGTGAGAGACACTGCACAGTGTAGCCTTCTCCATCTTGATACCTACTTTCTCCAGGGGGAAAAATAGCTTAAAAAAATCACTATCAAATTTTATGTCCAGCATGATTTGTGCAAGGAGAATTCATCTTTACTAGAAATTGGGGCTTGGATTTAACATTTTCTGAATATGATTTCCCAGTAGGAGTAAGGAAGGCTTCCTGGTTATGTTGATGGGGAGTGGGATAATGAATTTGGGCAAAAACTAGAAATTTAGGGGGCCTGTGGGTGCCAAAAAGCAGAAAGTGGCTCAGTGGTTAACAGCCCAGACTCTGAAGCCAGACACCTGGGGTCCGAAACCCTGATCTTTCACTACTGTCTGAGGGAACTTGGACAAACCCCAGACCTCTGTGCCTTAGTGTCCTTAGCAGTAAATCATATATTAAAGTGAACAAATATATGTAAAGTGCTTAGAATTGTGCCTGGCTATTGGTGTTATGTAAACACCAGCTGTTATTATTAGACATTCTTTCAGGGTTTAACTGAGTCCCCCAAGCCCCTGTGGACCCTGGTTAAGAACCACAAGGGGATGTGAGATCACAGGCTCCCTGAGCTGGAAGGAAGCCTCACAGAGATGGAGAGCCTGGCCACTTCAGCTGGGCTCTCCCTGGGGCCACCCCACCCCCTAGTTCCCACCCTGACCCACACCCTTTCCTATTTACAACCAGACGAAGGCAGCCTGCACGCTGACTCATGCTTGGCTCAGACCAAGCCATTGTTCTGGGGTGGAGGGGAGTAAGAGTGAGGAACAGTGGCCCAAAGGAGATGGGGGATGTCAACTACACAAGTGACCCAAGACAGTGACACTCAGACACACAGCAAGACTGGCACGCCCGGCTGAGAAATGGCAATGCTGCTTTGTGGAATTCTTTGTTTCTTACTCTCAAACCCTTACGGACACCCAGCTCAGTCTCACAAACAGTGTACATAATCTTGAACAGTACAGCAACACCAAAGTCTTTCCTACACACAAGAGTACACACAAACATCTTTTTGGAATCACTATGTCATGGAGTTTGTATCTCGGTCTCTCCTGCTCTTTCCTGAACACACACATATGTAGATAATTCATCCAGTCCTGCCCAAGTATATACACAAGTACACACACACCACTCACCCAAACAGCCTCACAGATGTACTCACACTGGCCAGTCAGTGTCACCCAGAGTCTCTCTCCCATACACATATATGCCAAAATCATCCAGTTAGCTTCTTTTTCTTGCTGCCCCTCAACACACACTGACACACACACACACACCATAAGGATGACCAGCTCAGAACCACAGCCAATATCTGGAGAATCTCCAGTAAAGGCACCCACCCTACCCTCCTTTCTCCATCCCCCTGTCTCCACTCTTCCACGAGTTGCCTTTGACCTACTCTGCTCTCCCCTATCCACACTCATGCCCTCCCCCACCCCTGAGCCCTCCATCTGGTGGGTCCAGGCAGGCACTCAGGCCCCTCTCCTGTCTCCCCCATCCCCCAGCCCTTCCCCATCCTCTCCAAAATCCCAGAGGCCGTCGCTGCAGGATTTCAAGGGTTGCCATACCAATGGGGCCTTGTCCCTCGTCCCCCTGGGGGTAGGCTGAGGACACACCAATAAGGGGGTTCCAGTTACTGTGGCAACTGTTGCAGGCCTGAGCTCTCGGCTTCTAGAAGGTGGAGGGGGGAGTGGTGAGAGAGTGAATGGTTGCCAAAGCAACTGAAAGCCAGCAAAGACTGGGAAGAGGCAGCTGAGCCCTGCCTTCCTTGCCCAGGGCGGCTGTGGGCATTGCAAAGCACTTCAGCATCATTCTTCCATCCCTTGCGGTTGTTTTAAGGGAGGGAGAGGAAGTGCAGATAATGAAACAGGGATTCCACTCACTCTCCCAGCTACCCATCAAGGTTGGGAGCCCATGCCAGCTTGCCCAGACTTACCATGTGACCTGGCTAGTCAGGTCCATGTTCTGGACCTCAGTTTTCTCTTTCCTTTAAATGGGACCTGTCTCTCAGGAGTCCCTTTTCCTACCTGATGAGTGTGCCCTCTCTTCCTTGCTCCACAGGAACCACAGAGTGAGTATGCCCGGTACAGGGCACAGCAGAGGCCTTGAATGCGGTGCACAGCTTTATTGATGAGAAGGTCCGAGAAATCCCACAAGCAATGACCGATCCTGAGGTGGTCAACATCCTTCAGCCACAAACCACAATGAACCCTGACAGAGCCAAGCAGGTTAGCAGGGCCAGAGACTGTGTTTCTGTAACGCTGGCGGAGTTCTGGGAGAAGATAATTATTCCACATCACTGGACTGCAATGGATGTTCAATGGGATAATGGCTATAAAATGTTTATCAATCAAATGCACAGTAACTCCACTACTGGGGGGTCAGCCTAAGGACTCCAGACCTCTTAGGGTGATCTGATTCCGAGAGTAAAGGTCTGGAGAATCTGACCCAGACCCCCTTCCTTATACCTCCTTCCTCTAGATCCTCTTCTCCCTTCCACCTCATCCCACTGTCTTTCCAAAACCATCTGCTTCCCACTTCCTGTTCTCACCGGAAGTAACCTCAGTAACACCTCATCTACATACAGAAAAGTTTAGAAATGGCCTCTGGTACTTCATCTCTCTGTTAACTACTGAATAGGAGTGGCCACCATTTTGGAGAAATGGTGTTTCCTTAGGAAGAGAGGGGCAGCTCTCTGTAAGGAGGATGGCAGAGCCTCTTGGGTTACGGGGGGTGGTGTAGGGACTTGGCAAGGAGCAGATCCAATCACTTCACAGGCCTCTCCGATTGGCAGGACCACCGTGGGTACCAGACAGGCGGGCTTGCCTCAAAGCCCTTGGCAGCGCGGTCCTGACTGGCTACGGATCCAAGGAGGAGGAGAACGCGGGATTGGCTGCAGTAAATTCCGTTTTCTCCACCCTTCTCAGCTCCCATATGAGCGCACGACGCAGAGGCAAGAAGTTCTGGGCAGACGGACAGCCCTCTTGTGAGGGTTCCTTAATGTCTGCCTAAAAGCAGAAGAGAGAGGGCCTCGGCAAAATGAAGCGGGAATTGTTGGGAATTCTTGTGGCTCTGAGGTGAGGTAGACCACGGGCCTGAGTCCCTCCAAGCTCGTGGGGAAACGGTGGCAGAAAACCGCGGAAGAATGCTGCAGAGCGGAGCATTCCCAAAGAAGACAGGACTTCGAGCTCGGCTGCTGTCCTTGGTGCTGAAGCAGCTCCGCTCCTTGCGCCCTGCCAGGCCTCTTCTGAACCCCGTCCTATCAGCAGGCCACAGCTTACTCAGTTTACAGGAGGCGAGGGTATTGCCTCCTCCCTCCGCCTTGGTCGTGGCCGCAAGGGGCTCCGGGTTCATCAAGAGTTTGTACATGTTACAGGGAAAATGGGGTCAGCACCATCTGTGCCTGAGCTTCCCACCCCACCCGCTAAGCCACAGAACTCTGACTTACTGGAGTCGAAAGGTTACAGAATCAGGATTTTTCTCTGCCTTATTACTCGTGGGTTCCAAAGAATGAGAAAGATGATGGCTGAAGGCTCAGGCTCCGAAATCAGATGTTGAGTTGAATTTTACTCTGATACTTCTTACCTGAGTGACCTTGAGCAAGTGACCTGATTTCTCCATATAAAATGAGGTTTATTATGGTAACTACTGAAGAGTGATGGTTAGCATTCATTAATGTTTGAAAAGCACTTAGCATGTGTGCCTAAGGCATACAAAGTTCTCCAAAAATGTTAGCTGTTGTTATGGGATTTTTGACTCAGGAGGCAGGTCTGCTCCCTATTTGCCTTGGATTTGCTATGTTACTCTGCTTCTTCCCTTCTGTGTACCTCAGCTTCCCTTCCTTTACAGTGGGGAAGCCGGACCAAACCAGGGATTATAAATTGCAATGCCTCCAGTATTCAGAAATGGAACATAAAGGATTGGGGACTGTGGCCTCATCCTAGAGATATAATACCCTCCCTAAAGAGAAGCTCAGCATGACTTGATTCTTGCCCTTTGTGAATGTGGACATAGTGTTACCACATCTTCCACAGTTTTCAAAAGAAGTCCAAAATATTTTAAAATAATTGATTTTTCAAGGTTGGCTTAGTTTTTAAACTGCTGTGTGGCTGTGGGCTGGCTCTGGCCAGAGCATCACCAGATTTGCCACCTCTGGGCTAGACCAGTGGTTCTCAGCCCCGGTTGGTATCTGAATCATCTAGGTAGCTTAAAACACAGATTTCTCGAGGGAAGGTATAGGTCAGTGGTAGAGCCCATGCTTAGCATGCATGAGGTCCTGGGTTCAATCCCCCAGTTCCTCCATTTAAATAAATAAATAAGTAAATAAACCAACCCCCCCCCCAAAACAAATAAACAGAACAACAACAACAACAAAAAACCCTTGCAGCCTGGAGCCATTGAATCAGAATTCCTGGGAAGAATGCCTGGGAATCTTAACATGAACTGTGGCCTGGGATAAGATCCTGGCACTACTATTCACTTTCTGTGTGATTCTAAGTGAGTTCCTTACCTCTCTGTGCCCCTGTTTCCCAATCTATAAAATGTGATAATCATAGTACCTGCCTTGTAGGGTTGTTGCCAAGATTAAGCAAGCTACTGTATGAAAGTATTTAGAAAAGTGTCTGGCATGTGGTATGCACTGCTAGCAGCTACTGGGCTGCTGCTACTGTTGTTGTTGTTACTGTTATTTTTCAATCTCCAGACTTGCAACTACCTGGGGCAGATGGTCTCTGAGGTCTTTCTGGCTCTAAAACTCCTATAATTCTGTGGCTCTGTGATTCCAACATTCTAGACATATATTATTCTTAGAGTCTAATGTTCTGACATCCTGGGACTCCAGGATTCTATTGAACTGCACCTGCAGATCTCTCTAAGATGCTGAGGTTCTGCGATCTGGGCTGATCATGAAGGCAGCTGCTGTTTTCTGAGGGCCTCCCATGTGCCAGGCAATAGAAAGTTACTTCAGTCATTCAGTATTCCCAATGTTTGCATAGAGTAGCTGTGGTTTTGTCAGTTTCAGAGATGAGGAAACAAGTACGGAGTGAACACTGTTCCTTGGATGAAAAGGTTCCATCCTTCCCCCATTGATCTGAAATGCTGTATCACATACTAAATACCCCTTTACTCTTAGGTCTGATTTTGTACATTCTTCTGTTCTATCCCCTTGACTTGTCAAGACTTCTTTTTTCCCTAATGATTTCTTCAAAATAACAGCTGTTTTGAGATATAATCCACATACTGTATCGTTCATTATTTTTAAATGTATAATTCAGTGGTTTCAGTATAATCACAGAGTTGCACATTGATCATCACTATCTAATTCCAAAACATTTTCACCACCCCAAAAAGAAGCCCCATACCCATCAACAGTTCCTCCCCATTCCCCCAGTCCCCTCCCTCTCCGCCCCCTTCCCACCACTAGTCTGCTTTTAGTGTCTATGGATTTGCCTCGTCTGAATAGTTTACATAAGTTGAGTGCTATTTCTGTGGCATTTTGTGTCTGGCTTCTTTTCCTTAGTATATAATGTCTTCAAGATTCATCCATATTATAGCATATATCAAAACTCCATTTCTGGTGGGGAGGCTATAGCTCAGTGGTAGAGTGTGGGCTTAGCATGCACAAGGTCCTGGGTTTGATCTCCAGTACCCCCATTAAATAAATAAACCTAATCCCCCCTCATTTTTTTTTAAACTCCATTCCTTTTTGTGGTCAAATAACATTTCATTGTATGGATATACCACATTTTGTTTGTCTATTCACGACTTGTTAGAAATTTGGGTTGTTTCTACTTTTTAGCTATTATGAATAATGTTGCTAATGAACGTATGTATGGACATATGTTTTCAATTCTCTGGGGTATATACCTAGGGTGGAATTTCTGGGTCACATGATCTATGACTTTTATGTATATTAACCTTTTTTAAGAACTGCCAGACTTTTTTCCCAAGTGGCTATACCACAGATGTGGGATTTAAATCCAGGTCCGCCCATAGGGATAACAATGACAACCATTTCTTGACCACCTACTATGGGTACATATTAATTGCATGCTCTCATGGCACCCAATGCTTGGCACATAGTAGGTGCTCAGCAAATGTTGCTGGTTTGAATGCATGGATGAGAACATGCTCAAAGGGACAAGCAGAAACATAACTGAGGGGAGGCAGCTCTTTATAACCTGGCAGTGGTAGGCACTGCATGTCGCCTGAAGGGCAGCCATGCGCAGTTCTAGCTGACTGTGGCCGTGATTGAATTTCTAACTCATCATTTCATGCATGATCTCTGTTAGACCCCACAGTAATCCTATGGAAGAGATATGACTATCCCCATTTCACAGATGAGAAAACTGAGTTTCAAAGAGATTAGGTCCCTTACCCAGCATCAGTGGTGGGGTCAAGACTTGAACCTGAGCAGATGTCTCCAGAGTCCAAGGCAGCTTTTCAGGGATTTGTGTGCACAGATTGCAGTCTGGTGGCCTTGCTACTGCACAGTGGTTCTCACACATTTTTAAGTGATTGCCAAGATTTAGAAACTAGGTTGCTTCACATTTTACAAGTCAGAATTTCCAGTTAGTCTATAAAGCTCATATCAGGCTGAGTTTGGCTACCTAAATTCATATACACAAACACCCCACCACCACCACTAGGTGAGCCACATCTCCACTCAGCCCCATTCCTGCTTGGTCCTTTGGACATGTCATCATCCATTTTTCATCCATCCATTCATTCACACACTCTTTGCTGAGCATGTGCCAGGCACTCCTCTAGGCACTGAGAACCCAGTAGTAAGCAATACAGATGAAAATCTTTATCCCCGTGGATCTTAAATTCTTTCATGGGAAGCAGAAGATAAACAAGTAAATAAATAGAATGTGTAGGGTGCCAGAGAGTGAAACTACTAAGAAGAAAAAACAGATGGAAAGGAAATACTGGGGCATTTTTTTCTCTTAATATTTTATTTGGAAAATGTTTAAAGAACAAGACAATGAACTCCGTCTATACTGCACTTAGATTCACCAATTGTTAGCATCTGCTTTATCTCCACAAACACACACACACGGGTTTTTGGTTTCTTTTTTCCTGATCCATTTGAAAATAAGTTGTAGGCCTCATGATTCTTCACTCCTAAATATTTCAGCATGTATCTCCCAAGAACAAGGACAGTCTCCTATATTATTATATTACTATTATCACTCCTATAAAAATTAATACTAAATTCGTAATATTATTTAATAGAAAGTCCATATTCAGATTGCCCCAAAATATCTTTTATATCTCTAGAATATTTTTATTAATAATTCTGTCAGTGTTTGTGCAATTGCATTTGGTGATTATACCTCAGTAATCTTTTTTTTTTTAACTTTTTTGGGGGGAGGGGTAGGAAATTAGGTTTATTTATTTATTTTTAGTGGCAGTACTGGGGATTGAGCCCAAGACCCTGTGCATGCTGAGCATGCGCTCTACCACTTGAGCTAAACCCTCCCCCCTCAGTAATCTCTTTTAATCTAGCATAGTCTGGGATATATTTTTGAAGGTAGAGCCAGCAGAATTGCTGATTGGATGTTGCTTGTAAAAGGAAGAGAGGACTCGTAAGGGTTGGGCCTGAGTGGTGGATGGATGCATCTTCCGTTTACTGAAATAAGGAAGACCATGGCAGAAGCGCTTTTGAAGAGGAAGATGAGGAGTCAATTTTGGACTTTATGTTTGGGATGTCCACGCAACATCATACTAGAGATGTGAGGTTGGTGGTTACAAGTCTGGAGGTGTTGATACTGGAGAAATAAACATGTAGACAAGCTTTGATCATCAGGTGATTAGGGAAGGTCTCTCTGAGGAGGTGCATTTGTGTGAAGACCTGAATGGAAAGAGGGATGAGCCACCTTTTCTAGGGAAAAGCACTCCAGATGAGGGAACAGCAGGTGCAAAGGCCCTGAGTCTGGGCCGAGCTGATCAAGTTGGAGGAACTGCAGGGAATCTGACATGTCTGCCATGGAGTTAGCAAGGGGCAGGGAAGAGTGAAGTCAGAGTGGTATCAGGAAATAGCATGTAGAGTTCTCAGCCCTTTCACACCTGATGTCCCTTTTCTCCTGCAAATATCTTCCCATGCCCACTTTAATCTGAAATTATGTATATGTACTATGTATATATATGTGTATATATATATATAAATAAACATAGCTACATCTGTGAGATTTTTAACAGTTTTATTGAGATATAATTCACATAAATGCAATTGACCCATTTCAAGTGTGCAGTTCCATGGCTTTATTATATTCGGACTTCAGCATCCACCACCACAGTCAATTTTAGGACATTTCATTTCCTCAAAAGGAAATCTTGATCCCCTTCGCTATCACCCCTCAATCCTCCCAGCTCCCTCCACCCCTGCTCTAAGCCACCACTAATCTACTTTGTCTCTATAGATTTGCCTATTCTGAACATTCATATAAATGGAATTATACAATCTGTGGTCTTTTGCACCTGACTTCCTTCACATAATGTTTTCTAGGTTCATCCATGTGGTAGCATGCATCCTTACTTTGTTCATTTAAATTGATTGCCCATGGAGGGTATAGCTCAGTGGTAGAGCACATGCTTAAGCACACATGAGGTCCTGGGTGCAATCCCCAGTACCTCCAATGAATAAATAAATAAACCTAGTTACCTGCCCCCCAGAAAAGTTTAGATGATAAATTGATTGCCAAATAATATTCCATTGTATGGATGTACGTCTTCTATATCCGGTAAGACTTTTTTAAATAAAGGAGAAGTGAATGAAGTTGATTTGTTAGAAAGTAAGATGAATTTTAATATGTAAATACTCAGCTTGGAGACCACAGTAGAAGAAATCATGAAATAGTCAGCTGCTCACACCTAATGTGGCCTGAGTGAGACAAGCACGGTGATCCAGAGCAGAGTCCTGGATTTAAGTTTTACACGTGGCATTACTACCGATGCCACAGTTTTCTCAAATGATGAATGACTCTTGGTAAAGTTGAGAACCAAAGTACAATCATCCCTCGATTTACTGACAGTAACATTCCTGGAAATTTCAGTAGATCTTCGTATCGTGCCAAAACAAAAACAAAAACAAAAACAAAAACAAAAACAAAAACAAAACTTGGTACTTACATGTATCAGAAGGTTGGGAGATCTGGAAATAGAGTTTCACCAACATGAATGTTGAGGGGGACATTCAAAAGTCATACAGGACCTGGGACGGTTCTTCATTGTGAGAATCTGACTCTCACGTTGCAGGTGCAGACATCCGGGTCCCTGCTCACTGAATGCCCACATCTGCCCCCCAGGTACTATGACAACCAAAACCACTCCCACAATTTCTCAAACACCCCTCGGGTCTGGCTTGTGGGTGGAAAGGAGAGGCAGAGATGAGAGCTTCAGAGAGTAGAACCCACTGGTCTGAGGGGAATGTGGGAAGGATTGAGAAGGAGGAATTGATGTGTAGAAATGCTCTTGGAGATGTGAAAGGAGACATCTGGTTTTGAAATATCCCCACTGGAATTAAGACTAATCAGCTTTGTAGCTGCAAAGATGGGCTGCCCTATAACCTGAAAGGGGGACCATCATATGTAAGTGACCAGTTTTCTCCATCTTCTCAGCTGTAAGGTTTTGTTACTGTCATTTTCCAGATAAGACAACTGTATTAGATCACAAGGGCTGTGTAACAAAGTACACGAACTGGGTGGCTTAAACAAATTCATTTTCTCATAATTCTGAAGACTACAGATCCGAGCTCAAAGTATCAACAGGGTTGATTTCTTCTGAGGCCTCTGTCCTTGTCTTTAGTTGGCCATCTCCTCCCTGTGTCCTTACATGGTCTTCCCCCTGTGTATGTCCGTGTCCTAATCTCCACTTCTTACAAGGACACTAACCATATTGGGTAAGGGCCCACCCTAATGACCTCACTGAACCTTCAATGCCTCTTTAAAGACCCTGTCTCCAAGGGGGAGGCTGTAGCTCAGTGGTAGAGCTTGTGCCTCGCATGCACGAGGTCCTGGATTCAGTCTCCAATGCCTCCATTAAAAAAACAGAACCTTAATAACAAAGACCCAATCTCCAAATGCAGAATGTGACAAATACAGCCATATTCTGAGGTACTAGGGTTAGGACATTGACATGTGAACTGGGGAGTGGGGAGGGGCAGAAATTCAGCCCACAACAATAACGAAAGTGTGGTTGAGTGAGGTGACCACACCACAGAGCGGGGAGCACTATGGAGTGGAACCCATGAGGCTGGGTTTCAGTTCCTTCCCTGTCTGGGTGACCTTGGGGCAAGTCCTTTCATCTCTTAGGCCTTGCGTGGCTCATCTGTAAAGTGAGACTTGTGAGGCCTTTTCTAGGGGCTGTGAGTCAGACTCAGTGTAAGAAAAGGGCATGGGCACCAAGGCAAGCTTGGTGCGGGGGTCCAGGAGGGTCCCCACTGGGTCAGTCGTTAAGCTTTGAAGTGCTGGAGGGAAGGGAGGTCCCAGAGGTCCCAGGGGATGTGGAACAGGGTGGCTGAGAGGCTACTGAGGGGACTTGCAGTACTAGCTCATTTTTCACCAACAATATGGAAGGTGTTCAGCATTTCTAACAACCAGTAAGACCATACTGATGCATATCAAAGGGGCATACTGAGTCTGAGTTTGGACGCTTGAGAGTCAGGGTGGGAATGACTTGAGAAGGCAAGTCGTAGACTAATGTGACTGTTCCCTCTCTGATGACCCTCCCTCTGGCTCCCCATGCAGGCCGATCGCCCCCAACAGCGCAGCGGGCCTGATCATCGGCAAGGGGGGCGCGACAGTGAAGGCGGTGACGGAACAGTCGGGTGCCTGCCTGCAGCTGTCCCAGAAGCCGGAGGGCATCAACCTGCAGGAGCGCGTGGTGACGGTCAGCGGTGAACCGGAGCAGGTGCACGAGGCCGTGAGCCCATCGTGCAGAAGGTACGGGAAGATCCGCAGAGCAGCAGCTGCCTGAGTATCAGCTACGCCAACGTGGCCGGCCCCGTGGCCAACTCCAACCCCACCGGCTCGCCGTACGCCAGCCCCGCTGATGTGCTGCCTGCCGCTGCCGCTTCTGGCCTGCTGGGCCCTGCGTGGTTGGCGGGCGTGGGAGCCTTCCCTGCCGCCCTGCCTGCCTTCTCAGGCACCGATCCGCTGGCCATCCGCACGGCGCTTAGCACACTGGCCAGTTACGGCTGCAACACCAACTTCCTCGGCCTCGACTCGGCCGCGGCCTCCGGGGGCCTGGCTGCCGCGGCTGCTGGTGCCAACCCTGCCGCCGCCGCCGCCCACCTCCTGGCATCCTCCGCCGGTGAAGCCGGGGCGGGCCAGCGGAGGGGCTGCCCCACCTCCGCCCCCGCCCCCCGGAGCCGCGGGGTCCTCGGCCTTGGCCGCCGCCGCCGACGGCTACCTCGGGGCCGGGGCGGGTGGCGCGGCAGGCGGAGGGGGTGGCCCGCTGGCGGCCGCCGCGGGGGCGGCTGGGGGCTTCCTGACGGCGGAGAAGTTGGCAGCTGAGAGCGCCAAGGAGCTGCTGGAGATTGCGGTGCCTGAGAACCTGGTGGGAGCCATCCTGGGCAAGGGGGGCAGGACGCTGGTGGAGTACCAGGAGCTGACAGGCGCCCGCTTCGAGATCTCCAAGAAGGGAGAGTTCCTGCCAGGCACGCGGAGCCGGCGGGTCACCGTCACTGGCAGCCCCGCGGCCACGCAAGCCGCTCAACACCTCATCAGCCAGCGGGCCACCTACGAGCAGGGAGTGAGGGCCTCAAACCCCCAGAAAGTGGGGCGAGGCCTGTGGTGTGTGCTCCCACCCGTCTCCCTGTCCCTACTCTTTCTCCTCCTGCTCCTCCTCCTCCACCGCCTGCCCCCGACTCCTGACCTCAGCTCGGTATAGTCCTGCTTCTCTTGGGATGGGGCTGGGGTAGGCCTGACTGCACCCCTCCTTTCTGGTAGTCATAGGCAGGATTGAGTGATGGCTGGGGATGGGGCCCAGAAGCTCCCTCTCCAGCCCTGAACTGACCACTCCTTCCTTCCTGTGCTTGGCTGGGCCTGACCCTCCTCTTCCAGGGCCCAGGTCTGTGTGATATCTGTATATATTGCATTTTGTTGATTTTAATAAAAAACAAAGTGTTATTTTCTCTTTCTTTCCCTCCTTTCCCCCCTCCCCTTTGATAAGGATTTTTTCCCCCTTTATAAGTTTTTGTTTCCATATGGGAGGAGGGGAGGGAGCCTCTGGGTCACCTAGAATGAGGGGCCTCCCTGAAACTGCACCCCACCTCTCCTCTTCCAGCTCCAGATCTGAGGGAAATGCTGGGAGGAGAGGGAGCAGAGGAGTCTGGAGCTGAGACAGGGCGTTTGGAGCAGGGATCCCAGAGTTCCCAGATTTTCTCAGCTAGTCTCCCCCCACTGGAGTTGCTTCTCCTAGGTGCAACTTTTCACTCTTGTTGTCAGGTGGTAAAGGGATGTTGGGGGGGTGTGGTGCTGCTGGGAATGAGGCCGGCTCTGGGCCAACTTCCTGTGGCATCTCCTGTGGCTTTTCCTAGAGTAATGGGTATGAAGATCCCTGTTGTGATGTCACTGAGTTAAGCACTTTCTAGGAGTGTTTCTGGCGCTCCCTGTGATGTCACAGGAAGTAGCTGCAACCAGAGGTCATGTCCTGTGACGACAGGAGAGACAGGTACTTCCTATGAGGTCTCAATGAGCCTTCCGTGAAGGTTACTTCCGTGATATCCTGGGGGCATGTTACTTCCTGCGATGTCATCAGGGTGACGCATGCACTTCCTGCATCGGGCCATGGCCAGTCACTTTTCCTCCTTCTCTACCCACACCCCTCTTCGGTGAGTCTTGGCTTGGGGGGTCTTCCTAGGAGGAGAATGAGGGGAGGGACTTGGATCTAATCTGGAGGACTCTGAGGAAAAAGACCCACTACTGTCAGGGTCATCTCCATCCAAACACACCAAGTCTGACTCCCCCTGCAGGGAAGGGTGGGAGATGACACTAGTGACAACCGTAAAAACCCCCATTCCCACCCCCGCCTTGTGTGTGCATACTTGCGTCTGCGTGGCTCTGCTTCATAAGTCTGGTTAGCCAAGTGTATGGTGGCTCTGTCAGGCCACGGCGGCCCAGGAGCGTTCAGTGAGCCACGGCACGGTCTCTTGAGCCAGAATGCTTCATGTGGTCTAATGCATTAGATTGACTTGTGGTTTCCAGCAAGCTGGAGTACTCTGGTTGTATCTGATGGATCAGAATGTTTTGGTGCTCTCACCGTAGGCTCTGAGGACCTAGAATGTTCTGATGAAGTCTGTCAAGCCAGGCATCCCCGAGAGTTGGTTTGTGAGTGGCTCCCTGGCCACGGTGGCTGTGGTCAGCTCTAAGACCTTGTTGGCAGGCTGAGTTTTCAGGGCCTGACTACCCTATGGACTTAGGATAGCTGAGACCCACCTCTACCCCTAATCATCTCCCCTTCCCCAATGGAGACCACCTCCACTTCCTCCAACCCAAGGCAGGGCCCTCCGTGCCCTGGTTCCATCATCATCATCATCTCTGGGGGAGGGGCACCCCATGCCCACCCTCTCCCCCAATTGTTCCCCTCCTAGGTCTTCCAGACCCTTCCTTTCTCCATGGCTTTAGGGGAATCTGGCGTCCTCGTCTCTCTTCCAAAAAATGAGGGAAGAAAAGCCAGAGACAATTCCCACCCCTAAAGCCTGGAAGACCCCTGCCCCTCACTAGAGAGCCACCCCCAAATCAAAATGTGAAAGTCCCTAGAAAGCAATAGCCTTCAAGGAACCTTGCACTGAATTTCCCACCCCAGCCCTTCCACCTGGTGGGAGGCTGTAGCTTGGGCACTAGGGTGACTTTTTCCATGCCCTCTTCATCTCCAGGGTTGGAGGCAGACTCCATTTCCCCATCCCTCACCTCCCATTGTTGCTGCCCCCACCCCTAATCTCCAGACTGAACCCAGATGGAGATTTGAGTGCCAAAACAATTCTTGATGTAGCTTTGTACATATCTACTGTCGTTGGGGGCTCTTGGGGTCAGAGATGGAGGTGGCCCTGTGGGCCATTGCCCCCCTCCACCTCGCAAAAAACCTTACAGTATTTCACAGTATCTCCACCCACACGTGGGTATTGCAGTATCTAGCTGAACTATTCCCCCTACAACTGCCCAGACCCCGAGAAGGAGGGGAAGGAGCCAGGGAGAGCTGAAGTAAGGTCTGGGAGTAGGGAGGTGGGATTTGAAAGCACTCATTTGCATATCATTTGCATCCTCAGCTGCCCTTGGCTTCTCAGATGCTTTCTGTAGACCTATTTCTGGGTCCCAATCAGCAGGGTCCAGTACTCCTCTCACACAGACATGTCTCTGGAGGCTGGGCCTCTTGAAAAGTGTTCCCTTGGGGTATCTGTGTGACAGCCCCCTCCCTATTCACATTTTTTGGGGACCCCCTACCCCACCAGCCAGGGCTATATGAAAGGTAGTTAGCTAGCTCAGTGAGCTAGTTCACTCACTATGTTGGTGAGTGGAGAGCCACACCCCTTCTCCCATTTTACCCTAGGAAACTCACTCTCCCGTCTTCCCCATCCCTTAAAAGTCTCTTCTGCAATCTGACCTCAATCTTCTGTGCTGCAGTTTGTCCAGAGGGGACATAGATGTGGGGTCAGGGATGGGGATCATTGAAAAACCCATCAGCTCTTTTTTTTTCTCCTCTTCTTCTCTGTTAGCCAATCAGATATCAGAGACTCTGAGTGGCCTCCTTGCACCCTGCTCTTCAGCACCCAGTAGGTGCTTAATAAGTGTTTGCTGCATTGAATTGTCTCTTTGTTCTTTCCCATTTGCCCTCCAGCCCCCAACATCCCCCACCCCTAGCGCCCAGCATTTCCCCCTTTCTGCCTCCCAGCGGCTTTCTCCTTTCTTTCCCTGTGTCTTCCATTGTTACCTGTCCTGTCTCTATCTTTGTCTGTGTCTGTCTTCTCCCTCTCTTCCACTTGCAACCCCCTCCCTTACTCTGTTTCCCCGTTAATTAAAAAAAGTGCCAAACTTCCTTGGAACTGAGCTGCCATAGGGGGAGGAAACCTCAGATAGAGGGGCGGAAATGGGAACATCTCTCTTTGAGGAGGCCCCTAAGAGGCACTGAAAAAGTCTCTGGACACTTAGCTCAATTGGATCCCCCTTCCTCAGCCTTCCTACCCCCGAGTTTTTCTTAGAATCTTTGTAAGAAAAAGAGAGAGAGAGAGAGAAAGAAAAAAGTCCCCTTCAACTAACCCTAATCCTTTGGATCCCCCTAGTCTCCACCAGCCAGGGAGAACCCCGCTTGCCTCCTTTGGGCAAATCTGTAGAAACTGGGGAGGGGGAGACAAGCTCAACCCCTCCTCCTCTGGCCTGAGGGACGGTGCCAGCTGGATTTGAGAGAGGGACCTCAAAGCACTTATGAGAAGAAGGGGTTCAATGTGCCAAATTCACCTCCTTCATCCCCCATCTCAGGGGGTCTCTGAGCCAACCTGCCCCAGCCACCCTCTTCCACCCTGTCCCAGCCATCTCTACACGAGGAAGGAGGCAGCACTGCAATAATTATTAAAGGATCAGAAGGCCAAGATCGGGCCATTTTTACCTGCCCCAATGCCTGCCCTGTACTTGTAGGTGGGAAGTACAGGTATCCCAGATGGGGTTTGTAAGAGTCTGCTTAAGAGATGATGGGGGAGCTATACTTGGAAGAATATGGTACCACTCTTCTCTAAGTGGTATTTCTTTTCCCCTTCTTCAGCATTCCCCAAATCACTCAGCATCCCCTTTTTCTGTTTCTCCTGCCTATCCCTCCACCCCACGCCATCTTTATTTTGTTTCTGATTGGTGGCCTACTACTGTTTGGAAAGCGAGTGGATTCCCCTGCGTTGATTATTGCTCTTTCAAGACAGGGATCAGAGGTTGTGATAGACTGAGCGGTGGAAAAAAGTATTAACTAAGAGTGGCGATGAGGATGGCATCTGGGGCGTCCAGGCTGCTGATTGGGTGCACACCTGTCGCCACAGCCTTCGCTGTTAGCCTCGCACCTGCCCCCGCCGTCCAGAACCCCCACGCAGGTTGTCGCGAAAGCCTGAACTGGATGTCACGATGGGGAGAACAGGATCGCGATGCCCAAATTCGGGTACTGCGGGCCAGGGACGCTGGTTTCACGGCTCTCGTGGAGTCGCGACACGCAGCCCTGCTGTCGCGATCCCTCTCCACTGCAGCCAGCCGCCTGGACGCCTTGGTGGAGCGGGCTTCCCTCCGTGGCGCCGCCGCCGTCATGTGTCTGGTCCGTCTCAGCGCCCTCCGCCCCGCTGGGTGGGGGACTGATGGGTGGCCGGGAGGGACGTGGGGAGAGTCTCGGCGAGGGTGGTGGTGGTGAGGGCTGCTGGTTTTTAACCCTTTCTCAGCCAGTCCAGGATCCTCTTGCCTTCCAGAGATAATTGGGGGGGACTGCCTAATCCCCCTCCCTTATTCCTTCTTCCCCCCTGCCCCACCCTCAAAACCACCAACCTCTCATCTTCTAAGTGACTCCATCACCACCGGCCACCGGGACCTGCGGCTTCATTGCTCCAGCCCGCCCCACTCGACTGTCAGACTCGCTCATCGAACTCTTTTTGATTAACTCTTTCTGTGTTCATCCCACGGAAAACTGTGTCCGGCGGTGGGCAGGGAGGAGGCGGGGGGCAGGGAGGAGGCGAGGGGCAATAGCTACCTTTCCTCCATCTCCTCCCACCGCCCATGCCTCCCCACCCGCACCCCATCCCATGCCCCAACCCCATCCCTTACCCCTTGGGTATTCCCGGCCTGGGGATAGAGACCCTTTATAAATATCTATGCTGTTTGGCTTTGTCTCTTTCAAAGGCAGGGTCAGGGGCGTGGCCTCCCTCAAGTGGAGAACTCACTCTGGCCCCACTCCTTTCTGTGCCCCTCCCACTCGCCACCCCTTCATTGTAAATAGTTACTTTTGTACTGGGTTTGAGCCAGGGGACGTGGAGAGTCTTTTTTTTTTTTCCTTTGTGTTGGCATGTCAGGCCACTGGAGGCATGGCCCACATCCTGGTTTGATTTGGGAGAATCCCAAGATGTGTCCCCTCACCTACCCCAGTGTTAAGAATTTCAAGATATCAGTATTACTCCAAAAGGATGGGGGACACGGATTCCCTGGCAGGGAGGTGGGAGAGGTATGGAAAGGTGTAGCCTGAAAGGATGGCTCAGTTTCCCCCATCTGAGAAATGGGTTCATCCTCCAAGTTCTCTAAGGAGCCCCAGTGAGAGAATGGTGGAGTCAGAGGAGTTAGACTCTCTCTTCCCTCTTTCTGTGTTTGGGACAGACAGGAGGAGAGTGGGGGTGGAAGTAGGACTGTCTCTGGAGAACTGATTGCTAAATCCTCGTTAGGCCCTTAAGCTACTGCCTCTCAGGCGTGTTCTCTCTCTTGGAAAATGGCGAGGTAGGAGTGGAGGACCCCTAAGTCCCTTTGGGTACCCCCAATCCTTAGATTCAAAGCTCCAAGCCCAGGACTGGCCCCCTGCCTGCTGCCCAAGTCCCACATTTCAATTCTTGGGCCCAGACCACCTGCCATGTGGCCATGCCTCCAGTGCTTCCATTCAACCCCCTCTAACTGATTCCTTCCATCCTCTTCGACCAGACGCTGCCCACCTCCTCCCCACCACCTCCAGAAGCTCCTGGCTGGGGCCCATTGCCCTCTCCTCTCCCCCTCCCCCCATTGCCATGCCTGGGCCATGCCCACCCCCCACCTACCCCACCTACCCCCCCAGTGTCCGTCGTGTGACCTAGTGCACCATGTATTAGCTTCCGTGGCCCCCACCACACCCCTCCCCACCACTTCTCCCTCAGCGACTTCACCTTTTTTTGCCGCAATAAATGCCATCTCAGCATCTGTGTCTAATGTTGTCTTTTTTGCTTGACATCACACACTCCTTCTTAACCCATACCCCTCCCTCTTCCCCGCACCCCCACCCTCATCCTGAATTCTTTCCCCCTTTCCTCCAGGGCTCTGGGCATCTAGGTGAGGGGGGAGGACCCCGAGGATGGGCCCTGGGGAGGGGGTAGAGAAGGGGCGGATTGTTCCCTCTGGACTGGGTGACCGCCCAGGGTGCGCCTAAGCAGAGCAGGTGGCCCGGTTAGTTTCCAGGGCCTCAGCGTCCAATCAGGAGGACTGACCATCACCACACATACTCGGCACCACAATCTCACAGACACGCTTGGGGATGCACATCCCCACACAGCATCACAAATACACGGCCCAGGTAGAGTCAGGACAGCCCAGGGTTATGGTTTTGGAGTCGGGTAGGTTTAGATCCCAGTGCTGCTCTGTAACCCTGGGACTTTGAGCCTCTGAGAATCCATCTCTCTGTTTGTAAAATGGAGACTTTTTAAAAAAATGTCATTTCTGTAGTTTATGCTAGGATTCCATATATCATTCACTTGAAAACATTTATTGAGCACCTACTGCAGGTAAGGCACTGTTCTAGGTGCTGGAGATAAAACAATGAACAGAAGAGACTCAAATGTCTCTGCCTTCATGTAGCAGGCGTTCTTTTGGAATCTGGAAATTCTGCCTTAGCACAGGGCCTGGCACATGGGACTAAAGACAATTCAGAGACTGCAAGCCATCAGCCAGCAGGCAGATCTGGTGCACACATCACCCCATTTGGCCTGAACAGTGTTGTGCGACTTTGGTGCCAGCATCTCCACCTTGGGAGACTTGGCCTGAAAATGTGCCCCTCTCAAGAAATGAGATGTAGCATCCCTGAGTGGCAACTGCCACCTGGTTACAACTGGCCGGAGTGGGGCAGTCACTCGCTGCCCACCATCCAGGGCAGCCAACCTCAGCCCTTCCTGCTCATTTCTGTCACATGCCTGGCCCCTGGCCACGTGTGTGTTTGCAACCCTGTGGTACATGTTTAATACCAACTTCCTAACATTTTGGAGGTGTCAGAGATGCAGCTGGGCAAGGGATGATGTGCCAGGCAGGAGGAGGGATGACGTTGAAAGTGGAGAGACAAAAGAGGTAGGTTTAGAAGGGAGGGTGTAGCTCAGCGGTGGAACACGTGCTTAGCATACATAAAGTCCTGGGCTCGATCCCCAGTACCTCCATTATAAATAAATACATACATACCTAATTACCTCCCCCCACCAAAAAAAAGAGAAGTTTAGGGGGAGGCCAAATGTGGTGGTTTTCGTGTGACCAGGGCACCTTGCTTCCTCTGGCTGGTCTTAGTCTCCACATCTGGAAATCACTTGACCAAGCTGTATTTACCTTCTGGAATATTCCAGAAGGATTTTGCAAGAAAAATCACCCCATTGGTACCTGATACAGGGGAGATGCTCAGCACATGGTGGTCACCAGTGTGAACCTTCCAGCTGAAAAATAACAATAAAAATTATTCTAGAGGGGGTTGGGTATAGCTCAGCGATAGAGGACATGCTTAGCATGCATGAAGTCCTGAGTTCAATCCCCAGTACCTCTGTTAAAAAAAAAAGCAAACAAAAAACAGTGATTCTAGTGAAAGACAGAAACCAAGAGAGGCGATGGGAGGTAAAAGGAGACTGAGGTGAGGACAAAGTATGAAACAGACTGCAATGGGGGTGAGAAGGGCAGACATGGAGAGGAGTCCTCAACTCCTTGGGGTGTATTTTTTCATTCATTCACTCATTCATTCATTCATTCATTCAGCAGACATTTATTGAGCGCCTACTATGTTCTCAGACATGGGGACACGGCAACAGCCTTGACAAGTCACAGCTCTCGTGCGTACAGCCTAAGAGCCGTATCCCCACCTGTTAGCACGTAGCAGATGCTCAAAAGTCTACCATCCCTTGCACCACAGACATCTCTGGTCCTGGCTGTGACCAGATATTCAAAAATATCACCAAGCCAGGCCCATTTTCAGAAAAAGTAAATAAATTTTCCACCAGGAATCTGGGACCTTGAAAGAGTCTGGGGGGTGGGGGTAGGGGAGGTGGCGTTTGGTCTCAGTTCTGCTATGTGACTTTGGGAAACTCTGACGACCTCTCTGGCCCAGGAGATGGAAAGGAAAAGAGGTGAAATCAGGATGCAGGTGAGTAATGGGGCATTCCTAACTCCCTCAAAACCTCCAGATCTTCTCCCCTGGTGGAAGAGGGGATTGCAGAAGTAGGGGGGCTGCAAAGAGGAAAGAGGTGAAGAAAGAAGATGGAAGCGTCCCCTGGAGGAGAGAGCTGGCCCTAGAGAGGGGGCTGGTGTGGGAGGAGGAGGGAAGGAGGGAGCCGGGGTGGGTGTGGGGGGTCTCAGGGGGGGATCTGAGAGGCCATTGCACATTACAGCAAGATCATCAAGAATGAACACAGAAAGGTGGAAATAGACCGGCAGAGAGAGAAAACAAGCACAAACAGGAAAAGGAAAAAAGGCAGAAACAGGACGGAGATGGAGATAGGGCTGCAGATTTAGCACATAAAAATACAGTACGTCCAGTGAAATTTCAATGTCAAATTTAAAAAAGCCCATTAATTTTCTTAAGTAGATCCCATGCAATATTGGGGCCATCCTTCCACTAAAATGTTAGTCGTTGCTTATGTTTAAGTGTTACTGGGAACCCTGTATTTTATTGGGCAACCTTACAGGGAGGAGGACAAAGAGATCTGAGGGGCCACAGCAAAGTCAGAACCAGTCCGAGGAGCCGGGCATCCAAGTCCACTACCTGGGATCCTAAATCTGGCACGCCTAGCTCACAGCCGCGCACTCTCTGCCCCTGGGTCTCCCCCTCTCTCTGCCTCACCCTCCCCAGCTCTCTGTCTCTAAGGCCTCCTCTCTTGGATCCCTCCACTCCTCTTAGTTCCTCAGCCTTCCTCTACCCTCAGGAATCTGCGTCAGACATCAAAAGCCTTTGAGTCCCCCTTCCCAAGTCCTCAAAGGGGCTGGTCTTTGCGGGTAAGACCTTAAGGGGAAGTGACAGAGAGGTGGGGAGTAACTTCGGGGTCACTACTCCTTCCTCAGTCAGGGCTGTCGAAGTTGGGGCTGGGACTAGGCATTGGGAAAAAGAGACATTCTGCCAGAAAAATGCTCCTTGGGGATTCTGGCAAGTCAGGGACCTCTCCAACATCCCCTCCATCCTCCTGCCTCCAACTGCTGTGCCTTAGTTTAGTTGCTAAAGGGTCCTCTCTACCAACACTCCCACTCCAGCATTCTGGGGAGGGCTCTGCATTGCTCCTCTCTGCCTCAGTTTACTTTTAGTATTTCTGAGTGTCTGTCTCAGCACATCTTCCACCTTTCCATCTCTCTTTTATTTTTTTTAATTTTATCCACTGTATTCCTACAGAGCTCTATCTCTCTCCTTGTCTCTGCTGGAAGATGGAGTCTCTGTACACCACTCTGGATCACTTTTCCTGTTTCTGCCTGCCTTTGTATCTCTTTCTCCCTGTGTGGGTACTTATTATTATCGGCCAGTCGCAGCAGACAGGATCCACTCGGGCCAGTGTAAGCAAAAAGGGATTTATTAAGGGACACAAACAGAGCCTGTCAAAAGAAACAACCTCCAGGGCACTCCCAAATCCACCACCCAGAAAGGGCTGCCCAAAAACTGCTGCTCCACTCTGCGATCAGGAAGTTAATCACAGGCCCCTCAACACCACCACCTCACTGAGATCTGCATTGGCAGAGCCTCTCGGCTGTCTCTCAGTCAGCTTACCTTGGTGGGAAATGCAAGCTTCCCGCGGAGGCATCTGATTGGTGGAACTTAAACCTCCGTCCAGAACCCCTCCAGCCACATGGCATTCTGGGAAATGTAGTTTTATCTTCCCAGTCTTTGCAGTTCTGTAGGAGAGAAGAATAAACACTAAGTGGAAAAGATGTTGAGGTTACCCATTGGCTCCCCATTATTGCACGCACTCTCTCTGTCCATCTGTGTTTCTCTGGACACGTGTTTCTCACATTCAGTCTTTCTGTTCGTCTCTGGTTTTTGCCTTTTCTCACTGTTCAGTTTTGTTTCAGTCCTTTCTCTGTCCTCTTTTTCATCGCTGGCTGCATGATCAGTGCCAAGCTTCATAGCTTCCCTGCCTCACCCTCACCTCTTTCCCTAGTTCCAGCTCTAGTATTTAGGGAGTCTCTCTCTTGACCCACACCCTATTCTAAGCTGAAGCAGAGACACAGTGCTATAGGGAGGGGAGATATGGGTGACCCCTGGCTCAGTGGACAAGCCAGGAAGAGGACCCATGCTATGGCATTTCTCAGCTGCTCTCCTTGCAGGTGGGAAAATCCAGCCCCCACAGGTGAACAAGATGAACTGAAACAGTTTGGTGAGTTCCTGGCCAGAGCTGGACTGGCCACGAGGGTTTGGAGACAGAGCCCGGCCCCTCAGTTGGCCAGATGAAACTGACAGCTCAGCCTGCTTTCCTGGAAGCTGTGGCAACCTCAACCCTCGCCTCTACTCACTGTTCTTCCTCTTACCCAATGACATCAGACCTACAGAGAAATAGAGCTGCATTCTTCTCAGGAAGTACATGGTTATTCCAAAAACATTTATTATGCACCTACTATGTTGTCAGGCACTGTTCTAGACACTGGGTAACAAAAGAGGCAACAAACTTCCCTATCCTAGGGTGCTTACACTCAACTGGGGGAAAGAGGCAATAAGCAGGGTAAATAACTAAAAATTATATAGTATACTAGATGATAATACATGTCATGAAGGAAAATGAGGCAGAGAAGGGAAATAGAAAGTGCTGGAAGGGAGGGGCATTGCAACTTTCAATAAGGGGAATGGAAAGGCTTTACTGAAAACATGACATATGAGTAAAGACCTGAAGGAGAAGTGGGAGTGGACATGTCGATATCTGGGGAAAGAGCATTTCAGGCAGAGGGAACAGCAAGTGCAAAGGCCCTGGGGTGGGATGTGCCTGGAGTATGTGTGGAATAACAAGGAGGCAAGAGTGAGCAAGGGGAGGGTGGGAGGAAATGAGGTCAGAGGGGAGTCAAAGGGGGCCTTATTATTTGGGATCTTGGGGCCAATATGGGACTTTGACTTTTACTCTTAAAGAGACAGAAGCCATGGGAGGGTTCTGGCTAGAGATGTGAGCTGACTCCGGTTTTAACAGGATCCCTCTGGTCATCATGTAGAGAACAGTCTGTAGGGGACGGGGGCTAGGAGAGTGAAATAAATGGGAGGAGCCCAGTGAGAAGGTTACTACCAAAGTCCAAGTAGAGTATGATGGTGGTTTGACCAGAAGGTGGCTCTAGAGGTAGAGAAAAACAGCTGGACACTGATAGAATTTGAAAGTAAACCTGACAGAATTTGCTGGTAGACTTGATGTGGGAAGTGAAAGAAAAAGAAGTCAGAGATGACTCCAAGACACATAAAGCTCTCAGGACTGGAGTTTGGTTCCAATTAGGAGTAGAAATTAAAAATCAGGCTAAGGCTAAGATTAAGGATCAGTAGCAATCAATATCAGTGGAGTTTGGTTTGGGGTTGAAAATGGTTCAGATTCAGGTAAAGATGACAACTAGCCGTGGTTTATGGGTTAGAGACATGGTTAGAGTTAGGATAAGGTGAAGGCGAGGTATAGAGTTAAGATTCTGGTTATAGCTAGAATCACAGTCAAGGCTAGGGCTGTGGCTAAGATTAGGGCTGGGTTTGGATCTAGAACTGGATTGGGGTTAAAGAGACAGAAAGAAGTGATCAGAGGCCAGAGAGAATAAGGAGAGAACTCAGAGAGACTAGGGGACAGAGACCTAGAGAGAGAAGGCGACAAAGATCCAGAGAGAAAGACCAAAACCAGAGAAATCTAGGGAGGAGTGACTAGTATCAAGGTAGCTTCTCCAACCGCTCAGGAATACACAGGATGGCAAACATAACACCCAATGGACACACAGTGGAAACTGATGGAATTTCACCCAGCACACACTGCAAAATGACACACTGAATCGAGGTGGCCGCCCTTCATGAACCCCCCCCCCCCAATCTGGGCCCTATGCCCAGCACCTAACAAGCACCATCTTGAATAATCACAATGCCCTGTGAAGGAGAAACTGTGATTATCTCCATTTCATGGGAAAAGGAGGCTCGGGGATGCTAAGTAACTTGCCCAAAGTCACCCAGCTAGTGAGGCATGAGGTTGGAGTTGAAACCATGCAAACTTCCCGAGCCACTGCCTTGATGTACTAAGACTCAAGTACTCCCACAGACCCCCAGGAGCAGACACAAGGTAACAAGCAACAAACGCACACTATGCACACCTGACTGGATGATCCTCCTTCCACGCCCACCTTGCCAGCTGTGGGACCCCCAATCCAGCCACCCCTGCCCCAAGCCTAGGGTCCTCACCCAACTCACCAGTGACAGCCCCTGATTTGCCCAGCTTTCCTGGCAGATGTGGAGTCAAATAACCTACCAGAGCTTCTGGCTGGGCTTGAGACATCTGGGAAGACCCAGGATGGACTTTAGGGCATCCTTGACCTCTGAGGTTGAGTTAACTTGGAGGCAGTCCTAGCCTAATGGCTAAAGCCAGAGAGACTCCAGGTTTGTCACCCTACCTTTGTCACTGACCACCTGTGTGACTATGGGAAAGGCAGTTATCCCCTCTGTTTCCCATTTTCCCATCTGGATAATGAGGATCACCAAGGACCTTCCCAAGATCTTCCTCTTTGGGTTGTTGTGAACACTGAGTTACCTGCTTGCAAAGCATTCAGAACAAAGCATAGCATAGCCTAAATGCTCTGTAGATGCTAGTTATTATGACTAGCTGTGAGTCTCCCTTTACCTGTGTGAGGGGTGTGGTATTGCCCAAACCAGACAGTCTGTACCCGAGAATTCCGTGAACCCTCTGAAGTCACACACAAAATTGCACACGTTTACATAGAGCTTGTACCAGATTCTGCAATGGTGAGAGACGCACAGAGAAAGACATAGACAAAGAGGTGTCCCTCTCCAGGCAAGGGTGAAAGGGACCTTGGATCACATCCCCTGCAACCCCCCACCCAGTGGCTTCCCACGTAAATTCCTCACGACCCACGTGGTCTGCAAAATCCCACTCCACCCGCCAGCCCACCAGCCTGATCTTGAGGGAACCTAGGCTCAGCCTCACTTCTTTTCTCAACTTCCCCCCCACCCTGACCCGGAGCCCTCCCTCCGCTCATGAAACACAGCAAATTTTGTCTTGCCTCAGCGACATTTTACATTTGTTTTCCCCTTCTTTCCATTCAAAAGACCTCTAAGCATAGGGGTGTTGACACCCCTAATAACATCCTACCTAAAATAGCCACACACCTCACCTCACCCCACCCCAGAGTCTCTTTAGCAAATACCCTGTTTTCAGACTCTGCATAGTCGGAAAGTCTCTGCATAGCACTTAATGCTATTCATTCATGCATTTCAACATGTCTTTAATGAGTGTATGTGCCAGGTGCTGCTAATTTAGGCACAGACACAGGAGTAAACAAGACAAACTCCCTATTCAGGGGTTCACATTCTGAACTTTGTAACTATTCCTTTATTTGCTGGTCTGTTGTCTTCTTGCCGCCACACCCCCAGCTAAAATGTTTTCTTGGTTTCTGTCTCCTCTCTAATGGCAGGCACTTTTAAAAATGTTAAAATGTATACTAAACAGGATATTCACAGAGTCTGAAAGTGTTATTCCATCAATTACTTGGTAATTACAAAGAGGAGAGGGCACATACACCCTGGTGAGTTCTAGTGTGCACCGCCTTAACCAAGAGTTGGAACTCAGTGTCACCAATGACAGGAAAACTGACATTTTGTGCCCCCAGGGGACATCCCTCCTAGCACAATAGCATTTATACACTAAAACTGCTTGAAATGCTTACATCTAATTATGCAGAAATATCAGACAAATCCAAACTGAGGGACATTTTCCTAAATACCTGGCCTTCTTAAAAATATGTATCAATATCACAAAAGAAAAAAAAAAAGGAAGGGGACTATTGTAGATTCAAAGAGACTGAAGAGATATTATACTAACTGCAGCAAGGATCCTGAATTGGATCCTGGATTTAAAGGAATACACACACACACACACGCACACAAACACAACTGTAAAAGACTCTATTAGAATGTTGGAATGATTAGGAAATTTTGAACATGTGTATTTGGTGATACTAGTCTATCTGTGTTAAGTTCCCTGAACTGCCCCCCCACACACAAAAGAAATAATAATAATAAAATTTAAAATAAAAATAAATGAAAAACAAAGTGGAGGCATGCAAGATGGCCCAGCAGGTGGCCAGGAGGAAATATTAGAACCTGTTTCCATTGTTGATTTTTATCTGGTTCCTTTTTCTTTCTTGATTTTTCAGGTGGTATAAATTTATAAGGAACATAAAATATTAGTAGAGGAAAAAACACAAATATATACATAATTTGTAAATAAACGTATCTGGTGGACTAAGTGTGAAAACTTTTATTGATGCCATGAGGATTATGAGATAATCAGAGAAATTTGACCATTTGAGTTTTGAACACTGGATAACATTAAGGAATTATGATTGGTATTTAGATATAATGTTGTATCATTATGCTTTAAAAATAATCTGTTTTCTAGTTACGTACTGAAGTATTTATGTTTGAAGTGACAACATGGCTGGGGAGGGTATAGCTCAGTGGTAGAGTGCATACAAAGTCCTGGGTTCAATCCCCAGTACCTCCTTTAATAAATAAATAAATAAATAAATAAACCTAATCCCACCTCCCCAAAGAAAAAAAACGTTTTAAGAAAGTTCTAAAGGAGAATTCTCAAATTTCAGTGTGCGTCAGAATCACCCAGGGTGCTGGTTAAAAATGAATTTTTTTTTTAATGGAGGTACTGGGGATTGAACCCAGGGCCTTGAACATGGTAAGCACGCACTCTACCTCTGAGCTATACCTTCCCCCCAAAATGCAGATACTTTAAGACATCCTCAGAAGCATCTGCTTCTCTGGTGTGGGACACAGAAGGCTGCATTTTTAACAAGATCCCAAGTTCTTTCTGTTGGCCCTGGGACCACCATCACCCCACTGTACTCCCAGCCTTGGAGAAACAGTGCCAAGGATTGAGATCCAGGAATTAGGAAACAACCCAGTCCTGATTACCTCTGACTGATGACCATTTATATTTAATTGTGGGATTTCTCCTAGCCCTGCCCACACGCCAATGTGCTAAAAGAATATAACCCCTATATTCTGCAGAAGTGACTTTTAAGAATGTAGGTTGTATTCATTTGCTAGGGCTGCCACAACAAATTACCACCCACTGGATGACTTAACAAATTAATTTTCTCACAGTTTTGGAGGCTAGAAGCCCAAGATTATGGTGTCACCAGGTTGGGTTCCTTCTCGGGGCTCTGGACTTGCAGATGGCCACCTTTGAGAACTCTGTGTCCTCACATGGGCCCTCCTCTATGCACCCATGTGCCTGGCGTCCCTTTATGTGTCTTAATCTCTTCTTCTTATAAGGACACCAGTCAGACTGGATTAGAGCTCACCCTAATGGGGGCCTCATTTTACTTTAATTACCTCTTTTGGCCCTACCTCCAAATCAGAATCACCCAGAGTGCCAGTTGTAAAAGCAGTTACGCTCTGACCGAAGGGCCTTTGCACTGGCTGTTCTTTGAGTTAGGGGCACTTTCCCCCCACATATCTACAAAGCTCCCTCTCTCACCACTTTTAAGATTCTTCTCAAATATCACCTCCTCCAAGAGGGCTTCCCTGACCACTCTATCTCCCTACCCGCTTTATTTTTTCTCCACAGCACACAGCCTTACCTGACATACTATATTTCACTTGCATATCTTATTTGTTATCTATAAAAAATTCCAGCTCCATAAAGGCAGGGATTTTTATATTTTTTGATCATTGCTTTATCTTTGGCACCTAGAACAGGGCCAGATACATGTTAGGTATTCAGTAAAGGTTTGTTGAATGAATGAGCAATCTCCACTTTCTGTGCCTGCCCAGTCTCCTATCCTGCCTGGCACTCTTTGGTAAATCTTTAGCAAGGGAATAAAACTAAAAATAATGGCTAAAGTTCACTGTGTACCTATGCTAATGGCTACCTGTGTTGTTAGTTGTCAGCAGCCCCATAGTAGGGAGTCATCAGTGACCTCCCTTTTTGTGAAATGGGAGGACACAGAAGCCCAGGGAAGTGACATCACTTGCTAAAAACCACGCATCTGGAAGTGGCAGTGCCAAGATTTCACCCAAGCCCTCTGGCTGCAGCAGCCACATGCCCAACACCCGTGCCACGTATCACTTTATTGTGGTTCTCCGCCTCTTGTTTCCATCTCTGTCTCCTGGAACCTCTGTCCCCTTCGATTCCTGTGAACGTGTCCCTCTTCTCTCTCTTCAGACCTGGATATGAGTCCAGGCTAACTGGATGACATGGACGGGAGATGTCACCTCCCTGGGCCTCAGTTTGCTGCTCTGTAAAATGGGGATATTATAACACTACTTGACAAGGTTGTTGTGAGGGTTTCGTGATCTCACATGGGCCAGCATCTAATAAATAGAGACCACAAGGACAATGATCATGACCTTCTTGGTCTCTGACAGTCTTTCTTTCCCCTGGTCTTCATCTCCCCTGTCTGGGTCCCTGCACAAGTGCATCCTTTAGTCCCTCTGGGAGTCTTTGCTGCCTCTCTGTGTGTCTTTCCTCCTCTTTCTCAGGGTTTCTTTCCTCCAGACTCCCTCTTGCTTCTCCTCCCCCTCTCTGGATGCCCCATGAGCTGTTTTCTGGCAGGTGTGAGGCTGAGAGGGAAACTCACAAGTAAACAGGGCAGCCATGGCGTCTGGTCAGCAGAGAGTGGTAAGGCTTTGGCCTGGGGGTGGAGATTATGATCAAGTAAACACCAGGCTGATGAATTTCTTTGACTGTCCCTCAGTCCATGGCAACAACCACACCATGGAAGAAAGCTTATCTGAGAACGGTTGTCTTGCAGCTACTGATCCAATAAAGCACCACCCAGATGGGGTGGGGAGGAGGGTAGTCATGGCCCCAATAACAGAGTTCTAGAAGAAAACAATCAGGGAAAAAACAAAAAGAAAAGAAAAAGATAAACAACGTCCTACTCTATAGAACAGGGAACTATATTCAATATCTTGTAATAGCCTACAATGCAAAAGCATATGAAAAGGAATATATATATATATACACACACACACACATACATATATATATATATATATATATATATATATATATACATATATATATATATATCTGATTCACTATGCTGTATACCAGAAATTAACACATTGTAAACTTACGTCAATATAAAAAAATTTTTTGTAAGAAAAAAAATAAAACTCACAAGCAACAGAATCTGAGCGTCTCCAAACAATAGGTGCAATTGTTAAAGGAAGTCATGGAGCCTCGAAAGCCGCTCCACTCCTTAGTCATTCTCAGATTCCCAGCAGATCCCTTAGCTGCAGCGACCAGCACTGACTGGGTCCCTGGGGCCCGGCCCTGCTGCTCACGGGAAGCTCGCACCTCTCATGCTGGAGGTTTCAGCTGTGACTTTGTGGAAAGCACCTGGTGCAGAGGCCCCCTCACCCATCCTGGGTCCTCCCTCCAAGAGCCTTCTCCTGCCACATGGCAGACCTCGGTCTCTCCTGCCCTGGAATATGTCCACTGATGGCCGACAGCTTCTCCCTGTGAAAATCTATGTCACTCAGATCCCCTCATCCTTCCTGGTTTTCACCTCATTCTGTCACTATGTCTGGCAAGTCCCTCTTGCTCCCTTGCTTTCTGTTGAACACCTTTGCAGGCTCTTCAGCCAGTCCTGGGTTCCAGTTCCAGCCTATCACTCATTGTCCATATAACCTTGGACAAGCCCCTCGGCCTCTCTGAAACGCCCATGGCTCAAGTGTAAAATGGGGCTATTGCTAGACCCTGCTTCACAGGGTCTGGGGATGATACAGGGAAATGGACACAGGTAGAACCCTGAGCATGGTGCTAGCCCTAAGGAGATGCTCAGTAAATAAGTCCCCTTGAGATTATTGCCTTAATCTTGTCAATTATCATGGCTAATGTGTCATCAGCATATCCCAAGAGCCAAGCTCTGTGCTGTTTGCAAACACAATTACAGTCCATGGCCCCTGGACAAGCACTAATGTCATTTCCTCTTGACAGATGAAAAAACTGAGGCTAAGAAAGATTAAATAATAAGCCCACAGCCACTCAGCAAGCAGGTGGTAAAGACTGGCTTGAACCCAGGGCTGATTACTGAGACATTATCCAGGATGCTACCCACCTAGTGAACTGTGGTGGGGGGGTGGATTTTGTGCTCAAGTCACCCCACTGCCCAACCCCATGACCCCAATATTATAACACAGAGGTCTGATTTACCTCTTCAGGGAGATGAACAAGCAGAAAACCTCACATCCCACCCTATGACCACAGGTGTACTTTTATTAATGGGTTTCCAGAAGTTAACTGATGTGCAGGTGAATCCAGGGACCTTGGCCGGGAACCATGGCTTTAAGAGACTGAAACTCAGATCCCTCCCATCTTGAGGCCTCATTTACATCTGTAAAATAAAAAAGTAGGGTAAACTTGACCAGGTGATCTGGAAGACACTGGATAGCTCCCAGATGCATTCATTTATTCATTCATTCTACTGAGTATTTATTGAGGCAATGTAGGGCAGTGGTTAAGGGCAAAGACTAGACTGGGGAAGACCCAAGTTGGAATCCCAGCTCTGCTGCCTGCCAGCTGTGTGACCACAGACAAATCACCTAATTTCTCTGAACATCAGTTGCTGCCTTTGCAAATCAGGAATAATAATGGTACTTAGGAAAGCAATGAGAGTTAAATGACATGAAGCACATAAACGTACTTGTGGAACAGCCTTAGCCCTGCCCTCACAGGCTCATGGTCCAGAAGGAGAGACAGACCCAACCCCAGTCAGTGATGACTCAGTGTAGGCAGGGCTGGGATGGGGGCACTCAGAAAAGGCTGACCCAGCCTGAGGGTCTGGTGGACTTCCTGGAGGAGGAGACATTAGAGCTGAACGATAAAGAACACCATAAGCACTTAAGACACAGGAATCACCCATTTGAATGACTTATTATTGATCTGTGGACACTCATCCTGCTAACATCCCCTGACCTGCTCAGTGGCCGCCTGGCCCTGTGCTGGGTGATGCTGGGAACATCATCGCCTGGGGCTGACCTCCTGGGGCTCACAGATTACCAGTGAGGACAGACATCAAACAAGCCACTATCCAAATCATTACTTCAAAAGGAAATTACAGAGGGCTAAAATAGGAGTTTGGGTTTTGCAATACTAACTACTATATATAAAACAGATCAACAAGGTCCTACTGTTTGGCACAGGGAACTATATTCAATATCTTGTAATAACCTATAATGAGTAAGAATATGAAAAAGAATATATATATGTATAGCTGAATCACGAGGCTGAACACCAGAACTAACACAATGTTATAAATCAACGATATTTCAATTAAAAAAAAAACATATTTTTCCCCCAGGGAAAAAAAAAGAAATTACAGAAAGCTGGGAAATCACACCACAAAAAGACCTTTCGTCTGACATTCATAAATTCCTCCCTTTGTCCCCTCCCAACCTGGAGCCCATCCACAGAGATGATACATTCACTCAATGAGCATGTATTAAGCTCTTTCCGAAGGCAAGACCTAGTATCTGCCATCAAGGAGTCCTCAACAGACTTTGTTCAGACTTCACTCCCTGGTCAGCTCAAGACAATGTGAACTGATGGGGATAGCCTCTATTCAATCGACAGCAACCAGAGGAGCTTCCTAAAACATTTCTCACTTGCCCCTCCCCTGCTTTTACCCTTCAGTGGCTCCCTATTGCTCCGAAGACAAAGACCAATGGGCTGATACTGACCTACATCACGGGTGCTTAACCCAGTGACACCTGACACCCACTTCATCTAACATATTGAGATGCCCCTTGAGGATTCTGAAATTGAGTTCCTAGGTAATAGAGCCACCAACACACACATTTTATTTTTAAAATTGGGAAGGTTGGGGTATAGCTTAGTGGTAGGGCACATGCTTGGTGTGTACAAGGTTTTGGGTTCAACCCCAGTGCCTCTGAAAAGGGGAAAACTAAAATAAATAAATAATAAAATAAAAATATAGTAAAAAAAAAAAGAAAAGAAAATTAAGATCATGTCCTAACTGAACTGTAAAGGAGAAATTAAAAGACAGTAGTTTATAATAAACAAATTTATTTTCAGCCCCTGCATCCCGAGCTGGCCTCATCTGGGGACTCTCACCCCATTCTGGCCACTCCAGCCCCCTTGCTGTCCCCAGACTTCAGGGCTCCGTATCTTGTGTTTCCTTTCCTGGAAGACTGTTCTATGTGATCTCAGCTTCCGGTCACCTCTCCCAGCTCAGCCTCTCTCAGAGCACCCTGTCTGTGTAATCGGGTCTTTATGGGCTATTGTTTTCTCATTAGCTGGCTAGACTGGTTGTTTGTGAAACAGGCACAGGGTAGATGTGGTCACTGCTGAGTTTCCAGCGCCCAACACTAGGGACTTCAGTGATTGGATGTTGAGCGATCAGGGAGACCAACTGGGGACCACAGGTGGAGGAAGAATTCCTGGAGTTGGCATGGGCGGGAGGCCAGGCTTTTACTTGGTCCTGAAGCTCAGAAAGGATCTGGGCAAATGTGCCAGGCCAAGGGGGAAGTGTGGGCATTCTAAATGAGTCTGTGTCATGCCAGGGTCCTCTTCTGCTTCTTAGATCAATTCCCAGTGTCTCTGGAGCCAGAGCTGGGTGTCAATCCCAACTCTGCCATTTCCCTGCTGTGTGACTTTGAGTATCTTCCTTAACCTCTCTGAGCCTCATAGCCTTTTCTAGAAAATGGAAACTCTGGTGCCTGCCTCCTTGAATGGTTATGAGGTTCAAAGAAACCCTTTTTCAAAAACATTGAACACTCTGGTGCACCCTCAAGAAATCTGTGTTGAATCAGTGGCTCCTAATTCCAGACGTGACAAAAAATCAGGTTTTAATTCAAAAGAGATAGAAGAAACATTTGCTTCGGAGTTGCGAGCCCTGGCTCTGCCATTTGCGTGTTGTGTGCCTCTGGGCCAGTAGGAGTTTTCCTCTCTGAGCTTCAGCAACTTGTCTAGAAAATGGGGTAGTAGTGAAATGATTATAAATCAATTAAAAAAAAAAGAAAAAGGAATAGTAACTGTGCTACCCATGCGGAGGTGTTGTGGGAGTGAAGTCAGATCATGAAGGTAACTGTGGGAGCCCAGCGACCAGCTCATAGTCGGGGGCTGTTGTTGTTGCTAGGAATGGCTCTAGAGCGGGCAGCCCCTGGCCTTGAGGGGAGGGGGGTGGGGGAATTTGCAGACATGGGACTTTATTGATCAGATAAAGAAACTGAGGCCCAGGGGGAAGGGCCTTTCCAGATCACAGCACCTGGCAGTTAGAGCAAGGACGAGGGACGAGGGGAATGACCCCCTTCCAGTTATCCATGGGGGGTTAAAGTCAGATGGGGGCCAAGGGTGAGGAGTGGGCCCTTTAAATCCTAAGCTCCACCTTTGTTCAGAAGGGTCTTTGAGAAGTATAAAAATGGGTGCGGTTCCTCTCTGCTTCTGAAAACCTCTGCTGCTCCAGTCCGCGGGGCCCCCAGCCCATCTCTCTCCAGCCACCTACCACCCCTGCCAGGCGGCCATGGAGTTGCCACCCTTCGACATGTGGAAGGACTACTTCAACCTGAGCCAGGTAGTGTCGGCCCTGATCCAGAGTCCAGGGCAAGTGCAGGAGGCCCCAGGGACTGGGGAGCTGAGCCCTGGGGAGCTGAGCCCTGGGGAGATGAGCCCTGAGGAGCCGAGAACTGGGAAGCCGAGACATGGGAAGCTGAAACCTGGGGATCCGAGACCTGGGGCCCAGCAAGAGCAGGGGCCGGGAGGGCAGGGCCCCGATGAGGCCCTGGCCACCCTCTGCAACTTCTGCAAGCACAATGGGGAGTCTCGCCGCGTGTACACCTCACACCGGCTGAAGACACCGGGGGGTGTGGTGGTGTGTCCCATCCTGCGGCACTACGTGTGTCCCCTGTGCGGGGCCACGGGTGACCAGGCCCACACGCTCAAGTACTGCTCGCTCAACGGGGGCTATCAGTCTCTCTACCGCCGCAGTGGGCGCAATTCGGCCGGCCGCAAGGTCAAACGCTGAGGACCATGAGGTGCTCAGCCCCTGTACCCCCAGCCCTCCTGATTCAGTCCTACCAAGTCCCTGGACTCACCCCACCTCCCGTGGACTCACCCAGCCCTTTGGAATGTCTGACCTCCAGAGCTCCATCCCTGCTGGATCCTGAAACAATGGAGGCTATGGAGAGCCAGGCCAGCCCTGCCCCTTGGACCTCTCAGCCCTAAGGGTTCTGTCCTGGAGATATCCGTGGATTCTGGGTGCAGCAGGACCCTGGCCCCTTGGACTGCACAGCCCTGTGGCTCCTTCTGGGCCACGGTTCATGGATCTTTAGTCCTTCTGGGCCACCAGCCCTGCCCCTTTGACTTCTTAGCCCCTGGGGTTCCATTCCTTTTGGAATTCTTGGACCCTTGGACCTACAGGACCCCATTGAGCTCTCCCAGTCTGCCCCTCAGAATGTGGAGAGAGGGAACAGGCTGGCTTGGATCTTCCAGCCCACGAACTTCAAGATGGGATCCTGACTTCAGCCCGCCTTCTCCACCTTCTTCAGCCACTGGCAGATCCACCGTTTCATCGTGGACGGCACCGGATGGGTCCTGCCCTGCCCTCAACAGCCCATCCATCAGGAGCTGGAGGGAGGAGGGGCCACAGCAGCGGGGCGCCATGTCTTTGCAGGCTTATCGGGGGTGGAGGGCTTTGGGGTGAGCCGACAGCCGATACCCTTGACCTCCCCCCGGTTGTTCTTCCCATGTTCATTTCATTCCGTTTCACTGCGCTCCTGCCCCCAACGGCAAATCACCGTTGGGTCCTTTCCCCAGGGGAGGGCGTCTCTCTGCCACCTCCCACCCACCCGCAAGTTGTGATAGTTTTGCAAAGTCCCTTTGTTTCCTCCTGCAACAGTAAGTTCACGAAGCTCCCACAGGAAAAGTGGGTTTTGTGCCCGGATGGGCATGGCGACTGCCTAGATTTTATTTTAGGGGCAAAAAAGAGCCCCGAGTCAGATTTTAAGTTGTTTGGTTTTTGGCCCAGGGCTGGACCCGGGTGTTGAGCTCTAGTGAATAAAGAGCGTTACTGGCTGACTTTGAAATCCCTATGTCTGTTTCCTCAGAGGCTGGGGGAGGGGGAACCCGTATTTGCCCCAAAACATAGGAAGCGGGAGGTGGAGCAGGAAGGAGTCCTTGGTCCCTCCCACGAACGTGGCCCCCCACATCCTCGGACACAGGTCAACTGTAGACTGGACCCCAACACCCAACCCTCACCTTGACCGCAGATTCCCTTTCTGCATCCTTCTTCGGGCTCTGTCCAGGGTCCCCTCCCACCCTGCTAGAGCCCAGGTCTTCCGGGGCCACCTTGACAGTTGTTCTTAAACTCTGGGCTCCTGGACCCCACAGGAGAGGTGACAGAGCCTGTGGACCCCACCCTGGGGAAGTGCGCAGGCGCACATGCTGCGCGTGCTAAGTACCAGGGCTTCTGTTGTTCCATCGCTCCACGTGTGCTTGCTGAGCTCCTGCTTTATTCCAGGCGCTGTTCTGGGCATCGGCAGGCATCGCAGTGAGCAAAGCAGACAAGACCCTTGTCCTCATGAAGGTGACATTCTAGGTGGGAAGAGGGTGCCGTGACAACCACTGAATAAACAGAGACTATCATGTCAGGTGGGTGATAAGTGCTGTGAAGGAAAAGGGGGCAGAGTGGAAGGATGAGGAGGGGAGGAGAGGCTGTTTTATACGGGGTGGTCAGAGGAGGCCTTTCTGTGGAGGTGACTCTTGAGCAGAGTCCAAATACATTGAGGAAACCAGGAGAAGGGTGTTCCAGGCAGAGGAGATGGTGCATTCAAAGGCCCTGAGGTGGGATTGGCTCTGGTGTGTTTGCAGAATAAGCAGGAGATCGACTGAGTAAGAGAAAAGATCATGCTCCTTACCCCATCCACATAGTCGTCATGGAAATGTGTGTGTGTGTGTGTGTGTGTGTGTGTGTGTTGGGGATGCTGCAGGCATCTAGTGGATTAAGGCCAGGGATACTGTTAAACACTACAGTACACGGGACAGCTCCCCACAGCAAAGAGTTCTCTGATCCCAAATGTTAGTAATACTGAGGTCGAGAAGCCCTGCTTTACATCACGATGTCATGGGAGAGGTTGGTGATTCTCAGAAACACCATGCTTGAAACTCTCAGCTCAGAGGTGTGGGATCCGCACACCCTGAAACACACGGCAGCATCCTCAGCGGTCAGGCGATACAACCCCTCAGAACAGTCACAATGGCCGTTCTGCCCAATGCCCCTTTCACTCTCATTTGGGGGCCTCGCTTGACGCTCCGTGACTGGCTATCGCACCTAATTTCTCTCAGCTTTCTTCTGCTCTTCCTCCCGGTTTACCTGCAGTCTGCTGGCTGCACCTGCTCCTGCCTGTGTGCCCTCAGTCTCCATGGCCAAGACACCACCTTGAACTGTCACCCATCCTCTCCGGATCCCACCGAGATCTTGCCCCACTGGTCCCTGCTGTCTTATGCCCAACTTCTTCAGAATCTTTGGCTCTTTCCCTCAGTCTATAAATATACATAAGATTCGGCAGTCTCTTAAAAAAAATTAAAGAACCTTTTTTAATCCAACATCTCTCAGGTTTTTACCTTACATTCCTCCATCCTTTTACCAGCTAATTTATTTCCTGTATCTGAACATACATTCTCACAGCAAAAAGATTTCCAAAAAATTTGAATAAAACTCATCTGCCTATGATTTTACCCATTCCAACCAGCCACAAAGTAACCGCCAGTAGTCAGCTCGGTGTTTCCTTCTAGATGTCTGTCTGTGTGTTGATCCAGCTATAGGATGCAGATTTATTGTGTAAAAGTTTTATTCTCCCCTAAGTGGTGTTATTTTGTGCATATTGTTCCATGACTGCTTTTTTTTTTTTCCTTTCCCATAGATTGACTGTTATCTGGGCACCATCCCTGCCCCTGTCCACACTCTTCCCGGCACTGTATGGGCTGGAAATCTGGAGACGCTCCCTTGCTCCACGTTTCTAGCATTGCTTCCATTCATGCCTGGCCCTTGCTTGAGACCTGGAAGGTGAAAGAGAAGCAGAGACCATTTCTGCTTTAGAAATGGGGCCAGATTAGCAGGCTTCTGTAGATGCGAGAATGGTTTCCATACATGATGCAGGTCCTGGGAATCACGTGTTAGGGTGCCACAGGTGGCTGAGACCATCACTGCCACTTTCCCAGGGTTCCTGAATGTCCTGACTTCCCAGGTGCCAGCATTGCCTCTCCTGGCTTTTGCTTCTGTAGTCCTTTCAGCAGTTGTGGGAGCCCTGAACACACTGAGTGGAGTATTTTCCAGTTTTAAATAGCCTGAATGATGTGTTTTCCTGACTGAACCCTGACTGCTGGAGTATTTTGTCCAGAAATGGTTTTGGGAAAGACGCGCAGAAATGGGGCTCCTGGATTAGGTGTCTGATCTGGTAGATTCAGACGCTGTGGAGAACAGAACACTGATGGTCCACAGCTTGGAGTAGCAGCTGACTGATGGGGAAACTTGTGACCTGGATTACAGATGACTCTCCATATTCTGCCAGCACCAGCTGGAAGAGAACTGATGGAATGTTACAGCCTCACTACAGGATTTTGGTATAGATTCAGAACTAACAATCAGTACACGATGTTGGCTTCTAAAGGCCAAATGTTAGTGTCCCCCAGATTCATACTCCGCAGTGTGATGCTATTTGAAGGTGGAGCCTTTGTAAGGTGATGAGGTCATTAGGGTGGAATCCTCGTGAGTGGGATTAGTGCCCTTATTAAAAGAGACTCAAGAGAGCTCCTTTGTCCCTTCCACCATATGAAGACAGAGGGAAAAGGCAGCTATCTACAAGCCATGAAGAGGGCCCTCGCCAAACACCAAATCTGCCTCTACCTTGATTGTGGACTTCCCAGCCTCGAGAACTATGAAAAATACGTATTTGTTGTTTCAGCCACTCAATAGATGGTGTTTTGTTAGAGCAGCCCTAAAGGATTAAAAACTGGTCCTCCCAAAGCCAAAGTGCATCATTCCCAGAGTTAATCCTCATCACTTGCAGATTCTGTTTTTCAAATTTGCCAACTTGCCAAGATGTCTTTGTAGCCACAAAATTGATACTGGTGGCACTTCTGCCATCTTTTGAGGACATGTAGCGTATTCCTGTGCAAACACTTCCAGCAGAGGCTGAACAAGGCAACACCGCCTTCTTGGGTCAGCTCACACTAAACAGCTGTCCTTTCTGCAGCCTACTTAGTGCTGCGTCTTTCACGTTTCTGTGGCTTTTTACGGTGGTCACACTGTTTGAAATGGCCCCCAAGCAGAGTGCTGCCTAGTACTCCCGAGCACAAGAATGTCATGATATGCCTTTTGAAGAGAAGGCGTGTGTTACAATAAGCTTTGTTCAGGCAGGAGTCACAGTGCTGTGTCTTTAGTTAATGTTAAGCAATCAATCATATGGGACACCCAGAAAAAGGAAGAAGACATTCACTGACCTGCACATCAAGTCACGCTGCCAAGTGCTAATGTCACGTCTCTGGTGTGTGATGAACCTATGGAAGAGATAGAAAAGGGGCTAAATTTGTGGATTCAGAGATGAGGACTGATTGGAGAAAAAAAAAAAAGCTTAATGGAAACCATTCCTCTGAGGCTAAAAGCCAAAGAAATTTACGATCACATTCCTCAGGGCCAGGAAAACATTAAACTCTGGGCCAGTGCTGGTTCACCCATTTCAAAAGCCAACACAGCATGAAAAATGTGAAACTTGCAGGTGAGGCAGGTTCTGCAGGTCAGGAGGAATTTTTAAAATGCCTGCACAGGGTTATGTGAATGAGCAGGTTTCCAGCACTGATAAGATGGGCCTGTTTTACAAGGATTTGGGCAAATATTGATGAAAACACTGAGACCAGAAGCTCACAGGAACCTAACCCTGTATTTCCTTTAGGAGCAAATAGTTCAGTACTAGCCAATTCAGCGTGAGTGGTGACTTGATAGAACATTATTATCCTGAACAATGGAGTGTGCATGGGTGGGAGAACCAGGACGGGGAGGGAGAGGGGTGCCTCCACTTCTATACCTCGGAATCCCCTCAGTATTTGTGATACAATCTTCATGAGTCTAGGTCCTGAAGGTTTAGGAGTCAAATACACAAGAAATGACTTTTCCTGTCAGGGGACACAATGATAGTCTCTCAAATATTTTAAAACACTTTATCAGTCACTGCAGTGTGTTTGTGCTGTGGTGAGTTTGTGTGTGTGTGTGTGTGAAGAGGTGACGTGAGGAGTTTCTCGTGAACTCACAACATCAACTACACTGCTGGTCCCCACCATTCCCTTTCCACCCACTCTGAACTAGTTTGCATGAGGATTTGCATCTCGGGGAGATGATGCGGGCTTGGGGAGATGACACGGGATTTGGGAGATGACGCAACTTCAGGAGATGATGCCGTCTTTGGGAGATGTCTCCTTGGGGAGAAGATGTGGGCTTTGAGAGACGATGTGGGCTTGGGGAGATGATGTGAGCTTGGGGAGAGGATGTGTGCTTGGGGAGATGTTGGCTCAGAGGATGACACGGCCTTGAGATAACGTGGGCTCTGGGAGATGAGACGGGTCTGCATAGATGACTTGGGCTCGTGGATATTATGCCATCTAGGGCACATGACGTGGGCTTGGCGAGATCATGGGGATTCGGGAAATGATGTGCGCTTGGGGAGATGTGGTCTTTGAAATATGATGTGGGCTTGGGGAGATGATTGGGCTTGAGGAGATGATGTTGGCTCGGGGAGATGACCCAGGCTTGGGGACATAATGCAAGCTCAGAGACATAACTCGGGCTCGGGGAGATGACATGGGCTTGTGTAGGTCACGTGGGCTTTGGGAGATGATGTGGCCTTGGGGAGATGACTGGGCTTGAGGAGATCACGTGGGCTTTGGGAGATGACATGGGCTTCCGGAGATGATTGGGCTTGGGTAGATGTTGTTGACTGAGGGAGATGACCTGGGCCCTGTAGATGAAATGGGCTCACATAGATGATGTGGGCTCCCGGATATGACGCTGGCTCTGGGACATGATGCTGGACTGGGATATGACACAGGCTCGGGGAGGTGAAGTACGTTTGGGGAGATGATTTGGGCTTGGGTAGATGTGGGCTTGTGGAGATGATGGGGGCTTGGGGAGATGATGCGGGCTCAAGGAGATAATGTGGGATTGCGGACATGACGCTGGCTTGCAGTGATCACGTGGGCTCAGAGACATGATGCGGGCTTGGGAGGTGACGTGAGATCAGGGAGATGATCGGGCTTGGGGACGTGATGTGGGCTTGCAGAGTGACGTGGGCTCGGGGAGTTGTGGGCTTGGGGACATTATGCGGACATGGGGAGATGATGTGAGCTCGGGGACTTGACGCAGGCTTGGGGAGATGACGCTGCCTCTGTGCAATGATGTGGGCACGCGGTCATGACCTGGGCTTGGGGAGGTGTTAAGAGCTTGGGAAGGTGATTTGGTTTAGGGAGATGTGGGCTTCGGAGGATGCCACAGGCTTGGGTAGATGATGCAGGCTTGGGGATTTGATGTGGGCTTGGGGAAATATGGGCTTGGGTAGATATCGTGGGCTTGGGGAGATGTGAGCTTTCGGAGATGACGGAAGTTGGGGAGATCATGCGGGCTTGGGGAGATCATGAGGGCTCTGGGAGATGACGTGGATTTGGGGACATGTTGTGGGCTAGGAGAGATCGGGCTTGTGGAGATGTTGTGGGTTTTGGGAGATGATATATGCTCGGGCAAATTCAGGCTTGGGGAGATGATTTGCTTTCGCGTACATGTCGCTGGCTCGCTGACATGATGCAAGCTCAGGGACAGGATGCTGTCTCGGCGATATCATGTGGGTTTGAGGATATGATGTGGGCTTGGGGACATGATGTGCACTCTCCAGCATTTATCATTTGTGGAGTTTTGAATGATGGCCCTTCTGTTGGTATGAGGTGATACCTCATTGTAATTTTGATTTGCATTTCTGATAATTAGTGATATTGAGCATTTTTTCATGTGTCTGTTGGTCATTTGTATGTCTTCATTGGAAATGTGCTTGTTTAGATCTTCTGCCCATTTTTGGACTGAGTTGTTTGTTTTTTCTTATTAAGTCATATGAACTGTTTATATATTCTTGAGATTAAGCCTTTGTCAGTTTCATTCTTTGCAAATATTTTCTCCCATTCTGTAGGTTGTCGTTTTGTTTTGCTTATGGTTGCCTTTGCTGTGCAAAAGGTTGTACGTTTAATTAGGTCCCACTTGTTTGTCAGGACCCGTCTTTTAATGGCAGGTATTTCCTGTACACCTACTCTTTGCTGGGCAGCAGGCCCCAGACACCAACCCCCAACCCCCAACCCCCACACCCCTCTGTCGCCACCCCCATGCAGCCCCCACCATCCTCCTCTCAGATTCCTTGGGGCACCTGCTTGGCTGCCACACGCCCCTCTGCGCCTGTGCTCGGCCTGCCTGTCTCCTCCCTCCCCCAGCCCAGAGGGGTCATCCTGCCTGTTCCCAGCGTCTGAGGACGCTTCAAGGTGTCTGCCTGGCGGTAGAGGGTAATTGTCCTCTCTCCCCATGTGTCAGCATGGCAGAACTGTCACAGATCTAAACTGTAGTCAGGATTTTCAAGGTTGACGCCCTCAGCTTTTAGCAGGGGAATTCGGGAGCAGGTGGGTGTTATGGCTATAAATCATACCACTTTGGCAGAGGGTCTGGTACTGGGGTCGCCCTGGCCCCAGGCGTTGATCTGCTGATCAGTGAGGTCCTGAAGCTGCCCCAGACCGCACGGGTCTCTGCTGATTGGGGCTGCACTTGCTGGAACCTCATAAATACCACACAGAGACCAGACACAAATAGCAGAACAGGAACACTAACAGCCGCTAAGGTCTACAACTTGTTTCACATGGGCTGACTCCCATCACACATGCAGTGACTTAGAGAGGCGGATATGTTCATTATCCCCATTTTTCAGATGAGGAAACTGAGGCCAGAGACTTTATTTTCTCGGGATTGCAAAGCTAGGAATCAGTGCGGCTGAGATTCCAACCAGAGCCTGAGGTTCTAACCTCACCCTCTTGCTCGCTTGAGTTTTCCCAAAACTCCAAACCCACACCCAATGTGAATATGTGAATTCTCTCTCTCAGTCTCTCTCTTCCTCTCGCTCACACACACACACACACACACACACAGAGCCCTCCCACTAAAGGCAGACAGCCCCAGATACCTCCTGGTTCATTCTGCCAGCCGGTAGGAATTAGTCCAACAATTAGTTCCACTGGGAAGGGGAGCACAGAGGCTGGGAGCTGGCTGTGGCCTTGGAATCACCACGTCCTGCTCTTATACAAACGTATGTGTGAGCCTATAGGCATGTCCATGTTGGCGCACCAGTAAGACCGCAGTTCCGTCTCATGACACCTGGATTGGCCCTTCCCTCATACTCTCTGGAAGAATATAAATTGTTCTTTTGTGGCCCCCACACTCTCTGTATCTGCCTCTATCGGGGAGACTCAACATGCAGGAGGCTCCTTCCATGTTGGCGACACTTGTTTACTTGAAAGTCTGCAAGGAGCATAAACTCTAGGATGGGGACTCGCGCCTCCTCATGTTCGACCATCATGCTGGCTAGCGCATGGCAGCACTCGATAAATGTGAGCTGAGACAAAGTGTCAGCTCACCCTCTGGAGAGGAGAGGGTGGGCTCAGGAAATAAGGGGTCTCCTCTTGACTCCTGGGACGGCTGGCTGCTCCCTCACTGGGCTTCTTTGGGGCCCCAACACCCATCCACTCTCTCTGCTCCATCATGGAACAGGAGGCAGGGTGAGACTGGATACCCAGGGCCAAAAGCCACTAGGGGTAAAATAAATGGAGGGAAATGACGCAGCACTGCAGAAAAAGCCAGTGCAGCTTGGATTGCTATGTGCGGGCCAGACTCCCCAAGATATTGTGTGAGAAGCAGGCCATTAGGGAAAATGAGGTAAAGAAAGTTGTCAGCTCTGATACAGCAAGGTGATTCATTAGAGCCTCAAGGTTGCAAGTTCGCAAAATATAACTCGCCTGGCTGAATGACGTATGATCAGCCTTTAAGATGTCTTTTCTGTTTCATTATGTAAGAAGGGAAGGCTGGTTAATGAGTTGCTTTGAGAATGAGGGGAAAGGGGACTTATTCTTAAAACTAATAGCTTATCAGTAAGAGTAAATACATAGCCTACACTTGGGATCCTCCAAGTTTTGGATCATAGGTTAAACTTCCTTGCCTGAAAAATAAAATGCAGAAGAGAAAAGGTAATTTCATGTGTTCAGTTTTGTTCTACTTGGACTTGCCCATGATCTTTCTGTCTGTCTAGTAGTTTCTAATTAGCTAGATTTGTTGTGCTGTGGATTCACCCTCACTGCCTGGGCTCCAGCTTCTTTGGGGGACTTTGTGGCACACACCACGTGGCATACACTGGGTGTCATGTTCTGATCGTTGTGTGATTATCTGAAAGATATTTTCTCCTCCTTAGATTTCAAGCTCTGAAAAGACCAGGACCTAATATGATTTTGTATCCCCATCACTGAGGATTGTGATAAAATTGGACAAACAGCCTGGACAGGACAAGCGTCCTTCCCTGGAGCCCTGTTCATTCCTGCGTACTCACTAAAGGTACCCAGGGACAGCTGGCCACTGGCTTGTTATTAATCATGCCCCAGCAAACCATGCGGCTCTTCAGGGTTCACAAGAGGAAGCAGATCTAAACTTACCCACAGCCTAACCTTAAACACCTCAGGAAATTCTTTGGAAATAAACGATGTCAGAAGTTACCTGGCAGCGCGACATGCTGTTGTGCGTGGCGGGGCTGTGAGTTTCCTGGCTACCCCCTCCTCTCTGCAATCCGCTCTCCTATAACTGATCCTCATAAAAACCTGGGTTTTCAAACTCTCCAGGCTTATTTTCTGAAGAGTCTGTGCAGCAAAGAGGAAGGTCAAGGAGAAATAAGATGCACATTTCACTTAAAATATCATTTGAACTGTTCGTTTCCACTGCTTCCCCTCAGAACATTTATGAGAGCATCTCTGTAATCATAAAACCACTTGATTTACTGTATTTATTTTCTTTTCTTAATTTGCTCCTATAGGGCTTATCTTCTAGGTGTTCATGCAGCACTTTATTTAATTTAATGCTTGTTACTATATGTTTCAACTTCTGCAATGTTTTGTCTCTGGACAAGATTATAAACAGCCCGAGGGGTGAAACCAGCTCCTAGCAAGATATCGTGTAAACATATTCAGTAAGTACTTTTAGTTGATTGATCTGACTGCTTATCTTTGAGAAAAATTGAAAGCAGTTGGGAACGAAAGAGACACGCACAGCTCATCCAGTTAAAGTCAATTTACAAGTTTTAACCAGAAAATCGTGTTCGCTTGTTTGAATTTTCACAGTGAATGTTCCCTTGGTTGAATTAACTCTGGAGAGGCTACCTGTGAACGCTGGTTCTGGTTCACAGATCATTGAGTAGCAGTCTGCCCTCCTGGTCCCCAGTGGGTGTTTTAGTCATGCTGTCCCCCTCTTCGCTGGTACCTGGCTGATACAGGTGTGATGGTTTCCTGAAGCCTCTTGAACAAGTTGATAACTGGACAAATGACCGAGGAGGTATCCATGTGGGCGCATCTCCTGATTCAGCAGTGAAGTCAGGACGGTTGATGCTGCCGCCTGTGTTCTCTGATGCAAATTCTACTCTAAGCCAGTCTACATTCCAGCTCCTAACAGAGCCAGCATTTCTCCAGTCCTTGGCTATAGCATCTCTTCTAAGCTTAAGTCTTAAGCATTCATCCAGAAGAAGCAGAAAGGGAAATAACAGTATTCTTAGTCATATGATGAAGGGTCCTCCTGGAAGCAAGGGGAAGGTAAATAGAAGTTTCAGCCTTGTCCAAGAGGGAGGACGTGCCAGGAAGGCTGTGACGGGCCAGCCCAAAGTTCCGCCAAGGCCCCACGTGCCCAGGGCACCAGTGATTCATGACTGAGCTGCATGTCCTCCCATTCCTGGTCACCTTGACCTCAGCCAATAAAAACAACAGTAGGAAAAACCAATACTGTAATTGCACTAACGTAGATTCCAGAAGCAGAGGAAATAGTTAAAGGGCAGAATTGTTTTCAAGGTGAAGTCTACAGCTGGATCCCTTCCAGAGAGCCCCAGCTTAGGTCTCTGTCTCATCACTGGGGGACGACAAAGAGCTGAAACGTTCCTCAGTGTCTCTCTGGAGTCTCAGCTTCTCTTTCCATCCCCTAGACCCTCATTTCCTTTGACTCTGCTTCAATCACAGGTCTATGTGCTTAAAATACTTGGATTCATGACAAGTTTCCTAAAATGGATTCACTTTCACTTTGCTGTTTGGAAACGCTGAGATCAGTCCATCATAATTTCTCACCACACATGCATTCTCCACGCAAACTGTTATGAAATGAATACCATTTAATTTTTAAGAGATAGTTTTATATGAAGAACACACTTCCCCCAAGTTTTCTTCTTTGCTTCTTATGCCCTTTTAAACACTGATGATTCAGGAACACATTTTAATTGTGCAAAATTTTTAAAAATATAAAACTATGCAGATTAAACGTGGAAGACTTCCTTTATTTCTAACCCCAATTCCTTTCCCTTGCCCAGAAGTAACCACTGTGGACATGGTAAATAAACTGCCAGTCCTATTTGTAAGGAGTAATACAGATGTATGAGTACATACAATTACAATTTTTTCACATAATAGGATTATACTATGTGTGTTGACCTGCAGATTGCTTTTTTATATAGCAGTATAGCTTTGAAGGCTTTTCTGTATATGTAAATAAAATAATACCTTATTATTTTTAAAAGATAATCATTATAGTCCATCCTAGGGAATAGGGATGTATTACACTTCATCTATTAAGCTACCACTATAGAATGGGGTTGTTTCCGAGAGAAATTATGAGAAATGCTGCAATATCTTTGAACAGCAACCTTTGTACACACAAATACTTCTGAAGGCCATATTTCTAGAAATCAAATTGTGTGGCAAAGGATATGTGCATTTTTGAAACCTTGGCTGAGCTATCTCACATACCTTAAAAGTTACCCATTTGAAGTGGGTGTTAGTATATTCATGTTTATACTAGTATATTTAAAGAGTTGTGTGTTATCACCACAATTTAATTTTAAGTCGTTTCTATCACCCCCAAAAAGAAATCTCACACTCACTTGCAGCCACTCCCACTTCTACCATACAGCCCTCAGCAGAAAGCCCTAATCTGCTGTCTGTCCCTGTGGTTTTTTCTACTTTGGACATTGAACACCAAAAACTGTGCACTGTGTGGTTTTTTGTGTCTGCCTCCCTTCACTTCAAGGTAGTATTTCTGAGGTTTGTTCATGTTGAAGCATGTATCAGTACTTCATTCCTTTTCATGGCTGAATAATACTCCACTGCATGGATATACCACATTTTGCTTATCCATTCACCAGTTGATAGACTTATGGGTTTGTTGGCTCACAACCTGGCCTCTGTACCTGGAGGGCAAGGAGAGACCAAAGAAAGAGGCAGACTACTCCAGACTGGTAGGTGGCAGATTGAATAAGCAGAAGAGCTTACTTACAAAGCTTGTCTTAGGTGACTGAGTGGATCTCTGCACCTGCACGCCAAATCTTAGAAGTTTCTATAGAGGCTTTAACTGGGTACAGTCATATATACCATCCAGATGGTCTCAGCAAAACAGTGCTCTCTCAAGACTGTATCCTTGAAAACGGCTCCCACTGTGGAAACAATGAGGAGAGCGTCCACTGGAGACACAAGGAGACCGGGAGGAACCTCCGATCACCCAGGGCCAGTTCTCAGGTCGCCTGGCAGTCATATCCTCTCCACGGCCACCTCCAAAAGGGTTGTTCCCACTTTTCAGCTACTGTGAATAATGATGTGATGAACAAGAGTTCGTATGGATGCACATTTGCATCCCTCTTGGGCACATACTTAGGAGTGGAATTGCTGAGTCATGACTTAAGAAACTGCAAGGCTTCTCCAAAGTGACTGCACCACTTTACATCCCATCAGCATCCTAGTCAACACTTGTATGTGTTTTGACTATATTCCTTCCAGTAGGTAAGAAGACATGTGTGCCTTAAAATTGGCTTTGCTAATTTTTCATTCCCACCAAAGGTGTATATGTAATAGTACCTGTTTTCCACATCCTTACCAAAAATAGTTGTTATCAATCTATATAATTTTTGCTTTGTGAATATTTGTGTAAAATTACCTCATTGTTGTTTAACTTGCATTTTCCTGATACGAGTGACAATGAGCATCTCTTCATATATTGATGGGCCATTTGTGTATCCTTTTTTGAAAATTGCCTGTTGTTCTTGTTCATTTTTTATTGGATTGACAATTTATAGACATTCTGTATACAATATAGATATTATTCATTTGCTGTTATATATGTAGTATATCTAAGTCTGTTACTTGTCTTTCCATTTTCTTGTATCTCTTTCTTTTTATACAAAAGTATTTAATGTTCACTAGATAAATCTGTCCATTTTCTTCATTAATGATTTGGATTAGATGTCTTGCTTAGGAAACCCTCTCCCACCCATAGGATTATAAAACTTCCCTTATGTTTTCTTTTAACATTTTTACAGTTTTATTTTTAATAAATTTGGCAGCTTTTCTTACATAAGTTGTCAGATAGAGGAATACATATTTGTCTGGTTCCCATTGCCCCAAAACTTCTCACTAAATTGCTCATCTGTACCTAACTGATTTGAAATAAAATTCTACCTCAATCAGAAAGTAAATTTTTTTATTTTTATTATTTTTTTTAACATTTTTATTGATTTATAATCATTTTACAATGTTGTGTCAGATTCCAGTGTTGAGCACAATTTTTCAGTCATTCATGGACATATACACACTCATTGTCACATTTGTTTTCTCTGTGAGTTATCATAACATTTTGTGTATATTTCCCTGTGCTATACAGTGTAATCTTGTTTATCTATTCTACAATTTTGAAATCCCAGTCTATCCCTTCCCACCCTCCACCCCCCTGGTAACCACAAGTCTGTATTCTCTGTCTGTGAGTCTATTTCTGTCCTGTATTTATGCTTTGTTTTTGTTTGTTTGTTTGTTTTTGTTTTTGTTTTTTAGATTCCACATATGAGTGATCTCATATGGTGTTTTTCTTTCTCTTTCTGGCTTACTTCACTTAGAATGACATTCTCCAGGAGCATCCATGTTGCTGCAAATGGCATTATGTTGTTGGTTTTTATGGCTGAGTAGTATTCCATTGTATAAATATACCACATCTTCTTTATCCAGTCACCTGTTGATGGACATTTAGGCTGTTTCCATGTTTTGACTATTATAAATAGTGCTGCTATGAACACTGGGGTGCAGGTGTCATCCTGAAGTAGATTTCCTTCTGGATACAAGCCCAGGAGTGGGATTCCTGGGTCATACAGTAAGTCTATTCCTAGTCTTTTTAGGAATCTCCACACTGTTTTCCATAGTGGCTGCACCAAACTGCATTCCCACCAGCAGTGTAGGAGGGTTCCCCTAATCAGAAAGTAAATTTCAACAAGTGAATGAAATTTACTTTCTGGATTTTATATTCTGTTCCATTGACTATTTGTCTACTCAAGGCCAGCATCAGCTCAGTTAAATTACCACTGCTTGAAAGTGTATTTTGGTATCTGGTCAGGCAAGTCCCCCATTATAATTCTTACTTTAAAAGAAAATATTTCAGTAAATCTTTATGAATGTAATGAAAAGAATTCTGGTTCAGTGAGTCTCATACTATTGGAAAAACAGGGAAAAGAAACACAAAGGGGTTAAAATGGAAAATCAGGGTGATATTCTGGTTTTTGGCTCAGTTGTTACTAAAATTGCAGGGGCATTTTGCCCACTACCAACTCTTTTGGGCACCTCTCATGCCAGGTCTTGATCTCTACTTCTATTCTCCATCAGGAGGAACCAGGACTCCTTGAAAGGCACATAGTCTTACATCATATGTCCGGAAAAAATATCAGGATGACCTGAAACATTCTATTGTTGTAACAAACTAAGGATGATTTCTCACTTGTTAGGAGCAAAAAACAAAAATAGGGAATAAGCTTGAAAGGCTGTTGCTAACCAAGTTATAATATTCCGAGCATCCAAAAGTATGGGAAGAAAATTATAAGTTGAATCTATAGAAGTCCAGATTCATGATCTTCTAGAGAAAAAGGAATTGTAACACAAAACAAGGTTGCTTATAGTATATGTTTAAGCGAATGTTTGTAGATGAGGGTATTTTGTTTGTTCTACTAAGAACATACATTTTCTTTTTTTAATTTAGTTTTTTTTTGGGGGGCAGATAATTTTATTTATTTATTCTTAGAGGAGGTACTGGGGATTGAACCCAGGGCCTTGCACATGCTAAGTATACACTCTACCATTTGAACTAAAGAATATACGGTTCCATAAAGTCTGGGCATGTGCTTATTTCCAGCTCTGCACACAGGAAGGAATAAATAAGAGACTCTGAAAGATAAACTAGAAAACTGTAGCACAAGAAGAGCGATCATCAGCAGTGGTCACACATCATGAAGTATGTATGAGCATAGGAATAAAATTAAAAGGACCCAACGGTATGTCCAAGGCAATATAAGTCCAAATGTCTCAAAGAAAACAACTCACCACAGACTTGATGACTCTTAGCAGACAAAATCTCAATATGAGCGTGCTAATTATACAAGATATTGATAAGGCATACATAAGCTTTCAATAGCGTAATGGACAAGGTCAGTATATCACAAAGGCAGGACAGTGAGTTAGGTGATGCTAGCTATGCGAAAGTGAAACATACTCCGTTTCTGGGAAAGACACCAAGTTCTAAAAAATTAAGTAGTATAAATAGCAAGGTATTAAAAATCCCATGATAAAGCAAGTAAGAATTAATTATAAGAGGACTTGCAGCTCATGGCTAAATCAGCTTAAACTCTGCAGCCAGGTTCCATTGCCTGAGTAAGACAGTCAATAATCTAGATTATCCTCTCTCTTAGTGAGTTAGTTAGTCCTCAGTTAGTCTGAGGAAATATTCCTTCTCTTTTAGCCTTGGTAGGATGACTACAAGCCTAGGAAATAAAGTGTAACTGGGGGGAGGATATAGCTCAAGTAGTAGAGGGAATGCTTAGCATGCGCGAGGTCCTGGGTTCAATCCCCAGTAGCTCCTCTAAAAAAGTAAATAAATACATAGACCTAATTACCCCCCTCCCCCTGCCGAAAAATAAATAAATAAATAAGAATTAAAAAAAAAAATAAAGTGTAACTGAATCCCCAGAAAGACATAAAAATAAATATGACAATAGTAGAAAGGTATTTTTAACATATAAACATATTGGGCATAAAGCTCAGAAGTCGATTTTTTTCAATAGGTTTATGTAAGTTATGTTTTTAATGTACTCAAGTGTAATGGTTAATTTTGTGCCAACTTGACTGGGCCATATGGTGCCCAGATTACACATTTCTTGGTGTGTCTGTGATGGTGTTTCCAGTTGAGAGTGGCATTTGAATTGATTGGTGGACTCAGTAGATCAGCCTCTCCAATGTGGGTGGACACCATCCAATCAGTTAAGGGCCTGAAACAAAATGTTCTACATAGAACAAAATGTAGAAGAATGGTTTCACACTGTCTCTCTCCAACTGCCGAGCTGGGACATTGGTCTTCTGTCCTTGGACTGAGTCTTACACCATCAGCATCCCTGGTTCCAAGATCTTAAGACTCAAACTTAATTATACCATTATTGGCTTTCCCGTGTCTCTGCTTGTAGACTGCAGATGGTGGGACTTTTGGGCCTCCAAATTCTACGACCCAATTTCCACAATAGGTCTCATTTTATATATGTTTCCATACACCTATTCTGTCTATACATTTCCTATTGGCTCTGTTTCTCTGCAGAACCCTAATATGTCAAGCATGTTTCATGTACTGTTTAAGGTTCAAAACATACTACATCTGTCATTGCAGTTTAAGTTGTTTGAGGCAATTTAATTAAATTCACAATAAATGTTTAAATGCTCAAGAGAAATGGGTGTTTCCTCCCTTCCTTCCTGAATAATTCAGTCAAAAGTCACTGCTGAGCAAGGACAGGAGATAGGCTGCATGCAGGGGGCCGGAGGAAACAGTATGTGTGTGGAGGAGGGTGACAGCCATATGTTCACTGCTGGAGAAGGGCTGCCATGTGGGAAGGTGGAAAGCTAGAACGTGCCACTGGGATAGAACTGGGGTATTGACGCCAACTCAGGATTTTCATAACTGTAGATACAAAAAATGAATACCAATATAAATGTGTGAATACAGATTCACACTTATACCTACAGCTCATATTTCCAAACTCTGAGGGGCCCGGGAGCAACACCACCTCCATAGCTATCAGCCTGCTTTCAATAAAGAACCCAGTGCCCTCTTTACCAGACTCCGGTTGGCATTACCATCTTGCTAGGAAATCTAGGGGCTGATGGGAAGACGTTCCAAAACATCCCCAATTGAACATCAGACTGCATTTTCTCATGAGGAAAAAAAAAAGTGCAAATTATAGTTGTGAGATTGTAAGGCTAGCTCATCAAGACTTTATTTAGCTGAAGACTTTGACATAAAACACTGCATTTTTCAACATACTAGCACATGCCAGCCTGGTGGTATTCTAATACTTCCTTTAGCTGCACTATAGCAACTTACAGTCTTATGAAACATTAATTGACCTCTGTCTTGTTTCAAATCTATGACAGACAGTGGTCCAATGAAATGGATTGATGGCCTCAAAACGGTCACCTTGGAAATCTGCCTCATTATTCTAAGGATGTAGCTACTCTTCAAATTATTTTGGGGACCCATCTCCTGCACTGGTCTTTACAGCTCATGGTATAACCTTAGACAAATCTTCACTGTCCTGAGCAGATTTATTTTTTTAAGAATCCAAAGGCACTCGGCAGAGTTGGGTGACCAAGCTGAATAGTAATTGGGTGAGTGGGAGATAAAAGCATAATTAATAAACTAAGAGACTTGAATCTCCAAACTATTTTAACCAATAGTATAAAGGAGTCATGTGTATAGCTTCCTAATTTCTTTGAGGATGGAATTAATTTAGCTGAATAAGCAAAATAATTTCACGGTCACACTTATGTGATATGCCAGATGTACTAGCCTCAGAAGCAATAAAAAAATATGTATCTCCCACTGTCCTGCCAAGCTTAACTCAGAAAACTTTGATCTGAAGGACTGATAGCCGCTGCTAAAATACTGGGTATTCTAAGCAAAGTGTAGCATAATAACTTGGTGTGTTTGTTTGACATAATAGATTGCCAGCCTTGACTGACTCAAGGCAAGAGGACAGAACTGATTTTGGGGGGAAGACCATCAGCGGGAAACCCTAGAGCCACTTTCTAATCCTCGCACTGAACACAGCACCACCCTCCCCCAACTTCAGTTCCAGATACCCGTCTTAAACAGATCAAACACGGCTGCGTGATCCAAGCATGTGGTGATTTTTATTAAGAATAACTTTGGTTCTAAGAATTCCACCCTCAATTCTGTAATACTTTCCATTAAAAACAATTATACAAGAGCAAATACAAAAAATATTAAATTATGAAAACAAATCCATTAAGGCCCCCTTTATATATATTATATACACTCAAACAAGTCAAGATTTTTCAGAGTAGAAGAATAAAGTCAACTGTGATAGTTCAGAAAGCAACGCTACTTTACTACTTGGAGACTAGAAAACACTGAACGAGTTTAAGAAAACCACAGAGTGGAAAAATGGAGCCATTTTGGTCAAAAAGTGGCTCAAAGCACAAAACTGCTTGGATGTTCATGAGTCCTAGGGTTTGGACTGTACAGTTTAAAGCATGTGGTGGGAGTTGGGGGCGGGAATGATGACTTTTTAAACTCAGGCTTAAAACCGAGCTTCCCCACCTGCACACCCCTCTGCTCAGTGAGCAGACATCACCGGACACTATTTACAAGTTTCCTTTCGGCCACACCTTGTACTACTAACCACAAAGAGCTGTAGCTTTGTGAGATCAGAAGGGAAACGCTTTTCTGACCTATTTTTTCCCAGTGAAGAATGAATTCCAGGTAAGTTCTAGGCACAGAACTGGTCCTTCTAAGGAGCCTGTCAGGGCCCTTGAGAACTTTATCAAGCGGCAGAGCTGCTTTAAAGATACAGGATCCAAAGATCCTACACCCAGTTGGATTAAAGGCTCCGAGCTAGTTCTGAATCTTCATTTTACAATTCACATCATTAGTCCGCACACCCGAAGAAAAGAACCCTAGTCAATGTGCAATCAGAAACGTACTTTCAAGATGATCGGTTAACACGCTTTCTTCTCTCAAAAAGAATGATGGGGAAAAAGTTACCATTTCATCCTTCAAAGGCATATTACATAGAGCAACATTTTATCTTAAGCATCTGGTATTTGATTTAAATAATACTTGCTGCTGAGAGGAACGATCCATTTCAGGCAACATCAGTACGTTCTCTAACCAGCAGTGCGTTTTCTGTGCGCTCCCTTCTGCCTTGTTCTCGTTAGGGTTGAATGACATGAGCCTACTCCCAACCACGAAAACTGCCGCACCCCCACAGAGGTGCATCTCTGCTCTGCTTAAGGATTCAAAAACTAGGGATCCAGCTTTCAGACTCTTAAAAGGAGTTATAAGAAGAGCCTGAGATGGACAAATTACTGGCTGAACCATTTCTGCCAAGAATACACTGAACCCACGGATTCTTCCAGACCACCCCAAGGAGAACGTTTCCCTGCCCACACTGGCAACAGAAGGTGAATTTGTGTAAGAATCTGACTGTGATGGTAATTCGGAGCTCATGCCAGCTGGAAGGTAAACGGGGAGGCCTCCGCCTCCCCCCTAGTCCTGAGAGATGCAGTACAGTAGTCGGCAACGTCACCCTCACCAACAGCATCACCGGCACTAAGACAGTGGTGAAAAGTCTTTCACAAGAAAAAAAAAAAGGGCAAAGAAATGAGGGATCATTCAGAAAATTTCAAAGCTTGGATTCGAGTAACAACCAAAATGTAGAAATGCTATAAATCTTCCAACTGGGCCTCCTTGAGACCAATCTACTTTTGTTTCACATTAAAATACCCAAAGAACTCCTACTTCCCAGCTCCTGGTGGGAGCTCTCGCCACACTGCTCTCAGCAGAAACCGAAAGATTTGGAGTCTCTGCTTTTGACACTGAAGTTGGGTTGTGTGGACTAGTTTTTATTCCTCAAAGGATTGGGAGATTGTTTCATAGAAAAGGACACGCTGAGCAAGAAACTTAAAAAACAAAATAAAACAAACCCCCTAACAGTTATCAAAGCAATACATGGATTTATATGAGGCACCTTCTCTGAAGTGGAAAGTCACCACGTAGCATCAGAGAACCAAAAGGAATTAAAATAAGATCAAGGTGGATGCTTATGTAATTTTGTTTATGTATTTTGTATCCTTTTTTTTTTTAACTTCTCTCCCTATTTCTGAATTTAAATGCCAACAAAGGTAACAGCTGTGTTCAACATTAATATGAGCATTCTCTGGTGTTAAGTCTGACATGGGTGAAAGTGTACATTAAACAAGAAAACAGAATTTACAAACGGTGGATGTAACAGATCAAACGCATTTCTATGCAATCTAAATTATCGAGTAGGTGTAATTATCGAGATGTAACACACTTCCTTTAATTTTTAAAAGAAAAAAGGCTCTGTGCCCCACTAAATTTGGACTGAAAGAAAAACCAAGTAGTGCAACTCTCAAGAATTGATTCCAGTGTCCTCTTCCTTTATTTGTTGTTGTTATTTTTTTCTTTAAGTCTTTGAATACAGGTCCATCATCCCAACTTAAGTGCTGGTCGACATCCTTTGCTGAGCCAACTGGAACTGCAACCGTCACAGGTAATTTATCCACCCAGACGGTCGGGAAACCGAAACCGAATCCTTTTAAAAGTCACAGTTCTCTGCTGGCAAAGACTCTCTCCAGGGGCTTCGGCCCTGAGATTAAGCGCGTGCCGGGCCGGGTGCGGTCTCTGCAGCCTATGACTCCTGCGCTTGGGCCACCTCTTGGCCTGTTCTTCTGAGATTGCCTTTCACCTTCACAAACTCTGGGGCATTTTCTTGCTCTTCTTGCAACTTCTGCTTCTCAAGCTCAAGCTAAATGAAATTCAGAAACAGGAAAATTATTTACAAATTACTTACAAACTGAGAGTCTTTCCAAAAACACTGTTCCTCTTTCCAAAGTCCCTAAGGACGTCATTTCCCACTGGAAGAAAGTCTCTCCTGGTTGCCACTGTATATGTCTGCCTGGATCTAGGTCCTCGGCTAAGAATCCTGCATGGGAGCAGCAGCTGACTGGTTCTTACTGAAATACCAAGGGGTGGCCAGAGCCTAAAAAATCAAGCCTAAGGCTTAAGGGCCAAGCTCAGCGCCCAGTTGCTGCTCTGCAGTCTTACTGAAGCTGAACTTCACTCACTGCTTGAGCTCCCAGCACTGGGCCGTGAATTCAGTTCCCCAGTTTGGGCTTTGCCTCCCAATCTCTACTAGGTCCTCAACAGAATCCTTCTCTGCACCCTGAATGGGTTTTAGTCCATCTGTGGACATCTGTCTCAGATTTCCCCTTCATGGTATATAAACATTTACATCTGACATGTCTGGGAAATTCTGCTAGTTCCTCATCTCTCAGGACAAGATAGAGAAAGAGAAGCACGGTATGATCTCTCTTATATGTGGAATCTAAAAACATGACATGGAAAGCAGAGAGTAAAATGGACAATAGCAGGAGCCGGGGGGAGGGGATGGGAAAGGTGCTATTTAAGGGTACAGACTTGCAACTGGTAGATAAATCATAAGCCCTGGAGACCTAATTCACAGTACAAGGATCACAGGCACCAAAACGATTATAAACATTAACGTTGTTAAGAGGCTAGGTCTTACTGTTCCCATCACTACAAGAAATGATAATTATATGATGCCACAGAGGTGTTGGCCAATGCTACAGCGGCAACTGTGCTGCGATACAAATGCACCGAATCCACAGGCTGCACCCCTTAAAATCACGCAGTGCTGCACGTCCAGTCTGCCTCAGCACGAACAAACAGCCTTTCACCCCCGGCATCCTCACCTGCTCCAACTTCTGCTGCCGTTTTAATAGTTCTATTTCCAAGTCAGATTTCTTCTTTTGTGCTTCTTCTTCCTTCTGCTTTATTACTTGATCTCGTTTTCTCTTTTCCATCACTTTCTGCAGTTCTGGCTTATTCTGAGGGGCAAGACCCCTGCAAAAAAAAGTGTTAACAAAATTTAAAAGTTCTGACTTAATGGATGCATCCTTTGTGGATACAAATCTAAGGCATCCAGCACGGGAAAGGGGTCTAGTGACTGAGCATGAGCGTGATGCCTACCACCAGCTAACAGTCAACACTGGGGGCCTCAGAAACTCACGGGCATGAAAGAAAGGGCAACAGCATCTTCCAAGAGTAAACAAAAGTCATCATTCGATGAAAATGTATTGAGCGCCTACTGTCTGCCAGACACGAGGCCATGCAACGGAGGCTGGTGAGGGCGGTCTGGGGTGGGGAGGAGGGGAACAGGGGCTCCCTCGATGGATGTGACCATCACCCATGACAGAGGAAGATGCCTCCACCTGGGGTTTCAGGGGAAGCGTCCCAAGATCCAACCCCTGATCCCATGTACTAAATGCAGCCTTGAGAGAACCTAGCACAGAAATTCCAACAACAAAAAATGGTCCCGGAAACCCCTTCCAACCCATCATTTTCAGACTTAGGAGAGGGTTCTTGTACTTCTTAAAGGCATGCTCAAGGCTTCATACAGCTGGGGGGCATGGCTACAGAGAACATGGTCCCTGACTCCTAGTGCAGTGCTCTTCACAGCGGAACTGGTCCAGACGTCAGGTTCAACTGCTGTCACGGCACGAAGTCAGGCTTGAGGGAAGCTCAACGCTTCTGAGAGAGAAATTAGCCTGCTGTCTCCTCAAATGGAGCAAAACAGAACCACAGCCCAGGCTACTCCCACCAGCTGGCATCTCACGTGTCTGAGGCAGGTCTGGGGCAGGACGTTCATTAGCGATTTCTCGGGCGGGATTTCAGCCAGGACTCACCTGGGCTCCATCCCCCATCAAGTCCTCGGGGTGCCTCAAGGCCAGGCTGGACCGCTGCGCCCAGCCGGCCCCTCCTCCTCGCCGTCTTCCCTCTTCCCTTAAGTCCTCTCAACTCAACGTTACAGGTCATGAGGGGCAGTTAAAGCAAAAATGAAACAAACCACAGAACAGGAAACACACTACCCACTTCAGGCAGCAGAGGGTGTAAGTGACAGCGTAACCACTCTTGCATCCACACACGCGTACAGATGCGTACACGTGCACATACATGCACACACACGGGATGCAACAGGCACGCGTGCTTCTCCGGGCTGCAGGCACCAGCGCTGCTGACCCAGCACAGGACTGGGACGGCCGGCGCACCTTCCCACACACTTGTCGGCCTTCCTGATGACGCCTGCTTGTCTGTGCAGCCGGCGTGTCTACCTCGGTGGTGGCTGTCCAAATTGCTTCTACCAACTAATGCGACTAACCAACCAGGAGTCATCTGAGTGCCTGTTGAATCTAATAATTTCCAAAATGTGCTCTGCTTCTAAGAATCTCAACACCCTGGCCTCAACCCCTTTCAAGTTCACCCTATCACACTGGCAAACCAGTCCTCAATATGTCACACTTACTCATCTGTCTAGCTGTAATAGTAAATGATGTTTCAAAGTTGTTGTTTACAAAGTAAAGATCCGTCTATTGCATCACTGAAGATAAAGGACACAGAGCCAAAGTAGCGTGTATGCCTCCCCTCCCCACAACTGTCATTAGCAGAACTTGTGGTTTAAAAACAAAAAAGAAAACATTAAATTCAGCCAAATTTCCAGTGAAACAAAAGAGACAGGTTACTTTTGTGATTTAATTGTGATTTGTTTCACAGTTATTAAGACTGAGGAGGACAGAGGTACAGATTATTCCGGAAATTAAATCTTTAATCAGCGCAATTAAAAAAAAGTTGCTGATGGTACTTCACTCCAATAGACTTAAGTGTCATTGAGCACAGGAAAATCTGTAAATAATCTGAGTAAAGAACCACTCAATTTCATGACTATTAAAAAGCCTCATATGATACTACAGACAGAGTTAAGAGATTTAAGTTTTGGGATAAAGAATTTAGCTACCTGTATAATTTAAATTTCAAACTGTATTTCACTGGCAAAATGAACCTCAACCGTTATCAAGTCCTGGATTATGCAAAAGCTTCTGAACAAACTTTGATGTATGCCACATTAAGCTGACATTCTACTGCAACATGTGAATGGGCTTAACTAATGTACGGTATTCTTTTTCTGTTCAGAGGATTTTACATAATGGTGCAGTAAGATAAAATACTTAATAACACAAAACTCAGGAAAATGGTGCTTATATGATAAATGTTCTGCACTTAACAATAGTCAAAAAGTCATACAAATTTAGTTAATATTTTATCACAGCAACTCACTTAACTTCCTGTGCTGAATGGAGAAAGTCAAGCACTGCCTATGTGATTCTCTGAGTCTAAAACTGGATCAGATCGCAGAGATAGCAGAGACAGAAAGAAATGAGCTTCTCTAAATTTCATAAAAATTACAGGCTTTGCATGACAACCGTGGATTCTCTCTATAATCAGTTCTGACATTTGCAGTTAACATGAACTTTCAATCTCTTTATGACTGGGAGCTGCTCAGGGCCTGGGGGCTGTGGACCACTCAAGACCCACAGACATACCCGAACTGCTTCCTGTGAATATTACAGTAGGCTAACATGATTTTTCAAATTAACAAGTGCTCTTTGAAAAAAAAAAAAACAGATTAGGTGGATCTATATACATACACGAAAAATAAAAAGTGAAAGGACACCTAAACGCTCCCTGTCAGAGGGCTCCTGGGGGCACCGCCTGCGCTGTGCTCTATGTGACTGGAGGCCCTGAGAAGTTACAAGGCAGAGGCCCTGTGCCCAGGGCCCGCTCCAGTCCTGCCCCACAGCTAAGGAACAGTTCAGTCTGTGCCCTTCCACACCGCCCACACCTTAACAAACACAGCTCCTCCTCACTTGTAACAACTGCACAAGACATCAGAGCACAGAAGTGCCACGATTTTGCCACACAAAATTTGTCTCTAAATGAGAGGCACTCAGGTTGGTTCCGATTGCTCCCCACTGGACTCCCCGTCCATGTACGTCATATGCCTGCACAAGCATTTCTGCGGGCTGCGTTCACAGAAGCAGGACTGCTCACTAAGCGTCTGCGCATTCTGTATTCTAACGTGTGCTGCCAAACGGCTTTCTGAACAATTTAAATTCCCACTGCTCCAATGAAAACGTATAGACAACTTTTAAAGGTCCAGTTCACATTTCATATAAAACACTGAACTGATTTGGGGGCCGACGGGAACAGTCCATGTTCACTGCACCCCCACCTCTGCTCCAGTCACGTGTAAACCCGCAAAAGGGAAACTGCCTCCTTGTCCGGGTGGGCATCGGGGCAGAGGCAGGTCTGGCGCAAACTCCAACAGAGCATCTCCTCCCCAGCCCACCCAGCCAAACATCTCCGGGCCTAGTTTTCTTTCCTTCCTAGGGGGTGGTGGAGGGCTGCCTTTGGCTTTCAAGCCCTGGATCTTGAATCCTGGCATCTTCTGGTTTGGCCTGCCCTCCCCTATATGCGTGGCTGAGCCCTTTCTACCTGCATGGATCCAAATGCAAAATATTTCTACCTCAACTTTCCATATTTTTTTTTCCATGCTGCACAGCTGTGAGTATTTATTGAGGAACTATCTGTCTAGCAAAGCATACAAAGTCAAGAGCAACGGAAAACGCAGGGACCTGGAAACTGTCAACTGAAATATACAAGTCAAGAACCTGTGGTAGTGATCCGTCTCAGGAGCTGCGTGGCTTTATCTGCCCCAAAAAGTACTCTTCTTAGAGAAGACAGACTCTCTCTAAATTATATTAGAAATATTCTTGTTTTCTTACGACCTCTTGAACACTGATCTTTTAACTACAAAAAATAAAGCTTCTTGCAGTCTGCCTTTGTACGCATTGGGAACACCTCAACAATCTGAGAAGCCGACTTAACAGTCAGACCTGGCGGCAAACTGTGGCCGGACCAAAATGTAAAGACTTTTAACCTGAAACTTAGCTGAGTCCAAAAGACGGCGAGTGGATGAGCAGAATGCTGCATTGGAAAGAGTGCAGGACACAGCACTAGCGTCCCCACGAGAACGTGCTCTCCTGAACCATGACTGCTTCCGCCTCATGGTCTCTGGAAGGTGACCTGAGCAGCCCTCTGACCTGCTGTGGGGCTTTGAGCCAAATGTGCAGCATGCAGAGCAAAGGCATAAAGCTCCACGAAAGCTTGTCTTATGTTGGTCTCAGTTCTGTCTCCCTCTCCTACCCCTACCCCATCTTCTACATCTTCTAATTTGTATTATTATTTTATTCGACTCATTGCTGCCTTTAATTTAAACTGCCTGTAATTCTATGGTGATTTTTACCCTTTTTAATTCCAAAAAACTGGTCGCGTGATCTCGAGAAGACTCCTCCTTAGCCTGTTTATCTTTTCCTCTCTTCACAGGTTGAATCAGAACGAATCTAAGACAACACACACTGGGTTACCGGAGACATCACCAGATAAGATACGGGAAGGTCCTTTACAAAGTTTAAAAAAGAAATAGATGTTCATTACGTTACAAACCAGTAACCAAGTATGAATAACCTTTAACCAAATATATACATATTACTAGTGTGATACTTTCTATTATTTGGCACTAAAACTTACAAATAAAAAACCAAAAGTCTCTAAAAAGTATGTGTATGAAAGACAGAAGATGAATTAAAGAAAAAAAAAACTGCCTGAGAAGTTTTTACTCTCAAACCAGCTGTATCTTTAGTAAGAGGATCCTATAAAACTCAGACTTTCCCTTGAAAAACTGAAGACATAGGATAAGATATATTCATTTGACTTTTGAAACTTGCCTTTTCTTTCTTTTTTAAAAAATGTCCTTATACAATCAGACCAGAACCTTTCAGAGAAAAAGGGGAAAAAGCAATGGGAACTTTCAGGTGATGCTACACAGGAAGTGGAGGACGGAGGGGACTGGCTAAGCACCTGCGACATGCCAGCTGTTTTAACAGGTATTTCTACATGTTCTTATTTAGTTTCACTTTTATAAGAAAAATATGTTTGTCCCCACTTTATAAATGAAAAAACAGATCTCAAGTTGGAGGGCCTTGTCCAAGATAAAGGTAGGTCAAGTTAAATGGCAAACCAGGGTTTATACCACCTCTCCTTGACCTCAAAGCCCACGTCCTCTACAGATCATGGGACTGGAGGCAACATGAACCTTCTCCAAAATTAGTGGAGCTGGGGCTGGCTAAGGAGTCAGCTGAGCAAACAAGGAAAAGACAGCATGGGCGAGAGAAAGGCAGACAGGAGGGAGGTCCGTTTTCACAGAACATGCCAACTCCAGGAAATCTGCAAATAGATTCAATGGCACCAAACTGCAATGCTTTATAGAGATGTGACCCAGGCTGCTAACTAAGTTTCTGCAGAACAGTGTGTAGCCTCTAATTCAAAGAACAACTGTTCTGCCAGTGTGGGTTTACCTTTGCCTCTGCTCTGCATGGGGCCTTTTCATAGACAGAAAACAGCAAACAAAAACCAACCACAGCTCGAGCTAGAATGTTTCTTCGAGATCAAGTAAGTCCTTGCTCCTACTTTACAGACAAGGGAACTAAGATCCTAGAGGTGAAGACAATCGGAAAACCACTTTGTTTAGAGAACTATTTAGCTCCTCTCTTGTAGAGCATATTAAACTTTCCATCTTCCCACCAAAATGCAGACATGGTTTCCCAGGTAGGACTGCCTCCAAATTCTGTGGCCTGTTTAGGAACTTCCACAGTCCTGTTCCGCTTTGGGCACGATGATACCACATCCATGGTTGGTTTTGGGGTAGTATGTTTCTTTTTTTTCTCTTTTGTAACAAAGACAGGTAGAAGCTAAGCTCTTATTCGAAAAGGATCAAACGCAAGAGCTATTTGATAAGCGTTACTCCAAAAAGCACGCTCATGTGCTGGGGACAGAAAGGAAGTCAGTCACATCCCACGCTCTGGAGGGGGAGATGCGTTACACAGAGTCCTGGGACAGGAGTCGGGAGTTCTGGCAGAGGTATATTCAGTGGGAGAACTACCATAAAAACGTCCCCTCAGCGCCTTTAAAAAATTTTTGTTTTTATTTTTATTAGACCTTCCCTCTAAAACATCACCCCAATGCTTAGCTTGGTCTGCATCTCCTTCAGTGCAGTGGGGAGTGGCCATCTTTCCACCAGGGCTTAGTGAAGAGTGGGCGGATGAGTGATCCACAGTTCCACAATTCAGACCAACAAACAGTTGGATTCTGAAGATCTGAAAACACTTCTCAGGGAAGCTTAACAGATCCTAAATGAAGAAAGTAACCCTGTGTCCTAATAAAGCAACTATTTACCACAGGCTCTCCCAGTCCCCCTGCTCAGAATCACTTAAAAAGCGGAGTACACCAAAATCAACACCCAAAATTATGCACGGCACAGATGGAACCCACAAATGGTTTACAAAGAAGATCAAAGGTAAATATTTTGCTCCTCTCCAAAAAAACAAAAATTAATAATACTGAAAATGATGACAGTAATAATTTAAAATCCTACCTAAAAACAAACAAAAATATGAGAAAGGGGGGCCTTCATCTATTGTGAAGTCTGATGTGGTTCCAGATACACTGCATTCTTCTCTGACTTAGGACTCCTTTTTACTTTTATTATCATAGTATTTATTTTTCCGATAATAAATATATGACAATTATATCCCAACTGACTTGTTAGAATTCCGATGCATAAATCACATAAGGAAATTTTTTTTTCTCCAAGTTCACACAAGAACCTGACCTGTAATTTTTTGTTTTTGCATTTAAAAAAAAATTATTTTATTGAGTTATAGTCAGTTTACAATGTTGTGTCAATTTCCAGTGTAGAACACAATTTTTCAGTTATACATGATCATACATATATTCATTGTCACATACTTTTCCACTGTAAGCTGCCACAAAATCTTGTATATATTTCCCTGTGCTATTCAGTATAATCTTCTTTGTCTATTCTATACATATCTGTCAGTACCTATGAATTTCAAACTCCCAGTCTGTCCCTTCCCACCCTCCTCCCCGCTGGCAACCACAAATCTGTATTCTATGTCTATGAGTCTATTTCTGTATTTTTGTATCCACAATGTTGTCTTAATTTCTGGTGCACAGTATAGTGATTCAGTTATACATATAATGTATATATTCCTTTTCACATTCTTTTTCATTATAGGCCATTATAAGGTACTCAATATAATTCCCCTCTTTTATCCTTAATCCAGCCCCTTCCACACACATTTTAAAATGTGTGTCCACCTGTGATGGGGAGGCAGGACTACGGTGCTCTGGGTAATGCTGGGGCAGCAGTGCCTCCAGGCCTGACTTCACAGATGCCCCAAGTCAAGGATGTTGGAAGGAGTGAGGAAGATTTAAATATGGTCCAGAAACAAAAACCCCTTGAAGCGTTTGTAAGTGTAACTAAAATTAAATCTAGTTACCTTAAAAGTCCCCTAAGGAAAACTGCTCAAAAAGCCATCTTACCTTTTTTGATTCATAAGAAGTTCTCTGTGAAGATCTTGATGGTTCCGGGAAGTTTTGACAGGATTGACTAGTTTCTGAGGCCTAATTAGCTCTGGATTGTCATCGTCTATATAGTCCGGCTCGGCCATGATGTTCCTCGGAACGAGGTATGTGTCCTTCAGGTCAGGATCCTCCGGTGTGCAGTCTGAAACAGAAAGGTGAGATTCACCGTGGTCTCCTCTGCCGGACATCTCCGCAGAGGCCGGGGCCCAGGGCGGGGTCACGGACAGCAGCTCACACCCGGCCTCCTCCTCCGGCCCTTCACTCCCTCCCTGCAAACTCTTCCGGTGCTTTGTCAGAACAATGGGGGCGTCAAGGAGAGGGGGAACCATGGTACTCTGAGCTGCTCATGATGGAAGCAAGAGCGCCCCACAGCCCGGTGGCCACTGCCAGGTGCACCCTGCGACCCAGGTTACTCAGTGCTTCCCACCACCATGTCTACATGCCAGCTTAGCCTCAAAATGAGTACCCCCCCAGGCACCAGACCCACTTCCTTCATGCTCCCTTCAGTCTCCAAATTAACACACACTAGAAACGTACAGAGCCCCACCCCTGCGTCACTGGCCAGGGCGCAGGTCTCCCTGGGCGCAGATCCTGCCAGGTCACTGGTCCCGGTCTCTCTCCTGCTCATGTGAGCGCCCCAGGGGTTTATCCTGTTAATATCCTGGGCCTTCCTCCAAATGCCACCTTCTTGGAGAGGCCCGACCTCCTAACTGCGCTGCTTACCCTGCACGCCTGCCCCAGCACCTCCCTGCTTTACCTAAACCACAGACTGACTCAGTTGTTACTGGCCACCAAGAGCAGACGCTCCAGAGGGCAAGGGTTCCTCTGCCCCGCTCCCTGTCCTGCAGGATGACCATTCTCCAAACCAGAAGTTGGATGTGCGCCCAGAGGCAGTCAGCTACAAGCAGGGGTTTTGGGCTCAAAATCATCATTGATGTCTTCCTAAACCCCTGAACTGTCCCCAAACATGGCTGGACTCCAACGCGTCCTGCAGGAAACGCTGGTTCAAGTGGCGGCCAGCAGTTACTCAGAGCTTTAGATACGGCGCCTGCAGGTGCGGGATCTTATCTGATCCTGACAACAATCGTGCCGACAGCAGAACCAGAATCTCACTTCACAGACAATAAACGGAGGAACATAAGTTCAATAACTCCGCTCAGGCTAATTTTGCCAGTGGTGTAAATCTCAAACTAAAATGAATGAGAATGAACACCGTCTGATCCTAAAACCCACGTTCAGTCTACCAAATTATGATGCTAAACATTTTTTATAGAAAAATCTTTTGAAAATTAATGTGAAAATAAAGTGGATAAAAATCCAAAGGATAAACAAATCAACTGAAATAGAAAAACCGTAGATGCTCCATCTGTTCACATATTTTAGGTATAACTGCATGATTAAGGCTCAAAACTACCAAACGATAATGTAATATATTTATCTAACAAATTACATCAAATGTTCCTAATTAGCTTGGGATTGTCATTGCTACTTGCATTGATCTTTTAAAAATCAGAATGGCTGCAGCCTTCACCAAACGGAGAATCACAAACCTCACACGTGCCGAGTCAGCGACCCCACCACGGCCGGCCTGACGTTATTAATACGCTGCTCCATGGAGAAATGTGCCCCTTGGCGGCACCCTGAGAGGCACCGTACACACCTGTGTGGAGCCCCACTTATCTTTAAAAGCCAACGGCAGTTTCAGCCTAGTTAATCAGTAGACAAGAAGGCCGACAGGCTTCCATAAAAGGATGTGTTTCTGTGCCCTGGACCACAGATGGTCTCCGTGATGTCAAATCCGAATAGATTCCTGCCTCCTAAGGTCAATGTGTCAGCAGGGGTGGGGAGCCCTGTGGATGTGCAGAAGAGTGTTCCAGACAGAAGAGCACCTGGTGGGTCTAAGGAGGAATGAGGGTGAGTGAAGGTGAGGACAGAGCAGGAACCCATGGTGACATGGGGGAAGGTGGGGGGTGGCGGGGATATGATGCGGGAACCTGAAGGCAGAGTGACAACAGGGAGCATGCAGGGTTCTGGGCAGGGAAGTGACAAGCTCTGAGCCCTGAGTTTAAAAGATTACTCTAACTGCTGAGTTCAGAGCAGGCGAAGGCAGCCGAGGAGGCTCGGGGCGGCGGCTGTGAGAGGGACCCAGGTAAGAGATGCTTTAGACCAGATGGTTGCAGCACAGGAGGAGGACAGGCTGGGCAGGATGTATTTTTGTCCCAGTCCCCTGGGACGTCCTAAAGGACAACATACAGGGTGTGAGAGATGCAGAGGACTTGGGAAGGACTCTAAGGTTTTTGGCCTGAGCGACCAGGACAGAGGTGTCATGGTGGGGAGGCTGTGGGCAGAGCAGGCGGGAGATGAGGTCAGGATGTCCGTTTGGGACTGTGAGTCCGAGCGATGGCCAGACCCCTCAGGGGTGACTGCCTGCAAGCAGCCAGGGCAGTGAGGACTCACACCCTGGGTGGCTTGTTCCCTGGTCTTAGTGATTTGACGGCCAAGGTCTCTCACCTTGCCTGCCCTCCTCCCTGCCCCAACCCCGCGCCCCCACGGCCGCACTCCCATGACCAGAGGCAGCAGAAGATGCCCTGGCCCCGCGTTCCCGGGGATCAGGGCCGGGGCGCCAGGAGGTGGGTAGAGCCCTCAGTATACGGAATGAAAAGGCTTCGCTTCTGAATCTAGGAAACAAGCTCCAGCATGGATTTTTTTGGCATACTCTCCAGACTTAGGGTCTAGGAAGTCTTTCTTCTCCGCAGGCCCAGGGTAGTGGGATGGGCCTCGGCCTGTCTCCCCCTGGAGAGAGCCCGACCCTGGGGCAGGTGCGCGGCGGCCGCAGGAGCCCTGCCGTAAATGGAGGCACCAGCATTTTCCTCCTTCGCTCACTGCTTTGCCCTTCCTCCCCCAGGAGGTGGGAAAGGGGGCACAGAAGGCCCTTGGCCTGAGTTGAGTGTGTGGACCAACCAGGCAGAAGGAGTCCGTGTGGCCTCTCAGCAGCAGACCACACAGGCGTCTGGGACAAGGTCACTCACAGGAAGGAGGGCGAGTTGGCTGTGAACAAGTCTGGGAGCCCTTGTGCTCCCGGCAGTGGTGGCGACGGGGATGCATCTGGGATCCGGTTCCATTTCAGTGACTTTCCACCCTGGAGTAACCACCTCCACGAGCCCCTGGCTCCACGTTCTTCCCTCTGCCAAACATCTCCCCCACCTGCTACCACAGCTGGGAAATGCAGCTCTGACCCTAAGGGAGCTCTCCCGGCTCCCAGATTGCGGCCTCCCATCAAAGGAAAATGACCACTCACTGCTCCCTGTACTTCCGCAGATCCCTGCCTTCCTCATGGGGGTTCTCTGCCTGCACTGTGCCCTCCAGCAGGGACGCTGATCCTCTTCTTGCCCATCCCTGGACCCCCGCAAGGCCAGACCGCACTCATCCCTTCAGATCCAGAGAATGTCAAACCTTCCATGAAGCCTGCTCTGATTCCCCAGGTGCAGTTCTCTAACCTCTAGACAACGACGGAATTCTCTAGCACTTACTGACCTGCACCTGGTGTTACGGACATAAACCATATCATTGCTTCACTGCAAAGACCCTGTCTGGTGTATGTGCATCTTCCTCAGACCCGCTGGACTGGGTCAATGAACAGTCCTTAAACACAGTGACAGAGTCCAGGGCTAACAACCAGGAGAGGGAGCTCCTGAGCCGTCTGGAGTCCAAAGCAAGGAGGTAAAGTCTGAGCATCCAGGAATCCACAGCCTGGAAGAGGAGCCGGAAATACCTCTGGAAGTAAAGGTACTTTGTAAGTGGGTATTATTATTGCTACATAAAACATTCTTCCAAAAATAAACTGTCACATACATTCCCCTGGCCCAGTTACTGATTCATAAAGTTTTGTTTTGTTTTAACTGTCAAGTCAGTGAAGGAAAATGACTGTCAGTTCAGTACAGGAGAAGAAAACCTGGCTTGAGGTCTTGGACAGAGCTTAGCATCCCTGCCCCTAAGCTCTCCCACCTGCTACAGTGAGTGCTCCTGTGAGAACAGGCTGGCATGGGGACGTAAGTCCTCGGCACGGTCTCCGGCGTGTCTGTAAGAACTCAATAAACCGAAACTATTATTAGTCAAACTTATGTGACCAACAACTTTTCGTATCTTATTCCGAGGTCTGGGAAACCCGGTACACAAAATTCTACCTCTCTAGGCCTTTGAAACATAAGAGTTCTTCAAAAACATAAGAGCTGAACGAAATGACCCAGAGAAACTGAAATGAAGGCACATTTCCCCTTTCTCTTCCTCTCTGGTTGGCCTCTTTCACCACTGGAGGCAGGAAAGGGGCACAGAAGCCCCTCCACGTTCTCGCTGGTAACATTCAACGGCTCTGAGACCCACTCATGCTACACTTCTTAAGAACCTTCTGGAAAGTGTGAAAAGGTCTATCACACCTTCAGCGTGCTATGTGGAGTTCTGAGTGGCCCCAGCTAGACTGCAGGGTGTAGCAAGGAAACAGGGCTGATGGTGAGGACCCCTGATGGTGCTCTGGGGTGGAGGGGAGTCACTGAAAGATTTTAAGCCATTGAATAACAACTCAGGTTTGCATTTTAGAGAGATTCTAAAGCTCTGGACTGACAACTGCCACCTGATGAGAATTCTGCCTTTAATTCCTGTGAATCAACAAATGGAAATCCTTACTAAACTCCACTGTCCCAGGAAATAAGGAAATCCCATCCTTAAAAATGCATTCTGAGTCCTTGCTTTGCATTTTCCCTCCTGTCAGAGGTTTGCTCTGGGCCCAGGCCTCTGCCTGTCCTGGGTATTTGGTGTTGATTGCTTTCCAGAGGCGAATAACCATCCCCACAGAAAAAAATTCACAACTGGACTAGTAAAACGAATCTTTACTGCATCTGGGATTCCCATCATACTATTTTTGTCTCCAGTAGTTCATTTACATATTTCTACATCACACAGATAAAAAATTTAAAACCTAGCCCTGTGAGATGAAAAATCAGAATTTAGCAATTATGCGTTTTATGTTTATCTCAATCTTTAAAATCTAATTCTACGTAGAGGTACTAGTAAATGAACCCTTTTGAAAACAATACCTGAAACCTGTCTGTGCACACAGTTTACAGCTGTACTAGAACCCAGCAAAGCTAGACAATTCAACATTTGAACAGCTGCAACTTCTTCTAGAAAGTTAAAAGTACTTTCAAGGCAGTTTTTAAGAGCATTTGTCTCCCGGGCTGTCTCTAAGGGATTCTACAACTCTTTCACCATCCTCTGAAAAACCCAAGTCATTTAAGATTGCAGTGGGGCAAAGTCCAGGCCTGGGTGACCCTGGCAGGGGAAAGGCTGTCCGTGCACCCGCACAATCTCCCTCAGCACCCACGGTTCCAGAAGGGAGGATGGGTGTGAGGGGAAAGGCCTTGGGAGAGCAGAGAGTGAGTTAAGATGGAGATTTCTTCCTAACAACAAAGAGCTTCACTTACAAATGCCTGAGCCTGGGGCAAACCTAAAACTTCAGTCTCGGTGCCAGGTGACGGTGGCACCATCTGGTACCCAGAGGCCTCCATAAAGTGCCCACATTACCTGTGCGACCACAAACCTAAACTAAGACTTACCAATGACGCCCAACCAGCACAACCCACACGAGTGTGGGGACGTGACTTTCCCACTCTGCCTGGCCCATGACGGCTGCACCTTCAGACTCAATAAACCGGCTGCAAAGCTGCCTCTGTCCGAATGCCAAACAGTGACATACGCTTGGGAAAATACCAAACTCGCTTTCCCATCAGTGTTTTCATCCCCCAAAAATGTAGTTTTACTAAAAAAAAAAAAGCACATATTTCATATTTAGAAAATGGGAAAAAAGGCAAGAAAAACATTGGGAAGACAGAACACACGCCAATCAAGGTAAAAGATGAGCTCGTCTCAGGGAGGCGGGACCAACCAGTAGGTGGCGATGGCTCCACAGATAACGAGGGGTCCACTTTCACGATGACAACAGAGGAGCAGTGACACCTCACCTGACCCTCAGACTGTTCATGAAAGTGCACACTGAAATCATCAGACGCCAAGAAAGGAAGCCAGTGTGGAGTCACAGGGCATCTTCCCTTGATGTGATGCACAAGCTTCTCCCCCATCATGTAAGCCTCACAATGTGAGGAAGGAATTTTTATTCCCTGTAAGTTCTCAAAGGAGACTCAGACAGCTTCAGGAACATGGGCTCCAGATCTCACCAGCTGGGTCTAAATTCCAGCACTCTCACTTACTGTGTGACTTTGAGCCACGTTTCCTCACCAGTTAGAAAAAAAAAAAGAATGGCAGATTATCTTATTGAGTTATAATGTTTACCCAGTGCAGGGCCTAGCAACACTAAGCCTTCAGTAAATGTCACCCATGATGAGTGCTGTCACTGGCAACAAACGTTGATTAATAAAAATAACCCTGTTACTGCAGGACTGGGATTTGAACTTGGTCCGTCCGATTCCAAAGGGGATGCTCTTAAGCATTCCACTCTTCTGGGCAGGGATGATGGCGGGGTGGGAGGAGAGAACAGGTTTAACTATAACAGGATGATTTTTCTGTCCCTCTCAAAAAGATTTTAGAGGCTTTCAAACATCATAGCTTTATCATCCCAACCAGACAACATCTTGCAGAAAATTATATTAAAGTGGGGATGGGTGGTGGGAAAGACACTTTTTTTTTTAAACAAACTTACAAATGTTTTTATAAGAATATTCGGAGTAGCACTCTTCATAACAGCACCAAACTGGAAGCAACCCAAACATCCATTCCCAGTTAGACAGAGAAGTAAATTGGGGTGTGCTGCTACAACGGAGGACCACACAACAGTGTGAACGAACAGGCGATGGCTACCACAGAGCATCACTGACTCCTGTAAACATAATGTTCAGCACAAGGAGCCAGACACAAGAGTCCATCCTGGACATTCAAAACAGGCAAAACCAACCTCCGGTGTTAGATGTCAGGATAATGGCAACCTTGGGAGCAGACAAAGAGCAGAAGGGGAGAGAGGGGGCTTCTGTGGTGCTGGTAAGGTTCTGTTTCCTGGTCCAGGTTCTGGTTACGCAGGTGTGCTCACTCTGAAACTCCACCCGCCGGTTCACATTTTTGGCTTCAGACCCTTCTGTGCATGTGTGTTACACTTTAATAAACACAGTACATATTAAGTAGTGATTAAAATTATTTAAGTCACTACTATATTTAGTCACTACTGTATCATTACAATTTTGTTACCGCATCCATTTTAAACCTTGTTCAATACAGGAGAAGTCATACCACCGGGTTGAAGACCACCCATCCTGGATTATAAAACCCTGGTTATGCCGCTTACCAGTTATGTGGTTTTGTACTAATTGTTTAACCTGAGTCTCGATTTCCTCACCTGTAAGTCAGAGGTCGCATAACCACATTTGCAGAACTGTCGTAAGCATTAAAGAAAACTTACAGAAAGCATTCACCATACGCAGAACCTGCCCATGTGGCCAATGCTCAATAAACTGGACAGTTAAATAGTTTCAACAAATTCATTCATCAACCCAACCCTCCATCAATCAACGTCCTACCAGGGTGAAAACGGGTGACCATGACCACAAGTACACTGGTTTAGACCAAGTTTCATGGGTGAACCCCATCTTGGGCTCTGCTTATTTTTCCAATTTGGACTTAGGCAGGTGAGAGAGGGGTCGAGAAGGAGAACGTGGAGGGGAGAAAACAAAATCCCAGACAGGCACAGAGAGGAGCCTGCAGCCTGAGACTGCCTAGACCGTGAAAATCCTGGTCACGCCCCCTCTCCGAGCCTCAGTCTTCCCATCTGCACAACTGAACGGCCATGTAGCTCTGATCCCTGTCATCTGTTGTAGTAATTGTTGTGCACATAGAGCGGTCATATAAGTATGAGGGATCTATAAAAACATACTGCATGAGTGGAGGACAGACAACAAAAACGTCCTGAAAAAAACCATTTTACACTTGTGCCTTTCACTCTGTTGGCGCTGAAAGTGGAAGGAGCACACTGCTCCTGTGTGCTTATTACCAAGCTTCTAGACTGTTAACAGTGCATCTATAAGCTAACACAAAATTGCTCAAACACAACTAGGCGGTAACCAGAAAGAACAGGACCTCAGAGAACGCTCGCACCAGAGATGGGCGCCCATGATTCCGCCGGGGCCTGAGCAGAAGAAAGTGATGCTGACAGCCGGCAAATGAAAGTTTGGGTTGCTTTCCTAGGAAGCAGCAAATTAACCCTGTGATTGAATTCCTTCTGCCTCCTAGCTCCCCAAAGTTCAGCGTTCAGCCAAAAAAAGAAGGGAAAGGAGTTTGCTATGTTGCCCAATGAGATCATGCTCAAAGCCTAAGTAAAAGTTAAAAAAAAGAAAAAGAAAAAGAAAAAGAAAAAGAAAAGCAGTTCTTGAATAATCTGGTTTTGTTAGAAAGTTGGATGTTCAAGCTACCTTGGAAAAGTGTGAAGGCAAGATACACTGAGAAAAATTAAAACAAAACCAAAAACACTCTGGGGGATGTGAGGAAAAAAGTCTCCAGGTAGAACAAAACTAATATAAAATAGATAAAAATGCGCTAAGCTGCTCAGCTGAGGGAGGAAGGGAAGCTGGTTAAAGAGGTGAATAAACCCTTCCAGGGCCTTCAGCCAATGGTAACATCCTCCGGTCCTAGAAGTGGCAGATCTTGGTGACTTTTCCACTCAGACACCTGAACAAGTCCCAGAACTTCAGATGAGACGCATGTTCTGCACGTTTCCTCCATTTGCCTCCAGAGAAGATGCTAGAACTCCCTGGTGGACGGCAGTACTACCTAACTCTGTGAACAGTGAGTTGGGGGAGGGGGATGTGCCCCTCCACATCAGCCATGGGCAGCCCACGTCCGAGAGGAAGGCGAGAGGGCCACCAGGTGCGGGCATCACCATGGGCAGGGACAGGCGGCAGCTGCAGGGAGACCGTCCCCCAGGCGGGCCCGGCCACCCCGTGCTCCAGCCCCCCAAGTCCCACCCGCAGCCCCACAGCACAGAAGGCTTCTCAACCAGGCAGAGGCCAATACAACAGCGGGCCCGGGTACAAGCCGACACGCACCCCAGCCCGGAAGGGCCCCAGCGAAGGTCGGCCTCCCCACTGCAGAAGTCCTCCCAGGTGAAGGGCCCCGCGCTCTGGCCCCCGGGGTCTGGCCGCAAGGGCTGCGACCTGCGAGGCAGCCCCAGGGACAAAACGCCCCGGGGATCCCCAAGAGGAAGAGATGACAGGAAGCACCTTATTTGCCTAGCAGCCCACGTCCAGGGGTTTTCCTCAGGCCCCAGGGCTCCTGGCTTCTTGGGGCCCAGTCTCCTCAGCCTATCCCTGGGACTCAGAGCTGCCGTCCAGCTCCTCCGCGACCTGGAAGGCTTCTGGTTCTCCTGCACCCGAGTCCCAGGCGTCCTCCTCTGCCCCACTCCCTGGGTGCCAGGAGCTCTCGGGAGCAGGCCCCTGGCCCCGCAGTCCTCCCTCGCGCCCGCCCTGTGCCCCACGTGCTCTGAGCCCTCCCTCTGTGTGAAGCCCCCCTCTGCCAGCCTGCCGCCGCCCTCCTCCGGGCCACCACCCCTCGTCTGGAGTGTTGGGTGGCCCTCCTCGGTGCTCCTTTCCCCCGTAAGCTTGACACTTACCACCCGCCAGTTCTGCCTGTGTCTCCGGCCTTCTCCCTCGAAGGTGAGATGTGCATCCCTTCAGAAGGCAAGAGCCCTCCGACTCGTATCACCCCCTCCATCTCTGGCACCACGCCTCAGACACACGCTGTTAAAGGACAGGCGGACACGTGGTGACCAGATGACGAAGAAGCACTAAGAGAAAGCCGGGGCCACAGACTCTAGTGGCTGTGACTGAGCGCCCCCGGGGCCGGCAGCGGGCCTGGCTTGACTCCGTCCTGCGTTCCCGGCACCACACTGTGCGACACCCCGTGGGCACCCACAAGGCTACCCTGAATGAAGGGGGCAGACATGGAGGATTACAGAACCCAAGCTAAGTAGCTCCTCCCCTGAAGCCTTTCCTGAGTCCTCTTGGGGTTTCCCTCCATTCTGTCCCAACAGGACACCGTTAAAACTTCCCTAAGGATACTCAACACCTGCTTCTGTTAAAACTAGAAGTTTTCTTACCCCTCGCATTAAATTCACAGAAGGAGGGCTTGACTTTTCCTCATTTCTTTTCCCCAGAAACAGCTCGGTGTGCCCTCCATGTCCCGTTCAACCACATGTGACCAGTTGACAGGTGAAGCGTAGAGCTCAGACTACAGAAGGGGCCAAAAACGGGGCGGGGTGTGTGGGGGGGCAACTCATGCTCTGAACAAACTGTCCTCATCTGACCTTGAAGGAGCTCAGAATGAGTCAGAGACAAGTTCCTGGTTCTCATGATACAGATCAGCACAGGGAACCAAGTGCCCATTTCTCTAAACCAGCAGATTCTGCTCCCGCTGACATAAGATGATCCCCCAAAACCCTCCCTAAAAGTCCACAGCATGAACTGCTGTGTATGAACTATGAATCTTTTGTCACAGAAAGGTAGCCCAGCTTGTTGTCTGCTGGGAAGTAAATTCTGAGTACACTGGCTTGTGTAAATATCCCCATGACATAATTAGCACTTCATTACTATGCCGCCCGTTAATCCGCACAAACCTGTAAGCAACTGAAATGCTGCCCAACGAACAGATTTAATAATTGAATACCTTAAACTCACTGGCCTTAAAATCGCCTTCAGCTGATACATTCCACTTAGCAAATAACATCTGATAGATGACCATTAAGTGATTCTGAGTTTCTCTCTCTCCTGCGTAAAGCAGTTGGATGAGATCTGAAACTCAGGGACCCTCGATTTTACCAGTTCTGTGGTCTGACAGTGTCACCCAGTGGCAGAAGGCACAGTTGTGTTCAGAGCCCCTGCTGTTTCCTAAAAGAAATATTGGTCACATGTGTTTCTTTACTAAAAGAAAATGAAGAAAACCATTTTTGGGGAATTGCACTAAGAAAACTAGCATGTGTAAATTCTAGAAAACACGGGGCTGGCACAAGGAGAGCGCTCCCCTATGTCCAAGGTTACCTGGAAGCCTCTGGGAACCAGAAAGGCATGTGCAGATCTGAAGAGAGACACAAGGGAAGCTCCTGTGACTCAGAGGTAGTGTGGGCTGGGCACGAAGTCAGCTCAGTATTCCAGGGCTGAGCAGAGGGCCACCCTTGCAGTCGGCCTCCCTGTCCACCAACCCGCCACATCAGTTCTCAAAAGCTCAGCTCTCCCAGAACAAGGAAAGAAAGCCCAGCCTATCCTGTTCCAAGGTGAACTATCTGATTTTAAAAACATATGAGGAGAAGCTTAATTGAAAATAATAAATTATTTAACTTCCTTTCCTTATCTGTAAAAAGAGAAGGCTGGACCAGATGACCCTTGCAGTCCCTTACTGGTTCTAACATTCTGATAATACAGGAGAGTTCAGGGGCCTAGCACCTGAGGCCGCAGGACTCTGGCCCCATCATCAGGGCCAGGTGGACGCGGGGAGGGCGCCCCTCTTCCCTTCCATGCATACCCCACCTGTGGCCTCCACTTCTGCTCCTCCCTGTTCCCCGCGCAGAGCATCTACGCTGAGCAAGCTTTCCAGTCCTGATGGTGAATTTCCCCAGATGCAGCCACCCTCCCTCCAAGTCCCTCTAGAAGGGTCTCAACCACTCGGTCCAGAGCTGGAGATGTCCATGTAGGATGGAGCGTGGACTAGATTCTATTAAACCCAAACCCTCAATCCAGGGGGCCCCTCGAGACTCTGGCCAGGAATCACACAGATTCCATACACAATAAATGAAAAAGAAGCACTATTTACCCTTCTTAGCATACAATCACCCACAGCAAGTATACATTACACTGTGATTAGCTGAATGCAAGTCTAAACCCTAAAATGACCCTGAAATCAAGCCACAGTTCAGCCCTATTGCTCTACCCCTAGGTCCTCTTGACGCTTCTGTCCTCCCTATAAACCTACATTCTTCCTGTCTAGTCCCACACCAAAGCCGAAATACACACAATTTCCATAAAGTTAATGACAGTTCTTTCTCCTCAGTGCCTTACATTTAGAAAAATCACTGTCTACTCTCACAGACTACTCGTAAGAAGATAAATTCTTGCTACTTCCGGCCTGGGGAGCGTGTTGGTGGGATGTGACAAAAGGCTGTAACACGTACACACCTGTGAATCTGGTAATTTCACTTCCAGGAAGTTACTCCGAGGAGATAACCAGAGATGTCCACAAAACGTACGTATGACAATATTTTGCCTATGATTCATGATACTGCAAAAGAAGGAAACTGCTTACATATCTAGTAATGCAACACAACGCAGCTTACAAATCATATTATTAGAACAAATGATGAAAGGAAAGCTAGTCGCGATGTACAAATGGGAGAAAAAACGTCAGGTTCCACAGCAGTATGTCCTTTATTTTCCAGTCAGTGTGTCTGTGGGTACCAAAGCTCTTTGGAATCGTGGGACAAGCCGGGGAGCTTGCTGGATGCGGAGGCCCTCCCTGAGAGGCCTTGGGTCAGCGTCGCTGTGGGAGGGCCCGGCTGTCTGTGTTTTCATGTTCACTGTGTGCCTCGCCACCTTTGAGGTAGACACTAAAATTTGCCCCACTGTACACTGAGGCCCAGAGAGGCTGGGTAATTCACCGAAGGCTACAAAGCTGGCAGGCGGCAGCTCCCACAGTGGGCACCAGGGTCCACACCCCGCCCCACTTTGCTCCAGGGCCCCTCTAGGGCAACTCTTAAACGTGGAAGTCTGCTCGGTGCTCCTTCCCCTAAATCAACAGCATGACGCGTCCCACCCACCCTGTGTCGTCTTCACCATATTTCAGCAAAGTTACTGACGGGGGCAGAGGGGAGGCGGCACCGTCACTGGCACCATCACTGACATACCTGGAGGTAAAGACCTGCCTGACATCTTGGGAGGCTACAGAAAGATGTTTCGATTTAAGTGCACGTTAAATACTAGCCCACACTAGCGGCAACTTTAAAGCCCTTGAGTGACAGCACAGCGCGATACTGACCCAACATGGTAGGCCCTCCTCCCACCTGCTAAGTGGGGCTGCCACTGGGAGTCCCCTAAACACCCTTTACAAACTGCCTGGACTATCACCTCTGAAATGAGGCAACTTCTGATCAGTTCTTCTTACTTTCTGCATTCAAAATTTGCATGCATACGGTTGCAAACATAAAACTCAAATTTTTATATTATGCTATTTTATATTCACAAAATTCAAATTTGCAAACAAACACTACAAGACTTTAATTTCCCAACTGCAAACTTCTGAATAAAGGAGCCTCCCTTGGCACGTTTACCACATGTGATTTTCTAAGGCGGAAACACCTCAGTCATTCATTTCAGGAAGCTCCAGAGGGGACGGACTGGGAAGACGGTGAGCTTAGGCCTAGACACTCCTGAGGGGAAGGAAACTACACAGACCAGAAAAAACTTCCTGCTGGACTAATTTTCAAAGGCCTCAAATATTCCAGCCATCAAGAGCGGACTAGTAAGTCCATAAAATGCATGATTTGGTCCAAACAGGCAACCAAACAAAGATTTTCAGAGAAGGAGACTATCTTCAAGTGACTTAGAGAAACTTAGAGCACAGAGACCATCTGTTCGACCTGCTCAGTGCTACAGATGAGGAGCCCGAGGCCAGGGAGATGGGACGCCTGCCTACGCTCAGAGAAGGTGGCCAAACCTGGACCAAAACCGACGTCTGCCTCTGGCCCCCACTTCGCTGCACCTCACGGCCTCTCTCACTTCTCACTCCTGTATGGGACTACCCTGAATTTTCTAAATTGATTTCCTACATTTTCTACTGACCTGGGGTGTGTCTCTGGCACTGGCAGTGCACTACCATTAATGTTACCTCCTGATCAATAACCGGGTGGCATCTTTAAAGATGAGAATGTACTTAAACTATATTTCAATAACAGCACCACACTTCCATCTGCTTCTATGTCCTGCCAAATTCCAGAGGAGCACAATGTCACTGTGACGATCAAAACAAACAAAAAATGCCTCTCGGGTAGGAGAAAACTACTCATCTGCCTGCAACCTGAGACAGTAACGCTGACCAACTATACTGCTAGAAACCAGTGACTGCTCAGACACAGTAAGTTCAGACATCCTCGTCACTCTGTTTACCGTCTCATCCTTCTCCTGTTAAAACTTACCCTTCTTCAAGCATCCATATTCAGGATAAAATCAAATAAAATGACTGGGAATGTGAAAAATCAGCTGTACTGACAACGGAAGAAGTTGAGACAGGCCTTACTGAAAATCGCCCCCAGTCCTGCCATTCGTACCTGAAGAAGGCTCAGCGCTGGACACACATGCTAAGCCCCTAAGCACCTCCTTGAAAATGAATGGACAGCCCCCTTCTCTCACTAGGTGTGGCTGCTAATTCTTCACGAAGTGACAGCTCTAACCCCACTTTAATCTCCCACCTCCGATATAAAAATTTTGTTAAGATCCCCACTCACTGAATTGTGCCTGCTTCTTGACTGCATCCCACCAGGTCTGGCCCCATTTCTCTAACCCCACTTTCCAAATCCCCCAGCACAAGCACAAACAATCCAACGCTTTTCCGGGCTACACTCCCCCTGCTGCAGAAGCTAAATGAACCGAACCTCTCTAAAATGACACAGACATTCCTGGTGGTGGCTGGCTGGGGGGATTCAACACTCTTTTGTCTTAATAAGTTACTAGGAACATGAGGTAGAAAGAACCTTAAATAAAAGATCCACAAACCTAAGCCCTGTCCTGTCACTTCTCCGGGTCTGTTTCTTACTGGTAAAACGACAGGCAGTTATCCTATATTTTACAACTTTTCTCCTCAAATACACTATATTTCAACCATCTTGTGGGCTGAACAGGTTTATTTCTATGGAAGAAGATGTTCTGACTTCCAATCACTCAAATGAATTTCACTTTTGAAATACAGCACAGTCAGAATTGGTCTGGAAAACTTCATTTTTCACTTTTTTAAAAGAGATCTCCACACGAGAAACAACGGTTACAATTATGTGTTTTTCTGAATGGTTAACTGTTTCACAATTAGGAAGACATGAGCTGACTCAAGTTGATTTCTGCTTCCACAGTGAAAAACTGGTGTGAGGACTGAGGCACGTCTCCATCTGGGTGTTTGGAGGACTGTCTGGCTCCAACTAAACCCCAGAGAGCAGCTACTGACACCGCCCAGGTGCTTCTAATTGAAGTCTGATCGCCCATCTGCCCTTTTCAGGTGGCCCCGTGGGCCTTCTGTGAACAACAAACAGCCAGTCTTGTTGTGAGGACACCAAAACCAAGACAGGGTTATTGAGCCAAACGCTGTCAGCAAGACCAGAACCAGGAACGTCCCCTCCTCTGCTTGGGCCTCAGGCCGGGCCCCAAAGAGCTAGGCTGGAGTGGGATGTGGCCCCTGACGTCCCAGGCTCCCGGCCTGTGGACAATTCAGGCCCACCATCAACGGTGTGATACGGACACCTTCGGGTGGGAAGCCCAGGGTGGTCTCAGGGGTAAGGTCTTCCTAAGACTGTACCTCCTTCCAACTCCAGGAGGAGGAAGGCTGTGCCCGGACTCCATCAGTGAGGAAGCCCCGCGTACATGTAACAACACCCGCCTAAGAGGAGCTGCAACAACCAGGGCTCACTGTCACCTCCCATAAGACTGTGCTGTGAGGATGCCTGAGGCTGCCTCAGGGCTCAGTGGTGTCATGGGGGCCCGGGGTCTTCTCATCGCTCAGCTCTGCCTTGGTAGCCCCGGCAGCTCCAGGAGGAGAGGCAGACTGGGAAAGCCCTGAGCTCCAGGTCTCTTTATCTGGGAGGGAGGCCACTCCCAGAAGCCCCTGGGGCCCTTCTCACACCTCACTGGCCATAACTGTGTGATGGGATCACCAAGGCACAAAGGGTGCTAGGAAGATGGGGGCTTGGCACTCCAGCAGAAGAGGGGGCAGCAGTGAGTGTCAGGTGGACAGTCAAATCCATCACACACAGACTTCTGTGGGCAGATGGTGTTCCCCCCAAATTCCCCTGCTGAAGCCCTGTCCCCCACAGGACAGTACCTAGAGGTGGGGCCTTTGTGAGACGATGGGGATTAGATGAGGTCACAAGGGTGGGGCCCCCATGATGAGACCAGTGTTCCTGTAAGAGGAAGAGACACCAGAGCTGGTGCCACACACGCCCCCCCCCACCCTATAAGGACATAGTCAGAAGGCTGCCATCTGTGAGACCGGAAGACAGTCCTTACCAGGAACCCAAGCAGCCAGCACCATGATCTTGGACTTCCCACCCCCAGAACTGTGAGAGATAAATGTCTGATGTTTACCCCACCCAGCTATGCTTTTTTTTTCCCCCATGGCATAGCATTTTTTTTTATTTTACTTTTTTTTAAATTGGAGTATAGTCAGTTTGCAATGTTACGTATGGTATTTTGTTACGGCAGCTGGAGCTGACTAGGACACATACTCAGTTCAACTAACTGTCTTCAAAGACACCCAACCTCCTGCTGAGGGGCTCTTGGGCCCCTCTGGGTGAGGTCACAGCTACTCTGCTCCTCCACTCCAAAGCCGAAAGGGGAACTACAGCAACGATGAACTCTTACAAGCGTTAGTCCTCACAGCATCTGTGATGAAGGCTACAGAAGCAACAAGGACGGGCTTTTTAATGCGAACACCTTCAGCCTTTAGCTTCTCCTTCTATGCAAAGCCTCCCTTTTTAACCTCAGGGTATTTGGGCAGAAGTTCAAATGTAAACACACCTGTAGTTAATGTAGGCCCCGGGACAAGGGAGGAACTACACTGACTCTTCACTTTCTCTGCTTGAACTCCGCACATGACTCCCTCCGGAGGCTCGTCATCCTAAGACGCCTGGCCCTGGCTGTCTTGCAGCCACAGGAAAACACAAGCGGGGCACCCCCAGCTCCATGAGGCTGTCTACACACCATAAGCGGTCACTTCGGTCACCCCCACCTCACAGGCACAGCCCATCCAAAAGCGGGCATGACCTTCTCAGGGCCTTCGCTGAAGCCCGGACTTCCTCTACAGGAACAAGCAGAGAAAAACTGTCACAATGAGAATGGGGAAAGAATGAAAGCCACTGACTTGGCAAACAAGGGACACAGAAAAAAGAACCCTACAAGCTAGCTACCAGCATTTAAGCGAGCGGACGTCAGGTGCCACAATGTCTGAGACGTGTTAATGCCTTTCTTCTTATTGCAATAGGAAGGGGCTCACTGTTAATTACAGCACAGACAAAATTTCAAATTTATATATTCCTGGAGTAAATAGAGGCCTGAGAGATATAATTATTTAACTTCAGTGACAAGCAACAGATTCATCAATCATAATCCAGAGCCGGGGAGGGGTGGGGAGGGTAGAGCTCGGTGGCAGAGCACGTGCTTAGTGTGCACGAGGTCCTGCATTCAATCCCTGGTACTCCATTTACAAAAAAAAAAAAAAAAAAAAAAAAATTAAATCAAAATCACGATTCAGAACCCACATAAGTTAAGTGACATTATTCATCTTCAAACAAGATGTTTTAAGGATGTTTGTTTATATATAAACTTTTAAGTACAATTTATGACTATTGCAACACTCTCATATTTACTTGTTAGCTTCCATCTGCCAGGGAACTCTCCCTCTCTTAAAGCCTTAACAGTCACCCCTCCTCCCCCATCCAAGGAGGCAGGTAGAACTCAAACCACTTACCCCTGTCCACAGCCCCCAGGGCTCAGGACTCCTGCCCTGAGGACCCGTACATCCTCCATCAGGTTACTCACGCTGGCATCTCCGACAAATCTGCCACTAACCAACAATACTATTTGCTTTATATGTTTTCCCCCAGTCTTGACATGCCTGCAGCAGCAATACTCCAGATAAAAAAACAGGGCAGGCTCAGTAAATGCTCTGCCCAACCCCAGTTTCACATGAAATGGAGAACTCTGCTTCTCTCTCCCCCTTAAGTTACCCACGTTTGAAACGTTTTCATTTCTTTTGTTGCAATAGGATTCTTACTCAACAACTCAGCACCCAGAAACTTCCCATCAGTTTCTGACTTCTCCCACAGCTCTTGTGAAAAAGTTCAGAACTTTAACTGTGTCTGTTTTAAAAGCCACACACAACAGGAGCTACTGATTGATTTAATTAAATAAAAAGGGCAAGAACAAGTGACATGTCAACACATTCATAATGAGAACGTGTCCTCTACTTACAGCTGGTTATAAAGGAAATCATTAATTGCTTCCAGAAGAGCAATTATAAAATAATTCTCTAACAAGAAACCATAGATGTATCATGACAGCTACCTAACTACTTCCCTTATGCCTTAAAACAAAATCTAAAAAGCTCAATTAAGATAGGAGAGTTTACCTGCTTAAATTAAGTATTTAAAAGTCAAATGTACCCAAAGGGACACGGGAAATAAGTCTTTTAAAAAGTTTTCAAAGCCATTCAGAGTTCAAAGGAGAAAACTGCTACTCTTTAGTTTGTAATCTCATGAAATGTCAAACAAATAGAGTATTTAGGATACAATTTAAGATTTTTTAATTCAGTCTACAGTACAAAATCTACAAACACAATGGTCCATGGGACATGAGAATCAGAAAGGACACCAACAACCTTATGTTCCTAATTTTATCTAATGGATCCTCAAAACTGAAGTCATAAACCTTACCTTCCAGCTATAAAATATGTATTAGCTCTGAGAAAAAAAAATCTCTGTGTGACTATTCCTAGATTTCATTCTGTCCGACAGCAATATATGAAAACTAATGTGAAGAACTCAGGTAAAGCACTTCCCTTCTATGCACAATCAGATTTGCTCTAGAGCTGATCAACTTTCTAAAATACCAATCAATCAATCAATCAGATCAATCAATCAATGGCTTTCAAACTTTCCTGTCTGTAACCCTCTTTACACGCAGGGTCCCAGGAACATGCCCACACTAAAATTAGCTAAAGTAAAAGTTTCCAGGAATGATACCAGCCTTTCCCACATCCTATATACACTGATACTCTTCACTATTTCTTTTTCTGTGCAATGCTTGTCGTGACCCATTAAACTGATTCCACGACCCACTAATGGAATCGGCTTGGAAAATCCTGTCCTAATTCATTTACTTAAACTTGCCACGGTAATTTGGCAGCACGCTGAGGCCCAGGGAAGGCACCTGAAGACCTGCAGCGGAGATGTTCATGGGATGTTTGCAGGTTGCCTACGTTCATCACCCCTCCCAGTGGGAACCACTTAAAACCATTACCTTTCAGAGAGGTTACCTGGGCTTCTATTACTGGTACTGAAGTCATCATCTTCCCTTCTGCCTCATCTTTAAAATATCCTTACTCCAGTCATTCAAGAACAACCACCCTTCCAGCTGTGTGTGAATGCGTAAGTAGTACAAGGTAAAGATTAGAGAATCACATTTGTTCGCGGCTCGGTCAGACTTCTCCCCTGTGACGATGGAACGTGGAGAACAGGTAAGATGAGGAAATATTTTCTCCCCTTAGTAATGTGTTTCTTTAAACGCAGACTGATTTCATAGCTTCTCTGTTCACAAAAAAAATGAGAGACATAGCCCATCAATATTTAAAACTAACTGTAATGGCATTTGCCTACTTTTTAAAAACTAGTGTCACTCAGATTCTTAATACCGAAATAATTATTCTATTTTCATATTTTCTAGAAAGCAGATCAGATGTCCACACACTTCACTAGAGTTAACAATGAGTGAAGGAAGTTTTCCGGTCCCAGGTACCTGCAACCCAGCAGTCAGTGGTCGTATGGAGACCCACCACGCGGGAAATCAGGCAGAAACTGGCAAGGGAGAAGTCTAGGAAGTGATCCATTTTTCTTCCTTGTGAAACGAGATGTGGCAACAGTGATGGTGGTACGAAATAGTAGAAAGAGCTTAAGCTTTAAAGTCTGAGAAAGTCAAGCTCTGTCACGTATTAGCGGGACGACCGTAGTTCAACAACAACAAAAAGCATTTAAAATAATTACTCAATAAATATTAGCTGTGGGCTGAGCGCAGTCCTAAACGCCCACATCTATCACCTCAGTGAATTTCCACAACGCTTGGGGTAGACTCTGGGGGCCAGAGAGGCTAAGCCCCTTACCCAGATTCGTACAGTTTGTCATGGGAAGGCCAGAATTCAAACAGAAGCTAACCCACTTCCAAATCTCTGCGTGGCAGGGTCGGGGGGATGCTTCTGAGCCCAGGGTTCCTCATCTTTCCCTCCCTCTCGGGGTTGCTCTTTGGATTAACGCCTCTTACACTAAGGACCCATGGTCACCACGACTCAGAAACACAGCTGCCACCAGCACAGGTCTCCAAGCAGCTCAGGTAAGCAGGCTTGACCTGTTCAAAGTCAAAAACATCTTATCTTTTGTTCAGAGTCAGGAATTTTATCTTTTTCCTTCCACCTTCCCTCACTCCCCAACCCCCGCCTCGAATACAAGCTCCCCTACCGATCGTTTTTCCAGACTTCAGGGAACAGGACCCATTTCATCAGCGCTGTGGGCAGAGCATGTAACACATATCCTGAGTGTATTTACTGAAGGGAGGGAGGCCGGGCAGCGTTGTGAGGCTTAGTTCAAAGTCAAGAGAGAGAGGCAGAGAGCCATCAAGGCTGGGACACACACAGATGCGCAGAAGGAGGGCCCTGCAACAGCCCTGACCTGCTGGTTAAACTTTATTTACCCAACAAGGTCCTGACCAGGGACAGAAGAGGGCGGGGGAGCAGCAGGGCTGGGCCCGCAGTGGCTGGGGGACCCGGCAGGAATCGGAGGGGCAGGGCCTCGAACATGCCAGGAATCCTGCTGAAGGCGATAACCAGTCTCACAAGGGAGGGCAGGCCTGCAGTAAATCAGTTTTGGAAACGGGAAGTACCAGGACCAAGGAGTTAATGTGTCAACAGAACTTTTCAAAACAGGGTTACATTTCTCCCTCTCTTTCCTGTCTACGTGAGTGGACAAATGCTACCCCCTACACTTCCTTACCCCCAAAAGCAGGTCAGCAGAAGCCCTGACAGGAGGCTGCTGGATGGAAATAATCAAAGTACATCGACCAAGTCAATCTAACCAAATTGATGAAAGATGGGTCGATCATACACCATCACCCAATTATTGAATCGAGTCACTTTTTAAAACAGAGATTAACCTTATGAGGATGTGCCTTTAAGGTGTAAACAAACTGGCTACATACAAGACTTAAACTGTTAGTTGTCCTAGCAACAGTGGACAACAATGCCTGCTCAGATAGGTCATTTGGCAGTTTAGTTCTTTGTGCTACACTATACGTCTACCACTAATTATATAAACTACTTTCTAAGTATTAAGAAATCATGAGTTTGCCAAACCAAAGGGCAATACAACCCATTAAGCCTGACTTGGAGAACAGTTTATGTCTAAAGGGCATAAACCGAATGTATGCATGCGCAGAAAACAGGACATTATTACTATAAAGCTATTTAACAATCTGAAGAGATAGTGTTTTTCACCCTGAGAAGAAAATTAATTATGAAACTAACTATAAGATTAAATATATTATCTAACAAAAGTGGATTCACTAATACATCCATTATTTTAATTAAATTAAGTGCTGATGACATTATGAACTTAGAATCATTAAATGTCAGTCCCACTGACATTCTAACTTAATGCCTGATTATAAAACAAAGTATCCCAGAATAACATTTTGTCTTTAATCTTTTCATTTTGCCTCATTCTCATTTTTTAAAATTAGTCCTGTTTCCACCTCACTAGCAAGACATAAATTTTGTTTTCTCTTAAAATGGTTCGCTGTAGATTTAAAAAGATTCAACTCAGTGGCTTGGAATAATTGGACATTATTCAGCTCCTCATTGCATCGATTACTGACCATTTTCTTTACAAATAACTAAACATGTTTTGTCAAAGGGCACACGTCCAAGTATCAGAAATGCCAGGTCCTATTTCCAGCTTTGCCACTGACAGGCTCTGTGCCTCCAGAAAATGACAGTGCCCTGTGGGGTCAGTTTCCTCACCTGTGAGCCCTAGACCAGAAGATCAGAGCTTTTCAGTAATCAGGACAGTCTGACCCAAACCTGCAGACTCACACACACACACACACACACACAGACACTGCACCAGGCAACACAGTCAGGCTCCAAGAGACAGGCCTTTCAAAGCCACACACTCTCGCATCCCCCCCGCAAAGGGAAGCGTGAGAAATCTGTTTTGTATCCATCTGCAACTATAAACACACAATAACAGTGTGACTCCTAGGAAGGGCTGTGACCCAGAAAAAACTGACATTAAAGCCTGTGTCTGAAGTGCAGCCCTTCACTGCCAGCGTGCTGGGACTTTTCATGCTTGGGGGTGACCAGGAAGAGGGCAGAGCATCCTCTCAGTCCTCTGTGTGGGAAGAAGACCCACTGGATTAATAGCAACTGCTTTCAAATGGCCTTCCTGTCATCAGAACCAACTGATTTCACCATGGGTAATTTGATACCAGAAATTTACAATGAAGCAGTCCCTGGTTACTCTTCCCAAAGGCACAAAAGATCTACAAGTGCTGATCTTGGAGTTTCTGGATTGTTCTGGCTCGGCCGGGATGCCATGACTGCAAACATTAATACGCCAGCAGTCAGCACTAGGCTCGCCAGCTATCGGCTGGCTGGGTCACGGTAATCCCCTGGGTCACAGCCCTGACGGACGAGAGCCCTGCTCTAGACCCCACAAGGCTGTGCCAGCCTCCAGGGAGATCAGCTGCCTACTGTGTGCTCTTCCTGCCAGGAACCCGGAGGCTGTGGTCTGGGCTGCCCACCTGGCCTCACAGTTCAGCTGCAACATAATTTCAGGGTGAAAATGTAGAAAGTTGCCTTGTCCTTTCTGCTTCTCAAATATACCCACATACCAACGGTTTCGGGGCAAAAAATGCAGTCCTGATATTTGCATTATTGAATAAAAAAATGTCAAAGCAGGAAGCCTGCACTAAGAATTGATCTTCCTCCCACGGGACTGTCTTATAATATAAATCAGGTCAAGTAACTCCTCAAAAGCCTGACTAAACCCCTGGCAGTGGCCCTCACTCCCTGTCTGAGCCGCCCCGGGCTGGGTTCTCACACTGCACCTGTCTCTCCAGTACTCCAGTCCTGCCGGCCTGCCTTCCTCTCTTACCCAGCCTTCATGATGCCAGCCCCCTCCCAACCCATCCCCATCCCCGCGCAATGGCTCGATCCAGACGATCGAACAGTATTAGCTCAGCGCCCCTCACGTGCCCACGTCCTGGGATGGGGAAAGCTGAGCGCTCCAAAAGCAAGTGTGTCCCATCAGCATTCTGGATTTCCCATGCTTTATTTTTTTTCATTTGGAACAAACGCCCATCACAGGCTCAGAGACTACAAAAGATGGTCTTCTGAAGAGTATTTAGTCTTTCTGTAAAAACGAAACCAAGATAAGTCACATTAATACCACATTCAGAACTAAGCTGCACCGAGCAGGGAAAACAGGCTAGCCGGAGTGTGGAAGGCACTGAAGTGAGGCTCGGAAGTCAGGGCCGGCCAGGCAGAGCAGTAAGCAATGACCAAGCAGGGCGCTTATAAAAAGCACCGGGGGCCCACAGATGGCAGAAGAGATCAGCCTGACCGAACTGAGAAGGACTCACCAGGTGAGTGGCAGAAACAGGCCAAGGAGGTCGGAGGAACAGGGAACCCAGGGCCCTGAAACCCGCTGTTTTCCCCGTGACATGGTCAGTTAGGCACAGGTGTGGCAGGTCCCCAAGGAGGACGGCGTGACATAAACTGTTTTAGGCACACAAATAAAACAGCTGCCATTCGTTCTGACTGAGCCCATGACCCCTGTCCCACACACCAGTGCTTCTCAACAAGGACTTCAATCAAGGTTGTCCACGCCATCTCCATGCCTATCATCAAAAAGCCACATCCAAGTGTGCCAAAGTCCCAGTGATTACAAATTAAAAATTCAAAACTGCTCCCCATCATGCCCCCATTTTCTCCACCTACTGAGCACATGACGATTCTAAGAGGCGCGGACAGACATGAGCCTAAATGACCACCTCTCTGGCTGTCCCACTGAAGTCTGCTCTCTGAACATCTGACCTTCAGGCACGGGTGCCTCATGCAGTTTGAGTCAAGCCACACATGGCCAGCCTGCACTCTCACTCCTGCTAATAGCTCCTGGAAAGCAAATGCATACTGTTTACAGCAGCCCCCAGAAGGAATCTGGTGAGTTCACTCTTCCATGAATTCACCAATATTTATCCCGCGTCTGTTAAGTGCCTGGCACTGTTATAAACAGTATGGAATTAGCAGCAAAGGAATCCAAAGCTCTTGCCCTCATGAAGTCTATCTTCTCTGGATTGTGGCAAGGATTTCAGATTATATTCTAAATGCCCTGGTAGTTTCTGGTTATGATAATACAATAGTAATAAACGTTCCTCATTCCTTACTTAGAATCTGGGATACCTTCCAAGCCCCATCTAGTACATAAAAGATGATGACAGATATAAGAAATAAATTCAAAGTTGAGAGGGGAGGGAGGGTATATACAGCTCAGTGGTAGAGTGCCAGCTTAGCATGCACAGGGTCCTGGGTTCAATCCCCAGTACCTCCATTAAATAAATAAATAATTTTTAAAAAGTAAACTCAAAAACGGTTTCAATCATAAAAGGAACCAACCACTAGGTATATTTGGAGTGCATTTTCTAGCCTCTAAAATGTTTAACTCATCAAATCTGATGGAAATTAGAGTATTTCCAAGTTTAATGATGTCTTTAACCATGAGGGATACCGTCAAGTAAAAACCTCTCAGTTGTTTTAAGCAGAGGATAGAATGACCTTTTAATGTAAAACAGTATCAGAATGAGCAATTAAGCAGTTTCCCACCACTGTTGATACTTCAAAGAGAGGTGTGCCTTAGTAAACAGACTTGGGAGTGACTGCCAACACTGACAGTCACTAACTTATTAACTAAAGCCACAGAGCTGTACTATGTTCAGTTGGAAATGTCAAAGTAATGATGTTTATATCTTTAAGATCATAGGTGGGGTATGCAAAACTGCTAATCTCCTGCTTTGTGGATGTGGACATCTTAATACCACTTAATCATATCATAAGGAACATAAAACAAAGAAATACCAACAGGATGAAATTCTCCATTTTCAGGACAATAGACCATCCGCAGATCTGGATTCCTGTCCGCAGGCAGAGGACAAGAGCTTTAAAGCGGCAATACTTTGGGACAATAATACCACGTCAGCTCAGAACAGTGAGCAAGCGCCCTTTCTAAGTCCAGAGGTGAGCAGGGAGCTAATCCCCGGATGTGAGGTGCCCTCTGCATCTCTCTAAAGACACTTCGACTTCCAGCCATAAAACCATAAAGAGGAATACAAAGCACACCACTGACAAAACGACTCAGAGGCAATGACTGAGGGGTTAATTACATGCTCATAACCTGGGTATTTCTCAGCTAAAACGGTAGCTCTGTTACCACTGAGTGACAAGACCCTTTCGCCATTTACTTAGATAAGAATCAAAGTGCTTGCCTGAGGTGTAACAGAAATGAGGAAAAGCAAATTATGTCCCTGCCATAAAAGTTCAACAGTCAATACTTTTCTGGAATACGTTTTGAATAAAGTTTCTCTAATAAATCAATTAACTGTTATTAAAATTAAGAGGGAACGTTCTGAAGTCAAAGAGCCATAGAAAGGTTACATTAGTTTATGAAATAAACAAAAACTTGAGGAGAAAAAGGGATCTTTGTCTCCACTCCAACTATAAACACTGAAGTCTTCATGTAAAAGGTGACCTTTGGATGACAGAAAGTTTAACAGACATAATTATTTCTCTATTAAAAAAAACCTTATTTTTCCCTGGTTTTAGCAGCAACATGCTGATTGTAAAAAAAACCTGGAAAATCAAAAGAGCCAAAGAAAATAAAATATCCATGAATGCGTCACGAAACATACCCTTGTTCTATGTATTTTCTTTTCAGTTAGTGCAAACACACGCCTCTTTTCATTTTTTTAAGCAAAATTAGGATCATACCGAGTAGACTATTTCTTACATCTGTAAACATTTCATCTGTGATAAAACACTTTTAAAATATGGTTGTGTGATACGTATTATACACGCATGTTATAGCTGACTCACCTATCCCTCTTCTGTCCTATCCGAAACGAAAGATAATTTAATGAATTTTAATGTAACAGAGCAAGAAAAGATCACTGTTGTGGTTTCAGAATCCATACTGTAACTAACTCCGACTCGTCAAGTTTTGGTGTAGGACCAAGACTGTCCATAATTCTCTGCAAAGGTTATTTCAGTATTCATACCTTTACCAGTTACATACCTGGGTGAGGTTGGATTTTATGCACATACTTCAACCAAAACAACCTATCGGCAGACTGAATGCAGAAGCAGATATAAAAACCCAGCTATTTTCTATTAAAACTGGTTATGCAATCGATTTGCAAAAATGTTCCCCCAAAATGCCACTCTTCTAATTTTTTTCACTCTGGAGAAGTTATTTTTCATTTTGAGAAATCATTAAAGAAATCCGCACAAACATAATGTTCTTCTATTTTTTTTTTCTGTTTTGGAAAAGTTATTTTTCAATACAAATGGTCTTTTGTTGCCATGTAATGGGTTTGTTGTTAATCTTTGCTATTGTTCAGTGAATTTTAAAATTTATCAGTTTTAATTCTTAACACAGTAAATAATCAACAGATACTACAATAGGAAAAGTTCTGTGAGGGGCCTTCAAATACTTTTTAAGAGTGTAAAGGGGTCCTGAGATCAAAAAGTCTGAGAACGAATGGGCCGTAGCATAAAGGGCCTCTTTAACAAATAAACCTATGTATAATTTTGTCTGCATTTATCTGACTTTTGCTTAAAATGAGACTGATTCAGGCCCTTTGAGACTTAAGCAGTGTTTTCGCTGAGTGGAATGCTCCCTCTCCTGGCCCACATTTAGTCTCTAAATTAGGCCCCCAAATACTTCAAGATATTTCAGCGTTCTATTTATGAACCATTTTTTTTTACAGCAGATACTGCAAGGAAAACAGGACCTCAGAAAATCAGAGATGTGGACCTCTAACCACAAGCATCTCTCCTTGCTGGCTGGTTAAAAAAATAAAAATAAAAAATTATCAAAATACATCTGGGGTAAGAGCAGAGTGGTTCAGATGATGGTACCTGATACACACTTACCTTCACAGTTAACCTATTTTTACTTCCTTCTACCAAACTACACAAGCAATTCTGTGAATTCTGCAGACCAAGCAGCACATGCTCCCCTCCAACCATCAGGGCCCACAACTCAGCAGCAACAGGAAAACACCCATTTAGTTCCTGTTGCAACTTTACTTTCTCATCAACAACAATCCAGCCAAAAGGTCCAAAACTGTTACAACGTCATAGACATTCCTGGTGTCACAAGAGGCTTCTACACCACTGTCCTGTTTTTCCAAAACATGTCATTTCTACAAAGGAATGAAAATGGTCACACTTAAAAAAAAACAGGTTGAAAAATTTAAAAACTCTTTCATTAAAATACATATATATTAAGGGTGTAGCAGGCACCCAGCTTCTCAACACTGAGAAAAAAGCAGGGAACACACAACCCCGTCCCTGCTCTCATGAGGCTCACATCCTAAGTAGGGAAGCAGGCACTTAACAAAGGAGGAGTGATGCATTATGCTGGGTTTGTCAGAGGGAGCGCAGGGGACCCTGAGAACATGACCATCGGGAGGAAGGATGAAGTTCAGGCCCAGGGAGAGCCCTCCCAGCCACGTGGAGGTACAGACCTCAGACATAAGTGAGACTGATCAGAAGAAGAGAGGAAAGGCTCAAGACAGCAGCAGACAGAGCATAACCAGAAATGCAGACTCCCCCAGAGCCATTCACCAAAATGGAAGACCCTGAGGACAAACACGCTTGGTGGATCAGAGAAAAACAAGACCACCTTTAGACACAGTGCATTTTCAATGTCCGTAAAACACTCAAGGGAACTTACACCACAAAGGAAGCACTGGACCGAGGCTCTTGAGCTCGGAGTCAATCCAGGCTAGACACAAAGATTTCTGAGCCCCAAATCCACAAATACCTGATGCTGTGGAAACTGTGGGTATCACTCAACAGGGTGACAAAGGTACCCCCAAGGCCTCAAATATAAAAGGGTCGGTAAAGCAGAGGAGACTGAAGGGGAGGACCCAGAAAGAGAATGAGACCAGGGGAGCGCAGGGTGTCAGTAGCTCAGAGATGTGAGAATGTTTCAGAAAGCAAGATGCTTCCAGCAGCAGTCAAACAAAACTGCTGAGAAGTCAAGTGAGAAAGACCACAAGGGAGCACCTTCTGGATTCAGCAACTGGGAGGAGGGCCTCCCTGCAACGCTGGCTTCATGGGTTGGGCCCTTGCAGTCCCTGGGCTCGGCTGGGCCAAGAACTTGGTTTAATGCTTTGCTGTCGCCATCTTGAAATTCTCAACAATGTCTGAACAAAGAGTTCTACATTTTCATTTTGCACTGAGCCCTGCATTTTGTAGCCAATTCTGCCTCTGAGATCAGTTTCAGCAAAGTAGTGAAAATTAAAAAATAATAATAAAATAAAAATGATAAATGCTGGAGAGGATGTGGAGAAAAGGGAACCCTCCTACACTGTTGGTGGGAATGTAGTTTGATACAGCCATTATGGAAAACAGTATGGAGATTCCTTAAAATACTAAAAATAGACTTACCATATGATCTAGCAATCCCACTCCTGGGCATATATCCAGAGGGAACTCTAATTTGAAAAGATACACGCACCCCTAATATTCATAGCAGCACTATTTACGATAACCAAGACATGGAAATGACCGAAATATCCATCGACATAATGGAATATTACTCAGCCATAAAAAGGAATAAAATGTCATTTACAGCAACATGGATGGACCTGGAGATTGTCATACTAAGTGAAGTGAGCCAGAAAGAGAAAGAAAAATACCATATGATAACTCTTATATGCAGAACCTAAAAAAATGACACAAATGGACTTATTTACAAAACAGAAACTCACAGACAGAGAACAAACTTATGGTTACTGGGGGAAAGTGGGTGGGAAGGGATAAATTAGGAGTTTGAGACTGCAGATACAAACTACTATATATAAAATCAATAAACAACAAGTTTCTACTCCATAGCACAGAGAACTATATTCAATACCTTGTAACCTATAATGAAAAAGAATATGAAAAGAAATATACGTACATACATGTATGACTGAAACATTATCCTGTACACCAGAAACTGACACAACAATGTAAACTGATTATACGTAAATTTTAAAAAAGGGGAAAAAAAGACAAAAGAATGTAAAAGAAAAAAATAGAATATGTGACTGGAAATGGACCAACTGAGACATGATGGACAGACTAAGGTGGCCTCCCCAATTTTCGTCTCCCACTGTTCATCCTCCAGTTTAATCCCTTCCCTCTGAGTGTGGCAGGACCTGCGGCTCATCTCTAATAAGGCAAAGGTGATGGGATGGGATAGCACTCCTGGACCCCATCTTGCTGGAGTGTATGTCTCTCTGCCTCCCTCCCTCACCATCCATAAGGATGCTGCCATCAAGTACGTGGAATCCTTTGTGTCACGCAAGGGCAGTGACCTCTAGGAACCGAGGGTGCCAACAACCTCAGGGAGCTTAGAAGCAGAGTCTTCCCCAGCCGAGCCTCAGGTGAGACCACAGCCCTGGTGCACATGTGGACTGCAGCCTGGTGAGACCCCGAAGTACAGCACCCAGACAGGCTGTGCCTGGATTCCTGACCCGCAGAAACTGTGAGATAAGAAATGCGTGTTGTTTTAAGCCACTAAATTTATGATAACTTGCTATGCAGCAGCAGGTGACTCCTACAAGCCACAAAGTAGAACATCCTCTCAAATAGTTTAATCAAAGTTTAAACAAAGGGAAGGAGAGAGAACGTGGCAGCTGAAAGAGGAGGGCCCTGGGGAAGGCCTGGATTTCATGCTGTTCTTTCTGTTTTGTTTTTGCTTTAAGATGGGAGAGATTTGAGCATTCCTAAGTCCCCGAGAAAGAAACACTAGGACAGAGATTGAAATGGAGAGAGGGAGAGGATGGCTGTGGAGAAGCTGGTTCTTAGAAAGTGAGGGGGGATGGATACCTTTTGCACATACACAGAAAGATGAGAAAAGGACCCAGGAGCAAGCAGATTCATCAAGGGGCAGTGTGAAGATGATCCGCTGAGAGTGATGGACAAGCAGGAGGGCTGGGGCTAACTGCGTAATCGGAGATTTAAGAAGTGTTGAGGTAGGGGTGGGTTTAGCTCAGTGGTAGAGCACGTGTTTAACATGCATGAGGTCCTGGGTTCAATCCCCAGTACCTCCACAGAGATAGATAGATAAATGAATAAATAAATAAATACCGAATTACCTCCTCCCCCCAAAAATAAGAAATAAAGTAAAACAATTTTTCTTAAATAAATAAGCAAGTTTCTTCTGTACAGCACGGGGACTATATTCAATATCTTGTAGTAACCTATAATGAAAAAGAATATGAAAGCTAATATATGTATACACATGCATGACTGGGACATTGTGCTGTACACCAGAAATTGACACATCATAAACTGACTATACTTCAATTAAAAAAAAAGGGTTGAGAGAATTGAAAATAGTCATTGTGGAGAGAGAGATTGTCGTTGAAGAAATCACTTCATTTCCAGGCGGAGCTGAAGTTGGGGACCAGAACTTTACAGCAGCATCTGTGTGACCTTCCCTGGCAGCAGCTGGCAGTCCAGGGACAGGTGAGGGGACAGTGGGTGGCCTGCACCTCCAGGGCTGGGATGTGCCAAGACTGCCGGCAGACGGGAGGGAATCTGGTGGATTGATAAGTGCGCAGCTGAAATGCTGGCCAGAGAATTAGAAAGGGGAGGCAGGGCATGATGGGCACGGAGAGTAAAAGCAGGGGCTGAAGTGGACCTAGAAGGACAAAAGTCTGATGACACCTGGAAGGGTCTGTCAGATGAACTGGGAGGATGGAAGGTTCTGGCCAACAAGTGGGACCTCTGAATTTTGGGTCAGTGAGCCAGGCCTGGGCGAGCAGGGCCCTAACCAAACAGAAAAACACGGTAAGCTCACAGATCTCCAGGAGACATGCCGGTTCCTCAACATTCAGGACCCGGGAGGGAAATCACGGGCCCTCTGCCTCCACTCTCACCCGGCCCACAGGTTCCCCACCTTCCCCGGCAACTCAGGGCTGGGCTTCCTAAAGGAGAAGGGGGACTCACCTGCCTCACAGGTGTGTTTTCCAGATTCCCAGGATCCAGGGAAGTGACAGACAGACAGAGCCTCCACCCAGCACCCATCCAGAGGCAGCACAAAACCAGAACGCAGACGCCTGCGCCGAAAATCCCATCAACTAAGCCCATTTTCTCCCAATGTGGTTACCAATAAATAGATATTTCCAAATCATTTTCCTTAGCTGCAGAAAGAAAATTCCTCGATAAGTCAAAGCTTTCTAAAGTTAAGCCAGTATTACTTAACATGACATATGTCTCTCCTGTTGAAAATTTTACTTTTATGTAAATAAATACGAATGCGCACAGGACAGGTTAATAAGGGTAGCCTGTACGTTTTCCTCAAACAGAAAGACACTGCAAATGCACCTAGCAAGAAAAATGGTGTGTGAGTGTGTGTGTGTGGTCTGTTTAGCTGTATCAACATCACTTTGTCACCACTTATCTGTGCACACCTAGGCCAGGCAGGAGTGTGGTGAAGGAGCAGGCAGGAACACAAGTCACTGCCACAGTGGAGATCAGGACCCATGATGAAGGAGAGCATAAAAACCCCTCTCGCCATCAGATAGGTGTTAGCAGAGACTGAAAATGCCGTTTCCATCGTGGACACCAAACAAACCGCCTTTCCTAAACCCCACCAAGGAACAAGCAGCAAGAATAAAACCAAGGTACACAGGGTGTTTTGCTACCGTTTTCTCAAGCTTGTATTTTTTTTTTAAATACCCACAACTGGGGGAAAGTGGAGACCATGAGCAAAACAATCGCAGAGCAAGTGCTATTTTGCTAAAATGAAATACTTCAAAACACCCATCAGTCCTGGGATTTTCACTGGAGAGCCACGTTGTACCGGAAGCGGAGATCCTCAGAGAAAAAGCACAATCTAATCATCAGGACCCCAGACACTGGGAACAGCCTGGATAAAAGAGTGGAGATAAAACTTCCTGAGCCTCAAAAGGTACTTTTAAAAGATGAGCAAAGGGCAAGTCACCCAGAGTTTGACAGATGGTTGGGCATTTGAAGAAATCGTCAGAGAAGAAGGACAGTTTATGGCTGCAAGACAGCCAGCCTCTGAGAAAGCTCTCCCCTGGCAAAGACATGGCTTCCAAAACCACAGCAAGACGTGACTTGTTGTTTAGGCTTGTGTAGGTCTGCTGTTTTGTTGAACTTTCAAGTTCAAGTTCACCTATTTGAAGGACTAGATTATTCAATGACCCAGGGGAAGATCTCCAGGTTTATTCTGACCTCAGATACACACTTTCCTAATTATGGTTTAGTCATTAACATTCACAGTTTTAAAATCATTCTTTAGTAAGATGAAGTGTGCCCAGAAAATCATTCTGCACTAGTCACCTACATGAGGCATAAGCGGACACTGATCTCTTTGGATATGTGCAGGCTCCTCGTTCAAAGCAACAAATAAAAAGGTCACAGTGAGAATGCACCTCCCAAGAGCAGCGCTTTTTTCCAGTGAAAAAGAAAAGCGCCCAGAACAAGAATTTACCCCCCACCCCTCCCCCTCACCAAGAAGTGCTCTTTCTGGAAATCAAAAAAAGTCCGAGTTGAAGTTCAAAGGGAGAGGCTGTAGCAACTTCAGAGAGCAGGGAAGTTTGGATTTCCATCTCTGTGTGCAACTGAATGACCTCATCAGGCACAGAAACAAGAGCAAACAGTGAAAAACAAACTGTTCCAACTCCGGTACCAGTTACCGACCCTCCAGACCAACAAAACACGCTGTCTCGAGCAGCGCGTGTTGACCGCGCAGAAACATCCGCAGAGTCTGCGAGCAAATGCCTCTCATACAAGTTGAATGAAATCCGTGAAGGGAAGCCAACATCTCCCCTATGAATCAGCTCCCTCATTAAGTGGTGGAACCACACACACACATACATTAAATGCACTAGGATCTCTAATAACCTATAACAGAAAAGAATCTAAAAAAGAATAAATATTCATGTACGTGTGTATGTGTGTGTGTGTGTGTGTACCTAAATCACTGTGTTGTACACCTGAAACATGTAAATCAACTATACTCCAATTGAAAAATTAAATTTAAAGAAAATGCACTGGGGTCTCCCCAGGCCTGCATGTCCACGGTCCCCAGCCCAACAGTCACACACTGTGACCATGTTGATTCACCTTTCTAACTACTTATGAACACCCTCCCCAGCTAGAGGGGGTTGAGTTTTAACACTCACTGTAACAACACCCCAATACCTACCGCATACAGGCTTTAACACAAGCAAAATCCGCACTCCTAAGGATCATAATTCAGGACATTAGAGTCCACTCATGAAACATGCTGGCATTTTTTCTATTTAGGGGGAAGTGTTTAAGACAGTGGGGGAAAATAAAAACACAACCCAGGGAAGAAGGGCCTTGAGTTCCCTAGTCCTGACTCTGTCCCATTACCGGAGTGACCTCTGACTCTAAACCAAAGAAGTCTCCTTCCAGTTTAAGATGGTTGGTATTAAATCAGTAGAATTAGCAAATCTAGAGCAAGGCAAAGAGTGTGAAAGGACAGCTGTAGCGGCAGGTAGGAGACGTACCAGCACGCCAACCGCAGCTCCGGTGCAGAGTCCGCTGGGAGTCCGCCCAGAGCCCGCCCACGCCGGGCACCCGGAGACGCAGGCTCTCGCAGGGATGTGGCCCCGTTTCACTCAGCGGCCGGCGGGGGAAGCACCGGAGAGACAGCAGGGAGGCTCCATGGAAAACCCTGTGAACTGTTTACAAACATGCTGTGTGGCTCTGGCGTTCCTTCCAAGAGTATCACTGGGGACATGTGACACTTAGAACAAACAGCCAGCCCCAGGAGTTCACCTGCTTTTCCAGCTCCTTCTTTCCTAATCTACCCCTCCCAAAACAGGGAAACCCTGCACAGCTCTCTACGTGACAAGCGTCACAAGACCTGGGAGATGCTTAGGGGTTCAGCTCTGCTCTGCCTGTAAACAACAGACTGAACCAAGAAGGTTTAGAACACACACCCACACGTACACACAGTTCACAAAACAGTACTGATCTGTAATACGGACAAACATTTCCTACTGTATTTTATGTTTCAAAATGCTGGCTGTGACTCACAGTATGAAAAACAGCTAGAGCCATCCAAAGATGAATGTGCCAACAAAATGTAGCTGATACACACAACGGAATATGACTTAGTCTTAAAGGAAGGAATGAAATCCTACCACATGCTACAACACGGATGAACCGTGAAGACCTCACGTTAAGCGGAACAGGCCCAGTCACGAGGAGACGAACCCTGTGTGACCCACTTACACAGAGGACCCGGAGCAGTCCTTCTCATAGGGATAGAAGGTGGGAGGGTGGTTGCCAGGGGCTGGGGGAGGGGAGAAAAGGGAGTTAGTGTTCACCGGTACAGAGTCTCCGTCCGGGAACACGAGAAAGTCCTGGAGGTGGATGGTGATGATGGTTGCCCAACAATGCGAAAGCTCTGGACGCCACTGAACTGTGCACTTCAAAATGGTTAAATTGGTAAATTTTATATTATATATATTTTATCACAGTTAAAAAAAAAAGACCAGAACAAAAATAAAACCCCCTGAGTTAGAAAGCAGTTAGAAGTTCCCCTGAAAGATGAAGGCTTCCTGTACTATGTGATACTGGTGAAGTCAGCGCAACTGGGAAGCAATCTGTCACCTACAGCCTCAGCGTCAGGCAGCGGAAAATGAACATATTGGTCCCTGTCCCCAGTTCCGGGCCTAGAACTCCTGAAAAAGAGTAATGGGGGCATCTCCTCCTCTAGTATTTGGTCTTTGATCCCATCCCTGGCACAGAGTTCTTCAAACCTTAGAAACCCCGAAGTGGTAAGCGCACCAGGAGCATCTTTTGTTCTAATGAGGTGACTCTGGGTGGCTCTGACATGGGGGTGGTGGTCACCAGAGAGACCAGGCCAAGACTAGAAGCTTGGAATTTTCAGCCTCATCCACACTTCTCTAGAGAGGGCAGAGGGGCTGGAAATGGGCTTAGTTACTGACCAGGCCTATGTGAGGAAGCCCCATAAAAATCCCCAAAGTATGGGGCTCAGAGCACTTCCGGGCTGGGGAATACATCCGCACATGGGGTGGATGACACACCCAAGTCCACGGGGACAGAAGCCCCTGTGCTCAGGACCCTCCCAGGCCCCTGCCCCTTACCCGTGTCATTTCCTCTGGCTGTTCTTCTGTGTCCTTAATCATAGCCTCATAAGAACTGGTACACAGAAGTGTCTCCCTGAGCCCTGTAAGCTGGCCTAGCAAACAGCTGAATCCTAGGGGGAAGAGGTCCTGGGAACCTCTGATTTGTAGCCGAGCTGGACGGAAGCTGTGGGATAACCTGGGGACCTACTACTTGATATTGGCTCTGCAGAGGGGAGGGGGAAGGCCCAGGGGACTGAGCCCCAGGCAGACAGCACCAGGACTGAGCTGTCAGACACCCGCTGGTGTCACAGAGAACTGCCTGGTCGGGGGGGTCTCCAAATATCTGGTGCCAGAGTGTTCTGAGTGGGGCAGCGGCGTGAGAACGGAGCAACAGAGAAGGGAAGACTGGGCGCTTTTTTCCCTAAAACGATTAGAATCCTAACAGCGTGCTCAGCCTGCACCACTGAGCCTTAGTTTCCTCCAACTATAAAACAGACAGAAGAATGTTTACTACAAAATTAAAGAAAGCTGTAATGCTCAGAAAACACCTGTGGATGAAAACGCTGAAACACTATGAAAATTCAATTAAGAGAAATGACCAGATCACTGAATACAGAAAGGGAGTTTGTAGCAGGTTAAATCTGCCCAACGTACGTTGCGATCAGTAATGTGTCACTTCTGTTAAAAACTAGGAAACTGAAGAAATTAAAACACTGATTTCAAGCAGTAGATCAAAATAAAAATAAGCATGTGAGGCTTTTTTTTTTTTACCAAAAAATTGTTCCTTTCACTTCAAAGCAACAGTGATTGCTATTACAGTGCTTGCCCTTGCCTTTTAAAAGGTTACGATCTGAGGATTTCAGCTCTCAAGACGGTAGGAAGGGGTGGGGGGCTTATTTTTTCAACTTAATCTCAGATCCAGTTTCCCTAACTGCACTTTAAACTTAGATCTGCACTTACACCGTGACAACACACATCCGCAGTGGGAATTCTGGTTAAGGAGGCCCAAGGTTTTTTACCACAAATGTGAATAAATGTACTTACTTATAATCCAGTTTTCTGTTCACAGACAACTCCAGCATGAAAGTCATTTTTTCTCCAAACAAACACTGTCAGGCAATTAACATTTCTGCGGCTGCGGCAGGCCAGGAAACACAGCGAGTTATACCCAGCACGAGCAGAAGCACTGTCACTACCACCACCTAAGAACGGCTCCTTTCCCCAGTTCTTCCCAGCTGAACTCGGACCTGAGGTTGACACCTATTTTTATGTTTAAAGAGAGCCTCATGGGCTCTGAGTCTCTAGGCTCAGAGCAAGTCCATAGAAACACAAAGCTTTCTTCCCATAAGCAAAATGCTACCGACTTCACTCACAACAGAATGAACAGCTACGTTGTCCAACACCCTTGTTAACTCAAAGGATGGGCCTGGCCTCCCTAACAAGATGTAATCTCCCTGAGGGTAAGTGTCCTGCATACCCACCTGTGCCCAGGACGCTGGTTCTTACACTAGGAGTTTAACGAACATCGGTGAATTAATACATTCCACCAACTCAAGCCATTTTTCCTCTCCCTTCACTTTGCCAAACCCCTTTGAGTAATTTTCTCAATGTCAGACACAGAGGGAAGGAAAAATCTAGAATAAACAAGTTCCTTCTCTCTGACAGATACAAGTTCCTTTGGAGATTCTGGAATAACAGCCTGGTCTTATAAATATGACCAGTCTTCACTGGGAGGAAAAAAAAATCCATCTCAGATTTGACAAGGGATGGGATCTCACGGACTGTTTACCTTCTGTCCTTGCTATAAATATAGCATCCCTCCTTTCTGATCTCTCCCCACAGGAAGCAACTAGGGGCCATTGATAAGGGAAGAAAAAACACAAAGTGCACCTCAGTCACTGGAAAGAAGAATTTACTTAGGAATTGTTGTTGAGTAAAAGAAAACCACAGCTATTTCAGAAGAGATTAAAATGAGGGGGAAAGAGGCAGAAGAGAAACACACACATCTTGCCTGACAAATCACTGCTGGTAGCAAAACTGCAGGGGTAGGAGCACACGTTAAGCCCAAGGATGCGGTGGTTTAATTCACCTGCAATTGACCACTATCTTACGTGCCTTTTTCAATCAGACTCTCCATAAAGTACGGAATTTTTTCATTCAAACGCATGCTGGAAATGAGAGCCTCATTCACAAGTTTCATTTTAAGACTTTACCAAAATAATAACAAAGCAAAAAACAAACAAACCCACATTCACTTCCTATAAATTTTATAGGCCTCTCAGAAAAGACCCCTACCCTCACTGTCCTGCTCCGTTTCAAATACATGGAAAAGACGCACTCATTATACTATGCATTAAGCTCCTCTGATTTTCTAGGGGAAAAGATATTCCCTAAATTGCTTATAAAAATAGTTACCAATTTTGAAAACTAACTGATTAGAACATAAGCTTCTCAAATGCAGGTTCACCTACTTAAGCATCTCTTGAAAACACTCCCACAACTAGTATGAATCTCTGAACACAGGACGGGACTAAGTTACTGAGGGAAAACACTCAAATCCTTTGGAAACAGCAACGCTTCAGAAATTGTTGTTAAGAAATTTAATAATTCAGATGCAAGTTAGCTGGTTCCCTTTAACAGTCCTATTTATTTTAAAGCCTACAAAGTAACCAAAATCTTGCAATTGGAATAAACCAGATAAAACCAGTCAAAGAAAGTCACTTTGAAGTTGTACTTGATTACTTACAAGTTCCTACCTCCCTACCCAGCTGGCAACTACCCTGAAATTGCTTCCTTGGGTTTATCTGCCAAAGAAATGGAAACTCTACCTAAGTGAATAAAGACTTTTCCTGCCAGTTGCATCACCCAAGCGAAAACACACAAGGTAAGAATTTCAAAGCCAAGTTGGCTACTCAGTACCTCTCATTAGGAGACCAGAGGCGGATAAAATCGCTCTGTCATTCTCTAGTTCTGCCCAAAGAAGATTCAGGGCACCTCAAAATAAAAGTCATACATGCAAAGAGATGAACAGAATTTAAAAGTTAAGGCCACGCTACAGAAGAAACAGCCAAAGTGGGATACATTAGGGCTAATACAATTTCCAGATCTGAGCGTTACATATGGTTTTGAGCTTCCTAGTGGCCAAGACCAAAAAAAAAAGTTATATACTTGTCATTGGGGGAAAATTGGCATTTCGTCTTTTGTCTCAAGAAAGAATAAAAAATACAACAGAATGGTCTCAAAGAAGTTCCCCACTTGGACCTCAGATAAAGAACAATGGGCAACCGTGTGGCTAATATCCTATAAAATAAAAGTGAGCTGAACACATGGCTATTTTCTGTTAAAAAAGACAAATCAAAACCTGTTTAAGGCCAAAGGCATAGGATTCTGCCTGGCCTTTCACTCATTTTAATTCACTGAAAGGAAATGCTAATCTATTTGGCTTCCCAAGATCCTGACTTCATGCTAAGATGGAACCTAAAATCATGTATTCTACAGAATGTTCTTTCCAAATAGGTCCTCTGCTGCCTTATTGAGAAGACAGGATGCTTAGTTATTCTGGGTGACTAAAAGCTAGCAATCTCTTATCTTGTGTCGCTCTGGAAGTGGAAGAGGCCAGCTCACCCACCTGATGACACCTGGGGTCCCAGCAGAGGCTGCAACAAGGCAGTGAGTGTCTCTGTGCTGGAAACACCGGTTCCTGGGTGAGGGCAGGCGGGAGGCAGGCGAGAAACCCAGTAAGCAGGCGAGGTGTCTGCAACACGCCTGGGGAAGTGTCAGGGGGACAAGGATGCAGGGTAGGGGGGTGCAGGTCGGGGGCTGACTTTGCAAAGGGTGATGGAAGGGCCTTAGTATCTGGCATGTGCTTTCCAGAGAGCGGCTCTGGAAAGCCCCTCCAGCCCCAGGCAAGCGAGAGCTGGCTTGTTTAGGAAAAACAAAAAAGAGGCCATGTGGCTGGAACACACGAAAGAGGGAAGTGCCTAGAAACTAGGTCAGGGAGGCGGCAGGGCGAGGCCAACTTCTCATCCACTCCCTCACTTGAAAGAGCAGCTGCGTCAGGTATCAGAGCCCCATGCCACCAAACACGGTGGAAATCAACTGGCCTGTAAGATGCCTAACACCCCACCCACCCACCCCCAACAACCCGAAAGCCATCGGGAGGTCCCAGGGGACGTCTAACTTGGGCCTCAGCCGCAGAGGCCCACACCTGCAACAGTTTTGAAATCAAAGCCCAGTTGCCGTAAGGAGATACATTGTAGTTGAGGCTGGTTGCTTAAAATTGGTGGGATGCTGGCTCGGGCTGACGGCTTTCCATGTGGGCATCCCGTGGACGCAGTCTTGGTGACAGCACCTGAAACTCCAGGTACATTAGAATAAAACTCTGTCTTCAGCCAGAGAGCGTATTGTCAACATCCTGTTTGCTGAAAGTTACCCAAGGGATCCGGGTTCTCCGGGCACTCCCGATTACAAATACTCTTCCTTGTCAACCCCAGAAATGCATGCACAGTTCTCAGATAATTCCCTCAGATCACAATGAGAGAACAGATGGTGACCACACCTCTAGGAGACAGATAACAGTTCCCCTAAAAACAGCACCTGAGCATTGAGGTTTACGTTATTATCAACACCCACATTCTTCGACACTGATCTGAGCACTGACTGCACTATACGCAGGCAGGCTGCCGGGGCACCAGCTGCGTTACTGTAAAACTCTGTGAGTGTGCAGTGTCATCCCCATGTTACTGATCAAGCTAGTAAACTGCAGACCCAGAAGGTGGGCCCAGGTGGTGTGATTCAGAGCCTAACAATTCACACTGCTTCTCTATTAGAGAAACTGGACAGAGAAAACTTACATACTTGACCCAAGCTACCCAGCCAGAGAGGAGAGGACATACCCTTTTCCTTTTAGCTAATAAATAGTCAGGACTCTTCAGGGAGATGTATGTAACCTAGAACTAAACAGACCCCAGGGAAAGTATCTGCTGTTCGTTAATGACAAGCGACATGAAATGCAGACCCATGTACGGACCACGAAACTCGGAAAACGGGGTGCGAGCTCACCTCCCTGGGCAGCCACCCACGCACCCACCGGCTGTCCTTTTCCATTTGCATACTCTTTCATCTGGGGCAGATCACCAGTGCGTGGCACAGCACTCCCCCTTTGTTTTCTTTTCTTTTAAAAGGGGTCACAGAAGTCATGGTCTGACACACCACCCCACCCAAATTATAAAGACAGGCTGGGTGGGGTTGCAGGAAGAAGATGAGGCTTGGCCTGACCAATCTGCACGTTTACTTGCCAACATCAGCTGCCAGGAAGGATGGGGAGACATTCACAGTGGAAGCATTTAACCAACAGAAGCAAAGAAAGGAAAACACACAAGATCATCCACCTGCTGGAGGGTCTTCTGTACTTCGACGCGGCTGGGACCCTCTGCAGGGAATCACAAGGCTAATGCTTCTCGAGAACCAGGGCCTGGGGACACAGTATCAAGTACAGGAAAATGTTTCCCCCTAAAAGGATCCGTTGTGTTATTTGTGTGTGTGTGTGTGTGTGCGCGCATGTGCGTTTCAAGGCAAGTCCTCAGGAGGGAGGGTTCTGAGCTCAGGAAAGGTGGGAAGAAAATGATACAGTGACAGAAGTAAACAATGCTTTCAAAAGGACTCCAAGCAAGTAAACAATGCTTTCAAAAGGACTTCGAGCTACTCCTGCAGCTCTCAGATGCGGACCCGCGCTGACTCTCAAAGAAGAGGCCCGGCTCTCTCCAGGCACCTTAGGAACTTTATGAAGTAACACTCAGGGTCTGAATCCAGCATCCCTGTCCAACCCAGGACAGCAGCCTTACTCAGGAAGAAGCTCTGACCCTCAGGAGGACGAGAAGAGGGTGACAAGGTTCTGCCCTCGCAGTTTCCACTTAGAGATGGAAAAACACAGTCCATGATCACATAACCACAGAGAAACCTGCAGGTGCGGAAGTTCCTCCTGGCGAGGTGCAGCTGAGGCCTCTCTCCGCCCAGGGCACTCAGGCCCTCTGAGCCTTTCACCCCATTTCATCACAAACGAAGCCATCTCAGAGCACAAGATCCTGTGTGACGCTGGTATCCAAACCAAAGACTTGTCAACTCTTCCTTTGGGGAATGAAGCTCTTACCAGGAGGCACAGAGGGACCCATGCCAAACAGATCCAGAAACACAGGGGTGTGTTATCAACAGCGTCCTGGGCCCTGCTCACCCCATCCCACCTCCCTCCCCTCCATCATGCCCCAATCCCCAGCCAGGCAAGTAAGACTTTCCAAAACCCTTCTCATCAGGCTGACAAGTAAAAGGAGGCACAGCATCCTTGTCCTCCCCCTCCTCTCCTCCTCTTTCCTTTTCCCACCAGTCCCTGCCACTAAGGTGTCCCTTAGGTGGGGCTACTGCAGCCCAGGGAGCCCCAGGGACAGAGCAGGGTCTCCCAAGCGGCTCCAGGCAAAGTGGTGCAATGACAGCTGTGCCACCACAGCTGCACTGCGGCATCCGCAGTCCACAGCATCAGCGGACAGCCGCCAATACAGTCATCGGAAGCAACCCGAGAGAGAAAAGAACGCCCAAACACATAATGCAGAATATTCTCAGGGTCCAGTAAGTAGACAAGGAGACCACAGCCAAGCTGCCTCAGTGAGGCAGGTTAAAAGCCTTGGGCTCACGAGAATCTCAAGTCACACACACTTTTGATCAGGGCTTTAGTCACGTGCACAACAAACACTCATCAGCAACCGAGGACACGTGTACTCAGGCTGACGATGTGACTGATCAAGCAGACCAGGTCACTCCGGGTGTGGATGACGGCTCTCCTGACAGTTACCCTGGACCAAGAAGACGCGTCCCAAGCTCCCCCATGACAAATCAGGCGGTACCAGGTGGGCTGCTCCCCTCCCCACATGCTGACGCTGGGTCCCTCCCGCCTGGGGAGTCTCATCCGGCTGCCCTCACTCAGCAATCCATTCCTGCACTTACAGGAGCTGGTGAACCAACAAATGAACGGGGTGAGAACCTTTCTTTCACATTAGCATCCTTGTGGGCTCATGGTGATGGGTGACCCACTGGCCTGATTCCCTCCTCTGCTGACCCACAGCCTCCGTCTCGCTTCTCCTCGCAGCCTCCCTATTGCACTTCCATCCTGGGCCACCGAAAACCTGCCCTCCTGACAGATCATGTCTTTGTCTCTAAGACCCCTGCCTGCGTATAGATCCTAAACCTCTGTTCACCTGGCCCACTGCTATGGGGGCTCAGTGTTTGCATCTCTCCGAGATTCACTGTTGGAGCCTTAACTCCTCATGTGTCTGGAGGCAGGGCCTTTGGGAGGTGATGAGGTCATGAGGGGGGAGGCCGTGTGAACGGGATTAGTGCCCTGATAAGAAAAGACACAAGAGAGGATCTCCGTCCGCCATGTGGGGGTGCAGCAGGACAGCCGTCTGCAAACCAGGAAGAGGGCCCTGGCTCTTTAGACACTAAATCTGCCAGCACTTTGATCATGGGCTCCCAGCCTCCAGAACTGTGAGAAAGAAATGTCTGTTGTTAAGCCCCCGAGTCTCTGGTGTTTGTTACAGCACCTCAGCCGGCTCTCAGCCATATCCACACCCTTAAGCCCCGTGGTCTCTGGTCCTCTCTCCAGTTAGGCTCCAGAGCTCCAGCTCTGGCCCTCCATCCTCAGCTCCCAGCCCGTCCCTCCAATCAACCAGGGCTCACACAAGGGGCTCAGCACATCTGGTGTAGACGCCCATGAGGGTGGGAGGGGCGAAGAAGGAATAATTCCTTTAGTGAGGAATAATAAAGTTCAATAATAACAACAATAATAATAAGGAAGAGTAAGAGGAAAGGAGGAAGGAAGGAAAGCAGAAAGCGTGCAGTAACAGGCACAGCCGCGGGAAGGACAAGCTCGCATTCTCTGCAGTGAGCCGTCCCTCCCTATCCACAGGGGGTTGGGTTCCAGGACTCCTGGGACACCAAAGCCCACAGGTGTTTAAGTCCCCTACATAAAGTGGTGTAGTACTTGCATATAAATCAAATCTTCCCGTGTGCTTTAAATCACCTCTAGATTACTCATATACCTAATACAACGTGAATGCTATGTAAATAGTTGTACATACAATGGAAGTGTTACATAAATAATTATGGCACCTAACGAAGTCAAGGTTTGCGTTTCAGAACTTTCTGGAAAAAATAGTTTTTAATATTTTCAACCAGAAGTTGGTTAAATCCACAGATGTGGAACCTGCAGATACAGAGGGCTGACTGTATCTGAGTTGTGTGTGACCTTGGATGAACTACTGCCAGTCTCTAGGCCCCAGAGTCCTCCTCAGTGAAGTACAGCCAGTTAGAGTCATCTAGGACCAGCATCATATGACCAGCCTCAAAACATGATGCACAGAAAGCATTTACCCCACATATAAAAACACCCAGGTGTTGGTGATTGTTATTCTGGGATGAGTTCTAGTTCCAATTCTTCCAATAATTAGCTGTGTGGTCTTGGTCAAGCTAGTTAACACATCTGAGTGTTGGTTTATTCATCAAAAAAAAAAGAGTCTACATTAGAGATCTCTTGATCTCCAAGGCTTCCCCAAGCTCAATCCCTCTGTGACAATTCAGGACAGTTTACAATTTCAAATTTTTTTAGGTTCCTTAAAGGTCCCACCTTTATGACTTATTGGTCACAGCCACAATTTGTTTGTCTGGTCACTGGCACAACTCCTTAATCATGAGACTGTGCCTGTGGGGATCCTAGAACCAGCTTTATGAAGGTCCTTTTCACAATGTGGTTTCCAGGAGCACATTCTGGCAAAAGGAAGGCTTGCCCATGACAGGAAGAATCAATATATTTCCATCCCAAGGGCCTTGAAATGTTGGGACTGTCCCCAAGTCAGACTGCTACTGTAACATGTCCCAGTGTCCCCTGGCAGTGATGGAGCACACACAAATTAAATTCATTTGCTATAACCCCCCTCCTTTAAAAGGAACTCCCAATTACTTCCTGCTGGAAACGTGGCAATAATCTATCCTTTCCGATCTTAACAATGAAGTCGCAAGTTGCCAGCAGAGGTCCATTTCTCTGATATCTCGGCAGAAGAGAAACCCAGCTATTTCAGATTTATCATTCTCCTCCTGTTCATTTAAACTCATCAATGACTTACTTATTCTTTTATAAGGGAAGATGGGGCATAAATTCCCTTATGTGTCAGGAAATTTTAAACAATTGTTGACAAAGATAATCTATCATAGTCTACACCACCACATGGAATTCTGACTCATAAACAAACCCATGGTGTGATCTCTTAGTTTAGGTGGTGGACAGGCACCCAAGTTAGTAAATACCAACAGAATTTAACACTGCTACAAAACAAGACTTACAATAAAATGAACCCAGAGCAGTATATTCATAAAAGACTGTGTGCACGGTAATTAGCTCTAATGATTGGAAGTATCTGCTATGCTTGGATAAAGCCAAGCCAGTTATTGCTTCTCCATTAATCCTCTAGCTGTCCCCAAGTAGAAGCACCTTGGCTCATTTAAACCTCATCTTGCACTCACTAACACGCTCATTAAGACAGAAGAATTGACAACCTCTAATGAAATAATCAATTCAGGCAACAGTCCTCAGTGGATGCTAACAGAACTGGGAGAAAGGCTGGTTCATTATGAAAGGATCAAGCTGCCACCACATGAGCCCAATGAGCAACTACAGTATCACTACAGGGGAGACAATCAGACAGTCCTGAGATTATGGGACACAAAGAGTGCACCACCACCAACTAATCTTGCCCCTAAAAGCTGAACATAAACCTATGAAAATGAACAGAAACCTCATTTAAAATGGAATCAGGAGGCCAAAAGGGGGTATTCTCATGTCCTATCACTCTGTGTCAACTGCTTCTCCAACAGGAAGAAGGTAACCACTTTACCACCCTGCAGGAGGAAGGGAGGAGAGACTGTCGCATCTCAGCCAAGGAAAAGCCACTGCACTTTGAACTCCCAGTTTCCTCCAATGGACTGTTTATAACAGCCCTTCCCAACCCCCTTCTCCCCTATAAAAGAACGTTCCTCTGCTTCGTTCTCTGGACTTGCTTGTGGTTCACCCTAAGCTGCACATCCTGAATTGCAATTCTTTTGCTGTTTCCCAGTAAACCCATTTTGCTGGTAAAATAACTGGATGTTTTATTGTTTCACATCAACAAATCTCATCAAGCTTTAGCACTAACTTTCAGAAATACAGAGACTAGTGGAACACGTTTAAAGAGAAATCTCTCAGCCAAGTACAGACTGCGGGACATTCTACAAGGCAACTGACCTGCTTCTTCAGCAAAGCAGTGACTCAGGGAGAACAGGGCGGGGCAGAAGAGCTGTTCTAGAGTTAAAGCTTCAAGAAGCGTATCAGATGCAACACGTGGGCTTTACTCAGACCCTGGTGTGAAGAAACCAACTATTAAAAGACACTTTCAAACTAATGAGGGGTGAAATCAGTGCAGGGAGTGTGGAGAGTCCTGCAGATCCCGGGGCTGCCCCCACCCCTCGCCTTCTGATGTTTTGGAACTGCACATCCAGCCACTCCCCAACTGAAAGGGCAGGGCCCATGAGCAGAAACTGGGCCACTCCCAGCTCTGCACAGGAAGAGGAAACCCTCAGTAAGAAGATTCAGAAGACCTTGGCTAGCAGAGCAAGAACCAGCTCCTGTGGCACTCTAGAGAGGAAATTTACAGGTGCCTGCACAATTTTTGTCAACAGGATTCTAGCAGTCTTGAGCTTCACATGAAACCCATTCCTGTACAAAGCATAAAATCAATGCTCTGAGCAGATAAGTCAGCATTTGAAGCAAGCAGGGCACCTATGAACCGGGAGAGAAGGAAACGAGATGAACATCCAAGAGGTCACTTTGATTCTTGAACATTCTAGAACATTCTTGAACAATGCTCCACCCCAGCAGCTCCCGTCCCTGTAGGATTTGTGTAGTTTTTGCCTGTTTGTTTTTTAATAATTGAGGCACAATGTACATAAAGCTCAGGGCATACATCTTCCATAAACAGCTCTATCCACTTATACCTCTGGCAATTTAAATTTTATTTGGTTTGACTTCCCCGTATCACACCCCCTCTCCTCAAGGCTACTGCCAGTCAGAAGCAAGTCCACACCACAGACAGAAAGCCATGGGGACCTGTGTCCAACTTCAGAGCTCTGCGGGCTGTTGATCTGCATCAGGGGAGCCAGCTGTCCAGCAAAGGCAAACAGTAACGCTAAACAGAGCGCAGAGGGAACTCAGGATAGTTTTCTTCACTACGCTATTTCAGTCTCGATCTCTGCCCCAAATCCTAAGTCTCCCAAAGCTTCTAGCTCAAGTTATAAGGGTTTTTAACCTGCCACTCCCCGGAACAGTCCAACGGGTGTGGAACAATGGTTGTCCCCGGCCGCCCAAATTTCAAGACCCGGCATTTCTCTGGGTTAGCCGTTTTCAAAAAGAGTAGACTCCCTTGCGGCTCTAACCATAGGCAGAGATTAACAAAGATGGGAAGGAAATCTTTCCAGATCAAAATTTAATACTGTTCATTTTTAACTCTTAAAACCAAGTATTCTAAAATAAAAAGCCTCCTTTTTCGGTTTGCTATTTTGAGCTAGTAAACTGAGACTATAATCCGAAATCCCTAACAATGAAAGACGTACCAGACTTAAGGAGTCAGTTTACTGATGCCATGGTTCCATTTTAGAAAGTCAGGAAGCTGTGACACCAGCACGAAGTTCCTTACCAGAAACCAAGGGCAGAATCCTGCTGCAAAGTTAGTCCTTATTCCAAAGAGGTTATCACTTTTCATGGCTAAATGATGTAACTAGCTCTTACCAAGCTACCTGATAATCTTAAAAAAAAAAAAAAGTACAGACAGTAAGATGTGAAGTGTTTAAAACTCTTCCCACAGTTTTCAGACACTTGTGATGCACAAAGAACGCTCAATGGGGAACACGAAATCCTCCAAAACGAATGATACATGAGCTGGAAAAACTTGTTTAAATACAGAATTGTTACGTAGAGGGGGAAAACGCATTAATATCTAGTATAGTGACACGAACATTCTGAAAAAATGCATGATGCCTAATTAAATCCCACCCATTAATAATAAGGTAGCAGTCCTGGGAAACTTCGTACCAAAAAATGGCATTATTGGTAAACATAATATTTAAAACACAACTCAAACACAAGAGCTCTGCCTAATGACAAAATTACGGGTTTTTAGTTTGGCACCATCCTCACACCATACCCAACAAAGCTCTTTCACATACAGATGACTTGAAGATGTTATTTCCACACCATAATGCCAAAATTAAAATGTCGTGCAAATACCCTTCTTAAAACTGTAGTTTTAGATTTGCATGCAAGTGCACTATTCCAACTGGGATTCCAAACCCTTTCTGAGGCTAAGACGTCAAAAGGTTCATCACATGGTTAAGGAAACACGGAGGAGGAGCGGCTGAGGCATAAATCTGCACAGAGAAGGCCCCAATCTGATCCCAGCTCTTATAATCTGGGGCAAGCTCTTACTTTCCACCTACCAGCACTACTGGTGCCTCCCTCGTGGAATGTCTCGGAAGACCACAGGAGATAGCGAACGAAAAGCCACGCCTGGTGTTAACAGTCAGTGCTTGGGAAATGCTTTTATTTGTCTCAGAATCTGAAGGCCCGTATCGGTGGAAATCGCTCCCATCAGCACAGAGCACCTCTTTTGGACAAAAGCAAAGAATGTGCCTTGAAAGCAGATGTGTTATGCAACAGTGGATGAACCTTGGAAACTTCTCGGTTCAACGAACAAAACCAGACAAAAGGCCACAGACTGTATGACTCCATGTATGGACGTTCCAGAAAAGGCATGACCCTAGAGACAGACGATCAGCGTTTGCCTGAAACTGGGGATGGGAACAGGAACTGACTACAGAGCCTAAAACTGGTCTAGCGACATTGCTCAACTGCACAAATTTACTAGAAACTATGGAACTGTATTTTATTTGGTTTGGCTTCCCCGTATCACATACCCTCTCCTCAAGGCTACTGCCAGTCAGGAGCAGGTCTGGGCGAACTGTACAGTATACACCTCAGTAAAGCTGTACTGGGGAACAAAAAGCGTTTCCAAAGTGTTTGCACAGGTATTTTCACACCAATCTATTATGACAGCAAACTGAGGCCTTTCAGAGTTTAGGAAAACGGTTGAGAACCAGGGCTTGGCTTTGTCCTACATGGCAAACTTGTTACTTCTCTAACCCTCACTTTCCACATCCGGGAAATGGGAATCCTAACAGTCCTGATTTCAGAGGCTGTCTGTGCACATTTCATCATCCTCCCCCGGGCTTCTCAGACCAAGAACTGGTGTCACCCCTCACCCAGTCACGGAGGCTAAACCCGCAGGTGTCACTCGTGACTTCTTTCCCTCTCACATGTCAGCTCCAACCCACTACCAAGTCCTGAGGATTCCATCTTCAAAATGTTTCGGGAATCCATCAAACCGCTTCGTCCCAGCCCCCAGGGACTCACAGGAGCCTCCCACTGGTCCCCCTGCTGCCACTCCTGCCCCTTGCAGTCCTGGCTGCCGCCCACCAGGGTGCTTACCCCACACAAGGCCTGTCCCCTCCACCTCCTGCTCAGAATCCGTGGGGTCTCCCAGCTCAGCAGGTGAGCGCCCTGGCCCCTGGGCTCTGCACAGATAGAGGGGCCAGGTTACCCCCTCCTTCCCTCACATCTCCAGTTCCCCTCCTCACAGGGGCCGCACCCTACTCAAAACCCCACCTCCTCCCCTGCCTGACTCCAGCCCCTTGACCGGACTGACTTTTCTTACAGCACCGACACCACCTGGAATCGTATTATCTGCACACTCACTTACACGCCGTCTTCCCACTGGACCAGATGCTCTGGGCAGGCAGGACTCTGTCAGCCCCACCACCGTCCTGGCCCCAGAGTCTGGCCCAGTGCCTGGCACAGAGAAAAATAAAATATGAAATATTTTTTAAAATAAAATTTAAAAATCGCTGAAGGAATAAAGACACACAGCAGTTAGCACAGTGCCTGCAAGCTAGGGAGCGCTCAGGAGCTGTTAGCAGGAAATAATAAAAATAACAATATTATTATACGTGTCATTATTCTGTTTCACAGAAGGTGGAAGCCCTACTGGGTTAACTGACTCAGTCTGACAGTCTAGCACCACCCACGGTGCCTCGCCCCCCTCACTCCCCGAGCACGGAATGACTGCGGCCCCCCTAGCAGGAGCCTCCTGTTCTGAGCCCTGCCCCCTCTCACCTTCCAAGAGCCACCTTGCCCTACAGGGGTGGCCGGCACACTATCAGAACCCCAGGGCAGTCCCAGGAGGGACAAGTCACATCCCCGGGTGTGCCACTGGGCACAGCGAGCGCAGGCTCTCACCTCGCCCTGCAGACCACTCTAGGAGTGGGGCAAGGAGGATGACCTCCACTGTCCAGATGAGGAAGGAGAGACAGAGAAATAAATGACCTGCTCGAAAACCATACACATACTAATTAACAGTGAACTTGGGCCTGGGATTCTGAACATCTCAAAAGACTAGGCCTCTCTCTTTCCAACACACACTACTCTGGGCGTCCGTGAAAAAAAGGAAAGGAAGACGCCGGCCACAGCTTTATTTTAAACGACACTGAGTTGTAAGGGAAAAGAACATTTGAAAGAAAGTCCTTCTACACATACCTCCCCATAATGACATTCCTAACTCCCTGCAGCACAGGGGAACTTGACACAGCTCTACCAGACACTGGTGAGCACCTTCTGATTATTTCTACTGCGGGAGTTTATAATGTGACTGTACGGCTTTGTAAGCTCATTAGCATGGATCAGGCCCAGATGCCTGAAAAACCTGGGTAAATGTGAGTTTTCACTGTAACACTCACGGAGCACGCTCTGGGTGATACAGGCTCACGAAGACACAAGACAGCTTACACCACAGGATCGCAGCCTCTCCCAAACACCTGACTGTGACACTTTACGAAGAGCGCCAAGCCTGTATCCAAGGATAGAATAAATCATGCCATTTCTAACATCGGAGCCCAGTTATCTTTAAAACACTCCTGAGGGCATGAATGTACCCTGCGGGGCAGGGTGAAGAGAGCAGGGAGAAAGTCCCTCATTCTCCCCTCACCCCCGTCCCCCGTGTCCCTCAGTGGCATCATGGCACCTCTGCTGTTACTGAAACTTGGTGGGCAAAGGCTCAAGAGCCTAAACCCCGTGGCCGGCCACGTCTCTGAGACCGTGTGTCTGGGGCTTCAGGCCGGCGCCGCACGTGGGAGGCAGATCTTGCTAAGCTCATCTCACAAACAACTTTAGATCACAAAGCTGGGGCCTGGGTTCCAACTCAGACAGGTCTGGCTTCAAAGCTCCAAACCGTTCCCTACAGCACAGTAAGATACGTGCCCCGTTCCCCAATCCCACCCCTCTCACCCAGGGCCGGCACTGAGCTGGGCTGTGACCCACAGATGCTCCGCTATAATACAGGCTGGCACTGACAACAGAGAGGGGAAGAGAATAGGGCAAGAAAGTCCTCTAGACAACACGTACCTACAGCGCACCAGCATGTGGACAGCTGGTCTACCTGCATTTTTTCTATCTTTTCCCTAGGCTCTGCAATCCCCCGTTCAAGACTTCTCCCCACAGGAGCTGCGAAGGATTTATGATTTAGTAGCACAGCCAGGAACAGCACTGCGGACAGCCCAGAGGTCGCAATACTTCATGGCCTCAAAAAGGGGCAAGGGGTGCTTTTCTTCACAATGCAGAACCCCAAGACTTTGCTGTGTGTAGGCAACACTGTCATCAAACCACGTCTTCCTAGTCCCACCTCCCCCGCCATGCACAGCACAGACACAGCTCCTACTTTACACCTGCTTTGCACCAGCTGCTTGGCCGTAATGAAATTTTTGATAGAACTGAACTGTTAAAAGAGTTCACCTCATGTTAAAGCAACACTACTTCCTTCTTCTGCATCTCCCCCCATTTCCCTTCCTACAGTCCACCCCAGTTTGAAAAACATTCTTAAGAAAGTCTTCCCACAATTTCCCCACAAGCCCCTTGTCTTATCTTTCGTAACAGAGCCTCGGGTGCGCCCAGATGTAGTCACGTGCCCCACCACCCCCCAACCCGCATAACACTAGCCCTCAGCTCCCAGGAGTGCCTCAGATCAGCTGAGATCACCATGCGGCCACCTCAACTGGCTTCCCCAGGCCACTGGCCTTCAGCGAGAACACAGGAACAATACCAGGGTTTCCCAGTACCTCCTCAATTCTGCACTAGAAAGCGTCCCAATCCCTCAGCCAAATTCTAGACAAAACCAAACAGTCCTCCAAATCTGTTCCACTGAGGCCCTACCACCATGTTCTTACATCAAGCAGCCCTGGGCAAATCACACTCACCCCCCTCCATGCCTCGCCCCACCAGACCCTTCCCCTTCCAGTCAGAAACCTAATCCCGCAGCCTTCACTATGGTCTACCCCCTTCTTTCCAAGATACCTTAATTCACAAAGGACTACCTTCCCTGCACAGCTCTTCTCATCACTGTCATTAAACAATCTGTGTAATTTTATGCAATTCTTTAAATATCTTTCTCATCTGCCCTGCCACGCAGACAGGGACCCCATCAGTCTTGTCAACTGCAGTATACCCAATGCTGGGACAGTGCCACCACATGGGAAGATGGAAGGAAATGTTTGTTCAATGGGACTGAACAGGAAACAGCTTCCCCCATCAGCCTTAGAAATAGCCCCTCGTCCATTTACCACTACGGCTAAGTGGCAGCCGCCAGTGATTTTCTTTCTCCTACTGATGGGATCCTGGGATCAACAAATCAGATGAAGTAAAAGCATCTTTCCAGTGGAGTTCCCTAGGTACTGAGCATAAGGAAAAGTTTAAAGTACAGATGGACAGGGCGCAGCATTTTGCACTAGAAGGAAAAGGGAGAAACAAACGAAAAGATGAGACAAGGAAATTACACAAGGAAAAGCAGTGGAGTCTCATCAGATCATCATGGCCCCAGGCCGTGCGCACGGACTTCTCGGTCACACAGAGCTTGCCCTATACAACGTGAGGCCAAAGTGAGATACAAGATGGGTCAGTGCCCACAGCTACTTTCTCCAGACCTGAAGAAAGCTGACAAGTCACTATCTCAAGCTATCCGAGGACTTCTAAAAATGCCTAAAATCTAGATCTCACCCCACAAAGCTTCCTGGCCCATTCTCTCCAAATGTTTGCACAGAGAAGTCTGGAGGGAAAGAGAAGATGGGACATTAAGAATATGAAGCCATATTACTAATCTACTACGTTCCCTCTTTTTGGAGAAAAGTTTTCCACCCTTCAAACACTCCCTCCAAATATCAGTAAAAAATTTTTCCACCATTACTAGTGACATTTTTAACAATAAAGGAATCAAAGGGATGAATAAATGGACGACAGCACTCATCCTACTACAAACAGTGCAGGAACAGGACTTCCCATGGCACTTCTCTCAAGCACAAACCAAGTCTATTTTAAACATCCTAGGAATGGAATCTCCAGTCCACAGGGACCAGTGGCTGAGGCCATCACAAATGGCCATTGCAGGTCTGCAACCTTGGACCATTCCCAAACTTTTCTCTCCTACCCACAAAGCAACAGACCTTTTAAGAGCAAAGTCACTCAACTCGGACCTCATGTCCAGCCTGGCTGTACTGCTTAGACTGTTCAAGGCCATAGGAAGGTTGAAAAATAAGATGTAAAGATTCTGATATTCCCTATTTTGGTTTCTTCTGACTTCTGTATGTAGAAAGGTACCATTTTTACAGCACATTATATACTTCACACACTCACAGGTCACTGCAGTCCACACTCTGAATCCACAGGGTGCTGGTTCAAGGACCGCCTCAGACACCAAAAAATCCACAGATGCTCAATCTCTGATACAAAATGGTGTAGAACAATGAATACAGTTGGCCCTTTGTGCACAGGTTTGGCACCTGCAGATTCAATCCTCAGTTGGTTGAACATGAGGATGTGAAACTTGGGGATACAGGGGCCCCCCAAGCACGCATGCAGATTAAGGAGTCCCATGTTAGAAACAGGAACAAAGATTGTACCTGACGGTACCTAACCACAACTTCCTTCTTGTAAATTCTTCTAACTTCAAAAAGTATTGCATCATCCTAGCGATCAATCTAAACAATTGCTTCTAAACAATTGTCTCCAAGACCTCTTTTTCACTTTGCACACTGGAGAAATTAAATGTTGGAAAATTTTACAAGTGGAAAATAAAAGTATGTAAGGACAAACATTCGGTGGCCCACTCTGTGGCTGCACAACGTGGTTTTTGTTTTTTTCACAGAACACACACACTCAAAACTACTCAGTACACACGGAAAAGCCTTCTTATTTTACTTTCTCAGTGCAAGATCTTTTAGTAGCAAGGTGTTTTACCAGTTATAAAACCAGCTATATTTCTTGTTCTACAAAAAAAGAGTTCCTTTCCATCCCATATTTCTCATGACTCTCAGAACACAATTTTATTTTTAAAATATTTTAAAAGCTGAAAGGTTGACTTTTAATTTTTTTTAAAAAAATTGTCAGTCCCAAACCACTCCTTGAAATCCAAAGAATACAGTCCATAAAATGTTTCTGTCAGTCCATTCTTCCCTATTAAGTGGAACTTCCTTTGTTCTATTTCCTCCCTCTCCCTCTTGTACAGGTGGTTAGTTGCAAGGCTGTAAGAAAATATATTTCTAACAACTTGTTGGCAAAACACTGTTGTAGACTATGGTTATTACAGGTCATGTTTTCGACTGATGTGAGTAGCAAAGATTAATAATCAGTAACTCCCCCACTTATTCACACACACACACACCATGCCTGCCAAGCCATAGATCATGCAAAGATGCCTTTACCTTCAAGGTTGTGTTGGGGTGGCTGGGTACCTAAGTGACTTTTTCTTTCCCTACATTTCTTTCCAATGTTTTAATAAACATATAATTTTATACTGAAAAGTTTTATACTGGAAACTACTAGCACCAAGAAATCTTCTCTAGACAGACACCCCAGATACTGTGTCAACTTAAAGCAACATGGACAGCTAAAATCTCCAACGTGAAACAGGGGGCACATGGCCTCGGGAGAAAATTAAGTACAGGTTAGCAAGAAATTCTCAAGTTACAAATGCCAAGTCTAACAGGCCTCAACCCGGTTTTCTGTATTTATCTCTAACATCACACTCATTTCAATAGAATAACTGGGCTCTGCTGGCACTGCCTAAAGTCCTTCGGAGGAAGGAAGTGTGTGGTGGCCTACTGCTGAGAATACTTGCAATTTTTCCTCAACAGGACATCTTCTCATTTCAGAGGGACTGTTACCACCCCCTACACAGCCTGTCAAAACTTAGCCATACATGGCCACGCCATCCCCGGGGGACCTGGAGATGCTTGAGGAGAAATTATGAAAACCAAAATTTTAGGACTTCTTGGGTGCAGACGCCACCCAACACACTAGGTTCACTGGAGTAGTAGAAGAGGACAGAAGTCAAAAATGGAAAAGTTACTTGCAGACTCTTTGGAAACGGTGCCCCAGTCACCTTTAAACCAGAGGGCCAACCACCCCCACCACCGGCGCGGCCCCTCCTTTGTTTGCCCAGGCGGAGGCTCGGTGGAGGCCGGGGCAACAGGGGGCGAGCCGGGCGCCCAGGGCTCGGCATCTGGCCGCGCGCGGCGCACCGGGTGGGCAGCGCATCCCCCGCGGCAGGCAGGGTCTCTCCATTTTCAAGGCCAAGGAAGCAACAATAAGACGAGCCAGGAGGCCGCCCCGGCTCGCCTCCCCCGCGGCGCCCCCCGACTCCCCAGCACCCCCTGGGCCGGGAGACCCCCGTGCGCGCCCCCCGCCACGCCCCGACCCCGCGCCCCACGCCCGCCCGCCGGCACGGCGAGGGGTGGCCCGGGCTCCCTCCAAGCCCACCGGCCCTAGAGCCGTCCTCCCGCGCCCGCAGGGACCCCTGCCCCACCGCCGGCCGCGGGGAGGGTAAGGCCGGCCGCCCTTCCCGCCCGGGGGTCCCTCGTGCCGGGCGTCCGGCGGGCGGGCGGCCGCGCCGGGTCCCGGCGGGCACCCCGCCTCCTCCGAGCTCCCAGTCTTTGTGTGCAAAGTAAGTGCGGGAGGCGAACCCACCTCGGCGCGCGCACAAAGGCGCGCGGCTCCCTCCCCGGCGCTCGCTCCGGGAGGCTGCGGCGGCGCCCAGCGGCCCGGCGGCTCAGGGCGGCGCGGAGGCGGCGCGGGCGGCGGCTCAGACGGCGGCGGCGGCCGGTCCGGCGCAGGGCGGCTGTTTCACACCCCGCGGCCCCGCGAGTCCGAATTAAGCGGCGGGGCGGGGCGGGGGCGGGGAGGGGCGGGGCGAGGAGGCCGAGGCCCCACCCCAGACACGCCCCGCCGCGCTGGCTGCTGCTCCGCGCTCCGGCCCACGGGGACTGAGCAGGGAGAAAGTCTGCGAATCTGGCCCCGGGAGGTTTTCCTTCTGTGGCTTCAGTTTGGTTGGCTTCGGAAACTCTCGAAGCAGAGGGAATATTGGAAGAAAAATACTGAGTGTCACCAGATGAGAGAGAGAAATGGGAAATTAAAGGCGGCGGGAACCCGTTTGTGGGGCCCACAATTAAACACCACACACACACACTCAGGACCCAAGTACTCGGGAGTGTTTGGCTGGTGGGTGTCTGGCCTCCACCTCCACTCCACGCCTGTGACACTCAGAGACACTATTCCTATTGAAATTCCGCCAATACGTCACCGAAGAAAACTCAAAGGGAATGGGGTGGGGGGACACACAAGGAATCAGATTTGTTGTCATTGTAAGAATTTACTCTCAAACCAGAGCTTGTAACCCAGTGACCTGGGAATTTGTTCAGATTCCTTCTCCTCAAAGGGTACTTGGAGATTTAAATTTGTTAGAAAGGAGAAAGGGGTTTGTTTCACCGCTTTTTTTTTCTCTCTGATATTCGCTTTTCTCAGCTCTCTTACAGCAAATTGCTTCTCTGCCCAACCCTGAGCCTCTTAGATTACAATCTACCTGAATCACAGCAGGTACAAAAATGGGACGTATCTGTTTCAGAGTAACAGACAATTTAAGATAGCAGGTAATGGATTTTAGATCAAACCTTTGTAATTTTCTTGGCAACAGATGAATAAGGGTTTATTTATTGGGAAGCTTTTTTGACTGAAACAGCTTGGTCATGATCACACAAAAAAGTCATATCACTGGTAGATTTTGAAAAATAAACTACTTCCTTCAAAGATGCTCTCAATGTATGGCACTTGAGAGCCTGGTCATCTCTAGGCCACTAAGCCCACTGAGGGGTGGAATCACCTGCCACAGGATGTAGACATGAGCTCCTTCCCAGCCCAGGAAACTGACCTGTGTGAACTTTATCCATGGCATTTCCCACAAGCCTTACTTCTCCCCCGTCCTTGGGTTGTGTTGTTTCTATTCTCAACAATGGGTCCACTGGGCACCAAACCAGAACCTGGGATTCAGCCTCAATTTTCCCCTCACTCCCCACAGAGGAGTCACTTCCCAGTACTCATATTCTATGGGATGCCTGGGTAGCCCACCTGACACCCGTCCCACTGGTTCTGCCACAGCTGGCCTCTGGGGTCTGTTATCACACGGTGGCAGCGGCCTCCCCACTGTCTCCAGCCTCCAGTCTCACCTACGCTTTCCCTCGAAACTGCTTCCCCCTTTCCAAGTGCAAATCTGCTCTTCGAACCGTTTGTCAGGTGCCCTACAATCCTACTGCATGACCCAGTTCAAGCTCCTTCGTGCAGTGTCCCATACAGCAGCATACTTCTTGGCATCACCTTGACAATGCCCCTGTGCCCTTGCTGAACCCCCCAGACAAGAACCTGTTGCTCTCTCCACCAGAACACTGTATGTGTAAATGGCCCTGTTTCGTGAATATGAGGACTGGACGAAAGAATCTGCCACCTGTTAGGCTTTTCCGCGTGCCTCCCCTCGGCCTAGCACACGTTCACCTTGGCTCCAGCCCCCCAAGAGCGCCACTCCTCTCTGAGACCCAAGTTCCTCTGAAAAGCCTTCCTGACCTGCTTAAACTGAATGGACTTTCCTGCCCCTCCCATTCTTAGCACTGCCTTATAATGAGTGCACTGTATTATAAATATGTGCCCTCCTTGAGCAAAGTTGATACTTGACATATATACATATCTTTACATCCTCCTGCTTAACGTAGTGTCTGGAGTATAAGAAACGTGAGAGACTGAATCATGTCTTCCCGAAATTCATATATTGAAACCCTAACCCCCAGCGTGACTGTATTTAGAGGTAGGACCTTTGGGGAGCTAATTAAATTTAAATGACGTCATGAGGGTGGGGACCTAATCTGGTAGGGCTGGTGATGAGAAGAAGAAGAGACACCAGAGATCTCTCTGTGCATGCACACAGGGGCCATGTGAGGACACAGCTAGAAAGCAGTGATCTGCAAGCCAGGAAGGCATCTCACCAGAAACCAGCTCTGCTAACACCTTGATCTTGTACTTCCAACCTCCGGAACTGTGAGAGAATAAGTGTCTGTTATTTGAGCCGCTGTTGTTTGAGCAATGCAAAGAGACTAATACAAGAAGTGTACATTGGATTCTAGATTCTAACCCTGGAAAAGCACTGGCCCACCAGTGAGCCTGTAATGTCACCCCAAAGCAGCCTGGACAGACTTCTATGATGCCAGGACAGTGGACAGAGTCTGGATGTGATAGGTGACCGCACAGACTTTTCCTTACCCTGGAAACAGAAACGGGCAACTCATTCGATAGACTGGAGTCTTAATGCCCACAGGCTTTCAGCCTTGGCCTTCCCTTTGCATCAGGAACCATTATTCTTTTAAACCAAAAACAATAAAAAGAGATCAAGTACTGACTTTGAACTTCTTGAGTCAAAACTTTATTAAAAGACAGGACGCCAATACCCATTCATTAAGTCTACCCTTTTGGGCTTGTATTTCACATTCCTGGGGATCTCAGGAGGATTTTAATCCAGGTGGGATCAAGTATCTAGTTTGGCATGGGACCCTTGGAGTCACTGTGGGTGGACCTGGGAAATAAGAACTTAAAGGTTATGGGCTAGAGTGATACTTACACTTGCATCCACATCAGTGCCTGGACCACATTAGGTGCATGATGTATGTTTGTCCCATGAATCAGGCTGGATCATCAGGGCACAGCTAGACCTCCTAAGGGTGCATCAGGTGGCACCCAACCCTCAGCCTGAGGCTGATGTCCTGTAGATTCCATATTCTGGTTGTGGCCTGGTCTGCAGGAAGTTCAGGGACCAGTGACATAGGCACCTCCTTGGGTTTCTACTCCTGGGCTGGCACAGTTCACCAGGTATATTGAGCACCCTTGCTCACTTTCTCCAAATGCAAAACAAAGAAAATGCTCCCCAGAGTGGTTTTTTGAGCCCTTTAGCCAATCCTTGGTGATAGAGTGCTGATCGCACTTTACTGGAAAGTGTACATAATAATTTTCCATCTTCTAACACTCACCCGCAAGGCCACCCGTAGACTCAGCTTTAACCTCATCCTCTTTACTTTGACATCTGGGGCCTTTTCAAAATTCATTCCTAAGGAGAACTGAGGAAAGCAGCGATGAACATGTGGCGACATAAAGCAGAGCAAAGCAAATCAATTTGGAATGAGATATATTGCTTTTTTATCTCCTACTTGGACATTTTCCTTATGCACAATCTTGAAATAGTTGTTTTATGCCCTAACCATCATCCTAAAAAGCTCCAAGCAGATGAGGAAGGCTTAACAGCGCTGTAGAGGAGGGAAATTTAAGTTTTAGTTTTTAAAAATAGTTTTTTGATGGTGGTACTGAGAATTGAACCCAAGGACCTCATACACGCTAAGCACACACTCTACCAATGAGCTATACTCCCTATTTTTATATGTGTACCTTTTTGTATCTTAAATTTTGCACTGTGTGTGTGGCCATTTGAATAGATAGTAATCAATTCAAAAAGAAATAAAATCTTAATTTTAAATCCATATTTAAAAAGTCATGTTCTTTAATATCTGAATATCTGTATCAGCTATCTATTTCTGCATAACACATCACGCCAAAATGTAGAGGCTTAAAATAAGAATGAATGATTTGCTCGCAATGCTGTGGGTTGGCGATCTGGATAAGACTCAGCTGGGAGACCTTGTTTCTGCTCCGTCTGGTCTTAGCTAGGCTCCACCATGCCTTTGCTGTCAGTTGGGAGGTTGGCCAGGGACTGGCTTGTCCTGGGTGGCCTCCACGTCCAGAAGTTGCCTGGAGCTGTCTCTTGAGTACCTAAGGTGCAGGATCGTGGGGACCTTACCCCAGGGCAGCTGATGAAAGAGGAAGCTGTCAGGCCTCCTGAGGTCTGGGCTCAAGATCATCCTGCTACGTTCTATGCTTTGAAAATATCACACAGCTAGCCCAACTCCAAGACTTGGGGCTCCACCCCTTGATGGCAGAAGCAGGAGTCACATTACAAAGGGACCTGAGTACTAGGATACCACGTACGATTGGAGGAATTGCAGACATCTTTGCAAATAATCTTCCCCTCCATCCAAGTTAAGGACCTACACAGTGGAGGGCAGCTGTCACAGGGGATAGTAGTCGTCTCCAGCTGAATCACTCTGATTATAGACAAATCAAAAGCCCTTTGCAATTGAACATAAAACCCACAACGGATTCAATAAATTGCAACTGGCCTCACGTCCTGAATTGAGAGATCAAAGTAGATATTTGATTTCTGCTTTTTTGTTTCTGGTTTAAAATAAGAACGAGAGGCAGGGGAAGATGAGAAAAGCTTTAGGACCCTAAAGAAGCTAAGATTGAACAGGCTCTAAACCAGTGTGTTAGTTATCTGTTGCTGCATAACTAGTTATGACAGACTCAGCCCATAGATATTAGCTCCTCGCTGCTTTAGTCAGACATGTCCTGGATGGATTCTCTGCCCAGGGCCCCCCAAAGCAGAAAATCAAGATCTTGGCAGGACTCATGGCTCATTTCATCCAGAGCTCAAGGTCCTGTTGGCAGAATTCAGTTCCTTGTGGTTGTAGGACTGAGATTCCCATTTTCCTATTGGTTGAACTGAGAGCCACTCCCAGCTCCTAAAAGCTGCCTGCATATCTTATGTTGTGGCCCTTTCCATTGTCTAGTGAGCAATGGACCATCAAATCCTTCTAGTGCTTCTAATCTCTGCCCTCCTTTAGCTCCACCTTCCTCCATCTCTGCCTCTAGACACAGATGTAAAGTGCTTAGGTGATTAGGTCAGGCCCACCCAGACCATCTCCTTATCTTAAGGTCAACTGATTTGAGAACTTCCTTAGATTTGCAAAATCCCTTCCCAACAGTACCCAGATTGGTGTATAACTGAATAACTAGGAGAAGGTGTGTGTACACCAGGGGACAGAATTCTGCCCATACAACTGGCAATATAAACAGATGAACTGATCAGAAGATGGACAGTTGTTCTTCTGTGTAAAACTTACAGAACGTGAGAGTGGGCAGAAGATGGGGGCCTTGAGGAAGTATCACATACAAGCTGATCAGCTACTTAAGTAAAACAAAAGAAGCCAGGCCCTAAGAAGCAATTCCCATGAGGTTAATAACCTAGCTCCCACACAGCTTAGTGGGTAGTAAGTCTTCATTAAACCCTGATGACCTGAATACTAAAAAATAGGGAAAGAAAAACAAAGAGTATAGCACGCTAATTTTGTCACTTAAATAGCATAATAATATGAGTATAATATTCTCCTTTATTTTGCTTAACTGCTTTGAACCACCGTTGCATCATGTGAAGGCAGTGTTCTGTATCCACGAAGACAATGCTTTTTGATGAAGAGACTTATAGAATTCATTTGTGGAAATGTTTTGTGAAATGATGTATAGCTTGCCAAGCAAATATAGCATACGTGTACCTTTTAAAATTAGTAGTACTTAGAAAGGACCAAAATGACAGACCCACATCAAAAAGAATGTGCTGCAAGCTAGATCAGGTGCTGTTCCGTTAAAACAGCCTCTTTGCCTGAGTATTTGTGAGCCAAGGAATGGAGTCACTTCATTAAATATGCTAAGGGCACCAGGAAGAAAAATGAACACCCTCTCCTTCAATAGCTATCTGCTGCAAAGCATTTTGCAAACTCCACAACAGAGCTGTGGTTCATAATGTAATAGAACACTTTGCCTTTTCTAGAGAGTTTAAAGTTTAGGAGAGCTTTCATGTCAAAACCTTTAATGCATGTGTTGCCTAAAATGCTTAATTTCGTTTTTACAGAACACTTGCTCTTTGCTATTCATAATTTTAACATCAAAAGGTTATATGTTTACATATATTTATATAACTATAAAATGGTGATTCAAATCTGCCACTAAGTATCGCCTAAAAATCAAGAGAAATAGCTCCTAGTTACATAAACAGCCACGGCGTGATGCAAAGACCTGAGTTTTATGTCTTTTTCTTCACGTAAATCCAAAACCAGGGAAAAAAAGCGTTTCCTGAGAGTCTTCCTGTATATTAAAACTAAAATCTTTTAAAGCAAAGAGAAGGGAAGAAACACTCAAACCCTCATCCTGTCAAAAACATTAAGATAACTCAGTGTTAGACACTAATAAGGAAACAAACCGTGTCTGCATGCAGGCATAGTAAAGGCACTCCCTCTACATGTCCCAGTTCTAATAACTAACCTAGAAAATGAGTGTCCAGTTCACTGGGAACATTCTAATTGTGCGCCAGTTTTCCTTCTTGCTACACATGCTAGGTACATTTCTATTAACAGGGTGTATTCCTTCAATAACGGTAGCAACTGGTTGAATGCCTTTTATTTATACTCATGTACCTTTTAAGCAAGGCAATAATACAAGTTCATAGAATTAGAGAAGAAAGCACAGGCTAGGACAGAAGAGGTCTAAATCATGGCTCTGCTACCAAATAGCTTGGTGACTCTGGACAAGGTATCTAACTCACTGCAAGCTGTTTGCTCTGGATGCAGTGGTTAATGATTCTCTAGCAATCTACACCTAGATGTATGTATCTTCCATTTAAAAATTACAGGACTATTACACATACACACATACGTATATGTAGACAGGAGTGTATATACATATATCTTATATCTCAAAATTATAATGTTAGTATTTTTCTGTTGCCACCGAGTCTTGGCTGGAAGGGGAAACTGCTCAATCCACTTTGGGCTTGCAACTGAAGTCCAAACTGCAGCTAACGCTAAGTCTTGCCAGAGAAAGTTTGCTGATTAACTCAGCCCAGAGATCTGTATCTCAGACACACATTTGAAGTGCTAATGATTACCGGGCTTTAAAAAATGTTCTTCGACTGATAACATTCTTTTATGTGTTCCACCAAAATTTAATCTGGACTAAAACGCTGCCTAGTGTCACCTGTGGCTGGGAATGTTAACATTAATAAAGACTTGAACCTGATAAGGAAAAAGAGAGAAAGAACGAATGATAAAAGGGCAGAGTTCCTCTGGGGCGGCTGAAGGATAGTTTCTGGAGATGTTTTGTAATCCTCCGCATTGGCCTCAGTCACTGTCATCACTTGGAGCAACCTGCCTTGTTCTGATTCCAGTTTGCCCCAATGGTCGCCCTTTTGCAAGTTAACAGCCGAGACACATAGCAAGAAACTGTACTTTGACATGCACCTGCTTTTCCCAGATCACTCCTCCCTACAACTGCTAAGCCATCTGCTCTCATCTCCATGAGAGCAGAAACAACCCCTCAAAAGGCTAAATGAAAGAAATGCAAAAATATAATAGAAGCTATCTTTCTCTTTGAAAGACCAATAAAATTGACAAACCTCTGTACAAAATGGGACAGAGAGACAAAGTAGAAAAATATATATTAGGAATGGAGACAAAGACAAAACTACAGACACTCAAAGAGTATGGATGCTCGGAATATCAAAACACAAAGAACAACTTTATCTGAAAAGTTAAATGAAATGGAAAAATTCCACTTGCTACAAACAACTCAGGGTGAAACAGGAAACTGGAAGAGTCCCAGGAACTTTCAGGGGCTTGAATTGGCAATTAAAATTTTGTCACAGAATTAGGAGGAATCAAGTACTATGGAAATTTATTTTAAGGATGATTAATGATACTCATGGCTTGGTTAGGGATGGGCTTAATCTTTTTGAGAGACAATTTATGAATGTGACCAATTAAAAGCAGAACTTCCCTTTTCACTCTTAACTTCCCTACTTCCCAGCTGCCCCTTATCAAGAGGACCCCTGACAGTCACCCTCCTACAACTTTAGAACAACCTTTATTTCCTCTCTCAGGCCTCACATCCACTTGGGTCCCAAAACCAATCCATTGCTTTCACTGGATTTCTCTCATAGTCACATGTTTCTCTCCATCACTATCCAGTTCTGCCTGGACCACAGATAACCCTCAGTGGATGGGCAGCCACCAATACTCCCTTCCTTACATCCACTCCACACGGTTTACACCAGGTGGACAGCATAATGTTTCAGTCATACATGCACATACATATGTTTCTTTTCATATTATTTTTCTTTATAGGTTCCTACAAGATATTGGTTACTCCCAGTTTATCCCTTCCCACCCTCTTCCCTCCTGGTAATCATAAGTTTGTTTTGTATGTCTATGAGTTTGTTTCTGCAACAATTATTTTAAATCTTTCCAAAAGATGTTAGCTATTTCCCTACTTTGTTATAAAAAGGTTCTTAGAGGCATTATTTCAAAAAACAATTCTGATCTCCTTGTGAAAGGCCCAACTGAGTATCTTTATGAGGAATTTTGCTAAAGGCACATTGCTCATTTGCTGGAATAACTTTTGTTAAGTCTCAGTTTTCTATAAAGGAAAATAATCTGATCAGCAGTCTTTGGAACAATTGGAAGCTTGGGCTTTGAAATATATCAAGGCAAATGGGAAGACAAGGGACATTGTTTCAACTGAGATATTCACAATTCTCAGTGCTCTCCCAATGACACAGAGTCAGCCCAGGGGACTACTAATGAGGTAGAAATATGAATATGCATGAGCTGGAATCACACCAAGAGGCTAATAAAGGGTATTGTTGCTCACTTAGGTCTGCCTGGTATGAGAAAGTGGAGGGATGCTGGGAGTAAACAGTGGGCAAGTTTGCAGCAGATTTTCTCCTAGTTTATAAGAACAACCCTTGACTGAGTAAGAACAGCTATCATGAAAGACACACTCAGACACACAGTCCCTTATTTAACTGTTAACTATTGTTAAAGAGACAATAGCAAATGTAGAAAAATAAAGTAAAAATAAGAAGTGCAGGTGAGCAGATAAGAGCAGAAGGAGGAAGAGAAGGAAAGGGAGAAGGAACAATAAAAGAAAAGGGAAAGAGAAAAGGAAGAAGTTACTGGGGACAAGAGTAGGGTGGGAGGGGAGCAGAGGAAACAAAGAGGCTGGGAAGGAAAAGGAAATTAGCAGAGAGAAAGACATGGGATATTTTAAGATTTTTTTTTGTGAAGGTCATGCCCTGGTTTTCACTGTGACTTAAACTCAGGAAACAAACCTTCCTGTTGAGGCATGTGTGGGATTCTTGCTCGGCCCCTTGTAAGTGGTTGTTATGTATCAAGACAAGAGTGTCTACAAAGGGGGAGGGCCTTTCCCTGGGGAAGACAGGCATCTCCTCAACTAGAAACGGCTGAGAGAGACAGAGCCCTGGTCTTGCCCAAGAAGAAGTCAAACCACGTGGGAGACACAGTTTAAGAAACAAAATTGCTCTACACAGAATACAATTGAAGATGAAATGGTGCATTCTGTCTCTGTCACTCAGTACAAGTAGCCCCCGAGTCTGGAAAGTTTGCTTTTTACCACCTCGCTTTTATGAAAGACACACTTGTTTTCACTAACCGAAAAAATCCAAAGAGGATTTATGCTTTCATGAGAAAAGTCGAAAAGCGAAAATAGCGTTCAGCATTCGCTTTGTGGCAAGATGTCATAGAAGCAGTGAGCGCCCCAGCAGGGAGAGGGGCCCCGCCAAGCCCTCTTCCGTGAGAACCACGCTCAGCATCTCAGCGTCAAGCTGCCGTAGTTCTGGACTGTGTCTGTGAGCATCTCTGCTTTACTTTGTACATCCAAGATGTGTCTTAAGGTAGAATTCCTTCTTTGCTTTTTGTCCTCATTTTACTGTACTTTCTTTATGTGCTTCAAAGGTACTGCTTTTTTTTTTTTTAAACCAGTTGAAGGTCTGTGGCAGTCCTGCATTGAGCAAGTCCATCGGTGCCACTTTCCAGCATCATTTGCTTACTTTGTGTTTCTGTGTCACATTTTGGTAATTCTCACAATATGTCAGCTTTTTCATTACAATTATATCTGTTACGATGATTGTGATCAGTGACCTTTGATGTGCCTGCTACAACTCACTGAAGGCTCAGGTGATGGTTATCATTTTTTAGCAATAAAGCATTTTTAAAATTAAGATACGTACTTTTTTTAAGACATAATGTTATCGCATACTTAATAGACCACAGTAGTGTAAACATAACTTTTACATGCACTGGGAAACCAAAAAGTCGTGTGACTTGCTGTATTGCTATATTCACTTTATTGCCATGCTCTGGAACTGAACCCACAATATCTCTGAGGTGTGCCTGTATCATAATTTCATAACTGATGGCTCCCTTGAATTGAGGAAACATGGAAGTAGCTGTCGGTGTTTGAGCTCTGACAAAAATAGCAGGATAAGACCGGAGTCAAGACAGTTGAATACCAGTAGTTGTCCTGGTAGGGAAGGCAGAACACAGTCCATCTCAGGAAGAGCTGTCAGGAGAATAGAAACAAGCCGTGGGGAACGTTCAGGTAGATGCCAAAGAAATAGCCCCAGGCACACGCAAGGTCTGGGCTGGGCCCTGGCTGCTGCTTGACATTTAGATTTTCTAAATCTGGGCTATCTTGAGGGCTGCTCCCTGTATTTATTAGAGGACCATTCCCCCAAAGCACAGACCCTGACCCTTGGAGATTTCCTTTCCCGATTTCCAGCCAGGGGAAACTATAATGACCTTCATTAATTTCAGTTAACCCTACAATGTTTAACAATCTTTGTTAGAAACTTTAATTCCTCAGATTTGAATAGTTTATAAGCAGACTTCTTTGGGTGAGAGCTCAAAGAGTCTTGGGTCTTTTTTTTTTTTTGAGTACTTTTGATTTTCACACTGCAGTGTATAAACATTTTTGTAAAAGTCAGTTTTCTTGAGGTATAATTTACACACAGTGAAATTTACTCTTTTGAATGTGCAGCTCTCTGAATTTTGACAAATGTATGTGGTTGTATAACTGCCACCACAATTATGAGAGAGAACAATTTCATCACCTGAAAAAGTGGTTTCATGCCACTTTGTGATCAATACTCTGCTCCCACCTCTAGGTCCTGCAACTGCTCCTCTGACTTTTTGCCTCACAGTTTTTTGCCTTTTCTAGAATGATGAATGAATGGTATTAAACAGTTTGCAGTCTTTTCTGTATGGCTTCTTTCACTAAATGTGAAGTTTTGAAATTCATCCATGGTTTTGGATGTGTTAGTAGTTTGGTCCTTTTATTGCCAAAAGGTACTCCATTGCATGGATGTACCACAATTTATCCATTTATAGTTGATGAATGTTTCTACATTTTCCAGGGTTGGGTGACTATGAATCAGCTGCTGTAAACATCTCATATAGGTCTCTGTGAGGACATATGTTTTCATTTCTCTTAAGTAAATACTTAGGGGTGGGATTTTTGGGTTGTATGGTATCATGAGTTGAATTGCTTCCCCCTGAAAAGATACGTTGAAGTCCTAATCCCGAGTACCCCAGAACGTAATTTTACTTTGAAACAAAGTTATTGCAGATGTAATTTTAAAAGATGAGGTCATACTGGAGTAGTGCGGGCCCTTTACCTAACTGGTAAACTTGTAAGAGGGGAAGAGACACAGACATGGAGACACACGAAAAGAAGATGGCTATGTGACAACACAGGCAGAGACTGGAGTGATGGATCTATAAGCCAAGGAACATCGAGGGTTGCTGGCAAACACCAGCAGTCGGAGATTCAGGGACTGATAACCCCATATAAGTTTCAGACGGAGTGTGGGTCTGCTGACAAGTTGACTTCCCAGAAGTGTGAGATGATAAATACCTGTTGTAAGCCACCTGTTTGGGATACTTTGCACAGCAGTCCTAGGAAACTAACACATATGGTAAGCGTACATTTTGCTGGATAGGAGCTACCAGGCTGTTCTCCACAGCACCTGTGCTTCCACTCCCGTCAACGACACAAGAGAGCTCTGGTTGTTCTACAGCCTTCCAGCACTTGATGTTGTCCTGTTCTGTTCTAGCCATTCTAGTAAGTGTATAGTGATAGCTCATTGTGGTTTTAGTTTTCATTTCCCTAATGGCCTATGATTTTGAACATCTTTTCACGTGCTTACTTGCTATCCATATATTTTGTTTACTGAACTGTCTGTTCAAGTCCAGTTCTTATTTGTTGTGTGTTTTCTTGGTGATAATGGATAAAAGAGTCTTAAGAGTTCTTTTATCCATTATCAGGTGTATGTTTTGTGAATGTTTTATCCCAGCCTGTGATTTCTCTTTTTATTTTCTTAACAATGTCTTCTGAAGGAGAAAAAACTAAATATAATGATGTCCTACTTACCCATTTTTCTTTTATGGTTTGCGTTTTTGTTTTGTACCTAAATAACCTTTGCCCAAGCCAAGGTCAAAAATATTTTCTCCTATGTTTTTTTCTGGATGTTTTATAGTTTTTTTGTGTTTATATTTAGGTTTATGATCTATTTCATTAATATTTCTATTAATTTTTGCATATGGTGCTAAGTAAAGGTGAGTTTCACTTTTTCTTCCTTTCTTTTTTGTTTGCATATGGATTTGCAATTGCTCCAGCCTCACTTATTGAAAAGACCATTTTTTTATGCATCAAATTACTTTGTTAGCTTTGCTGGAAATCAACTGACTATATAAATGTGGGTCTATTTCTGGATTTTCCATTCTGTCCCATGTATTTCTAGCTCTATCCTTTTATCAATATCACACTATATTATTTGTCTTCCTTGATAATAAGTCTTGAAATCAGGCAGCATGAGTCATCCAACTTTGGTTTTCTTCAAAATTACTTTGGTTATGCTAGGTTCTTTGTTTTTCTATATACACCTTAGAATCAACATGTCAATCTTTTTTCAAAAAACTTCCTGGGATTTAAATTGAGATCATAGTAAATCTGCAGATCGATTTGGGGAGACCTGACACCTTAACAATATTTAGTCTTCTAATCCATAAACATGGTATATATTTCCATTTATTTAGGTCTTTTTAGATTTCTCTCATTAATGTTTTGCACTTTTCAGCCCACAGACCTTGCACATATTTTATTAAAGTTATCCCTACACATTTCATGGTTTTGATGCTATTCTAAAGGATACATTTTTAAAAATTTCAACTGCTAATTATTTATCACTGAATTATAGAACTACAATTGATTTCCATATGTTGACCTTGTATCCTATGAACTTAATAAAGTCTCATACTACTTCTAGGAAATTTTTTTTAAAGAATCCCTTGGGATTTTTAATGTAGATAATCATTCACTGGCAATAAGGAGAGTTTTATTACTTAGCTTCTCTGTTTTTCAAATTTGGCATCCCTTTCAGGGGACTCCATGGAAAGGGGCATGTTTGCAGCAAATGAGAAGAATGAGATTCAGGTCCATATTTTACATGTTTTCAAAGCACCCATTAAACTGATGCTTGATTTAAACAGATTCATTTAAAAAGTTTTCTGTTCAACTGCTCCTGTGTCATTTGTGTTCTGTGACTGACTCCTATTGCAGACTCTTTGATTCTAAGCTCTTGAGTGTTCAAACTGTACAATACACTTTGGATGAAATATTTCCTCATGTGGATCAGTTTTTAAAATGTATACAAAATGGAACATTTTGTGGCTAGACATAAGCCAAATGCCACAGGGCAAGGGAAAATTAAAGCAAGATGTATAATTAAAGAGTTAAGACCAAGGAATTAAAGAATGTAAAGGACAAAAAAAAAAGATAATTCTTAGCTTAGTTGGGCTGCAAGTCTATTAAAGGAAACAGGATACATGGCCTTGAGAATTCCCCTAGACTCCTAGACTAGACACACATGTGGATTTGAGGTTAGGAAAGAGAGGGAGGAGAATAAATAAGATTTGAAACGGAAGGATTCAGATTCTTTGAGGCTTTCCCAGTCGATGTGGGGTGGTACCAGCCCTGGTCCACAGCTTGCCTGTTACTTGCTGGAAAGAGAATACAGACCAGAGAGGGTTAAAAAAAAAAAAGGAGTGGGGGGCAAAAATTCTGCAGGGTGAAAAAAGACCTACAAAAATATCTCGCAGTTAGGAGAAGACATGTCCAGACAACACACAATACCTAAAAATTCATATTAGTTGCTCTATGTCTCCCAGGCACTTGCTCTTTAGGCTCATTACAGAACACATCTCAAATGTCAGAGAAACGAATCCCTTCTACCAACAAAGTTTTTTCACGGTCTTTCCATAAAGTGATACACCTGTTTTTTTTTTTAATCTTGGTTATTCCCTCAACACCTTTAAAGAACTCTGTTTCTCAACCTTCATTCAATGAGCCTTCGTGCATCCACACTGGGGCTGGGCAGTGTTTCAGGACCTAAGAATTTAGAGATTAAAAATGTGTTTGCTGATCTCAGCAAGCTCACAGCCCAGTGGAGGAGACAGACAACTATGCAAATAGTTATGATGTAATAAAATACCGTGATGGACAAACAGGTGGGAGCCGAGATGAGAGAAGCTTAACTCGGGCTGGGGAGGGGACTCAGAGAAGGCTTCCCAGAGGAGATATCACCCAAGATGTATGCTAAAGGGTCTGTGCGCTGGAGAGACTTTTTTTAGCTCTAGGTTCAGGTAGATGGGCAATTAACCAGAGCAGGCAATTATATCAAATAATCTACATCTTGAACCCTTAATTGAATGTGAACTTACACTGGGCATTTATTTACCAGGTTACTTGGTTGTAGGGTCAAGATTTTGTTTTAAGTATATACCTTCTAATTGGAATTCTTTTGCCTTCCTTCCTGTACAAACCATACCCATAACAAATTAACTACACGATTTCCAGTTTGTTTATTTAAATGGGAGCTGGAATGGGGAGGCAATTACAAAGAAATCTGAGTAAAGAATCCTTCTTGATTTTTACTACTTCACTCGTCTTAGAGAATTCACTCGCCCACACCTAATTTGACAGCCATTTGTCTTCAGCAGCTCATTGTCATTCTTTCCCAAGTATTTGATTTGATTTTTGTAACAACCATCCCCTTTCATCTGGCACTCATATTCTGTTGACTTATTTCATGTTTAATTATATTACAGTATTATAATAACAACAGGCATAAACAAGTTTGAAGCAAACGCCTTTTTTCCTCAGTAAGAAAACAATCCAATCTGTAGAAGCAGGAGTGTGTGGAGAACAGTCCATCAGCTGCAAGAGTCTAGGATGCATGGGACTCACCCTGTCCATCTGACAGAGAGAATTCAGAGTGACAGTCAATCCAGGAGGTGGCTCAGTGGACATCTGTTTAAAGGGCATCACCTACAGAAAAGGCACAAATATTCCATGGAGAGTGAGCAGCACAGAGATATGGAAAAAGCAAAAGGAGCACGAATATATATGGAGGATGTGATGAATTCAGACTTCAAGATAAAGATCTCACAAGTGGGTTTTACATTCTAAAGGCAGATACAACTTTCCGTTTTCCCATGATTTTTCTACTCTTAAGCAAAAATGTCAAACTCATCTTTCTCCACAGTAACACTCAATGTTGCCGAGGACACCGATTTTTAGTGAAATTGCCAACATCAGTTACAAAGCATTCTTCTGGGTAATGGAGGACGGTCAAATGTCAGTTGCCAGTGTCATCAGGTACCATGGTACTTACCTCACGTGATTCTTAGCAAACATGAAACAATATAGAGGCAGGTGAGGCGGGTGCCCAACTCAGAAAACACATGGAGGACCATTCAATAATCACTGGTCTCTGAAAAATGCCTGTGAACAAAGCAAACGATCTAGTGATACTAAGAACAATAAATAAAACCACGAAATCCATCAGGAGATGAGTGACGTGTGGAAGCTACTCCAATGCTGGTTGAAAAGACTGGGGAAGAGATGACAGAGCCGGTTCCCCCTGGGCCCAGGAATTGTTCAACCCATTTTATCTCAAAGTAAGAGAAGTTGGGGGTCAGCTCCCAAGGCGCTTGAACGTCCCTGGGTAGAAATCCACATTTAGGCACGAAGTCTGCATGTATAACAAAAACAGCTCAAGCAGCTGACATGTGCAGGGAGGAAAAGAACAGGGGGAGTGGAACCCTTAAATCAAGAATGCAGAGGTCTAGGGGGAGGGGCAATATAGGGGAGAGGAGTGGGGGTAACCAATTACTGGGTGTAAATTAGGCTCCAGGATGTACTGTACAACCAGGGAATATAGCCAATTTTTTATAATAGCTATAAATGGAAAGTAATCTTTAAAAATTGTATTAAATGTTTAAAAAACAAATAAAATAAAATATTAAAAAAAATAATGCAGAGATCTTCTAAACCAAGAGCACATACATAACTAAGTTTATCTTGCTCAGTAAATATTCAAGAGTGAGGCACACTTGTGCTCCTGGTGGTCCACTGAATTAGATGCGTGACAATAAATTTGTTGATCAGAATGTCACTTGTGTGTGTGTGTGTGTGTATCCCTTCTAGCCCTGCCAGTTTTCCAACTTGGCACCAAATCTGTGCTCCATCTCAGGGTCACCCTTCATTCCTTGTGCTTTGATGCTATGACAAGACTTCATTCAACCACACACACCTTTCTGGGACAGTGAGCGGAGCTTGGCCCCTGCTCTGAAATACAGAATTTGTAACTGCTCCAAGCTGGGCCCTGACAATCATGACTGTGATGGCTCTGGCAGCCCTGTGGGGAGCCCATCAGAACAGGCAAACAGGAGGGACCAGCCTGCTTTGCAGCTGTGACATGATGTGCCAAAATAGGCATTCACGTCGTGTGGAAGAGGAAAGGGGGAAGGGACAGAAAGGGTTTGGCTCCTATGGGAACAGAGCTGTGGTTTACAATCCAGATCAGATTTCTTTTGCTCATTTTTATGGTGAAATTCTAGCGACTTCAGAATGTAGTGCTATTGCTTAGAAGAAGAAAAAAAAGTGGCACCAAGGAATAATTGAAATTGAATAAATATTAGGAGTGCCTAAGCTCAGCCCCGCTCAGTGTGACATGAAAAACAAACCATCCAACCCTGTGTGCAGCTGCTTGTAGATAAATGAATAGCAATTTCAACAGGGCTGCTGAATAATCAAGGCTTAAAAGGAGATGTCCTCGTGGAATCTGATCTCTTGCCCACCCCATTAAAAAAACCTACAGCTGTACATCAAAGCAAAGCACATCCTCCTCCCTCATTAGGGCCAACGAGAGGCTGGGGACACTGGGTTCCCCCAAAGTCCTCTTGGGACTCTTTTAAGATCGCAGTGGTTTTGAAGCTGGCAAAGCAGAAGAGGAGAGAAAAGCCACCTCCTGTTACGGTGATGATTTCATTTAGTTTTTTGAGGGCCGGCCACTGCTGGTCACTGCCAGTCCCTGGGTGTCACCGGATTTACATAAGACTCTTTGTAGCTTGAATTAACACAGACCCCTCTCCTCTCCTCTGTCTTCAATATACAATTCATTAGGGGGACAAGAAAAACAATGCTGTTTTATGTTTGAATGGCAGTTTTGACTTTTCAATTGTGCTGGACAATTGTCCAAGAGCTGGAAGACTTGGACTGTAGATAGATGCAAAAGAGCAGATTCCCCACCAACATGTCTGCTATGTGGTTTCTCATCTGAGGCCTTAGCTATCACAGGACCTGACTTTCATGGAAACATTGTGATATTTGAGATGGATCGTCATATAGCATTAGGTGTCTTGTAAATCTCCGAGCTCTTTGGGCCATGCCTAAAAAGTACCACAGAGGACCTGATCAGTGACCTTGAATTTGTGTCTGATCTGTCCTCACATGAGCTGCCTGTGCCTCGCTCCATCCCTTGGCCGTCACACAATAAACCCTCATCTGTGATCCTGATTTTCTTCTGTACCAGTTGACCTGTGCTCCCTGTTCTCATCATCTCTCCCCTCTCAGGACACTTCTAATTAGATATGATCATGGCCTGAAGGTGAGCTTTAGAAAGGACATTTACAAGGCAGGCCCTGGTGAGCCTAGTTCGTTCCAGGCACCAATGACTGCCCCCCAATGCCAAGCAATTTAGGTAAACTGTCATTGCTTGAACACTGCAGTCCCCATTGTGGTCATTAGATTAAAAAGGAAAATTTCCTAAATGAGTAGTTATTAATTCTTAAAGTACTGCAATCTGATTCTGCCCAAAAGTACTTTTATCACAGTCTGAAATTTCCTACCTCCCTATATATTTAATATTATATTTAGCATGTTATAATTAGAATGACTTTAGAAATTGACCATGCAACTAAACAGACAGGAGAGACAAGCTGAAAGATGTCATACAAGCTGTTTAAAGTCGCAGCTCTGCCAGAGAGAATATGAAAAGAATTCAGAGCAGAAACAAGCATTACATAGATTGGTTGAATCCAATTAGATTGTGGAGCAAACAGGGGGACTAGAATTAAGATATGGAAAGAGGGTCACATAATATAATTTGCCCTAATCAGAGGACACAATTGAGAGTAATTACAAAAGAATGAGCATGAATTCAGAGGACCTACAGGATAGGACAATGACCTGGAGTCTCCCGTTGGCAGAAGCCATTAATTAGAAGTCTCAAACATCATTAGTCATTAGGGAAATGCAAATCAAAACCATAATAAGATAGCCCTTCACACCCACTAGGATGGCTATAATTTTTTTTTTAATGGAAAGTAGCAAGTGTTGGGTAGGATGTCAATAAATTGGAACCCTCCTACATTGCTAGTGGGGATATAAAATGGTTCAGCTGCTGTGAAAAAGTTTGGCAGTTTCTCAAAAAGCAAAATGGAGAATTACCACACATGACCCAGCAATTCCAGTCCCAGGTATAGACCCAAGAGAACTGAAAACAGGTGTTTTCACAAATGTGTGTACAGGCACATTCATGGCAGCATTGTTCACAATAGTCAAAAGGTGGAAATAGCCCAAACATCTGTTAATGGATAGACCAATTGTGGTGTATCCATACAATGGAATATTATTTAGCCCACAAAAGGAATAAAGTAGTGATACATGCTACAACATGGATGAATCTCAAAAATATGCTAAGTGAGAGAAGCCAGATGCAAAAATTCCCATGTTGTATGATTCCATTTATATGAAATCTCCAGAATAGGTAAATCCATAGGAATAAAAAGTGGATTAGTGGTTACCTGGGACTGGGGTAGTGAGTAATGGGGAGTAATTGCCTAGTGGGTTCAGGTCTTTATTTTGGAGTGATGGAAATGTTTTACAACTAAGTAAAGGGGACGGTCTCACACATTGTGAATGTACTAAATGCCCTGAATTTTTTATTTTAAAAGTTAATTTTATCTTACATGAACTTCACCTCAGTTTTTAAAAAAGGTTCAATGTGACAGTCTACAGGTGAAAAAAATTATGGTGGATGTCAGTGGCTCTTCATTTCACACCCAGGCCAGTCTCTCTAATTTATATGCTACTGAATCTCTGAGGTCACCCCAATGCACTCGGAATGGAAATTCCACTACCTTGGAACAATATTCCCCAAATACTTGGGGAAAATACTTGGAAAGAGAAATGAAATTAATGTGGGATACTATAATTGATTCCTTGGGGGGTATACCACCAGGCCAGCTTAGAAGAGTCTAAAGATAATTAAGTAAATGCAATTTGTATTTAAATTTTTATATTAAATTCTGTGTAAAATTTTGTGTGTCTTGCATTTGAAATGTTTGTGTTGTCTAAAAGAATAAATGACATGGATAATTTAGACTCACAATTTTTAAGTTGACAAGGTAAAACCCAATTCATAAACAATACTGAAAAATTTTGGAGAATTTAAGATTATATATAACTAGATATGCATAATGGCTATATTATCATATTATATATATTAGATATATAATCACTTAAGTAAGTTTTGGGAACTTTTGGTGTGAAAGGGACAACTGAAGGACTTAGAAATAAAGCCAAATATATAAACTGTATAAATATAGATGCAATTAAAAATGTTTTAAAGAGCTTAGGTTTTAAAGGGGCTTCAAAGGGTAATCAAAGAGTGATTTCTAGAATTTTTTTGGTATTATATTATATAAAGCAAATAAGATTTATAAACTTAAAGAAAAATCCTGACTTTTAAATTGACTTTTAAAAATCAAATATTGATATTAAATAGTACATAAGTCACAGAACAGTAAACAGTCCTTTCAGCTAAGATACATGAACATATATACTTATATGAGGTCTCACAGTAAAAAAAAAGATATAGATCATGGTTCTACTCTTTGATGGAGTTTATCTTCTTTCGCCGGATGCTGGATATGGAGAGGCGTTTCCTTGGCTGAGAATTTCCTGCCCTCCATACCTCAAGCTCAGCGCAGTAATCAGGAATTTCATGAAAACAGCAAGATATACTTCCCTTGCTCACTTTAGCAGTTTGTATTAAAGGAAGCACTTAATGCCCCGTATGCAATGTTTAGACTTGGTTGTTGAGTTCACGGCACCATCACTTCTCTCTCTGTGTTAAAAGACACAATGGAAACAGACTTGCAGAAAAAAAATTGATTTGCAAGACTGACCAGAGTAATCATTAGTAAAATACACGATCACCTACAATGCCTACAGATGCCAAGAATCCCCTCCAAATAAGACATAAAACAGTGCATCTCGACAGAGCTAAAATTTACATTTATATGCTCTATTTAGCTCCCATGTTGAAAATCATGTTCTAAAGACGATCTCTCTTCAAGAGCAGTCAATTATTAAAAGAAAGAACTTTGCCAAGAGTCTTCAAATGCTATTGTTTGAAAATCCTTGAATTCCAACGAGATCTAGTCTGTTTGAAACAATTTACCCAATGGACTTTTGTTACTATTTTACACTAATTGAGAGCCAACAAAAGGACCAACACAAAGCAAACAGAAAGTCATGAATTTGCTGTCTCAACTCTGCCTCTCTTTCTGCTGTACAAATCATTACAAGGACCTTTCTATTTAGATTGACATAGACAATTTTTCCCCCCAGGACAGTTTGAAGTTATTTCATGTGTTTTCCACTTACTTACGAATCTCAGTGTTTTCCCTCATGTTCTGCCTGGACACCCCCTAGTACCTCTTCAGAAGGTCTACATCACAGCCTTCTTCCTAATTTAATCTCCCAGGATTTCTTTCCTGAACCACCATAACAACTCCTTATAGCCAACATCTGTAAAGTACCTTATTGCCACAAGATTTTGCTCCCGGCTTTCCTGGAATAAACTTGTCCATCTTTTACATGAGTTTACCTGTTAGATGAAGGAGATAAATCAGTGTGTAAATTCCATGGCAGAGCTTTTAAAATCGATCCATGTTTTAGAGATAAATTCCTTTTCTAGAATTTGGCAGAGATTCCTCGAGACCAGAATTGACTGTGATCATTTGAACAGGTGCCTGATGGATTTACAAGAAAACTACCCCATACCTTCCAACCCTGACTCTGTGATTTAAGGAGATTCCTAGGCGGAAAAAGTATGACTGAAAGATGATCCCATTTTTCTTCCTTTTCTAACTTCCTCATCCCGCATCCCATGATGTCATAAATAGCTCTGATTGTTCCTTTTCCCTCCCTAATGAATTGCACAATTCCGGACCCACTGAGCACCTCTTCCAAATGCAGGACTGGCTACCTAGTTTTGGGGGGGGGGGGTCCAGTGCAAAATAAAAATGTTTAAAAATGCACCTTGTTAAAAAAAAATGATTGAAGCATTTTGAGATGGTGACAGCAGAGCATCAAGCCAAGTGTAAGGCTCTTGTAAGTTCAAGTCCCTGTAGACCATGCAGGTTGTATATCTGTGGGAAAAAAATGAAGATTCCTGACCATCAGAATTAGAATCCCCTCCAATAGGATTCAGAAACTGCACATAAAAATTATTACATAAAGGAAACCCCAAAGTAATTTTTTTTCTTAGGGAAAGGATGGGGACGAAGAAAGGTTAGAGATAGAAGACAGGTGGATGTGAGATAGAAAAGGAGAGACTGAGGACATTCCCCAGGAATCGAGAGGACGACCAGCTTAGGACAGAACCCAGGAGGTGCAGGACAAGAAGTGCCGGAGAAGGGAGGGGTTCAGAGATGAGCTGGAGGCCCATTTGCCAGAATGAATGGGCAAAATGAATGTCATTGAATCAAGTCCCCTTCAAAAAAGCATGAGAAATTTACCTAGGTCTTTCATTGTGAAACTGACAAACAGAAAATGGCATCTTTACATAATACTTGATAAAACTGATACATGTACTATGCATGGGCTCCTGGTTTTCAAATAATAATGCAGGAAGGTGTAATTCATGTTCAAACCATGCTGAGCAAAACTAATACTTACATTGATACTTCAAAAGGCACTTCAGGATCTTGCAGTGCCTTGGAATAACACATAGGAGTTTACTGATGAATTAAATTAATGCATGGATTCATCCATAAATTAACTAAATTAAATTCATGAAGTAAATGAAATTTATTGACAAATGAATGTATGACCACACCAGCTAATCACTAGTCCACAAATTACTAAATTGATTTTCATTACACAAACGAATTAATATGTAATAGAATCTAATGTGTATTTGTTGAGCAAATAAATAAATGGATGAAGGCAGACAAATCTCTTCTTAACCCCCAGATCTCAGAATTGCGATTTTCCAATCTGAAAACTGACAACTTTTTTTCCCAAGGCTGCCAGAGAAAATACTGACACTATAGACATTTGTTTTGCAGGATTAACTTCGTATTTCTCTTTCATCCCACATATCTAGATATTTAAAACATTTCTGGTTAATCGTTGTGCCATTTTGTGGAGCATAAACAAAATTTAGGGGAGAGATTAAATGAGTTGTGATGACGGAGCCTCAACTCGCACGACTACAAGTAAAGAAAGTGAAGCCATTGCAGACTTTTCCCTTAGTGCTATGACGTGGACTGTGATTTTTTCTCTGAAACTGAGCTATAATTTTAAGATTATTGAATTTTAACTGTTCAATTAATAAGTAATTATCAGTTATCATCGATAAATAATTATTAATTATTATCAATTATTATTTTTAAAGTTATATAAAATAGCTCTTAAGATTTCAAAATCAAAACTCAGTGTTCAATATTTGGAAAATAGGCAGATAAGACTGGGTTTATTCTCAGGACAGTACTAGCTTTTCAGAGGATGAGAGGGAGTGGATAGTGAGAAAGGGGATAAGGTTCTGCTTCCAGTAATGATGGAGTCAACTCTTCCACAGAAAACAACTGTCAACTTCAAATAAAATCCAAAAACAATTACCGAAGGCTTCACGAGTGACCTAAAAGCAGGCAGAACCCAGAGAGTGGTCCTCATTTGGCAGTAGCTGAGTTTCCCTCTTTTATAGCCTTTAGCCTGAAGTCAGATGGGACGGGGTGGGGTTGTGGTGGGTAGCATGGGTATAACAGAGCAGGACCCTCTGTGGCCTTCATGGGACAGACCCCTTCCCCAGTCCTCTGCTGTAGCCCCTTTCCGAAGTACCCAGATAATAGTATCTGATGCATATTTCCTGAGCTGTTTTCCAGATGCTAAAACCACCACCAAAGAAGTTAACTGCTTGATGATATGAGTATGTAGCCCCTAGACCTACTGGTGCCTAAGAATTGATCATGTTAACCCCTGTGATCCTGCCCTGTTACCTCACCATCAACCAATCAGAGAATTGTGCACAACTGATCACATCCCCTGGGATGCCCCTCCCTCACTTTGCCTTTAAAAATGCTTTGCTGAAACTCTTTGGGGAGTTCAGAGGTTTTGAACATGAGCCACCCTTTCTCCTTGTACGATGCCTTACAATAAATGCTGCACTTTCCTTCACCATGACCTTGTGTCAGTAGATTGGCTTTACTGAGCGTAGGTGAATGGACCCAAGTTTGGCTCAGTAACATGGGGAAGGAAGAGTAGTGAAAACTTGAATAGAAGCCTGCCGTCTTTCTGGGATGAAGAGCCATAGGACAGAGGTGGGGGAACCACGATAGCTGGAAAGTGAGGAGGAGAAACATGGGACAAGAGAGCAGAAGGCAGGGGAGCCCCAAATTTTCTGCATAAAATTTGCCCAAATCTCTGGGCTGACCCTTAAACTATGCCTGAACAGTTAGACTTCAAGCAGCCCCACTAATGTTAAAAGAACTAAACAGAGAGTTTAGCTGTTGCTCAGTACCTATGAAAACAGAAAAAAAAAATCAGTATTTTCTGCCAGTGAGTTGAAGAGTGGCAGGGATATTACTTCCTGCAATGTAAGAGACAGCCCCACACAGTAAAGTATTGTTTTACTCAAAATGGAAGCTGCCACTTTACACCTATTAGGTTGGCTATTCTGAGAAAAATGGGAAAATGTTCATGAGGATGTGGAGAAACCGGAAACCTTGTGCACTGCTAACAGAGAAGGTAAAACGGTGTAATTGCTGTGGAAAACAGTATGCTGGTTCCTAAAAATTAGACACAGATGTAATGTGTGATCCAGCAGCTCCATTTCTGGGTATGTACCCCAAAGAACTGAAAGCAGGGGGTTGCACTGGTCTTTGTATACCCATGTTCATAGCAGCATTATTCACAACAGTCAAAAGGTGGAAACAACCCAGGTGTCCACTGAGAGATGAATGGATATACAAAATGTAGTAGATATGTACAATAGAATATTATTCAGGCTTTTAAAGGGATGAAACTCTGACACAGGCTACAACATGGATCAATTTTGAAGATATTATGCTGAGTGAAATAAGCCAGACACAAAAGGGCAAATATTGTATGATTCCCTTTATATACAGTATCTAGAGTAGTCAAATTTAAAGAGATAGAAAGTAGAATGATGGTTAATATAGGGGCTGGAGGGAGGTGGTAGTGGAGGGTTAGTGTTTAATGGGTACAGAGTTGCAGCTTGGGATAATGAAATCAACATGGATCTGAGAATCAAGAAATATGCAAACATTTACAAAATTCCTTATTCCTACCAGACTAACTCTAAGATCTATCAGACCCCAGATCCAAGTCCAGCCCCATTCCCTGACTTCTCTTCTATTGCAATTTCAGCTTTGCTTCCAGAGTGGCGCCAAACCAGAAGGCTTGATGGTTATGGCATTTTTTTCCACTTAAAACAGCTTCAATGGGACAGAGTATCACCCCACCCCCACCCCAAGAAGTTTTCCACAGGCTTCACCTATATTTTCAGCTTATCTTCCACTGAGCTTTCTCCTTTCACCTAAACTCCACCCCGACCCAATACAGTCAACTGAATACAAGGAGGATTTGTGCCTTCCTGCTGTAGTTGACACTGTCTCAGGTTGCATGAAATGACCTTTCTTCTTTGTCTAATGAGGGCTTATCTCAAGATTGAGACTCAGTTGGAGCCACCTCCTCCATGAAGTTTGCCCTGACTGCCAGTCCCCTTCCTCATTTATATGTCCTTCATTATCTTGTCCATGGAGACATCTCTGAGTTCCCATTTGTATCTAACATAGAGCTTGGCCATGGTAACAAGCTATGCTTCTTGAAAGACTTCTATATTTTGGGCACTGTATCTGTATACTACACTATACTATGTGTAGTAACACTTTTATCTATCACAGGAAGCCTTTGAGATGAGGACTGCAGATGGGGAAAATAAGAAGTTGGGTAACTTGCTCAAGGCTACAAAGCACAGAAGTGGTGGGACCAGAATTTGAACCCAGGGCATCTGACTCCAGAGCCTGAACCATTAACCACATACCACACTGCCTCTTAAATGTTGGTCAAAGGAGCATGTACATGAATGAGTGATTTCTCCAGAATGACAGGAAATAATCGATTACTTCATCTGCCTTCACTGTTCATGTTACCACATCCTTGGTCAACTCCCTTTGGATCCATGTCTCTCAAGGGAAAGTCTCGTATGCTTTAGTTCTTCTCAAAATAAAACAGAGGTCTGACCAACTTTGGACCACTAGAGCTCTCATATGAGCCCAATATAACCTGGCTGGGTAGTAGATACCGGATAATAAAGAGATGATTTTCTCTTTAAAACCTGCGGGTTTCCTTTTCACTTGCTGGATTTCCTAGGATAGCGCCTTGTGTAGATCCTAGCTAGAATTATGGAATTTTAGAGCTGGAAGTTGCCCTATAGATAATGCATTCCAATCCCTTAATTTAATGACAAGCAGACTGAGGCTCAGATCAGCAAAGTAGTCAAACTGTCCTCGGCCACATGGCTAGTTAGTGATTCCTAGGCTGGAGGCCAGAGGAGACAAAATACTCCAAAATCCATTGGTATATTCTTTTCCTCCAAGGGAAATGCCGAGTTCCAACATTTTTCCTATTCCTGTTTTTCTTAAATAGAAAACTTGCCTTATAGGAGTTATGATCCAATTGTTTCTTCTCAGGTAGATAAATAACCAATGCCTCCAATTACCAAGCTGTGTAATAACTACCAATTTTGAAAGGCAAATAGACAAAATATACTTGGAGAGCTTGGGGTCCTCTGACCTGTGAGATTTCTGAATAACTGAAGCCAACAGTGGTTCAGGTAAATACAAGTCACTGCATTGAGCACTGTACTTGGGTTAGACAGAGAGTTGCAAGTTTCAGATGCCTGACCTTCAGACCTAGGACTTCAGCAGCCATTGCAGGGAAAAACTTGAACAAAAACATGTGAATTTTTTAAAAAAAATCTGTTGTCATATTACTTATTTAGAAATGAACTAATGGTGCCAGTAACGAGAAAGACAGATGAAGTATGAGAAGGAAGGATATTTCCTCTCCCTCTGTCTTAGTCTCCCCCCCTCTATGTACCTCATCTTGTTGGGGTAGTAAGATGGCAGAACTGGGAAGGGGGAGGCCCACGTACACTGGGGATCAGAAACAGCAGCCCAACAGCAGTAATGATGGCGGCTAACACTTATTGGAGGCTTATGATGGTCTAGGGACTCTTCTCACTTAATTCCCTACTTAATTCTCTACCACATACCTGGCCTTGTGCACTCCATATATTACACTGTGTTAACCTCACACTAGCTAATGAGATCAGTGTTGTTATCTTATTTTACAACTAAGGAAATTTCCCAAAGTGAAACAACAAAACAAAGGTTGAGTTGGGATCCACATCTAACTTGTCTGACTTGGAAGCCATAATCTTTCCCACTTATGACACCTGCCACTGGTAAGGCCAGTCAGCACCATGTGCATTAGCAGACATAAATATTACAGACGTGCCTGAAGTTTTCCTCCATCCTGTAAAGTTAGAAAATGTGAACTTCAGGTCTTAGGTTTGCTTCAAAGTTGCCATGTGGTCTTAAGCAAGTTGTCTGCTTTCTCTGTGACTCCCATTTCTTTGCCTGCAGGGTGAAGTTATATCTGTCCTGCTTCATCTCAAGGCATTTCAATGTCAGGTTCAATAAAAATGATTGTGAAAGTATTAGGAAGAATGCCCTACTTTTGAAGGCATTGATATGGCTGTGTCTCTTTTCTATAAGTTTATTTTTTGAGGAAACTTTTCTTCCTATTTGAAAGACAGGAGAGGTCTTTCTTATATCTCACCATCTTCACACCCAGCTTTGCAAAGTGGGTGAAAAATGACCTCTTGACTTATAAGAAGAGATAAACAGAGTGTCTGGTCTAGGAGGGGCTCAATAAATACTGATTTCCCTACTTTGAATGGGCTTCAGAGGCAAAGCCTGTCAGGGATTAATTATGTATCAACTTGACTGGGCTATGAGTTGCCCAGATATTTGGACAAACTCTATTTTGCGGGTTCCTGTGAGGGTGTTTTTAGATGAGATTCACATTGAAATTAGTAGACTAAGGAAAAAAAGAGACAAAAGACAAAAAAAAAATCAGTAGGCTGAGTGAAGCAGATTGCCCTCCTCAATGTGAGTGGGCCACATCTAATCAGCTGAAGCCCTGAAGAGAACCAAAAGACAGTCCCTCCCCTGAGTAAGAGAGAATTTTTCCTGTATTTGGACTCAAACTGAAACATCAACTCTTTCTGGGTCTTAAGACTGCTGGCCTTTGGACTGGCACCATGTCACTGCCTCCCCTGTATCTCCAGCTACCTACTTATCTATCTACATATAGATAGATAGATAGATAGATAAATAGATAGATAGATAGAAAGATAGATAGATAGATAGGAAGGTAGGCAGATAGATACACATCCTGTTGGTTCTGTTTCTCTAGAATACCCTGACTGGGACATGCTCATCAAAAGTCATGGGGCATCTGTTTGCAACATCCTAAAAATAATAATCAGCCCAGAACTTCTGATAAGCAATTAGGTTCAAAGTTGAAAATCCTGAGTGTGTTCAGGAGAGAGAACTATGCCACAGGAAATGCTCAGTCACAGCAGAGCCCTTGCCTCAGGACTCAGGACACATCCTTGGGGAATTCCGTTCTTTTTCACAACCGAGACCTCACTGTCCTTTCTGTCCGAGGGTACAAATCACTTATTTGGCTACAAAAGGCTCCCTTTTTGCCTTTCTTGCCCTCTCCACTTCAGAAATCTTTAATAAGTGTCAATTCCACAGAAGGCAGTGGCTATTTCTTTGAAAGTCAGAACTGATCCCCGGTGGCTTGGCACCTAAATGTATTAAGAATAACTTAGATTTCTGCTCTGCTTTATTCTCAGCCAGCCTGAGAAAACACAAACAGTGGCTGTCTGATTTTGGGTGGTGCTTCATTTCCCACATCTCCATTGATTTATAACTGGGTTTTTTCTGGTTAACCATGACCGTGGCCGTGACCATGCACACAATCCACCATGGATAGACTCAACTTGTAGGGGAGACAGCTATTAACAAGAGAGCCTGGCTCCCAGTGGGTTTGGCTACTGAGATGCATTTTTCCTCCTTTCTCATTTACTAGTGGAAAATACTGCCTGGGAGGAAAATAAGATAAACAGTCGCCTTTCAAATTTTCCTTAAGCTAGGGTTTATTTTTTTCTTTTCCCAGATCTCAGATAAATTCTTTTCCTGGTCTCTGTTTTATGCCACTTTGGCAGACATATGCCAAGCTCTTAACACTGATTAGAAAGAGTCCATCTGGATGGAAACACAAGGGGAATTTTCTGTTTCATTTTGTTGTTTTAATAAACATTAAGGTTAATCAAAAGAGTTAGATGAATCATTTTGGAGACCAAGTCCTCGGTCTACAGAATGGTTGTAACTTCTCGGCTTTCTTTTCTTACCCTCACTCTATTAGGTCACTCAGAAAAGTGGGTTCACTCTCTTTCCATCAACTCAAAAGAGTTGATGTCTAACTGTCTGGTTTATCCCTGTTTAGGCTATGATCTTGCTTGATAGTTACTTGGGTATGTATCTTACCTCCTCTCTTAAAGTGACAAACCCCCACTCCCCAAGGTTACAGACATGTTTTTCCCACAAGACACACCATGGTCTCTAGACACACATGGAGACCCTCAATTAGAAATATCTGTTGGTTAAATGAATGAGTGAAGATATTTTAAAAGGTACAGATGACAAGAATTGCAGGTGCTGCTAGGCTCAGTTATAATGAGCTGCATGTTGTCATGCATGGCCAGCAGTTTTGGCCAGATAGTCAATGTTACCAACTGATACCAGCCAAGTGGTCCATAAAGATATATCACCAACTCCTCTGAGATTGCAGTTCTCACATAGATTACTATTCCAAGATGAAGCAGGGCATTTCCAGGCAGCAGTTCTGAACCCATGCTCCAGCTACGTGCTGTGGTCTGAACAGACTTACACTTTCTAAAACAGGGCTCTGGGCACTGGAACACGAAGAGGATCCATGGCCCCATAAGGATGACTGGCTCAAGAACCTAGCATTTTGCTAGACTGAGGCCATGTTGTGAGAAGACACCAGATTATTTCCCCAGCCATCTTGGGTATTCAACTGTGTATCGAGGCGCTGACATATATAAGGGGAATTTGGCTTCTGTGGAAAAACAAAGTAAGAATGGGGTGAGAATTAACTCTTCAAGGCAAAAAACATTCAGCTAAACTTTTCCTTAAGAGATTAATCTCACATGAAAAAAAAAAAAAAAGAACGTGCAAAAGCTAGTATTCTTCAAAACAAAACAAAACAAAACAAAAATCTCCTCAGGCACCTCAGAATTTTCCATTTCTGGTCAAAATCATAAAGACAAAAAAAAAAAAAAAGGAAGTGTAATCTAAGGTAATTATGGTCTGATCAGGAGCAAAACAGGCCCCAGACCTTAAGAGGAAGTCTGAGCAGAAGAGAAACAGGGCCATTTGGCTGGGAAAACTGAACTGCTGGGGTCGCGCTGCCTCTCGAAGTCAGAGCAGGTATGGTCCCTCTAGCGGGTGTCTGACCGGGGAGCTGGAGGAGAGAAGACAGAAAGCAGGGGAGTGCTCAGAGGTTCCTGTTGCTAGGGAACCACTTCCTCTGGCTCACACGCAGCCAACTTGAGCTATTCACACATCCCTAGAATAATCTTCCTTCAGCTTCCAAGGAAAGGAACTAGCTCTCAAAGCACAGCCATCATGGTAACACCAGGCAAGGCCTGGCTTTTCCAGGGGCTCCAGGAGAGAACAAGAGGTGAGTGGGCATCTTGTCTTTATTCAAAGAGACAGAAGGCTGACCCCTCCCACCTTTATCGACCTGTGTGTGTCCCACACAGAAAGGGACAATGGCATGTATGCACGTGCGCACTCGCAATTTCACTATCAATTGAGAGTGAGACGATGTTTTATTCATTCTCAGATGCTCACATCATTTACACTTAGTTCTCCGAGTCCCTTGCATTCAGTTCATTTATTTCACAAAGATTTACCGGAGGTTTGGTTCTATGTGCACGGTGCCCAGTGCCACCCTGAAGACAAAGACGCACAGATACAATCCTCCCTTCCAGGAGCTTTCTGGTTTCCTAAGATGAACACGAGTGACGATCAGGTGTGGCGGTCAAGGACAGTAGCAAAAACAATAGAGCAGTAAAGGAGAAAGAGGTTTTATCTGTGGTTCTGACACAGAAAAGGAACCTGCAGGGAGGCAGTCCAGACTTGGTATTGAGCCCCATGGGCACCAGAGACCAAGGCTTCTTCTGTGCTTTATCCCCACTGTCTTTAATATGTGATTACATCCTCAAAGCCGCCCTGTGGTCCAAGACGGCTGCCATGATAGCCTGTCAGCTTCCAGACAGGAAGCAGGAGGGGTGTGCGCTCTTAGGGGAACTTTCCAGAAGCCCATGGTAGTAGATGCTACCTTTGAAATCTTTCTATGGACACCATGAAAGCCCCTTCCCCCATGTTATGGTTCTGGGGGGCTGTGAAATCAGTCTTATGTGTATATAGTGACATTTTTTTCCTCATGAAACTTATAGCATCTCATTATGGAAATTTTGGAAAATAGATTAATTCATCCCTAATTCCAATACTTATTTAAGAACCACAAATATGTATTGCATACTCTTTGTGCTGGAAGCCAGGACTATAAAGGTAAACAAATGCTGTGAGCATTCTGTTTCCTTTCCCCACATTGTGTAAAGCTATGTATCAGTTTTTGTGTTTTGTAGTTGTAGTTACAGTAAATAATTTTATATACTCCTTTTTTGACTTCACAAGAAATCATTAGCTTTTCCCCATTTTATTATTTTTTTAACATTTTTTATTGATTTATAATCATTTTACAATGTTGTGTCAAATTCCAGTGTAGAGCACAATTTTTCAGTTATACATATAATATAGGCTCATAGTAAAAATTTAATTTTTTTAAAAACCCAGCCATAAAACAGTGAGATACCTCTACGCACCTACTAAAATGGCCAAAATCCAAAACACTGAAAACATTAAATACTGGCGAGGATGTTGACCAACAGGCAATTTCGTTCATTGCTGGTATGGATACAAAATTGTGCAGCCACTTTGGAAGACAGTTTGGCATATTTTTTCCAAAACAAAATACACTGTGACCATATGATTGAGCAATTGCGTTCCTTGGTATTTACCCACAGGAGGTGAAAACTTGCCCACCAGCTTTATCCATGCAAAAACCCACATGAAGGTATCTATTGCAGTTTATTCATAATTGCTAAAACTTGAAAGCAACCAAGATGTCCTTCAGTAAGTGAATGAATAAACAAACTGTGATGCATCCAGGCAATGGAATATTATTTTGTGTTAAAAAGAAATGAGTTATCAAGCCATGAAAAGACATGAATATGCATATTACTAAGTGAAAGAAGCCAATCTGAAAAGGCTACATATTGTATGACTCCAACTCTATGACATTCTGGAAAATGCAAAACTATGGAGACAGTAAAAGATCAGTGGTTGTCAGGAGCTGGGGAGTGGGGAGGGAGGAATAGGTGGAGCCAGAGGATTTTAAGGACAATGAAACTACTCTGTGTAATATTTTAATGATGGATGCATGTCATTACACATTTGTCCACATCCACTGAACATACAACACCGACAGTGAACCCTAATGCAAACTATGGACTTTGGGTGATTATGATGGATGAATGTAGGTTTGTTGATTGCAACTCTGGTGAGTGATGCTGATAATGAGGGAAGCTATGCAGATGAAGGGCAGGGAGCACATGGGAAAACTCTGTACCTTTCACTCAAGTTTGCTGTCAACCTAAAACTACTCTTAAAAAATAGTCTATTAAAAATAACACCCAGCCATATTCCCTTGCTCTTATCATCTTCAGTGCACATGTTCCCAACTTAAAATTGCCTGCCCCTCACCTGCTTCCCATAGTTCCCAGGGAGGATTAAACTCCAGTCACCGGCAGTGATTGTTTTCTTAATAACCAGCCCTTGGTTGGCTGCCTGCCCTATGCTGTTTCTCTCCACAGTCTATTCCTAAGCTCTCCTCTAAACAACCTATGCTAGACTCCTTGCCTCAGGATCTACTTCTGGAAGAATCGAATTAAGACTTCCTGACAACCTAGCTTATGCATTCATCAGCCAGCCCTATCGGCAAGGGTGGCTGAAAAATGTAGCTTTAGGCCTGCGCTTAAAATTGCATCCAACACTATCAGACCCTGTGGCTGGAGGAGATAATATGAATATTGGATAAACAACTGGCAGGGATAAGACATGTTCACACGTGATTGTAAATTATGGGCCGTAAGAGGGGTTTGGGTGAGATTACTCCTCAGTATGTACTTCATTACTCTATTAATGGAGGCTATAGTAATGGACTTGGACCTTCCAGCCTAGGTGTGATTTTTAATAGATGAATTAGTGCCCAGACAGTGGTGTGTAGAATGAGCAGGTAAAACCTGAATGCAGAAAGCCCAGTGAGGAAACTATGAAAATAGTCTGGACATGAGGGAATAATGACCCAAAATGTAGTGTGACAGCAGGAATGATGGAAAAGTTGGAATGGATACAAGAAATACTACAAAGGAACTCAATAAGACTGATATAGAGGGTAAGTAGATAGAAGGAATCAAACATGGCCTAGAAGCTTGAAGCCAAGATGAACAGTGACAACATAAGTGGAAATCATACAGTTGGAAAGAAGAACTAAGTTTGGGGGAAGTTTACTATTGTTTTTGATTCTACCAGATTTAAACACCATGTCCTAGTAGAGTTAAGCAGACTGAAAACAGATATTTGACTTCACCAAACTAAAAAAAAAAAAAAAGGTAGACTCTCATTTCTTTACTTCCTCTCCATCAAACATGACTTTGTATGCTCAAGGCCAATTCCAAGAACTCTACCCCAGCTGTCACCTCCTTATGAGAAACTGGAAGCCTAGCCTTTCTAAAGGGCACCAGAGCTAAGGTCCCTGCTGATAAACTGGCTCAAATCAGAGAGATGTAAAATCAGCCCTCTCATATGGTACTGTTCAGAAATTCTCAACTCTGTCCAGGAGATACTTGGTATTTACAGAGTTGCTAAAACAGCTCAGAGTATAGGGCTTTGGACTCAACTAGACTTATGTTGGGATAAATTAATTTTTTTAAGCTTGAGTTTCCTTATCTGCATAGTGTGGATAACACAGTACCTTCTCCATAGCACCGTTAAGAGGATTAAATAAGAAATCCATGTAAAGCACTTAGCGCAGTCTCTAACGCATTGCAAGTACTTAGTAAACGTTGGCTAATGTTATTGTTAGAGATCAGGCCAGCATGGTTATCAGATGCTTTGTGTTCAGTTGTTAGAAAAGAGCAGTTCAGATGATGTGGTCCCGCATATGCAAACACCAAAAATGGCAGCTGGACCAGATTAACTCAGGATACGATCCACGGTTGTAGGAGGCCAGGAGCAGAGAAAGTTGTAGTCACCTGAAGGAAGTGACACAATTATCCATTTTCCTTAAGCCTTTTCCAAATTGTTGGAAGGAACTATGTACTATGAACCCACTTAGAGCAGGGCAGCCTTGAGAAGAACTCAGGCACAGGAGAAAAAGGCAAAATATTATCTTCTGGAAACATGGCTGTTAGGGTTGAGGGCAATAACTGGTTCCAGGTGAACAAAAAAGCAAGAAGGCAAGACTGAAGGCCCCATCTCAGTGCCCAGCATAGAGGCAGGCTCCAAACACCCTTGTTGAGGACACGGACAAACAAACCATGTGACCCGATGAATGGGTGCCACAGTGTTTACAGTCGTGGCCAAATACCTAGAATTGACTGGAAGTCAGGCAAAACATGGCCTGACTTTTTAAGTCCTTGATCTGTTCTGCTTCTATGGCTTGGAAAAAGCCAAGGGCAATTTGTCCCTTTTGTCAACTTCTCTTTGGATAGGAAAGCTGAACATTTCCATGATTACTATACACCCAGGAGCCATGCTTGATCAAACTCTACCTAAAAGGTGCCAGTCACACAGCCAGATGGGCAAATGTTCACAAAGCAGATTTTACACCAGGCTTGCTGAGCAAAGGCAGGAACAGAAGTTGCTTTACTGCAGGCCTCTCAGTGAGAACACAGTGGCCGTTCAGTTCCCAGGAAAGGGTAAGACCCAGAGGAGAAGCGGTCCCTGAGTCCTCCAGCATCATGTGTCATCAGGTGTGAAACGGAATCTACCTCTAGCTGTTCAGCCACACCCAGCCACTAAGTGGTTCCGTCTCCTGGTGGTGCCCTGCAGAGCTGCAAAATGTCTGTAACCTCTATCACTGAAATCACAAGACGCCTATAGTATTAGCCTCTTGCAAAGTGGAAACAGTAACTGCAGGGAGTGTCAGAGAATTGTGCAGAGATCACTGGCCGAGGTAAGTGCTCACCAACCTGCTGCTGTCATGTCCTCCTGTTTCCATAGCAACGGCCCCCATGAATCTTACCTGCTTCTCAGACCACAGGCAGGATGGTGAGGACCATCTGGAGGATGTGATGCCAGCTGATTTTTTTTTTTTTTGTAACCACTTAAGGATGCAGGTCTGGTTTGGCCAGTTCTTATAATTTCTTGAAAGAAATCAGACCCAAGATTTTTTATACAAAAGTTTCCAGTTTTTAAACACTGGCAACCAATTAAAAAAAATTAAAGACATCAGGCCAAACAAAATGCACCTACAAGCTGAGCTGACTCTGTAACATCAGCCATGAGCAGCTAAAATCACCTTGCAGGTTTTCAGGATTACTCAGTTTCTGAATATCTGTGTAGCATGCAGACTGGATATCAGCTCTCAGCTATAATTTGTTAGAGGAAGATCTTCATTAGCAGTTTGCTATCATATTTTATTGTCTCTTTCTCCCATCATCTCTCTGTGATGAAGGATAAGGAACCAGAGGTGTTCTTTCCTAAGCTGCTTTTAACCAGGTTCAAAACAGTAGATCATGATTCAAGTTCACATGGGACCAATCAGTAATTAAGCTGAACATGAGTTCCCACTTTTGAGACTCAAAAATACATGATTCAAATCCACTATTAAACTCTAATCAAGCATGATCAAAATGAATCAAACTATGGCCATACCTAAGCAAATATGCTTTGTGATAGTCAAGTTTGAGATGGGAGATTCTCATTCCTTCTTACTAGTCATTAACCATGCCCCAGGGGACAGGTAAGGATAGAGGACTGCAATCAGAAGAAGGGAATTTTAAGAAGCTTGGGCATGCCACCATTTTGACCAGTGAACAAGGTAGTAATCAAAGCAGCTACTTTACATTTAGATTTTTAAAAACACTTTTGGAAGTTTTTTCTTTTTGAGAGCTCATGGATGCTTTTAAATGTTACAATGAGTTCAATAGTGACTGTGCCAAGGGACTCTCTCTTAGTTTGGGTTCCCCCAGTTTACTTGGCAGGTGAAGGACACACCAGGAGGGGTGTGGGGTGCAGATACGGGAGGGGAGCAGCCGGTGCAGGGCTTATCCAACCAGTGACTTCCAGGGATGAAGGGGCATAACTCTGCGGAAAGCCAGTGGAATGTGCTTCCCAAGGGGCCAGAGAGCAGAGGGATTGACTGACCAATTCCCCTCAGTGATTGCTGGGGGCTACTCTTGGGGGGCCTGAGAGCAGGTTCTGGAAGAGAAAGCCTCAGGCAGAGACCTGCAGGTGCCGGAAGTGGGGCCAGTGTGTGCCAAAGTGAAAGACGGCGTGGGCGGCTCCGGCTGGGCACACCCCCAACTTCATCCATCCTGCCTCCCGTACCTTTGACCCAAACAATCACATTTCCTCAGTGCTGTACAAAAGCAGCTTCAGGACAAGGCCATTCCTGTCTTTCCAACCATACTGCTTGCCCCTGTGCCCCTTCTATACACAAATTCAGGAATAGGGGCTGTTCCACCAGGAATCATTGATGTGCACAGTAAAGTCCAGCTGCAATGAAGCCAGGCTGAACTGGAGTGTGGGGAGTGTGAGGAAATAAAGCAGCTGAGTTCGGGGGACCCCAGGACCAAAAATGCCACTTCACTTAAATGTTTGCAGAGAAACATGGGTAGGTAGCAACAACAATGACAACAATCTTGGAGACAGAAAAACTTCACACTCTCTCTCCTCAGAGCCTTTGTGACCATAACCAGCTGGAGTGGCTAGGTGATGGTTTCTACTCTGCAGATCCAGGCAGGAGGGAAGGTCCACCCCAGGAGAGAGCTGGCTGGGTACCCAAGTGCATGCTGTGCAACCCCAGTGCCGTCTCCACGTTCGTGCACAGGGGAGAGGATGTGAGAAGAGGGAAGTGGGGACAGAGATTCCCCCAGGATGGAAACCTTTAAAGTCCATCACTTTCCAGTTTGATTTATTTAATGCACAAGCTACTTCAATCATTGCTGCTTCGGGATATAAATGTCGCCTTCCCAATCCTTTCTCCTCTAAGAGGGTCTTTCAAAAGACCCATTAACAAACTTTAAACAAACAAGAAAATAATAAAAGAAAGTGAAATAGCTTAGAGACACATCTTCTCTCTCTCTCTCTCTCTCTCTCTCTCACACACACACACACACACACACACACAAATATGAGGTAATTCTGCTCTGAGTATTACCACACTGAAAATTTCATTCCTGATAACCAATTCACTTTATGACCTGGATGAACTTCTGGAAAGCCCTCTGCCTCAATTTCCACCACTCTAAGGGGCCCCAGGATTGGATCGGGAGCCATACAGGGTAAAGAAAGCCCGGTGTCTCCTGGAACATTGGGCACAATATCCAAACCAAACATCAGCTGTGCAGGCGGGCGTCCGCTTCTCTTCAAGGTCCCAGTCCATCAATAATGCACCAAGTGTACCTTGAACACACAAGACCAAAGCAAACCTTCATTTTGCTTTATATTTGTGTTGTTCCACTTACAAATGATAAGTGGCCTGTTGAAATTCCAGAATAAAAAAGCTGGAAGCAATGAGCTCTCTGCACATGAAAAGAGGAGAAAAAGCCGAGACCGCTCTCTGGGTGACCCTGAGGAGGATGGATGCTGTGGTTTTAGCGCTGTGGGTGGGACTGTCACTTAAGAGATTTTGCTGAGGAGAGCTCCAAGAACTTAGAAACCTGATTTCCTTCGTCTGATACCTTCCTACCAGGAAATGGTGGTGAGCTGGGAGCGGACAGGCACGTCTCTAACAGTCAGGCCAGGAAGTCTTCCTCTACCTCAGACTCAAAGCAGTTCCTTGCTACCTTCTCCTGCCAAAGACAGACCTTACTCCCACCCCCACATCTTCCCACCCCCAGTCACCAGAGAAGCAGCTCTGATTCTCAGAAGTCCAACTGACTTAGCAGGTGAAGAAAATCTGGGGTAAAAAAAAGATATTCTCCTACATGGATAACACAAGACCTGCAAGTAAACTCTAGAAACATCTTCCTCTTTATGAATATATGTTAGAGCTCCTGTCCGGCAGTATTTTAGTTCTCTCAAGAGGGAACATATCACCTTCAGAGGACTGTGTGCCTCTGGGAAACCTCCAGCAACAAGCACGTGGCTGCCTTTACTTCTTTGGAAGAATTTATATGATAGTGAACATCTGGTCACTATTATTTGAAGTAGAGACAAAATAGTGGGATTTCTTAGGCTAAAACAGGACCATGATAGCAAAGTCCCCTAAAGGAGTTTAAGGACCAGGACTTTGGTGAAAGTCATCTACAACCCCTAGTAGCATTTTCTCTAATAAAAGGCCTCCCAGGAGCCCTCAGACTGCCCGTCCTATGGTTAAGGGAATGGAAAGAAATTAACTCAGAGGAAGACAGTACATTGAGCTCCTTAAATTCAAGACCCATATCTCCCACACTTTCGACACCTGCCCCCCACCATCAGCATGGCTCACTTAGTGTTTGTTACACACCCAACTGAACAATGGTTTTTATATCAAAAGTTATGTGGTCAACCAGGCTCAATTATTCATGCATACATTTATGTGTATTTTAGCCAAATAGCCATTTTTGTGGAGTTCTTCCATATTCCAGGAGCTGGGGAAAAGCAAATAGGAAAAGATCCTCAGAGTGTCAGGTTTCCCATGGCTCTTGTTGCTTTAGCAAGAGTCAAAAAGAAAAGAGCATTTGTCTTTTTTTTTTAAGAATATTCATGTATGACTGAAGCAATGTGCTGTACACCAGAAATTGATACAACATTGTAAACTGACTATACTTCATTAAAAAAGAGAGAGAGAGAGAAAAGAGCAAGCATTCATTCTCCATCCTACCAGTATTTCTGGAGCACCTGCTATCTGCCAGGTGTTCACAAAGCATAAAACACACAATGGTCCTGCCTTCATGGAGCTTACATTCTAGAGGGAAAAACTGGCCAGTAAAGGATCTGGTGTGTTTGGTGAGAGTCAGTGGTTTTCAAACCAGCAAGGTGGGGCAAGGAGATAAGAATTAGGGCGAGGTTGCAATTTTGCTCCAGGTGGTCCAGGAAAGTCTTTATACAGCAAAGACCTGACCTGGGGTGGGGACTGGAGCCAAGCAGATCAAAACATCCTACAGAGGAGTCTAGAGATTAGATCTCCACTGAAAGTCATCTAACCTGCAGGAGCAATTTCTCTAAAAAAAGGCCCCTGAGAACCCTTATCTATTCCAAGTTTGAGAGACTAGAAAGAAAGTAAAATTCCAGGTAAAGGAAATACACCACCTATCTGTTTTCTAACTCCCTACCTGAACAGATTCCTGTTCATCCTTTGGCTGGAGCCTCAGAAAAATTGGTAAGAAAGAGAAATAACTTTTATGCACAATCCAAACAGAGTGACACTGAAATAAAGTTGGCTGGGGCGGAAATCTCATTTTGACCGTTCTACTGTGACGTGGAAGGAAAAGCAGACCTTTTATTTGCCTGAATGAACAGAGAACAGGTCTCATTTTGTCACCTCCTGGGACTCTCAGCCAGAAAGCCTGACCTCGGAGTGGCCGCAGGCGGCTGGCCCCACACACATAGCACCATCAGGTCACTTAAGAGTGGGACCCTGGTCTCACTTCCTCCTAAAGGTTACAAAAATACAGGTATTTTCCCCTCATTGCCTCCAGTTTTAGTTAAAGAATTTTAACCATTTGGGGTTTGTGACTTGACACTTGAAAAACCTACAAACCACAGGAAACGAAAATTTGATTAAGTGCAGAGGACACAGACAGCCAGCTTGGAGAGGGTGCGGGGCCCCACCCAGCCTCACTGGGCCCCACTGGGCCCCGGGGACCGTTAGCAGAAGGAGACTATTCTGATGGAGTCCTTTGACTGTCCCGCCTCTTATGAACAAAGTGTTGCCATCTTGGGGCCCCTGTTAACAGCACAGGATGAGGGCAAACGGAAAGATAACAGGGATTCCGCAAAGTCTTCTCTGATTTTAACACATTTAAACCTGTTTCAGCGTTCAGAATCCCTTGGCTTGCTTCTAAAGCAGCTCAGGGCAAGAAATATGGCAAGACCGAGCCAACATTTTAAGAACACATTTTACTCTTTTTTTTTTTTTGATACACAGCCACCAGAAAGGATCCAATTCATTTTTTAAAAGCATTCTCTCAAGAAAGCAGAGCTGGCCCATTCATCACTCTCACTGCCCTCAGGGCAATGAATGAACAAATTCTGATAGACCACCTGGGAAAGGTTGCTAATATCCCTCTTTCTAGAAAATTGGTACCATGTGAATTCTTTCCTTTTGGCTCCAAGTAAGATCAGCCTGGGTAAGATCTGTTATTTCTCTCTGTCAGCTGTCATCCTAAAGCTCTGTACTGAGGAAGAATGTTCTATTTTAATCCCGTTCACTACTGATGCCTTTTACAGGCTGTGGTACGAGTATGGGATACCTGGCTTGTTCCAGGGGCCCTTCTGTAGACCGGAAACAGGTTAAATGAAGGCTCACAATGAGAATCTTCCCCGAAATAAAAAGTCAGAGCAATCACAGAAAGCTGCGGGAAAGGAACACATTCCACGGGGAGGCAAGAAGGAAAGAGATTATTTAGGGAAAGAAAGACACAAGGGGAGGTAGGGGTGTGAGGCATGTGGACTGAGAAGTCTGACAGCTTTGATGAAGCAGCTGCTGAGAAACGAGGCCTGAGCCCCGGCGAGAACCTGTCGTTCTTGCCCTGCCCTCTGCATCTTCCAGAAGCTGGCTTATTGGGTCATGTCCTCAGGCTTCCAATGGTGCCCCTGCTGACGCAGAGTTCTCCCTGTTTGCAGTCACGGCCTCCGCCTTGTCACTGCTAGTGAAGTATCTTTGTTTTTTCCCTCTGTTCTATGAACAACATCATGGTCACATCAAAGGGGCTGTGAAGTTGATGGAAAACTCTTCTCCATGGGATCCCCATGCACATCACCATTGTTCACGGGTCCCTTGCTTCTTCCTTCCTTTTCCCTTTGCAGAGGGATACGCTTAACCCAGGCTTAACTTTCCACCCTTTGCTTCATTTTTGCACAGAATATTATATCAGAAGTGCATAGTAAGTCTTTAAAGTGGCGCCTTTCAATAAAGGATCTAACCTCCTTTGGAAACAGATGTAATCCCTGCTCCAGAGGAACACCCTTTGGAGTCTGATGGAATCTTTGCTGAGTGTTCCCATGACTCAGGGCCATGCTATGCTCAGGTTGAGAAAGTAACTAATCCTGCATGGTGATTGTAGCCAGAAATGCCCTGTCTTCTTTATCTGCTCACTGATATTTAAAATCCACCTAACAGCCACTGCATTTTTTTCATTCCACAGGTAGGTATGTGGCTTAAAAATACCCATAGGCTGAACAAGAGAAAATATCATGATTTGAAATCACATGTACGTGCCTGACCGTGTGTCCGTCTGATGGTAGAGAAACTGGGGGGTAAGGAAGTGATGAGGAGCCTCACTGTACTGAGAAGGTGCAGGCTGGAGGCAAAAGTAATCCTCATCCAGCTGCTGAGTCTCCCCAGGACTGGTCTGGCTGAAATGGAGCACCAAATGACAGCAACCTACACTGTATCACATTAAAAGGGACTTATTACAAATGGGCTACTCTGTCCACTCAGCTAATGTACCCATGAAGTCAAGGGGAAATGCTACCTGATTCTGAGTAGGCATCAGGTTCTGTCCATTACAGGCAGGTCACTTATTTAAAAAGCCCTCAAATGTACATAGATGCTGAATTATTAGAGAGCAAAGGATGGGTTATGATTGTGGTAAAATTTAACCCCCCTCCCAATTAACCTGTCATTGTCCCCTGGGTGGCCCCTGCAAGTACAAATTATAGACCTCAGGATAAAGTGAAAGATGCCAAAGGATTAGGTCATCAGTCAAAAAATGGGCAGAACTCCAACTAGATATCATTTTGGTTTTCACTTCATAAACACTCCAGCTAATGTGTCTCTCTTCGCAAATAGATTTCATATCTGTCATTCCAGACCAAGTTCATATGCCACAATCTCCTGAGGGGACAATAAGTAAAGAAACCAATCAACAGAAAGATGATTTGGGATCATAATCAGTGTTATGAAAAAACTAAAAATGGGCAACGGGATGAAGAGTGATTTTGAGGAATGACAAGGTAGCCTCTGGGACTGGATAGTTCACCTGAGAACTGATTGGAGAGAAGCCAGTCAAACAAGGATCTGCAAGGGGAGAATGTCCTAGGAAGAGGCATTAAACTGAAACAGTGTTTGCTACTGGAGGGGCCGACACATGGGAGGGGTGTAGAGGGAGAGGGTGGAGCTGGTTAATTGCTCATTCTCTCTCCCCCATCTACATCAGAGCCCGGCGGCAACTTCCCCTCTCACTTTGCATATTCTTTTTGTCACCATTTCCATTTTCTTAATTCTGCTCCCTGATCTTCATTAAATTACAAACATGAGCTTCTGCCGGCAGCGCACACATCTGGAGCCTTCATCTAACCCCTAATCATATCAAACACCAAACTAAAAGCCGCTGGAAAATAGAAGCTGAGAGTATTAAGACTTAGCCTTCATTACTATTCAGTCCATTCAACTAATGTGTATTTTTATGACCATTACTTGTCATTATCATTGCTGATCATAAACAGAAACTAAGCTATAAACTAATTTACCATTTGTTTCTTTCCGTATTATCTCATACAGAGTCCTGCTATGAGGTAAACAGCTTTAGCAAAGCTGCATACTTAACTATACACAAACATTAAAAAAGAAAACAGCAGATGCACCTAAATAATGTTTTCCAAGGTAATTGTAAATACACAAGTAAAAAGTGACACTACTTATTTTCGTATTACCGAACTTGAAATTGCTTCATCATCATCATCATCTATCGCATTGCAAGTATCGGTTCGGCAAGAACTGAAATCAATAAAAGGAAGAAAAAGAGAAGGAGCTGTTTTATGCATCATGACCAGATGGTCCAGACGTCGTGCCTGGAATACACCACACGTGGCACTTCTAGTCGTGTTTCCCATCACTGGGGACATAGACATTTTTCTTTGCAATCCGCGAAGCTTTCGGATTCTGTGAGCCTGGCTGTCAGCAACAGCGGCCCGGGAAAGGAGGCGCCGCACTGAACATGCTGTACCTGAGGCCGTCTTCTTTTCCAACCCGGGGCATTTAGGTTCTTTTGGGGATCCCTCTTCTTCCTGAGTTCCAGTCTGACAAACCAGAAACATAGGGAGAAAGGAAAAATAACACATTAATTCTTTTTGCAAACTTACTAATTAATAGGAGATTGAGATCCGAAAAAATTAGACCACGCCCTTATGAACTGAGGCTTTGGGTAAGCAACACACTCAGTAGATGTAACTCTGGGGGTGCTGGGTTATGAACTCACAGTGCCACTCACCTAGAGGTGTCTGAATGTTGTCCCTGAAGACGTACAACATGGGGGCTCTCTGTGACTAATAAGGTTGGGGACATCAGGTACTTAAACATGGTGGCGGGTTTTTCCATAAGAGAAAAATTCTGCCAGTATTGTGTAACACAAAGAATTTTGTTTTGTTTTGTTTTGTTTTGTTTTGTTTTGTTTGTTGTGCTTTTCACAATTCAAAAAGCCAATTTCAGTTACGTTTGAAAATTCTATCCCAAGCCCACAGTTATTTTTCTGTCTGGGAAGGTAAGTGAACACTTTCTTCTCTGAGTACTGGTTTGACATTCTTTAATGACAACCGTGACCCCTGTAGCATTGGCGGCAGTAGGCCCAGCTAGGAGGGAGGGCGGGGAATTAAGAGGAATGCCTAACTGAGGGTTTTCTCATTTTATCTGCAAGGTGACTTTATGCTGATCCTTTGATTTATTTTCTTCATTGGACAAATATTTGCTGAGTGCTTGTTGTGGGCTCTGTCTGTGGGACCTTGGTTTTTTTTAAAGGGGTCATTTAAAATTTTTTTTATTGGCGTATAGTTGATTTACAATGTTGTGTCAGTTTCAGGTTTACAGCAAAGTGATTCAGTTGGACATGTGTATCTATCTACACATATTTTTTTCAGATTCTTTTCCATTATAGGTTATTACAAGATATTGAATATAGTTCCCCATGCTCTACAGTAGGTCCTTGTTGTTTACCCATTTTACGTATAGTTGTACATATATGTTAATCCCAGGCTCCTAATTTATCCATCCCCTCTTTCCCCTTTGGTAACCATAGTTTGTTTTCTATGTGAGTCTCCTTCTGTTTTGTAAATAAGTCCATTTGTGTCATTTTTTTTAGATCCCACTTATAAGTGTTATCATGACATTTGCTTTTCTCTGTCTGACTTACTTCACTTAATATAATAATCTCTAGGTCCATCCATGTTGCTGCAAATGGCATTATTTCATTATTTTTTATGGCTGAGTAGTATTCCATTGTGTATATATATCACATCTTCTTTATCCAGTCACTTGTTGATGGACATTTGGGTTGTTTCATGTCCTGGTTATTGTGAATAGTACTGCTATGAACATTGGGGTACATGTATCTTTTAGAATTAGAGTTTTCTCAGAATTTATGCCCAGGAATGGGATTGCTGGATCATATGGTAAGACTATTTTTAGTTTTTTTTTAAATTGAAATATAGTTGATTTATAGTGTTGTTTTAATTTTTGGTATACAACATAGTGATTCAGTTATACATATATATCTTTACATATATATATTCTTTTTCATATTCTTTTTCATTATATGGACCTCCATTTTTAGCGAAGATTCCTTCTAACATCTCTTGAATTATAGTGTAGGTAGTCCCCTACTCAGCTTCCTTCCTTAGCTGTCACACTTTCTGCCTATACTTTGTTCTTCCTAAGAATTTAGCCCAACAGAAGATGTTCTGGACTGTAATAAAGCATATAGGTGTAGGGTTCCATAAATGATAACTACTCTCTATCCAGAGTAAAACAATAGGACTCAAAAACTGATATTATCCATCACAGGAGTAATCTCCAATGTGTTCTGAGTTTGCAGCTCCTGGGTCACATCTCAGCTAGTTGAGAATCCACCAGACTCTCAAGCTTGGTTAGTAAGATAAAGAAATGACCTTTTCAATTCTTAAAGAGTAGTGTCATTTAGATCGCCATTGGTATCAACTCATAAAGGAATTGATTTCACCTGTGTTGGAAACAAATGTTTCTTCAGAGATTGAAAAACACCTTCAAGTGGTTCACCATCAGAGACCAGTTTCAAAAATATGTCCTACTTTTTAAAACCCATGAAATAGCATTGGCATGGGCAATTTGGACAAACAAGCCTTTGGTCTAATTATCTCAAATTTAAGTGTTACAAGAAATGTTAAAGAAAATTGCTTCCAAAATCACATTTCTAGAAAGGATGTGAATTAAGAGTACACCAAAGGACATGTAAGTAATAGAAAACCCCATTACAGAGCAACTAAATGCAGCAAATAATTTCTTGTTTCACAAGTCCCAACAGAACAGTGTAGAACGAAAACATGAGGAGTTATTTTATAATACAGTCACAGGAAAAGACTCTTGAGATGCCAAAATAACCTAAATAAAGTTGTTTCGTGGATGAAAGGATTTGCCTTTGTGCCAATAAGGCTGTTTACATTTTTCATCGCTCTGAATTCCAGAACTGTGAAACAACTTAGCCCTTTAACTTCCTACAAACATATTTATGACTTCATTTTAAATTGCCCCTCCCCCAATCGTCTCATTAGCTAGTAAAAACTGCAAAGCCCTGGAAGGATCTGCAGATGGAAGGATATTTGAAATCCGCTTGGCCGGAGAGCTCTCAGCATAGAATAAACAAGCATCTGTCTTCAATAGGATAAACTACGTTCTATTTAGAGAAAAAAGGCTGAGCTCCACAAATTCTTGAGTTTCTTCTCTTCAGTGCAAGTCTGGGATTTGCTGAATTTGTTCTTACTGGCTTTCCCCCAGCAAAGCTAGAATAAAATGACAACAGTCCAACCGTAGTAGACATCTGTTGGTTTAGCTGCCTGGCATTCCTTCATGCTTTCCAATAAGTGTGTCCTGATTTCCTCTTTAAAGTCATCCTTCCCCCCTCTCGTAATGAATTGTGGTTCCTGTGAAACACACTCAATCCCCCCCCCCGACACCTCCTTACCCAACACTCCAGTGGTGGTCGTGTGACCCAGGACTGGGCCCATTAGTCCACTGCATTTCCCTGTGATTGGTTCAGAGTGGTCATGTGACCCCAACAGGGCTAATAAGAGATTTTCCTCTGGGACTTCCAGGACTATGGCTTCTATTCTTACCCACTGTTCTTGAACTCTGAGATAACTGTGCTGTGAGATTTGGGCTACTGCTGTCACATGCAACTGAGACAGAAGTCCACAAAGAGGAAGGCAGAGCCAAGAGACAGACTGATACTGAGTCCTGATGATATCATTAGAACCCCAGTTCCAGCCATACCTGAAGCCACCCTAACCCTTGATTTCTCAAAGTCAGAAAATACATCCTTTTAAAAACCAAACATTTAAAAAGCTAAAGCTCTAAACATTCTTAGAAACAATGAACAGTACATATATGTAAATTTTAAAAATATGGGCAGCATATTGTGTGTAATGTATTTACATGCAATACATTGTACATGTGCAGTCAAGTTGTAACAATCCTACCTAATAAAACTGAAAAAAAAGAAAAAGTAAAAAATGAACAAACAAAAATACATTGATTTTTAAAATTGAAACCATTTTTATTAAGTTTTCTGTCACTTCTAACAGAACCAGTCCCAGCTGACACATCCCAATAGACACCTTAGCTCCCGGAAGCTGCGAGTGGGGCATGTTGGTCACTGGCTTCTGTACCTCACACACCTACAATCTAATTAAGTGGAATGTGACAAGGGTGATGCACCAAGGAGGCGCTGTTAATATCTGGCTAAAATTGGGCTTTTTATCTATTTCCTCTGAGGACAAACCCCCAAGATGTTTTATTGAGAGGCTATGTATTTTGTATTCTTTGTGGGATGGTCAGTCAGATACAGCCACAGAGGAGACAGAGAGGTTTAGGAAAAAAAACAAAGCTTATTACACTCTCTGGTCCAAGAGTTGGAGGCACAGCACACCTTGCAGGGTCACGTGGGCAAGACACAAGTGTGGTCCAGAGGCAGAGGCAGGGGTGAGCAGACTGTTTAGGCCATTGGGGCTTCCAGGGGGAAGGTAAAACAGGTTGTGCTAGTATGAATAATTTCAGCAGTTTTTGAGCTGCAGAAGTGGTCCCTAGTTGCCTGGCACCTGACCCCAGGATGTGTAAGGCAGAGGGATATTGTCTCCCCAGATGCACGGGCCAGACAGAGGAGATCTGGCTCCAAATCAGTTGTTTGCATATCACAGGCATGCTCCCGGCTGGACCCTTTCCTCTCTCTAGGAATTGGTTAGCCAGAAAGGCTTTTTAAGATGTCAAAAACATCATAATATACAGAAAATTGTAAATATTTACAATACACCACACTAAACGACAACCCTAGTGTTTACAATGTTACAGTAAGGGAGTTCAGGCCCCAAATCCAGCCACACCTAAAAGTCACCTCCTTGAACAATAGCACAAAAAAAAAAAAAGAAAGAAAGAAAGAAAGGAAGAAATCTGTATACACAGTAACAATATACCTCCACCAGCACACTTTGAGTCATATTAATTTAACCCCATTTAGTTTTGCAACACTGACAGTGGGCATTTCACTCTAGAAAAGCATGTTTAGAAGCCAGAATGTAGTTTGTTTGAAATAGAAAAAGGATTCTTTTTCTTTTTTTAATAGAGGTTCTGGGGATTGAACCCAGGACCTTGTGCATGCTGAGCACTCTACCACTGAGCTATACCCTGCCCTGCAAGAAAAAGGATTCTTTACCAAAGATTGAGGATCCTGGTTCCATTTGTCTGTGCCCACTGTGGATTGTATAAAGTTCTAGGGAAAGACTCCAGTCCATCTTGGGTCATATGCACATGGCTGTCAGGCAGTAGGGACCATGGCTTTCCAGCCCTACGTCACCACCCATCCCATGAACCACTGGAGTGGGTGTGGTGTAGGGGTGCTGTGGTTGGAAGCCTTATCAGAACCTCAGAGAATGGGGAAGGTGCCCGTCTCCAAAGGAAGGAAGCATGTGTCCAGACGTGGGGGAGGAAGGGATGCTGGCCGCCGTGGTGTTCAGACTATACACTCCAACTAGACTGAATTCTCCAAAGCCACAGGACTAAAAATACCTACTGCTTATTTAGTGCCTAGCATGTGCCAGGAATTTTATATAAGTTACATGTGACACAGGTGATGTTCAAAATATTTAACAGCATGTATAGTACAGGCCACCAACTAATCAGAATAGGGAGGGTCCTGGAGGTCCCTGGAGTACAGGCGTTAACCTTTTAATTCCTGGACCACACAGAGTTCAGGGAGCGGGGGATAGGGGTGATGTGGGAAAGAGATGCCACTCACGGCTTGGGGAGCAGTTATCTACAAGTTGAAACAAAAGTTTTTAATATTTTAACAGGCAATATGTTCTGACTGATGCATGCCTGGTGAATATTTTCAACCCTGCATATTGTCTGAAAAACCACACTTCTGAAGTATAGGTCCATCCTGGACGTAAGCTCTTATATGCTAGAGGTATGCAAAGCCTCTCTCTGAAGCATCAATTTCACTCCAAAATTTGGGAGGGAAAACATTATGTGTATATTCAAACAGATCTGATTACATGGTAAAAGGGTAGGTAGAACAGACCTGAAGTTTTAGGATGAACATGGGATGAATGCCTCGGAAGTTTGGAGGCAATGTCCCTGATATAAAAGGTACTCTGTAGACAAGAAGGAACAGCACTGCCAGGGAAACTGCGGTGGTGACATTGGGTCCCCACCGGGCAGAAGAGGCCCTAGAGGGTTGACGACGTTGAAGGAGCATGCTTCAGGTGGGGCTAGATTCACACCGACTGCCTAGGTTAGAGCCCACTCTCTCTCAGCAGTACCATCCTGCCTTCTTCAACGTTTGCTCCTTGCTGTGTTATTTTTAGAATGTGTAATCTTAAGTGGAAAGAGCAGCAAGTTGCTGAACAGCTATGCTTAGTGAAAGGACTAACAGAAGAGATCACTGGGTAAAGAAGAACCCAGATAGAATAGCTCTGCAAAGGAATGAGCGATTGTTCTTAGCTAGGGACAGTCATTTCGCAGACATACCGTTGTGAGTTTCGAGGTTTAGAGAGCCCAGGCCAAGAAAACCACAGAACAAAACATCTGTCGCATGGTGGAAACTTCGGAACCAGAAGCATAGGAAAGTTTGACACAACCCTTATGGCTGTAATTCAACAGTCTGGTCCAAACTTTCAAGTTACATAATGATTGCAAAAATATTTGAATTAAAGCAAACTGTCAAACTACCAGGGGACAGAAGGGGTAAGATGAGTTGCCTACACTGATCGCTATGGACTGAATTTGTGTGAATTGGTGGTTCCCCCAACCCCTAAATTCTTATGTTGAATTCTAATTCCCAGTGTGATCGTATAAGACATGGGGCTCTAAGGGGTGATTAGATCATGGGGGTGAATCCTTGATGAGTGAGACTGGTGCTCTTATAAAAGAGACCCCAGAGTGCTCCTCAGCCCCTTCCTCCATGTAAGGACACAGTGAGAAGATGGCCATCTATGAACCACCAGACACTGACCCGTTGGTCAGCACCTTGATCTTGGCCTTCCCAGTCTCTAGGTGGTGAGACACACAGGTTGCTGTTTAAGCTGTCCTATCTACGGTAGTTTGTCATAGTAGCCTGAGCAGACTGAGACCTTGATCCACTGAGGATCATTACGTACCTGGCACATCGACTTGCATTACAGGTCTTGAATAAGTGACGAGAGAGAATCATGCCTCCCTAGCAGCTCTTGCACCTGATTCTGCCCCCTCGGTGCCCTCTAAACACCAGTTGAATGAATGAATGAGTAACAGTTTGTTTAAAGAAGAACGTTTCCTTCCCAAATCTTTATTTGCTTAAAACTGATGTCTAGGAAGCCATGCACACATGTGATGTGACTTCCAGTCCTGCAGGGCACACTGCCAACTGTGCCTGGAAGACAATGCAGGTTTGAGAGGGGTTGGGCAGGAAGAATTTCATCTGTACATTGTGGATGAAAGAATGAGAGTTTCTGCTGGTCTCCATACTGGTTCACAAAATTCATAACACATCTATCTAGTCCCTTTCAGTTTATAAAGTGCTGTCTTCAAGTGATTTCACTGGATTCCGTCTCAGAAAAACGCACTGCTTTCCTCTACTCACAACACTTTTTTTGAGGTTAATTCGTGCTTTTATTTGCCAGTGTAACTTAACTACAGAGGCTTGCAAACTTTTTTGACCTAAAAATACACTTTACATCACAACCCAACAAACACACACATATATAATATGTATACATACATATAACTGAAATCAAAGTTTTGCCAAAAATGTCTGCCTTAACACTGAGTGTTCTTGTTTTTAAGACTTTTTTTTTTGAGCAATTTTAGGTGTACAACAAAATTGACAGGAAGATACGGAAACTTCCCATATACCCCCTCTCCACACATGCATAGTCTCACAACACTTCTGACACTAGATTTTTCTCCCACACTGAACAATTCTCCACCACCAGCTGGGTGGTGTCCACAATTCAGTTCAGTTCTGATACTAACCAGCATTCACACTGACCCGACAAGTTAAAGGCTCAGCCCCACAGGACTGCCTCCCACTTCAGACGCCAATTGTAAGTAGTAGGTTTCCCCATAACATCTGTACGACTTGACTACAAACCAGAGGTTCCCACAACTCCTTCCCTAGGTTAGGTAATCTGCTAGAGTGTCTCCCAGAACCCAGGAAAATAGTCTCCTTGCTATTGCTGATTTACTACAAAGGATATATTAAAAGATGCAACTGACCAGATGAAGATGTACACAGAGCGAGGTCTGGGAGGGTCCTGGGTTCAGGAGCTTCTGTTCCCATGGTTACAGCGTGTAGATGTGTTTGCTAATCCAGGAGCTTTCCAAAACCCACACTTCTGGTAAGTTTGTGGGGTTTCCTCACATAGGCATGATCGATTATTAACTCCATTTCCAGCCCCTCTCCCCTCTCTGAAGACTGGGGAGGGGCTGAAAGTTTCAAGCTTCTGACCATATCCTGGTCTTTCTGATGACCAGCCCCCACCCAGGAGCCCATGAAGAGTCACATCATTAGAACCGAAGGCACGCCCGTCAAGCAGGAAATTCTCAGGGATCTCGGAGCTCTGTGTCAGATGCTCTTATCACTTAGGAAATTCACAAGGGTTTAAGAGCCCTGTGTCTAGAACCCAGGTCAAAGATCAGCTGTGAGAACTAAGATCCTCCCAGCACTCCTATTTACAAGGGTTTTAAGAGCTCTGTGTCAGAAACTGGGGCCAGAGATGGATACACATACTTATTATTTCCCACCCTTGTTTTCCACATGAAGAATTTAAATTCTGCAGTCACACAGCTGGAAAGAAAGGCAAGACCGGACCCTTTGCTCACTAGCCAGTAAAGGAACACGCCCCATTTTGCTCCGTCCGTCGCTCAGAGCTCAGGCAGAGGGATCAGAACATAGGTGGTCTCTTGTTAGGGGTCCAGACGCAGGGAAGGAGGAGACCAAGCCCACCAGCATGAGCACTTTCTCCGAGCTTCCATGAGAACTCTGGGGACGACTGCTGAGTGCTGGGTTCCATACCCTGATTAGTCTCACTTTCAGAAGCCATGACATTAACCTCACTTGTTCTAAGCCATGACATTTATGGAAGCTGGAATTTTGTCCCTGAGCAGAAGTTACACCCCTCAGCAGTGACACCCAACAACTCTTGGTTTCCATAGAAACTTCAAGAACAAATGGAAAATTGAAGGTGAATTTTTTTGCGGTAAACCTAAGTTTTTCTAGTCCTAGCTGAAGCTTCTGTAAGGAAGTTGAGACTCAAGGTCAGAAATGCAACCTCTTTTCCTGAAGCTTGAATTGATATAGAGTATTATTTATAAATTGCCCAAATGAACTTAAAATGTTGTCTTGATTCATCCTGAGAAAAAGGGCTAACCTGAAGTTGCCAATGCCAGCTAAAGAATGGGAGGGAGAGAGGAAAGAGGAAGCCAGGGACAAAGCTGTCCAGCCCTCTCCTGGGCTCCATCAGTATACAGGGTCCTGACTAAGCACACCTCTTAAAGCAACATCATTTTAAAAATATAACCCTGCCAGCTCTTTTCATTACAGCAGTGCCGTGGAACTTACTGCTTTTCAGGAATTTCCCCCACAGATGCTTTATGCTCAAAAAAGCCTGGCGAAGCTTACTAGAGAGGATTAAGGATTTCCCTGGGTCAGTATATAGTTCTCATCCTTCAGGCTGTGTTACCAGTAAAAGAATTTTTTTTAATGTCCTTCCATGAATCCTTGTTAACATCTTTGTAGAAAGGCCATGACATCTGATGAAAAGGGGGAGGCTGGAGCCATGTAATTCCAAGCCCACGTAATTATGTGATCCTGACCACGTTCATACTTCTCTGGCTTTATTTTCTCCTTAACAAGATGGAAAGCCCTTTACAACCTCACCGCCAGGCTTCCAGATCAAATAAGGGAGGCAGCCAGGAAAGCACCCTGAGCTCTTTTGAATAACAGCAGGGTCAACATTCTTGTTATTTGCAAAGAGATAATTACAAAGGTCAGCATTTATCTTTTTGCTTCAACAGAACCCAGGCAGTTCTGTGCAAATACAAACCCAACACAGTGAGTAGAATTCGGTCCCCTCGCACACTGTGATTGCTCAACAGATCTCTATGGTTTGTGGGCTAATGTCACTACACAATTTCAGTCCACCTGGCGCCCACGGGAAAACTCAGCAAGAGAAGGAACAGGTGTGGGTGTGGGAGGGGTGGGTTACAATGAAAAGCGCTGTCAAGAGTTACTTTCTTTCATTTTCATTCTCTTTCTGCCTAGAAATGCTTCTCTGCCCAATTCTGACTCCTGGATAGAGCCTGATAGGACCTCTCCCAGACCAGAGGGGTGGGAGTAACTTATACACACACAAACACTCATAAACACATCCACACACTCAAACACACACACACGAACATATACACACACATACACATAAACACACATAAACATATAACTATGCAATATGCAAACACACATACACACACATACATAAACACAGACACAAACACATACACACATAGAAAATATACACATATACTCAAATATATACACACACAAATGCACAAAACACACAGAGACGCACACAAGTACACACACAGAGACACACATACACACAAGCATACACATATACACACATACACATGCACAAACGTGCGTGTACACATATAAATACATACATGTAAATGCTCACACACAGATATGAGCATGTGAGTGCAAACACACGCACACACCACTAACCAAAAGTGAACTAAACAACAACAGAGAATGGGTCTGGGGACAAGAAGTCTCAGTTTCTCAGCCTCCCCAGCTCCCGTCCAGGCCACTGCCCTTCTAATCAGGATCCCTTATCAGACGCTTGTTTCAGCGTCTCTTTTGTCTGAGCTTCCAGAAAGAGAAGGGGAGTTACTGGGAATTCGAGTGTTAACCTAAGCGATGCCCGGAGTTCCTTTCCCAGGCGTTAATAGGCAGAGTTTCCTTTTTCCAGACCTGGCTGAGTGTCTGAGCACCCCCACTGCCCAGCTTCCAGCTGATCCCAGCTTCCCAGCTTCCGACCACTGCCCACGCTCCAGACTTCACCGGCCTCCACCTCTGTCCCTGGGTCTTCACCTGTCTGCCCCTCTAAGGGACAAGAGATGTGCTCGCCAGGGGAGGGACAGTTCTGGGCTTTAATGTGGAAACCCAGGAGAACCAAGTATAGTCTCTGAATGGCAAGCTTCCTTTTTTTTTGTGGGCCACTTAGTCATTTGCTCAACTGACAGGAACTGAGCACCTGCTATGTTCCCGCTGCTGGGCTGGGGGAGGGCGTGAGGCAGGAGGACCAAACCTCCCTGGAGGAGGAATCGTGACAAGTGCAAGGGGCGTTAAGAGGAAGGCATCTCGGTGTCCGCAGGTGACCAGAGGCAAATAGAAGGGGAGGTGACACTATGTAGCAAAGAGGGAGGTGGTATTCCAGGCAGGGAACAACTTCAAGAAACCAAGACTCTAATAACAGTCACTTTTAATTTCCTCTTAGAAAATATAACCAGGATCTCAGAGATAGTGCACAAACCCAATATCCTCCACATCCCCCATCCTGCTCCCCGATCCTGTTGATAAATGCATCCTGGGTTCCCTCAGCCTCCGGCTCCCCCTGGGTTCAGCCCCTGAGAAAACGAGCAGGACATAGAGGCAGGGAGGACTCTGAGGTCAAGGCGCTCACCCCACTGGCCTCCTACCCAGGCAGCCTTCTCAGGAAACGCTCTTTTATCCAGGCTCCTGCGGCGACTCCCTCCCTGCCCTCACCCCTGAGGCCCCAGGACTGGTAACAGCTCTTTCACTGTTACTCGTGTCCCCCGTGGTCCCTCCCATCTCACCCACACTTCTGTGAACAGTCGCTTTATTAAGCTTCTCTTGAATTCTTCTAATTTGTGGGCCATCTGTTTCCTTTTGGGACCTTGGCTGATAGAGCAAAGAGCGACTATATCAGGGAGAAGAGGATGCAAAATTATGTACATACATACAAAAAGTGTATAAGTTTATATTTATATTTTTATATAAATTTAATACATAAAAATTTTTATTTGTAGAAATATATATATAAATGTACATATAAATGTGTAAACATATCCACACCAGTGTTGGTAATCGTGGTGTCTCATTCATTCACTCACTCTTTCCACAGGCATTTCCTGCTATGTGGAAAGCACCATGGATTAGGAAACCGCCCTGTCTGGGTTTTATGAGACACTGTCAGTTACAATCTTCTTTGTAACTGTCAAGACAATATATTTTATTTGGGGGGGTTCATAAAATACGATCTCAATAGCTATGGACAAGGGGAAGATGAGGACTCTGAGTTTAGACTCTAGACTCGCTTCATCCTCCAAAGCCCATGTCTCTAAAAGAAAAAAAGCAAGAGGAGGAAGTCCGAGGCATGGTCAATAACAGCTCTGCACCCTGCAGGAGATGCTGTGGACTAAGTTCCTTCCCTGGCTGAGCGGCGAGTCTGCTGCTTTGGGGTCAAAGGCTTCAACAGTGGTGACCAAGGCTCGCCACGACCCCGGCAGGGACCTAAAAGCTTTGCAGAGAATGCTGAATTTCTTCTCATGGAAGCCCTTATGAAACAGGCATGGTTTTCCTCATTTCACAGAAAATGGAGGCGTAAAACGCTAAGCAGCCAGCAGTAGTGTTAGTGTCTGGATTGAAACGCAAGCCTCTATCCAACACTCATGGCTCTTTACTCCACTGCATCATCTCCTCTAGGAAAGACAGTTCATGGCCAAGACCAGAGGGTGTTTGGTGAATAAGAGCCAATTACAGGTTTGGAGGCAAAGAGCTATACAACAGTTTTGGTGCACCCCCTGTAATTATCTCCACACAGTGAGAAATCGGCTGGGGAACCAACCTCACAGGAGTCCTCTTTTGAGTCTGCATGGTGGAATCGGACATCAGCTAACAATTTGCCCAGGGATGAAGAAGAAAGGCAAGACGTAGCCAGGGCACGCCCGAGATTTGCTTCCATGGAGGCTCTGGTTCCCCTTGAACTAGCTAATAATGATTGCTTTGAGAAGGTAGTAGAGATTGGGGTGACACGGGAGGGGAGAGAAGGGAGACATCTGAAATTTAAGGCTGTTCCACTTGTGGTTAGCCACACTGGGGCTGGGGTAGGGCAGCTTCCCTGTGTGCTTCCTTTGGATACAAGGGCAGCCAACCTAACCATGCAGGAGGGTTTCCATGAGTAGCAAGGAATACAACTGCTTGCAAATTTAGAGTATCCCATACATTTTGAAGAATCCAAATTTAAGATCTGTTGATGACCTCATTAAAGAAAAAACAAAACTACCTTACTTTCCCCCTACACCCAAAGTACCTATGAATCATGGTTTATGCCTGTCGCTCCAGAATGATTATTAATGGTGTCCCTTTCACTCTCAAAAGTGTCAATTTACATGATAAATTATCATCTCATCTTTACTGTATGTAATTGATCAACAAAAGAAGGTGAGGCAGTGGGACTGTGAGCTTCAGACACCTCAAGTCTGGTTTCGGAACGAGTGTTGCTTTGCTGCACTAGCCCAGGTTACTAACGTCTCTGATCCTTTATGTGCCAGGTGAGAATCATATATTGGCCTGTGACTTTTACGAGCTGTAACAACTAGAAGTCATTCACAGAGTTATAGGTCTTAGAGCTACAAACCAGCTGGAGAGATCATGCAACACACATGGGCTCTGAAGAGACACCCAAAAGTTACAAGGAGGGAGTCACTCCTCCCTGTGGCCCTCTGTTGTTTTGGAGAAATCTAGCGACTCAACCCAGCTGTGGTAAATTACATCACTGGGCGCTGATGGCTTGTGACTTTCATTAACTGAAATTCAAACTACCCATCAGTCTGCATCTGTTTGCCTGTGTCTACCATAACAAAATATCCAGCAGTCCCAGTAGATCTGACCACCATAAAAGTGGCAGGAGCACATGCTGTGGAGGTTATGAGAAGAATGCAACCAGATCTTCTAGGGGGAACTAGGAAAATTATTTTTTAATTTTTAATGGAGGTCCCAGGGGTTGAACCCAAGACCTCAGGCATGCTAAGCACAAGCTCCACCACTGAGCTATACCCACCCCCTCCCCCCAGGACTAGGAAATCTTGATGAGTTGGAAAGTGGGCATACTGTAAGCAGCAAGAGATGGGAGGAAGGGGTTCATAGTTCCAGCATAAAGAGACAATATGAGGAAAGGCAGGAAGAGTGTGGCATGCGATGTGAATAGTAGGTCACAGGTTTTGGTCCTAGAGAGGACATTTGTAGGGGAGGGGGAAACAGTATCAACCACATGGGGTACGGTGTTTGAGTGCCGTGGGAAGGCTTTTCACTTAGTTTGCAAGGCAGTGGGAAGCTCATGTTGGAGCAGAAAGACTGCCCATCGAGCAGAGCAGTCTGGAAATAGTGTGCAGACTGGTTTGGTGCGCAGGGAGCCTGTGAGTGGGGAGGACAATCAAGAGCCTTAGGGGTTAAAGAAAAAAACAATAATGACAATTATGATGCAAGGAAAGTAGTTGACTAAATGAGGTCAAGCAAAATCCGAGAGAAAATCAACGAAGAGTTGAGAAATAATCCCCAGTGGAAAGACTATTCTTTGAAGGTAAGCCATTTCTTTGGGCAATTTATGAAGCTGGAGGGAAGCACTGTCACCATGAATAGCCATAAAGCCTGGCATCCTCTAGGGCACCTTGGGAGATGAGGGGGAGCACATGGCTCCTCCACTTATAACTTTCAGAACTCAAGAGAAAATAAAATGGAGTGGATGGCTTATTTCCATACAGAAGCTTGGGGGGCATTTTGGTGTTGGCAGAGAATTAAATGTGGAGAGAGTAATTCGTGCCGACATCAGACGAGAGCCAATAAAAAGATGAATGTCCTGATTCTGAAATGACAATAGAAATGGGGATGGGAGTGGAAGCTGAGACACCCTGCCTGGGTTTGTCTCTGTATCCTGAGCTGGATCCACAATGCATAATCAGCTGTGGTTCCTGGGCATCCATGTTTCCACCATAAACAACAATGGTGCTCTCCTTCCCAGATGTTGAAACGGACTAAACGACTTCCACTTTCCACTGGCAGCTCTGACAGCCAATATTATTTGAAATCGCATCAGCCCTGGAGGAGCTAAAGGCCCAGCTCGTCACTTTGACGCTGCAGCAAGAGGGGGAAAATGGCATGGGGTGAGTGCAGCCATTTCCCTGAGCTCACTGTTAACGTTCGTCTGATCACAGGGAAGCATCAGGACAACGGCTGACACGTGGGGTGCACGTGCTCACGCACATGTACCTACACACGCACACGTCTGCACACGTGCGCACGCACCTCATCCCACCTCGCTCCACATGTGGCCCCGCATGTGCTCTAAACCAGCAAGAGCCCCAGGTCAGTCTTCAGCGAGACCCCTGAGTGAAACGCCGTCTTGCTTGCCTTGGAAAACGCCTCTCTCCTGCTGATTTCTCACGAAGTGAGCATAGAGTTCGTCTGATTTTCAGCCACGTCTCTTAAAACATTCTTTAATGTCCCAGTTTAACCTCATGTTCCCTGACACCCTGCTGATCTCATTTAATGTGCTCTAACAATCAGTACCAGGCCAAGCCCTCCCGTTTAAATGGTCACAACAGTTCCAATCACAGTTTCCTGTCTCTCATAGAATCATCAAATGTGGGAACGGAAAAGGCCTCCAGTCCATTAGCTCGGGTTACACATCAGGAAAGGCAGACCAGATAGACAGCATGGCTGGTCCCAGGCAAGGTTTTATTTGTTTTTTTATTTTTCCTTGTTTCCCCCAAACAAAAGGGCGAGGGAAGAGGGATTTGTGTGGTATCATCATGGTGTCCTTTGGGAACAGTAGCCTGCTGAAAATTTGTCCCGTTGGTGGTCTTTTGAGTAGAGCCACGCAGCAGTTTCTCTCCAAGGGAGGGTTGAGAGGTAGCTAATTGCACTCATAATGTACTTCTTAGCAAACAAAATATAATTAAAACAATTGTCACAACGTTAGCAATGTTTTAAAGCAAATTTTTAGAGATCTGGATTCCTGCTGCTGGCAACAGCAGCCCACCTGAAAAAAACTACTGCAGAAATAAAAATGCTCTGCCATCTTTGCAATTGAAAAATAGTGAATACACAAATAAGGAAATGAAGGAATTATGACAATTTCTCCCACAAACGAGTGTGCTTAAAGAAATATTCTTAAGGGATAAAGAGAAATACATGGGGTATTAATGTGTATACACAATATCATATGTATATACACAATGTAGGATGTGTGTATATGTCTAAAGAGCTAGATCTTACACCCAGCATTTTTCCTAGGCTGGATGCGATTGAATTAACCTTCTGTTGCAATGTTGTTTCTTCTTTTCATAAAGCCTTTGACTTAATAATCAGATTTATTATCTTTTAAAAAATGCAGCAGAAAGCCTTGCATTCAGTGCTTGGTAGCTGGAAGACCAGCTCTCCCGGAGCAGAGTTGGGTTTGGATCTTTCTGAATGCGAACAAACCACAAAACTAAAATTCACCTTTTAAAATGGACAGTTTGACTCATTTCTAAGTCTTAGTAACCAGCCCTGCTTTAGCAATCAGTAACGAAGTCCTTCCAGTTTTCACACCCACAGCAGGGCTGGATGTCGAGTTTGGTCTTAAAGTCTTCTTTTTCCAGACACACTACCTCGATTTTTTTTTTTTTAAGTTTGTCATTTCTGGTCAGGGGAGCATCCTAGGCTACCATTTCTGGTTTGTTTCCAGGTTCAGTAGCAGCAGAAATGGTTGAGCAGAGAACCAGTCATGATGGTTTTAAAACAAGGATTTTTAAAGGGGGAGTGGAAAGGAGAGAAAAAAATAGTAAAATGCTTGGGCAAATCTAGGTTCTGTTTCCAGCTGATGATAAGTAAACCTCGTGCATTTTCTGTAAACTGCCTTTTGAGAGCAGCAACAATCATAATTCCCATTTTATAGACAGTAGGAGCCACCTTTCTCTGCTAGGAGATCACATGTCCATATGGCCTATGGGTCCATCCTCAAAGAATGTTAAATGAAAGACAGCCACTTCCTTGAATCAGGTCTAGAGATCTTAAAGCTTAGGAGGAGAAATCCAATCACTTAATTTTGTCCTAAGTGTCTAACTGTTCTGGAGGAGGCCAAGATGGCGGAGTAGAAGGATGCTCGTAGCTCACCCTCTCCCACAAATACACCAAGACTCACGTCCATGGATCCACTCAGCCACCCAGAGCACCTGTGGAACTCCAACAGAACCTCATCTTCTTCAAAAGACAAAGATGCCAAAAATCTGGTAGGAGAAAAGGAAAAAAGAAAGAAGAAAAGGCAAAATAGTGCAGGACCAGTCCCGCAGGGAGGGAACGGCAAAGGAGGACTGCCGCTTGTTCACTGGGTCTCCCCTCCTCCAATGGAGAGGCCAGCAGGATGGAGTGGGAGCCTCCGAGGCTCGAATCTGTACGGAGCAGCCCTTGACTGATAGAAGTAAGTTAAACAGGCACAAAGGGTCCCCGCGACACCCAGCCCCAGATGCGAGCTGGCAGCTGGGGGATGGGCCAGGCTGCCTGAGCTGGGAAGAGGACTGGGGAAGCTGCACTGAGCAGCCCCAGGGGACTGCAGGGTGCTGCGTGCCATGGATGAGTGGGTACACAGGGCAGAACAACCTGGGCCCTCCATAAAACAACATAGATGATGTGCCCTGGGGGGAAGGGTGCATACCCCCATCTCTGAAAACCCGCGGAAGGTTTTTGGGTGAAGAGAAGCAGGGCTCAGGCAAAGCAGCCATATCCTCTGGTGCTTAGCACCCAGGCGGGGGCAGGGGCGAAATCTGAATCACTACCTAAGGGCTCAGCAGCCTCAAAGGTCAGACGGAGACTTGTCCACAGCCCGAGGCAGATAGGATCCTTCCTCCCAAGTACCTCAGAGAACTCGTACCACCAAGACAAAGGAGAAGCTGAGCTTTGGCATGGAGCAGGGGTGGGGCTGTTCCATAGTCTTCCCCAAGCCACCATGGAGTGCTGACCCGAGGCGAAGCGGGCAGTGGCACAGAGCTGCAGAGTGACCAGTGCCAGGAGAGGGCTGGTGGCCACCCACCTTCCTGGCAGGAACGCAGCCCCTGACCACGGGGCTGGGAGGGGGCGCAATCCGCCCTCCTACCAGACCACTCTGCAACATCTGACTGCAGCGTTGGGAGGCGGAGTGACCTGCAGGCCCACAGGAGAGCTGCACCTGACCCAGTGCTGGGAGGGGCCGCAATCTGCTTGCTAACAGGCTCTGGGAACAGCACAGACGAGGGCGTCAATGGAGGGCCTCTGGAAACAGCAAGCTGAGTTTGCGAAACAGGGCAAAGACAGAAAGACTTCTCATTAAGAGCACACAGTCTCCAGGAGAACACCCCTCCCCCCTTTTTTTTACTCTGTTTTTACCTGTTCTATTTTCTATTACCTTTTTAATTTTTACTTTTTAAACAATTATATATGCTTCCAGTTCAAATCCCTTTAAAATTTTTCTTTTAAATGGTCACAACATTATTATTTTAAAAAATCCACCTTGTTTCATTTTTATTTCTCTTGGTTTTGATCTCCTGTTATTGATTACACACAGGTTTCACTTTTTTCCCCCTCTTTCCTCCTTGTTTAAAAGGTTTTAAAAGATGTCTCAACCTGATTGCTATTCTGCTTCAACTTGCTCTTCTATTATTCATTATACATTGTTTTCAAAACTTTTTTTCTCCCTTCTTTTAAAATTCTCTCTTTATCTTTTCTTATCTGTTCTATTTTCCATTACCTTTTAAATTTCTACTTTCTAAACAATTGTATATGCTTCTAGTTTTACTCCCTTTAAAATTTTTCTTTTAAAGTATTATTATTATTTTAAAAAACCACCTGATTTCACTTTCATTTCTTTTGGTTTTGATATCCTGTTATTGATTATACACAGGTTTCAAATGTTTTTTTGATCTTTTTTCCTTTTTTAAGGACTTTTAAAAAGACGTCTCAACTCAATTGTTAGTCTGATTTAAATTGCTCTCCTATTATTGATTATACACTGTTTTCAAATCTTTTTTTCTCCCTTCTTTTAAAATTCTTTTCTCTCTCTTTTTTTTAAGCTTTATTCCTGCATAGGTGTTAGATAGATAAATAAATAAACTCCTTAAGGACCACAATAGATAACTGATACTCCATAAGCCACAGCGCCAGAGAGATATGAGCAAGATGAAGAAGAAAAGGAACTATTCCCAATTAAAAGAGCAAGAGAAATTCCCTGAAAGAATGACCAATGAAATAGATGGCCTACTAGATCAAGATTTCAAAAAAGGAGTGATCAAAGTACTGAAGGAACTAAAAGAGATAGTGTTTAGAGATATAAAATGTGTCAAAAATGAAATTGAAGCTATAAAGAAGAGCCAAGTAGAATTGGTAAACTCATGGCTGAGATGAGAACTGATCTAAAGACTGTACAAAGCAGACTAGAATTTAAGAAGGATTGGTACGAGTTCTTCTTTATATGTTTGGTAGAATTCCCCAGTGAAGCCGTCAGGTCCTGGACTTTTATTTGTAGGGAGGTTTTTTATTGCTAATTCAATTTCATTTCTAGTGATCGATTTGTTCAAGTGGTTAGTTTCATCTTGGTTCAGTCTTGGTGGACTGCATGTTTCCAGAAATTTGTCCATCTCCTCTAGGTTATCCATTTTGGTTCCATATAGCTTTTCATAATATTCTCATATGATATTCAGTATTTCTATGTTATTTGTTGTAATTTCTCCATTTTCCTTTCTTATTTTGCTAATTTGTGCTCTCTCTTTTTTCTTGTGAGTTTGGCCAGAGGTTTGTTGATTTTATTTACTTTTTCAAAAAACCAGCTTTTGGTTTGATTGATTTTTTTCTATGGTTTTTAAAATCTCTATTTTATTTATTTCCTCCCTGATCTTTATTATTTCCTTCCTTCTGCTGCCTTTTGGGGTTTTTCACTCTTCTTTTTCTAACTCTTTAAGCTGGTGGGTTAGATTGTTTATTTGAGATTGTTCTGTTTTTGAGGAAGGCCTGTATCACTATAAACTTCTCTCTTAGCACTGCCTTTGCTGTGTCCCATAATTTTGTGTGGTTGTGTTTTCATTTTCATTTGTCTCAAGGTAGTTTTTTAATTTCTACTTTGATTTTATCGTTGACCCATTCGTTTTTTAATAGTGTGTTGTTTAATCTCCATGCTTTCCTTTTTTTCTCCTTGGTTTCTCTGTAGTTGATTTCTAGTTTCAACGTAATAAAAGCTATAATGACAAACCTACAGCCAGCATAGTACTCAATGGTGAAAAACTCAAAAGCTTCCCAGTAAAATCTGAGACAAGACAAGGATGCCCACTATCACCACTCCTATTCAACATAGTCTTGGAAGTCCTAGCCACAGCAATTAGGCAAGAGAGAGAAATAAAAGGGATCCAAATTGGAAAAGAAGAGGTAAAAGTGTCACTATATGCCGACAACATGTTACTATATATAGAAAACCCTAAAAGGTCTGCACAAGAACTACTAGAAATAATCAAAGAATTCAGCAAGGTAGCAGGTTACAAGATTAATGTTCAAAAACCAGTTGCATTTCTTTACATTAATGATGAATCAACAGAAAACGAAATTGAAGAAATAATCCCCTTTAAAATAGCACCCAAAGTAATAAAATACCTAACCAAGGTGGTGAAAGAATTATACACAGAAAACATTGATGAAGGAAATTAAAGAAGACTTAAAGAAACAAAATCTAACAACCCAATACAAAAATGGGCAAAAAACTTGTATAGATATTTCTCCAAATAAGCATACAACGGCACATGAAAAGATATTCAACATTGCTAATCATTAGGGAAATGCAAATCAACCCATAATGAGATACCACCTCTTACCCATTGGGGTTGATATTTTCAAAAAACAAACTGAAAAAACAAGTGTTAGACCTTGTTGTTACTAAACGTCAATTAAAAAAAAAGTGTTCATGTGGATGTGAAGAAATTGGAACCTTTGTGCATTGCTGGTGCTGATATAAAATGGAGAAGCTGCTGTGAAAACTATTATGGTCATTTCTCAAAAATCTAATTGTAGGATTACTCTATGATCCAGCAATTCCAGTCCTAAGTAAACACCAGAAGAACTGAAAGCAGGGGCTCGAAAAGGTATTTGTACCCGCATGTTTATAGCATTATTCACAATAGTTAAATGTCTGTTAGTGGATGAATGGATAAATGAAATATGATATATCCATGTTATGAAATATTGTTGTCTTAAAAAAGATTCAAATTCAACCTTGAAGACATAAGGCTAAGTGCAACCAGACACAAAAGAGCAAATACTGTATGATTCTATTTCTGTGTGGTGCCCAGTGTAGGCAAATTCATACAAACAGGAAGTAGAATGGTGGTTGCCAGGGGCTGAGAGAGGGGCAGATGTGGAGTTAGTATCCAGTGAGTACAGAGGTTCCGTTTGGGATGAAGAGAAAATCCTGGAGATGAATGATGGTAAAAGTTGCAGAACAGCGTGAATGAACTTACTGTCACCGACCGGTCACATAAGAACAGTGAAATGCTACAACTCTTGCTATATTTATTTTACCACAGTATGAAGAGTAAAGATGATTGTAAGTGGTCTAGCTGACTCTGTCACAGTCACCTCTATTCTTTTAATATATACTTTTTTTTTTTTTGCCAGGGGCAGGGAGGTAGCTAGATTTATTTTTAAGGAAGACACTGTGAACCCAGGACCTCGTGCATGCTAAACATGCACTCTGCCACTGAGCTATACCCTCCCCATGGCAGCCGCCTTGTAAGTGAGTTCATAGGCTGTCTAACCACCTTTCATTTGCTTCCCGCTTTGCTCCCATGATGCATTTCTCCCCAAGACAGCCTAATCTCTCAGGCGATCATCACACATAGCAGTTCAGAGAGTGTTCAGAGATCCCAGAGATCTCTCCTCAGCACTGAGTGACCAGGAGAGAAGGCATGATGGTCACCAGCAGGGCGTCACCAAGACTGAAGAGAGGTGACCCATTCCTGCAGCAGACAAAGGTCTCCTCCCAGGACTGGGCTGTGTCCGGGCTGCTGTTGCAAGTCAAGGAACTCTGGCCCCACAGAGGCTCCCCTCTGCTCGGTGAGTCCTGGCAGCTGGGAGAGATTAGGGAGCCACATTACAGCTGAAAGAAGGAGGGCCCAAATCTTTATTCTCCTTTTCTGTTTCATTCTTCTTTCTGTTAAAATCACTTTACTCTTGACACCTGTAAGCACAGCTCCTACTCCTACTCTATCATCATGGTGAAATAGTCCTATAGATTGGACTTTTTAAAAAAGTAATTTAAAAAGAAATCATGAGTCTCTTGATGAATTCCAGCTTGTGGAAGAGACAGCAAGCTCATGAGGGAAAAAGGGTACAAATTCCACTCAAACTGTGGAAGACACGGCACATGTTAATGGCTACGAATGGCAGAGGCCTCGGCCTGCAGCACTGCTGACAAACATTCCAAACCAGGGGCTCTATTCCCATGTTCTTCCTCCGTCTTCCATCCTGTGGCCCCTTCATATGACTGCCCAGGCTCCCCACCTTGGAAGGTGTGAACCCAGATCAACCTGACCATTTCCCTTTCTCATGACTTCGTGTGCATTTCAGGCAGACATCTGCAGTGGGGATACGGTAGGGTGTTTCCTAGTTATTTCATGATCCATAGAGCTGAATTTCCCAGGGAAACAGCCTTCGAGACCAATGGTAAAATAAATATGCATCCAGGCCACAGTTACTCTGTGGATCTCAACCCTGATGGTATGTTTCAAGGGAAAAAAAAGTGGATAAGTTGGACTTTATTAAAATTAAAAATATCTGATCTTGACCTTTGCTGTTTTTTTGCACTATTCAGAGAATCAAAAGTATCCGGAATATATAAAGCACTTCTAAAACCCAGCAATAAGGAAACAACCCAATTTAAAAGAGGGCAAAAGATCTGAAAAGAAACCTCACTGGAGAAGATACACAGATGCCAACACAGTGTGTGAAAAGATGCTTAGCACCATGTGTCATCAGGAACTCACAAGTTAAACCACAATGAGATACCACTATACACATTTATCGGGATGGCAACAGTCTAAAACACTGACAGCACCAAATGCTGGCGAGGATGTGGAGCAACAGGAACTGTCATTCAGTGTCAGTGGGAATGCAAAATGGTACAGCCACTTTGGAAGACAGTTGGGCTGTTTCTTACAAAACTAAACATGCTCTTAACATGTGATCCAGCAATCACAGCCCTTGGCAATCACCCAGATGAGTTGAAATTTTACATCTACATAGAAAGCGAGACGTGAATGTTCATGGTCGCTTATGTTATTTGTAATTACTGAAACTCAGAAGCAACCATGATGTGCTTCAGTAGCCAGATGGATAAATTGTAGTACTTCCATACACTGGGATACCATTGAGGCATGTAAGATAGACTATTCACATATGAAAAGAAATGAGCTATCAAGCTATGAAAAGACATGGAGGGACCTTAAATACATGTTCTAAGTGAAAGAATCCCATGTCAGAAGCTACATACTATATGATTCCAGCTCGATGACCCTCTGGAAAAGGCAAAACTATAGAGAGGTTCTGGGGGATGGAAGGAGAGACAGAGGCATAGGTGGGGCACAGGGCATTTTTAGGGCAGTGAAACTACTCTATGATCTATACTGATGGATACTGGTCATTTTATATTCATTTTATATTTTGTCAAAACCTATAGAATTTATAACACTAGGAGTGAACCCTAATGTAAATATGGACTTTAGTTAATGTATCAATACTGGCTCATCAATTATTACAAATATACCAGACTAGCAAGATGTTAATAGCAGGGGAAACTGGAGGGAGTGAGAAGGGGGTATATGGGAACTCGCTGTACTGTCCATTCAATTTTTCTGTAAACCTAAAACATCTTTTAAAATGTCTATTAATTAAGACAAAATATATATACACACACTCACACACTCACACACACACACACACACAATACATATACATAGGAGCATTTAAAAACTATTGATACTTGAGCCCCGCTCCAGAGATTCTGATTTTATTTCTTTCCAGTGGTGCATTTGGGTTTCCCCAAAGTGGTCTGAGGCTTAAAGTCAGTTTAAAGTCAGTTTCTTGTCAAAGAGTAAGAAATCCTCCAAGTTGACCGAATCAAGGAGACAGGATTTTCTCCCCTAGCCCATCAGTATCGCTTAAGAAAAGCACACAGATTCTTTGATAACTTTGGGAAGTTGCAGAAGCTGGGGTGACAGACTGGAAATCAGGCCTGCTGTAACAGTGAGCCTAAGGCTTAATGGTTTCCAAAACCACTTCTGGGAAAAGGCTTAAGGAACAAAATGACCAGAGCTTCAGACAAGAAGTTGTTGGGTTTTTGGTTTTATTTTTTAACCTCAAATTTTTTCTCTTAAGTAACTCAGAAGAGCTTTGTTTCAGGATGTGAGTCCAAAATTCATATTCACTTTGGGCTGTAGTTTCTGGCAATTTCCCTAGTGGTGACTGAGACTAAAATTATGCCCACCTGTCACTTTAGCTGTCTTGACACTTCTTGTGTCCTCGGATTCTCCTTCCTAAACTCCAGGTTTCTGCCACAGCCCAGGTCTTGACTGCTGAGTTTCCCGGTGGCCGAGCTCCTCCCCTCTCTCCTCTCCCCTCCCCTGAGACCGGACACCCTGCGCTAGCTTCTCTCTGGACAGGTTTAGAATCTTGCTCAAATCTGTGCTCTCTTCTGTGAATCAAATGACGTTCACCCCATGGTTATAATGGAGGATATTGGCTTATTATGTTACGCCCCCTCAACATTTGACAATATGCACCCAGAGCCTCTACACCATTCATGTCCCTGGGCCCAGCAATTCCATGCCAGTCACAAAGCTTTATCTCTAAGGATGCTCACTTTCCAGCCTGGGCAGTATTATATGGAAAACATTTTGCAAATGTTTGATGGGGGGCTGTTCTTCAGGAAAGCTCCTGGTAATCGATCACCATCGTGGCCCCAATGTGAAAAGGGAGAGGGAAGGGAACCGAAGTCTGGAAGAATGTGGGAGTCAGGGAAGGTCTTTGAGCTGCCAGAGATAATGGAAATCCCTTGCCATTTCTGGAGGAGAGAGAGAGAGAGTGGGAAACTGAGCTAGGGGAAATAGGCAGATGCTTGTGGTCTGTTTTCATTATCCTGCACTGAAATGCTGGAACCAGGCATGTTAAGTGGATTGAATGGAAAGTGCAGAACATCAGGGTTCATGCTTGCCTGGCTTGGGGGCTTCTGCCAGCATCTGGGAGAAGGTTCTTATTTAGCCATGTCCCATGAGGGGCTGGAGCTCTCCTCAGCAGACAGCAGGCCTGGGACGGATCCAGACCTGCCGGTCTTCCTCAGGGGCAGTGAGGGTGCAGAGGGCAGCACGTGGCTCCAAAACCTTTATCCCCTGCCCCCGCCCCAGCCCTTCTCCTAGAAATCCAGGCTCAGTCTCAGGAAGGCGCTGAGGGAGGAGAACTGGAAACTGGAACATTTATCCAAAGAAACTGACCTGAATGGGACATCTTAAACTGGAAAAACCAGAGAAGTTTTGTTTTCTTTCTGCAAAATAGCGTTAGAGGCCAGAGACGCAGGATTGGATCAGTGACAGAAAATGAGCTGTATTTCCTGGCTCTCTGAGTAGTGCTGTGTCTAATTTTCAAACCACTATGTTTACCATACAGCCAGGGTACCCCCAAGGCAGGAGACTGGAGGACCCGTCTTCAAAGACCTAAACCGGAGAAAAGAGCATTAAATATTGATGTCGGGGTGTTTACAATAAGAGGCCGTGGTCCACCTGCTATCCTGTAGTGAAGTCACTCATTGGCAAACCCCAGACCTCACGAAGAGAGTTCATAGAGCTTCCAGCGCCCTTCCTACTGCCTCTCTCCTGCACACGATCAGACAAGGAAGGCTCAGCAGATGTTTGAGGACAACTTCTAACATGAGAGAGAAACAGAAAAGAAAGGAACTCAGAAGAATCAGAGACAATACAAAGAATGGGGGGGATATCAAAAAATCATTAACATCTTCAGAGAGAAGAGAGACGATCCTTAAAACAACAACATATTATGTGCAAAAAAAGAAGCCACCAGGGCTCAAGAAAGAACCTTTGGAATTAGAAATATGCCAAGAGAAATTAAAAGAGGCTGGCAGATACACCAGAAACTAACATTGTAAATCAACTACACTTCAATAAAAAATTTTTTATAAAAAGAGGCTGGAAGATAAAATCAAGGAAATCTCCCAGGAAATCAAAAAAAAGGGAAAGTTCTGCAGGATAGAAAAATATAAGAAAATTATCAGATCATCTTAGGAGATTGCCCTAGTTATCTGTCACCATGTAACAGATTACCCCAGAGTTTAGTGCCTTAAAACAACAATAAATATTTATGATCTCACAATGCTTGCCAGGTCATCCAGCACTTGGCTGAGTGGTTCCGGCCTGGGGTCTGTCCCAGGTTGTGGTCAGGATGTTGGCTGGGACTGCAGTCACCTTGGGCTTGACTGGGTTTCCACGGTAGCTCCCTCTCAGTGGGTTTTGGCAGGAGGCCCAGCTCCTCGTCATGTGGACCTCTGGAGAGGGCTGCTTGAGTGTCGGGATGAGATGACAGTTGGCTTCCCCCAGAGCAAATGATCCAGGAGAGAGCAAGGAGGGTTTTGCTGTGCTTTCCCCAAGTGATATAGTGACCCTTCCATCACATTCTGTTTGCTACAAGTAAGTCACTAAGTCTGACTCGGGGAGAAGGAGCTAGAAAGGGTTGGCAGCCCTGAGATGACTCACAGGGGTGCTGGGCAGCACGTGGTGGGGTGGGAAGACTACAACAGATTCAGATGGCAGGTGTCGTGGGCTTGAATCCTGCCACTCCTCGGTTTCCTGTTCTGTAAAATGGGTGTGATATTGCCACTAGGCAGGCTTTTATGAAGCTGAGAATAAACTGTTAAAAGTGACTTGTCCATAGCAGGTGCCAAATAAATCACACTTGTTATTAGTAGCACTGAGATGTCTTTGGGTCAGATAGAAAGGATGTGGTCTGCTGCGAAGTCCTGGCTAAGTCCCAAACCAGAACTCAGAAAAACAGCAAAGTCCCCTCTGGACACCCCCGGTGGTGGCCAGCTAGACAGTAGGACCACACCGCTCTGTTATTTCTGAAGAACGATGTGGATTCTGCTGAGACCCCACAGAAATCTTCTGGCACACGGGTTTTACAGATTCGGAGGAAACTTTTCAGCTACTGAAAGGCTGTTTTTTCAGTTTGTAGTTTTGGGGAGGTCTTTGCCCAACTCCAGGAGAAGAAACACATTTGAATCTCCATCCTCACAGATTTGGTAATGGCATGATTGAGTGAGTGGCGAGAAGATAGTACCAGCCATCATCCATAAGTCAAACCTCTGCCCACGAGGCTAGCTTCTTGTTGGGTAAATGCAGGCCTGACTGGTTCTCCATCTGCCCCTCATCATACAGGGTGCATCTCGGTTTATAACTACGTGGCTTTTGTGAAGTGGGCAACGTAGGCCACAGAAGGGCAGGTCGGCTTTGGGTGGTGATGCTGGTTCCCATTGTTGTGGTGGGTGAAGCACACTGGTGGTGGTGCTGGCTTAGGTTTGCCTGCGCCTCCCCACTTTCCACACCAGTCTCGTCTTTGATCCTCAACCACCTGGAGAGGTGGGAAGAGTCAAACCTTTTTTTCCCCGCTTGACAGACGAGGAAACAGAGACTGAAAAACATGAAGTGACGTTCCTGATACAGCACTTCTTTGTGTGATGCTGAGAGCAGAGTGCAGGTCTTCTGGGGTCCAGTGCTGCTCCCATTACCCAGCCACCCCGTGGCTCTTAGCTCGTGCTCGGAGGGGATGAGCCTTCGCGGTCAGATGATGTTGTCCGAGCAGGGTCTTGGGCCCTCTGATTTGGGGCACGCTGGACAAAACCTGCCCCAGGGACACACATTCAGGCCTGAGCTTCGGGCCTCAGCCTGCAGCCAGGAACACATTCTCCCTTGGCCCTATTTTCTTGCCTCTAAAATAAGAATCCTGACCTACTTCATTAAACTGTCCTCAGGGGAGACATCAACATTTTAAAATTAAGTTAGAAATGTGTTTGTGAATGTCCTAATATAACATACTGATACTTTGCCTTCAGTGATGCTTTCTCCTCCCGTCTTGAGAATTTAAAAAGCATTCATTCCTATTATTTTAATTAATGTAAATATTTGGTGGAGAATGAAAGACTTAAAAAATTCCCTTTCTGCAAAATGAGATAACTAGACTAGATGATTTGATTAACATCAATTTCATAGTTATGGTTTATCTAGTAGATGGGTCATTCCCCATTGGTGCCAGAGCACCTTCCAGCTTGCACTCTTGTTCACAGTAAAAACATGAGTTTTTTCCCAAGTAAAATTTAAAAGTTGTCAGGTCCTATCAGGTCCAATTCATCAGTCAACTGCAGGGCCACTTGGGAAACGTGAGAAAATAATGGCAAATGGAAGGGTTCCCCTGGACACCGTTGTCTTAAACAAATCTGAGAAGTCCTCAGGCAAGTATTTTAAGGAACAGAATAATCCAAAGGACTTAGACTCCATTAGCAACTGCTGTCTATACCACCTTATCCCCTCCCCTATGGAATATCTAATAGTTTCAAATGAAATACTTTTTAAAATTTTATTTTATTGTTTTTTCATTTTTTAAGTGTACAACCAGTGGTCTTGAGGGTATTCACATAGTTATGTGCAAACATGACTGGTAATTCCAGAACACTTTCATCGCCCCTGGAAGAAACCCCATCTCCATTAGCAGTGTCTCCCCATCCCTCCCTCCCTCCGACCCTAACATACACTAACCCTCTTTGTCTTTATAGGTCTGTCTCTTCTACACGTCTCGTAACATGTGGTGTCTGTGACTAGCTGCTTTAAGGTGGCAGAAGGTTTTCAAAGCCCATCCGTGTTGTAACATTTATCCAGTCAGCAGCTGAGCATTTGGGTGGTTGCCACTTTTTCACTATTATGAATAATGCTGCTTCAAACATTCATGTAGAACTTTAGTACAGACATATCCAGGAGTAGGATTGCCACGTCATATGGTAAATCTATGTTAAATGTTTTGAGGATCTGCCAATCTGTTTTCCAAAGAAGCTGCAGTATTTCCACGTTCCCACCAGCAATTATGAGGGTCCCGGCTTCTCCACATCTGCAATAATATTTCTTATCGACTGTCTTTTTAATGCTAACCATCCTAATGGTTGTGAAGTGGTATCTTATTGTGGTTTTGATTTGCATTTCCCTAATGACTACTATCTTAAGAATCTTTTCATGTGCTTCTTGGCCTTTTGTGTATCTTCTTAGGAGAAATATGCAGTCAAATCCTTGGCCCTTTTAAAAATTGGCTTATTTGTCTTTGTATTGTTAAGTTGCAAGAGTTCTTTATATCTTCTGGATACAGATTCCTTATCAGATTTATAATTTGCAAATATTTTCTCCCATTCTGTGGGTTGTCTTTTCAATTTCTTCATGGAGTCTTTTGAACCCTAAAAGTTTTTAGTTTGAGTAATGTCCAGTTTATCCATTTTTTTCTTTACTGTTTGTATTTTTGGTGTCATATCTAGGAAGCCATTCATTGCTTCATTCAAGGCCAAGAAGATTTACTCTTTTGCTTTCTTTTGAGAGTTTTATAATCTTAGCTCTTACATTTTGGATTAATTTGGGGGTAGGTAGGGTCCAGCTTCATCCTTTTGCACGTGACTGCCCAGTTGTCCTAGCACCACTTATTGAAACAACTGTTCTCCACTGAATTTTCTTTTGAAGGAGGCGAAGTTCTGTCAAAGTTCAGCTGGTGTTCTGACTGGCTGGATGGTCCTTGGATGTCTGTCTTCCTGTATTCATGGGAGAAGGTGAGCTAAGAGCGTCCTTCTACTCCACCATCTTGGCCACTCTCCCCCATTGAATTTTCATGGAATCTTTGTGAAAAATCAATTGGCCACAAATGTAAAGGGTTTTTTTCTAAACTCTCAATTCTATTCCATAGATGTATAATAGCTATCTTATGCTAGTACTACCCTGTCTTGATTACTGTAGATTTATAGTAAGTTATAAGTTAGGAAGTGTAAGTCATTCAACCTTATTTTTTTTTTCAAGATTAGTTTTGGTTGTTCTAGGCCCCTTTCATTTCCATATAAATTGTAAGATCAGTTTGTCTTAGACACAAAAAAGGTGGCTCGGATTCTGGCAAGGATTGCATTGAACCAATAGACCAGAGTATTGCTATCTTAACAATGTACATCTTCCAATTCATGAACCTGGGATGACTTTCCATTTATTTAGATCTTCTTTAATTTCTTTCACTGCTGTTTCATAGTTTTCAGTGTACAAGTGTGCACCTCTTTTGTTAAATGTATTCCCAAGTGTTTTATTCTTCTTTTTTGATGCTATTGTAAATGGAATTGTCTTCTTAATTTCATTTTTGGAGTGCTGATTACTAGTTTATACAGATACAATTATTTTTATATATTTATTTTGTATCCTGAAACCTTGATGAACTTGTTCATCAGTTCCAATAGTTTTTCAGTGGATTCCTTAGGTTTTTGTATACACATTATCATGTCATCTGCAAGTAGAGATAGTTTTACTTCTTCCTTTCCAGGCTGGATTTTCTGGTCTAATTGCCTTGTCTAGAACCACCAGTACAATGTTTAAGAGAAGTGGTAAGAGCAGACATCTTTGTCTTGTTCCTGATCTAAGGATGAAAGCTTTCAGTCATTCACCATTAAGTATGATATTAGCTGTGAGATTTTCTCCCCCCGCTCCCCTGGGGTAGGGGTGTTGGAGGTAATTAGGTTTATTTATTTAATCATTTTTTAAATGGAGGTACTGGGGATTGAACCCAGGGCCTCGTTCATGCTAGGCACTCTCTCTACCACTTGAGCTATACCCTCTCCACCAGCTGTGAGTTTTTCACAGATGCTCTTTATCAGGTTGATGAAGTTCACTTCCATTCCTGGTTTCTTGAGTGTTTTATTATTAAAGGTATATACATTTTTGTGCCCTGCCCTAAACTTTGGGTCCCTACTGCTCCAAATAAATTTATTCTTTTATCTCCAGAAAATGATAGCAAACAGCTACCACTTGGTCTCTTCCCACTAACTAGCTCATTCCCTCAGATTGGGGGGAAAAAACCAGTTGCTTCTAAAAGCATTTAGGATATTCTATAATGTATAAAGTATCCATGGTACCAAACTCTTGAAAGCAAGCAAAGAAAAATGTAATGTGGTAGAACAGAATCTGTATTTTGCTGCTGCCAGATGCCTGTCATTGCTTGAGCTTTTTCTTCCTGTCATCCCACTGCAATGGGCATTATTACTGTGATGTTGTTGACCATTCGTGGGAAATGGGTGAGGAGTGGGGTCATGCTTTCTTTGCTGTGTAACCTGGAGCAGATTACTTAATCTCTCTGTACCTCCACTTCCCCATCTGTAAAATGATCTTGAGTACTTAACTGACGAAGATACAAATAGCCTATCTCTGTAAAGTCATGAAGTTAGCACCTGACGCTTGGCAGGTGCACAATGGAAGTCACCTCCTGTCATTATTCAAATCGTTATCATCATGGTCCCTAATAGACTTGGCCACATGTGAGCTCTGTGTCTCTGCTGCATCTTCCACAGGTTATCTGACATCTGTGTATGAAGAAGAAGAACCCACTTAGGAAGCAGAAGGGCGTTTGTTGCAGTCTAATAACCACCATGACAGCCACCACCTGTGGTTACCACCTCCGTCAAATATTTAACCAGCTCCGAGTCTCTGGGCTTAAAGATCCACTTCGACGTAGAGGGAGTCACTGAAAGTCATTTTGAAGAGTCAGGCCTATAGCAGTTTTACTTTACCCTCTGCATTTTCACTAGCTTAAAAAACATTTCCTAGCAATAAAGAGAAAACAATATGCTACAGATAGTGCTTAACGTTATTAAATAGAAACATTGAGCGTGAGACATTGCATCCTGGAAGGAAGCTTCTCCCACACACATACACCCCCTCGCTCCCCAGGGATGGATTCCTGTGCTCTCTGTTGCTTCACCGTGTTTGTGAGGCCGAGGGTGCTAGGGGAGGGTGGAAGGAGGTCTGTATTTGGGGACAATCCATTCCCAAGCCCTTGTCTTTATGACTTCTTAATGCTGGAGGTGGGATCTGTCTCTCCATCCCTTTTAGAAATTTAGGCTGAACTTTTCTTGCCTTTTGTGGAAGAGACAGTTGCCCCTCTCAAATTCACACTCCCTTTCCCTAAGTAGAGCTGTCTCTGGGAAGTGACTGCTCAGCCAGGGGACCACATTCATGCACCTGGCTGCCACCATGGGATGGAGCTTACTGATGGCGTGTTCACAGGAGCGAAGCCACTTCTTGGGCTGCTCGGAAAAGTTGATAGGACTCCTCCATGCTCTTTGTCTTCTTGTCTGGAACGTAGGTCACCCCCAGGAAGTTGAAGATGGCGAAGCCTCCATCACCTGGGACTCAGGAGGCTGCCTGGCTGACCTCTCCCCCTGCCAGTGCTGTTATGTGAGTGAGAGAATGCTACCGTGTTAAACTTCTGCAAGTTCAGTGTCTGTTGCAGCAGCGAGCATGACTCTAATTAGCTCAGCTTTTCTCACTTTGACAAACCCTGCATATTTATATAATTAAGGTTGGTTTTATACTAAGCATTCATCTGTTTGGGCTGCCATAACAAAATACCACAGATTGGGTGGCTTTTAAACAACAGAAATTTATTTCTCACAGTCTGGAGGCTTGAAGTCTGAGATCAGGGTGCCAGCGTGGTCAGGTGAAGGCCATCTTCCATGTTTCAGATTTCTTGTTGTATCATCACATGGAGGAAGAGGCAAGCTAATTCTCTGGGGCCCCTTTGATAAGGGCACTGATTCCACTCATGAGGGCTCCACCGGCATGACCTCATCACCTCCCAAAGGCTCCACGTCCAAATACCATCACCTTGGGCATTAGATTTTCAACATGGGAATTTGGGGGTGAGAGGGATGTTTACAAACATTCAGATGATAGATGCGTTACAGCGGAGAAAGTCCTTTTTTTCCTAAATAGTAGAAGGGAAAAAATCCACCTTGATTCATTGTAGGATGGGGGCTTACTGGGTCATGCTAATTTGAGAGATTAACATGTATGAACACATGTATGAATATGTATTTTAGTCACATATGTTTATATGGATCTCTCTTAACTACTGAGTAGACACCTGCTTATTCTTTAAACGTCAAGCGCTGCAACATGCCAGGCACTGTGTGGACCTAGTAGAACAGGAAGGTCGGTTAGGCACAGCCCTTGGCCCCAGGGGCTCACAGGGAGCTGCTGGCCAAGTTTTCACGATAGTTCACCTCCTGGTGCGACCCACTGTGAGTTGTTTGGATCAGCTCTAGAAATTGCCTGGAGCACGTTCTCACTTTTCGTATTCAGGAGAAAAACATTCTCCAGGATGAGAAGTTTAGACCCAGACCCTCCCAGAGGGACACAGCAGCCCTCACCAATTCTTCATACCAATTCCCAGGGGCCGATCACGGTGAGGACAGGGAGCAGGAAGAAGGCTCGAGGAGGAGACAAGACATCAGGAGCTCATTCACATCAGAAGAGTGGAGAAGTCCCTGGGCCTCCAACACGCAGACCCCAGTCTCTTCCGCCCCAGGGTCACTGGCTATGAGAAAATGAAGCCTGCACATTTCTAAAGCTAGTTTGAGAAGGAAAGCACAAAAATAAACATTTGTGGAATCCATCCATGAGGCTCTCATAACTTCAAAAGCTCGCAAGGAATCAACATTGCTAACGAATTTGGTGTCAGTGAAACAGAAACATATGATTTAGATTTCCGTGAAAATACACCCAGCTCTCCCGGAGGGAAGAGAGCCGGCACCTGAGGGCCAGATGCCTTGCGTGGGCCTCTGTGTTTGTAAACCCACAAACCCTGCAGGAGAAGTCTAGACTCCCAGGCCTTCAGCAACATCCTAGCTCCCTGCAGAGCCAGGCTTACTGGGCTGGGTGGTGAAGCTTGGCTGGGCTTTCTAGAGGCCAGAATCAACTTGCAATTAGAGACACTTGGGGTGCCCAAGAAGGCAGTAAGGGAGAGGTAAGGAGAAATAAATGAGCTTTACTCCTCAAAAGGCCAGGTTTCTGAATAAGAGTATCTTTTACTCTGGATTTTATCAATCAGCACCCCTGTCAGTCAGTTTGGACTACAGTAACAAATGTAGCACAGACTGGGGTCTTAAACAACAGATATTTACTTCTCACAGTTCTGCAGGCTGGAAGGTCCATGACTGAGGTCCCCACAGATCATGTCTGGTGAGGACGAGCTTGCTGGTTTGCAGACAGTCATTTCTCAGTGTATCCTCATGTGGCGAGGAGAGAAGAGGGGGCCGGGGGCGAGGCAGAGAGGAAGAGAGAGAGAGCTCCTCCTGTCTCTTCTTATAAAGGCACTAAGTGCGTGGTGAGGGCTCCACTCTTGTGACCTAATTACCTCCCAAAGGCCCCACCTCCTAATATCATCATATTGGAAGTTAAGATTTCAACACGTGAATTTTCGGGAGACACAAACCATTCAGTCCATAATAGCTCCCAGTCAAATCTGGGGGGCAGTGAACACAGGACAATGCTTGGTCAGAAGCATCTCCTGTTGAAACCAGGTATCGTGGTTTGGTTTGCATACCTGCCTCAGAGCTGAGCAGGAAGATAGAGCAAGACTGGACATCTGCACCAGGCTTGAAGGAAGGAAAAACTGGAGCCATGGCATAGGACAACACGGAACCAAACTGGAAAGATTGTCACCTGTCTGTTCAGATCTCTGGGGTCAGTTTTGGGGGTCATGTTCCACAGTGAAGGACAGTAGTGTCATGCCTTCCCCTGGAAACTGTCTACCCACATGGCAGCCAGAAATCGATACAGCCAACTTTCTGTAAATGGCTTGACCCTACACAGGAGGTACTACCCAAAAGGACAGAGAAGATTAAATGACTCTTCCATGTGTCCCTTATTATCAGCTACTCTCTTGCACCTTGCCCCATAAAGGGGCTCTGTAAACTCTGACCATTCTCTGATTCTCAAAAGCAGACATGTGCGGTTCTAGAACCAGCACCATCATGCTGTGGGCTTTGGCCACAGTGCCCAAGCCCTGTCTCTCAGATCTTAACTACAACGGTGTGTTCCAGCCTGGACTTCCAACTCTCAGTAGCTGCATCTCCTTGACATAGAGCTTCTTCCAGAACTAAGGAAGACTGTAGCCTGGGACTGAGTAGGCCCAAAGTACAGGCAATTAACACCTGCCAGTAGCAGCTCTCAACTGATGACTTACAGGAGTCGGTGCATAAACACCCCAGCTCCCTCAGTCCTCAATGGGAGGGTTCACTTCCCAGAGTTTCCCCATAGTATTAGGCTCTGGTTTTCCACTGTGGTGGCCAAGTTAATAATAGGCTTCCTTTCCTTGAATCACTTCCCCACTCTCTTCCTGGAGTTTTGGGGGAAACCCCCATAAAATAGATACTAAAATGCTTAGCTAAATCTCTGCTTTGGCAGTCTACCTCACTTCCAGATTCTAAGTAAGAAGCTCAGAAAGTGATTTCAGGAAGTTTGGGGTCAGTATAAAAGCTCTAATCAGATGCAAGGAAGTGAAATACCCTCTAGCTAACTTTAAAATCCCAAGCAGAGGAAAGAGGGCCGGGCTAAGTGTGCCAGGCGCGGGCAACCTCCATCACTTTCTGTCGTCCTTTCACTGTCACACCCACTCTCATATAGTTACGGAGCAAGGAAGCCTACTGAATAAACCAAAAAGTAAAAGGGAATGTCCAGCTAACACAACATTTGTGAGCTAGTGGGTGGTCTGAGATCTGGGCTCAAAGCCATAGTTTAGGTCATTGTTCGAATCTTTAAGATCAGTTGCATTTGCACTGGTTTCCATTGATCAAAACTGACTTCAGTTTGCCAACTTCCTTGAAGAACAGTAGACAGTTTTCTCTCTCTGTGTTTTGGTTCTTTCTTTCTTTGGTGGCATGATTTTTACATGCACACATGGTGCGTGTGTGTGTGTGCTCACACGCATGTGTTTTCTTTTTAATTGCCAGTGGTAGAAGTCATAACTTGAAATGAAAACCAGTGAGAACTATAAAGACAGCCACCCTAAGTAGAAATGAGGGGAAAGGCAGAAGAGAACCACCCCTAGGGTATGAACATCAAATGGTGCAGAAGCCCAGCCGGGCCGGCAGGGGTAATTAACGTGGGCTCTCCATCACTGAGGGCCTCAAGAAATACATTCCTTTGTCTCTTTGTCAAAGGCTCCACTGTGTCCTCATAGCTGGAGTATTGGGTTGGGAGGTCATGCTGATTTATTTGCAAGACTCTGAATCACAGACAGGTTTGCAAAGCAATCAGCTAAGAAGGATGCAGCTGCTTCTTAAGGGTCCATCATCATATAACACTACTCATAGTCACCTCCACCTTTGTTTTGATTTATTTATTGAGCACCTACTAGGTGCTGAGCACTGAAAAAACAATTCAGAGGATGCCTGCCTTATGGTGCTCTCAGTCCATGGGAGAGGGGAGCTAAATCAGTAATTTTATCAAAAAAAAGTTTTATTTCTCAACACACTCCTCTGTTTGTACCATGTTGCTCCCCTGTAATACTGTTATATCTAACACTACCAAACATCTGGTTTCCCTGGGATAGTACCAGGTTCCCCCCGATGTCCCAGTGTAATTATTAATAACGGCATCTTTCATGCTCACAGCGCCCCAGTTTCTGCAGTAGGCTGTGTGATGACCTAACCGTACCTACCCTCCCTTCGCCACCGCAGTCACACTATTGATCTTCTGTGTTCATTTTCTTACAACCGCTAGTTCTCCACACAGGCATCATCGTTCAGCAGATATTGACTACACTCTGACTACCCCATGGGCAAGAGCAGGGCAATGAAGCACATCTATCCTCCAGTCTCCAAACCCGTCTCTCCCCAAGATGGGCAATTAATCCACTTGTCAGGGAGGCAGTACTGTGTCGTGGGGAAGTATTGATTGGACCAGCGGTCTGAAGAGCTGTTTTCAGCCATGGCTTTGCCATTCACTAGGTGTCATGTCACTTGCTGGAGCCTATCTTCAAAACGGGGATAACAGGACCTGCCTGGACAATTTTAGAAGGTTGTTTGAGAAGCAAATATGTAGGAAAGTATTTCTAAACTGTAAAGTGCTGTGTAAACGAAAGGTACTCTAAATACGAAAGTATAATATACATGATATTTTATACTACAATTGACCTAGTTAATCCAAAGTAGGATTCTTACTCGTGGAAACATATAACACCTGTGTGTAAAGTACAAATATTTTGAAGGCTTGCATAATAATGTTATTTTATTATTAAAAATATTATTTGATAATAAATATAATATGTATAATATTAAATATATAGTGTTTAATATTATACTTTATATAATATATAGTAATATAATAACATATAACATATATTAGATATCTTATTATTGAAATATTATTTGATAATATTTTAAATATTTGTAAATATTTAATGTTATGTTTTACATGGGACATGCAGACAGCCACACCCAACTTTCCAAAGTCAGCCTCAGAGCGATTCTGATGTATCTGATACAGTTTTGTTGATGGGCATCATATTTTCCTTCAACTTTGTCAGCCTAATGCAGAGATCCCTTGGGCATTTTGTTAAAGAGATGCCTGACTCTTTAACACACAAGCCTGACTAAAGTCAGACGTTAAGCAAAAACGAGAGCCACCAACATGGCGTTGTTTTACTCATGGTGACAAAGGAGTCTCAGTGCAGGTTGTGGTGACAACATGTGTGCCTGGCCCCACCAGGAAACTGCACTGGCAACAGACCAACCATGGGGCTCCTGAGATGTCACTGTAGACACAGCAGCAGTGGGGACAGGGTCCGTCACAGCGGCAAGTAAACCAGGCTGACTCGGCTCCTGTTAGCTCACTTGCCTCACAGCCCCAAGAGGTGGCTTTCATAATTCTCATCTAGTGATTAGAAAACTGGGACTCAAGAGAGGCTGTGCCACTTGCCCAAGATCGAACAGCAAGATTCAGCTTCAGATTCACTGGACTCCCGAGTCTGTGTTCTTTCCAGAAACCACATGGCTGATCAACATTTTCCTGAGACTTCTCACCCAGTTAGGCTAACTGCATAAAAGCTTTGGAATTCATTGCAGGGACAGAGAACCCCGTATTAGTCAGGGTTCTCCAGACACAGAATCAGTAGGCTATGAAAGGAGATTTACTGTGAAGACGTGGTTCACATGGTTATGGAGACAGAGCCCCCGACCCACTGTCTGCAAGCTGGAGATGCGGGAGAGCCAGTGGCATAACTGAGTCTGAGTCCAAAGGCCTGAGAACCAAGGCTGCCAATGATCTGAAGCCCATCCTGAAGCAGGAGAGGATGAGATGAGCTATCCTGCTTCAAGCAATGAGACAGAAAAAAGGGGCAAATTCCTCCTTCCGCTGTGTTTTTGTTCTATTTCAAGCCTCCGACAGATTGGGCGATGCCCACCACACTGGGGTGGGCTGGCTGCTGTACTCAGTCTGCCATTCAAATGCGAATCCCATCCTGAAGCACTCTTGCAGACACACTCAGAAGTAACATCTAACCAGATATCTGGGCATCCTCCGATCCAGTCAAGTTGACATGTAAAATGAACTAGTGGTCCCTGAAAAGAGGTTCTGGTCACCTGGTGTTTTCAGAGGACAATTGGTGCCAACCCAACGTTGTCACCACTGGAGCCACTGAATCACGTAAGTGGACTGTCAGCTACACCCTCATAAATTTGCGACTAGGTCTGGTCATGCACACACACTTAAACTTACTTTAAAACAGTCTTCTTCACTGCAAACAACACTAACCAGTTTGTAATGAGAGTAAATGTTAAGATAATGAGAATACATATCCTGCCATATACAGACTTAAAGATCATTGTATCGCTGATCCACGAGCCAAGGAGGGAAAAGTGAATTGAAGATGAGCTGAGGAGTTTACATGGTAATGAATGGGGCCCCTTAGACACCAGCATCGTCAGACACGTGCTGCTTGTCTTGCATGGCCTGTCTGGATGGATCGGGAGTTAGAAACATCTACTAAATGGTTGTAAAGGTGACAAGGAAGTAGTAGGACCCGTGCCCCAACGGATAAGACACATCTTCATTTGCTCAAAAGGAGTGACAACTCGGGTCTGCAGACTGAACACTGCTCTTGGCATTTCCTCTGAAACAGTTCATTTGTCTGGCACTGTGGTAGCAAAATGCAGCGGGCACTGTTCTACACATCCCTCCAAGAAAACCAGTGAATAGACGTCGGCCCCGCCCGGTGGCACATGGAAGCCCATCTGTCCTTGCCTCACCTGCCAAGTCGGCTCAGTCCCGAGCCAGCCAGCATTGGCTGCCGCACAGGCTGGTGTCCGGCAAGATGTCGCCCACCTGCTGTCTTGAGGCTTGTATTGCAAAATTGGGTTGTATTTCAGTGTTGGGTCATTCTATAGTCCCGGATATGTCAGAAGGAAAAATAATAAGTGGCATTTGTCCCTCCAAATCCAATGGCCTTTAGTGATGGGCCGGAAACATGTCTGTTGGAGCTATTTAGGGGTGGCCTTGGCAAAAAGCAGGGAGATGACACCTCAGTAAAGGAAAAAGAGCTTGAATACCAGATCCATTTGGGGGAAATGTATCATTAAAAGAAGAGTAAGAAAACTGGGGACAAAAGACGGCTTCAGAATGATTCTAGGAAGAATTCCCCAAGTGCAAGGGAAAGAGACATTGGAGTGGCTTATTAAGGGGGACTGGGAGGACTCTTTTCCGAAGAATGTAAAGCAAAAGGGTGGCTGATGTTCTGCCGAGCTTCTCTGAACCAGGGCAAGGACTGGATGCTCTCCAAAGTCAGCTTCAGGGGGCTGTGCTGGTCTAGATGCACGAGGATTCTAGGGTCCCTTCCTAGGAAATGAAATGACGTTAATGCCTCATATTTGCATATTACTCGCTAATTTCCCCAAGTGCCATTATATATACGATTGTATTTTGTTGTTATAGGAATCCTATGAGGAAGGTAGAATGTGATTACAGGTTAAATGCAATAAAATACTACAATAGATTTTAGTTATGAAGCCCAGAGGGGGAGTAGTGGGGAGGGGGAGCAAGTAGCAAAGATGGAGATCCTCAAAAAAAAAATTCCTCTCTTTGGCAAAGCATCAATGTGTGTCTAGAATATGCTCTCATAGCCAGCCTTAAAATGGACATGTGGAGGGACCTGAGAGATCATGTTTATTCTCTAGCTTTCAGATAAAGAAATGGGCTCATAAAAAGGAAGTAATCAGGGCAAGCTCATGAGAGGCAGAACCAACAAAAACACAGATCTCTTCAGTCCCAGCCCTTTGCTCTCTACGTTTGTCCACATATTCTACCAAGCTTATAATTCTCACGCATTTCAGTTCCACACCTTATGCTTCCCAGAAACCTGGGCTGAAAACTGATTATAAGGAATCAAGAAACAATTTAACTACCTACCTACATGAAAAACACTATAAACAGCATTTTAACATTTAAGTACTAGTTTTAAAGAACAAGTAAGTAGGGAAAAAGTAAGTAGCAACAAGTAAGTAGCAACTGATAGTAAGACTGATAATAAAAATATTAAAAAGCCAAGAAGCCTTTTGAATTAGAAGGCAGGTCATACGCCCACATTCACTCTTTATCCATTGATTAATTTATTCAGCTAGTCAGTAAATATGCCTGAGTGCAAAGCATTTGCCAGCAACTATGTTAGACGCAAGGGATGGGACAAGATGACGATGACCAAGACAAGTTCCACCAGAGGGACATATACGTACAAAACTGTAGAAGCACAAGGGATCACAACACTCTCGAGTGTGGTTTAGTGTTGCTGTCTAGAATGTTTATGTGAGGATAGCAGGAGATAGGGCTGCAGGTGTGAGTAGGACCAGATCACGGAAAATCTTACAGGGCCACACTAAGGGGTTTGATGTTGACTTTTAAAGAGAGACTGAAATGGTCAGATTTATATTTCACAAAGATTAATATTGTGGTTTGGGGAGGATTCCCTGAAAGGCAGATCTCTTAGAGGGCTAAGGAAATTGTCCTGATTCTTGAGTCGTTCCTTTCCAGCGACTTTTTTTGGCTCTCCTTCGTCTGACCTTGACATGTTGGAGAATTCATCACTCTGTCCTTGGCCTCTTTCTCTTCTCTAGCTACATACTTCCTAGGTGATCTCCTCCAGCCCTCTGATTTTTTTTTAACTAGTATTTAAGTATTATTTTTATATTTAAATAATATTTCTATGTCCATGAACCTCAAATCTTTATTTTCATGAAGACATGCTCAATATCATTGGTCACTGTGGAATTGCAAATTAAAACCATTAATGAGATAACACTTCACACCTACTAAGAAGAATGGTTATAATAATAATAATAAAAAGATGTACAGTTAAAAGTGTTGATAAGAGTGTGGAATAATTAGAATGCTCAGACATGGCTCGTGTGAATGAAAAGTCGTGCTGCCATTTTGGAAACGTTTAGCAATTTCTTAAAAAGTTGTATGTAAGTTTACATGACCAAGCAATCCTACTTCTAGGTATCAACCTAAAGAATGAAAACATACATTCATACAAAGACTAATATGTGACTTTCCATAGCAGCATTAATCATGATAGCCCAAAAGTTGAAACAACTCTAACACTTGCCTACTGGAGAATGGATAAACCAAATGTGTCATTACAATGCAGTAGAATATTATTCAGTGGTGAAAAAAATGAAGTACCGATATATGTTAAAACATGGATGGACTTCAAAAATGTTATGCTAAGTGAAAGAAGTCAGATACAAAAGATCAAACATTATATTATTCCATTTATATGAAATATCCAGAAAAGACAAATCTATGAATATAGAAAGATTAGTGGTTACCTGGGACTGAGAATGGGAACAGAGATTAAGTTTAAGAGGACATGAGGGATCTTATTGTGGGGATAAAAATGTTCAGAAACTGGATTGTGTTTATGCAATTTAAGCTACTTACTAAAAATCATTGAATTGTACACTTAAAATGGATAAACCTTATGATATATAAATTATGCCTCAATAAAGTTAACTTGAAGAAAGATCTCAGTTTCAAACCCTGACATCTTTCTGGAAATACAGACTTCTATATCCTATTGATTACTTGACATCTTTGGATGTCTAATAAGTATCTGAACAAGGCAAAAAAAGTGTATGTTTTTAAACTGATGTATAATTTACATGGTTAACACAAATATAGTGTATAGCTCAATCAATTACACCTGTAGAACCACCACCTGGATTCAGATGTTTCTACCAGAAAATTCCCTCATGCCTCTTCCAGTCAATACTTTTGCCCCTCCAGAAGTAATCACTCTTCTGATTTCTAACACCATTGATTATTTCTGCCTGTTTTTGAACTTCACAAATCATGTCTGGCTTCTCTCACTCAACAGAATATCTGTGAGATTCTTTCAGATCATTGTGTGTATCCATTGTTTGACCTTTTCCACTGCCATGTGTATTCTGTCTGTGAACATATCACAATGTATTTATCCATTCTCCTGTTGATGGGCATTTAGGTTATTTATAATTTGGGTTATTATGAATAAAGCTGCTGCACAAATTCTCACACATATCTTTTGGTGGATATCAACACTCCTTTCTGTTGGGAATATTTTTAGAAGTGGAATTGCTGAACCTCAGGAGATCCTTGGTGTTTTCCCTTAAACCTTATCTCCCCACATTCATAAATGCTACAGCCACCCACCTAATTGTTCAAGCTCCACATCTAGGTGTTATCTCACTTTCCACTCCATCACTCATTCATCTTTGAGTCCTTTTGACTCCAGAATTGAATCTGGATCTGTCTACTCCTCTTCAGTCCCACAATAACATCTTCTCTAAGTCAGATCACCCTGTCTTAGGCTCCTGAAATGACCTCAGTGTCTCCTTACCTCCACATTGTACCTCCTGAATTCCTTCTCTACATTACAGCCAAGGTTTTAGAAACGGAAACTCAGATCATACCATTTGCTTGCTTAAAATCTTCTTTCAAATTTCTGGTAAAGTTCAAACTCATTTTCTGGCTTCTCCCTGTGATTTGTGTGTGTGTGTATGTGTGTGTGTGTGCACGTGCACACGCATGTGCACGTCTGTGTGTGTGTATTTATTGAAGTATACTTGCTTGGGCAATATTATGTTTCAGGTGTACAATATAGTGATTCACAATTTTAAAGATTATAGCTCATTTATAGTTATTGTAAAATATTGGCTATATTCCCTGTGTTGTACAATACATCCTTGTAGCTTATTTTATACATAATAGTTTGTACCTTTTAATCCCCTACCCTGATCATGCCCCTCTCCCCCTTGTTCACAACTAGTTTGTTCTCTATATCTGTGAGTCTGTTTCTATTTTGTTATATTCATTTGTTTGTTGTATATTTTAGATTCCGCGTATAAATGATATAATACAGTTTTTGTCTTTCTCTGTCTGACTTATTTCACTTAGTACAATGCCCTCCAAGTCCATCCATGTTGCTACAAATGGCAAAATTTCATTCATTTTATGGCTGAGTAGTATTCCTTTGTATACATATATACTCTATCTTCTTTATCTGTTCATCTATTAATGAACACTTAGGTTGCTTCCATACCTTTGCAATTGTAACTAATGCTGCTATGAACATTGGGGTGCATGTATGACAAATGTTTTTTATCTGACCACTACCTACCTCTGAATCTCTTATACAGTGTTCCAGCTGCCTTTGGACCATCTTGAGTCCACCAAGCTTATTCCCAGGACACTGGTGCAAGTTCTTTTCCTCAGCTGAGAAGGCTGTTCCCCTGATCTTTGCATGACTAGCTCCTCCTATTCACTCAGATCTCAACCAACAAGTCACCAAGTCTGAGAGGCCTTCTCTCAACACCTAATTTACAATGCACAAAATACATAATTTTGGATAGCCATTTGGTCATTGGCTTTCACAGCAATGTAGTTTCATTCTCTGCAGGGAAATAATGGCAATCATGTTTTTATTTACCCCTTTTTTATTGTTTGTCTCCCCACAAGAATGTAATCTCCAGGGACACAAGGGACTCATCTACCTTGTTCACCACACCAGTGCTTAAACCAGGCCTGATATGCAGAATAAATGGGTAGATGACTTTAGCGACAGCAATGGTCCAATTGTAACTTCCTCCAGCAATTCTCAGATACTCACATGTGGAACTGGAGAAAGTGGGTAGTTGGAGTAATCCAAGTTATGCGTCTGCCAGGTGGACACAGACTTTGTTCAGGAGGTGAGGATGTTGAAGGCACTGGGAAAAGAATGATAGAAGTAATACACCCTGCATAGCAGGGGGAAGAAGCTATGTGGGGAGAAATGTGGTTGGGGAGGAGACTGGAAGTCTTGATACCATGGGAGAACATTTATATCCAGAAGATTATGTTGACAACCTACAAAATGAGGCCAAAATAACTGCAGAAGTATTTGGACTTAACAGTTGCCCTGCCAGTGGTTCAGCAGTGTGATTGAATCTTCCTGTATAAACTTAGAGGTTCACCTCAGAGGTTCCAGACCACTGCAATAAAATGAATATCTCAATAAAATGAGTCTTTTGGTTTCCCAGTACATATAAAAATTATGTTTACACTCTACTGTAGTCTATTAAGTGTGCAGTGGTGTTATGTCTAAAAAAACAATATACACACCTTAATTAAAAATACTTCATAAATAAAAAATGCTAGCCTTCATCTGAGCCTTTATTGAGTCAATCTTTTTGCTGGTGGAGGGTCTTGTGTCAGTGTTGATGGTTGCTGACTGATCAGGGTGGTGGCTACTGAGAGTTGGGGTGGTTGTGAATAAGACAATGAAGTTTGCCACATTGATTGACTCTTCCCTTCATGAACAACTTCTCTGTAGTGTGTGATGCTGTTTGATAGCATTTTACCCATAGTAGAACTTCTTTCAAAATGGGAGTCAATTCTCTCAAACCCTGCCGCTGCTAATGAGGCAACTAAGTTTACGTGATATTCTAAATCCTTTGTTGTCATTTCAGTAGTCTTCACAGCATCTTCACCAGGAGAAGATTCCATCTCAGGAAACCACTTTCTTTGTTCACCGATTAGAAGCAACTCTTCATCCATTAAATTTTGGTCAGGAGGTTGCAGCAATTCAGTTACATCTTCAAGACCTACTTCTAATTCTAGTTCTCCTGCTGTTTCCACCATATCTGCAGTGACTTCCTTCACCAAAATCTTGAACCCCTCAAAGTCATCCATGAGGGTTGGAATCAACTTCTTCCAAACTCCTGTTAATGTTGATATTTTGACCTCTTTCCATGAACCAAGCATGTTCTTAACAGCATCTAGAATGGTGAATATTTTCAAGAAGGTTTTCAATTGAATTTGCCCAGATACATCAGAGCAATCACTACTATGGCAGCTATAACCTTCTGAAATGTATTTCTTAAATAACAAGACTTGAAAGTCAAGATTATTCCTTGATCCACAGGCTACAGAAGGGATGCTGTGCTGGCAGAGAGAAAAACAACAGTAATCTCACTGTGCATCTCCATCTGGGCTCTTGGGTGACCAGGTATATTCTCAGTGAGCAGTGATATTTTGAAAGGAATCCTTTTTTTTTTGAGCAGTTGTTCTCAACAGTGAGCTTAAAGTATTCCATAAACCATTTGTCAACAGATTTGCTGTCATCCAGGCTCTGTTGTTCCATTTATAGAGCACAAGCAGAATAGATTTAGCATCAGTCTTAAGGGCATCAGGATTTTTGGAATGGTCAATGAGCAATGACTTCAGTGTCAAGTCACCAGCTGCATTAGCCCCTGAGAGAGTCAGCCTGTCCTTTGAAGCTTTAAAGCCACACACTGAATTCTCCTATCTACGAAAGTCCTAGATGGCATCTTCTTCCAATGGAAGGTGGCCATCTACACTGATGATCTGTTGTTTAGCATAGCCACCTTCATGAATTATCTCAGCTGGATCTCTTGGGTAACTTAATGCAGCTTCTACATCAGCACTGGCTGCTCCACCTTGCACTTTTATTTTATGGAGACAACTTCTTTCCTTAAACCTCATTAACCAACCTATGCTGGCTTAAAACTTTTCTTCTGCAGCTTCCTCATCTCTCTCAGTTTTCATAGAGTTGAAGACAGTTAGGGCCTTGCTCTGGATTAGGCTTTGGTTCAAGGGAGTGTTGTGACTGGTTTGATCTTTTATCCGGACCACTCGAATTTTATATCAGCAATAAGGCTGTTTTGCTTTCTTATCATTCATGTAGTCACTGGAGCAGCACTTTAAATTCCCTTCAAGAACCTTTACTCTACACTGAGAACTTGGCTAACTCAGGCAAGAAGCCCAGTGTTTTGCCGTCTTTTCAGCTTTTCACATGCCTTCCTCACTAAGTTTATCATTTCTAGTTTTTGATTCAAAGTGAGAGACGTGTGACTCTTCACTTGAACACTTAGAGGCCATTGTAGAGTTATTAATTGGCCTAATTTCAATATCATTGTGTCTCCATGAATAGGGAGGTCCTTGGAGAGGGAGAGGGATGGGGAGATGCCCAGTTGGTGGGGCAGTCAGAGCACATGCAACATTTCCCAGTTAAGTTTGTCGTCTTCCACAGACATGGTTCATAGTAGCCAAAAAATTACGATAATAACATCAAAGGTGACTGATCACAGATCATCATACCAAATAGAATAATAGTGAAAAAGTTTGAAACACTGCAAGAATCACCAAAATGTGACACAAGAGACTTGAAATGAGCAATCGCTGTTGGAAAAATGGCTCTGATAGGCCTGCTTGGAATTACCAGAAACCTTCATTTTGTTTTTTTACAAAAAAATGCGGTATCTGTGATGCACAAGAAAGTAAAACAGAGTAAAATGAGGTCTACCTGTACTTTGTATAGCTCAGGGCTTTGCACTAGTCAATAAATATTTGTTGAATGAGTGAGTGGATAAATTAATGGAAAAATAAACAACAAAGAGATAGTAATGATTAAATAAACAAATGATGGATTCAAAATGCATGCTCTACTGGGTTGCTTCTGGAAGCTAAAAGAAATAATATCTTGATGTAAATTTGTCAACCTATTTTCAGCAGGTGTCTGATGATATGAGTAGCCTGTCTCTTCTTTGATCCCCTACTGCCCCCACAATCCAAAGAACAACCCAAACTATCTGGGTCAGCTTTCTTAGAGCTCACAATTAAATCTCTATCCATCTGTATATCTTTCAACATTCTATTGCACTAAATTGAACAATACTTTATATAAGCACAGTAAGTTTGCTACCAGAAAACTCAAGCCCCATTGTCACTCAGTTCTCCTCCCTGGCTCTATAAGTCAGAACCGCTCTCTAAGTCCAAGATACATGAAAATCCTTTACTAAGTACAAGCATCATAAATCATTAACTGCTCATTTCCAAAAATGTGCTTTAACTCTGGCCAGAAGTAGCTATTATTGGGATTTCTGACCACTCACATGCATGCAAGATTATTCCAGGACAGCCAAAGCTGTAATTCTGAAAGGGTCATCTAAAAATAGTTGCCACACGAATGCCGTGGGAACCACTGCTGGTCAGATGGAGAGAGAGTGTTGTGGCTTGAAGCTGCAGGGGATCCGCTGGGGCTGTGGTTATGTCACCCCCACACCAGGGGGCCCTGCTGACAGCTGGGGAGAGAGAGTGAGGAGTGGGAAGTGCTGTGAACCCACAGAAGGACAAGGAAAAATGGAGGAGTAAAAAGGTGGCAAAAAAGCAAATGAGCAGAGGAACTGTCAGGGCACCAGGGAGCCAGGACTTTTGGCAGGGCTCCAGGAAAGAGGCAGGGAGACTCCATCCATCTCTGCTTCCCTGTAGGCACCCCCCCCTTTTTTTTTTTTTTTTTGCTCTGATGGTTTCTCTCTTATTCATGTGTCTCAGGGCTGGAGTCAGGACGGTGGGGGAAGAAAAAGGAAATTGGAGAAGAGAGGAGAGAAGGATGAAGAAAAGCACTTTCTTTCATCAGGAGAAGCATTTTATTTCCACAGGGAAGTGGTCTAAGATAAATTTACCTTCTCCAACCACGAGGCCCTTCTGCAAATGCTCCCAGGTCAGTGGGCCAGCCCATCCCTGTGGGACACACGCCCTCCCCAAACAGTCCATTGGCCTTACGTGGACCAAGGCACCAGCCCCATGCCTCAGTTTATCTTTTTTCCCTCATCTGAAAATGCCATTCAGCCCACTGAGTGATGGTGTTGTGGTCCAGCATGCTGGACACCTTGGAACAGGACCTGTTCATGGACACAAGCTCTATCTCTAAGCATTTGATTCCCAGGACACTTGGCAGGTGCCAGCGTTGGGAGAAACAGTCTACGTACAAGACCTCACTGGAATGTAGTATCTGTATCTACAAATGTGCAAAAAAAACCAGAGAGGAAGACCTCCCCATTTTATAGCTAAGGAAGCTGACACATGGAAAATCTGAGTTGCTTACTGCAAAGGTAATACATGGCTGAATTGGTTTCATCTTTTTTAAATTGAAGTATAGCTGATTTAAAATGTCTTAGTTTCTGGTATACAGCATTGTGATTCAGTTTTACATTTATATATATTCTTTTTCAGATTATTTTTCATTATAGGTTATTATAAGGTATTGAATATCATTCCCAGTGCTCTACAGTAAGACCTTGTTGTTTATCTATTTTATATATCCTAGTTTGTATCTGCTAATCCTAAATTCCTAATTCATCCCTCCCCCCTCAACATTTCCCCTTTGGTAACTGTCAGTTTGTTTTCTATGTCTGTGAGTCTGTTTCTGTTTTGTAAATAAATTTATTTGTTTCATTTTTTAAGATTCCACATGTAAGTGATATCATATGATATTTGTCTTTCTCTGCCTGACTTACTGTACTTAGTATGATAAATTCTAGGTCCATCCATGTTGACGCAAATGGCATTATTTCATTCTTTTTGTGGCTGAGTAGTATTCCATTGTAAATATATACCATAATTTCTTTATCCAGTCATCTACCAACGGACATTTAGGTTGCTTCCATGTCTTGGCTATTGTGAATAGTGTTGCTATGAACATTAGGGTGCATGTATCTTTTTGAATTAGAGTTCCCTCCAGATATATGCCCTGGAGTGGGATTGCTGGGTAAGCTTATTTTTAATTTTTTCAGGGATCTACATACTGTTTTCCAAATTACATTCCCTCCAACAGTGTAGGAGTGTTCCCTTGTCTCCACACCCTCTCCAGCATTTATCATTTGTGGACATTTTAATCATGGCCATTCTGACTGGTGTGAAGTGATACCTCATTGTAGTTTTGATTTGCAATATAAATGCTTGAATTGGGACCTGAATCTATGGTCAACTCCAGAGCCTCGGTTGTCTTAAAATAATCATAAATTACATGGGAGAAAGCAATCAGAATAGTGGGTTTATTTGGGGTGGGAGTTAGGGCAAAGATAGAGTGTATTTCAGAGCAAAGTTGGAATTATCCACACCACTACTGAGCCCACACATTTGTACAGATAACTATTCACTGGAAAGTGGTGTAAATGACTGTCACCTTGGGTTCCAGGCCAGGCTCTTCCTCCTGACCACAGCCACACCCTTTAGCTTCCTTATGTCTTTTTAAATCTTCTGTAAAATGAGATGGTCTCCCAGGGCCCTTTGAGCTCCAAAACATTCCCTTAGGATTCCCAGCAGCAGCCTATTTCTAGGCAGCCTGAAGCATATCAAATACCTTCTGAAAAAGGAAGTTAGATGAATAAGGACAAAATTAGGTTAGCAGCATGTGCAGGACTGTCCATAGGACCAACCAGTGCCAGGTGTCCAGGCATCAAAACAAGCAAATGAATGGGGCCAAATGGGCTGGTGCACTAAGTTTCAGGGGACTGTGTTCTTATAGTAGTTGCCATCTGTTCTGGGTATTATCACTGCATAACAAACAGCCCCCAGACTAGCGACTACAGCAACTATTTTATCATGCTCGCAATTTTGTGGGTCAGGAATTTGGAAAGGACTCACCTGGGCCATTTAACTGTGATCTGCATGCATCAGCTGAGTGGCTGGGGCTGGAGGACCCCTTTCCCAGGGGGGGCTTCCTCACCCACACATCTGGAACTCCTCTCCATGTGGCTTCTCATCTACCTGGTCCCGTCTTGTGGCTTAGAACTCTCCCAGCACGGCAGTCTCAAGGTATTCACATTTCTAACATGATGAGCAGCTTCCAAAGACCAAGACAAAAGCTGCCCGTCCTCCTGGAGGCCACGCCCAGGAGAGGAGTAGTGTCACTTTCATCACACCTGACTAATCAGAGCAGTCAGAGAACGGCCCACTTTCAAAGGGAAAGAAACAGCCTCCACCTCTCAGTGGCAGGAGCATCCGTCTGCCATGGTGTCCTCCTTCAGGATCCAGCCAGAAAGGACCCAGGCAGCTGCTGAACTTGGAGGAACTGGAATGACATGGGGCACAGAACTGCAGCCGCCGGCTGGGCAGGTGGGCACACTCAGCAGTTGTTCTGCCGGCCCAGCATCCATGACCAACAAGTGCTCTTCTGGCAACACCACCTTGGGGGCACCTTACCTCCTCAGTTCATGGGGATTTAGGTAAAGGACAGATTTTACCCCCTGGAACTTGTGACTCAGACCTAACCAATCATCATCAGGGTCTAGAACAGTGCCTGGCACATGGAGGGGGCTCAAGCCAAATGAATGAAAGAGAAAGATCTCAGGCGTTTGGCCACAAGGATGGTTCAGGGATGGATACATGGTCCCAGTTCTAGGACTTTTTCCAGAATGACTGGGAAAGAGCTATCCTCCCTATGCTGGACTTCAGTGATGGGCATTAATCCTAGAGCCATTGAGAGACACGGCAAGGGAGATCTCTGAGACCAGAGCTGACCCGGGAGGAGGGAAAGCAGACATGAAAGAGCAAGTCCGAGTCCTGATGGCATCATTCGACTTATAGCTGTGCCGGAAGTTAGCCCGTCCCCTGGACTATTTAGCTAAATGCCTAAAACCCCAAACAGCACCACCACCACATGCTGGCGAGGATGCAGAGGAACAAGACTTGCTTATTGCTGGTGGGAATGCAAAATGGTACAGCCTCTTTGGCGCACAAGTTGGTAGTTTCTTACAAAGCCGAACATAATCTTACTATGTAAGCCAGCAATTGAGTTCTCAGGTAATTTACCCCAATGAGTTCAAATTTTACATTCACACAAAACCCTGCACACAAATGTCTATGGCAGCTTTATTCATAATTTTCCCAAATTAAAAACAACTAAGATTTCCTTCCATAGGTGAATGAAGAAAGAAACCGTGGTATATGCACACAAGGGACTACGATTCAGGTGTAGAAAGAAATGAACTCTCAAGGCACAAAAAGACACAGAGGAAACTGACATGCATGTTACTGAGTGAAAGAAACCAGGATGAAAAGGCTAAAAGCTACATATGATGAGATTCCGGCCATTGGACATTCTGGAAAAGGCAAAACCATACAGGTGTTCAGGTGGAGGGAGGGCAGGGGGATGAACAGGTGGAGCACAGGGCATTTTTAGGGCAGTGAAACTATTCTGTGCAATACTATATGGATGGATCAATGTCATTATAAATGTGTCACAACCCATAGAATGTACAACACAAAGAACGAACCTTAATGAAACTATGGACTTAGTTAATAATAATATATCAATATTGGCTCATCAGTTCTTACAAAGGTACCACACTAACGCAAGCTGTTAATATAGGGGACACTGTGAGGGGGGAGCGTGGGAGGGAGAGGTGAGAAGAGATGGGTACATGGACTGTAATTTCTGCTCAATTTCTGCATAAACCTAAAATTGCTCTAAAAAATAAAGTCAATTTTTAAAGCGTAGACAGAGTCTTGATAACATCATTTATCACACAGTTATGCCTAAAATTAGTCTATCCCCTAGAGTTTGCAGCTACAAGTCATTACATTCTCTTTTTAGCTTGAGCAAGCTTGGGTTCATTCTCTGTCACTTGTAATCAAAAAATGTCCTGATAGGTTTTGGGAGGAAATCCAGCTTGGTGGTCAGGAGACAACACACAGAGATGATGACAGGGCCCGACTGAGGCCCGGCTGAGGCCCGACAGCCATCAGCACAGGACGTTAGGGGTTTCCAGCCAGCAGGCAGTGCTAGGGCAGGGCTCCCAAGGCTTTGGCGATCAGAGCAGTGGCAGGCACTACATCACCAGAATCGGGGCACCAGGTGAGGGCTCAGAGGCAGGGCTCCAGACTAGCGGATGGGGGATGGAAAGAGCCAGGTGGGAGCTGAAGTACTGAGCAGATGGTCAAGACAGGCTGGCCCATGGAGCAAGGCAAAAAGCCCGTTATCCACAGCAGTGAAATGAACTCTGCCCAGACCAATGAATGCGTCAATTGCATGGTGCCCTGGAGGCACTCCCAGTCCCACTTACCTTGCCTACTTCTTCTCTTACTCCTCAGAAAATTGCATCACTAACACACCATATCATTTATTTCTTTGTTATGCTCCCCCTGGGAAAATCTGGGCTGAATGAGGGCAGCAGTCAAGTCACTGTTTTGTTCCCCGGTGAACCTAAAGTGGTACCTGGAATATGATAGGTGTTCACTAAATATTTGTTAAATCCTCAATGAGCACTCTCTTCATTCTTGGCTGAGATGATGGGAGGGAAACGGAAGAGGGACAGTAGATTGCATGCATTCAAAGATTAGTATCTGGCCTGGTAATAAAATGCTGGAAATGGAGTAGTGGCCAGATTTCAGCAGTTCCCCCCTGGATCCTTTATTACCCCTTAGCTCCTGCCCCATATCATTCCTTTTCTTCCATAATCAAACCTCCTGGAAAACAGTCTGCACTCTCATCTCCCTGTTTCACCTCCCTTCTCTCCTAGACTCATCCTATTGGAACACCTCCTATAAGGGTCACTATGATGTCTTCCTATGAAAGACATTTTAGTCCTTGTGGCTCTTGGCCTTTTCTACTTCCTCTTCTTTTTTTTCTTCTTCTTCTTATTTTTTGAAGTACAATCAATTACAATGTGTCAGATTCTGATGTACAGCACAATGTCCCAGTCATGCATATATATACATATATTTGTTTTCATATTCTTTTTCATTTAAGGTTTTTACAAGATATTGAATATAGTTCCCTGTGCTATACAGGAGAAACTTGGATTTTTAAAATCTATTTTTATATAAAGTGGCTAACATTTGAAAATCTCAAACTTCCAAATTTATCCCTTCCCACCCCCTTTCCCCCAGTAGCCATAAGATTATTTACTATGTCTGAAAGTCTGTTTCTGTTTTATAGATGAATTCATTAGTGTCCTTTTATCTTTTCTTTTTTTAGATTTCACGTATAAGTGATGTCATATGATATTTGTCTTTCTCTGCCTGACTTTCTTCACTTAGAATGGCCATCTCTAGGTCCATCCATGTTACTGCAAATGGCGTTATTTCATTCTTTTTTATGGCTGAGTAGTGTTCCATTGTATACATATACCACAACTTCTCTATCCAGTCATCTGTCAATGGACACTTAGTTTGCTTCCCGGTCTTGGCTGTTGTACATAGTGCTGCTGTGAACATTGGGGTGCATGTGTCTTTTCAAATTAGAGTTCCTTCTAGATAAATGGTAGGCACCTCAAACTCAACATTTCCAAAATCAAACACATCCTCTCTCCCCCACATTTATGACATCACTCTTCCCATAATCACCCAGCCTATGAAGGTAGAAGTCATCTGTAACTTCTCCTCCTCTTATAAGTGCCACATTTAACCAGGTACCAAGTCCTGTCAATTCTATCTCCAAAGCATCTCCTAAATTATTGTATTCCTGGATCTCTATGTCATTATTTCTTCCCTAGATTCCTTTAACTTCCTAAGTGGCCTTCTCACCTTTATTCTTGTCCCATGCAATTCCCATGATGAAATGGTGTTTCTAAAATGGTTTTCCTTAAAATTCCCCAGTAATTCTCTAAAGCCTTCGGTATAAAATCCAAACTTCTCAGTAGGGCATGCAAAGCTTTTATGATCTGTCTGTCAGTCCCTCCACCCTCAATCCCCACCTGGTCCCTCCTTGCAACCATCCACAGCTGCAGGGAAGTTCCCCTTCCTGAAATACCCTCCTGCCTTTGCCCTGGCAATTCCCACTTATTCCTCAAGATTTAATTTATGTGTCATCCCCTCTGATTAGTACCCCAGTGCTTACTTCTCTCAAAGCGCCTACTATACCTTCTTTATCCTGTTTTGTCTACCTTCCCAGCTAGATCAGTGGCTATTGACAGAAAGGTCATTCTCTTTTATCTCCATATCCTACCTCTGCCCCAAAATTATCACAGTGCTTGGCTCTTAACGAGTACTCAATAAATGTATATTGAATGAATGAATGTCTTCAAGCTGGGAGTGAGTACATGAGAGTCAAGGTTAGAGCTAACAGAGGGTAGTGGACACCTGTCATTCTTTTTGGCCACCTAGTCTCTGAACCTTCCTCCTACATCTAGGGACTTTGAGTCTCAGTGGGAGGCAGTGTTGATGCTGAATGTATTGGTAGTAGTCCACTATTCCAGTCTTACCTGAAGTTCTGGAAAAGGCTCCTGACCTCCCTGATTTCATATGCTCACCTCCATTCCACAAGACTTTGAATGGGAAGGTAGCAGTGGTAAGACTGATGGAACTGGAAACAGTGGCCATTGGGCAAATGTGCATCCCAGGTCAGCAACAGCCATGGTGCTAGCAGCAGTGTCCGGTGTCCAGAGCCAGCAGACCCAGAGGAGCAGACTGCAAGCATCTAAGCCAGCAGAGGCCATAGAACTGTCTTCACGGGACCGGTTCTCTACCACAATTTGGAATGCTTTTCAAGGTCGTATAGCCCAGAGCCTAACTCTCCAGCTCCTGGTGACCTATAAGCTACATGGCTATCCTTTGATCAGTTTTGTTTTAATCAACCAGAGTTCATTTCTGTTGCTTGTGACTACCGGTACCCAGAGGTTTCAAAGTTACAGCATTTAACTGAGATGCAGCATGAAGAAAACCAGGTGAAACTGTAGGGGCATCAAAGCCTCAGAAGTCCCGAGTGGGGCTGTGTGACCTGCTTGCTCAGGTGCCAGCTGGCCTGGATTTTACCCCCACCCTTCTTCAAAGCAAGGTGTAAGAATAGATCTGATTATACCTTTGAGATCTAGTGTAATTTCCCTTTTGAAAAAAGAAAAAAAATCTGAATGCTTGTCCTGGAGTCAGATCCTTCGTATTCTGTGATGTGCTCAGAGTTTAGCAGCCGCAGAAACCTATTAACGGGCTGTGAGGGAGCCAGGTTTGGTTCCAGTCAGCCTTTCTGGGAAGGAGGAATCACCAGGCTGGAATGGCTGTGTTTATAAGTCAGGGAACAATGCCATTAAGAAGAAACAACAGCCCAGATCATCTTGGAAGCCAACTTGCCTGAGGTCTTGGAACCTCAGTGACACCCCTCAGGATGGCTGGTGAGCGGGAAGTCTTTCCCTGGGTATCACACAAGCCAATGAGCTGTTTGTTTAGCAGTCCTCAGTGAGATCCTTACGTTCTGGCATTGCCCTGACACCTCCTTCCCCCCAAATCAGCCTGGCTTCTGAGATACTAGTGCTTCATCCCTTCTTCTGGTTAGAATCTACTCTAGATCAAAGCTAGACTATGAGTTCATCTGCTAAGTAACAAGTACTTCATCATATTAGTTTCCCTGTTGCCACCACTCTTACTCTCTGGACAAATAAATAATGTAGTGGTCTCCTCAGAACTGAGGCATGACCAAAGTTCATGTCCCTGTCACAGAGAGGTCTTCACAGAGACGTGAAATGAGTCAGGAGGACAGTGGTGACTCTATGCATGTTTCACTCTATCCAGATGATTTCTCACCATTGGCCTTTTCTCTCCCAGGGGCACCAAGAGCCCTCCCCCTTCCAGTAACATCCTCCTCACTGTGCCGCTGCTGTGCCCAGAATCACCAGCAGTTGTGTCCTTGAGATAAGACACAGTTTCAGAACCACTGATGACAGTGCAGAGGTGTTGTGGGGTGAATCATTAGCAGCCACTAACATGTCCACAACAGCAGACCTTGAGGGGGTGAAACCTAAGATAGGGAAGAGGGAAGAAGAGAAAGGTCTAGCCCCATCATGGAAACCAGTCATGGAAGAGGTCATCCTGAAGAGCTGGGCACTTGGGAACTCAGAAAGATGGGGATGAACAGCTCATATAAGGAAAACATCTAGGAAAAGGCCACCTGGGGCCGGGAGAACAATTTGGAGGCAAGGCTAGTATGAAAACTCATTGGTAGCATCTCCAAGGACTTTCTTACAGAAGCCATTTGAGCTCATTCACAAATGTCTTCTAAATGCATCCACCCCAGATAACTATTGACTGTCATCTGTGGCCCATGTTGTGGGACTTAGGACATCCGTGGAAACCAAGGGAGCTCTGTCACAATAGAAAGACAAGCAAGGGATTCCCTGGAAAGGCATTTTTAAAGCACTGTGAGGCTATCAAAGATGAGAACATCCTGCTCTATGAGAAGTATAAATACAAAACAATACTGATATTGTCCTGGGGACGTCATGAAACTGTAGGACCCAGACAGGCAGCATCCCTGCTTGAAGTACTTTACTCCAGAGAATTCCACTCGTGGAGTCCTGGACCTGGGATGTGCCTGCCCAGCACCCGTTCCCCCTTCTAGACCACGCTCCAGGGACTTGGGACCCAGGAATTCCCTGACCAAACCAGCCAGGTCTTCCTCTGAGGAAGAAGGTCCAAAGAGTGGTTCTTTGGGGATGGACAGGACAGCATTGGGATTTGCAGGCTGAGGTGCCCAGATGCAGGTGCTCCAGGCCCCTCAAGGTGCAAGATGGACCCACAGATGCACAGAAAGGGAAGCTTGGCCTCAGGCTTTTTCACTCTCACTCTGGTCCTGCACATGTTAGGGGCAGGTCTGCCTAACACATTATTTCTATGTCAGCACATCTGTTAAGGGGCTGGCCCCATGTGCTGTTGGACGTCCGCTCGGGAATGAGGAGGGGGAGGACCACAGGCCCCAGCTGGGCAGATGACGTGTGCACATCTGCTCCCTTCCTTCCTCCCTGTGATCCCTGGAGAAAGGTTGAATCACAACACAAAGACCCCCACCCCCAGCCTTCCCAAACAAGAGACTGTTCCAAAGCAAACCCACAGACATGGGCTTTGAAAGAAACTCTCTTCACTATTTTAACCAGAAGACATTTTGGGAAACCATTTGCTTTTTGTATAATTTCCAATACATGGTCCTTGTCCTGTAGGAGCTGAGTGTGCTCTGATAGCACAGCTTGTCCTCTGCCTCTGTTTCTGAGCTTACCAGTTAAGGCTGGGGGACCACCACCAAAGAGGGGAGTCCGAACAAGTCTGGGATGCCAAGCATTGGGCAGAGTTCCTAAGGGAGGCAGGTGGAGTGAACTGACCTGCTGTGCTAATCCCTTGAAAAAGTGTGGAGAGTCCTGGAATGTTCATAGTTCTCCAGGCCACCCCCTGATCCCCCCAGAGTTGTCCCTGAATGTCCCTCTGCCCTGGTATGTGGCACTGAATGCTGCAGGGACAAGATGGCAAGGAAGTGTCAGGTTCTTGAGAAGAGTTTGTAACATACCTAGCATGAAGTCTAACCTGCCCGAGCTCCCACCTTGACCTTCGAAGAAAGTAAATGGTGTGAATGAGGTGGGAAGCCCCATAAAAAGACCAGCAGGACCCCCAGGCAGGGCCACTACTCTCCTGCCAGCACCATCCAGTTTCCTGGCCCAGAGGCTCTATCTCACTTTTTGCCTCTGAAACTGCTTACTTCTAGGAAAGTAGAACTTACTCCTATAATTCTATTGGTTCCCTGAGCTCACTCCTGATTGGTTATTTCCTTCACTTCTGATTGGTCCATTTCTACAAAGCTTGTTCCTAATTAGTCAACTTTTGTTATACCTAATTTGCATATGATGTTGCAGAGCTTGGAGTGTTAACTCTTCTGAGCCTGCTGGTGTAATAAACTTGAGTTTTCCAACTCTCCGAGTGCTGCTTGGTCTCTTGCCCTGATCCGGGTTGCTGTCACAACTGAGCTGTAACATCGAGCTGTAACACATTTCTCTGCAACATAAACAAGACTGGAACTCTTTCCCTGAACACAAGGAGGTTGAAGAAAGAAGGAAAGGAATCAGAATGGATGTTTAATTCACAGCGTCTCTTACTCTCGGTTCCTAATGTGTTTTGAAATACCCACCAGGCTCCCTATTTTAATATTTATTGGGCTAGAGTGGATTTTTCCATTTCAGGCTGATGTCATTCCCAACCTGCTGGTTTCCCGATATCCCGTCTACTGATGCAGCTGACTCCTGCAGAGACCTGAACCATCCGCTCTGGTCTGCGAGGGCATCCTTCCTTCCTGTTTTTACTGCAGCCTGGAATGTGATGCCTGGAAAAAGGGCCTCAACCTACTGCCCGTCAAATCTCCATGACATCAGAGCCTCTTCCCTTTTGCTCCTCACTCATCTCTTCAAAGAGAACACTCTGGAAGGGACGGAGTGCCTGGAAGGGACCCAATGTCACATGCAAAGGTTTCCCTCCCATCCCACTTGCAAAGCATTCAGGAAAAAGTTCAGCTTCCTCTCCAGGGCCCAGTCCAGATGCAAAGGCATATAGCTCCTGGTCACCCTGGCTTGTTAATAAGAAGGAGAGTTTGGTTCTTATCTTATCATTGGAAATGAACAGTCAATTCCAATGGACCCTAATGTGTGCTCTGGTGTATACGCCCATCCTATGTTTGGGGACCTCTATGTGTGCCAGTCTCTGGGTCTCTGTTGATGATTGTAAGATGGAGAGATAAGTCTCACACAGACTTTGGCAAACAGCATATTGTATAAAAGAAAATGTAAGAACGGGCAATTTCTATCAGCCCAGTAATAAAAAGAGTGGTAATAGATGGCAGTACACACACACAAACACACAGACACACACACACACACACACATATTGCTCTCTTCTGTTTCTTCCTAATCAGGATGGCAGCAGAAAGTAGAAGTTAGGAAGTGGAGTATAAGTCCCCGTTACTTCAAAGACACAGACTAGATTAAAAAAAAAGTTCTCTCTCCCACCCCCCACCTTAATTGTGAGCAGGTCTTCCCCAGACTTGCCGATGCTCGGGTAAGATGTACAGAATCTAGATGGAATGTCCAGGTTTACTAGAGGGCCATTGTGATGCTTTAATACACACTCAACTGAATGGTAAATTGCATCCTCTGTGTTACCTGTCCTCACACCCACACCATCTTTACTGTATGTGGCTAGTCGCAGGAAAATTAGGTCAATGGAGTGGAATGAAATGGTGAGGATGGATATTTAAATGACTAGCTTTTTTGTTATTTCAATTTTTTTGCTTCATATCTGCTCTTCAGTGACAAAGAGAACATCTACTGCTTTTCGGAGAATGAAAAAAGTATGCTCACCCTTTTCCACTTTGATAACTAAAGAAAGTATTTCATAAGCTGTTCTCTAAATTATCAACATCCTCCCCCTCCCCATATAAAATGAAATATGTGTAATGGCTAAAAAAAAATTACCTGGAATTCAACTAAAAGTTTTTCATATCAACATTTTAAAAGGACAACTGACTCCCAGTAATTTCTGAAATAAATTTGTACATGACATTGAGTTTCCCCTGAATCCATGGTGCCCTCCCCTGCTGTGGGTGGGTTAGCCTTAAGTCCACTCCAGAGGTAGGGTCTGACTTGTCTCACAGACAAGTTCCAGCTCCTTGGACATCAGGACAATAAGAGAAAGTCCAAGATTTGTTGTATGGTCAGAAAAGAAGTGCTCTCTGTCCCTGCGAGCTCTCTCCTCCAGCTGAACAAGGATGTGGACACCCTAAGAACTATGGGCAACCTGTGGTGACCACGAGGGCAGGCAATCTTAAATAAAGAAGGTGACACTGGGAAAAGCAGAGAGGTGATGTGGAAAGAGCTGGTCTCCAGTGTCATCTCTGAGCCACTGTGCCCAGCCCTGCAAACCTGCCCTGACCCTGAAGTCAGCAATCAATGCTGTACTTTCTTCAGTCATGTGAATTGGAGTCTCTTCCCCTAAGACACACATGTACCCTGCCGGGTACAGCATGTCTGTGTGTCTGCAGCCACACAGATAATTATATTTTTCTTCTAGAAATCCATTGTATGTTGCAAATTATGAACTTTTTTCTCTTTAAAGTTGTTGAGTCACAGATGACATACAGATCTTGGGAAAATGAAAAAAAAAAAAAGCTTCTTTACACCCAAGCTCAGCTTTGATTCCCAATGACAGGATCCATGAGTAAATGGGGCTGAGTTCACCTCTGCTGTCCAGGGCCAGGGTCAGAGTTCTGAACTCTCTGAGTGACCATTTAATAAATTTATCTGCCAGCATTTTCACTGTCAGGGGAACGCATACTTTGGAGGAAGAGGAACTTGGACATTGACGATTTGAACCAAGTCAACAAAGTACAGTAGCCTTTTGTCCACAGTTTCACTTTCCTGTTTCAGTTATGCATGGTCAACTGAGGTCTGAAAATATTCAAGGGAAAATTCCAGAAGTAAACAATTCATAAATTTTAAATTGCACTCCAGTACAAGTAATGTGATGAAATCTCCATCCATCCTGATCCTTCCTGCCCGGGCTTTATCCAGCATCTCCATACTCTATATACTACTCTCCCCTTAGTATAGGAAAAAACATGCTGTTTTGAGGGTTTGGTACCATCTCTGGACTTAGGCATCCAATGGGGGCCTTGGGATGTATACCTCACACATAAGGGGGGGACAACTGTATAGATTTTGTGGCTTGACACTTGCACCCAATATTTAATACCAACCATGGTCTAAATTAGGCTTAAAGTGATTCAGTGGTCCTCAGGAAGTCTCTTTTGAGCATGAACAAGTCACACTAGGTATCAGACCAGGGTTGAGTCCAGGGGAGTCATGCTACCCATAGAATCAAATGACCCCAGAGGACCCTGAAGCAAAGGCTCTTGTAGTCACAATCTGTAGCAGCATCCTCAGTTTAAATCCTTCCAGTTAATTCCATGATAACTGCTCTCCCAGGAGTCACTCCATCAATTTGTTTTTCAGCCATTCTTCCCCAGAGGACACCGTTTCACTTGCTGCAAGTCCCTTGTGGTAAGGAGCACAAAAATCCATAACCCAGGAGCAGACCTCCTTTTAAGATAAGGGGAGAAAACATCCCAGATACTGCATGATCTTGAAAGGCTCTGACGCTTTTGGGGCTGAATGGGACTTCACTGCTTAGAAACATGTTGTCTATGTCCCACCCTCAAATTTCCAGAAGAGCAAAATCAACCCAATCTACTGAGCAAGTTGGTGGGAGACCTGGGACTAGATCCTGGGTCTTTTGACTCCAAATCTCAAACTTCTTTGAACTCTTTGTGATAGTCTTACATGTCATCTTGGGAAGGCTATGGTACCCAGGCATTTAATCAAACACTAACTTAGGTGTTGCTGGCAGGTATTTTGTAGCTGTGGTTAATGTCTACCATCAGATGACTTTAAGTAAAGGAGATTATCCTCAATCATGTGGACAGGCCCATCCCATCAATTAAAGGGCTTAAGAGCAAAGACTGAGGGTTCCTGAAAAAAAAGGAATTCTGCCTCAAGACCATAGCATCAAGTCCTGTCTGACTTTCTAGCCTACTGTCCTGTCCTGTGGATTTAGGACTTGGAGGTGCCCATAATTTTGTGAGCCAATTCCTTAAAATCTCTCTCAATAGACTGACAGAGAGAGAGACAGAGGGGAGAGAGAGAGAGAGGGAGGGAGAGAGAGAATAAATAGATATAGATACACACACACTCTATTGGTTCTACTTCTCTGGAGAAATGTGACAGACGCACTAGTCAATGAGCCAGATAAGGCAAATGCAAAATTCCCCTGATGAAGGTCAAGAGATTAAGAGGGAAATCCTCAGGATGTAAGAAACCACTGTATAATGATTTCTGTGGGGAGACAGCAACGTGTGACTAAGACCTCAAAACTGCTGTGTCACATAGTGATAACTGGGGTTGCGGGGGAAATCTCCAGCACCCAAAGAAAGGATGGTACCATTAAGAATCCCTTAAAGCAGGCAGAGTCTTCTCTCAATAATATTATAGTAAAGGAAAGACAACAAGCTCTCAGTTTTGGTGGAAATAATTTGGTTGGAAATAGTTCCAAAGAAGGAAGGATGAAGCCATTCTGCCGTTCTCTACCTTTCTCTCTTCACAAAACCATCTGGGTCCTTCTTTCTTAGAGAGGCAAGCCATGGAACTTGAAGGTGAATTTTGAAAGATTTTCAGTGTGTTGCCAAGTATATAACTAATGCTTTTGAGCCTAACATGTGGTGGGTGTCATTGATTCTATTCACATGGTAGGAGGGGAAATACGTCTACATAAAGTGCTGATAGGCAGAGATTTTTGTTTCAAATTTCAAAGGAGATTGAAAAGGCATGACTTACTGTGTATGAAATAGTCATTTAAAAAACATGCAATACATCACAGAAACTTCCCTCTCCCTTTTCACTGTGCTCCACCTTTCACTTTACAAAGGAATTACCAGGAATCCTTCACATCTGGTACTGGGCATTGTTTTCATTAAGGATCTCAGAAAATGTGAGGGTCAAAGAGCAATAAAGAAACTGTTTCATGTTGCATCTCTCTCAGGAGAGCTTTTAAAATACTGATGCAATAGTCCCAGCTCTGATCAATCAGATACAAACCTCTGAGAGTGCTAGTGTAGCAATTAGTATTAGCAATTTAAAAACAAACAAAAAAACCCTCCCAAATGATTCCAGATGCAGCCAGGTTTGAGAACAACTGGATAGAGAGTAGGATGGAATTATTCATCAGTTAAACAACAGCATAAACAGTGAGAATATCAACCACTTAATAAATGGGTATTGCTATAGATAAATATTTACATCCCCAACCCCTGATTCATATTTGAAAACCTAATGCCCAAGGTGATGAAATTAGGGGGTGGTGCCTTTGGGAGGTGATTAGGTCATATGGGTGGAGCCCTCATGAAAGGGATTAGTGCCCTTATAAAAAAGCATCCAGGGAGCTCCCTCCCTTCTTCCACTGTGTGAGGACACAGAGAGAAGGCTTCGACTGGGGAGGGGATGTGACCATGCTGGCACCCTGATCGTGAACTTCCAGTTTCCATTGTTTATAAGTCGTGTAGTCTGTAGTCTTCGGTGATAGCAGCCCCAACAGACTAAGGCAGGCATCAACCCAAAATAAGAACGAGATCCTTTCTGGCCACCCTCCCCAGAATATCTGGACTCACTCACCCTCAACATTTTATATCCTTTCCCTTGTCTCAGTTTTTTTCTCCTGCACTTATTATTATCTGTAACATTACATAACTTACTAATATACCTTATTTATTGTCTACCTCCCTTGATAGGCTGGGGGCTCCATGAGGGCTGTTTTCTTCACAACCAGATGACAATCCAGCTCCTAGAACACTGCCTGGTCACACTTCCTGTTCTTAATAAATACGTGTTGGATAAAGGACTGAATCCATGGGAATTATGTCTGGTTTGGGTATGGTCCAGGCAAAGCAGCTCTGTTGTTGTGAAACTTAGCAATTTCCGAAGAACTACTCCTCCAAGAGCACCCTCATGAACCAAAAAGATGGTGGGGAAAGCTGGTCAACCTTGGCTTGGGACTTGTCAATCATTTGTGTCCTGCAGAGGAGCCACACGCTGGAAGCTCCCTCAGGCAGGAATAAACAACCCAGTAGGTCATTCAACAGGAAGCCTTTGGAATGCAGAAGAAGGTTTTGCTTCTGGTCTCTAAAGACAATGAATATAATTCAGGTAGCCACACGAAAGATGGTGCCCCACACAAGCACAAGGACAGAAACACTGAAGTGAAGAATTGGCTATAACAACCGGCTAGCGAATACCTCAAGCAAACATGGATTTAAAAACTAGCCTGGGATAAGAAGATCTTGTTTCAAAGTTCCAAAGTCAAAGAGGCATTTAGGAGACAGGCTTGCACTCATGCTTCCACAGCCAGGAAAATACCTTACGGGCTAGCTAGGAAAGTGTCTTCTTCCAAGAGAGCACCAGAGAGCAAAGAACATCTCAGGGCGTAGGAGTGGAGGGGTGGCGGTGGGGGAGGTGCGCAGCCTACCTGGGATGCCCTGCCTGAAGCTCCAAGTCTGGGCTGGGCTGCTGGGGCTGCTGACATGCATTCCCAGCTCAGTTGAAAGTGAAGCAGAACACAGATGGCCAGCAAATGGATTTCTAATGAGAATCTATGCACTGTAGACATTCACTTTTACTCTCTCTACATTAGTTTCATTTCCCTTAACTTTTTAATGAAAGTTGTATTGAAAAAATAATCTGGTCGTCTTCTTTTATATAGAGGAATATGACCAGGGTGAGGGTGCCAGCTGGGCTTATAACAGTGAGAGGGTCTCCGAGAGCCTGCAAGTGCCACCAGAGGACAATGTCTTTTCAAGATTCTGTCCCCTATGCTTCTTTCAGCAGCTCCGACCTCTGGACCTCCAGTTATGTGAGATGAGAGATGTCCTTCCTGTTTAAGCCGATTGGAGTCAGGTTCTTGGCCACCGGCTGACAAGAACACCTTTCTCTGTCTTGCTTACCTGGTGAATACCATCTAGCTTTGAGACCTAGGTCTTGTGTAGTGTTGATTCACTGCCCACCTGCTCAGGACCCCATATGTCTATCACGGCACCCATGCTCTTACCGCTGTTCTGTTTCTGTCAGCAAGATGGCAAGCTCCTTAAGAGAAGGAAGAAACTTTCATTCATTTTGTATTTCCAGGTCTGACAAAGTCCTTGGCAGAGTTGAAAGATAAAAGAATGAATGAATGAATGAATGAATGAATGAGTGATCCTAGAGATAGAGACCCAAGTGACAGCAGTAATGCTGAAATGTAAGTGTGAGCTGGGGGGAAAGGAGGTAAGAACAATAAAGGAGAGCATGGAAATGGGGAGGTAGGAGCCAGTAACATGGGGAAAAGTTGAGATTGCGGTTATGAGAAACTGACACACGATCGTTAGGGTTTATGGAAATTTAACTGGATGGGAAAGAAGAGTGTGTGTACATTATGTAAATGCTTTTTGACAATAAGTCATAGGGATGAGCTAAATGTAAATGCCATTTTTGGCATTGATGACCTCATTTTGCAGATGGTTTCTTGTTTGGGGTTTTTGTTTTGTTTTGTTTTGTTTTGTTTTTTGGTTTGGTTTGGTTTTTTGGGTGTTTTTGTTTTTGTTTTTGCCTGACTCCTGTCATAGCTAACATCAAGCAACACCAAGGCAAAATGGGTGCTTGGTTCTTCGTGGCGAACCCAGCAGCTAACACAGCATGTGTTAGGTCCCCATTAAAGTTTGTTGAACTGAGGAACAAATGAAAACTTCAAAGCTCCAAAGTGAGACTTGACAGAAACTACCAAAAGCACAGAAGAAATAACCAGCTGACCATTTCACTGGAAATGATCTGTTCCTTATTAAATTGAATTATTTTGTTCTCTCCATTAACAGCCATTCACTAGACAATAATATGTACATTATTGGCTTTTACCTCAGATTTAGAAACTAACCCATTAAGTGCAAAATCACATGCTTTATACTTAGATTAACTAAAAATATCTTTCAGATATTGAGTTCTTTACAAATCAGAAAAAAATTTCCTTCAGACAAAAGCATTGTAAATCCAGAATTGCGGGGGGTGGGGGGTGTAGGGAAATTAAGCCATTCTTGGCAGTGTCTTTAATACAGCTCAGGGTCTTAATGTGAACAAAATGATCCATATACTTCTCCACGTGCTATTAAAGTCACAGAGAGTAATGGGGTGAAGGTATCTCTTTGTTTTCTGTGGCTTCCATTTTAATGGAATCATTATTTATGTTATTAATATTCTCTATTTTCTCCTGTATTTCTTAAAGTTCTGTATAAATAGTCATTCTCTCCAACATGGTGTTAGAATCATAAAAGCTCCCAGTGTCCTCATTTTGCAAATAGGAAAACAGAAACATGAAGAGGTTAGTTCTTCAACATGTGGGAAATTCCCTGAGGAGTCCAGAAAATGGTTTAGAAGGACCCTTGAAAAAAAAGTGTTTCCTCTGGATGAGTTCACTGCAAAATAAAATTTTCCAGCTCTTTGGTCTCAAACCTGAGTAATAAACACTTCAGCCGTCAAAGGGAAAAATGTTCTTGGCCCCTACGCTCTGGCATGGTCTTAAATTATTTCCATCCATTTCTAAAATCAAGAATGAATCACAAAGATACTGAAAATATGAAGCAAAGATGAAATTTTAAGACTATATGAAGGCTCATGTACCATTTTGATTTTTATTTTATTGATTCATCCTTTAATCTATTCAATAAACATTGTTAAATATCTTCTACATATCCAGCATTGTTCTAGGCACTTCCTATCATAGATAAAGAGGAAAAAAAGATACACAGCTTTTGCCCTCAAGCTCCTTACAGTCTAGTGGGAAAGCCAGACATATGAATAAATACAGTGCAGCTTAATAAGTGCTTGAATTCAGGTAAACACACAAGTGCCAGGTGAGCCCAGGAGAAGGTACCAACCTGGAACTGGGTATTAGGGATGGTGGCAGAGAAGGGGACAGAGTAATACCATTGAGGGGGGGAGAATTGTCCAAAGTGTGCAGTGGGTAGTGGGACAGGAAGGAAGCACGTGACCCAGCCCATACTGGTAGCCATTCCATAACCACCAAGGGAAACACTCATAGGTGAAGCCAAGGTCACAGATGGCTAAGCAGAAATGGAAGACCTAGATGCGCCATGGCTTCACTGAACTGCTGAATCAGTCCACTACAAAGCCACCCTACCTCAGGGCTTGTTTTTAAGTGAGATAATACATTTACATAGTGTCTAAATTTAAGTTTTTCTGTTTCTTGCAGCTAAAATCACCTTAAGTGATACGTAGAGGGGAGATTTAGGGGGACAAGTTGGTTCATCTTTGTACACATTGAATTTGAGATGACTGTGAGACCACCTGGAAATTTCCCTCTGGGATAGTTGGGTCTGGATCACCCTTGTTAAAACATCTGTAATTATTTTTCAGTACTTCGATGTAAACACTTTGAGTATCTATACCTATGGACAGTGAGTTGCACTTGAAGTAGTTCCATGGTATCTTCAGGGAACCAGGTTCTTTCTACCTGCTCCACCATCTCTAGATTGTCTGCTACAAGTGTGTTCTCTTCTGCTTACAGGATGGCTATAGCACCCCGTCCTCACCCAACAATGTCCTGAGGCAAAATTCCAGCGCATTTTTCCTTTGCTTCTTGAGAGCAAAGAAAGTTTTAGAGGCTACACTCAGAGGTGGTTAGCTAGTATTTGAAGGATCCTAATCAGGAGTCTGCATTCCAAGATGACCACAGCAAATGTTCCAAACAAATCTAGCTAAATCCAAACTAGAGGATTTGTTAATTAGCCTAACAGATTTTGGAAATCATTTTTCAGTTGTGAAAAGAATGGTATTGAAAGTCCTTGACTGGCCAGCACTTTTATAAAATGAAGTATGAGAAAGTGGCAAGTTCGGAAGCTCCTTTACCGCATCCTGGCTCTTACACTCCATTTGGTCCTGAACCCACATCTGACAAAGGGCTCTTCACCCCATTGACTTACATAGCTTGCTGGGTTTACCATTAGAATATTATCACCTTCCTGTATATCATTCTATTCATGCCAAGGGCTTCTCTGTAAAAGGACAAGAGTCAGGAAACCTCTTCCAGCATTCAGAATCAGGGAAGATGCCTATTTTTGTGCCCACTTGCCAACAAATGTTTGTACCTGTGGCAGAATTCACATGAGACTTTCTTTATTGAAACACAACACCAGGGAGAGAGTTGTGGGTGAGCAGACATGCAGCCCCCAGGTGCCTCTAATTGTTGGAGGCTACCAGTGTTTACTGGGCAGTTTTGAATGGTCAGAATAACCCAAGGCAGCTTGCAACATCACTGCACCAAGTGGCTTCTCCCTACAGAGACTCAAGTATTATATATCCAGGTTACATGTGTCCTGGCAGAAACTCAGTCCAGAGACAGGGATCCTGGAATCCTCGGGAAAGGCCAGGATTGAGAGCCATCTGGGAGAGTCTCTTCAATTGCTCTTCTTCCTTCCTACTGCTTCCTGTGTGTGTCTCTCCTGAAACATCCAGCCAAGCCAAAAAGGAACCCAATTCCCAGATAAGAAAGCAAATACTACTGGTTAAGGCTGTATGCATAGATGCTCCCTTTCAAGAGCCTCCTTAGACAAGATCTCACCTTTTATTTGGCCTCTCTGTGTATGATTTTTCTCACACCCATCATTCACAATCAGAAGGTGGCCAGAACTTCCTGATGGCCAGCAACTCCCCAGCTCTAATGCCTCCTTTCTGCCTCCCTTGAGTTAGTACACCAGAAAGAAATGAGTGAGAGTGATTTTGTTCTAGCCTTACTGAGGAGTGATTGACAAAGAAAAGTTGTGTATATTTCAGGTATACAACCTGATGTGTTGATATATGTATACACTGTGAAGTGATTACCACAATTAGCTAATTAACATCTTATGTAGTTATCTCTCGTGTGTGTGTGTGTTAAGAACTCTTGAGATCTACGCTTCTAGCAAATTTCAAGTATACAGTATGTTATTATTAACTGTAGTCACCATGGTGTACATTGGGTATCTAGAACTTATTCATTTTATAACTGAATGTACCCTTGGATCAACATCTCCCCTGTTCCCCCACTACCTACAAGCCCTGACAACAATCACTCTGTTACTATGAGCTCAACTTTTTTAGGTTCCATTCATAAGTGAGATCATGCAGTATTTGTCTTTCTGGGTCTGGTTTATCTCACTTAGTATAAGTACATAATGCACTTTATCCATGTTGTCACAAATGACAGGATTTCCTTCTTTTTAGGGCTGAATAATATTCCAGTGTGCGTGTGTCTATGTGACATTATTTTTATCCATTTATTCTTTGACAGTTACTTAGGCAGTTTCCATGTCTTGGCTACTGTGAATAACACCACTGTGATCATGGGAGTGCAGATATCTCCTCAAGATAGTGGTTTTATTTCCTTTGGATATATACCCAGAAGTGGAATTTCTGGGTCATATGGTAGTTCTACTTTTAATTTTTTGAGAACCACCATTCTGTTTCCCATAATGACTGCACCAGTTTACATTCCCACCAACAATGTATAAGGGTTCTCTTTTCTCCACATCCTTGCCAATACTTTTCTTTTGGCTTCTTGATAATAGCTTTCCTAACAGATGTGAAGTGATATCTCACTGTGGTTTTGGTTCACATTTCCTTGATGATTTGTGATATGAAGCATCTTTTCACAAACTCATTGTTCATTTGTGTGTCTTCTTTGGTGAAATGTCTATACAGGGCCTTTACCCATCTTTTAGTTGGGTTATTTGTGGGTTTCTTTCTTTCTTTTTTTTTTTAACTACTGAATTGTATGAGTTCCTTATATATTTTGGATATTTGCCCCTTATCAGATATATGATTTGCAAATATTTTCTCCCAATATGTAGGCTGCCTTTTAACTTTTGTTGATTGTTTTCTTTGCTGTGCATAAGCTTTTTGGTTTGACGTAATTCCACTTGTTCATTTTTGCTTCTGTTGCCTGTGCTTTTGATGTCAAATGCAAAAACTCATCACCAAGACGCATGTCAAGGAGTTTTTCCCCTGTTTTTCTCTAGGGGATTTAAGGTTTCAGGGCTTACATTTAAGTCTTTAATCCATTTTGGGTTGATTTTTGTGTTTGGTGTAAGACAAGGGTCCAATTTCATTCTTTAGCTTATAAATATTCAGTTATCCCAGCACCATTTATTCAAGAGACTATCTGCATTGTGAATTCTTGGTGTCTTTGGTGAATACTTAACCATATATGAATGATTTTTTAAGAGAGAAAACTTTAAGTTAGCTCTAATTACAAGTGTGTGTGTGTATATATGTGTGTGTGTAGATATATGATACATATATCACCCTTGAACTTTTTATAAATTTATGTGTTGATTTACATTGTTTTATATAAAAACAAGGTATATAAGTTTTAAAGGTCAGTTTATTATTTGCAGATTGCAGTACAGTCATTAGCAATAAATAATGTGAGACACATCTTTTTTTAAATTTGATGTTTTAAGTGACAGAAAATGACTCTCCTCATGCAGGTGGCCCCTTTGAGGGGAAATTTCTCTTTTTGTGTGGATAGCCAAATCATGCCTATGTATTTAGGCCCTAATAGCTGCTTGGGTTGTCATTTTCCATTTAACTGAATGTGGGAGATCCACAAACCAGCTTCTCATGACAAATTCATAAACACTTCCCACAGCAGGTCACACACCCTTTGCAGAGAACCCCTCTTCCTCTAATTGCCTCAAATTTCCAAATTCTCACCTCCCCTGGTGCAGAATTATAAAACCAAATGTGTCAACCTCATATTGGAAAAAGTGTTAATGTGAAGAGATCTATTTTCCTTGGAAAGGAGGAGCTATGAGGGCAAGAAGAAAGGCAGTTCGGATCAAGTTAACACATGTCTTTAGCTGGGAAAACCCTCTATCTTCCCATGATCAATAAAGCACATTCAGGCAACTGGTCCCTGTGGTTCCTGGTACGTAAGAAATGTTCAAAGTTCCAGTGTACCCAGTGAGTGGAACAGCAGGGTTTTTTTAAACTGAAGTACGACTGCATGTTATATAATCAAGAGGGTGAAAATCCCAACTCTACAGCAGCAGTTGTTCTGGGAAAATGGGTCTTGTCAAACAACTGGAATCTCCTCGGTGGCTCTTTGGCTAAACACTCCAGGCCATTGCCTATGAACAGAGTAAATCTTACACTTTTATTAACCACCTGTGAAAATGAAGAAATGAGGGCAAAGGATCAAGTAGGTCATGGACAGGTTGCCAAATTCTCTCTGATGAGCTAGAAACAGGTGCTGCTCCAAAATGGGCTGACTTCTTCCTTCTCTACCCCTCTGTCTCCAATACATCAGCACCTACTCAGAAGATATTTATTATGCTTATCGGAATTGTAAATGCGGGAGTAACCTCACTTGAAAACAATTCTGTGAAATCTAATGTAATTATACACTCAACTTTTATTTCTTAGTTTGGAATCTGTATGGTCCTCAGCTCTAAATTGTCTGAGAGTCTTGCATTTTTGCTTTCCCTGTAGACTTTTATGGATGGTCTCAATAGTCAAAGCTGTACAATGTAAATTTTCACGGTTTTATGAGGACTGTTTGTTTTACTTCATTCAAAGAGAATCCAAGAAGCTATCTCTCTCTTTTCCAGTTGAGATGCAACTGAATATCTGGACTGGAAAATTCCTGTCTGAGTACACTGGTGTATCATGCACTATCATGCCACTATACTTAACATCTTTTGAAAGGAGAAACCTAGCATAAGAAAGTATCAAGGCTGTAAAGGAATGGGATGGTATTCCCATCAGCTCACCAAGATAGCCTCCTTTTAGGCATGGGGGGAGGGGTGGTCATCTGTTTGTGATTTTGCTTAAGAGCTTGAAAAGGAACCAGAAAACTTATATTTGTTGCATGGACCTATAAGTTGCTTTCTATTAGAATTGTTTTTATGTCAAATCATCTGTCTAGCAAAGAACTTCCTTAATAGGGCATTTGTTTTGTAGCCTAGAATTCTGTTCTATTCTATTAGGGCCCATAGGAAAAGGAAGGAAGAGTTCATTCTAGAGAAATGCAGGAATACTGGTTTGTACTAGAAAGCGGAAATGCAGCCAAACAGAGTTGCCCCCAGTAATGCTTAAATAAAGAGGATGCAAAGCTAAGGATGTGATGAATGAGGGGGTGATAGATGTTTATACACAAGTTTACAAGATGCTTCTCAGCAGCACTGCCCTCTACAGATGGTTCCCAAGGCTTAACTTCAATGCAACTTCAAGATGTTGAAAACAAAAATCAGTTTGTTGAATGAGATCAATTGCCTATAGAAGTGAATACCTCCAAGAATTTTTCTGTGAGTAGGTGTCTAAGAGTCTCTTCAACACCAGATTCCAGTGAACATGGCCTTGATGTAGCTTCAAGAGAGTATAGCTGGAATCTGATTCTAACCAAGGAAGCTGAAACCCAATTAACTGAACTATCCTAGCTCTTAACAAAGACTGTGCCAAGAAGGATGAGCATGGAGCCTAGACAAAGAGAACAGAATGAACAGTTATCCAGCTGTGGATAGATGCCTTCTGTACTGCCCAAGAAATTCATGCTTTGGCCAGTTGAAATAAGCTTCCTGGCATGCTGGAAGGGTTACCCTTAGAGTGGAAATGGATCAGATGCTTAACTCCACTGAGTCTAGTTTCCCCATCAGTAAGACCAGTAGGAGGTAAGTTCGGAGAGGTAATGGGAGATACTTTGTATAGGACCAATGGGCCACTGGGAAGACTTGATTTTTACTCTGAGCAAACTAGGGAGCCATTGGTGGGTTTTGAGAAGAGGATTGATTGGGATTATCAGGGACTAACATTGTAAATGGATTAGAAGGAACAAACGAGCTACTCTGTGTAAAGCATTTAGCACCATGCTTAGCCTGTTAGTAGTGCTCAACAAGCAGTAATCATGGTTGTAATCACCATACTTAAGAGACACTATCAAAGTGGCTCCTCTTCACCAGGACTGAATCATGAAGAAATAGAAAATCTAAATAGATCTATTACTAGTAAGGAGATTGAATCAGAAACCAAAAACCACCCAACAAAGAAAAGCCTTGGGCCAGATGGCTTCACTGGTGAATTTCACCAAACATGTAAAGAATTAACACAAGTCTTTCTCAAAAGCTTCCAAAAAAATTGAGGAGAGAAGAACACTTCCTAACTCATTCTATGAAGCCAGCATTACCCCTATATCCAAGTCAGACAAAGACACAAGAAAGCTAGAGACCAGTATCCCTGATGGCTACTGATGCAAAAACCTTCAACGAAATACTAGCAAATAGAATTCCATAGCATATTAAAAGGATGATACCATGATCAAGTGAGATTTATTCCTATTTCTGTAAAACCTACTTTTAGTTAAAATACTCAGGAAAGATTTCTCGAGCCACAATTACTTCCTATTTCTGTGTCAGGCTGGCTACTTGGTCGGATTAAGATCTAGATGAAAATTTGCCACTGCTAGAGAAAGACGTCCTGAAACTACCAAACTGCTCTGAAGCCCTTGGTCCCCCTTAGGTGTGGGGACTGTGCATTTCTCACACTGCCAGCTTTGTTAGAGGAAAGGGAGAGAGGAGAAAACCACACCATTCAACCAGGGAGTGTGCCTTGTAGGGTCTGATGTGTAATTAGAAAAGGATAAAGCAGAAACCCTTCTCTTCCACATATTCCAGCCTCCTCGTCTTCCCAAGGCTAAGATGGGAACCTCTTCCACGTGCTCCTACGGTGTCTAGTGTGGCCCATGGGCCTTCTCCCACTGCACTGACACTGCCCGATTACCCCACTGTATCTCCCACTAGAATGTAAGCACCTTCAAGGACTGTGTCTTAAACCATCTTTGTTTCTCCAGAAATAGAGCTGTCCTCACGCAGAGTAAGAACACAGTAACACCTGGCTAAAAAAAATCAACAGCTCACTGCTGTATTTCATTGACTCTATGATCCCACCAATGATAAGACTTTTCCATTGCAAGACGCCTAAGAAAGAATAAAATATAATCAGAAGATAGCAGCAATTATAAGACGTATCCGAATTTTAGGGTTGTTATCACCTTGGTCTCAGTCCTAGATCAGGGAAGAGATGACCACAAAAATGTTGAAGACTAATTGGTATCACTTCATAAGTACAGACATGCTCACATCTAATTTACATGAATGAAAACCTTTCCCTTTTTAATTACTTCACTTGACCTCCCTATCTGGAGCTTTTCCGCTCAGACTAGATGTTGTTTCAGAGTTAAATGATTCAACATCTTGTCTGAACCCCAGGAAACTGAAGACAGAGGGACTCATTTCTTAGCTATAGCTATGTCCTGAGGCTGAGCTCTAAAAAAAAAAAAAAGAAGAAGAAGAAGTATCTGTTGCCTATACCAAGACAGCTTAAATGATGAGGATCAGTGCATCTGAAAGGGAAATATTTTTGCCTCCAGGCAAGATTGTAATAAAAGAAGCTCATCGATCATCTGCTGAAGGGAAATATGTCACTACAAAATTACTAGGTAATGAAAACTCTGGGCAGTCCTATGGCACTTTTAATCAGAAGATCTCAAAGCAGCCCCACACTGTCATCCACAAAGCCTTGTCATCAGCAGGATGCAAAGTGGAAAGTGGCCCTTTCTATGGTGTTATACACCATGAAACTAAGATAAAACAATGTTAAACAAATTAATAAAAAGAAAATAAAAATTTTATACACACAGATACATTTACATATAAATAGATGCGTATATTTACATACACAAAATTTAATTAGTTGCTTATCAGGTGAGATCATACATGAACATTTGATCATAAATCCTGAAGCACCACACAAATAATAATAATCAGCAGTAGAAACAGGCTGTAATTCAGAGGATGGACTTCAGAATCAAACAGAACTGGGCTCCATTCCTGGGTCTACAACACCCTCCATCTATGACCTTGGGGAAGTGTCTTACCCTCTCTAAGTGTCAATGACCTCATCTGTAAAATGGAGTCATAAGAACATGTCCCTCGCTGTGACCATGCAACGATGGGATATTCTGTGGGAAGTACTTAGAAGAATGGCTGGCAGGCAGCAAGTGCTCTGTAAATGTTAGCTCCTCCAGTTTGGGAATAGATGCCCTCAGGACCCACTCTTCTCCTACATCCTGGCAACCTGATTTTGCCATGTTTCCATTGCATCACTCCCAGTTTGGTCTTGCTTTCCTCCCTACTCAGTTTGGAGCCCAGAATCCACTGCTGCATTTGCTACCCCTTGGGGTCCTTTCTTCTTGGCCCCCTCCACCTCGCCACCCTGCTGTTCCTTCTATGCCTGTCCTCAGGCTGGGATTATTATGGTGGCCTCTCCACTCCAGTCTTCCCAACAGTGATTCATCCTACATAGCTCCACTTGTTTATCTTCCCAGAATGAAATCCTAACCATGACATTCCTTTGCTCAAAATTCTCAAAGCTTCGCCACTACCTATTAAATTAACTTCTCACCACAGCAGCCAAGACATCCCACTGTTGGCCTTAATTCACCATCCCAGATATCTCTCCAACTCATCCAACCTGATATTCCTGTCCCTACTCTACCTCCTCATGCAGTCAAAGTTTTGTTTGTACAGTTTCCTTTTATTGCAAGGTCCTCCCCTTCATCTCTGCCTATCCTAATCCTCCTCTTAAACCAGCTGCAAATTCCACCTCCCCTGAAATGTACCTTTCCAGACCCTCTAACGTTTGAACTGCCTTATGTGTGTCTCTCTTTGCGACATTTACATTCAGTCTTGCATTAGGGCTGCTCCATCATAAGGCTTGCCTCACCTATGTGGTCTGTCCTTGGCTTTGCTGATACTGAGTGGACAATAAATGTGAATGTTACCCTGCTGTGTTTAACTGGTTGTATTTGAATACACTTATTTACCTAGAACTCTTGCGTCACATATACCACTAAAACAGAAAGATGAAATCAAATCAACCTTTGTACTTGCTGCTGTGTTCAGCAACATAGGGTGAGTACTGGGTTGCTGGAATTTCTACCCTAAAGAAAGTCTTGCACTTAAAATAGTGCATCATTAGTTCCTTGAACATTTGACAGATATAATCTTGGCCATGACGTCAGCTAACTACAGTACTACTAAAAATATCTTACTCTAGATGTGGGTATAAATTGAACATTGAACAAAAAATATTTGGGGTTCTGTTTGTTTGTTTTGGATTTTGATTTAGTGTTTCTAGCAACTTTTTTTTCAATTATAGTTCTTGCTGTAACAGAGGGCTTGGTGAAATCCTCTGTCCAATCTCAGAATAGAAGGATGTGGACAGGAGAGCTAAGCCTCAATCATTTAGTATCAGCCTGTAGAATGTCAAGTGAAATTATTTTTAAAATCATGTTTTAACCTTATCTTCACTGTTTGGTGGTTTTCATTGCTTAATGAGACTCCTTGGGTTCAAATCAGCAAGTCAGACAAAAAACAAACAAACAAACAAAAAACCAAAGCACTGATGTGTTAAACTAGACAGAAAAAAAGATTTTTAAAACTCAGGATATCTTTGTAATGGATCCCCAAAGACTTTTTGGTTTTTTCAATCTGATCTTAAGCTAAATGGCCAGGAATACAACTCCAGAATGCCCAAGGAGCATCTTTGGAAAACACTATTTGAGAAACCCTGCCTCTACACTGCCTCCTCAAACTGGGATTACCAGGATTACCAGGAACTTGGAAGTGATCTGTAGCCCAATCCAATCAAAATATTCAACAATTAAAATTCCATAATGCCAAAAACAAGAAAGTAGATAAATAAATAATTCAAGATGCTGCCTTTTCAGAGAAGCAGTACCAGTTTTTTCAAAGCTCCCTTCTCCTGCCTTTAAATCTCAAAAAAACAAAGAAACATCCTTATTGTGAGGAGGTTTATAGGTCATTTCATTTGTTTAGTGCTATGCATATAGTGATCATGACTTCCAAATTTTCCCCAAGACCGCTTTGATGTCATGTAATTCATTTTAAGTAGAAACAATGTCTTGAATGCTATAATCAAACCTTTCATATTGTGGGTCTTCCTAGAAACAAATTCACCAACTAGTAAAAAATTTTAAATGCTTTTCCAGACTCTATTTCTCTGGACACTGTTTGCTCGGGAGAACCATGGGCAGTTAAAGGTCAGTTTTATAGTCATCACCTCCCTCCACTGCCTTTCAGAATCTTATGAGAATTTTAAAGGCTTTACAAAACACTAGTAAGAGTTTCCCCAAAGTCTTATTCCCTAATAATATTAAACGGGTCTGTTTCCTGAAGGCATTCACCAACTGATCACAACCTTCCTCCCTTCTATGATAACACTGGGAACACTCACCGTGGGCATTTCAATAATTGATGGTCTGGGAATAGAAGTCTGAAAAGTAACTGCTTCACAGTCTGAGCCACCCTCTGGAGACCCAGGCAAATCCTCAGGGGTCTCAGCAGGCTGAACGGCAGTGTGGTTACTTGAATTCTGATTAGCACCACCATTTCTCTCTGAACAGGTGCAGGAAGGTTGCCTTTTCTCTGGAGTTCCTTCTTCCCCTCCCGCATTGGCCATGGGCTGAACGCAGACGGCGGGATGAGTACCGGCTGCACTGGGCTGATCAAAAGGCACATTCTCCCTGGTGTTCCCAAAACATGCGAGCAGAGCCGAGCACGGGAATGGGTGCATCCTTCCAGATGAAGACTTCAGTCGTTCAGCCAGCCTTGCCTTCCACGTGGACATGACCTGCAGCGAAGCATTGCGAAGTTCAAAGGGGGAAACAAAATTTCCCAAGGATTGAGATCACCTCTAGTTTCCTTAGAGTAACAGTTTCCTCGCCTGAAGAGGACTTTCAAGTGGTTGCCCCTCAACAGAAGATCAGGAGATGGCAAGGCCACCCTCCATGAGAGTCACTCGGCAGCCAACCCCTCTTCGGAAGCATCCATCCCAGGTGATTTCACGCTCTCCCTTCCTTGATGCTGTCAGTGGCTGAAGAAAGCTGTCTGTGAGGCATGCGATTGGCTTGGGTTACACTCCCCAGGCAGGGCAGACGCTTCAGTGTAAGGTAGCGCCAAGTCAATAGACAGTTGCTTCAGATTACCTGGGAGGCATAAAGATAATGTAGCCTGATAGCATCCACCGTAACAGCATCAGCCTGTGTATCAATAACCTCATAACAGCAGCATAACCCTCTTTGGTTTCCCCCTTCAAATATTTATTCCCCCAAACAAAACAGAAACCACCCACTTATCCATCACAAATGAAGACCACCCCTACGAGGGTCCTCAACTCTGCAGCTATTTCATTATTAAAATAGGAGGTAAACTTGAACCTTTTATCTGGAGAGATCCATGTTTGGGTCTGATGTTGCAATGTCATAAGGACTTTTCTCGACCTTTCCTGACTCTTCCCCCAAACAAACTTCCTGGTTTGGGGATCCATATTGACTCTCTGGTAGCTATAAATAAGTCTTTGTTAAATAGCTTTTTTACCATGCATGCCATGTCCTTGATTAATTTTCAACAACACCAAAAATTACAAACGAGCCAAAATGAGCACAAATATTATGTATGTGTGAATGTGTTTTCTGTCCACCTACTGTGTATATTACTTAATTTTGGAAAATATCCTCCTTTTGAACATAAACCTTCTAGTTTTCAACACATTAATATGTGAAAGGTGAAATATAATAATAATAATAGTAATAATAAATTATAACCGCATTATAAGACAATGCTCAAAATCGAGATTTCTTTTTCCTTAGCCAAGCATCTGCTAGGAATGTTAGAGAAATATAATACTGTAATGGTTTTCCCATTAATAGTGACTTTCAGGTCAAGATTTCAGGGTATATTGCCCATTCTAAATTATTTGTTTGCTCTTTCTTTTAATATAATGTCAAGATGTGCTCTTAAGCTCAGACAGGTGGTAGATATTATAGCATTAATCCCCATGTTATGGAGACAGAAACCAATTCTTTGAAATGTCAAAGTACTAATGCAGGGTTATGAGAAGGGCTGGTTGAAAGCTCAAGACTCCTGCTACCCTATCTGGTCTTTGGGTCCCCTGCAACCTGACAGTCATCTTACCAACACAGCAGCTGTCCTGGGAGCATTGTCCTCAGTAAGCAGCAGTCTCCATTGTATTGGAAGTCAGACATGGTGTGAGGAAGACTGGATACGGCATCAAAGGAACTTTATGTTTAGTCTTTCCCAATATTTAGAAATAAAATATAAAAATCTGTCATTTATTTAAAGGTTACCATGTAGCAGTCCCTGACCTAACCCAGACATAGTAGACTTCCCAGTCTGGAGAGACCATTCCCCTTTTAACACCCCAAGGAAAGCAGTGCCAGTCCCCTTCCCATGGAAGCAGGAAGTCCATCCAGGATCCCCCACCAAGTATTCCTGGGGAGCCCTAGGAACTACATTTTGTGTTTCCTCCACAGTGGCTGCTACCACGCCCTCGGGCAGGATGACCCATGATGCTTCCCTCACAAGCTCTGCCCCCTTGGTACCCTCTCTCCCAAGCAGTTTACAAGCAAAGCTAGGTTGTAATAGGGAGAGGGGTTATAACTTAGTGGTAGAGTGCATGCTTAGCACGCACAAGGTCCTGGGTTCAATTTCTTATATTAAAAAAAAAGAAGAAAAAAGCTAGACTGTAATGGTTAACAATACTTTATTGAAGATAAGAGGAGGAATTTCAGAGAAGAAAAACGCATTCTTAAACCTGGTTTTGTTCATTTATTCAACTATGTGCCAAGCACCACACAGAACTAGAGAGGCTTACAAGGGAGCTTCCAAGCCCCTCCCTAAGGTTTACTGTCTCTCTCTCTTTGGTCCTGAACTTGTAGCCCTGCTGTGGGGACCACCGGACCTCCCCCAACGAGCACGCCTAGGAGTGCAGTTCCAGCCCACCGAGAACAATGGCTTATTTTTTCTAGTGTGGTCGCTAAGCCTGACCTACAGAAACAACATTAACCACTAATGGCTATTGAGTGTTTATTATCCAACATGAAACTCAGCAAATTATTTGAGTTAATCCTCACCACCCTAGGAGAAAGGTGATATTATCCATCCTCGTTTTTACCCATTCGAAAAACAAGACACAGAAACTTAAGTAACTTGCCCAAGGTCACAGCATTGCTAAGGAAGAGAACCGGGATTATGAGCCCAGGTAGCCTGGCCCCAGAGTTCATGCTTTTAATTACTATACAGTATCACTTTCCAAACACACACACACACTCCACACAGGAACTTCCCAATAACCTTTAGTCCAGAGCTCTACTCCTAGGAATTTATTCTACAGATATACATCTGTCTAGAGGCATGTCCAAGAATGCTCATGGCATCAGTGTTTGTAATCTCAAACTTAAATGTTAATCAGTAGAGAGTAAATATATGAGAAAACAGCCATATAATTGACTACCATGCAGCTATTCAAAGAAGGAGGTAGAGCCTTCTGGTTTACTATGGTGTGCTAATTGAGCTCATGTATTTATATGGTCACCTGTGTAAGTAGTAACGTACTACTCAGCCATAAAAAATAGTGAAGTAATGCCATTTGCAGCAACATGGATGGCCCTAGAAATTATACTGAGTAAGTAAGTGAGACAGAGAAAAATATGATATGTGGAATCTAAAAAAGACACAAATGAACTTATTTACAAAACAGAAACAGACTCACAGACACAGTAAACAAACTTATAGTTACCAAAGAGGAAAGTGGGAGGAAGGATAAATTAGGAATTTGGGGTTAGCAGATACAAATTGCTGTATATAAAGCAGATAAACAATAAGGTCCTACAGTATAGCACAGGGAACTATGTTCAATAACTTATAATAACCTATAATAAAAAAATGAAAAAGAAAATGTATCTTTATAACTGAATCACTATGCTGTACACCAGAAACTAACACAACATTTTAAGTCAACTATATTTCAATGAAAAAAAAAGAGTCAAAAAATAATAGTAAAGGAATTCTTTTAAAGGCTTAAATTCACAACACTAAACGGAATAGGGAGGAGGCCAATAACATATAAGAAAACTCAACAAATTCCTGTATAACAAAAAGCAGATGAAATATTAACGATTAATGAAACAAACCAGAAAGCCGGCCTATTGAATGGAACCTCATGGAAGCTCTTAGCTTGGACAGCAGGTACAATGGAAATTAAGAGTAGGTCTGAAAATGTGGGATAAAAGGTCTGAATATGGAAGTCAAAAGTTTCCTATACCCTCCTCTACCTGCAGACAGGCTACAAAACAAATACATGAATAAATAAAATGAATAAGTAAGTGAATGAATGCTTAGATAAATAAAATGAATAAATAAAGAAATGAATCAAAAATAAAAACTAAGGTGGGGGTCAGAGTCTTATTTAAGCTTATCTAAACTATTGGATGAGGTGTCTAATCAGTTCTGATCTAAACTGTTTAACGAACTAACGAACTAGTAAGTGTAGCTATTGTGGATGTGGATATCCAAGAGTAAAGACCCTCTTGTTCTTTATTTGGGACCCAACATAATAGCAGAAATCACTCTGCCTGTTCACTTAAAGTGAACTAGTCAGTTGACAAATTCCACCAGTTTTCACAGAGCTCCCCATCATTTCAAACCCCTCTCTTGTAAGAATACAAATCATAAGACATCACAAGACATTTAAGAAGTGCAACACCAATGACAACCACCAAGGAAAACAAAAGAAAATTCCTCGCCCAGAAGAATGAGGGACAGCCGGGGAGGGGTGGGTGTGAGGAAAATCAGTGATGTCTGCCCTTCAAAGTCTGGTGCCAGGATGTGGTCAACTACAGTGCAGCTGGATTCGGAGTGATGGAGGACAGGGAAGGGGGAGAATTTCTGCAACTAGATACCAGGAACCTTCTGTCTGAGTGCGGCAGAAGTCATGACAGGGATTCTAGACAATCTGAAAATGTTAATTCACTTTACCATAAAAACTGTTTACATAGCTATTGGCATTTTTTTCAACTCTCAGAATTAACATACAGACCAGTAGTTGATTACCGGTGGCTCTCAAGCAATGAGGCCTCCAGATGTATTTTGTTTGGCTAACAACATTAAAGGTTTATGGCACCGCTGTTAGATCACAGAAGCGCCACTCTCTGTATGCTGCACTGAATCAGTTCACAATTTCATGCAAATGGAACCCTGAAGACATTAGAGTCTGTGGTCCAGGGTGGGAACATGTCACTATCGGTGCTCAGCAGCCATTTCCCCTTTCTTTTGGTAACAGCACCCTGAGTTCCTTTTGGGGAACCCCTTCTGTGCCTTGGGTGGAGCTCCAGGCCTGGCTCCAGAGATGGGGGTTAGATAAACAGCATACCTGAAGCCCCCCAGTCACAGCAGTGGGCTCAGCAATGCGCATGAGAACACGGTGTACCAATCAGAATGAATCTTAAGGTTTGACTGTGAAGAAACTTTCTCTTCTTTCCACTGGATTTACTGGATTTGAACTTGAGAAAATGAGGTCTGGAGCAGCTGCCAACATCTTGCTTCCTTGACGGGGGAGAATTTAAGAGATGGAGAGAGAGAAACTGGGTGCTGATAACACTTTTAAAAGAAGCTTTGCACAAGGCTGCCTTTCCCTCTATGCTTTGCTGCTTTGTGAGTACGTTTCTTTTCCTGTTTCATTTGCTTTGGGTTGACCTTTCCATCGCTTGCTGTTGAAAGAGTTCTAATCAACACATGACCCGCGTTTACCAGCAAATCGCAGAAGACTTCATTGTGATTACAGAACAGAATGAAAACATCACCCACCTTGACAATGGCCAGATAAAGGGGGAGATGAGAGACTGAAAAAGGGGTAAGTCATTGTGGGGGAGATGGTAGAAGGGGAGAGGAGAGGTTTGCTCATATATTTCAAAGTCAGAAGATGCTTCCTTTGGTTGATGCAAAGAGAAATAGAGTTCAGTGTGGTATTTGAGTTAAGAGAGAGTTAAGTATATTGTTTGAGTGAAGAAACAGAGTTAAGTTTGGTGTTTGAGGCTGCAGAGGTGACCAGAGGGGGGATTGTAAATAGAGATGGAAGACTATTGGGAAGAGGGAGTGAAGTACGTGCTAAATGCTCACCTATCTTAGTAGAAAATTAATAGATAATGTCTAGAATTGATCAATAGAGACATCAGTTTATTGGTGGGGTAGATTATCATCTATCATAGCAGAATATCAACAGACAATATTTTAAGTCAATAAATTAAGAAACAGAAGTACAAACCTGTTGTTTACAATATGGTGCTGCTCAGCAGAAAATCTAAAGAAGACACAACTCTAAGAGGTTGCCTTTAAGTGGGAAGGTTAAGTCCCCAGTGCCTCCACTGAGAAACAAACAAACAAACAAATAAACCTAATTAACCCCCCTTTACACACACACACCACACACACACCACACACACACACAAAGAGGTTGCCTTCGGGGAGGGTATAGCTCAGTGGTAGTGTGTGCTTAGCATGCACGCGGTCCTGGGTTCAATCCTCAGTACCTCCATTAAAATAAATAAATAAACCTGATTATCTCCCAAAAATTTTTTTAAAAAAAGAGGTTGCCTTTAAGGGGGCGGGGGCCAGAGGTCAGGACTTGAGACAGATTCCCTTCTATTATAAACCCTTATGTATGGTTTATACTTAAATCATATGCAAGTATGACTTTAATTCTTTTGAAAAAAAAAAGCAATGAAGTCAATAGACGTGTGGCAATGTGGAAAATATTCAAGATATGTTTTGAAAGACAAAAGCAAATTGCAAACAAGTTATATACTGTGCACTCGATCGTATTAGACACATGTGCATATCTATAAATATGACCCTACGAAGATGTACATGTGTGGGTTTACAGTTCTATAAAAGTTACAGAAGTGTGCCCAAGAAGTTAGTATCTCTCCCTGGAGAGAGAGCACCAGATGCCTGGCCTGGGAAAAAGACACTTTTCATGGTTTATCCTGTTGTTTGGCTTTTTTTTTTTTAACCACGTGCAAATATTAATTTTTCAACTTAAAAAAAGTAGCATAGAAACATTCCAGGGTGACATGGCAGCAACATAATCATGTCCAGGCAGAACCTCAGGTAAAAGTCAAGGATTTGGCTGAAATCTCTCCTAAGAGAGAAGCCCCAGAAAGCCTGCAGAGCACGAGTCATTCTCTGTACAGAACTCAGGGCTAGGACGCTGACAATGGGACTCATTTATTTAAAGGATATTTATTGAGAAGCCACTCTGTATCAGATCCCGAGTTTGGTATTGTTAAGGGCACATGAGTCAAACTGGGTCCTTGCTTTCTTGGAGCTCAGAGGCCAGCGGGGGCATGAGCTGGTGTGCACAGTACAGGAAGGGAAACCCACTGGCTCCCTGAAATGAAGTAGGACCTGTGTGCGGAGGGATGGCTGACCCCACAGCTCAGGTCTGCTAACATTCAGTTGCTCCCGGAGAGCCCTGCGCATCACTGCCCTGCTGGTTGCACGTCCTGGGGGTGGGAGGCAGGCACCCCCCACCTTTGCAAATCCAGCCCAAAGAAGCTACACAATCGCACCTGTCCCTTCCCCTCCACAGATAGTTCAGCCAACACCAGTCCGTGGTTGTGAGGCTGGCTTTAGGTGTCAAGTTGACTGGGCTAAGGGATGCCCAGATCGCTTACACAACACGATTTCCGGGTGCATCTGTGGGCGTGTCTCCAGGAGAGACACGCATTTGAATCAGGAGACTGAGGAAGCCAGACACCCCTCCCTAGCGCGGGTGGGTGTCAACCAGTCCTCCCAGGGCCGCAATAGCACAAAACGGTGGAGGAAGTGACTTCGTTCTCTCTCTGCTTGAGGTGAGCCTTCACCTGCCTTTAGGCATCAATGCTCCTCGTTCTCCGACTTTAGGGTTCAGGTAGGGATTTACACTATCAGCGCCCTTATCCTCAGGCCTTAGGACTGAGGCTGAGTCGCACCAGCTTTCCTGATTCTCCAGCTTACAGATCATGAGACCTCTCGGCCTCCATAACCACGCGAGCCAGCTCCTGTGATAAGCCTCCCTTTATACGCACCTACCTCTCTGTCTAAAGCTCTGTGTATCCTGTTGGTTCTGTTTCTCTGAAGTCCTGACTAATGTACACAGTGGTGTTGAGTAGACTTTAATGATTACAAAAGGGAATTATACCTCTCAAAAACACATGTTTTTTTTTTTTTCACTAGCTGCTGGGTAACATCGTTGTCAGTACCCCAAAGCCCCAGGAGTCCCTGCAGGGTACCCCACGGCTTCCTTGCTGTCCAGTCTCCAAGCCGCAGTGCCCATCTTACCCCTCACCCGCTTCTAGCATCCTTAGAGACGGGTCAGGAGAAAAGTCCAGAGAGAGGAAGGAGTCCCTCTCCTTCCCAAGGGCTGCCTTGCAGGGATTTCCTGCCTGAGTGTGACGGACACTGGGGACATCCTAATGGAAGGCTCTCCTGGCCCCCGGACCTTAGCCCTCATCCCAGCAAGACAAACAATCACACCAGAAGTCAGGGGTCCAACACCAGTCCCTGGAAGAAGCAGGAGGGGTCAGCTTCCTCCTAAGTGTGGAGGAAGGAAGGCCACCTAACGGAGAGAGGAAAGACGGGGAAGGGGCAGGAAGCAGGTCGCTCAGGTGTCAGACCCAGGAGCGCAGCTGTGCTTCTGGACCGGGCCAATGCCAGTGTCACTGTTTGATTTCACATCCTTTCCCCTTCCTCATATTTATTTTAAAACCGAAGTGAATTAAAAATAAGGTAATGCTCCCCACACCTTTTTTTTTTTTTTTTGGTTAAAGTTTCTCAAATGCTTCTGAGATGCTCTAATTTGTTACAAACCGAGTTTCAACTGTTACAGGTTGTGCCTCAAAGCCTGTCCGGCCCTCACAACTCCAGAGTTCTCCTTACCCTTGTTTTTAACCCTCACTCAGAATTCCCCACTGATGACAACACCGTCTTCCTCAGGGAGGAAAAGCAAGAGCTTTTCTGCTTCCCACCCAAAAGCACAGCTGATACTAAAAGGGCTGCCACACCAGGTGGGCTGAAGAAAGCCCGCCTTCTGTTTGATTTTTCCACAGATCTCCAAGCTTCGGGATTATGCTTGCATCATCACAGCTTCCAAGGATACTTCTGAGGAAATACTGATCTGTCAGGCTCCTTCTGCAATGGGCCCTTGATCTTTGGGTGGGATCAGACACTCGCTAGACATGCCCGTCTCCCAGCTCCCATCACCATTCTTCCTGGTCCACAACCTGTCCCTCGGGGTGGCCAGAAGAAGAGGCAGTGGGTGTTGGGGCAGTGCTGGTGAGTTCATAGAGGCAGATAGAATTATATCTGTCTCATAGGCATTATGATGTCCTATCCATTGGTGGTGTCTGGGTATGGATAAACTTTTCCCCCAGCAGTTTCAGAGTAAAAAGCCATCTGCACTAAACCACATGCCTTGTATTTCCTTTCCCAGCAGGCGCACCTGGTTCGTCCTGTACGCACATCCCACCTTGCCTAGGACCTCCAGCCCCTTGCAGTCTTCATCCTCCCAGGGCAGCTGTGGTTACCGCGCTTGTTTTCCTGCTCTACCCTCAGGTAGTGATGAAGGAATGAGGAGGATAGGTCCCCTGGCCAGTTGGCCACAAATTAAAAATCTTTATACTGTAGGGGGAAAGGGGATTATAAAGCATCATATATGATCTCATTTGTTAAAAAAAAAAAGAAAAACAATTTTAAATAAAAAGCAAGTATGTGTCCCAATATGGTTCAAAGCTTTCATGCAAGTTCTACATAACTCAGGAGTTGGAAAGTAATAGTGAAAGAATTTCACTAAAATAACAGTAAATAGCGTCTTAGCTCTGCCTGCTGTGACAAAACACCAGAGACAGCAAACGCTTTGCACAATTCTCGGCTGGGAAGTCTCAGATCAAGGTGCCAGCCAATTCCATTCCAGGTAAGGGCTCCCTTCCTGGCTTGCAATGGTTCCCTTCTCCCTATGGCCTCACATGGCAGAGGGAGATCTGGTGCCTCTTGCTGTTCTTAGAAGGACACTAACCCCATCATAGGGGCCACTCCCTCATGACCTCATCTAAACCTAGATACCAACCAAAGGCCCCACTTCCAAATATCATCGCATTAGGGGTTAGGGCTGCAACGTATGAGTTTTGAGAGGACACAAACATTCAGTCCATAACAATAGTTTAAAGGGTTTAAATCCATAAGGACAAAGGGGACAGAAGAAAAGACAATAGGAGGCAGGAGATAGAAAAGGAAACTGGTGGAGAGTGACAATCGTCCTAGCTGGCTGAGACCCACATGTCTGAAAAGGACGCACGATGAGGAACAAGCGAATCTTCTCCACTGAACTGCCCCTCCACACCTACACCCTTCACTGCCATCTCCATAAGCTTAGATGGTGAAGGCACCAGGTAACCTGGAGGTTGGGAGGAGTGCGTATGGGGAGAGGGTGTCCTTTGGACATTTGTTAAAGAGCACTTAGGTACCATATGCTTTTTCTAGTCCAGGCAGCCAAGGATCTGCTCCCTCACTCCCCTCCATGGAAGGCTGGACTGTAATTCTCTGGGTGAACTGAATCAGGAAGTTTCTGGGCTTGAGTCTAAAGAAGGAGGAAGGCATGGAAGTGAACAATAAGGGAGAAGACAGAAAAAAATGAGATCCACCCAGGAGGTTTACTGTCTGGTGACTAGAAATTCCAGAAGGAGAGAACATTGACAATAATGGATAAGAAATTATTAAGAAAGGAAGGCTTTCAATGTCTTTCTCTAAATCATTGATTTTCTTTAACAATTGCCATCTATTTCCATATTCCTCAATTATTAACCCCCCCCCTTTAAAAATGTCTAAAACATTCTGTTGATTCTTATTTTGTAGTTGGCTTTAGTCCTTTGATAACTAGGTAAGTTTAAAAAGCTAAAGATCTAGTCTGTTCTTAGAAGCAATAATTAGTACATATATGAAAACTAAAAAAATGCAGTATACTGTGAATATGTATTTACATGCAATATAATGTGAATGTTCAGTCAAAGTGTAATCATTCTACCTAATAAAACTGAAAAAGGAGAAAAAAAATGCCTGAAACATTACTCACACCCCATCATCACAGAAAGTTTGATCGAACAGCACTCGTCTTTACATGTGTCCCTAGAGATTTTTGACTTACAGTGTTGCCATTGTTTTTCAGAAGTGTTTCAGAATTTCCCTTTTTTCTTCTCACCATGTTATTGGTAATATGTTATTTAGTTTCTGGACATAGGTTGGTTTGTTTTAGACATCCTTTTGTTACTAATTTCTAACCATTTTTCATGGTAGCCAGAGCACAAAATTTATATGATTACTTTTTCTTCAGAATCTATTTAAGTTTCTCTTAGGAGCTAGTATTTGCTCAGTTTGTATATGTTCTGTGTGTGCTTGGGGAAGGTGTGTGTCCTCTGCTAGGTGCCAAGTTCTAATTATGCATCTAAATCAGTCCAAATAATGGCCCCTGGGGATATCTGTGCCCTAATCCCCAGAACCTGTGAGTATTATCTCATACGACAAAAGGGACTTTGCAGGTGTGATTAGGTTAAAGACCTTGAAATGGGGAGTTTATTCTGGGTTATCCAGGTGGGCCATGGATGCAATCACAAGTGTCCTTATATGAGGGAGATCTGAGTTCAGAAGAGGAGAAGGCAAGTGATGATAAAAGCAGAGATTATGGTGGTGCTGCCACAAACCAAGGGATGGCCTCTAGTAAGAAACTGGGGCAGACAAGGAACTGACTCTTCTCTGGAGTCTCCAGAAAGAACAGGTTAAAGACATCTTGACTTCAACCTCCTAAAACTCTTTGGATTTCTGGACTCCAGAACTGTGAGAGAATACATTTGCATTGCTTTATACCACTAGGTTTGTAGTAATTTTTACAGCATTTAATAGTTTCTTTCTTACTTGCATTATTCTGATTTATATCTTTGCTTACTTTTAGCCTGCTTTTCTAAAAATCAATTTTGGAGATAATAATATTAAAACCTCCAACTCTATGTGTTGATTTACATAGTTCTGCCCCCATCCTATCAGTTGCTTTTTTACACTTTGAGAGTATTTTGTTAGACGTATACATATTCATGATGATTATACTTCTTGCTCTATTTATTCCTTTTGTCAGACTATAACATCCTTATTTTTTCCTTAATATATTTTCTTACTTTTAATACCACTTTATTGGATATTAAAATTATTTTCCCATGTTAAAAGTTTGGCTACCCTCACTAGAACAAATCTGAGGTGGTATCTACTTCTTTACCCAACTTCCTTCCAGTTCCAAGCTCACACATACATACACACACAAATGGATAGATACAGAAATAAATGCATATACATATGTATGTATATATAGATATCAATGTTTATAAAAACCACATGTATACATGAGTTAGTAAAATACATATATTTCTTATCTCCCACTGAGAGGACCTAGAAGTAGTGACACCCTCGTGGCAATGAGCACACCTAGTTCCAACATCCTGGATTCTAAATACCATTCTCCAAGAAAAGGAAACAGGGCTCTTTAGAGGAGTGATTGGGGCCAAGAAAATACCAGATGAGCCTGGAGCATCTTAAGAAATAAAGAAGTACCAAAAAAAAAAATGGTGACATGTTAAAAAAACACAAAAGCCTACTTGGAAGAGTTCTCAATGGCTAAAGCTGGCATAAATTAAGCCATAAAATAAATAATGATGTTGGATTATAATCCAGAAATTTAAATTAATGTCCACAAGACCATATTGCTATAAATAACTGAATAAATAAATAAAAGAGAAGGGGCAACTCTTCTTTACAGAAGAATACCAATTAATAAAGATAGAAATGAGGGAACTAGAATATTGCCATTGGAATAGCACATGGATTGAGGAGAATTACTATGGATTAAAGGATTTTAATTTCCCAAAGGACAGGATTGTCCACCACAACATTTCTATTTTCCCAAGGCAGTATATTTTGGTTACTACATCAGTCAGGGTCTGAGCAGGAACAGATGGTACACTCAAAATATGATATTAAAGGGGCTTAATGAGGGACCGTGTACAGACACGTGGGCAGGCTTAAGAGAACTAACAAAGGAAGGCAAAGCATCCCAACGCATGGGTCTGAAAGGTCAAGGGGAGGGTACTGTGAGCCACACACGGCTGGAGCTCTGGATGCAGGGTTGCCTGACAAGACCTGTGGTTGTGGAGAAATGCACCCACTGCCAAAATTACAGTGACACAGGCAGGGGATGGGGGACAGAAATACCCCACCTCTCACTCTCCTAACTGCTGATCTCCTGCTGGTTCCTCCCACTGAACAAACCCAAGTTCAGTGGGAAGCCCAAAGTCAGCAGTCCACAGAGGCCAGCCTCCTGGGCATACAGCAGGGTGAGAAGCCTCGAGGATGGTTCTGAGAGGACAAAGGAAGAACATATTTACAAGGGTCAGGGGAAAAAATCACGAATTATAATTTCACTAAAGTGTGTATGGATTGAATTGTGTTCCCCCAAAAGATATGTTGAAGTCCTACTCTCCCAGGTTCTCGCAATGTGACTTTATTGGGAAAAAGGGTCACTACACGTGTAATTAGTTTAGATGTGGTCATGTTGATGTAGGGTGGTCCCTTAATTCAATAAGACAGATGTCTTTTAAAAAAATAAAAAGAAGAGACAAGGAGATAGATGCATAGGGAGAATACCACGTGACCACAGAGACAGAGATGGGAGTGATGGGGCTACAAGATTGCTAGTAAACACCAGAAGCTAGAAGCACAAAGGAAGGATTCTCCCCAAAAGGTTTCAGAGAGAGTATGATTTTGGACTCCTCACCTCCAGAACTGTGAGACAATACATTCCTGTTGTATTTAAGCCACCCAGTTGATCGTAGGTTGTGACAGCTCCCCTAGGAAATATACAGTGTGTTTACATGAATCAGGAAAAGAAATCATGATTTTTAATTTCAGTCACATAGGAAATGTTTGATCTAGTGAAACCCATGATTTTCCTGGTAGGCTTTCTATTTCAGTCTTGGGACAGCAGCATTTGAAAAAAAAATAAACAATTTTTAAAGACTTTAAGGATATATTTTGAAAGGATTTTATCATCTGGGTTTTGCATGTACAACATCAACTCTGTGCAATGAAAACTGATATTGACAGACTGTTACAGAATCCTGTGCTTCACAGAGCAAATTATATTTCACGCACTTCATTTACTCATGCAGGAAGTGGACTGAAAACACATCAAAAACATCAACGACTAAGATCAGCATAAAATGGCTTTTTATGTTGACTCACGTTTAACCAGGAAAATTTAAACTTTAAAACAATGTTTTAAACTTAATAATTATTATTACACCACAGTTTTTCTCACTCTTTATCTGATGAGATGTTACTTTTACTATCCCAAGCATCTTATGATATCTGGCAGCACCGCTGGAGAGAGGACTGGGGCCACCATGGGCTGCATCCCTATCTGCGGGAGACAGTCAGGGAGGAGTAAACCAAACCTAGAGAGGGACCAAATGTTTCTGAGCTTTCTCGGTAGACTGTCTGCTGGTGGGAAGATCACATCTCTGTATGCACTTGTTTCTCACGACCCCGATGAACAGTAACACAAGGGTCGTTGGAGCAACAGTGCTGCATTTAAATTAGCAGTGGGTGTGGTGGGCTTAAGTCAGAGGTCTCGTGTTGGAGTTCCAGCTCTGTCCCTGTAGAAACTTCACTGTGAACAAATCATGAATTCTCTCTTGGCTTTCATTTCTGCAGGTGGAAAACAAAGGTCTAGGGTTGCTTCTGCTCTGGGACCATTCTGGGAGGGTTTATTTGTCAGCGTTCAATGAGTTAAGGTCCTTTATTAGATAATTTTTTAGCTGAAGTACAGTTGATTACAATGTGTCAGTCTCTGGTGCACAGCACAATATCCCAGTCATGCATATACATACATACATCCATTTTCATATTTTTTTTCCATTGAAGGTTATCACAAGACACTGAACATAGTTCCCTGTGCTATACAGAAGAAACTTTTTAAAAAATCTATTTTTATACATAGTGGCTAACATTTGTTAATCTCAAGCTCTCAGATTTATCCCTTCTCACTCCCTTTGCCCTGTAACCATAAGATTGTTTACTAAGTCTGCGAGTCTGTTTTTTGTAGATGAGTTCCTAGTGCCCCCCCCCCCTTTTGGTACTACATATGAGTGATATGATATAGTATTTTTCTTTCTTTTTCTGGCTTACTTCACTTATGATGATGATCTCTAGGTCCATCCATGTTGCTGCAAATGGCATTATTAAATAATTTAATTTAATAAGACAATATCCAAATCTGATCAGTAAACACACCTTCCCTCAATTGTTGTGATACGTGAGAAAGTTGGGGAACTATGATGTGTGTGTATTATCAGATGTTTAAGAAATGGTTCAGACTGACCAACAGGTAATGCTCTGAGTGCAGGGTCACTGAGGATGCTTTGCTTTGGACAGCCGTGAGCTTGTTCAGGGGCTCCTCCTCCTTTGCCTTGGGGGTTCCCAGTTTCCCTGTCTTTAAGTACAGGCTGTCAATTGATTACCCTGCTTTTCTAAGGCCACTGTCATGTCACCTTTAAGAGCTGAGCTCAGAACACACTAATAGAAGCCCTTTTACTTTTTTTGAGTCTCAATAGCCTTGGCTTTCTCTTCTTCCAGCTGAATTAATTGGATCATAATTAATTCTGTAACCAGAAGCATGCTAGGGGGCCTTCGGGCCCCTCAAGCAGCCCGAGGCTAACACAGACTGTAAGCAGATGCACCAGCATCTATTAGATGTCCTCGGGTTGCATTACTGTGTTTCAAAGCCCCCTTCTCCACTGCCTTTGTAAACGTTTCTCCCCTGCACATTGGAAGGTCATTGTATTAGTTTTCATAACCGTCGGTTATAATGGTTTGAGTAGTAAGAGAAAAACAACCCAAGACAAAATGTTTGCAGCAGGATGAGGAATTTGTTAGCTCACATCATTGGGTGTAGACAGGCTTTGGACAGGGTTTTACATAGGGAAATGCCTACATCCCCCTCTCCTTTCTCTGGCTTTTTCCAAACATCACTTAAAAGCTCTCAAGTCATTCCCGTAAAAGAACGAACTCAAAAATCTTACCCCTTAGGCATTTAGTAATGTGCCCTTTTCTAAACTTGTCTTGGGTGTGCAGGACCTAAATACATCCTGTGTCTGAAAGTGACTCTTAGAGCACTTTACTGGTTTAGCTTTTTAGGCCTTGGTCAGCATCTCAGTCCTTTTAGAGAAATTCACCTTTGCTCACACATTAACAGACCTAGTTTCAGATGTTTTGCATTGTGACCAAGGTTGTAAAGAATTCTCTGTACTTAAAGCTAATACTACTAAGAGGGGAGAGAAAAATAATGAAAGGAAGGCTGGCACCTCCTAGCTTTATTCTCATCCATGCTAAGAAATTGTACTCAAGATACCAGAAAAACTGAAAATCTTTAGCAGAGAACACAAATAAGAAGCAATAACTACATTGTGCTGTACACCAGAAACTGGCACACTGTAACTGACTGTACTTCAATTAAAAGAAATTTTAAATAAAAAAGAAGCAATAACTATTCATTTTGTTCTCTGATCCCAAAATACTAGCCTCAATTTAAATACCTATTAAAAAATTTTAAATGTCTTTATACACATATATATTTACACTTTTACTTGCGGATATAGAGAAAATTCTGGAATACGTGGAACCAAAACATTTCGGACATAGAATAGGTCACCAGCGTTCCCTTAAACTGTTGCCGTTCCTTTGTGATGTTATGTTGCTTAAGATATTAACAGGATTCTTCAAAATAATACCATGAACACCTCCCACCCTAGTATAGTAGCAACTTAATTATTTCTGTGACGTTGCTTCTTAGAGCTGCCTACTTTCTTAGAAGTACTAGATATTTCTAATAAATTTTTAAATTATTTATTACATATTTAATGTTACACCATCAAAGAAAACAGATATTCAAAACATCGATAATTTCACTGCCCTACAACGAATATAATTTCTAGCAGTTTTATTTGAATAGCTTCCCCCATATCACAGAGTATATACAGTTTAGGAATCCTGTTTTCTGCACTTATTACAGCGTGTATTTCATACCACTGCAAAGTCTTGACATCGTTGTTTTCAGAGGCGGCCTGTTAACATGTCATATAGCGACTTTCTGCTCTTCACAATAATAAATATACAGAGAGGAGAATTTTCATGAATACCACCCTTTCTCTATATTTTAGATTATCCCATCAAGATATTAGCACAAAGAATATAAATATTTTTATAGTTCTTGAAGTTGTCCAATCTTCTGAAAGAGTGGATTTTTTCTTCTTAAAAGTAGTCTATGGATTCGTTGGATAAAAAAGAAGCTTGAAGAAGTTTGCAGAACAAGATTCTGTTAACCAATAATACTTTGCTTTCAATGTGACTTAGATTCTAGGTTTTGAAAATATTTTCATTTCATCAAAAGAATAAAGCATCATGTATTAGTTTTTTGTTTTTTTAATTCAGAGAAATATTCAGGGAAAAACAAGCAAGCAAAATTAGACCACAATTGACCTGCACAGATTACTCTTGTTGACAAATTTTAATAAAAAATAATACACGTCTTCAGTTAGAAAATGCAAACTCCACTTTTAAAAAAATTCACAGGGATGAGCACGGACAGGTTTTGGTTTTGTTTTGTAACAAAAGAGAAAGCAAAATGTCTGGGTCCAAAGACGAGGAGCTTTGGCAGATTTGGTGGGTAAATTGGGGCTGTCGTCCCGGGATTACATCTGTTTTCTCAACTGGGATCAGGATCATCAGCTGAGAGGGCGCACCAGTGAGAAGGTGCTAGAATTTCAGAAGACAGCTGGGAAGCGGTCTTCTCCAAGAAGTGTTCATTGCCCTGGGAGTGAGGTAGGACTGCCAGCTGTGCTGACGGCTGCCCGAGGTGGATGATCATGCAATTGATGTGGCCATCCTCATGGTGGGGAACTTCTCTGAAGCCACATTCGGCTGCTCAGGCACAGGGACAGAGCCCTGGGCAAAGCATCGATTATAGCATTGCTAAGCTTGGGGAGAAGGGGAGCCAAGACATGGGGCAGGTGATAGGTTTAAAGGAATGAGCGGCATCCAAAAGCTTGCTCGGTGATGTAACCAGACCACTCGGCAAATACGCAGGGATGATGCTTGGCTTTAGTTCCTCCAGGGCCCCTGTCACGTCACTGCCTCCCTTGGTGTGTCCCTCTCCTCCTCCCCTGCCTCCAGGCCCTACCCAGAGCTCGCACCCACTAACATACAGCAGTGTGTTCTCTGGAAAAGCACAAGGGCTCTTTATGGTTTAATCAGACCTTTTTGACCAATAAAATCTTCCAAACACAAAGGTCTCAGATCTCTAAGGGTGAAATTTCAAGCCATTAATAGATAGTGAGGAACAAATTTTGGGCAGAATGCCTGGCACAAATTAATGTACTTAAGTGAATCAAAACATAAAGATGTCAGTGCCAGAACAGGGTCCAGACTGGTGCGTTTCAACGGACATAAGTGCTGGGAAGATCAGTGGGTCCTTAGAGGGGATCCTTGAAGGTTCTGCAGAGCCATCTTGAACTTGAACTAGTACCTTTTCATTGATTATGTGGTGAAAATTCTGAGGAAATAAAACTTGATTTTACATATTCTTTTCCCCATTTTTCTCCCCAGGCACCAATGTAGCATTAGGTAACCTTTGAGAAAATATTTACAGTGATCAAGCACATGGACCAGCCAGACAAGCTGACACTAACAGGAAAGGAAGGGCAGGAGGGAAGGGAAGCCCGGGAGTCAATGTGTGCACATCTCTTAGAGCAATGACTCCCCACATCCTCCGAATCTATCCTTGAGCCACATCTGGTCTCCCAAACACCTCAGCCCTGAGAGGCTGCACTGGGGAAGCACTTGAGTAGGAAAGGCTTCCAGCGCTGTTTCCCCCAGAATCTGGGCTGCAGCCAGCTTCCCTAGCAGACAGCTCATTATGATCAAAGAGCAAGGAAACCTGCTTCCTGGCCTCCTGCACCTGGGAAGGAAGACGTGCCCCCCAGGAGGGGTGCATGTCCACTGGCTACACGCATAGAACCGGCCTGGCCCGCCTGCTGACTGCTTTGTGGGGATGTCGTGCTGCTGGATCCAGCCTGGGAGAAGCTCAGGAGAATCAGGGGGTGGTAACCGGAGGGAATCTGGTCCTCATCTTGTCCAGAGAGACGAGAAGGGAGTGGGAACTCCATAATCTTAGCACCTTACACCAATGTGCCTAGAAATAAGACTGGAAGGGCCTATTCCCACATATAAATGGTTGTCACCTCTGCCTGATGGAAGTACTGGTGATATCACCAATGACAGCTCATTCCATACATTTGCTTATATTAGTTTCTAAGTTTTCTACAGGGGATATTGCTTTTAAAAGGGGGTAGGGGTGGGAAATGTCTCTAAATGTCTCCCACTTCATGCACTGGGGAACCTTAGTTTATTTGACTGTCACAACAGTTTTCTAAGGTAGGGAAGCCCACATCACCATCCTCAGTTTGCAAATAAAGAAACTGAGGTCCCGACTTTACATCATTCTGCACTGGGTTATAGTTATCCCATGTGAGTTGATGTCATAGGCAAACCCCTTTTTTGAGACTTCCTTCCCACCTGGCTGGTATGGCCAGCCACTCCTCTGAAGCCCTCTCATACTCTCCATTCCCCTGTCCCTGCTGAAGGGTGCTGCTCATGGTTCAGTCAATGGCAACTTGACCAGCGAAGACAGAATTCTTTATTCTGAGACTCAGGATCTGTACCTAAGCCAGCAAGAAGCACCGGGTGGGGGGGCTGCTTGCTGTCTCCTACTATGACCTCTCTTTGAAGAGAGGAGTCTTAGGGACTAGAAGAGGTTAACCAGTTTGCCCAGAATCACCCAACTAGCATGTGGTAAAGCTGTAATGTAAACTTGACATTCTGACTGTAGAGATCTCATACTTAACCACTTAGATTATAGCCCCTCAGTAAAATAGTCAGAATTCATTCCAAAAAATGTGTGTGGGATACTCTCAGCTGGCATACCACCAGGGCTCAGGAGACCTGTTGGCTCTTGGCCTGCACTGGCCAACGTGAGTCAGAAGCATCCGACATAGGATGAATGGGTTACATCTGAAAGAATTAATCAAATGCATTGAGGGCAACGGGAGCCAGGCTTCTCTCTACTGAAGAGGGGATGTTCAAATCTGGAAAAAGGAAGACTAGAATAACTCATGGGATGTTGGATTGTAATTGGAGGCATTAAATGAACACAGGGTTCCCAAAATACATAGACATAGACAATGTTTGTATGTGTGTATGCAGCTCTACCCACAAAGAGGACCTGGAATCGATGACACTCTGGTAGCATCAAGCACTTTCAATGCCTAAATCTTGATTTCTAAATACCATCCTCACTAAAAGGAAGTAGGGCTCCTTGCCAAAATGGCTAACTCCAGAGCTAGGGCTGGGAAACTCTCAGACAAACCAGAAAGATGGGGATGGTCAAAAGTCACAGGAGCTCAGGTTCTCACTGGCCAAATCTGGACCAGCTCAAGCATCATAAGAAATAATGCTCATAATGGATTATAACTCATTCAACAAAACAGGAAGCCACGAGTCCAGACTGACATAAATAAGTAAGGAAGGAAAGATCTACCTTATAGTAGGATGCCAACCAATATGTTAGAAGGAATGGTAGCATAATATAATTACTTATCAACATCTTAATAATAATTGGGTAAGATGAGAAGCATCTGTGGATTTCAAAATTAAGGGATAAAAGTTTAATGAGGACCCAGATAGTTACATAGTCTTAAACTATCTCCCCACAAAATACTTATTAACATTGTAATGAATACTTATCAATACTTATTAATATCCCACCACAAAGTACTTATTATTTCACTTCACTCTGGGGAAGTCCGCCAGACGCCATCTTCACCAAGTGATAAAAGTCAACCTCAGCAGCAATAAATAAGCTAAACCAACATCAGGCACCTGTAATAGGTACTGAGAAGAACACGGGGTCGCTTCCGTGACACTCTGGTGATATACGTGAATCTAATCGCGACAAAGCATCAGACAGCCCCACACTGAAGAACATTCTCCAAAGTAACCAGCTTGAACACCTCAGAAATGTCAAGATCACAAAAGAGAAGAAAAGGCTAAATAAGTTGTTTCAGGCTGAAGACGATTAAAGAGACATGATAACTACATGTGGTGCATAATTCTGGATACATAAAGGAGATCATTGGGATAATCAGTGACACTTGAGTGGGGACTTGCTGATCAGAAGATTGTACGATATCTGTTAATCTCCTGATTTGGGTGGGTGTCCTGTGGCTAGGTAGGGAATGTTCTTTTTCTAAGGAAATGTACATTACTATTCAGAGTTAATGGAGTATCACACCTTTTGCAACTTAATTTCAGAGGGTTGAGAAAAAATAATATGTGTATTTGCAGAGAGACAGATGGAAAATATGGTGAAATGTTAACAACTGGTGAATCTGGGAAAGAGTATATAGGACATCTGCTTACTATTCTTGAAACTGAAATTTTTCTGTAAGTTTAAAATTATTTCATAGTAAAATTTACCCCAGAAACTGTATGATAAAATTCAACACAAACTTTTGGCAAAAATAAATAATACATGTATGGAGAGAGGGATGTAGAGACACAGAGAGATCCATGGGGGGGTACTATTTGAGGCATTCTTCTATGTTTATGTACATCCATCGGGGTTTTGTTGCTGTTTTTTTAAAATGAGTTTATACTATACAAATGTAGCTTGCTTTGTTCACTTAAAAGTGTATCTCAGCGATCTTTCCACATCAGTATAGATAAATCTACCTCAGTCTTTTAATTGTGGCATACAATTGCCTTATATTGATATTCTATCATTTTTAAGTAAGTTCCCCACCAGAAGGTTGCTACCTGGTATCCTTTGAAATGTTTATCTTCTTATAAAAATTTTACTGCTAGATAATGCCATACACTTAAAGTCAACTTGTGAACCACTGCATGCTATAAGAGGAAAGAAATCCTCAGATTTGGGCTACCCAAGCATTCAAAAGTAATGATAAATTCAAGGTAAGGTTTGTGTCAACAGACAAAATCAATAAGACCCTGCAATGGGGCATGAATTTTCCATACTCTCTAGCAGTGCAGTGGACAAATTTTCAGAGGTCTTCTCATTTTATTCCTTTCCAAAACTCTACTCACTTTTAAAACTATTTTATTTTAATTTAGGAGTGTTCTTCATCAGCTGACTTAGGAATGAGCATTTCAATGTCTTCCCTTATCCCACGGCTGTGAATGTTTTACAGAATGCACGCACATGTGAAATTATTCAGGCATATTCACGATCAGCAAAAACAGAATCAGAGGAAACCATTTTATCTGCTGTGTTTATTACTAAAAAAGCTCAATTATCCCTTGATAGACTCCTTGGGAATAGCAAAATTTCTGCATACGTGTGTTATTCTGCAATTAGAAGAAGTGGGAAAGGCTATACATGAAAGAATGTCTGCTTCGCAAAGTGAGATGAGGCTGAGTCAGCAGTCAGTGATGTATAAGCAGAGTGTTGAGGGGGACAGGGAACTTGGGGATGGGGGTGAGGTGGGGATGGGGAGGGATGGGGAAAGAGGAAGGAGAAAGGAAAGGCTGCCCTGAAGAGCCTGGCTCAGCTTAGAGTCAGGTTTCTTATGCCTTTTCCTCTTCTGGACCATGGAGTTCCAGTAGCCAACTTGGCCATGGTTTAAGAATGGAACCCTCCACTAGGTAATGAAGCAAAAAGTTAAGAGCTGAGACCCTAATAACTTAGTGGAGTTGCCATATTTACTCTGGACTGGCTACTTCTGGACCTTGTTTATGTGTGAGAATCAGCTCTTGTGCATTTACTGTTCTTTGTTTTTTGTTGTTACTGTTACATTCAGTTCTCTCCATTGAGAACCTAACTGAGTCTGGCAGAAGGAAACCAATCAACCAATCACAGGATCCATGACTCCGGCCCTTAATGGTCCCTGGAAGAACGGCCCTGGCATCACTTGGGGGGGGCCAGTTAGAAATGCAGAGTCTCAGGCCCCACCCAGCCTTACTGAATCGGAATCCACAGTTTAGCAAGATCCCTGGATGATTTGTATGCATACTTTGGGAAGCGTGATCAGCACTGCCTTAGAGTAAATGCCCTCTGAGAAACCAGACTAAACATCACGGGTTTGGAATGACCTGCTGGGCAGGGTTCTTGTTACCTAGATTTATACGCTGAAAACATGACACTGAGACATGTGACCCAATTTGAGATCAGACATCAAACATACCTTTTTCAAATGACAAGTTTCTCAATAGGTTCAAAATGCACTAAAAAAAAAACCACATAAAGATTGTAAATTTGGGCTTTTTACAAGTACAGTTCATGATAAAAGCAGGGTGCTTTACAAATAATGACCAAAATCCAGAAATAATAACTTTTTTGGCTATTTATTACAGCAAAGCTTTCTTATTCTCATTTTTAAATTACTAAGTACTGATTCTTTGACAAGTTCAGCTGCATTCCAACTGCCCAACTAAAACTGCATTTACCTGTACAGTATTTAAAAGTGAAAATGATACTTTCTTTCCCTTTTCAAAAATTTTAAATGTATTATTAGTCTTACCTTTTATTTTATTTTTAAAGCCTTTTTTAAAGTTTTTTTTTCTTAAGGGGGAGGTAATTAGGTTTTTATTTTTAGAGGAGGTACTGGGGATTGAACACAGGGCCACACGCAAGCTAAGCATATGCTCTACCACTTGAGCTGTATCTTCCTCCCCCAAAATAATACTTTCAGAGTATCCTTTCAATAAATTTTCTCCTCCACTCCTGAAAAGAACTAGTAAGTAAATTCAATTCTTGAATAAACAAGATGTTTTGAATCAATTGATTTTAGTTTATTTTCCAATAATTTTTCTACAGCAGTATTTTAGGTATAAATTACATACAGTAAAATGCCCAGATCTTAATTGTACTGCTGGATGAGTTGGAAATCATATTCACTCATGTAACCGTCATCCCAATCAAGATATAGGACATTTCCCACCCCAGAAAGTTCCCACCAGTGGCCCTGCAGTCATTCCCCACCTCCACCTGCCACACAGAGACACTTACTTCTACAGTGGGCTTCTTTTTCTTATGTGGCCAGAAAACAGAATCAAAAGTGATTTTCCAACTTAAAGCTGATGAAATAGCATTAAGAACCACAAAATACCATTAAGAACCATGTTGCCTGTAGGTGCTCTTAATATGAATTAATCATCTATCAAAAGCTGGTCTAATACGCGACTGGAGGAAGGGCAAAAGACCTTGAGCTCGGTTCGGGTAACAATGCGAGTGTTGATACAATTTGCTAAGATGCTGGCTGGACTTATGTGGATTCTGGATCTATTTTAAGTAAGTTTAAATAGGTTTTAAATAGCTTTTCTTCACCTAGGAAACACTAATTTCTAGTAGTGCTTCCTGCCCTCCCATTTCTGATACCAGAAAGACAAGAGAGCTAGAACACAGACCGACTTGCAGTTAAAAGTTTACTTGCTTTATTGTATTTTTTTCACAGTTTACTTTTTAAAAAATTTTGATTATGCCAGGTTATTATCTGGGTTGAAGTTGGGAGTCAGATAAGCTAAACATCATTCCTTTTGTCCTAATCCAATATATTTAATTAAAAATTAGTGCACAGACAGGGGCCTCTGAGCAATCTCTTCCTTCTTAGAACCAATTTACTCCATTGTTTTGCCAGTGGTTCACTTTCCCCAATTTTAGGAGCTAGGCAATGACAATTTACATACAAGAAAATTATGAGAAAGGCACTGTAGCTTTCAGTACATTGCAAATTTAGGAAACCACTAGTATTAGCAGCTCTACTTATAAACCCTGGTAATCAATTCTGAGTGTAATATTAAAACAAAAAGTCTGAGACCACAAACATTGCAATTCTTGGTTATGCTCAAACAACATGTCTACACCCTAGAGAGTCATTGTGTCTCTACAGTGGATGCTGCGCTGGCTTCTGGGAATCAGAGCTCTGTTTTGCGGTGCATCGCTGCATACTTGGGTGCCAGTTCTTTGATCAGATTCACGTAGTCGGTTTTTTCCGCACAGGCCCTGCACTCTTCTCCCCAGCTGTACAGTATCTGTTTCAGCTCTGTGACTCTCATCTTGGACAGGTCCACTGATGCCAAGTCCAATTTCTTTTCTTAATGACAAAAAGGGGAATCACAATTTTTATAAAAAACAAAGCCAACTAGCAAACACTTAGAAAGGCAACTAATAAAAGAAAAATAGAAAAATAGAAATGTATATGCATATTTGCATGTATACGAGCCAGTTTCAAACTTCAGCAGATCCCTGACCTGTATTATCCTTCCACATTCCAAAAATACCTATTCCAATTAAAACGCTGAAAGTTTCCAAAATGTGTGCTTTGAACAAAGTACCAGTAATCATAAAAAACAAAATCAAAATTCTCTTCACAATCTTTTCTAGTTAAGCTGAATCATATTCAAAGTTAGCTTTAATGGAGCTCGGGGGGAAAAAAACAGAAACACACAAAGCATTTAAAGGCCAAAATTGGATTGATTAAAATTGCCACATTGAACTCTTTTTTCCTAACAACTTCTTGATTTCCTAGATATGGGCTATTATTCCATTTTTTTAAAACCCCAATAAAATTTCCACCATTTATCCTTGTAAAAAAAGAAAGAAAGAAAGAAAGAAAGAAAGAAAGAAAGAAAGAAAGAAAGAAAGAAAGAAAGAAAGAAAGAAAGAAAGAAAGAAAGAAAGAAAGAAAGGAAGGAAGGAAGGAAGGAAGGAAGAAAGAAAGAAAGAAAGAAAGAAAGAAAGAAAGAAAGAAAGAGAGAAAGAGAGAAAGAGAGAAAGAAAGAAAGAAAGAGAAAGGAAGGAAGGAAGGAAGGAAGGAAGGAAGGAAGGAAGGAAGGAAGGAAGGAAGGAAGGAAGAAAGAAAGGCAACTAAGATTCTCTATCTTGGTGCTGACTACCCTATGATCCAAAGTGGGGAGTGATCGCTATGTCTATGGAAACCAAGACATACCTAAGAAAAATGTCTTATCTACAAAGCTCTTGGGATAATTAATGATCTATCAGACTGTCTTTCTACAGAATGATCCTTGCTTCAAAACAGGGGCCTGTGTAGCTTTGCAGTATTTGCTACCACTCCATGGCTTCTCAAGGTCAGTGTTCATGAAACAAATAGCACCACATCCTAAGTGCTGCTCCTAAGGTAAAAAAGAGCGAATCAGTAAAAGGTGGTGCTTTGGGATGGCCTTGCGTGTGTGGCTAACTGAAAGCCATAGATCGTAATTAACTAGAAACTTATGATTCACTTTTTATACAAAGATATGTTTGTGGTAAAACAGATGAGCATCCGCATTAGCAAGCACTACTAAGTTTTCTGATGGTAATCATTTTGCAATATATAGGTAAATCAAATCAACACATTGTACACTTTAAATTCACACAACATTAAATGTCAGTTGTATCTCACTAAAGCTGGAAATAAATAATAATTGGATTTTAAAGCCTTTTTGTTTGGACAGTCAGCTATACTCTGTGCTCCAGAGAATCCATACAGTTTTTACAGTGATTCCCATTGTTTAAAAAAACAGAGCAAAGACATTCTTTCAAGTCAAAAACCAAGTAACACCTTGCTAATTGAAAACATATTCCAAATCTACACTTATCTTATTTGTTAATTTCATGGATGACTTGACAGAATACCTTTAAGAGCAGAAGATTTTATAGCCTAAATTATTAGTAATCCACAGCTCAAAGGTCCCTGTTCAATCTCAACTTTCCTGCCAAAAAATAAGCTGGGAAGAATTTAGAACTTGTGGTCTATTCAAGATAAATGGTTGGAGAAAACTACTTTTTTGCAAGCATTGGTAGTTTCTTCAGGTTATTTGGGAGAACTTGGCATTTGGCATGAATTTTCAAAAGGGGAAATCATTTATGACACCTTAAAACTACAAGGAAAAGGTCGATACCAAACATAAATCTAGTTCATGGCTCCCCAAGGGCCTCTAGTGGCCAGCATGGCCAAAACATTCATAAGTAGTCATTTCCTCTCAATAATATCTGATTAATTTTTCTATTATTCAAGAAGCCCAGTAAGATGCTTTGCACATAGTAGAAGTTATTCAAAGTAAATTTGTTGTTTTATATTTTTTTATTGATGGCATACATATACATACATATATATTTCTTTTCATTTTTTTTTGTTGTTGTAAGTTACTACAAGATATTAAATAGTCCCCAAAGGGACCAAACTGGGCTGATATTCAATATCTTGTAAAATAAATTTGTTGAATGAAAGAATCAGCCCAGTTTTGTCCCTTTAAGGACCATGGTTTATATGGACTCAGTGATTCATCCTCTACTTTGTTGCTTGGAAACCAATAAAACGATGCCTGCCCCATCATCTCTGCCTGGAAGTTAAGGCCTGCTCTTGGCAAACAGAAAAGCAGGTTGTCTTTGGCATCTTCCAATCAAATTTGCTAAAAGCCAGCTGCATAGCTATGGTGTGTAAGCATATTCCACAGCTCTGTTGGAAAACAAGACTAAAATAATTCAGAATTGGGTGTTAATTACTTAGGCAGTTTATAATACCACACTGGGTATGTAACATAAAACAATGACGTAAGCAAAAGAAATGGCTTCCTACTGTGGAATTTCAGGTGTTAAGGATAGGTTCGGGGTGGAGGGGGGACTCTCCCAGCCTTTGATCCTACCTATTCAATTTACCCAAAAGGCTGGCCCAGATACGAATCCTCCGTATAAGAATAGATCGATGCATATGCAATCTATCAGGCCAAGGTTTTAAATAGGTCATCTTCCTTTCCTGGCTGTTTATTTTAGGCACCCTTGATAAGGCTACTTCATCAGGCAAAACCTGATTTGATGTGAATAACCTATTTCCTAAAAGTTGAAGCTGGTGGAATCTAGGCTCTAGGAAGAAAGTTATAGTCCCATTTCAAATGTCACAGTGCTTACATCACCTTTGAATAGATGCAACTTTTGTCTTAATAGCTTACCGAGGGCTAATTTACCATGAGTACTGCTCCCTTGATATTTTGAACTTCACCTTGACTTTGCATTTGACATTGCCTTGGAGACTTAGGAGTTTAAACGTTGCCATTTGGGTGGGCAGGTTTACCTGACACTGATTATGCCAGTATTCATTTCTCTTCTTCCAGAGGAACTCGGGGGGCACTAGGCACCATCCAGCAGCCCCACACCCTATTGGCAAGTGTAAATTCCTTTCTTTCTAACACTGACGTTTTAGACAGCTGGGCCTATGTTTAGAGAATTGGCACCATGTCAGACGTTTGGAGAGGAAACATTTGACTCTGTTATACCATATTTCAGCTCACAGATCTGGCTGTCCACCTTCTTCAGCTTCTCACAAATCTTCATTGCAGGCATGTGCACACTCATCGGGCGAGTGACCTCACTTAGGATCTTTGCGGCTGCATCTTCTGTTGCTCCCAGATAGTAGCACTGAAGGAGAATGAAGAGAACTTAGTGGCCCAGACACCGAATAAAGCAAGCAGTGTAGTTTCAAGAAGTGAGAAAGAGGTTAACCTAGTTTTCATGGCCCAGCTATTAAATTTTAACCCCTGCTCACTAGGGCACCAGAAAATGAATGACTCCATTCCCACGATCAGCCTAGTTAGAAGTACCCTGCAATTCTCACGATGCTTCAAGACTGATGATAAGCACCAACACTTGTTAAATGTTTTTGTCTGTTTCAGGTGCTGCTTTCGGGGCTTTAAAGGTATTATGTATGAATTCTCACAGCACTCCTGTGATGTACGTACTCCTATTATCCCCATTTTACACCCAAGCAACTAGAGGTCACCCAACTGGCAAGTAGGAGAGACTGAATTAATTAAAAAATCTAGCCTCTGGGCTCTGGAGTCCATGCCCTGTTCCATCATGTTCTACTCCCTTTTAAACTACCTGGCAAGCATTTTACATTTTAAAATATAACATTTAATGGCACAAATAAGTGCTGAGAATTTTACAGGGTACCAGTGGTGAGCAGTCAACAAGGCAAATTTAACTGACAAATGCAACATGACAACTTCAGGTGAAATGAATTGGCCCAAGATTGTCTGTAGCGCTTTAAAACAGTATATTAAAACGAGTCATGTGTATATACCCAGGAAACATCATTACAAGAAAACATAAATGCTTTATTAATTATGCATAAATAGTGATATGAAAATATTTTGATAGGTTTCACTCATTGTCTTGATAAGAAATGGAAGGTCTACCCACCCAGGACAGTAAATTCTCATTAGGAATTCAATTGTATCATTTTATTTAAGAGATCGTGGACTTGGTTGCCCTGTGGTTTATTCAGAAAGCCAAACGAAACCAGATGTATTCTAGATGAAAATATATGTGACTTCATCTCCCTGAAAGATCAGTTCCTGTTTGCTGTCTAAGTCAAGGTGCTCGAGGCAAGCATCCAAGTAGGAGAACATTAAATTCAAGATGAGGAATGAAATGACCAGTAGTTTTCTTCAAGTGGAAAATGTTTTCAAGGGGAAAATGAAAGGTGAAAATGTGCATACCAGGCGGTTTTCTTTTCCTTTGACATCCAGGCAAAAGCTGATCAGTTCTTTTTCTAGGGTTTCCAGAGAAAAGTCGATCCCTCTGGCTATCAGAGAGTTGTAGAATCGACTCAGGAATTCATTGCATACTAGAAGGAATGAAGAAATGGTGCGTTTAAGTATAATATAACCACGACATTTATGTATCTGTCCCACTCGTTAAATAAAAAAGTATGATTCAACACACTGTGACAACAAATTCAAATTAAATGTAAGAATGGTTTCAAGGCTGTAGCTATTAACTTAGTATTGGGCCTTGAATAATATGAGCTTATTGAATCAGCCCATCATTCTTTGGAACCAAGTTCTACCTTATGAGAACTTTCCCACAAAATCTGACTAACGCTAAAAGGAAACATCGCCTTCTCTAGGATACGATGCTTGGGACAGCTTAGTTTAAAGCACAGAGAAAAATCTGAATATGTGTCTTGAGTGAAGCCCCTTGGTGGTCTGCATCTGCCTCTTTGTTCCATCATCATTGTCCTGAAGTGAAACCCCAATTTGAACAATCATTTTCAATCCCAGGGTCCAGAGCCAGTGAAGAGATGGAGCTCAAAGAGGCACAGACAATAAGAACAATCATAGGTACCATTCGTTGGCACTGTTCTGAGCATGTTATGTGTATGTACCCATTCACATCTCAGAACAAAGCTCTGATGCAGATACATTACTATCTTCATCTTACAGATGAAGAAACTGAGTCAGAAAGAGGCCAATGAACTTGCCCAAGAAGTGATAGGGAGGGAATTCGATTCCAGATGGTCTGACTCTGGGCACATACGCTTATCCACTAGGTTCCTCTGCAGCAGGAGGAGGATGCTTTCCCATGTTGTTTTCTCAAAGGGGCGAGTGTCTAGCCCAAGCCTGCTGAGAAGGAAATGGAGGCCAGAGTTTATGCGGAAAACAGCATCCCTAATATTAGGAAGAGAATTCTAGGAAAATACCATAAGGAAGAGTGGCAAATTCTAGGGTAACCAGGAATAAATTTAGCAATATATCAAGATTTTGAAGGAAAAAATTATATAACTGTATCAAAAGACCTAAAATTTGACCTAAGAAATTGGAAGATAAACTATCTTCATGAATGGAAAGATCCAGTATTATGGATGACAATCATTTTTAAGTAAATCTATAAACTTAGTGTTATAAAAATCCCAATAGGATTTTTTATAGATTTGACAAGCTGATCCAAAAATACATATGAAGAAAACAAGAGCAAATGAAAACCAAGAGACGTTGGAAGAAGGTGTTTGGGAAGCAAACCTTATCTGATATTAAGACCTAATTCTAAGGCTATAGCATTTAAAACACTGTAGGACTGGCACAGATATAGACCAATGGAACAAAATAGTGAGTCTAGAAACAGATGCATAAATATAGAGGAGCTTAATATAGGACAGAAGTGATGCTAAAAAATCAGTGGAGAAAAATGGGCTAGTCGGTAAGTGACACTAGGATAACTTACTATGGAAAAATACAAACTTAGATCTCTCTCCAAAACTACACAGAAATGTGAATCCCGGGTGAATAAAGACATGGGAAGAGCAACACTAGAAAAATTTCAGAAGAAATCACAGGAAAGCATCTTCATGACATCAGGACAGAGAAGTATTTCTTAAAGAAGATATCAAAACACAGATCATATATTTGAGTACATCAAAATTAAACACATTTGTAATGCAAAAGAAATCATAAGTAAATAAGACAAGCCACAAACTGGAGTAAGATATTTACAACATATAATTGACAAAGGGTTAACATCCAGCATACATGAAAAATCACCATGGTCATACTCTGAGGTCCAGCCATTACCAGTGACTATCACCTCTCTAGAATCTCAGTGGAAACATTCCACTGTCTGACCATCACCTCCCATCTTTACAGCTCACAACCTCTAACGCCCCAATGCCAACCTTTCTCTGACCTTGCCAGGTCATACTATCCATTGATTCTGCCACCTTTTCACTATGCTTCCCTACCCAGCTCAGATTCCATGGTTCAACATTATAATCCCTCCTTTGCACATAAACTCAATTCCCTTGCATCTCTCTGCCTTGTTGTACTCACCTAGCAAAACCTTAACCCTGGTTAAAGCCATCTCTCCGCCCACTTTGCACCTATATTCACTGAACACAGCTGGAGGAAGTAACACAGCCATGCTCACTGGTCTCACTTCAAGTTCGTCATCACTGATTTCAAGTGAGCCATCAGTGCTGCTCCACAATCCTACTACATTGACCTTACTCACACTCTATCCCAGTCCCAAAATGATGATGGCGCACTGCTGTCTCTGAAACCTTGTCTGACACCTCCACCCCAGCCTCACTGATGATCGTGCTTCCTATTTCTCTGGGTGGGGGGGAAGCAAGAGGAAAGACCTCTCACTTGCTTCTGCCACCACATCCACCGCACTTGTACCGGCACAGTCTACCTTAATTCTCTGAATGGACTGTGACCGTCCTTCCACCTGCTAAGCAGATACTGTCAACTCTCTTTTTCTGCACCTCTGCCCTCTTTCTCTCCTGGCTTTTTCTATTAGGCTGCCACACACTGTTATTTCTCACATCTTAAAAACAACAAAACCTCTCTCAACATCACATTGCCCCCAACACCAAATACCATCCCATTTCTCCACTCGTCTTTAAGAAAAATCCCGTAAAATAATTTTTATACTCGTGGTTTCCACATCTCTTCTCTCTCCCTCTCCCTTCCTCCCCCCACCAAGTCTAAAGTCAATGAGGTATAAAATGTCTGATATGAAAAACAGTGTCCCTTGCCTCCCCTTCCCCATTTCCCCCAAACTCAAAGCTTTCACTTTGAAGTCTTTTAGCTGATTCCTTTGGAATTAACAAATTTTAAATAACATGTTTCCGTGGCTAATTCTTGAATTTTATTTTCAGTCTTAGATATTTATTTTTCTAACTGTCTTAGATATTATAGTTTTTTTTTCCTGTGAAAGAGAAAGATTTAACTCTTTTCTCCAAACCCACCTCTCGTAAAAAGCATATAGTTGGATGTTTTTATGTAGCCTTACACTCTTTATCTTTTAACTTAAGTATTTACTATTTAACTTAGCTTTTGAAGAATATAACAATGCCACCTGCAGGAAAAGAGCTACAACTTTTTTCAGAAAGATAATGATAAATGTTTACAATCACATTAGTGGAATGATTAAATTATCAGTGGGCTAGGAACAGTTCCATTCACACCTTCTAGAACTGAAGTCAGTCTCACATTTTCTGCTCCAGCTTAATTTTGGAGAGAGGAAAAACAAACAAAAAAAGCTACCAGATTAGTCTTGCTGGTATCAGGACTAGAAGCCTGGGAATATAATACATGTTACAATGAGTTAAGACTTTAAGAATAACCAGAAGTTCTTGAATAATTTGTACACTAATTCATTGTTCCAATTTTATTTTTTTATATTGCCTTAAATAAATTAATTCCCAAAGCCACACTCAGAAGGCAGTATAGGTAGTGATTCAGTGCTTGGGCGCTGAAGCCAGACTCTCGGGGTCCAAATGCTGGCTTAACCGTTTACTAGCTGTGACTTTGGGCTTTTCAATGTTAAATCATCTGATCATCTAGTTGCTATTTCTTTGGAGGTCATCAGTCTTCCTTCTCTGTGTTGAAGATTGTCTCTGTTCTCCATTCGTGTTTTGTAGTTCCCTTCTGATGTGATAAGATGTGGAATGATTTTTATGTATACTGTTCGGCATGTGCTGAACTTCAAAATCTGGGTTTATGACTTTGATTAGTTTGGGAAAATGAGCTATCATCTCTTTTGCTCCAGCCATACCCTCTCTCATCTCCTTCTGGAAGTCCAATTAACCTTTGTTGGAATTTTTTTTCTCTTTATCCTCATTGTACTTCTGTCCCTGTTTCATATTTTCATTTTCAATCTCTCAGTGATTCCTTTTTGACAAGCTCTTCAATCTTCTAACTCACTAATTCTTTTTTCAGCTCTGTCTAATCTGCTGTTAATCGATTAATTTCTACTTTTAGATGCTTATTTAGTTCTTCTCCAAATATGGTTGGACATTTTTAATAGCTTCCTAGACTTTATTCATATTTTCAATTCCTTCTTTTATTTCTTTAAACATAATAATAAACATATTTTATATTCTGTGCCTGATAATTTTAATACCTGAAGCCTTTCCAGGTCTGTGTCTTCTGTCTCTTGTCTCATCTCTGCTACTTATGGTGCCCTTCTTTCCATAGCTTTGTGACTTTTCTGAATGTGAACTTTATTTCTTAGGATTTTTGTGGGAGTTACTAGAATTTTGTGGGACTGGGTGGAAGGTTAATCTTACCTATAGGTAAGATTAACATTTACTGATGTCTGCTTGAAATCTCTTTAAACTAAATTCTCAGTTTGTAATGTTTGGGGCCATCCAGGTTGACTGTAAATTTGAGCTTCATACATGCTAGCTTGTGAGTATGAATGATCAGGAGACGTTTTTGCTTTCTCTTTTACTCAGTAAAAATAATTCAAGTATTACAGTTCTTTTTAGTCTCTAAAGATGGTAGTAGAGCTGTAGTTATTCCCAGGTCGCTCTTTATAATGAAGGTCGAGCTCTCTGGGGTTCCAAAGGAATTGGGGGAGAATCTAGTATTTCACTCCTTATTGGTAACATTCTGGGCTGTGTCTTTATTCTCTTTAATTACTTACTTTATCCATTCTCTTTATTTTACAGCCATGAAAATCTAAGTTCAGATCGCCTGGGTAGCAAATGCCCTCAAGACAAACCCCAGCTTCAGGGGGCTCTTTACCTCTTTTGGTTTCCACTTTCACTGTGTTTTTTGTCTCTGGGTATGCCTTACTAACTCACACTTAAAACATTTTCACACTTTTATTCATCCAGTGTTTTTAGTTGCTTTCAGCTGGAGGACCAGAAGTGTCATTTTTTAGAATTTGAAATTATATTCATTCCTCATGCTATTTAATAGGAACAGAACACAAATTAGAACAGCCATTCTGTGCTTTTAATAAATATTTATTGGTCAATTAGTAAGTTCCAGACAATGCTCTAGGTTGTTGAAAAAGAAAGTTTGTAAGAACTCTCAAGGATGACATTCTTGTGAATAAATAAAAGAATCTTGTGGCTATGAAGAAAAAGAAACATGGTAAGGGGGATAGAGGGTGATAGAAGGTAATAGTATTCTTCTAAAAGGGGTGGGCAGAGAAAGTAGTGTGTGTACAGAGACCTTAAGGAAGTGAAAGAACAACTCAAACATAGTGCTTGGGAAGAACTCTCCAGGCAGAGGGGAGAAACAGTGCATGCGTGTCCTTGGCAGGTCCAAGAACAGTAAGGGAGTCAGTGTGATAGAAGGAGAGTGACCAAGAGGGAGGATAGCAGAAAAAGAGGTCAAGTAAGTAGCACTGTGCCGGGTCATCTAGGGCTTTGAGGCCACAGTAAGGATTCTGGGTCGTACTCTGAGAAGGGGCACCATTAAAGGTTTTAAGCAGAACCAAAAGAATTTGCTAATGGATTGGATGGTGGAGGGGGTGAGAGGGTAGGGGGGAGACAGATGTCAAGGATGACTCCAAGGATTTTGGCCTGAGAAACTACAAGAGTGGAGTTGCCATTTGCTTAACTGGGAAGGCTGCAGGAAAAGTGCGCTCATGAAGACAAGCAGGAATTCTGTCTTGACATGTGACATTTGAGATGCTTCTACACAGTTGTGACGATTAAGTTTATGTGGCTTATGTGTCTACTTGGAGGGTGTTTTTGAGTGAGATTAACATTTAAATCAGTGAACTTTGGCTAAAGCAGATTGCCCCCCATAATGTGGATAACTCATCCAATCAGTTGAAGGCCTGAGTAGAACAAAAAAGATTACCCAAGCAAGAGGGAATTCTCCAGCAAACTGCCTTCCACCGTTGGCTTTCCAGAGCCCCCAGCCTGTCAGCCCACACTGCAAATTTTAGACATCTTCACCTCCAATCAGGAAAGCCAATTCCTTATAATAAATCTATCTGTATGTATGTACCTATCCTATTGGTTCTGTTTCTCTGGAGAATCCTAATACAATGTCAGACACTGCAAACAGTGAAAATTTGCTGGGTATATAAATCTGGAGTTCAGGGTTGAGTTGTAGGTTGAATGCTAAACTTGTAGGTCATCAACCTTAAAATGGCCTTTGTGCGATGAGACCACAGGATAAGGAGAGGTCTCAGTCTTGTGAAATTCCATTGTTTAGAAACTGGGAAGATGGAAAGAACCAGAAAAAGAATGAAAGGAACAGCCAGTAAGGCAGGATGAGATTAAAGAGTGTGTACCAGAAGACAAGCAAAGAAAGGGTTAAAAAGGAGGGACTGACTGATGAGCTGTGTTAATGCTATCGATAGAATGCATGCGGAAAATGAGACATTTGCCAACATGTATTTTGCTAAGTGTAATTAGCAAATAGACCTAGTATGCAAAAGAGACACCTGCTGTAATGATTAATGCAGAAACCATCTTTAATGACCTCTAAGTCTCCTCTTCCTGCAAAAGAAACCCGGTGTTCCAATGCCTCATTGCTCTTTCTCTATTCCAACAACACACCTACATATGACTTTTACATCTCAACTGTCACTCTGTCAATGTATTACCTAAATGATGGGAGTTGGGAATTCTAACTTGGACTTTAAAAGATACACTTTTGACTCACTAAAAGTGACACAAAATTTTATTGCAGCATATATGTATACATTTGCAACAGAATTGAGTGCCTACCTTATGCCCTGCACCCTGGTAGCTGCTGGAGATGATGTCGTGAGAGAGAGTCTTGACTTTCCAGGAGTGTCCACGTGGAGGAGACCACGATAATTTCTCAACACTATGAGACATGCACTAGATACTGTCTGAGAACAGAGGGGAGGCACCTCCCTGGAGGAAATTGGTAAATCACCGCAAGATATTAAATAAGAGAATAACATTATCATGCTGCCAGGGGAAGGATGCTGTTGTGGCAGTAAGGAAGGCAGAAACACTGGAGTTGGGGAAGGACAAAGGATGGGTGTATGGGATCAGGGAGAGAGAAGTCCCTGGCTAGCCGACCAGCTATCTACTGACGCCATAAGCTAACAGGTTTGGGGCACTGAGTAGCGGGGAAGACTACGACTTTGTGACTCTGTTGAGTCTGAGGTGTAAGATACCTAAGTAGGGATGTCCAGTCTTCAGTTGGATGCAAGGTCTGGGATTCTAGAAAGGAGGTGGGTTGGATATAAACATTTGAGATTAATGTGACTTTGATCGGTTTATTCTGATTGCACAGAAGAATGTTTAGACTGAGAAGAAAGGAGGGCAGAGGGCAGAACTGTGGAAAATTCTAATATTGAAGCCATGGCTAGAGAATGAGAAGCCCACAAAGGTATTATGAACAACTAGGCACAGAGATAGCAAATAAAGCATTCTCATGGCCATCAAGAGAAGACATTTTCTGAAAAAGAAAGAAGTCAGTGGTGCCCCATGCCACAGAGAAGTCACAATAAAAATGGAAAGTTATTCCTTGGGTTGACATGAAGAAAATAATCTCACTATAAATCACCAAACAAATTAGTAATTTAAGTTTCCTGGCATGTATTTATTGCTATAACCAGATAACCATACTCCTCTTATTTATGTTGTAGGGTTTTTGTTTAAAAATAGTCCCATAAGTGAATCTATAATTATTTCAAAGTTAAAAAAAATCAAGTAGTCCCATAAGACAGGGCTTTTAAGGAGATCCAGAAATGTTTACATTTTTTTTTTTTCAGTTAGCTTCACAGGACCTAAAAGGAGGGTCGAGGAAAGTAAAAGGAATGGGTAAAGTGATCCTAGTTTAGGAAAAACAAAAACAAAAACCTGGAGAACACACGTCCTTTCTGAAAAGAGCTGCCACAGCCAATTCCCACTAGATGGACACGTGGGCTAGTCTTGACTGGTCATTTGGTCTTCCAGATAAGCCAGAAATCTGCATTTTTTTAATATGACATCTCCCAATTTTAAAATGTAGCCAATGAATTTAAATGTTTTTTCAAAATATTCTATAAACTTGATAAAATACATCAATATTTTTGTTTTCATGGACTCTTAGTTTTTACTGACAAAAGTCAGTAGTGTCCTGGGCCACAGAGTAGTCAAGAATGGAAATTTGCCCTACAGTATGTATTGTGCAGCATCTTAATCTTATACATTGTGGGGAAATTAATTGGCTGATGATAACCACTCATAAGAGGAAACAGAGCCAGATCTAGACTCTATTTCTTCTTGTTCTAAAACCAGTACTTCCTTCACTGTGATTCTACAATTTCTTTAACGAATGTAAATGTATACCCAGGTTAGTCAGACATGCAAGTTAATAATCACAGTAGGTTGTAATAAATTCAGGAAAGATGTTAGAAGCCTCACATTTAATTAGTCCAGATGCTCTGGCCCTTCTGAAATGGTTTTAAGTCAAAGATCCAGAAATTAAGTTACTGATGACTAACTCTCTCAATTGTTTATGCCTCACAAATTTTGCTTTAAACATCTAGGTTGCAGTCATAAAGGGATCTTTAAATTAAATTACAACTTAGCTGAGCAAATATCTATATCTAAAGTTTAAAAACAATATCATGTAGGTATTTTAAATTTCTGGAGAAAAGTGTAATTATTGCAGCGCTGATAGAAAACTGGACTCCGATTGTGAAGACTTTATTCAGTTATAGTACCATATATACCCATCCATTACTTCAACATATATTGTGAACCTACAATTTCCTATTATGTAAGAATAGATTCGCAAGCTCAGGGAAGGGTGAGGGTGATAAACATTTAAACTAATTACTTCAATGAATGAAACACGGAAGGAAGTGCTACAGTAGTCCAGGAGTTAAGGGGCTAGCATAGCTAATTATCATCTTTGATATCGTTAACAGCCTTCTGAAATAGGTATTATCATGTTGATTTTGCAAGAACCCGATACAGTGGCCTCAGAGCTGGAAGACTGGGTGGGACGTAGACCTAGGTGTTCTGACTGCAAGTCCACATACGAGATTCTGTGAACAAAAAAGGAAATCAACTCTTCTGTATTCCTTCCCTCTCGAGGAGCTAACGTAATCCTCTGTAAAGAAACTTTTCTCCGTAAAATCCTAACAAGTGTTAGTTACGTCCTCTGATTTAAGACATTTCAACTCAACTGCAGACAATTTGTCATGTTTTGTCCTTTTGGCAGTTACAAACTAACTTGAACGTGAAAGCCTCCTCCTGTGTAAAGAAAGACAAGTCTCGCCGGTTAGGGCAGCAGAATCAAACCGGCGCCAGGGTCCTCTGCATCTAGACGTGTCTGCACAAAATCGAATCCAATTCCACACCTACCAGTTTTGACTGAAGCAGCTTAATAGAGCATGGTTAAGAACGCAGCCTGAAGGTGTCACTGGGCCCGGCTCGAAACTTGCCTAGGATTGGGCGAAGGCGATCAGAAACCAGAGCCAGGGCTCACATTTCCTGAGCGAAATGTTATTTATAGCCGGGGCCGGGGGAAGCCAAAGCCGACAACAGCTGCACTGCGACGCGGTGCCACCGCCATGCAAGCAGGTCTCACACCGCTCACCTTCACAGTCAGCGCCTGGCCGCCCCCCGGCCTCCTGGCCCTGCGCCTGCCCCGGGTTAGAGACCCAAAACCCGGCGCAAAAGGCCACCATTGCTGCTGGGCCCCCGCACCACATGCTGAACCAGCAGCTCCCAATGCCTCGCCACCAGCATAAACAACAGCCGCACTGTTACCGCCCGGGGCAGCTCCAAGACGCAGGAGCGCAGAGAGAAGGGACGTCAAAAAATCTGTCCGAGGTTGCTGGGACAAATGACGCAACTCAATCGAGCCTTTCCATTGGCTCTCGCGAAAAGTGCATAGAAGGGGGCGGAGCGAAGGAGCCCCCTTCCGTCCCAACCTCGGCCGGCGCGTGCGCACTATCGCCCACGCGCTGCCTCTCCAGCCGGGCGGGGAAAGACGCACTAAAGCTATTCGCCGACTGCTTTAGAGAAAAGGCGGGACTTTCACCCTGATTGGCGACGGCGCGGGAGGCCGCGGCGGAGGGACCGGACGCAGTGGGTGGGAGGGAACGTGAAGTCGCCGCAGTGTCTGATGGGCCTGTTCCGCCGCCAGGCACTGTTGTCGCCGGAGGACCACTCGTTACTGCTGCCGGCCTCTCTGCCGGCGTCTCCGCCGCCTCATGGCGGCCATCGGGGTTCACCTGGGCTGCACATCAGCCTGTGTGGCCGTCTATAAGGTGACAGGCTCGGGGAGCTGGGCTACGGGTACCCGGTTGCCTGGGTGCTAGACCAAGCCCTTTGGTCACCTGCGGGGTTGTGAACGGCATGTCGCCGGCCTAGGGACGTTGCGCGGAGCGGCGGTACTGTGGCGAAGTTTTGGGGTTAAGGACTGGGCGGCCCGGCCTCGTGTCCCGCGGCTCCTTAGGAAAGGCCGCTGGATGCTGGGGAAAGGTCGGGGCGATGCCGGCGCGCGGGGTCCGGGGACGTCAGTGCCATAGGAGGCCTGGAGAAAGGGTGGACCCGGGGACATCGTAGACGCAAGAGACTCGAACGGGGAACGGGCCCGGGAACATCGTGGACGCAGGAAGCCGGAAGTGGGTCGGGCCCGGGGGACATCGTGGATGCTCGAAGCCCTGAGGGGGAGGGCCTCCCAGGGACGTCAGGGCCGCCGGAGGCCCTGAGGGGGACCTGAGCGTTTGATACCCGGAGGTTTGCCTGGAAAGGGCAGGGTGGCAGCGATCTGGACCTGGAGCTGTTGATCCCGCGAAGCGTGCGAAGCGAGTTGATGGTGTGGGCTCTACTCACTTGTCCTTTCTGGAAATGAGACATCCTGCCTAGAAGTTTCGGCCTTCCTCTCATCAGTGGGGAGGTGGGAGGGACAATAGTAATGGACTCCCTGGTACTAGTCCCATGTTTAAATGTCAAGTGATTTGTAAGGAAAAGAAAAAGGGATTGGTGCTCCTTCATCATATGTGGGAAAAGAGAAGAAAGATGCATTTGTAGAAGAAAGAGAAACAGGAAGGGTGATGTAATAAGACGTTATTATTGTATGTATATTATGTCTGTTCTGTTACTGGCTCTGCGGAGCAGACTGAAAAAAAAAGGCAGTTTTGGAATGCTGGTGTTACTAAAATCTAGGAAATCAATAACGGCAATTAAATCTACAAGTTTAAAATGTTGAGAAAGCAGTTTTTCTCTCATTGTATATAGCAAATTAACACTGGTCCATGTATGTCTGAATATAGCAAATGAGGCTGTATATTTCATTTCAAAAGAACTAATACGGTTGCCTATTTTTCTCCAGGATGGCCGGGCTGATGTGGTTGCAAATGATGCAGGAGACAGAGTTACTCCAGCTGTGGTTGCTTACTCAGAAAATGAAGAGGTACCATTCTCCTCATTTTTGCACTTTGAAATAAGGTGAAAATTACATGCGTTATAATACATTGCTCTTTTTCAGGTTGTTGGATTGGCAGCAAAACAAAGTAGAATAAGAAATATTTCAAATACAGTAATGAAAGTAAAGCAGATCCTTGGCAGAAGGTATGGAATAAAATAATGCTTTTATGTATGGTAATAAAAGTGCATTTATACATTGTAAGCATAATGTGAAATGAAACTAGAAACACCAATTTGTTTATTCATTGTTTTTTGTGACCGAGTCATTTCAACAATACCCCAGGAGGCTGTTCCTTTTGATAATTGTGGTGAGTCTTCTCAAGGATAAGATTCGACATTTGTTTCTTTCTTATAGGTCTGTTAGTATTGATAGCTACCAACATGCATTAGTTTTGACCATCTGTGTCATTCAGAGGTGGTAGTTTGGACTTTTCACATTTTTATAGTACTTTTTTGACTGAGAGAGCTTGAAAGATTGTGTGAGAATCTGAAGATTTCTTTGCACTGTAGTTGAATTTTGTGAAACCTGTTATAATTGGTGAATATTTATGTAGAAGCTATTGATTTTCTTAAGATTCTTTTGTGACGCTTTCTGGGAACTAACTTTTCCAGTTGGCTTACACATTTAATCATTAGAGAAATAGCTTAATTGATGTCTTAAGAATCAGGTTAATCATCTGTTGTAACTTTAATTAAAAGATTAAAGAGGCTTGCTTCCCCGGACTTCTGTCTCCTCAAATTATAGATTACCGTGATAATTAGGGGTCTTCATTTTCACTGGAGTTGTAATACTTGGTATAGTGTTTTTAAATTTTCAAAGTGCTTTCACATCTATTATTTTATTTAATCCTCTTAAATCCCTGTAAGATAGGGCAGATTTTATCCCTCCCCATTTCTAAATGAGAAAACCAAGGCACATAGAAATGAAGGTATTCCTAAGTTAGGGGGTAATTAGATAGAACTACAGTTTAGGATGTCTAACCCTTGGCCCTAGGCTCTTCCCTTTATACTTTGTTCAGTTGAGAATTTAAGTAGAAAGTTCCTTGTGTTCATATTTTAGGAGTTGGGGGATTATGAATTAAATTTAATGTTTATTTCTTTTATACATACAGATATATTTTTATTATCCTTTACCTGTGTTTAGTTAAACTGAACTTGATATTTATTTTTTGCCTTAGGTTATCTATTCATTAAGCCAAAAACTACTATATTTGGAGAAAATTCAAATTTTTGTGATGATACATATATTCCCATAACCATTTATCTGTTGACAAAACTTAGTCCTGAGCATATTGAAAATAAATTGAATTGGTGTCAAAAATGTTCAAATTATAAGCTGAAAAACAGGGAGTTGTAGATGGGTCTTGAAGCTAGATTCACTGTAAGCAGCCAACAATTTTTTTAAAATTTTTTAAGATAATGGTAGATTTACATACTGTTGTAAGAAATAATACAGGGAGATCAGATGTATTACTGGATTTACCACTTTGTCCAATGCTAACATCTTGCAAAACTATCCTACAGTATCACAGCCAGGATACTGATCGTGATGCAGTTAAGACAGAACAGTTCCATAGATTCATCCCCTGGTAGCCCTGTTTGTCTTTGGGGCAGATGGTCGAAGTAATGATGTGGGTGTCTTCTGCCATGTTGTGCAGATAGCTTTGTATTAGCGAGAACAACTTCAGCTCACTTCTCTGGCCCTGAAAGTTACCTTTTAACAAAGGAGTGCATTGGTGACAGAAAGGTAATACAGAGCCACAGCATGCCACTTAGACCAAGGTTAGTAAGGAAAGAGCCCCTTCAGACATGTATTGCTACACCCTAGTCCTTGCACTTATCCAAAGTGAGCTTCCTCGTGGTCCAGGCATTCCCCCTACCCTGGCCTGTCTATGTACAAGACAGATACAGATACACAGTTGTACCAGGTCTCAGCCTTGGAAGCATTCCGCCCTTTGTGGAGGAGCCAGTCCCCTTGTTACCAAGCCAGTAAGGCCCTTTTTACCGCTTGGTCCGGTACCCATCCTGGGCGAACTCCCAAAGCTGGGCTGTCTCAGCACTGGCATCCTGCCTCTGCAGCCTGCTTACAGGTAGCACCACTTAACTTGCTGCCACAGTTATCCACCCTCCCTGTAACTTTCATTCCCCTGTGGCCTTCCAGCCGGAAATGCGGTCCTTGGACCTGGCTTCTCAGCAATTAGCCCTGAGAGGGAAGAATCGGCTGGCTCCTGGAGATAGACCGGAGCACACAGAGTTCCCCCACCTTCAGATCGGCACCTTGCTGCCCAGGAGCCTCCTCCAGCTAGCCTTCTCCCAGTCCGCTATGGCCACTTCCGGAAGCAGTGCGGGCATCCGGTGGTCCAGACAGGAGACCCGAACGCTTCTCTCCATACTAGGCGAGGCTGAGTACATTCAGCGCCTCCAGACTGTGCATCACAATGCAGACGTCTATCAGGCTGTGTCTAAGCGGATGCAGCAGGAAGGCTTCCGTCGCACCGAGCGTCAGTGCCGCTCCAAGTTTAAAGTCCTGAAGGCATTATATTTAAAGGCCTATGTGGCCCATGCCACAAGTCTGGGTGATCCACCACACTGTCCGTTTTATGATACGTTGGATCAGCTTCTCCGAAATCAGATAGTGACTGACCCAGACCCAGACAACTTAATGGAGGAGGCTGCTTGGCCCAAACACTGTGATCAGAACTTAACAGCCTCTGACACCCCAGGACAAGAGGGAACCAGCATTCTGGGAGCAAAACGGACTCAGGCAGCAGATCATTCACCTGCCTTGCAAACAGTTAAGGAATCAGATGAGGATTGTCAGCTGAGAAACAGTGACCAGATGCAAGAAACCAGTGACCTTGAGGACTCCTGGGATGAATCCTCGGGTGCAGGTAACTCCCAAGTGTGTGAACGATTAGGGTTGCATAGTCCCTATTTCTGCTCCCTGCCCTCTTTTTTTTTTAACCTAAAGATAAAGTAAAGGGCTCTAGAATTTTAAAAGCTATGGTCCTAGGTATGTAAAGTATTAAAACTCTTTAAACCTGGAAGTACTCTTTAGAGCTGAACTAGTTTGGGCATTATTTTTAATGGGGACCTAGGAATTTGTGGCTGTAAAGTGGGCTGGATAGCTACATGGAAAGGGGTTCAAGAAGGCAAGGGGGGAAGTTTCAGATGTATGATTACAGCAGACCACAATGTCCAGATGCAGGAGATGAGTTCCCCCCCATCCCCTGTAGAAAGAGGCCTGGCCAGGAATACCATAGTTCTGTCCCTGTGTCTCAACTCAGCTGCCGGCTCCAAGCATTCCAGCAGCAGGAACGTCCTCTCTGCAACATTGTTGCTTTGTCTTTCAGGGTGCTCTCAAGGGACCCCCAGCTACAGCAGCTCCCACCACCTTTTCAGAGGTGCAGTTGCTCCCTGTCAGAGCAGCCCCATGACCAGACTGGGTGTGTCCGGTGAGCCCAGTCCCTGCACCAGCACCGGCCGAAACACTCCTGGGGTGGCCTCTGCACCGCAACCTCCAGTCTCCTCCAGAGTTCCTTTTGTTTCTGGAGGGAACAGGCCCTTGAACAGTGAGCCCCCTCCCAGGTGGGCAAGGCGCAGAAGGCGGTCAGTGGCCAGGACTATCGCAGCCGAATTGGCAGAAAACAGGAGGTTGGCACGCGAACTCTCAAAGCGGGAGGAAGAGAAATTGGACAGGCTGATTGCCATTGGCGAGGTGGCCAGTGCTCAGCAGGACATTGCCAACGAGCTCCGCAGGGATGCCGTGGTCGCGGTCAGACGCTTGGCCACAGCAGTGGAAGAGGCAACTGGTGCTTTTCAGCTCGGGCTTGAAAAGTTGCTTCAGAGGTTAATTTCAAATACCAAAAGTTAGGAACTGATCCCACAAGGGTGTGTTGCCTGCACTGGCAGAGGCCCGGGCCTCCTGGTGCCCTGGCTCCTTGTTTGTGTCCCCAGAAAAAGAAGTGGATGGGCCATTCATATGCAGAGTGATAGGAATTTACGTGCTAGCTGCTTCTCCCAAGCATCTCCACTAGTTGAAAGACCTTTCAGAAATGGGAGTGTTGGCCTGGTGGAAAATGGAGCCGAGTCCAGAGAGCTAGTTCGCCCTCGCTTTGTCACTGATGTAAGACAATCCAGTTCACCTCTACACCAGTTTCCTCAGCTGAATGGGGACAACCTGCCTACCTCACAGGGTTGTTGTGAGGACCACATGGTTAACAGATGTGAAAAGGTTTACGAGTTTAAAAGCACTATACTCATGTAAGTTATTAGCGCATCTGACCTTGGCCAAGGAAAGGCCAGGGTGAGGCACAGTAGTTGACGAAGTATAGGATTAGGGTTGTGTATCATGACCTCATTGCTTGAATCTTGACTAGTTTAACTTGACTGCTTCCTGGAGTTTACAGTCTTCATTTGTTTAAGTCCCTCTATAGCTTATTAGGTATAGACACAACACGTATTGGTACCTCTGTCTCTTAGTTTACAGTGCTGTGTCTGTGACATACACACTCAATAGTCAGTCCATCTTTCCCTCTGTTTTACTAGCTCTTAGTCTCTTATCACTGTAAGGATATAAGTCAGTAACTGGCAGGGATCCACACGTGTGCGTTATGGTTCACATTGATAATCTTTGATGTAATGAGAAACTGGCTGTCTTATAAAACATTCCATGTAAGTAAATTCTCTGCATTCCATATTATTTGTGTTCCTTTATATGCATAATTGCATAACTACAGTTTGGTTTGCCATTTGGACATTGTGGAAACAATTCGGATTATATCAGTTTCCCAAATGCTTTTAGCTAATGTTGTTCTTTTCTGTTTGCCTTTTTTCCTGTCTAGTATGTCACAGAAGGCAGGCCCTAGGGAACTTTCCAAAGTCACTTTTTCTCACAAGATGTAGGTAAAAATTCTCATTAATGGCATATGGTGGACGAGAACACTTTGGAACTATTGAGGGTGGTGTAGGGAAAGATGGCCTGCAGTAGGTAACTCTTTAAGCACAAACCCTCAGCAAAGAATCCCCCTTTCCCTCCAAAGCACACTTCCTTGAGGAGTTATGATGGCGTTGAGCCCTGGTTCCAACTTACTTTAGAAGAGAAGCCACTACTGGTCATTATGAACCTAACTCAGAGCTCTTAGGGGTTTAGTACTTTGAGGAAATACCAAAAGGAGACTTGGACTTTTAAAAAACCTTCCTCTAATCTAGATGCTGGAAAAATACACAGGCATGTTGGGAGAGGTTTTGTTTTACACTTTGCAGGCTTGGTTGCTTACCTAAATGCTGGGAATACAGACAGGTAGAGAAATGGTCAAAGCCTCAGGGGGGACATCCCTGGAAACATGAGTAGATGACGGGCCACCAAGCTCCTCTGGTGAACGGGCAATGGATGTAGGCTGTAGCTGGTGAGGTGGAATACGCTGGAATCGAGTTAGAACTCCTGGGTTCTAATGCTGGCACGGTCTGTTACACTGAGCAAATCACTGGCCCTTTTTGTGCCTCAGTTGCTTTATCTCTAGAATGAGAAGTTTGTACTAGATGACTTTTCTCATACCTTCCAGTTCGAAAAACTTAAATCATAAAAAAACAATTTCAACTGCAGTATTTTCCATCACAGCAGCATAGTAATGTATGTTTGAAATACTGGTAGTAGTTGTATTTTGAGGAAGCATTCTACGGTGTTAACATTTATAAATATATTTCCTGAATTTCTGTAAGCACCACACCAGACAGATAGATTCCTTGATTTGAAGGAGCGTATGTTAAGGTATTGAGATGGAAATACATACATACATTTTCTCAGTTGCTGTAGGCCATGCTATGGAGGGATGCATGTCAGTTCTAACCAGGTAACACTACTGTAGAGGGTCAGACTTAATGGAAAAACAGGGAAGCACTTGAAAGAGTTAGGTGTGTACTGTATTAATCTATTAATGATAGCAAAGTACATAGGTGGGGACTTAATTGAGATAAGAGAAGTGCTAAAGACAAGCAGAGTTGGACTTGGGAGGTAGTAGTGTGCAAATCTAATGGGTGCAGTAACTAATGGGGGAGTAAAACTAAAGGGAAAGATCTTAGAGAAGTAAACAAAAACAGGCCAAATTTTAAAAGGAGGGAAGTTGTGATAAGGGGAGGCCGTAGGGAAACAAGGCCCAAAGTTCCGCCTGAGCTCCAGGCCCAGCCATTCCTGCCTGTCTGTCTTTCCGCTTAGTAGACCAGTTCACCACTCCGTACCTCAGGTCCCTCACCTGGGAAGTGGGAGACTACCCACCTCACAGGAGTGGCGTGAGGGGCCAGCCAACAGAGGGGTGTAAAGATGCTCTCAGACGTGGCAGGCACTGCTGTGACCTGCTGGGGAAGGAGACCCGTAGCTCTGCGTGTGGGGGTGCGGGCCCGAGGGCCTGCTGACTACAAGGGGCATGCAGGAAAGAGGAGGAGGGGAGGTGGCACTGCTGGTGACGGTTGTGCCACGATGGTGGGACTGACACTGCCTCCTGCAGCCGCGATGTTGCTGGTGCTCTGTATGCTCCCCCCGTCTCTCTGTTAAGTGACTTCATTCTGGTGTGGACAAATAAAGTTGTGATCTGTACGTCGTTGTGGGTCAGTCCACTACTTTCCGGGCATATCATGATCGTTTGTCACCGTCCCCATTCTCTGTGTCCTGCTTTTCTCCAGGGCCTGGCCCTTCTGTGGCCCTCAGAGCTGCATGTACTTTCTGTCTTCATGAGAGAGAAGCCCTCTTTGCATGGCAGTTGAGAAAGAATTTTCCATTTCTGAGAGTTCTGTAAATTCCATAAAATACCCTTTTCTGGCAAATTATCTTGTCTGAGTGATAACATACATAATAGGAGAAATTATCCTGGTTGGCTAAAATTCTATCCCAAAGAAAACAGAACCACTAAGTGTTATGATGAAATTACAATAATCATGAAAAAAATACTATAGGCACACTTAATCTTTTTTTCTTACCCTTAAAATATTTGTCCAGGTTACAGTATAAATATTCGGTTAAAAAAGGGAGGGGGTATGTAGTGGAAGGAATACTAAACTTTGTGTTAAAATTTGGACTCTAGCCAGTGGTGGCCTTAATTAGCCATGTGACTTTGGGGAAGCTTCTTACCTCTTTCCTCTCTGTCAATTTTTAGGTGATAGAGAAGGAAGTATGAAGAAGCTGCAAGTATTCCCAAGGGAATCCTAAGCCAAATTAGTCCATTTTAAAATCCTTTTTACGCAGGTTAGGGTCTTCCGATGTTTAGTAACATTTAGCAGCTAGCTACTATTAATTTTCACCTCTTTAATTAAACGTTTAAGACTGGTCTCTGGACAGAAGAGCTATAGCCCCTTGCAAGAAGGCTTTAGTGGCAGAGTCTGCTTCATCTTCATTTCTAGGTGAGATTAAGCCAAGGATCACACTCCTGTCTGCTCAAGGGACAAAGGCACCTTAGTCGTTTGCCATCTTACTGCGAGGCAGCCTGGTAAAATCTAAAGGGCTCTTGCCTGGTCGAAAGCCCTGGAATCAAGTACCAACTCTGCCCCTGATTGTAATTGTGAACAGATTTACAGTCTGTTGCCTGTAGAATAATACCTGCCAAACTAACCCCACTTAGGTGTTGTGACGACGAGTAAGGTAATGTATGTGAAAACAGTTGGTAGCCTGCATTCATTTGTATTGCTATTTGGAGAATGTAACACCCATTGTCTTAATTTTTTCATTGCCATACACATTTATTAGTACCTGCTTTGTATAGAGCATTATATATCTGTCTACTTGTAGTACTCTGAACTTTTGCGTGTCAAATATTCATACTTTTGCTCAGTCTTTTCAGGTTTCAGGTACTGATTCATGTTCAGAAACCAAGCAACCAAGATGATGTTACGTATTCTGGTTTGCCTTTATTTTGTGGTTTTACCTCCTTTTGCCCTTTTTATCTCAGTGTTTGGATCTTCAGGATTAAAGAGATAACAATATATGACCTTAAATCATTGATATTATGAAAATCATCCCCAAATGTATAACATCTATTGACAGTAAGATCAGAACAAGTGAGAGCTATTTATTTTCAAATGTGAAGATTAACAGTTTAATAGAATTAACTGTAACCGTTGGAAATACCGCATCCATTTAATCCTACCATCTAGATCTGTAGTATTTCAAGATTTTTTAATATTAAGCAACTTAAGTTTGTTTATATCTTTGTATTTGTTCAGTGGTATTGAAGAATATAATCTTTAAGACATATATCAACAATACTAATACAACTGTTTAACTGTCTTTATCTTTTTTTCAGTTTTATTAGGCAGAATTTTTGCAGTTGGACTTCACATATACATTACATTGCGTGTAAATACATGTATACAATATACTGCACATTTCTTTTTCAGTTTATGTATATGTACTGATCATTGTTTGTAATAATCTCTAACAGTTAGAGCTTTAGCTTTTTAAACTTAAAGTAACTGTCTTTATCTTTATGGACAGCTCTGAGGATCCGCAGGCTCAGAAATACATCATGGAAAGTAAATGTTTAGTGAGTATGCTTCCTTATTACTTCCCTGTGACACAGAGTAATCACCAAGGTCATGACCAGTTATATTGCTTTGAAACTTTATATCTTTGTTAAAATCATTCCTTATTTAATACACTTATAATTTCCTTTATAGGTCATTGAAAAAAATGGGAAATTGCGATACGAAATAGATACTGGAGGAGAAACAAAATTTGTCAACCCAGAAGATGTTGCCAGACTGATATTTAGTAAAATGAAAGGTATTGAGCAAAAGAAAAAAAATCTCTTAAAATTGACCTTAAAAAAAAAGTGAGACGTGTTTTGATCTGGGGAGAAGCAGGGTAATGGTTCATGTTATCGGTGAGGAGACCTAATTGCTAGACCCAACTGGGTGACTTTGGTTTCCCTAGAAGTAGTGTAAATGGATTGGGCCAAGTTAGCATTTTCAAAACTTCTTAAGATGAAGTGGCCAGATAAGCTTGGTGAATAGTAAATGTTTTATCTCCTTCAAAATTCACGATAATGTCAGCAGATTAAGTAGGTCTGGTTTTATCACCACTTTAGGGTAAGGCTTGGAGCTGAGCAGCCTCCTGTGGAACAATTTGCGGAATTCTGGAGTAGATTATGTACAAGGCTCACTTCGGCTCTGGAATTTGTGATGAGCTCGGGGGTTGGAAGGCAGTCTTTAATCATGTTAGTTTGTCTTCACATTGATGCGTTAGGAGCTCATTCTCCGTGGAACCAGTCTAATTTGGGAGATGCTTGAAGCCTGAGAAGCCTTGAAAAGTATTTAATTCCATGTCCACAAATATACCAAAACCACAAAAAGTAGTGCACAGTTTAAGAGAACAGGAGTGGAAGGTCAGTGGGGTGGGGCAATCAGATGATTTGGAAAAATCTTTATAGTGAGAAGATCTTTGGTAGAAATTAATAAGCCTCAAAAGATCACTTGACATTTTTGTGTGTTGTCGGAATTTATTTTTAGTATTTTTTCTTCTAGTTTTATTGAGCTGTGACTAACATCCAGCACTGTATAAGTTTAAGCTGTGCAGTGTAATGATCTGACTTACATACATCAAGAAATGATGACCACAATAAGTTTAGTGAACTCTTCAAATATTTTTTTCATGTAGAAACGGCACATTCTGTCTTGGGCTCAGATGCCAATGATGTAGTTATTACTGTTCCATTTGATTTTGGAGAAAAGCAAAAAAATGCTCTTGGGTAAGTATAATATGGGGTTTTTCTTACTTGTTTAGTTAAAGGAAATACAAATTGCACAGTATCGCTATATAGTCAAAGGTAAAACTGTATTTGTAAATACATTTATATATTTACATATGTAAATTGGGTGGTAAAAAGTATGGTAATAATCATTAATATTTCCTATATTTTAAGAAATGTTTAAAGAACATAAAATTAGATGTACTTTCTTAGTTGTTTTGATTGGAAGCATTTTTGACTACCAGGTTGGGTTGATGTTTACGAAATCACTTCGCTTTAGTTTCATGTAATTAAGGCTTATGTGGGAATTACGAAAAAATAGGCAGTTTTAGAAAATATTTACAATTAGTTTTTCACCTTGGATTAACATCTAAGCAAAAAGCTGTGTTTAGTTTTTATAGGTCGTTACACAGATGTAATAGGCAAGCACCCATGCTTCTGCTCTGTGAACAGACTTCCCGGTGGGGCTTTGCTGAACACCCGAGTTGCTTCTGGGGCAGAGAATTGCTTTATTTACTTGCACTTGTGGGATGTTAAAATGTGACCCTTAGTTAAAGAAATTGGAAAGTTCTGTGATGTATTATAAATATGTCCTGATTGCTTTCTGAAGTTTGTAAGCTTGAGCATTTGGAGAGCTTTTTTTTCCGTATTCAGTGTAAGCACATGTTATTTTCTTTGTCAAGAAAATAGATTCTGAACGTTATTATTTTAAACAGAAAGTGATAGAGACGTAGGTTCGTTTCTTGTTCTTTGGCCATTGTCTTACTTCTGAAGGTCACTGCCCTTCGTGTTCTCCTTGTGATACCGTATTTGCTGTTGCCTAAAATCTTTAGCAGAGCATTTCTAATAATGTAGACTTGAACATGTTGTGATGGTAAATTCATTAAAAGCAAACTGTCCACAGGGAAGCAGCCAGAGCTGCTGGGTTTAATGTTTTGCGGTTAATCCATGAACCATCTGCTGCTCTTTTGGCTTATGGAATTGGACAAGACTCCCCCACTGGAAAAAGGTAAAAACCTATTTGCAGCTCTAAATTCTTCAGTGCAGAAAACATTTTCGATTAGAGGAATTGTATTAATAGAGGCTGTTATATGATGCAGTGTCTCCAAGCCTTTATGGATGGAAAGGCATCGAAACTCTCACTCTGAGTTTTTCAAACAGATGAGAAAGCTGTCCTAGGAAAGCAGAGAAAGGACATACAAGAGGGAAAGGAGCTTTTCTGCCCTTCTCTTGTCACTCACACTTTGTCACTTTAGTGGAGGAAAATGGGAAATTTATATATTACCCAGCCAAGTTCCAACTGAAGCTCTAGGGCACTGTTAATTTTACTACCCCAGTTATTAAACATGCTTAGAAACAGTGAGGACCTTCATATACATTTGTCTTGGCAGGAGATGGGGGGAAAGCCAGCATGGGGATTCAAGACTTCATTCAATAATGAAATAGTAAGACACACTCCAAATTTAGTTGTCAAAACTTGTCTTAATAGACCTGACACATAATGCCACTTTAGGGAAATCAATTCAGATGTGTTAATTTTCTCTAATTATGTCATTTCATTCAGCTCTCACAGTTACAGAAACTAATATGTATAAATCACTGAGAAATTACCTGTAGGTAAATGAAAATGTAGAATATCAACATTTTTGGATTTTGATACATAGGAAGTAAGCTCTTGGTTTTGCATATGTTTTATTTTTATAGAACATGTTATTGCAGGAGTAACCAGGACAATACTAACATAAAATTTCTATATTTAATTCTCTTACAATTCACTTTAATTACAAATCTCTTTATTTACTTTGAAAAATTAGTATTTTGAACTCCAGTTATACAGAAGAATATACTTTTACCAGCACAACTAAATGAAAAAAAACTTTGGCTTAGAATCAGATCTGGTTTCTGGATTTCATTTGTCACTAAATGATGACCATGGATAACTCAGTTACTCATGTGAGAGTTTCAGTTTCATTTGTGATTCAAAGAGATTAAACTGAATGACTTCTAAGTTTAAGACGCCCAACCTAACTCTACAGTGTTGTGATCCTCATAACTTACTCATATTGTCTTTTTTCTTTAAGCAATATTTTGGTATTCAAACTTGGAGGAACATCCTTATCTATCAGTGTCATGGAAGTTAACAGTGGAATATATCGTGTTCTTTCAACAAACACTGATAACATTGGAGGTACACATTTCACAGAAACCTTAGCACAGTACCTAGCTTCTGAGTTTCAGAGGTGAGTATTAATGGACTTGGTGATGTATTTCGATTGAAGTTTATCTGCAGGTTTGTTTTCCTAGTTTATTTGAAATTGCCCCCTTTCACAGGAGGACCTGTTTTTTCCAGTGCACTGGATATTTTTATGTTTAAAGTTATAACGTACGTTCCAGCAGATGGGGAAAGCGAGGCCAAGCTGCCCAGTGCAGTGTACTTGAATTTTTCACTCAGTGTAAGGGACCACCAGACACTGAACTGTATGAACTTGGATCTCAAGTTCGACTTCTTAATTCTTCAGGTACTGCTCTTATGTCTGGATGAAGGAGGGTGCAGGCACTGAGGCCTCACGCCTTCTGAGCAGTATTTACAAGTTTAGGAGACGATGTTACAGTTACATTCCAGTGAATTAGTGTCTCATGGAGTGTTTATGTAATTACTAATCTACTACCACAAGGAGTATTTTAGTTTTATTACTGGATGTAATTATTCCATTAAAAGTTCTAATCCTGTTTGGCATGAGTCAAATATGTATAGGTTACATTTGGGCCATTACTGCTCTGAAGAGTAGTTGAAACAGCATTTTCATCTGTTTGACTAAACTGGATAAAATAAAAAGTCTTGAAAAAGTGATAATTTCTCACTTGTGTAATAAAGATCTGTACTGCTTTTTGTTTTAAAGGAAGGGCACTGGTAATTTTACTACCAATTCCAGTTATTAAATATGTTTAGAAACAGGGCCATCAGTCATCACTTAGCAAGCAATTTTAACAATTGACTCACCTTGGAGGTAGACGAACTGTAATTTTACATATTTTATGTTTCAAATTTCCTTGAAGAAGCACTTTTAGCTCTTTTTTTTTTTAATGCTGGACAGATAATTTTATACCATTAAACAATAATCATGCTGCAGTTTTAAAAGGTAAGATGTGACTGAGACTTGACCCCATTGCATGAATCTCCTTCAACCTCCATTTGTCTCATCTACAAAAAAGATGACATGTACTGCACTTCTTCCTCAAAGTACAGTCCATTATTGTGGTTATAGAATCCAGCATTTCAAAGTGTAAAGTGGATTGGTTATCCACTTTTCTTGAGACACTTCTTTAAATTGCAGAGAATTTTCTTCAGAAGCTTTGGAGAGTTGGAAGCCAGATACTAAAACCTGGTATTAATATTGATTCATGAGCTTACTATCCTAACAGGGATTATCCAGATTTTAGTTACAATGAATTCTAACTGACCTAGTGATTTTTTAAACTTCAAAGACTACATTTTTAATTTAGATGCTTCAAACATGACGTGAGAGGAAATGCGCGTGCCATGATGAAACTGATGAACAGTGCTGACACTGCAAAGCATTCTTTGTCAACCTTGGGAAGTGCCAATTGTTTCCTTGACTCACTGTATGAAGGCCAGGATTTTGATTGCAATGTGTCCAGGTAAAACTGAAGTTCGAAACACTTGAACAGAATAATTCCAAGAATATTCATATTTAGGTGTAATTTTCTCACTGATGGTTTTTCTTCAGTTGATTTGAGATTTATTAGCCCTCTATAAAGGAAGAGCTTCTCTGTCTTTACTTCTGGGGTCCAGTTTTTGTCAGCCTAAATAACTGTTCTCAGAGCAATGACATCAGTTGTGACTGTCCCGTTACTTTACGGCTACAGATAGCAGTGTGTGGGACAGGCTTCCTAGATCTTTGACAGAAAGATGAGTGGAGGCTTGAAGTATGAAATTTTCAAATTTCTCTTACTGAATTGCAGTCCTGCCGACACGGTCCCTCGTTCTTTGTTGCTTAAATCTGATGTGGGGCTTGTGCGTGTGTGAGTGGTTGTTTGCCCCACCTTGTTAGTTTCCCTGCGTGGCAGCCTGTGTGCTGAGTATTGTCTGTATATTAACTCTCAAGTTCTCCTAGCAACCGATGAGGTAAGTGCTAGTATTTTCCTTCCTTTACACATGAGGAAGCTGAAACAGAGAGGTTTCATTTTGTGTCCAATGTTAACCAGCTAGTAAATGACAGACCTGGGATTCAAACCCAGCTAGTTTGACTCCAGAGTTTATATGCATTACCTATCACACTACACTGAGGATTGAGCTGCGTCTTGGTTTTATTTGCTTTGTCATCTGTCGTCAACATTTTAAATTTTAATAGCTTTTATGACATTTAGTAAACACAGGTTTAATATGCATAAATTGTTTGTAATGCTAATACCTTTTACATAATCCAAAACATTGATTTCAAGTGATTGCACCTTCGCCCAGAACGTCCAGAGGGAGGCTGTCAGCCTATCATTTTGTGTTGCATGTTACTAACAGTAATAATAGCTACCATTAGTTAGCACTGTTTACTCCTCCCAACATGCTAACAGATGACTTGGAAACAGTGAAGGTTTCCAGAGTTACAGTACTATATTACATTTAGGCTTCTACTAACCCTATTTGGTCAAATTGTCTCTTCGTCCGGCCCGTGTACTTTAGCTTCCTCCCTTTCCCTGGGCTTTCCCAAAGACTCGCGGTCAGCACCACCCCATACCATGGCCACCAGCCACCTGTGGCTATTTAAATTTAAATTAATTAGAAATAACATTAAAACATTAAAACCATTAAAAAATGGGTTCCTCAGTAGCATTAGCCACAGTTCAAGTGCTCAGTAGTCTCAGTGTGACCAGTGGCTCCAGAAAGTTCTCCAGATCTTTTAAGAGAGATTTCAAGCTACAGCCTAAAAGATAGAAAGTTATTAAATTGAATTAAAATATCTTCTGTGGGCAGAATGTCTTTATATTTTTTGTATTTCCAGAATTTCTAACTTAGTGCTAAGTTTGTCTAAGTACTCAGTATATGTTTGCTTATTAATATCAGTTATTAAGAAGAAAATAGAATTTGTAATGTTTCATTAAGGAAATTTTGCCTTTATCACAAAGATTTCAACTATAAAATATGGTTCAGTACCTGGAGATAGCACAAATATATTTGAAAATCAGTTATCTGCATTTAAGAAGCTTAGTATGAAATTAGGGAGTACATTTTTCATGAACATAGTTCTTTTATTTGCTGGCATTCAAGCTTCTCAGATGGTGCAAAACAACTAAACTTAGGTGCAGGAGACACTCAGACTATAAAGAAAAATAGTGAGAAGCAACTTTTAAAACTTTTAACACATAAAAATAGCAAGAACTTCCAAATGATGGTTTGACTTGGATCAATAGATTTATTGTTGGAAATGCCATACACTTAATATTTATTTTTAGGTTTTTTGAAAGCTTTTAAGTAGGGTAGGTGAGACAATCTTCCACCTGAACTTAATATCAAATATCTTCATATATTTGTAGATGGATAACATAAGCTTTTTATCCCCCCATGGTGTTGCACTGCTGGGTGTTTAATATCCTGTTCTGATCATGAACCTATTAAGAGATCCATCACAGTAGATTTTGGCATTACCCTTCACAAGAAACAGATGTCTTTTTTGACTGTACTAAGCTTTTTTTCTATGTCTTCTCTGTGTGTGTTTGTGTATGTGTGTGTACAGAGCAAGATTTGAACTTCTCTGTTCTCCACTTTTTAATAAATGTATAGAAGCAATCAGAAAACTCTTAGAACAAGGTGGATTTACAGCAGATGATATCAACAAGGTAATACTTTTATCGTTTTCTTATTTATCTTGGGAGTAATTTTTAATTTGGAGTTTGGGAAAAAGCCCCTTGGTACTGAATGCCTTCCAGGTTCTTTCATGTTTTTACAAATGGCAGGACTTCCTTCTTCTTTAAAGTGAATAATATTCATTGTGTATCTGTACCACATCTTTATCTATTCACCCATTGACACACACACAGGATGTTTCCATACTTTAGCTATTGTGAATAAGGCTGCAATGAATGTGAGAGTACAGATATCTCTTTGAGATAGTGATTTTGTTTTCTCTGTATATATACTTAAAAGTGGGATTTCTGGATCATATGGTAATTCTATTTTTAACTTCATGAAGAATTTTCATACTGTTTTTCCATAGTGACTATACCAGTTAACATTCCCAACCATGTATAAGGGTTCTCTTTTCTCTACATCTTCACCAGTATCTGTTATCTCTTGTCTTTTAAAAAATAGACATCCTTACATGTTTGAAGTGATGTCTCGTGGTTTCAGTTTTTCATTTCTCTAATGATTAGTGATGTTGAGCAAACCTTCATTTACCTTTGGCCACTTGTACGTCTTATTAGGAAGATTGTGTATTCAGGTCCTTTGCCTGTTTTTTTAATTGTATTATTTTTTGCTATTGAGCTAATGAGATTCTTGTGTATTTTGGATATTAACCCCATTTTAGATACATGATTTACAAATACTTTCTTTCATCCCACAGATTGCCATTTCATTTTGTTGATGATTTCCTTTGCTGTGCATGCTTCTTAGTTTGACGTAATCCCACTTGTTTATTTTCGCTTTTGTTGCCTTTGCTTTGGGTATCAGATCCAAAGATTATTGCCAAGACCATCGTCAAGGAGTTTATGCCCTATGCTTTCTTCTAGGAGTTTTATGGTTTTAGGTTTTACTTCAAGTCTTTAATCGATTTTGAATTGATTTTTGTGTGTGATGTAATATAGTGGTCCAGTATCATTCTTTCGCTTGTGGATACCCAGTTTTCCCCATACCATTTATTAAGAAGGCTCTTCTTTCCCTGTTGTATATTCTTGGCTTCTTTGTTGAAAATTGATTGGTTGTGTATGTGTGGGTTTATTTTTGGACTCTCTATTCTGTTCCATTGATCTGTTTGTCTTGTTTTATGCGAATACCACATTGTTTTGATTACTACAGCTTGTAATATAGTTTGAAATCAGGAAGTGTGATGCCTCGAGCTTTGTTCTTTCCTAAGATTACTTTGGTTACTTGGAGTCTTCTGTGGTTCTATACAAATTTCAGGGTTGTTTTTTTCTATTTCTGTGAAAATTGCCATTGGAATTTTGATAGGGATTACATTGGATTTTTGGGTAGTAAGGACATTTTAACAATATTAATTCTTCCTATCTATGAACATGAAATATCTTTCCATTTATTTGTCTTAACTTTCTTTTATCAGGCTTGCAGTTTTCAATATACAGATCATTCACCTCCTTAGTTGAATTTATTCCTAAGTATTTTATTCTTTTTAATTACTCCTGTGAATGGGATTGTCTTCTTAATTTCTTCATCCAGTAATTCATTTGTAGTGTATAGAAAGTAATTTAAAGTAATTTTTGTTAGGTATGACCTTACTGTTGCCAATTTGTTAATTGTTTTCTGTCTGTTTCGTAGATCATTTGTTTGTTTCTCTCTTTCCTGCCCTCTTTTATGATTTGATGACTTTATGTAGTAGTTTGCTTTGATTTCTTTCTCTTTACCTTTTGTGTATCTAGATTTTTGCTTTGTGGTTACCATGGGCTTATATGAAACATCTTATATAGTTAAAATAGATTATTTTAAGCTGATGACAACATAACTTAAAACATAAAAAAGCTCTACATTTTTACATTCCTCCTCCCTGCATTTTATGTTTTTGATGTCACAATTTACATGTTTTATATTGTGTATCCATTAACAAGTTATTGTAATTAATTTTTAATGCCTTTGTCTTTTAACTTTTGTATTAGTTATAAGTGATTTACCTACCACCACTACAATGTTAGAGTATTCTGAATTTAACCATCTATTTATCTTTAACAGTGAGTTTTATACCTTTATATGTTTTTATGTTACTAATTAGCATCATTTTGTTTAAACTTAAACAACTCCCTTTAACATCTCTTGTAAGGCCAGTCTAGTAGAGGTGAACTGCTTCAGCTTTTGTATGTGAGAAAACACTTATTTCTCCTTCAGTTTTGAAGGACACTTCACTAAGTTGAGTATTCTTGGCCGACAGTATTTTTTCTTTCAGCACTTTGAATATATCTCGCTTACAGCTTGCAAGATTTCTATTGCAAGATCCACGTATAGTCTTAAGGGTGTTCCCTTGTATGTAATAAGTTGCTTTTCTCTTGCTACTTGTAAGACCCCTTCTCTGTCTTTAACTTTCAGCAGTTTAATTATAATGCATCTCACTGTGTGTTGCTTAAATTAATCTTATTTGGTACTTTTGGAGCTTACTGGATCTGGCTGTTTCTTTCCCCAGATCAGGGAAGTTTTCAGCCGTTACTTCTTTGAATAAGTTTTCTGCCTCCTCCTCTCTCTCTCTCCTCCTTCAGAGATCCTTATATTACATATATTGGTCCACTTACTGATGTCCCATAAGTTCCTGAATCTGTCTTCTTTCTTTTTCATGTTTTTTTTCTTTTTGCTCCTCTAATTGAATCAGTTCCTCTGCCCTGTCTTCAAGTTCACTGACTCTTTCTTTCATTTTATCTAGTGTGTTGTTTAAGCCCTCTATTGAATTTTTAAGTTCAGTTATTTTCTTCAATTCTATGATTTCTGTTTGGTACTTTTTTATATTTTGTGTCTCTTTCTTGAAATTCACACTTTGTTCATGTATTACTCTCCTGACTTCACTGAACATCTTTTTTACTGTTATTTTTAACTCTATCAAATGAATCACTTATCCTTGGTTCTTTAAGATCAGTGTCTGCAAATTTATCTTGTTATATAGTTCGGAACATATTTTTCTCTATCTTCATTTTCCTTGACTCCCTTTGTTGGTTTCTGCACTTTACATAAAACTGCTACCTATTCCAGTCTTGGCAGACTGGTCTTGTGTGGGAGATGACCCTTGTCAGTCAGCCCAACCTGAGCTCCTGGTGGCTTCTCAAAACTCTGTGCCTGTCTAAGTTGCCATTTGTGTTCTTAGAGACTCTCAGTAGTTGAGGGTGTGTGCAGGACCATCAGTTTCCTGAAGCGGAAGATCAAAGTCAGCACCTAGATACAGGCTCATTAGAAGCTGGACCCTCAGGCAGCAGCTGGGAAAGTACTCAGTCAACCCCTTCCCTTCCCTTCCATGGAGAAACTGGGCAGTGGGCATGTTTGCCTTCTCCCCACTTTCTGAGTCCAGGTGTGTAGCCACAGAGCAGAAGTCGCTTCTTTGCCCATTTAAAACCTGCTTCTTTGTTTGCTGTTGTCCTGGGGGACTCATGAATGCAAGCCCTGGTGGCCATCAGGGCAGGGGATCTGGGGCCTGTCCCTTGGGTGTCAGTTATAAAAGCTGGGGTACTAGATGTGTGGACAGTCTCATGAAGGAACAATTTTATATGAAGTATTTCAGAGAAAACAGTCTTAATCAGTGGTACCTAGAGCTTAAAGTGGTTGTAAAACATCTTTTTCCTTGAGAAAATTATTCTTCCACAGTGAAGACAAAACCATGGCATAGTTTTCACATGGAGAGATTACCAATGTTTATTTTGTCACAGAAATGCTGTGATTTATGTAAACATTTCTTTTAGATAATGCTGGAACAGTATGAAATATTAATTACTGTATTTCCTATTCAAATGAATATTTGTGGTTAAGTGTCATATGCCCAGTATTAATCATATGTTGTTAATATTGTATTTTTCTATGTGGTGAGATCTCCTCATTTTAAACTTTGTTATTATGAGTAAAGAATATGTTTAATATTTAAAATGTATTAAATACATATTTATATGTAAATATAACATAAAATAGCATGTTAAAATAGGGCTGCTTATATTTCACCGGTTCATATGATAAAGATGGCTCAGTCTGTTACACTTAATTTTGAGAAACAATCATTCTAAAAGTAAAAAACTGAAAATTATTTTTATTTTCTAGGTTGTCCTTTGTGGCGGATCTTCTCGAATCCCAAGGCTGCAGCAAATGATTAAAGATCTTTTCCCAGCCGTTGAGCTTCTAAATTCTATTCCTCCTGATGAAGTTATCCCTATTGGTGCCGCTACAGAAGCAGGAATCCTTATTGGGAAAGAAAACCCTTTAGTGGAAGACTCTCTTAAGATAGAATGTTCAACCAAAGATATTTTAGTTAAGGTATGTTTAGCTTTATTTTTCCAGAGTAGTATAAATTTATTACCATAAGTTTATACACATACTGTTTTTAAAATAAAACTTTGTATACTGGCAAAAATTTATAATTTTACTTTTAGTGAGTTTCTGATATTCTTTTTTAGTTAATATTAATCTAACATGTTAATTTCTTAAATATAATTTTATTCATAAGCTTCTAATATAGGTAGAGGCATATGTTTCAATTTATTTTTAAATAAAGTGGGTTGGGATTGAGGATCACTTCTACATTCGTCTCTATGCCTCTCTGTAGTTTCCAGATTGTCAGGAAGGAGTATATATTAATTTCTAGTAGGAGTGATTTTTTTATAATTGTAACAATGTCAAAGAATATGCGTATTATTTTCCTGCTTTTTAGGGAGTCGACGAATCAGGAGTCAACAGTTTCAAAGTACTGTTTCCATCAGGGACTCCTTTGCCAGCTCGAAGACAGCATACATTACAGGCCCCTGGAAGTATATCTTCAGTGTGTCTTGAACTCTATGAGTCTGAGGGGAAGAACTCCACAAAAGAGGAAAATAAGTTTGCACAGGTGAATAGATCAGATTGCACTATGAATTAGTCACATGAACCTATGTGGCTTTTCTTTCTGGATTAGACTCTTGTTTAATTTCAATTAATATAATATGATATAGGACATTTAACATATTTTTATGAATGGATTACTTGTACTTACTCATTTTTGAAAGAGAGAAGAACTAGGCAACCTCAAAATTGAAAAAGCTAGAGGAAAATAAAAACAAAGTACAGTTGTATTTAGATTGTTTCTCTCTGTGCTCTTGACCCTCCTTGGTACTAAGGTACCTGGCAAAGGAAATGCCATTTCTTGGTTTGCTAAATGCCAGGTATGTTTTACTAGGCAATTTACATAGTCTCAGAATGCTGTGAGATAGACGTACTATGTGTGTTTCATAAATGAGTCAGAAACAGGCTCATGGTAGTAAATACCTTGTCATTGTCTTGATTGAGCAAAGATTTCTCCTCTGGTTGGTTGCACTCCTGGACCCATGATCTTGCCTTTATACCATGCTGCTTCTGACACAGGATAAATTTGCTTTTTCAGATACCACATGCCTGTTTCATATGATATGGTCCTCTGCATCTTTTAAAAAGAGTGAGGTGGAACCATGTTATCTGCTTAGAAACATGCCCAAGAAATATAGTTATGTTAAAACACACACACAGGGACTGCAGAACTGCATTTACAATATGATGTCTTTTGTGTTTAAATCGAAATCTAGACAGAGAGCAGGGATGTGTGAAGGAGGTGGTGTGTGGGGAGGTTGTGTATTTAGATGTCTATCTATGGCTACAGAGAATAACCATAGGTATTGGAACAGTATTCAAGAAACTTAACAGTGGGTAGATTTGAAGGTACCAAGAAAATTTTTCTTTTTAGTTTTTAACACTTAATACTGAATTTTTTACAAACAGCACATTAATTACTTTTATAGTAAAAATAAAACAAATGTAGGTAACAAAAGAGAATGATTAGTATCTTTAACTTTACATCTGTTCTCTGATTTCAACAAAAGAATAATGAAAACACACACGGGTAACATGTCTGGGTTCCACCTCAGACTTAACTTCTTAGAATCTGCTGGAGAAGGGCTCCTTCAACTGGTTAAGTTTTCAGAAGCTCCTCCAGATGTTTCTGTGGGTCTTTACTACAAAAGCACTTTCCTATCACCAGATTTCTAAGTTCAGATGGAAGTTTTCCTATTCCCACAGCTTCTCTGTCTTGTATATTTATAGCCTTTTCTCTGCACATACTCCTGTCACCATCCTAATTTACGGCTGCCAGAAAGAAACACGTTAGTCACATTATACTGAATTTCAAAAAGAGTCTCTTAGGGATTCCATCTGTTCTAACCTCCTCATTTTAGAAATGAGTAAACTTAGTGCTTGCCTAAGGTGAGGAAACTTGATATTGGCAAAATCTGAAAGTCACTTCCAACCTTAGTCTATTGGTATACCTTTCTTTAGGAAACTGACAAATTTTATAGTAAATTCATTAGTATCTCTGACTTACAAATGTAATCTTAGTTGTACAAAAGAATTTGACACATATTTCTTTTAAATACATTTTCCAAGTGCATTTAAAACATTTGAATTTTTTAAAGTATATATAAAAGGCGTCCTGAAAGGTAATTTACATGTTACTATAATGGCATAATTACCAAAAAGAAAAGCAGCCCCTATTTTCTGAGACAAACAGTACTTTATAGAAGTAAGCATTCTAATCTAGGACATGACATTTAAGAGGGACAAGTATATTAGTTATCTTACATGCCCTCCTTATAGAGGAGACATTTCCGTTAAGGAAACGTAATCCTGTTCTCTCAATTATGATAAATGGTAGGAGAATTGAAAACAGCCCTATTTTAAAAGATTAGTTTCGGTAAGTAAGATTTAGTCAGTTGGAATAATTGATATATCAGTTTATTAATAAGTCAAAGTACTAAATCATCGTTGTATTATTTTTGCATAAACAGGTTGTGCTCCAGGATTTAGATAAAAAAGAAAATGGATTACGTGACATATTAGCTGTTCTTACTATGAAAAGGTACAAACAACTTCTTTTTTTCTTTTTTTTTACAAACAACTTCTGATGTTAAGAAAATCCACTTTGAGAGCTGACCTTTTTTATTAGTTTATTGATTTTTTACCTGTTGTCATTCTGGGAAAATCATTTATTAAAAACTTACATTTTATTGGTGAACTACATTTTTGCCCTGTAAAATTACATTTACAGAGGGCAGTGTACCTCAAGTCATTTGCATTCTGAATTTTTTTATGGACCCTTTGATCATTTTGGGTGCAATCAACCTAAAAAAGTAGTCCATGCAAGTTTATAGACATAACTTTCATCAATTTTATATATAATTTTCAAAGGTTTACATAATTTTTTTTGTCTCATGAAAGGGTAAGTTTATTTCAATATTGCAACAGAAAATCTGTAGGAAACTAATTACTAATTAAATTCAGGTTTTTATCATTTCCTTAAAAACAGGTCATCCATAATACTGTGTTTTACAAGTAAATCATTTCCAAATTAACACTAGGGACAATTCACTGCATAAACCATACTTAACAAGAATATAGAATTCATTAGGGCACATCTGCCTTGGCCTGGGCTTGAAGAGAACATGATGCATTTTTACAAGCTTGCATACAGTCTTCAGTTTAAGATCTTTATCATCATAGATTTTCATGGAATACAACTTTCATCTCAGTTATCTAGGAGGAAATTTTTAAGAAAAATTTTTAATTTTAATGAGGACATATAGTTCTAAATTTAAATACACTGCAATTGTGTTTCTTCTTTCTCTCAATATTCTTTCAAAAAGTAAAATGATCCCTTGTTTACTAAGTAAGTTTTCAGGTAATTTCTTAAGGACTTTCTTTTTTTATAAATTGAACTTACATTATTTATTTTTCATTTGCTTAGGGATGGATCTTTACACGTGACGTGCACAGATCAAGAGACTGGAAAATGTGAGGCAATCACTGTTGAAGTAGCATCTTAGTGCTTTAGAGAAACCACACATTTTTTAGAACCAGAATATCAACTTTATTTGGTTTTGTTTGTAAGTGAGGTTTATATTAAAATACTTTTTGAATGAACCATATGATTTATGTTTCTATTAGACTACAATATATTGGTAAGTGTTGCAATCTTTTTTTGTTATCCACTTAAGATTTCCATTATTAGTGGGAAATTACAAGGAACTCTATCATGAAGCTGTTGGGAATTAAATTGTTTGAGTGGATTGAAGGAAACTTTCCTGGAAATTTAACGTTGCATTTTAAAATTTTTTCTGTCTTTATAACTTCTAATTTTAAGAAGTCACTTATTCTTACTAGATAATCAACTAAGAACAACTTAAAAATCTTTGATATTAAATGAAAAAAATTGCAGAAACACATGCAAAAGTTACCATTTTTGCTTAAAAGAAAAAAGTAAACTCATAAACTCAACAAATGTGTGTAGATACGCTGGTAACACATGCAGAGAAAAGGCTAGAAGGCTGAGCACCAGACTCTTAAGAGTAGCTTCTTCTGTGAAGGGAAATGGGTGGGGGTGCACTTTTTCTTTTTACAGTTTTGTTAAGTTTGATTTTTCCCTCTAACAAATGTGTTTTTCTTTTTGAAATTGAAAGATCTTTCTGTTTTGATGAGAGGGCTAGCCTCTTTCCTGTTCGCCAAAGAATACTGAGTGAGTTATTGATGAAAAAGCTTGTTCTCTAAGTAAAACAAGCAACTCATCTGCGTGTATTGAGGGGAGAGCCTGAAGGTGCACCGTGCACATCAAGGTTTAGATTTTTATTACCAAGAGAAGATTTTCCATCCACTTCTCTCCTTGGTTCCCAGCAGACTTGAGAAGAGGAAGTATCTTTATTTAGTGGTAAAATTAAAAAACAGTAGTTTGCTATTTTTCACCTGTTCAAACTTTGGGATGTGCTTTATTACTGTAGCTGCTTTTTATGGAGCTAGATGGCAGTAATCTTCTATTTCTAAAGATGCAGGGACCAAAATTAAATTTTTTAATTATTATTCTGCATCAAATTATTGACAGAAACACGAGGAGAATTGATAGAGGAGTCTTAAGTCCACAAGGAGGCAGCCTCAAAGGCATACCCTTTTGATTAAGGCTGAGTACTTAAGTTATTTCTTATGATCTTTTCCAAAATTATAAAAGCTTTGAAATAAAATAATTATATATGTCATCAAGTGTTTTCAGAAAAAAGGAAAGTATCAGCTGATCTAGTTGAACTGACACATCTAAGTGCTTTCAGTTATGCTTTGGAAAAGTGCTTTAGGATTTTTATTTTGCAGTTATTGTTAGCTCTTTAAACTAGATCAGGGGTTGGCAAACTGGGCAATGTGTGCGTTCTACTCCACACCTATTTTTGTAAAGAAATTTTATTAGAACACAGCACTACTCAGTCACCTGGGTATCATCTGTGGTGGTTTTCCCACTATAATGGCAGAGTTGAGTAGTTGCAACAGAGATGGTGTGACTCACAAAGCTTAAATATTTACAGTCTGGCCCTTTACAGAAAGAGCTTATCAACCTCTGAAATATATTATTGAAACTTGTAGAATAAACTATCATAAGGGTTTATTAAAAAGTTTTCTTTCCTTCCATATCGATGCAATAATTTACTTATTTGGCTGCTTTCTCCCCCGGATTATTAAGCATTGTGAGAGCAGAGACCCTTAGTTTTAGACACCATTATGTCCCAACCCCCAGAATAGTACCTGAACATAGGTATTCAGTAAATGTCTGTTGAATAAATGAATTACAGAGGAAAAACGCAACAATGTCATCTTTGTATCCTACAGGACAATGGCCAGTAAGTACATCTTTTACATATTTTATGGTTTGGAAGCACAGTAAAGAAGGAAAGGAATACCACTGCTTCTTTGTTGGTCAGCTGTGCGTGATTTTTTTTCCCTCAAACATACCAAATTTGAAATCGTCGTCAAAACTGCTCTGTTGCTCATGAAAATATGAAGTTGATCCTGGAAGCAGCTCGGGGGTTGGGGCGCCTGCTCTGTGCAGTTGAAAAATCCTCAAATAACCATCCTGCAGATCCATATCCGCAGATTCACAGACCCACAGATCTTGTAGTTCTGCAGTACCTGTTCATTCAAAAAGAGCCACCTATTAGTGGGCCTGCGCAGTTCCAACCTGCGTCACTTGCAGCTCAGCTGTACTCCCAAATTTTCTTGTATCCACAAGTGAGAAGTATTTTTTTCCTCAAAATTTGTGGAAGATTTGCCAATTAAATTTTCTAGTATTTTATTTATTTTTCAAGGTGAAAATACCTTTAACATTTTTCTGATTATAAAATAACATGTTCATTAAAAAATTAAAATTAAGAAGAAAATATAAAACATCCTATATTCTGCCACCCAGAGTAACAACTGTCAGGATATTTTTGGTAAACATCTTGATAATCTTTTCATTCACTTGCTAGTTATCTTTGTAGTGTTTTATATATTTGAGAAGTGGGCAGAAACCACCGTATCACACAGGGCGTTATATGTAATAAGGTTGGATAGGACCTTTTACTCCTTATTAGCAAGGTGATAAGATGCTCATTACAGAAACTATGTAAAAACAAGTCCAAAAAGAAACCACTTCTCAGAGGTTTTATCTGTCTAAGGGAGAGGAAGATACTCTGCACCATAAAGCTCCGCTTTGTTTGGAATTTTGTACAAGGTACCCGTGACGTCCAGGTAAAAGAACCAACGAGTGGAGGCAGGCCTGATACACGTGTGCTGAATTAGCACCCCACCCCTGCCCTATCCAGGCCAGGTGGCCGCTCACCTAACCCGGCCGGCGTCCGCAGATTCCGGGGCGCGCCCCGCCGCGCCGGGAGTCGACGTGGGGCGCAGGCGCGCTCCCGCCCCGCCTCCGCCGGCGTCAGCCTCCGCTGACGTCAGGACGCCTCGCGGGTTCTAGCCCGCGCGCCGGCCCCCGACTCCCGACTTCCGCGGGCCGGGCAGGGGCGGGGCGTCGGGCCAGCTGAGCTATCCCGTCGGACCGCGCCAGTTTGAAAGCTCCTCAAGATGGCGGCGGCGGGGGCCGAGGCGCGAGGAGGCGAGGGCTGGAGAGCGGCGCCCCACGCTGTCCTCCGTCCTCCAGGCAAATTCCCGGGGCCCAGGAAGCGGGGCCGGGACGCGCGGGCCGACCGCAGCGCGACGCGGCGAGACGCCGCCTCCCGCGCGGCTGACACCGCGGCCCCCCGACGCGCGCCGCCGGCTCCTCCCTGGCCCTGGCCCCGGCCCCTGACCCTTCTCGCAACTCGGCCCGCCCGCTGCCCTCAGTCTCCTCCCGCGCCCGGCCCCCGCGAGGTCCGGCCTGCGCGCCCGGCCCCGGGGCCGCCTCCCTCCCGCCCCGCTGCTGTCCCGCGGACTCGGCGGCCCGGCCCCAGCTGCAGGTCGCGCCCGCGGCCCCTCCCCGCCCGGCAGCTGTGTGAAGGTATTCGGGCGGCCCGGGAGGCTCCCTGCGCGGCTCGGGCGGATTCCTGCGCGGCTCGAGGTCCGTGGGCACGCGGTGGCCTGGACGCCTTTGTGGTGGTTTGAGCGGGACGGGCTGCGATCGGGCTCTCCTTTTCCCTGGGGAGCGGGAGGCGCCCGGTGGTGTGAGCGTGGCCGCACAGAAATCGGGGCAGAGGTGGGAACGCGGAGGAGGGAAACACGCGAGGATACCCCCCAGTTCGGACGCACTAGGCGGTTCAGTTCCCTGTTGGCGAAACCCCAGTAATGGGTATTGGAGGCTGCAGCCCTGGTTTACGGGGCTTTTTATACCCACCAGGAACTTGCGTGGTTTTTATGTGGACGTCAAAGAACTCGGTGCTGAACGTGTGTTTGTGCGTGCCCTGAAAAATTAGAACTTTCAGTGTATTCCAGAATTTAAGGTGTTTTCCAGCACTGCGCCTCTCTGCATAGATGATGGATGTATTTCCCCCCAACTTTTCTTCCACTATCGGTTAGGATGAACTAGTGTAAAGTTTTTGTGGTGGTCATGAAATGTTTAATCTTACAAATGAATTCTTCTTCTACTTTCCTGGCGACAATCGGAATTGTTACCAGGGGTTTGCAGTTCCCAATTTTTCTTACTCTCAAAAGATAGCGTTTCTGTCTAGAGTTGTCTTGAATCCTCGCGATGGTACTTAGACTAGGTGAAAAGGGTGGGAACAGCGGACAAATCTCCCCCCCCACCCCAGTAGGTAGTGAAGAGGCCCCTCTTTCGCATGTAGTTAGAATAATGAGGTTAAATTTACACAAAACATTCTGAAGGTTTTTTTTTTAATTTTTTTTATTGAGGTATAGTCAGTTTACACTGTTGTGTCAATTTCTGGTGTACAGCACAGTTCTTCAGTCATACATGAATATACATATATTCATTTTCGTATTGTTTTTTCACTGTAAGCTACCACAGGGTATTGAATGTATTTCCCTGTGCTATACAGTATAAACTTGTTTATCTATTTTATGTATATTTTTTAAATGGAAGGGATTTAAGGGGTCGTTTCTATTCACCACTCCCCTGCCCCCAAATCACCACTCCAAGGAACCTCTCCCCCCAATTTTTTGGGGGGGAAATATCTTTCACTTTCTTAATCTAGAATTATGCGTCCTCTGTAGGCAGGGGGGGTTGATGGAAATCGTGCTGCGGGGTGTCTGACATCGAAGTCCAGGTGTGAATTGGGGAGGATGAGGAAAGGCTATCATAAGAATGGCTTTGTTCTCTCTTCGCTGGAAATTACCTCAAAACAAAAGGTTTATCACCGCTATCAAGTCAGGCTTGCGTTTATTGATAGATTTTTGTTTGGTACTCCCAGTGTACTCCAACCCTCACTTTTTTTCAGTGAATCTGAAGCCCAGAAAGATGGAAACCTCACTGAAATCATGTAGCTAGGTGGCTGGGGCAGAGGACTCTTGATCTTTTCTGGTGCTTATCATAGCACTAGCCGTAAAGCCAAGTTTATTGTAGATTTCTAAACATCAGTTTGTGTTAACATTGTAAATGCAGTATGGTGGCACACTGTGTACAGATATTTGAGTGTAAAATCTTGCAGCACAGTTACGGAGGTTGTGAGGTTGATGATGAGTGTGTCTGATTTTCCTCCAGCATGGTTTATGGATTATGCAAATTGAACACTCTGTATATTGTCATTCTTGGCTTTAAAAAAAAACAGGAAATGACTATTACAAAAATCAATGTACTGTCTATTTTATTATAACTTTTGGGTTTAATTACCTTAATAATAATACATTGCAGCATGGGCAAAGTTGGAGTTAAAATTTCATGCAGGTTTCTGAAGTGGGAAGAGTAGGCCATATGCTATATGAGTGTGTAACTAGAGGATTACATCTCAGTTAGATTTCAGTTCTTACTGTTCAATTAGGATCAAAGGGGAAAGTTACTTTTTAACCAAACCACAAGATTATTTTAAAATATATATAAGATGTATTTCTTACAGTAATGAATATTTCCTTAAGAAATGTTTTATTAAAACAACAATTCTATGTAGAATACAATGGAAAAGTCAGAAATACTATTTTGACCTTTGCATCTATATGTAATCTTATGAAAGCTTATAGACAGGATACATTTTGTTCAGATGGCCTAGTAAAAATTGACATCAGTTAAACAGTAGGGTAGAGGCCCATGAGAAAATCCAAGAAGATCAATGTACCAAAATAGTTTTTTAATGGTTAACTTTTTCTTAAAGACATGTAAATGGTTTCTTATCATGTGAATTTTTAGTCTTACAAAATTGCCAGTTGAAGGATGGGGATATAGAAGTCTTAAGTTTTTCCCCCTTTTTGTTAATTTTTTTGTTTGTTTTTGTTTTGTTTTAACTGAGTAGGTATTTCATTAGTAAAGAATTCTATTTTCTTATTGTAGCTTGGTGTGTGCCTTGCCTAGTTTCACTTGATACTCTTCAGGAATTATCTAGAAAAGAAAAGCTCACATGTAAATCGATTGGAATCACCAAAAGGAATCTAAACAATTATGAGGTGGAATACTTGTGTGACTACAAGGTAGTAAAGGTAAGGCAAATACCTAGACCCTTAAAAGAGACCTAATCAGACTTCAATTCAGAATTTCATATTTCGGTAACATAAAAAGCACCTTAAAAGTAAGCAGAGCTCTTCTTAATGGTTAAAATTCTTAGCCATGATAAACTTACATGTCCTATCATCTGTTTTGCCAAATAACATTGAGAGGAGTTCAAAGCATAAAATATTCTTGCATTAAAGAATTTCAAGGTGCTCATATCATTCTACATCCAACTCTTGATTATCTCCATGTGGATTACCAGAGCAAATGTTTTAAATCAGATTGGCTTCTCCTGTCATTTATTTTGTTCCTGAATCATATTTCCCCACTATCACCTGAAGTGAACCTAGAAATTCAAGCCAACTTTAATGTTACTGAATCTCAAGAAGCATCACCGTTCGTATTTTCTGCCATCCTGTCAAGCTCCAGGCAGTAGTGAGGTTCCATTGTATGATAGGAAGGCCTGGGGTTGGTGATTTCTAGCCTTTGTTTAGTACCTTGTGACTTCAGCAAAGTCATTTAACTTCCCTGGGCCTCAGTTTATATCTGTTCCTCTTACAAATGACAGGGTTGTTCTTCTAAGAAGCTTTTTTCAATCTAAACCTTGAACTATATTTTTGAGTAATTCATCTCCCTGTAGCCTGCTTCTTCTACAAGAACTCTGTTCTGGTCATTAACCTGTCAGTTCTTCCAGATAAATGCATCAGGAATCCTGTGTAATTCTTTGTTTCCTTTCTCCTTCATCTTCCATGTTGATTCAGTCATTAAATCCAGTTCTTCCTATGAAATATCTGTCTACTTTTGGTATCATTGCCTTCCACGCTTGGTGGGATTTTACAGTGAAGCATTTGACTACACTCTCAGCAACTTTCAAGCCCCAAACAGCCCAGTCACATGCCATTTCAGGTTATAAGCTCTGGCCTGACCAATCCAGCTGCAGGTATCATAGAATCATGCTTATTGGCTCCATTCCATATTATTTCTGTTCTCACACTGTTCAGTTCTACTTGACCAGCTTTTTATCTTTTGCATTTTCCTTTCCATTCTTGTCAACAGTTTTCTCAACTTTTATTACTTTTCTGGACTTCTTACCCTGTCCATCACCCTCTTGTGTTCAGCTGCAGGCCTCTACCTTGGTGAACAATAGAATCCTTCAAGTGTGAACGCTCAGCTTACCTCCACACCAGTTATCTGTGTCTTCGTTCATTCTTACTTTCAGATGTGTCACCAGTTTCCTTTTTCCTTCCTACTAATCCCCTTTAGCATGTTGCTTAATCTGGGATGTCTTTTTTTTGTGTCAAGCACTCTTTTTTCACTGGTTTATCTCAGTTGATAAACCTGTACAGACCTTCCCTAACCTTGAGAAGTCTTTCTTTGATCTTGTCTCCCCACTCAAGTATTTCCTGACTTTTCCTTCTACTTCATTTCCCATTAACTTTTTAAAAACTGCATCTTCTCAGGTGCTCATTAGTCATAGGTGTATCTTCTTTGGAGAACTGTCTGTTCAGATCCTTTGCCTATTTTTTTAAAAAATTGGGTTGTCTGTTATTGAGTTGTATTAGTTCTTTATATATTCTAGTTAGTCCCTTCTCAGATACACAATTTGAAAAAAAACTTCCCCTGTGGATTGCCTTTTCACTTACTTCTTCACCCACTCTCTTCTGATTTATGCCTCTATCAGTGATGCTCTAATTGCCAAATTTGAGGACCTCAGAATCTCACTCTACTTGTTTGTGACAGCTAACCCTGTTGGCTGCCCTTTCTTCTTTGAAACTCTTGTCCTAGGTTGATTCTGGCTCCGCCGTTTACTAGTTGTGCGACCTTCAGAACATTACGTAGGTTCCCTTTCCTGTGGTTTCTCCACCTGTGAGATGAGGGGGGTTACTCAGCAGAGCCGGACTGGTGGTGGTTACACCATGAAAGTGCTTACTGTCATCGCTGTTGCTCACCTGTGTCTCCACTCCTTTTTGCCATCAACTTTTCTTACTGTTCGTTCCCAGTCTCCTTTACTGGCTGGCTTTTACCTGTCCTTCCTCTGAAATGTTGATACATAATGGCCAAGGCTCTGTCCTTGACCCCCTTCTCACCTTGGAGCTGCTCTGTAGATAACCTCTTTCCCAATAGTTTCTACTTGAATCTGTTTGGCTTTTGACCCTCAAATATTTGTGAGGCATTGACTTCTTTCTGAGCTTTATTTCATCCTGGATACCCTACAGGTACCCAAATTCACCATGTTCACAACTGGACCCATTTTCCTCGCTCAAATCTGCATCCTGATCTAGTGTTCTCTATGTAGGTGGACAGAATCGTAATACTCCCAGTTACTTAATCTCACGATTTCATACATGTTTGATCCTTCCTGCCCTCTAAATCTAATAGGTCATCTGATTATATGATCTGTCTATTTGTCTTCTCCTGTTTATTGCTGTTACACTTTCACAGAGTTAGTTACTAAGGAGTGATTACATTGAAGGAGCTGCCAGTTTCCTTTCTTGCACAGAATTCTGAGTGTTTCAGATCAGTTTTGGATAGCTTTTGCTCTTAAGTTTCTCCTTCATCCTTCTGTTTTTGGTTTCTTGCTTTGGAATAAGCAGCCTTACTTTGAACACGTATGTCCTCCACCCCCACTTAGCTTCCCCACTTCTCCTGCCTAACACAGATGATTGAATCTGTAAGCCAGTATTACTTCAGCATACCTCCCTCTCCTCTCACTGTCTCTCTCTCATATTCAGGGCAGGTTGAAGATCTTATGACCCTGCCCTTTTCTTATGTGTTTTCCTCCATTCAGCTCATAAGACACTGTCTCATTACCATAGTCTTCAAAGCTATCACGTTCCTAAAACATAGCTTTGATTGCATTAGAGCCTTGCTTTAGACTTTTCAGTGGCTCCCTGGTGTTTACCAGTCTAAGCTGAGACCCTTTGGACTGAGGTGCTTAATCATCTGGCCACCAGCCCCCTTTCCAGCTTCATCTCTTGTAACATGTCCACGTGACCAGTGGGTCAAAGAAGATGTGGAAAGCATGCTCTGGATTGAGCAGTGAATGGGCTGTTGATGCCCTTAGAGTGCTTCTGTGTTGTGGACAGAAGAAGCCAAAATAGGATGAATTAAAGAACAAGTCAGAGGTGAGAAAGTAGCATCAAGTCGTATAGACAACTCTTTCAAGAATCTTACCTTTGAAGAAAGGGCTATGTAGAGTGTAAGGGTGTTTGTAATTTTAAATTTTTTATTTAAAAAACCCCAAGTAGATAACATATGCACATGATTTTAAAAAGTGAATGTTATATAAAGGGTCTTATGCTGAAATCTCCCACCCTGTAACCATACCCTCCAGTCTCTCAACTTTTAGTAATTTATCACATCTTTTAGAGATTCCTTACTTATTCAGGCATTTATATCTCAAAGGAGGTTTAATTTAATTTTGCTTATTAATTTAAAAATTATTAATTTAAGAAAATCAGGGAGAATCAAATGCTAGCGAGAATCTGTAGAGAGTGAGAAACTGAAGAGACAGGATGGGGGTAAGTGATGGAGAAAGTGCACGTCTTCTGTTGTGTCTGCAGTTACCTTCTTCTCTAGCTCCATGTCTGTGGAGGGTGGAAATTCAGGGAATGTATGCCTGGTGCTTTTTGTTGTTCTGCATTAGGAACAAAGGTTGTGTGCTACTGAAAATAATGGGGGAGGTCATGGGATAGGGACGCTGAGGAAAGTGGAGGAGGTCTGAAGTAGCCAACCTGGGAATTGGAAAGAATGCTAGCTGGGGGACAGCAGGGCTGTTACCATTATGAGCTGTGAGCACATGTTGGGGTCCAGTGGAACTTAGTAGTCTCGGTGCTGTGTGATTTTTCTCTGCCATTTTCTTGCCATGTCACCCCTTCACACAGAAAACTTTCTGACAAAACTGTGAGTGTTCTTTATTACATGCTCAGCTCATCAGTGAAGAACCCCCCCCCCATGCACATTGGCTTCTCCCTTAGGAAGCAGATATTAAAGAAATATTACCCAAAGCTTTGACTTCTTTAAGTATCCAGGTAATTCTGTGTCTCCAGAACTACCAGTGTACTGCATGGCACATATGAACAAAATAGCCACACCTAACAGCAGAGGGACATTCCTAAAAGGCAGGCTGCACTTACAGCGGTTTGTTAAGAACTGGGATAACAGAAATCATTAGATTAAAACCCAAATTTTAGAGATCAGGAATGCAGAGATCCAAGAAGGACTTTTCCAGGGTCTTGTTCTTCTTTTGTGTTGGTGTTGGGCCTCAAACTCAGGCCTCACGATTCCTTCTCTCTGTCATTACTGGTATGAAAAATCCACTGACTCCATTGACCATAGAAGTTCTCAAACTGCGCTCCCGTGGAACACTGGGATTTTCATAATCAGATTCAGGCTATATTACACTGAGATTGAGTATGAAGATTATTTCAAAACTTGCAGGGGAAAATTAGCAGGAAGATAGACCTTTTTGTTGTAGTTCTCTTTTGTCTTTTTTTTTTTTTTTAAAGTGTTTGTACATGCTGCTACTTGCTGGCTACAGACAGCAGATGGCAGAACAAATATTGAAAAACCATGAACAGCTATGTCCAGGTTAGGTTGAACAGCTTGTATTTCTTTTAAGGATTCATACATTACTGTTGTGGTTTTTATATTTTGCATCCATGTTGGCAGTCATACTTTTTGTTATACATTCAGAAACACTTAGTCAAAAGCCCAAGATATATAGTAGGGAATTGTGCTTGGCTCTGGGGCTACGGAAAATAAGATTCCTTCCCTCCCTGCAAACGGCTTATAGTTTAGACTAGAAGTGGGAATACGGGATGGCAGTGATCAGTCCTCCTTGGACAAGAGAGGCAGGAAAGACTTCACAGAAGAGATGACATTTGAGCTGAGTTTTATAGATGAGTAGGTTTTTCTAAACATAAAAGATGAGACTGAAATCAGTGTTCAGTAGACAAATGGAAGAGGCCATTCTAATTAGAAATGCCTGTGAACAAAGCAACAGGAAGATATGAAAAGGCCTGGCGTGTTCAAGTACTAGTAGTAGTTCAGTGTGGCTAGAGGGTGGTGTGTGAATGGGGCTGTGTTGGAACATTGAGCCAGGAGGCATCAGGGACCCAGTCAAGAGTCGTCTTTGTTGTAATGGGACGTTTGAGTTTAATTCTTTAGGCAGTGGGGGAGCTGTTACAATTTTTTAAGTAAGAAAATAACAATGACTGGTACTGTGGGGTTTTTTGTTTTTATAAGAAAACCACACTTTATTAGAGAAAGGCAGGTTGGATTGTTGTCAGTCCCTCTGGAGTCAGGGAAGCCAGTAGATCATCAATGTAATAATCCAGGCAAGATTGAAGGTTTGTGGTAACTAGAATTATGGTAATAGAGGTGGACAAGAAGTATCTAAAGAGACTTGATGGGTTGGGTGGAGAAGAAACGATTGAGATTGACCTCCTGCTTTGCGACTTGTGTGAGTGAGTAGACAGGAGTAAGCTTCCCACTGTTGGGGAATACAGAGAGAATCTGTTAGGAACGACAGCGGTGAGGTCCGTGTTTACAGATTAAGAACCTGTTGGACCCTCAGCAGACTAGTGACTCTGTGGGGTTGCAGCTAAAATTTTGGAAGTATCAGCACGTAGTTAAAAACCATTGGAGCGATGAGGTTGCCCAGAGAGAACATTTAGAGCAAGACTTCTTAACCTGGAATCCAAATATGCTGAAATTACTCACTGTATTATGTATGTGACTTTTGTTAGGAAAGGGGACAGCTTCAGATTCTCAAGAAATCCATGCTTGTTAGTGCTAAAGACAGAGCCCTAAGTGTCTGCATTGTTTAAGTGATGGGTGAGGGTCTCAGCAAAGAAGGCAGAGAAGAAACAAAAGTGAGGAGAATCATGATATCAAAGCCTAAGCAATGGTCAGATGAGGACAGAGTGGGCTTGGCAATTAGAAGATTGGTAAAATGTTCCCAGTAGACAAGATGGAATTAAATGTATTTGCATTGAATGAAGCTCCCCACAGAAGCACCGTGGTTTCTAAGAATTGTAAAAACAATTGGCCTACAACGAAGCTCAAATGTCTCAGTCAGGTGTGCAAGGCTGTCCAAAATTTGCTCTTGCCTTGCCGTAAGTTTTATCTCTCACTTCAATATTCTGAACTTTAAAGCCAGCTAAATCCGTCTCTTCACTGTTTCTGGATACTTCACGCAAATCTTAGCTCCAGGTGTCTGCTTGTTTTTCATCCTGCCTGCCCTATTCCTACCCAACAAATCACATCCTGTCAGTCTTTCACGGTGTAGTTTATTTTACTCTCTCTGTGCCCTTTTTCTGATCGACCTGTATTGGTTTCCTTCTTTATAGCCTCGTGGTGTCCGTTGTCTTGTTTGTTTGGCGTTTCAGATGGCACCGCCTTGTGTTGCTGCTTATTTTACAGTGTTGCTTTCCTTTCCCAAGGAGATTTCACTCCTGAAGGCTAACATGACCTTACATTTCATCACACCCCCTGGTGACTGAAATTCCACGTGCTCATTATGGATACTAAAATATTTAAATGAATTTAACCTTAGCCAAACATAGTGGGGGAAAATGTCATTAAGAAAAAATTCATATGATGCATTCCAAATTACACAAGAGTGATTAATGGATCATTTTTATGACTGAACTCCATTTCTATAGGTAATCAAGAGTTGATTGCATATCTGAATAAAATACTGATATAATATGCGACTTAAATTTTGGGCTTTTATTTAGAATTTTAGGGTACTGAAGTAATTGTGTAAGTCAAACTGATTTTTCTGTATAAAATTATCTAATTTTTCAAAATGGAAATCTCTTTTTTGGATTTTGAAGGTAAAACAGTGCTTATAAGAGACAGGAGTCTACAGAGTAGAAATAAAACGTTAGTAATATTTACATAGCACTAAATTTAAGAAGGATCGTTACCATCCATAGATTAAATAGGCACAATGTAATTAACATACAAAACTGATTAAGTAACTAAAAATGCAAATGGCTTATCATTAAACAATAGGTTATTTTGGAAGCAAACTTCAGTGGCATAGTAGTTTTAGTTTTGCTGAATGATAATTTAGCTTAATCATCTGACTTGAACCCACTCTGTTTCTTTCACTGTTCACTGGTATAACACACGGCTATGGTAGGAAAAACTGTAGCAGAAAAAAAAGAGGACCAGGGTTGCATTACTTTGTTTTGAAATCAGAAATTTTTCAAACTTTAATAATTAAGGGGAATAGGTAATATTAGATCCTGTCACCTGAATCTCATTTGTACTGAGCAGGTATCTGCTAACGGTAATCCCTCCTGACAGGAGAGGGAGAGCCATGTTACATTTTAGTGAAGCACAGTGACTAACGCTTCAGTATGTATCAAGGCTCTTTTCTTTTTTCTGGAATCATTGTATATATTTCCATGGAAATAAAGTTTTTGGCATATGCTAACATCATAATTTAACCACATTTTTGTTTAACAGAAAACATATTTGACCATTTTCACAAAGAAGCAAAGTTCTTTTAATTAACAAGCATTACTGCTTCCTGAGTAGAATATAATAAAACACTGAGATGACAATGGCGAAAAGAAAAGCTCACTCACGGGCCAGGTGACCGGCTCCTACAAAGCTGCCACAGTCCTCATCATCCAGTTTGTGCCTCAGCCATGCGTCTAGTGCCACCTTTCCTAGACCTTCAAGGTCATTTGGCATGAATAAATTATTTTTAGTAATACATCCTTACTTTATACTAAAACCTTTATGAAAAATTTCAGGGGAAAGTAAATGTATCCCAGTTAAGTTATTAATCAATATCTATGAATTAAAATGATAACTGAAACCTGTAGAGAGCAGTTTAATCACTTTCATATTTCGGAGGGCATTTCACCCTAGCGCTTGTGGATATATGTTTGTTATTCCAGAGAACAAAGGCAAAATTGAGAGACTTTACTGGAGAGTTTTTTTTTTTTTATATACACACTAAGCTGCCTTTTTTTTTTAAGAGAAACTTAACATTGCCTAGCTTTAAGGAAAGAAAACAGCCATTTACTGGGGTGAGAAGGCAGGATTTCAGGTACCATGGTAGCCAACAGCAGTCTGAGGACTAAATCAAAATATTTGATCTTTGGTGCCTTGAGGGCCTGCCACATAATCCAGCCACGGGTGAGTCCAAGATAAGAGCTTTCTGGAACTGTGCTGTCCAGTAGAAGTATAATAAAAGCTACGTATGTATAAAGTCGGTCTTTCGTATCCATAGATCCTGCACCCCAGGATTCAACTAACCCTAGATAGCAAATGTTTGAAAAAAGAAAAAATAATTCCAGAAAGTTACAAAGCAAAATTTGAATTTGCCATGCACTGGCAATTAATTATATAGCATTCACATTATATTAGGTATTGTAAGTAATCCAGAGGTGATTTAAACTATGTGAATAGGTTATATGCAAATACTGTGCCATTTTATATATGGGACTTGAGCATTTGTGGATTTTAGTATCTGAGAGGGGTCCTGGAACCAATCATCTGGTAGATACCAAAGGATGACTATAATTTTAAATTTTTTCATAACCATGTTAAACAAAATGAAAAGAAACAGGTGAAATTGCTTTCAATAATACATTTAATCTAACCCAATAAATCCAAAATACTTCAACACGTAATATTTTTAAAAAATTAAGAAGTATTTTACATTATGTTTTTGTGCTGATTCTTTGAAATTCAGTGTGTGTTACACTTAGAGTACATCTCAGTTCACACTAGCCACATTTCAGGTGCTCAGTAGCTACATGCAGCGAGGAGTGACTGTGTTGGACAGCATAATTTTAGAAAATCTAGGGGATGTGTGCCCAGGTCAATGAGAAAAGGAACTTCCTTTCTATCCAATGTAAAATATTAAATTATGGACCTTAGAGGATGCCTACGTCCATGCTGGCCAAGTAAGCATTGACCTACATCATACATTGTTAGTTTTGGGACTGCTTATTTCCATGATCAAGATAAATACTCTTTTGTTTAACTTGGTCACCGTTTGGTAAAATATTCATGAATTTCAGTACTTTTATCTTTCTCTGGGGTGACTCTCTTGCCTATGGTCAAATAGTAGCCACATCTAAATTCTATACCTATTTTAAGTAATATAAAGAAAAATAGTTTTATTTTTGATTTGTACTTCATCTGCTAATAACCTGTGACTGTGTATTCTGAACTTTAATAAGAAAAATGATAATACTGTACTCTTTAAGATACTAAATTACTTTTGGTATTTGAGTCTGTCATAATCTGATTTGCATTTTCTTTTTATATTTTAAGGATATGGAATATTATCTTGTAAAATGGAAAGGATGGCCAGATTCTACAAATACTTGGGAACCTTTGCAAAATCTCAAGTGCCCATTACTACTTCAGCAATTCTTTAATGACAAGCGTAATTATTTATCTCAGGTACAGAAAGGCAAAGCAGTAACTCTAAAAGAAAATCACAGTTCTTTGCAACCTGCCATTGCTGAGTATATTGTAAGGAAAGCTAAACAAAGGATAGCTCTGCAGAGATGGCAGGACGAACTCAACAGAAGAAAGAATCACAAAGGAATGATTTTTGTTGAAAATACTGTGGACTTAGAGGGCCCACCTTTAGACTTCTACTACATTAATGAATACAGACCAGCTCCTGGAATCAGCTTAGTAAACGAAGCTACCTTTGGTTGTTCATGCACAGATTGCTTCTTTGAGAAGTGTTGTCCCGCTGAAGCTGGAGTTCTTTTGGCTTATAATAAAAACCAACAAATTAAAATCCCACCTGGTACCCCTATTTATGAATGCAACTCAAGGTGTCAGTGTGGACCCGATTGTCCCAATAGGATTGTACAAAAAGGCACACAGTATTCACTTTGCATCTTTCGAACCAGCAATGGCTGTGGCTGGGGTGTAAAAACCCTTGTGAAGATTAAAAGAATGACTTTTGTCATGGAATATGTTGGAGAGGTACGTTCATTTTTATTTCCTAGCAAGTAATGTTCATGAATGTTATGCTTTTGAAAAGTTGTCTTTTTACCTCAGTAATATAACAATTTGGTATATTTTGTTATTATCATTTGCAAGTATGTGCAAATTTCAGGTTTGAGAGAAGGGTTCACTGGCGTCTTTAGAAATATAAACTTGAATATGAACAAAAAATTATAATGACAAATGAAGTAGTCATCTTTCAACAAGCACCCATTCATAGTCATTGAAATTGGCATTTGTAAATTTTAAAATATGACAACTGTTTTTACACAGAAGTCCTAAGAAAATCAGATCTAAATATATCCTTACTTGGAATCTTTTAAATTGTAATTTACTTCATCCGTTTGACCAAGTATGATTGATTAAGTGTAGTTGGCAAAACTCTATTTTATATCAACATGAAAGATACTGTAGAGTAGATGAATGCTTTATCAGCAAGTATTGCAAAATATACATAAAACATTTATTGCATCCACTGGTAAGAAAATCCAAACTCTTTGTGTCTGTAACTCAGCTACAAAGACCATTCTCTAAATTACCAAATAATAAGCAAATAAATTTTTATACATATATGTATATATACAGAAAATAGTATTTACCTTGTGCCGCATACTATTCTAAGCACTTTATGTTTTAACTCATTAATTCTCTCAACAACTCTATGAGGTAGTGATACTTTCTTCATTATTAGACATGGGGAAACTGAGGCCCAGAGAAATGAAGCAACTTGTGTTAGGTCAGTTAGTAAAGAAGAGCCAGGATTCAAAACCAGGGCTCCAAATCAGTGCACTTCACCATGCTACACCGGTGTACACCACTTGCTCTAACTGCTGGGTTGAGCTGTGGCTAGAAAAATACGGATGTGACTGCATATCTGGGGTTGTCAAATCAGACATTTTAAAAGTTGTTTGGAATTGGATCACCTTTAATTATTGGTATTCATCCAAAATTCTGGGATTAAGTTGGATCCTCATTTTGGTCCTTACATTTTAGACAATGGCAGATTATTACAAAACACTATTCAAGACACTAACTCTTTATAATCAAATTGTTCTCTTTTTCGGCTTAATGATTTAGGCAGCTGAATTTGGTTGACACCATGAATCACTTGAGGTATTTCGGGTTTCATAAACTAAGCATGTGGTAAAGCTGTGTTCTTCAGAGCAGAACTGTACAGATGATGGTTATGAGCTACAGAATTTCATGAAAACCACCTATTCTACAAAATTAAACTTTCCATACAGTTGACTGCAAATTTAATATACCTTCTCTCATGTATTTGTAACAGATTTCCATTTGTAACTGCACACAGATTCGTTATAGGATAAATATGCCTTTAGAGCATTTAGAACATACATACTTGTAAATTTAGCCCTTTACATTCCGTCACATCCTACAGAGAGCCGTAGTTGTAGCTTTCTGAACATGCCAGTAAACTAGAATGAAACTAGTGTCCCATTTTAGCTTGTTCATCGCTGGGTTGTCCCAGGTCTCATTCAGACAGTCCCACTTCTTTGGCACCATCACTTTTTTCCCCACCTCTTTGACCTGACTCTTCTAGAGTAGTTTGTGTGAATGTTTTGATGACACCTTTCTTTTTATCCACTTGAAGGCATTAATATGTTAATTAGTAGATTAATGGATGAGTGTTTCTTCAGTTCAGCAGTAGCTATATAATACAGTATAGTTTCTTTTTAGGTAATCACAAGTGAAGAAGCTGAAAGACGGGGGCAGTTATATGACAACAAAGGAATCACGTACCTCTTTGATCTGGACTATGAATCTGATGAATTCACAGTGGACGCAGCTCGATATGGAAATGTGTCTCATTTTGTGAATCACAGTGTAAGATATTTTTAAAGTATAGACAGGACTAATTAACTTAGTGTTTTAAAAGATCTTCCATAGTTGAGGAATAATTATCTTTAAGCTATATACTCTTTCAGCTTGCAAAGTATTTTAGTATGAAGGACTCTTCTGTTAACTCCTGGTATTATTGCTCTATTAGGAAAATTCATGCCTACCATATACCATGCATTTTGCAAGAATCTTTACATGTTATTTCATTTAAGCTTTCCAACAACTTTATAAGATAGGTATTATCCTCCTATAGAAATTAATGGGCAGAGGAGTTGAGGTAAGTTCAAGAATTATGGGTTTCTTACAGAAGTTAACACAGCTAAATTTTAGGATATACGACTGAAGTTAGATAGCTGTATTCTCTTAAAATGTAAACATGTTAACATTTTTATAGAATTTAAGAGTTTGTAGAGTATTGAAGTATCTGGGGCTGTTTTTCTAAATTATAAATAGTATCCTTAATTCCTGTTTGAAAAAACTTAGAATGCAGTTGGAATCGTAAATCCATAATCTTATGCTTTATAAAAACCATTTCCAAAAATAAGGAGGCTAAGCGTTACCGGGCACCTACAGAATGCCAGGTGGATAACGTAATGTTATTAGGCTTGTGAGACTGACATTATCTCCATTTTATAGATTACAACGAAAATGTGTCTCAGAGAGTAAGTTATGTAGCGGACCATATAAGGAAGTAGATTGTTAGTCTTTTGATGGATTTTATACCAAGAAACTAGTTTATGATTAGTAGTGAAATGTCAGAGATCTTCTGACTCCTTTGTTTTCTGATTTACTTAAACATTTACTTTAATTTTTTCTTAGTGATAAATTTGAGATACTCTCAAAATAGATACAGTCTAATCAGGCACCATTAAACACTTATTTTGACTTCTTAGTACGATTCACTGGATTTTTCTTGCGTGTTCCAGAATTTAGTGTAGCGTTCTTAAAATACCAAGTAATTTCAAATAAAAGTTTAGGAAGTGGAACCCCGTGCAATATGAAATTTGAGTTCTACAGTGCTGATTTGATTTTTTTAAAAGTTACTCTAGTTCTTTAAATACACCTTACTAAAACAAAATATAGGTGAGATGATACTGTCTAAGATTTTCATTTAAAATTCTCCAAAAACAGTTAAGACTACATGAAACAAGATTGACAAACACGTTAATAATTGTTGAATCTGCATCGTAGCTATACGTGGACTTATTTTCTCTAGCTTTCTGTATGTCTGAAATTTTCTGTAAGGGAAAACAGTATTTTTAACTCTGCATGCCTCAAATTCCTCAAACGACAAGCAACTTACTTGCTAGCAGATCTTAAACTAACACTCTGGGAAATTAGAGATTGTGTATGGTATGTAGAAGAGCTCGTTCATGGCATTTTTACTTAAGTGAGTTCTAATGTTCCTTTCTAGTGTGACCCAAATCTTCAGGTGTTCAATGTTTTCATTGATAACCTCGATACCCGTCTTCCCCGAATAGCATTATTTTCCACGAGAACCATACGTGCTGGAGAAGAGCTCACTTTTGATTATCAAATGAAAGGTATGGTTTTTAAGTACAGTCTCATAGGTGTTAAGTTGTTACAGAGTGAAGTATCTAATCAGAATAGGAAAACCCTTAGAGCTCCTAATACTAAGGATGAAAAAGAAAATGAGACTATCTGAATGTATGTTTTTTACTCAAGGGCATGAAGCTAATCTGATAGAGCTAATGCTAGAATCCACGTCTACCTGACCTGGTGCCAAGTCACGCTCTGGCTTCTATTCCACATTGCTGCCTGCTTTTTTCAGAACTTCCATATGGAAGCTTATTTATTAGAACATCTTTTCTCAATGTTACTTGTATTTAAAAATTTTTAAGCCTACATTTCTGAATATTTACTAAGAGATATATATTCAAAAGATTAAAAATATGACTTAAATCATATGTGAATGTATTACATTCCTACTTGAATTTGACTTTTAAAAAGAACATTTAATTCTACTTGCTTTACTGTGACAGTGTAAGTGTTTTGTTTTCCTAAGTATGATGCCCTTTACATATTGTTATTACTTGAACTTGCTTTATGGCTCTTAAAGTAATGTATGACATGAATGCTTGTACATTGGATTTTAAGAATAAGTTTGATCATTTCAGAGATCCATTCTTACAAATTGGGGCTAATGACAAACATTTTACCTCTTATTAGCCCACACCATCCTTTCAAGGCAATTCTAATAACTTGGCTGTGAATATTCAAATTTATTTACAGAAGATAGAAAACTTGAACTCATTCTGAATTGTCTTAATTCCTTCTCCTATATTTATTTTTCTATGCTTTCAGGTTCTGGAGATATATCTTCAGATTCTATTGACCACAGCCCAGCCAAAAAGAGGGTCAGAACTGTGTGTAGATGTGGAGCTGTGACTTGCAGAGGTTACCTCAACTGAATTTTCAGGAAATAGAGGTGATGGTGATTGTAGTTTTTTTTTCTTCTAATGTTAACATTTTAAAAAAAACAAATATTTGGGACTCTCTTCACATTACCAAGATTATACACTGTGTTAATTTACAATTCATGTTTCAAGCTATTGGCCAAATGCATTACTGACACTTCTGAAGAGAGGAACACAGGGTCACACAGACTAACTCGAAATACCCAGTGGCCAAATTTATTTTGAATTATAATTGTCACAGGTTCAAAGATACAATTGTAACATTCTTTTTTAAAAAAGTCAGTGTTTTACAGTCTAGTTATGTGATCTGTCTGTTCTGTATGTTAAAAATGTAAAACCAGAGGGCAAAGGGAAAATGTCTATTTTCAGTAAACTCGTTTTGTCTTGTCCTTATTAGTAGAAATGTAATGGGCCTTTGTGACTTTAAATACCTGCATTACCCTTAGGTTGTTAAAAAGATGAACTTAAGCAATAAAATAGAAACTATTTAAACAAAGCTGTTAGGAGCTTTAACTATTTTAAGTCAACATTAGCTTTTTAAATTGGTTTCCTAAATTGTGAGAATTTGTTCTCTCAATATAAAGCAAATATTCAAGGGTAATATTTAGCTCAAGTTTAAACTGTAAATTAATCCACTGTACGAGTTATATTGATGCATTGTTTTCAGTGTCTGCAGAAGAGGACTACACACAATTGATAATCTCAGGGTTTTTTCCCCACAAATGCACAAAATCTAGACTGCACTTATTTTTCTTATAGTTCAACAGTTTCTCTTTAAATTTAGTTTGGTATTTGATTTTCTGTTTATCGTGGCTTAGCTTTATTTCTGAATATTTTACTGTCATTTGTAGTAAAGCTACATACAAAAAGGCAGAAAAGTACTGATGTATTCCTGACTACCTGTTATTGAGATCAGCCAAAGGTTTCTATACCATTCCTTTCAATGATTTGTCTTTGTCAGGGTTCATGTGTTTGAATATTAAAGTAGATTTTTACACTTAGCATAATGTAGATGGATACTTTGTAAAATTTTTGACATTATTGGTCACCAGGTACTTAAGTGTATTGTGCCAAGCCCTGCCTGGAAGTGCAGAGGAATTTTAGAATTAATAGCTGCTGTTCTTTGAGCAAGGCATAGGCCTGTTATATGTACTCATGTGCTTCTCGTAAGTCGATGAGACTGGGGTCTTCCCTAAAACACTGAAGAAATAGGCTTAGACTGGCTAGATGACATTAACATGCCGAAGATCATAAACTGTACCTATTTTTAACATACTTAACCAACTTCAGGCAGACTTTTTTTTAAAAAAATTAATTTCTACTCTTAGTTCAAACAAACTTCTAAGCCTTGGATTCCTCTTTAAGGCAAACATGTCTAGCCACTGGGTTTCTTTTGTGATGTATCTTGGCATTTGAATTTTTTCTCACTTCTCCTTTTACACTTCGCAGTTCTTGAAGTTAAAATGAAGTAGCCGTTGTAATTAATCCTGCCCACTTTTATGCTCTTGAGCGGCTTGAGTGCACAGCGGTTAAGAGCATTGACTCAGGCCTGAAGTGCCTGTTCGAGTCCTGGCTTCACCCCTCTCTAGCTTCGTGTGCTGACCTCTCTGTGCCTTAGCCGCCGTGTCTGTGAATGGGGATGATAAACGTACCTACCTCAAAGGGTGGTTGTGAGGAGTAAGGGAGTTAATGTACAGTGTGGAGAAGTAGGCTTTGTCACAGTAAGCACCATGTGTAAGTATTACTGTAATTATTCTGTACTATAAACCTGTACTTTAAAAGCTTTGGTGATCACTACAAGTTTTTTGATCAAAGTCTGTTCTAGTGCTCTTAGCCCTGAAATTCACTCAGCCAGCATTTATTATACCACACTCAAATATAAAGCATAAAAAAAGTGGCCTTATGGAATATTAAACTGATTGATTATAAAATGCTAAAAATGGATTTAGAAGAATGTTTACAGGCATGTTTTGAACACCCACCTTGGATCATAAGCTGCACTATTAACAATATAAGCTGTATTAACATGAAGTCTTAAATGTCAGTGAATATGTATAAATGTATGTATGTATGTGGTAGTTACATTGGATTATGTAATTACGATAATGAAGTGTAACTAATTTTTGGAGCCAGAAATAATAAAGTGCCTGGGTTCCTGTAATAGGCCTGTTGTAGTTAGGAGTAGTCAACATTTTGCACTCCCCTCTGGTTCTCTCTAGCGACCTTAAATTCACCTTGAACTTAGGTAACAGTACTCATAGGGGAGCAGGGCAAAAGGGAGTGAATGTAACTATCTATAATCCTGCCCCAGTCACACTGAGCCTGCAGAGTGGATTTCATCAGAAGCTCAGAGTAGCAGCTGAGCTAGAAAAAAAGAGGTCAGTGTTCCCTTTAAACTCCTTACCCTCAGCCACCTTTCCACGCTCAGACCAGTCTCTGGTAGCTGTTGGTATACAATTAGTAAAACTTACTGTTGAATAATTTAGGGCAGAGACCCTAACTACAAATGTACTCTTTAAAGAACAGTCAGAAGTAAGTTGAACCAGGCCCCTTACTCGCAGCCCTATCCCTTAATAACCACGTCAGTTACTTCCCCACATCCCTCCTCGGCTGTCAGTTTCTTAGCTGAAATTTGAAGGGGAGGTGTCCCTGTCCAGCTTTTCCCCCATGTAAGTGGCAAGGGCTAATCTGTCCTTCCAACATCTGGGAGAGGATAACTCCCTTCGGGACAAGTGAGAGGGCTGGCTTGCTGGGTCCTCTTGGCATTGGTTTCTCCAAACACCCCCTTTATTTTCCTCTCCCACTTACTGCGTCTTATAACCTTAATTAGTTTTGTGGCTGCAGTACTTACTTTTGTTCTAATTAAAATGCAGCATGGTGATAATGTGTTTCATTATTATTTTAATTGATCTGCAAATTGTGTTTTAGACACACCATTTAAACTTGCTCTAAGTGAAATCTCTGCTTTTGCTTTCTAAATTTATGAAACAGCAAACCAAAGTATTTATGAATGTTTGTTACTAAATTTGCTAAATCCACGTCAATTATACAAAGCATACCTTATGGATGGACTTTAAACAAGCTGAATGACTCACCAAACACGTTATACTTTTGCCATTTTATTTTGTCCTAATTTTTATAGCTTTAATTTTACCACTGTAACTTTTTTAAGGGATGGGATATCTGAGATAAATAAGGGATGCTCCTATAGCCATCAGTTCATAGTAATAGATCCAAGCTTATTCTTTAAATTTGAAGTGTTTTTATGGCTCAGGATATGGTCTATCTTGGTGACTGTCGTCCTGTGTGCACTTGAAAAGCATGTGTTCTCCATTGGATGGCATATTCTTGGTTGCAGTTAAGACCAGTTGGTTGCTGGTGCTGTTCAGTTCTTCCATATCCTTGCTGACTGTAGACTAACTCTGTTCCTGGGAGAGGAATGTGGAAGTCCCCAGCTATATCTGTGTGCAGTAGTTTGTTTTTCTCCTTCTGGTTGTTTTTGCTTTGTATATTTTGAAGGTGTGGTTAGGTACATACTCATTTAGGATTATGTCTTTTTGGTGAGCTGGACCTCTTATCATTAGTAGCACAGCCACTCCAAATTTGAAGTAATGTTTACAACACAGTAAAGGTTTCTATCCTTTGACCGGTGAACCTACCCAAATTATTTGAAGTGAGTTTTTCTTATAGACAGCACATACTTGAGCTGTTTTTTCCGTCTTTTCATTGGTGCGTTCAGACTACTTTTTAAAGTAATTATTGATCCATTTGGATTTAGTTCTCCCATATCTTGTTTTCTGAGTTTTCCATTTTTTGGTCCTCCATTTCCTTCACTGCCACCTTTTAGGTTATATGAACATTGTTAAGTAGTTTAACTTTCATCTGTTAGCATTTTGACTGCTACCTATTTGTATAGGTTTCTTAGTGGTTGCTCTAGAATGAAGGAAGCTCTTTTCAACTGCTATGCTCTCCCCTGTTGCCAGCTTCTCGTATAAACACTGTAAATGCTCTCGTTTAGGTAGCTCAGCTTCTGGAGTGGAGGGAATTTCAAAATCAGAGGAGCTTTGTGAATCTGCGTTGCTGCTAAGATTTTGTGGCTTTTTCTCTTGATTCATGTGCTTCCCACTGCTTAGAGCAGTTGGTTCTCCAGTACTAGGAACTATACTTACATCTTGAGCTCTGCTCTCCAAATCGGAGTACGTATCCTTTGGGCAGAGTACATTTTGTTCCATTGGAGAGGCAGGGATATGCTCTTTGATTCCTGTTATACAGCCACCTTTGTTCAAGGAAGGAAGATCCCCATAGTTTCTCTCTTGGGAACATAGCAGAACAGTGTCTGATTGGCTGTCCCAGCCTTGACTTCCTTGTTCTGAGATGTGTGTGGACTGAGAAGAAGTCTGGGAAGAGATGTGTGTTGATTCCCCATCAGAGTCACTGAAAAGCTTCGGGGACTGAGAGCCCCCTGCCTCTGTGGAGGAAGGGAGGTTTTCCAAAGAGTCATCTGTGATCTCATCATTTCTTTTAAAGAATACTTCCCACTGTGGTACTTCCCCGTCAGCCTTCTGCTGGGGATGGGGAACGGGACCCATGTCTCCTTCAGCTGAAGCTGGGGTTTCTAATTCTTCACTTTCACTGTTGGATTCCTCACAGTCTATAAAGTCTGCCCAAAGAGATGTTGGCATTCTCTCTGTTTTGCAGCATCCTGTTCTTCCTGTCAGTTTTTCAGGCTGGTTTTGTGACGCTTCATTCATTGGAAGTGCCTCAGGGTGATACGTTTGCTGGTTTGGAACTTTGTGCCTTAAAGGTATTGGCAGAGGATCATCAAAGAGATCACTGTCCTCTTCCTCTGCGGGACAGACAGAACAGGTTTATAGGGGACTCAGAATGCAAGAGGAGCCAACTGGTGCTTGTAATTAAAAACCCAATTTGTAGCATTTAGCTACATTTTTTAATCCATGGAATTGTAAATAATAGGGAGTTCAGTCTTCAAGAGAAATTAAAAGGCCCCTTGGGATATTCTGAACAACTTAACTACCATCCTTCAACTTCTGACAGAGCCAGGCTCAGATCTGTGCTCCCCAAGGCCACAGTGCTGCTCACCTGCAGAGCTTTTTAAAAATCCAGCTTCCTATGTCTTTCCAGACTTACTGAGTGCCTAAAAGTAGGACCTAGTAATTCCATTTTTGCTTTATATTTTAAATTCTACAGCTGATTCTCTTCATCAGCTAGGTTTTCAAACCACCAGGACCCAGAGAAAGGTTTGTAAACTCAGATGCTCAACGAGTTGGCTGATTTAACAAAAAGAAAATTTTTTTCTAAAGTTTTCCTTCTGTGAACATTTTTTTTTTTGATACCTACTTTGCACATGTTATGGGCTGAATGAGTCCTCCCAAAATTAATAATTTTAAACCTTCACTCTAATGTGACAGTGTTTGGAGGGGGGACATTTAGGGTGAGATGAATACATGTGGATGGGACCCACATGCGAGGTTAGCGTCCTTGCAGCAGAAGAAGCAGGCGGCTCCCTTTCTCCATGCACAAAGGAAGGGCCATGTGAACTGCACAGCAGTGACAAGGTGGCTGAAAGCCAGGAAGTGTGCCTTGCCAAGGACCAAATCTGCCAGCATCTTGATCTTGGACATCCCAGCAGCCTGCAGACTGTGAGAAATAGTCCCCCATCTCTGGTAACTGTCATGCAGCCTACACTAGGGGCACAAGGTCATAAAGATACTGGAGTAAATACAGACAGATCAACTTTAACCAAAATACCAAGTAAGCCACATTGAATGTCAATAACTAAAAGTTCAACAAAATTGATTTTGCTGCGTTTTTTTTCCAGTTCTCTGCCACCTTTTTTTTTTTAAACTTTTTTTGATTTATAATAATTTTACAATGTGCCAAATCCCAGTGTAGAGCACAATTTTTCAATTATACATGAATATATATACATTGTCACATTCCTTTCTCTGTGAGCTACCATAAGATCATGTATATATTTCCCTGTGCTATACAGGATAATCTTGCTTATCTATTCTACAATTTTGAAATCCCAGCCTATCTCTTCCCACCTCCCACCCCCTTGGCAACCACAAGTCTGTATTCTATGTCTATGAGTCTATTTCTGTTCTGTATTTATGCTTTGTTTGTTTGTTTTTAGACTCCACATATGAGCAATCTCATATGGTATTTTTCTTTCTCTTTATGGCTTACTTCACTTAGAATGACATTCTCCAGGAGCATCCACGTTGCTACAAATAGCGTTACATTGTCGGTTTTTATGGCTGAGTAGTATTCCATTGTATAAGTATACCACTTCTTCTTTATCCAGTCACCTGTTGATGGGCATTTAGGCTGTTTCCATGTCTTGGCTATTATAAATAGTGCTGCTATGAACACTGGGGTGCAGGTGTCATCCTGAAGTAGGGTTCCTTCTGGATACAAGCTCAGGAGTGAGATTCCTGGGTCATATGGTAAGTCTATTCCTAGTCTCTTGAGGAATCTCTATACTGTTTTCCACAGTGGCTGCACCAAACTGCATTCCCACCAGCAGTGTAGGAGGGTTCTGTTTTCTCCACAGCCTCTCCAGCATTTGTCATTTGTGGACTTTTGAATGATGGCCATTCTGACTGGTGTGAGGTGATACCTCATTGTAGTTTTGGTTTGCATTTCTCTGATAATTAGTGATATTGAGCATTTTTTCATGTGCCTTTTGATCATTTGTATGTCTTCCTTGGAGAGTTGCTTGTTTGGGTCTTCTGCCCATTTTTGGACTGGGTTGCTTATTTTCTTCTTAATGAGTCGTATGAGCTGCTTGTATATTCTGGAGATCAAGCCTTTGTTGGTTTCATTTGCAAAAATTTTCTCCCATTCCGTAGGTTGTCTTTTTGTTTTACTTATGGTTTCCTTTGCTGTGCAGAAGCTTGTAAGTTTAATTAGTTCCCATTTGTTTATTCTTGCTTTTATTTCTTGTAGGAGAAAATTTTTGAGATGTATGTCAGATGATGTTTTGCCTGTTTTCCTCTAGAAGGTTTATTGTATCTTGTCTTATGTTTAAGTCTTTGATCCATTTTGAGTTGATTTTTGTGTACGGTGTAAGGGTGTGTTCTAGCTTCATTGTTTTACATGCTGCTGTCCAGTTTTCCCAGCACATTTTGCTGAAGAGACTGTCTTTATTCCATTGTATATTCTTGCCTCCTTTGTCAAAGATGAGTTGACCGAAAGTTTGTGGGTTCATTTCTGGGCTCTCTATTGTGTTCCATTGGTCTATATGTCTGTTTTTGTACCAGTACCATGCTGTCTTGATGACTGTAGCTCTATAGTATTGTCTGAAGTCTGGGAGAGTTATTCCTCCAGCCTCTTTCTTTCTTCAGTAATGCTTTGGCAATTCTAGGTCTTTGATGGTTCCATATAAATTTTATTATGATTTGTTACTATATATAGAAAACTCTAGAAGGTCCACACAAAAACTACGAGAGCTGATTGAAGAATTCAGCAAGGTAGCAGGTAACAAGGTTAACATTCAAAAATCAGTTACATTTCTTTACACTAACGATGAATCAACAGAAAAAGAAAGTAAAGGAACAGTCCTCTTTAAAATAGCACCCAAAGTAATAAAATATCTGGGAATAAATCTAACCAAGGAGGTGAAAGGATTATACACAGAAAACTATAAACCATTGATGAAGGAAATTAAAGACGACTTTAAAAAATGGAAAGATATCCCATGCTCTTGGATTGGAAGAATTAATATTGTTAAAATGTCACACTGCCCAAGGCAATCTACAGATTTAATGCAGTCCCTATCAAATTACCCAGGACATATTTCACAGAACTAGAATGAATGATAATCCAATTTTAAAATGAGTGAAACATTCAAACAGACATTTCACCAAAAAAGATAAATACATGGCTGATAAGCACACAGAAATAGCTCAACATCAATAGAGAATACAAATCAAAACTATAATGAGATGCCCCTTTACACTACTCTAGTGGCTATATTAATATCCAATGAAGTTAATTTCAAAGCTAAAAATATTGCCAGGAATAAAAAAAGTCATTTCCTAAAGATAAAGGGGTCAGTTCTTCAAGAGGACATAACAGTCGTAACATGATTCAAATAGATGAAGCAAAAAGTGATAGAACTGTAAGGAGAAATCAAATTCACAATTATATCTGGAGATTTCAATAGCTTTCCCTCAATAATTCATAGAGCAAGTGGAACAAGTTAATCAGCAAATATATTGAAGACTTGAACATTATTGACTAAGTTGACCTAACTGACACTCATAGAACACCCAGCAGCAACGTACATATTTCTTTCAAATACACATGAAACATTTACCAAGATGGACCATTATTCTGGACCATAAATCTCAGTAAATGTCATATACAGTATTTTTTCTGACCACAATAAAACTAGGTAACAGAATTATCTCTGAAAAATCCTCCATACCTCTAAATAACCCATGTATTAAAGAAGAAATCAGAAAAAAAAGTTAGAAACTATTTTGAACTGAATGAAAATGACAATACAAGTCAAATCTGTGTAACAACAACTAAAGAATGAAACTTACAGCACAAAATGCTTGTGTTAGAGGGGAAAAGGCCCAAATCAATGACTTCATATTCCACATTAAGAAATTTTAATATGAAGAGGAAAATAAACCCAAAGTAAGCAGACAGAAGGAAAAAAGGTCAGAGTGGAAATCAATAAAATAGAAAAAAAATAAAACAAATGAAACAAAAAGCTTGTCCTTGGAGAACAATAAAATTGGCAGACCTCTATTAGACTGATCAAGAAAGAAAAAAAGACACAAATTACTAATGTCAGGAGTGAGAGACTTGATATCACTACATTCTACAGATATTGAAAAGATAACAAGGGGCAGTTATGAACAAGTTTCAGCCAAAAAACTGAGCAACTTAGCTGATATGGCCAAATCCTCATTGAAAGATGCAATTTACCAAAGTTTACTTAAGAACAAATAATCTGAATAGCCCTATACTTATTAAATTGAATTTATAGTTAAGAATGTTCCCACAGAGAACACTCCTGGCTCAGATGGCTTCATTGGTGAATTCTACCAGTTATTTAAGAAAGATACAATGCTTATCCTTCATAAACTATTTTAGAAAGTAGAGATAAAGGAACATTGTACAACAAGGCCAACATTATCCCAATACCAAAATCACACAAATATATTGCATGGGGGAAAAAAAAAAAGACAAAGCAACTTCAGATCAATAGCCCCTCTGAACATAGATGAAAAAATTCTTAACACAATTTTGGCAAATCAAGTTGAATAATAGCCAAAAGGATAATATGTCACAACCAAATGGGGTTTATTACAGAAATGCAAGGTTGGTTTAATACCTGAAAATTCAATCAGTGTGATTCACCATATTAACAGACTAAAAAAGAAAAAAATATATAATCAGTTCAATAAATGCAGAAAAAGTATTTGATAAAATCCAATATCCATTCCTGATAAAATCACTCAGAATATTAGTAATAGAAGGGACTTCCTCTACCTGATGAAAAGCATGAATGAAAAATCTACAGTTAATATCATATTTAATGGTGAAAAAAATGAATTCTTTCCCTCAAGACTGAGTACTAGGCAATGACATCTGCCCTTACCACTTCTATTCATTATTGTAGTGGAAATCTAGCCAGTTAATAAGTCAAGAAAAAGAAGTAAAAGCAACCATACTGGAAAGGAAAAAATCAATTGTCTATATTCACAGACGTGATAATCTACGTAGAAAATGCAGTGAGTGAACTGATAAATACACAAGTTTAGTGAAGTTGCAGGATACAAGATCAAAATACAAAAGTCAACTGCATTTCTATATACCAGCAACAAACAAATTGAAATTTTAAAAGGAATGCAATGTACACTGGCAACCAAAAAATGAAACACTTAGGGATCAATCTAACAAAAGATGTGCAAGACCTATACACGGAAGATGACAAAACATTGCTGAGAGAAATTAGAGACAATGTAAATAAATGTTCATGGATCTGAACACTCAATATTGTTAAGATGTCAATATTCCCAAATTGATCAATAGATATAACACAATCCCAATAGAAATTCCAGCAGTGGACTTTTTTGTACGAATTGCAAAGGACATAGAATAGCCAAAACAACTCTGAAAAAGAACCAAAAAAAGTGGAATACTTACATAACTTAACATCAAGATTTATAAAATTACCATATTTGAGACAGATATTGGTATCAAGAAAGAGAATCATGGATCATAAGGGTCCAGAAATAGACCCTCACATATATTATTAATTGATTTTCAACAAAACTGCAAAAACAATTCAGTGGAGAAGAGACAGTATTTTCAACAAATGGTTCTAGAATGGTTGGATGCCCAGAGGCACCAAAAAAATTTTTATCTTGGATCTACAGTTCAGGCCATATACAAAAAGTAACCCAAAGATGGATCATAGACCTAAATGAAAAACCTAAACTCTGAAAACCTCTAGAAAGCAGAGGAGAAAATCTTTGTGACCTTGGGTTAGGCAAAGATTTCTTACCTATGATATCAAAAAAAAAGAGTAGAAATTAGTAAAGTGAACTTCTTCAAAATTAAAAATTTCTGCTCTTCAAAAGAGTCTGTTGAGACTGCAAAGATAAGCCACAGACTGGAGGAAATCTTTGCAAAGCATCTCGCTGATAAAGAACTTAAATCCAAAAACTCTGAAAACTCAGTAACAAAAAAGTTACTAAACAATTTAAAAATGGATAAAGAGCTGAAAAGACATTTCACGCATGAAGATACATGAATGGCAGATAAAACCATTAAAAGGTGCTCAACCTCACTAGTCATTAGGTAAATTCAAATTAAAACCATGAGATACCGCTACACACACATTAGGATATCTAAAATTAAAGTCTGACCACACCAAATATTGGCAACAAAGTAGAGCAATGGAACTCCTATACACAGGCAAGAACACAAAACGGTCTAACCATTTTGGAAAAGAGTTGGGCCATTTCTTAAAAATACAGCTACCGTATTGCCCACTTGTAGGTATGAAAGCATACATCCACACAAAGGTTTGTACATGAACGTTCACAGCAGCTTTATATGTAATAACCCAAAATGGAAACTACCCAAATGTAATTCAGTAGGTGAATGGATCAGCAACCTGGGGCATACCCATACCGTGGAATACTACCTACCAGTACAAAAGAATGAGCTACTGACGCAGGCAACAGCATGAATGGACCTCAAGATAAACACACTTAGTGAAGTAAGTCAGACATACAGTATGATGCTATTTATATACAAGTCTAGAAAATGTCACCTAATCTGTAGTGACAGACAGTGGGGAAGGAGGGGAGGGGCAGTGGGAGGAACTACAAGGGGCACCCGGAGCCTCGGCTGAGGGAGATTTTCATTATCCTAATTATGTGACGGTTTCTCAAGTACATGCATATGTAAAAATGTGTCAGACTGAACACTGTAAATGCGTGCAGTTATATCAATTATACCTCAGTAAAACTTTTTTTTTAAACTACAAATAACTTTGTAGAAGAGAAGGATGAGAAGATGTGTTACCTAATAGATTTAACTTTTGAAACTAATGGAATTGTTTTTCTAGGACCTTTTAGTTCTTAAAACAAAAGTAAATGTGCTTTCCTTTCAGGCACCAGTAATGGGCTTACTGTAGCCGTCCTGGAATTGGCATCTGAATGTTTTCCAGGTAGATTCTGTATGAGAGGAAATGCAGAAATGGAGATGAAAAGATAGGCCTGGGTGAGAATCCTCACCTGTCACTCACTTCTGGCTAGACTTTGGAGGATTTACTTCTATCCCTAAGTTTTTCTTTCCCTATTGGTAAAAGTGGAATGACAATGCCCCTTGTAGGTTTGTTTGGGGATTTAGCTATAATATTTGTAAAGGACCAAGCACGATACCTGCCGTACAGCAGGGCTCAATAAACAGTATCATCGTTATGATTATGTTCTGGTCCTGGACCAGCTATGGGCTCTGCATGGCGCCATTTCTGGGTCCCCACCAAAGCAATGAAAACCCAGCATCCTAACCACGAAGTCTGACAGCTTTGCTCAGAATCTGAAGTTCTGGTTTCTCCCTCAGAGCTTACCTCTACTCTTCTCTAGAAAATGAAAGCTGCACAAAAGAAGGTAGGAAAGTACAGAGAGAAGCCATTTGTATGAACACATACTGACCAATGGGATGGCTCTTTATCAGCTCTTACTAGTGTCTTGAAGGAAATGTTTGAGGCCAACAGCACAGCCTCCCCTTACGGCCTACACAAACCACAGGGCGCATTTCCAGAAAGCTGAGGCCAGCACTCAACACAACTCTGCCATGTGTTCTAAGCCTGGGAAGGGGGTCTGACTCCTGAATGTACAGGTTGAAGCTGGAAGGCAGAGTGCTTCCAGAGGCCACGTGACAAGTCTGAGTTCCAGTGGCTGCCGGGTCCACCTCTACCCGGGGCAGCTTGCACTGGACCAGAGCACCCCAAAAAGCAGTCTTGCAGCGGAACCCACGCCTCTCACCCCAGGGTCGTTCTTCTTACCTGTGTCTCGGTGGATCGTTCTCGTTCTCTTCAGCTTTCCAAGGGGTTTATACTTCGGCTCTATATTTTGGGAGGATCGGCATAAAGGCTTCAAGCTGGAATGAATACGAGTATTTTATTTGAAGCTGCAGAAACGTAAGCATCATGTATAGAGGTCATAAAAACGTGACTACGGGGGAAATCATACCACTACTTTTAAAAACTGAAAAGCAATGTTTCATAATTTAAAATTACTTCAATATAATAAAGTGGTAACTATAAGCCCTTAGAACAACTTAGTAGACACCCATCTAATTGTAGGATTGAGGGAGAGCAAAACTTTTATCTTGCACTGCAGAAAAGCAGGCCCCTATTCTAACAAACCACTAATAGAATAGCACCTTCCAGAGTTCAGGAAATTCAGTTCAGCTAGCTGCTTCCCCTTCCCAGTTTATTGGGGTTCACTTGTCTCTTGCAAGAATCTCACAAACTTGATCTTTTCATTTTAGAGACTGAATGCTAAGACATAGTGGAAATAAAATACAAAATAAGATTGGAGTGTGTCCTGCCCTTCTCAGCAGCCTCATTGCCAGCTGCTTCCTTATGCCAGATTCCCAAAACCTTAAGGATTATGTATCACACGCTCACTTGAAGAAAGCCGCTGTGCTCCCAACCAGGACCCAACCAGTATTTACAGCCACATCCATCTGATGCCTTTGCCCCTTTTCAGGCCCGAGACTGTTCTCTGCATCGATCCCGTTTGGTAACACAGGTTCTCCGAGTGGTATCTACTCACATTTCTTTAACTTTATCCATAGTTGTGCCTAATGGAATGACATTTGGATACACATTGACAGGACTGATGTAGCTCAAGAAATCTTTGATCTGGAAGAAGGAAAATAAAATGCATCAATTATCCCCACGGTGAAAAACCTACCTAGAAGAGTAGATGCTCCTATGAGGGGGTGCTAGGGGAAGGAGAAGCGGGAATCTCTCAAGGCTGCGGTTTTCAGTGGGAGTTGAACATGGGAGGCGCCTGCGACCTCTCAGGACAAGAGTTCAGGCCCAACCCCAAAGATCCTCTAACACTGAGCCATGGTGGAGCTTGGGAATCAGCATAGTTAAAAGTTCTTCAGGTGATTCTGTTCCAGGGTAAGGAGGAAGAATCACTGATTGATGGGATTCAAAGATTCTGTGCTCCTTTATATGACATCAGTTTCCTTATCTAAGGTGACTCCACATAGTTAACAAATCCCCTCCAAGGAAGTTAGAATCAAGCTGAGTATTTAATACGCACAAGGAAACAAGGTCTTAGAATTGTATTTCTTTCCTCTGACATACACTTGTTAGCAATACCCAGGGGAACTACATCTTTGAGACTGCTATTTTTGTTCTCATGGTTTATTCTAATCTAAGACAATTATGTGCAAAAATTTCAAGACTGCCTTGGTTTTCTGCAAAGCTCAGAATGCTAAACACAGGAACCCTGCCACTATCCCTCACAACGTCTCAACGACCCAGACGAACTTTGGCTTTGCCACTTATTAGGTCCTGGTGAGCTTGTGATCTCGGTCAAGTTACCTAAACCCTCTAAGTCTTCGATTCTTCATGTAAAAGTATAAATGAGACAAGGCGTGTAAAGAGCTGAGCCTGTCCCTGGCACATGGTTAAACATGCAGTAAAATGATCCATTACAAGTTGATGATGACAACACAAAGATTTTTATCCCCTTCTGCAGATGGGGAGACTGAGGCACAAAGTAATTGTTAGTACCTGACTTTTCCAAATAAAGGACAAAGTCAAAAGAGGTAGGGAACCCGGGAATTACTGATAACTCCGTATTAAAATAAAACGAGAGCCTTGATTAAGACAAAGGGGTGAGACAGGAAGACTCATTCTTTGGATACTTGTCATCAATAATTTCTTTAGTATTTTCAGAGCAGACATGCAAATAGAAACCATTATTGACCTGCCCACAACCTAAATGACTTACATAATAAATCCAAAGTTGAGGCTGGTAGAAAAAGTTGAAGCTTTTGAATGGAATAAGAATAAAAAAGGTACACAGGGAATTATATTCAGTATCTTGTAATAACCTTTAATGAAAAAGAATATGAAAACTAATACATGTATACACGTGCATGACTGGGACATTGTGCTGTACACCGGAAATTGACACATTGTAACTGACTACACTTCAATTTAAAAAAAAAGAATAAAGAAGGTAAGGTCAAATGTATACCAGAAATGATTCGTATCTACTCAGAGAGGAGGTGGCCACAAGGAGACAAGAGACACCCAACGGAGGGCACCCTCTCACAACTGTACAAGCCGAGGCCCTTTCTTGAGATGCCTGCTTTGAAACACTACGTTAACACAGTCCGTTGTCATTATTTGCAGTAGCTCTGTTCCATAAAGTCACTGCAAACAGTGACCCACTGCTCCCAAGGGAAATACAGGGTTCCTCTGAACCTCTGCTCACAGCACTTTCGTCAGCTGATCTAATAGATCATCTTATTTTATGTGTGTTTTTGTTTAAAGACATCTTTTTGAACATATACTGTTGACCCATTAACACTGAACTCAGGACCAAATGGCACCCTAACTCATGGCGAACAAAGCTTATCAAAGCTTATCCTTCTCCATCAGGCACGTCACAACCTCCTTGTTCTTAGGAGCACTAGACAGCGCTTCATCACGTCTCTCGGGGGCTGTTTTAAACAGCAAAATCACCCCCCAAAAAGAACAAAAATATAAAAAATGCAGCAATACACAGACAGTGGAAAGGATGCTTGTTTATAGTCTGAGAGCTGAAACAAGAAGGCAGGAGGCCACTGTGTGTGAACTGAGTTGGGAGAGTGTGTGCCATGTGCAACTCAAATTCTTCGCCTCTCTGCTGGGCACATCTGCAAAAGACCACAAAGCACCACTCGCACGGATTTGGGGGTTCAAACAAATCTGAGTGGGCAGATTTGTAAATAATGGAATCCACGAGAATGAGGATCAACCATATTTGGGAAAAAAACAAGCAGAAATGCTATTTAAATCTACTATTTACATTTTAAAATATAGTTCTACAAGTCCTATACACTGGATAGAAGTGTACTAATTAAAGCAGTTTTCCAGAAAGCCTCTCTCTTTCTCACCAGACACAGTGAGAGAAGATGAGTAAGCAGAGCTCAGAGGATAACTCCACGTGCAGGGTAACTGCTCTCATCCAAGGAGAGCGGGAAGAGAAGCGGCAGGTCAGCCCTTCCACCTCCCTACTCAAGTAGCAGGGAAATATCTCCTTATTGGCAGGGAAATATCTCCTTATTGGGAGGTAACTCTGTAAAACCCCAGCAAGGCTTGTGCTTCCCAACTTGGCTGCTGACTACACTGAAGAAGAGAAATAAGACAGAACTCCCTGTGGCTGAGACAGAAAAGATGCTACAGGGTAATAGGAAGGTTGATCGACAGCAATGCTGGGCCAGACGCCAGACCAAAGACAAATCACCAGGAAGGGGCTTGACAACAACCTAAGATTTGGGATAGACTGATGAGGAAAACATTAACTAAACTATACCATCCAGGTGAATTACTTCCAAGCTGCTCTCAGATAACCCACTGAAAATTAAGGCCAGTTATTTAATAGAAATGTCACTGTGATACTTTGATTAATAAACAAAGAATCATTTACAGTACTATGGTTGACTTGATAAGAAGGCTGCTACCTGACCACAATGTTCACAGCAGCACTATTCACGATAGCCAAGACATGGAAGCAACCTAAATGTCTGTCAACAGATAAAGAATAAAGATGTGGTACATATATACAATGGAATACTACTGAGCCATAAAAAGGAATAAAACAATGCCTTTTGCAGCAACATGGATGGACCTAGATATTATCCTACTAAGTGAATTACGTCAGACAGAAAGATAAATATCGTATGACATCACTCACATGTGGAATCTAAAAAGTGATACAAATGAACTTATTTATAAAACAGAAACAGACTTAGAGACATAGAAAATAAACTTGTGGTTGTGGTTATGGGTGGGAGAGGGATAAATTAGGAGTTTGGGATTAACATGTAAACACTACTGTATACAAAAGAGATAAACAATAAGCATCTACTGTCTAGCACAGGGAAATGTATTCAGTATCTTATAATAACCTATAATGGGAAAGAATCTGAAAAAGAACATATGTATATTATGTATATATGTATAACTGAATCACTTTGCTGTACACTAGAAACTAATACAACATAGTAAACTAACAATACTTTAATAAAAACTTTTTTTAAAATAATAATACCACTACCTGGACCTCTGATAGAATCCACCCATTCCAATCATTACCCCTCCCACGGCTCACTGATGCAGACTGCATCCACATATCCCCAGTACAAAAGTAATCATTACCAGGGAAATGGGATACGTGCAGAAACGGTGAAACTAAAATTATATATGATTGAAAGAGTCGCAAAAAGCCTGGTTTTGTATTGCTTTTTCTCTAATACATGAAATTACTGCACTTCTGCACTTGCAAGATGCTAGTATTTACTTTGGAAATGCAAAAGGATTTCACTGCTAAATTGCCTACGTCAGGTTCCCATGCTAGTAGGTCAATTTCCTATATAAAAAGTACTGTAACAAAACCATTTTAAGCCCTCTTCAACTGAGTGATTCTACTATACTGGATCCTTCCTAAGGACAGGGTCTGCACCTCAGTCACCCTGTTCTCCCACACTGCTGAATAGTCACGACTACTTTTTGTATGGCTTTTCAGTATAATCAAATTTTGGAAGAGGCCAAGACTCTGTACAGTGCCTTCAGGCTGTCTATAGTGAGATTTTTATCTGTAGTACTCCTTCCAATAAGATTTATGATGCTTTTATGATAGGTGAACGGACGTGGGGAATTTGAAATACATTTAGGAAGCAGGTTAGGAAGAAAAAACTTAATCTATGTTTTCTTCAATGTTTAGGCTGAAAATAGGTAATTTTCTATTTCTTTTACACTTTGTAATTTCCTTTATATTTAGTAAACATAGCTCATCCACTGAGATATTTTCTCTGCATTTCTTTAGGAAAAGCCACAACCAGTCTCAAGCAGTAGAAACAGGGATGCCCCCAGAGGTGAAGGGGACTCCTGCTCTCAGCCACAAAGGCTGCCGAGGGTCTGAGTACATGGGATCCTCTTACCTCACTGTAGGAGGAATGAAAAGAAAAGCAGGCTCTATACGAACTCTCTCCAGTTCTAAAGGGAAATGGAAACACAAAATTAAAGGTCACTTAGCAAAACTAAGTGCTTCGAGGCTACTGTGGTCTAAAATCACCCTGCCATCAATTTCTTCCTGGGAAGGAGGGAACTCTTTTCAGAAGTATAAATGTCTGTAGGCATTCTGAATAGCCAATGTTAAGGAAATCTGCTAAACTATGATGATCATAGGTGTATATATGGGACCTCTCTACTCCACCAAGGATTTCTGTTCCCTACAGCGTCAGGTCAGTGCATTAACTCCCTGCCAAGCAAGACACTCTGTCCCTAAACATCTCTGTCTAACTAGATGAATACTGGCTAATGGTATTAGCCAACAGATAGGTTAGGAAGCAGCATTTCTTTGGTTTAGTTTAAATTTCATAAGTTATTGTCCACAATTATATCCTTTTCTTGGACTTAGGCTAGATTGCATTTCAACTATCAGTTTATCTCAAAGCAAGGTTTCTCTCAAAAGCCTTATGACGTTACTTGCTTACCTCACAATGACACTAGTTTTTCTGGTTCTTTCTCCAAACCACATAGTGGATGGCTTAATGCTGATTGTGTGGAGTGGAATTCTATTTTTGGAAGTAATTCCACAGGGTAACTTATTCCACTGAAAATATTCCTCTGCCTAGAAAAGATTTTAAAAACATAGGAAATTAGTTCAACACAGTCAACAAATCTGTAGGCAGGATCTCAAAATCAAATGTAGATTAAGTTTTCAGACATGGGGGGAAAAATGTAGAGATGAGGAAACAATTAGGTAAGTCCAGATTGAGGAACATTCTACAAAACTGCTGGCCTGGGCTCTTCAAAGATGTCAACGTGATGAAATAAAAACAAAAAGCTGGCAACTTGCTCTACATCCAAAGAGACTAAAAGAGGCCTGAGTGAATGTAACACATGATTCTTAACTAAATCCTGGACAGTCCTCCCCACTCCACAGCCATAAAGGACATGACTGGGACAACTGGGGACATCTGAGTGTGAACTGGATCACATCTAATGGTACCGTATCATGTTATGGTAAACTTGTTAACTATGTTAAACTTCCTGAGAGTGGGAACTGTACTGTGGTTGTAAAGAACGTTCTTATTTAGGGTGACATGTTATGACACCTGCAACTGACTCTCAAGTAGGTTGTGGGGTGGGGAGCTGGAGTATAATCTTTTGTGTGTGTATATGGGATAGACTGATGAATGCAAATTGTAGCACACAGTTTACCAATCATCAAAAGTAATTTCTTACCTAGTAGCTCTCCTACCTGGTCTGAAGTAGAATATTCCATGCTGTGCTGTGGGTAAGAGTCCTTTTTATTCTTTTTTTTTTTCTTTTCAATTTTGCTTTACCTTAGGGCTGAGCAGCTTTACTTTACGTTTTTGGCCATTGGAGCCTGTATTACCACCACAGTGATTATCTAAATGTGCACATGCAGTGTTTACTGAAATAGAAATTACTTAGATTTGAATGCTAAGATATTTTAAAATTTAGAGGAAAATTACGATCACGCATGCCCCTGCATTTGAAGATCACTAATTACTATTAGTGATGTTGAGTAACTATATAGATTAAAATGAAAAGAATGTTAAAGGTAAATTCCAAATTTAACACCCAGCATTTACTCAGAGAAGGCAGTATCTGTTGGCATGAGAAACCAATTACAAGTGAGTTTCAAAAACACTAGAAACAAGTCATTTGAAATTGAACCAGCAATACAGGGAACTTTTTCAAAATCTGAAGCAAAACTGTATCTTGATATTTATCTCAAATGAGCAGAAAAAAATAGTTAATTAATATGCATGTGTCATGAGTCTTAAAAATAAATAGTAATGGATTGTGAATGTTTTCTTAAATTCTAAGCTTTAACATATTACTAATTTCATTATAACATATTATTCATTACATAATTCATTACAAATGAAACCTATCAATTGTGTGTGAATATACTGCATTTAAAAACTAAGTATCTATTTCTGTAAACTGAGGATGAAGTTTATGGTAATGGAATAGTCATGTACAGTTGCATGAGCTTGCATTAGTAACTCAAGATCTCAGCCTTGGTTTTTACATTTATAAACTGAGGAGCCTAGAAAATGGAATTTCTGAGGTGCCTTCTGGACCTAAAACTTTGCTTTTCACGGATCACGCAAACAATAAGAAAAACAACCACCCGCGGACCTTGGGATGCCGACACGCGTGGATCTGAGTGTCACGGTCTGTGGTGAGATGATGAAGGATGTCAGGCATGTTTCTAAACATGTCCAGTTTATCCACGTGAACCTGGGGACAATAACAAAACCAGAACGTTATTGCAACTGCATTTCCTGTAAATAAAGCATTTGAGGGTGATCAGGCAGGGGAAAGCCAATCAGTTAGAACTGACTTTCTTCTTCCTCGAACCTAGTTTTCAGCTTTTCCCATGCACGTTAGTATGAGGGTTGTGTTCCCGGCAGTCAGTGTTTCTACCTGTTGTAAGTGGTAATGGAGAGTGTGGTGACTCGGCTGGTGGATGTCATTGGACCACGTAATACTGTCCTTCAGTCAAGAGTCATTCAATTAATACTGATTATGCACCTGCTCCAAGTCAAGCTTTATTCTCAATACTGGGAGTATCGCAGTGAACATGGCAGACACAAATGACCAAGAATCGCTTGCTGGTGAAGACACACATGACACGCCGAGTAAGGGCAGCTGGGGGGAAGCCAGCCCCAGACCCTCCCCTCCACACGCCTCTCCCCTGGATGCCAAGGGGGAGGGCAGACGCAGGAGGCCAAAACCAGACAAACCTAGGCCACCTTTAGAGTTCTAAGGCTCATACAGTGTGAGGTGTTGAAATCAACGTATCCGTTTTCCTTAAATCCTCCCTTCTGGGTACTTCAGAGTAAACAGCGAAGAACTACATCGATACCAGGACAATGAACGGCACACACACAAACTGTATTCTCGTTCTGAAGTCTGAGCAAGGAAACGGGTTAGAACCATGTCAGACTGCTGCAGTGATTAACACCAAGGCTGGGTCAGAAGAGTCTGAGCATAACTGCTTGCTGAGCCCGTGGCCTGTTGCTCTTGCCACCTGATCACTAACGACTAATGAGAAGTAAAAATGAATTTCCTTTCCTGGCCTAAGAAGGAGATAAAAAGGGGTAAATTCTGAGACGTAGGGAGAGACAGAAACTTTCATCCTCACGAAAATGAAGAAGCCTGAGGAAGTTACCACAGATGATCGATCTCTCAGGTCCCCTTGTAAAAGACCTCACTGTTCTGCTTTCAGGTTCCTGAGCTAAACTTGTTTCTATCCTCTACAGAGAAGGCTCATGCCAGAGGGACTCCGGGGTTGCCTCCAAAAGCCTGCCTCCCCTCCACCAACCCCACACCCCTCCTCGCCCAGGGTTTCTCCCTGCCAGGCCTCAGAGCAGGAGCCTCCAGTCTTTTTGATTTCACACAGAACAAATTTGGGACTGACAAGTGGTTGCTACCCTTACATTCTGCCAAGAGAGGACATGAGAAACAAGAAAAAATTAGTAGATAGTATAGATGAGTGTATGTGTGAGAGAGTGTGTGAGCACACACACACAACCTAGTATCACTGTGATTTTCATTTAAAAGTTTACTGTTATTTTCTGGGCGGGGGAAGCCATTTTAACATCTAAAAACACAGGAAAGCAAGTCCTTCCCAAAATGGAGAACTGGCAGCTTTACACCCATTTATTTGGACAGAAAAAAACCTAAGGAAGGAAGAAATTAGGGGAAGGTCTTGGAAAGTAAAGACTTACGGAAGAAGGCAGGAAGGAGCGGGTGAGGAGGGAGGGATGAATTTTTAAATTTTTAAATGCAGAAAAACTAGATCTTTTTAGTTTTGCTGAGTTACATGGTATCAAAGAATTAAGTTCTTGGCACAGGTCGGTTAGCTGGGAGATGACAGGAAAGGGTGCAAAACCGAGCAGAATTTAAATGTCCAACTCTTTTCGGAGCTTCATTTTGTTCAGTCACCACCAAAACTCCATCTTCTCTTGGGGAACGAGGGTGGAAGCCAGGCAGCCCAAGTGGGCCCTGTGGGCAGCTGGCTCTGCTGCCCGAGGTCCGGAGGGCCCAGCACCCAACCACTTGGAAGGGATAGGTGAACACTTGCTCATGGCCTCATGTGATATGGATCCTCCAGGACAGTGTTCTTCCCACATTTCTGACCCCGACCCACAGTAAGAAATATGTTTCCACAGCAACCTGGACACACACACATAATGGATGTACCGATGGTCCCAACTTGGGATGCTATGACATTAGGATGCTGTGAAACTGATATGCATTCAGTAGAAACTGGACTTTGAATTCTGAATTTTGATCTTTTCCCAAACTAGTGACACATGGTCACATTCTCTCTCGTGATGCTGGGCAGGGCAGAGAGCACAGCTCCCAGTCAGCTCTGCCATCATGAGGGTGAACGATCCACCCACTGACAACCACTGACCCAGACAACCATTCTGGGTTTCACTTTCAGTACAGCATTCAACACATCACACGAGATTTCACCAACTTACTATAAAACAGGCTTTGCATTAGATGATTTTGCTCAATTGTAGGCTAAGTGCTCTGAGCACATTTAAGGCAGGCAAGGCTAAGCCATGATGTTTGGTGGGTCAGGGATAAATGCATTTTCTACTTAATGATATTTCCAGCTTATGGATTTACTGAGACGTGACCCCATTGTTAAGCTGAGGAAGATCTGGATATGTACATGGCTGATTCCCTATGTAAATTTTCATAAAACGACAATTACTCTGACTGCAAGAAAGGCACTCAGATATTTCCCAGTTCAAATTCATTCTCAGTGCTGGTTACAGACACTAAACCTATTTCATGACCCACAGTTTTGGAGAAAAAAGAAAAACTTTCTTATGGGACTTTTCACCAAAGGGCTCCTCCCACTGTCAGTTGCTCCCACAAGGAGGTGATGAAGGCTGCATCCATCGTTACCCTTTCCAGTTTGGGAGTGACGGGGAAGGGAAGATGGAGTTGGGAGGAAGGATGGGAGTAGCAGAAAAGAGAGAGCTGCTGTGGTACCTGGGCCCCAAACTCCTCACTGAGGTTGGTGAACAGGTACTCGTAGCCGTAGGCAGCTTTGCAGTTCAGCCACACCACATGGTACGGGCTCCGGGTGATCCAGCCACGGACCAGCTCCAAGATTCCACTCAGACACTCCTCCTGTGCAGGAATTTTAAAAGGCAGGTAACGCTTTTCCATTCCCAACGTCCCCAGGTATTAACGCCAACGGGAACGATTACCATCTGATCTGTTACCCTACAAGCTTCCCTCCAGAAATGCAGCCCAGGGGGTCACTTGCTTCTCCGGGGAGACATACCCGACTAGGAATTTGATAATATTTTGGGTCACAGAACGTGGTATCTAAGTACACACTCTGGATGTCTTTCACTCTGGAAACAAAAACAAAATAAGGAGTGTTAATCATCTCACGGCAAGTAAACCATAAAGTGTAAACTCTCATTGATGTGATATGATGTTCCATTCCATGTGGAATTTTTTTGTTAAACCAACTTTGTTAAGAAATGATTTCCATACAATAAAAAAAAAAACCCACAGATGTTGCATATGTGACTCAGTGAATTTTGACCAATTCATGCAACTACTACCCCCACCAATGCACAAAATGTTACCATCGCTCATTTCAGGAAGAAAAATTTGCTTTACTGTTACAAATATTACTATAATCGAGTTAGCTTTCTAATAGAAACAAATGCTCATATTTGGGCGGAAAAGAGCAATAAAACCTTTTAAACAATGAAGACTTTTTTTTTCAAATTTTTCATCTTTTAATTTTGGGGGATAATTAGGTATTTGTTTATTTACATATTTGTAACAGAGGTACTGGGGATTGAAGCCATGACCTCGTGCTTGATAAGCATGCACTCTACCACTGAGCTAAGCCCTCCCCCCAAATGCTGCAGCCTTCTTGTTCGAGAACTACATAAAGCCCAGTACCTGCCCCCAGAGTGCAGAAGCTCCAACCTGGCAGCCTCTCCCTTTGCCAACCTGAAGTCTCCCGTGTACAAGACAGTTCCATTGTTGCCCTGAAATAAAAACCTGAAAAGGAAATATCCTTCAGTGACTTCTAAGCGCCATACAAAAATTTAATGAAACAAATATAGACTAAATCCACAGCCCATGCTGCCTGCCAAACACAGCCCCTATGAACAGTGTTAACAGAATTTCCACAGCTCTAAACCACACTCAGCCACCACCTCTTCCCCAGGGGTAGGAAAAATAATAATATGATGGAGATACTGCTGAGTTTGCAAGAGATGTCCTCTGAAATACGTTAGCACTCTGAGGTTTACGCTGAGATCATTCCTGCTCATGGAGAGAAAAAAATCACTTGATGGAAAAAGGCGAAGCCGATGGAGACATCAATACTGGAGACTTCCATCGTAAGGAAACCACATTTCAAAGGTGATCTGCACCTCAGCCCCACAAGTTCAATTTGGAGACAGAGATTAAAGGAGTTGCCATAAAAAGAATCAAGTCTCCCCGTGCGTGTTATTTTTAGACCCTAAAAGTTTATTTCTCCAAATATCACACACAGCTACACAAAATAAATGGGCAAAATAGAGAGCCTCCTTACATGACTGATCCTGGGCAATGACCAGCTGGTAAGAGAGTCACGACAATCTCTTCCTTCTAAAAAGAAAGGAAGGAAGGAAAAATAGACGTTATCGTTAGGACCCAGCTTAAAGAAAGCCCTCCTTAATAGAGCATGTGCAAGTACTTCTCAACTATGCAGTATGGCTTTTCTCATTTCCCCACTCTCCGAATCCTAGAAACAGTCCTCACACACAAAACAAATGCTTAAATGTAGGGGTACAATATGACAGCAATTTCCACTCTCAGGTACACACGCGAGAGAAATGAAAACACATGTCCATGTAAAAACCCGTCCTTGAATGTTCACAGCAGCACTATTCATACTAGCCAGAGAGTAGAAACAGCCCAAAGGTCTATCTACTGATGAATGAATAAGCAAAATGTGGTCTATCCAAACAAAGGAATATTTTTTGCCATAAAAAACATGCATAAACCTTGAAGGCATTATTCAGAGTGAAAGAAGTCAGCCACAAAAGGTCATCTATTATACAAGTCCATTTATAGGAAATGTCCAGAACAGGCAAATCCATAGAGAATTAAAGTAGACTTGTGGTTGCCAGGAGTTGTGGGGAGGGAGAAACAGAGAGTAGCTGCTAATGGGTACGAGGTTTCTTTTCAGGTGATGAAAATATCCTAAAACTGACTGTGGTGATGGACATACAACTCTGTGAACATGCTACGAGCCATTGAATTGTGTACTTTAAATGGGTGAACTGTATGGTATGTGAATTTGTCTCAATAAAGCTATAATGCCACCATTAAAAAAAAAAGTTGATGTAACCTGGTCTCAAGTCACCATACAGCACATTGTACCGTCCCATCAGGCAGAGCCTCTCAGGGCTCAGTACCTGGGGCAGAGCTCTGGACACACCAGCTCTCTGCTCAATGATGTTACCTCCTTCTGTATGTCTGGCATCGTTTATTCCAGAGGGCTCCTTTAAAATGGGCTCTCCCATTGCTTAAAGCTGGAGGCAGGATGCCCAAAAGCCTCAGTGCACAAGGAGAAACAGAAAGAACCAGACAGGAGGACTCTGCTCACCGAGAGGCACCTGCTGCCTGGTGCCCGATTCTGAGAGAGCCTTCCACTGACACGCGCCACAGGCAGCCAAGTGCTGAGAGCATCTCTCCCCAACAGTGTGGACTAACTGAGCCCAGAATGGCATTAGGAAGGCTCAGGCCGTTCCTCTTCCCCTCCCTCAGGATGGTAACTTGAGGAGGAGTATTCAATGTCTGATCTCCAGGGAGGAAATGTGAAAAGTCGGCCCCTGTCCCATCACGGCCACCCCACCAAGGTCACCCTTCAGAAGTTAAATGTGTCAACAAAGCAGGTGATAGTCAAGCTACAGAATGAATATTAACTAGATTTGCCATAAAATAGGAAAACACCTCCTAGCCCTATGTATCACCTGAGATAAAAGTAAATAAATAAATAGAGGAGGTAGATCCACAATCCTACTTACTATTAAAAAATAAATGCCACACACAAAAGTAACTGCTTCTAAATTAAGGACCAAAAAATAAATTAGATTTGCTTGGACAATGTCTTTTTCTTGAAAATACTTCAGAAAAAAAATCACAATGTACATAAATTTGCTGCAAAAATATTAAGCACCACATAATTTTATATCCTGAACATTGTAATAAACTGAATAAATGGAACAGTGACATCACATGGTAACATCATTACTACAGAGTTCCCATCATTAACATTAAAAAGGAGGAATTCTGACAGAAACCATGTCCAATCTTTAGATGTAGAAAGTAAATACATCACAAGTGGATTTTTTTTCCCCTACAAACTCACTTACTATAAATTTTATTTATGGTTAAATGAGCACTCAAAATCAAGGAGAAAGATAATCATTTAACACTAATAATTTTTAAAAACACAGATTTAAAATTAGTTACCTCGCCTGATGCTTCATCGACTAAAGATATCTGGGTAGGAGTTTCAATTTCAATCGATATCTATTAAAACAGAATAAGAGATCATGTATACATCATATTATACATTTCCACAGGTTTTTTCAGCTTTATATACCTTTGCCATTTCAAATGTAAAAAGGGGGCAAAGAGAAGAAGTTACAGACTTTCTGTGGGACAATTTCTGATTTCACTATACTATCAGTTTAACAGCCTGAAAACATGATAAAGCTAAAATAATACATTTCTTGAGGCTGATGTGGCAATATGTACTGGATGTCTTATAAACTTACACATCCTTAGATACAGCAATTCTGCTTCCATGAGCTCAGTTTTCCTCCCTTCACCTTCCCATCCCTCCTGCTCCCATTCCCCTCTCCCTTTGAACTTGAGTCTTTGTAAAAAACATAATCACATTTAGATTTTGTGCTGCAGAACACAGTCATCCATCAGTCTATGACTGTTGGCCTAATTCACCGAGGGTACCTGGACATTTTACTAGAACAGCAACCAGCACAGAGATGCATTCAGTAAGTGGTTGATGAATGATCATAATTCTTCATTTCTTTAGTCATCTGACCTCATAAAATTTACCATGACTGAGGTTCAGATGTGAAAATATCCTTGCATTTCTGGGATAAACGCATTGTACTCATGATGCACTATTTTTTAACACTGTTAGATTCAGGTTGCTGTTACCTTCACAGGATGTTCATGTGTTCATGTATGAAGTGGCCTTTTCCCCCACATATTATCTTCATTCATTTTGCCAGTGAGGTTGAGAGGCTTACCTTTTAATTCTCTCCTATAAAGGGATTATTTGTTCTTTGAACATTTGCCAAAATGTACCTATAAAACCATCTGGGCCTGGGGCTTTTTTGAAGAAGAGATCTTTGAAAACTTGTCTTAATGTCTTTGAAGGCTACTTCTTTACTCAAGTTTTCTATTTTTCTTGCCTCAGTTTGGTTTCCCCTACTTCTACAGATATTCATCCACTGTGTCTAAATGATCAAATATATTATCATACTAATTTTCAAAACAATGCAATGCTATTATTAACATTTTCCTTTTTATCATTCTGTGTATGTGTGTGTGTGTGTGTGTGTGTGTATATATATATATATATATATATATATATATATATATATATATATATATATATATTTGTTTTTTGTTTTTTCATCAATCTCGGCAGAAATTTATCTCTATTTCTCTAGTGACCAGCTTTCAGTTTCGTTAATTTTCCCCTTTATTTCCTGTGGTAGTTGTTAGTCTATGCATCACTAACCTGTCCTTTTCTCTTTATCATTTCCTTCTTTCACATATCCATAGATTTGCTTTGTTGCTCCTTTTCCTTCTTATTGAATCAGACTTACTTCATTTAATTCTAATCTTTGTTTTCTAAGAAATGCACTTAATGCTATCAGTGTCCCTTCAAGTACCAATTTAGCTGTGCCCCACATCTTTGACATGCCCTATTTTCATTGTCCATCAGTCCTAGGTACTGTGTTTTTCTTGACAATTTCCTCTTCAATCTAAGAGCTGTTTGTGGTATACATCTAGTTCCCATATGTATGCAGTGATTTAAGCTCTCCTTTTACTCCTGATTTCCAACATCACTGCATTATGATCAAAGAACAGATCACTAGGATTTCTTGAAACATCTTTAGTGACAGAGTACATGCTTAATTTTGGTAAATGTTCCATCTATACATAAAGATCACCCTTTCTCTGTTAGGTTTAAAGCTCTGTGTTTTGATTAGTTCACATGCATTAATATGTCATTTAAACCTTCTGTATATTCACTTACTTCCAACCTCCAACATCTTTCAGTTGAGAGAGTGGTCCAGTAAGCTCTCCAGCTACCACTGCTGAGTTGCCCCCTTCTCCTGAGATTCCGAGGGGGGTCTTGCACTACATCAACCCAACTGAACTGGAGCTCTCCTACAAGCCCCTTCCATGTACACTTCCAACTTAGCAGTGGCCACAAGAAACCCGTGTCAGATTTGGAAGGCAGAAGCGAACCAGCAGCCATTTTTCAACACCCCGCAGGGCACCAAAAACCGTAACAGCTCGTGTACGCTGTTGATCTGTTGTCTCAATGCGCTGACACTTCTGCTGGACATCCTCCCTCAGATGTGTGTGAACCAGGAGTGTGGACTCAGTGGCGAAGTGGGCGGCAGTTGGCCAAGATTGAGAAAGCAAGAGGCAGACGTGGGTACCCATTTGTCCCAGTGGATTCCAGGGTGTCTTCACTCTTCTCTCCTTTCTCAACTTTCCTTCCCGACTGCTGGCCGGACTGACTCACAGCAACTTCAGGCCTAATTTCAAGGCCAAGGTTACGGCCTTGCTGTTGTGTCCTCCTGCAGAGTTGGGACGGACCCCACCCCAATGATAGGTCAGAGGCTGAGACTGAAGACATCATACATGCACCAAGAGGGTGTGAAACACTGCGTGACTCACATCGTGGGATTTTCTGGGGACAGGAAGGCAGTACCCAGGCTAGGACGAAGTGGCTTGTGGGGCCTGTGAAAGTAGAAGTGTGTAGTCCTGGTTTTCACTGTGGTCACGGTGTAGGCCTGGGCTTACATGTCTGAACTCCACATAGGCGCCACAGAAGGAGTAAGCTTTTCTATCAGTTTGCCTGGATGTGGGGCAGAAGGGGAAGCTGGACGTGGGAGGTGAAAACTGCCACCAGTTGGACATCAAACAGACTCTTGGTGACACTTGTTCATACTTCTCTGCCAGCTTTCCCAATTACTGATGGTTTAATCCATGTAATGGACCCAAATTCTATCCACTAATTGTTGTTCTCTTTCTCTGATCCAGCCCCGGGTGATCAGTTACTACTGCATCTGGTTTGAGGTTATTTTGTCAATTGTATGTATATTCACATCTTCTTGGTCTGTTCCTTTTAACAGTAAATAACACCCTCTATGATTTTTTGCCTTCAATTTTTTAAAATTAAAGTATAGTAGATTTACAATGTTGTACTAATTTCTGATGTACAGCACAGTAATTCATTTATACATACATATATTCCTTTTCATATTATTTTTCATTATAGGCCATTACAAAGTATAGAATACAGTTCCCTGTGCTATACAGTAGGACCTTGTTGTTTATCTATTTTACATACAGTAGTTAGTATTTACAAATCCCAAACTCCCAATTTATCCCTCCATAACGCCTTTCCTCCCTGGTAACCATAAGTTTGTTTTCTGTCTGTGAGTCTGTCTCTATTTTGTAAATAAGTTTGTTTGTGGGTTTTTTTTTTCTTTATGTTCTCCATATGTTATCTTATGTCATATATTTTTCTTTCTCTTTCTGGTTTACTTCACTTAGTATGACAATCTCCAGGTCCATCCATTGCCATCAATTCTTTATATGATTTAAAGTTTCCACTTGACATTTTTAGCTTCTAATTGTTCAGTGTATCTTCTCCATTTTTTTTCCATTTTGACTGCATTTTTCCTTGAGTGTTATCTATGTCTCTTGTAGATCAAGACTGGTGGATCTTTTTTTTTTTTTTAACCTAAACCAAGAATTTGTCTTTTGATCAAGAGTTGAATTAAGTCCTTTCATATTTGTAGTAACTACTTTTATAACAGGACTTTTTCTATCATTTTCTTCTCATTTTCGACATACCACACTTTCGTTTTCTCACTTTAATTATCTGCCTTCCTTTGGATAGATCCATTTTATTCTGCCAGATTCAAAACTATCCATTCTGCTTTTATTCTGGTTGCTATTCCTTTCTTATTATAACCCACAAGTTATGTTTGTTTTTCCTAATCTATCCCATGATCTAAATAAGAGGATTTATCAATTATGTTAATAAGTGTTGTACACTCTAAAGTATTAAGATGCAACTCAGCAAGACAGTCTGTGAGATTAGACAGAACTAAGAATCTACATCCATATGTTGAGGACAGGAAAGACAAACCAATGACAGTAAAATGTCAACCTCTTCCAAACTAATGAATTACAAAGACTAGATATCAACACTGTAATTACTGTGGATAAATATAGTGTATGAGGAAGCAGGCTTTGAATAACACCAATATTTTGTTCCATCTCCTTCGAAAAATATTTGTCACTTGAAAAAAAAAAAGTGTCACTCAAAAAATAAAACTTACGATTCGTTTCTCCCAAAATCTGTACTTCGGGTTAGTTAACAACAGCTCTTTAGTCACAGGTGAGCAGTATAAGTAAACCTTCAAACTGAAAAGAAAAGACAAAACAAAACAAAAAAAAGAGCACTGTTTTAGTACAATCCAGGTGCGCCATCTTGGTAACCAGGAAATGTATTTCAATAAGTATCAGTTATCTCAAGTAATTCAGAAACTAAGCTGGCACAAAAAGTGTTAGAATGGTTCCCAACAGACCAACACGCCAGTGAACACCTCTGTCCTAATGAGAGTGTGAAGGGGCAAGGAAGAAGCAGAGGAGAGAAAATAGAGTCCTCTGACCTCCTCAAAGGCTGGTCCTCACCATTCTCATCTTAAAGATATGTGTTTGTACACAACCAGGCATGTGTGGAAAGACATTATCAAATGTTAAAGGACCTGTGCAGAATGGGGAGGTGGCCTGGGCTACAGAAGACTTCTATGTTTTACTTCACGTAAATCAATGCTGTGTATTTTTCTAGTGGGCAGAAGTCAATTTCACAGTAAACTTTTAAAATTCAGCACTGTAAGTTAGAGTTAGGGGTACAGTCTGTGGCAGAATATACTTTCCAAAGATGCCCACACTAACATACATCCCAACCACACATGGTCTGCTTACAAAATGGACACAGAAATTTCTCCACAGACAGGAGGGGTCTATGTTAACCTCCCCTTGAGGCTGACAGACGTTTGTAGCTGCCTCAATCCAAAAGAATGTGATGGAAGCAAAACTGCAGGACTTCTGAGGACAGATCTCTAGACAATATGGATTCTGCTAACTCTTTCTTGGGACATACACTTTTTTGTTTGTTTGTTTACATTTAAGAAGTCTGGTTATCCTAAAACCACCATGCTGGAGAGACATTTTTTGAGACAGAGATGGAGCCCTAGCTGTTTGAGTCTCCCCAACCCAGATGTCAGACACAGAATGAACGAGCCGTCAAATAAGGTCAGTCCCTACATGACACCCAGTCAAGCAGAAACCAGCCATCCCCACTGAACCCTGTCAGAATTCATGATCTACAGAGACAGAGAGAGAATACATGATTAGTGTTGCTTTCAATCACTAAATTTTGGAGTCATTTGTTATGCAGCAATAGATAACTAATATGTAGTCTCTAAAATCAGACAGACCTGGTGGGAATCCTGGCTACATGACCTTGGACAACTAATATAACATCTCTGGTTCCTCAGTTTCCTCATCCGTAAAATAGAAATAGTAATTGTATCTATTCAAAAGAGTATCCAGAGGCTCTAATGAGGATGTCAGCTCCAAGAGGGATTTTTACCTGTTTTGCTCACTAGTGTATCCTCAACATCCAGTACAGTGCCTGATTCATCATAGGCACTCAAACAGAATGCTGAGCTAATAAGCACGTAGTGCCCAGAATATATATATATTTTAAATAAATAAACATTGGCTACCATTATCACAAACATAGACTACTTATATCACTTAGCAGAGAAGCCTGCTAAATCAAAGGTCAAAGAGTCAAAAAATCAATAGAGTCCTCTCCAAATACAGATGACCCTTGAACAACACAAGTTTCAACTGCAAGGATTCACTTATACATGGATTTTTTTTTTCACTAAATACGTACTACAGCACTTGGTAGTCTGAGGTTGGTTGAATCCAGAGATGCAGAACTGGGAGTAGGGAGGGCCAACTGTAAAGATATAAGTGCATTTTCGACTGCACACAAGGGCGGTTCCCCTAACCTCCATGTTGTTTAAGGGTCAATTGTATGTATTTTGAGGATTTGGAATTAGATTTTGGTAATGGCTGCAGGAAAAGAAGGCAATGGTTCAGCTTTAAGAACAGATCCAACAATATTATATGATTCTTTATAATGCAGCAACCATTTAGACACATACATACACACACTTATAGAAAAGAAAACGAACAGACTACTGCTGTACCCCAAAACACAGATGAACCATTCAAATATAATGTTAAGTAAAAGAAAACAAGTAGAAGAGTCTGTTCCGTGTGATTCTATTTAAGTAAGTTCAAAAACAGCCAAAGCTGAACAATGATGACAAAAGTCAAAGAGAGGTGACCCTTGGGCAGGGAAGACTGACTGGAGAAGGGTCAGGATTCCGTTCTGGAATATTGGTGCTGTTCTATTTCTTGATATGGGCAAAAGCTACATAGATACGCTCACTTGTAAAAGGTCATCAGACTGTCCCCTTATGACTTAATAAGTAGTTTTCTGTGGAGATATTATAACTCAATTAAAATTTGTACCTAAAAAAAACACACAAGTAAGTAACAAAATAAATCACCTGCACTCCAATCTTCTTTTCAAGGTAGGGGCTCGTAATCCTTTCATGTGATCTGAAAACAAAAGAATGAGAAATCATAAACACATTATTTTTCAGAGGACTCCTTGGCCCAAGGAAACTGAGTTGTCTGTTCTTTTTAGGGTTCCTTTTAAAAAAAAATAAATGAGAGGCTCACTTTTATAGGAGAGTTGATTCATATGGGATATTGCCTCTTGCTTCTGTAGATGAAGCATCCACCTGAAATCAGGACAAGAACCACTAAAACTGACCATCTCTGAGCCATCAGAAGCCATTTCAAAGGAGAATGACTCCCTGGCTGTGTCTGAACCACTTGGAGTAGCCACAGAAGACGGCATGAGGGTCTCATTAGGAATTGCTTCCATCAATTTCCTTTCACTTTAAACCACCCACCCTTTGGGCCATGCTCTCTGTGGCCCATTCAATTTCAGTCACTTAAGTTAGTTCACCTGGAAATTCATGTTTGTTTCCATGGAATCCTTGAGAAAACCATTCGGGCTTAGACTGGATTAAGAAGAGTTTCATTATCTTCTCAGCCTGTGACTACTGGGTGGAAAGGTGGGTTATTGCTACCCACAGAGCCTTGCTCCACAGTTTTCCAAATTAAGAAACACAGCAAGGAGACTTTTAAAGAAAGGTAACATTTAACCCAAATGGTACCTTAAATATATAGTGCATTATAATACATTTTGAATCTTCAGCATGCAAGAGCCTGGATAACAAGAGGAAAACATTTTGAAATTGTTTAATTAAATCAAGCCAATTCTAACTATCCTAATTCCAAAGAAAACAAAAAGAAAGCTGGAGTAGCTATACTTAGACAAAATAGGCTTTAAAACAAAGACTGTAATAAGGGACATTATCATATTACATAATGTATTACATAATGATGAAGGGGTCCATCCAACAAGAGGATACAACATTTGTGAATATGTACGTACCCAACATAGGAACATCTAAATATATAAAGCAAATATTAACAGATATAAAAGAAGAAATACAAAACAATATAATAAGAGCAGGGGACTTAAATACCCCACTTACATCAATGGATAGATCATCCAGACAGAAAATCGGTAAGGAAACATTGCACCTAAATGACATATTAGATCAGATGAACACCATAAATATATACAGAACTTTCCATGCAAAAACAACAGAATATACATTCTCTTCAAATGCACATGGAACATTTTCCAGGAGAGACCATACATTAGGCCACAAAACAAGTCTCAATAAATTTAAGAAGACAGACACCATATCAAGCATCTTTTCCAACTACAACAGTATGAAACTAGAAATTAACTACATGAAGAAAACTGGAAAATTCATAAATATGTGGAGATTAGACAACACGCTATTGAACAACCAATGGGCCAAAGAAGAAATCAGAAGAGAAATTTAAAAACATCTTGAGACAAATGGAAATGGAAATAAAACACATCAAAGTTTGTGGAATGCAGCAAAAGCAGTTGTAAGGGGAAGTTCAAGTGATAACTGCCTGGCTCAAGAAATAAGAAAAATCTCAAATAATCAACTTAACTTTACACCTCAAGAAACTAGAAAAGAGAAGACCAAACAAAGCCCAAAATTAGTAGAAGGAAGGAAATAAAGATTAGAACAGAAATAAATGAAATACAGACTAAAAAGACAACAGAGAAGATCAATGAAACTAACAGCTGGTTCTTTGAAAAGGTAAACAAAATTGACAAGTCTTTGGTGGACCCATCAAAAGGGGGGGGGAGGGAGGGATAGGACTCAAAATCAGAAATGAAAGAAGAGCTATTACAACAATTACCACAGAAAAGACACTACTATGAACAATTATACACCAACAAACAGGACAACCTAAAAGAAATGGATAAATTCTTGGAAACATACAACCTACCAAGACTAAATCATGATGAAACAGAAAATCTGAATGGTCTGATTACTAGTAAGGATATAGAATATATCAGTAATTTTGAAAATCCAACAAACAAAAGTCCTGGACCAGATGGCTGTGCTGGTGAATTCTACCAAATATTCAAAGAACTCATTTTATGAGGCTAGCATTACGCTGATATCAAAACCAAAGACACCATACACACATACACACACACACACACACACACACACACACAAATGCCAGTATCCCTGATGAACATAGATGTAAAAATCCTCAAGAAAATATTAGCAAACACAAGTCAACAATACATTAAAAGGATTTTACACCATGATCAAGTGGGATTTATTCCAGGGATGCAAAGATGGTTCCACATACACAAATCAGTCAATGTGATTATAGCACATTAACAAAATGAACAATAAAAATCATAGAATAATCTCAAAGCATTGGGTAAAACTCCATACCCATTTATAATAAAAAAAAAAACTCTCAACAAACCAGGTATGGAGGGAACATACCTCAGCATAATAAAGGCCATATGTGATAGGCCCTCAGCAAACATCACAATCAATAATGAAAAGCTGAAAGCTTGTTCTCTAAGATCAGGAACAGGACAAGAATGCTCACTTTTGCCCTTTTGTTCAACATAGTATTAGAACTCCTAGCAGAGAAAAAGAAATAAAAGGTGTCTAAAGTAGAAAGGAAGAAATAAAACTGGCTGTTGCTATTTATAGACAATGTGATACTTCACATAGAAAACCCTAAAGACTCCATGAAAAAAACTGTTGGAATAAGGGAATTCAATAAAGTTGCAGGATAGACATCAACAAAAGTCTGTTTCTACACGTTAATAACAAACTATCATAAAGAGAAATTAAGAAAACAATACCATTCACAACTGCATCATAAAGAATAAAATACCTAGGAATAAATTCAACCAAGGAAGTGAAAGACTTGTATATTGAAAACTAGAAGACATTAATAAAAGAAACTGAAGATGACACAAATAAATGGAAAGCTAGTCCATGTTCATGGACTGAAAGAATCAATATTGTTAACATGTCCACACTACCCAAGCAATCAACAGATTCAGTGCAAACCATATCAAAATTCCAATAGTATTTTTCACAGAAATAGAACAAATACTTCTAAAATTTGTACAGAGTCACAAAGACCCCAAAGAGCCAAAGCAATATTGAAAAAGAGCAATAATGGAGATGTCATGTTCCTTGATTACAAAATGCAGAGCTGCAGTAATTAAAACAGCACAGTACTGACATAAAAACAAGCAGATAGATCAACAGAACAGAATAGCAAGCCCAGAAAAACAACTCATACATACAGGATCAATTAATTTATGATAAAGAAACCAAGAATACACAAAGTGGAAAGGACAATCTCTTCAATAAATGGTGCTAGAAAAACTGGACAGCCACATGCAAAAGAGTGAAGCCTGACAACTATCTCACACCACACACAAAAATTAACTCAAAACAGATTAAAGACTTCAATGTAAGACCTGAAACCATAAAATTTCTAGAAGAAACCACAGGCAGTCATCTCCTTGACATAGGTCTTGGCAATGTTTTTTGTATCTGACACCAAAAGCAAAAGCAACACAAGCAAAAAGAAACAAGTGGGACTACATCAAACTAAAAAGCTCTGCACAGCAAAGGAAAGTTCCAACAAGATGGAAACACCTACTGAATAAGAGAAAATATTTGCAAATCATATTTCCAACATGGGACCAATATCTAAAATATATAAAGAACTCATACAATGCAAAAAACAAACAATCTGATCTTTTTAAATGGGAAGATTTGAATAGACATTCTTCCCAAGACATACAGATGGCCAACAGGTACATGAAAAAATGCTCCACACCAGTAATCATCAGGGAAATGCAAATCCAAACCACAACAAGGTATCGTCTCACACCCGTCAGAACGGCTGTCATCAAAAAGAACACAAATAACAAGTGTTGTAAAGGACATGGAGAAATGGGAACCCTTGTGCACTGTCGGTGGGAATGTAAATTGGTGCATCTACTCAAGGAAAGCATGGAGGCACCTCAAAAAATGAGAAACAGAACAACCATATGGTCCAGTAATCCCACCTCTGGGTATTTAACTAAAGAAAACAAAACCACTAACTCAAAAAGGTATCTGCACCCCCATGTTCACTGCAGCATTATTCACAATAGCCAAGAAATGGGAACAACCTAAGTGTCCATCTATAGATGATGGATAAAGAAGAAGTGGTGTAGATACACACAACAGAATATTACTCAGCCATAAAAAGAATAACTCTTGCCATTTGTGACAACATGGATGGACCTTGGGGATATTGTGTTAAGTAAAATAAGTCCAACAAAGACAAATAATGTATGGTCTCACTTATACGTGAAATGTGAAAACAGAAAACAGACTCATAGATACAGGGTACATACTGGTGGTTGCCAGAGTGGGGGGTAGGGGAATGGGAGAAAAGGGTGAAGGGGGTCAGAAACGAAAAAGGAAAAAAAAAGGAATTTAAAAAAATGTGTTTTTGTCTAACAACGAATTAACAATCTTCATAAAATTTCTAAAAACCGTTAAGTTTAATAAGTTTAAAGCTAATTAAACTAAAATTATTCTCTCTAAATAACTTTTTCCCAGCACTTTTAAGGTTAATACATAAATGCTATTTGAAAGTTAATTTTACTTAAAAAAAAAAAACCCTATAACCCAAGAGGTTATTTTGAAAGTCTTTTCCTCTTCAAATCATATACCAAAAATTACTTTCATTTGCATTTTGATTCATTTATGTCAATACTGCCAATTGATTAAGACAAAAAGCAAAGACAGTCAAGCTGGGTTGTTGGGGAGACAATGTTAAATAACAGAACAATAACCCACAAGAAAAAAATCTAATTATCCTAATTACCATGAACACACCTGCCCTCAACTTCCCAGTGGCAATCCTTAAGCCTTGAAAATAAGGCCGTCACCCCACCCTATGTGGCCGACACTCCACCTGCCCCCTCAGAGGGGACATCTCCTTGGGTCACTCCTGGTTCAGGCTTCTAGGGCCAATGAGTGCATCCTGGGGCAGGACTCTCAGTAACCAGGGTTTCCAGAGAGTTTGAGACACAGCAGAAAGAAGGCTGATTCAGGACTCTGCTCCATGCTCCCAAACTAACTCAGCAGGCAGCACCCTGTTTCACCAAGACACCCCATCCCAGCACCCAGGTCCCTTCCCGGCGGGCAGTCAAGGGAACCCAGGTGAGTTTACTTTGTGCTGCCCCAGAGTCTCCTTTCCAGGGCTTTTTTCTTTTTCCTGGACCAGAATAAATCATCTCAAGTTGTCTCCTGACAGGAACCCCCTCCCCCACCCTGGGCCACCGTTTTGGGGGGTCCCCTGGGCATCCTCCAAGCCTCACTGATGCTTAGCAAAGCCTGCCCTGAGTGCAGCACTGGATCCCAGAAGGGTCATAAACGGGCATCAAGGGGGTCCGTGGGCCACCCCAACTTGTATCAAAGTGTGATATGAACATGTTTTTGTGCAGTTTTTCTAACTAGAGTCCATGGATCTTGTCAGGTATTCTGTATTAGTCTGCTCAGGCTTCAATAACAAAATATCGCAGACTGGATGGCTTCAACAGAAATTTATTTCTAACAGTTCTGGAAGCTAAAGTCCAAGACCAAGGTGACCAGGCTGATTTCTGGTGTGGCCTCCCCTCGTGCCTTAAAACAGCCACCTTCTTGCTGTGAGCTCACAAGGCCTCTCCTCATTGTGCAGGTGGAGGGAGACTGCTCTCCCTTTTCTTTTAAGGCTACCAATCCTAGCAAATTAAGACTCCACCGTTATGACCTCATTTAACCTTAATCACCTCCTAAAAGCCCTTTCTCCAAACACAGTCACATTGGGGATTAGGGATTCAATATATGAATGGCAGGGGGCGTGGTATACAATTCAGTTCATAGCACTTCTGAAGAAGTCTGTTTCCCAAAAAAACTTAAAAACCACCAATAGGCAATGTGGCAACCTCTTAAACTGAGTTCTTGCCCTTGATGAGTTTACACCCTCATTGGGTAAACAGACCCATGTGTGATCAGAAAACAGGAAAAGTTATTCTAAACTGGTCGACAGTAGAGAGTCCATTGCTTGCTTAAAGTACTAACTAATGATGATGATTTCACACATTCCTTTAGATGAACTCTTTCTCCACTACTCCGAAACACGAAGGCCAAGCCCCAAAGCCATTCTTTCGTTGTGACCACATGTGAGTTCAGAAAGGCCAGCAAGACTCAACACAAAAGGTAAAACAGGGGCATCTTGATGCAGCAGTGGATTCTCAATGAAAAACAAGACAAAAACAAAAAAATGTTATCCTCAAGAAGAAGCAGAAAGACCCTCACAAGACTTAAATGCAAAAAGATTTTAATGCTCTCCAAACTGATGTATAGAATCAATGCAATCTAGTTTAAAACAAAATCTTTTATTTGGTTGGAAAAAAAGAAGACCCTGAAAGAGGCTCACCTGCTTTTTAGCAAATTGAGAGAGGAGATTCAGATTTCCTTTATTAAAGAGAGATAATTAGGGGCATAGAGCCAGAAAGCAGAGGCATTTCCCCAAAGCTGTAACTTCAATGATTTACAACAGGTTAAAGTGAGTGATTCCACACTCAAGACAACAGTTGCTGAAGACGGGCATGTTTTGATATCTGTAATTCACTTTAAAGTCACACCGTGTGGCATGTATCTGAGTCACTTCTTAGAAGAGGGGTTGAGGGCATGCTACTTAAGCTACTCTGGAGGCCCTTACTCCAAGAGGCAGCTTTTAGAACGCTTCAATTAAGCTTCAACCCTGTCAGTGCAAAGGCTATGCTAATTAGCATAGCAACCCTATTTTCATTGGTAAAGTTAGTGACATATCAGTCAGCGAACCAGATGTTAAAAATAGACAATGGTTGTGAAATCAGTGGTAGTCCAGCTCTGGAGATGGGCTAAAATGTTGTACACACGCTTCGGCCTTGCCTGGAGCATCCAGCATCTGGACCGTATATCTTCGGGGCTGAAACTCCAGGCTTCATTCCTAACCCCGTTCAGCTGTGAAATCTTAGTATTCCGGTTGCCTGACCTGGCCGTGTCTAAGGGAAACCGCATCCTGCCTCTAGACCAAAACCGAACCTTTCAAACTGGATGTGGACAGAACACCTATAAGGAGGGGGCTCTTGCGATTCGTGGAGCTGACAGACGGGATGTTTCATTTGATGCGCACTGGCTTGGTAATAAATGGTTGGGGGGTATCGCAGAATTTCATCTAAACGTGTCTTCATAACAGAGTCGCGAGGACATGGGGGAAGAACTAAGAAATCCTCGCCAACCCCTGACTGTTGGGCCCGGGGAGGGCTTCCGAGTAGTTGCGGAGAGAACCCAGGAGTTGTGCCTAATCAAACTGGCCTGGGTCGGTGATCACTCGCAGGCGCTGTTCCGTCCCGTGGTGCCGAAGAGCGGATAAATAAAGCCTCAGGCGGGCCAGTCTGCGACAAGCTGCAGTCGCTAGTCTCTCCCCGGGCCCCCTCACGGCCTGCACTCCCTCCTCCGGGACCCCGACCTCCGCCTTCCCTCCTCTCCAGCCCCTGGGCGACCTCCTCGCGGGAACAGAACCCGCGCAGCCGGGGACCGGGAGGGGCGGCGCGCCGCGCTACTCACCCTTGTGGCAGTGGGACAGGAAGTAGGCGCGGGCCCTCAGGTTCTCCCTGTCGAAGCGGTCTATGGAGATGGTTGGATACTCGGCCATCTGCCCCTCGAAGGAGCTCATCGCTCCGATCAAACCCAGCCGACTGGCCGCCTCGCCGCCCTCGGAAGCCCAAGCCGCGCTAACCTCGCTGCCACTTCCGGGAACCTGCCGCCGCCTCACCATTGGCCGGCCGGAGTCAGCCACGCCCAATCAGAGGAGCCCTGAGGCCTGGGGGCGGTGCCAAGGAGCTTCCTGTAAATTCCTGCCATCCACTTGAAACTGACTGAGGCGGTTACTGCGCTCAGAGCTGGGAGGCCGTGGGAATGTAGCAGGTAGCGCGAGGAGTGAGGTTCCTCCCGGAAACCTTGGCACAATATGGGTAGCGCTCTGCCTAAAAGTTGCCTGTGTCTGTGCAGGAACAGCAGCGCGAAGGGAAAATGAACATCCTGATTTCCTAGGAGGCTCCACTCAAGAATGTGAAAAGGGATGCAGAGCTTGGCTTTGAGATCAGAGTGCGTTCCACTTCCCGCTTGTCCATGAGATCCTGAAAGCCTTTCGCTTCTCCTGTCTCTTCTCTTCCCAATGTCTACCTTATGGGATAACCGTGAGGACTGTATGAGAAAAACTATCAGTCTGGTAGTAGATTCAAAAACTCGCTCCCGTTTGTAATTTACAAACGGAATTACACAGTCTGTGATGATCACAACTCAGATGCGTGATCCTAGGGTAGATAAGTAAAGATCCCAAGGAAAGTTTAGCTGCTAGCCTCCCCTACCTCCAACCCCTTTTGAGCTTTCTTTCTTTCTTTCTTTTTTAGGAATTTAGAAAAATATATAAAAGAAAAGGTTGCATGATGAAAGAAAGTTTGGAATATTTTAACCACCAAAGCAACTTTATGAAAAGGTTTGTTAAGGTATTAACATTCACCAAATAGTCACAATGGCATTCCCTGCACCCCTTCTGAGTAAGTCTTCTTAGACACCACAGTATTATTAATCGCAAACAATGCCAACATTTGTGAGTGTTGCATAGCAACTTTGTGCACAGCACCCTACAAGCCTTGCCATGGTGACACAGATGACTAACGTGTGCCTCCAAGTCGTTTTCAATCTATTTGGAGACAAGACCTTTGCAAAACATGGTAAATAAGCGCTTCCACAGAGATGCAAAATGATGTAGGAATAAATACCGTAAAAATGAGTTGTAGCCAGGGGAATCAAGAACCAGAACATGACCCTCAGAGAATGTCAGCATGTTCACATGTTCCTGCAGCCATGGCAGTCAGTTCTATTCAAATACAGATTCTCCTGAAATATTAAGAAGGAGGAGGAGGAGAGGGAGAGGAAGAAGATGGGGAGGGGGTATAAACACCATCATCACTAATCTGAGTAAAGTACTCTGCCAGTTTATATTACCAATACCGTTGACATAGAAGAAAGGAGGGCTGTCACTGTGGTAGGCTATCTATACCTAAAACTAGATCTTGCATTGAGCCTGGTATCTGCAGAATCCAGTGTGTCTACCTCTGACAATGGAGCTCCTGGCCAGGCAGATCAAGATAAAGCTCATATTCTTATTTTTTTGTCCACATGTTTATCCTCTCTGCTTTCCACAGTGGATATAGTACAAAAGAATAAAGGTACATAGAGAGTCAGGATAAAGGGAAAAGACAGGAAAGAAAATAGTGAAAGTGGGGAAGTATAGCCCAGGGATGTGCACATGTGTGCTCTTGGGAGGGTGAGCTGTATATTTTGCTTTTGTAGAGGAAGATACAATCATTTTATTAAACGATTTTTGGCACCCTCAAGATACAAATGAAATGGATTTCCAGAAGAAACCCAATTATCTGGATACTGAGTCCCAAGTGAAAAGCCTCTGGTGGATGCTTGTAAAGAAAACACTGAACTCACCAACATAGAAACAAACTTACAGTGACCAAAGGGGCAGAGGGTATAAATCAGGAGTTTGGGATTAGCAGATACAACCTACCATATACAGAACTGATAAACAACAAGGTCCTACTGTATAGCACCGGGAACTATATTCAATAGCTTGTAATAACCTATAATGAAAAAGAATATTGAAAATAATATATATGTATGCCTGAATCACTATGCTGTACACCAGAAACTAACACAATGTTGTAAATCAACTATACTTCAATTGAAAAAAAAAGTAAAATGGGGTCAACTGCTGGTCTGTCCTCATTCTCCAGCTGGAAATTTCTATCCTTCTGCAATCCCAAAACTCTTTGGACTGCTAAGTCCTAACTTTATTCTGTCTCAGAAGGACTGAAAACTGCTACTAAGTTTATGTTAAACACTTAAAAATTATTTATTGCAATAGATATGTTTTTGTTGAGAAATCACTACAGGATATCTTTTTCTTAACTTTATGTACTTCTAAATTGTTGCCCATATAAGTAACTTGCATTATAAATTTACTTTTAGAAGAAATAAAGTGTCACTCTAGGGAGTGTACATTGAGATAATATATGTTTGAAAAAAGTGTATTTGTTTGCTAGGGCTACGGTAACAAGTACCACAAATTAAATGACTTAAACAATAGAAACTTATTTTGTCAGAGTTCTGCAGTCTGGAAGTCCAAGGTCAAGATGTTGGCAAGTTTGGTTTCTCTTTCCTTGGCTTTAGAGAGCCTTCTTGTTATGGTGTCCTCACGCGGTCTTTTCTCTGTTTGCACACATCCCTGGTGTCTCTTCCTCTTATAAGAACACCAGTCATATTTTATCAGGGCCTACTCTCCTCTAGTCTGACCTCTTCTTAACCAATTACATCTGCAACTACCCTACTTCCAAATAAGGTCACATTCTGAGGTACTGAGGATTAGGACTTCAACCTATGAATTTTTGGGGGGAGGGAGACTCATTTCAACTCATAATAAAAACCAATGTAAAACAAAATATACAAGAAGTATTTTATTGAGTTTTTTTTTCCCTAGTAAAAATAAGGTACTCTACTTACTACTAAGGGTTAACAATTTCAAGATTTCAAAATTCTTATAAAACTTCTAATTTATAAGATGTAACTACAGACAGCTTATCTTCAGTTTTGTGATTTTTAAAAAGATTTTGATTTCAGCTTTGGAAGAAGTTGAGATTTGATTTAGAACCAACAGCAAAGTGTATGGATTTATTCAAACTGACATTCCAAAGTAGATCATTCAGGGGCTAAGAGTCTTGTCAGGAGATTTTGGAGACCCTGGTTAGCACTTCATCTGAACCACTGCCATTTATGTGATCTTGGTTAAGTTAACCTCTCTGTAACTCAGTTTTCTCATCCTAAAATGAAGGTAACCACAAAGTCTACACACCCTTGGAAAATGGTAAAAGCTCAATAAATATTAGCTGTTGTTGTTTATCGGGCATCTACCACTACATGATCTCACTGATAAGAGGAATCTAAAGAAATCAAACTCACAGAAACAAAGAACAGATTGGTGGTTGCCAGAGGTGGGGGTGGGGAGTGAGGGACATGGATGAAGGCGATCAAAAGGTCCAAAGATTTCCAAGTACAAGACGAGGAAGTCACGGGGATGTAATGTACATCTTGGTAATTAGAGCTGACAACACTGTACTGTATACTTGAGAGTTGTTGAGGAGGTGGACCTTAAAAATTCTCATCACAAGAAAAAAAAACTGTAACTATGCTATGTGAGGCTGTGGATGCTAACTTGACTTAACTGTGGTGATCACGTTGACCCAACGCAATGTATACACATATCAAGTCGTTGTGTTGTACACCTTAAAATTACACAATGTTATATGTCAATTACATCACAATAAAATGGGGGGGTGAGCTATTAATACAACAAAACAATGTGGATGAATCTCAAAATAATTATGTTGAGCAAGAGAAACCAGACAAAAGAAGAATACATACTATATTGTTTCATTTATATAAAATTATAGAAAATGTGAACTAATCTACATTGACAAAAAGCAGATCAGGAGTTGTCTGGGTACACAAGAAAAGAAGTTCATTAACTTGATTGTGGTCATGGTTTCCAAGGTGAATATATACGTTAAGACTAAATTATATGCTATTAAATATATGCTATATATTGCATTTCAATTATAGCTCAATAGATTTGTTAAAAAAAAAAGGAGCATGTATAGGAGACTGTGGATGAAGTAAACAAGGTTGGCAAGGATATCTCTTCTCTGGAGGAGCTGATTAAGACACTACCTGGTTAATTCACATCATAGAAAGTGGTTCCTTAAAAAAAACACAATGTATGTTTATTTTGCATTGGTTACATATCCTTCCCCACCACCTTTACCTCCTCTTCTCACTTCCTACCCCCACCCCTCTGACTGATTAGCAAGTGTTCTTCAACTAGGAAAAGAAAAGCATTCTAAGAATTCTACCCAAGGCCCTAGAAAATGGTAAGCACTTAATAAATGTTAGCTATTACTATTCCCGGGGTATTCACTGAGTGCCAGACGCTGAGCTTGAACCCGGAGGTACCTGAAGGCATCAGCTCTGGTCTACCAAGAGCATGCAGTCTGGCAAAAGGAGAAACTAATGGAAACAAAAAGAGGCAGGAGTTTTTACAGTGCGTTAGTGGAAGTGCACTCAGGGTACAGGGTGGAGGCCAAGGACAGAGGCTGTTTCTGCAAGGAGAAAAGGGCCTTCAGAAAAACTTGGCAGAGAAGGTGAATTTGAGCTCAGCTTCCATGCCCAAGAACAGATGAAGTCCCTGTAATGAGCTTTTATTTACTCTGGGAACTGCAAATAGTTCCTTTTAACCAAAGCAGTGAGATCAAAAGGGTGAAATAATGGGGGCCTAACAGGGGAAGTCAAGGCAAAAGCAGCTCAGGAGGCACCAGACCACAGAGATCAGCCAAAACGGCAGAGTAGAGAGACCCTGGGCTCATTTCCTCCCACAGGCACATCAAAATCACTATTATCTGCAGAAAAGCCATCTGTGAAAAAGACTGGAACCTATAAGAAATAATCTTCTACAACTCAGGATACAAGAAAGGAACCACAAGATGGGTAGGAGGGGCAGGTCGTGACAGTCAAGTCCCACACCTCCAGGTGGGTGACCACAAACAAGAGGATTACAATTGCAGAGGTTCTCCCAAAAGAGTGAGAGATCTGAGCCCCACATCGGGCTCCCCAGCCTGGGGTTCCTGCACTAGGGAGATGAGCCCCCAGAGCATTTGGCTTTGAGGGCCAACAGGGCTTACTTTCAGGAGTCCCAGAGGACTGGGGAAATAGAGACTTCACTCTTAAAGGGCACATGCAAAAATGTCACACACTCTGGGACCAAGGGCAGAAACAGTCATTTGACTGGAGGCTGGGCTGATCTACCCACTAGCCGTGGATAGTTTCCCAGAGAGGTAGGAGGCAACTGCAGCTCATGCTGAGGGTGTAGACGCTGGCAGCAGCCATTTTGGGGAGCTCAGTCTATCATGTGGACACTGGTGCTGGCCAGCGCCATTGTGGAATCCTCCCTCTGGCTTATTATCCCAAAACCCAGCCTGTTGGTGCCAGTGCTGGGATGCCTCAGGCCAAGAAAGACACAGCCCCACCTATCAGCAGACAGGCTGCCTTAATACCTCCTGAACCCACAGCCCCCTTTGGATGCAGCCTTACCCACCAAAAGACCCAGGATACAGGTCTACCCACCACTGGGCAGGCACCAGCCCCATGATTCCCTGGGCTCTGCCCTCCAGGGAACCTGCTCCAGCTTTCTGATCAACTTCACCTACCAGGGCGCAGACACCAGCCAGAAGAAAACCACAATCCTACAGCCTGTGGACCCACCTGCTCACCAGCAGGCCAGACCCTGCACTGCAACCAGCTGAGCCCAGCCCCGCCCACTAGCAGGCCAACACAAGCTTCAGGACACCCCAGACCCTGAACCCAACTGCATCAGGAACCAGCCGCACCCACCAGCCATCTGACAGCAGACCCCTCGGCCCCATTACCAGACTCCAGGACCCAGCTCTACCCACCAGCAGGCCAGCAGCACTAGCCCCAGGACCTGGCTTCACCCTCCAGTGGGTGAGCAACAACCCTGCAGTCTTCTGGACCCCAATTCCCAATGCCACCCACTAGTGAGCCAGTACTAGCCCCCCTCAACCAGTGGCCTGCAGCTCCATGCACAGACCAAACAGACCAGGGGCCAACCAAGCTTACTAGACTACTCACATAGTCAACCTACCACAACAGAAAGACCCGCACAGCCCTCATACATGCACCCCGGGGGCATCTAGCTTGGATGATGAGAGGAGAGGGAGCTGCTGGGATGCATAGGATGTCTCCTACAAAAGGCCACCTCTCCAAGGTTGAGAGACATAACCAATCTACCGATACATAAAACTAAAAACAGCCACCCAGGTAAAATGAGGCAACAGAGGAACATCTTCCAAATGAATGAATAAGATAAAATCCCAGAAGAAGAACTAAATGAAGTACAGATAGGCAATCTACCTGAGAAAGTGTTCAGGGTAGTACTAATAAAGATGATCAAAGAACTTGGGACTAGAATTGATGCACAGAGTGAGAAGTTAGACGTTTTTAACAAAGAGTTCGAAAATGCAAAGAACAACCAAACAGAGATGAAGAATACAATAATTGAAATAAAAACACTAGAAGGCATCAACAATAGACTAAATGATACAGAAAACCAGTGAGTTGGAACACAGAATGGTGGAAATCACTGATGCTAAACAGACAGAAGGAAAAAAATGACAAGAAATGAAAACAGTTTAAGAAACCTCTGAGACAACATTAAGCACACTACTATTTGCATTATAGGGTTCCCAGAAGGAGAATAAAGAGAGAAAGGGGCTGAGAACATACTTGAAGACATAATAGCTGAAAACTTCCCTAACCTGGGATAGGAAACAGACATCCAAGTCAATATGCAAAAATAACTCAAAATGGATTGAAAACCTAAATGTAAGACCAGAAACCATAAAACTCTTAGATGAAAACATAGGCATTAACACTCTTTGACATAAATTGTAGCAATATTTTTGAGGGGTCTGTCTCTTAAAGCAAAAGAAGCAAAAGCAAAAATAAACAAATGGGACCTTATTAAACTTAAAAGTATTTGCACAGCAAAGGAGACCATCAACAAAACAAAAAGGTAACCTACTGAACAGGAGAAAATATTTGCAAATCATATGATGGATAAGGGATTAATACCAACATATATAGACAGCTCATATAACTGAACATCAAAAACCGCAAACAACCTGATTAAAAAATGGGCAAAAGACCTGACTGACACATCTCCAAAGAGGACACGCAGATGGTCAACAGGCACATGAAAAGATCCTTATCAACACTAATCATCAGGGAAATGCAAATCAAAACCACAATGAGGTATCACCTCACAGCTGTCAGAATCCTCAAAAAGAACACAAATAACAAATGTTGTCAATGTTGTGCAGAAAATGGAACCCTCGTACTGTTGGTGGGAATGTAAATTGGTGCAGCCACTGTGGAAAACAGTATGGAGTTTTCTCAAAAAAATATATATATATATAACTACCACATGACCCAGCAATTTCACTCCTGTGTATATATCTGAAAAAAAAAAACCAAAAATATTAATTTGAAAGATACATGTACCCCCAATGTTCACAGCAGGACTATTTATAGTTGCCAAGGTATGGAACCAACCTAAATGTTCATCAACAGGTGAATGGGTAAAGAAGATGTGGTATATATGTATACAATGGAATACAACTCATCCATAAAAAAGAATGAAATCTTGCCATTTGCAACAACATAGATGGACTTGGAGAGTATTGTGCTAAGTGAAATAAATCAGACAAAGATAAATATTGTGTGATATCATGCATATGTGAAAAATAAAAAATAAAACAAATTAGTGAATATAACAAAAAAGTAAACTCACAGAGAGAACAAACTAGTGGTTACCAGTGAGGAGAGTGAAGCAGGGGAGGGGTAGGGGATCGATAGGTACAAACTACTATGTGTAAAATAAATAAGCTACAAGGATATATTGTACAACACAGGTAAGATAGCCAATATTTTGTAATAACCATAAATGGAGTATAAGCTTTAAAAATTGTTAATCACTATGTTGTATGCCCGAAACTTATATAATATTATACATCAACTACACCTCAATAAAGAAAAAAAATTTTTAAACAGAAGAGACTGGACCACAAGGACCTTCCTTGTGCACAAAGCCAAGGATTTTAAACTTTAATTTGAGTGGTAGTGGCAAGCCTAGATGGTTTGAAATAAGGCAGTGACAGGTGAGACTAGAGCAGTTTCTCAAAATGCGGGACCTGGAAGAGCATCACCAATGGTATTGGAAACTGGTTAGAAATGAAAATTCTCTACCCTAGCCCAGGTCCACTGAATCAGAAACTCTGGGTGTGGACCCAATTGTTTGTTTTAACATACCTTCCCTCCAGGGGATTCTTATAGATGCTAAAGTTTGAGAACCACTGGATTTGAGTTTAGAAAGATCACTCAGGCAGTCTGGGGCTGGGCATCTGGGTAGGAAGCTGCTGCAACACTTCAGAAGATGTGATGGTGAGGATTCATTTATTCATTTAACAAATATTCCTTGACTATCTACTATGTGTCAGACACTGTTCTAGATACTAAAGATTCCACGGTCAGCAAAGCAGAGAAAAACCCACATGGCAATGGAGCACACGTTCTAATGGAAATAATAATAGCTACCGTTTATGCAGTTCTGAGAACCTGGGACCCTCTCCCTGAGGGCTTACACTTGCACCTGGACAAATGTCTTCTAGAGCAACAGAATACAAATAAACTCTATGGGACTAAAAATAACTACATCCATACGCTGTTGGGGCAATTATGAACAATAGGCTACACAAAAGCCACAAACCAACTGTCAGTTCTGAGGTTCTGAGAGCAAAAGCAGGGTACTGGGCATGATCTCTGCACACAGCACCACCAAGTGGGTGGGTGGACCACCTAAGCTAAGCCTCCTGCCCAACCCACCAATCCACCCCTACCCTGACCCCATTTAAGGGACCAGCTCACCACTGCCTTGGGGAGTGAGCATGGGTCCGTGACTCTTGCCTTTGCTCCCTTCTGCTGCAGCACAAGCCCCAATAAAGTCTTGCTTGAATTTCTGGTCTGGCCTCATCAATTTCTGAAGATTAAATAGTCCAAGCACGCAGGTCAATAACATTTAAAGAGCCCAAAGACTCGGATCAGTAACAATTTCAGATGACGTCCTATAAATGGTTTATATATATTTCAGCCTCACAACAACCCCATCAGATAGGTACAGTTTTTGCCTTCATTTTAGTTAAGGAAACAGTTTAAATAGTAGAACGAGTAAGTAGTAGAGCCAAGATTCAAATCCAAGCTCATGCCCCAGACGCCATTGTCCTAGCCATCATGCTATACTGTTCTCACAGTCTTATAGTGGCAATGGTGGTGAAATAAATTTATTAAAAATATATTATTTTAGCACCTACTGAGTGCGAGGCACTGTTTCAGGAATTTAGTTAGCAAGATCTTTCTGAATGGGAACTACATTCTAGTGAAAGGTAAATAATAAAATTAAGGAACAAGCAATATAAATAGTATATTAGAAGGTGATAAGTCCAACGGAAAAAAAGAAACACTAGAACGTGGTAAGAGAATATGATGGGAAGAGAGAGCTAGAGGGACAGGGATGGGCAAGTTGAGATATTAACAATGACTTGAAGCCATAGGGTAAAGGGAGGAAGATCATTCCAGGCAAAGGGAGCAGCTACAACTAAGGTCTCAATATGGGAACTGGGGAAGAACAGCCTGGAGGCCGGTGTGGCTGGAGCAGCGTGAGCCAGGGCTACAGAGCAAGGGAGGAGGGACTGCATGAAAATTTTGTAGGGCTTCGTTGGTTTTTATTCTGTAGAATGGGGAGCCACTGCAGGATTGGGAGAAGAGAAATGACATAATCTGATTTAGGTTTTACCAGATCAAACCTATTGTTTTTTGAGAACAGACTATAGGGGACCAGAAAAGACTGCTGGGAACAACTGCAATAACCATAAGGGGGAAAACTGATGGTGGCTTGGGCTGGATGGGAGCAGTAAAGCCAACAGGTTCTGCTGGTGGATGGATATGAAGGGCAAGAGAAAGTGGATTCTGGGAAACACCTACGGAAAGGGGAAGACTGTGGAAGGAGGGTGGGCGTTTGGAGGGGGGTTGTTTTGGACAACAGGTGGATGTTGAATATGTTGGTTATACGGGGATCTGTACAAATATACTGAGATCTGAGAAATAAATTTAAGAGTTGTAAGTAAAGAAGACTGTATCTTAAATACAATAATGAAGATAACGTTACAAAAAAGTAATTAAAGCTATAGATTTGTCATTTATCACACGTTTACCAACTGTCAGGCACCATGGTGGACACTATGGATCGGTTCATTAAATTCCAACAAAGGACGGGCGGGAGAGGTAGCGGGTATCTATTACTAGGGACCAGAAGAGTCAATGGTCTCTGTTCTCAGACAGGCTTTTTTAGGGAACTCTGGGATTAAAACAACACTAATAACACAGCTCTCTCTCCACCTCTAAGTGAGGCTGACATTGCAAGGCTCCACCCTTCGATCAACTGTCACTCTTCAAAGTGGGCCCCACCCAGCTGCCTCGCCCCACCTCGCCCCGCGCGTGCGCACAATGGCCCGTTCGCAGGGGGCGGGGCCTGAATGAGCTGAGCGCTCAAGCCTCGCCAGGAGTTGCGAGGCGAAGCAAGTGCCGCCTAGGCCGCGACAGTTGGCCTCCCGCTGGCCCGGCCCAGACCACGGTTACCGAGTAGAGAACACGAGCACCGCCGGGCTCACCTGCGAGCTCCCAAGCGGGCGCCCCAGCCTCTCAAGGACGGCCGAGCGACGGTTACCCTGGAGAGCTCGACCCACGGGTGAGTGGGCGCGCTGCCGTCCGGCCGCCTCCTGCCGACCCCGCCCCGCCGCCCAGGCCCCGCCGGTCCCTCGCCTCCGCCGCTGGATGGGTCCCGGGGTTTGCCCGCCTCGCTCATCTTTTTTCTCGTTTCCTCTTTTTAGGAAGGGTATTTCATTTTGATTCTCTGTAGTTTCTGGGCGGCCCCGCGCGCCCTTTGGCTGTAGGGACTCCTTTCCGAGATCCTCCCGAGGGCCAATCATTTGATCCCGTTTTTAGGACACTTTGTGCATCTCAGCCTTCTCTAAGAGGACTTTACCTTGCAGGCGCGATTGATGATTTCTGGCAGGGAAAAAAAAAAGTTTGATGGACCGGAGAAGCCTTGTTAATCAACTTGTGGGGTCCCAGAAAGGAGTGGTTTATGCTGCACAGATGCCGACCGACACACCTGGACCGTGGACCACAAAGGCCTATTTTGGGAACCAATTTTGTTTTTCAACTAAACACCCAAAATCTTTGGGAAGGGAAGTGTGAGAACTTTAGACTGTCTAATGAGACCTTTTCACAGTTCAGGAAACGGAGACCCGGGTTACCTGCTAGTTAAAGTGCTTCTCTGCCATACCCTGCTGTGCCTAGGAACAGAAAAAAATTAAATGGGGAAAGAAATGGGAGACTAGGCATACTGATACCCTTGGGGTTTTAATACCACTATAAAAGTAAAGGTACTTTTCAGAGAGAGAAGAAGGTGACAAATTTTTGCATAGAAGGGCGTTTGAGATGGCAGGTTACATCTTCTGTTAGATTAGAACCTCAGACTCTCAGGAATTTGATACTGGTGGGATTTTTTAATACCCATATAAACCCTAATACTGTTTAATAAAATTTGATTTCTGCAAATTAGAGAGTAAGGCATTGCCGTTTCTTTTTGTTACAGATACAGCTTAGGAGTACAGAGGTCAAATATATTTTATATTAATTTTTTTGCCACAACTATCATTAAAGAAATAACTACATTTCAAAGTGCTGAAGGTTACTAGCAGAAACAGTGCTGCCACTGAATTTCCTCAAATCACTGAAATACTTAACCAAGAAATTTTGAGTTGATCTTTCCTATTTTTAGTTTCATTCTGTTTTTAATCAATAGTAAGTTGTAAGAGAGACCAAAATAAAAAACAGGGGGGTGGAATTTGCGTCACCACCAGATAGTATAGCCACTAGGGTTCCTAAAAGGGTGAAAATGCATTCATGTTCCTTTAGGTATTTTGGGAGAGTTTTGAAATGCCTGATGTGCCTAGAGTATGCATATTTCTCCTGAGAAAAATGGCGATTTCCCCATTCAGTTCAACTGAATGCAGAATATTTTCTGCTCTATTAAATGTAGCATTTTTATATTTATAGTTGACATGATTGTTTTGTTTGAAAGTGACAAAAGGTTACATAGGTAACATTCACGAACATACTCTTTGAATGAATATGAGTAAATAAAAGTATTTTATTATATATCAAAAAGCCAAGCCTAAAGCAGAAATGGCTTCAGTAAAACAAAAGTTAAGATTATACCACTGCTCTTAGAAAATTGGAAAAGCAGTATTAAGTACTACATCCATTAAATTCACATAAAAACATGGCTGATTTTAAAACTATTTTTAATATAGTAAATTTGCGCTTTCTTCTTTCATGTTTCTCCATGTCATTTTTTTTCTGTGGAATATGTATATATATATATAATGTATAATTATATATGTTAATGGATTATCAGGCTGTACCACATACATCCAACTCACTCATTGGTCATAATTAGTATATTGTGCAGCAGTGAAGCAGTGAAACTTCCATTAAAATCGATGAAACTGGAAGACAAAGCTTTCACTGAAATGTGGCTTATGTATTGTTTTGTCAGGTATTCCAAATTTTACATAAATTTATGCAATAGTATAATGACATACTGCCTTAAAATGCAACATGAGCCTCAACTTAAATGAATAAATAAGCATCAAAGTTTTAAAAAAGTCAAATATTAACAATACCTTAATTTACTTCGGTCTAGTCAATATATATGTTGGCATGCACGTGGGAGAAATGCAAACAATGGGAAATCCATTCAGGTAATTGCTATTGTCATCAGAGTGAGAGCTGTATGACTCAAGTAACTTCATTTAAATATGGAGCTAAGTCCAAACTACTGTGGAAATCATGATTTCCAAATAGAACTGTAAATGCGATAACCCTTAGAATGTTGCTTAAGTAATGAAACAAAAACCTAGAGGAGGTAGGAGGCAGCATAGGACCTTATTTTTCATAGAACTAAGTAAATCAGATTTACACATAGACTTGAAACAAATGACTCTGAGCCTCCTAACAGTCTCCATTATCTTTTTTTTAAATTAATATTTAGGGAATTTGGGGGCTACATCTCTCATCTTGAAGAAACATTTTTCTGAAATTCTGTCAATTTTATTTCCATCTCCTATTTTTTTCTCCTGGTAAATCTAGGTAAAGCTAAATTTATTACTGTTGCAAAAGCATTTATTATGGTTCCTTTTTGTAAAACTTTTAAGTCTGTTCTCCAAACTCATCATTTGGTTGGGGTGGTGTTCACCGGATGTTAAGGATGGATATTTCTAATTGATGTGACGATTATTTTGCCTTTTCCTATTTGTACTTTAATGCTTTGCTTGACTTCTTTAACATAATAAGCATTTGTCATTATAATTGAAAACATTAAAAAATATGAATTCATTTACAGGGTCTACTTTGTGAGGTCCGATTTTAATGTATTTCAGCCTATAGAAACATATTTAAATAGAAGAATGAATTCAAGGGATCATGGTGAAAATTCTGGGCACTTTATTTTAATAAATGACTATAATATATATTAATGTGTAATAATTATATAATATAAGATATATAATATAAACATGTTATGTATTATATATAATATGTAAAATATAATAATATATAATAATAAATGTTAAATGAGTGATATAGTTTGGCAATAAAAGAAGAAGTCCGAGAAAACAAGTGCTAGATTATGTCTTCGAAAAACTGGCTGTACAGGTTACATGAAGTAGAGCTGAAAATTGAATTTCAAGGACTACATTGTTTTAAAATCAGTGACTCAGGATCACAACAGCCAGTTTCCACTGATTGCATCATTAGCCCATCTCCTCACCTTGGACCACAGTGATCCCAGTTCATGACCTGCAATGATTGCATGTCTCCAAGCAGTTAAGAAAAGGCAAAAAGGAAAACCATTGCTTCACAGCAAGAAGGAAAGGAAGACAGTGAGAAGACTGATTTTAAATTCCCCTTTTTAGGGAAAAAAAAAAAGACAACATTCTGATGATGATGAAATAGTGGTGGGATATTTTGACAATCTACTGAGCAGTTACAAATAAGAGTGTGATTTCAGAAACGTGTCAACTCCTGAAATCCCAGAATTAGTATGCAGTGCTTAGGTATCAGTCCATAACTCCAAATTTGATGAAGAAGTAAGCAATTTTCTATATCACTTTCAGGTTTTATTTTATTTTATTTCCACAATAGAGCATGAATCCTTCTCCATCTTGGAATTGAATGTTTAAAATGTGATTATATTTAATGAGATTCTCAACTTTAATTTTTTTTAAATGCTGGCTTTGTTTGTTTTTAAAGGGCCTTTTGAAACTGTCACTGTTATGTTATCTATTAATGTTGTTTTAACATCTTTCAGGAATAAGTGGTAATAAGACCTCAGTAGCCATGGCTAGTTGTGACGTGAAACCAAAATCAGTAAGTCATGCCAAAAAGTGGTCAGAAGAGATAGAAAATCTGTACAGATTTCAACAAGCAGGATATCGAGATGAAGCTGAATATAAACAAGTGAAACAAGTTTCTATGGTAAGAGTTATGCCTCTACAAACCTGAACTCAACGTGAGTTTGTTAGATGGCAAAAAGCATTGAAACAACACAAAACAAAACAAACCACCAGTGACAAAGAATCAGAGAATACCGAAAGGGACTTCTGCTCCAGTCCTCTCATTTTGTTGATAGGAGACTGAGGCCCAGGAGAAGGATTTTCAGGCAGACTGGGGCAAGAGGTAGTTCCTCAGCACAGAAACATTAGTAATTTTCTCGCTTTTGCAGAGCAACTGGGCTGTGTCAATTAAATCTTTTATGGTTAGACCATAAAAGCAGAGTCTTTCCCCTTTACTGGGTAATTTTGTTATCACATATTCAGTTTGCTGTGTCACTATTATTTCTTTCCTGTTTCTTTTTAATTTTAACCACGAATTAGAAAGGGGTTAAATCCTGTTTTCAGTGACAAAAATCTTAGTGATGAACTCCTGACTTTGGTTGTGTATTCCAGGCTTTTTTGAGAGATGAGAGACATGGTTTTGCTTTTCAAAGACTAGACAGAATTCTAGACATGGCGTCATTTATAATGTCTTTTTAAAAATTCATTTATTCTACTAAATATTAGGAGGCTGACTTTTTAAGAACATTACACAATATGACATAGTATTCATAATTTAATTTGTATTTATTTTATTTTTTTTGTTTGTTTTTGGGGGATGGGTAATTAGGTTTATTTATTTGTTTATTTGTTGTTGTTGTTGTTTTCAATGGAGGTACTGGGGATTGAACCCAGGACCTTGTGCAAGCTAAGCATGCCCTCTACCAGTGAGCTATTCTGTCCCCACTGTGTTTCAATTTTTAGATTGAGGCTATAACAAAGTGTTTATTATTAACTGGGTTTTTAAAATTTTTTAAATTTATTAATAACTCACTGTTTTTCACAGACTTAATTCATGTGTGGGTTTTCCATATCTCAATAAATTCTTTCTCTTCCTTCATTTGACTCTTTGATCTCTACCTGATACTCAAAAAAGTAGACAGGAAAAAGAGTGGAGCCAATAACAGAGGTGAAATGTAATAGACGCTTTCATTTAATGGATGTTAGCTTAACAGATTATTAGAGTTGGTGAGGAATGAAATTAAAAATACTTATCAAATGAAAGATTTGATTGATGACCATGACTTTCATATATCAGTTTTCTCATGTCTACTAGCATTTTACTCTTTGGTCCCTGTTAGCAAGAAGTAGTTTTGTATTACTCTATCGTCCGTGGCTTTTAAATAGGTAAAACAGAAATTAGCACTTTAAAGCTGTTAAAAAATAAGCTTTATACACCTTGCCTTAAGTTTGGGATGCCCCTAAAAGATGTCTGAGAACCAGGGTCATAGAGGCAAGGTCATCATACAGGCACTGCTGCACCCCAACCCCAACCCCAACTGTCAACTGACATAAGATCAGATGTAAGGGGACGCAAAGAACGTTTTAAAAGGGGAAGTCCCCAAGAGCACCTGAGAGGGGTGTGTGTGTGTAATGAAGGGAAGAGCAACCTTATCCACTGTATGACTTGATAATTAGAGACATTTTGCTTTTTATTTCTGTGCATATTTACTGGGTTCCTACCACATCCAAATTTCTTTGCCAGGTGCTTTAAGAAGATAAATACATAAGCAGGTGCCTGACCTCAAGAAATTTAGTGGGCCACTGGGAAGAGTACAGGATTTGAAGTCAGTCTTCCCAGGCTTTGCATCCTGGCTCCCTTCCTTGGCTGGGTAACCCTGAACAAGTTTTGTAACCCTCACTGAGCTCAACAGTGCCTACTTTAGAAAATTGTCATAGGAATTAAATGAAAGAATGTGTTGAAAGTGCCTGATATTGTCTTGCTCAACAGTCATTTGTCAGGTGAATGAATGGTGTTTGGTGAATGATAGCTTTTATTATTCTTACATATTGGAGTGGAAAAGATTAAAAAGGACAAGAACAGTAAAACCATAGGCAAGTGAAAATAGATGCCAAAAAAATGAAAGAAGATAAAATTGCTTCCTTTGGGGACAATCCTCCGAAAAGGCTTTATGCCCCCAGAGGCATTTTCTGTGAACTTCATAGGAGGGACAGAATGATAGCTGAAGGCTTGCCTTGATGGGCAGTGGCCTGAAGGGTCTGAGCGACATTCTTTGTCCTTACCTGAAACATGTGTTCTTACAGACGCTGTTAGTGCTTACTGACCTCCCTGCCTGAGGAGACTCAGCTTGAGGACCGTATCCCCCTTCCACCATTCTCTAAGGAAAGAAGGTTTCCTCAGCTGGATGGGAGTGATGGAGTAGAAAGCCAAGAAGGAAAAATTATGAAACAGCAAAGGGGGTTATAAAAAGAAAAAAGTCTAGAGGGTGATGAGACAGAAACAGTGTAGCTGTTTGGAGCCCTCCACCCCCGGCTCTCACACACACACACACACACACACACACACACACACACACACACACACACACACACACATACACACATTAAGTGGCTGTAAGTCCCCTGAAAAAGCAGCAGGTGTACAGTTTCTTCACTGACTGAAGTGGTTTTGGGGGCCCGAGTAAGTGAAAGAGCCTGCTGTTGGCACCAAGAGGAAGACAGTGGTCATGGTTTCCTGAGAGTATCTTCTCTCTGCCGAGGGTAATGGAAGCAAAAGGAGGCAGGTTCGACCTAAGGGATGGAAAGCATCGCTTCTTTCCCTGACACACATGTCGGCGAGCCTGCTGAGGTCTGTCAGATATGCCACTATCCGTTTTTGCTAATTCCTAAACAAAGGAGGCGACAGAAGAAAGAGCAAGTGTGTTGTTAGAAAATAAAGGATGTGTATTCTTTTGTATTCATGGCATTTTCATAGTCCAGCTTGGAAGCTTTTGATTTATCAGTGGGGAGTTGGAGGATGCAGAGCTGCCCGTAGGAATGGTGTCAAAGAACAGGACTTGACTGATGTTCATGGCATGAATACAAAGTCTGAACAGTAGGTTGTTGGCAGTGGTAGAGTACCTCTCACAAAATCCAGAAGAAACATACCTAACCACAGCAGCGATGCAGTGACCTGATCAAAAAGGTATAATTCATGAATCGGAGGAGAATGTCCAAACTAGATCAAGCCAAACGATCATGTAAGCAAACCAATATGGCAGGAGAAGGACTAGTGGGGAGAAGGTAAGAAGAGATTGCTGAGGCATGTATTCATGACCTTGAGTTTCCATCATAAATTGAGCTTCAAGGTATGAACTTGAAATACAGACTTGAGAAAATACATACGCACCTTTAGGTATCTCTAGCCTAGCTGCTTCCTTCTGTCACTCCTGTGGCATCAACCACCAGTAGTAGGTTTTTTCAGAATGAGCCCTGGGCCGAGTTCCTCCTTGGGTATTATTTTTAGAATTTAGTAAGTAATAAGGCTTAAAATCGTTTGTAACCGTAAGAAGAATAAAGTTGACTTTGAATGGTTTATCTTGGTCACAGAGTAGAAATTCTAGAAATTGGGATCTCAGAAAAAGCACTGAAACTGTTGTTTGGCAGGATAAGGTTGCAACCTAGTGTGGTGTGTGTGTGTGTGTGTGTGTAGATGTCTCTAAGAGACCAAGTATTTTTAAATTTAATTTCTACTTTAATTTTTTGATGTGGTTGTACTTTTAACTGTTTGATAGTAAAATATTACATAAAAGTAAAACCGGTCTTACAGTATTTGTATTCTGGTTTTTGATACACAGGTAGATCGTTGGCCAGAGACAGGCTACGTGAAGAAACTTCAGAGAAGGGACAATACTTACTATTACTACAACAAACAGAGGGAGTGTGATGACAAGGATGTCCACAAAGTGAAAATTTATGCTTACTAGTCCTTCCTCTTTGTATTACTTGACAGTTTCTTTTCAAAATGCATTGCTTCATTCCGTGTCATGTCAGTGTTCCTCATTTCACAAAATACTCCAAAATGCAGACTTCAGTGGAATGTTTGCGACACAAAAACCGTGGAACTTGGTGTCTCTTAATCATCCTTTTCCGTTCTAGCCGGTCATGCCCGCCTGGGTCTGGTTCTCCCTGGTTTAAGGATAGCGCACAGCTGCGACACAGGGGAAGGAAGAGCCCTTTGTGAAGCCTTTCCAGGGGTTGTAAAGACGTTCTGTAGAGGTTCACAGTCCCCCTACCCCAGCCGTCACATCTTCACCTTGAACCTCTGATCTACAGTTTGTGGCCTGAGGGCTTTCTCTTGCCTCTGGAGTCCTTTTCCTGTTGCTAAGTTGCCTGGAAACACCAAGGAATGATAGCGCCTGGGGCAGACGGTCATCAGATCTGACCCCTGCCACCCCATACCCCAGGAGGAATCAGCCTGACACTTATCTTGTCACAGGCAGCAGCGTCTCACTGGCTGACAAAGTCTGTTGCTTGTCTCCGTTCCTTGCTCCTCCTCCCACTTCCCTGCCAGGGCTTCATTCCCTTCTGAATCACCTCCTTGCACTTGAAGCCGCATCCTGGGGTCAGCACCTGCCCCCCCCACAATGAACAACACGTTCCAGTGCTGCCTAGACTCACTGCAGAAACAGCCCAAATGCTCACAGGCAAGGAAGCTGATAATTAACCTGTGAGACTTGTGAAGTCACCCCAAATTCGAGAGTCTTGAGGGCTTGGAGATTAAATGGATGAAAGATACCTCTTTTTTTTTTTGTCACTTTTTTGGTCACTCTTAAGACTTTTTATTTATTACTATTTATTACTTTAAATAGATTGGGGGGTAGGGGCTCATATCCGTCAATTCATTCAACTTCAGATCCCATTTTCCAGAACTGTCTGCACCGTGAAGCTCCATTAGTTTTTCCCAGCTCAAAGTTGTGCTTTTGTTAGAGCAGGCAGATAGCTAGATATGAGCAGAGAAAGGGGGACACAAGCCAAATGGCAGGAATTGGGCAAAAAAGGAGGGGCACAAAATGCAGGAAGCCATACATCACGTAAGCAACAGGCACCCCTGGGCAGACAAAAGCAGGAATCTCTGGGCTGATAAAAATCACACGTTCCATGGTGACAAGTGGCCCAGAGGCTGAAGAAGGTGGGGAAAGATAGGAATCTCCAGTGTCCAAATGTAACCTTTTGCTCATCATGCCCTCATTTCAATAAAATTAGCCTTGCAGATCAGAAGTGCCCATCATGCACCGACGCCAGGACACTCCCCATCCAGACTGAGTAAGGACAGAGATCCCTCCTGCCCTCAGGAAGGTGGAGCTGGGATGGAAATTAGGGAGTAAGACCCCCAAACCCTGCTCTCTGCAGTGGATATTCCGCCCATTCATTTTTACACCCTGTATAACCAACTTGGCCAAGGAAACTCAGGGCAGCTGCTCACCTGAGTCTGCCCGCTCTCTCCTTGAGAGTGTACTATCTGACACTTACTAAATCCTCACTTTACTTTCTTGAGATCCGTGTCTGTTCCCTAAATTCTTTCTGTGATGAGACAAGAACCTGATCCCTGGCTACATGTTTTCAGAGCAGGCGCGTCGTGGAATGGATGAGGAGACTGGCAAGCCTCTCTCAGGTCTTTCCCAGTGCCGCCTGGGATCATCTTATTTACTACTTCTTTCAAGACATTTATTTTTCTGCACCTCTCTGGCCATGATTTCTATCACCATCTTCTGGGTTGGCAGATGACTAGGAGTGAGTATAAGAGGTCTTCTGAACCAGCTGATGCTTTTAAAAAGAAATCTACTGTGATGAAAGGATTGCCCCCAAAGACAGCCATGTCCTTACCCCCGGGACCTGTGGCTGTGGTACCTTACATGGCTAAAGAAACATGGCTAGTGTCATTTAGTTAAAGAACTGGAGATGGGGAATTTATCCTGGAAAACCTGGGTGGGCCCAGTGTAATCACCGGGGTCCTTAAATAGGGCAGCAGGCAAGTCAGAGAAGGAGATGTGATGATGGAAGCAGAGGTCTGGGGGGTGCAAGGAAGGAGCCACAAGCCAAAGAACACATCCAGCCTCCAGAAGCCGGAAGAGGCCAAAAAATGGATTCACCCCATAGAGTCTCCAGAAGGAAACAGGGTCCTGCCAACACCTTGGTTTTACCAGATGACACCCATTTCAGACCGCCGGCTTCCAGATCTGTAAGAGAGTAAAATCGTGCTGTTTTACAGCACTCAGTGCATGGTGACTGTCACAGCAGCAGAGGGCATGACAGTCCTACAAAGACAAAGACAAGATGGACAGGCGAGCATCCACGGTCGTGAAGTCAACGTGAGCATCAGTCATGCCTGCCAGTTTCCCCCCCATTTTTTAAATTGAAGTATAGTCAGTCTACCACACTGCGTCAGTCTCCAGTGCACAGCACAATGTCCCAGCCACACGTAAACACACATACATCCCCCCCACACTCTCTGTCACCACAGGCTAAAAGATGCTGAATACAGTTCCCTGTGCTACACAGTACAAACCGGCTGCTTATCCACTTTATACATAGTAGTTAGTATCTGCAAATCTCAGACTCACAATCTATCCCCTTCCTTCCCCACCACCCACTACCCTGACAACCACAAGTCTGCCCTCTATGTCTGTGAGTCTGCCCCTGCCCTGCAAATAAGTTCATTTGTTTCTCCCCTCTAGATTCTGCATGTGACATCACACAGTGTTCCCCTTTCTCTCTCTGGTGCATCCCACCCAGAACCACAACCTCGAAGTCCATGCACATGGCAAACCACACCATTCTACCCTTTTCATGGCTGAGCAGCATTCCAGTGCACAGATACGCCGCAACTTCCTCATCTTGTCATCCATTGACAGACATTCAGGTTGCCTCCCTGTCCCGGCTACTGTAAATACTGCTTCTATGAACACTGGGGTGCATGCATCCCCTCAAATCAGATTCCCTCCAGACGCATGCCCAGAAGTGGGTCTGCCAGATCACGTGGCAAGTCTGTTCTTAGTTTTCCAAGGCATCTCCACACCGTCCTCTGTAGCAGCTGCACCAAACCACATTCCCAGCAACCCGGTCGGAGGGCTCCCTCCCCTCCACGCCCTCTCCCGCATTCCTTGCCCGTGGACTTTTTAACGTTCGGCTTGCCGTTTTTGACCACGGATGTTGGTCAGGCAGTTGTTGCCTAGAACGCTCTCAGTAATTAGCGCGAATGTTCTAAATGCCATCGTATCTTTCTGCAGTAAGACTCACTTCAGAAACATGGCCCTTGGGCCCACAAGATGCAGTTTTGGCTCACTGAGTCCCCGTGACGAGTGTCTTCCCAGTGTGCCTCATGGTGAGCGTAGCTGGTTCTTTCACGCTTTGCCAGCTTCTCTCAGAAAACAGATCAGCCACTTTCTTCTCGGCTCCTTTCTGGGCCACTTTCCCTAAATGCGTGTTACCACCACGGTGTGGCTGACAGTGCTGTCTGCAGTCGTCGTAGAACGTCTGTTGGGTGGTGGGACTCGGTCCACGAGGCCATCAGCCTCCCTGTCAAGAGAATGCCAGTCCTGCTCCCTGCTAGACGCTGGGGCCCGGCTTCAGGAGTAGCTGTTCTACCCAGAACACGCGGTCGCCAGTTCCAGACTGCAGACTGAAGCAGCAAGGGGGCCAGGCCGTCAAGCTTGGCTCTGGCTTCCGCAGTCCCAGCGATCACTGTGGAGAACCCCTCTCCCCCGGGGATCGGGGATCGGGGATCGGAAACCTCTTTGGATTCTTCCATTAAATTGCACATGACAATGCTTGCCAAGAAGCTGCTGCTCACCCACGAACCCTGTGAGCTGCTCTTGCGAATTAATCAAAGCCAAGGAGGGGGCTGTCGGAAGCTCCAACCTATACTCAGTTGCTCAGAGCCCTGCTGTGAGTCTCCCCACCCTGAGTCTCTTACGTCTCACACAAAACACTTCTGCTCACCATATTCATGGAAGTTCTATCCCCCACACTGAGCAACTTTCTGTGACACCAGCTGGGTGTCATACACTTGAACTCAATCCTGACACTGTCTACCCAGACTGTTCCCCACCCCCACCACATACACTTCACATGCCAGTCACAAGTCTGTGCTTCTGGAAGGTGACATATGTTTCTCAATTGGAATTGAATTCAAGACTCAACACCTTGATGTGCTGCCAGTAAGTCTGGTAAGGAGAAGGTCTTTTCCAACAAGACTTAAGTGCCGTTTTTTTTTTTTTCCAGTAACTTTTCCACCCACGGGGTGGCTTCCCATTGTCCTCAGGGCACCCATTCCAGTCCAAACAATTTAGTTTGGTCCTTGATTCAGAAGGACAGCCAAAGACAATTCTGAATAGTTTTGCTGGTTCATGACTTTAGTTCATCAGCCTCACAGACGGGACAGCACATCTACATGGGAAGGGCAGAGCCTGCTCCAGGGCCTCAGTGAGCCCACAGCCCACTTAACTTTGGAGGAGCCACGGACAGCGATGGGTGCTAATCAGGGCTATTATGGTGATCACTTTGCAATGTATACAAATGTCAAGTCATTATATTGTCCACCTAAAATCGACATAATGTTCTATGTCAAGTTTTATTTCAATTTTTTTAAAAATGAAAATAAAAATAAAGAATGCACACATGAGGACTGAGTTGTGGTATGAAATATATTTCTTCCTGACCTATCTGTCAAGTAAAAAATATTGAAAGTCACAGCTTGATCTCAGCCAACCACACCCTGATTTGATTTTATTTTTAAAATTTTTTCTTTTTTTTCTTGAGGGGGAAGTAATTAGGTTTATTTCTTATATTTTTTGATGAGGGTCCTGGGGATTGAACCCAGGACCTCGTGCATGTTAAGCACACACTCTACCACTGAGCTACCCTCTCCCCACACTCTGGGACTTATCTGCAGTATGTATTCAACCCACCCTTTACCAAGAGCACAAGAAAAATCCTTAAGACAAACCAAAAGTCTCTCTTAGCAGCCCAAAGAGTCTTCCTGTGATTTATTTATAGAAGAACTTCCTCATGATTATCTTAATCCAAAAGGAATCAAAAACAAACCTGCATTCTTTCACTTTGATGTGAGTAGGGGCATAATAAGAAGTCCCTCTTTGGGGACTTATTATTAATATGTCATTTGAATGTTATCTTAAATGTGTTTCTTCTTTCCTCTCAGGAAGGTTCAGTTGCCTGGGCCCCACAACTAAGGGTCATTTTTGATTCCATAATCTTCCTTGCCTTCCAAATGCTAGTGATTGTCACCAAAGAGGATATGTCTCCAAACTCCCCACGATTTCCATCTCCACTGTGACCAAGAGAGGCAATTAGGCAGGCTTACTGACCTTGGCTGATTAACAAGGGGAAAATGTGTCAGGCTGTTTAAAAAAAAAACAGATTGCTTCTCTTATCCCACAGCTGGCTCCTTGGGATACAGTCCTTGGGATACAGCTGACACAGTCCTACAACAGGACGACTTGTGTCCCACAACTACAGCATCAATCCCAGGGACATACCCCAGTGTCTCTTTGTTCCCTTTCTTCCCCAGGAAGTTCCTGTCTTAGGGCTGAGCTCCGCGGGAGGAAAGAGCCCTTAATAGAAGATGACTGGCAGCACCCGAATGAAGATAAGGATGGCAGAGCTTTCCAATAAAAGACCCCTCCACCTGATTAGGGCTGGAGTTGTCTCCACTGGCCAACTGGCTGATGGCTCCTTGCTTGAGTGTTTTCTTTTTTGCTTTTTCCCTCCCTTTCTCTCTCTAAGCAATAAAGCAGCTCTCTTTTCACTTTCTTCCTCTGCCTCTACTGAAAATTCTTTCTCAATTGGCAGGCAAGGACCCACAAGTTTGGGGTCCCCCTCTCTGCTAACATCACCACCCTCAGCCGGGCGCATCTCTTCCTCTCAGCGCTGTCACAACTTTCATGCTGGGGTCCCAGCCCCTACTCTTGTCCCTTCTGACCCATTATCCTCACTGCCCCTAGAGTGAGCTTTCTAAACTGCAATTCTGAAACCTCACTCACAAAACTCTTCCAAAGATCCCTATCATTCTTTTTTTTTTAAAAAATTCTTGTATAATTCCTTTTATTGAAGTAGAACTCTAATTCAAAAAGACACATGCACCCCAATGTTCATAGTGGCACTATTTACAAAAATGAAGACATGGAAGCAACCTAAATGTCGATCGAAATAAACCCACAAATGTTTGGTCGATTAATCTTTGACAAAGGAGGCAAGAACATACAATGGAGTAAAGACAGTCTCTTCAGCAAATGGTGTTGGGAAAACTGGACAGCAGCAGGTAAATCAATGAAGTTAGAACACTCCCTCACACCATACACAAAAATAAACTCAAAATGGATTAAGGACTTAAACATAAGACAAAACACTATAAACCTCTTAGAAGAAATCATAGGTAAAGCATTATCTGACGTAAATCTCAGCAATGTTCTCCTAGGGCAGTCTACCCAGGCAATAGAAATAAAAGCAAAAATAAACAAATGAGGCCCTATTAAACTTATAAGCTTTTGCACAGCAAAGGAAACCATGAGCAAAACAAAAAGACACCTTACAGAATGAGAGAAAATACTTGCAAAAGATAAGACTGAAAGGGGCTTAATTTCTACAATATATAAACAGCTCATACAACTTAATAAGAAGAAAAACAAACAACCCAAATCCAACAATGGGAAAAAGACCTAAACAAGCAATTCTCCAAGGAAGAAATACAAATGGCCAATAGGCACATGCAAAAATTATCAATATTGCTAAATATCAGAGAAATGAAAATCAAAACTACAATGAAGCATCACCTCATAGCAGTCAGAATGGCCATCATTCAAAAGTTCACAAATGATAAATTCTGGAGAGGCTGTGGAGAAAAGGGAACCCACCTTCACTGTTGGTGGGAATGTAGTTTGGTGCAGTCATTATGGAAAACAGTATGGAGAGTCTTCAAAAGACTAAAAAGAGACTTACCATATGATCCAGCAATCCCACTCCTGGGCATATATCCAGAGGGAACCCTAATTCAAAAAGATACATGCACCCTAATGTTCATAGCAGCACTATTTACAACAGCCAAGACATAGAAACAACCTAAATGTCTATCAACAGATGACTGGATAAAGAAGTTGTGGTATAGTTATACAATGGAATACTACTCAGCCATAAAAAATAACAAAGTAATACCATTTGCAGCAACATGGATGTTCCTGGAGAATGTCATTCTAAGTGAAGTAAGCCAGAAAGAGAAAGAAAAATACAATATTATATCACTCATATGTGGAATCTAGAAAAAAGATAAACAAACTTATTTATAAAACAGAAACAGACTCACAGACATTAAAAAAATCTTATGATTGCCAAGGGAGGAAGATGTGGAAAAGGATAAATTGGGAGTTCAAGATGTGTAGATACTAACTAATATATATAAAATAGATAAACAATAAGTTTATGCTATATAGCACAGGGAACTATATTTAAGATCTTGTAGTAACTTATGGTGAAAAAGAATATGATAACAAATATATGTATGTTCACATATGACTGAAGCATTGTGCTGTTCACCACAAATTGATGCAACATTGTAAACTGACTATACTTCAATAAAAATACATATATTAAAAAATGTCCATCAACAGATAACTGGATAAAGAAGTTGTGATAAATATATACAGTGGAATACTACTCAGCCATAAAAAAGAATGAAATGTCATTTGCTGCAACATGGTTGGATCTGGAGATTGCCGTTCTAAATGAAGTAAGCATATTATTCTTAGAATGAAGCGTAAATGCCGTCCAGTGCTCTGCATAGCCCTCTTTTCCCTTCTGACTTGGATTTATTAAGAGATAACTAAAGAAAATTGGGATACCAATATTACCATATAATAAGACTTCTCAGAGCACTGCTTCTATGTATTACAACCTGATTAAAAAAGAACAGATGTGATGAATTTTTCTTCTTTTATTAAAAATTAGATAATTAAAAACTAGATACTTTATTGTAATCTAAATTCAAAACAATTTTAAAAATTGAAGTATAATCAGTTAACAATGTTGTGTTAATTTCTGGTGTATAGCATGGTGGTCCAGCTCTACATATACATGCCCTTTATGACCTTGTCCTTGTTTATTCCTCGGGTTTCTCCTCTGACAGCTTCCGACCTCCACACCTAACTGATCTTTTATCAGATTGTTATAACATCTCATTGGCTGCCTCCCACTCTCAGCACAAGTCACCCTGATGCTCTTTTTCTGCTCCAGCTCTTCCTTGTCTGCTCAACTTGGCCATGCTTCAGAGGAAGCCTTTCCTCACTTTCTCCTCCCCCTCCAATCTGGGTTAAGTGTCTTTCCCCTGACGTGTTCTTATAGTACTTTTATTTCAACACTTGCCACACTCTATTCCAAAAATCTGTTTCCCTATGCTCCTTGCCTGCATATAAGACTATAAACTCAAGGAGGCAGAGCCTACAGTGTTCACCTGTCTTTGTGTCTCTTAGCCCTGTAGTTCCAATATGAATGGGCAGGTAGACAGATGAGTAGATAATACTAATACAAAACAAACTTGTAGCAATAATACTAATGACTAATAACTAACAAAATAGAATTCTACTATTAAATCTCAAATTGAGCCCTATGATATAAAGGTAGGAATAAGTTATTACCAGAATAAATTGGAGATATTGGAAAATGGAATCCAAGTGGATTCCAAAATGGAAACACTGGATAAATTTCTTTGTCTTTTTTCATTTAAAAAAAAAGTGATACATGTTCTTTAAAGGACATTTAGGAAATCTTGAGTAGGAAAAATTAAGCCACTCCTGGTTTCATGATTAAACACAGAATATATTACAAGTTTGGTGTAGTTCTTTCAAATCAAAAAGACCACAGCTAACATTTGAGATTCACAAATTATCACTGTAACCCTAACTTAATATGGCAAAGACTCAAATAGCTAGCCACAGGTCACAGAGCTGGTTAAATGGTAGGGCCAGGCGATGAACCAGATGTCTTGGCCCAAAGCCCTCACTAAATCTTTCTTTTTGTTCTAAACTATAGCTACCTATATGGTTTGCACTGAGGAACATGAATTTTAATTATGCTTAAATTATCTTGTTATTTTATGTCTTTCACAGAATGATTTTTAGTGGTTCACGCAAGTTCCTTTTGTTACTATGTATAATCTATAAAACAAGGATGAAAACTCTTTCACAAGAAGGGCCATGAGAGTCATCTGGGCCCCCACGTCTGGCTACAGCCTAGTATCTTTACTCTATTGCCTTATTGCTCATAGGTTAACAGGCAGTTTGCAAATACGCTAGCATAATGCTTCTTGATCAGAAGACAGATAAATCATGCAAGTGAAAACTACCCCACACCAAATTTTGTGACTTGCTGGTCAAAATGCCAGATGCATTAGGCTTCTCACTACTGCCGTTTCTAGCCTGGGAAGGGATTTCTGAAGTGATTCTCCAAAGGCAAGAAAGTCAACATGTTTCTCTTTTTTTTTTTTTTAACATTTTTTTTTATTGAGTTATAGTCATTTTACAATGTTGTGTCAAATTCCAATGTAGAGCACAATTTTTCAGTTATACATGAACATACATATATTCACTGTCACATTTTTTTTCCACTGTGAGCTACCACAAGATCTTGTATAAAATTTCCCCGTAATATACAGTATAATCTTGTTTATCTATTCTGCATATGCATGTCAGTATCTACAAATTTTGAAATCTCAGTCTGTCCCTTCCCACCCCTCTCCCTCTTGGCAACCACAGTTTCTATTCTATGTCTATGAGTCTGTTTCTGTTTTGTATTTATGTTCTGTTTTTTTTTTTTTAGATTCCACATCAACATGTTCTTAAATTCAGAAAAGTGGAAACTAAGTCTGGCTCTACATTTCTATCTCATGTGAAAAACAGCTGGTATCCACCCTTCGTCCTGGTACTATCAAGGAAGGAAAGCATTGAATTCATTCAGCATTTTTACTGACTCTGGATTTTTGTATTAAGCCAGAATGATTGGTAGAAATCAGAGGTTCCTAAATTTTTCAAGTTCATAAATTCAGATTTCTGGACATATTTTATCAAGAGAACAGGTGGCTGTAAAGGTGAAATCCTTTCCTGGGTTAAAATTTAGGAATATGAGCATGTCGGATTTGAATCCACTAAGGAAGCACCGCAGATGGACCCTTCAAGAGGCCCTGGTCCAGAGGCTGACTAACTGTACATTTAAGTCACATCCCTGTCTTTGTGTTTAATTACAGTTACAGCTGTTCCCTGGATGTCAAATACCCTAAGTATTATGACAAGAAAGAGTAATTCATGACTAGCTATCAGTGCAACTATTTGGGCAGGGGGTCTACACAGGCGGGACTCATATCCTGGTGGCCTCCAGCAATACACAGCCCACTCCTCCTGAGCTGTCCACGGGCCATGGAGCATCTGAATGGGGCAGAGGGAGAGTACGGGAATCTTGCATCCCTCAACCCCTGGGCCCACAGTCCCTACATCTGGGAGGCAATGACTCAAGTGGCCTCATCATTGTAAGTGCTGTTCTTCATTCTGTTTGACAGCAACTTTGCCCAAGAGCAAGACTTCTCCCTGCTGTCCTCTATACAGCCAATGCAAAGGGCCAAAGGCCCGGAACACAGCTGGGATGGATTAGGAGAGGCTATGCCCAAGCCCTTGGGGAGACCAGCAGATGTAGGAGTCTTGGGCATCTTGAGTGGTACTGCAGAGATTGCAGGAGAAAGCACCCAAAGTCACTAGGAGGGGATATGGAGGGAACTTTGAAAGGTAGGTTCTCAGAGAATTCACTAATCTAATGTGTCTTCAGCACGACCACCCTGCACTCGCAAAAATGGTCAGCTCATAAAAAAGCTGGAGTCAAATATCTCCCTGTAAAGTTGCACTTGTAGGTGATTTTCTTAGACACTCATCCAATGCCGTCCTTCTGAGACTGTGTCTGCACCCCTTGTTCAGAGTGTGGGGAGCTTACAAAGGGGCCTCTTCCCGGGCCCTCTTGCTCACTTTATACATAGTAGTTTGTATCTCTCTGTCTCAGTAATTTCACTAAGCATAATATTCTCTAGATCCATTCATGTTGCTGCAAATGGCAGAATTTCATAATTGTTCGTGGCTGAGTAATATTCCATCGTGTACATCACATCTTCTTTATCCATTCATCTTTTGCTGGGCACTTGAGATGCTTCCATGTCTTGTCTATTGTGAAGAGTGCCGCTATTAATATTGGGCACATGTATCTTTTCCAATTAGTGTTTTCATTTTTCCAGATATATCACTGGATCATATGGTACTTGTATTTTTAGTTTTTGAGGAACCTACATACTGTTTTCCATAGTGAAATGTATATTGCCATCAATAGTATACAAGGGCTCCCTTTTCTCTACATCTATGCCAACTTTCGTTATTTGTAGACTTTTTGATGACAACCATTTTGACCACATTCCATTGTTGTGAGATGTGAAGTGATATCCCACTGTTGTTTTGATTTGCAATTCTCTAATAATTGGTGATGCTGAGCATCTTTTCATGTTCCTGTTAGCCATCTGTATGTCTTTCTTTGGAAAAATGTCTATTCAGGTCTTCTGTCCAGTTTTTAATTGTTCTCTTTTAATACTGATTTGCATGAGCTATTTATATATTTTGTCTATTAACTCCTTGCTGGTCACATCATTTGCAAATATTTTCTCCCATTCCATAGATTATCTTTTCATTTTGTCAATGGTTTCCTTTGCTGTGCAAACATGTTTAAGTTTTATTAGATCTAATTTGTTTATTTTTGTTTTACTTCTTTTGCTTTAGGAGATACATCCAAAAATTATTGCTATGATTTATTTAAAAAGTGTTATGCATATGTTTTCTTCTAGGACTTTTATAGTTTCAGGTCTTAAATTTAGGTCATTGAACCATCCTGAGTTCATTTTTGTATATAGTATGAGGGAGTGTTCTAATCTCATTGTTTTATAGGTAGCTGTCCAGTTTCCCCAGCACCACATGTTGAAGAGACTGTCTTTTCTCCCTTGTGTATTCTTGCCTCTTTTGTCATAGATCAATTGACCATAGATGCATGGGTTCATTCCAGGCTGTCTATTTGGTTCCATTGATCTATATGTATGTTTTTGTGCCAGTTCCATACTGTTTTGATTACTGTAGCTTTGCAGTATAGTTTGAAGTCTGGGAGAGTATTACCTTCAGCTTTGTTCTTTTTTCCTAAAGATTGCTTTGGCAATTCAGGATCTTTTGTGGTTCCTTATGAATGTTGCAATTATTTGTTCTAGTCCTATGAAAAATGTCACGGGTGTTTTAATAGAGATTGCATTGAATTTGTAGATTGCTTTGGGTAGTATGAGCATTTTAACAATATTAATTATTCCAATCCAAGTGCATGGGCTATCTTTCCATTACTTTGTATTAGCTTCAATTTCCTTCATCAAAGTTTTATAGTTTTTAGAGTATAAGTCTTTCAACTCCTCAGTTAGGTTTATTCCTAGGTATTATATTCTTTCTGATGTGATTTTAAATGAGATTTTTAAACTTTCTCTTTCTGATATTTCATTATTAGTGCATAGAAATACAACAGATTTCCATATATTAATCTTGTATTTTGCAACCTTGCTGAGTTCATTTATTAGTTCTAATAGTTTTTGGGTAGAGGCTTTAGGGTTTTCTACATGAAGTATCATGTCATCTGCAAATAGTGAGATTTTTACCTCTTCCCTTCCAATTTGAATACTTTTATTTCTTTTTCTTGTCTGATTTCTGTGGCTGGTATTCTAATACTATGTTAAACAGAAATGGCAAGAGTGGGCATCCTTGTCTTGTTCCTGAATTAGTGGGAAGACTTTCAGCTTTTCACTGTTAGCTATGTCATAAGTGGCATTTATTATGTTGAGATATGTCTCCTTTATTTCCACTTTGATGAGAAATTTTTAATCATAAAGGGATGTTGAATTTTGTCAAATGCTTTTTCTGTGTCTATTGAGATGATCATATAATTTTTATCCCTCCTTTTGTTAATGTCGTGTGTCACATTGATTGGTTTGGGAATGTTGAACCATCCTTGTGACCCTGGAATAAATCCAACTTGATCATGATGTATGATCTTTTTTATATATTGCTGGGTTTGATTTGCTAATATTTTGATGAGGACTTTTGCATCTATATTCATCAAAGATATTGGCCTGTAATTTTCTTTTTTGATAGTGTCTGTCTGGTTTCAGTATCAGGATAACAGTCGCCTTGTAGAAGGAATTTGAGGGCGTTCTCTCCCCTCCAATTTTTTGGAATAATTTGGGAAGGATAGGTATTAGTTCTTTATAAGTTTGGTAGCCCCTTTTAAGCCATCCAATCTTGGACTTTTGCCTGCTGGGAGTTTTTTTTATTATTACAAGTTCAAATTCACTTCTAGTGATAAATCTGTTCAAATTGTAGCCAAACCATTGTGGTTTGATGATTTTCTTTAGAAGTATGCTTGGGTTCTTTTCTTTTTTGTTTTCTGTGTATCTATTGTAGGTTTGATTTGTGGTTGCCGGGGGGTTCATATACATTGACCCATAATTATATCTATCTGTTTTAAACTGGTAGTCATTTAAATTCCACAACTTTCTAGAAGATGTGCATTTTCCCTCCCCTTCATTTTGTGTTTTTGATGTCATATTTTACACCTTCATACTTATCCCTTAACTGTTTATTGTAGTTATAGTTCCTTCTACAATTTTTTGTCCTTTAATTTTCATACTGGGTTATTTAAGTAACCTTCAGTCCTTACTATCCATCTGCCTTCCCCAGAAAGATTTTTTTCCTTCCTATAGAGTCTTACTTCTTTTCCACTTAGAGAAGACCCTTCAACATTTCTTTAAGGGTCAGTTTAGTATTGATGAATTGTTACAGTTTTTACTTGTCTGAGAAGTTCTTTATCTCTCCTATTCTAAATGATAATCTTGCTGGGTGGAGTACCCTGGGTTGTAGGCTTTCCCTTTCAGCACTTTGAATATGCAATACCGCTCTCTTCTGGCCTGCAAAGTTCTGCAGTGAAATCAGTCAGCCATAATTTCTTCAAATACATTTAAATCCTTTTCTCTCTCTCCTCTTTCTGGAACCTCTGTAATACAAATGTTGGCATGTTTAATGCTTTCCCAAAGATGTCATATATTTCTTTCATTTTTAAAATGTGTCTTTCTTTCTGCTGTTCTGATTTAGTGATTTCCATTATTCTATCCTCCAGATCACTTATGTATTCTTCTGTATTACCTAGTCTGCCATTCATTCCTTCTAGAGTGTTTTTTTTTTTAATCTCAGGTATTGAATTATCTATTTTCAATTGGATCTTTTTTATATTTTCTAATTCTTTGTTAAAATGATCAATATTTAGGTCAATCCTTTCCCCTAATTCAGTTAACATTTTTATTACCAATATTTTGAATTCTTTATCTGGTAAAATCTTTATTTCTGTTTCATTATTTTTTGCAGGAGTTTTCACTTGCTCTTTCAATTAACAGTAGTTCCTCTGCCTTTTTACCTTACTTAATTTTCTCTGTCTCTGTGAATTTAGGTGAAACAGTTACCTCTTTTGGTCTTGAGGGAGTGTTCTTATGGGGGAGTGTCCCTGTGCAGACTGCATGAGCCCAATGCCTTTGGTGGGAGGGCTGGATGTTATGAGGCCATCAGTCTTCTTTCCTCAAGGTGTGCTGGCAGGTATCACCTCAGTAGTGGGTGTGGCTAGAGATGGAGGAGTTAGAGCCTGCACAGGGTGTGAGGCAGGGGTTCCTCTCTGCTCGGTGGCTATCACTGCCTGTCAGGGTGGGGTCTGCTCCCAAGTTGCTGGCACAGGAGCCCTGTAACCAGGTTCAGGCTGGCTCTATTCCTTTCAAGTTATGTTTTTCCTTCTCCCCACACTGTGACCTTTTCCCCAAAGAAGGAGAGTGCTGAAGCAAGTGGGCCTTTACATGGGTCCCATGCTTTCCCTGTGTAGGTGTGCACATTCCACACAGATGCAGTCCATGGTGGCATCTTTTCCCCAGGTGTGGCCACCCCAGATCTAATCCCATGCTGTGGTGTGGAGTGGGCGAGGCTGAGGCATTCACTCCACTCAGGCTGGGGAGGGCAGCAAGGTGGTCATGGGAAAGCCAGCGGCCACTAGAGCAGGCCTCCCTCCACCCTCCCATGGGGCAAGCCAGGACCTGTGCACTCCTCACAAGTGGAGTCCAGGCTTCTCCAGCCTTTCAACCTGTCCCAGCAGTTCACCAGCCAGGCAAGGGGGCTTGTCTTCTCCACGTGGGACATCCAGTCTGTGACTCGCCCTGCTCACTTCCCAGGGCAGGTGTCCACACGTCCAATTTCCCTTTCCCTCTGAGTCCCCTCCGAGGGGCACAGGTCCCCACTTGATACTTTCCTTCCCATCCTACCTGATTATGTGTGTATCTCTCCTACAGCCTTGTTTGTACCAGAGTCCTTCTGCTGGTTTCCAGTTAGTTTTCAGTGACTATTGTTCCACAGCTAGATGCATTTTTCATGTACTCACTGGGGGAAATGAGCTCCAAATTCCTTTGCTACACGATCTTGATCTCTCTCAAGCCTGATTATTCTATTTTTTCACTGTTCAAGAGCTTTGAGAATTGTAATTTGCAGTCTTTTAGCACCTGAAGAGATTATAATATTCTTTTCCACCTTTCTGTCAGTCTAACTGCTACTCCCTCCAAGATAATAGTCCATCCCCACTTTTTCCTCGCCCCCCTCAGCTGCTTTTATTATTTGTCCTTTGTCTGCCTGTCTTTGTCTGTTTCCCAGTTTCATCCAAATGAACCTATATGTAGATTCGTTTCTTTTCAATCTATTCTGCTAGGAATCTGCTGGGCATCTTTTATCTTTGGACTGGTATTATGTGTCAGTTCCAGAAAAATCTAAGCTGAACCTCTCGAACATTGCCTCTATCCAATTCCTTCTCTGGGACTGTAATCAAATAGATGCTTCTAGTGGTTTTCTCTTGAGGGCAGAGTCACAATTATTTCTACTTGACTGTCAGCCGAGGGAGGCTGATGTGGGGTTTTAGGAGGTGAGAGGCCCAAACGAACAAATGCACGAGGAGGTGCCATACTGCTGGGCAGACTTCAGCCGGAGACACCATAGGGTTAACAACACTTTATTGCCACAGGGAGGTGTGCCTATGATGCACCTGTCCTGCTTTTTTCTGTTTTCTGTCAGCACATGCGCAGTCTGAGTTTCTTTGTTCTAAATCTTATGTAATCGACGCATGCGTGGAAATTATTTACTGCATACTACAAACATGCTCTGATCATGGCCTTGGGTCCCACGGCCTTAGCTCATCTCAATGCTCCGATCATGGCCTTGGGTCCCACGGCCTTAACTCATCTCAACACCAGCTCACATTCCACCCCCAAGGTCATGGGAATCTTAGCCCACAGGGCGAAACATTGTGCCCAAAGACCACAACAATAATACAGAGTACAGCATCCTACCAATACACAGACAGCAACAATAGCCAGGACAGTTAGGCTGCATCTCCAGGAGGACGTCAAGGATGACCACCAATTCTTAAGGGGGTTTTGAGTTATGTGATCCAATTCCTGATCTATTTTATGCAGTGCCTTAGCTACTTCCTTCTGGGGATCTGGTATATAGATACAACATTTAATATGTAACATAGCACATGTGCCACCCTGGCTTGCAGTGAGAATATCTAATGCCATTCTATTTTGTAAGACTACCTTTTGCATCTGGGTAGTCTCGTCTAACAACTTCTCTATAGCTCTTTTAGTAACATTTAGTACAGCTGATATGTGCTGAGCTAAAGCTTTTACCTCCAATTCAACACTGATGGTCCCAGCACTAGGCAGGAACAGGGCCATAGGATAAAACCACCAAGCTGCATGCTTCCCCTGCTGCCACCGGGTGTGCAGTGGGTCCCAATTTGTGGGGCACTCTGTTAAAGTGGGCCGGGTATGTCCGGGCAAGTAAGCTGTACCCCAAGCATAGCACCCTGTCCATTTAGCTGGGAGATAAGACCATCCGTGGGTGTCACATACCCACAGATACCCTGGTGGCAGGAAATCAGTGGGTTTTGTGCCAATTAGAGGTCGTCCATCGCACCAGGAGGAGGCATTTACATTATAAGAAATTCTGGCACACAGCTCTTCTGGGAGCCACCCCACTGTGCGATTTGGAGCCTCGTGTTCAAACCGCTGCTCAATACAGAGGGGGCTTAAATTTTTCACTTTTATATGAACACTATTCATTTATCCCCACCCATTCCATACAGTTCTTTTAATTGGGGGGGGGGGGCATTGCCCCGCTCACATTGGAGTATTTCTTCAATAGTCTGCCGCCGCAAGTCCCAGGGCGATCTCTCTGTTCTGTTGGCATTCCATCGAAACAAGGTGCTCCAATTAGCTCTGGACGCGGGGTGGAGGTGCCACGGCAGTCCATCTCCTGCGTCTACAGGAACTTCAGTACAGACCCAACAGTGAGAGACGTTGTGGACTCACGCAAATGTGTGTGCCCAGGAGAACATGGTATTTGCTGTTACCCTGGACGGAAGGACAGAGCAGAGGTGGACACCATGATTGGCAAATCTCTCCCTTCTGGGAGGATGCAAGCCACTTTCTCATCCTGTGAGAGTACTGTGGCAGGAAGGGCTGTTCGCCCTGGGCAGTGGTACCATACCAACCCTCCCACACTAGGTTGGTTACACTCTGAGAGAGCTTCAGGAGCTATCAGTGGAATTGCCCAAAGCCATAGGGCTTCTGCTCCTTTAAGTAGGGACACTCCTGTTTTCTCTAGAGTAACCTGCACATCAAAAGGCCATTCCCCCACTCATGGGGTTACCTGCAGGGCTTTCTCTAGCCCATCGCCCCATGGTTCCAAAAGGACTAGCCAGGGGCCTTCAGTCTGGACCTAATTCTTCCATGTCCAGGTGTCCTGTTTTCCTGAGTTCAACACCCTGGGGGTGCATAATATTAATGCATGCCCCATTATTGAGACATCGGAGGCATCCTGCATAGGCCTAATTTTGAGCCTCCGAATAGTCCCTTGCAATAACTTTTTCAGTGGGCTCATACCTATACGGCGAGTTTGTTCATTTAAAAGACGTACCGCCTGCAGCAAGACACTGTTCCAGCCTCACCCTTGTGGTTTGAGAGCCCTCAGTTTGTCCTTTAATAGGCCATTGTACCGTTCAATCATTTTTGTTGCTTGAGGATGGTAAGGCACATGTAATATCCAGTTAATATCATTGTTTTGGCCCATTTCTGGGTCTCTTGGGCAGTGAAAGGGGTCCCTCTATTACTTTGTATTTCTAAGGGAGTCCCATAGAAGGCCTGTAAAACTTCCAGTGCTCTAATAGTAGAGTCTTGTGTAGCTCGGGGCACATGGTGAGCAAAACCTAGTCCAGTAGCGGTGTCTACCTCTGTCAGCCGGTACCGCAAGCCCGTACTCGAAGCAAAGGGACCCATGTAATCTATTTGCCATACCTGCAGTGGCTGAATTCCCCGTGCAATCTTCCCCATCTGTTGGGGCCATCGCCGCCGGTGCGGGTGGTGCTTAGCACACCATAGACACTGCCGCACGGCATCTTTGGCTTCACTGTGGCTCAGATGCAGGCCCCACCGGTCGGCTACCTGCCTCATTGTGTATGAGCCAACATGTCCAAGTTTCTTATGGAGCCAGGGACCTATATCGGGTCCTGGGACCATAGCCTGTACAGGGCGGAGTTGGGCTAGCGCGTCAGCAGCATCATTGCCTGGTGCCAGGGCTGGGCGGTGCCCTGGTATGTGGTATCTGTTTTCTGTCAGCACATGCGCAGTCTGAGTTTCTTTGTTCATTAGGCTTACAGAATATCTCTAGCACATGCGTACTTCTATTTTCTTTGTTCTAAATCTTATATAATTGGCGCATGTGTGGAGCAATTATTTACTGCATACTACAAACATGCTCAGGTCGTGGCCTTGGGTCCCACGGCCTTAACTCATCTCAACACCAGCTCACACTGACTATACCTCCTATGTTGAGAAATGGCTCCGGACTTTAATGATGGGCCCTCAAGAAATGCCTGTTGAGTAAATTTAAACAGTGGGTAAATGATTACTCCTCCCAAGTATAATTGAGCACAAGGTGTGCCAGTGAAAAGTAAGACAGCAACAGAAAGAGCAAGTTGTACCAATTTCAGTTAGAAAGAGCTGGAGAAATTTAGTCTAATTTTATTGAAATTTTGTAGCCCTCAATAACAGCCTTAAGTTGTAAACACTGAAAATGTGTATCCACTTCTGAAACTGCCTATTTTTCTTAGTAGAAGCATTCATCTTCTCCTGCATTTTTTAAATCATCACCTAAGAATTCAGTGGCTCCTCTGAGGATTTAGGATGACTCCAGGCCATCCTTCCTATGAAAACACTCTGGGTGACAAGAGGATTCCTTGCTCTCTGTGAACTTTATTCCTCTAGTTAAGCAAGTCTTTCTGGTCCTGAAAAGTCGGGAGGCTGATGGATCAGCCTGGGCTCCCAGGAACACTTCTGAGATTCCCAGCTGAGTATCTGGGCCCTTGACACAATTCAAGGAGCTTCTAGGAAGTAAAAGGATAAAAGCCACTATAAATGACAGATTTGGGGGTAATTATTTTCCATTTCTTTTCTGAATATGTGCAGCTTGCAGAATTGGAAGTTTAGCACAGCAGTAATGTCTTTCTTAGACTCCCTCATGCTTCCTTAAGATTTAAAATTTTATAAATATCTAGACAAATTAAAATTTTATAAATATCTAGACAATCCATATTTGAAAAGCAAGCATCCTCTCTGACCCCAGTAGGTATTGGGTGTTTCTGCTTGGTTTGGCTGCAGGGTTGTTTACTTGCTAGAGTTTAGAAATGTTGCACTTTGTCTTTCTGTGTAACTGCTAGAGGTTCAGTTAATGGGAGCACTTACTGGTAACTGAATGTGAACAGAGGTAGGCAACTCCACAGTCTTGAGTTACATCTGTTACATTGTTTCTTCTTCCTTCTTCTTCTCCTCCTCCTCCTTCCTCTTCTTTTAAGCAGGGGTTGCAGCAGTAAATACAGCCAACAGATTTAAAAGTATGCACAAGGCTGACCTGAAGTTTCATACCCAAAGAGGTAGTGAATCTGGCATTGGCCAAAAGGTTGCTGAGACCAGCAATTTTGCACCATCTCCTCATGGAATGGAGAGAAGAGACAAAGCTGAGGCAGCCAGGTATGTCACTCTCTGTGCCACCTGGTTCTTCCCCGCCCCAGGTGCCCCATACTCTGCCTCTGGAAGTTTCCTTTTTCTATTGAAAGGAGCTTCTTAGAGAAACTTCACTTGGTAGGCAATGCCTCGAGTGCAAGGTTTTATAAATGGCACTAACAACTCACTATGTGAAATGGTGTTGACTTGGTGGTGATTTTAAAGTGAAACTGTAAATCCATGACTTGGCCAAAGCACTTGTGTGGATTAGGAGAGGTGAAGGCACTTCAATTTACACCCCAAAGTAGAGGAGTTTCTGTCCCCAACTCTCTAGCCCAAAGCTTCCCAGATATGTTGTCTACTCCCTGCAGCTCAGTGGTCCACTTGCATGTTGATGCTGAGAATACGGGAAAAGGGTTAAGTGGAGAAGTAGCTTCTATGATTAATAGGATTTGAGTTCTAATTCCTGATTTGTCACTAACTGGCTTGGTGACCTTGGGAAGGGGATCTCTCTCAGTCTCAGCTTCTTCAACCACCAAATAAGGAATAATAGGTAATATTCATTTTTGTTTAGCATGTGCCCAAGACCATGCTAAGCATTTTTAATATATTTAATCAAAACACAAGGAAGACACAACTATTATCCTCCTTTTACAGATGAGGGCATTGAGACTTTAAATCACTCAAGTCATTTGCCTAATGTCACATCGACAGGTGTAGCTAGGATTTGAACTTGGATCTCTGTTTCCACAGCCTTAGCCACCAGGATGTAACAGTGGGTTAAATGATTACTCTGATCCCTCTCAACTCTAAAGTCCTAGGATTTTATGATTTAAGTCAAAAATGAAGAAGAGGGAGGTAAAGAGCAGGCAAGTTCAGGTAGAAGGCTTCTACCCAGAGGGTTGGCTGGATGATGTTTAGCTTCTGTTGGTCTTTGGTTCTTCCTCTAGGTAGACACAGGAGGTGGGATGGATGGGAGATAGGTGACAGCCCAGAAGGAGAGGGTTCTACTAACGGTCTAGGCTCGGTAGCAATGAGCCCTCCCCTCCCAGACTTGACCTTCTCATGAGATCTTGATCATGAGCTAACTTTGTAGTGTAGGTACCCCATCCAAATGGATTCTAAGGATCCACTGGGACTGGCATGGCATGACATAAGTACAAAGGCAGCTCCTACCCTCATTCTCATCCCCAACCCAAAGGAAGATGGTTTTACCTTGAAACTAATGATCAAAGGGTCCACACCTAATTTCATATTCATAGCTTGGTATTCTCTTCTTAAAGAACTCCCCTATTCCCGCAAATTACACAACTGCAGCTATGGAAAACCACTCTTGTTCTAACACTAGTTTTTTGTTAATCAGAATGCAGGTAATTTAAATAGACTGCAGTAGAGCTTCTTGATTTTAAAAATAGGGAATTGTTCTAAAGAAACGTTGAATTTGAGTAATCTTCCTAGACTCTTCAATAGCCCAAGAGGTAAGGTTCAGAAAATCACCCATTTATTTGCTATGTAGTTTTTACCACACTGTGGTAGGCTCTGTGGGACGCTTTTGTATTTCTAAAACAAAACAAAACAAAACAAAACAAAACAAAACAAAACAAAACAAAACTCCAGCATTCTTCCAGAAAATAATAGATACCCTGGAAGCTCTCATTTAGGGCTGATCCATTGTTAGTCAATTTGCTGATGATCAGATTGGTTACTAGGAACTTGGCTTTGAGTACCAATGTTCTTCAAAAGACAAAAACCAGTACTTTTAATTTTTATCTTTAAATTAGCAATTATTAACATAAGTGCCCAGATACAAGGCAAAGAGTTTTTCTTCAAAAGTTATCTTTCCCCCAAGAACAGTTTTAACTTGTGCTTCAGTTTGTATAAAGTTTCTCATATTTTTAGTGTTCTCTCCATTATTTTATTATGAAAAACAAAGTCCTCTTTCGAGAACACGTGTGAACCTGAAAAAACCTCAGTCTTTGTTAGTTTTGGATGCTTGTAGAGATCAACTGAAAAAAACTGGCACTTCTTGAAAAAAAAAAAAAAGGAGTCAAAACAGATTTAATCATAATACTAGGGTTGATAATCTCACATTTGGAAAAACTACATATCTATGTTAACAATTTAATGATTAATTTGAAAATTTTATAGGAAACGTTTACCTTATGGAGAATATAAGTATCTATTATATGTAATAGATATATTCAATATATATATTGCTTTTTTTTTAAGACAAGAAATTATCCTAATACTAGGTGACTGGATACTTGGATCCTGGGGTAAAATTTCCAGAGACAACATTAAATGCAGATGCAAAAAGTTGCTTTTATCTAACTTTCAGAAGGGAGTGAAAATTATGTGTTCTGGAAAACTTACAGATGACTTGAAAAGTTGCTCCAGACATCATTAAGACACTGAGATAAAACTGCTTAGATAAAACTAGAATAGAAACATGTGGTTGCTTGGGGGAGGGGGTGGGAAGGGACAGACTGGGAGTTCAAAATTTGTAGATACTGATGGGCATATTCAGAGTAGATAAACAAAATTATACTGTATAGCACAGGGAAATATATATAAGATCTTGTGGTAGCTCACAGTGAAAGAAAAATGTGACAATGAATATATGTATGCTCATGAATAACTGAAAAATGTGCTCTACACTGGAATTTGACACAACATTGTAAAATGACTGTAACTGAATAAAAAATGTTAAAGAAAAAAGCTATTCCCTAAATTGTGAAAAATGTGATTTCTAAACTAACATTTCTATTGCTTTAAGTGTGCATATGAAACATACTTCATAAATGTTACATACAGATACCTGATGACAATTTCACTTATACCCTTATAAGTTTATATATTCTAATCGTCAAAAACAAAACCTATAAAAGCCTTTTTGGCCTTTCTTGTTGGAAAAATTGGCAATCACTTTATATTGGAACATATAATTAATAAAAATTTCCATTAAAACACACCAAATTCAGTTCAGACAGGTTAAGTGATTTACATCATATTAAATATATCTGAATTTTCCCCTAGGATTGAAAAAGTTGTGAACTGCTTATACAAAAACTCCAATGCACTTTTTATGCTGGTTTGCTTTCCCAGTCAGGAGGTGGCTCCACTTATTTTGCCAGATGGGGCAAAAAGTTTCCTAATTCAATAGAAGGTATGTTAACTACCATCATCATCTAAGTGATTTATCAGGTCAGATGATATGTACTTAAAGGAATTTGAAGCACAATAAAGCTTTTCCTTATGGGAAGATTATTAATACTAACAGGAATTCCAGATTGCTCTTCAAGAAGGTGATTTTTATATTTGTAAAGTAAGAAATTATTTTTTTTAATATTTTTTATTGATTTATAATCATTTTACAATGTTGTGTCAAATTCCAGTGTACAGCACAATTTTTCAGTTATACATGAACACAGATATATTCATTGTCACATTTTTTTCTCTGTGAGCTACCATAAGATCTTGTGTATATTTCCCTGTGCTATACAGTATAATCTTGTTTATCTATTCTACAATTTTGAAATCCCTGTGTATCCTTTCCCACCCTCCACCCCCCTGGCAACACAAGTTTGTATTCTATGTCTATGAGTCTATTTTTGTTTTGTTATTTATGCTTTGGTTTTTGTTTTTTAGATTCCACATATGAGCAATCTTATATGGTATTTTTCTTTCTCTTTCTGGCTTACTTCACTTAGAATGACATTCTCCAGGAACATCCATGTTGCTGCAAATGGCGTTATGTTGTTGGTTTTTAATGGCTGAATACTATTCCATTGTATAACTATACCACTTCTTCTTTATCCAGTCACCTGTTGATGGACATTTAGGCTGTTTCCATGTCTTGGCTATTGTAAATAGTGCTGCTATGAACATTGGGGTGCAGGTGTCATCCTGAAGTAGGGTTCCTTCTGGATATAAGCCCAGGGTCATACAGTTAAGTCTATTCCTAGTCTTTTGAGGAATCTCCATACTGTTTTCCACAGTGGCTGCACCAAACTGCATTTCCACCAGCAGTGTAGGAGGGTTTCCTTTTCTCCACAGCCTCTCCAGCATTTGTTATTTGTGGACTCTAGAATGATGGCCATTCTGACTGGTGTGAGGTGATACCTCATTGTAGTTTTGATTTGCATTTCTCTGATAATTAGTGATATGCAGCATTTTTTCATGTGCCTATTGGTCATTCGTATGTCTTCCTTGGAAAATTGCTTGTTTAGGTCTTCTGCCCATCTTTGGATTGGGTTGTTCGGTTGTTTCTTATTGAGTCGTATGAGCTGCTTATATATTCTGTAAATCAAGCCTTTGTCGGTTTCATTTGCAAAAATTTTCTCCCATTCCGTAGGTTGTCTTTTTGTTTTACTTATGGTTTCCTTTGCTGTGCAGAAGCTTGTAAGTTTAATTAGTTCCCATTTGTTTATTCTTGCTTTTATTTCTTCAAGGAGAAAATTTTTGAGATGTATGTCAGATGATGTTTTGCCTATATTTTCCTCTAGGAGGTTTATTGTATCTTGTCTTATGTTTAAGTCTTTGATCCATTTTGAGTTGATTTTTGTGTATGGTGTAAGGGAGTGTTCTAGCTTCATTGCTTTACATGCTGCTGTCCAGTTTTCCCAACACCATTTGCTGAAGAGACTGTCTTTATTCCATTGTATATTCCTGCCTCCTTTGTCGAAGATTAGTTGACCAAAATTTTGTGGGTTCATTTCTGGGCTCTCTATTCTGTTCCATTGGTCCATATGTCTGTTTTTGTACCAATACCATGCTGCCTTGATGACTGTAGCTCTATAGTATTGTCTGAAGTCTGGGAGAGTTATTTCTCCAGCCTCTTTCTTTCTCTTCAGTAATGCTGTGGCAATTCTAGGTCTTTGATGGTTCCATATAAATTTTGTTATGATTTGTTCTAGTTCTGTGAAATATGTCCTGGGTAAATTGATAGGGATTGCATTAAATCTGTAGATTGCCTTGGGCAGTGTGACCATTTTAACAATATTGATTCTTCCAATCCAGGAGCATGGGGGTATCTTTCCATGTTTTAAAGTCTTCTTTAATTTCCTTCATCAATGGTTTATAGTTTTCTGTGTATAATTCTTTCACCTCCTTGGTTAGATTTATTCCCAGATATTTTATTACTTTGGGTGCTATTTTAAAGGGGATTGTTTCTTTACTTTCTTTTTCTCGTTAGTGTAAAGAAATGCAACTGATTTTTGAACGTTACTCTTGTAACCTGCTATCTTGCTGAATTCTTCAATCAGTTCTAGTAGTTTTTGTGTGGACTTTTTAGGGTTTTCTATGTATAGTAACATGTCGTGGGCATATAGTGACACTTTCACCTCTTCTTTTCCAATTTGGATCCCTTTTATTTCTCTGCTTGTGGCTAGGACTTCCAAGACTATGTTGAATAGGAGTGGTAATAGTGGGCAGCCTTGTCTTGTCCCAGATTTTAGTGGGAAGCTTTTGACATTTTCACTGTTGAGTACTATGCTGGCTGTAGATTTGTCATTATAGCTTTTATTATGTTGAGATATGTCCCCTCTATACCCACTTTGGTGAGAGTTTTTATCATAAATGGGTGTTGAATTTTATCAAATGCTTTTTCTGCATCTATTGAGATGATATGTGGTTTTTGTCCTTTCTCTTGTTGATGTGGTGTATTACATTGATTGATTTGCATATGTTGAATCACCCTTGTGTCCCTGGGATGAACCCCACTTGGTCATGATGTGTAATCTTTTTTATGTGTTGTTGGATTCTATTTGCTAGTATTTTGGTGAGGATTTTGGCGTCTATGTTCATCAGTGATATTGCTCTGTAATTCTCTTTTTTGGTAGTGTCTTTGCCTGGTTTTGGTATCAGGGTGATGGTGGCTTCATAGAATGAGTTTGGGAGTATTCCCTCCTTTTCAATCTTCTGGAAGAGTTTGAGAAGGACTGGTATCAGTTCTTCTTTGTATGTTTGGCAGAATTCCCCTGTGAAGCCGTCCAGTCCTGGACTTTTATTTGTAGGGAGGTTTTTTATTGCTATTTCAATTTCATTTCTAGTGATCGGTTTGTCAAGTGGTCAGTTTCTTATTGATTCAGTCTTGGTGGACAGTATGTTTCTAGAAACTTGTCCATCTCCTCTAGGTTATCCATTTTGGTTCCATATAGTTTTTCATAATATTCTTGTATGATATACTGTATTTCTATTTTATTTGTTGTAATTTCTCCATTATCCTTTCTTATTTTGCTAATTTGTGCTCTCTCTCTTTTCTTCTTTGTGAGTTTGGCCAGAGGATTGTCGATTTTATTTACTTTTTCAGAAAACCAGCTTTTGGTTTGATTGATTTTTTTCCTATGGTCTTTTTAATCTGTATTTTATTTATTTCCTCCCTAATCTTTATAATTTCCTTCCTTCTGCTGCCTTTTGGGGTTTTTTGTTCTTCTTTTTCTAGTTCATTCAGTTGGTGGGTTAAATTGTTTATTTGAGATTGTTCTTCTTTTTTGAGGAAGGCCTGTATCACTATAAACTTCCCTCTTAGCACTGTCTTTGCTGTGCCCCATAAATTTTGTGTGGTTGTGTCTAAAGTAAGAAATTCTGTTACCCATTTAAACAAGTTAGTTGATATCATCCAACAGGTCACAGACTGTTCAGTTTTTTTTTTTTTTTTCAGTGGAGGTACTGGGGATTGAATTGAACCTGGGACCTCACGCATGCTAAGCATGTGCTCTCTCAGTGAGCTATTACCCTCCCCTTCTCTGTTCAGTTTTTTAAACCCCTTTTCTCTCTGTGCTTCAGTCTACATTTATTTCCCTATCTGTCCTAGGATCTTCCTTGTTGCTGGATGGGGAATGGAGATCGATCATGGCATGTAATTTCTGATTGCCTTTGCAGCACTGTCTTCCCATTTTTATCTCTCTGGCTCTGTGGGAATGCAAATAGCTCTGCTGGTTCTTGGCCTCTGAGAAGCAAGCCTCAGCCTGGAGTCTAGAACTCAGGACACCTAGCAAGTAACTGATACATCTCCACAGTGGGAAAGTGCCTGGAGGAATCTCAGTCCCCTTCTCCGGAGTTCTCTCTGCAGGGAAGTCCTGGTGGCCTCAGCGGTTCTCTAATGGCTTCAAACAGATCGTGCACACGTATGTGTCTTTGTGTGCCTGTGTGTGTGTGTGTTTTATTCACCTTTATCTATTTGTTCAATGAGAGGGTTCCTCCACTGCAAGATGCTTTTTCACAACCAAAACTAGAAAGCTGGTTCAACAGAGTAATGTAACAAACCATCTGTATCAACTATTCCCTGCCCTTTCCATATGACTATTTCAACATACTTGCTTCAGAATTTTTTTTAACTTGTGATTGAGATCGCCATTTATTTTTCAAAACACGGCTATTTTAAAAATAGCTTTAGATATATATAAACTTTGCAAAGATTGCTCTCACCCAGTTTCCTCTAGAGTTAAAATCTTTCAATGCACAGTTTCATGTCTTATTTGATTTCAGGCAAGTCTGCATGGATCATAATTTCAAATAGTAGTTCTTTTCCAGTATTTTATTTTGTTTACATTTTCTCGAGAGTATTTATTCCTATGCTGAAACTCTTTCCACCTTTTATGATTATACTTCCTTTTGGGATCTTTTCCTTCTTTGTCTTCCTGTTTATAGCTCTTTTATTCTCATCCTCCGCATCCTTTTAAATACTTTGCATCAGTTACCACATGGACAACTTTCAGTCATTTTTGAAATAATTTGTCTTTTTATTCCATTTCTTTCCAGTATTCTGTCAGCTCTTTTCACAATCATTTGTCTGTTTCTGGTCAGAATTTTAGATTCATGGAGTTACAGTGTTGTTTCATTCCTGCAATTTCTCATTTAGTGAAATTTGATTCATGTTGGGGTGTCGGTATTTTCTTCGGCTTGCTGAGTTTTTTAAAAAAGCATTTTCATTTGCTGAAAAAGTTTAATACATATTCTCTGTGTGTTGTGTGTATTTCTGTTCCGGATGAAGTCTGTTGGATTTTCCTGACCCAGAAAACAGGTCATTCTACTGGGGGCCAAGGCGGCTAGGTGCTTACTTTGCTTCTTAGTTCACGAGCGCCCTCTTCTGCCACTATAGTGAAGTGCAGTTTAGAAATTAGTAACTGCACGGTTGGCGGTTCCTCATTGTTCTGATTCTTTGATACCACGTGGTATATGTAGGGCTCTTCTCTTAAGCCGTTTCCTTCCTTTCTTTTTTTGTGCCATCAGGCCTTCAAGAGATGCTTCCCCCTTTCGAAGGTGCCTTTCTCTCCCCTGGAAATGTGCCTTCCGAGCACTACACCTCTCTGGTCCCTCCTGCTTCCGCAGCCCCTTCCCTGCCACTTACCAGTCACCACGACTCCGCCATGGAGGTCTCAAAAAAAAAAAAAAAAAAAAATCCATTCACTGGGAGAAGAGAGCCCTGTTGCTAATGTATAAATGTATTTTTAGAACTTGTTGGAAGCACTTTCATACGAGATTTTTAATCAACAACGGATGGTTCAATACACTCACTTAAGTGCTGCTCATTTAAATAAATTTTTAAATACTTGATATATAACAGTGTCTAAGAAATAATACCACAAAGTTAACCATTCCTACTGTTCCCCTTAAAGAATAAAATGGCACAGCTGAACACAAACCAGGCTACTTGTACTCCTCGCCAACTGTGTCTGCTCTCTCCTCTTCAGGTTTCCTCACATACACACAAGATATAGTATCGTTTTACATATTTCTAACTTTACATAACTTTACATAAATAAAGCACTTGTTGTGTCCTCTATTTTTTGAGATTCATCATGTGGATATGTGTTTCTCTACTTCATTGATTTTAACTATTATATATTATTCCACTGTGTGACTATAATACAATTATGTGTCTATTCTCTTTATAGGCATTAAAATTTCTTTCTTTCTTTGCTATTAGTAACAATTTCTGTAAGCATTCTCATATACAGTTGACCCTTAAACAACACGGGTTGGGGCGCTGACCTTCTGCACAGTCGAAGATCCACGTACAACTTACAGCCAGCCCTCCGTACCTGTGGTTGAGCACCTGTGGGTTTGATCAGCTGTCTTTTACATAGTGCTGTAGTATTTCTCATTGAAAAATGCACATAAATGGACCTTGTAGTTCAAACTCTTGTCCAGGGGGAAACTGCACATGTTCCTGCGTGCATGGGTAAGAGTCTACCTCTAGGAGTGGAATTTCTGGGTGGTGGAATATGAATGTCTTCAACTATAGGAGATATTGTCAAACTGTTCTCCAAAGAAACTGTAATGATTCACTCTGCCAAAGCAGGACATGGGAATTCTTATTGCTCTATCTCCTTGATGAAATGATTGCTAAGGTTTTTGATTTTTTGCCAATCTATGCATGAAATTATTGTGACTGTGTTCTGTTTTTTTCCAGTTTTACTGAAATACAATTGATGAAACATTGTACAAGTTTAAGGTGAACAACATAATGATGTGACATCTATTGCAAAATGGTCACCACCACAAGTTAGCATCCATCACCTCGCAGTTATGGCTTTTTTTCCTATGATAACTTAAAGACCTACTCTCTTAGCAACTTTCAAATATACATACAGTACTGTTAACTATAGTCATCATGCTGTACATTACGTCCCCAGAACTTATTCACAGTAATCAAAACTATGCTACTTGCATAAAAACAGACACATAGACAAATGGAACAGAATCAAAAGCTCAGATGTAAACCCCAGAATATACAACCAACTAATATTTAAGACAGGTGGAATACTCAGGGGAGAAAAGACAGTTTCTTCAGTAAATGGTGCAGGTAAAACAGATATTCACATGTAAAAGAATGAAACTAGACCCATCTCGTCACTCACAAAAATTAACTCAAACTGAATTAAAGAGTTAAATGTAAGGCCAAGAATTATAAAAGTCCTAGAAGGAAACAAAGAGAAACCTCCTTGACATAAATCTCTGTGATGCTTTTTGGATACAACACCGAAAGCACAAACACAAAAGCAAAATAAACAAGAGGGATGATGCAAAACTAAAAAGCTTCTGCACAGAAAAAGAAACAGCCAACAAAACAAAAAGGCCAAGTGGGAGAAAATATTTGCAAATAACGCATCTAAGAAGGGGTTAATACCTAAACTATATAAGTACCTCATACAACACAGTACCAAAAAAAAAAAAACCAATCTGATTTTAAAATGGGCAGAGAAATTGAATAAAGATTATTCCAAACATAACTTACCAATGGCCAACTGGTACATGAAAAGGTGCTCAATATCACTGTCTGGAAAATGCAAATCCAAACCATGAGGTAGCACCTCATACCTGTTAAAATGGCTATTTTCAAAATGACGAGAGGGAACAAGCATTGGCGAGGATGTGGAGAAAAGGGAACCCTTGTGCACTGTTGGTGGAAATGTAAATTGGTGGAGCCATCGTGGAAAACAGTACAGAGGTTCCTCAAAAAATTAAGAATAGAACTACCACATGATCCAGCAATCCCATGTCTGGGTATATAACCAAAGGAAACCAAATTGGTATCTTGAAGAGACATCTGTACCCCTTCCCATGTTCACTGCAGCATTACTTACAATAGCGAAGACATGGGAACAATCTAAGTATTCATCTACAGATGAATGATATACAAAGTGTGGTATCTCGATAGGTCAATAGATAGTGAAATATCACCCAGCCATAAAAAAGGAAATCCTGACATCAAGGATGGAACTTGAGGGCATCATGCGAGGTGAAATAAGTCAGACAGTGAAAGACAAATACTGTATGCTATCACTTAGATGTAGAATCCAAAAAAACGAACTCAGAGAACAGAAGTGGGGATGGAGGAAATGGGGGAAGGTGGTCAAAAGCTACAACTTCCCATTATAGGATAAAGAAGTTATTCTGATTTTAAACTCAATAACCCTTATTATAGGCGAGACCGGGCACCTTTTCATATATGTATTGCTATTTATGTCTTCTTTCCTGTTAGTTTCTTGTTGGCATCTTATGCCCACTTTTCCATTTGATTCCAGTTTTTATTAGCATGTGGAAATTCTTTACATATTCTTGACCCTGCCTGTTCTACATTTTGTGGGTTAAAGTGTCTTTCCCAGTCTGTGCCACTTCTTTATGTTGTGTCTTTTGATTCATAGAATTTTTAAGTTTTAATATAATAAAGTTTATCACTTTTTTGTCTTATATGATTTTAAATTGAAGTACAGTCAGTTTACGATGTGTCAGTTTCTGGTGTGCAGCATAATGTTGCAGTCATGCATGTACATACATATCATTGTTTTCATGTTCTTTTTCATTACAGGTCACTACAAGATATTGCATGTAGTTTTCTGTGTTCTACAGAAGAAACTTGTTGCTTATCACTCTTAAAGTTTGTATTTGTTATGGCTTGCTTTAAAAGTATACCCTAAAAAATAAGGATTCCCTAACCCTCAGTCACAAAGTTATTTCCCTATGTTGTCTTGTCTTCTGTCAGTTCTTAAGTATTATCTAAGCTAGAACTGACTTTTGTATATGGTGTAGGAGCCAGGTATCCAATTGTATTTATTCCACCTGAATAACTAGTTGACTTGGCAGCATTTAGCAGAGGTCTACACCCTTTTCCCACTGATTTTTAAATGAGTTCATTTATAAATTGAGTTTCCAGATACGTGGGATGTATTTCTCAGCTCTCTATTCTGTTCCACTAGTCTGTTGCCTCTGTCACGAGTTTAAAGCACTCCAAAGCCCTGTCTCTCTCAGCCACTCTTGACACCCTATTTTTAATTTTCCTGATATACGCGGCTGACAGCCATTCCATTAGCACACGCTGACTACTAGAATTTCAGTTCCCTCTTATTTTTTTTCCTTCTAGGTGTTCCCTTATCTTATTGTGAGCCAAACTCTATGTATGTGATTCATCTAGTATTTCTAGGTGTTTTTTAGTTGGAGAGGGTTTTTTTCAGATATTTAGTCATCTGTATCTTGTTCTCTTTTTATTAACAAATTCCCAAAGTTTTCTCTCCTTAGAATTGGCCTTTATTACTCAGTTCTTTGAAACTGTTCACATCATGATGACATAAGCCCTTTCCTAGCGTCACAGAATCTCTCTCGCCGTCCGCATGTATTAGATGTCTTTCTCCAACTCCAGCACACGCCATAAGGCTTGCTGGATGAGAAAGTCCGCTTGAGGAATCTTTTGCAAGTGACATCTACCAGGTTGTTGATGAAATTACCTATGCGCTACTGCCAGTCCTCCAGAGTAAAACATTTTCATTTTTTGGCCATAGGTATTTGACATCTGTTTTGAAAGACAGCTGGGGAGTTTCTTCAATCACAAACCCACGGTTCATGTTGCTTGCCTTTGTTTGGGTGACATTGCTTCCTCCCTGCTTAAAAGAATGATTGATGAAATATGGTTACAGCTGTTCTCAAGAGCATCAGACTGAGAAGAGCTCTGCAGTAGGGGCCATAAGCATGCAAATGTCAGGTGATGAGATCAGCTGAAATCTTTCTTTGAGGGGGGGCGGGGTGTAAGTGCAAGGCTTTTCTGGCCTCTTCCCTTTTGAAACTAGTCCCAGCATGTTGGGTAGTTGTGACCAGCCACAATTCTCACAAATGGGCAGCCTGTAGGGTCATTTTACCTTTGTAAGATCAAGACTCTAGCAGCAACTTACAGCCCATTTAGTTTTAAAATTTAAAAAAGTTCTATAAATAGTATTTGTTTCATAATTTACGCTGTAGAATTTTGAGGTTAGTCCATGAACTCTGGAGTTGTGATAACCTCTTACCCAATTTGACCTTTCGCAATTTCCTTAGGTTTCTGAACTAGTTTCCTTCTCTGTAAAGCTGAATGATACTGGTTCCTATTTGTGAGAATTAAATGAATGATAATGATAAATTACTTAGTATATGGCAAGGATGGAATACATTTTGGCTTCTATATTATATAATATTTATAGAGATGGTCAAGCAAAAAATAACAAAGTATCCATCATCCCAGAATTGTGATGGCATTTTTACTTGATGAAATCTACTTTCTATTTTTTCCTGATTTTCCCCCTTACTTACTATTGCTGTGGAAATCTTTGACTGCTCTAAGATTACATTGCTTCAAGACATTTTTGCCCATCTCTTCTTGTGGATATATGAGGTACTTCTATCTTTTTCTGTTATGAAAACACTTCAATGAGCATTTTTGTAGAAAATTTAGTGTACAAGTCTTCTAGGTTTCTTAAGGGTACATTTCCAGAATTTAGGCTAATGATATGCACATGAATAAAGCTCTTGATATATATTTCCAAATTACCTGCAACTTATACACACTCCATCCTCGGTGAACAGAGGACTGAGTTCCCCTTTCTTCATCCTCCTAAAATATTTACAAAAAATTATCTCTGGCAATAACATCTACAAAATATATCCCAAGTATGTCTACAGCAGTTCATACGCTTTTTGGTTGCAACATTGCTTTAATACTTCTAAAAAGCATTGAGGTCCTGTGTGATTTATCTGCCAATACTTACCATGTTAGAAATTAAAACTACAAAACTTTAAAGCTTTTTAACTTATCTTGACATTAATAAACCCCTTATATGTTGACATAAAGCGTATATATTTTACATCAAAGATTCTATTTTCCCCAAAAAACATGGCAACAAGAGTGGCATTGTTTGACACTTCGGCAAATCTGTCCAATGTCTGGATTATCAGAAGGCAGCTAGAGTCCCACTGCTGCTTGTGTTCTCACTGTGGCAAAATCCCATGCCACACATGGGGTATGGAAACTCATGAAAAAGTGAAAGTTCAAGAGGCAAATGATATTTTAGAATTATCCTGAAAATCACCTTAACCTCATAGGCCACCTGGAAAGTTCTCAGGAATTCCTGAGAGTGCCCAGACTCTACTTTGAGAACCACCGACCAATACTGTTAAAGATATAGTGGTATCTGTCTTTCAAGGAAAAGAGCAAATTTAACTTCAAGATGTTGTGGAAATCAATACGAAATCTTAGTTTGAATTACCGAGGATGCCTTTAAACACTTTTTATGCTGATATAAATCACTGAAAATATACCTTTTACAACTAAAGTAGTTATTACTCAGCTAACTGAGGCGTTTCTTTGGACTGTTTCGTGACTATTGCTGTGCTGATGACACTTGTTTTCATGAACTTTTTTGATGGATTGTCATTGGTTTTGTTGAACAGGTACCATGTTTTTCTTCCCCAAATGTAGCATGGGGCCCATCCTGTGTTCCTGATGGCGCTTCACCGAAAAGGAAAGTATGAGCTGCACCCAGTGCAGTCATTTGTGTCAAGTGCAATGCCCCTCATGTAAGTAGCTTCCTTAGGTGGGCGGTGGGAAGGAGGGAAACTGGAGGGAAGAACATCAAGTCGTTATCCTCCGGCTGGTGAACTCTGGTCCAGCACAGGGACAACAGTAGAGATACTGTCAGTTCAAGAACACACTCACACACCCCTTTCGATATCCTCCTCTCTCCCTTCCTCCGAGATGTGCTTAAACTGTTTCCAGCTCGGTGCCTGCACGGCCCTGGCATCTCCCAGCTAATACGGACCATGAGTGCATTTTCTTTCATCCCGAGTCACCTGGGAACTTAACATTCAGCAAACCAACCGGATCAGAGAGTCTTTGTAATCACCAAAAGGGAGCGTGGGTAGCATTAAATGAAGTGTTAGGCTTATGTTGTTAATGTTTCAAATCAAAGATCCGGATTTGCATCCCTGAAGCTGACAGTTTGTCAAAAGAGCAAGTTGTCTGTTTCATAAAGGATTTTGGAGGCATTCCCAATGAACTTATTGATGACAGGGAACTTTTACGACAATGTAGTCCCAAAGTGCTGGCAGATGCACACAGTGCTAGTAATTACATGTAGGCAACCAAGGTTTGTTTTTTTTTTAATGTATCATAGTCTGTGGAAATGGTAGATGGGCAGTTCTCAGAGCCTTCTTACCCAAGAGGGCAGAGTTTCACTTCTTTTCCTTTGAGGCTCACCTGTGAGATTTTTACTGAATTAGGATGGAGCCTGGACACAGAACTTGTATCAATGAAGGATGAATAGGGTATATTTTTCTTAAAAAAACATATATATGGTTCAATATGCATGTTTTAGGGATGGTATAGCTCATGATAGAGTGTGTCCTTTGCATGCACGAGGTCCTAGGTTCAATCCCCAGTATCTCAGTTAAAAATAATAATAAATAAACCTAGTTACCCCCCCCCACAAATATGCATGTTGTATCACACAAGAAATACTTGTTTAATAAATTGATGCCATCGGATCCTCATCTTCTGAGGGGGTCAGCAGATGTGGACCGTGACTTCCTAAGTATGGAGGTTAACTGGGTCGGGGGGAGTGCTGGCTGTTTTGTGAATTTTGCTCCAGGGCACTTAATCACGTTCTGCCTCCTGAGACGTCTCTAATGACACTTGGTTCTTCTGATAGGACTGAAGTCCTAACATTCTAGATGCTGACCTCAGGGATGTGAACCCACAAATGGCTCTTCCTAGCCTAACTTTCTCATAGCAGGTACAGTGGGCCAGCTTTTGGCCCTTAGTCACCATCATATACGGTCATGCATGTCTTCTGTTGTGCCTGGGCTCTGTCTCCTCTGCGCAGGTTACCTGAAGCCAGGTGCTTGGGCGTGTGTTTTATTTCCTGTACAAAGTTTGGAACTGAGTCTAGGGCTGCAACAGGCAGCACCTGCAACTAGAAATTTACACAAATAGCAAAAAAAAAAAAAAAGTGGAGCCAACTTCCAGCAACTTCAGAGACAATCCTGTTTATCTCTGCCACATCACTGCACTCAGTGACCACCATCAATCCATCACTAAGTCCACCATCTGCCTCCCAGTTCTATCCGTCCATCTCTCTCCTTTTCTACCCCAACCATCTGAGCAAGTGTGACCCTTGCAGGGCTGAACGGTCTCTGTTTCTGGCTTAGCAGAGAGTCAGAATCAAAGAAACATCAGTCCGACATCTGCCCCACATGGAAAAGTAATACAAACCACTGTGGATGTGAAATCATGTATGCAAAAGCTACATTTTAATAATTAAGCCTTGCACAACAGTGAATTAAGTGTGCCATCTACAGAGTCTGCTTCCCAGGATCCAAGCCAGTGGCTGACTAGCTGTGAGGCTGGGAGCAGGGGTCTCGTCTGCGGCTCATCTGTCTGCTGTGGTGAGGGTTAAACAGGGTCGCGTGTAGTAAACGGTCTGGCACGTAACAAACCACATGCGATTTTTACAAACAAAACACAACCAAAAAAAGTTCACTTACCCAAGGCTCTCATGACTTCGTTAAATTAACACTTGTTAAGAAGAACCCCGAGTGTTAGAGAGGGAGCTGAGGTTCAGCAACAGATCACAAGAGAAACTGAAATAGAGAAGTTCATGATTCACAGGTCCTGGGGGACGTCCACAGCACACCTGAGGGGCCCCACGGGGAGGTCAAGGCCAGGGTACAGGCAGAGAGGTGGTAGGACCCGAGGCACCTGCCTTTATTAAGGGGTGCTTTATGCATGAGTGGAGGGATGGGGGACGGTCCCGGGCTAAGGCCAGATTGGTCAATTCAAACTGCAAAGAGTAGGTTTTGGTTAGCTTCATGGGAGTCATCTAAGGGACACATGAAGGAAGGCTCTGGGAGGTCGGGAGGAACCTATCACGAGGGCTGTTGGGAGGGTCGTATAAGCAGCTCACCCTTGCTGGTGATTCTGCGTGTGGTTGCAGGAGGGGTACTGTCAGTTCAAGGCTCCCACTGGCCAACTGGCCACACTGTGTAGATGCCAGGCAGCAACATTATACAGTTTTTCAACTAAACTCTCAAAAGTTCTCAAAAGGAATCTCAAAACCAGACATAAAAGAGAAATCACTCACAGGGATATTCCACTCACAGAATCCAACCCCCCCCACCCCCCAAAAAACCCTTACATTCTCACCCTCTCCCCAGTGAATCAAATCACAGTCACTACCCACATCCATTGATTTCCGGTCTCCAGATCCCAAGCATTCTCCCCAAACCCTGCTCTCCGGATTCTCCTCCTCCCTTTGCCCCTGCCCTGTCCCCTTTCTCAGTCTATTCTCTCTTCGCCTCTCTGTAGCTCTCAGTGCTTTCCAATAAAAATGAAACCAGGCCTGACAAAGCCTCTCACCCCTCTCCTTCCCCGCCGCTACCGCCACACTCGGAGCCTGGCAGCCAGACTGAAAGCCGCCCCCAGCTTGCCCAGGCTGCCTCCTCTCTTGCCTGGACTGTTGTGCTGCTCTCTGCTCTCCTTCTGGGGCCCTGACCACACACATACACCAGACTGTTTGATATTGTCCCCTGGCTCTCAGATGTTCTGTCTTTTTCAGACTCTTTTGTTCTTTGTGTTTCAGTTGGATAATTTCTATCAACCATCTTCAAGTTCACTGATTCTTTCCTCAGCTGTGTCAGATCTACTGATGAGACTGTCAAAGGAATTCCTCATTGTTGCTGCTTATTTCTAGAGTTTCTTTTGGACTCTTTCTCACAGCCTTCACCTCTCTAATGAACTTCCTCATTTGTTCATGTATGTTGTCCACCTTTTCCATGAACTCCTTTGACATGTCAGTCATAGAAGCTGTAAGGTCCCTGCCTGATGGTTCTAACATCTGGGTCTTATCTGAGCCTGATTCTTTTGATTGCTTTGCCTCTTGACAATGGAGTTATTATTTGCTTCCTTGTGTGTCTGATAATTTTTTTTTATTGAAAGCAAGATATCGTGTATAAAACAGAGACTGATATAAATATTTTTCACACCTGGACTTGAGCACATCTCCTCTTCTGCCTAATGTGTGTGGAGATGAGTCAGTTGACGCTGGAGATGAGCTATGCTTGGGTTTTGTTGCTACTGTGGTTACTTCAGGGCAACTGCTCCCAAGTTACTGTGAGTTTACTGTGGAGACTGGGTTGCTGGAGAACTTTTCTCAATTTTTCAGTCTTCCCTGCACCTCACAGAAGAGTCTCCAGGTTCTCCTCAGTGACAGACAGCTGTTGCTTGTCACCCTGTGTGTGATGCTGCCTCCAGGGGGACACGGGGAAGTCTTGGACATCCTATTTAGTCCTGAGCTTCTATCTCAGGTGGGCCTTCTGTGCCTGAGCCTCCCGGGTGGGACTTTCTCAGCGTGCCTGCTCCTTCTCCTTGTGTGTGGTTGGTTTGGGGTAGAACTTCCCAGGTCCTCCCCAGAAGTAGAGGACTTCTTCTTGGTTTTTGTATAGAGTTGTGGGCCCAAGGCCATTTCCTATTCCTTTTCCAAGGGTTGGGGGTTAATGCTCCTATCACCCACCGTGGGTCTTCACGTGTGCCCAGGGGGTGGAAGTGTCTGATGCCCCTCCTCCAGCAGCTGCGTTTTTGCTCAGCAGGAAGGAGGGACTTGGGCAAGGGGCAGGGTTAGTGCCCATCTCATGGTCACTAATTTCCTGCTGCCCACCTGCCCCACACAGAGGGCTCTTTCTGGCCTCCTGCCTTTGTCCCAGTCTTTCCTGTGAACCCCTAGAGGAGGCCCAACACTGCACTTCAGTGACGAGCCCGTGAGTGAGCGTGAATTCCATCTGACACACCACCTCACGCTGGGTCTCCAGCATTTGAACGTCTGAGCTGATTTCTTCTTATCCGCATGAACAGCAGACACCCCCTCCTCCCATGCGCTGCCTACGTGAGCCAGTCCACACATCCCGCCTCTCCTTAGAGAGGCCTGACCCTCCTTGGAATTCGGTGTCTAGTTTGCCTTGCAAACTCAGCTCTCTGATGAGTTCAAGGAAAAGTTATGATTCTGCAGTTTGTTGGACTTCTGTTCCTTGCTAGGCTGGGAGTGGCGCTCCTAGTTTTCTGTATTCTGGGCAGAAGTGGGAATTCTTGCCTGGACTATTGAAAGAACCACTGAACCAGTCTTCTCGTAGACACTTTGTCTCCCTCAATCCATTCCCCGCATTAAACCCAAAGGGGTAACAGTCAGGTTTGGTCAGGACATGCTTTACCTTCAGTCCTCGTGGTGGCTTCCTGGCTCTCTTATGATGACTAAAGTCCTTCATGAAGCCTAGATGTGGCCCTGGCTTACTTTCTCTACCTCAGTTTGTCTCAACATCCCATTCGCTCTTGGAACAACAGCCACTGGTTTGTGCTCATTCTATTTCTTCCTCCCCGCATTGCTGCTCTTGCCTTCGCCAAGTCTTTCCTGTTCATTCAGATCTCAGACCCCACTCCATTTCCCAGGGAGACCCTGCCTGACGCGACCCACCCCCCGCACTCCCATCAGGTGTTCACAGACCACCCTGAACTTGGTTCCACATCTCTCTAGTTGTCAAATTACTTCACTAATGTCTGTCTCCCCAGCTGCCAGGAGGAAAGGGACTGTGTAAATGTATCCAAGTGTCCCTAGCAGCTAACTCAGCACCCAGAACCTAGCTCAGTCAATGTTTGCTACTGCTGTGATTAAACTGAGAACAGGTGGAACCAACTCAGGGGCCCTGCTTCCATGAACCTGCTTTTGTTCTGTACATAGCAACCCTCAGCCAGACAATGGAGGGCTGGGAAATAGAGACGTAGTCATATCTGGGGAACGACAGTTAGAGATGCTGAATATAACCAGCCTCACCCCGAGCTGGGCTGGGTGCTCAGGTGCCATCTTGCTGCCACCAGCAGTTTTAGAAGCTAGTTGAGCTTAGAAAATAGCCTGGACCAGAGTGGTTCTCAGACAGGTGCTGACTGGGAGAAGTACCATGGGTAAAAAAAAGTATTCCTGCAAATAGCAAAATGGAAAGAAGTGAGGACACACCACATTTAATTTAAATGAAGTTATTAACAGGAAAAGATTCTGGGGTGTAAATTATAAAGTTACCTTTTATGTTTGCAGCTTTGATACACCCTCGGAGATTGTTCTGTCTTGTGACTTAACACGCTCCACTGGATCTGAAGATACAGTAAAGGATATGCAAGGTGAAGCTGTTTTATGGTTTGGGGTATTTTATGGAAATATTTGTTTGATGATTTTCAGCTAATGTCAACTAGCAATTACTGCAGTGAGGAGAAAATTGGCCCAAGTATTTTTTGAGCATTGATGGAGAGATGTGGGTTGTGTGTAGTAAAATGAAAGAAGGCAGGTGATACCACTGTATCCTGACAGGTCTCAGAGAAATGAAAAATGAAGGATATGCAGAACGTGAGAACTTGGACGTAACTCTACCACTGGCATCAGCTCCTAGAAAAGTTATCTGGAAATAAATCTTTTGTTGTTGGTGGTGTTATTTGTTATTAAATATAATTTTGTTTACTTTTAGCCTGAAAGATGTAACCAGTGGAAGCTTTGACACTCATGTACTTCCAGGACACCACTTCCATCTCGTGCAACCTTCCAATGAGACCTTCCTCACGAACTACATAATCTAGTGTCTGGAACTACTGATGCTCAACTGTTAGGTGTTCTCCCTTCTGGTCTTAAAATAACCCCAATGATCATTTGATACTCTTCTTCAGTTTTCAGTAGTACCTCATGAGTTTTATTCCAAGATTGGAACATGATACATTGGCTTCTGTCTGGGTGATTTGTTATTTACAAATGTCTTTCTCCAAAGAGCACTGAAATATCTGGGGACAAAGGACAAATGGGTCAACAGTATTTCTGGGAGGGTCCTTTGTCTCATTTGAGTCTCATCCTTGTTAAATTTGTCAACAAAAATTCCTGCTTGATCAGTTATCCATTTCTTCCCTTCAATTACCTGGACGTTGAAAATGACAGACAGGGAGAGGCTTGAAAGGATCGCTTCATTAACACACTGTGGCTCACACGTGTTATCATTTTTTGAAATATAGTGTTATCCTATTTAATGAAGAACTATAACCTACCTCTCTGTTAAAATACGAGAGTCCTGAACAATCACTGCCACCCGTCCTGGCAGGTTCTCAGAACTCCCTTGCCCTGGCCCTCTTCTAAGGGGCTCCTCGGACACGGATGACTGAGGCTCTGTGCAGCCCTGCTGCTGCTCTGGTAATGACCCAGGGTGAGCCTCCCATGGACAGCCACTTGAGAGCCTGGCCCCTGGTGGATGGAGGGGTCAAGCTCAAAGGCCACACCCGACAGGCTGTCTCAGCCTCGCGTGATGACAACTAGAATTAGACGTGGGGAGAAAGCGGAACTGCTGGAAACAGATAAAGGAACAAAAAGGAAAAGAAGCAGAAATCGGAAAATGAGCTGAGTTGGAGTAACAGCAGAACACTCCAAATGGGATTCACAGATGCCCACTGATGGGAGTGAAGAGGCACCGTGTCCCCAGTGCTGCGTGGATCCTGTGATCTCTGGCAAATCCCAAATTCCCCCACAATGTGTGTCTCTTGGAATCCTGGCTGTCCAATCAGATATCTTGATTTGTTATCTCCCGCGATCTTCACAACAAACTCCCCTACTTGATGCAAGTGGTGTCTCTTCCTGTGGCTTCAACTGCTTAACACAGCATTATATACTGAAATGTCACCTTTTAAAGTACTGATATGTTTAGGATCATGTAATGTGGGTTCATGTTTTTGTTACAATTTAAAAATAATAGTCTCAATGAATAAGACTAAGGGAAATGCACAAAGGTATTTTTCAGAATGTATCATTCATTTTTAACAAAGCATAAATAATATAAAGCCCATTAAGGGGGGAGGGCTTTGAGTTGGAATTCACCTAATTTGGGTGAAAAGTGACCTCCAGCAAATTACGTTAAACGTTTTAGACTAAAGTTACATCATACACACACAGACACAACATTACCCTTGGAAGAGTGAGGACATGCCACAAAATTCCCCTACTTTCATTTTACTTTGCTTGCCAATTATCATGAAGAAAGTCACTTTGTTAAGAACCTGTAGAGAGCTTGTCTTTCACAAGGGAATTTTAATCATACACCCTATTTAACTATCTCATTAATTTCAACTGTGCAAAATCAACAACCCAGAAACGTGAAATCTATACATGGTAGAGCCGTCAGACCAATCATTTCTGCCAAATGTGGTTTAAACTGAAATCACTTTCCCTAAAAAGCCTGAGCCATCTTCTTTGCATACTAGCACTTTTTAAAATATCATATTCTCGGTTTTATAAGGCTGTTAGCAGAAGCAGCTTTTCTCACTGCTTCACAGATACTCTGTTTTCTCAAGAGATTTCTTATGAGCACTTGCATAGACAATGTTTGAAAGTCTCATGTTTTTGCAAAGTATACTATTTTGTGATGTGTTTTATATTTTGTTTCTCTCATAATTATTTAAAAAAAATTCTTTGCGGGGAGGTAGTTGGGTTTATTTACTTATTTAAACGGAGGTACTGAGGATTGAACCCAGGTAGAGTGCAGAGCTATGCCCTCCCTCCATATTTTGTTGAAAACTCTGTCCACAGTGGTCAAGAAGAAGATACAAATATTGCCTCACACAGATGTACTTGCCAGCATAACTTTGCCTAAGAAATAAAATAACTAAATGTTAAAAAAAAAAGTTGAGTACATGCTGTGCTTTATTCTTTGGTAGGATACAATTTCCAGGGGCACCCTCTGGTGCTAAAGTAATGTGGATTTGTGATTATTCATTCAAACAATTTTCAGTTAAGAGAGTCCACAAATGGGAATCTCACAATGTAGCCAATGCCAGGCTTCTGGGCTGGAGGTGAGGAACACGAGGGAACACCTGGAACTTTCCAAGCCCTCGGTGTATCTCTGCTAATGCCTTCTCTTTGTTGGACATGGGTGTTGACTTCATCATGGAAGACTTCTGACTGTCTTTACGCAAAACTTAGTAAGAGATGAGAATCATCTTTACTTTTTAAAGTTTTCCAGGTGAGAAATCAAGTGAGACCTGTTTTTAATTAAAATTTTTATTTTGAGATAACTGTAGATTCACAGGTGTTTCTAAGAAACGATACAAGTTTCCCCTAATGGCAACATCTTGCAAAACTCTAGTGTAATATCACAGCCGAAGATGACACAGATAGTCAGAATACAGAACATTCCATCACCACTGGATCCCCTCCTCTCACCCCCAATCCTCCTCCTCCCTGGCCATCACTATTCAGTCCTCTTTGTGTATAATTTTGCCATTTCAAGAATGTTACATAAATGGGATCATACAGTGCGTAACCTTTCGGGGTTGACTTTTTTCACTCATTATAATTCCCTGGCAATTCATCTAGTCCATCCAGACTTTTTAAAAAAGTCATATGAAATCAATCTATCCCTCTGGTCATATGACACCAAGTCTGAATCCTTATTCAGGGAATAGAGGTACACAGTTCGAAGGGATTTTTAGCCAGTGGAATCTTAAATAGATTTTAGGACCGTGTAAATGAGATTACCTTTTTTTCAGAGACCATGTGTACAGGCACGTCAGATTGAGAACTGGTCCAGTATGATATTTCAGACTCTGCATTTTTCACTCTGATAAAACTGGATGTAAGAAGCACAGCCACTGTACACTTTATCATCACTAGCTTCTACATTTCAGCTTGATTTTTCTATTTGACAGAAAGGTAAAAATTCAAAGACAAATAGTTGATATTCCCATGATGGCTTTTTTCTTTCTTTGAAGGGCTTCAGATAGACTCGCAAGTTTATTTTTAAAAACTTTGTTGCTTACTGTTACGCTTTATACAGGATATGCTTTAAAATGACGGTAGGATAATCGGTTATCTCATTCCATTCTCACAGCCCTGGGAGACTGATTTTTTCCCCCTTACTCTACAGATGAGGCTAACCAAGCCTAGTGATTTGCCTCAGGTTATCTGGTAAAGACATCACAGGAAGAGGGCTGGAACCAGGAATGTCCGTGACTGCCAAGGCCCTGTGACAGTGGAAACCTCAAAGCTTCATGTGCAACGAGGAAGAGTCTTGTTACTGGTTTTTAATCAGCTGCTTTGATCACACCAGTAAGAACAGCTCACTGAAGAAAAACAGATGAGCTAGAAGAACCAACCAATGTTAATGTTTCTGTGCACATGCGACCAGAGCAATACTTCTGTAAAACAACTTTTAAAACTTGCCTGGTTTTAGCAAGTAAAATTTCACTAAATATGTAGTTTCAGCATACCTCTAGTTAAGAACTGCAATTCGTGTTAATAGCAAAAATACTCATGATACGGAAAGAGTTAATGGCATGTCCCTTCCCTAAATCTTAGGTCATGATACCATTACGAAGGCTCCGAAAAGGGAAATTTTCTCACGCGCTGAATTCTAGATTCCGTATTTTTCTATCAGCTCTTTTGCTTTAGAAATATAGGCACTCATGGCATCATCCTTCGATAATCCTAGAAAGATACAAAAAGACTGTTTCACAGACTGATGTGCTGGGAAATGAGGAAGGTTTGTTTAACTTATTTAAAAATTAACCACTTTTGAAATAATGCTGTTTGCAGCAACATGGGTGGACCTAGAGATTATCATACTAAGTGAAGTCAGGCAAAGACAAGTATCATATGATTATTACTCCCATGTGTAATCCAAAAAATGACAGAAATGAACTTATTCACAAAACAGAAAGAGGCTCACAGAGAAAGCAAACTATGGTTACCAAAGGGGAAAGAGAAAGGGAGGGATAAACTGGGAGTCTGGAAATAGAAGATACTAACCACTATGTACAAAATAATCAACAAGGACCTATTGTATAGCATGGGGAATTATATTCAATAACTTGCAATAACGTATAATGAAAAAGAATGTGTCCATATATATATATAAAGCTGAATCACTATACTGTACACCAGAGACTAACACAACACTGTAAACCAACTATACACCAATTAAAAAAATATTAAGCACCTTTTTGGAGGTTCCAGGCTTCCCATTTAGCCTTGCCTTTTAGATCTAACACTCCTGGACATTCTGCCAAAAGAAGGATAAATGTATCTTCAGGTTTCCTTTTTACCCTATGCTTCTAGAAACACCATTAACAAAGTGCATTGTTACTTTTAAACGACAGCATAATACCAATATCCACGTCTCCCACTACAGACTGTTTGTAGAGCCCGTAGAGGACTTTCAGTTCCTCATCGTCTGGCCTGGTTTTCAGCTTCCTCACGTCGTCAGCTGCCTTATCAAAATCACCCTAATGGAAAAAGAAAAAAAGGCACCCAGTGCACTTGCTGACTTTAAAGAGGAGGGAGGTTTTGTTTCCACCAGAATTATCCTTAGTTTAATTCATGGACACTTCCCCTGGTCCTTACCTGTTGCATACACAGTGTATCTGTGTATTAGATACGGAGAACCAAATAAAATTTTTTTAAACTTTTTTTTATTGAGTTATAGTTATTTTACAATGTTGTATCAAATTCCAGTGTAGAGCACAATTTTTCAGTTATACATGAACATACATGTATTTATTGTCACATTTTTTTTCACTGTGAGCTACCACAAGATCTTGTACATATTTTCCTGTGCTACACAATATAATCTTGTTTATCTATTCTGCATATGCCTGTCAGTATCTACAAATTTTGAAATCCCAGTCTGCCCCTTCCCACCCCTGCCCCCTTGGCAACCACAAGTTTGTATTCTATTTCTATGAGTCTATTTCTGTTTTGTATTTATGTTCTTTTTTTTTTCTTCAGATTCCACATATGAGCGATTTCATATGGTATTTTTCTTTCTTTCTGGCTTATTTCACTTAGAATGACATTCTCCAGGAACATCCACGTTGCTGCAAATGGTGTTATGTTGTCAGTTTTATGGCTGAATAGTATTCCATTGTATAAATATACCACTTCTTCTCTATCCAGTCATCTGTTGATGGACATTTAGGCTGTTTCCATGTCTTGGCTATTGTAAATAGTGCTGCTATGAACACTGAGGTGCAGGTATCATTTTGAAGTAGGGTCCCTTTTGGATATATGCCCAGGAGTGGGATTCCTGGGTCAAATGGTAAGCCTATTCCTAGTTTTTTGAGGAATCTCCATACTGTTTTCCACAGTGGCTGCATCAAACTGCATTTCCACCAGCAGTGTAGGAGGGTTCCCTTTTCTCCACAGCCTCTCCAGCAGTTGTCATTTGTGGACTTTTGAATGATGGCCATTCCGACTGGTGTGAGGTGGTACCTCATTGTAGTTTTGATTTGCATTTCTCTGATAATTAGTGATATTGAGCATTTTTTATGTGCCTATTGATCATTTGTATGTCCTCCTTGGAGAATTGCTTGTTTAGGTCTTCTGCTCATTTTTGGATTGGGTTTTTTTTTTATTAAGTCATATGAGCTGTTTATATATTCTGGAGATCAAGCCTTTGTCGGTTTCATTGTTTGCAAAAATTTTCTCCAATTCCGTAGGTTGTCTTTTTGTTTTACTTATGGTTTCCTTTGCTGTGCAGAAGCTTGTAAGTTTAATTAATTCCCATTTGTTTATTATTGCTTTTATTTCTATTGCTAGACTGCCCTAGGAGACCAAAGAAAATTAATATTGAAAATGTTCAATTTATCTACATTTAAAAACTGAAGACACAAATAAGTGGAAAGACACTCCATGTTCATGGATAGGAAGAATTAATAGTGTTAAAAAGATCATCCTACCCAAAGCCATCTACAAATTCAATGCAATCCCTATCAAAATTCCAGTGGCATTTTTCACAGAAATAGAAAAAGCAACCTAAAATGTACATGCAGCCACAGAAGACCCTGAATAGGTCAAACCAATCTAGAGAAAGAAGAACAAAGCTGGAAGCATCACATGTCCTGATTTTGAACATCACAAGCGATTACAAACAAACCAATATGGCTGTCATAAAAACAGACACACAGATCAATGGAATAGAATTGTGAGCCCAGAAATAAACCCATGCATATTAGTTTATGACAAAGGGGCCAAGAATGTACAATGGGGAAAGAAAAGTCTCTACAATAAATGGTACTGGGAAAACTGGATGGCACACGCAAAACAATGAAACTGAACTTCCTCTCACACTATATACAAAAATCAGCTCAAAATGAATTAAAGATTTGAATGTAAAGCTTGAAACTGTAAAACAACTAGAAAAAGATGGAGGGAGTTGGCATCTTGACACTGATCTTACCAACGACTTTTTGGATTTGACACCAAAAGCAAAAGCAGCTAAAGCAAAGTTAAACAAGAGGGACTACATCAAACAGAAAAGCTTCTGCACAGCAAGGAAACCAACAACAAAACGAAAAGACAACCTACTGAACGGGAGAAAATACTTGCAAATCAGAAAATATTTGCAAAATATTTGTAAACTGATAAGGGGCTAATATTCAAAATATATAAAGAACTCATATGGCTCAAGAACAAACAAAACAAAACAATATGATTTAAAAATGGCTGGAAGATTTGAAGAGATATTTTTCCACAGAAGACATACAGATGGCCTGAAAAGATCACTAATCTTTTATTTTATATTTTACTTTATATTTTAATCTCCACATCATTAATCATCAGGGAAATGGAAGTTAAAACAACAATGAGATATCACCTCACACCTGTTGGAATGGTGATTACAAAAAGATAAGAAACAACAAGCGCTGGTGAGGATGTGGAGAAAAAGGACTCCTTGTACACTGATGATGGGAATGTAAACTGGTGTAGCCACTGTGGGGAACAGTATGAAGTTTCTTCAAAAAAATTTTAAAAAGAACTACCATACGATCTAGCAATCCCACTTCTAGGTATTTATCCAAAGGAAATGAAATTGCTTTCTTGAAGAGATATGTGCACGCCTGTGTTCACTGCAGCTTTATTTATAATAGCCAAGGCATAGAAGCTACCTAACTGTCCACTGATGGAAAATATGGGGTGTGTGGGTGTGTGTGTGTGTGTAACAGAATATTAATCAGCCATTAAAAAGAAGGAGCTCCTGATACTTGTAACAACATGGACAGACCTTGAGAGTATTGTGCTAAGTGAAATAAGTCAGAGAAAGACAAATACTATATGATCTCACTTATATGTGGAATCTTAAAAAAAAAAACAACCTAGTAGAAACAGAGAGCTTTGCTATTTATTTTCCTTAATAAAATTTTTTCCATTCTTCTTCTTTTTTTTTTAAATAAATGGTATTTTATCTTGTGCTATTTGTTTGAAATCAGGAGTAAGCAAGAATTGTCAGCAGCCTGAGTATCAAATAAGAGATGCTCAAAGAGGCATTCTATCCCTGCCCCCTAATTTCTTTCTCTAAAGCCAGACTTCCCCTTTTATCCAAAGATCTGGCAGAGAAAGTGGAGAGCCCACTGTAACATCAGAACCCCAGTGATCTCAGCAGAGTTGCTGGATAAAATTTCCATCTAGCGCCAAAGACAGGGCAGAGCACAACTAGAACAGTTGTTTTGTGATGAACAAATTCACTTGTAAGCCAGAGGCCAGGATCTCTACACTAAATATCCTTGAATATAGCCCAGCCACATGACCAGTCCCTGGAGGGGTCTCAGAAGCATGGGTGCACGTGGCCAGGATGAAGGACAGACTCTCTGCCTCATCTTTCTGAGTTATTTTCTAGGAAACTCTCAGCTGCTTTATAACGTTATGGTTAAGAACACAGGCTTTGGAGCTAGACTGCCTTGGTTTGACTCTCAGCTTCACCACTTACGAGCTGTGTGATCTTGGGCAGGTTACTTAACGTCTCTGTGTCTGTTTCTTCATCTGAAAAATGAGACAATATGAGACAGTAACACTACCCATCCACATGTAAAACTTATCTATGAGGATATAAGTTAACAACATACATAAAATATTTTAAATAATGCCTGGCACATAATGAATACCCAAGAAAGTTTAGCTGCTATTATTTTTATTGTAAGGGTTTTTAGGGGAAAAAAAAACTAGTTTTAGAAAAAACTGGAAAAAAAAGTACTTGCACTGAAGCAAGACATGAAAAATACTTTTTATGATTTAACAAAGAATATGACATTGTTGGTATATACTCAACTTTTAGAAAAATAAAGACTAGAAAGAAATATACTAAAACTGTCAGTACTAATTGTCTCTGATTATTGGTCAGTTTTCTAATTTTTAAAAATACTTTCTATACTCTCCAAATTTTCTGTAATGTGCACTTGTTTGTCTATAATAAGGAGAAAATTAAAAATTTTACATCAGTGCCCCAGGCTTCCTAAGGGCAGGGAAGTGTTAGGCTATTCAGGGAGGAGTGCTGGCAGGTGGTATGATCCCATCTGAGCCCTGTACCTCCTTGTTGAATGAATGAATGAATATGTGAGTGGATATTAGGAGGGTCTGAAAGTTATCATAGGTGAGAAACACTCTGAAATACACAGCTGTTTACACTTAAGGCCAAAGCATTCTGGGCCCAAGGGAAAGCCTGATGATGTTTCTGAGCTGCTGTAAAGCTGGGCTCACTGCTTCTGGTGAGGAATTTCGGCCTCTGTTGAGCTGCTTCTCTGGGAGCTGTGTCCAGGAGTGTGCACATGATTCTCCCCAGCCCCATCAACTGCGCTGGAGGGACTTCAAAACAACTGCCTTAAGGCATCTCCTGAGACCCTCTCCTGTTCATGTTTTCACCACTAGGCCCCCTGACCCCAATTCTGCTGTAGCAGTGACCACAGCGTCAGCAGCAACACTCACACTGGGTGCCTCCTGCCATGCATTCAATGCTCGACATTTAAAAACATATTTCAGAATATTGAGTGATGAGAAACCGTTCAAAATACAAAATGAAAAGAGCAAAACTGTATATAAATAGCAGGATCGGTGGGTTATAAACACGCACATACACATCTGTATGTGCACATCCACGTTTCTAGAACATACGAGAAACTGACCCATTATGTTAGCGTGGTTATCACCTGAGTGAAGGAATTCGATGGTTTTACTTTACATTTGTTCTCTTTCCCCCGAATTCTCACTTGAACATACTCCCCACCCCCACCCCCTTCCCAGATCAGAAAAACGGTGATTTTTATTCATGGTTTTATAGACCTCTGCACTTACTTAGAGAGCCCCTGGACGTACCAAGGATCAAGGGGCGGGGTGAGACCCAACCACCCTTTCCAGGAAGGAAAAAACAGGCGGAGCAGGGACCCTGTGGTCCTCCCGGGGCAACCTGGCGTCCGCCCTCCCCAGGGCCCGTGCCTACTTTGCATCTAACCAGTCCCCGGGGTTCACTAGAGTTTCCATAGGGAACCCAGCGCGCAGTCAACAGGTGGCCCCTGTGCGGACTACCCGCAATAGGAAGGCGCTCCGACGGGGTGGGAGTTTCCCGGGGTGGGGCGAGGACCACCCGCATCAACCGCTCCAAGCGCGGGGTCCGCGCCCGCCACCAGAGGGCCGTCACACTGGCTCCAGGCCCTACTCGTCTTTCCTCCTCCCCAGGAGCACGTCCCACCCATCACAGCCGGCACAGCCCAGGCTCACCTGCAGGGACATGGTGACGGCACTCAACTGCGGCCACACTCCCGGCGCTGGATTCCCCAGATCCCGCCTCCCTCCGCGTATTTAACAGCAACGCGCCACCTCCCATAGGCTCCCATTGGTTGCGCTCCCGGGCCTGGCTGGCTTTCATTGGCAGCTGGCTGTGGGGGGCGGGGCTGGGCGGTGAGTGGCACCCGCTCTGGCCGCGGCGCCTGTGCGGGTGCCCTAGGGCCCTCCTGAGGGTTGTCCGCTGCCAGCCCGGTTGCAACTGGCAAGGCGAAAGGCAAGGAATTTAAATGAGTTCCCCTCAGTCCTTGGCTCGCTCCCCGATTCTTTCTCAAGAAATTGTTTGCAGGAAATCCAGAGAGGTCTCCCCAGGGCACGGACCTCACTTGGGATTCCTTTATATAAATACCTCTGTCTTCCGTATGATTGCTAGAAAGCTGGACGGAAGACAGCATTTACTCAGACCTCACTCTTCCGACCCGTCTCTAGGCGCAGCCCATTGGGAACGGTAAAAGCTGGTAATTTGTATCTCTTCTTTCTAAAAGCAAGACCACTTAACGTTCTGAACACGTGGGGCAACCACCCGAACTCGTTCGCAATTAGAGTAAGGCACAGGACTACTCTCCTATTCAACTTGACCCCGTTCTCCAGGGGAAGAAAACTCAATGTCTCTCCTAGTCTGCAGACACAGAATGGGGTGAGGATTCTTTATTTTAAATGCAAGGCCTCGTGGAGCAAGATGACTGGAAGAAATGGCAAAGTCAATTTTAAGAAAGTTACTGATTTGACAGTAAAAATGCAACAACGTGTAAGCAATTCAAGGCCCCCATTTTAATTTGCTTTTGCGTAAAATTATTTTAAAAACGTATTTGCTACTTTTTCATATACATCCCTTGGTGTTTTATTTTCTTCTAAAAAATATTTTCATGGTGAAATCAGTGAGTTCCCAACCAAAGAACAAAAAGCAAGTATTAGAAAAATGCACTGGGCAGGATTTTTTTTTTCCCCATACGATGGGAAATGCATTGTTAGGCACAAAAGCAAATGACAGCTTCAAAACAGTGAATATTCTGTCTGCTGGAGAGAGCCCCGTTTATCCGTGTGTCATCAGAGAAATACTGCAGTGAGGTCCAATGTTCTTGTGTATCTGCGACTGAGACATTTTGGCATTATAGTCATTATGAGAAATCAGGAGAAGAGAGGGAAGTCACACTGCTCTGTTTTATTCTCTAAGTCTAGAATGTTCTTTTAAGAACACTTTTCAAAACATGTTCTTCTCTTGAGTTGCATCCCCCGACTGAATACCAGAGCCATGGGTGTCCTGTCTCCAGAGCATAAAAAGAAGAAACAATGGAAACTTGTCCTCTATTCAGTGCTAATAATATATTAGATCTAGTGAAAACTTGGCTTTGTGGAACCCTTAGGGAGTGAGTCAAGTTGAACCATCAAGTTATTTTTCATTGTATTATTAAATATCGATTATGTACATATGCATGTAAAATTTTGAAAATAAAGGGCACATTTATGAACATGCCACCAGTTTAAGAAATAGAACATTCCCTTTAGCTTTGTGACTCTCCTGGTTCCATTCCATCCTATCCTCCTTATTCGCTCACTCATTCACTTATTCATTCATTCATTCAAATAGTTACTGAGTGCCAAAATGAGCCAGGCACTCTTCCAGGTTTTTGAGAAACATCAATCAACAAGACAAACAAAAATCCCTATCCTTGTGTTACATTCTGATAGGGGATGACAAATAATAGACACATATAATAAGCAAATTATATAGTCTATTTAAAGATTTTAGGTGATAGGTACTATTTTCAAAAAGAGCAGAGCAAAGGATGGAGAATCTTGTGTATGTGGAGTGGAGGATGTGACTTGATATTATAAATACAGTGATCAGGGTAAGTCTCTTAGGAAGATGACATTTGAGTCAAAATTGAAAGAGGCGAGGGGACTGGCCAGGAAGATCCCTGGGGAAGGGCTTCCCTTGCAAAGGCAGCATTCAGTACAAAGGCCCTAAGGAATAAGCTTCCCTGGCAGGTGTGAAGTAAGGAGTCAGTGTGGTTGGAGCAGAGTGGTGAGAGAGGAGGTCAGAGGATAGGAGATGGAGACCAGATCACAGAAGGCCTTGCACAAAGGCACTTGGCTATAAGCAGGAGTGAAACAGGACCATTGAAAGGTTTTGAATGAGGACTGACATGATCTGACTTGCTTTTTAAAAGGATCACTCTTGTTGCTATAACCTCGAAGAAAAAGATTGGAAGCAAGATTCTTACTGTAATAATAACCCAGGGAAGAATTTATCACCTGAGTCTGCAACTCAGGTGATAGCAGTAGAGGGAGTGAGTAGTAGTTTGGATTCTGGATATATATTGAAAGTAGAGTCAATAGGAGTCCCTGGTAGATTCTACATGGGATGTGGAAGAAAGAGAAGGCAGGATAACTCCAAGATGCTTGGATACTTGGCCTGAGTAACTGAGGTTTGGTGGGGTGGCCAAGGTCAGAGGTTCAGTTCTGGACACGCTATGTTTGAGATACTGGATATCTAAGTGGGGATGCCAAATAGCTGGTTGGATATCCAAGCTTCATCTGGGCTGGGTACATAAATTAGGGACTCATGGTCATAGAGATGGTGTCTAAAACCTTGAGACTGGATGGCCCTAGGAATTGAACGTATGTAGAGGAGAAAAGGAAAGAAGGCTGAAGATTGGGCCATGGGAAATTGCAACATTAGGAGTTTGAGGAGAAGAGGAAGAGAGAGTAAAGTGATTATTGAGGTAAGAGAAAAACCGAAAGAATGTGCTGTTGAGAAAGCATAATAAGGAGAGGGTTTGGTTAGATGAGGACTGAGAATTAACAACTGGATTTGGGTCATTGTCAAGATTATCCATGACCTGAAAAGAAGTTTTAATGCAGTCATTGTGGGGGTGGGGGTCAAGCCTGATTAGAGTGGCTTTAGGAGAAAATGCGAGGAGCAATACAGAATAGTTAGAGTCGTTTTTTGGGCTCTGCACTTGTTTATTCCTCCACCTACATCACACTGTCTTAATCATTGAATCCTCCAAGTTTTGTTCTTCTTCAGGGAGGATTGTCTTAGGCACTCTTCTATATATTATTTTAACATCCATGAGTTTCCATAGAAGAAAATTCTTGAATTTTTCTTGGCATCGCATTGAAACTCCATATCAGTTTGGGGGGAGGAGGGGGAGGCTGATATCTTTAAGCCAAAGTTTTTTTGTTTTTAATTGAAGTACAGTCAGTTTACAATGTTGTGTCAATTTCTGGTGTACAGCTTCAGTCATACACAAATACACATATATTTGTTTTCATATTCTTTTTCACTGTAAGCTACTATAAGATATTGAATATAGTTCTCTGTGCTATACAGTATAAACTTGTTTAACTATTTTGTATATACCAGTCAGTATCTGCAAATCTCGAACTCCCAGTTTATCCTTTCCCACCCCCTTCCCCCCAGACCCTGGTAACCATAAGTTTGTTTTCTATGTCTGTGAGTCTGTTTCTGTTTTGTAAATAATTTTATCTGTCTTTTTTTTTTTTTAAGATTCCACATATAAGTGATATCATATGGTATTTTTCTTTCTCTTTCTGGCTTACTTCACTTAGAATGACAATCTCTAGGTCTGTCCACGTTGCTGCAAATGGCATTATTTTATTATTTTTTATAGCTGAGTAGTATTCCATTGTATGAATATACCACAACTTCTTTATCCAGTCATGTGTTGATGGACATTTAGGTTGTTTCCATGTCTTGGCTATTGTAAATAGTGCTGCTTATGAACACTGGGGTGCAGGTATCTTTTTGAATTAAGGTTCCCTGTGGATATATGCCCAGGAGTGGGACTGCTGGATCATATGGTAAGTCTATTTTTAGTCTTTTGAGGAATCTCCATACTGTTTTCCACAATTAAGCCAAAGTTTTACTATTCATGACTTCCACATATCTTTTTCAATTCATTGTCTTATTATTTAGAGAATATGCTCTAATTTTCCCCAATTGAAAGTCTTGCACATCTTTTGTAGATTTATTTCTAAATAACTTTATAACTTTTGATGTTACAGGTGGCATCTTTTAAAAAATTTCTTTAGCTGTTTGAAACTGATATAGAGGAAGGGAATTGATTTTTGTACCTTGACTCTACCTAGCAGCCTTGATAAATCTTTTTAATTTTAATGATTTTTCAGTAAGTTATTTTGGGTTTTCTCTATAGCAAACATACAATCTATGAATAAATGACAGTTTCATGCCTTCCTTTCTAGTCCTCACACCTTTCTTTCTTTTCACCGCCTCTCTGCGCAAGCTGGGGCCTGTACTATAATACCAAACACTATCATAATAATAGTAATGATATAACTATAATATAATAATGGTCACTCTGATCTTGTTCCTTTGTATAAATATACCACAAATTCTTTCCCCAGTCAGAATGTTCTTTTTCTGATTTTTAGTATCATCATTATGCTAGAACATAAAACAAGTTGAGAAATCATCCTCCCGTTTTTGTATTCTGGACTAAATTGTGTAGAATGAAAAAAAATTACAAACCAGAGGTCACCCAGTAGCCAATGACATTTGAGCTGATTTTTTTGCTTGCTGCCTCCCTCACTTTCAACCCCTTGGTGTTAAAGCCCACTTTAAAAGCACATGGGAAACTCAGTTGTTTATCCCATTGATTCTCCAACCTGTAGCCAGAGTCAGTGTCCTATAATACAAAGGGCACCTGGTTACACGACCTGCTGCTTGCACCTTGCAGGGACACCCCAGCTCTCTTATGATAAACTCCAAACTCTTTTTGGCATAGAGATGGCTCTAATGCTATTGAGGCCCTCAGTAAAAGTCACCTATGGGTTGTCCCAGAAAGAATCCGTTAAGGGTTCTGATACGTTACCTAACTACCGTCCAGCAACACCCACCCACCACCCCAACAAGCGCGGAAGAGCGGGCCCCCTGCTGCAGATGAAGGTCCTGGCGCAAACGTCCAGGTGGGGTGCGGCGGCTCTCTTGTCTCCCTGGAGGCTCCAGGCCTCCTTTTGAAGGTTAAGCTGCAGTGATTTGAAAAGCAGTGTTCTCTAAGCCCGGAGAGGTGCGGCTGCCCACTGAAAAGGAACTCCGTCGAGAGACGGCCCCGACCGTTTGTGCCTCTCCATCCTCCACCGCGGATGCAAGTTTCCTCTTGGCCGGGATGCTCGACATTCAGAACAGAGCAGATTTCCTGTTCAGCTCGCACTGACCGCTGTTTGCTTCTAGCACCTGGCCGATCTCCTGCGCATTCTTATTGGGCTCCATGAAGTTCATGATCTTCAGACTCCATGTCAGTACAGTGAGCGAGGCCTGGCGTCCCCACAGTTTTTCTTTTTCACTGCCTCGGCTGCCACTCCAAGAGGCGTGAGTGGCTCCCATAGGCTTCTGCTTTCAGGTTCCTCCTGGCAAACCTGAAACGTAGATGTCTCAGTATGAACTTGAACTTGAACATGGCGAAGAGGCCACCAGTGGCCCCTGCGGGTCCTGGCTGGTTATCAGAGGGAAGACTGGCGAGGTGGCGCTTATTCTTCTGAGTGTGCCCAGGTGGATGGAGTTTCCTCTGGACACATCCTGCGGGAAACTGGTTCCTTCTGTGGCTCTGCCACTACTTTCTGATGTGCAGGTGGCCAAAGGACCCAAAGGGACCCACTTGGGAGTCTGTGCTGGGCTGGAGACACGTCCCGGGTTCCCTCTGTGGGGCACAGCCCCGAGGCCTGCTTGAGCTGCACCGCTTGGATCCCCGGTGTCAGCGTGGTCTTGTCGGGGACACTGGGGTGTGGAGGGCTGCGGACGCTGTGGAGGCCCCGCCCCTGGCACCATTAGGCTGTTTGCCCTTCTGCATGGAGGACTGGCCAAGGCTGGCCCCCTTCCAAAGCAGGCAATTCCAGCATTGATTTATGCTGATGGCTGACAGTGACTTGGTCGCTGTTACTGGTAGTGAGATGCCCTCTTACTCTCCAGCCGGTGGAGGGACCGGCAGGTTCCTTGGTTTTGCTGCTGCCCTCCCATCCTGACATCGGAGCCTCCTGAGGTGGTTTATGTTCTGAGTTGCTCCTCTGAGTATTCTCAGAGGGGGAATTAGCGGTGGGGGAAGCCAGCTCACTGACGCCGCCCTGCTGTATGTTGGTGGAAACTCCACGTGGGTGCTCCGTTTGCTGCTGTTGGCTTCATCCGCTGAAGCCTGGGGTTTCAGGGCGAAGATGTGCCCCTCCACCTTGGCTCTCTTGCACCTCAGAAGCAAACCGATGGCCATCATTTGGTTGTCCTTCTGGCCATCAGTGAGCCTTGGATCTCTCCCCTATGTCACATGGAAACCTTCCACTCAGTCAGCCAGGGTTCCTGGGAGACAGACAGTGGCTCCACACAAGCTCCACTTTGTCTTCATGACCTGTATTCACCCACAGATCTTTCCTGATGGGCTCTAAGGTGCCTCTCTTGCTGGGATTGAGAATGAAAAATTTCTGGAGCAGTTTTTCCACATTTCCTGGACATGTGAAAGGATATATGGTATATTTCACTGAGTATCCACTCCTGCAGCTCCCTAAAGGCAGGAGTCCATCAAAAGGTGTGGGGGTCTGCTGACCAGTATATATCAGATGACCTGCAGATTCCACACATCTACTGCAGATCCGTCTTATTTGGACCTGGAAGAGTTCCAGGGTGGCACAAAGGGGGTACCAAAGAAGGTATCCAGCTTATTGCCAAAGGTGAATCGTTGGTGAAGCCAAAGTCTTCAAACTTGATTTTCATATAAACATCCAAAAGCAGGTGTTCTGTCTTTAACTTGATGAACAGTGCACACCCTGTGACAGGACTCCCCTGATGGAATTTGCCAGGACCTCTTTTCTTGAGGACTTCTGTGAACTACTAAGTACTCAAACGCATCTCTTCCATTGAGTACTTCCTGACGAGGCAGAGTGGATCACTACAAATAATTGTTTTGGGATGGTTCAAATCCTTCGTGATTCTTACTTTAAGGAACCATCTGTGGTATTTGGACGAGTGTCCTAAGTCTTGTCGATGGTCTTCATGACTTCCTCTTTCCCAGCTCAGGATGTACTGAGCCGACTTCAGCTTGGTCAAGTTGCCCGTGGCAATGGTCTTGAGAACTAGTGGTTGTCAAAATGGGTGTCCTTCTCAGCAGAGATGACTGAGATGCCTAGAGCATGTTGGACTCATTGCTGACCTGGGAGTCAAGGTGTCCTAAGGTCAACTTAAAATTGGGAAAAGCTGATCAGAAACTTGACCCAAATCACCTCAAAAAAAAAAAAAATCACTTCCATACTTCTCCTGATGAGCTGATTTTATAACAGAGTCAAAACACAGTGCCACACATACAAATAAACAAAAACAAATACTAACAAATGAAATAAAAGGAAAAAATACAAAAAGAATCTAAAAATGGGGGACATGAGAAAAAGAAAAAAGTAAAGAAAAGATGAAAATGAGAAAAGAAAAAGAAGAGTAAAGAAAAATGAAAGAAAAAGAACAAAGAAAAAAATGGGGAAAAAGAAGTAAAAATTAGTAATAGACAAAATAGAGAAAAATCCTGCAATGTCAATGAGAAACATTGGTCAGGGTTCTCCAGGACACTGAAAACCAGCTTCTTGAGTTACAAGAACTGAAAAGCCAGGAAGTTAGAAGCTTGATGTTTCATAAGAATGGCTTCTTGCAAGGCCATAACAAGAAATCAGGCCATCAAAGCTGGTCATCATCTACAGTGGTTTTCTCACTTTGGGGATTCTAGACCACTTGTTTCTTTTAAGCAAATTATTGAGGACTCCAAAATGCTTTTTGCTTAATGGGTTATGGCTCTCAACATTTAACTTATTAAAATTAAAATCTGTGGCTTTTTCATTTCTAGTTTGAAAAGCTATAATGATTTTTGGCTTTGAAGAGCTCATACTGGCTACACTGGAAAATAAAATTTATATATGAAGCAAACTGCATTTTCAAAGATTTTCTTTTAAACATAAGATGAAAATTTTCCACCCATTTAATTTTCCTGCTTTGTTACATTTTCTGTGATGAGTTTAATCTATTTTACTAGTCACTAATCAGAAATAGTAGCTTTTTCCCCATAAATGTAAGTGGTTTTAAATGTTACATTAACTACTAAAATATGGCTATTTCTGATACATGGTTTTGTGTGATTGGTTCAATTTGTTCACAGTCTGGTTGGTCTAAATATTTGTCAATGATGAATATTTACAAGTATGGAAGTGAAAAGACTTATATTTGTGTTGTGTATATGAAATGAGTCTGTTAGTACTATCGAATTTGTTACAAACAAATTTGATCCATAGGGAGAAAATTAAAACAGAGTTCCTAATACCTTCCAACTAAGCAACTGGGTCCAATCACTTTTAAACTAGTAAAGTTATAAAGTCAGTGATGTCCTAACACTGGATTAGCGATTATGGTGCATGTGACTATGTCACAACTTTAGATGAATAAATCATTTCCTACAATAAACATTTTAATACATATAACTTCCTGAAGCAACAAACAATGAATACAATTTCCCCAAATGAACAACTAAGTAGACATCACCTAGGCATGGAAAGTTATGTTTCCTGTCATTTTAAAGTTAGGGTATTTTTAAGAGAACTCCTTGCAAAAAATTAACCAAGATGTTATCACTGTAACAAGTTTCAGAGAAAGAATATATCTGACCATATGCATTTTTATCTTCATTTAGTTTAATATTTATATTTTAGAGTTTTCAAAGTGAAAGTTCATAAATATCTTCCACTTTTTACCCAACCTATTAAGATACAATGGTAGCTCAGGGCTTTATCTTCTCAAGGCACCACTGCCAACCACTTTCCATTTGTGTTGTTTCAATGATCATACATAGACAGGGCTGAATTAAAGTACCCATGGCTCATAATTTTGTTCCCCACCATTTAGTGATAATATTGTATGTGTTTTACATGTTAATATCCAATTAACATACTCTTCAACTGAACACCCTTAAACCAAAGGTCTCCCTACTGGGGATACCATTGGTTTCCCACCTAGCAGCCATTTCCCCCTTCATTTTTGTCAACAGTCCTACTTCTGTTTAGTTATGGAGCCATCAGATGCTCAGGGACCATTTCCAGGAGAAGGCTTACAACTGGTCTAAGCCAGTCTTGTTTGATTCATTCATCTCTGCCAGTGACTAGTGTAGGTGTGGGCATGTTAGCAATTGTGTCCAATAAGCCACAAAAGGAAGCCTGTTAGGGCTTCTCAGAAGGATTTTTCTTGCTGATAGAAAGAAAAAAATGCATGAGGGAAAACTTCCTGCCATCCAGTATCACTGGGTAGGATGTGATGATCTACTTCATTTCTTTTAGGAGTGAGTAGTATTCCCTTATATGTATTTATCACATTTTATATATTCATCCACTGATGGATGTTTGAATTGTTTCCATCTTTTGGCTATTGTGGATAATGCTGCTATGAACACTGGTTTACAAGTATCTGTTGAGCCTCTGCTTTCAGTTCTTTTGGGTATGTACCCAGGAGTGTAATTGCTGGGTCATAGTGTAATTCTATGTTTAACTTTTAGAAGAAATTCTATTCCACGGCAGCTGCACCAGTTTTATTCCAACCATCAGTGTAAAAGGGTTCTGACTTCTCAATATCGTCATCAAAACTTATTTTCTGTTATTTTAATAATAGCCATCCTTGTGAAGTGGTATCTCATTATGGTTTTGAGTTGCATGTCCCTATTGACAAAGGATGCTGAGTATCTTTTCAAGTACTTACTAGACATGTGTTTTTTTCTTTGGAGAAACATCTATTCAAGTCCTTTGCCTATTTTTGAATTCGTTTTTTTGTTGTCGAGTTTTCCCTTATATATTCTGTTTCTTTATGTGCTCTGAATTTTAATCCCTTATTCAGATATATGATTTGTAAATATTTTCTCCCATTTTGTGGGTTGTCTTTTCAGTCTCTTTGATAGTGTTGTTTAACAAACAAAATTTTAATTTTGATGAAAACCCAATTTACTTTTTCTTTTGTTGCCTGTGCTTTTGGTATCATATCCAACTTATGACTGCCAAATGCATTTTGAAATGAAGATTTACTCCTATGCTTTCTTTTAAGAGTTTTACAGTGTTCGCTCCTAAGTTCAGGTATTTGAGCCATTCTGAGTTAATTTTTGTATAAAGTGTAAGTAAAGATTCAACTTCATTCTTTGGCACTGGATATCCAGTTTTTCCAGCATCTTTTGTTGAAAAGACAGTCCATTCCCCTTTGAAGGGCCTTGGCTCTCTTGTCAAAAAATAATTCACCACATATATGAGGGTTTATTTCTGGTTTCTGTATTCCACTAGTTTATGTGTCTGTCTTTTTGGAAATACCACATTGGTTTGGTTTATATTGATTTATAGCTTTTTAGTAAGTTTTTAAAATTGGGAAGTGTAAACATTCCAATTTTGCTCTTAATTTTCAACACTGACTTGATTCTTCACGGTCCCTTGAGATCCCATGTGAATTTTAGGATGGGTTTTTCTATCTCAGTAAATAATACCCACTGGGATTTTGATAGGAATCACACTGAAGCTTTAGGTCGCTGTGGATATTACTGTCGAGATGAGCACTTCTGAACTCTGGCTGCGAGTTCAATCATCTGGAGGAAAAATACAAACACAAACCAGATGCCTAATTCCTACCACCAGAGATTTCCAATTTCAAGGTTGTGGAGTAAGAAGTAACCATCCTCAGGAGTGATGCAGCCAGGCTGGAGATCTATTGTCTGAAATGATAACTTGGCTCGCCTCAGAAGAGCCACTGATTAATATATGTGGTGGTCCATGATCTCACTGCTCTCCTTCCCCACAAGCACACACACCCTCTCCCAGGTACGCTGAACTACTATACATCCCCTTTTCTCCAGGTGTCTGAAGAGCTGCTGCTTGTCCACCGTCTGGGGTGCCCTTCCCCTACCTTCTTACCTGACCAATTCCTCTTTTAAGATTCGGCCTAGAGGGTACCTCCTCCAGGAAGCCTTCAGGACAAGAAGTATCTCTAGTCTGATCTACAGCCTGTAGCCACTTCCTCTCTCCTCTCCTCATCTTCTCTCACAGGGTTCCCCCTGCATGGGGCCTCCTTGCTGTTCTAATAGGTCAAGCACCATCTTGCCTGAGGGTCCTCACCTCTGAACACTGTTCCCTGGGTTTCTGCACACCTTGGTCCTTCCCCTCCTCAGGTCTTTGCTCAAATGTCACTACTCAGTGAGGCCTTTTATCACCCCATCCCAGTACCCTCTTCCTTCTTTCTCTGCTTTCTTTCTTTTCATAGCATGTAATCATCTGACATATATATATATGTATATGTATACACATATGTATATTGTCTGTCTCCTCCCTCAGAATTTTGGTTCACTGCTTTATCCTCAACACTTAGAATTCAATAAATATTGCTTTCTGTTGAAAAAAGGAAGGGAGGTAGAAAAGAAAGAGCAATGGTTTCTTCAGTCCTACATAGCAAGCAGCTAGAACATTGCCTAACACATAAAAGAGGCTCAAGAAATATTGTTGCACAAAGTGAAATGTTATTTATATTTTTTTCATCTAATACATATACAGAGACACAGGTGCTCATTTCTATCTTAAAAGTGCTTCTTGACCACTTGCTCTCATACTGTTTCAAAAAGAATCCGGTGATCATTTAATTCACATAAATATCTATACTTTAAATAATTCTAGAAGTATAGGGCCTGTTTATGTATGTCTATGGCTTATTTTGAACAGATTCTTGAAGCCCATTTTCTATCATTTCCACAGTTGATGCTGGTTCTTTAGGACCTAGGGAAAATCTAAAATCTAGCATCTTATCACACTAGGACCCTTCCTTTAGAAATACAAGCTCTAAAAAAATAAAATTTATTAAAAAAATCCCAGACTAACTTTGCGGCCATCTGATTTAAGGTCTTCCAAATTTCTCATTTTTAATAGAAGGACTGCTCTGCCTAGGCCCTCTGACAACCTCACATGTCTCCCCATGACCACGTGGGCCAGGCTTGACTGCAGTCTGACCTGGGTCTTGGCCTAAAGCCTGGCGATTCCTCCTGGGGCAAGGCCTCCGTATCTGATGGGAGACACCCGTAAAAGCATCTCCACTCCATTGTCCTAGTTTCTGGTGAGAGTAGAGTTTGTTGATATATCTCCTACTGGTTCTACTTCTCATCCTGGCAAGCATATAAATCTAACCATAGTCCAATTCTAGAGTGAACATGAAAAGAGTGCTTTATTATTCAAAGATTAAATTGAAGATTTGTAGGGTAAAATAACTGTTAACAGTATCATTAAAAAGTAAACTGATCATTCAGTATAGGATACCAAATACGTAAGAGTTAAAGCGATAACTTGAAGTCTCTGAGAAACATGGAAGAAAAATGCCTACATGGAAAGAAAATCAGAAAACAAAATTTAATCCCTATTATTATTTTAACAATGTAAATACACATTTAAATATGGAACAAGTTAAAAGGGAACACTGAAAGAAAATGTGTTTAGAGGTAACTGGGACGTAGAATTTTCTTCTTTTTCCTTTTTTGCTGCAATGTTTGTGTGGTACAAATGGGAGGACATTATTCATTTTAGTAAAATTCATATTGCTCGTCTTAGAACAGAAGCACTAAAATCATAGGGGCCACAGTTAATTTTTAGTAACCTAATTCTTAATTCAGATCTCACTGGATTCATCAGTTATATTTATTAAACACTTTGTACATGCCAAGCATTTTAAGTAGATTATTTCTTCTAATCCTCAGAACAGGTTCCTATTTTTATCACTTCATAGACAGGGTTAATTAGTTTGCTTTAGAGTCATGTGACTGGATAGTGATGAAGTTAGGATTTCAACCTTAGCTGGTCTTGCTCCAGAGGCGTGAATACTGTGGCTGTGAATCTTCATAGGGCAAATATAAACTGAGATCATGCTCAAGCTATAAATCGGAAACCTTAGGGGAATGAAAACTTACACATATTTCTTTCCCGCTGCTCTAGCATTTCAATCAGACATGTTTCTATTTGTCTTACAGCTTAAAAGTGAGATCTGAGTCTTCTTTTTTTTTTGATATTAAGATATTTATTGGATTATTTTTAAAGATTCACAAATATTTCATTCTTTTAAAATGATAAATAATTACCTTCCACTTTGAATAATTTCTCATCTTTTTAATCCAAAAGTTTTTACTGAGAACTTTAAAGATGTATTTGGTGGCACCACATAAAATGTGATTTATGCTTATCATTATTTAACCTTTGAAATGATACTTTATTAATTCTTAAGTCAGTGTGGGTTCACTGAAGAAGGTTTGAGAGGCACTCTGTAGGACTAAGTCATTAACCTGTAATTTTACAATAGATGAAGTACTATATTTTCATTACTTTGAAAAAAAAATGACCTTGCAATGACTCTTATACTTAACATTTTATTTAATCTCAGCTGTACCACCATTAAACATGACTATTTGCATTGATCCTGTAAGAAGCCAGAAAAAAATCACTGGGCCCAGGTAATCTAACTCAGTATAAATCTAACAAAGATAGCCATACTTAGCAATTTACCAAATCAAAGGCCAAAGTTAAGTTACATTCAAAACTGCGTCCATTTGAGAGTAATTAGCCTTTACTTTGAAAACATTATTTGAGGGGTGGGTGCTGAAGCTCTTTCAAGAGTTTATTAGATGGTACCTAATACTTTTCAAGGGTTGGATGATTTATGAAGTCTAAGCTATTATGAAACATAGCCAGCACTGTTGTTGTACCTACTGTCTTTATAAATCTTATTTCACTTGATTTGCCTTAGGGCATAGGGTTACAGCCTTTAACAGTGGTAGTAATAAAGGCTAGTCCCCACCAAAAATTTTGAGTATTTTATCAAAAAAACCCACAAGACACGATCTTCTTGCCTTTCAATGCCCAAAATGCCCATCTTGTTTCTAAAGAGTAAGGCGGCAGGCATGATAGAAAACAGGGCAAAGCTGAATTGAGAGGGTAAGTGACATTTCAAGAACAGAATTTTGTTGGACATTGAGGGCTTGCTGCCCTCAAAATTCTTTGTGATCTGAGACTACCCTAGAACTGCCATGTTTGCAGTTTATCATGATGATGGTTTGTCACTATTCTTTTTATGAAACAAAAGCCTGTTGTTACACTCAAAGTTGTTGTAAATTTGTTCTTTTTAATTTTTCTAATTGTGATTAAAAAAAATCACATTGTACTTTACCCTGTGTAACCTGCAACACTCTTTGCCCACACACAATAGTTTTGTTTCTTTCTATGGCCAGTCAGGTACTATGTAGGTGATGAAAACTGAAAATATAGAAACTAGATCAAAGAATGGGAAACAAAACGAGCAGTGAAGAGACTGAGAAAAGGATGAAGATGTTCAGAAGAAGTAAAAAAAAATGCTAAATTAGACTGGAAAAGAAAAAGAAAGGGGCTGGGGAGGGAGAAGGCTCACTGAGTCAGAAACAACCTACGGTCTTGGTCTTTCAAGCTCTCACCAAGGGTAAATCAACAGATTCAGATCCCTCACCTTGAAAATGTTCTTCAGCCCACGACTTCCCAGCGACTCCGTAACCATTAAAGTCTCCACTGGCTGGAGTAGCCACTGTGGACGTTTGGGGGAGTTTTCGGAACTGCTGGAGCAGGACTCAAGGAAGCCTTTACAAAATTCCTCTTTCTAGGGGCTCACGGTCGCCTACAGTGTTCCCTCAATCCACTCTCCTATCCCCCATTCATCTTGATTTCCATCGGTGCCGGAGATTCGGCAGGGACTTGGTGATGGAGGCATTGGGTAGGGGTTTTGCGTCCGTCAGGCAAGTCAAAAACAACAGCGGGAGGGGCCTGGATTCTTGCAGGCGCTAAAAGGTAGAAACTCAGTTAAGAGGGAGCGCCGTGAGGCGAGACAACCAACCTCTAGGCGGCTAAGCGAAGCCGACTGGTCCCCAGACCCCGCCCCAGATAACAGGGAGCCGGTTATCCAGCAACGGGAGGTCTCGCGAGACAGATGTTGCGCCTGCGCACTGCAGCTGGAGGGCCTTGTCCGGAGCCTTCCTGTACCGCCCACTCCTCCCCTCACTTTCCCCACCCCTCTCACTCCTTCCCCCAACCCTCCCCATCCCCGCTTCTAAACTTAGGGTTTTTAGAGATCGGGCCTCGCTCTGTCCCGACGCCCTGGTCCGACTCTCGCGTTTGGGAGTGGACCAACGCAGAAGGAGGAAACGAGACGCACTCAGCCTTTCCGCCTCGTCCCGCATCTGAAGGCGGGGCTGGAGAAGGCGCGGGCTCTGCGCACGCGCCACGCGGCCCACGTGTAGCCTGTGCAGCGGCAGTTGTGAGTGGGGGTCCGTGCCGGGGTCTGTTTTTCGGAGGGGTATCCCTGGAAGGATCGGGCCTGGAACTCGGCTGGGTGCGCGCCTGTGATCCCGCTGCCTGGGGCCGCTCCATCCGGATCTGTGTTATTTTCCTGCGTCCCAGCCTTGGCTCACGCTCCGCTGTCTGCCTGAATTGAGCGTATCTTGGATACGAGAAATATCCAGATAAAGCCCCGCCCTGGCCTTTCTGTACTCCGCAGTCTAGAAATGGAGGTGGACAAGAAAATAACTCCAGTTGCCTGTGCTAAATAGTAATGTAGGTAGACACTAGCTAGAGAGGCGGCAGACAGTAGGGAGGATTTAACTCTGGGTCAGAAATGCAGCCACGGGAGATGGGCTGTCATCCACTCGGCTACCAGATCCAGAACCCCAGAGTCCTCTCTAAGTCCTTCCTTTGCTTTACCACCAGTCGATCACTAAGTCGAGCAGCTTGTGTCTTTTAACTATTTCAACATCCCCTTTGCAGCGACTCTCATGCAGGCCACCATCGTTTCTTACCAGGACGACTCCGGAGCCTCTTTGCTGGATCTACTCTTGGCAAAGGACCCCCTCCTGGCCCCAGTCGACAAAGATCTTTCTGTAATGCCTTTCTAACCATACCACTCCCCTTCTTTGAACGTTTCAGTCGCTTTCCACTGTAAGACTTGCAAGAGTCTCCACCATATGGACCTTTCCTGCCTTCCTCAGTATCTCACCACTCTCTCTAGAATCTCTGCCCTGGTGTTACTACATTATTTCCTTTAATGCTGTTCCCTGGGATGCTCTTCCTAATAGGCACTCCCTTTGATAGGTATTTTTCAGATGTAGGTTAAAAGGTCACTTCCTCCAGGAAGCCCTCCTGACCCCCTCCTGCTTAGGATCCTGTAGATCCCTGACCTTAATGTGCATCACATCTTAACATTATTACCTACTGTAAGTCTTCCTCCTAGTTTCTAGGCCCAGTGAGTCCAGTGACTGTTTTTGCTTTAATTCGTAATCTTTCTGGCTTGGTGTGTCATGGATAATCTATCAATACTTGTTCAAGTAAGATAGGTGGTGATGGGGCTGAGGGCAGGAGTTTTCCAGGCAGAGGAAACCATGTATACATGTGTGTAAAGCTGTGTAGGAGAGGAACTGGGGCCCTCATTTGACAGTCTGGTCCAGTAGTGGGGAGTGGGGAGAAAGAAAGGCTTATGGGGAGATGGGGGACAGAGTGCGGAGGGCCTGGGATACCACCTTGATGAGTTTACACTTGACCTTGTGGGCAGTAGAGGCCTCCAAGGGCACCTCAGCAAGGCTTTGCTAATTTTCTCTTCCTCCAAAGCTGTTACTTATTCTACTTTGGCTTTGGATTATATCCCGTGAGAGTCTGCTTATCTGAAGCCTTTGGCTCTTGTCGCCCTTACTGGATTCTGAAGACAGGAGGACCTGAGGCCCAGAGCACTTCACTGTAAGTATTTATTCCATGTTGTTTGAATGCTGAGGCACATTAACTGGAGTTTGTAGTTTGGGGAGAGCTCTGTTAGAGCACCCTGATCGTTGGTCACTTCCTGACCACCTTCAGTCTGGTGCCAGCCTCTGCCAGTCACTTCACTGGAACTGGATAAGCTGCCTCCTAATGCCTGAGCTGGAGGGGCGTGTGGAATGACAGGAATGGGGAGGGCTGCAGGGCAGGGCTGGGTGAAGGAAGCAGCTTAGGCAGATACCAGATTGCTAGCAGTGGGCAGCACTGACAAGGTCTGAGCTCTCACCCCAAGGAGCTGAATTTGGTTTTCTGTGCAAAGGTGATGTAGGAGGAACATCGGAGGCCAGTAGCGGTCAGACTGTTTCTCAGGCCCGTCCAGTGCGGAAAGGCCCTCTGTCCTATACTGGCGGTTCCCAGCCCCGGTTCTGTATCACATTCACCTGGACAGCCTTTTACAAGAACAGGTGCCCTACCATGTTCTCAGGAATTCCAAGTTAGTAGATCTGGGGTTAAGACCAAGCACCTACACATTTAAAAAAGTCACAGGTTATTTCTGAGGTGCAGCCAGGAGTGAAAGGGCATCAGATTTGGATTTGGGAAACCAGTTGTGACTTGGGCAAGGTTAAATATCTGAATCTGTTTCCTCATCCACATGTTGGGCAGTTACACAGGAATCGTGGGAGAATCAGATACTTCATGGGGAAAGTGCCTCCTGCATTCTGACCCCTTCCGCGGGGACACTTGCTCTTCAATATCAGCAGCCAGGCTCGTAGGTGGGAGTTTAATTGATGAGATTTCATTAATCCTGCCTGGAGCACTTTGGGGAGGGCAGGCATCAGTGGGATGAATGATCTGGAAGGAGAAAATGTGGTTACCTGAAATGAGAGACAGTTCCAAACTCCAGTCTTCTCCAGAGCCGGTTTGTTTAACTTCCTTCAGTTTTGCAACATGCGTCCCTATAGCTCCCTACGGAGCCCAGGAAGAAAATGCAGGAGAAAATTGAGGGAAGAAAGAGAAATATACATTTGCCTCTGGGCAGGATAAACAGGATGTGCTCCCCAGAAGAGTGGTTTATAACATTTCCCCAGTAAGGATTCTTCTTACTATTTTGCCTTAATGGAGTAGTATCTTTCAGTTTCATTACAAAATTCCCCTAGTTTTCATCACACATACATCACCTTTCATCACACTGTCAGCGGGAGGAACAGCCAGCTCAGAATGACTGAGGGAAGGCGGAATCTGTATACTAGTGTTTTAGGAAGGATGTGTAAGAAACTTAGGGGTCCAGGGAGGGAGGCTTACAGAAGGGCACAAAATGAAAGTATCATTTGAGTTTTTAGTCAAGTGTGTACATTACTGTTCCAATTCTTAAAAAAAAAAATCACACCTGATTAAATCCGAATGGCAGAGGTGTCCAGGGTGCTCACAGACTGTGTGCTGCGGGCTGGTGGAAGCAGAGGCTCATGGAGGTGGATGTGGGCACTTGTTCAAGGCTGAACCCCAGTGTCTACAACCCCAGGTTGGAGGTGCTCAGTGAGTATTTGCTGAATGGAAGAATGGAAGCCTAACTAGAGAGCAATTTAGAAAATCAGATTAACACTGTGGATCCTTGAGAAGATAATTCTGAACAAGTAGAAACCTGGAACATTTTTAATAAGTGAAATAAACAAATAGAATTTCACTGTGACTGCAGTAACACAAAACATTGAGAAATTGCCTGTATGTGAATGAAGACTTAAGTCCTAGGGAAATGGAGAAAATAAATGACCAAAGTAGATACATGTCCTATATAAGCAGGCTTATGATAGCTTTTCAAGAATCAGAAAGAGCACAACCAAGATATTCTTGAGACGTGTGTTCCTAGTTAACACAAATCTTCCTTTGTCATTTTGCCTCTGAAGGATCTTCAGGATGGCCGCAGCCCCCCAAGCACCAGGGAGGGGCTCTGTGCGGAAGACGAGACCTTTACCTGTGAAGACGTCACTCAACAACCCATACGTCACCTGCTGGGGTGTCCTGGAGAGAGAGGATATGCACTTCATACTACAGACGCTCGAAGACAGATTTAAATCTCTTGGGCTTCAGAAGATTGAGGACAGGAGGAGAAAGAAAAAGCAGCCCCCTTTACAAAAACAGAGCGGAGACACATGGAGCATGGACATGGACACTGGTGAGGACTTGAAGGAGAAAAAGCTGGAAGATAACCAACAGGCCTCAGGGTGGACCCCTGCCCACATCAGGAAGCAGCTGGCAATCGGAGTCAATGAGGTCACCAGGGCTCTGGAAAGGAACGAGCTGCTCTTAGCCTTGGTGTGCAAGTCTGCCAAGCCTGCCATCATCACCGCACACCTGGTCCAGCTGAGTGTGAGCAGGACTGTCCCCGCCTGCCAGGTCCCCCGGCTCAGTGAGAGGATCGCTCCCGTCATTGGCCTCAAGTGCGTCCTGGCCCTGGGGTTCAGAAAAAACACCGCCGCCTTTGTTGAGGAGGTGAAGGCCATCATTCCCAGAGTCCCCAGCCTGAGTGTTCCTTGGCTTCCAGACAGACTTGAAGACCCCAAGGAGAACCCAGAGACTGAATCCTTGGAAAGCCAAGACAAAGAGATTTTGGAAACATCCTTTGAAGATCTCTCTAAACACAAGAGAAAGCTCGCTGACCGTCAGGAGGCTGTCGTGTTACAACCCCTGAGAATAAAGAAACTGATTCCAAACCCCAACAAGATAAGGAAACCACCCAAAAGTAAAAAAACAACTTGAAAGTCATCTTGTGTAAACTTGTCACTTCATAGTTGTAAAACGACAGCTCGTAAAGAAGCCTTGACATGAATAAAATGAGTTACTCTTACGTGTATTCTTGGGACACTGTTTAGTACCGTTCCGCTAGAAGGTGTGGCTGTAGAACAGAGCTAGGACTGAGGCTTAAACGCTGGGTGAGGACAGCATTGAGGCCTGTGAGTAACAAAACAAAGGTGTACTGAAAGAGATGTCCGTGCTTGTGTGAATTCACCTTTTAAAAGGCTAGTACAGTGCTTGTAAGCAAGGACATCTGTATCCTCAACTCCTAGCTCGTTCCTTCCCAGCAAGGAGTTTTTCTGTCACACTTGGAGAATGTGCCACAGTAAACCTGGTTCTGGTTGGTGGGGAAGATGAAACTGGACTGCATCAGTTTTAAAGGGAAAAGACTAAATGCCGTGTGATACACTGTCTTCAGAAACAATACATTATTTTTTTTTACTTTTGTCAGTTTGCCTTTCTTTGTAGGTAGGCTAAGGACGGGCTTGGGAGAAAGGTTAATGTTTATAGTAAATGCCAAATGAGGTATTTTTGACTAGTTAGACTTCATCCCTTTACATGGTTAACTTACTCCCTTGAAACTTTAACATATGTAAATAGTATGATGGTAACTGGGTGAAATGAGGCAGGAAGAGAAAAAAAAAAATCCCTGAGGAGCTTGGATGCTCAGAGACGGGCCTGCCACGATAGGGGTCCTTCGTGTTGGGAAGTAGAGAATAATCAATGCTCTGTCAAAGTGCCTGCAGTTTACAGCGTGTGCTTGGAAAAGGCACTTTCTGTGATTTATGAGGAAGATCCTGGATTGCCAAGCGTTATTTTCAGCCTGTATTCAGGTTGATCTATGGATTATGTCACCTCCATTCATTTAAATTTACTGAATACCACTTTGACCAAAAAAAGTGGGGTGGGGGGTGAAGGATACCTGGTAGACTAGAGCATTTCCACTACGGACAGAGGACGCAGGATGGTGTGTTTTCCTGAACCTATAAAAACACTATATATTGCATTGAAATTTAGTTCTCACAGCTACTTTATAAACACAAGCAGCTTTACTGATTTTCTGTTTTAAAATGTTCATTGGTAAAGTGCTTAAATGATAGGCTTCACAGAGAAGCAAATGAGCTAGTCATTTATTAATCATTGTATTTAAAAATGAGTAAAAGAGGGTGAACTCTGTGACAGGAATTATGTAAATGAGTAAGGAACAGCCCCAGTTTCATCGTGAGGTGAGCCTGTGGCAGAATCTGAGGGGCAATCCTGCAGTTGCTGGAAAACCTGCAGCTTATGAAACTGCACTATGAAAATGAGTGAACGCAATTCCCAGCCAGAGCCTTGATCCCAGATTAAATGAAAATCCCGTTTACTTAATTTCGGACTTTAACTGGAATGGTTCACTTTTGCTCCTGGAGCCATCCTCCCTGTGTTAGGAAGAAAGTGGCAAGGCAGTTGGGTTGGAATCATCCTATAGACAAGTCTCGCCTTGGGTCTTCCAGAAGGGAACAGCGCTGTCCTAACTGATGGGTGACTTTGGGGCCTGCACGCCCCCCCCCCCCCCGAAGGAAGCCACTGCTGTGGGTCAGTGCCTTCAGGATGCGGGCAGGCTACACAGAGTGGCTTTCAGCTCCTTAGTGGAAACCAGGGGAGACGCGTGTTTCTTCCGCAAAGGGCCAGGCTGTACACATGTTAGGCCTTGTGGTCCATGGTCCCTGCTGGGACAGTGCCACTCTGCCTTCTGTGCTGTGAAGCAGGCAACACATAAATGATTGAAAGTGGCTGTGTTCCCATAAAACTTTATTTGTGGATGCTGAAATCTGAATTTCCTACAATTTTCATGTCATAAAACGTTACTCATTTGATTTGTTTTCTCCTCAACCCATTCAGAAATGTGAAGACCATTCTTAGCTGGTAGGCCGTACAAAAAAGGGTGGTGGGTTGGCTTTAGCTCATGGGCCATAGTGCGAGGTCCTGCCGGGCAGAAGGGATGACTGGTTTCCTTTGACTACTTGTCACATGAAGGAAGGGCATCGTGTTGTCTAAGGTAGTGAGATTTTCTGGACTGAACGGCCTAGGCACTGGTGCAGTAAAGCCAGGGAAGAAGTATTTACTCTGTGGTGTCGGAGTTGAGGCCAGTTTACATGGCCTCATCCAGCATCTTTTCCCCCCCGGGTTACTGGCAATATATACGTATCTCTGTAAACTGAGAGACATGGTTTTTCAAATCCTAGATAAAAACATCATCAGTAACAAAATTATGATACTTATTTACAAATAAGACATCTTTCTATCGCATGACAGCTTTTATGATAAATTAGAGTCAGCATAAAGGAGTATGTGCAATTCTGCATAAGTAATAACATTCCGACCACCACTGTCCTGATAGCGCTGACAGATCCCACTGGGCGTGTCTTCTGACTTGAGAGCTTTTATTTTCTTTTCCTCACATCTCCTGGCGGTTGCTGAGAAGCAGCAAAAGTCCGTGCAGGACCAGAAAAGTCTAATTCATCATGGGTGCATACTCAGCTCAGAGCCTTGCTTTTCAACCAATCCACCGACCTGTTGGAGATGAAAGCACACATCTGTGTGTTTACTGATTTGGCAACTTCGCTCCTTGAGAAACACATAGTCACCAGTCCATTTCTATCTCACTCTTGAACATCCACTGCTCATCACTGAGTCACAGAGGTGCTGGTTCCACAGACATTCCCGATGAGGTCACGTGAGGTCATGTAAGTAGACACTTTCCGAATGGCTGCTTTATTCTGCTCCGTGGACCAACAGACCGACACTTAATAAACAGAAAGGTCGCAGTTTATCTCCACACGAGGGCAGAGATCTCCTTACGTTATTCTGTGACTACTGTTCAGTCCACAGACCAGCAGTCCCGTTTCTAGAGAGTGGAAAAAATAGCTTCTCTTCATCAAGAGACAACGGAAGGTTGAAAATGACAGGAATGTGCTCTTTGTACCTTCCTTCCATTTCCCACAAATGGGTAAACAGTGAAAGAAAAGGGTGAGTGTTAATGTCCTAGCTAGGAATGTTTTCTGTTGGTCGCGAAGGGGTGCTTTTTCACCTTTTCTGTTACTGACTACTTCGATTTCATTTCTGTTGTGCTTTTATTCTTCTTTGGAATGACAGTTCTAGGAATCACGAACTAGAATATTAATGAGTGATGATGTTAGAGTTCTCGAAATAGAAATATCCATCTATTGTAATACAAGCCCAACCTAAAGGGAGGGAAGAAATGGAATAGTATGAACAAGTCAGCAAGAAAAATTAAACTATAATGTCGTACAATAGACCTGTATTTTTAGAAAGCTACTAAAAAAAAAGTCTCAACAATCTGAAGAGAAGAAAGCATGGGGTTTTCTAAGTAAATTTATCACGTCTACAAAGGGTTTATGATAACAACTTCACGTACCTTTTCAGACTCTGTTCCTGGACACCTCCAATTGTACAAGTAATACTGTAAATTGCCATCTCCTATGCCAAACTTGAGTTTTTCCAAAAATGTCTTATTTTCCATCAAATCTAGTGCATTGAATACATCAAATCCTTTCTGCCAATGTAAAAAAATTAAAAAAATTAAAGTACCAAAGGATTAGTGTTTTCTATATTATATATTTCAGTATCTCATCTAATTTCCCTACTAACCAGCTTGAATGTGCATTTATAATAAGGTTTAATGTCTGTAATATATCATATAAGTTAGGAATTCGGTTCAGAACTATCTTATTAAATGAGTAGCAAGCACTGAATCTGATGGAGTCAGCAAGATTATCCAGAAATGCTGAATCAAAAAATACTGCAGGATGGCTAACACTAACAAAAAATAATCTATTAAGATTTCAGAAAATACTTTGTCCCTGTTTTCAAAGGAAACAGTTGCCTGGATGACCCCATTACCAGAACTGTTACTGGCTTCTAAGTTCTGACTTACCTGAACCTACAGCCAAGAAGCCAAACCTGCAAAGACTGTAAATCATGTATCTGCCTTGGGCTGATGCTGAGGAATAAATTTAGTACCACTTTAATAATAAAAATAGAATTTTAAAATGTTAGATAATACTATGCAAAATGTGATATAGATGAAGCACCTACATGTCTTTCTCAGGGTTTTTACCTTAAAATACCTTATTACTGGCCTTTTTGGGAAGTCATTGAAAATGAGCTATAAGATCAAAGAATCAAAGGAGAATGCTGATTTTGGGATCCACATATAACAGATTAAGAAAAAAGTTTCCAATGATCAAATACTGGAGGAATATAAGGAAGACACTTTTGATGTGCTGCTCCCAATTTCTCATGAACAATATATTCTCATTCAGTAATTACATCAAAATGTCCTTGTCAGCTGATTTCAATTTCTTCTTAAAGGAAAATGTTTATTTGTAGCAAGAATTTAACAATTATCCTAACTACTACACTGAGATAATAGAAAGATAATGGAAATATATAATAAGGCATATTTTGAGTTTAATTCTTTTCATTTTAAGTCCTTTAATAATATAATTTTAATAATTACATTTCTTTAATTTTAAAATTCAGAGACTAGCTGAATGAAGAAAATTATCGTTGCGAATGATTCACTGCAACACAAACAGCCCTATTTTCCCCATCCAGTCAGATCTCGTTTTATTGCGCATCACAGATAACTGTGGTGGTGGTGGTTTTTTTAAACACACTGGAGGTCTGTGGCAACCCTGCACTGAACAAGCCTATCAGAGCCATTTCCCAACAGCATTTGCTCACTACGTGTCTCTGTGTTCTATTTTGGTAATTCTTGTAGTACTTCAAAACTTTCATTATTATATTTGCTATGGTGATCTGTCATCTCTGATGTTACGACTACAACTTGCTGAAGGCTCAGATGATGGTCAGCATTTTTTAGCAATAAAATATTTTAAATTAAGGTATGTACATTGTTTACATGTGCCACACATGTAAAGACTACATTGCAGTGTAAAGATAACTTTTATATGCTCCAGGAAACCAAAAAGTTCATGTGGCCCACTTGATCACGATACTTGCTTTACTGTGGTGATCTGGAACTGTCTGGAACCGAACCTGCAGTAGCCCAAGGTATGCCTGCATTGTGGGATCGTGTATTTTTATTACATTCCTTATATTTTGAACATTACATACTCTTATGTAAGGGTGAAAAGTTTCTGATTTGTACAAAACGTCTTTTTGGTTAAGTTACAATAAAATTAATGAAGAAAACAGCCAAGAAAGTTTAAAAAAAAAGTTATCAAAATTCTCCCTTAGACAGATGGTCAACAGTAAAAATCTCTTGAATGAATCCCCCTGTGTGGAAGAAAACACAAGATGTCTTTCATACTCGGACATACATACTTAGAGACATACACAGGACAGAAAGCGGCAAGTCGCCTACCAGCTTGGCGAGGATGAGCGCGTCGGTCATGAGGTCCAGCAGCGGCGTCTCGGTGTGGATGTTGTAGAAGGAGTAGGCGGCTTTGAGGCTCTTGTGAGCCGGGTGGTGCATGACTGTGGAGGGGAGTGTGTAGAAGCTCAGGAAGTCAGTTGGCTTACCACTGGCGTTCTAAAGGACAAAGGTAACGTCAGGTAAATACCTCCCTGAACAAGTCTCGTCCAGCATGTAAGCTCACTTCCTGATCTCTCACTCGCGCCAGAGCTCTCCGTGAGAATGAAGGACAACTCATACTCCTCTCTCCAAGTCTGAGTTGGAGCCCCTTATGGTAAGCTGGGTGGAGGCTGCAGAAGAGTGTGGAGGTGGACCTCAGCCTAAGTGCTTGTCGGTGATTTGCATAAAGTTCTTAGTAAGTAGGACATTCTAAAAGGAACGCTTCTCTCTGGTTGACTGATGAGTCTCTCCAGACTCGTGGGGCAGTGGTAAAAGTAAAACTGTTTTTGCAGGAATAAGAGCACAAAGGATTAGAACTAAAAGATACTGTATAATATCGAACATCTTCTTGGCCCAAGACAGAAATTTTATCAGCTTAAAGTGAAGTTGGTTTGGAAGCTGTTTTTTTAGAAGCTTGTAAAAGGCACTGGTACTGCACCCAAATATATGTGTATGAGTAACAGAAAATCTAAAGCTATCAAAAATCAAAAGGGACGCAAAAGATGGTGCTCGTTTCTTCATCACTGGTAGATCTTTCAGTACAAGAAATTAGCCAATATTGTTTGGCTTGTAGCTATGGTGGCCTAAGCCAGTCTGCATATAATTCCAAGTATGATCTGTTTGAATTACAGGAGGAGGCTAGACCACATGTGCCATTGCTACTGTTTGTTTTAGAAGCAAAGACAATTCCAGAGGGATGGATTATCCAATCATCAATGCTTCTGATTCATTAAACCTTTTTTTCAAATATTATAAAATTAAAGATGTTAAGCTAAACTGAGTCTCTACTGCTCTGTATCAGGAGCTCAGTATCAGAGATGACTTAAAGCCCCAAATGTTAAGCTTTATTAAGGACTTTCCACTTGAAAAATACCATAGCAGAAATTAGAGGGAAAAAAAAGTCACTGGATGGGCTCAACAGTAGAGTGGAGATGACAGACATCAGAATCACTCTACTTGAATCCAGTTGAATTTACCCAATCTGGACAACAGAGGGAAAGCACACTGGGACAAAAAAAAAAAAAAAAGGATTAAGCTTCAGGTGTCTCTGGGGCAGTAACAAAAGATCCCCTATTCATATTATTGGAGTCCCAGAAGGAAAGAAGAAAATTTTGGATGGAAAAAGATAATGGCTTTGGGGGGAGGACATAGCTCAAGTGGTAGAGCACATGCTTAGCATACACAAGGTCCTGGGTTCAATCCGCAGTACTACCTCTAAAAATAAAAAATAAGTAAACCGATTACCTTCCCCACAAAATTTAAAAAAAAGGAAAAAAAAAAAAGAAAACAAAGAGAAAGGTAATGGCTGAAAACTTCTCAAACTTGGCAAAATACACACAATAGATTCAAGAAGCTGAGTGAACTCTAACAGGATAAACCCCCCAAAAATCCACACCAAGACACATCATGATTAAATTTCCAAAAACTAAAGGCAGGCAGAAACCTTGAAAATAGCCACAGAGAAACAATGCATTACCTACAGAGGAATACCACTTAAAATGACAGCAGACTGTGTGCCTGAAACCAGAGGCCAGAAGCGAGTGGTCCAAGAGATGAAAGAAAATCCCCACCAACTATGAATTCTGTATCTGGTGAAACTTCCTTCAGGAATGAAGGGGAAATAAGGACATTCTCAGACAAATGAAAACTAAAAGAATTTGTTGCTAGCAGACATACCTTTAAGATTGGCCAGAGGATATTCTTCAAATAGAAAAGAAATCATAAAAGAAGGCATGTTGGAGCATCAGGAAGGAAGGAAGGAAGGAAGGAAGGAAGGAAGGAAGGAGGCAGAAATTTGGGTACATTCCTTGGGCTATGCATCTGTTCTCGTGAGTTTTGTTTAAAAGTTCAGGAAGTAAAGAGACCTCCATGGAAATCAGGTCACTTACCACTTTGAAGTGGCAAGATGACTGTGATGGATAAAGTATTCCACTGCAAAACCCAGAGCATCACAGAAACGACACAAATATACTCAAATACACCATAAATAAATCAAAACAGAACCAAAAAACGTTCAAGGGATAGGAAGGCAAAGAAAAAGAAACAGGGACAAGAACCAGAAGAAACGAACTAAAAAATAAAAACATGGTAGACTTAAACACTAACATACCCATAATCATCAAATGTAAATGGTCAAAATACATCAACTCAACTGAAAGATGGGCAGAGTGGATAAGGAAACATGGCTCAATACACCCTGTTTACAAGAAATTCACTTCAAATTCAGTGATATAGCTGGGTAGAAAGTAAAAGGACTGAAAATCATATGCCATGGAAACATGAATTTTAAAAAAGCAGGAGTGGCAATACAGGCACACCTTGGAGATTTTGCGGGTTTGGTTCCAGACCTCCTCAATAAAGTTGCAATAAAGTGAGTCACAAAAATTTTTTTGTTTTCCCAGTTTACATAAAAGTTGCAGTTATAAAAAAGTGCACCCTATATGGTACTCTATTAAGTGTGCAGTGGCCTTATGTCCAGAAAACAATGTAAGTACCTTAATGAAAAAATACTTTATTGCTAAAAATGCTGTCATTTGAACTTTCAACAAGTAGAAGCCTTAACATCAAAGATCACCATAACAAATATAATCATAATGAAAAAGTTTGAAATACTATAAGAATTACCATAATGTGACACAGAGAAACAAAGTGAGCAAATGCTGTTGGAAAAATGGTGCTAACAGACATGCTAGATGCCAGGTTGTCACAAACTTTCAATTTGTAAAAAAAATGCAGAATCTCCTTAGTACAGTTAAGTGCAGGGCAATAAAATGAGGTCTGCCTGTATTAATATACAATGAAGCAGACTTCGGAGAAAAGGTAATTAGTAGACAGAAAGAGGGTTATTACGTGATGACAAAAAGATTAATCTACTTGGAAGTCACGAAGGTCCTACATGTATAAGTACCAAACAAGACCCTTAGGACACATCAAGAAAAGCTGACAGAGCTGGAAGGAGAAACAGACAAGTCCACAGTTACAGCTGGGGACTTCCACACCCCTCTCATCGACAGACAGAACTACCAGAATTAAAGAAGGGATCTGACTACAGTTTCTGTACCCATTAAAAGGGAATACTATGAACAACTTTATTCTTAAAAAATTGACAATTTAGAAAAAATAGACCAATTCCTCAAAACCCACAAAATTACAGTTGACCCTTGAAAAACATGGGGGTTGGGGGGACCCCAAGCGCAATCAAAACTCCAAGTATAACATTACAGTTGGCCCTCCATATCCTCAGATTCAACCAACCCCGGATCATGTAGTTCTGTAGTATTTATTGAAAATGCCTAAGTGGACCCACACAATTCAAACCTATGATGTTCAAGGGTCAACTGTACTAAAATTCAATCAGGATGAAATAGATCATCTGAACAATCCTGTAACCCATAACCATTAAAGAAACTGAATCCATTATTTTAACAGAGAACAATTCTCTAAGGTCAGAATGTTTCAACTGGAGAATTCTAGAGCTATTTAAGGAATTAACCAATTCTATATAATTTCTTCTAGAAAACAGAAGAGGAAGTCATAACCACTTTATGAGGCCAGTAGTATCCTGATACCAAAACCAAACAAAGACAGGACAAAAAGAGAAACTGCAGACCAATATCCCTCATGGACCCAGAAAATACTCTACAAAATATTAGCACTCCACATCCAGTAATGTATAAAAAGCATTATACACCATAACCAAGTAGATAATTTTTCTAGGTGTGCAAGGGTGGTCAAACATATGAAAATCAATTAACAAATATACCATATCAACAGACTGAAGAAGAAAAATCATGTGATTGTATCAATTGAAGCAGAAAAAGCACTGGACAAAATCCAACACCCATTTATGATAAGAACTCTCAGCAAGTTGGGCATTTTCTTAAATTCATAAAGGAGTATCTACAAAAACCCTACAGCTAACATCGTGGTGTAAGACTCACAGGGTAAGACTGAATGCTTTTCCTCAATATCAAGAACCAGGCAAGGATGCCAACCTTCACCACTCTTACTCAGCAAAGTACTAGAAGATCTAGACTCTGCAATAAGGCAAGAGAAAGAAAATAAAGGTATACAGATGGGAAAAGAAGAAATAAAACTGACCCTATTTGTAGGTGACATAATTGTCTGTGTAGAAATTCCAAGAAATCTCCAAATAAACCCCTAGAACTAATACGTGATTTCAGCAAGGTTGCAGGATACAAGAGCAACACAGAAAAGCAATTACATTTCTACATACTAACAACGAACACATGGAAACCAAAATTAAAAACACAATGCCATTCACAAGTGCTCCAAGGAAATGAAGTATTTAAGCACACACTTAAAAAAAAAAGTTACAGAATTTGGATGCTGAAAATTATAGACAGATGATAAAATAAATTTTAAAAGACCTTAATTAATAGAGACATACCATGTTCATGGATTAGAAGACTTGTTAATTCTCCCTAAATTAATTTATGGATTTACTGTAATTCTTACCAAAATCCCAGCAAGGTCTTTTGTAGATAAAGACAAGCTTATTCTAAAATTTATATGCAAAGGCAAAGGAACTAGATTAGCTAAGACAATCCTAACAAAGAAGAGTAAGGTGAGAGGAATCACTCTACCTGATATTAAGGCTTACTACAGAGCTCCAGTAATGAAGGCAGTGTGGTAGTGGTGGGGGAATAGACAAAAAAATAAAATTGTTTGCTAAAGCAAAACAGTATTAAACTCTGGGACACATCCATCTCAGATGAGGTCATCCAAACTGGCCTTTTCAAAACTGAGAAAAGCAATTAATCATACAGGTGACAACCAAGTGGTATCCTGATTTCCCATTAATGAGTAGTAACAGTGTGCTTTTATCCAGGAATGGACACTGTGAGAACATCTGGTTCTAGCAGGGTGAGCAGAAATCTGGTCCAGGAGTAGTGAGTCATGGAGGCAGAAGAAGGAGATGGGCACTCCATGATCTTTCTGGAAAATGGACTCTACCTCACAGGATTTTCACACTCCTCTGTACTATCTTATCACCTTATCTTTACCTCCACTACAAAAGTGTCAATGATGTGCTCTTGGGGGAGGAACCAGTGGGCTACTTCCTCTTCATCCATCACCGGGGCTAAATGAAATTGCTTCAGGTAACTGTTGGTTAGTTCTTGAACGGCTTTGATATCTCTTGGTTCCATCGGCCTCAAGCCTGCAGTTTTTGTAACCTGTTACAGTGAAAACAGAACAAATTGGGAGGTTTAAAGAAGAGGAGTAAACAAACTTGGCACCAAAGCATGGTCCCCAGACCAGCAGTATTAGCATCCCATGGGAGCTTGTTAGAACTGCAGAATCTTAAAAAACACAAAACAAAAAAAAAACCAAACAATGAATGAATGAATGAATTTTTTAAATAGAAGTATAGTCCGTTTACAATGTTGTGTCAATTTCTGGCGTATAGCATAATGCCTCAGTCATACATGAACATACAAATATTCATTTTTATATTCTTTTTCATTATAGGTTACTATAAGATATTGAATATAGTTCCCTGTGCTATATAGTAGAAACTTGTTGTTTTATCTATTTTATATTCAGTAGTTAGTATCTGCAAATCCCGAACTTACAATTTATCCCTTCCCACCCCGTTTCCCGTATGGTAACCATAAGTTTGTTTTCTATGTATGTGCATCTGTTTCTGTTTGGTAAGTAAGTTCATTTGTGTCTTTTTTTTTTTTTTTTCAGATTCTACTTTTAAGTGATATCATATGGTATTTTTCTTTCTCTTTCTGGAACTGCAAAATCTTGGGGCTGCACCGGACCTACCAAGTCAGAAGGTGCAATTTCATAAGATCCCCTGGTGCTTTGTTTACACACAAAGTTTGAAAAGCACTGGGTTAGAATATAAGCTACACAGTGTGATCTATCTTCTTATCTCCATGTACCAGGTCTTGAGTCAGTGTTGCCTTTGACTCAAACAAAGCCAACAGGAACACTACAAGTTGATCTATATACCAATGCCAAGAATTTTAACAGCCTACACGACAGGGCAGAGTAATCTTAGCATGTTTTACACTTCAAGATTGCCACGTCTGACATTTTGAAAACACAGTTGAAAATGACTGAGAAACATATTTTGTTCAACAGCCTGTGAAAAAGATGTAGCTATTTTGTTCTCAAGAGCAACAAAAATGAAAGAAGAGTGAATCATATTGGTCAGTAGGGGAAGGCAAGCATTTTAACAGCCAAGGACGAATGGCTGGTTGCCAAGTCCTGGCCCTGGTCTCTCATGCCATCTTTTGATTAAAAGGTGATCAGAACAGGCATCTGAATCCACCATTCTAGAATGTCACAATATTTACATTAGGCCTTAGGAATAGCAAACCCTCACGGTGAGGACATGTCCCCATTTGGATTTGTTCAAGTGCTTTTTCTTAAAGGGGCTCCAGACATCCACTACAGGAAGCGTCCAGACATCAGCACACCTGACACTAGGAGCAGGAAGGCCCACTCTACATGTTTGTTTGTACAACAAAAAATTCAATACTTACAAATATAACCTCAATTTTCCAGTTAATTTGATATTTTTTTTCTTGAAGAAATACTGGTTAAATTCTAAGCGACAAGTATCCTGTATCTAAATAGTGCTATTCTATCTTTTCTGTCCTAAATTATTTCTAAGGACTTTCAAATTAAAAACTGCCTCTAAAATTAGACCGTCACAATTCCTACATGCCCCCAGACCAGTGGGAGGGGAGAAACCCGAGGTGGAAAATGGGTGTTCATCTTGAGTGCTGGTTCTGACAGATGCTAGTCGTCATGCTGAGGTCTCTAAGGTTCAGGGACAAAGAATGCTGCTGGATTACTGATTAGCGTTGGGAGGGGACAGGAGATGTGTTCTCCCTGTTTACAGACCCAGCAGTCCTTAGCTGAGTATTTACTATGTGCCACTCAGTTCAGATTTCTTTAATCTGTAAAGACACAGTAATGCAGCTAAAATAGTTTGATATCCTAAAATGAGAGAATTGAAGTCCTTGACTAATAGAGAACTCAATACTTTCTGTCTTTCGGTGGGTCTCAAAGCCAAAGGACCAGAAATATCCAGGTTTCCATCCAAGGCTTAACCCTTGGTTACTAATGGCCTGAATTGGTGTTGAATCAATGAATTAATTCCTAGGTTTTGTACCAGTCATTTACCCAGTAAGGTGAGGTGAAGGCTGAAGACACAGAAAATGTCACTGTCAGCTCTGAGGAGATGACATGTCCGTGGTCTGGCATCTGAGTGCAAGCCAAGCGTGAAGCGGTATTCTCCTCTGTCTCCCTAAGCCAGTTCTAGTTACGTGGAGCACTTCTATATTGCAGTTTGTGGGAGGAGGGAGCCTGCACGATTTCTAAACAGTGTGAAATGAAACAAATACACATTTCTAAATGCTGGTGGAAGACCAAAATCATACCACATGTATACTGCTGTCATTTGAAAAGGTTATTTTTTGCTATGAGGATGACCTGGATAAATTTTAAATAGCCCTTCTCAATATCAGACTGTTTTTTTCTTCTGTTACTGATTCAGTAACAATCAAGCAGTAATATCAAGCAGTTAGATTAACTAATGAAAGCAACAGGAAACATGGGATCTGTTGACAGAGACCATTCATAAATGAAGACTAAAGTCTGCTGACAACTTTCTATAGTAAAACAGGCTTCTTCAGCACAGTTCTTATTCACTGAGTATTCATCCTGTGAAATCACTGAAGTCAACATCTTTTTGCCCAGCAGACATCCTTAAAGCAGCAGTTCTCAAGTATCTTGGTCTGGGGCTTTGTTATGCTCTTAAAAATGATTCAGTGCTCCCAAAGAGCTTTGCTAATGTGGGTTATATTCATCCATATTTATCATATTAGAAGTGAACTTAAAAATTTTAAAACAAAAGAACATATAAGCTCACATTCCATACAGCCTCTGGATGACTTCCCAGTGCACCTGTAGTAAGATAATAAAAGTGAAAAATGTAAATTATCTTTTTGTGTTATAAAAACTTTGACTTCACGGGCCCCCTGAAGGGCTGTGGGAAGTTCCACGGGTCCCTGGACCAGACTGTGAGAACTGCTATGTGAAGTCTCTGAAGGTCAGAAAAATGGGTAGTAGAATTTAGAATAGGAAAGCTCAGTGAAACAGTATGTCTTGGTGAAAAGGCAGGGAGAAAGATAAACTCGGCAGTTTATAAGCACTTCAGACAAATCTTTACAGGAGCATTAAAGCAAAAGAGAACATCAGACTGTATCCAGCTATAAAAAATATAAGGTATTAGAAACAGGAGAAGAGTATTTACTTTTGCTCACTAACAACTGCTTATTATCTCCAAGCCCACACTTATTTCCTTCTAATGTCATGGAGTCACATACTCTCCAAAATCTATAGAAGCATAAATTTTAAGATAAATTTTAAAATGTTTAAACAAACACTCCAATTATAGCTGTTGTCTTCAGGAAGAAGTGGGGAAAATGTTATGCCTAGATAAAAATGGTAAGCTTTGGTATAATCCAAAAGAGGAAAGTGTCGATGTTTTCTGAAAGTTCAATAAACAGCAAAAACAAACAAACCAACAAAAACCCCCAAACATTTCCAGTAACTGAGGAAAATCTTAAAATTCACAAGCAAATTCTATTTCTGAATCAGATATACTTTCCCACAGTCTAACTCATACTCATTGTACATAAATTGAAATCTCTGTAAAATCTGCTCATACACAAGGAAATGGAGTTCTATTAAAAACCAGAAGCAGAGCTGTTCTCTGTCAAATCTGTGGTGTGAACTGTTTTGGAGTCAAGATTCCAAGGTAGAGATGTAAGCAATGATTACGGTTATTTATTTGATTTAAGAAGGAGTAGGACATTAAACACTAAAAAAAAAAAAAAATCCACAGCTACTACATCTAGAACATCTCCTGTGTCTTAGCACGTCTTCACATGCGAAAACTTCTTGCATCGCACTGTAAAGATGCTGGGAGAGTAACCTGACTCCTGCTTTTCATCTACTTCAAATTCCTTCTTCACCTTTAAGAGCACTGATGAAAAAAAAAAATCCAACGTCGTTTGGAAATTCTCAACACCAAATTAAAAACAAACCAACATTTAAAGGGTAGGAATCTGTGTTACTCTTGGTCTTTTAGGTAACAGTGGCTCATGGGGTGGGCTCTGGGGATGGTTCTGTCCTGATCAGAAGGCTCTGAACAAACCCATCTGATTTTTCAGTGTCCACTTCTGTGACTGAGGACAATGACCTGTCCTCTATGATTGTTATGAATAATAAAGGGGATTATGGATGTTAACTGTTTAGCATAATGCTTGTCATAATAAATGTGAACCCCTCCAGTCAGAAGTCTGCGGAGAAGACCTACAGCAGGCCCGGTAAGAGAAACGGCCATGGTGAATGAGAACATGAGACTGAGTCATAAAGCAAAGGCCGTATTCAGTAAGCTTCTTCTCTTTCTGCTTAATGGTACAAAAATGTTCTTTTTTTTTTAATGGAGGTCCTGGGAATTGAACCCAGGACCTGATGCATGCTAAGCACAAACTCTACCACTAAGCTAGACCCTGCCCCCAATACAAAAATGTTCTAAAATGCTGCTGTTGCTAGCAGTGGCCTCACCCATCTGGGCCACTGGGAGAGAAGGAGGTGGTCTGGTTTATGTTGCCTCATCCAGCTTCTAAGTGAGGTGGCTGCTGTCGACACCTTCCAATTTTCCAATATCTCTATTTCCATCTCTTCTGTCTTCTCTGTTTTTCATGAATTTACTCTTTAGTTTTCTTTCCTTCCCTATGACTTAAAAGGGGGAAGGGAGGCTGGAACACGCCAACAAAAGCTGCTTAGACCTTGACAGCCATCCTTTCCTGCCTCACCCTGGTCTCTAATGATGGCACAAGGAGACATCTGGTGGGACTGGGCCTTGGTGCCACGACAGCGGGTGTGTTAGAGGTGACAGTGGAGGCAAAGGGACCTCACAGGAGAAAAAAAAAAACACAGAAGTCTGGGGCCCGCACACTATGTCCTCCACTTATTAGTGACAGGCTCTTGTCTAAGCTTCAAACTTCAAAAGCCTCAGTCTTTCCATCTGTACAATGGGGATAAGAATACCAACTTCAAAAGGTCACAGGGAGAGTATGCTGAATATATGTGAGAGTACTTTACAACTTCAACTTACCAGGGAAGACAACAGGCAGTCACCACAGCACCACGGCTAGAAGAGGACCGCTCTACCAAGGAACCTAAGTTAACTACAACTAGGAAGCCAAAGTTTGGTTTCACCACCAATTCCCAACCAGTGATTTATCACCAACTTGTCAAAACTTTGATACCTGTGAGTTGACTGATGCTTGTACAAAAATGTGAAGGCTGATGGACAAAGTCAAGTCAAAAATAACTTTCAGCACCTCAAATTCTAATCATCCCAAAGAAACCAATGACAGGTACTAAAATTCCTTACCTTTCATTCCATTTTATGCAACTGTATTTAAAGGGGTGCTTTCCTTGCACACAAGCTCAACAGATTTAGGTTCAAGAAACTGAAATTTGGGGAGACCAAGGCAGAACGGCATTAGCCTCCAGTGAAAAAAGGCATCTTTTGGGTTCTTATTTCAACCCCTATACAGCAAAATATTTAAAAACTGACAAAGAAGGATGCCAGACTCAACGGTGCACTGCACCCCTTTGTTCTCACTGTCACATGTGCCTCTACGTGACTCTGTCCCTCTCGGTCGCTCTGGGTCTTGGCCATTAGCAGAAAGGATTTCTAGCTGATCAGGAAATACTGATGGTCCCGTTGATGGCGTGGCCTCTCTGAGCATCTTCCCACATCTCAGTTTCAGGGCATGTACCTCTGTACACTCCCCCAGCTTGAGGGGCCTGGTTCTTCTTCCCCAGGTTGTGTGGACCCTCCTTCGTCACATCCCCTGTGCTTTTCATTTCCTTCTGTTCTGATCCACATTCCCTCTTCCCTCCTTGGCCTCACAGACAGGTGGTGAGCTCATTAGTTCCAGCCTCGCTGTCTGCAACTACAGCTTAGACAGAGGGGAGACCAGGCCTCCAGTCCCTCTGCCGGCTGGTGAAGCCCCAGAATGATGACTCCTGGTCTCCTGCACCACTGCTTCTCTCCTTGTTAAATTCTGCCCAGGTCAGAAATTAGTTGATTCTGGTCCGTCATTGGAACAGACATCAGTTCATGCAGCTGCTGATCACGTGCGTTTGGTAAACACACAACTGGCAAAAGACAAAAAGAGCTGCACCCTCCTAAGGTGAAGTCTTCACCATGTTCGGGGGAACGTGGCTACATTCCACATGAATCCCTCAGTCAGGTTTAAATATCTACTATAATGCCAAAGAAAGAACAGCTCTGATGAAATCAAAGCTTCACACAAAAGGTCCCATCTGTGGCGGACAGATTCCAAGATGGCCCCAGTGATGCCTTCTTCCTGGTGTTCACGCCTTTGCGATCCACTCGCCTTGAGTGTGGGTGGGGCCTGTGACCAGCTTCTAACCAAGGACATATGGCAACAGTGATTCCACTTGGTGAACTGATTATGATGACATAGGGTTCTAACTTGCATCTTGCTGGCAGATTCTCTGTCGACTCTCCTCACTGACTTTGATGAAGTAAGTGGCCGTGTTGGGAGCTACTCCACAGAAATTCCCAGCCAACAGGGAACTGAAGACCCAGTTCAACTGCCTACAAGGCTGCCAAGAGCCACATGAGCTTGGAAGCAGACCCAACCCCAGTCAAGTTTTCAGATGAGACCCCGGCTCTGGCTGACACCTTGATGTCACCTTCATGAGAAACCCAGAAGCAGAGGCCTCAGCTAAGCTGTGCCTTGACTCCTGACCCACAGAACCCAAGGGATGGTACGTGTGTCTGTTGAAGCTTCCATGTGGAGATCTGGCACATAGCAATAGGTAACTAATTCATCATCTGAGCCCCAAATAAAGCCAAGATGGGTAAGCACATTTAAATTTCCCCTTTTAAGAGACAATTTTTCATACTGGGAATTTACTAGTTTAAAAAGATGCTAATTTAATGAGACATTATTTCCTCTCCCCGGGTCTCTCCTTAGTTCCATTTGTTAAGATATCACAAGCTTGAATTTTTCTTCCCTCTTACTGAACAGAACAGAAATACTCAAAAGTTCAAAACTTACATGTCTTGAGTTCAATCCTATCCAACTTCAAAGTGAAGAACTTTAAAAAGCATTAAAAAAGCCACCTGGTATTTCCAAATGAACTCCCCTCCTTTTCCTGGACCTGGGGCTCTATGTAGTCTTTTTAGCTGCATATTCACATCCTCAGACATGTGAGCCAGTTTTTAGCTTCCTGCAAATAATTTTTTTCTACATTAAAGCTTAATTGTTAACAGCTTCGAAAAACTGCAAATCATTCTTACTTACATCCGGAAGTCTGTATAGCTTCATTGTTCTCTGCAAAGTCATATTTCTACTCAAGTGAGAAAATTTGACTTCTACCAGCTTTCTGGGGTTGAGTGATCGATGCCAGTATCTGGAATACAATAAAGGTTTTACGATCTGATTGATCTCCCTCTCCAAGGTTTTACTCTGTCTCAGCTCAGCTGCTACAGACGCCTTCAAGAAACACTTATCTTGTGCCTAGTGCAGAGCTGGAAGCCGGCCCTTTTCTCATGTAATTATTTTATCAGTCATTTTTTTACCTCTAAATCATGTCCAGTTATGTTCGTTTGTCATTTGTAACCTTTCATCTCTTTTAGGAAAATTGCAAATGATATATTGATGACATCCAGTTTGTAAGTATTTAATGATCATCACAGATTCTAAGAAGGCAAACCAAAACATTTAAAAACATGAAAATACTCCCCTGAAGTTAGTAACCTTCACGTTTATATAACGTACACCAAAGAAAACAACTATTTGAGAAATGAGCTTGAATTTCTTAAGTGATTCCAGTTTAGGGACTGGGATGAATGACTGTATTAAAATACACCTGTGCAGTCTTATTTATTCTGTTTATTTATGAATAATGTAATAGGACAGAGTCATTTTACAGTTTTGTCTTTTGTACTGTTTTCCTGAAGTTTTATCTTATTTGAGTCGATAAAAATAGCAGAGGGAGATAAAACTCTTTCTGATGCTCTAGAAACTGGTTAGTTCAGTGACAACATGATAAGCAATTTTCTTAGTGGATTGACCTTCAAAAGCCTGAGAAGAGTAGGTAAGTCATAAAAAGAGAGCTTTAGCCTTCTTCTTACTCTTAGCCAACGAACATGTCTGGGCTTTTCTGATGATGTTAATCAAGCTTTTGGAGTCGTTCCTGACAGCACTGGTATAACACTGAGTGTCAGAGAGGAGGGAGAAGATGGTCCTACAAGGACATCTCAAGATCCTGACGCCCTGGGTTTCCCTGAGGGAGAGACTAGTCTGTCAAACGGAGGAGACAGAAGTGGCGATACAGCACTGTGCAGGAGCGCTGGCCCAGTGCTGCCTGGTTCTGTCTCCGTCTCTGCTGCCAACCACCCACATCATCACCAAATCCCTCTGGGTTACAAGAGCAGAGAACACCTGGAGCAACAGGCAGGAGGCTCACAGCATTAGGTACAGGTGACACGCAAGACAGAGGTGCCAAGCTATTACCTGCACGTGGCCACTGGCTTAGGAAGAACCACACCAGCAGTATAAACGGCCTGGAAAATCCCTTCCAGGTTCACTCTTCTGGTTATTTCTCGAATCAACACCGGGGCTACACGTTTCGATCTCAATTTCTTATGCACACAGAGAAAGTTGATTTCGACCATCTTCTTCACGCTAAGACACAAAGATGTCAAAACTTAGAGCCCATGTAAGAGGAAAACATTTAAAAAAACAAGACAACACCCATCACATCTCAAAGAATGAGAAACTGAAAGGCCTCCTTTAACATCATATTTAAGAAAAATACACCATCATTCAGATCCTTCACAAATTCAGAGAGACACCCTCTTCCGCAGACTCCCCCACCAAAAGGACCATAACTCTGGAGATGCAAACCCTCTTGTCCTAAATACATCTGAGAACTTCGGTCTTTTATAAGTTTTCGGTTTAAAACTGGATCAGATGTGCCTCAAAGTTTCTAGATCTGTTTGTCCTGTAATGTACCCAATTACGCCAGTAACTGGGTCACCTGGATGCAGAATCTGATAAGGCGTTGCTTCCGAATATAATGCAATCCCCAGGACCCCTGGATAGTGCCTTGACCAGGCCAGAGCTGGTGCCTTTCTGAGCGCCACGAAACCTTCCGGAGCTTCAAAGCTCATCCTCTGCTCTGTTTCCAGATATGCAGGTATTTCATTTGGCACAAAATACCCCTTGAGATCAAATGCTTTTTAGCAGTAAATAAGCTCACCCAGTATACTGAAAGATGAACAGACCGGTTATGCATTAGATCTTTGAGGTTCATAGCTGCATCTCTGACTTTCTGGGCTGGAGACCCAGAGCAAAAATGGAGCATACATATCCTACAGATAGAAAGATTTAAAAAAAACCCTCAAGTAGTTTTTTCCCCAGAATCAAATCCCCTACTTCTAGCTGTGTACCCATATACATACCCGTGTGTGTGCATGGATGAGACTAAGAGGCAGAGAGAGAAAGAGAGAGAAAAGGACAGCTGTCCTCATCACAACCCAGTGTAGGACAGGCTTTAACATGTACCTTTCGTAGATCCGGATGCTTGCAGGGATAGCACTAATGAACCCCACTAGTTTTCTGTTCGAAGATACCCTGACCCCACAGTGCCACTGAGGGAGCCAGCCTGGGGGACGCAGAGCCCTGCAGTCAGCGCCGGCAAGGAAAACAGGTACCAGTTAGTGTCCAAGAAAACATGGACAGACAGAGACAGGCCAGCCCAGCTGCTGCCCCCTCCCCACCAGGCACACAGGACTGGCCAGACTGACCACAACAGGAACTCGGGCGAATAGTCAAACCGGAACATGTTGTCATTGTCTTCCACGTAATTCTCATTCAGCAGGGTGTACAACTCCCTGAGCTGCAAGACCAAACACGTGTCCTACCTCTGGGGCTCAGGACCAAGGCAGAAGCCACACATGCCAACGCAGGTCCTGAACGCCAGAGTTTTACTCACCACTTCGGCGTTACCCAGATCTAAAGTGTCCCACATAAAACCCTGTGGCAAGGAATACGGTTCCTGACGCACGTTTTCTTTATCAGCCTCAATTGCACCATGAGATGTTATTACTTCATCTGGAGATGGGGATGATGAGAAAAAGAAAGACAAGAAGAGACGATTCCATTACAAAGTATTCTGACTATCCAAAATGGTCAGTGATGTGAAACAAAATCAGGTGTAGGGCTCTTGGGTTTAGCATATATAGTAGTTTAGTATAATATAGTATTGTTTCAGCTACCTCGAGAGTGACATGGGGTAGTTACGTACTGGGGGAGAGTAACTATATTTCACCAATTAAATAAAAGGAGGAATCCTTGGTCATTCGAAGACACGCTGGACATTACGAAACGATAGGGATTTCTCCGTCTCAACCCCTAGATGTCAGCACCACTGCCAGCAACACAGATTTGAAATGACAGACAGCCTTAGAGATGTTATATTTTTAACTCTGCTTTTCAACAAACGGTGGGGAAAGGGCTGCAGGGACCTCTGACCCTTCTCAGCAAAACCCAAAATTAATTTCAGGACTGTTTCCATCTATTTGGACTCCTGGCAGCACAGTTCAAGCCATCAGTGTTTCCAGCGATTCCCACAAAGGTGCCCTTTTCCAGTTCCTTCTCTGGAGCTTTCTGAAGTGGCTGGGATAAAATCCAGGCCCTTGACTGTGGCCGCTGCCTGCCTGGTGACCCTCGTTACGTCCACCCGGCCCTGCTCCCAAGGCTTCAGCCCTACTGACCTCCCTCAGGTCCATCGCCTGTCCTTTACACGGCTGGCTGCTGGCATTTTTTTCAGATATAAGTTTATACATCGCTTCTTCTTAGCATCCTTCCCCAACTAAAACTTCTTCCCTGGCAGAGTACGTCCTCCCTGCCCGACCACCATTCATCCTTCTTTCCTATCACTGTTTCCCAGGTCTGTGTCCCAGTGCGTGGCATTTAGTGACAGACACACAAGTATCTGCTGAATAGATGCCCTCCAGGTGTAGACCTTTTTACAGGTGGAAGTCACAGGGTCTGCACCACCCCCAAGGGGCTTCCCTTTCTCTTCTTCCCGACCCCTGACTTTGCAGTTTCATCTAACTCCATTCTGCCAGCTCCTCTTCATGTGAATACCTCAGCTCGCTTGGGTCAGCCCTGGTGGCCAGATTCCCAGCTGCTCCCTTGGGGTTCCCTGTGAGTTGCTTAGGGTTTGGCTAATCCACACAACATCAGGGGACTATCCCATTCAAGCTGCTCCAAACAGCTGGGTGTGTTGGGCTGAACTGGGACACGGCTCTGGAGAGAAACGAAGAGGCAAAGTCTCCCTGACCTTGAAATGTTTTCCTTGATCTCAGGCCCCCCTCCCGTACTAACCTGGCACTGCCTTAATTGAGGTGCAAAGGGAGGGTTCTAGGAACCCGAGAACCCTCCGAGGATTTAGGGCAGGGGCCAAAATGAGCTGAGCAGTGGGGCTGCCTTCCTAAAGAATTTGCACTGGGGTTAAGTGCCAGCTGGAAGCCTCCTTCTCCCCTGGGCAGTGACCCAAAAGTCACCAGCAGCATTCAGCCCAACCCAATACATTCAGATCAATGCATCTATATCCCTTTAGCTAACGGTCACGCAACTCAATGTTATTTAAAATCCTGTAAATTCATTTCAGAGAGTCTTCCTCCACTACCAGATGTGTTTCTAGAGGCTGGAATAAAAAAAAAACAACAAGATAGTTTCTTTTTTCTTTCACACTCTGAAGCTCTTGCTTTTTAAAGCTCCTTGGGGTGGGCGTGGGCAGGAAGGGAACGGGCACTTTAAAAAGCCTGAAACCCATTATTTGAAGGCACATTGAAGGATTGTGCCCTGCCTTATATGTGATAAAACTGATCATCTGTACATAACTGGGCCAAGAAGAGTTTGGGATGGCAAAGAATACCTTCTTATCATACAGATTCTAGAACTGAAACCAGCAAGGAAGAGAAATACAGAAATAATTATATGATATCTACCTTCACAGAACATAAGACAAAGTGGCAGGTCTAGCTGGTGACACATTTATAAACATTTTTATGGCATTTATATCATCTTTTTTTTCTTGCATAATGTGAAAGAGTAACAATGAAATCATGTTTTCCAGAAATGTTAACTGGTAAAAGTTTAAGTGAAATGTGACGGAGCAGGCCAAGCGCTGAGGGAGGAGGCCTATTAGAGAGAATGTTACATGACCCAGAGCACTTACAATGGCCTTGACGAGGTGACCCGATTCCCTTTTTATACTGGAATGTTATCTCATTGGTAATAATGGACACCAAGGGTGAGAGTTCAGAATCCTATTGTTTAAACAGCAGCATTTTCCATTTCAGCAAGATTTAATAGGGCAAATTTTATGTGTCTTATGTGATAACTGAGATGTGAGACTGTTAAAAATTTATGTAGAGGGAAAACAACTCCATGAAGCTCAGAACCAAAAAATATGGGGTGGGGGAGACCCCTCTTTTATACATATATATAATACATATATGTATAATTATAATATATATATGTGTGTGTGTGTGTGTATATATATATATACATATATATATAAATACATGAATGTTTCAAGTTTGGGGAAACTGTATTTTTTTTTATAGGGACAGGAATTACACTAAAATTTTGTTACTGAAAGCCAGTGTTGCCACCCAGTATTTATTTTAAGAAGGAAAATATGACTTTAGTGTAAATTTTGAATTGTGGCATGAAACAAATCATATAGGTGAAGTAAAGTCTCTTTTGTGTTTTTTGTCTGTTGTTAACCCAGCTTTGTTTTGAGGGGAGGGGAAGGGACGGCAGAAAAGCTTACTTAGTTTGGGTACCGGCTGAGTGTCCCAAAACTGGTATCTGTGTTTGGCAGCCTCATCAATGTTCCTGGCGGGGCCCTGGCAGGCAGATAACAGCTCCATTGCCCTCTGGATATCCTGCAACTTCTGCATTGGAATGGTGGGATTCTACAACAGCAAAGACACACAGACACAAAGTATGAGGAAGCTGCCACTGCTCCCAATCCTATATGTGCTCCTGCCTTGGAGACCAGAGCGTTTGCTGGGAAAATGCGTGATCCTCCTCTAAGCCTGGCCTTGGGGCTCAGGTATGCTAACATATTAAAATATAAGCAAACATATTAGGTTAAAGGCAACAACAGTTCTACAGTTTTAATGGGGCTCAGACAGTCTGGGAAATCGAAAGTAAATCGAACCACTCTTTGCTTCAGTTTCCCACCCACTGGCAAACAGTCCTCACCATCAGTTACTCATGTGGCCCGAGCAACAAAAAGGGGGACAAGCAATGCAAAGTCACTATCACACAGAAGCCAGTCAGCCTCTGGCCTTGGTGTCACTGTTGGGGTTAATGCTGGACAGTAGCAACATGGGGACAAAAGAAGTAACTTCAAAGCAGAAACCGGGCAGACGAGGGAAATTTCAGTTCGTGAAAAGAAAGAGAGAGATCTGAACTTAGTGCTGGGCTGGGAAGGAAGTTCATCAAGAAAGGACTCTCTAACGGCTGTTCTCCTCCTGGACCACACCCCACCCTCTCCTGACTGTGATGCTTCTCCAGAGATGGACCTTTCAACAAGCATGAGCCGTCTGCTCCATGGATTCAGAGCCTTTCATGACTACAGCCTGTCCTCCCTAATCCAAGGGTCGTGAAGAACCTCCCTTGTAAGTAAAACATATTCTCAGTCTACAAAATGGACCATTCCTTTTAATTTTAAAGTTCCTTCCTCAAAACCATATTTCTGCCATCTCTGAAGATTCCCCAGATCTTCTTTTTTCTTTTTTGGAAAATCTCTCAAATAATGTAATGTGGAAAATGAGACAATACTTGAAATGAGAGAGTGGTAGGTAGGACTGAATATGGAAATTGGTGAGGTTTTTCAATGAGTGAAGTTATTAATTAGTATCAGAATTTCAATGCCATACAGAGAATGCTCCTCACTGTGGTTCAGAAGTGATTGGAAGGAATCTCACAGCCCTTTGGTTTCCCTATATGCCAATACCATGGGTACCAAGGAAAGGTACCACCAATCTTCAATGGTTTACCGACAGCAGCTCTGGACTTCTGTTCAATTTTGAATCTGAAGTCTGTGGTCTGGAGCAAATCCTTTAATCTGGGAAGCTTCTTTGTTTGACCCAGTACAAAATGGGGTTTATTCAATACAGACCATCCTGTGCTTGACTCACTGGGTTTCTTTAAGGTTCTTGCCACAAAAATGATTCCAAGACACAAAGTGCCAGAGTCTAACTGGAGGTAGGTTGAAGTCTAAATGTCTCCACTTAGAAGTCTAACAGCATTACCCAGGACAGCCACAAATTTTATCAGCTCTTTATCTCATATTCCCATTGAGGTTTAGATCATAAGGGTCATATGTCAATGACACATAACCATTTAACAAAATAATTTTCTTGTTCTAATTTATTTCATTTTCAGATTTATTTTGTTTGGGTCTCTTTTGAACTTCCCACACAAAAGTAACTAATTTCTAGCAACATGAAATGTGCATCCATCTGAACTCCCAGTAACACAATCAATTAGGAGACCTACAACTCAAATAGGAAGTGAGAGCCCATAATGTTTTGACTAATAATGCTTCAACACGCACTGGTTCGGTTTATCTTAAGATAAGCCAAGCAGAACCTAGTCTTAAAAGAATATACCTACAGCGTCTGAATCGAATTTGCTGTAGTTAATTCTTCTTTCCTGCTATTTGAGTTAAATCCTCTAACACAAATGTACCAAACTCCAACCATTTTGTAACACACATGCAATCAGCATCTTTGTTCCAAAGGAGCCAATAGTGATATCCCCTCTTCATGAAGAAGCCCTCAGAATGGTTTCTGCCTCAGCAAGTTGACCAGCAGTCTACACGTGAAATCACCATTCATGAAATATTCACATCCCAATGCTCAATATTAAATGCTTTCCTTTTTTTTTTCCTTGTATTGAAGTCTAGTTGATTTACAATATTATATTAGTTTCAGGTGTATACCACAGTGATTCAATATTTATATAGGGGATACTCTTAAGTGCTTTCTTAAAGTAGATTTAAGTAAGCACAGCCTCCAAATCCATGGTGACAGAGCAGTGAGGAAAACTCAGCTACGATAAATTCTTAAACCTCCGCACTCACGTTCCACAGTGGCACCAAATGAGGTGTTAGGAAAGGTGAGAATGTGTATCCACCCCATTATTATATTCCCATTAAGAGCCAGACACTCCTCTTTTACTCTTTGCCCATTATTTTCCAAATTTAATACTTGGGAAAAAAAATCCAAGTCCTTTACCACTAAGAAGTATAGAAAAATCCAGACAAATGTCATTTTAGTCTGGTTCTTGGGCACGAACCATAATATTCTCAAAACATAGTTCAATTCATAGTGTTATTTTGAGCTGGCATCTAAAGAGAAAGGAGCCCCAAGTTTTAAAAATGCAATGAAAAGCCCACAATAAAACAATTCTGATTTATTTTTCATTAAAAAAGGAAAGAACTTCTCCACTATATCATGCCAGCAGTTCCTCCTGCCTTGGCTGGCTGTACTTCCTTACAAGTGACCAGAGGCAGGGGAAGGGCTCAAAATCATCAGGGATACAGAGACGGGTGGCAGCTGATAATGATGACAGAAGCAATAAGGAGTTGGTCACAACTGCATGTAAGTAACACCACACTCGTCTAAGGAAGCCACATTGAGAAAAAGAAAAAATATCTTATAAGCATATGGTGTCCCTTATATGAGCTACCTCGGAACTTACCATTATTCATTACACAAAAACAAGCTGAAAAACTAGGGAGGGAGACACCACTTTCTTCTTGCCCCAGAAAGGCAGTTGGGAAAATGTGGGGAGATTTTCCTTCTCGGTGATTCCTGATCCTTATGTGTTAAACAGGCAACAACAACAAAAAAGCAATCTCCAAGGCTCACTCAACGCCACACAATGTAAACTTTGTGCGAGAAAAAGAGTTTAGACCCCATAAAACTTGCATAATCGTAACAACTGCCACGTATAGTGCTTTGCAGGATAAAAACCATTCAATAAAGGCGGTCTCACTGTAACCTCCTAACAGCCTTGGGAGTCGGGAAGAAGGCACTGTTCCCACTTTGCAGGTGAAATGAGCTGGAGGAGGTGCAGAGCCTGCAGACACACAGCTGAGGGCCCTGGGGCCGCGACTCAGCTCTGCTGAGAGCCACACGCCATCCAACCTACATGGAGCCACAATCATCAGCTACTCTGTGTTGTTACATTTCTAACTCTACCCTTTTCACTGTGAGTTTCTGGTATGGGGGAGCTGTGTGCTCCCTCGGGCCCAGGACACAAGGTCTCTGTTCATTGCCAGGGTGACCATGGTGGCCCTGGGGAAGGGGCACTGGGCATTGGCACCTCCGAGGCACATGAGACAGGCCATCTGCCCAGGCAGGGCACTGCCAGGCAACTTCTGGTTTGGTCTCAAATGGGCGCATCTCCCCAGGGAAGGTTAAGAGCTGTTTCCCACCCTTGGCAACAGAATTAAGAATGGCCGCTGCAGACTGGTCCAGTTCAAAGTCGGCGTTAGACTTACCCGTGGTGGCTCCCACCGGAATCTGCTGCCAGATGGTGTTGTGCTATTCAGGTAATTAGACAGACACCCAGAAAAATTAAAATGTGAATTATCTCCTGAAGTAAAAGGAATCAAGTATTAAGTGTAACTTCAAAAAACAAAAACAAAAAGCAAAAACCTAACAAGGTCACACTGAGACTTTCTTCTATGACTGCAATTTATGTGCTAATTTGCTGAGAAAGGGGGAAAACACAGGCAGAATACATACACACACACACACAGAAGCACAGTACAAACCTCTCAGTTATCTGGGTGCCAACGGCAGCTTCAGGAAGGCTGTGAACACCCTCCGGTTACCACCACTGTTCAGTCCACAGTCACAACAGTACCCTAACAGCACCTCTGATCCAACAGGGCACTCGCCTAAGCTGCATGAACCCACGTTCACATGCATGAGACACCACAGAGGCTAAGATAAAAACACGGCTCTCACTTTTGAAGGCTGCTGAATTTTAATCTCCTGGGAATCAGATGCTGAGTCTGACTTGGTGCCGCCAGAATTTGGTTTCTCCTTTTTTCTCTTCTGTTTCTTCTTTTTCTTTTTGGCACCCAAATCCCCTCCGGGACTTCTGTTAGGAAATTCACAGAGTTCATAAAACAACAACAGGTCATAACGCAAAACTTGAAATTGCATGCAATTAATCGTTTAGGAAAAACAATGTTATACACAGGAGGAAAAAAGTATGGTAGGATGTGTGACACTGTGATTAATAAGGAATATATACATTCAGATAACCAAATATATATTTTTCATGTATATTTGGTCTTCATCCATGGTTCCTGGCTCACAGCTCCTAAAACCCGAGGAATTTCCTAAGAGATGAGAACTTAAAGGTGTCCCTTATGGTAGGTTAAAGAGGTGGCTTTAGGAAGCACTTAAGGGTGGGGGCTGGTTGCCAGGGGAACCAACCATGTAATTAGAGAGTTGGAACTTTCAATTCCACCCTCCTGACCTCAGGGATTGAAGAAGCTGAATCAAGTATCAACGAGCAATGAGTTAATCAATCATGCATATGTAAGGAAGCCTCCAAAGAAATCCAAAAGGAGGGGGTTCTGAGAGCTTTGGGTTGGTGAACACATGGTGCTTCGGGGACAGTGACACCTGGAGAAGGTATGGAAGCCCCGTGCCCCTTCCCCATACTTTGTTATCTGCATCTCTTCCATATGGCTGTTCCTGAGTTACATCCTTTCATAATAAACAGGTGATCTAGTAAGTAAATGTTCCTCTGAGTTCTGTGAGCTGCTCTAACAAGTGAATGGAACCTAAGGAGGGGGCCTTTGGAACTTCCAATCTGCAGCCCAGTCAGAAACACAGTCTGCTATTTGTGATGCCTGGAGGGGTAGGGGAGCAGTCTTACAGGAATGAGCCCCTAACCAGTGGAAATGGATACTGTCTCTGAGCCGAACTGTAGGACACCCAGCTGGTGTCTGAGAATTGCTTGGTGTTACGTGGGAAGGCCCCTCCCCTGGCCACCTCCCCACTGCAACTGTCTCCAGGAACCCAGGAGAGTATTAGTCTACAATCAGTCACTCTGCAGGATGTGATGTAAGCAGGAAAATTACAGGTATCAACTACACTTTACCACAGAAGCCAAAAAGCTTCCACAGTTACCACTGCTCCACTAATTTGCTTTTTAGTTAGCATTTTAAGGGAGAGAGACATGTTGTAAAATATTCCATTATAAACATCTCTTGGGTATAACACACCACTAATCTCAACAAAACAGAACCAAGGAAAGGGCTTCCCTGAAGAGGGGGACATTTTTCCTGATAAAGATTTTTATTAGAAGGATTCTACATGAAAAAAAAATTCACTGGTAAAACACTTCTGGTTTGGAACCCTTGTCATCTTAGAGTCTCACCTTCTGAAAGAGCAAGAGACACAAGGGGATTTAAAATGTCCATTTCTGGGGCTTATTCTACCACAGACAAATTCAAATTTAGAGTCAGAGATTATTACTGCATTATCGCCTGATGTAGGGAAAGTTGTAGAAATAATCAGTTCTGTTCTATGTCTTCATGGGTTCTATCTGACACATTTTCTTTTCTTGAATTTTTACTTATTTACCAAAAACATATTCATTATATAAGACATAAATGTCACTAATATGTTTAAGAGCCTTATAACAGTGTCCCTCAAAGGCAACCAATAGTTTTTCTGGTATAAATTCTTCTAAAATAGTCTTTCTTCTCTAAGCATGCCTTCATTTTCAACATGAGTAAATTTTAAACAAAAATCAAATCTTACATACTATTTTGAAACTTGGCCTTTTTTTGGTCTCCTTCCACTTAACAATGTATCTTGGACTTCTTCTTTTTTCCACATCAGGATAAATGAAGCTGCCTCATTTCTTTTTAGCAACTGGACAGCATCCACTGTGTAAGTGTATCCTATTTTATGTAACCATGATTAAAATTATTAAAAATTAAAAATTCTGTTGCAAAAAAATATTCTGGTACTTACATCTTGGTGTTTTCCTGCTAGCATGTCCACAGGTGGAAATGCCAGGTCAAAGGGCATGCACATTTTTTGTTTTAGTGGATAATTAAGCCTGCTTTACTAAATACCATACCAATTTCCACTCCACCAACAATAAATGACACAGTTTCTGGTTCTGCATGTAAGGAGCTTGGATGTCACCACTCCATCCTAGCAGACTGAAAAATCAACAATTTTCCTGAGATCCATAAGGGAGGCAAGGATACAAGACAAACTGCTTCCCATCCCCCCACACCTCACCACCCTGTTACCAAAGGCCTATGTATAGCAGTTCCTTCAACCCAGTACATCATATATGGCTATCAAGAAAAACATCACAAGGCATACCAAAAAGCCAAAAACACAGCTGGAAAAGATGGGCAAGCATCAGAACCAGACATGGCAGGGATGGTGGAACTACCAGACCAGGAATTTGAAACAACTATCACTGAAACGATAAAGGCTCAGGTGGGCACAGCAGACAGCAGGCGAATAGACTGGCAGTGTGGCAGGGATGGAAACCCCGGGAAAGAACCAAGATGGATCAGGAACACTGTGACAGAAATGAAGAATGTCTTTTATGGACTTATTTGGAGACTGGACACAGCTGAGGAAAGAACCTCTGGGCTTGAGGATATAGCATTGGAAGCCTTAACAGAAACCCCTCCAACAATGAACAAAGAGAGCAAAGATGGGAAAAACAGAACATCCAACGACTGTGGGACAACTACAGAAAGTGTAATGTACGTGTAATGGGAGTACCAGAAAGAGAGGAAAGAAAGAAACAGAAGAAGCACTTGGAACAACCATGTCTGGGGAGTTCCCCAAAGCAACATCAGGCACTAACCCATAGATCCAAGAAGCTCAGAGAACACCAAGCAGAACAAACGCCAAAACCCCTGCACCTTGGCACATCATTATCAAACTGCAGAAAGCCAGAGATGCAAGAAGCCTTTGAGGAACAAAGGACAGAACAGTAAGAACATCAGTTTCCCTACGTCTTTGCCAGCACTGACATATTACCATTCTTTTTCATCCTCAACAGTCTGATAGGTAGAAAAAAATCTCACTGTGGGTTTAATGTTCCTTTATTTAATCTGGAGCAAGACTATACATTTTCATATGTTTATAGACCATTTATATTTTTCCATAAATAGCTCATTCATATCCTTTTTCTACTAGTCATCTTTTTATAAAAATGATTTGTAGGTACACTTTATAAAAGCATGGACAGAACCTATCATTTTTAAAGAATTTTTACTTTGGGGACCTTAATCTCATTTAATCCTCACAACAGCCCTATGAGAGCAATAGCTAGCTCATGCTTATATTCCATTGCCTCGTTTCTTGCCTACCTTTTACACTGCAAATACTTTACCCAGTTTAGTTTTTAGTTTTCAGCTTTATTTGTGGTATTTTTTCCCTGTACAGACACAAAATTTTTAGAGGGTCTAATATTTAAAACGTTTCCCTTGTGGCTTTTCCGCTTTTTAGTCTTGCTTAGAAAGAACTTCCCTATTCCAAAATTACATAAATATCCTTCTATAACCTTTCCTCTTTTAACTTTATGACTTTAAGGAAAAAATATTTAGCTTTCTAATTCATCTGGAATAAAATGCATACAGTGTGATGTATCATGTTCCTACTTTTCAAAAATACATTTTAAATACAAGAAAGCCCCATTATAACATAACTTGTTATTACAGGGGTCACACTGCATCGCTCAAAGACTAACGGGCAGACATAGTAAGCGAAGAGGACCTGTCTACTCATTGGAGACAGTCACAAAGCAAGGTCCTCTTTTTGCCAGATGCTGCTCCAGGTGCAGGCAGTTTCAAACATGTCTGCAAATTCTTTGATACGTCTCCTGTCGAGAGGTGGGGGTCTCTTTCCTTCCCCTTAAATCTGGGCAGGATTGTCTCTTGCTAGTAAAGCAGTGGAAGTGACCCTATGTGACTTCTGAGGCTAGGTCACGAAAGGCCATGCAGTTCCCACCTGGCTGTCTTGGGATGCTCAACTCTGGGGGCCACATAAGAGGTCCCACTGCCCTGAGACCAGCGGGCTGGCGGTGTGGAAGACGGCGCAGCTGGACCCAGGACACCACGGAAGGGAGCCCTCATGAATGCCCAGCTCAGCTCAGTCAAGTCTGCATGACTCCAGCGCAAGGCAATGTCTGTCTGCAAGTGCAGGAGAGACCCCCAGGGAGGAACTGCCCTTCCCCAGCTTCTCCTCACCCACAGGGCCTGCAAATGTAATAAAGCACGTTGTTTTGTGTTGCCAGGCTTGCGATGATCTGGCATGCAGCAACCACAACTGGTTCAGACATGTGGGATATCTAAGTGGAGGGCTGCTGGGACAGAACCCTAGAACATAGTGGCCCTGGCTTTCAGACCAGCTAGAAAGATCCTGGGGCGACTGTTAAACGAAACCTGCCAGTGCCGAGGAGGCTGGTGGTGAGGACTTGGGAAAATAAGGGAAATGGTGTTGGAAGCCTGAGGGAAGGGGTCCTTGTAATGTAGTGGAGGCACATTTATAAAAATGCTGCCAGGGATAACGTGGAAAACAGAAAGTGTACCTAATGAGTGTGAAAATCTAACTAAAAAGGCTTCTGGGCAGAAGGTTGAAAACACCCTGGCTTTTCCCAGATGCCTATAAAGGAAATGAGAGCAGGGAGAGATTAACTCCAGGGCGAGACACTCAGCGTCTGAGTGGGAGTTAGAGAATACATAAACCCAGGCAGAACTTGTTAGACTCAAAATTCAACTGGTCTTCAACCCCAGCATCTCCAGAAGGCAAAGGCTTCGCGTATTAAGAAACGGCCTTAGGACGGTCACACCTGGGATGGAGCTGCCTGACCCTCGGTGAGGACTTCAGAAAGCCCTAAGGTAGTATCCCACTGACCATTCCAAACAGAATGCTTTTTTGTTTTTTGTTTTTGTTCTTGTTTGGAAAAGGCTGTGCTTTAGTACATGAATAATTACAAATCTCTGCTAAGTGAAAAACGTATAAAGCATCTGAACTTCAGTCACACAGAGAAAGGGACAATCCCATTAACCCTTCCGCCAGTGTCCATCCCAACACCTTTAGCATGACTGCCTCCATTTCTTACAGTTTGCACAGCACTTACTTATCAAAGCACTTTCCTTTTGTGGTCTGTTTATCCTCACAACAACCCTGTGAGATAGGTAGGGCGATTAACACCATCCCCATTTTGCAGATGGGAACACTGAAGCACAAAGCGGTTCCAATATTGAGGCCAGTTAGCAGAAGCATCCAGGTCTCCTAACTCCCCAACCCACATCTTCCTTTTTAGACTTGACCCTGGAGCAGAATGATGGGCACAGTGAGCCACAGCTCTGGTACAGGCTGGCCTCTGAACAGGGACCAACCTCTCTAAAAGTCAGAATAAAGCTAAGAAGGTATGACTAAAGGGTTGGCAACACTCAGATATATAATTGCTCTGAACGGCTCAGCATCAAACTTCCTGTGGAAACTCAGGAAAGAAGGCTTCAGTTTTCAAAGGATGTGCCTCGTCCATCCTCTTCTAAACAGCACAGCTTCTAAGAACCTACGGGGCATCCAGCCTCACAGAGAGAGAACAGGTAGGGAAGAGCGTATCTCGAAGGAGAGATCTTTGGCTGTGACTTCTGCCTAATGGAAAGGATTACCAATTGAAACTGGGAGCCCAGAACATTTTTTTCTTTAAAGAATTCCACCAGCTTGAGAAGAGAGGGCAGAACAAAATGTAAAAGAGGTTTTGGACTCTCAGCCTTTTACAGGCAGGAAGCAGATGTAGAGGGTCCCTCACTCAGATGCAAAGTAAAATTTTCTTCTGGACGGATGACTTACAGGGCAGAACCCAGAGCCCGGAGGACAGGGGCCAGAGCCACGGAGAGCAGCTCTTGGAGATTAGGACCAAACTCAAACTGAGGGACTGGCCACCCACCCTGGCTGGATTTCAGAACTGCTGTGGATCACTGACTGTGCTGTGCTAGTTTCCCCTTTTTGAGTGGGAACAGCCAGCATGCCCCCCCTTTACCTGTCCACCCTCCCACGATGGGCGTGCGGGGAGCGGACAACATACCTGCTCAGTTCACCAGTACTGACACGGACCTAGAGGGGCCTGATCCACACCCAGACTTGGTCTAGGTGACGAGACCCTAGATTTTGAGCCTGAGCCTCATATCTAACCCAAAACATGGTATGATTTTGGAGAGGGCCTCAGGGAAGGGATAATGTAAACAATTTTTGGCCAGAAGATGGACCATGATAGTTTTCAACATGTCTTCAAATGTTTTAAAGCCTCCTCCCCATGAAAGCTGGAATTGAGTTCCCCTCCCCTTGTATATGGACAAGTTTATGACTCACAAGTAATTACTCCCCACAAATGTGTCAACATGTGACTTCCAAGTCTAGGCGAGAAAGGGACACGCAGCTTCCACTCACTTCTAGAATGTTCTCTCCCTCTTACCACCTTGATATCTGCGTACTGGGGAGGCCATGCGCAGGCATGGCGGGTGAGCTGTGGTCAACTGCCAGCTCCGACGGTCACCCACGTGAGTGCACCGCCCCAGGCGCGGTGGAGCCTTCGGTGGACAGAAGCCCCAGCCCGGTGAGGCCCACACCCACCCCCCAGCCAGAACTCCCTTGAACTGTGCCGTTTCCAACATCCCAACCCACAGGATCTGGGAGCATCATAAAATGCTCGCTGGCTTATTAAACAGCAAGAGTTACTGGCACATAAAGACACAGCAATGAACAAAGCAATGTCCTGTCCTATGGAGCACACATTTTTTTTTAACCTTTTTTTTTTTTTAAATTGAAGTATAGTCAGTTTACAATGTTGCGTCAATTTCTGGTGTACAGCATAATGCTCCAGTCATACATGAACATACACATACTCCTTTTCATATTCTTTTTCATTATAGGTTACTACAAGATATTGAATACAGTTCCCTGTGCTCTACAGTATAAGCTTATCGTTTATCTAGTTTATGTATAGTAGTTAGTATCTGCAAAGCCTGAACTCCCAATTTATCCCTTCCCACCCTCTTTCCACCCAGTAACCCTAAGCTTGTTCTCTATGTCCGTGAGTCTGTTTCTCTTTTGTAAATAGTTCATTTGTGTCTTTTTAAAAATATTCCACATATAAGTATGAGATATTTTTCTTCCTCTTTCTGTGGAGCATATATTCTTAAGGCAACAAATAACAAACTAACGGGAGGCCGACGGGAAACTCACTGAGTGGCTGGCATGGAGTAAGCTATCCAACAAGCGACAGGTACTGCTACTACTCCACACCTCGGCATGCTGCCTCCTCCTCCAGGACACACTTCTCTCCTTCACTTTCTGACAGATTGCTTGCCATTCAAGACTTAGGTCAAGTATCACCTCTTCTGAGAAACCTTCTTTCTCCTTCCTAATCTGAAACAGGTGCCCCTAACTCAGTGATCCTTCTGCCATCTGAGTACCCTCCCCTCAAGCACACTCGAAACCTGGTGTTCTCACCTGCTTTTCCCACTAGAGTGTAAGCTCCTTGAGAACAGAAGTTCTCTCATGTCTCTAAAAAATTTGTGAAGTAAGAGAGAAGAATAAGCATTGGTCTTTGACCCCTGCTCCTGGCACAGAGCTCCTAAAGCCCTTGGAATTCCCTGGGTGACAGCAGTGTCTTTTGTTCTGATGAGGTGACTCTGGGTGGGCTCCTGGAGGGGGCTGGTCACCACAAAGACCAGGCCATGATCAGAAGATCATGAAAATTTTCAGCTCCATCCCCAATTCTCCAAAGAGGGGGCAGGGGCTAGAAATGGAGTTAATGATTGACCATAAGCCTTCCTAACACCCCCAAAAGTACAGGGTTTAGAGAGCTTCTGGGTAGTGAATATGTGGAGGTGCTGGGAGGGTGGTGCCTGGAAAGAGCATGGAAGCTCCATGTGTTGCCATACATACCTCACCCCACACATCTCGTCTACCTGGGTGCTCATCTGTATCCTTCTTTTGTTTTTTTTTTGTAATTGACATGTATTTTATTTTGCATGTTTTCTCTAGGTTCATTGTTAGTTTTTTTTTTTAATTTTATTGAAGTGTAGTTGATGTACAATGTTAGTTTCAGGTTTACAGCAAAGTGATTCAGTTATACATACATACAAATATCTTTTGTTTTCAGATTCTCTTCCATTATATGTTATTACAAGAAATTGAACATAGTTCCCTGTGCTCTACAGTAGGACCTTGTTGATTACCTATTTTATATATAGTAATGTGTGTCTGTTAATCCCAAACTCCTAATCTATCCCTCCCCCTGACCCTTTTCTCCTTTGGTAACCATAGTTTGTTTTCTCTGTATGTGAGTCTGTTTTTGGTTTATAAATATAATTTGTATCTTTTTTTTAAGATTCCACATATTCCATTTGTCTTTGTCTGACTTACTTCACTCAATATGATAATCTCTAGATCCATCCATATGGCTGCAAATGGCATTATTTCATTCTTTTCTATGGTTGAGTAATACTCCATTATATAAATATACCACATCTTTATCCAATCTTCTGTCAATGGACATTTAGGTTGTTTCCATGTCTTGGCTATTGTAAATAGTGCTGCTATGGACACTGGGGTGCACGTGTTTTTCAAATTAGAGCTTTCTCCAGATATATGCCCAGGAGTGGGATTGCTGGATCATAGGGTAAGTCTATTTTTAATTTTTTAAGGAACTGACGTACTGTCTTCCATAGTGGCTACACCAATTTACATTCTCACTAACAGTGTGGGAGGGTTCCTTTTTCTCCACACCCTCTCCAGCATTTATTATTTTTAGACTTTTTAATGATGGAGTATCCTTTATCATATCCTTTTATGACCAACTGGCAAACAGTAAAGAGTATTCTCTTGAGTTCTGTGAATTCAAGTTAATTGAACCCGAGGAGGGGACTGTGGGAACCTCCCATTTGTAGACGGTCAGTCAGAAGCACAGGCGACAACCTGCACTGCAACCTGTGGGATCTAACATATCTCCAGGTAGACAGTGTCAGCATCCAGTTAAATGGTAGGATGCCCAGGTGGTGCCGCTGACTGGCTTGGTGGGAGACACCCCCACATCTGGTGTCAGAAGTGCTGAGTGGGACAGCAGTCTGAGAGTAAGGAGAAGACAGGAGGAGAACTGGGTCTTCCCTACTCAGGTGTCTGCTAAACACTATCTGCGCTCACGGTATGCCTGACCCTCCCCTCCTATGGACCACCCCCCTCCACTGGAAGTTAGAAAGTTAGGCACGAGCAGGCTGTTTGCTGAGCCAATGGAAGATGAGCTGTAACAGATGCTGCTCCCAGGTGAGAGCAGCTGAGGGCCGTTACACCTTCTCCTGGCTGACTTCCCCTCCCAGCGAGGCCTGCAGCCTTGTCGAGGTGATGCATGGGGAGGCGATGGGCCCTGTAAGGAGGAAGGGTCCCCGCTTGCCTCAGGTAGCAGCCGGTAGGAGACAAACGTTCGTTGACTTATGCAACAGAATCATGGGGCTGGTCTTTACCACTTAGGGTAACATAACAGGTCCCAAGTGCTAACCTTGTCACCCAGTATCCAGATCACAAAGGGACCCCTCTTTCCAGCAGCTACGCCTGCATTAAAATCATCGACTTTTTAAAGTGGATAATTTATTCATCTGCAGAGTCGAAGTATGAAAGGGATGTTCAACAGTGAGGAAAGTGTTTTAAAAAAGACAAGCACGTGAGCCAGAGATTCCTGTTTCCCTGTTCCTAATCCTGGGCAGAAACTAGTGCCCATTTTTAGAGATACATTAAGACCGCCACCAAATGGCACCCTGGGGGTCTAAAAGTACCAATGTGTTCCCACCCAAAAATGAGCAGTTTGTTTTCATCAGTAGAATCAAATCTGCACTATTGCGATGTTTATGTTTGAAATCATCTAGTAGTTAAGGATTTCCATAAATATCTGACTAGCAACTGGGCTTAAACAAACATATTGCAGCCAGATACTGGAGCTAGAAATCTGCCATGGGTGGTATGGCTTTGTACATTCTGCAATTTGGAGTCTGACTATATCGGGCTTTCCTCCCTCCATGTTCCCATGGTTGGCACCTTGTAAAGCGGTGAACTTGCTGTGCTGTGGTTATGTGATTTATGTGTGCATTCATGTCGGTGTGTGGAGGGTACAGAAGAAAGCTATTCCTAGTTGAATTCCTGAGACTGCTAATGCCTTAAAGCCTCAATGCCCAACACTAGTAGATTTTGATAACAGATACTTGTTGAATGAATGAGTGCATAATTCTGGCTCTTGGGGTAGCTCCAATCATATATTGCCAGGAGGCAAAATACCTCTAAAAGCAGTTCTCCCTACCTTCACGGTAAGGTTGATTGCAGCCTATTATCACATATTTACTATGCACCTACTAAGTGCTCAGCAATGTGCTGACTGCAGGGGGAGCATGGTAGGGGTCTAGCCTCAAGCTGACTAGAATTTGGAAATCAGAGCTGACAAGCCTACCACTTGATACCCACTATGACAACTGTAACCAAAAAAGATAATAGCCAGTGTTGGTGAGGACGTGGAGAAACCAGAACCCTCATACACTGCTGGCGGGAATGTAAAATGGTGCAGGCACTTTGAGAAACAGGCTGGCAGCCCCTCAAAAGGCTAAACAAATATTAACCACCTGACCCAGAGATTCCAACTCCTAGGTACACGACCAAAAGAAATGAAACATTTGTGCAAACAGAAACTTGTATACAAATGTTCACAGCAGCATTATTCATAACAGCCAAAAAATGGAAACCACCCAAATATCCATTAACAGATGAATGAATAAAGAAAATGTGGTCTATCCATACAATGGAATATTATTCAGTAAAAAAAAATGAAGTACCAATACATGCTACAACATAGAGGAACTGTGAAAACATTATGCTAAATGAAGGAAGCCAGCCACAAAGGGCCACACAATGCATGATTCCATTTATATAAAATGTCTAGAATGGGCAAATCTAGACATAGAGAAAATAGATTAGTGGTTGTCAGGGGCTAGGAGGAGGAAGAGGATTGGGGGTATGGGGTTTCAGTTTGGGGTGATGAAAATGCTCCAAATTTGATTTTGGTCATAGTTGTATAGCTCTGAATATCCTAAAAGCCCCTGGATTGTGTATTTTAAATGGGTGAATTGCAGGGTATGTGGATTTTATTTCAGCAAACCTGTTAAAAAAAAAATAGAGGGTGAAATTCCTAGTCCTGGGGTGGGGTGGTAACATGCTATGAAGCTTTCAGGATAACAGAGGAAAATCCCTGCATGAAGAGACTTCTTGGAAAAAACCCAACAAGGAAAAACAGATTCAGACTCTCAGGTGTCTGAGGTTGATGACTGAGTCACAGGTATTTATCCACAAACATCATGCAGCCCTTCTATAAAGATCTCTCGCATCTTCAAGAACAGAAGTTCCATTTCTCACTTCTTCAGGAATTCATATGGAAGATCCAAAAGGAAAAGCCTGTCAGTTTTGTGACCCCAGGAAGGACAGCGAGAACCTTGGGCACATTCAAACTCCAAATGTAAACCAGTGAACTCCTTCTCAGCCACAGAAATGTCAAACATTTAATAAGCACATCCAGCAAATCTCTTGGAAGAAGTATTCAAGGACTTCGCAGACAGTACTTAATGGGATGACAAAGGAACACACTGTACATAAACTAAACGTTTTACAGGTGCTCCAGGAGAAACAAGCAAGGCAGAGGCTGCCAGCTCCCCACAAAAACCCACCCCGCTTCCTGGAGGAGCTCACAGTTAGACTACATTTCCCAGGTGCTGGCAGTCAGGGAAGGCCATGTGGCCAATGGGATGGGAACGGAATGCCTGCCACATCCTGCCAGCCCTGAGGCCCTCCTGGGTGTGCCCCTCCACACTCTCCCATCCCCTGTGCTGACCAGAGGCAGGTACAGGATGAGACAGGAGAGGATGGCAGGGCTGCAAGCCCCTGACTGACTGAATGAAGGGAAGCCCCCTCATTGTCCATCTGAACACCTGTCTGGAACTGTCACATCAACAAGAAAAAATAAAACTTCCATTATGTTGAGCAATTACACCTTAGGGTCTACTCATTACAGCAGCTTAGCCTATGTATTAAATAACTAATACATTAATTAAATAAGTAACACATTAATAGAGAGCCCAGAAATGAACCCACAAACTTTTGGTCAACTCACCTTCGACAAAGGAGGCAAGAATATACAATGGAATAAAGACAGTCTCTTCAGCAAATGGTGTTGGGAAAACTGGACAGCAGCATGTAAAACAATGAAGCTAGAACACACCCTTACACCATATACAAAAATCAACTCAAAATGGATTAAAGACTTAAACATAAGACAAGATACAATAAACCTCCTAGAGGAAAACATAGGCAAAACATTATCTGACATACATTTCAAAAATTTTCTCCTAGAAGAAATAAAAGCAAGAATAAACAAATGGGACCTAATGAAACTTACAAGCTTCTGCAGAGCAAAGGAAACCAGAGATAAAACAAGAAGAAAACCTACGGAATGGGAGAAAATTTTTGCAAGTGAAACTGACAAAGGCTTGATCTCCAAAATATATAAGCAGCTCATACGACTCAATAAGAAAAAAATAAACAACCCAATCCAAAAATGGGCAGAAGACCTAAACAAGCAATTCGCCAAGGAAGACATACAAATGATCAAAAAATACATGAAAAAATGTTCAATATCACTAATTATCAGAGAAATGCAAATCAAAACTACAATGAGGTATCACCTCACACCAGTCAGAATGGCCGTCATTCAAAAATCCAAAAATGACAAATGCTGGAGAGGCTGTGGAGAAAGGGGAACCCTCCTACACTGCTGGTGGGAATGCAGTTTGGTGCAGCCACTATGGAAAACAGTGTGGCGATTCCTCAAAAGACTAGGAATAGACTTACCATATGACCCAGGAATCCCACTCCTGGGCTTGTACCCAGAAGGAAATCTACTTCAGGATGACACCTGCACCCCAATGTTCATAGCAGCACTATTTACAATAGCCAAAACATGGAAACAACCTAAATGTCCATCAACAGGTGACTGGATAAAGAAGATGTGGTATATTTATACAATGGAATACTACTCAGCCATAAAAACCGACAACATAATGCCATTTGCAGCGACATGGATGCTCCTAGAGAATGTCATTCTAAGTGAAGTAAGCCAGAAAGAGAAAGAAAAATACCACATGAGATCGCTCATATGTGGAATCTAAAAAACAAAAACAAACAAACAAACAAAAACAAAGCATAAATACAGGACAGAAATGGACTCATGGACAGAGAATACAGACTTGTGGTTACCGGGCGGGGGGGGGGGGCGGGGTAGAGGGTGGGAAGGGATAGACTGGGATTTCAAAATTGTAGAACAGATAAACAAGATTACACTGTATAGCACAGGGAAATATACACAAAATGTTATGATAAATCACAGAGAAAAAAATGTGACAATGAGTGTGTATATGTCCATGTATGACTGAAAAATTGTACTGAACACTGGAATTTGACACAACACTGTAAAATGATTATGAATCAATAAAAATGTAAAAAAAAAATAAGTAACACATTAATTAAATAACTAGTATATTAATTTTAAAAGCTCTGTATAGTGTATGTGAATCCCAAAGACAAACAATTTTAGATTTCACAGGATGCCACTAGAGAGATCACTTAGCTCCTCCCCATGAGAACCGTTAGTTGTTTGATATTGTAATTACTTAATAATTTCTCCTCTTTGTTTCCAATTTCCTGCGTAGAAAGTGGTGGGATTATAGGTGATTTTAATCACTGCTGTATTTTCATGCATTTTCTAAATTGTCTCTAGTAATCACAATGCCTCCATGACTAAAGCATTATTAAAATATAACAGAGCTCAAGAATAGATACACAGATCGATGAAATGGAATAGGCAGGCCAATAACCACCCATGGCATACAGAACATGCTATATGATAATAATTGCACCCTAAATCATGGAACAGGAACTTATTTAATAAACAGAATCAGAAAAACTGACTTCCTACATAGAGAAAAATTAAATTAGTTTACTACACCCCAGAAACTACAAAACCAAATTCCAAGTGAGTTAAAGACCCAAATTTGGGAAAACAAAACTTTAAAACTGAAGGCCATATAGATAAACAACAAGGTCCTCCTGTAGAGCACAGGGAACTATATTCAATAACTCGTGTTAACCTATAGTGAAAAAGAATATGAAAAATATGTGTGTGTGTATATATATGTATACAATTGAATCACTGTGCTGTATACCAGAAAGTAACACAACATTGTAAATCAACTATACTTCATTAAAAAAAAACTATAGGCAGTGATTTTTATTGGTTTTGTTAACACCTTTCCATGCCTAGAACCCTGTATGGCATATAGTAGATGCTCGAGTAAACACCTGTTGAATGAATAAGTGAAAGAAGAAGAAGAAAACTTCAGGGAAAGGGTATAGCTCAAGTGGTAGAGCATATGCTCAGAAACCAAGAGGTCAGAGGTTCAATCCCCAGTACCTCCTCCAAGTGGAAATCAATGAAGAAACCTAATTACCTCCCCCTCATAGAAAAGAAGATAACTTCATGTCAGTGAAGAAAGCAATTCCTTACAAAAGGGCCCAAAAGTACAAGCTGTAAGATAAAAAGGGGTAACCTGATCACATCAAAGTTAAACATTTTGTGGCAAAGTGATTTAAAAAAGAAATTTAAAAGTGCAGAATGAGGCAAGGTATTGATAAAATGCATGACAAAATATTAAGTCAGAACATATAAAAAGCTCTTTACTCCTTCACATTTTATCTCCAGCACAGTACAGAGAGGCAACATAATACCCCAGTCAGGACCACAGGCATTAGCTAGAGTCCTAGTTTTGAATCCTGGCTCCACCACCTCCTAGCTGCGTGACTTGGAGCATATTACTTAACCTCTCTGTGCTTCAGTTTCCATACCTGAAAAAGGATGAAGCTTTCAATGAATGGTCTTACAAAACTTGTGAGGATGAAATGAGTGAATACATTAGTATTTGCAGTCGGCACAGGGAAATCACTCAATCCATTGTGATTATTTTCCTTTACTTTTCTTCCTATAACTCACTGTTAGCTAAAAATGCATTATTTATTTATTTATCTTCCACTGACTAGAACATGAGATCCATAAAACAGCCTTTTCCATAGTATTCTTAGCACCTAAAACAATGTCTGAGGTATAAAATAAATATTTGCTGGATGAATGAGAAATCAATATAAAAATCAATAAGAAGACAAAAGTCTGACAGAAGAGTGGGCTGAGGATGTGAATCAGTGATTCACAGAAGAGGAAACCCTAACAACCAATAAATCTATGAAAGGATGCTCAACTTCACCAGCAGTAAGGGGACTGAAAGTGAAACCACCTCAGATTCTACTTTTTATCCAAGGATTTGTCAAACATTTTCAAGTCTAACAGTATCAGAGGAATGTGCGGAAAGGGAAGGGTCACGTAATGCTAGAGAAATGCAAAGTGATACAAACACTTTGGGAACACTCCGGCATCTCCACCACCACTACCATCACCATCACCACCACCGTCACTGTCGTTGTGATGGTCGTTGTGATAGCCGCTAACGCTTTAGTGCACTCACTGTGGAAGCACCTTACAGATGTCAGCCTTGTTGGGAGGTTAAGTTCTTGTGAGGTTAAGTCCTATGATTATAGTTATTCCCATTTTACACAAGAGGAAATTGCAATACAGAGAGGCTAAGTAACTTGCTGAAAATGACAACTAAATAACGGCAGAGTCAAGGACGCCAATTAGCCAGTCGGGCTCCAAAATCCAGGTAATTCTTACACTATATCAGCCCAGTTTATGCATCTCTACTTATGAATATCTCTTTCAGATATTTATTGGCAATTCTGAGGTCCTTTGGGAACGACCTCTTCTTTCATGAACATTTTTTATTAACCTAGTTGTCTCTTGTCAAATAGTAACAGATCTTCAGTGTATGTGTGCGTACAGGTGTGTAGCTGTGTTTCGTCTGGGACACTAAATCACTTCACGTAGAGGGAAAGCACTACACGGGAGGAAACAGACGAGGTGATTTTGCCACTGTTTACGAAAAACGTAAAGGGAACTCAAAGCAGCATCGTGGTGTCCGGCTAATGGAAGAGCACGCGCAGCCACAACTGCGGGGGGGGGGGGGGAGGCAGACCAACTCTCCAGTGTACTGGTCGCAGGCTGCACTCATGCCTGCTGGATGGGGCGCCCACCTGACACAGGCTGATTACCTGGCCACCCCATTCAACAGCTGATTTTATGTACAATTAGGGCTCTTCAAGAAGTCCCACGAGTTGGACAGAGAATACAGACTTGTGGTTGCCAGGGGGGCGGAGGGTGGGAAGGGATAGACTGGGATTTCAAAATTGGAGAATAGATAAACAAGATTACACTGTATAGCACAGGGAAATATACACAAAATATTATGATAACTCACAGAGAAAAAAATGGGACAATGAGTGTGTATATGTCCATGAATGACTGAAAAATTGAATTTGACACAACATTGTAAAGTGATTATAAATCAATAAAAAATGTTAAAAAAAAAAAAAAGAAGTCCCATGAGTGACTGTTTTTGTCAGTGGCTCTTCTGTGAGATTCCGGGAACGACTTTTTCACCCACTGCCTCCCCAAGTGTGACGCACAGTCCGGAGCCGCCAACCTTGCAGCTGTCTTCACCTGGCTTCATCGTGGCCTCACCTCCGGCAAGATTTCAGCCACCTCATCTCCTTGGGAGCTTCATCAGTCTCTTAGCACGTTCCTCCCCGTCCTGGGACTGATGGAGGACACACTTGTCAGAGGTTCTGCAAAGCCACATCATCTTTGGTCAAAGCAGTAAGTCACAGAGAAGCCCTTGGAAGCTCTGGGCTCAAAGCTGCCCTAGAAGTTTATGGCCAGTGAAAGGCAGAAACCTGACAGAGACTTTTATCATTATGAAGGTCAGCCAAGGAGGCAGGCAGCTGGAACTACTGAGGCTGAAGTGTTGGAAAGAGGTCACAGTGGGACCAGCCAACAATTTCACCCTTTACATGGGTGTTGGCAGCAGAGGGGGGCTGGCTCTGGGCAGGGGCTGACCAGCAAGCCCCGGGCACTCCTGGCCCAGCTGGAGTAAAACTTGGATGATTCCCTTTGCAAGTTTCTGGCCTACAGTTTGTTAACCAATTTCTCTTCTTTAGATATCAGGTTGTTCCCAAATTTTGAGTACTTTTCATTCTTGCAATAAACTAAAGTGGAAAAATACGTCCTGTCTCATCAGCCTTCTCTTTCCACGATTATTTCATTATTATCAAACACATTTGGTGCCTACTTCCTGTAAGAACCCAATTCTAGTAAGAGTGAAGGTTAAAATCATCATTCAATTTTATCCATACTCATGGGCCAGAAATTAGTCTAGCATGAAGTTTAGTTTGTGAAGTTAAGACCTGTCTTTGCTGATTATCGCAGATCAGAATAAAGGAGGAAGTATTTAAAATGTCCCCCAAAATCTGTTTATATATCTTTAAGATCATTACATATAATTGAAAAACTAAATACAAATTGGTCAGCTATTCCACAAACAAATTTCTTAAAGGCTTACTTCTTTGGGTAAAATTGTTCCTAAAGATGAAACGATGAACAAAACAAGTAGAAAAATCAAGTATTTTTAAAAAGCTTGAAGGTATTGACAGAGTATACCCTTCAAGATGTTCCAGATTAGTGAAAAATTACCCTGCTTCTTACAGCCTTTTCTCACCTATGCTCACAAATGTTTTTCTGATAGAACAGCCCATGCACACCAGCTCCTACTTATATGACTTTCCTCATTTCTGGGCCTTTCAGAGTTTACTAAAGGAAGACAGTTAACGAATTTTTTTTTCTTCTCTGGCTGTGATCCATTTCACTATTGTATTAGCACTGTTATATTTAATAAGATTAGCGTGTCAGCAAAGTTAACAATTTGATGTGTTTTTCAAATTATATTCCTATTTCTCAATTTCCTTGCTAGAGCCAATTTTCATTTTTTACTTCCTCTTTTGTACATCTCAATGCTGCTCACAGACCTACTCAATTCTCTCATTAAAGGAATGCACCATATCTTGATGAAATCCTTGGGGTTATAGAGTGTGGCAAAATATTGTGCTTTTCTTCCCCCAGAAAAATCTCATGAAGTCAGCAGCACGATGTGCGTGGCGGGGATGGAACATCGCTGTCTTGGGGAGGGGGGGTTCAGTCTGTGAGAAGGGGTGAGGAGGCTCCAACAGCAACCAGGGAATGGTAACTTCCTACTGATGAACATCCACAGTGCGAAAATGAAGGAGTCCCAGGGACCGAGGGCTCAGCAGGGGCAGAAACACTGGAACAGAGAAAACCCTAGCTCGACCCTGAGCAGAAGGGCAGAGTGATGAGTCTATGATACAAGACCCAGAGCAAAGGCCAGTAGTGGGATGGAGAGAAAATGTGATTTCAAGGGTCACAGTCAAGGGTCACAGGCCGAGCAGTGGCTGCGCGGGTGGCTCTCTTCACTGGGAATCACAAGGGTGAACTTGGAGTTCTTCAACACAGAGGATATAATCCCCCAGGTCCAGAAGGGAGCCAGGGGTCATGGTCCATTTTGGGACAGTAGAGAAAAAGAGACAAGGACATTTTATTTATTTATTTTTCTGGGTAACTTAAATTGTTTCTTTTGTTTTTTATTTGTTTGTTTTTGTCTTTTTTATTGAAGTATAGTCAGTTTACAATGTGTGTCAATTTCTGGTGTACAGCACAATGCTTCAGTCATATATGAATATACATATATTCACTACAGGTATCCTTTTGGATTAAGGAAATTTTTAATGGAGATACTGGGAATGGAACCAGGACCTCATGCATGCTGAGCATGTGCTTTACCACTGAGCTATGCCCTCCTCTTCTGAGAACATTTTAATAAAGCAAGGAAACAGCCCAGGGCTCAGAGAAAGTGCCTAAAAGAGAAGTGACAGGTGTTACATTAGCGTTCAGGTTGAGCTGTGTGAGCTAAGTCCCAAAATAACACCAGCACAAGACACAGAAGTGCACTTCCCTCTCACAGGAAAGCCTCAGCTTCCCTCAGTGGGGAAGCTCTGCTGGAAGAAGGGCCAGAACTCCTCCACCTGCTCTGGGACATCCCTATGACGTGCCTGGGCTCACCTGGTCCACAATGACTCCCCATCACAAGCACACCCCGGCTCAGGGAGTGGGATGTGGGGAGAAAGACACTCATGTGCTAAGGAAAAACAGGGCTCCTTTGGAAGACAGGCCCGCTAGCAGCCTCAGCTCCAGGGGCCCAACAACAGGAGTTAATGAGGATGGAATACCAGCCATTTCCTGTGACTCAGGAGAAGGCTATGGAGTGCCCTGGAAAGACGGTCCTGGCTCATCAAATGACAAACGGACGTTTCCAGGACCAGAGGAGCAGTGTTATTTGCATTTTTGTAAATATATATGAATAGGAAAGTGTATAAATGAATACACCAAGGCATTGTCTTTTGGCTTGGTGATATATTCTAATGCTCTATATTAGAAATGATGTGCTTTTGGAAAAAGATTTTTTTTAAATAAAATTTTCAATTGGAAAAACAAAAAAGTAACCCTGCTTTCACTGGTTCTTTTTTTTTTGGTTTTTAAAAAATGTTAATATATCCCCAAGGGTAGTGAAGAACAAGCATCTACCCCATCTGCAAATAGTAAATGAAGAAATTATGGGAAATTATCATGTTAACTGAGTCGCCATCTTTCCTGGGACAGTACTACATGAACTTGAACTCTGAGTGAACACAGACGTGGGAATAAAGGAGCCCGTATTTTGCTGGTGTGTGTGTTCAAGCCAGGCGTGCAACGTGCTAGCAAGCTAGAAATTGCAAAGGTAAAGTCCCAACTTTCTGTGGACACCCCCACCAGGTGACGTGTGCTGGGCTTTCTCGTGTGACAGACCACTAACTTTGTGGAGGCCTGAGTGACAGCAGTGGAGGGGGAAAGGATGCTGGCAGGTGTGAGGCTACACTGCAGCAGCCACAGAGCTTGAACCAGAAAGGAGACCAGATGGCCAGGAAAGAAGCACAAAAGAAGGAATTTATTGCAATTATTGATGCTATAATTAAAAGCAGTCCTTGAAGAGACCAAAAGACAAATTTGAAAGGGTTTTCTATAAACAAGGTGCAACGCCTTTTAAAACAAGCAAACGTATGCATTTATTTATTTTTGAATCCTCTGACATTTAGTATACCCGTTACACTAATGCTAGCAATCTATGACGGATGTAGAGACAAGCTTGAAACTCTATCAAACAAATTGCTCTTTATTGAGAGTCCATGAGACCCTGTAGTTAATGAAAAGGCAGGAACTGACAGACAGCAAGAACCTCCAGATCTAAGTTAGACTCTAAGCTGTATCCTGGGAAAGTTATTTAAACGTCAGTGTCCTTATCAGTTATTATAATGATTCAGTAAGAAAAAAAATGTATATACAAAGAAAGAAGCGCAGAGTAGGAGTTCAAAAGATGACGTATCAGTTTCCCATGCTGGGTCCCATGCAGCGCAGAACACAACTAAGAATGCTACAGTCCAAATCTTTCAAAATTAAAATTAGAAAAAGAAAATCCTCCACATCTTTCTAATGCACATAAGGGAACATTTTTAAAGTTAGAAGTTACCTTGTCAATGAAGATTAAGAACCACTGGAATCCACTCAACGAATCTTTATTAAGCTGCCGATGTGTGTGATGTCTTGGATCCTATGAGGATGGGAGTCTATGCTCCCAGCCCACCTCTAACCAGACAGGCAGACACATGGCATGTTTTGTAGACATATTTTGGAGTGCCAGCCTCATTTATTATCTCCTTCTCTGAAAACTACTTTGATCACAGGCCTCCCTGAAGGTGTGGCCCTAAATGGCCATGTTGTTCCACATGACGACCCCCCTCCCGCCACCTCCTACCCTTGGCCACTGCTGCTGGACCATGCCTGCTGGCCACAATCCAATGAGATCCTTTCTGGAGACTCTGAACTGAAAACAGACTCTCCAGGCTGTTAGCAGTTGACTGACAGAGGGAGGGACGGCTGGACACACTGACAGACCTGCCTGCCTGACCCTCTGGTCCTCGATTCTAATAAAATAAAACCTTCTTTTATGTGAGCCAGCGTGTACAAGATGTTACACATGCGTTAAACAACACACACCAAGAACTCTGTTCCTGGGTCAGGGAGGGTACAGCTCAGTGGTAGAGTGTGAGCTTAGCATGCATGAGGTCCTGGGTTCAATCCCCAGTACCTTCACTTTAAAATAACTAACTAACTAAATAAATCTAACCTCCCCCCGGCAAAAGAACTCTGTTCCTGCCTATGTACCATGCAACCCTGGACAAGTCACACGCCAACGAAACACAGCTTCTTTCCCCTAAACCAAGGGTCTGCCTGAGAAGGTGGCTGGCGACGGGTGGGTGTGACTCTTGGAAAGTCACCATGGGAAAGATACACTCAGTAAGGGGTTTTCATCCTCGGTTATAATGACTTTGGGAGGCTTCATGAAAAAAAGGGCACTGGACCTTAAACATGGAGAAGAGGCAGAGGTGGGACCATAAGAGACCATTCTCAGAGGGAAACTGTGGGGAGCTGTGGCCTGTGGAGGGGCACGGACACCAAGAAGTCCCTTTGGTGAACAATGGACGTCTAACACAGAATTTGAGGTTATTTTCTTCCCTGTGCTAAAATCAAACCTCTCCACTCATGATTCACAAAACCTCTAGTAAATGCTGTGCATAACAGCCCCACATTAGTGGTTCTTGGTGGGGGCACTGGAGAAAAGAGAGCCAACTGCAGTCCACCCCAGGTCAGAAAAATGCTACAGGACCTAACACATTAGAGAGTACTGATGGCGATGCCGGGGGCTGCATGGACCACGTGCTAGAGGACCACGAAGACTTCAGTCCCCATGAACCCCCGCCCACAAATATGTACGAGCTTGAGCCATTTTGTCAGATATTAAAGAAAAGAGTGATCCTGGAAGGGAAAAGGAGGTGGAAACCCTTGGGTTTTAGAACAATCAGGAGAAAATCCTATGAGCTTTCAGACTGAACACAAGTCAAAACAAAGAAAATGAATACAGTTACTTATAGAAGAAGGAGAAGCAGGTTGGCAGAGAAACATCTGTTCCACTAACTGCTAGAAGATAATAAAACACGTTTATGGAGTCTGAGGGAAAATGATGATCACAGAATTACACATGTACCTAGACTCTGGTTTATGCCTGAGGGTAAAAAAAAAAGGCATTTTCAGACATACATGGTGTTATAAAATACATCATCCGCATACTCAAATAAAAAAAATTGAATGAGAAAGTACTCACAGAAGAAAAGGAGAGAGTGTAGTTTGTAAGGAACAGTGGCAAGCAATGAAATCAGTCAAGCTGTCAGGAGAGTTTAGGAAGGTTTTGATACTATGGATGTGAATGTAACATAATAGTTAGGAAAACACTTTTAATATGATTTAAGGGCAAAGATAAAATAAGCCACATGAAGTGAAAATTCCAGATTATTTCAACAAAACCTAGGAAATGTAAAGGAAGGAGAAATCAAAACATTCTACAATTTGTCTTGTTTGGTGGTGGAATATTTAGGACACGGGTTAATTTTTGACCTTGACAGATCTCAGAGACATACAGATAAAAACATGCCTGTTAAATTTAACAATATTTCCCCAAAGAAGAAAAATAGGATCTAGAGCTCCTAAACCACTAGAGAAAAAAAGAGGAAGAATGAAAACTTGACATATTCTGCAAAAGACAAGAAAAAAATAAGAAAGTATTTTAACTACCAAGAAGGCTTACAAAATTCAAAAGATATGATCTGAGGGTCCAACACAACAGTCACAACCCCCACAGGGCTATTAAATTTAAATGAAATAAAATTGAATAAAATTTAAAATTCAGCTCCTAAGTCACACTCGTCACATTTCAAGTGGCCAGTGACCTCTGAATTCGACATTCTCATCATCACAGAAAGTTCTATAAGATAGCACACATGGTCAGTGCAAAATACAGGGTAACATGCTCATGTTAAATTAAAGTATGACCCTGTTTATGTTAAACATGCATATATATATAAATATATAAACACTAGTTGTTAATGAAAAATAAAAGATAACATGGGTCTATGTAAAGCATGGTCTTGTTTATGTAAATATATGTGTGTGTGTATCTATGTAGATATACAAAGACATAAATAAATGTGACTTGACTACACCGTCAGTAGTTGTATATCTAAGAAATAAGATGGCCGGGGGCTTCCACTCTCCATAAACTTCATTGTTTGCATTTTTAATAAGTATGTTTTACTTCTCTTTTTAACATTTTTTATTAAGTTATTGTCGTTTTACAATGTTGTGTCAATTTCCAGAGCACAAATTTTCAGTTATACATGAACATATATATATATTTATTGTCGCATTTTTTTCGCCGTAAGCTACTTTTACAATAAATGTCATTAACATACTTTTAATGGGAGTGACCACAACCAGTCAACCAACCTCTCTTTTGAACTTGCTAAAGAACTTGGTTCCGACCCCTGAGCTAACCCAGTAACTGACTTTAACTAGTGCGTATCTACTGTGAACACTCGGGGTAAAAACAATTTCAAGATGGCACAGTACACATCCTGTACTTAGAGATTTTCTGTAGTTTAGCTGAGCTCTGGAAGGATTTATGTTCTGGGCCCCAGGCTGATATCACCCTTTCAGATGTAAGCCTGAATGGACAACTGATAATTTTAAACACTATTTCCTAGATCGGGGGGCTCCTTGGGCAAAGTCTGTTAGCTTACCTTTCCATTTAGATTTATACAGTTGATAACAGATCAAATTTTAGAAATGGTAGCTTTGAATTATCACTGAAATTTTCCATGACAAGAAAAATCTCTTGAGAATTATAGTAATTTTTTGCATCTTCCCTTTGGTTCTATAGTTGACAAAGGAATAGTTCCTACTGCCCATCTCAGCAACAGATAAAGTCAGAACTAACAATCTAATGTACAGAAAAACTTCCATTTCCCTCCCCACTCTAAACTGGGGGTGGAAGAAGAGAGATTAAGGTCTCTGTTAAAAGAATTCCAAAGTTTAATCTTTCCCAAATAAATACTAGATCTTTAATTTTTCTTAGAAACATAATTTATTAACAATGTCTGGGAATAACCCTCAAATACCAAAACTATTTCAAAATATTTCAGATCTACCCCAGGGGATAATTTAGTCATTTATCCGCCAACAAAGGCATCTTCATATATGCTTACTTTATTCCCTATGTAAATATTCTTGGTAGCTGCCTCCTATTTCACCAGAGTGAATAATGAGGGAAAAAGCTCTCTGAGTGAAAAGCAGATGAAACACATCCATCTGTCTAGGAAACAGACATTTTGAAAGTCAGTGTTGGTAAAGCAAGGAGAGAGATTTGGTTCTGTTGCCAACTTAAATGCTAATTTCATTTGGGGCCAACTGTGTGATTCCGTTTCTACAACTGGGCAATAACCATGCTTACTGTGGGGTGGGCAGAATAAGAGACAATGACCAGGACCCAATCTATTTCTCAAATGGAGAAGACACACATCATTGGGAGAAGGCTGGGGGCGAAGTTAATTCTTATCTGTGCAGAGTGTCTCTGCTAAGAAAATAACAGTGGAAACAAAGTTACCTTAGAACTTTTAATCTGCTTGAAAGTTTTCAAGTTCATCAAACTCTTTACAAAGACATAGTTCCCCTAATTGTAAATCATGTGTTCAAGTAATATTTAAAGGATTTTTGCACATAATCCTTTGTTAGTCTAGCTCTAATTGCTGCACATTGTTTGAGGATAACAAAACTACATTTCTTTGAATGTAGTCTCCCTCATTAAAATGAACAATCCCCTCCCCCCACCCCATTTTTTGGAATTCGTGAAATTTGTATAGAGGGATGCCGCTTTCATACTTTGGTTTAACTAAAAAGTTAAACCAAAGGCACATTTTCCATGAAAAATAAGATATAAAGATGGTGAGATGCAAGTACTTTATAATATGTAGTCACTGCTTTTAATTGAACATAAATCATATTTCATTCATGGACTTTCAGCATCACCAACAAAATGAAATGCCCGGTTTAATCCATAAAAAAAAAAAATTCTAGAGGAGAAGCAAGATGGCGGAGTAGAAGGACGCTTGTAGCTCAACCTCTCCCACAAATACACAACATCTAAGGACCTACTTAGCCAACCAGAGCACCTGCCGAACTCTGACAGAACATCGCCCTCTTCGAAAGACAAAGATGCCAAAAATCTGGTAGGAGAAAAGGAAAAAAGAAAGATGAAAAAGCAAAACAGTGCGGGGCTGGTCCTGCAGGGAAGGAGCAGCAAAGGAGGACTGGCGCTCATTTGCTGGGTCTCCCCTCTCCAGCGGAGAGGCCAGAGGGACAGAGGGGGCGCCTCCGAGGCTCAGATCTGCCTTGAGCACCCCTTGACCAACAGAACTGAGTTAAATGGGCACAAAGGGTCCCTGCGACACCCAGCCCAAGACGCAAGCCAGCTGGGACAGGGAATGGCTGCCCGAGCCAGGTGGAGGACTGGGGTGGCTGCACTGAGGCAGCCCTGGGGGACTGTGGGGTGCTGTGCACCATGGCTGGGAGGTGATATGGAGCAGAACAACCTCAGTCCCCCATAAATTGTGGAAAAAGCAAAGCAACACAGCTGGTGTGCCCTGGGGGGAGGGGCGCCATAGCCTTTGTCTCCTCAGACCTGCCCCGCCATTACTGGCACTTCCCTTGAGAAGAGAGCGGGGTGCAGCTACAGCCGCCATCTCCTCTGTGCACAGTGCCCTGGGTGGGGGTGGGGGTGGGGCCGAGACCTGAATCCACACCCCAGGGCTCCGCAACCTCCTAAGCAGGACTGAGACTTGTTTACAGCCCAAGGCAGATAGGATCTTTCTGCCCTGGCACCTCAGAGAACTTGCACAGCCAAGACAAACAAGGAGCTGAGATCTGGCACAGAGCAGGGGCGGGGCCATTCCGCGGTCTTCCCTGAGCCCACCTTCCGAGCGCCGACCCCAACGTGGAGCGGGCAGCTGCACAGGGCAGCGGAGTGACCGGCGCTGGGAGAGGGCGGGCGGCCAACCGCCTTCCTGGCAGGAACGCAGCACCTGACCACAGTGCTGGGAGGAGTTGTGATCTGCCCACCTACCTCGCCCCAGCGCAGCATCTGCCTGCTGCATTGGGAGTGGGAGTGACCCGCCCGCCCACCAGGAAAGAGCTCAGCACCTGACCCAGTGTTGGGAGGGGGTGTGATCTGCTAGCTGACAGCCACTGGGAGCAGCACAGATGAGGGCACCAACAGAGGGCCTCCGGAAACAGCAAGCTGAGTTCGTGAAACAGGGCGAAGACACAAACACCTCTTGATAAAATCATTAAGAGCACACCGTCTCCAGGAGAACTAGATAACTGATACTCCTTAAGCCACAGTGCCAGAGAGATATGAGCAATATGAAGAAGAAAAGGAACCACTCTCAGTTAAAAGATCAAGAGAAATCCCCTGAAAGCACGATCAAGGAAATAGACGTTGATGGCCTACTAGATCAAGATTTCAAAAAAGGACTGATCAAAGTACTGAAGGAACTAAAAGAAATAGTGTTTAGAGAAATAAAACATGTCAAAAATGAAACAGAAGCTATAAAGAAGAACCAACTAGAATTAGTAAACTCATTTGCTGAGATGAGAGCTGATCTAAAGGCTGCACAAAGCAGGCTAGATAATGCAGAGGAACGAATAAGTGACCTAGAAGACAGGACAATAGAAAGCACCCAATCAGAACAGCTGAGAGAAAAACAAATAAAAAACAATGAAAACAATATAAGGGACCTATGGGATAATACAAAGCACGCCAATCTACGCATAACAGGGGTTCCAGAAGGGGAAGAAAGAACAAAGGGGATTGAAAAGGTATTTGAAGAAATCATGACTGAAAACTACCCAAACTTAAAGAAGGAATCAGATATCCAAGTACAGGAGGCTCAGAGGGTCCCAAATAGGAAGAACCCAAACAGACCCACACCAAGACATATAATCAAGATGGCCAGAGTCAAGGATAAAGAAATGATCCTAAAGGCAGCAAGAGAAAAACAAAGAGTGGGTTACAAGGGAACCCCCATAAGGCTCTCAGCTGATTTCTCTACACAAACATTACAGGCCAGAAGGGAGTGGCAAGACATATTCGAAGCCCTGAATGAAAAAAAGATGCAGCCTAGGATACTCTATCCAGCAAGGCTATCCTTTAGAATAGAGGGAGACATAAAGAATTTCACAGACAAGCAAAAACTAAAAGAGTTTAGCAACACTAAACCCATGCTAAAAGAAATACTGACAGGTCTACTCTAAATAGAAATGAAGCAGGATGCTGCAAAAATGAGAAACTCATAACTGGAAAGGAGATAACTGCCATGAATTGCAAAAAGGATAAACACAAAATTGTAAAAGAAGACATCTAAATCATTAAGAGTGGGAGAGGGAAGTAAGGAAAGCCACTGTGGAAAACTGTGGAGATTCCTCAAAAGACTAGGAATAGACTTATCTTGTGACCCAGGAATCCCGCTCCTGGGCATGTATCCAGAAGGAACCCTACTTCAAAATGACACCTGCACTCCAGTGTTCATAGCAGTACTATTTACAATAGCCAAGACATGGAAACAGCCTAAATGTCCATCAACAGATGACTGAATGAAGAAGCTGTAGTATATTTATACAATGGAATACTATTCAGCCACAAAAACCAACAACATAACACCATTTGCAGCAACATGGATGTTCCTGGAGAATGTTATTCTAAGTGAAGTAAGCCAGAAAGAGAAAGAAAAATACCATATGAGATCTCTCATATGTGGAATCTAAAACAAAACAAAACAAAACATAAATACAAAATAGAAACAGACTCATAGACATAGAATACAAACTTGTGGTTGCCAAGGGGGTGGGGGGTTGGAAGGGACAGACTGGGATTTTAAAATGTAGAATAGATAAACAAGATTATACTGTATGGCACAGGGAAATATATACAAGATCTTGTGGTAACTCATAGCGAAAAAAATGTGACAATTAATATATATATATGTTCATGTATAACTGAAAAATTGTGCTCTACACTAGAATTTGACACAACATTGTAAAATGACTTACTCAATAAAAAATGTAAAAAAAATTCTATGAAAATAGAAGAAAAGCATACACAGTAATATGTACATTGTGGGGGCAAAATAATCTAATTTTGTAATTTTCTTTTATCTGAGGCTTTAGTTGTAACATGTCTAAAACAACAAGTCAATACATTATATTCAATGATGGGGGTAAGTTAACCCTTTCAGGCCAGAAGGGTACTACTTAGTAAATAACTGCTTTTGTGCACCGACCCATACCTAGTGGCTGTAAGATAATTCACCTTTAAAAGGTGAAGCATTTATATACTCATTCCTCCAAAGCCTCTCTATTTGCCAATTAATTTAAATTGGTGGAGGATAAAGAGGCCAGGTGTAGAAAAGAGGAATCTTTCAAGTTTTAATATTTACAAACTTGAGCTACCTAAGAGGAAGAAAAAATCTAGGTTTCTACTGAGCCATATTACCAGTACTTGAGCCAGAAAAAACACAATCAGTCCTCCAAATTTGGCGCATTGTCTGAATTCTAATCCAAAAAAGCAGTCCAACTAGCACAGCAACTTGGATTTTTACTAGCCCCTTCACATTTTAATAGACTACAATAAACCCATTACATTAGTTTCTTCCTTGTAGAAGCTGAAATCACGTCATCTGCTCTTGCTTAAAAGGTTTCAGTCCATTGAGCGTCTCTAAATTTTGAGTAACTGTGCTAACATATAATTAATGTGCTGATGTACAAAACTGAACATCTCTGGAGAGGGCATGTAGATGCTTCTGGGTGCTAACCTGGGAACTTTGCACAGCCTCCTACAAGGCTCCTGGGGACAGGACTGGATCAGTGGGTACACAGATGAGTAATCCTATGTACCACGGACATTCTCGACTGTGTAAGCAAATAAGTACATAATCAAACCTTCAAAAGAACGAAGAATAATAAACAAATTACAGAGCAGAAGATAGATGTCCAGGGTCTTCCCAGAAAGACAATGGACAGGTGCTGAAGTTTTGGAGGTAACCCACTACATCTGGATCTGGGCTCATTTTTGTCACTGGTGCTATTATTTCAAAAACATCTCTATATTTAGCTATCTACCAAAGGCATATGATTCTACCTCTGCATAAACAGAACTTGGGCTCAGATGTCTGCAGAATTTCCTTTCCTCTCTTTCAAAAACATATTCTAGGCTAGAATTATAACATTCTGCACTTGCAGCTGCCACTGGAAAAAAATCCACACCAGTGAAAGATGCATTTAGTCAGCTTTTCTTTTTCTTGATCTCTTTTGATATTTTATAACACGTTAAAGCTCAAAGTTCCTTTCTTAAATAAATCTTCAAGCAGACGTTAAATAGAATGCAAATACTTTACATTTTAAATCATCAATCATTTAAAGAATCCTCTCCATGAACTGAATAAATAAGCCATCTGTGACGAAGGCCTCCCTATCATGTTTTTAAGCTGACCCACTTCTTCACCAGTCACCATGGTTTGCAAAATCTCACTTCTAAGGGGCGCCGTTGAGTGCTCCGTGCCAGCGCCCAGTTCGAATCCAACAGGGTGAAAGGGTAATGTAAATAAACACCAGCCTGGATTTAAAATGATCCCCCCATCCCGCCCATAAAAACTGAACTTCAATACTCCCCCTTCAAGAGAAGCAATCTTTTCTCCGACAGGAGAGCAAATCAAGTCTGCTGGGGTGAAAGAGAGCCAGTGAAAGGAGAAAGAAATCTGATGAGGTGTTGAAACGCATGGCTTTGGAGATCGCCAAGCAGGATCTGGTCCGGTCGGCGGGAGCTGCTCCCTACTCCCCACCCCAAACCTGAGCTGAAATCAGGGTTCGACTTGCTCTAGAGATGCAGACGCGCTCGCGAAACCGCGCGCCCCCAGAAGCCGGGCCGGGACCCCGGCGCCCCTTGCCCGGCTCCGAGCGGCGCAGGGCGGCCGGGCGGCGCAACTTTCCTCAGCTCCCCGCCAGCAGCGCCGATCGAGCAGGGGCAAATCTCAAACGGCTCCCCGGCCTCAGTAGCTCTCTTTCACCCTGGGTCTTGGTGGTGGCTGGGGGAGGGGTGGGAGGGTCGGGAAGGACTTAAGGAGAGGATGACAAGGAGCGGAGAGAGAAGGGCCACTTCCCACCAGCCAGGCTGCCACAAAGGGCAGGGCGCCGCGCCCCCCTCGATGCCAATGAGTCACACGCCGGCCGGGATGGGGACTGGCAAGGGCTGGCGGGCCGCGCGGCAGGTGACAGCGGCGTGGCGGGTCCTCGCGCCCCCCGGTCCACCCGGGCCTCGCCCAAGCCGATCGGCTCCCGGCGCGAGCCGCGCCCCCCGGACCTCCGGCCGCCCCGGAGCCGCGCGAGAGCCACGCGGGGGCCGCCCGCCGCTCCGCGCCGCCGCCTCCGCGCCCCGGAGCCGGCGTCCGCGCGGAGCCCCGGGAGCGCCTACCCTTTGGCGTGCTCCGTCTCCTCCTCATTGTCCCCGTCGATCCCGCACGTGTCCTGGTCGTCCAGCTCCAGGCTCTGCTGGCTGGCCGCGGACTCGCTGTCCTCCGCCATCGCGGCGGCGCGGGCTGGGAGGCGGCGCTCGCGGCCGCGGGCGTGGGGGGGCCGGCACGGCGAAGGCGGCGGCGGGAGCAGCTCCCTCTAGTGCCGCCCGCCGTCTCCTCGGAGGCGGGGCCCGGGGCTCCGCGCCCGCCCCACCCCGCCCCGCCCCGCCCAGACCCGGGGTGGCTTCGGGGGCGGTCCGCGCCCAGCTGTAGGAGGTCCCAGCGGGTGGCAGTGAGGGTTATTGCGACCCGGGCCGCACGCAGGGGCCGAGCCCTGGAACCCGAAGCCGATCCCGCGCCCTGAATAGCGCAACCTGCGGACTCCAAATCCTGTCTTCATGTTGGGAGCACAGGCAACGAGGTTTTACATCTCTGCAATATTAAGAAGAGCTTTTAACTCTTTGCAGGGAATTCTTACTCAGGGGTAGGCGGGCCAAGGCCACTGATTTCCAGAACCGCCCCTCTCCCCCACCCTGGCCGATTACAGACACGTTGTTAAAATTCCATTTCACATGTCTCTGTCTTTCCAATGTACTATGAAATAAAAATTAAAGTGAAAACAGAGTGCTTCCAGCCTTCCCAAGTCTCCATTCCAACCAGGCTCACAGCCCTAAAACTCTTGACGGAGTAAAATGTGGAGCTGCCCCTGTTTTTGCTGGACACCACAGACAATCGGCTTAGAGCAGAACAACCATCTTGGGGGAAGTGGGATTTGCCTGTGACGCTGGGGGACTGGACAGTGTCAGGGAGGCCACTCTGGCTTCAAGTGAGGGCTATGACCTAGACCTCCAATCAAAAGTGTGTGGCCTTCTGGGCTGAAATGGTCCTCTGTCTCTGCCTGTGAACGAAGGAGGGGAAGGAGGCACTTCATGGATTGCCAAATAAAAGGCAGGTGAAGTTCAGACTCTTATTTGCTGTTGCAGTCTGTACACTCCAGTCCTTTCCTTTGATTTCATGGGCAGAGTTCAAGGTCCCACTAGGTCACAGGAAGCCTACACGGTTTACAAAGTCACTGGAAAGATAGTTATTAGAAATGCTCCATGAGGAAAAGAGACTTTAAAAAGGCACCTGAGGAGGGAGCGTGTAGCTCAGTGGTAGAGTGTATGCCTAGCATGCATGAGATCCTGGGTTGAATCCACAGTACCATCATTAAAGATAAGTAAATAAATATAATTACCTCGCCCCACCCCCCCAAAAAAGCCATCTGAAATTTTTGGTGTGGGTCATTTTATGCAGAAGGTATTGGGAGCATTTTCTGTTTTTTTTTCCCCCACAAGGAAGACTGTGCCCTTAAAATACAAGACAGCAGTATCTAAAGACAAAAATTGCAGAGCGATTTCACAGTTCAGCAGCCTTTTATGACAGACTGAGGTTGAGCCAGCAAAGATTCTTTAAGTAGTGCAAAAGGGAGCCAAAACACGAAGGAAATACAATGCTATCTTTCACAATTGCGACGATTTCTGAGGCAGAAGGTCACACGTGGCTTCTGGCTTCAAAGTTTAGGCAAATATAGATCAGTGAATTTCCTGCGGCTCATCCCTGTGAACGTGATAAGTTAGATAACTGTAACCTGGCTGGGTAACCAGTATGATCCTGACCAGGAGCAAATCTATCAGATTAGTTGCTATAACCTATTGGAAGGGTTCTCTAAAATATTTTTTTAAATACAAAGCAAAGAGAACTCAGCAGATATGTATTTATCTGAATTCTCAAGAAGTTTTGACCAAGGATCTCTCAGAAAAGAATAAGAACACAAATAATCATGGAGAAATAAAATGAAGGCATCAAAAACCAGTTAAACACTAGAAAGCCATGACAAACAGGGAACATCTGTTCCCCAGAATGCAAAGAACTTGGCCCAGTCGTCTGTTAAGTACTGAATGGAGGTATTATATAATACAAATGTGTGTCATCATTAATCATTTGAAGGAGGATAGAGTTTGCAGATGACCCTGGAGATTCTTAAATCCTGTTGTTATACATAGAAACTTACTAGGTTTCTAAAAATTTTTGCTTCTTTCCCTGGTTTAATCCCAGAGTTTGGAGGATTGGAACCAAGTGGTATCTTCTAGAATCTCAGATCCAAGCTTTATTTGGGGGAAGAGAGTCCTGTACAGTGGTTACCAGTGTGTTAAAAGAGGCTCTGGGGAATTTCCTATCCTGCCTGACTCATCTCCTATTATAGATGTAAGATCATAGTTGTATAATTAGTCTTGTTTTATTTAAACTACTGTAACTTTTTGCTTTTTAAAAATTGCATTAAAATACACATAACGTAAAATTTACCATCTTGATCATTTCTAAGTATAAAGTTCATAATGTTAAGTATATTCACATTGTGCAAACAATCTCCAGAGTTTTTCAGTCTTGCAAAACCACAACTGTAACTATTAAACAAATCCCCATTTACCCTCTCCCCAGCCCCTGGCAATCACCATTCTACATTCTATGCCTATGAATTTGACTACTCTATATACCTCGCATAAATGGAATCATACAGTCTTTTTCTGATTGGCTTATTTCCCTTAGCAAAATGTCCTCAGAGTTCATCTCTGTTGTACCATACATCAGAACTTCCTTCCTTTCTAAGGCTGAATAATGTTTTATTGTACGTTTATACCACATTCTGTTTATCCACTTATCCTTTAATAGACACTTAAGTTACTTCCACCCCTTCGCTACTGTGAATAATGCTGCTATGAACATGGATGAAAAAAATACCTTTTTGAGTCACTACTTTCAGTTTTGTTTGATATATTCCCAAAATCGGAATTACTGGGTCATATGGTAATTCTATTTTTAATTTTTTGAGAAACTGCCATATTGTATTCCATAACAGCTGCACCATTTTTCATATCCACCAACAGTGCACAAGAGTTTCAACTTCCCCACGTCCCTACCAGCACTTGCTATTTCCTATTTTTTGGATAGTAACCATCCTTGTGGGTGTGAGGCCATAAAACCAAGGATTTATATGCAACCCTTGTTTCTGTTTACAAAATACATTCTTAGGCAAAACAATAAAAAATTTAAAAACCACATATAATACGATAGATTGAAGATAGATATTGTTACCTGTTAGAGAATATGTAGAGATGCCTTAATTACAATGAAAAAATTCTTTCATGAGTCAGTCTCTCATTGGAAGCATATGTGCATTATCTGTAAAGTAATACTACATACTACTTGACCTTGAGACATATTTGAATATTTCATCTTATTTTCATCTCTGTATATTATACTGTGAAGAGAAAATGGGCATGGGATAAGATTTTAGAAGGAAGAAATTAAGGGAATTTGACAATAGGGCTCCTGAGGAAAAGCAAAAAAAAAGCTTATGTTATTTATTCTAGAAATATAGAGGTTCATTTTGAAAGGATAGTATATGGAGGGCTCAACCTATTCTCCATTTCTTCAGAAAATAGTAAATTACTGATACAGCTAAGAAAGTATTTAGTGAATAAGCAGCCATTTTTCAGAAATAGTCCAGAAGCATCTCAGAGAAATAAAAAGATGGAATTTTCCTAAAGTTATGAGACGTGGGTGATAAAATAAAAAGGTTCAACATTTGTCTAACAAGAGTTCCAGAAGGAAATAATAAGTTTCAGAAGGAGAAATTTGGAAAGAAGGCAATATTTGAAGAGATAATGGAAATGAATTTTCCATGATTAAAGAAAAACAGGAACCTTCAGATTTATATATACCAAGTTCCTAGCAAGCTAAGTGTTTAAAAAATATGGGCACATTGTATTAGATTAGTTGAGAAAATGACCACAGTTCTCCACCTCTTCCTGTATTCCTGCCCTCGGCAATCTGGCTTTGCATCTCTTCCGCAAGAGCTCTTGAATTTGGGTTGGTTTTTGACTTGCTTTGGCCATTTGAATGTGATGTGATGGTGTGCCAACTCCAAGTCTAACCTCAAAAGGTTTTGTGTGGTTCCTTTCTCTTTCCCCTAGAATTGTGCCACTGAAACAAAATACAAGCCTAGATAGCCTCCTGGAAGGAGGAGACTACATGGACCACAGCTAGGTCTTCGAGACAAGGTCATCTAGGATCCATCAGCCAACCGCCAGCAAACTTGCCATCTGACTGTAGGTGCACATGTGAGCCCAGCTTAGATCAGCTGAACTCATCCTGAATCAGCAGAACCACCCAGGGGACCTATAGATTTGTGAGAAGTAATAAATGATGATGTCTTAAGACACTAAATTTTGTGGCATTTTCATGTGCAGCAATTGGTAACTGACACAGAAATTGGTACATAGAAGTGGGATGTTGCCACCTTCGATGTGTAGCATTGGATTTGCAATGAGACAGCAGGCAGAATATGGAAAAATGGCAATGAAACTAGAAAAGGCTGAAAAATACAGTGTCCCATGTTATGCAGTGTGAAAACGTCTGGGTAAATGTCTTGTTCTTAGCAACTTGTGAGATAAAAAATATATCTAATATACTTTCAGAGAAAGTATAACTTCCAGGTAGAATATCGCAAGCATTAACTGATTGCTCCTAAATGCATGTGATAGGTTTCAGCAAGAAAGAGATGGGCTAGGAAAGAACTGGCCAGTTTGCAAGCAGAATTGGAGGGAATAGAGAGGGACCAGAACTTGCCGGGTTGGAAAAATAAAGCTGCTTCTCATCTCTAATCTTCTCAGTCAGTAAATACGCATCACAGTGAAAGCAGGACTAAAGATAAAGATCAAATCAAGGCAGTGACTCTAAAAAACACCTAAAGAATTAATCTAGTACCTAACAGACCTCCTCAACTGGACAAAAGGTCTTTTAGGAATCTTTACTTTCCCCTTAATGGAGGCACTGGGGATTGAACCCAGGACCTCGTGCATGCCAAGCACATACTCTACCACTGAATTATAGCCCTCCAACCCTGGCTTCTAGGGTACAGTCCAACAGCAATATTAGAGAGAAGTCAGTTGAGAAAAGAATCAAGGGTGTGGCTTTTTTCAAATGCAGTGCATTATAATTAAATACACAGAAAACCCACAAAGTGTTTAAAGAGTGTTATACACACAAAAGTGTCACAAGCATGGACTTACTAGGACTGAGATTTATCAAGATATTTATCAAGTTTTAGGTCTCTGGTCTTAGAAACATAATGGGCAGGAGACAATCTGAGAAAATTCCTAAGCTGCCAATAAGATCCATTTCCTCAGAAGTAGGCAAGAAGTGGGATTGAAAAGAAAGGATGCCCCAGCTGGAGCCAAGCACCACTGAAAACAGTGAACTGTGGGGCTGTTTCCAGGGAGCAGACCCAAGGCCTAATCAAGGAGTGTTCCACACCCCTGGAATAGAGTGACCTGGACGAGAGAGTTCAGAATATTCTAGATCAGTGACTGCTATCTGTATCCTATTCCTCCCACTTTTGTATGTGAGTATTTGTGTGGTTTTCCTGTCCCTGGTTTGCCACTGGATGCTGCACGTTTAGGGCAGATCTCTTGTCTCCTTGAGTTCCTGAATTAAGAGGAGCCCTATCTTGGAGCTGCACCTGAATCTGCTGTAAATCATAAGATCCTGAACCTTGAGGCTGATGCTGTGATTTGGATGAAAAGTTGGGATATGGTGTGGAGGAGGGGAAGGATGTGAATATAAGATGGATATGATATAAGAAGGATGCAATAACTGGCCAGAAGCTAGATTGTTAGATTAATTGCAAAAGTATGGCCTCAAGTCTCCACCCCTGTCAGTGCAGCTCCTCCTATCAAGTGATGGAGCCGACGTCCCTACCACATGATTCTGGGATGACCAGCAAAATTTGGGAGAAGTGAGAATGTCGCAGACCCGGTACACAGAACATAAACTTTTGCTTTCTCTATCCCTTTACTTCCAGCAGGAAAGAAATTCTGATAATACAGGGTGTGTATCTAGAATATATCGTCTTTATTAATAAGAGAACTAATGAACTTTGGCCAAAGGGAAAGTTAAAGTGACACAGCCTCGGCTTGTGGGCCCTGCTCTGCCCAGTGGAATGCTTTCCCGCCATGGGCACGTGCCTGAGTTAGCCTACGGGCTGATGTGGAGCGAGCTGAGCTGTGCTGGCTTGGCCTCCTGGGCTCTCCAGTTCTTGATTAATCCCCCAGCTGATCACAGACACGTGAGTGAGCTCCGCTGAAACCGCCATAACCTTCCAGCTGACCTACAGACGTGTGACATAATCCATGGTCATCGTTTTAAGCCATGCAGTTGTGGAGTGTGTGTGTGTTTTAAGCAGCAGTAATTAATCAATGTACTGTAGAAAAGCAAAGACCGAAAGAAAATCTTAAAGATGGACTCATGCCTTATTGTCAACTGTGATAATTGTATATCAGAGTACACCTGAAAAAGACTCCTGCCAAGTCCGTCATTTGGACTTTTCATCTGGGCTTACAAAACCAATGCCCTTCACTTTTGCGTTGTGTTAACTCTTCCTGATGGCTGGTCATCTTCGCACTCAGGTTGACTTGATCTTATGTATCAAAAAATGGTGACTCCATTTCTAATTGCGGAGGAAGCTGTGGCTATGCTGAGCTGTTTGCAGTTGTGCATTTGAGAAGCACTTCTTGGTATCAGTCTGAGCATGATTTTCACCTCTTGCTGCTTATGATTCCGCTGAAAGGTTCTCACACCCGCTCAAGCCCACAGCGTGGTGCCACAGTGAGAACTGCAGACTAGCTGCACTGTGGAGCTTCATTGTTGCTGAGTCTGTCTTGCTCCCTGTAGGGCAAGGTAGGGTGTGTGGGGGATGCCGAGGAGACTGCCAGATGATGCAGAGATGATGCTCCAGCTTGTGCTAGAAGGTGCCTTAATTGGTTATCTTGAAACCTCCCTGCTTGCCAACTCCTTGAATTTATCCAGGCTTTGTCCACCAAGACATCACCGGATGATGTATTGCCAAAAATTATTAGTATTTTCCTTAAGACATATATTCCAGAAGCACACTCTTACCAGAATTTTTTACTAGAAGTACCAGAGGAGGCAAAGGAATCTATTGTAGCCTGTCCAGAATTCGGGTTTCCCAGTCCTTTCAGGAAGAAAGGATGGAGGAGAAAGCAAAAGAGTCAGGTAAGTGAGTAAGGTAAGGGGGAAGAAGGGAGGAGGGAAAAAGCAAGAAAGGGAAGCTGGTGGAGTACAGGGAGGCAAAGAAAGTCGAAAGGAATTGACTGCATGCAACCCAAAGGTCACAACAGCCTCCAAGATGAGAGGACTCTCTGCCTCCAGCCTCTACCTCATTTTAGACCCTTTTCAATGGTGCTACTCAAATGATCCCGGCAAACCCAGCACCTTTTGATGGTCTCTTTGCAGAAGCATTCAGTCAAAATTTCTTACCATGGAAATCCATAGTTAAAATCCTTACCGTGGATTTTCGTAAACACTTAAGGTACCATGATGGGAAGTAGAGACAGTTTTACTTGTTTCTTCTAAGAACAGAGATCTCTTTCAGGAGTCATATGTGAGCACATGATTCTCCTTCCCACTTTTTCAAAAGTAAAATATGAAGGGAGAAGAGAGAAGGGACTCTATCCAAATAGTAAAGGAGGAAAGAATGTTTTCTCATTGCTAAGACCTTTAGTCTTTAGATAAGCTAATACCACCTCTGGTGCCATCATCTGCTGAAACCCTGTGCGTGGGGCTCCCCAAGAACCTCCCGTTCAGACTGAGTTCATCTGCAAGGAAAGAAGCCTTATGTATCTCACCGAGCTTGCTCAGATACAGAAACTCATGGGCTTACACTGGCGCTCCCGTTGTGGCAGAGCTTGGTGAGAGAGTGCTTGGGAAAGCCAGCTCTATTTTCTCAGAAATTTGAGAACAGCATGAAGATAAAGGCTAGTCCTTGCTCCTCATCTGGATAAATTTGAGATGAAAAGCTGGCTGGAGCACTCAGGGTTGTGGGAGTGTCCCATGGGTCAAGCAAAGACCAGGAATGGCACCTGGATTTGGGCTGTCTTGCTGGCACCCTGCCCAAGAGAGCAGCCATCTAGCCAAAAGGACCCCAGCAACAAGGAGTCGGGAGTGGATGATCACATACAGGGGCTGGTGGAAGGGATTAGATGCTAACTAGATGGAAACATACGGGCTGTCCAAAGGGTTTGTGTAAAAGCACCACCAAAGAATCAACACTTAGATACCGGTTGTCACCCAGCCGGGCACTGATAAGCAAGAGGAAATTACACTTGCACCAATTAGCTAAAGCAGGTTACACCCTTTTCCTCTAGTCCCTCTTCCCTACCAGCTGGACTCTGGAGGAACCAGGCCCCGAAGTGTGGGGAGATCTTATGAGCCATGGGAAGAGCCAGATCCAAGGGTGGGGGTGAACTTGGCATTGGACAGAAGATTAAAGATTCAAACAGAATGTGACTGGAGTGAACTTTTTAATACTTAAAGTCACTGAAAGCTCTGGAATCTGCCCAAGATTTCACTAAGGTTGGCAGAAGGGAGATTCGAAAGAGCAAGTTTGAAAGCTATGATTAAAGAAAAAACACACCCATTTTATTTTATAAAAACAATAACAAAGCAAAAAAACCCCCACATAGGTATCATTTTATTTGTAAATAGTGTCTCCAAGCAAACAAAAATGGTACCATCCTTTCAAGAAGAAACTACAGATAGATTCAGATACCTGCACCTTCCTAATTTGTGTTTGTAGCCAAGGAAGATTCACATTCACAAGATATACACAGAGTAAACTCCAGTGTTAAAAATTTGTTGTGGTTTATAACCTGGTTGAATTTGTAGAAATACTGAATTGGAGAATGCTTTCAGGAAGTTTATAGAAGGTGATTTAGGTCACGCTTTTTCATTAGACACAACCACCACCCACCCACAGAGATTTCTCAGGGTTATCCTTCTTGCCCACTTGGGACGGGCACTTGAGTTGTTTGCTCTGCAGTGGAAATGGGTTGGTGCCAATTCAAACACACTCTCTCATCCTCGGTTGTCTCAATCATCCCCTCTTTCAAGTAACCAGAATCTTGCCTATAGGCAATATAGCATGTGGCCGTCAACAGAGTAAACTGATTTGACCCTTGAGAGAAGCCAATGCATGGTATTGGAGCTATTTCTTCTCCATAGCTTAACTTATAGAAAAAGAACGGGAACAGATTTGTAGATACAGAGAACAAACTAGTGAACACCAGTGCGGAGGCAAGATAGACGTAGGGGATTAAGAGGTACAAACTACTATGCACAAAATAAATAAACTATAAGGATATATTGTATAGCAGGGAAATATAGCCATTATTTTGTAATAAACTTTAAGTAGAATATAATCTATAAAAATATTTGATCACTGTGTTGTATACCTGAAACATAAAATATTGCAAACCAACCAGACTTCAATGAAAAAAGGAAAACACTAATTCAAAAAGATATACACATCCCAATGTTCACAGCAGCATTATTTACAATTGCCAAGATGTGGAAACAACTTAAGTGTCCATCAGCAGATGAATGGATAAAGATGTATATATACAGTGGAATACTACTCAGCCATAAAAAAGAATGAAATTTTACCATTTGTAACAACATGGCATTATGCTAAGTGAAATAAGTCAGACAGAGAAACACAGATACTGTAGAATATCACTATATGCAGACTCTAAGAAATAAAACAAACTAGTGAATACAGCAAAAAAGAAAAAAAAAACCCAAACCAAATAGACACAGATTTAAAGAACAAACTTGTGGTTACCAGTGGGGAGAGGGAAGTAGGGAGGGCCAAGATAGGAATATGGTATTAAATAGGTACAAACTGCTATGTGTAAAATAAATAAGCTATATAATACAACACAGAAAATATAGCCAATATTTTATAATAACAATAAATGGAATATAACCTTTAAAAATTATGAATCACTATGTTGTACACCTGTAACATATAATATCACACATCAATATACTTCAAAACACAGGAAAAATAAGAAAAAAATGAGGCAAAACACTTAACAGCTTGTTTCCCAAATAAAGACACAATAGCTAGCTAAAAGGTGGATAGATTTTTCCCATTTTCTTTCCCATCTGCAATCTTTTTTTTTTCTTGACAATCCTTCATTGAATAGAAAAATGCTAACGTAAGTGGTGTCCAGTCATATTATCCTAAGTTCTACATTAGTAGGTGGATTCTTCATGTGCCATGCTGCATCAGAGCAAATTATGTGTCTCCCTATTGCAAGGCACTGCCTAACACAAAAGCCAGATTAGACATTCTGGGCATATCCATGACCCTCATTGTAGTGACAGAGTCTGTCTGTAGTGAACAGATTTATCTTTCAACAGGCATAGAACCAACAACACAGAAAGACTGGAAGTAAACTCAAGCGATGTTTGGGTTTAAGTGGAGATCATGTCAGGAGGATCATTAAAAAGTGTCTGATTATCCTGAAAGTCTTGTCCTACATGACATCCTGGACATAAAGAGCCCTGGTTTTAAGATCAAATAGTTATAAAAATAAAAACAACAATGTCATCCTTCTATACTTTTTTCTGCCTCTGTGATCTCTTATTTAAGATAGATTCTCTTACCGCCTACAAATTGGGCTCACTTAAAATAGCTTATGAAGAAGTCCATATTATGTGTTCAAATTTTTCTTTAGCAATTGTATATCAAAACAATGACTTTCTCAGGAAAACTGAAAAAGGGAGCGTTTGAGAGTATGAGTCTGCAGTCGATTCTGGCCCCGCTGCTTGTTAGCTGTGTGACTTAAGAAAAGCTACCTAACTTTTCTGTGCTTCTATTTCTTTTCTTAGGGGGAAAAAAGAGCAATTGGGAACATTTAAACATTACTGAGCCTTCCCATGTGCCAGTAAATCTGATAGAATCTGCTACTATGTTGGATGGGGGTGAACAGGGAAAGGCAGGAAGCAAGAATGAGTCCCTGGATTATTTTATTCAGAGAGAGTTTTATACTGAGTCAATTTAGCTAAGCTGGAACTACATTTCCCAGACTTCCCTTTGCACATAGTTCTGATTTGCATGGGCTCCAAGAGACATTCTGTGTGAAATTTGGAAGGTGGAAGTAAAGCATCAGCAATCATTTTTGACTCTCCGAAGGTGGATGCAGGGCACCAGCTGCCAGGGCAGCTCGAGCCCAGTGTCACTCACCTTCTAGCTCACTCTCCGGCAAGAGGAAGCACTGGGACCCATAGCTCCTCCAGTTCCCCAAGACCTCCTCTTGCAGCTTCTTGGAGTTCTAGGCCAGGTGCATGAGCTGCTGTGCATGAAGCTCTGAAGCTTCTCCTGAAGGTCAGCCTTAGCAGTGAGAGTAGAGTGGATGAGAAGCAAACACTTATTCCATGGAGTTTCATAGTTTCCAGTTGTCCTCCACAGGACCCACTTCTCCCTCGCAGGTTCCCACTTGTCTGTGTCCAATCCACCTTCCCTTTTCAACCAGCCACAGGGCTGAAGGTTCAACAGCTGAAGCAAAGGTGAGATCCTGCATAGAATTCTCCCCCATAATTCAGCACTCACACTTGTAAGGTCTAACTCTGGTAACAAGGCCTTTTTTTTTGTTGTACCAGTCAGAGACTCTGCCTTTCTGATCAAACCCTGACCAATACAAGAAGTCTTGCTTCTTGATATTCCAAAATTTGCAGAATCAGCAGCAGGTAAAAGCATTGATTGTGTTTTCAAAGAAAGTAGTTACCTAAATATTCCTTATCAGGTGGGGCAGTTTCCTAATCTAAGGACGCTTATTCTAAAGCACTGGGTTTGCCCTATAAACAGAGGGAACCATTATGCAAGTGTACAATCATTCGTAGAGATTTTACCTCTATGAGAGGAATGAGAAGGTGATAGAATTATTAAGCCTCCTTTAAACACACACACACAGACTGGTTCTTTATATGGTATCCAGATTATTTTTAAAAAACAGAATCTATGATGGTGGTTAAGAACAAACAGGAGGTGAGGAAGGGAAGGAAAGGGGAGAAGACAGAGAATCAAATATAGGAAGCCCTAGTCAAGGGGTGGGCAGAGCCATGACCCAGGAAGAAGACTGGTCTACTGACCACCCAGGTAGAGCCAGGAGAATGTTTTATAACCTAGGGAGGAAGAAAGTTTCCAGGAAGCATCAACCTGTCAGTGGAGGAGAGAGGAGCAAGGTAAGAACTAAACGCTGAGCATGGGCATCTTACCAGAAGCAGTTTCTGAAGAAATCTGAAGCAGTAGCTGGATCACAGCCATAAGATGCGACTGGAAGGCGAGAATTTTAAGGCTGGTGAGGAAAGAGAAGGAAGACACAGATAGAGCGGTAGGATTGGGAGAAGAGAGGCTTAAAAAAGTTAAGGGGGTGAATGGGGAAGTAGTGAGCTGAGGGGCAGAGACTGCTGTCCAGGAGCGAGGGGGGTTGCCTGGAGGTTGTGGGACAGGATTAGGTGAAGGCAGCAGTAGACGAGTGGGCCTCCAATCCAGCAGAAACACCCTTCCCTGGAGGGAGGAACGATGGCAGACGGATGTCGCTCACCCAACATCCTCCTCATCCTTTCCTCCTTTGCCTGCCTGGGAACGCGTGTGTCTGTCAGGACTCTGCCCTCTTCCATTTCTAACTCTACACCACCTCCCCAGGCAAGCCCTCCTCTGTTTAACAGCCCTATCCATCCACCCATGGCTCCAACATGTTTAACCTCATCTGTTTTCCCACTAGCCTTTCTCATTATCAACATGTCACCAAACTGTGTACATTAACCCACCACTCCCTCCTAGTCCAGCTCAAAGGAGAACACTACGTTAAGTCCCCTGTGACCCCTGTATTTTCTAGCTGCACTAGTTATCAGTGTTAGTTGCATCACCATCGCCTCATTACTTAAACTAGGAAACTGGCTGTTCTTTGCTCCACAATTACCTTCCCTCTCAACATTCATCCATTTACCAAGTCTTACTGAGCCTACCTCCTAAATCTCTCAAACGTATTTTCTCTCCATACCCAATGCACCTGCCCTATATCAGAGTCTGATCATTTCTTGCCTGCCTCCTTCCCATGCAATCTACTCTCCAAATTACTCTAATGATCTTTGACAGTTTTGGTCCTTTGCTTAAACCCTTCAATGGTCACAGAAAAAATCCAAACCCCACTATTTAGTAAACAGATCATTTAGTTCCTGCTTAACTAGACCTTTGTTTCTTGCTTATCCTCTGCACATTTCTATGTTTGAGGAATACTCTTCATGGTTTCACAGTGCAGAATCTTTGCACATGGTTTTCACTATGCTTAGAGTATGTCCCCCCATAACCCTGATCACATTCACGATATTGAAATCCTTCAAAGCTCAGTTCCCTTTTGACTTCTCCTGTGAAATTTTCCTTGATTTCTCCCCAGAGTTGTCACTTTCTGCCATGCTGCCCCAGTACTGGGTAAATATTGCAGTTCTTACACTCCATTACATTATTTGTCCTGCATCTGCATCTCTTCTGGACAGTGAGTTCCTTGACAAGAAGCAGCACTGTCAGTCATGTTCAGTGTCTTAAAGAGGCTTCAGCATAGAGCAGGCACGTAATGAAATTTTGCTGGGTTAAATTGAATTTTGGCTTCCCTCCACCACTGTGGTCTTTCCCAGGAATCACACGCACGATTTTCTGAGAGCCACATGTGAGGGCTAGTAGGCAGAGCATTCCAGGGCTGGGGCATAGGCTCCTAGGCTCAGCACACACAGTTTTATCTCCACTTGTTAAGAGTGGAATGCAGTAGAGGGTGTCAAGGACTGTGAGGGATCTGAGGCATTACCTGCCATGCAAGCTAACAAGTTTGCTAGAAGATAGGAAATTCCTCGATCAGAGACAAGGGACTTTGTCTCACGGTGAAGCAAGCAGCAAGAGCATCAGCCTATTTATGTCAATTCCCCTTGTCCCCAGGTCCCATGGGGCAATGCAGGTGGATGTCTGTACTCTCAGGAGTGTATTTCTCAGAGGAATCCTGAACTGAGGGAATCAATTATTTAAAATTTTTTAAATAAAATTTAAAAAATTATAAAATATATGCAATATAAAATTTGCCAGTTTAACCATTTTTAAGTGTGTGATTCAGTGGTATCAAGCATATTCACTTTGCTGTGCAGCCATGACCACCATCCATCTCCAGAACTCCTTTCATCTTGCAAAACTGAAACTCTGTGCCCATTAAAACTCCTCCTGTTCTGCTCTCCCAAGCCCTTGGCAACCACCATTAATCTTTTCATCCCTGTGAATATAACTACTCTGGGTACTACATGTAAATGGAATCATACAGTGTTTGTCCTTTTGTGATGGCTTATTTCACTTAGCATAAGGTCTTCAAGATTCATCTATGCTGTAGCATTTGCCAGAATTTCCTTCCTTCTCAAGAAGAATAATATTCCATTACGTGGGTATACCATTTTTTTGTGCATTCATCCACTAATGGACCCTTGCATTGCTTCCACTTTTGGCAACTGTGAATAATGCTACTGTGAACAGGAGGGTACAAATATCCGTTCATATCCCTGCTTTCAGTTCTTTGGGGCACATACTCGTAAGTGGAAGTACTGCATCAGATGGCAGTTCTATTTTTAAGTTTTTTGAGGAACTGCCATACTGCTTTCCACTTTCCATTCCCACCAACAGTGCACAAGGTGGCAACCAAATCTTTTACAACGAAAGTCAGTATGCCTGCCCATTCCTCTAGAGAGAGATGCTAACTCTACCGTATAAATATCCTCATAAGATAGTCCAGAGCAAAGGGCAGTCTGTGCCTTTCTTGCCAAGACATGGAAAAACATGAACAATGCACAGAGAATCATCTCTAAACAGTATACCTTACTTCCTCAACCCCATTACATCTTCTTGGGGTCAGCAACCATGTCATACTTTTTCTGTAACCCACATTTGTAGTGAATTGAATAGCAGCTCCACAAAGGTAAGTCCTTGTCCTCTGCTCTGGAACCTCTGAATGCACCCTTAATTGGAAAAAAGATCTTTTCAGATAGAATTAACTTAAGGATCTCAAGATGGGATCATTCCGGTTTGATTGGGTGGGTCCTAAATCCAATGACAGGTTGTTCTAAGAGCAAAGCAGAGAGAAATTAGATACTTCTAATTTCTAGAAGGGGACCACATTAAGTATTCAGGAGTGCAAATCATTGTAACCAGCTCCAGAAAGAAAAAAATTAAAGAATGTAAGTATTGATCCTCTTCCCTCTTGTGGTTGATAAGACACTGTCAGAAAAGTAATTAACACATCCATTGTGGAACAGCGACTTGGCAGACATTTCCTTGGACCATACATATGCCACCAGGGTCAGCTGGGGTAGACAGAAGGAGTTCTGGACTGAATGATGGAAGGTCAATGGGCACTGAAGGCTCAGCTTTACTAGCTCTGGGGCCTTAACCCCACAGAGTATCTCTCAACCCCACAGAGCATAGGTTATATTAGGGACAATACTGTCTACTATCTAACTACCTGTACCATATGGTTGCTGTAAGTCTGTCCAGCTCATCTAAGAGTTGGTGCAAAGGAAACTATTTCAGAGATCTTCGAGCACTTCATAGATGGATAGAATTACCAAGAGGCTAGGTTTTACAGTGAGTATAGCAGTGCTTACATTCCAGTGGAAAAAAAACCTAATGATGTATCACCTTCTATTGGCCTGCCTTGTTAAAGACCAAATGTTCAAATGGTCTTGTTCAGTGGGACAGATACTACTTCACAGCATCACTGGTATGAGTCTCCTGGAGAAGGTGGGCTTGGAGATGAGTTGTGCATAAAAAGAATCTGTGGGTCTTGCGTAGAGAGATCAGGAGCCTCTGACGACAAATCGGAGCAGGAAAAAGAAAACCCAATGTCTTCTGCATGATTGTCCGGGAAAGGACTCGTGAGTGGAGCTGAGAGGTGACATAATTAGGATAATTCGAAAAACAGTCTTGAAATCAAGTGTGAATAAATTGAATCCACTGCAGATGCATCCACCAATTATGTTGTCAAGGATGCAGGTGGGAGAAATGGATTTAACTACAGTGTTTTGAACCTCTCGCAAGGAACAGAGTCTGGAGGCAGAACTGCCAGTGAGTGTGATTTGTTTCGGATGAGAAATGATCCCAGAATGGTCCAGAGATGCTACGGTGAAGGAAAGAAAAACACCAAGCAAACCGCAGACACAAACAACAAAAATCCCCCAACATTTTAGCAACAAGAGCAAGTTTCAGGAAGGGATGGGAGATTATTCAGAGGTTCCATGCCTGCAGGAAGGTCCAGTGGACACTCAGATGATCCAGGGGGAATGTGTTAGATGCTTAAACATAGTTATAAACCTTTCTTGTAAATACGGGGAAGTATGACTGCACTTAAAATTAATTCCTACCAGGCCAGCCTTTGAATTCCTTATCTTTATTCTTCTTTGGCATGTCAAACTGATTTTTTTGAAAACAGGAGGCTTATGTTCCAGGTGAACACAGTTCTATTTAGTTACCAAGAATTTACTGCGTATTTTCTCTGCGAGGGGTTGGGAGGAGGAAACAAAGTGTATTTATTATGGCAGGAATTGAAGCAGGGAGTTTCCCCCCTTCTTGAAATATACTTGATTTATTTATTTTTATTGAAGTATAGTCAGTTACAATGTGCCAATTTCTGGTGTACAGCATCATGTCCCAGTCATACATATATACATATCATCATTTTCATATTCTTTTTCACTAAAGGTTATTACAAAATATTGAATATAGTTCCTGTCCTATACAGAAGAAATTTGTTTTTTAAATCTATTTTTATATATAGTGGTGAATATCTTCAAGTCTGGAACTCCCAAATCCATTCCTTCCCATCCTCTTTCCCCTGGTAACCATAAGATTGTTTACTACGCCTGTGAGTCTGTTTCTGTTTTGTAGATGAGTTTATTAGCAGAGTTTTTTATGTATTATTTCCTATTAATCTCTGCTAGAGCTCTGTGGTGTAGGCATTATTCCTGTTTTCCATTTAGAAATCTGAGCCTTGAAGAGGTTATGTAACTTATCCAAAATAGTGTCTTAGCAAATTCTTGTAGCACTTAGAGCCTTGGGTTGCAAATGCCTATTTTCTTGTTAGAGCAGGCACTTGTCTACACAGCGTGCCAGTGTATTCTGTCATCAGAACCCACTTGCCTCTGCAGACGTTGCAAATGCCAGCTCTGCACCTTTGCTGCCTCTCTGTCACTTAGAGGTGGCACCATGATCCATTTAGTCCATGAGACATGAAGACCCCTCCTGGGAGCTGTCAGGGGAATTTTAAGACATGATGCATTCACTGAGCAGCCACAATGACTGTCCCGCCACTTGGCAGAGAGAAGATATGTGAAGGGCTTGGTCTTCAGTGGGGGTTCCTCGCAGAACCTCCGAGCTCTGGGACTACCACCTGCAGGCTTCTTGTTAGGGGAGAAAAATCATCTCCTCATGTTTAGGTTCCTTGTGTTTGGATGTTCTCTTACTTGCAGCTGAGAGCACTCCATCGGTACAGGCATGCCTTGTATTCTCATTTCAGTGCCCCTGAATTCTCACCACCCGTTTTAAGGGAGAGGGCCCTCCCCGCCTGCATGCGGGGCTGCACAGGGGACAAGCAGCCTGCCTGGGGCCAGCAGGACCACCCAACTACCTTGCATGAATGCATCACCCCTAAACAGGTGTGTAGGTCAAATTGGATTCTCTCTTTGGGAATTTGAACTGGAGATACAGGGAGATGGTTGTTCATTTAACAGAAGAGGGAGAAATAAAAATGAAAATGAAACAGGGGAAAACCAAAAAACAGAGGCTAAGGGAAAAACGGAGTCCTATCAAGGTGGTGAGATGCACTCCAGGAACATCCTCCCTAAACTCCCGATGCCCAGAGGGAGGGATGACCTGAGGAGGGGGATCGCGGTGTGGACCTGATGTTCCCATCAATTCCAGGCAGGCCTGAGGCCTGAGTCCTCCGCCCCTGCCTCAGCTGAGTTCTGCTGTCTGATGATCCTCTTCTCCATTTCATTGTTAGTTTCTGGGGAGAATGGGCCGAGAAGGGAGCTGGGCAAAGAGAGCCCAGGCTGAGAGTGTTGCTTGGGTTGGTGACTCTGTTCTTTGCTCCTTAAGTATCAAAGAGACCAGGAAAGCAGGCTGTGGTGTCAGGGGCTCCCAGAAGCCCTTGGATTCTAGGAACCCCCCTGAGATCCAGGACAGGCCCCGGGGTACTCACAGCAGCCTAGGCCTTCCTCTCCACTGTAGGACCATGCCATTTAGTTGCCAACTATACCAGCATATTTTTTAAATTGAAGTATAGCTGCTGAACAATATTATATATTATATAATTGTATCATATTATATAATATTATATAAGTTACAGATATATAATATGGTGGTTCACAATATTTAAAGGTTATACTCCATTTATAGTATTATAAAATATTGGCTCTATTCTCTGAATTGTACAATATATCCTTATTTTATTTTATACATCACGGTCTGTACATCTTAATCCCCTACTTCTATCTTGCCCCTCCCCTACCCCACTGGTAACCACTAGTTTGTTCTCTATGCCATGAGTATGCTTCTTTTTTGTTATATACACTATTTTGTTATATATTTTAGATTCCAATTGTAAGTGATATCATATGGTATTTGCCTTTCTCTGTTGTACTTATTTCACTTAGCATAGTACCCTCCAAGTTCATCCATGTTGCTGCAAATGGCATTTTTTCATTCCTTTTTATGGCCAAGTAGTATTCCATTATATATATATATATATATACTGCATCTGTATCCATTCCTCTATTGATGGACACTTAGGTTGCTTCTATGTCTTGGCTATTGCAAATAATGTTGTTATGAACATTGGGGGTGTATGTATCTTTTGAAATTAATGTTTTTGTTTTTTTCAGATATATGCCCAGGAATGGAATTCTTAGGTCATATGGTAGTTCTAGTTTTAGTTTTTCAAGAAAACCTGCTGCTTTCCACACTGCTTTCCACAGTGGCTGCACCAATTTACATTTCCACCAACAGTGTCTAGGGTTCTGTTTTTCCCACATCCTCACCAACATTTGTTATTTGTGTTCTTTTGATGATGGCCATTCTGACAGGTGTGAGGTGATACCTCATTGTGGTTTTGATTTGCATTTCCCTGATGATGAGTGATGTTGAGCATCTTTTCATCTGTCTGCTGCCCATCTGCATGTCCTCTTTGGAAAAATGTCTATTCCTTTCTTTTGCCCATTTTTCAATTGGGTTGTTTGTTTTTTTGATGTTGAGTTGTATGAGCTGTTTATATATGTTGGATATTTAACGCCTTATCGGTCATATCATTTGCAAATATTTTCTCCCATTCAACTGGCTGTCTTTTTCATTTTATCAATGGTTTCCTAGGCTGTGCAAAAGCTTTTAAGTTTCATTAGGTCTCATATGTTTATTTTTGCTTTTATCTTCTTTGCTTTAGGAGACGGATCCAAAAAGATATTGCTACAATTTATTAGACCAGCATGTTCTTAAGTAGCTTCAGACTTGCATGTCGTTCATTGTCCCAATCAGTCCCTATACCTGGGCACCCAGGCATCCAGGGCCTGGAGTAGCCAGTGGTTCCCTGTTGTCTCCATGAGGCTGACAGCGAGGCAACTTCTGGATTTCTTGATTGCTTCACTGTCACATGTAGCTGTGGGGAAAGCTCCCACCAATCTGATGTCCACTAAGGCATGTCCTGCAAACAAGCCAGTCTGCCTAGCTCAACTTGCTGCCTGTTCTGCTAGATTCTAATTTCTTTATGTATTAGTCTGATCAGGGTGCTGTAACAAAATACCATAGACTAAGGGACTTAAATAATTGAATTTTATCTTCTCACAGTTTTGGAGACTGAAAGTCCAAGGTCAAGGTACCAGCAGGGTTTGTATCTTGTGAGGCCTCTTTTCATGGCTTATAGATGATCACCTTCTCACTTTGACCTCCTGTGGCCTTTCCTTGGCGGGTGTGCAGAAAGCAAGGGAATGACAGTGAGTTGTGGAGTCTCTTTTTATAAGAATACTAGCCTATTGGATCAGGGCCCCACGCTTAGTGACCTTACTTAACCTTAATTACGTCCTTAGAGCCACCGTCTCCAAATACAGCCGCATTGGATGTTAGGGCTTTAAAATCTGAATTTGGGGAGACACAACTCAGTCCATAGTGCCCTGAAAGTTGTAGCCATGTCTGTCTCAGCTTTCAATCTCCCATCAGAGCACAGACCTGACATAACTTGTGTCCAATAAATGCCAGTTCAGGGAAGTCATAAATGGAATGACAGAGCTTGGATTTTAACTCAGGTCTTCTAGCCATCAAATCAACTGCTGGACACCTATGGGCAGTTAAAGGAAGAATAAGACATAGTTTTCCCTCTAGGAGGTCAAACAGTTGAAATAAATGATATCATGAAACATCATGCCATGGTGAGTGAGCCTACTGGGATGCACAGAAGGGGTTCTAAAGGGACAGGACATGAGCTGGTCCTAAGAGGCTGGCTTGCTTTGAGACTTTGGAGAGTAAGTGGGAGGAGAAGGGAAGGCACTCCAGCCAGGAAACCTTGGGATCTCAGATCTGAGATCTGAGGTCTGAGATCAAAGTCTGAGTTTCAACACGATGGGGGCTGGAACAGAAGTGCAACACAGGGTGAGAGTTCAAAAACATCAGGACCAGAGGGACCAGACAGCAGGACAAAGATGTGGAGAGTTCTGGAAGATTCTGAATGAGAGGATGACATTTTAAAGTCTAAAGTAAAATTTCCACTCAGAACAATAGTTCTGACATTTCAATCAACTGTTTCAATCTTACTAGGAAATGCAATCCTTTCCTCAGGAAAAGGAATTGTTTCATGGTTGTGATAACTAATAATGAACAGCTTAGGAAAGTTTTTATTTTCATCATCTGGACTGTTGATACAATTGTGCAGACGGTGTACCATTTTAAAGTTAGAAGTGCATCCAATATTCATGATGAAATTTTAAGTGAATTCTTTATACAACCAAGTATATCTTTTCACATACTTTTTTCAACCCATATATTGGATTGTATAACACCTGCAGTCATGTTTTATGCTTTTACTTGTACTTTATTTTTCTAAAATTATTTGTTATTTGGGACAAGTGAACTCATGGAAATACCTTTCCAAGATCAAGCCTGACTTCAGAATTTTCATATACACATTCCAGGAGAAAACACCAAGAACACCATATTTTTCAAAATAGAGTGACATGAAAGATTGCTCTTTCAGCTACATGCCACTCCTCAGCAAAACTATTGGAAACCATACCTGCTCTTGGGAAACTATTCAGATAGTGTGATAAGATGACCTGCTCTGTAAATATTAAGAAATTCAAACTTGAAGAGCACTACACTCTCACCCTCTACTATCTGCAAAGTGTCATCACATCCGCCCCTCAACACCCCCAAGGGTCCACCCATGGAAACAGTGATGTTTGAAAATTATTGTGAGACATTAAGGGTTTCTAAATACAAATGTAAGCAAAACCAGAAGCTTTTAGGATGTGTGGGTGTTTAAGAGAGCTCCTTCCCACGTGGGTATGGATGTCTGTGACTCTCTTAATGGGTTAGAGTTTAGAGAAGTCAGCTTTTTAATTTTCACGTGATTCTAAGATGATCCTTGTGGATGGTGTCACACAACTTTCCACATTTAGTTGATTGGCTGGTTCATTCATTCTGTTTATTCTCCCAATATCTCTGTGCATACCATCACCCCAACTTTGGGCATATTTGGGGCACAGAAGAATAGCTATTGGGATTGTAAGAGTCATGCTAAATACCCCTTCAGCACTGAGTTTAACAGTCTATTTTGGATCTAATGTTCTACACCCTCCTGTCTCACATGAAACCCTTTCATTCCTCCTCCTCATTCAGATCAGCACGTGGCTGCCTTGTGGTCTCTGCTCTTTCCCTGCTCCCTCTTTCTTTCTCTCCCTTTGGATAAAGGAAAAAGAAATGGTAACAGATGCCACTTACTTTGGGGAGATTTTTCAGGAACCAGACCTCCCTGGAGGGCAAATACACTGCAACAGAAAGTAAAGGTCAAGCTGAGTGCTGGGAGGCTCAGGCTTTTGGTTGGCTGTCCTATGGATTCTTCTACTGGGGACTGATTCTTCAGTCACTGCAGCTTTTAGCAGAAGAGGAACAGCCCGGTACTTAAAAACCCTGCACCTGCCTTCATCTCAGACTAGCCTGAAGGAAGGGACAAAAAAAGACCATGCTTGGGTTTCAGGGAAACCAAATTTCTAGTGGCCTTTCAGACTTCTGGTGGGTCGTCTTTTAGTTTTGGACAAGTAAGAGTATGGATGCTGAGAGGCTGAGGGGAGGCAAAAATGATACCTCCCACTAAATCTGGCCTCCTGCCTGAGCATCACGTTTCCTCACCAGGCCCCAGCTCTGACCTGACACTTTGGAATGTTAAGACAGGTTCATTTAACTCCTGGATCTGAGCTTCCTGCTTCTTAGCTTACCCATGTCTGGCTTTGATCCTGGATTTCAAAGCCTGGTCCGGCTTGCTTTATTGTCTAGCATTGATTTATTCCTCCTGCTGTTCTGGATTCTCAACCTTGGTTTCTGATAGGACAGGGCTAAAAAATACAACGGGGTCCCTGGGAAGCACCTGAGTCCTCTGCTCAACTCTGGGCCATTGGCTACTAGATGGGGCCACACAGATGCAATTTGGGTCTCAGGCTCTAGGACCCTCAGGTCCTCTAAGCAAGTCCCCAGCAAGTGACTGTACTTGGTCACAGGCTGCACAAGGTCTCAACTGAGTTCCTGGATGGGGATTTGAAGGCCCAGCATTATCTGGGCAGAGAGCAAGTGTCAAGGAACTTGCCTTGCCAGCTGTGAAGGACATCCTTCTGCTTCCAGATTGGGGTCAGGAGTTGTAAACAGTGGTTCTTGTGGCTTGCAGGGCACCCTGGCCTTATACTTGTGCAAAGAAGGGCCACCTTGAGCCTGCACTGGCCCCTTTCCACTCCTGGCATCCCAATTTCCATCTTCAGGGTCCATCAGAGGCAGTATGCCACCCACCCCCAAGGCTCCAGTGTCCCAGAAGACTTGTGTTTCAACAGCTTTACAAACCCTTCACCTGCCATGCTCTATCTCTACCCCCACATTCCCGGATAAGCAAGAGAAGGTCTGTGCCTGTCTCTGAGCCCTTCCATGACTCAGGACTAGGGATCTCTGGATGCAGACTTGCCTACCCCACCCATCGTTCCCAAGAGGCTCCAGACAGAGCTGGAGGATATTTCAACATCTCCCGGAAGTTGGTTGCTCCAGAACAGGCCTCCCTGCCCCCCAGGTGCCTGTAAGGAATTCAGTTCTCTGCTCTCCACTACTGCTCTTGACAGGAAGGGTCCTCACCTGGGGCTTTCCCAGACAATTCCTTCCCTGGGGAGCCAGCCTGCCCCCAGAACTGGTTTGCTACTTCATGGGCAGAATCACTCCTGCCTTGATTTCCCTTCTGACAGAGCAGTGGCCAACTCGCGGTTCTCATTTCTTCCAGTCCTCATGGTCATTTTATTCCAGAGACCTTACACTTTTTTATTGTTATGAGAGTTTGTTGGTTTGTTTGTTTTTTTCCATAGCTAACGGGTCCCTCCACTGGCTTCCCTAACTTTAAGTACTGCAGAGAAGGAACCAGGGTGTAAGTCTCCACTCCCAAGGGCCCCCAAGCACCTTATGTAGATGAGACTCGTCCCCAGGAAGACAGTTTTGTCAAGCCAAAGATAAAGGGTCTGACTAGCTCTTTCTCCCAGGTCAGTGGATGCTACCTGCCTTACACGTATGCAACTTAAACGATTCTTCCAAGAAGTGGAAAGGTCTAGCCAGGTGACATCTAGTCATTGCAAGTAAGTAGGAAATTTAAATAGCAGCTTCTGCCTCTATGAAAGTCGAAGGGTAATGCCTTTCCTTCTGCTGATTACCAGGAGAGGGATATTAGAGTCTTACTGCCAGCATCCCTGAGCTCTAGAACTGCTACATCTTATTTTCAAATCCTCTCTCTTTTACAGGGTAGAGGGTTCTTCACGTCTGCCTGTGGGTAGAACACATCTTTTGTGCTGCGGATAATGAGAGATGATGCGAGAAGGCTTGTTTTCATCAAAATGTTCTAAACGGCCTGGTGTACTGGTAGCTCCAATCACACCTGACTTTCTTTTCCCGTAACTGTGACAGTGTGAGCTACAGCATAGCACACTCTGCATACCTCCGTGGTGGCATTTCTCAGCGTTGTAATGCAGTCAGAGTGACTTTTGGGGACTCATGCGAGTCGTCTACAGACATTCAGTTTCAGTTCTCATACATCAAGGGACCGAATCACATGACATGTTCTTGAACAACAGGCATTAGGGAAAAAAAAAAGCCTCCTTAGTAGTAGGTGAGCAAAAGGAAGCAAAAAAATTTGCAAATGACAGCAGTGGCCCAACTCTAATTTCATACCCCTTACCCTGCAGTTAGAAGGTTCTCAAGAGCTGGACATCGCCCCTCAAGGCACGTCTGGTGGGAGGAGGCAATGGTGCTGGTGACTTTGTTCAGCTGGGACGTGGCTACCTCTGGGCTTTCACTCTCAGTGACTTTTTTGGTCCTTATGGAAGGTTGGGAAGGGCCGAGTTGGCTTTTAATAGATCATCTGAATAAGCAAGATTTTGCTGCAGCAGCCCCTGTGTGGGGCTCAGCCCTCTTACAGAACTTCAGATCCCACTGGCTCTTCTCGCCTAGGCCCATGACTGCAGACAGGAATGGCCCGTCTTTAATTGTTCCCTTCATTTTCGCGTGGGAGTACAATATTGATTGATACCAGACCTTGGTACATTTCTCTGCACATCTTGTGCTGACCAGTACTTTGCGAGGCGTGTCTTAAAGCATTTCTGTCTGAACCCTGAATGCCAGCGTCCCTGTAATGATTTACAACAGGAAAAGCCCCCAAACCTGGAATACTATTCCACCTTTCCTGATTCTAACAAGGTGAGATACTCACAAACAGAACTTTAAAAGTGACCTGTTATGCTTGACGCTCACCTGCTTGCATGAGTGAGTGTTGAGGGCAGAACCTTCATTTATTTCTGCACCTCAAGAACTCTGTTTAGTGCATATTGCCTGGCTACTGCTTGAGAAATAATGGCTTAATACCGAACGAGATTGCATGAACTAAAACAGCACATGCTGTTGTAAGAGAATTTATCCTCCAATGATTCAGCCTTTAAGGATCTCGAGAAGTGCAAGAGAAATCATTAGAAAAACTAGAAAGATAAAAATGGACCAAATCTGCCACTTTTTCAACAGGAAACTATTGCTTAGCACAAGTCACCCACCTTCTCCAATAAAGAAGGGAGCAGGGAAGAGTTAATGTGAATTCAAGGTAAAAATAGCAACTTGTAACTGATGCATATTTTTTTCAGCAGTTACTCCCCCCAAAACCTTCAGTGTGGAATGCTTTGGATAGATTATGACAGGGACTCCATATGTCGGGCGAATAGTGAAAAAACTCACCAGCTGTATCAAGTTCCTGGTGTATTGTCTTCAAAGTTTCTCAAATGATTCTCTTTAAAGGAGAACAGCCATTCTTAAAGGGCTTACCTTGGGCATGTTCTGTAGGTGGCCTCTCTATGGGCAGGGAAACCAGACTCAATCTAACCCTTTATTAAATCTGCAAACAGGCAGGCTGGGCCAGGGGACCCCTAAGGGCCTTTAGCTCCTTGTTGTGTGATGACATCAAACCATCCGACTAGATCTGGAAGCAGAGCCTCTTCCTCCGCATGTTTTTCTCCTTACTCCTCTGACTTACAGCTGTGAGGGCAAGTGAGAAGTTGATTTTTAAAATCCCATAAGTGGCTCAATTTTGGCAGCTCCTGCTCTCCCTAATCCTCACCTTGAGAGCCAACGTAGAGATCTTGCTGCTGCCCCAGAGGACATGGAATGGATACAGCCTCCCCACGTTGTTTCTTCTTCTGGATGTGGGCCCCCAATCCCCCTGCTGCAAAGCACCCTCCTCTGTCTTGGGACTTCTACTGCCATCCTCCATGGCCTTCTTCTTCCCAGTTCTTTACTTCTGATTTTTTTTTAAAGCATAATAGCACAATTATAAACTAAGAACGAATCCTTGTTGCCACTGCCTAGGACAGTGGCAAAATACCAAATGGTATTTTTTTTTAAAGTGAAATCATTTAAAAAGTAATTACACAAGGCCCCTAATATATAAATCAGTGAAGATTGGAAGATCCTGTCTTGGCTTCCTACCTTACAGAACCCCTGTATACTTTAGAATAATTTAAAAGCCAGTTTCTTAAGATACTGAATAAACAGAAATTATGAGGGAAAAAATAAGCATCAGTAAAAATATTCTACCTGCCCCCTTCGCTGTTACACATGTACAGTAGAAGGAGAGAAGACCAACTTAGGCTACTTTGAAGAGAGCTGTCTTTGGGTTCTTTCATTTTCCCATTCATATTTATGATGGCATTATGACCCAGTCAACCAAATAAAGAAAAAAAAATTGGAGTAGGAAGTCAAAGACTGTGAGTCATATCAGTCATACTTTTCAGATTGTTTTCCATTATAGGTTGTTACAAAGTACTGAATACAGTTCCTTGGGTTACATGGTAAATCCTTGTTGCTTATGTACAGTTGTCTGTATCTGTTAATCCCATACTTCTAATGTATCCCTACCCCACCTTCCCCTTTGGTAACTTTATAGTTTGTTTTCCATAAGACTAATTCATTCCTTTTTTTAAAATTTAATTTAATTTAATTTTTTTAAACATTTTTTATTGATTTATAATCACTTTACAATGTTGTGTCAAATTTCAGTGTAGAGCACAATTTTCCAGTTATACATGAACATATATATATTCATTGTCACATTTTTTTCTCTGTGAGCTACCATAAGATCTTGTGTATATTTCCCTGTGCTTTACAGTATAATCTTGTTTATATATTATATAATTTTAAAATCCCATCTATCCCTTCCCACCCTCCACCCTCTTGGCAACCACAAGTTTGTATTCTATGTCTATGAGTCTATTTCTGTTTTGTATTTATGCTTTGTTTTTTTGTTTTTGTTTTTTAGATTCCACATATGAGCGATCTCATATGGTATTTTTCTTTCTCTTTCTGGCTTACTTCACTTAGAATGACGTTCTCTAGGAGCATCCATGTTGCTGCAAATGGTGTTATGTTGTCGGTTTTTGTGTCTGAATAGTAATCCATTGTATAAATAAACCACTTCTTCTTTATCCAGTCATCCGTTGATAACATTAATTCATTCTTAAGAGAGTAAAGGCTGATGTTTGTAAGTTAATCTGCCTCTGGCCAACCTGAGGTCTCTGAACTCTGTGCTTCATGTGGCTCTGACATTATTTAGCAAGAGGTGTCCCTCTTCTGCTTCCACATGGAGGCGGCTGTTGTTCCGGTCTCAATAATTCCACTACATGATTTTCTCTGCCAGAATTTGTCTTTCAAAGATGCTCACTCTGATCACAACTTTAAGATCTCAGACAGACATGTTGACTGTACCTCTTTTTTCAATTGAAGTATAGTTGATTTTTAATGTTGTGTTAGTTTCAGGTGTACAGCAAAGTTACTCAGTTATGTGTGTGTGTGTATATATATATATATATATATATATATATATATATATATATTATCTTTCAGATTCTTTTCCATTATAGGTTATTACAAGATATTGAATAGTTTCCTGTGCTATATAACAAGTAGGTCCGATTTTATAGTAGTGTGTATATGTTAATCCCAAATTTCCAATTTATCCCTCCTCTCCCTTTCCCCTTTAAGTTAACTAAAAGTTTGTTTCCTATGTCTGTGAGTCTGTTTGGTAAATAAGTTCATTTTTCTCATTTTTAAATTTAAAAAATTTTTCCTTTCAGTTTTTTTTTAATTGAAGTATAATCAGTTTGCAATGTCTCCGTTTCTGGTGTACAGCCTAATTTTTCAGTCATACATTTACATGCATATATTCATTTTCATATTCTTTTTCATTATAAATTACTATAAGACATTGAATATAGTTTCCTGTGTATCATTTTTTTTAGATTCCACATATAAACGATACCATATGATATTTCTTTCTCTGTCTGACTTACTTTACTTAGTATGACCACCTCGAGGTCCATCCTTGTTGTTGCAAATGGCATTATTTCGTTATTTTTCATGGTGGAGTAATATTCCATTGTATATACACCACATCTTCTTTATCCAGTCAGCTGCTGATGGACACTTAGGCTGCTTCCATGTCGTGGCTGTTGCAAATAGTGCTGCTATGAACATTGGGGTGCATGTGTCTTTCTGAAATAGAGTTTTCTTCAGATATATGCCCTGGATTGAGATGACTGGATCATATGGTAACTCCATTTTTAGTTTTTAAAGGACCCTCCATGCTGTTCTCCAGAGTATCTGCATCAATTTATATGCCCATCAGCAAGGTAGGAGGGTTCCTTTTTCTCCACACCCTCTCCAGCATTACTTATGTGTAGACTTTTTGATGACTCCCATTCTGACCGGTGTGAGGTGATGCCTCATTGTGGTTCTGATTTACATATCTCTAATAATTAGTGATGTTGAACATTTTTTCATGTGCCTGTTGGCCATCTGGATGTCTTCTTTGGAGAAATCTGACTGTACCTGTTAACCTATTAACTAGTCCCATAATCTTCTGGAGATTCAGGGTGTCAATCCTACATGAAACCTACACTACTCTTTACCTGTAGTTTTTCTGTGTGAATTGACTTAAACTCAGTCATCCTTCAGGGTGAGTGAGTTTCACATACAGATGTCAGAGTCTTATATCCTGTGTGCTTGCACTCTTAATGTCTCAAATAGGTATTTTTGTTTCCTTAGCACAATTGCAGGTTTATTGGAGAACCAAGGAGGAGAGCCTGGGATTCAGGGGGAGGCACCCACTCTTAGTGGACCACGGCAGTTTCATACGTAAAGTGGTTGAAGTATTTTCCACAGAGGCAGATGTTATGGCTCCAGGACTTGGGGCTCTGTGGGTTTGTCAGGAGTTTCACAGCCTGAAGCAAGAGTGCCAATTTTCTATTCACAATCATTTCAAACAATTTAAGACCTTTTATAATGGGGCTGATTGATAGAGCCATTACCCTGTTACTATCTTAGTCATAAGTACAGGGTATGAATAGATGATAGAAAAGAAATGGGATGATTTTGTCCGTACATTGAAATATTCAGAGTGACTTTATCAAAGCAAACAGATAGCAGATAATCATCCTTGTGCATAGTCTCACTGAGAATGTGGTGACTTAATCCACCAAGAGTTTCTGGAATCCTGAGTTCCTAGGGTAGGTCAGTGTTACAGGCCTCAGAAGACGGAGGGAGAGAAAATGTTGAGTTATACCAGGCGTTTTTCTAATTATTTCAAAGGTTGTTCTCAAATGAAAAAAGAAATTGTTGTTACTATGGTATTCCTGAAAACAGAGAAATTCTGATTCGTAAGAGATGCCATCGTCCGACAGCCAATGTCCCCAAAGATAAAGTTTAAGACACTTTTGTTGTGAGTGTGAGAAGATTCCCACCTTTTAATGAACACATTCATCACCACTTCATATATTTATCTTTTTTTGTGTGTGAGAATGTTAACATTTTACTCTCTTAGCAAATTTCAATTACTATGTAATAGGCATTATCAACTACAGTCACTGGGGTTTTTCACCCTATAACAGAAAATTTGTACCTTTTAACCAAACTCTTCCTCTTTCCCCCTGCCCCCTCCCCCTGCAGCAAACTACTTTTCAATCTTCTGTTTCTACGAGTTTGATTTTGTTTCTTAGGTTCCACATATGAGTGCTATCATGAAGTATCATTCTGTGTCTGTCTTGCTTACTTCACTTAGCATAATACCCTCAAAGTTCACCTGTGCTGTTGCAAATGGCAGGATTAAGTTTTTTTATTCAATTAAACTAAATAATTAAGGTCCATTTGAAAAATTCATGATGCTTACACGGTAGTAAGTTCAGCGTTATATATTCAAGGCACATCTGTCTAGAGTCTTAGACACCGAGAATAAACATCCAAAGAAATGCAGCTTTGGAACTGGAGAGCTGAGTCCTGGTAAATAAGACTGTAAACCAACCACATCCTACCCTTGGTTCCCACTGCCTCCTCTCCTCTTTTCTCAAAAACCCTCTCACTTGACTTTCTAAACTGAGTGCGAGCCTCTCCTCCTTCTTGGACCTTCCCAGGCTCTCTTAGCCTTCTTAGCCCTTATCTGTTTTACCTGTGGGTTTTGGTTAAGTCATGCTGGGCTTTGTCTCAGCAGAAAAGGCACCTGTTCCTAAATTGACAGCTGTGGTTGACACTGACGTAGATGCCTTGGCCAGGAGAGTTGGTTGTCTGTTCACTGCCTGTGCTTTGGGCTTTTAGTGTGGGTGCATGTTAAGGCAACATGTCATCATAAAGTCAGACACAAATGGATTTGTCCCTATGAAATTGACAGGTGTACCTGCCAAGGGGTATAGAAGGCTTAAGGTAGAGCTTAAGGGGAACAAAGAAGCTTAGCTAGTTAAGACAAAAAAGGAAGAAGAGAAGATTTTAAAAAATTAATTAAAAACAGATCAATGCAAACATGGGATTTAAAAGACAAGTAAATTCATTTTAAAGCACACTCTGTTAATCAGACAGTTTCTGCATCTTAACTTTGATGTCTTTGTTCTCACTCCGTCCTTGACATCAAGGGCAGACACTATGTTTTTGTGACCAAGTTACAAAATAACTTTTATTATCATTCACAGAACTCATGATTCTTTTGTACCTTGTCTGTATCTATGATGGGAAATTACTATAATTCAAAGGCAGGGGAAGTCAGGAATACTTCTTTGTTCTCATTTGTAGACTGGAGAGCATCTAAAATGCAGTGAAAGGAGACTTTGTTGTTTTGTCACGGTGACTTATGATCACTACTGTGGTGACTTATATGTGTAATACCTGGGTTATAAGCTATGTGGGACTTTATGATGAAAATGTTCATATCCTTCCACAATGAGACAGAAGGGAAGGGGAGCAGGGCACATCTTTAAAAGAATGACACAGTGATTGAAGATTCGACTCCCAGTAGACCTTGGGCTTTGTTATACACTCATTGTAATACGTTAACTGCTACATGGCACTCCCACAGGTGCCACGACAGTTCTGAAGCTGACCGTAAAAGGTCAGAAAGTGGGGCGCTCTCCTACACTGTTGGTGGGAGTGCAGTTTGGTGCAGCCATTGTGGGAAACAGTATGGAGATTTCTCAAAAGACTGAAAACAGACTTACCATATGATCCAGCAATCCCACTCCTGGGCATATATCCAGAGGGAACCTTAATTCAAAAAGACACCTGCACCCCAATGTTCATAGCAGCACTATTTACTATAGTTAAGACATGGAAACAACCTAAATGTCCATCAACAGCAGACTGGATAAAGAAGTTGTGGTACATTTATACAATGGAATACTACTCAGCCACAAAAATAATAAAATAATGCCATTTGCAGCAACATGGATGGCCCTGGAGAATGTCATTCTAAGTGAAGTAAACCAGAAGGAGAAAGAAAAATACCATATGATATCACTCATATGTGGAATCTAAAAAAGAAAAAGACAAATGAACTTATATATAAAACTGAAACAGACTCACAAACATAGAAAACAAACTTACGGTTACCAGGGGTGAAAGGGGTAGGAAGAGATAAATTAGGATTTCGAGATTTGCAGATACTGACTGGTATATATAAAATAGATAAACAAGTTTATACTGTATAGCACAAGGAATGATATTTGATATGTCCTGGTGAAAAAGCATATGAAAATGAATAAATGTATATTCATGTATGACTGAAGCATTGTGCCGTACAGCAGAAACTGCCACAACATTGTAAACTGACTATATTTCCATTAAAAAAAAAGGTCAAAAAGTGGGTGGTGGCCTAATTCCTGGGAATCCTCACCCCTTCCTCAAAGTAACTGGAATAATCTTCCCACTTGTTAGCATATGAATTTACCCATAAAAATGAACAACCCCCCACCTCATGATCACTCTCTTGCCTCCTGAGATGGCTGACATTCTGTCTACAGAGTGTGTATGTCTCTGAATAAATCTAGTTTTACTCAATAATGGCTCGCTCTTGAATTCTTTCCTGCATGAAGTCAAGGACCCTCCCTTGGCAGGGTGTGTCCCAGAGACTTGCCCGAGATCTGGGACACGACCGTCCTCTCATACCCCATTTTCCTCTATCAGTAGAAATCAGGTTAAAAACTCCTAGGAGTGTATACTCCAGTTGATTTACCCTTTCAAAGCACAAGCATGTCTTCAAGTGTCTAAGTTGTATGTAATGTGTTTGCATAATGTAATGCAAATGGAAATCCCATTCTCACTGACTAGTCTATTTAAGAGCTGGGTTGCCAAGTGTTGAGGTGCACAATTAAGACCACACACCAAGAGGAAAGTAGAAGTCGAGTGTCCAAACACTGTACTAGGATAAGCAAGAGGCTAAACAGGAAAATGTACCAGCCTCCCCTCACCCTTGTTCCACTTTCCCCATGGAATACATGCAGGTGTGGGCATCAAGTCTGGTGTGGGAGGGCAGCTTCCTGACCAGCAAGTTTTGTAATTGCTGATGGTTGGACCTGAAAAATTCCATGTAGGTTTTTAACCAGGTGCTACATCTGGCTGGTAGAAGGCTTTGTTTCTGGGCTCTGTGAGATACTAGTGACAGACAAACTTGAATTTGCTGACCACAAAGGGGAATTTATTAGAACGCTTTTAATGATGAAAGGGAGGGGATGAATAATAAAATTACAGTGGAAGGACAATGATACAGGTGAGCTTTGGAAGCCAGGATTTTCCTTTTACTCACTGCTTCCCTGTGTGAGTCAAGTTCACTTTCTCTTATTGTGGCTTGGCTGCCTTAGGAAAATGGGGGACTTCATTGGAAAGTTAGTAGGGTGGCTCAGGTCATCAAAGGAATATGACTATTAACAACTTTAGAACTTCATATATGCAGCTCTAGCTTGACCACTAGCCCCAATTTTCCCAGTTATAGTGAAAAAAATTTAAAAAGGCAGAGAAGAACTCTGATTGATTCCTATCTATCAATCACGGGTATATGGACCAATCACTGTACACCCACAGTGGAGACATGGCCTCTGGGCTTCACCCTCACTACTAGCCATCATTTTCCTAGAAGGAATAATTAGCCAGAAAGAGGCAAAGAAAATACCTCTTTAAACACATGAGAAGAAATGCTGTTTTGGTACTGTATCTAAGAATGTGAAAGAATTATTGAGAAAAACTGAGCAAACATCAGCCAAACAACTTGTAGAGAAAGCATCAACAGTCACTACATGGTTCAGTAACTTTATTCTTATATTTTAAAGTTAATTCGTTTGTGAGCCAGTGGGTTTTTTTTTTTTTTGAGCTCTGTATATACCATCCCTCTTCTCCTTTGTACACACACACCCCGCTGTGCAAGTCTGAGGTTACCAAAGGAAAGAAAGATGAAGCTTCTGTTCTTAAAGGAAATGACATTTCCTCTGTCTCTCTTGATTTTCACCTTCAAGATGCTCAAGTTTTAGTTGACTAGCCCGTTTCATTCCATCTGCCTCTTGAAGTATACCTGCTTTCGAACCACAAATTTTTTCCTGAAAGTCTAAATTCTATTCTATTTGCCCAGTGTGTTGTCTTCTCAGTAGGCTAGAAGGACCAACTGTAGTTCTGGTTCACATGAGATGCCCACAGAAATCAATGCTTCACTGCAGTTAACGATGATGTCTTTGGCTGTTTATTGCTGGATGCCCTGTCTCATCCTAATACCGACTGGCGATGAGCCAAGGTTAGTATGATAGAGTAGTAACCACTGGAAAAACAGCTACCTTTCGTATGAGACATTCCAAGCCTTCTCTGGCCGGGAATCACCTCCATGCTGGGAAGCTCCTTCTCTGAAGATGCCTCTCTCCAGCCTTCTCTTACCTTCCAATCTGGAAAAAGGCAAACCTCCCTGAGAAAGAGTTCCCATTCTTCTTCTCTCACTCAAGACAATGAAAATCTGTCTTTCCAGCCTCTTTGAAGGAAAAAGGTAATTGACCTCTGATACAATTTGAGCTGCTCTCTATTTCCAGGGAGTTCTTTTATATTTGTCCCCATAATGCTCCTTTTGTGTGTCTCCTGATATCAAACATGAAATTTTTTTACAGCTGAGCATTTGATCTCACCTTCGTCTACTTTCCTACCTTGTCTGGCTTTTTAAGGGGTGATTAAAGTCACAGGACTCCAAAATTTCTCACTTTGGGGAGTAAGTATCAAGTTATCTTTCTAAGACTCACAGGATCCCTTAGGACCTCAGTGACTAGCACCATGTTTCTTGAAGGAATTTATAGTTATGGTATACTCCTTATCAAATTGTCGGCATTCTAGAGAACAACATTTTTAGCTTTCCGTAAGACTCTAATAACGCTGTTTCATAACCATGCAGAAAGGCAGAGGGCATAGGTCTGTGGGTGAAAAATATCCCGTGTGAAATCAGTAAACAAAGGACACTGCATCCATCAAGCCATCAGCCACAATTGCTGTCCCTGACTTTGCGCCCTGAGGGTTTTAAGGATGGAGAAAGGCAGGACACTGGCTGGATAGTTAAGGTGCAGATCAAAGGAATGGTTCCAGTGAGTCCAGACTCTTACATCTTCCCATACATAGAAAAGCACTCAGTTCACTACCTTGAGATGTCTGTCTGTTTGTTTTAATTAACAGCAATCTTTTGACTATCGGTTTTGTTTTGTGTTTTTGCAAAAACTCCTATGTATCCTGGCTCTTCCCTTACCTCTCGGGAGCAGTCCCTCAGAGCTACCCGAGAGGCTGCCTACTGGGCTTGCGTCCACAGTATGTCCACCAAGTAGAAACATCATTCTCAGCTTTTAGCTTGCTCATTTTTTTTTCAGTTGACAGGGCCATAGGCAAGTCACCCTGCTCCTCCAGTTTCCTTGTCTGTGAAATGACAGAAGAAATGACAGAACCACAGGTCACAGTGAGGACTAAATGAGCTGATGCGCAGGAAGCATTGAGAACCTGCCTGAACGCAGCAGGTACTCCGTGTCCCCAGAAACAGTCTCAGTGAGGCTGCTGGCCGCAGGGGGCGGGACACAGCGCCTCCGGGCTGGAAGTCTGCAGTTCTGGGTTTCTGTTCAAATCCTGGATCCTTACCAGGGTTTGGGCAACACATTTCCTTTTAGTATCTTTGGATGCCATAGTGGAGTCACATCACCTGCTTTGGCTATATTTATTTGGACCTATTTTTATTCATATTAATGTTTTCGTTTTGTTTTGTTTTTAAATACAATCAAATAAGCAAGGGGAAAAAACCCTAATGCCTATGGATATCATTCTTTGCCTTTTATAATGTCCTTTTTTAAAATGAATTGGCTCTTATATATGTAGTGGAACACAACTCACCCATTAAAAAAAAGAAGGCTATTTTGCCATTTTGCGGCTTTTCATTCACTTTTTTTTCCACTTCAAAAACCAGAATTTTATCTCTGGCAGAAACATTTCTATTACATCAAAAACAACAAAATACCTAGAAATAAACTTAACGAAGAAGGTTACCTATACCCTGAAAATCTAAATTACACAAAGAAATGGGAAGATTTCTTGTGCTCTTGGATCGGAAGAATCAACACTATCAAAATGGCCACACTACCCAAAGCAATCCACAGATCCAGTGCAATCCCCATGACAGTACCCATGACATTCCTCACAGAACTAGAACAAACAATTCCAGAATTTATGAGGAACCACAAAAGACCCAAATAGCCAAAGCAATCGAACAGCAAAGCAAAATATGTGTGCTGCATCTCCATTATCTATTCAACTATTGATGTGCACTTAGGATGCTTCCTTATCTTGGCAGTTATAAACAATGTTGTTGTTAATAGCAGGGTGTATGCATCTTTTTAAATTAATTCTTATTTTGTGGTTGGCTTTATTCCTTTGATAACTAAGTTTAAAAAGCTAAAGCTCTAAACGTTCTTAGAAACAATGAACAGTACATACATGTAAATTTAAAAATATATGTGCAGTAAAAAAAAAAATCTATCAAGCCCTGAAAAACATGGAAGAAACTTAAAAGACATATTACTAAATGAAAGAAGCCAGTCTGAAAAGGCTACAAACTGTATGATTCCAAACAAGTGACATTCTGGAAAAGGCATAGCTACAGAAACAATAAAAAGATCGTGGTTTCCAATGGTTTGGGGAGGGGGAGGGAGGGAGGAATGAATAGATGGAGTACAATGGATTTTTAGGGTGATGAAATTATTCTGTATAATACAGTGGTGGCTACATGTCATTATGCATTTGTCAAAACCCATAGAATGTACAGTAACAAGTGTGAGCCGTCATGTAAACTATGGGCTTCGGTTGATAATAATGTGCCCATGTTGTTTCATCGATCGTACCGAATACGCCACACCGATGAGGGGTGTTGAGGGTAGGGGAGTATGTATGTGTGGGTTGGGAGGGGTATGTGTGAACTCTCTGTATTTTCTGCTCAATTCTGTTGTGAACCTGAAACTGCTCTAAAGGAATAAAGTCTATTAAAAGAAAAAAGAAAAAAGAAAATGAATTGGCTCTCCTGTGTGTGTTTAATGAGCTCATAGGGTAGGGAAAAAGGAGCTTTCCAGCCTTTTAAATTTGTAATGGAGGCAATTTTTAAAAACAGTTTCACATATCTGAAAACAAACAAGCAAACAGGGACACCGTGACAAAACAAGGTCATGTGCGTGAAAGTCGTGCGTAAACAAGAAACCCTTCCCGGGGCTCCTGTCGTGCAGGAGAAAGGGAGCATGGCTTTCTTGGCAGAAGACAAGCCATTTTAGGCCTAAGCCGTTCTGTGATCTAAGCCTAGCCACCGTGCTCGCCCTGGCAGAAGAATAGGTCTCAGCAGTGAACGCTTTTAAGGGGACAAAAGAAAAAGGACAACAGCTATGACCAGGCCAGGGAAATAACTTCACATATCAGACCATAAGTCAGTTGCAAAGACTCCCAGTGCTTTTTCAAAGGTAAATATTAGCCTGTAGCACTTTCCTGAGCTGTTTTGCAGGCTCCAAACCCCCTCGGGCTCTTGAGCACCTGGCTAGAGCCTAAGGATTGATGACGCTGACTTTGGTGACCCTTGTGACATCAGTCAACTAGAGCCTGGATGCTGTCAAGCTTTGCCCCAGTTCTATGCTGAATTCTGCTCTGCCCAAGCCCCTTCATGAGTACATATGCACCCTTAGCTTAAACCTTCCCCAGTTTTGCTGTTCAGAGAGACGCGGTGTTGGGAGATACTCCTGGAGTTCTCACTGCTGTAGGTGCTACATCCTTCCTTCTCCTGCTCTCTGGCTTGGTTGTGTCTTTTGGCTCAACACCCACTAAGAGGCGAACTCAGTTTTGGGGTAACAAGATTACACTTTGTCTTTTGTGGTTTGGCTCCCTTGTACAATTTTGACACCAATTCTGATATGCGGGTTTTCCACCGCTACCAAGCAGCTCTCCAACACCAGCTAGTTGTCTTACAGCTGAACTCAGTTCTGGCACCTCCTGCCTGGAAACAGCATCAGATCTCATGGGTTAAGGGCTCAGTCCCATAAGACTGCCCCTGATACAGATGCCACTCTCTGTCCAGGTTGTCACTTGGGCTTCTGATCAAACGGCTATAGTCAGAGGTTCCCACCACCTTCTCCTTGGGTCCCACTAATTTGGCTAGAGTGGCCCACAGAACTCAGAGACATGTTTTACTTACTAGAGAACTGGTTTGTTAGAAAAGGATATAGCTCGGGACAGCCAGATGGAAAAGATGCACAGGACAAGCTGGGGAAGTGGGTAAGAGCTTCCACGCTCCCTGGTCGCATCAGTCTTCCTGAACCTCCACGCGTTCACTGGCCTAGAAGCTCTCTGGATCCTGTCCTTTTGGTGTTTTACGGGTGCTTCAAGACATAGGCACTATTTATTAAATCACTGGCCACTGGCAATCAATTCAACCTCCAGCTCCTCTCCACTCTCCTGAGGTCGGGGGGGTAGGACTGAAAGTTCCAACCCTCTAACCACAGGGTTGCCTCCCCTGGCAATAAGCCCCCATCCTTAGCTGTGGTTCCAAAGTCACTTCATTAACTTGAACTCAGGTGTGGTTGGAAGTGGTTTGTTATGAGTAACAAGGCACCTTTATCACTCTCCTCACTTGGGAAATTCCAAGGGTTTTAGGAGCTCTGTGCCAGGAATAAGGATGAAGACCAAATATATATTCCTTCTTAGGAATCACAACATCACACCTTATTTCGCTCGCCTCCCACATCTGATGAAGTTCTTCACTTAACTTATGCTAGTTTGAGTTTGGTTTCTGTCACTTGCAACCATGAGAACACTTTGTTGTTTAAGTGACGTGACTGGTTTGGCTCTCACACTTGTGGACAGTGAGGCAGTGAGTGGCTGGGACAGCAGTGCTGCTTAGAAATGGGGCGGGGCAGGAGGGACAGGTCTGGGAGAGATTTAGCACGTAAGTCTTCATTTAAGCATGTATTTACTTTATCCTGACAGCAAAAACAAGCTTTCTGGATCAGAGGTAGACCTATTGTTTACTGAAAAGATATCTTTACCCTACGCTTCATTTTACCCTTTGCGGCAACGTGATGAGGACAGACGTCACAAAGTGGGGTCTGTACTACAGGAGAGGAATTGCTGAATTATGAATTTTGGAGCTTGTAAAACAATCCTCTCTGGGAAGAGAAGGAATGGTCCCTTGATGTTACAATGAATGTAAATGAAGATGAATGAATGGCAAAGCAATGGCTCCAGAGGAGATAAACCTATAAATCTATTTGGAGTAATTCACACAATGTCTTTCAAGGAATGGTTACATTTACTTATCCTAAAACTTAGGATACCAGTAAGTTTTGCTCAGAAAGCCCTGGCCAGCCAGAAGCATGAAACAGTCACGTTGCTTCCTGACAGCAGGTAAAATTGTTAGGGTGTTGTGCCTGAGCCTGAGTGGTGCCTGGGTGGAGAGGTTTCCGGCTGGGGAAATTGTGTATGGTGAGGCTATTTCCTGGGGTAGCAGATGTGGGAGGAAAGTAGGAGAAACCAGCTTTTTTGAGGGTGCTGGCAGGGAGGTTCATGGGATGATGTATGATGATTCCATCTCTGGGCAAGTTGGTTTAGGTGCTGGAGGACCATGTGGATGGAGATGCCCAGTTAACAGTTGGAAACTGAGTCTGAATTTCAATAGCAGATCTGGCTGCAGATGCAGCTGTGGGAATCCTTCACAGGTGATGCTGTGGAACAAGGTGTGATGATAAGGGGAATGTGTAGTACGTGAGCAGGACAGGGGACACTGCCCGGGGTGGTCGACGTCCTGCTTTTCAACAGGCAGTGTGAACAAAGCAGAGAAGAGCCCTGGTCACATCTCTTAGGCACGTGCTGCTCAGCCTGGAGGATTGTTATTGAACGCGTTTGCCCTTCCCAGCTGCAAATCTAGGGCAGGGCAACCAACCTACCCTAATCTGTCATTCCCTGAGCTACCCAACAGGAGGCGCTACCAAACCACAAAGTAGCTTCAGAATTTCTAAGGCAGTGGTTTACAAGTCTATGTATCAGAATCAGCTGAGGAAAGTATTTGTTTGTTTTGTTTTAATATCAGTGCCAGGTTTCCCCTGCAGAGATTCTGATTCTGATTGGTCTGTGGTGGGGTCCACATACTTGCCACCAGCTCACAGGCGATTCTCCTGTGCTTCTGGGTTGGAGCACCCCATTCTCAGGTTACAAACACATGATCTTCCTACAAAACCAACTCAATGAAGGAATGAAGAGGCTACTGCTCTGTTTTCCAAAGGTATTTATCTTTGTGGCAGGTAGCAAGTAACTGTGGATATTGGGCACTTACCCGAAAGTTATTGCCTTGTAATCAGCATCCTCACACATGTTTCGAGACCACCATGTAAGGAAGACGCATCTTTATTGAGCTCCTGGGTTGATGTTAAGCACCTGGCAAATCATTTTGTGCAGAGAGCGAGCCATCACTCAGATGAAGCTTGGGGGAAGCAATAAGCACGGGAAAGAAGAGATCTTGTTGTTTTGTCTATTGTTTTCCTAAAAAGCAGCAGAGAAGCTCCCGGGATAGCAACAACAACAAAAGATCATTGTTACACTGTAGCAACAAGATTAGGGAACTACAAGATTGGAAGAATAATTAAGAGAAATCACAACTTTTATTTGTACCGTAATTTACACTTTACAGGGCACTTTAATGTTGTCTCATTTTAACTCCCCCCTACCCCTGCTCTCAGGTAAGCAGCACAGGAAACACCATCCCCCTTCTACAGCCCCCGAAGTGTTACCTGTCTGATTCCAGGAGCCAGGTCTGATGCCCAGGTGTTCTGCATCCAAATCCAGGGTTCTTCCCACAGCCTTGGAAGTTTAATAACTAGCATGGCTTACGATGCCTTACACTCTGGTTGTTGAGTATCTATCATACACAGGATGTGAAGAGACAGTGGAAGCTGCAGAGGAACTGGCCAGAAAGAGCAGGGGATACAGAAGCCTCCTGAGGAGGTGGACACATGCAGAACCAGGCATCAGGAGATGAGGCCCTGTCTTGTGCAATGGCCTGAATGTTTATGTCTTCCCCGAATTCATAATTTGGAACCCTAAAGCCCAAGGTGATGACAGTATTAGGAGGCGGGACCTTTGGGGTGATGAGGTCATAAGGGTGGAGCCCCCATGAATGGGATTGGTGCCCTCATAAGGAGGCCCCACAGAGCTCCTACCCCCTCCCACAATGTGAGGGCAATAAGAAGGTGCCAACTGTAAATTAAAGGGCCCTCCCCCACTCACGCTGGTGCCCTGATCTCAGACTTCTGGCTTCCAGAATTGTGAGGAATAAATGTTGTTTATAAGCTACCCAGTCTATGGTATTTTGTAATAGCAGCCTGAACAGACCCAGACACCCCGTGTGGTCACTCACTGCCTGCGTAGGGGAGGTCATCTCAAACCTCTTGGCTCCAATCCCCTCTTGTGGGAGATTATCAAGGCTCTCTCATGTTCCACACTCTCAGTGGCTCTAATTCCTGCTCCTCCTCCTGCTGAGGTGAAACAGTCTTACAGGAATTACTAGCCACTTTTCAGGGACCAGAATACCAGCCTTAAACAAGTCACAATCATAGTAAAGAGCGATAAAAGCATGTATCAGGGATTTTGGTGTACATTTGTGCCCACAGCTTTGAAAATAGTTTGCAAGGGAAAAGAGAAGGCTTGAAATTTCTCCTTCCCCTAATCGATTGGGACAATTTCTCCCCCCCTCACCAGCCTTCTTCTCCTGCTCCAGGATCACGACGACCATCATGCCCACCTCCACGGGTTCTCTGTGATGTCCAGAGTCCTCATAAAAGTTCCAAAACATAACTGCAACTTGCTTTAATTAGTGTCAAAACAGCAAATAAGAAACCATGGAAAACTGCAAACTTCCAGTTATAGGTTATGAGGATGTAATGTACAGCATGGTGACTATACTTAGCAACACTGTACAGCACGTGTGAAAGTTACTAAGAAGAGTAGATCTTAAACGTTCTCATCACAAGAAAAAATTTTGTAAGTACGTGTGGTGATGGATGCTAATTAGCCTTCCTGTGGTGATCCTTCCACAATATCTACAAACATGGAATCGTTACGTCGTACACCTGAAAACAGAGCAACGTTGTGTGTCTATTATACCTCAATTAAAAAAAACTTTAAAGACAAAAAAAATTGTGGAACTTTGAAATAGTTGAAAAATCACAAATTTCTATCTGTAACTTTACTCATTTTTATCTTGTTGTCCTCCAAATACAGAGGTCTACATGTAAAATGTAAGAGGATGAACATGAGAAATCAAATATCGTTTATTGGACTTGTGGCCTGATTAATTTTAGGGCTTATTGTCTGTTTCTTTTTTGGTTCTGGTCTCATTTTCTTGGGCGCTTTGCCTCACTGTTTTAGCATTTATCTGTTTTAGTTTAGACTAAATCAAGTTCCCAAAGCATAGGAGCTCTGTCATTTAAATGAGGTTGCATATTACCTAGCATGGTTTAGGGCACATAAACTCATTTCCTTCATAAATGCCTCCCAAGTCCTGCAGCCAGACCTGAACCACAAGAAGGTGCATGGTGCTCTCCCCAGTGAACACTGCCCATCTTGCATCCCAAGTGATGCTATTGCTTGGAAAACAATTGCACTTTGAATTTTCTGCTCTAATTAGCGGTTTCCCTGTGAAAATTCACAAAGCAAGAGACCAGGTTTTGGAGTCAGGTAGACCTTTGCTCCTCTGCTCTTGCTTTCTGGCTCATGGTCAGCCTGGGTGCTCTAACTCACGCCTGAACCAAGCTCATCTAACACACGTCTTCTCCCTATCAGGCACACCACAGCCTTCCTGCACTAGGGACACTAGCCAGCACTTCAGCACTACACTTGCAGGCCGTTTTCGACAGCAAGATCACCAACAAAAAGCACAGAACTGCAGACAATGTGGCAATAGACAGATTGTAAAATAGGGACACTTGTTTACAGTCTGAGGGCTGAACCAGGAGGGCAGAGCATCTCCTGGTTCAGCCTCAGCTGGGAACATGCATGCTGGGCAGCTCATTGCTCCGTGCCTGTGTGAATGATCTTGAAAAACACACTGAGGGTTGCTCTGGGGGCACAAGTGCATTTCAGCAAGTAGTCAGACTTGTGAATATGGAAATCCCAAATGAATATGGAATCCCCAAGATAATTAACTGTATATTTGAGGTTAACCTCTGTACTCAGAGGTTATCTACCTTTATTGTATCTGGTGGACATAGACCTCTGCTACTGTTATATTCGCTATCACTGAAAGCATCTCTCCTAACTCATGTGCAGTGATGTCAATCTGGAGAATTGAAAGCGGCCACATGGGAGTATTTACATCACAGAAATTGGCCAATGCTACAAATTGAGGCTTGATTTGTTGACTGTCTAGATTCAAGAAAGGGATGGAGAAGATGTTAATAATGCAGATTCAACCTAAAACTGTATCACGTCTGGAGTTATTACATTGCCAGTAGTGCAAAAAAAATGAGAAACTGTTCTTCTAGGGTTCAAAACACTATTTTCTAAAGCAGCAAAGAATCCGTGATTGATCAGTGAGTGAAGTTCTGACATGTATCTTCGTTATTTCAGTTACATTAATTAATCATTAAAGTAAAAAAGTCATGTTAAAACTACACCCTTTGGTCAACTGCAACAACAGATTGGCTACGACTGGAATCAATGAAAGCATTCTTTGAGAATCAATTATCAAATGGAATTTACAATTATGCATCTTATTACAATTTGTAAGTTGTATCCAGTACATCCCTTATCAGAAACATTTATAACTTAAATGCATTCATTTCCAGAGTGCTGGCTGTGTAAGTGACACACTGCTGATTCTAGCTGACCTCTAGTTGGGTGTAAAACAAAGAATAAACCTCACAAAATTTTGAGTACTGAATGAGTTATTGTTTCCATGTACAGAGTCAACAAATGTCAGTCCCATCTCCTCACGCATCTCACCTGGAGGACCGAACCAGCGTCTGAAGCATCCCTGTGCACACGCACCTGTCTTCCCAGCCCTGGCCACAGAGAGCAGTTCGTCTAGGTTAGTCTCCATAAGAGGCAGGTGAAAACTCACCACTAGGTGGCATAAGCAAGATACCTTTGCCAGCTTTAGTTCTTCACACAATTTAATTGATTCGGAACACTGTGATGAGATAAATACAATGTTTCAAGTTCACCCAGTTATGGTGAACTTTCCAGACAATTCTAGTCTGGTGATCACTGTTGGCACCCTGAGCAAAACCTTTAGCCTCTGAGCCTCTTGGACAAGTGTAAAACGAGTAAGTTTCATCTTTAGCAGAACCATTTCCCTTTGGCAAACTCACTGTCTTGTCTTTCTAGGGACATAATGTCTTGTGACCACTGCTGGCTGCTCCACACTTTCCGTAATCCTGAATGATCCAGGTATGTCCTAATAAGCAGGGATCAGAAAAGCCCCCTGTCCCCCAACCTTCCTTCCACGTCTCCCATAATCAGTACTGACAGGTAATGTGTCACCTACAAGTCACAGGTAACACATTGTAAACGAGGCTCTTCTGGAAACCAGTGCTTTAAGGAGGTGATGGCATTCGCATCCTTGAAGGAAGGGCTGCAAAGGGGTGGGGACCTCCTAGTGTTCCCCCATCACCTATGTCTGGCCTCAGGTATTCTTGGAGAGGCCACGTAGTTTTTTTTTTTTTTTTTTGGAGCGTAATTGACAAATGACTCTTACCTAGAGTCTTAGGGAAGTCTGCAAGGGTTTCTCTGCCACCTATTGGTCAGAATGCTCACTTGTAAACAGTCCCTCACTTGTTAAATCACAGACTCCCATCCACTCAGATGCTTCAATACTGTTAAGGATTCTCTCAACCATTTTAAAAGCAGAAAGACTAAACATCAACGTTTGAGAATTATAATAATAAAAACCAGCTTGATTCGTTTTCCACCTGTGTAGAACTCATAATAAAGATTTTACAACAAAGCAAGCTAGCTTAATTTCCACTGATCTGTTCTATGTTCTGATGGCCCCATTAATGATTTTGATTAACAGTTCCACACGTCTGGGATGGTTCTGGTCATTTTAATGACATCTTTTTGGAGCTATTTCAAGGTGGATCAATATTAAACATAAAAAAAATCGGTTTCTTGTAAAGTGCAGAAACACAATAGAATGTTACATTGTGTTCTTGAATGAAACTAACCAGCAAGGTGGATTTTTAGGATTTAACCATCGTGCAAATTCCTCGGTGTCTATGTGTTAGTCTCTGAAAAAAAAGGTCCCATTGGCATTTCAGACTGCCCAAGGAATGAAGAGTGAATTCTTAATGGCAACTCTGAAACTAATAATGGCTCAGAATGAATGAAAAGGACCACAAAATAGTTTTTTTTTTAAATCAGAGTTTATTCTGAGTTTTCATTTTTGGATAACCAAGCAGCTCTTCAAGGAGAATGCACAGAAGAGTCATTCTGGCACTTTTGGATAGTACATAAGATTTTTTTTAATAGTCACATTCAGTCTACTTGCTCAGCCCATACTCCATGTTTGGCGAGCAAGATCAGCCCATAGGATTCCAGAGTTAATACGTAACCATATATACAAACAGCCAAGAAAACCATAATGGTGGCTAGTGGCCAAAGGGGTGGCACAGGGGAGGGGATTGCTAAAGCGTCCTCTAGTCTATCTCCGCTAAACAGAATCCACGTCACACGTGAGAACGAGAGAGTACACAGAGTTGAAATGAGAATTCTGAGCACAAATGGGCACTTGGCAGCATGCAGTTTAAAGAAAAGGGGTATCGTTTAATAGCTTTATAAAATCCAGGCTGTTCAATGAAAGAAATTAAGAAAAACAACAACGAAAAAAAGCAAAATAAGGGACTGTCTGTTGTCACTGTAAAAAAGGCACTTGGAGTTAATGGGACCAGGATTGAAGGACTGGCAGCTGATAAAAACTTCAGTACTATTTCATTCAAAGGCTTGGATATTATGAGATGACACTCAGGAGTTCCTGAAAGCAGATACCGAAATAAACCACTGAGAAGCAGAACAGATGAAAATGAAGGAATAAAATCCTTACAACCAAATTGCGTGTGTGTGTGTGTTTTAAGCAAACCAGAAATGAAACCTAACCAAAGCAAAAATCTAAGCAAAGTAAGACCAAGAGGCAGCGATGCATAGTTTCCCTTGGAGATGATGCATACCTCGAGACACTAAGTGCCAAGCTAGTTTCTCAGTAATAACTTCACAGGAGCATTATTGTGATAAAATGGATTCAAGCAATGAAAAGAGTTTCATCTGTTCCCAGAATCTGGGGGAGAACTGAGGTTATCAGCGGAACCTAGCGACATCACATGTGATGTTTTGGTGTCCTCGGGGGTGGACACAGCAGGTACGTGGGACGACATTGACATTCAGACACTGAGGTCAGCCATCTCCCTGGAGGTGAGGCATCCGTTAACATCACCTTTTCTTCTGAGTAAGACCTTTACTTCCTCTCTAACACTTACACAGCCAACGGTAATGCAGAAAAAACGTCCACTTCCCTTAGCGGGAGAGGTTCATCTTCCTTCACAAACAGGTAAGCGCTTCTGTAAGAAAGAATTTTTGGCAACTGTATCATATTCCCCTGGGGGGTGGCTCTGTGGTCACTCATTTGATGTTGAACGCCATCAGGGGCCTCTCCTCCCGTCTCTGCCATGGGCTCTTCTTGTCTTCCCCTTGGTCATCATCGTCCTCTTCATCTTCCTCGTCCTCCTGAGCAGATCGCCTCTGGTCAGGACTGGCTGTCGGCTCCAGGGGGACATCGGAAGTTCGTTTTGTTGTCTCCTCCTGCAGGCTGGGCAGCTGGCCGCCACTTCTCCGGCCAGAGCTGTCCAGCAGGCACCGCAGGGCACTGTCCTCAGGGGTCCCGACCGTGGTGCCACACTCACTGCCGCTCTGGTCCATGTCATCCAGGTACATGAGCTGCGTGTAGGTGGAGCTCTCTGCGGCCCTTGGCTCTTTCTGCGGATGCTCCTGGACCGGTGGGTGGCTCTGCGGCAGAGATAAGGGGTCTCCTCTTCCCTTCCGGGCAGATTTTGGTTCATTCATATCCACGCCAGAATCCAGACTGGCATCATTACTTCCGTTCCTCCCAGCTCTTTGGAGATCAATGTAGGAATGTCTGACATGTGCGTTGGACCTACCATCCAGGGAGACGAACCACGCCCTGGGGTGAGGGAGGGGCTTCCCACCCCCCAGTTCCAACAGTGCCTTTTCGGTCAGAAGCTGGACCTCACTGTTCATCTGAGCCAAGGCTGCGTCATTCAGGGACGCTGGGATGGAGAGGGACTCCGACATGGACGCATTCTGCGGGGCCCACTCCCGGGCGCCGGCGTCCTGCAAGTGCTGCTGTGAGATCGCCTGGCAAGACAAGGGCTGGGCTTGGGTCTGAGAGGAGGGGTGTGGGAAGATCCCTGCGTGAGGACTGGAGAGCTCAGCCTGCAGTCTTTCTATCTCGAGCTGCTGGTCAGATGGAACGACCAGGGGCTGGCCTACGTAGGAGTGGTCCCCTGGGAGTTTCATGTAATGAGCTGGGATGACCAAGGCAGGTAGAACTTTCCTGTAAACGCTGTCATTGACCTGGTCCACAGAACTACAGCAGATCAGCTGGCCGGGCCGCGGGAAAGAGGTAGGTCTTTCCAGGTGGTCCACTGAGCGCGACATCATACATTCAGCAGGTCTGCGATCCAGCAGCTGCTCTTTCTCCGGAGATGAAGGCGTAGGGTACTTATGTTCCTGAATGGTGAGCTTACTTCCTGTGGAAATATGGTTTACGGAGGCCTGACCGTCTCTGTCTTGCTTTTCAAATAAGGGCTGTGAGAGCATGGCGTTGTAACTCCTCCTGTAGTCACTGCCGCCAGGGGACTCATAGCCTTCCCTTTCCATCGATTTCCTGGGCTTTAAGGGGAAAATCTCCACTGACTTATGGTAATCTTTTCCCAACGTCCCGCTCGGTGTCAGGTTATCAAAGGAGATTTGGCTTTTATCCTCCTCCTTGTGGGACAGGAGTTCCTCCCGAGAGCTGAATTCCTGTGAGGTGCTGTAGGAGAGCTTCAGCATGGGCGTATGCATGTCCGCTTCCCCGCTGGAAGACATCACTTCTAAATGGACTCCGCCCATCAGCTCCTTTGAGCCTGGGACGTCCGGGCGGCCCTGACTGGTGACAGAGAGTGGCCCGGGGAATTCTGACTCCCGACGAGAAAACAGCAGGTTGATGTGTGACATGGAAGTTGACTGGTCTCTTTTGGAGCTCTCCAGGGTGGCAGGGAGTTGCAGTTTTCTGGGGTGCTGGCGGGGCTTCAGGCACTTCCGTCTGTGAGCAAAGATACAAACCTGAAGGTTAGAGGTCCTCAGAATGCTGAGTTTTCAAGTCAAAATCTCATTCTCAATTCTCGCAGGAAGATACAAGACAAAACAACTAATGGAAAACCAGAAGCCTTCTCACCCCACACCCTCAGCCTTATTTTGATTCTGAGGGTCTCAAACCGCAGCTTTCACCCTGAGAACATCCAAGTTATTCATTCAAAAGTGGGTGCCCCAGAGTCGGCAATAAACATTCTTGCAAGCCGAGCAGACGAGGCATCAAAGTAAGAACAATTCTGCTTTGTTCTTGAGAATATCACCTCTTAATTACCATTTAGGAATATTCTGAACAAATCTTCATGATGATCAAACCTTTTTAATGACTCCTTCCTAAGAAACATCATGCATGCATGCCTGTCACGTCCTGTGTTTGCAACTTACATGACATACATTTGGTTCTTACGTATTTTCTTATGAGAAAAAAAGGACCTCGACTCAGAGAAGAGAACTCAATATCAATGCTTGTGCAAGAAATTTCAAATTTAAAAAGTTAGCACCCCGACTGGTGAAACTTTACCTGCAATAGTACAAAAGGAGACACAGCAAAACCAAAAGTATGAAAGCCATTCCTCCCAAGATGGCCAAAAGAAACACCGTGTGATACGTGGTGATGTCCTGTGTGACAACGGGACCTAGAAGGTCAGAAACGGGCATTTTAGATTTGTGAAAGCCTTTACATAAAAAGAGGGATTAACTAACTGAGAGCGTGACGTTTTTCTTACTCTTCTTGGCTGGGGCGTGGAGCAAGGCCAGCAACAAATGCATCACCGTGTGGCTGCAGCATCATCCTAGCCTCCCTCAATGAAAAGGGATCCCCATACCATCACTGAGCACTGTGAGCACTCAAGAGTCTACGTGTAGTGACCATGTCCCTCCTTAGCCAGGAGGAGAGCTGCACCCAGTGCCATGTTCATCATGCTGAATATGTGGCCTTTTAATACCAGAAAACTGGATGCGTAATCATACAATGAGTGGGACTCATCGACTCAGAGACCTGGCCTGAACACCTGAGGATTTTATGATCCCGTGGGAGAAAAAAAACTCATGAGATTTTATCCTCACTTTCTCTGGGCAATGATTACTATGTAGAGAGCCCTTGGCCGAAATAAATCGGTTGAAACGTAGGAAATAAATTTCCTGTGACTTAAAAAAAAATCTGCAGCTCCTTACGGGGGCATCGAGAGTTTCTAAAATGTCTCCCATTTACAAAAAATAAAATCTTCCTCTTTAGCACCTCTTCAAAATGGCAAGTCTGAACTGGCCGCAGACGTCTCCAGAGCTTACAGACAAGCTTATCAGAGGCAAACATGTTTTCTTCTTAATTTACATTGGGAAGAATCCCAAGAGGCAGTTTAACTTACTGTTTATGTTCAATAGTCGTAAGAACCTATCTTAACGTCCCTGACAATGGATTGACATCGAAAACAAAAATCCCCCCAAAGTACAATATTTGGGCACAGAATTATTGGCATCCAGGTATCCTGGCAGGGCACCAAAAGATGAGAAGGTAGGAGTGTGGTTACACATTCCGTCGGAGTAGCGTGGTTATGATCACCAAACATCATAAACACCCATTGATTGATTAATGTTTGATATTCTAAGGGATATCGTTCTTCAAAAATCTTTAGAAGGAGCTATATCTCTTAAAAGCTACATGAATCCAGGGGGACTTGTTGATTTTTGAAAATAGTGACATCACTTAAGTTCAAAAGATAACAGCATTCTCTCCTAACTATAAATCACTTCAGTAGGAGTGAGTGGGAGTTACCATTTACAAAAGATGGAAAAATTACTGACAACTATGCATGGCCTTAATTGTTCAGAGAAACTTTTTTTTTTACGTAGAGACCACCCCACAGACATAGGTAATGCCTTGGCAGGTAGTCACCAAGAAATCGGGGTACTCATAAAAATCATTCACAAATAACTGAAGCCTGGTCCTTTTAAGCACTTAAAATGTTATTATTTTAACTTCTGCCAGTGGAAATCTTGATAAAATTCATAGCCATACTTCACTTGCTTCTTAGCCAGAGAATGAAAGAGAAAACTCTAATTATGTTCTTGTTGGTTTCAGGCTCATGAAAGCACAGTGTCACTGTGATTTGTTTTAATAAAAGTGACAGGTGTGAGGACACCAACAGATGTGTTTCTACATTAAAAGCCACCAGGGGCTGTAATTTGTATGCTTTTTAGAGCTTTTGGCCTCTTCCTTCCCTCCTCTCAGGAAGCTTGGGTCAACCTACATGGAGTCATTCTTTTTCCCTTCATTACAAAAGCATCTATTAATCTGTCTCATGATGGGAAAACTGAGAGCCACAGTTGTTTGAAATGGATCGAAAATAAAAGTTAACTCTAATGTGTGGGCTTTGTGGCCTCTACGATGGTGCTTAAGGAGTATCTTTTCTTTCTTTCCTTACTCAGAGTCATATTCCAGGCATTCCAGATTTGGAGACGGGGCATTTCTGAAGCCGGTGCATGCCTACATGGCTACGAGACCATTCTTGTAAAGGGAAACATATTTCGAAAACCCAGAAGTGAAGTGACATATTCTCAGGATGGGAGTCTAAAGTACATGGAACAGATTTTTCAACCCTCATCTTGGATTGACTTCCGTCAAATTAGTCACGTTGGAAGTCTAAGTGTTCATTCCAGTGAAAACTCCATCGCTAAAATATTCTGGATTCCCGTTTTGGAACTGCTTTCATGGGTAACTGACAAGAGACAACTTTTAATCCTAGCACATTTTGGCCTAGCTCAATTACTTACTCTATTCACCACATGTGGAGGCGGGTGACTTTTAGATGCGTTGAAGAAAAATCAAAGGGACCCTCTGAGTATAAAGAATGGCCACCCATGAACAGTTTCACTAATGAAGACTGTCCAAGGGAGGTAGGTCCAAAAGGCATTTTGAAGTAATAGAAGCCACCACTGGAAAGACTTCTTCTAAGGTGACTATTTTGGAAAAAAAAAAAAATTCTGGAACACTCACAGGGATAAATCAGGGCGGCTAGGTTAAAAAAAATAAACTTTTAGTCACACTTTGAACAATACAAATTAATTCACATATCCTAAGTGGAGATGAATATTCTTTTAGACATAAAGTAACAGGCTTGCTTTTAAGCCTTTCAGAAATGCTCATTCCAGGTTTTTGCCCCAAGAAGCCTCCAATGAATGGTGACTTTTTGCTAGCTCCTCTGGTGAGTGCCTTTCGCTACACGTTCTCTTCCACCAGGCCACAGCTGTTTCAGGAATTAGGGAGGAGGTTGAAACCACGTCTGTGGGCTTCAGATTAATAATTCCCCATGGCAGCTGTCTGAGCAAGACAGAGACTGGAGACAAGACTCTTTCCTATGCATTCTTCTTATCCCAGATGGGAGAGTTCCAACCAGAACTTCCCCACCCCCACAAAATACCTTTGTCTCGTCGTTTGATTTTCACATTTCCAACTGGTTGGAGGAAGATGTGACTCCCTGCTGAAGTCACTCTCAGAATCCTACTTAGCCTGAAACCGCAAAAGAGTCACTCTCCATCACTGCAGGCGTTGGGGATGCTGTTACCTGGACTGGGAGGAGACATGGCTGCCACCCAGTACCCCAGCTGCGGGGCAATGTACGTCCACGTCAGCTGGCTGTCTTCCTGGTGCACAAGGCCGAGACCACTCTTCAACCACGTTCCTGTGGGATGCAGGAAAAGAACTTTAGCCAGAGGCACGCAAAACTCCTAGTTAAGGTTTGTACAAGTCACCTTAAGTGTCATGTGTATAACCCATGAGAGCCCAAAGGGTCCAACCGTCGTGGAGGGACTGCATTTCACTTTCTGCAGAAATTCTTTTCACCTCCTTTCAGGAAAGAGTTGGACTTTCATTTCTCTTTGTCTTCCTGACTTAATTACTTTCAGCCTCTCTATCACACAGCCCTGCTTCCAAACACAGATCATTTTGGCAGAAGCATTTGGAGGTTATGACTTCTGCCATCATGGCCGATCTCTTCCAGAAGCCTTTGGAGTTTTGAAGCAGAATAAAGGTAGCATGAAAAAGGTTGGTGGGAGGGGAAAGAAGAGGGGAAACTCCAGCGCTATTTATATTCTTCATCCTCAAGCAAATAAACGGATTTCCTACCCGAAGTCTCAGACTGGTGACATCAGAGTTACTTCAGGAAGCTTTAAAAAATACATAGACATCTTGGTCCCACCTTGCAAGCTTGGCTTAGTTGAGTATTTTAAAAGCTTCCAGTTGGTTCTGATGCTGAGAGACACCGAGTAAGCCCAGGGCGGTGCTGTCTTTCAGTTACTACTTTAACTAGTATTTCGCATTAATGAGCACCTACTACAAGCTAGCTAATCACAGTGATGTCTTTTATATATATTACCTACAGTTCTCACAACGGTCCTACAGAGTAGGACTTATTCCCCCCTTTTGGACAGGAGACTGGTGAGACACGGAACTCTTCTGAGGCCCCCCGGGGTAGAGAGCAGAGCAGGGGCACACTAGGTCTGTCTGTCTCTCTCTCTGTCCTCAAGGCCAGTGCTGCTGCTTCCGCTCTGCCCTGCTGCCTCTCCCACAAAGCTCCCCAGGGTTTGGTAACTTTTTCACTTTGTAAGGTTCCCAGGAGCAGACCCCATTGCCCAAGACTCTGGCTATCACCTGTCTCACCTGTAGAAGCCCGTGCTTTGAGGTGGGGGCGCAAAAGAGAGTGCTGGCTGGGCCCCCCACGGCCAGTGCGCACCCCGCCGACTCAGTAGCCTGGAGTCACAGGTACCTTACACCAGGCTCCAGCTCTCCTCTGGGCCCACAGCGCTCCGCACCCACAGGCCCACCCCCTGAAATGGCTGTGTGTGGAACCCTGACCCCTCTAGGCCTAAAGGCTCCAGCTGTGCACCAAATATGCCACCTTCCAGTCTCCAAATCCTTGCCTTTCCCAGGTACACACATCACTGAGATGCCAAGAGTGGATTTCTTCCCCTCCTGAGGAAAGAAACAATACTTGGCGCTGCTTCTAGGGCCTCTCCGTTGCCATAGCAACATTCAAATACAGTGGATGGAAAGGTGCCCCAGCCCCGCCCTCCCGTCCCTCCTCCCAGCCCCCCCACGCCCCCGCCCTTCACTGATAGCAGCTGAACCAAGAAGGAAGATGGGGGAGGCCAGGCAGGTGCCTGGCGTTGTCTGACCTCCCCACGCAACGGGCTGAATCATGGCGCCAGGGCATTTCAATTCAACTTTGACTAGACTATAAGATGGAAGTTTCAAAGATGAGCACGAGGACAAGGATGCTCAATTCAGCTTCACTGGCTGAAGAGCATCCACCCAGAGATGGTTCAGTCCCTCCAAGCACCACTCACTCCACGGGGCTGCTGAGGAAAGGGAAACGGAGGGCGTTTGACAAGTGCAGCTAGATGGGTTCTGTGTTGGGTCAGAAAGTTTTCCTGAAGGCAGAGAACAGACTGTTTGCCACCACTTCCGGTTTTCCCCTGGGGGTCCCGTGCTATTTAGCTCAGGACTTCCACACCCCACCGCCCTGCCCCCACACGGTCTCCCGCAGGAGCAGCCCGGCCAGCCTCTCCTATCAGCCAGGAAGTGGCCTGCATTCCTTTGGTTTGCAGTTTCCCCCAGATTAGATTCTTGAGTCACTGCTCTTCAAGGGGAACAGATACTAGGTTAGGCTTACGGGACCCAGAGGAAAAGAGCTGGAGCCTCAAAGAGTCCTGATTCCTGCTCAGTCAAGGGCAAAGCTCCCTACGTGGATGGGCCACATTGCCTTGGCTTTCTACAACACAGCCAAAATGGGCTTTTAAAACACTTCCCAGTTATACTGGGGGGCAAATCTAGTGGGCAGATACACACACACACCCGCACCCAGCTAACAGGACCCCAAGTCCAGCCTGAGGGCCCATGTGACGCTGGTGGGAGACGGGAAGATGGAACACAAGCTGCTTAGGGAGCGTAGGGAGGAGTGTGCCACCTGGGGCGGGCAGGGAAGGCTGGGGGTGAGTCGGCGTCTTCGGAACAGTCAAGCTGTCACCTGGGAGTGGGAGGCGGGAGGCGGGAGGGAGCAGCAAGAAAGGAATCAGAACAGCATGTACAAACACAAGATGCCCAGGGAAGGAAGGGGAGGGCTGGGCAGGGCTCCCAATGCCATCAGCAGTGGGAGGCCACCAGGACCTGTAACTGGAGGCACAGAGGAGGTGAGGTCAGAGCTTTCTGACCGCCCGCCCTTCCAGGTGCGGTGCCACCCACCCCCCAACCCGCTCTTCTCAGGTCGGTTCTCAAAACATACACTTTTACCTGAGCCAGCGACTTTGGCCCCCAACTGTTGTTCCAACCTCACGTGGTTCTCCTCTCTCCCAAAAACCTACCCATCTTTCAAGATTCAAGACACATCCTGTGTCTATCCTGAGTCCCTCCAGCATGTGTCTCAGGGGTCCCAAGGCACAGATTACTACCTCATCCATTTTCCAGAAACCTACGCTGTCTAAGTTGCTAACCTCTCGTCCAATGTCTGATGTCCTCGGCCAGTGTGGGCCTGTGTCCTGTGCTCCTTTTGTCTTCTCGTCATCTAGAAATATCCTTGGCGTGGGAACGAGGTAGTACCTGAGCGTGAAAGCCCCAGACGTGCAGCCCCCCTCCCCCAGTAATACCAGGTGACCTTCCGTGCAGGGCTGGGTGTGGCTGGCAGGGAAGGTCTCCTTACGGAAGTGCAGCTGAGATTGGGATTCTGCCCTTTCAGACCAGAGGGAACTAAGCCAGCTGGGAAAGAGGCATTTATTTTGGCCTAAGTTTTCCACAAAATGTGCATGCATTCAGTGAATCAAGGGTGACACTGTCTTAGGATTCAACAATCACGCTGTTATTGGCAAAAGCCTTGTCCAAGCTTTCTGTGTTCTGCGGGAGGAAATTCACTACAGGGAACACAAGAATTAATGAATTGTGTACTAGGAACATATGCTTCTCATTACTGAAATCCTGATGGTGTGGGAAGAGGATGTTTTCCCACCTGAGCTGCACACACGAGAGATTCTTGTCCTCATGGCCAGGGAGCCAGTGCCGGGAATCTTCACTGGTGATGGGACAGAAGGACAAACAGACCTCTGTAGAGTCTCTTCTGCTGAGTAACGTCATATGACTGCTGGACTCTTGGCCAGGGTGCAAAGATCAGGTCCTCCCTCATCCCCGTGGGGGCCTTGGCACTGCTCAGACAGACTGGGGAGGATGCAGGTTGCTCCTGCTCTGTGGAAAATTCCAAGTGGGAGGCCTCCTGCTTTTTCTCCTTGTGTCTGCCCACCTGCCTCCTGGGTGGGGCCAGCCTCTGGGTACTCCTGGGTCAGCACAACGGCCCGGAGGGCTGTCCGGGTGAAACTTGTCTCCTCTGTGGTCCAGACATGAGGGCAGGCCCTAAGGTATCACAGCACGACAGGGCTTCCTGATGGCTCTCTCAGGTGTCTCTTGACGAACAGGCAGTCCAGGCAGCTGCTGGGACACGCAGAGTCTCCAGGCTGCTCCGCTGGTGAAGGTGCATGGGCAGGAGGACCCCACGCTTTCTCATGCCCCACCCCATCCGCCCGGCCAGGCTGTGGCTTTCACGCACAGCTGCGACTGCCCCGGCTGCCCGGGGAGGGTAGCCGGCTGTTAAGTGGGTGTGGCAGGAGCAGGCAGGCTGGGGACCACGAGCATCTCTGTGCTCTGTCTCTTACCCCCTGGCATATCTATTCCTGGGACTGCACGTGTGTGGGGGTTGCAGAGACACCCCCGGCATCACCAAGGAACGAAACTCCACATCACTGAAACTTCTAGATCAGCAGTTTTCAAATAGTTTTTAAAGCATTTTAACACTGTCTCTTTACTGGAATCTTTATATTAAGAAAATTAAGAAATTATTATAGAAAACAGATAAAAGACAGGCTTCTCTGCAAACAGGTCACAAGAACCCTCCCACCCCAACCCTGCAACCCCCGGGACATCACCTGAACACAGTTTGGAAGTTATTCTTCCATGTAACTTGTTTCCCAAAGTTTGAAAAGGCAGTTTTACATAATTCTAAAAAGTATCATTTACTTCTGCCTTATAATGTTGAGTATAGTTTTGATTTTTCGTGATCATTCAGGGTCAGGATTATGATTAACTGATGTTGGTCCTAAATTCCTGATGCTCTTAGGTCTCTACTGAGGAACGAAGTTGTTTGCTCTTATGCTAAATACTCCCACCCACAGCCGCCTTCTCCTTCCTTCCCCGATTCCTTCCACACTTCCTCCCTCCCCTCTTCCCTCCCTCACCCTTCCTACACGCTGTCATCAGCATTTCTGTTATCAGCTTTGCTCCTTCACAATCAACAGCCCCCAACTCCCAACTAGGGGCATCTACTACTGGGAACCAGATAACCCACTGCGTGAAGACTGCATCTAGAATAAAGTCTGCAGGCTGCAGCGTGAGGGATAAAAGCAGAGGAACAGAGCTCCTCTGAGTCCAAGCTCAGTGTCTTGTTTCTTCAGTACACACCCTGAGATCAGTTTTTGTCTGAATTTTCATTCTCTAAGAGTGAAACCTCGCACATTGGAAAGATTTAGAGATCCTTTCAAGGATAAATGCTTTGTTAAAAAACCATCTTCATCTTTTGAGACTGTGTTAGTTATGTATTTAGCTGTCAAGATCTGTTCGGGGTATAAAGCACCATGAGTTCTTAACTTGGAAGCTACATTTAATCGCAATGATGATTGCACACAGTAATTGACAGGCTGAAAGATATGCCTTATGCTCACCTGTGAGATCTGATGGGGTCTCATAGCAATCACCAAGGGTGCTGCTTTTTTGCTTGGTTACCAAGCAGGAATGAAACCAGCTTTTATTTGCAAAATATAAAGAAAAGTGAGTTCAAAACAATAAGGTCTTAATATATAGCACAGGGAACTATAATCAATATCTTGTAGTGGCCTATTATGAAAAAGAATATGAAAAGGAATATATATATATATATTCATATATATTCATATATATATATATATATATATATATATATATATGAATCACTATGCCATACACCAGAAACTAACACAACATTGTAAATAGACTATACTTCAGTTCAAAAGAAAAAGTGATTTCAAACTGTAAACAAATGCCTATTAAAGGGGAAAAGAACTCTTAAAATATGAAAAAAGCAAAAACATAATGTCTAACTTGAAAACGACCTCTGGGGTTCAGATTTACCTTGCTTTTCCTGCCTGGCCCACTTATTCTGCCTCGAAGCCCCCATTTTATCAGCCTTGCCAGCTCATCTCAGCATTTAGTAACAAGTAGAAAAATCTGTTATGATGAGCACTGTTGATTTTGAGAAGGAAATTAGAAGTGAAAACCTGCATTCTAACAGATGACAAGTTGAAGCTGGCATCTGGCACCTTAGCCAATATATAGAGAAACAAGTCATTGCTCTTACACTGGGACTTGTGACCACGTCACACCCCAGGACACTGGGCAGATCCAAGTCCAGCACAATCAAGGGCTGACTGACCACATCGATGACTTGCCTGGATGAAGATAAGCCCGCCTGGGAATTCTAGCTCTGCCCCTTTCTAGCTGTGTGACCCCAGGACATGCGAGGGTGGCCCCAGCTGAGGAATGGAAGGTCCTTGGCGGTCTCACGGAACCCAGGGCGCAGTCCTGGAGCTGGTGGCTTCACATTTCCTTTGTCACGTGAACAATAAACAGCCTCATCACTTAAGCACTTGTAGTTGGGTATTCTACTTTGTGCCACTAATATATTCTGACTGATACATTTTTCCTGAAAGAGACAGGAGTGAGTTCCACTAGGTCTACAAACTGGGACTCGAAGCAACTCCACAGCCCCTCAGAAAACTCATCTCAGACAAAGTTCTATGGGTTAAAAGGTGAATATCACACTGAGAAACAGAGCCATTTCTATTCCAACAACTTAGTTGTTCACTGCGAAATATTTGGCAACATTGGTGTTGAGAGGTGAGCCACATGCATGCATGACACAGGCACAAACTTGGACAGTAGGAACCTCTGGTGGTCTTGCCTTTCAGCTGTTGGTTATGGCCAGTGACCCTCTTGCTTGGGTGGTGGTGACTCCTGCTGAATGATCAGGATGGTGTGGGCATTAGCTTATCTCAGGGCTGTCTCCTTAAGAGGCATGTATCTCTCAGATCCATAGCTATTGTTTACTATTATTGCTGCTACTTATAATCACAGGGCCTCCCCAGATTCCCAAATACACTGGATTTCTCTAGAGACTGGCAGTGACTTATTTTCCAGGACTTCCGTCTGCATTATCTTAAACTATAACTTCTACTGCCTTTTTTTACCAGCTGTACGGGTAGAAGTGTTAAGCTCTGAGTCTATTTTATTGCATGCTGCAACAGAACTTCAGCGGGACAAGATCACCTGTGAAAGTCAGAACAGGAAAGTCCACCAGCCCTTATGTCCCGTCCATCAGCACAGCAGAAACAGCAGCAGCGCGTATTTTTATGATATTGTGGAGTAGTCTTCTCCCCCGCTGCCCCCCCACCCCAATTAAAAGCTATGCCTTTCAATAGCTATGTTCCTGTTTTTGGAATTACTGTTTGTGAACTCTGCGAGGTGGATACATTCCTTGTTAATGACACAGCAGAGTGTTTCACCTGGTGCTCTATTATCTGATGGCTCCTGTTGAAAGCAATGGAATTGATGGGTGAAAGTTACATACAGATGGTTGGATTCCTGCAACTTTGGGCAATTATATCTCAGGACCAGTTCAAACAGAAATAAAATTAAGGGCAACTCACTATCACCGATGACCTTCTGTTCAAAGCATAAAATCACAGCTATATTGAATTATTAGAAATTAAAACAAGAAATGAATCAGTGTTCAAATACAACATGTTCCCTGGGTATTTTTAGGGTTAGTTTTGAGAAATGGATTCTTAAAAATAAATTTAATCCAAGCCACTGATTTTTTCCCCCTTTAAGCTTTAGCTGAGCTATCACAAGACTTACTGAGACAAATTTTAGGAGAGAGCAGTAATGGGAAAACCATAAAGATTCTGGCAGAGTTATAGAAAGCGTATGCCTTAAATAGGTAGCCAGAAGTATTAGGATGCATAATAGCATTAATAAAACTTAATGAGAGAATTTTGAGTTTACAACAGGTATATATAAATTTCCAGAAAGCAGTATCAGAGTGCAGGATAATTAAGCCCATTTGGAGAGAAATTCTGTTCATTACCCACTAAATCCAATATCCATCTTGCAATTACATGTCAGAAGGGATTGGGTAGGGAAGGCAGATGAGGATTATGGGGAGCACAGCCACTAATCCCCAGCATTAAAAAACTCGCTCAGAATGAAGGGTGGCATAAAAACAAGTAGATGAACATCTGGACAGAGGTGGTAAGATGCTCTTGACCACTGCTTGTAAAAAGAGCTCGTTACAGCGGACATCTTGTTAACATGAAGATTCTGATTCAGTGGGTCTGGAGCACAGCACGAGATTCTGCATTTCCAACAAGCTCCCAGGCCGTGGACCACTTTTGAGTAGCAAAGCTCTAAATTATTTTCACAGTTGTGGGCGTGACGATCCTTTCAGAAAACGCTGGTACCATTTCCCACAATGTTGCCGGGGTGCATCTACTGGGTGGCCAGTACTTGAAGCAATTTCAGGAATATTTCTCTCAGGAATATTATTTCAGAAATAATTCAGTCACTTGCCAGACTACCGACCAGTAGTTGACAGCCATTTAAAGGAGGCAGTGCCTCTCCGTGAACTGGCTGCTGCAGGTCTGGCTAAATTGGTTCCAATCTTCAGACTTTGTGTTGGCCATTTTTTTTTTCTGCCCAGAGTGTTCTGCCTGCAAGACATTCCCATGTTAGGCTCCTCGGTGTCTCTGGATCTCAGCTCAGATGTCATTCCTCCAAAGGTTCTGAGCAGCCAGTCACCTTCTCTGACATCACCCCACTTAACCGTCTTACAGCACTTAAGCCAGTGAAGTAAACTGATGGTCTGTCTCCTCCATTTAGAACAAAAACCTCATGATTACAGGGACCTTCCCTGACTTGTTTTGTCATTGCTTTATCCCAAGAGCCTTGAACAGTGAAACCTGGCGCAAAGAAGATGTTCACTGTCTGTTTGCTGAAATGAGTAAAGTGTTCAATTTTTAAAAAGGGAAGCCAAGAACAGAATTCCACAGGAGATCTTTCCATTTTTAAATGTTGGCAGTAAATTAAAACATAACAAACAAATAAATAACCCCGAATCAACTGTATGGGTCAAACAAAACACATCTGGGAATGGACTATGGTTCCGCAGCCCCAGATCCAGTCCATTATTCTATTAAAGCCACATTAAATCTTGGCATAGACGCAGGAATGCACAAAATCGGATACTCTCGAACAGGAAGGGGATTTAAGTCTGAAGGAAATCGCGTTTTGCATCTCCCCTGCTCCATTCCTAGGATACTGGGCATATGTATCAAGTACTCCCCTGTGCTAAATTTTGGCTTCTTTCTGATTAAGAAAGAACGTAGCCCCCTACTTCCAGGGTTTCTCTGAGAATAGTAATGAAAAATGTTGGTCTGTGGTCATACCTGTTTTGCTAATAAATAAGCCCAGCTGAGAATGAGCAGACAAAAACATCTTTCCACGAACGATCCTGTTTTTCTTCCCCTTTGATCTAGGTGAACTTCCCACATGTGAAATGGCCAGGCTGTCACGTACAACTCCTCTATGGGTCGTAATGCAGAGCCAGCAAGCACGCTTCTGCAGAAATCTTTAACAAAACACATCCTGCGCGGGCTGGGTTTGCTCGATGTGCGTGTTCTGTGTACGCATGTGCTTGCGCATGCATGCAAATCATTTTTAAGGGGTGATTCAAGAGAAGGGGCAGCAAGAACCAAGACATTAAGAACTTAATACACGCCTGGCAATGCGCTAGGTGTTTACGTACATTATCTCTCTCAAGTCAAATTAAAAGGCAACATTTATTCTGAACTTTGAATCATTTGGAAACAGGGAGACAGCAATGACATTCAGAATGTGGGATAACTCGCAGAACAAGAGTACTGACCAATCAGACTGGATGTTCTGGCAAACCAGCTACAAAGCTTCCTTGGATGAGACTGGGTATTAAATTTGAGGACACGAAGACTTCATGGTACCCGTCCTCCTCCCTTATATTATGCTTTACCCCCAAAGCACAAACTAAATATGGGCTGAATAAGAGCAAAGGTGATTATAACAATGGCCAACATTTATAGAGCACTTTGGCCAGTACCAGGCACTGTTGTAAGGGCTCTCCATTCACAGCCACTCTATGAGGCAGAGGTGACAGCTATTATTATTCCCATTTTATAGGTGAGAAAACAGGCCCAGAGAGGTTAAAGGACTGGCTCAAGATCAACAGGAACCAGCGTCCACGTCCAAGCTGTCTCAGTTGCTGGGCTACAGACCGCTTGTGTTCTAGCCGCTCCTGCCAAATGCCGTACAATGTGCAATATTCAAATCTATCAAAAATAATTCTACCTTTTAATTACCCATTTCAGTGGAGATAATTGAAAACAGAGGCATTTTAAAAAATACTCGGTTTTAAAATAAATTATGGCAGCTTTGCCTTCCTGATTATTTTTCACCCAGGCTGATATTAGACCGATCATCTGAGATGCTGTGCTTAAGACCAAGGCCAAGTGGCAGCAAAGCCAGAAAGCTCTGAGGCTTCCAGGTGATGGGGGAAGCCAGCCGGGGGATGCACACTTGCCACAGATAATCTACAAATTAGATATTCCATAAGTGGTAATGAAGGGCTGACTGTAACATGAGACACTTACTTTCAGGCAGAACATATTGATGTATACACTCTAAGGCCACAAAATGAGCAACGGTCATTTGTAAAGCTTGCCAAAAATTGTTTCTGTTCAACTCAAGCGTGAGAAGTTCTCGTTCTGTATAAAATGACCCTTTAGGAAGATTAAGTCTCTCTGAATAGGGTTTCAAAACAAAAGTGGCCCTGAACCACAACTATAAGATTGCTAGTATGATGGTCTTCTTTTCTGAAAATTCTCATTTTTTTTTTTTTTTGGTTGTTGCAGGAATTGGGTGGGCAGGGGTTCTGCAAATACAAAAGGCTTAACAATTTTTAGGAATGGATTAGTATTACAAGAGTGTTTTTTGAGTTGCTAGGCAACGTCAGAAAGCAAATGTCCATGTTCTGAGATCACTCAGCATTCGGTCTCTCCATGTTTTCTGTGGCCTGACTCCATTCCACTTGGGCAGCAGGAGTGGAACATCACAACTGTGATGCTGATGGTCCATGGTGACCAAAAGATACCAATCTGTGTCTCAAGAACAGATCACAGTTTGTTGGCCACCTGGCAGCAGAGATCTGTGGCCAAAGTTTTCGCTGGACTGGTGTTTGCCAAATTAAGTCCTGCATCTTCAGAGTTCTTTTTGTTGCACTGCTTCAAAGTCAGCTTTCTTTGCAGGTAAATTACCTTTTCTTCCCCCTTCTATATGTCGAAGAAAAGCCCGATTCACTTTTATGGGCAATTTTAACATCTGGAAGTGCAGAGACTCTTTTCCTGAGAATTATTTCTTTGTTTCTAAGAAATTGCCTTCATCCTGGCAAAATCCATTTCAGATCAATTTTCTTTCTTTCTTTTTAATGGAGGTACTGGGGGTGGAACCCAGGACCTTGTGCATGCTAAGCATGTGCTCTACCACTGAGCTATAACCTCCCCGCTCAGATCATCTTTCTTAAAGACAGATTGACATTACACTTAGATAGGTAAGTCTGCTTGCTTCTTTGATTCCCTTAACTACTGAGTCTGTTCTTTTTGGGGAAAAAAAAAGATAATGTGTATTGTTCTAAAATTAATATCACATCATGTAGAAACATGAATGCCCTTCTTTCGTCCTAACTTTTGCCCACCCAGTGCCATGGAGATCCCTCTTGTAATTCACTCACTGCACCTCTGCATGGCAATATACCACCTTCTATGTAAAACATGTGGCTCATGATCTACAGAGAAAAGGACACCCCAGTAATACTATTTTCATCTTCTTAAAGTTACAGACCTAATTTGGTGCTTCAAGAACTCCCATACCTTTCTTCCCTGGAAAAACCATGAGATGGAATCAAATCTTACATCTGTATTTTAAATCAAGTTCCACCTTCAAGAGCAGGCTGGCCATGACTCACCTAAAAGGACTCGTTCAAATGAATACAGCATCAGCAGTAATGTTCCCCATCTGATGCAGAGACAAATCCACCGCAGGGCAATTAGGAGCGAGTATTCCTGAATGCCTGACACACGTGAGCCATACAGCAGAAGAAGCTGGCTTAGCATACACCATTTCTATAGCAACGTGCACGCACTCTGCAGGCTGTGTTTTGGGAAGGCAGTTAAAACTGGATTCTACAACAGAGCTTCCTTGGAATCTGCTTTTCCTTCCCTCCATCTCATTAGAAGGAGGGTATCCAAACCAAGCACCCTAAGTTATTGTGAAAAAGCAGAAACTTACCCCATAGAAGAGCTTAAGTTGTGATTTCTCTGCCACTCAGTGTCGGTGGGTCACTCTCAGTGCAAACCACTGACCTGGTCTGCTTATTCACAAGCGGCCGTTCCCCAAGGCACTGAGTCAGATTGCAGCTGACAACCCAGAATGCGGGACAGCCATCTGCTGTCCCATTTATAGACTAAGGAGAGGGGATGTCTGTACGAGTGAGCTGACGTCTCATCTCCTACTGTCCAGAAAGCCTCAGCTAAGATGCATTCACCATGACCAACAAAACTACATCTGCCAGACCAGGGAAGGAAAGCTGCTTCCTTCAGAGGTCAGCTGGACCCTGGACACAGCTGACAAGGTCACTTCAGCCCAGCGCCTCAGACGTGCCTTGATGCCAAGGACACAGGCACTGGCGTCACACTACTTTTCCAAAGACAGAGCACCGTCAGAAGGTCTCAAGTTAGGGAAATTTGCGAATGCTCCAAAGGAAAAGACTGATCCTCACCAAACAGAGCCTTCCCCACACACTTTAACACGACAGTTTTTTGCACAGCATGTAAATGTGGCACCATTTTTGATTCTAATATGTACAAGTCAGGCTTCTTAAAAAAAATCATTTTTTGGGGAGAGAGTATAGCTCAGTGGTAGATCGCAGTGCTTAGCATGCACAGGGTCCTGGGTTCAATCCCCGGTATCTCCATCTAAAAACATAAATAAATAAACCTAATTACTCCCAATAATACTAAAAAAAATTTAAAAAACCAAAAATTAAAAAAAATCATTTTTTTCTGAGCATACACACAGTCAATTCATACTGTTGTAACATACTAAACAAATCCCAACTTATGTTCTAGGGGAGTGTTAGTAAATTAGGTTACCCCCCAATGAACAAGGGGGTTAAAATATGGATATGATAATTTTTATAACGGAAAATTCTTCACTGGTTCCAAAAAGTATTAAAAGGACTGTGGCCACTAGAAGGGAAAAAAAAAAGCAAAGGAAAAAGATAACTGTGATAAATGGCAGCATCAAATATTGACCCACTCTAACGACGTTTGGAATGGAGCACCTCTACTTCTCTCATAAGAGCCGACTTTCAGTTATCCAGCAGTCAGAGACGAAAGTATTAGAGTTTGCATTAAAACGTGGATTTATTTTTCAAACAGAATTCCCGTGGAACTAAAAAACAATTTCATTCTTCTTTACAGAGTGTGAAATCTTGCCCTATACCTAAGGTGTTATCACTGAGCATCAATTGTCACTCTGGCAAAAAGCCGGAAGGCTGCCTGGATGCCAGGCAGTATGCATTGGGACTGAATCAGGCACCCCAATTTGGCTCTGCAGAGTGAAGAATATACTTGCATTTTAATATGAAGTGGTAAGAGTTTCCCTGCTGAATGCATCTTAGATCAGGGGTCACAAACGTTTTCTGTAATAGGCCAGATAGCAAATACCGGTTGGGAACCATAGCCTCTGTCAGAACTCCTCAACTCTGCAGGGGGCAGGAAAAGCACTCACAGACCACACACGAACAAAGGGCATGGCTGAGTCCCAGTGTCTTAGTGCGTTTGGGCTGCTCTAACAAAATCAACTGGGTGGCTTATGAACAACAGAAATCCACTTCTTACAGTTTGGAAGATGGCAAGTCCAAGACCAAGGTGCCAGCTGCTTCTGTGTCTGGGGAGAGCCCTCTTTCTGGTTCACAGATGGCACCTTCTTGCTGCGTCCTCACATGGGGAAGGGGTGAGGGGGCGCTCTGGGACCTCTTTTCTAAGGGCACTAATCCCAATCTTGAGCACTCCATCCTCATGGCCGAGTCACCTCCAAAGGCCTCACCTCCAAATACTATTTATCTGGGGGTTAGGATTTCAACATACACATTTTGTGGGTGGGATACAAAAATTCAGTCCACAACACACAATAAAACTATTCGGGGGGCTTACATTTCATAAAATTTTCTTGCATGATGAGATACTCTTCCTCTTTTGATTCTGTCTTCAAACATTTAAAAATGTAAAAGCCATTCTTAACTTTCAGGCCATAGTTTGCTGACCCTTAATTAGATGGAAAATTCTTAATGGATTCACACATTGCTATTTCTGGCTGTTAAACATTTTGAAATTGTAATGACTTTGATTTATCTCAAAAGCAGATAATTTAAGGTATTAAACTGGTTTGAAGTGGTTATCCTATCTGAATTAATTATAAAGAGCAGACAGTAAATAGTGTTACATGCTTAAGATGTGTTCCTATTTTTTCCTGATCTTATAATACACTCTTAGAACTTTTCATTTTACTGCAGTAATTTAATTTCTACTTAAATAAGGACATTTTTGATCACATATAATAATAGTAGGAAAACCCCTTATGAAATATGTAGATTTCTATTGAGTTTAGTAAGTTAAAGAACATATGGTTTCTTTGAAATGTCCATCCAATCTTAAAGTTTTCAGAAAACATATTTTAATTCATTTGATCATTTTTGAGTGACTATTCAAACGCTGGCTTTTCTCTGCACACATACAATCTGTTAGAACCAGGAATTAGGCAGTTACGTTTTTCACTGTAGATGATAAGTTAAAAAAGAATGCTTAAAAGAAAATAGATCAACTACACAACGGAGACAAAAGGTTCAAAGCCGTGGGGGTAATTTGCAGAGAGGAAGGGGAGAATTAGATAACCTACATTTTAGAGACTTCATAACCATGCACATTCCTTTGTTTTCACTGATCTCCATTGTTTACTAATTTCCTTTTGCTCCTGTAATAAATTACCACAAACTGAGGGACTTAAAACAACACAGATTTATTCTCTTACTGCTCTAGAGGTCAGAAGTCCAAAAGCAGTTTCACTGCGCTACAGTCAAAGTATCAGCAGGGCTGGTCTTTCTGGAGACTCTGAAGGAAGAATCCATCTCTGTGCCTTTTTCCAGCTGTTCGTGGCTGCCTCTGTTCCTTGGCTTGTGGTCCCTTCCTCCATTTTCAAGGTGCATCACTCCAACTTCTGCTTCCATCATTATGTTGTTAGCTCCTCTGATTCTGATCCCTCCTGAATCCCTCCTATATGGACTGTTGTGATGACAGCGGGCCCATGTGGATAATCCAGGAGAATTTCCCCATCCCAAGATGCTGAACTGAATCACATTTGCAAAGTCCCTTTACCATAAGGTAATATTCATAGGGTCCCAGGATTAGGATGTGGAGATATTTGGGTTGGCGGGAAATCATTCAGCCTGCCATATAGATCCGAAATTATTTTAAAAATAAACTTTTGTTGCTTGTGAGCTGTGTACAAAATAAAATGATGAGAACAAAGATGCTGCTTCTACAGACCTGTGACAACTGCAATGACAACTGCACGACTCCCTAGCAAAAGCATCACTGTATTAGGAACACAGCCTTTTATACTGCTTTTCATCCATATTCAGATCTGTTCATTCAGAAATGAAGAGGCAGGAAGGAGCAGATGAATCATCACAGTGGGGATGGAAGCTCTAAGATGGAGAAAAATCCAATATAGCTGTTCTCTCCCTAGACGAGCACTGAAAGCATCATACTTGTATAGATATATAGATACATGTTTACTATAAGTATATAGACATGTAAAGGTAAGTTCTAGGTATAGAGTAATCTTAAGTGCAAATGTTACACTGTAATATCTTAAACTGCCCTGAACCTTAAAACATCTAAATGCTTCTCATCTGATCCAATCATCCAGCAAAAATTTTAGTTGGGAATCTAGCACGTGCCAGGAACTGTCCTTGATCATGAGGATTCAAAAATAAGGAAGACTTGGGGAGGACACAGATAATAACTGAGAAGCTGCCAGGCTGTGTCCTCACATATGTCTAGTACCACCGCTAAATGTACAATGAGCTTAGGAGCGGCCAAATTACTGTTCAGGGCATAGAGAAAGGGATTTCAAAGGAGAGCTCCTACTCACAAGTGTGACAAGCTATGAGAGAGACCTAGGCTCCTCCAGGGAAGGGCAAATGGCTTGGTGTGGGAGCGATGGAAGCTGTGCCATCGAATGGTTGGAAGTGAGCCGGAGAGCCGGGTAAGGGATGGCTCTGAAGAGATCTGTGTGCCATGTGAATGAGTATGGACAATGAGAGGTTCTGAGATGTTCTCTGTGGGAAAAGGGTCTGTGGTTTTGAAAGACAACCCAAGGAGCAGCACAGAAGACCTGGTGGAGGGAAGGCGAGGTAGAAGATAGTCAGACACTGCTGGAACTGGCCAGAAAAGAGGGAAGAGACAGACAGAGGTGACACAGAGGAGGAGAGGAGAGGAGAGGCTGGAGAAATACTGACTTGACATCCACAGGACCTTGCAAGGGACCAGACGTGGCGGTGGGTGGGGCAGGAAGGAGAAGCAGAAGAATAAACGGGGGATAACTCTTGGGTTTCTGCTTCGATGGTCTGATATCCTTAGCCAAGAGAGGAAACATGGAGATGAACAGGTACAGGGGCTGAAATAAGGGGAGTCAACAGGTCTGTTTCAGGCATGTGAACCTGAGTTTCCCACAGGATATGCGGGGACAGATGTCTAATAGACAGAAACACAGAGATCAGATTTGGGGGCACAGGTAGCTATGGAGATGTGGGAAGCCAGGAGGTGCCCCAGCGACTGCATTTAAAGTAAGTGAGGATCTGGGCTTAGAGCAGAGCCCAGGGTACTGCAGGAGAGGAGGACCCAGGGGACACTGAGTCACCGAGCCAAGGGAAGAGGGTCTTCATTTCGAAAGAGTGGAAACCATCTCACGCTGGAGAGACGTCCAAGAGGATGAGGGGGTCGCTTGATTCTATGAACATGCAGCAGCTGCTGAACTTAGTAACTGTGGTTTTGGGAGAGTGGATGTGGACTGCAGGACTGCAGTGGGTCAAGAAATGGAAACAGCACATAAAAATCCTTCAAGAAATCTGAGCTAAGAGGAATTTGGGAAAGTGGTTTAGATGTTATGGTTTGAGAAACACTTTCACAGAATGGGGAAACCTTTGCTCACTTAATAAACTTTTAGGATGTACTAGGTATCAGGCACTGAACTCAGCTTCTTACAGATCTCACCAAATTTATTCCTTGGGGTGGTTAATTTGTTGTGTCTACTTAGCTAGGTCACGACACTCAGCTATTTGACCAAACAAGCCTGGATGTTGCTGCAAAGGTATTTGTAAGATGAGACAAACATTTAAATCAGTAGACTGAGTAAAGCAAATTATTCTTCTTAATATGTGTGGGCCTCATCTAATCAACTGAAGGTCTTAAGATAAAGACTGACCCTCCCCAGCTGAGGAAGAGGAAATTCTGCCAGCAGAGGTCCCTTTGGATTCAAACTGCAACATCTTCTCTGGGTCTCCAGTCTGCCCACCCTGCAGATTTTGAACTTGCCAGCCTCTACGATTTCATGAGCCAGTTCCTTAAAACAGAACTCTCTCTCTTACACAAACAGATACACACATAACACACCCACCCACACACCCACATCCTATCCATTCTGTTTCTCTGGAGAACTGCAACTAACAAATACACTCTTCATTTCACCTTTAGGTACTATTTTTATCCCCATCTCACAGTTGGCCCAGAGAGGTTAAGCAGACTGGCCAAGGCCACACAGCTAGTGGGCAGCAGAGCTGGAATTCCAATCCATTGCGCCTCAGAGTCCCTGCTCTGAACCACATGCTCTGCTTCACAGCACTGCCTTGACATGCTGGGGGACGACCTGGACAGACAACAGTGACAGGGAGATTACACGAGGGAGGAGAATTGACAGACGCACATCTTACACAAGTGAGGAAACAGGTGCAGGTGATCTGTCCAAGGTGGGACTTAGAGTTTTCCAAGTGGCAGACTCAGTGCAAGCTTTCCCCTCTCCTTCATACTTTCTGTCCCTGCTTTGTTGTCCACATCCTTTCCTCCCTTCAGAATTCCTATCTTTCTCAGGGGTTCTCTCAGGCACACCCCCTCAACTCATTTCCTCTTGGGAGCCCAGGGCTCCTTACATCCTGACCAGGACCACATGCCTCAAAAAATCACCAAGTCATGAAGAATGGACACCAATGATAATGTGCCCATGTGACTTAGTGTATCACATTTCCTTCTAACGACGTCAAGTTTGGTACATCTGATAAAGTCAATGACTTCTACATAAAGAATTATGCAGTTTGTTAGCAACTGTCTGGAAAGTAAAACACAACAATCCTCTCCTCCCCAACTCCAGAAAGCCCAACAAGCCTTTATTTCCAAATATAAATTCCTAAAACTAGAATTTGATTACCGAAGGAATTAGGTGTCTTTGATTTGATACCAAAAATCTCCCCATTATTTTTATGCATGGTCTATCAGTTTAAAATTCTGTACTGGGTTACTTGAAAACTGGCATTTTCAAGGGGAGAATAGGAACCAATGTGCTGTCAAAATCCTAAGCACAAGCATGTTCTCCCATATTCTTATTATGACTGTCAACTGGAAAACTTCCTGGAGGAAAATTTGGAAATATGTATCAAAAGCTTTAGAATTCTGTGTATCTTAAAGTCAGCTGTTTCACTTTTAAAATTTTCTCCCAAGGCAACAACCACGACTGTGCATAAAGATTTCACTACAAAGATACTTATCACAGCACTGGTAAGAAAAGTGACATCTTTTACTTTTTGAAGGGAGAGGGAATAATTAGATTTATTTGTTTCTTTATTTTTAATGATGATACTGAGGGCTGAATCCAGGACCTTGTGCATGCTAGATGTGCTCTACCATTGAGCTGTACCCTCCCCATCTTGTGTAATTTTTTTTGTTTGATTGATTTGTTTTAGCAGAGTATTTTTTTTTTGGTTCTTTTATTTTTTAATTAAAAATTTTAATTTCTTTTTTTTTTAACAGAGGTACTGGGGATTGAACCCAGGACCTTGTGCATGCTAGGTATGCACTCTACCACTGAGCGACACCCTCTCCTTGATGTTTTTTCTATTTGCAGGGGATCGAGCAACTGAACTATGGCATCTCCATGTAAGGGCATACTATGCACTCTTAACGTGGACACTGTAGAATAATAGTTGCTATGGAATAATAATGCTATGGAAAGACGCTCATGACATACAATTGGTTTTTTAAAGGCAAGTTATAGAACAGTACATAGCATACATTCCCCTTTCTGTTAAATACATATTTTTGGAAGGCAGCCTCCAAAAGGGCCCAAGATGCCCACTCCTGGTGTCCACACACCTGTGTGGTCCATGCCTGGGCTGCACCAGTATTGGGCTCTGTGACCAACAGTACATGGAAAGAACTGAGGGGAGGCCACTTCGACATTAGGTTATAAAAGACCTTGACTTCCATTTTGCCCGCTTGTGCTTTTGTATTTTTAGTTTATTAGGTAATTTCTCTTGGATCACTCACCCCAGTGGAAGCAAGCTGTCACGTTGTGAGCGGCCCTATGGAGATGCTCACGTGGCAAGGAAGTGGAGCTTCTAGCCAACAGCCAGGGAGGAACTGAGGCCTGGAAGTGCACTCACCAGCCCCTGCTGAACCCTGGGACATGCTGGCTGACAGTGTGACTGCAACTTTGCTGGATATTCTGATCCCAAACCACCCAGCTAAGCTGTGCCTGAGTTCCTGACCCTCCATATGGTGAGGTAACAGATGTCTGCTGGTGTTTAAAGCTGCTGAGTTTTAGCACCACAAAATAACTAATACATACATGCCTAGTGAAATGGCGGGAAGGAAATACTGTGGGTTCACTTCCAGACCGGCTGCACTATATCCAACATCACAGTGAAGTGAGGCACAAGATTTTTTGGTTTCCGAGTGCGTATAAAAGTTATGTTTAGGAGGGGCTGTATAGCTCAGAGGTAGAGCACATGCTTAGCATGCCCGAGGTGCTGGGTTCAATCCCTAGTACCTCCATTAACAAAACCCTAATAAGTAAGTAAATAAATAAACCTAATTACTCCCCCCAAAAGTTACTATTACACTGCACTGTAGTCAAATAAGTATGCAATAGCATTATGCCAAAAAAAGTACATATTTTAAATAAACAATACTTTCTTGCTTAAAAATGCTAACCATCACCTGAAAACACGGGATTGCCACTAATGTTCCATTTCTAAAAAATGCAGTATCTGCAAAGTACAATAAAACGAAGTGTAATAGAACAAGGCCTGCCTGTAACCCGGAATACTATTAGTGGGTTTCCCTAGGTGGTGGATCATGCGAAATTTTTATTTTCTTTTTTCGTACAGTGGTGGCAATGCCTTTTCGTTCTTCAAGAAATAGAAAAAAGAAAGCCATGTGACCAAAAGAGATCATGTGACCCGCAAAAGACTAAAATGATAAAGATTAGGAGAGCCAATTTAGCTCTAATAACCTTGAAAGATTCTCTTCAAGCAAATTAGCTTAAACATGCAAAAAAAAAAAAAAAGAACTCCAAAGAGCATGTACACCTTAGCTACCAGAAACCACACAATGCACTGTGAGCAGCAGCATTCAATAACTTACAGGAAAAGAGACTTGTATAGGCTGCTTAGACGGGGAATCAAACAGTCATGAAGACATCTGTTAGGGGACAGCCGGCACAGGAGTCTTGCTTACCCAGCTTCTGGTCAAACCGCCATGCTGTGACATAGGCATTGTGCCTCAGATTGCTCTGTGTGGCCAGGGGCACGGTGACATAAATGGGGCCATCCACCAGCACCGGCGTTCCATCACTGCTGAGCAAGTGGACGCTGACAGCTGTGACCGGCGTCAGGTCGTACCTGGTGCTGTTTCCTGGAAGCAAGAGGCACTCTCCATCACATGCACACAAGGGACCTACGTGGGGTTGCAGAAACTGTTTACAGAAAAACATAACAGCTACCATCTACTGAGTACCAGACCTCCTGTAAGCTAGGGACTGTATTGAGCACCTGACATATATAATCCTCACCATGACTTTCTAAAGTAGGTAAAACCCCCATTTTACACATAAATAAACTGAGGCTTAGAGAGAGTAGTAATGGGAGCTGGTCTACAAACATACATTAGTCTGAGGGTAGGGCTGAGATCCAAGTTCAGCTTTTCCGTTTCTAACCACTGTGCTGTGCTTTCAAAGAGAGTCTCCGAAAGGAAGGGAATGTCGATAATGTGAGAGGAGGTGTGTGTGCAAATGCCTGAAATCGACTCCTAGACAAAGTGAGCCCTGCGCACATGTTAATTACTTGGCCAACGACCACAATGAAACCATATGCTTCAAATCAGACTCCTTAAAAAAAAAGAGATAATTTCTTCAAGGAGTACTTCAAAATGTCAGCTTACTTCTTCTAATAGTACACTACTGAAAACTTGGACTTGAAGTGTTTATGAGTTATTTTGGTTGCCATTGTTATTTTGATCTGTTTAAAAGGAACTTAATAGACCTATTATTCTACATTAGAGGCCTTTTTTTCCCAAGCCAGTGCTTTAATGACTGTCTGCAGATAAATTGGGGAACGCTTATGAGAGCGATACTGTATTTACACACTTAAGTGATCCATTTGAGAAAAAAATTTCTCCAGTGAAGTATAATATTTCATACAAAATGTATTTTGTCATAATTTAAAATCTCGCCTTGAACACAGCAACAAAAACACAGTGATAGGAAAAGTTAAGCTATATTAGGAGATAATTTACAGGATTTCTTATTAAACTACTTACATACCTACCTACCTATCAACCACATGAACTAGTGCAAATACCCAATTAGGAGTAAATTTAAACATTTAAAGCAAAGCTAGTGAATCTTATTTAATTTTTGTTTAAAAATTTTTTTCAGGGGTGGTAGTTAGGGTTTTTCTTATTTTTTTATTTTTTAGAGGAGGTACTGGGAGTCGAACCCAGGACCTCATGCATGTTAAGCATGTGCTCTGCCACTTGAGCTGTACCCACCCTCCCCTTCTTGTGAAAATTAAAGTTTCAGCGAGTCATCGCTAACTCCTTCGTAGAGCCATTGCTATACAGCTAGTGAGAGCACTGTCTTTCATGATTTACAGCCATCTCTCTTTTCCAGTGAAGGGAAAGGCATGGAAATGAGGATTTCATCAAAACGTCCACATTGGAACCATGGATTCAAGTTCTGAAATCTTTTATTCTGGCCATTTCACTTTAGGGCGAAGAAAACCAAAACCTAGAATTTACCATATTGCTGGTCAACATGGAGATGACCTTGAGATGGGGACCTAAATGTGCCAATTGCCCAAAGTTGACCCAGAAGCAAAGCCAGGTCTCCGGTGGATCTCTCTAGGCTCTGTTAGACTATCTGGATGAGACAGAACTTAAAACAAAGAGGAATTAAGTAACTTGAATGAGTTCCGAGGAATGAGGTCATGCCTCCAGCTTAGGGTTTTATGTTGGAGCACTGTGTTGCTGGGGAGGCTGGATAGAGGTTTCCTAATGGTCTCAGAACACACACTTTAGCATGTTCCCCTACTTTCCTTTCAGTCTGTCCATTTAAAGTCAACATTTTCCCCCTAATAATGTTCAATTAAAATAACCAACATGCCTCTGTCTGGTGGCATGTACTAGCCTTTGTATAAACAATTTAGAGATAAGGTTTTCAGTTAGTGCTGCTCCTTTCATCAAACCTACAGCAGGAAGTCTGTCCAGGGACGCAGCAGGTAGAGCAGAAAGGCACTCTGGACTCATCCTCCATCCCTTCCTCCCACTTAACGCTGCCTCTTGATTCCTGGAAATGGAATCCCGTCATCCCCAGATTTTCCCTTCCGATGGCCTTGCACATCCCTGGCCTAGGAAGCCAAGGTTTCAGTACCAGATCCGCCACCAACTGCTCAGGTGGCCCCTGGCACGTTACTTCATTCCTCTGGGGGGGTCTGTTTTATCTGCAAAACTAAGGAGGTTGGACTAGATGCTTTCCTCTGAGTCTATGGAAAGAAATGACCTTCACCATAAACATTCAGAAGTAAGTAAAACACTGCAGAAAGGGGCACATTCATGTAAAGCAATTTCGCCAGGTGCATGTGATTTAACAATCTTTAAGGAGTTCTCTGTTTGAAGACATCGCAGGCGCCTGTATCTGCCTTCTGGAGGTCTCTTTCCTCTCTTAGTGTTTCTGCTCCTTCCAAAGGCCCCTCTATCCTCCCACTTTCTTTATTCTGGAACCATTCATACTTTGAAGGGCTAAATTGTTCCCTTTCCAGCCCTCATTTTGAGATGGCAACTCTTCACAAAACACTGAGTTCTACATATAACAAGTCTTCCCTTCCTGCTCCACGTTGATGGTCCCTGACTCTTGTCATGTCTGAATAAAGACAGGTGTCTATCAGGCAAAAGCAGCACCACTGGACCAAGCTAGGAGGCCTCCAACTCATCACTTAGAACAAGAGGGGCTTTGCTCAGACAGCATCTAAGGTTCTTTTGGCTTTGCGCTCCATCATCAAACTTTCTGGATTGTGGGGAAATCTCGCACGAGTCATAGACTCATTCTTCTCTGTCTTCCTGGAGCTACTAGCAGAAGGTTTCTTAAAAACCCCTTGAGAACATCACAGATCAGTTCTGTGCTTTCTTAGCAACCACCAGGGAGAGCGTGATGCTGAGAAGATGGGCAGGAACGAATGAGATGGAGTGGCGGAAATCTCCACACGGCTGTGTTTCTCTGTTTACAACTCTGGAAACTCCCGCTAATGTCCTAGGAAACTCCCTCTAATGTTTAGGAAACAACTTCGTTTAGGACATGCCAGGGAAACCAGCCCATCTCCAAGTCAATTTGTGGCCTCCATTCACTTCACTGGATTCCAGTTACGACCTGTCATCTCACATGGGTTTGTGTGGTCCAGGCTCTCACGTGAAGTTGAAACCTCTCAGATGCAAATCTCTCAGATATGAAACATAAAGCCGGAGGCAAACGTGGGGCAGAACGGAAGCCCCAGCTGGTGGGCTGCTGGGATGCTAAGCAGAACCCACACTGTGACTGCCTTTCCTGCTAGGGGGTCTGCTTCTTCCTAAGTCAACTGGCCAATTACTTCAGCAGAAAACAAGTTGAATATAGCCTTGCAAACACCTTCTCTCTTCCCTCTGAAATAACACAGTGATTTTAAAATAAAACAAACTCCCCTAAAATCAATAGTCCTACGTCCTTGTGTTCCTCTTCCCCCCGTCGTTGTCCTGGATTTCATAACTTATTCAAGAGCTCTTGGAATTGGGGCACAGAAAAATGATTGCGCTCTGAGGAATGAGGTCATCCCTCCAGCTTGTGGTTTTATGTTGGAGCACTGTGTTGTCGGGGAACCTGGACGGAGGTTTCACGATGGTCTCAGACTGTACTTCATCATGTTCCCTGAAACACTACTTTCCTCCTAGGCCTGTCCATTTAAATTAAAAGTCAACATTATTTCCCCTAGTAATGTTCACTTAAGATGACCAATATGCATCTGTCTGGTGGCCAGTGACTGACATATTCATGGCATCATTATCATACAAAAACTAATGGGAGAAGAAACATTTCTCAAAACAGGTACCGCAGAAGGAAGAAAAGCAGGTAACAAATCACTAGGTCACCTCGATTCATAACCAGAATATTTATTAACATTCTACAAAAACAGATCAGATGTTACAGTTCTAAAAAGCTTTTGCAGAATGATTCATTTATGTAAAGCACTGGACAATTAAGTGAAATTCAATCAAAATGTCCCTGGGAAATGCAATAACGTAGTTTCCTAGCAGGGATTTAACCCAGAATGGTCTCTGGTTTTCTAGTTTATGCTGCGACAAGTATAAAGTGTCGGGGAAAAGAAGGGAAGTGGAAACAAGAAAATGGTTCAGGACTCCAGACTCTACCACCCTCCTTCATCAGAAGGATGACCAGGGACCACATTTGCACCAAGTTCTGCTGGCCACGGACAGAGGTAGAAGGTAGTCTTTTACGAATAAGGAATTATTACTTATTTTCTGGCTGGTGGCTTTGAGTTTCTCTGATCTTCGGGCAATGTGTGTCCTGCCAGCACAGGGTGAGAATGACTGGGCTGACTCAGAAGTCTGCCAGGAGACAATTCACAATCAGCTATAAAGACTGACCACTCTCTGCTGAGTGGAAGGCAGAGAGATGGCAAACTCAAAGAAAGGGAGGATGGGAGAAAAGGCTGGCTGGACTCAGCCAGCAGGGCCCAGAGGCTCCCCACTCTGAAGGGCTTCACTGGTGGGGTGGGAGCACTAGTGTGCTCCTCTCTGAATCAGACCCAGTGCCACCCGCCCCCTCCCCTCTTAGCTGTGACAAGCGGCAGGGCAGGGCCTCACACCTCTGCACAGAGGACAGGCTGCTCTACCAAATGCACAGTCCAGGAACAAGTGGGACAAGGCTGAGGACAGGTGGACAGGAATCCTCTAACTCTGATCTGACTCTTAAAAAAATTCAATTAAAAGAACTTCTGGGCATTAAATATATTTAGTCTGCCCAAAAGAGAGCTCGGAGAAGGTGCTTAAGGAAACTGGTACTAGCAGAAAGGCTCAGGGAGACAAATTCACTGAATTTCAACCCTGTAGTGGTACAGACTGAATTCCTCAAATAACAGTTCCCATGCACTTGGATCTGGACAGATCTCCTGTTCTGGACCTTCTCCCACTTAGGACTCACACCTCCGGCCACATACAAAGGTGCAGCTGCTACGCCAGCTGCAAAGAGAGGAGACTCCGATTACCTGTTCCGTTTCCATCTAATCCTCGCAAATAAGGAAACCCGTCCACCTCTGAGGGAGAGCTGGCGGCCGTGAGAAAGGCAGTCAGGTCACTGTAGCTGGTGTTCTCAGGCAGCCGCAGGGCCCGTCTCTGGAAATGCACACGAGGCTGTGGCCTGGCACCTGTGGAAATTAACGTCTGAATTACCTCCCAGAGGAGCAGTTTCTGTTTTTAGAAAACGCAAACCCCAGGAAAGGCTCCTCTAAGATCTCAGTGTGCCTTCCCCCGCCCCCACTCCTCCCCACGTCTCCTCTCCTCGCCCATTCACGCGGGCACAAAGATGTGACAACATGCTATTATGGGGAGAGGAATAATAGCCCATTGTCACATTGGCTTGACACAGGATATGATTTAGGTTTTTCACAAAAAGCTCTATTTGTGAAAGGTCTTTTCACTGGCCGGCCTTCGCCTCTGGATACGGGTAACGTTTGGGGAAAGAAAGTCCACGTAAGTGAAACGAGTAGATGACAATTAATCTCTTGATACAAACAAGGCAAGAGAAACCCTTTGATACCATTTCAAACACATTCCTGGTCTTCCTGGTAAAATCTGGTGTAAGTGCACAGACCAAACTGCAGCAGAGCCAGGAGACAGAGGTGCAGCCGGACAAGAACTGCACACTAGAGCCCCCAGTCATGAAGCCGTTCCCGCCAGTGCAAGCTGCCTTTCGGAAGCCCGTCTGTTCCGGTGGGGAGCATACTACTCAACAGGGATTACACTGCGGTTTTTATGATGAGACTCTTGCAAGGATGCGGGGACTGCTCCCTTTGGCAAACTCAGTTCTATGCAGAAAGATGGGTGGAGCCCACGGCCCCGTTCAGACAGTTCAGACAGTTACGCTTGTGACACCATCGGTACTTCGACTTGGCACCAGATGTTGTTTTGACTGTAAAACCTGAACCTGTTTTTAATCTGTGCTGTAGCGACAGTCACAAGATGTAAATGTGCTAAATCATTTTGCACTAACCCAGCAAACACATCATTAAGACAAAAATTAATAGAGATGAGAGTTGTAGCATTTACCAACAGAAATACACATTGTTGAAATAAAGTGGTTCCTTAAAAGTGGTGGTCTGCCCTGATGTTCTGATCATCGGCGGTCCCACCCCAGGCTTGAGGGAGCCCACGTTTCCATGTGGTTGGCCGGGGGCTCCCTCTCCCCAACCATGGCTGTCCAGACACAACAGCCCTGCCCAGGGTTCATGGTCTTCATGTCAACACCAGAGCTCCCTTTCACTCTGGGTCAGAAACTTTCAAGAGGGGAACAAGCCTACTAGAAATGTTCTAGAATAAAGGAGTTTTGGATCTCAAAGGATCAATTAGTCCAAGTCTCCTCCTACAGGTGAGGCCACAAAAGCCGAATGGACTCACCACCAAGACAGATTTATTTACAGGGCAGGCTGCCTTGACCACTTATGGCAGAGGTGGTCACGTCACGATGCCACCCCATCTCCTGAGAATCACTGATTACACTTTGCAAGTGACTGGTTGGTTCTCCATAAACACAGATCCAACTTTAGAGCTCGTGGGAGCCAGGTGCCCAAACTCACCACAGTCCTTTCGAATCCAGTTGCCTCCTGAAACCAAGCAGACACACACCTCAGTCCTGTTTCAGATCATCAGTGCCCTTTCTTGGTCCCTACCATAAAGCTATGGTGACACACTGGCATCCATGTAGCTATGTCCTTTAACTTTCAGTTCTTCGTCTGCTCCTTCTTTCCTCTGGTTTCACAGGACATTGGTGTCTCCTGCGGTCACCTCCTTGGACCACACAGAGCTTGGACGCCTCACGCTCCCGGGACTGCTCCACGCTGGGCTGGGAGCGGCGGCCTCCTCTGAGCCCTCCCCTCCGCTTCCTGTGCCTGCTGCCTGCCTGGTCTCCTTCTCCCAGCTGCCCTCAGACATGGAAAGTCAAAGTGAACCCTTTCTTTTCCACCTCCGCTCCCCCAACTCCCTGACAACACTCTCTGTTGCTATTATCATTTTCATTCAATGATAGTGAACGTTCTGTGACTTATTTCCCTTTCTCCGCTGTCTTTCAGTCTAAACAGTGCTGCTGACTCCTGGGTTTCAGACACAGGGAAACAGAGAACTCGCTACTATGAAGAACAGGATGGCATGTCTGAAGTGCGACAGTGCAAGGAGGGGCTGTCCTCACAAGGGTCAAAGCAGAAAGCAGAGGCCAGGCCGGCTGCCCCAGAACAAGCCCCCTGCGATGGGCAGTTTGAGCTCACTGGGAAGGCTCCGTTGGCTGTAAGGCACAGAAACCCACTCAGACTAGACCATGGAAAGGGGGAGGGTGCAGAAAGATGAAGGGGAAACACACTGAACCCCAGGAAACCAGCCCAGCCAGGACCTAAAGGGACCAGCCTTGAACCCAGAGACCACAACCAAGGTTATTCCCAGATCTCCAGCCCCTGGAGGGTCTCATCCAAATTCTTTTTTTTTTTTAATTTCTATTTTTCACTGGGACACTATTCACTGATTAAACGTAATGAACTACTAATACATAACCTACAGGATACATGAATGAATCTCAAAAACATTATGCTCAATTAAAGAAGCCAAACACAAAAATCTATACACTATGTGGTTTCATTTAGATGAGATGCTGGAAAAGGCAAAACTATAAAGGCAGAAAATAAATCAATGGTTGCCAGGAGCTGCGAGTGGATGCAGGCAATTGATTATAAAGGATTTTGAGGAATTTTTGAAGGGGTTGGAGATGCTCTATATATTGTTTGTGTTGATGGTTACACTATTATATAATTTTGTCAAAACTGATCGAACTTAACAATTATAATCTGGGCTATAAATTATATCCCAATAAATCTTCTTTTAAAAATAAAAAGTAAATTTTTAATAAATTGAAGTCTTAGTTTTAAAAAGTTCTGCTTAAATTCTATCTAAAAAGGTATTCCTTTCAGATTGAGGGCAATTTTAAATAGGTGACTTTTATCATGGGTTCCTTACTTAAAAAAAATTGAAGTATAGTTGATTTACAATGTTGTATTCGTTTCAGGTATACAGCAAAGAGATTCAGTTATATATGTATATTTCGTCAGACTATTTTCCACTTTAGGTTATTTATTACAAGATACTGAATTTTGTTCCCTGTGTTACACAGAAATCCTCGTTGCTTATCTCTTTCATGTACAGTAGTTTGCATCTGTTAATCCCACACCACTAAGTCATCGCTCCCCGCCTCCCGTTCCCTTTTGGTCCCTGTAAGTTTGTTTTCCATGTCTGTGAGTCTGCTTCTACTTTGTAAATAGATTCATTTGGATTATTTTTTAGATTCCACATATGAGTGATGTCGTATATCATCTCAGTTTTGTCCTTCTGTCTCTATGGGTGTCTGCCTCTGTCTGTCTCTGTGTGTCTCTCTCTCTCTGCTTCTCTGTTTCTGTGTGTATGTCTCCATCTCTGGCTCTGTCTCTATCTGTCTCTCTCATGGTTTCTCTTCGTCTCTTGCTTTAGCATGCATTTCAGTGGCAGATGCAACTCTCCCCTGGCAGCTCTGCCTTCCCTCTCTCCCCAGTGCCTCCCTTCCCTTTTCTGGGCAGGAGAACTTGCTCCTTGGCCAGACATTCGAGTCTGTCTTCTGTGGCTAGGGGAGTGGGGGGGCACAGAACGTGATGCTGGGACAAGCTCACCAGAAGCAGGTGTGCCTGGTCTAGCGGATTTGATACCTGCTGTGACCAGCATGCCCTGATACCTCTGCAGGATCAAATACATTTCCCCTGGAGCACAGGCAAGACTCTGACTGGTGAACTGACCAAAGGAACATCTGAGGACTGTAAGCGTCGAAGTATTTTAAGCCAGAGTGTAAATAAAATCCAAAGTAGGGATATGTGGGGTTGGGGAAGGCAGTTATGTTCTTAAGCCTAAATTCATGTATGAAAGCTGCCAAATGCCCACACATTTCAGGAGGGACATGATTGGATGGGGTGGGGGGTAGGAGGATGGAGGGGACAGGATGCATCTCCCCCATCTTTCGACAGCAGCTGTTTCAAATGTCCTCCATTATTCTCAAACTTGGGGCTCCACCGCCCCAAACACTCACACCAAGCCCCACTGAAAACACTGGGGCCACCACTTCCTGTCTGCACTTCAAAATCTTTCTTCCCTCTTCTCTTCAGCCTCTTCTGTCCCTGCTCCTCTCCAAGGTCAACCCGACTGTCCTAGTTTTTGCTTGTTTTACTGCCAGCATTCTTGCCTTCGCCTCTCTGTACCAGGTTCCCTCCCCAGTTCAACATGGCTTTAATCCTGTCATCCCCATGAGCCTCCTCTCCTTCCACCCAACCCCCAGTGATGTGGCTGTTGCCCCCAACACACACTGCTTTTGGAAATGTCTGCTGACGACTGTATAATCTGCTAACCCTGTGACCCTCTCTCCGCCTCCAGGCCCTCGGCTCCTCACAATGGTGTACACTGTTCACTGCCCTTGCCCAGAAGCCCCCACTCCTGGCATTCACCGTCCTGGACTCTGCTCTCTCCAGAGCTGGCTCGCTTTCTCCTCTGCAAGTGCTTTTTCCTTCTCCCACATGCAGTGAAGCAGTTGCCAGAGGGCTCCACAGCGGCCTCTGCCAAGCCTGGCCCCCTCCTAGCTGACGCGTCTCCACTGCTGCAGTCTCCATGGTTTCTTTCCTGTCCCGCCTGGGACTCTGCCAAGCCCACGTCTGCAACTCCTCTGCCTTCCAGACACCTTGGCCTGGACGCCTGTCAGGCCATCTGAAATGATCACTACCCTCTCTCTTGCTTAACAAAACCCCATTCCCCTCAACACCCGGCTTTGACTCTGGGTCATCACCATCATTCTCCCTTCTCCTCTTCTGCGCATTCGCCCAAGTGTCAGGGCTGCCCAGTCTTCTCTTACCAATGTTTCTAGCATCATCTTTTCCGCCCTTTCTGCCTCCACCCGACATTACCCTACTTACCCCCGTCTCAGCTACCGCCAGAAATCTCCTAAGTTCCCTTGAGCTTCAGCCTTACCCCATTCCCACCTCATCTACTGACAATTCTTGAATTCCTCTCTAATCACGTTGTTTCCTCGCCCAGAAACCTTCAGTGGATCCACCACTTACCAAACCAACAACGGCAGCAACAATCATAGACCAACATAGACCCAAACTCCAGAGGCACAGTTCTGTGCTTTAGAACTTACAGAGTTCTTATGCACACACTATTTCACTTCACAGCCCACAAAAACCCTGGGAAGAAGGGGCACTCTCCTCTCTTTATGGAGGAGGAAGCCGAGGCCAGAGAGGCCCAGAGTCATTCTGTTGGCTTCTGTGGGTGAGGCCACGTCCTTCTCCACGGCAGAGCGTCTCCCCGTTGTCTCTGTTGCAGATCCTACGCCTCATCCAAGATGCACCTGAAAGGCCCCCTCTCCGTTGGACCCCACCCCAAGCTCTGAACTCCGTTTGTATACTTTTGCAGCACTGAACTTTCTGTGCCTTCTATTATGTTTCTTTGTATATTTGAGCATCTCCCTAACCGGGGGCACCATGAGCAGGCAATACGAGCAGCAGAATCACTGTTTAAGTCTTCCTTTTCCAACTCTGAGCTGCGTGGCTTTAGGATTTGGGTCCTCTATCTGTGAAACGGGCATGGGTCACACCTGTTTCATAATATGGCTGTTGTGCTTGATGTTACGCCATCACACTGCTGCCTGGTACACAGTGGGTGTGGGATCGGCAATAATTTCTCATCTCTTCTCCCCTTTTATTTTTAAAAAGTTATTTACTTTTGTTTTTTGGTGACGGGGAGGTAATTAGGTTTATTGATTTATTTATTTTAATGGAGGTACTGGGGATTGAGCCCAGCACCTCGTGCATGCTAAGCATGGACTCTTCCACTGAGCTACCCTCTCCCTCCTTCCTCTCCCCTTTTAGATGGAGCTCTTGAAGAGCAGGTGTTCTGTGAAACACATGGCATCATGTCCTGGGAATATTCACAGAATTAAGTGTAAAGGTTAGTTATTCCGGGCAATTTCTTGGATCCTAATGGTGGTCTGTCTCAGTTCCGACCAGGTCAGGGTCCCTCATTCTCAGCACTGTTAGCATTTTGGGCCAGAGACTTCTTTGCTGGGACCCAGGGGCTGTCCTGTGCACTGGGGCATGTCTAACAGCATCCCTGGCCTCCACCCATTAGATGCCAGCAGCGGCTCCCAAGTTGTGACAATCAAAGATGTCCCCAGACATTGCCCCGGGGGTGGGTGGGGTATTGCTTCTGACTGAGAAGACTGCACGAGATACTGAGCATCCTCAGAACGACCCAGAAAACACGTATAGGGTCTCCTTGGCTGCAGGCATAGGATATGTGAGGAGGAAGAGGATGGAGGCCCTGACGTCCTGGAGCTCAAGGCTAGAGAAGGTAGCCATGGAAATGGCTGAATCATCATAGCACCTTAGATGCCAAAATAGAGAACTATGCCCCAAAAGTTCAGCAGAAACTTCAGGAGACCGCCACCCACTGGCCAGGACAGAAGTTCCAGGGGTGACATCTAGACTGTTTCTGGAGGCTGAGAATTCCTTAGGCGCCTGGTGCAGGCTGCATGGGCTCTGGGCAAGGGGGAGGCTGTGAAGGACCTGGTACGTCCTGATCAGGAGTATAAACTTGAGATGACCTGCAGAGGAGAGTCTATGGGGGTTACTGGGACGGGAATGAGAGAATTGAGTTTGTTTTCAACCAATTCTGGTAGCGAAGTTGGGGAAGGCAGTGGGTAGAGAAAGTGTAGAGTCAGAGCCATCAGCCAGGAGGCTCTTGTAAAACACCCAAGTGAAAAATGATAAAGCTCCAAATAAAGACAGTGGCCCTGGGCACCAATACAGAAGAGGTGACTGGAGTTGAAAGCTGCTTTTGGAATAGGTAGATGCAGGGAAGAAAGAGCCCAGGGAGGAGGAAGAGAAGCAGTGAACGAGAGATGGGCACTGGGAGTCAGTGAGGGAGGGGAGATTTAGGAGGAAGGACAGGCTTGGGTGAGGCTGGGAGGACCAGGACCAGAAAGAGGCCATGGGAGCTGGCAGCTCCATCTCCATGAGCTCAGCATGAGAAATCTCTGAAGAAAATTCTCAAGGGCAAATGGCTCCGAAGTTTGGGTGGAAAAGGAAATGAGGAATAGGGACTGAGAAGGATTTCCTAGGACAGGAAGACATGTCAAAAGTCCCCTTAGGAAAGGGGGCAGAAGGAAGGCTACCATAGGCAGTCTTCCCTGATGGCCTCCATGTTCCCGGGAACCGTCGTCAAGGTCATTGCTAAGAGGAGGGCACGAAAGTGGGGAGTGTGGGGTGGGAGGGCTGACAGGAGCTGCCTGGGGAGTGAAAAAGGGACTGTCCAGGGGACAGTAAGAAGAACAGCAAAGAGGACGGACACCACTGTCAGCTGGCCGGATGCAGTGTGGCTGTGAGCAGCCTGGGGAGTCTTTGTGGTACCTTCTTATTTACCATCATCACAACAAAATACTGTTTCTCCTGAGACATCTTGAAGGTCTGCCAGGTGCTTTGGGAGGCAGAACTGCAGGCTGGCTGCCACTCCAGTCTCCAACATTGCAACAACTCATACCTTATGGTTCCTAATCTTGAGATTTAAAGTTTGGAATCACTGCCAGACTCCTTCCCGAAAGGTTTCAGTGTGGGTGCGTTTCTCAGCAAAGTACAAAACACTCTCCAAGAAGATGATTCTTATGAAATCATTGACAAATGTTCTCTCTCTCCACTCTCCTAGGATCTCACTGCAAAGTTTAAAAGTCCCTTGTATTATTACCATATCATCCAGGAATTTGACTCTTGGGTATACAGCCTATGAAAATGAAAGCACTATTTCGAAAAGATACATGCACCCTAATGTTCATAGCAGCATTATTCACAATAGCCAAGATACAGAAGCAATTTAAATGTCCACCAATGGATGAATGGATAAAGAAGATGTGAGATACACACACACACACACACACACACACAATGGAATACTATTTAGCCTTAAAAGGATGAAATTTTGCCATTTGCAACAACATGGATGGACTTAGAAGGTATTATGTTTAGTGAAGTAAGTGAGACAGAGAAAGGCAAATAATGGTATGTTTTCACTTATATTTGGAATCTAAAAAATAAACAAATAATATAATAAAACAGAAATTGACTTACAGATACAGAGAACAAACTAGTGGTTTCCAATGGGGAGAGAGAAGAAGGGAGGGGCTACAGCGGGGTAGGGCATTAAGAGGTATCAACTACTAGACATAAAATAAATAAGCTACAAAGGATACAATATATAGCACAGGGACTATAACCAATATTTTATAATAGTTTTAAATGGAGTATAACATGTAAAAATATCAGATCACTATATTGTGCATCTGAAACTAACACAACATTGCAAATCAAATATGCTTCAATAAGAAAATAAAAGTAAAAATAAAAAGTGAAAGTAATTTGCAAGCGTTCTGTGACAAGGAGCACATTTTCAGACCCAGCCTCTGATGGGAAAAATCCCTACAGTTAATCAATGACTACATCGGCCCTTCCCTTCACCACAATGTAAAATTGCTCTGGGCTTTCTTTATAAAACAACGTTAGCGATGATAACACAACCACTTTTCCTCACGTGGTTTTTCAAATGAAATCGACTGCTAAGGCCAGTTCCACTGGAAACTTGCGCTCGCTGTGCGTGTGAAGGCATTCCACACGGTCTCACCTAGTCTGATGAGAATGGTTTCAGGGTGCATACAGTCAGAATCTAAATAGATACCATACCTCCAGAGAGCAAAACAAGTGAACGGTCTTTGGATTTTTCAAAAGGAAAACTCTCACCAACCATGAGTTTATTCTGTTTTATTTGGTTGTAAACATTTGAAAACAGAAACTTCACCTGAAGCCTTCAGCATCTTCCCGAGGACTACATCCCTGCCTCTCTCATCTCCATCTCTCAGACAGTGGCCTCCGTTCTGTCAAATCTTTTACTCCAGTGTCACGGAGAACCAAACAATGGGACATCACTCAAAACTATGTGCATAACGTGTGTAAGGCTTAGTCACCAAACTATCACCACATTACCTTTCTTTCCTTGGGGGAGTCTAACCTATGATAACCTCCAAGCAACACAAAAATTCCAGTGACTGGCAGTACTTACATTTCTGATTGGCAAGAATTTATTTTCCTCCTCTGATTCCATTAAACAAATGTACCTAACCCTCCAGCTTGAGAATACAAATTTGATATATCATTTACCAATTCAGTTTTACGATGGTTTATCTACATATGACTTTCCTTCCAAGTGTCAAAACCATCCAGGTGTCATTCCTGCCATCCCTCGACTCTACTGTGACAAGGAAAAGCACGACCAGCAATAATTAAACTCATGAAGTAGGATAAGTTAAAACATGAGTGAAATATTGATCATTTGAAAAAGCTGGAATGCAAACGAGATTTTTAGAAAGGGAGAAATAAATGGTTCTCTGTTCCTGGTTATATACAGGAGGGGAGTAATACACTAGATTGAATAAATTAACCATAACAAAAACTACCTGAATGGCTTACATCCTGGGACTCATCCTACCACCATACTTTTAACTCCTTAGAGAGAGAAAGAGCTATTTGGATACTCTGACGGTGTGTTGGTGTGTGTGTGTGTGTTTATGTGAACTGTACTTCTTGTAGCAGCCACAACAAATAAAATAATTAACCACAGTGTGAGTGATCGAGACAGGAAGTGCAAAAAGTAGTAGGATTTGGACGATTTTTAAATATTTATTTGCTCAATCTGCCAATGAATTGCTCATTGTGTACCAATCATAAGGTGGGCATGGGCCTGGCTCTGGGGGTGTTTAGATGAACAGAACCCCCTCCTTGCCCCTCAGGCTTTACAGTTTCAGTCAGGGAGGTAAGGTACACTACTGAATATGGCAGAAAGGGCAGTATTGTGGTAAGACACACAAACCCCCGGCTGGAGGGTTGCTTTAATCCACCCTTCTGGTTACTGATAAGGACAAGTGGGGGAATAAGGAAGTCAGGGATGTGTGGACTCCAAGGCTGGAGTCAGAGGGATGGAAGGTGCAGGAGTGGCTGGTTCAGGGCTCAGGGCAGCTCTGGGACCGCATGGCAGGAGTTTGTGGGTTTCACTTGAATGCTGTGCTATCAACATGACTCCATGAAATCTCCAGGATGCTACCAACTGGCTCCCTTCTTCTGACTCATACTTTCTGTTTCCTTCTAACCTGGGCAAGGCACGGCATGACTCACATCTCCAGGGAAGACACAGAAAAGACCTCCTGTGAGGGGTGGCCCTGAAGATGGTCTTGATGTCCAAGGAGAGTCTGAAGACAGACGGGAAGATGGGGTGTGGAATCTCAGGTGGAAAACAGGGAAAGAAATTCAGTTAGGCTAGAACACAATGCATGAAGGAGAAGAGCCTTCAGCAGGGAGGTTGAGGCTGGTGCACGCTGTGTAAGGAGATGGGATTCCAATCTCTGGGCAAAGGGGAGACACAAGGGGAGTGGGAGAAATGCAACCTGCCCCAGAAAGATGACTGGCAGCTTGGTGCAAGGTGTGCTAGAAAGGAGATAAAAGAGGTGGGAAGTCTGTTCATGTTCTCAAGTCCAACTCCAGTCCTAACTCAGAGGGTGGACACAAGCACACTAATTGGAAGCTACTGCAGTGGACTGGGTGGAGACTGATCAGCGTCTGCAAAAGGGCACGAGCCATGCAGTGCAAATGGACAACACATGGGCAGCAGAAGGAATTCGAGTGTGGGCAGACCAAGGAATAATCACTGTGAAATTACTGGGGTTACCAGCGCCAGGCTCACTGTAACTCTATGTTCTATGACATGGATGCTGAGGTCCTTCATGAACCCCTCAGAGCCACCAGAGGGAACAACCCAGTGTCAGGGCTGGCAGGGGACAGTGAGGAGCAGAGCAAGTGGTGACAAGGAGGTTTGGAAGCCTCCATGGGGTGAAGTGTGGCCCTAACAATGGACTCCATAGGCTGCAGTTTGAGCCCTTGCCACAAACACTTTGCTAAGGTTGGTGACACTCCCAGGAAGGAGACTGGGAAGGGATGACCCACATGGGTGCCGTGCCTGTCAAAGGTGGATGTGAATGAGAAGAGGTCGACAGTGGGAAATGGAGGGCTAAAGGGGAGGTATGGGGGGAAGGGACAGGGAAGCTGCTCTGTGGGATGCTCTGTGTATAAATACAACCTCCACCCCTTCTCATCAACGCTGACCTTCCAGATGACCGCAGCAGCCACCAGAGGCTCAGGGCAGGGTACTGTCCAGCTCTGAGTGTACGGAGTTTATTCCAAGGACAATGGGAGAATGAGAAAACCGCTGGTGAATGGAAGCCAGGTGACTTGGTCCCTGTAACATTGTGGAGAAAAATTCTGTGGATAAAAACCTACTGCAGTTTCCTAAGGGGAAATGGTGGCAACACTGACAGAGAGAAGAGGTTCTGTAAGAGAATCAGAAGTGAGAAGAATCAAGGGCAATTCTAAGTGTCCTAGCTTGAGCACTGAGGTGTATGTTTATATCATTTATTGAGATGGAAGGTAAAAAACATTAAGCAGTCTCTGCGTCTGTGCTGAGTTTGAGATGCTGACCACATGTCCAAGTTGAGATGTTAAATAAGGGTCCCCATCTTGGAGGAAATTGGGAGTAATCAGTATCTAGGAGCATTAAAGCCATGAGTCTATGAGATCTTCTAGGGAGAGCACTAAGAAGAAGAAATGCAGGCCCAGGACAGTCATGGGAGTGACTGGGAGCTGGAGACAAGCTCAGGGGGTGATGTCATGGAAGTGACAGGAAGAAAAGTCTAAGACGGAGTGACTAGTTGTCAGTGTTGAATGTTGTGCAGACATCCAGGGAGAGGAAGAGAGACAAGTCCTTGGGTTTGTCTGTCTAGGGGTTGTAGAAGACTTCAGCAAAGCAATAAGGAAGGAAACTGGAACAAGGTATTGCTGAAGAAGCAATGAGAGATGAGAAAGCAAGATGAGGACAGCAAAATCCTTCCAAAAGGACAGCAGAGAAACAGAGCAGTGTCTGGAGCACAGGATGATCAAGGAAGCATCTTTTGGAGATGCATGAATGTGAACACTTGCCCACTACACAGTGGGAGAGAACAGTGGTGTGGGAGTGAGAGGTTATAAATAGTCATTTGGAGAGTCAGAAAACAAGTAGCTATGAAGTGTCTTCAGTCCTGCGCTGATATCCAACTTGAGGTCTGTGGAGCCAGAGGATGCAGCTGTAGGGCTTCCTCCAGCCACGTGTGGGTGTTCTGGTGTGGCAAGGAGCAGCTGAGGTCAACCAGGGTCAGAGGTTACTTATTCAGGCAAAGATGGCAGTATTATTCACAACAGCCAACACATGGAAACAACCTAAGTCTCCACTGATGGAGGAATGGATACAGGAAGTGTGTGTGTAAACAATGGAATATTACTTAGCCATAAAAAGGAAATCCTGCTATTTGGGACAACATGGGTAGACCTGGAGGGTATTATGCTAAGTGAAATGGATGACAAAGAAAGATTAATACTGTCTGATCTCACTTACAAGTGGAATCTAAAAAAAAAAAAAAAAGAACTCATAGAAACAGATTGGTGGTTGCCAGAGGTGGGAGGTGGCGGGGGGTGAGGGGAATAGGTAAAGGTGGTCAAAGGCGCAAACTTCCAGTTATAACATTAATAAGTTCTGGGGATGTAATGAACAGCATGGTGACTACAGTTAACAACACTATATTGTAAATTAGACAGTTGCTAAGAGAGCAGATCTTAAAGGTTCTCATCACAAGAAAAAACTCTGTGAGGTGATGGATGTTAATGAGGCTTACTGTGGTAATCATTTTGTAATATATACATATATCAGATCATTTAAGGTACATGTCAATTGTATCTCAGTAAAAGTAAGGGCTGGGAACCATTATCCTTCAGCTGTGAAACAATAACAATAAAGCTAATTAAAGAAACATTGAAGGTACCAAGGCCAATGGGTTTAGGCCACCATGTGGTTCTGATGTGAAAGGATACTGAGGACCCAGGCCTGCCCTGCTCTCTCTTAGGGGCAAAAAAGATGATAATTTAGGGCTTTCACTGTACAGATGACATGAAAATTTGTATCTCTGTTCTGTTTTCTCTCCCAAACTCAACTCAAGGCGTTTCTACTTATGTTATCTTCATATACCTCTTTTAAGAGCAGCAGCTGCGTGTTAACTTCTTTGAATTTTTCCACAGCTATTCAATTAAAAAAAAAAGAATAAATGAGGTCACTTCACCTGCAAATGGCACATGAATATGGTAGGTGTAAAATAGTATTAAAATAAAGGAATAAAGTAAAAAAAACCTACTTTGATGAAACATTAAAAGCCAGCAAATATCATCCTCAGGCCCATGATTTAGATGTTAGAAACTGATCATCTCAGCACAAGAATATGTTTGACACTGCCTTATTCCCAATTCCAACCCCAACACCTAACCCTAACCCAATACCACCCAAAGGGCGAGTCCCACAAACCTTCTACACCAGCTTCTCTGTAAGAGAAGTTATAGGGGTGAGGTCACATTTACACACATCCTTGCATGTGAGATGAATTAAAAAATAAAAGGACAAGAGAGAGAAAAAGGGCACACTTAAATGCCTATAAACTAAACCTTTTGTTTTTTTTTTAGTGGAGGGAATTTTTTTAATTGTAAAAAACATATAATACTAAATTTACCTTCTTAACCAGTTTGAAGTACAGTGCAGTAGTGTGGAGTGTATCTACATTGTCATGCAACAGGTCCCTAGAACCATTTCGTCTTGCAAAACTGAAACGCTATACCCTCAAGTGCCCGTGAACCGTTTAAGAGGGACCCCGCCCACTGGTCAGTGAGGCCCATGGGGACCCTGATCCCACAAGGAATATTCTCTCCTTTGGAGAGGAGAGATGCGGTGTGGACAGAGGGGTGGAGCCCCTCTTTCCTCTCGTACACTGAAAGGCTGGGTGTATAAGGAACCAGGTCATAGCCAGCAGCTTCACCAGAATGCCAGTGTGTTGTCCATTCGCAGAGACAACAGACACTGTTACATTCAGCTGTGACACATTCACTGCCCTCACTCCCTGACAACAGCCATCCCTCATAGGAATTTAATAGTTGGCCCCAAAGTTACCATTGCTTCTCTTTTTAAACTTCAGACGTACCTTGGAATCCTGAGACTATCTGGACAACATCTTCATATACCATCAGGGTGGCAGATCTTTCTGGAAGCAGGCCAAGGCTCAGTGAAGAAAATACTGCAGAAACAAAAATGGATATGAGGGAATTCTCACGTTTAAATCACTCCAATTTTTTAAGTACTCGGCATTCTTTGGATTCTCTGAGTTCAAATCCATCAATGACATTGATTTTTAATAGTGTGACATAATAATTATGCATTTGGCTCCTAATACAGAGCTCCTACATACCTTGGAACTTTCTGAGTGATCAGAGTCTCTCGTTCTGATGAGGAGACCCTGGGTGGGCTCCTGGAGGGGGGCTGGTCACCAAAAAGACCAATCCACATTAGAATTTTGGAACTTTCAGCCCTACCTCCCATCCTTCAGGGAGGGTAGAGGGGGTGGAGAGTTCACTTAATGATTGATCATGCTGATGTGATGAGCTTTACATGAAAGTCCCAAAGATACAGGCTTTGGGGAGCTTCAACCCAGGTGTGAGAGTTTTTTTTGGAGGCGAAGAAGATAGTCTGGAAGTAGGCAGTGGTGACGGTTGCACGACATTGTGAATTACACACTTTACAATGGTGAATTTTATGGTTCTATGAATTATATCTCAAATAGAAACACAGAAAAAGAAAAGAAAAAAAGAGAATTCATGTTGGGGGTTCAAAGTTGGGAGAAAAATCTCTACCAAGTTGGGGGAGGAAGGATGTGTGTGAGCCAGGACGCAAGGGAGAAACCCTAACTTGGGTAAATCCTACATAATCACTTCATGGGTAAATTTAAGCATCTTTAACAACGATCCCTTTGCCCAATGACAGGGTACCTAACAGTCAGAGAAAAAGAGCCAGATAGCTCCTGCCTCTAAGAAACTACTCACCTCCAGACTCTGGTTTTATTTTCCCGCCTCTCTAAGTGCAGACGCCTGGACAATTCTGCTCCCTTCAAGAGTCCACACAGATCCTGAAGGCTTTTTCTGCGCCCTGAAAGCCTCTGGGGCACTCCGAGCTGGAATCACCTGTGACTGGCCTTGCGAGATGTATGCGACCATCACAGAGGGTTTTGAGACATTTCTAACCTACAACATTCGGTACTTCCAAACATAAGGCATCTGCTCTAGCACACTGTTCCTCAAGCCCTACTATGTGTAGGAGAAAAACTGGTTTCTCCTATTGAGTATGATGAGAAGGAGCGAGACACCTGCAGGCGCTTCCTGGGCAGGAGGGAGGGGACTACAGAACTCACAGGGCCTGAGCGCGCTGGTGGGTGGAAGGTGGCAGAGAGACGCTCAGATCTGCAAGCAGATGGTATTTTAGCTATCGGAGAGGAGAGACCGACTGATGTCTTGTTTTTAGTAAGTAGAGAGAGAGGAACATCTAACTACCTGGGAGAGGCACGAAGGCTCCTGAGAACAGAAAACAGCCACACTGGGCATTAAAGGACAGAAGACAATCTTGCAGAGAGAACAGTAAAGGAATAACAGTGCAGACAAGCACAGAGCGGGTATCTCGTTATGTGGACAAGGCACACAGAGAAAAAGAAAGAGGTGGGGGGGTCCTTGAAGTGTATTCAGTCTAATTGATTTAGTTTTAGAAAGGATTCAGGCTCAGAAAGCTGTGATGGGCTTACATGTGTGGGGATAGCTGGGGGCGGGCAGGCCTAGAACCCAGGTGCCTTCAGGCCTAGTCCGAAATTCTTTGAATTAAACAACATTTTAACCATTATTTACTCATTTAAGAAAAAAATGTGTACGATGAAAATGGTTGCTTTTCCCCAAACGATCATATTAACAAAGTCAAAGTGAACGTAACTACAGCACAGCAGATCCTTATTTGTGGATTGAGTATTTGCATATGTGTCTACTCACTAAAGTCTCTGTAACTCTCAAATCAACATTCATGATGCCTTCTGTGCACATGTGCAGAATGGCCAAAAATCTGAGTTCCTGACATGCATGTTTCCAGCTGAGGTCAAACCTGGCCACGCTCTGCCTTCTTGTTTCAGCTCTCAGACTGCCAGGGTCCTTTTTGACGCCTATTTAACGCCAAGTTTTTGCACTGCTGTATTTTCTGTTGGTGATTTCGCTATTTCAAATGGCCCCCAAGAGTTGTGCTGAAGTGCTGTCCGGCCTTCCTGAAGGCTGGGGTGTGCCTTAGGGCAGAAACACACATGAGACAAGCTTCACTCAGACAATGTTTATGGTGCAATGTTCGGGAACCACTGATAAATACTGAGTCAGGCATCTCCAAACAGAAAGACACGTAAAACAAGGTGATGTTCTGATCGGTTGATGAAAGTGTTGTGACTGGAGGCCTTCAGGAACCTAACCCTGCATTTCCCCTTGGGAGAGATGACTCGGGATTCATGAATTCAATGTTCTTGGTGACTTTGGGGAACCTAGCTACCGGGACAGAATCAGTGGTATTTTGTGCTGCTGCCCTCCAGCAAAGGTGGAGCTGTGGTGTGTGGATACCATTTAAACTCCACCCCTTCCTCCCTGCTCTGGGCTGTTTCCAGTGATTTATTTTTGGTGTGAAAAATGGGGGTGGTCAAACATTTTCTTTCATTGTAACTTAGTAAGGATCATCGTTCCTATTGTGCTGGCCTCCTCAGGGTTATGACCCAGGCGCACTCCCTTCCACTCTCTGGGGGAGCTCACAGTTTGGAGCCTCCCCTCAGTGCTGATAATGACCTCAAAATACACCTCCACCTCTGAATCGTATAAGTTCCAAACTCTTTGCAAACTAAAGGCCGACACCCTTGGCATCCCACAGGCAGCTCAAATCCAATCTATGCTAAATTCATCATCAGTGGTGACCCCAACACTCATTCCCTTTCTCCTGTCTCCCCCACCTCCACCCCTACTTCCATCCATCTTTGCCTGGGCCTCAAGCCTGGGGAGAGGGAGGCACACAGGGAGGGAGGAAAAGGGTCTTTCAACCTACAGCATTAATGGAGTCAAGTTTAGGGACCCACAGGGTGGCAGGTCTCCCAAGCCAGTGCCCATCTGTTATTCTACCCACTATCACTGGCCAGAAACCTGAGATTCAACTTACATTTGTTCTAATTCATCCTTTCCCCCATGTCTTTCCTATCCATTCTCCAAGGCTTTTGGGATTTTGTGGGTTGAGTATTTCTCAGATTTCTCTTTTTTTCTCTAAAATTTTCCTAAAGGACTTCTTCAGTTGTACCTACTTCAAATTCACTTTCCATAACTCTCAAAGCAGTGGTCACAAAATTTAGTGAACATTTTTATCCATAGATGTCCAGCGGGGTTGGGAGGGGTAGGAGATGCTTTTTGAAATACACACTCCTGGGTCAATCTCCCCAGTTGAACGACTGAGTCCTGGAATCTGTATGTTTTCACAAGCACCTTCTGATGCTAATATCTATTCATCTTCAAGACTCAGATCCCCTCTCAGCCTCTCCAGGAAGCCTTCATTCACTCATCTCGCTGGCTAACTGTTCCTCCCCAGCATCCCCTACGTCCACATGCACATAAATCTATCAAAGCATTTATCCCATTCGAAGGAATTGGCTTCTGTGGCTGACTTTATAACTAGATGATAAACTCCGTAGGGGCAAGTTCTGAGTTTCTAGATCTGTATTCTCAATGGCCAGGGCAGTGTCTGGCACATAGTAGGCATTTAATAAGTATAAACTGAACTAAAGAGAATTTTGTGAATGAGGGTAGACTCGGGGGCTGGATAAGACTGGCACAGTCACACTTAGCTCCCATGTGTCCCCAGTGGCAGCACGGACACTGATGGGGCATGTCCAGGGGCACAGACATGAGCACTAATGTTGGTATTTTGCCAGGCACTGTGCTGGGTGCTGTATATTTATTGAGCACCTACTAGGCCCTGAAAGCTGGTGCACCTTTGTTGACTACTTTTAAACCCAGAATCACTCTACAAGGTGGTATCAGCTCCATCTTGCACAGATGGGCATCAGAGCTAGAGGGGCTCGAGCACATATTTGGAGCCAGAACCCAGGTAAGTTCGTTTCCAAGGCCTACGCTCCCCCAACCCCTACCACCCTGGCAGCAATGGTGCCTGAAGAAAATGTGGTCCAGGCATAAGACGGAGCCTGAATTTATGGGACAGAGAGGGCACCAGCTGCTGCTCTCCACCTCCACCATCCCCAGCTGAACCCATGGTCAGGCACCATCCTTGCCCCTTGTGGTAGACTGATGGCTTTTCAGTGGTGAATGGTAACATGATCTTGTGATTTATAATAAGAAATATATATTTGGTCTTGGTCTCATTCCTGACTCAGAGTTCCTAAAACCCTTGGAATTTCCTAAGTGATATGGGCAATAAAGGACCATTTGTTATTCATAACAAGTCCCTTTTAATGGGAGTTTAAGTTAAGACAGTGATTTTTGGAAAGCCCCTAGATAATCCAAGGATGGGAGCTGGTTTCCAGGGATTCCAACCATGTGATTAGAGGATTGGAACTTTCAGTCTCATCCCCCTGACCACCAGGGAGCGGAGAGGGCCTGGAAGCTGAATCAAACACTAATGACCAATGACTTAATCAGCCATGCCTATATAATGAAGTTTCCATAAAAACCCAAAAAGATGGGGCTCAGTGAGATTCTTGGTTGGTGAACACTTGGAGGTGCTGGAGGGGTGGCACACCTGAGGAGGGCATGGAAGTTCCATGCCCCTTCCACATACCTTGCCCTACACCTCTCTTCCATAAAGCTATGCCTTTAGTAGCCTTTGTAACAGGCTGGGAATCTATTAAGTAAGTACCCTGCTGGTGTCACAGAGTCTGCAAATTGCTTGATGTGTGGAAAAATCCGCACACATTTGGTGATAAGAAGTGCCCAAAGTGGAGGGGAGTATTGAGAGTGGAGGAAACACACAGGATTGTTCTTCCTTAGCAGGTAAGAAGGTGGGAAAGACAGTCTCGCCATCATTCCCCATCTTTTGGCCAGCCTTGCTCTCAGGCCCCTAAAGCAAGATGAGGAAGCCTCATTCCAGAGCACTGCCCCAATTCCCCTGGCTAGTTACAATCAGTAAGGTTCAGAATGGAGATGGGGAGATGAGCAGAAAAGGCTTCGGTTCCACTGTTCATCTAGTAACACAAAGCCCCAATCAGCTTCGTACCAGGATCCCACCTTTCCTTCACATAAGGGGCCCCAAGAGATAAGGCAGAGAATGAACAAGTATTCTCCTGATAGTCTGACTTACAAAATTGTTTCTGTATCTGACTCCACCCCTAGTCTGACCACGAGCCCTGTTTTAGAGAAAGGTTAAGACCACCTTACCGGGTAGCCGGATTGGCTTCCACGGGGCAGAGTTTGGTACGTAGGCGTGCTTCGTGGCGGTGACAATCAGCTGACTGCCCAGCTTATACTGGAATTTGATGAAGGCAATGCCATCTGTCCCCGAGGTGCCAGAGGCGACGGAGACCTGGTTGGTGAAAATCTCAATGAGGGCATCTGGGATGGGCTGATGGGTGCTGGCATCACTGACGTGGACCTTCAGGGTAACCTCTGGAAGAAGTACAAAGCAACAAAAAAACAGTAGCTATTAATTGGGCAACTTCAACAGCCATTCTGCTACAACCACAAAGGCAGGAAGAAAGCAGAACATGCTAAGAAAATCTAGAGCTATATCCAAAATATGAATCATTTTAAGAAGGAAACATTTTCTTCTTAGAGATCATTTTTTACTTTACATGATTTCCTGTTTGCTTCAAAACCACTGCCCATCACACACTGTTTCCCTCTTGGCTCCTGCTCACACCAACACTTATTTGAGAGAAAAATTCTATCCCTTTAAGACGCTGTGCAACAAACACAAAGCTCTTGTATCCTTCCCAGTGTTGCTGGCAAACACAGCCCAAGCAAGGCTCAGGCTGCTACAGAGGGACCCTGCAAGCACTAAAATCTGCAGTCATTTTCTTCAACAACCCTAGTGAACATGGGTATGTACAGCGTGGGGTTGCTATGCTGGTAACCATAAAGACTAGATTAAAACATAGCCAAAATGTCTTCAGGAGGGAGGATACAAAGAGTGAGAGGAGAGAAGGTTAGAAGAAAAAAATGAAAAATAAAACATTTGAAAAGATAGCTGAAGTTGAGTTAGTAATACTGGCAAGACCAAATAATGAATATGGGAAATGGACAGATGCAAATTAATGTTAAAAATTAAAATGGAGTGGGAAACTCTCATTCATTCATACAAGAGACATTTATTGAGCTGACACTCCAAGACTAGAATCATGAGTAAATGCACAACTACAGTGGTGAAGGAAAGTGAGTAGACAGGCAAGCACCATGCCTGGGAGATGTACAGTGGAGGCACAAAGGGAGACTCATGGAACAGCATGTGCAAAGGCTCAGAGGCAAGAGGAAGCCATGCTTCCTGGAGAAATGGAAATAAGTTCTGCAAGCTGGATGGGGAGTGTGAGGGGCATGAAGCCCAGGGAAAGACAAGGCTAGGGAGGCCAGCAAAGGCCAGATCAGCTATGGATTTATAAGCTAAAAGGATGATTCTTTATCCTAAGGGCAATAGGAAGTCACAAAGGTCTTAAACAGGGGATTGAAAATCAAACGTATGCATAGAAACACCTGGCTTTGGGTGAAGGATGGACTCAGGGAGATGCAAGACTGGAGACTGTACACCTAATTAAGAGAATTCTATAATAACCCAGCAAGAGGTGGTGGTGGACCACGGTGGACATCAATAAATGGACGCTGATTCCAGATATATTCCAGAATGATCAATGTATTCTGCTCTAAGAAAGCCCCTTTGCTTAGGTATGAAGGGAATAAATGGTGCCCAGTGACCTAAATCCACTTGTCACTTACAGGCATGACCTGCCAGACATTGTGAGCTGCCTCAGATCTGAAAGCATTACTGGTGACTTGGGATAGGGAGGTGGGACAAGGAAAAGCAAAGAATTGCCAGGTGAGCAGGGAGCTCACATTCATAGAACCACTGAAGTCCAGCTCGGCAGAGAGACTATTAAGGAGGCTAGGTCAAGGCAGGCTGGGGAGCAGCCTGAGAGTGAGGGGAGGAGGCGTGCCCAAGCTGGCCTGGTAGGAACTGTCCAGTGTATGTGTCTAGAGTTCTATGCAATTCACACTCTGGGTTGGAAACTCAGCTCCACCCTATTTTAGCCACATGGCCTTGGGCAAGTTACTTATGCTCTCCAGGTCTTGCTCCTCATTTATAAACTGGGGATAATAACAATATATATATATCTCTCAGGATAAGCACAAACACAAGCTGGAGCCATTACATTATTCCAAACACTATGTTTGAAAGCATTTGGTCATAGTGTCCAATGGTCCCAGGAAAGGGCACAGAGAAGAGAGTAGGAGGGGAGGAAAGTTTAAAACAAAGTGGAGGGATGAGACATCCCTCTCAGGGGTAGTAACTTGACAGCCCAAGCTCTTCCTCACCTGGGGCAACCACACTGAGAATTTCTTTTGGTTCGAGTCGGCGACTTATGATGATAAAGCAACCTTTTCAATTACTGTAAATGTCAGTTAGTTGATCACTTTCTCACTCATTTTTTCACATACTGATGAGATAGGCTGGGATGTGGGACCCTTTACTGGAGTGCTTGCATCTGTACAAACATTTCCTCAAGCAACAGAATGCAAAGAAACTATAAGGGATTGAAAATAACTGCAAGCATGCAAGGTTGGGGTAATTACAAACAAAAAGATACAAAAAGAACACAGACCAACTGCCACTTCTGAGCTGCCAAAGCAAAGGCAGGGTACTGCACACGATTCCCACACAAAGCAACAGCAAGAAGGTGGGTGGAACACTTAAGCCACGCCTCCTTCACCACCCATGGACCTGCTGCCCTGTTGTTACCCCATTTAAGGAACCACCTTATGCTTCCTTGGGGAGTGAGCAAGGGCACATGATACTTATTTTTGTTGCCTCGTGCTGCAGCACGAGCCCCAATAAAGTCTTGCTGGAATTTCTCATCTGGCTTCTTCTCAATTTCTATTGATTAAAGACTTCAAGAGCCTGGGTTGGTATCACTGACTTAAAACATTTCTTGAGTAGATGACCGTAAAAAACTGCTAAAGTATCCTAGATCTACGTACTATATAAGGTCTGCATCAAATAAATCTCTCAAAACCTTGTAGGGAAAAAAGTAAGTGCTACAGAAACTGAACCTGGTTACTTCATACTATAGGAGGAGAAAACTACTGCCAAAAGAGGGATACAATCAACATGAAGGAAATCAGGACATAACATTACAAAACATAATTAGCCGATTCCTTCCAATCTTATCAGTGTTATCTTAATGCAGACTTGCAGTACATACAACCACACATGTTTTCTTACTGAACTGGGTCTTCCTTGTCTTCAGGTGGCATGGGGAGATATCACATGGATGAACTCAGCTGTCATTTGTACCTGCATAGCAGAAATCCTCTAGAACAGGGCAAGCGGGACGGTGAATCTGCAGGGCTGCACCGATGATTTATGTAACCTTATGTTTATGCAACCCTTACTAACAACTGGGATTACAAGGCTTCTGCTTCTCTTCAGTGTTTGCTGGAAAGGCAAGAGCAGCTGAGATTTGGACAAAGCCAAAGGATTGGTAAATAACCAGAGAAAGAAGGACTTTTCCTATAATCGATATCCTAGATTCTACCACTTGAACTTCTTCTAATACAGAAAGCCTAGTTTATGTTCTGCAATTGTATACCTTGGAAGGAATTATTTAGCTACTTTTTTTTGGTGTGATAGGATGTGAAAAAATGTCACTATGGTTAGGTAATCATTAGAGACCACTGGGGTATCATTTTTTTTAAAATGTGCAGTTTGCCTTATTCGTATGACAGTATAGCATGAACAGTAGCTCTCATTCAGTTAGACTTTATTTTCTTTTAGAGCAGTTTTAAGTTCACAGAAAAATTGAGCAGAAGTTATAGAAATGGCCCATTGGGGTATTGTTTGTATAGAGTAACACTTAGATTGTCCATTCAACAGCAAACAAAATTATTTGAATTAAATGACAACCAGGAGACTGATCTCATGATGAGGAGGGACACTCTTTACTATTTATTTATCTAATTTTGCAGATGAAAGGAAGACTATATCAATAGTCTCAGACCTAAATATGCATTAAGATGCATTATTTTTCTTTGTTGGTCAGTGAGAACTTTATGGATCCTGCTGAGCTGGAGAACCTGATTACTAAATTGAAGCTGGGACATTATTCTTGTACTCTTGACCCTGAACATCAATCACCAAGTTCTGCTGATTCTGATTCCAGAATATAGGTCTCAAAGCCAGTCTTTCTTTCCCATCCTTGTTAACTCTGTCCTAATTCAGGCCCTGGACATCTATCTCCCAGACTGCTGTTCCATCTCTCTACAGAAATTGCCACTGTCTTCAAGACCTGATCGCTGAAATCCCACTGAAGCCAGAGAGACAATCTGAAATGCTGATATGACCATGTCCTTTCCTCTTCAAACCCGTTAGCTCCCCACCAACTGTGGCTGAGGGCCAGATGTGGCCAGATGCCTGTTTGGCATGGTTCATCAGCCAAGAATGGTTTTTACACTTTGAAATGATAGGGAAATGTTAGGGGAAAAAAGCAATAATAGTTTGTATCACATGAAAATTACCTGGAATCCAGATTTGTGTCCATAAATAAAGTTCTACTGAAACAGAGCCATGTCCAGTCATGTACATCTTGTCTAAGGCTGTTTTGCATTTCAGGGGTGAAATTCAGATGTTTTGACAGAGACCAAAGGACTGCAAAGCCTAAACTATTTCCTTTTGGCCCTTTAAAGAAAAATCTGCCCATCCCTGACCTACAGGATCCATTTCAAGCAATCCAAGGTCCTCCACAATCAAGCCCCACCAGATCCTCATGTACCATAGCCCCAGACACAGTCCTGGACTTTTCCTATTTTCTTTCCTATTGCTGCTTCTCATCTTTGTAGGAAATGCCTTTCTACAACCTTGCTTTCACGTTGCCAATTCCTGACCACACTTTGAGAGTCCTAGTTCTGGTGTATTCAAAAACCTGTTCCAGACTTACCAACCCCTCCCCAAACTGGGTGAGTGGCTCCTCACCTGGGCCCCCAGAACTGGGAACACTGGCACTGCTCCCTCTCTATTTTCATCTCAGTCAGGTTTTTTTCATACATATATACACATATATACAGAAGTATAGTCAGGTTACAATGTTGTGTCAATTTCTGATGTACAGCATAATGCTTCAGTCATATATGAACATACATATATTTGTTTTCATATTCTTTTTCACCATAAGTTACTACCAGAAATTGAATATAGTTCCCTGTGCTATACAGTCTGAAATTGTTGTTTATCTATTTTATATATGTATTAGAATCTGAAAATCTCAAACTCCCAATTTATCCCTTCCCACCTCCCCCCATAACCATAAATTTGTTTTCTATGTCTGTTAGTCTGTTTCTGTTTTGTAAATATGATATTTTTCTTTCTCTTTCTGGCTTACTTCACTTTGAATGACAATCTCCAGATCCATTCATGTTACTGCAAATGGCATTATTTTATTCCTTTTTTATGGCTGAATAGTATTCTATTGTATAAATATACCACATCTCCTTTATCCAGTCATCTGTTGATGGACATTTAGGTTGTTTCCATGTCTTGGCTATTGTATATAGTGCTGCTATGAACATTGGGGTGCATGTGTCTTTTAAAATTTTATTTTTCTCTGGGTATATGCCCAGGAGAGGGATTGCTGAATCGCATGTTAAGTCTATTTTTATGTTCTTGTCTCCTTTATCAAAGATCAATTGACCAAAATTTCGTGGGTTCATTTCTGGGCTCTCTATTCTGTTGTATTGATCCATATGTCTGTTTTTGTACCAATACCATACTCTTTTGATACTGTAGCTCTGTAGTATTATCTGAAGTATTGGAGGGTTATTCCTCCAGCTTCATTTTTTTTTCTTCAGTATTGCTTTGGCAATTCTGGGTCTTTTGTGATTCCAAACAAATTTTAGGATGATTTGTTCTAGTTCTGTGAAAAATGTCTTGGGTAATTTGACAGGGATCACATTAAATCTGTAGATTCCTTTGGGTAGTATGGCCATTGTAATAATATTAATTCTTCCAATCCAAGAACATGGGATATCTTTCCATTTCTTTAAGTCATCTTTAATTTCCTTAGTCAATATTTTGATGTTCTGCACGTATAAGTCTTTCACTTCCTTGGTCAGGTTTATTCCTAAGTATTTTATATTTTTGGATGCAGTTTTTAAAGGGATGGTTTCTTTACCTTCCTTTTCTTATATTTCATTGTTAGTGTAAAGAAATGCCACTGATTTCTGTATGTTAATCTTGTATCCTGCTACCTTGCCAAATTCTTTTACCAGCTCTTGTTATTTTTGTGTGGTGCTTTTAGGGTTTTCTACATATAGTATCATGTCATCAACATATAGAGTCTTACGTCTTCTCTTCCAATTTTGATACCTTTTATTTATTTTTCTTGTCTTGTATGTCTTGACTTCCAACACTATATTGAATGGAAGTGGTGAGAGCGGGCATCCTTGTCTTGCTCCAGATTTTAGTGGAAAGGCTTTCAGCTTTTCACCGTTGATTATTATGCTGGCTGTAAGTCTGTCATAAATAGCTTTTATTATGTTGCGATATGTCCCCTCTATACCCACTTTGGTTAGAGTTTTTATCATAAATGGGGGTTGAATTTTATCAAATGCCTTTTCAGCATCTATGGAGATGATCATGTGATTTTTGTCCTTTCTCTTGTGATGTGATGTATTACATTGACTGATTTGCATATGTTGAACCATCCTTGTGTCCCTGGGATGAATCCAACTTGATCATGGTGTATAATCTTTTTCATGTGTTGTTGGATTCTGTTTGCTAATATTTTGTTGAGGATTTTTGCTTCTATGTTCATCAACGATACTGGCCTATAGTTTTCTTTTTCGGTAGTGTCTTTGCCTGGCTTTGGTTTTGGGGTGATGGTGGCTTCATAGAATGAGTTGGGGAGTATTTCTTCCTCTTCAATCTTTTGGAAGAATTTGAGAAGGATCAGTATGAGCTCTTCGTATGTTTGATAGAATTCCCCAGTAAAGCCATCTGGTCCTGGACTTTTGTTTGCAGAGAGGTTTCTTTATTGCTGATTCTATTTCACTTCTTGTGATTGGTTTGTTCAAATGATCCATTTCTCCTTGATTCAGTTTTGGTGGACTGTGTGTTTCTAGAAACTTGTCCATTTCTTCTAAGTTGTCCAGTTTATTGCAATATAGTCATTCATAGTGTTCTCTTATGATTTTTTTTTGTATTTCTGTGGTGTTGGTTGTAATTTCTCCATTTTCATTTCTTATTTTGTTATTGAAAGTGAGAGGATGGAAAAGATGTTTCACACAAATGCAAATGACAAGAAAGCAGGAGTAGCAATACCCATATCAGACAAAATAGACTTTAAAACTAAGGCCATAAAGAAAGATAAAGAAGGACACTATATAATGCTCAAAGGAAAAATACAAGATGAGAATATTACATTCATTAATATATATGCACTCAGTAAAGGAGCATCTAAATATATAAAACAAATACTAACAGACATAAAGGGAGAAGTTGATAGTAATACAATAATAGTAGGAGATTTTAACACCTCATTAAATCATTGGACAGAACTTTCAGACAGAAAATAAGGCAACAGAGAAACTAAATGACACAATATAACAGTAGAACTTGGTTAATATTTTAAGACATTAAACACACCTCCCCTCCAAAACAGAATATACACTCTTTTCAAGAGCTCATGGAACACTCTCTAGGATAGACCACAAACTCAGGCACAAAAGAAGCCTCAACAAATTTAAGAGAATAGAAATTATTTCAAGCATATTTTTTGACCACAATGGCTTGAAACTAGAAATCAACAACAGAAAAACAAATGAGAAAAAAAGTGACAGCATGGAGACTAAACAATATGCTACTAAAAAACCCAATGGATCAATGGTAAATCAAAGAAGAAATTATAAAATACCTTTAGACAAATGACAATGAAAACACAACCACACAAAATCTATGGGATGCAGCAAAAACAGTTTTAAGAATGAGACCTTGACTGACCACCAGTTCATAGCGATACAGGCTTTCCTCAAAAAACAAAAACAATCTCAAATAAATAACCTAACCTACCACCTAAAAGAATTAGAGAAAGAAAAAACAAAATCTAAAGTCAGCAGAAGGAAAAAAATAAGAAAGATTAGGGAGGAAATAAATAAAGAAGAGGTTAAAAAAAAAAGAAAAAAATCAATCAAACTAAGACCTGGATTTTTGAAAGAGTAAACAAAATTGACAAATCTCTGGCCAGGCTCATCAAGAAAAAAAGAGAGATGACTGAGTCAGTTTTATTCAGTTTTACTGTATGCCGACGATGTGGTTAGTAGACAGTGGTGATCGGACCCTTGAATTGGAGGGGCTCTGGGCTTGAGACATTAAATACCAAGTGTAATTACAAATCGGGGAAAATGCCTCAAAGGAAACCTGGGTGCAAAAGGCCAGCATGATGGAGGAGGCCTGACTTTCACCTGTGAAGGCCATTTGAGGAGAAGTCATTTAAGCTCAGGCCTGAAGGAGACGCAGGAACTGGCCAGGCAAATGGGCGCAGGTGAGCTACAAGTGCCTTGAGGTGAGAATGGCTTGGTTGCTTGAAGGAAGTAAGAACCAGCATGGAGGGAAATATCTCCACACTAACTATCTCCTAAGACTGCAGTGTGGGAGCTGCCAGGCACAGGCAGGTCCAATTCAAGTTTAAATTCGGTTCAATGCCAATTCAAATTTAAATTCCTTGTAATTAAATTAAATTAGAAATTGAGCTCCTCACCACACCAGACCCATGTCAAGTCCTCAACAGTCACATGGGCGCTAGTGGCTCAGATACTGGACAGCACTGGGAGGACATTTCCATCACTGCAGAAACTTCTTTCAGATGGAGATGTAATGTGTTACAAATGTTAATCTCAGAATCTGGATAAATAAATCCAGGGTATCCAGGTGGTTCAACAAACTCCCAAGGAAAACATATCAAGTATGACTGTAGCACTCCCAGATCTGACCTTCACTTGAAGTCCTTACAGTGACTTACAGACTCCTGGTGCTCTCCACCCCACAACCGAATTACCCTCTAGCCTCATTTCCTATACCTCTGCCCTGCCCCCATTCAAGGAGTGGCAAGGTGGCCAGGGACCTCTGTGTTGTTTCTTTGCTTGGCACGCTCTCCCTTGGACACCCATCCACCCAGCTCCCTCTCTAACCTCCTCAGCCTCTGCTTAAATGTCACCTCCTGAATGAGACCTTGACTGACCACTAGTTATTTTTCTTTTTAACTTTTATTATGGAAATCTTAGAACACTTACAAAAGTATAAAGTATAGGGAGTGGGTATAGATCAGTGGTAGAGCACAGGCTTAGCATGTACCAGGTCCTGGGTTCAATCCCCAGTACCTCCACTGAAAAAAAAGAAAGGGAAAGAAGGTAGAAAGAACAGTATGAGGACCACCCCCCACTCAGCACTAAGTTTCAAATATCAACTTTCTACCATTCCTGTCACATCTGTGCTCCCCTCAACTGATTTCACCTTCCTTCCTTCCTCAATTTTTTTTTTTTTTTTGCTGAACCATTTTGGAGTAAATCCCAGACATCCTGTTAGGTCACATTACTTCCCCATATATACATCAGTTTACAAAAGATAAGGACTTTTAAAAAACATGCCCCCAAATGCCATTATCAGGTCCAATTCATAGAACAACCTCATACCCAGAAACTATTCAATTTTCTCTGATTGTCTAAAAACATTTTTTCTTTACAATTCTGACCATCCTATCTAAAATGTCAATTCCAGCCTCTCCCTGAACCCCTGATATTATTGTGTTCTGCTTTTTCTTTTATGCATTACGCGGATCAATTCCAATATGTTTATCATTTGTTATCATTTATTTATTATCATGTGTTAGCTGTTGGACCCTTCTGGAACGTAAGCTTTGAGAGAGCTATTTTGTCTTTTTCTCTTTTCTCCTCTATTCAAGTATCCCAGGCACACAGAATAGCATCTGGCACAGAAGCACTCAATATACATGTTGAATAAATTACTAAAACTAATAGGCATTTCTGGATACCATCTGATACCTGCCTAAATATCTCTGGGTTTTTTTGTTCCACTTATATCTTATTCATTATTGTTCTAAATAGAGACTACCAAAATTCATTTGAGAAGCATTAATCAATTCAGATAACTAATTAATTGTACTTAATCAGAAAATACTTCTTGATCAGCTACTATGTGCTTGGTATGATGCTAGGAACTGTGTGACTTTAAAAAGAGAAGAATAAAAAGATATGGTTGGGGGGACAGTAAAACTTAGTGGTAGAGCACATGCTTAGCAAGCACGAGGCCCTGGGTTCAATCTCCTTAACTCCATCAACCCAGGACCTCCATTAAAAAAAAGATATGGCCACTGTTTGTAAGGAGTTTATAGTATTTTGGGGGGGGCAGGGGGTCCTCGGGAGAGGTAAGACCAATTCTTGTGCTAGAGAGCAAAAAAGATGAAACTGGGTGAAAAAGAGCAAAGAAGAGACTAATAGGGTCTGGAGTTTGTAAACATAAACACAAACAAATAAACAAAGAAAAAAGATCTGACAGTATCTGTATACAGGTAATGTAGGTGTGACAGTAAACATTTAAAAAGGGGTACCTTTGGCTCTGCAAGCATGTCTGGCATGAAAATTGGCCATGATTATGCTTTATTGACTTCAATGGGGAAATGCTTCTTGGAAGAGAGCAAGGCTGAAGCTGAGATTGGAAGGATGGGTAGCAGGGGAAGGTAAGCCTGGATGGCCAGCATCTTCTGAAGATTTCAGTAGGTTCTTATATCATGCGTTTGGTCTAGGGCATAAGCCAGAAACTTGTTTTCCCAGCTTCCCTGGCAGGTAGGGTGGAGGAACGGATTTTGGTTCTGCTAACATAACTTCTGCTAATCTGCTCCTCCCTCATGCTGGATTTTGATTTAGAAGACAGCAACATAAGGAAGCAGGTGTTTTCTCTGACTGCAGGGACCACAGAGGAGGCAAATTATTTAGGAGCAGCAGTGTGAGAGGTCCTGTCTCAGTGCAGGAGGGCAGTAAGGTGTCCCTGGCTCAGTCTCATCATATGGCCAGGAGTCTTGTCCTCCCAGGAGTTCTGTGAGCTAGAGTGGGTGGGGGGTCTGCACTCCTCAGGTTGTTTGCTGTCCTGGCATGACTCTATATGGCTGAGGACCATCTTTTTGAAACTGCACCCACCTCCCACCCCCTGGCTTTCCTTTCTCAGTATCTGTGATGGTTAATGATATGTGGTTAATGGCCCATCCTCACTGGGCCATAAGGGTGCCCAGATATTTGATCAAACATTATTCTGAGTATTTCTGTGAGGGTGTTTTTGAGGGAGATGAACATTTAAATCGTGACACTGAGTAAAGCAGACTGCCCTCTCTCCTGTGGGTGGGCCTCATCCAGTCAGTTGAAGGCCTGAATAGAACCAAAAAGGCTGACCCTCCCAAAAGTAAAGGAGACTTCTTGTCTGCCAGCCTTTGAACTAGGACATTGGCCTTTTCCTTCTTTCAGACTTTGATTGACATATCAGCTCTTTTTGGATCTCAAGCCTGCCAGCCTTTGAACAGAAACTCCACCCCACTACTGGGTCTCCAATTGCTGACTCACCATACAGATCTTGGGACTTGTCAGCCTCCATGGTCATATGAGCCAATTCCTTAGAATAAATCTCTTCCTATGTGCGTGGACATCCTAGTGGTTCTGTTTCTCTGGGGAACCCTGACTAACACAGTGCCCATTACAAGTTCCAATTCTGCAGTGCATGGTGGGTGGAGCCCTGGAGGGGGGGTGTTGTGCTCAGGTCTCTTTTTGTTTCACATTTCTAGTCAGCATATTATTTCATGATCAGGAATTCAGCCCCTCTAAAGCATTCTTCTCAAATTTTCATCAGCCCGTGGCAGACTCAAGAAGAAACAAGTGCTGAAGAATTCTTCCTCAGAAGGTGGAGGTATACAGCTTGGTGGTAGAGTGCATGCTTAGCATGCATGAAGTCCTAGGTTCAATCCCCACTACCTCCATTTAAAAAAAAATTAATAAATAAACCTAATTACACCCCCCCCACAGAAAAAATGGAAGATGGGTGCTGTTATACACTGAATGTTTGTGTCCCCCTGGCAAAAAAGAATTCTTCCTCCACTATGATTCAGAACTCCCTTGCTCTGGGCAGATTTGAAGAGTTTGGCTCTGAGGGCACAAGCCAGTCCATTTTCAGTAGTGCAGAGAGCATCTGCTTGGTGGGCAGAGTGAAACATCATCTTTTAGTCCAGCATTATCTTTTCATCATCTCCTTTTTCTCTGCCACAGATTTAGAGCTAAATGCAACAAGTCTGTTTCAAATTGTGGGTTGTAGAGGAAGTACCTACACAGCAAATTTAGAGCAAACACAATGGCAGGGACGAGAGCAAGGAATCACAGTGTATACTTCACAAGTGCACAGCATTTAACAGAACTGCTTGCAAACCCTGGGAAGCCATGCAGAAAGCATGCCTCGTCTTCCCTTCTCCCTCTCCATCTTCAAACAAGAATTTACAGCTTTAGTTATTTTTCTACAAATGACAGAAGGCACTTCTCATGCAAACTCCAAAACCAGCATTCTCAATCTCTCCTACATTCTCGTGCTAACAGGTACACCTCCAGATCACAGCGCCCTCTGTGGTTATCTCTGGGAACACAGCTAGGAGGATCACTGTCACCTGCGGTCTGAACAGCTTACATGGCTCGGTTTTCTATCAGTTCGAACAAACTGACTCATCGTGGAACGAAAGTCTAGTGTGGGCTCCTTTTTTTGTTTTGTTTTCTTTCTGTGAAGTTTTTGGCTCCCTCTGACCGTTTTTCATGCCTTTTTATATTCCCTCAAATTGGCCTTTATTTAGGGATTTTAATTTTTTTCTTTCCTTTTGGTGTTTAGAGCTGTTGGTTTCCACAGCAACCCACCTCATCAGGAACCCAGTATTTGCTGGGTTGGTCACTGGGCTCCGAAGAAAGTCCATTTCCACCAGCAGATCAAGCCAAGGCTTTTATCCCAAGCTGCCTGGAAACCCTGTGGCTGCTGACCACCAAGGAAAGCAGGGGAAAAGCAAGTCACTCAACTCGGCCTCCAATGCTATGATTAGCTGTATTTAACCCAAATTCAGGGGAGTCTCAATGGCTTTCCATCTGCTAAGTCAAACAATAAAAAATTGCTTGCTCATTTAAAAATGTTTTCTAAATGGGAGGCTATTTTTAAAATGTTGCTAGGCCTTTTTGCTCTAAGAGATTTTGCCCCATATTATTTGGTGCTAACATTTAACATTATCTGTATATTCACAGAATTGCCATGTCTTTCAATTACAGGCACATCCGAAGTGCCCAACATGTTAAAGAGCAGCTTCTATTCATTTATTTTAATTCTTTTAGAAACACGAAAGGTTTATTTTACTTTGCAATCTGATGAAATTAGAATGCGCTTTGTCACACTAATGTTTTCTTGTAATTTATCTTCTCTGGTCTCATAGAGTGCATATGCATCTTATATTGTTCAATTTAATTTTCTTCTCAAAATTTAGTGAATCATATTCTTCAAGCAAATTAGATATTTCCTAAAAAAGATCTATAATATTATAGATTGTGTAATTTTGAGTATCACATAATATTACTCATTATATAATCTATACTAACATATAATGCATTATTAATACAATTTATTATTATATTAATGTAGTTTAAATATATTATTACATGATAATAATATATAAATATATTAATAATCAATATATTATATATAAATTATATAGCTATATTCTGTATCAATATATTACATGTATTATTTATTACCATTAGTTATATTATGTATTACATAAATTAATATATAACATTATATAGAATATCATATAAATATTATATGACATATTATTATATATTATCTATTACATATAATATACAATATAGTTCAATAAAAGCCTGCTACAATTCGTAAGTTTCATCCTAGGACTCCCTTGCATCCAGTTTCTAGCTGCACTAAGGCATTAGGGAATTTTTGTGTGTTTTATTATAAAAGGAATATTCAGTTCTGTGTTCTGCAAAGACGAGAAGGGACAGATGCAGACATATGCCAGGGGGACACATCTGCTGGCACCAGTCCCTCCTGGTTCCACTGATGGTCCCTCCCATCCATTATCTATTTGATCACCTTTTGCTGGATTGTACTGATAGCTGCCCTAAACCTTCCTATTAATCTGAGGTCACAGTATCTGACACAGATTTCTAATCCATGAGGGGCTTATTTTCCTCATAAATGTGTCTCTTAATTTTCAGTGAAGGATTATGATCTCCATTCTTCCATTTGAATTTCCCACTTGAAAAGGCAAACAAGAGATATGTTTGCTACTGTGGCCCCTGGGAACACAGGATCCCATTTTGTGCCTTTCTGTGTTTGACAGCCTCTGGCAACTGACTCATATCTGAACTTCATGGAAAGATGGCTTCGTGGGAAACTCACAGTCACAGCTTCAGTCTGGAATGCAAGGGAGAGACCTGTGCAGGCAGCCAGTGAGTGCTGCTCACAGGAGCCGCGTATGCTGGCTGCCTGCCCTTTGTAGGGCACATGCTTCCAGCTTATTCCCCATCACCGTCTCCACAGACTCTTCCCACAACACATCCTCTCCCCTCAACCCCTCCTGCCTGTCCCTCTCATACATGAATTGCTGCCTTGGCAGGGCTGCCAGGATCTGTGGGGCCATAAATCAGTGGATTCCTCCCTCTTCCCATAAGAAATCTGTATGATGATCAAACTGACGATCATCTCGTTAATAACGCTTTCTAACCAACATCAAGTTGCCAAGAATGTCGAAATATGCAGTAAACATTCACAAAGTCACAGCAATTAAAGAAGCGATGACACATGCATATAGACTACATGATACATATACATGTATGACATTGATTTCCTGTTTTTCTCAAGTGACAGGATGCCTTCTTCCCCCCACTGAAACACTGTATAATGTAAATAAAAATGCAATACTCAAATACTAACAACTTCTTACAACTTTTTGGCTAAGGATGCTATTAAGTCTACCTATTCATCAGTAAGTCAAATGGCAGAAGTCATTCTCTGTCATTACACCTGTATAAAACGAGGCTTTGGGGGACTGGTTGCATGTATAGTATATGCTATAAACACAACTATAAAGTGACTACACTCTTGCAACTAAACAAGGGGTTATTTAGGTTAAACGTCCCAGGATAATCTGAAAACTATTGCTGGATTTGCCTGATTCAACTGTAAAACTTATTTATATAACCAAGTGCTCCCAAACAAAATAATTTCAGAATGTTACTATGCTATCTGACAGCGAATGAAATGGACACAATTCCACTCTTTTTAAGTGGCATATTATATGAAAATATGATCACTTATCTTGGGGGAAAGGTCTCCCAAACACTCAAACCAGTTTAAAATTAGAGAATGCTTTAATCCTTGAAAAGGAATTAGAATTGAAGCAGTTATTGAGCAGTTGAACCAAAACAATGCTAAATACAGCTAAAAAGAAAAGCTGCAGTTCCAAATCAATGCATATGTTTATGAACCTAACAACACCATCATTTTAGTCAGATACAGGAAAGTGTGTAACGACTACAATGTGGAAATGTAAATATGGTGGATGTTTCTCTAAGCTTCACACAGTATCCTTTACAATTAAACAAGAGAGTTAAGCTGATGTAACACTGTGGTAACAAGAGGCCCCACAAGTATTTGTAAGGAAGTCACTGTAAGAAGCCACTTTAAGACAACTTTGCTTTTTTGGTGTCTTAAACTTTTCACAAAGGCACAAGGTCCCCTTAAGAGAATCTGGAAGGATCTGGAAACTGTGAAGTTAATGAGCAATATTAAGCATGTCTATAAAATTAACATACACACCTCAGCCAAGCTTTAAAGATGTGTTGGAAGATGCTAGTGGAATGGTTGCCAAGGGAACGCAGAGGAGGAGAAATTCTCTGTGTGTGTTTTTCCAGATCTCCTTCTACATATGCACTTTTAATAGCTTGTCCAGGGCTAGGTTAAGAGCAAAACTATACCGCACATATTTTGAATAAAGAAGCCTTCAGATGTTTATTATTAAAAATTTATTTTTAGCAAGTCATTTCTCTCTCTAGGAAGGAGATCAGTTGGAAAGTGCTAAGTGGAGTTGGCTGTGAGGAAACTAACATTAATTACTTTTAGAATTAAAAAAAAAGGGCCAAAAAAGCAGGCAGAAGAAGTTTCTGGAAGGCTGTGAATGGCCCAAGTGTGTGAGGCTGTCTGGCACTTGTAGTTATTTATTATAAAAGAAAAAAAAGTCTTTGAAGCAGCTGTAGTCAGAGCAGTGATTACATTATACATACTTGCTTATCTTTCCAAAGAAGCAGAGATATTTAACAAGCTACAGTGAACCTACAATTATTTTTTTTCTGAACTGTAAATGGAAAGTAACCTTTAGAAATTGTGTAAAAATTAAAAAAAAATTAAAATAAACAAATAAATTTGGATCCCTCTTATTTCTCTCCCTTGCCTGATTGCTGTGGCTAGGGCTTCCAAGACTATGTTGAATAGGAGTAGTGAGAGTGGGCAGCCTTGTCTTGTCCCAGATTTTAGTGGGAAGCTTTTGAGTTTTTCACCGTTGAGTACTATGCTGGCCGTAGGTTTGTCATATATAGCTTTTATTATGTTGAGATATGTTTCCTCTATACCCACTTTGGTGAGAGTTTTTATCATAAATGGGTGTTAAATTTTATCAAATGCTTTTTCTGCATCGATTGAGATGATCATGTGGTTTTTGTCCTTTCTCTTGTTGATGTGACGTATTACATTGATTGATTTGCATATGTTGAACCACCCTTGTGTCCCTGGGATGAAGCCCACTTGGTCATGATGTATAATCTTTTTTATGTGCTGTTGGATTCCATATGCTAATATGTTGGTGAGGATTTTTGCATCTATGTTCATCAGTGATATTGGCCTATAATTCCCTTTTTTGGTGGTGTCTTTGCCTGGTTTTGGTATCAGGGTGATGGGGGCTACATAGAATGAGTTTGGGAGTATTCCCTCCTTTTCAATCATCTGAAAGAGTTTAAGAAGGACTGGTATGAGTTCTTCTTTGTATATTTGTTAGAATTCCCCGGTGAAGCCATCTGATCTGGGACTTTTATCTGTAGGGAAGTTTTTTTTTTATTGCTAATTCAATTTCATTTCTAATGATTGGTTTGTTCAAGTGGTCAGTTTCTTCTTGGTTCAGTCTTGGTGGACTGTATGTTTCCAGAAATTTGTCCATCTCCTCTAGGTTATCCATTTTGGTTCCATATAATTTTTCATAATATTCTCGTATGATATTCTGTATTTCTATTTTATTTGTTGTAATTTCTCCCTTATCCATTCTTATTTTGCTGATTTGTGCTCTCTTTTTTTTTTCTTCTTTGTGAGTTTGGCCAGAGGTTTGTGGATTTTATTTACTTTTTTAAAAAACCAGCTTTTGGGTTGATTGATTTTTTTCTATGGCTTTTTAAATCTCTATTTTATTTATTTCTTCCCTGATCTTTATTATTTCCTTCCTTCTGCTGCCTTTTGGGTTTTTTTGCTCTTCTTTTTCTAATTCTTTTAGCTGGTGGGTTATGAAGGAAATTAAAGAAGACTTTAAAAGATGGAAAGATATCCCATGCTCTTGGATTGGAAGAATCAATATTGTTAAAATTTCCCAAGGCAATCTACAGATTTAATGCAATCCCTATCAAATTACCCAGGACATATTTCACAAAACTAGAACAAATCATAATAAAATCTATATGAAACCACAAAAGACCTAGAATTGCCAAAACATTACTGAAGAAAAAGAAGCTGGAGGAATAACTCTCCCAGACTTCAGACAATACTATAGAGCTACAGTCATCAAGACAGCATGGTATTAGTACAAAAACAGACATATAGACCAATGGAACAGAATAGAGAGCCCAGAAAAGAACCCACAAACTTTTGGTCAACTAATCTTCGACAAAGGAGGCAAGAATATACAATGGAATAAGGACAGTCTCTTTAGCAAATGGTGTTGGGAAAACTGGACAGCAGCATGTAAAAGAATGAAGCTAGAACACTCCCTTACACCATACACAAAAATAAACTCAAAATGGATCAAAGACTTAAACATAAGACAAGATACAATAAACCCCCTAGAAGAAAATATAAGCAAAACATTATCTGACATATATCTCAAAAATGTTCTCCTAGAACAGTCTACCCAAGTAATAGAAATAAAAGCAAGAAGAAACAAATGGGACCTAATGAAACTTACAAGCTTCTGTACAGCAAAGGAAACCGTAAGTAAAACCAAAAGACAACCTACGGAATAGGAGAAAATTTTTGCAAGTGAAACCAACAAAGGCTTGATCTCCAGAATATATAAGCAGCTCTTACGACTTAATAAGAAAAAAACAAACAACCCAATCCAAAAATGGGCAGAAGACCTAAACAAGCAATTCTCCAAGGAAGAAATACGAATGATCAATAGGCACATGAAAAAATGCTCAGTATCACTAATTATCAGAGAAATGCAAATCAAAACTCCAATGAGCTTTCACCTCACACCAGTCAGAATGGCCATCATTCAAAAGTCCACAAATGACAAATGCTGGAGAGGCTGTGAAGAAAAGGAAACCCTCCTACACTGCTGGTAGGAATGCAGTTTGGTGCAGCCACTGTGGAAAACAGTATGGAGATTCTTCAACAGACCAGGAATAGACTTACAATATGACCCAGGAATCCCGCTCCTGGGCATATATCCAGAAGGACCCTACTCCAAAATGACACCTGCACCCCAATGTTCATAGCAGCACTGTTTACAATAGCCAAGACATGGAGACAGCCTAAATGTCCATCAACGGATGACTGGATAAAGAAGAAGTGGTATATTTATACAATGGAATACTAATCAGCCATAAAAACCGACAACATAACACCATTTGCAGCAACATGGATGTTCCTGGAAAATGTCATTCTAAGTGAAGCAAGCCATAAAGAGAAAGAAAAATACCATATGAGATCGCTCATATGTGGAATCTAAAACAAACAAACAAGAAAAAAACTATTAATACAAATCAGAAACAGACTCACAGACATAGAATACAAACTTGTAGTTGCCAAGGGGGCAGCGTGTGGGAAGGGACAGATTAGGATTTCAAAATGTAGAATAGATAAACAAGACTATACTGTATAGAACAGGGAAATATATACAAGATCTTATGGTAGCTCACAGAGAAAACAATGTGACAGTGAATATATATATGTTCATGTATAACTGAAAAATTGTGCTCTTCACTGGAATTCACAACACTGTAAAATGATTATAACTCAATAAAAATGTTAAAATAAATAAATAAAATACTAAGATCCTCTATATACCCATTAAAATGTTTTCTTTTCTGTTTCAGAAGAAGCTTAATTATCGAGAGCACTTTAGGGTATTTGACATGAACAATCATGACTACTGGGGAGTGTGTACAGATCATGTGTTCAAACAATCGGGGTTGGCTTCCAGGCTCCTGACTTAGGAGCTGTGTGGTCTCAGTCAAGTCCATCGGCCTCCTTGAGCTTCCAGTTCTTCAATCTTCTAAAACAGGGATTCCAACTGCTTTGAAAACACTATAGGATTAGGAGGAAGAGGCCGGGTGATGACGTTTATAAGGCTTCTGCTAGCACAAGGTCACCCCCAATCTTGCCTCCTGTCCAGCATTCCTCTAAATTTACCTGGTGAAACAAAATCTCAAAACCACCACTAACACCTCCTCCTCTTCCCAAAGCCTCTCAATGAAAGAAAAATTAAAAAGGAAAGAGAATGTGTTTCTCAGAGCACAGGGCTTAGGACTCTGATCACCTGTATTGGAGTCTCATCTTCACTTACTGCTTAATGCTCTTAACTAGGGTTTTTCATTATCTCAAAAATGGGAATGATGCCCTCCTTAACCATGTCAGAGGGCTGTCATGAGATAGTGAGTGTAAGGTGCTTAGCATATAGTCCAGCATACAAGGAGGGTTCAATAATGGTGAGTCATTTTTATAATGAGCTTACTCTTTCCTACATTTGACTCTGAAACAGGGATCATCAAGGGTCTTTAGAAAGTTTACAAAGCCTTCCTGAAAAGGTTCTTGGGAGGAGCTGACCACAGCTGCCTACCATTCGTGGAAGATTCTTTTTCTTCTTCACATCCACTGCTGACAATTCTCAAGGATACAGAGAGCTGGAGGGATGTCAGGAGCCATCGCTAGGCTCTGCCTAGTGTGGATTCTCTGCTGTCTCTTGTATTTCTGCACACTTTGTAGGTGAGGCACTGACTACCCTTTGTCGTGGACTATCTCTTTAAGGATGTTTGTTTAGTGAACATTCATGCAAGACAGTCTCTCCCTCTGAAGCAAAGGACAGTAGAGGTCTGATCACAATTCCAATGTGTGTGTGGTAGGGGACAGGGGGTTTCCACACCACCAAGAAATTCTTGGACATCAGTTGGGTGTCCTCCAATTAAACCGAATTCTGACACTATCTACCTGTAGACAGCATCAGATCCCCCAGGTTAAGGGCTCAGTCCTACAAGACTGCCCCCGCTCCTACATCAGACACATCACAAGTCCAGTTTGTCACTTGTGCTTCTGACCAATTGGCTATAGACTGGAGGTTCTCAAGACCCCCTCCTTGGGTTTGATTAATTTGCTAGGGTGACTCTCAGAATACAGAGAAACATGTTATTTATTAGATTTATGATAAAAGAATATCATTTAGGAATAGCCAGATGGAAGAGATGCATAAAGCAAGGTATGGGAAAGGGGCTTCCATGCTTTCCAAGTGCGCCACCTTCCCCAAATCTCCACGTGTTCACCAACCTGGAAGCTCTTCAAACTCCCTCCATTTTGAGTTTTTATGGAGGCTTCATAACATAGGCATGATTGAGTAAATCATTGACCACTGGCAACTGATTCGATCTTCATCCCCTCCTCTCCTCCCTGGAGTGCATGGGGGTGGGTAGTGGGACTGAAAATTCCGTGACTGGTCCCCATCCTGACTTGTGTTCCAAAAGTCACATCATGAACATAAAAAAAGACACCTTCATCACGCTTATCACTTATGAAATTACAAGGGTTTCGGAGTTCTGTGCCAGAAAATGGGATGAAGATGAAACATCTACTTCTTCTTATGAATCACAGTGTCACAGGCAGGCATGCCTACTGCCCATTACAAAAGATTTGAGTTCCCTAAGCTCAGGGTTTCTCTCCTGTAATGCAACCCACTGCCTATACAGGTGTCATCTGGCCCACTCTGAGTTGCCTTATAGGACATGGGGCTGATACTGTGGCTACTGTTACTACTGTAATAAACAATTCCTCATCTCTGACCTGAAAGTGTTATGTCTTCTGCCAGCATCTATAAAACCATGGCAGATTGGCTTCCCAGCTGACAAGGAGAGTAGAATCTCCTTTTTACAGTTCTTAACAGTCACTCAGGAACCCAAGGGAGTCAGGAATTATGAAGGCACTCAGGCAGGAACGGAGGGGGCTAAGGTCCTGGGAGAAGGGCCAGGAGAGTCAGAAAAAAAAATACCAGAGACAAGACAGTCGTCCTAAGTCTTGGGTAACGCCTTTTGGCTTATGAAGGTTTGTTTTAACTATCAGAATTTCAAATTCTGTGTTAGCCCTCTATCATGGATAACCAAGGATTTCCTTTTCTCTTTGAAAATGCTAACCACTTCCACACCTCTCGTGACACCTACTCTCACTTAGCGGCCCCTCTGTTCCAGTTATCTTCCATGGTCATTCCAGTGTGTTAGACATAGGCTTAGCCCCCCCTGCAAGGATGGTAAGGAGAAGCAGAATCTGGGGGTTTTCCCCTCCAAGCATTAGGGAGCATTTTGTTTGTTCTCAAATGACTGATCATTTTAGTTCTCTTTTAAGCTTTAAGTGTTGAAAAGTCATACTGATGTCATCACAAGCAATAACAGGAGTGGCATGAAAATTCTCTGCTGATTAGTGGCTAGCTGCTATTCATTTAGCATCTGAAAATGGACATTTGTTTAGTGAAATACCATTTCTACTTTTTATATCTGTTTGAGTAAGTGCTGTCTTCATGAGGCAGCACTGTAAACTATGCTCATGCCTACACATTACAAATCCTTATAATGTTCTAATTAACACCTATATTTATGAAATCCAATTTATAGGGGTTTTCCAAGAAATTTAGATGTTTTCACAACACATTTTAAATTTCCTGCTTCATCTGAAGGGGAAAGAAAATCTGACTATTCTGAACAGCAGAATACTTGGTCCTTGTGATTTTTTTCCATAGTGAACACCAACATATAATATTTTCCACACCACTTATGTTTATAGAATGGTTCTTCTTTGTGCCAAATGCATTAACATTTCGCCTTCTAACTTTCATAGCTCACGTACTGGCATCAATGTCAATAAAGGGGTTTTATTTTCCACTCTCGCCTTGAAAAATAAGTGTTCCCCACTCCTCTTCTCTGCCAACTCGACTAATAATTCTGTAACATAAAACGGAGATTTATTCTTCCAAGTTGTAATACAGAAGATCTGCCATATTTTGACTTATACTTGGAAGTTGATGATATTTTTAGCTCTGCCTTCACAAAGGCATTATTAAACGTCACCTGTTAAATGGGTCACAGATGTATAGGTACAGGGAGTGAATATTTGACTCAGGCCAAGAACTCAAAAGTTACGAGTGGCCAGGCCAATGACCGCATCCCAAAGAGAGCCCATTGGCCAAAGGCGCTTGGGATACAAACAGAGGCAGAAAAGTCCACATATGGAAGAGATTAAAGTGAAGTCCCAGGCTGGCCCACCGCTGATGGCCTTCCTTGTACATGCATCAGGGAGGGAGAGTGTCGGTTAGTGAAACTTCCCACTGGGAACCTGGGAATTGGGACGAAAGCAGCAGGAAGTGTCAGAGGCTTCATCCCCACAAAGAAGAAAGAGTGAGCTCTTGGCTGTGCTATAACCTTGAACCCTCCACTGCAGATGAAGAACTTGAGGTTTTCATTCAAGGTGACATAGCTGGTTTGTAAATAAGATGGGACTGAAAGGGTGAGCAGGTGTATTAATCATGTCTTTTTATTCTGTATTTTGAAGCTTTGACATCTTGGGGCTTTGGTGACCCTGGAAGGAATGCAGTTTCTAGGGCTAGTTAATTACTAGAGATAGCCAACTACTTTCTTCTAGGGCTGACCTGTGAGCATGCCTTCAGATGCAAACTAACCCACCCAGAGCTCACACCCCCAACAACCTCCTTTATACAGCTTGAATTCCAGGCCCAGGGTGCTATCCACCTGCCCTGATCTCCCCAGGGCCTGATACCAGGCAACTGGAGACAGCCCCCATACCCCAGAGCCTGCTGAAATTATTCAAACTAGCCAATCTGAACCCTATCTAGCCTGCTTACTCTGCTTCACTGATTCCTCCTCAGGGAAGCCATAAAAGAGATTCTTGTCTATATTCCCCCTTCACTCCCCCTGCCTCCTAACTGACCTTGGGGCTTCGCTGCTTGTCCTCCTGGGGAGTGGTATACCCCTTCCTCTTGGGAACTGTGAGTATAACAAATTATCTCTTCAAGGGCAGTCATCTCCTGGTCTGCTGGCCTCTGCATACATCAATAATGATATAATCTATATTTTTAAAACAATAGATAACACAGTTTTCCTAGCTGAGGATACACCATGAGCAGAGAATTGGTGCAGAATTAGGTAGAATTACACTTGCTATGAAGAAGAACTTTCTAAAAAGTCTTGGCTACATGAATAATCAGTATGTTCTTCATCACAGCAAATACTTAGCAGTGAGAAGAGAAAATGGCTTCAGGGAGGCACGAGAGAGGATGTTCAGTGCTGATGAACCTCTGAGTTAACTTCCAGGCTCTGCAACAGCCATAAAAGGACCTCATGTCTCAGGGCAGTAAATGAGAAATGGCAGATCCTCAACAGCAGAGGATCACTGAAGATCTCCGAGCAAGAGAGTGAAGCCATTCATCTTTTAAGAATATGCAAAGTGGACTGCAACAAAGGGACGCTGTAGGTGGAAGAAATAATGTGGAGATTCCTGTTGAAGTCCAGTCCCAAGACCGTCTTGCTGGTCCATATGTGGGGTGCATAATGGTGGGACAGAAATAGGAGGAAAGGGAAACCTGAACTTGAACTGATCCCCCCCCCCACACTCAACACAGGTGAGGAGAGAGACCTGGGCAGAGGCTCTCAGTGGAACAGGTGTCAAAACATCAAGAGGGCAGGGTCTGACAGCCTGGATGTTGACCTGCCAAGGACCCACCCAAACAGTCCATGCATATCATGCTCAATACGTCATGGGTTTCACACTCAAGTGCAACTTGACTGTACATTTCTTGCCAGGGCCAGCCCCTAACTTCACACTCAGAAGCACATTTATCTGAATCAGTTGATACAGAAAGATTTTAAGTTATGGATTTAAGTTCAGGTCTTCAGGCTAAGGCTAAAGGCAGGTAATGTAGTTTTGGTTCTCCTTTAAAAAGTCATGTTCAAGTATTATAACTGTGCAAGGGAAAATCATCCTGTCATCAATATCTACACATTTACAGTGATTTACTTAGCTTTTTCAGGATGAGATGTTTTTTGAAATTGATGGTCACAATCTTCTGATTTGGGGTGAAGACTCTCAAGGACAACCCAAAAAACGTAAGTGAGGTTGGTGGCAAGCAACTGCATCCTAAGCACAGCAATCTGCACACAAACAACTAGCAATTGCTTCCAGATTCTCATCCTTCTGCTCAACTAGGTCAGATCTACCTTCTCATCAGAACTAAACTCAGCAAACATCCACCATGGCACATACTTCTGCCAGGACAAGCTTCCCAGAACTAGGCATTCTACGGTAATTCCTGCGTGACCTGGTGATCCTCTCCAGGACCTCGGGTGGTGACATCACGTGGGCGCAGACACACACTTAGATCCAGTGTACTGCTGAGATGGCCTCTGCTGAGTGATCTTATTTCCTGTTCTCATGTGCTGACCCAGGATACAGATGACAACGCCCACACATCCTCAGTGGGGCCAGTACTTTGACAGGTTTTCAGGAAGTTGTGAATTAGCACAAATCCTACAACTTCCCACTCGCTTGCTCAGTGCAGTTGGACGCCACATACATGGGCCAGATGGGATCTGAACCCACGACCTTTGCGGAACACCTACAGTGTTGTAAAAAAGCTTGCACTAATGGGCTATATACAGGATTAAACAGTTATGATTTCATCCTAAAGTAGGAAGGGACTTGAGGAAGACCCCCAAGCAGTAACACTGACCACCATAAAAATGTAAATACATTCTTCCAATATTGTGATGCTTCTTTTCCAATCAACCAACTAACTGAATATTTAACGCTTACTTAGGGACATGGAGGCAAAGTGGGTACTTTTAATTATTAGAAAGGATTCAACATCTTTATCATCCTTGTGCTTCCATATTCACATCATAACCTTTCAAAATCAGTGGTTGCCATGCACACAATCCAAATACAGAACATCATGCTCCATGTCCAAGTATACAAAGTACACACAGAGGATTCTCTTAGGAAGAATGTGTCCCCATAATTAGCCAGAACGCAAAACTGTTACTTCATTGTGAAAGTTAATAAAAGCTAGGAGGGTAAGGAGAAAGTCTTGTAAATAGAAAAACATCTGCTAACATTTAGTTTTTAAAAGCAGAAAGTTCATTCTTAAAGGTATGGAACAGCTTAGACATGTTCAACAAAGCCTATTTTGAACAATATTTTCATAAATAGCTGCCCTAGTTTTTCAACTTAAAAAAAAAAAGGCAATCTTAACATGAACAGCTACTTCTTGTTGCAAATCTGGTCCTACTTTAAACTTTGAACATTCTGTGTTCTTGCTCATTTCTTATTATTATGTAATTTGTAAACACTAAATTAATAGATGTACAAAATTTAAACATGAATATAATACATGTTAGAGGCAAAGAGACACCAAGTTTACCTAATTTTCTAGTGCTGAATTAACTTATATTTAATTCACTGAAATAACTGATATTCAGGTAACTCTATACAAACTTACAGCTCACAAATTAAAAGCTACTTAAAACAAAACCCGTGATTGCCCAAGTTTAAAATAAGAGACTCAGTAGCAATGTGAACTTAAATCCAAAAAGAAAACAAGACATTTGAAAGTGAAGACTCTAACCTTTAAATGCTTGCTTGAGGACTTAAAAGAATTCACATTTGCTATGCTTTTATTCATTAAAAACACAGGAAAATGCTAATATTTTAATGTCGAAAGCTTTCAGCGATCATGAAATTATTTTTGCTTAATGACAGGGTAAATCTTCAATTCAGAGGAAAGAACATAAAAGGTACGTTTAATTTCTAGACTCTGATCTCTAACTTCGATGGGTCTCTGGGGTTGGGTTTTCAGCGCCAGAAATAAAGCTGCCTTCTGGGTCTAGGACCAACCATTCTGATCATAAGAGAAAGCTGAGTTTCACCAGTCAATTGTACGCGATAGTTAAATTGCTCCTCTAGCCCTGAATAACCAAATATTTACATTATTTATTTCCAAATACCCTGTTTCCAACTTCTATTGCCAAGCCTGCATGGGGGCAGGTGTGGCTTGAGGGAACAAGTTTGGTGAGGAAGGAATTTGGTGGGAAAGAGTACCATAAAAATGACTTAAAAAAAACCTTATAGATGTATGGAATATTACAGTTTACAAAGAACTGTCACACAGGCTCTGTTATTTGCTCTTAGTAATAATCTCATGACACAGCAGGTAATGTCCCTCCATGCCCCTGCCTATAGTAAAGGTAAGTGTGGCCTAAAAAGCTTAAAATACCCTAAAAATGGCAGAGTTGAGAGGCAAGCTGGACTGCCTTGGGGCCCAGCAGTGCAGTACCTTGTGATCGGCCTGGGCTGGCCCTGCAGAGATGCAGCAGCTAGCCCCAACTTGGCTACAACCCTACACTAAAAGCTCTGGAAAAGCTCTCCCTACTTGACCTCTCCTCAAAACAAAACTATCTTCTTGAATAAAGATGTGTTGGATTTAAGCATCAATTGCCCAGACATCTTCTCTCCCACCTCCACCTCCCTAGACCTGGGAAGCAGCTCTGTGGTAGGACGGACCTTAGCCATTCAGTATGAGAAGGGAAGGGAGAGTCCCAGGAGGGATGGAGCCCAGGTTGCACTGGGCACAGGGAATCCGAGGGATGCAGGATGGAGAGTTCTGAGCATCACCTGCTTTTCATGTAGTTACAGCCCACACGGTCCTCCCTGTCCCCTCAGACGACACACATGTACAACTATTGCCTTCCTTTTAAAAAATGGGCCACTTATATTCCAAGTCTAAGCATTCCTATTTGACGACTGAGTTGGCTTTTGTATTTTTATAAGCATGATATGGGACAAGCTTTCTGCCAGCTCAGGTATAATCTCAACGTATCGGGTTTCCAAAATTTCCATTTGCATTTAACATTTCAGTGAATTGGAATGGAGGGATGAGAAAGAAAACAATTCAACCAGGATTCCCTTTTAATTATTTTTAACCCATTTGCTGCAAAAGGAGGTAACAGTGTTTAAAGGTTCCAGTCCGTGGGAAGTGACCTTCTCCGTGCAAATGCTTTTGTTTCCTCCTTTAAACAGATGTGATCTTCCTCTGGCCATTAAAAATGAGTAGCAAATAAGTAGTAAATAATCTCCATTCACCCTGGGACTCTCCTCAAAGAAGTTCTACGGGGCTGCCCTGGGGGCTTGGACTGAAATCTCGGCTCACATCCACTAAGTCTGAACTTTCTATTCCACCAAAGCTGCCCGCCATCCAAGTCCCAGGCACTGCCTTTCAAATCTGATCAGATCGGAATGTCACCAAAAAAAGGAGATAAAGAGTCCCCTGCTTGTCAAAGTGCTCTTGAAAGAACAGGGGGAAAGAATGTACGTTCAAGGTCCAAAGAAGCAAGTTAGACATGGACACGATACTCCCAGTGACATGTTATCCCTACACCAAACTCCCATCGCCACGTTGCTGCTGCGCTATGAAGGGAGTCAGCTGGCAGGTGGGGAGGTTTCCAATACTGTTTGGCCTTAGAGTCCCTTCTTTAAAATACTCTGCTAAAGCTAAGTGAACGTGGAGACTGCTCTGGTTGGAGCCAGCGGAGGGAGGCAGGAGAGAGCCTGGTGGCCTGGAGCGCTGCCTTCTCTGAGACCCTCACCTGTCTCTCCACACCTGTGTCTGTGCCACTTAGGCCGAAGTCCACAGAAGTGCTCTCTGCAAATTGAACTGTGACTTTAAAAAAAAAAAAATGGCACCAGAACATAAATTGACTACGATTCTGAGTTCACCACTTTTTCTCGATAAAGTAAGCAGAGCACTGATTTCATCCTGCCGTGAACTCTGTGCCTCACTGGATGCCAGGAACAGAGCATGGGTCTGGGGAACCAGCTCCAGGAAGTCCTGGAGTCTTAACAGCCCTTGAGCAGAACGTGTTTCCTCCGCCATGGAAACACATTTGGAAATCCTACTCTGAACAGCAGGGGCTGCTTTGCAGCAATAGAATCTTCTCTCTGTTCCAGGAATCAGCAGCTGGAGAAAGAGAATCTGAGAGATCCCAGGAGCCTCAGGGGGCAGAATTCCAGCACCTGTGGCTGAAATGCCACCAGCTTCCCTGTCTATTCTATGACTGGATAGCTTTGGATATTAGAAAGTCCTTCCTTTTCTTGGCCTAATATTTTCCCTTTTGTAATTTCTCTCTCCTTATCACCCTAACTGGGGCCTTGGGAGTCAAAGATGAACACTTAGCCTCCTCCTAAAGACCCAGCCCAGCAAGAATCCTGGAGACAAACAGTATCTCTGTCATAGATGGCCTCTACATCAATTAGGTATACTTTATTGTCAGCTTTATTATAATAGAGGAACTGACCATTTTTCAAATATAGGAGACCTGTGCACACTGATAGATTTTAACTTTTGTGCTTTTGCCTATTTCCAAGTCTTTTATAATTAAGCACATCCAAACTAAAAGGAAGATTAAGGTTCATAAATAAACATTCCAAGGGTAAAAGAGGATAGCCCACATGAGTGGATAACTTCATTCACTCTTTACCTTGTCATACTTAGTTTGGAAAAAATGAAAAACAATGTATTTCTGGATTTGTAGGAGTGTGTGACCTCAGAAAAACAAGTCTCCACTGTTCCCAAAGAGCAGAACTTTATTGAGGCCACACTCTGAACAAGTAGGAATTGCTCCTGTCCTATATCCTCAATCTGGGAACACAAGAGCAGGCAGGGATCTGTCTTGCCTGAATCTTCTCTGTCTCGCTGATAGATATTTCCTGTTGACAATGTGCTTCTCTGATCAGAACCAGAGAAGCCAACTCCCGTTGCTGAAACCCGATGATATGAAGGGTGAGATGCCAAGAGTCTGATCGCACGGTCTATGGTAGGACAAACCATCACCCTGTCATTGGAAAGGACTTCAAAACAGGAAGCCACATACAACAGTATAGAAACACAGGCCTGAATGCACACCATCATCTTCACTGAGACCTCAACATCATTGGCAAAAAACAAAAAGAGAAGAGAAACCCATTTGGCATGTTTTAGAATTCTTTAATTTAGCTGATTAACCAAACATGCATTGTTAAAAATGCAGTAGACTTGGGTACTTGTAGATTTTAACTTTTGTAGTGTTGCCTGTTTGGATGTCTTTTTTAAGGCCAGATATGTGAGGAAAACCACAATCTGGGGCATGAACCTTGTTCATGTATAAGGAAGATGGTTATTGGGCCCGACTGGCCAGATACCCAACACCACAGGCATAATGCGGCAGGGAACTCTCTGAGAGTATCAAGTGATTTTCGGGGAAAGAATTCAAGGGACTCCCACCCCTCCTTGTCCCTGAGGCAGATCAAGGCATTTCATCCCAATCCCACAGAGGGGAGCATGACCTTTGAATGGTCTGCCTTCCCGCTGTGCCAGGGGGAAAGGTCAGGGAGCACGTGGTGCAAGGCTTCCCCACCCCGGACTGCCCCACAGGCCCCAAGCCTGCAAGGTGGCAGCAGCAGGAAAGGGGCTGAACCAGCTCCGTCTGGGCTCTCTCCCTTCTTCTCAACCAACTTGACTGAGGTATAATTTTGATGCAAACAAGTCCACCCACCTTAAGGGTACAGTTGGAAGAATTGTGACAAACATACATACCCATGTGACTGGCACCACAATTCATATGAATGGGAAGTTTCCATCACCACCCGAAGTTCCTTGTCCCCTGGACTGTTTAGACCCATTTTATCCAGGTGATGAAGAAAGAGTGGTTTCTACTCTGGAGCTAGGCAGCTTTGTCGTTCATCAGCTGTGTGACCGGGCTAAATCATCTAACCCCTCTCTATCTTGGTTTTTCCATCTGCAAAATGGGGACAGTAATAACACTTAACACACTGTACACTTTGTGTGTGAATTACTTGGTATGACGAAGTGACAAGGGCCAGAACACTTAGAGTTGTGCCTGGCATGTAACTAGCCTTCCGTACATGTCAGCTGGTACTGCTGCCGCCACCATCACCACCACCATCATCATCATCATCATTACAAGAAAGAGCTGCACTTTCTTCTCTGTGACTGATTTTCTCTACTGCGGAGGGTGCTTGTGACCAGGCCCGGGAGAAATCACTTTTAATGCCACATTATCCCATGATTCTACTAGACTTAGTACAACTACAAATACAGATGTATTCACAAACGTCTCAGTAACACTCTCCTCAACTGAAAGAGTTGACTATACTTTAACATCAGGTGTGCTGAGACGTTGGTCACGTTGGCAACCCATCTCTACTCCTCTGAGACCAACCTGGTGTCTCGCTCAATTCCAAGCTCAGGTCTTAAGATGGTCTGATGTCCTTTCTATTGTGGAAAAGGAGGGCCTGGAGTCAGCTGAGATTTTTACCTTTTTTCCCTTAACCATCAATGTAAGATAGGAAATTAATACAGAAAAAAAAAATACAAAGAAGAAGAAAGAAACAAAAGCCCACATACACAACCCCATCTCCCAGAGGCAACTAAATCTAACATGCTGGCATACTTCCTCTCAGGGCTTTTTTGGTTTGTTTTTTACTTTTAATTTATTGCCATTTTTCATTACATAGCAAGAAGGTTATATTTTACATGTACATTTGTACATTTTTCACTTAAGTTTAGCCAATAGGTATTTTCCCTTGTCAATAAAAATGCATGTTAATGATCACATAACATTCCATCCTAGGGATGTGTCCTATCACCGTCCCCTATTCTGGACTTGCAGGTTGTTTCCAGCTTTGCATTACTACAAATAATGCCATAAGTGCCCTTGGTATAACTTGCCTGTTTGGAATGACAGGCATTCCTTGGTTTATTGAGAAGGTGTATTTTCTGTTGCGACTGTCTGGGCTGCCTCTGGGAATTAACAGATACCAACCCAGAGGGTGGCCTTCTTCTTCACCAAACTGGCCACTCTCCATGTTTTGGAAGGGCATGCTTTGTTGTCCATCCAAATCGCAAAGTTGGCATTTGCTAAGTGAAGGGGTTCTTATGGCCCTGCTCTTATGAAGAGAAGATTCTTCTAAGGGATCCAGTGCATTTGGTTCTTGAATTCTAAGAAGCCATCCCAGCTTTTAGGGCCAGCCTTCTAGATACTGCCATAGTGACTAAGGCAGGAGGGACACTTCCATCCAAAAGGGGCCTTTTTGATTTCTTAAGACACAATCATTTTTTTTTCCAGTCCTCAACAGGAGCAAAGTTTTCAGCAGAATCACAGAAAAAGCCATATCTGTCAGATTCTATTTTTCACCCATCTGACTGGCAAAAATTGAAAAGTTTGATGATACACTGTGTTGGCATAACTGTGTCAAAAAAGGCACTCAACATTCATTCCTGGTGGGAACACAAGTCAGCGTAACTGCTTTGGGGGGGCAACTTGGCAACGTCCATCAAAGTCACAAACGCACATACGCTCTGACAAGCCAGTCTCTTTTTAAGAATTTATTCCACAAATAGACTTGTGCAGTCTCTGACACAATGTCAAAAAAGACGTTCTGTTCATCAGGGGTCCTAAAGCAGGCCTGGGTGACACAAGGGGGAAACATTAAGCCAATGTTGGGGATTCTTGTTATCTAACAGGAGAGCTCTCTCAACAGACACATTCTGGGGGAAGCTGATGAAAGATTACAAGGTGTTGACAGTTGGACAGGGAAGAAAAATAGACTTATAAGATTCAAGGAAGCAGGCCAGAGGAAGGTCATGGCAGACAAAGTGAGTGTGTAGAAAGAAAGGCTCTGGTGAAATGGGAGGGCCTGAGGACAGATAGGGTCAGGAAGGCCTCAACAGAGGCTGCATAAATTGTCTGCAGACAGAGAGCAAAGCAAACCTGGATGGTTGGGGGGTGGGGCTGCAGTTAGCAGCAGCAGATCCTGAGGCCTGGGGTCACTAAAGTGAACTGTGGAACTTCGGATTGATTGATTGATGATTTTTTACGTCTTTAATCCATTTTGAGTTTATCTTTGTATATGGTGTTAGAGAATTTTCTGATTTCTTTCTTCTACAGGAAGCTGTCTGATTTTCCCAGCACTACTTATTGAAGAGACTGTCTTTTCTCCATTGTCTATTCTTGCCTCCTTTGTCACAGATTAAGTGACCACAAGTGTGTGGGTTTATTTCTGGACTTTCTATCCTGTTCCATTGATCTATATGTCTGTTTTTCTGCCAGTACCAAACTGTTTTGATTACTGTAGTTTTGTATATAGTCTGAACTCAGGGAGCATGATTCCCCCAGCTCTGTTCTTCTTTCTCAAGGTTTCCATGGAACTCACTTATATGCACTGTTGTCTAAAAAAAAAAAAATTCCAGGTGTACTAGTATTTTATACAGATACATATGATATAACATAATTTATAAACTTATACACACATTAGGGGCATATGTTCCATTATTTTGCTTGAGGTATGCAATGCGAGAGGTTAGCAATGAATGATCTCAGTGAATGGGGAAGGCTGGAACTTTCTTAGCATGAAAGTAACATGGCGAAATTTGTTGTCAGGCAGGACACCAAGAGCTCAAGACTCCTCCACCTTAATTCCCAGAGCAAATGAATCTGGAGGAGGAAAGGGATCAGGGACCCTTTCCAGGCAGAGCTGAGGTCCAGCTTGGCCCTTTGGGGATGGAAACAGCTACTCAGATCAGAGACCAAATCCCACTGCCACACAGAGAAGGGTCCTGAACCTGACTGCATATCTGTGGGGAGCACATCGAAACAGAAAGATGGCTGTTAACTCCAGCCTCTTGCAGTGAAAGCCATTCACCTTCTTCCAAGCAGCCCGTGTCACCCACTGGGACCTCGAAGGACAGGAATCTCAGGCCAAGTCCCCTAGCAAGTGCTAAAACTGGCTCCTCTCAGGGGCTCCAGAAAACATCAACTTGGTTGGTTATTTTTTAGGAGTTTTGAGGTGTATGCAGTCTTAGTTTTCCTCTGTTAGGTTGTGCTTAAGTCTTTCCTTCATATTCTTTTAGGTGTGCCTAAGACTTTAATTCTCTTTCCATCCCTTTGAGACCTTCTAGGGGTGTACGTGTGGCTACTGTAGGAGCACGGCTCCCTGGCCCACACACTGGGGGTGTAGAGATTCTTCCTCTTTGGGGGTCATGTCTGTACTGTCTCTCTTGCTAAAAGCAAAACGTGAGGCAGTCCCAAACTCTTCCAGGGAAAGCAGTGACATTTGACAAGTCACAAGAGGAAAACTCGGAGACCTCTTGATGGTTCATGAGGGATAAGAAACTTCAGAGGGAATTGAAGAGAGAAAAGAAGAAGAACCATGAAGTTGCCAGTGGGATGTTCACTCCCACCCCTACTTCAATATAAAGACCATCACGGCATTCAGAGTACAACCAAGAAGGCTGAGGTGTAACATATCTGGAAGGAGACAGCCAGACTCGAAAGGATGGTGCAGAGACTTCGGGAAGCACAGGGCACATGTCCATTTCTATGCCGAAGCTTGTGTTTGGGATGTATATTTAAAACCAAGCGGGACCCCACAGGGCCATCCCAGGACAGAATCCCACATGTCTTCCTCCTGCCTCTTGTCGGCAGAAAAACTTTAGTCAAAGAATAAATTTAATCAGAGAAGTGAGAAAATGCAGAAGCAAAGAAAAGCAACTAAACAGGACAAAATAATTATACTTTAGTCATTAAATAAGGTTTGAAGATCTTTAGTTCCTCTTCAAGGGCTGTAGACAATATTCTGAGCCTTACCCTTTGAGCAGGCAGAAGAAGTTTACACGATGACCAGACTGTAGCCATGACATGAAGCTGCCACAATTCCAAGAACTGGCTGCAAAGAAATCAGAACAAACTGACCCTGGAACTGAAGATTAACTGTACTTGAAACAATCAGTATGACAGTGATCAGACTACCACATGACTGATTTCAAGATGACTGTCGGAGCTGACTGTGCTATTCTGCATATAGCCCTCTCCCCCAACCTAGGTGCCCCTGAAATTCCCCTTTAAAAACTCTTGCCCTCTTAGCAAAAAGGCAATCAGCCTTTGGACAGGAGTCTGCCTTCTCCCCAGGTTGTCAGCCTCCTCAATAAAGCAACCAATACTTTCTTTCTATCAACACTTGTCTCTCAAATACTGGCTTTTGAGCAGGGAGCAGCTAAACCTGAGTTTGGTAACATATTGAACTGAGTCACAGAAACTTGGCCTCTCTTGTCCATCACTTGTTCATTCCATAAGAAAGCCCATGTTTGCCACAAAAGAGAAAAGATACATCTTCTCTCCATTAAAAAATAAGACATGGCCAGAGATTTTGAACACACATGGGGAAGACTCTTGAAAGTGGAGTGGGAGTGGGGAAACCAACAAAAGCAAAAAATAATCTCTCAATTCAACAATGCAAGGAAGGCACAGAACATATGCAAAAATATTTTTATAGCTTTCTTCACCATCTGGAGCCCTTTTAATTAAAGATATAAAAACAGCAGGTAAAACTATTTAAGATTTTATATTAAATAGATCATTTTCTACCACACAGCAGTCATGCCTGTAGGAAACTGCCTTCTCTTCCTTCCACCTACATAGTTACAATAATGTTGTGCAGTGGATGTACTGACAATTCTTAGTGAAAGGTATGGAACAGTTTGGGTAATTCAGCTACTTTCAATTTATCTAAATTAAATGGTTTCTAGATAACATATTTAGAAAGAGAGTTTAATGCTGATGGAATGTGGAGATTTTTGTGTTGATCTTGGCATTGAAAGTCATATCACTGTCACAAGGACACTAAGTTACATTTGGTCATTTTGTGGCCTGACTCAGACTGGCCACCATATAAAAGAATTTCCTTCTATGTTCAAGTTTGCTACTGGGGAATGATGATATATGATCTCTTAAATATTCAAAACACATTATTATATTCTTTAAGTAAGAGATAAAGTAGCTCATCTGATCTCCCTTCGGGAATCAGCTTTGAATCTTAGAAGCCACCCAATAGGCTTGCTCTACATTTCTTTCCCCACTAAAACTATGACCCAGTTTCACAGTGAAATAGCCAATTTACAATTCTGTACAACTTCCACTAAAATAAAAACATTTTTGGCAAACATTCAACCACAAAGAAAAACCAAAACACAAACATTTTCAACTTTTTCTAAGTCTTGAATTTCAATGTATTCAAATACTAGCCTTCCGAGACAGAAACCTAAACCTTCTAATTAAAACAGAGGGAAAAAAAAAATTGACGCTTTGAAATTGTAATGGTTTGTGCCTCAAGTCAAAAAGAAAGACCATCTCAACTGCATTTCATATCATTATAAGCTCATAAAACTATACAGATCCAACCCCTTTATTAGATAAAATGTTTAGACTAGAAATTGACCCAATAGTTGTTTCCAGCTCTGTAGTTATGCAAAGAATACATCTAGCTCTGATTTTATCTTATGTTATTTATCATGTATCTGAGAAACAAATAGATACTGTTGCTGACTTCTAGTCAGGACAGCTATACATGACGATGTGCCACAATGCAAAATTTTGCAGGAAATAAAACTTTAGTGGTTATAATCCCTTTCACATGAACACTCACTGTGCGTCTCTGTAGGCTCAAGTGCTAACATCAGGCCTGATAGAAGCGTAAAGTATTCAATCTTTAAAACCTTTACTGAGATTAGAAGACTGCAGAAAAATACTACTGGGGGTTAAAAACAGCTTTCTGAAATTGTTCTAAATGGACAAATAATGCTTTGCTTTTCTTGACAGCTGTTCAGTAACGGAATACAGCTGGGGAGAGTCAGCTGCCAAGAGATTTCTATTTGGTTTGCTACCAGGTTTTCTTTTCCAGAATGCTTTCCAATACTCAGATGAGTCTTAAATCTTGAGTGCATTAAAAAAGATGATTCTTATTTTAATTTTTATCCATCACGTTCCACCCTTGTTAGATAACATAAACCGTGGATTTAAAGGAGACAGCCTTAAGGTTAAGGCTAGTCCGCTCACCTAAACTTTCGCTGGACACAGTGAAAACAGAATGATTGTCTTTAAGTTACTTCCAGCAGGATACTGTACTCATCCAAATGCACCGATCCCTAGTTGACAGTATTAGTCACTGTTACCAAGACATTTAATAGTAACTATTAATGTTCAAATGAAAAGCATGAGGATGGTAGAGCTCTTCCAGAAGTAGCAAGGGAGCTGTTCACCATGTGGTCTCCTAGAGTGGGGATATTCTGGGAAATTGATCTGTGTCTGGGTCTGGTCTTCAGCCCTGATGGAGCTCTTGCCCCCCGATGGACTCACCTTTACCAGGCTGACAGAGGCTGATGTATGAAAACAAAATGCCAGCATCTTAATGTGCAATAAAAAAAAATACCTCTTCTTAAGGTGGCAATACTCTCATCAGATAACTGGTACACTCTCTCCCTTGTAAGCCCACCAACCCAAGAAGGTAACTTATAATCAGAAATTTACTTGGTGCATCACATAGAATTAGAAAAACTACAGCTAACTATAGGATTCAAATGCATATCAACTGCATCAGGCTAAAATAAACCAATGCATACATCTCTGCAAACAGACAAGTCCTATGAAAAGGACTGTGATATCTTCTACCCTACCTGTTATGGTTTTACTTAAAAGTAAGTGGAAGGCAATATAGTCAAAAGAAAAGAACATGGTAGTGGGATTTGAGCATGATACAGCACCTAGTCTAGTTTCAACGATTTAAAAAATCCTTAAACACAGTGCAAACACTTTCAAAGTAACAGCCATTCACTTAACAGGAAAAGATTCTACTTTCAGGATGACTAAAAATATAACGGTGAAAAAGTCTATAGGGAGCATAAACTATTTCAAAATGGAGCATCCAAAATGGGAAGGCTAGCGGGTAATCAATTTTGCAAGAGTGCTATCATAGAACTTTTAGCTAGAATTCTTGAAATTCATACATTGATGGCAAATGAAGTGAATGACAGCAAGATAAATATGAGCCTTAATCTCCACCCCAAAGTATGTAAGATTTAAGATGGAAACTGACACACATAATGGTGTGATTTGGATTAACAGGGAGTTTAACATCTAGGTATCTATCTGTCACATCCAGTTGTCATGTGTCCAGCTAAGATCCAACTTTTTCTTCCATCTCTTCCTCAGAGACGACGAAGTTATCTAAGCAGAGAAGTCCACCCCAAGTAGGGCATGAATGGTAGACCATCCCAGTGCAATGCAGATCCTTCTCCAGTCCTCAAATGACTCACTCTTTAAGAGGCCCACCCTCTTTCTTCTTTGGGGGAAACATTCTTTATATATTGTAACCAAATGTATTTTATTCTCATAGCATAACATACTGTTAATGCTCCAAATTTTAGACATTGTCTCCTGGCAAACAGCAATCTCCACATTGCAGTAAAGCATTTCTGGTGGCACTAACTCCAGCCGACCACCTGCCTTGCTCACAACCCATCTATCACACATTATCAGCTGAGATTTACTGTTTGTATTCAGTGGTTGTTTTACTCACATCACACACATCTACCCAACAAATGGTTAACAGGTTTCCTGTCAACAATCTTAAAATCTAATCACACACCAATGTCTATTAAAGCCTTAGATGCAAGGCTGAGGGGATGAAAAGGAATCTATGATAAAGAACAAAAAAACACTAGCCCATCAGTATCCTCACTGTTAGGACAGGATTCATAATTCAGTCATGGATCTAATAACAAATCACAAGCAGACCAACGTGGACTAAACAAAAAGCCTTTACTCTTCTAATAAGTCTCTGGGTGAACCCTTCTGCCGGGATGCTGCCCACCCAGCACTCGTCCCCCACAGCCCAGGACTCAGAACAAAATGGAAAAGCAAAGTAAGGGACAAGACTTGGGGAAAGTTGGAGGCACATCACAGAACACAGCTGTCTAATGATCCATAACTAACAGGAATACAATGGTTAGAATGAAACAACAAGATACAATCTGCACTCCCTCCCTCCTTCCCCAAGAGCTGGTGGAATCCCAGGTCACCTCTCTTGCAAAATAATCACACAGAAAGCACCGTCTACAATTTCTAGTTTCTCTTAAGTGGAGAGAGAACTTTTAAAAACCCCTGAGAAGCCACCTACTGCAGAATCTTTTCAGCTTTTAACAACTGCCTGCCTTCCGATCTTTTTTATGATTGTTAGACTCAAATCTTTTTTTTTTTTTTCCAGTGGCTGGCCTTTACTGAATCTTTCCCAAACGTCAATCTAGTTTTATGAAAAGATAACTTTCTCTTTGCATGCCTATGGTTCATGTAATGTTTAATTAAAATCAGCTATTTATTAACAAGTTCAACTATCAATAACAGTTTGAGAATGAAATCCTCTAAACAAGCTCCCAGGGCAGTACTGCCAGTGGAACAGGGGGCCAGCTGACCATGCTTCAGCCAGACCCAGGCACCAACTGCATGTTCCAAACGGGGATGTGGGTCAGTTTGGTAAGCTTGGAGGGTTTACGACACCCCAATCTATCACAAGGTAAAAAGAGGATGACTGTCTGGTTTATATGGTAAAATGCCTCTAAATTATATCAAGAGCTCTCACTAGATCACCTCTCTGCTCAAGACTGGTCTTTGGCATGTCTTAACTGATTTCCTCGGCTCTCGGACCCCACCGACTCTGGCCCTGCCAGCTTCATTCCTCCCTCTCTGGGGACTCCTCTCCCCCATCTCCACTGCAGGTTCCCTGACTGCCCCTGGTCCAGCTGGTCCTTGGCTTCAGCCCTCCTCCTGGCTTTTCCTCTTCACTCTGTCCATCCACACCCTACCACCCTTCCAGGCCTGGCTTAGTTTCATCTTCTCCTGCCCCATTTCCAGGCTTTTCCTCCCCCAACACTGTACCCCAAACAAATACTCCTGGTCTACATCAGAGCTTTTTATGTTCTGCTGGAACTCAGGGTTTCCAAAAGCTTTCTGTGTTGTGCAGGAGCCCTCGAGTAGAATCATGCTTGAAGACTCACTAAATCCCAGAACGTGTGTGCCATTTCTTCTCATCTCCAACTTACACACTCATCTTCACTTATGGCAGGCTTGGCTTCTGGGTCCAGTCAGGCCCAGAAGGGAGTGACGGAGGCGGACACTGAGTGTGGGCCCTTGTAGGTAAATGCTGTTAGACTCTGACCTGGGTGAAGATGAGTCACGAATAGTCAGGAGAAACTGCTCTGCCCAATCCCATCCCTCTGTCTTCTCATATTCGGTTTTCAACAATGATCACTTCCGACTCCTACTTGTAAACCGCCTTTCTGACTTCAACTTAGTGCAGATGAAATACATCCAGGGCCAAGCCTGTTCTAAACACTCTAAGGATGCACAAGATTAGGAAATGTATGATGAACTGTGCGGTAAAAGAATCATTTTCCATGGCAGCTAATTACCTAATTTATCTGTTGGGCAAATTTAGAGTCTTCTATGTGATGTTCTATCATGAACTCATGCAAGACTCAACTGGACTCACTTATCTTCTCCCTGCCCTGACCCCTCCCCTGTAACCCACGATTTCATTTGCAGTGGGTTTGTTGATGCAGACTCAATAGTAATAAAAATAAGTCTCAACTGGCTGCTTCAAGTGGGAGTGAGAGCTTCCTTCCTTCCTTGGTTTTGGGTCAGGAGGACACAGCCACACCTGGCGGTTTTTTGCCACGAAAATGTGGCAACGATGTATGTGAAGTGATTAACCATCTCTTTCTTCCCTCAAGGACACATCAGAAATTAATATACACTCTAGATTTCCGTGAAACATTCCCTGAAAAAAAAATTACCTGAGATCCATCACTAGGAGACAGTATAGTATAGGGGGTTAAAAGCTCTGGAGCCAGAATACCTGGGATCAATCCCAGCTTGGCCCCTTGCTTGCTGAATACCCTGGAGCATGTTGCCTACCCTTCCCAGACACTTCCTCACGGGTATTAGGGAAGGAACAAGTCAGTGCATGCACAATGCTTAGAACAGTGCCTGGTGTGCATGCTATGTGCTCTGCAGGTCCTAGCTGCTATTGTCATTTCCATGAGGACAGCAAAGATGACCCAGTTGGCCACTCTCTCCATCTCATAACTTGCCTCAGAACAGTCTAGATAGGGATAGCTATGTAGATGCTGGGTAAATCTACCAGTGCTTTTCCATCCTTTAAGAAATATCCTTTTAAAAACAACTATGGAATTATTGGTTTTCCAGTATGGAGATTCCTCAAAAGACTAAATATATACCTACCATATGACCCTGAAATCCCAATCCTGGGCATATACCCAGAAGGAACCCTAAGTCAAAAAGACACTTGCACCCCAATGATCATAGTAGTACTATTTACAATAGCCAAGACATGGAAACAACCTAAATGTCCATCAACAGATGACTGGATAAAGAAGTTGTGGTATATTTACACAATGGAATATTACTCAGCCATAAAAATAACATCATAATGCCATTTGCAGCAACATGGATGTCTCTAGAGAATATCCTTCTAAGTGAAGTGAGCCAGAAAGAGAAAGAAAAACAGCATATGATATCACTCATGTGTGGAATCTAAAAAAGAAAAAAAAAAGATGATGAATAAACTTAACTATAAAACAGAAACAGACTCACAGACATAGAATACAAGCTTGTTCTTGCCAGGGGGATGGGGGGTGGAGAGGGACAGACTGGAAGTTAGAGATTTATAGATACTGACAGGTATATATACAATAGGTAACAAGCTTATACCATATAGCACAGCAAAATATATTCAAGATCTTGTAGTAGTTCACAGTGAAAAAGAATTTGAAAATGAATATATGTATATTCATGTATGACTGAAAAACTGTGCTGTACACCAGAAATTGACACAACATTGTAAACTGACTATAACTCAATAAAAAATATTGATATGGGAAGAAAGAGAGGTTCTCCATGCTGGGGTGCAGAATAATGTGAAAAGCCAGCAACAACATATTTTTGGACAGATCTTCATTTATGAGTTTAAAATATGTATACTAACTTGAGCTAATAACTAAGAGTTTATCAACAGGAGTCCTGACCAACTATGTCACTGGTGATTTCTGTCCTGAGCACATGACCAGAGAAGGTCCAATAAGAAGGAATGGCAGAGTTGTTTCTGGGGATGCTGGGAACAGGATGGATATGGCCCTATTACCCACTGGAAATCATCTGAGAATCACCAGGGGACATCCTTAGAATAAAGTTGACACCAAGGAAAGCAAAGCAGATAGAAAAAAGAAATCACGACCCTTAGTGAGTCTGCTGAGCCATATGAAGATTTTCCTGATGCCAATAACATGCCTTTTGTCTTTTTAGTTTAATAAACCAATACTCCCTTAACTGTTCAAGCTAGTCATGAGTTGTGTTTCTTTTACTTGCAATTGAAAGAGTCCTGTTTCAGGATGCATTTAAGATAAGCACTTTATTGCAAAGCATGGCACTGCAACTGCCCGATGTCTGTAGGTTTAATTCACTTGGTAAACATTTCCCCCTTCAGAGATGATTGGTATATTCCAGACTGAATTATTTTATTATACTTTCAAATTTATGATTCCCTACTATTTTTTTTAACTTGGGGGTAATTAGATTTCTTTCTTTATGTAACCGAGGTACTGGGGACTGAGCCCAGAACCTTATGCATGCTAAGCACACGCTCTACCAACCTCATGATTCTCTACAATTTTTAAAGGTACACAAAGCCATTTCTTTGGGAGCCATGGAGTAGGCAAATGGAAGGGAAAGGGAAAAAGCAGGAAAGCTTCCATGTAATGGCCCAGGGAAGAGAGCTGACAGGTAACCGGATTCCACAGATTCGCACAAAGACACCTTTCAGTCGTTATTAATAAGATCACCCTAATAATAAAACATGAACAGTTAATTCCTTCTGGCACAAATGTAAATGCCACCCACAGGTGGTCTTTTATCCCCCTTCCCCACTGTTGCCTGAGAAACGCTCACTAAGAACTCATGACAGTAAGTAAGGCTCCTGCAGCATGTTTCCACCCTCCCCCGCCCTGTGATCTCCCTGCAAAGTAAGGATATTCCCATGGACTGGGAGGCATTCTCAAGCCTGCATTGTAAACGGAGAAACTGAGGTCTGCAAAAGCTGGACTTCCACAGGACTACAAAGTGGAAGGAGCCAGATAATGGAAGACCCAGGTCTTTGAACTCAAACCCACAAGACCTTTCACCGTATTGCTTTGTGTCTCCCCAATAATTCTGGAATTATCTCTTGTCTATGGAAGCCAGTCGGTTGCCACAAAAGAATTCTTCCTCAGACCTCACATAAAAGCAAAAGATTAAGAAACAGGCGTGCCGGACAGTCTAAAAAGGGAACCACCAACATCTGAACTTTAAATAATTTTAAAATTATTTAGAAACACACCCGTTCATCATACTTCTGGTTCCAGCAGCCATTCCAAATCCCCACAGGGCACAAAGCTTTGGCTGGTACTTGGGATACCCCACATTCAAAAGTCAAATATACGCTGATGACAGCACCCATTTTATAGTTTTTGAAAATACAATTAAGATCCAAGATCTCAAGTACTGTTATCTAGAATACCTAAAAACATGCACTAGCATTTTTAGAGGGATTTGTAATTTTAAGCTCAGTTTTTTAGAGACATAACCAAGCATTGATCCAGGATTTTCCTTTCTAGGACATGAGATACAGTATTTGGTTTACTTGGAATTTCCTCAGTTTTGGTGATGCCCAATACTTTTATTCTTTTTAAGCCAGAGTTTTCACATTTCTCAGTGCCAGCTGGGGTCCAGAAGGAAATGGGGCTATATTCTTCCATAGAAAGACAAATATTAATGTGGGGTCTGCTTGTACAACACTCTCTTTCCTGTGATATATAAGTGGTTTTCCAATCTTACCGCATGGAAGTGATGGTACAAATATAAAGTCCTCATGTGCTAGACAGAACTTACAACCCTTCAAATAACTAATATCATTAACTAACTCATAAATGTAGCCTTTCCAGTACAAATCAAGTAACGGCGACCCATTGCTCAGGCTCACGGTAGGTCCCGAGCTTTCCAACAGCTCTGTTCAGGGTCCTCTGTGATTTGACTCCATTTATTCTCTCCTCATCCCCTTCACAAATGTTTCTTCAAATCTCCTCTGCAGAATAAGCAGGCTGTAACGAATTGCAGCAAATCTGTCTAAGTCCAGGTAGGAAGGAAGAGTTTGGAGTCACTTTGCAATCTTAGGGTCTTTATGGGAAGGAAAAGTGAACAGAGTCTGTTAAGGGATGATCCAAGCAAACTGACCACCCTCCCGCCGCCCTCACCTACCCTCCAACACATCCTCAACACAGAGCTGACCACACTATACAGTACTTTCCATTGTATATTCACAACCACCCCATGGATCAAGTGTTGCAAGTCACCAGTGAAACCTCCCCCTGGCAGTTCCCAGCTGCCCACCTTACAGCACTGAAACCCCATACTCGGCTCCTGGGGGAACTCTGTCCACTCTAGACATCACTTTCCTTTTGAGGCTCCTGGGATCTGGGACCAGGGACCGCTAAGGCTTTTAAAACTCTCTCTTTTGGCTCCTCCTACAGCTTCTCAGCCTACCCTGGTCACTGCTTCCATGCCCTCTGGGACATCCATTTCAAAGTCCAAAGTTTCATCATTAGCCTTCCTACCTGAATCACTGGCCAACGTTTGCAGATCTGCCACCTGAATATCCCAGGGAGCCTCTCCTCCTGAATCCTCAACACAAGCTTACAAAATAACTCACCCAGATATTACAGCTCTGCTGTTCTGGCCTCAGCCAGGCTAAACTTTCTCCCTACAGAAGCCTTTGAGGAGTGGTTTAACTACAATAGTTTTTTTCTAGAGCCCTTCCCCCTTTAATGAGAAATACAGCTCTCAAAAAATTGAAACCATCCTCTAACTTTGGACTTTAGAACTTGGTTCCTTGATCCACAGGAGACACAATCACACCTCTTTGTGTGCCATTTTATGGACTGATAAACACTCCTGGCATCAAAGCTGCTATAGGAATTGGGGGATCTGGGGTTAGCATCTCTTAGACCTCAAGTAACTGATTAACAAAAACTTCAATGGATGAAATATTTGGTGGTTAACTACTGAAGTTATTAGCCTTACTTCTGTTTATAATCTGCTGCAATAGTTAACTAAAATGAACCAGATGCAACCATGCAATTACAGGATATTCCAACTACATTTCAAGAGGCCAAATAAAAGTAAGATTTCAAATTTTCAAAATGTTGTTTCCCAAACTGTGTTCATAGGACATCAATAGCCCTCAGTGTCATGGGAAGGGAAGGCATAAATACATCTCAGGAATGTGGGTAAAAATGTGGGCTGTAGTCTTGATGGTGGCACGTAACTTGAGCTGTGGGCAGGTCTTTTGATTCAGGTCCAAAGTTCTTTCTACCATATCCTCTTGTTGCCTTCTGAAAATGGCTGAATTCACAAAAACATTCCTAGAAGCTTTCATGATTCAGGACCCACTGCTCAGGAACATGGCTAAAGTGCATCAGGGATTCTGCAAAATCCTGATTCAGGACATGCACAAAAACTGATCTAACCTCTTACACTGTGGTAAGAAATCAAAGCAAACTCAAATAAGTTAACATTTTAACAGTGCTCTCATATATTTTATAAGGAGGAAATTATATAAATTTGTACTAATAAATAAACCAGATTGGTGGTTGCCTGGGCAGGGTTGTGAGGGGAAAAAAATGGGTGAAAGTGGTCAAAAGGTACAAATTCCAACTATAAGAGGAGTAAATCCTGGGGATGTAATGTACAGCACGGTGACTAGACTTAACAATACTGCATTGTATATTTGAAAGTTGCTAAGAGAGTATGCCTTAAGAGTTCTTATCACAAAAAATTGTAACTCTATGTGGTGATGGACAACTAAACTTATTGTGATAATCATTTCTGAATATATACATGCATCAAATTGTTATGCTGTACACCTGAAACTAATACAATGCTATATGTCAATTATATCACAATTGAAAAAATGAATTATTAAAAAATAGTAAGTTACACAACCTAAGTGTCCACTGAATGTTTAAAGAAATTGTGGTGTGTGTGTGTGTGTGTATTTATTATTCACCATTATTCTGCCATTAAAAATGAAATTGTGCCATTTGCCACAACATGGATGGACCTCAAGGGTATTATGCTAAGTGTTATAAGTCAGACGGGGAAATAAAAATACCATGTGATCTCTCTTACATGAGGAATCTAAAATGAAAAACAAAACCAAAACCTACCAAGCTCCACAGATACAGAGAGCAGGTTGGTGGTTGCCAGAGGTGGGATGTGGGAAGTGGAAGTGGAAGAAATGTGTGAAGGGGGTCGAAAGGTAAAAAGAAAAAAAAGGAAAAAAAAAGCCCCTACATTTTAAAATGCTGCTTTGAGGGGGCGGTACAGCTCAGTGGTAGAGCACATGCTTAGCATGCATGAGGGCCTGGGTTCAGTCCCCAGTACCTCCATCAATAAAAATGAAATGAACCTGCCCAAAAGGGGGTGGGTATGCCAGAGCATAAGGAACTTGAGCTGTCAATCAACCTGAGCGCAAGGAACCTGAGCTGTCAATCAGCTTGACCAATCAAAGGACCTAAGCCATTAATCAATCAATCAATCACAAAAAATGCCCCTAACCCAGGATATAAGAAGGAAAAACAAAAGGAGCAGTGCCATTTCCCTCTGTTGGATGGGCCTTCTCCCAGTTCGCAGGAGTGTACGATCTTTTACTACCTTTTTACTTCACTAATAAAAATCTTGCTTATATTAGAAATAAATGAATAAAGAAAAATAAAATCAGTATAAAATGCTGCTTTATACCAAGCATATTTGCTTAATGAAAGGTTTTGTTTCTAAAAAGTACATAAATTAAAAAATCACGATCCTAAAGTAGGTACCTCATCAGAGCAAGCAGAAGGAAAATAAAATGTGGGCCAAAGGAGATTATTAAATTTTAAACAGCAATTAAACATGTACAAAATATGTGTTTCTATTTACGATAATGTTGACGTTTGAAAAATAAAATGCTAATGAGCTCGTCTGATTCACAGCCTGAAAGTGACAAGGAATTTCCCATCTTTCTGTCATCTGTTGTAGAGACTCCAGGGCACATCTTTGTGGGTTAACTTTTCAACAGAAGCAAACAGTGCATACAATTGTACTTTTTTTTTTTCACTTTTTCAGTTTTATTAGGTAGAATTAATACATTTTGACTGCAAATATAGATTATATTCCATGTGAATACATATATACAATATACTGCACATACTTTTAGTTTACATATATGTACTGATCATTGTTTCTAAGAACAGATTAGAGCTTTAGCTCTTTAAACTTGAGTAGTAATCAAAGGAATAAAGCCAACCATAAAATAAGAAACAACAGAATGCAGTAATTCAATCAAAAGGACAGTCAAATATGCTTATAACATATTCAAGAAATCAATCATCTAAGTTATTAATAATAAGTAGTTCATTCGTGTACGTATTTTTAAATTTTATTTTATTCTTAAATTCCACCTATAAGTGATATCATATGGCTTTTTTCTTTCTATTTCTGGCCCATTTCACTTAGAAAGACAGTCTTCAGCTCGAACCATGCTGCTGCAAATGCCATCACTCATTTTATGGCTGAGTAGTGTTCCATCGTATATATGTACCACCTCTTCTTTATCCAGTCATCTGTTGATGGACATTTGGGTTGTTTCCATGTCTTGGCTATAGTAAACAGTGCTGTTATAAACATTAGGGTGCATGTGTCTTTCTGAATTTTACTATTCTCCAGGTATATGCCCAGGAGTGGGATTGCAGTATCACATGTTAAGTCTATTTTTAGTTTTTTGAGAAACCTCCGTACTGTCCTCCATAGTTGCTGCACCAATTTATACTCCCACCAACAGTGCAGAAGTGTTCCCTTTTCTCCACACTCTCTCCAGAATCTATCATTTGTAGACTTTTCAATGATGGCCATTCTGGCTGGTGTGAGGTGATATCTCATTGTAGTTTTGATCTGCATTTCTCTGACAATTAGGCATGCTGAGCATTTTTTCATGTGCTTATTGGCCATTTGTATGTCTTCACGGGAGAATTGCACGTTTAGGTCTCCTGCCCAGTTTTGGATCAGTTGCTAGTTTTTTGTTTTTGTTTTTGTTTTTGTTTTTGTTTTTGTTTTTGATATTAAGGTGTATGAGCTGTTTGTGTATTTTGGAAATTAGTCCTTTGTCAGTCGCATCATTTGCAAGTATTTTCTCCCATTCTGTAGGATGTCTTTTCATTTTGTTGATGGTATCCTTAGCTATGCAAAAGCTTCTAAGTTTAATTAGATCCCATTTGTTTATTTTTGGTTCTATTTCCATTACTCCAGGAGTTGGTTCAAAAATATATTGCTGTGATCTATGTCCATGAATGTTCTGCCTATGTTTCCCTCTAGGAGTTTCATAGTATCTGGTCTTACACTTAGGTCTTTAATCCATTTTGAGTTTATTTTTGTATATGGTGTTAGAAAATGTTCTAATTTCAGTCTGTTACAGGTAGCTGTCTAGTTTTCCCAGCACCACTTATTGAAGAGACTGTCTTTTCTCCATTGTATATTCTTGCCTCCTTTACTGTAAATTGACCATAAGTGTGTGGGTTTATCTCTGGACTTTCTATCTTATTCTGTTGATCTATGTGTCTGTTTTTATGACAGTATCATACTGTTTTGATTACTGTAGCTTTGTAGTATAGTCTGAAGTCAGGAAGCATGATTCCCCCAGCTATGTTCTTCTTTTTCAAGATTCTTTTGGCTATTCAGGGTCTTTTGTGTTTCTGTACAAATTTTAACATTTTTTTTGTTCCAGCTCTGAAAAGAATGTCATTGGTAGTGTGATAGGGACTGCACTGAATCTGTAAATTGCCTTGGGCAGTATGGCCATTTTAACAATATTGAATCTTCCAATCAAAGAACATGGTATATCTTTCCATTTGTTTATGTGGTCTTCAATTTCCTTCAGCAGCATCTTATAGTTTTCAGCCTATAGGTCTTTTACCTCCTTGGGTAGGTTTGTTCCTAGGTATTTTATTCTCTTTGGTGCGATGGTAAATGGTATCATTTCCTTAATTTCTCTTTCTGCTATTTCATTACTAGTGTATAGAAATGCAACTGATTTCTACATAGGAATTTTGTATTCTGCAACTTTCCCAAATTCATTGATGAGTTCTAGTAGTTTTTTGGTCACTTCTTTAGGGTTTTCAATGTATAGTATCCTGTCATCTGCAAACAGTGACAGTTTTACTTCTTCATTTCCAATTGAGATTCCTTTTATTTCTTTTTCTTCTCTGATTGCTATGGCTAGGATTTGCAAAACTGTTGAATAAAAGTGGTCAGAGTCGACATCATTGCCTTGTTCCTAATCTTAGAGGAAACGTTTTCAGCTTTTCCCCATCAAGTATGATGTTAGTTGTAGACTTAGCACCTGGCATCAGAGGTCTTTTGGTGTGATCATTGGGAAATCTTTGGTTTATACATGAGTCTACGAGGCAGTAATCTGAGAGAGAAGAGAATGATAACAAAGAGGATGTTTTTCAGAGCATGGGACCCTCAAAAAACAGAGCTGAGAGAGAGGGGAACCTATGCAAAAAAACCAGGGTGGAGGCTACCATCTGGTGGGCATCTGTCACCCCAGCTTGACTGGAGCTGTGGGTGTTTTTGTATGTTGCTCTTGAAGCAAGGCTGCAGTGAAAAAGACCCAGCACTCCCTCTTTCCCCCCCAAAAGAAACAAAAAAGAAAGGAAAAGGAAGGCCAAATGGGGCAGTTATATCAGTAAAATATATTTGCCCTCCACATGCAAGAAGGGGGAAATTTTCACCCAATACTTTAAGACAGCTGAGGCCAGCACATGGAGACTGTGGAGTCTGCAAGAGCATGCAGCCACTATGCAGAAACATTTTCGGTGGACTGAAAAATAAATCTGTGTCACATGTATTTCTTTGATGTTAAGGTGGAGCTTTTCTACTCCATTTTAGTATTTCTGAAACACGAGTGTTTCCTAGTCAACGTGGGTCAATGATGTGGTAGCGTCTGACCAGCACTAAGGAAATACCGCTCAACTCTCCCATCATTTTCAGCTTTACAGAAATGATTCTAGTTAATGAAATGCCAATTAAGTGTAAAGTGTTAGATCACTCACCAGACCTACACATGTTCCCTACTCAACAACACTATGTATGCAAATGGTTCTGATAAGAAATAGGCTCTTAACAGATTAATGGATTTGGGGATCGCTGTGTGAATTTTATAAAGATGGTGCCACATCCCCTCCCTCACCCCTACAATGCTTTTAGGCTGTGGTCAGGGTTCTCTCTGAAGAAACAGTGCTGCCTCTTCCAGGGACATGCTCAAACTAGATGTCTAAAGGTTTCACCCTAAAGGTTTCACCCAACACCTATGAGCAAGGTGGGAAGTTAAAGCTGTAAAGAAAACCTCTCCCTGATTTTTCATTTAAGAAGATATAATTTTTTAACCACCTCTGCTGGCTACCATGAGAGCTGAAATCCTGGGGTTCCCAAGTCAGTGCTGAACAATGTTGGGGGTTGGGTGCTCCAGATGGGTGGCCAAGTTCTTCTGGATAGGGCTGTGTCCAAGTGTCAGGACCACCGCTGGGCTTTAAAGCGTTAAGTGCAGAGACAACCTGCCAGTGCTGGGCTTAGCTGGAATTCTTGCAGCTTCTGTCTTTCTAGGGTCACATATAGGTGGGGCTGTGGACTGAATGGTATGCCTCTCAAATTCATATGTTGAAGCCCTAACTCCCAATGTGACTCTATTTGGAGATAGAGCTTTTACGAGGTGATTAAAGAGGTCTTACAGGTGGGGTTGTATCCAGTAGGATTGGTGGCTTTATAAGAAAAGGAAGAGATACAGATCTTTCTCTGTACCCCTACTCCGGTCTCCACCATGTGAGGACACAGTGAGAAGATGGCTGTCTACCAGCCGTATTGGCCAGCTCCTTGATCTTGGACTTCCAGCCTCCAGAACCATGAGAAATTTTCTGCTATTTAAGCCACTCAGTATGTAGCATTTTGTTATGGCTGCCCAAGCAGACCAGTTCAGTGTATTGTTAGGATATCAATTATTTGGATAAGTTGAAGCCACACCCAGACAGGAGAGAGTTCAGGTTCCAGAAGACCCTCCCAGAGGCTACCCCAAGCACTTAGAAACAGCTACATTTACCATCAGGTTTGCTCCAGGTCCACCTCATCTTTCAGAAAGTTTCGAAGCCCTATCTTGGAGGAAAGGCACTCATCTGTGGTCTTGTACAAAGAGAGTGGGGGCTGGACTTGTGTTCAAGTCCCTGCTCTTGCCACAGAGGGTCACACAAGCCTGGGAAAGTCATGTCACCTCTACGAGTCTTCCTCACATGTAAAACTGGGACAACACAGCAGTACCAGGTAAGGATGATTTTGGCTGCAGGTAACAGAAACCCTAGCTAGCAGCAGCTTAAAGGAAGAGGGACTTCTACTTCACAAAGAAGCAGAAGTCCGGAGGTAGCAGTAGTTGGCCAGGCTCTGCATTATTATAAAAAACTCATTTCCCTCTGCCCCCCTCCAGGGGTTCGTTGAGCCATCCTCAGCATGTTTTGCTTTTAACTGCTTCTTTTTATCATTATCATTATTATTGAAATATAGTTGATTACAATGTTGTGTTAGTTTCTGGTGTAGAGCATAGTGACTCAGTCATATACATATACGTGTGTATATATATACACACACATATATACTCCTTTTTCATATTCTTTTTCATTATAGGTTACTATAAGACATTGAATATAGGACCGAGATTTGCAGATGCTAACTACTATATATAAAATAGATAAACAACAAATTTATACTGCATAGTATAGGGAACTATATTAAATGTCTTGCAGTAACCTACAAGCACTTTAAATTAGCAGCAGGAAAAAAAATCCTCTTTCAAGATTGTTATGGCTCACTTATCATGGTTGTAAAGAAACTTCTACTTAAAAAACAAAATACTCTTCTTAGCAGGCATATCATATAAACCGTCCAATAAACATTTTCACTGAAACACTCCCTTTGGAATTCATCCTGAGGTCTGATTCAGATGCATATGATCTGATCACGACAGTTTCAGAGCTACAGAAACCAAGTTCTCACCTAGGTCACACCTACTCAAAAAATAAATTTAGTACAAGGGAAATCTTAATAGTTCTCTATGTAAAACTGTTATATCTCCAAACACAAGCAGAAATTCGTCTTCTTGTAATTCAGACCTGGAACAGTTGATAGGAAAAGGCACTATTTTGTCTGCTCTTTCACCATAGATATAAAAATAAACAATACAATATGCATGTCAGATTAAAATGAATGCCAATTTATAAAGGAAAGAGCATTAACAGTCATTAATTACAGTACTGTTTTTGCTTCTGCTGTCATGACTAATGATCTGTTCTGACATTTTTACCTTTATTATACTTGTTAATGCCCCCAAATAAATAAATTCACAGTAGAGACCTAATAATTTATATATATTTCACCTGAAATCGAAATAAAGGAGACCAATGACATTTGTGAAGAATGTATCCTGATAGTATTAATAGATATAAATTCAAATACAGCATATATTTTCCCCCATAAAACTTGTATTTTTAGCTAATAAGCATCACCTTCTAAAACCTCTTCACTTGCATCCCCAGCACCAACAGTTAACTTCCTCCTTAAGATTATTTTTATTTTTTAAGTAAACTTTTAATTTGAGAAGAGTTTTAGATTTGCAGAAAAACTGCAAAGATAATACAGAGAATTCCCATATTCCTCTCACCCAGTTCCCCTATGATTGACATCTCATATTAGAATACATTTGTATATTTGTTACAACAAATGAACCAATATTGATACATTATCCTTAAGTAAAGCCTATATTTTATTCACATTTCCTTAGCTTTTTCCTGATGCCCTCTTCCTGCCCCAGGATGCCACATCACATTTAGTCATTCTGTCTCAGGCTCCTCCTGGCTATGACGTTTCTCAGACTTCCCTTGTTTTTGATGATCTTGACACTTTTGAGGGGCACTGGTCAGGCAATTTGTAGAATGTCCCTCAGTTTGGTTCTTCTGGTATTTTTCTCATGGTCAGACTGAGGTTATGGGTTTGGGGAGGAAGACCACAGAGGGAAAGTGCCTTTCTCATCCCATTGTACCAAAGGTACCTACCATCAACATGGCTTACTACTGTTGACCTTGGCTTTGGTTACCTGCCTGTCTGTCAGGTTTCTCCACCATAAAGTTACAGAGTTAGTCCCCCACCCCCTTTCCACACTATCCTCTTTGGAAGCAAAGTCACTGTGCACAGCTCACATGTAAGGGGCTGGGGGTTAGGTTCCCCCTCCTTGAGGGCAGAGTGTGGACATCAGTTATTTGGGATTCTGCCGGAGAAGAGACTTATCTTCCCTCCATTCATTTATTCACTCACTCATTTATTCCGTCACTCCACTCACTTATTCATTCATCCACTTTTTCATTCATTCACTCATTCATTCATTCCTTCACTCACTCATTCATTCATATCAGTATGAACTCCTGGATACTCAGAGTTAATTTTTAGGAAGAGGTAGGAAAGGATTTTGCTGTTGCTTGTGCACGTGCAAAGGCCAGGGAAGACAGAGGCCACACATGTGGACACATGACTGTCACTAGCCTCCTTCACAGCTCATGGCCCACAATTGACCTTTCTGCTGTGAAAACACTATAAATTCCTTGGTGTTGCAGAACTCTGGGCTAGTCTGAGCACCAAACTGCGAATGCTGAACCCACTTGGCTGGCCATTAGTGCCTTGTGTTCCCTCCACACGGGCACTCAGAGGATCCTTTGAGACAATGCATGACGCTGAAACACAGCAGGTCTCAACTCTGGCTGAATCAGAGGGGGCACTTTGGAAAATTACCCATGTTTGGGCTAGCAGAACCCTGACTCCAAGTCTCTGGGTGCATCCTGGGCATCAGCGCTGCTTTAAAAACCTCCCAGGTAATTAAAATGCCCACCCAGGGTCGAGACCATAGTTCCTCACAAACTATGAGCATCTTGAAGGTGGACACGGTTTTCAGCACTCTGCCTTACAAATGTAATATTTAATAAATGACTGTCAAACAAACTGAAAGTACTCACAGATCAGGCAACTTCTACAGCCATATGAGGAAAGCAACCTCAGGGATGAGAGATGGAGTTGCTATTTGTGATGTCATCTTGCTGACTGATTGTGCAACATTGTTAACACCTCGTGTCACCTCCCGCCATCTCCACTCCTAGGTTGAAGGAGGTACATGAAAGAGCCGCCCTCTTACTTCTCCCTAGCTTAGGGCTGAGATGTGTTCTAAAAGCTCTTAAAGTTGGCAAAAGCAGCCATCTTCACCAAATCCTGGGATGTCCCTCTGAAACGTCACCATGACTTGAAAATAAGAGCCTCAAATGGCGAATCCCAGTAACTAACAACTTTCTGCCAGTAATAAGGGTGGCCAGATTCAGCAAATAAAAATGCAGGATGCTCAGTTTGAATTTCAGACGAACAACAGATAATTTTTTTTTAGTGTAATTATGTCCTGGGCAACATTTGGGCATACTTACACTGAAAATATATGCATTGTTTAACTGAAATGCCACTTACCTGTGTATCCTGTATTTTTTCTGGCCTCTCTACTAGTAATGGCCCCAAAAGAGTCTATTGGTTGCCTTGAGTTGCTTGTTTCAGGAGAAATGGATAATAGTATTACAAGATAAAAACATCTGAAAACGCTGTTTGCTCCCCAACAAAATACTTTGGTATTTGTGGCACAGGAACTATGGAGAACAGAATAGGATATAAGCAGAATACCCCTTTCTCCTTTTCAAAGAACTGAGTTCTTCAGCTCTGAACAAAGGACACAACAGAAGGGAAACTTTGGTTGCTGGCTGCAGCTAAGCCAATTTACCAAACAAAGGAAGCATTCAACTCACACTTTACATCACATTCACACACACACACACACACACACACACACACACACACACACTTCAGCAAACTCTATGTAGAAAGCAGAAACAGTGATGAAGTGTTATCTGGCTAATCATGTAATCATGAAGTTCTATTACCTGTTTCTGCTCCTGTACGAGACAGAGGAAGGACACACAGCAGAAAAGGGAGAGAGGAGGAGGTCAATTGGTAATCAGATTTGCTCCTTCAGCAAACACTGCATGAGGACCAGATGAGCAGGAGAGGCAGCTCTGGCCTCTAGGAGCGACAGTTGTATTGTTGACATGCTCACACAACTGCCCACTGCAGGGCATTAAGTGTCAGGACGGAGTTTTCTGCTGAACCCTCAGCACCTGGAACAGTGCCTTGAACACTGAAGCATTCAATCATTCATATTCATATTTGGTTATTGTTGGATAAATAGCACAGGTATGCACACAGACCTGAAGGAGGAAAAGTGGGGACCAGAGATGGCTCTCCAAGGGGAGTGATGCCTGATGCTTTAGGAAGAGTGAAAATGAGTGAGTTGGGCAGAAGCGTTCTGGGCAGGAGGAGTGGCTCCTACAAAAGCCAGAGAGCTGGGCTCCCGTGAGTGAAGACATCCACCCACCAAACAGCTAAAGCACAGGGAGTTCAGGAGACAGGCTGGACAGGGGACAGAGATCTGGGAGTCCATTCAGAAGACGACAGGAAGTGGAAGCCCCAGTGGACAGAGGATGCTCCAGGGATCTGCAGATGGAGCGCTAGGTCACATCTTTCTCTCAAGGGGAAGCGGAGGAAAGGGGGGACCCAAAGGGAACTAAGAAAGGACACCCTTAGCACGAGGAGAGAACCAGGAGAGGCTACTGCCATGGAAGTCAGGATAGCAGGTCATGGAGATAGAGGCACCGGTGTCAGAGAAGAGACAGGGCAGAGGGTTAAGGGATGGCTTGGGGGTGACAGGTGTAGAGGCTGCGTGTAGACAGCAGCATTTGTGACAATGGAGTGGAAGAAATGAATGGTTTGAGGGGGCAATGGGGCCATCAGGGTGCCAGTTCACAGGTGTGTCCTTAGAGCAGGAGGGGCCTCAAGATGTGCTGAGATGAAGAAATGGAGCCTCAGGCAGGAAGATGCTGATCACACAGCTGGCAGCTGAAAGTTGGGATGCTGTGCCCTAGGACTGGCGGCGGGGGTTAGGGGGTGGGGGTTTTTCTTAAATTCCTCTCCCTTGAGCTACAGTATGAACCAGCCCTGGCCCAGCTGGGTTTAAAGCCCACTCCTGAGCATTCATCCTGGCTGTCATCTAGGTGAGTGGACCTCTTCCAAAGGGGAGTAAATGAACATTTCAGGGGGTAAGGGACTAGGCGATGCAACTCTGCCTCATTCATTTAAAAACACAAAACAAACAAACAAACAAAATCCCCATGAGCTGGAAAGACAATGACTCACAGGTCATCATTCTGTTGGCTCATCCAAGGTCTCTGGGACTCTTCAGGCAAGCCAAGAATCTCCACGGAGATAAATTACAGAAAGGTCACCCAGGAATCCTGCTGCCTCAGCAGTGCTGGAGCCATCTTCCACACACAGACAATGAAGAAAATGCAGCTGGGGCAGCTGGCAGAGTCGGCTGCTGTGTTATTGTGTTATCTGGGTGTGGTACAAAACCCACGTCTTTTGAATAAAGCAACTCCAAGATCTAGTCATTCCTTACTCCTTTGAAAAAAAAAATTATGGAAAGGAAACTGGGGACTCTGCATCCTTGAGTGACAACAGTCAACTATTAGTCCTTTAAAGAAGCCCCAAACAGCAGGCAATAAATGACCTATTCAGTATGCGATTTGGGAAGGGGTGGGAAGGGATGGACTGGGAGTTCAAAATTTGCAGATACTGACTGGTATATATAAAACAGATAGACAAGTTTATATCGTATAGCACAGGGAAATAAATTCAATATCTTGTAGCAGCTTATGATGAAAAATAATATGAAAATGAATATACGTATATCCATGTATGACTGAAGCAGTACACCAGAAACTGACACAACATTGTAAACTGACTATATCTCAATATTTAAAAAGTACAAAAAAAAGATGCCATTTGCACAATCATAAAAAACTGCACTAATATGAAACAGATAAAAATGTGCAAGCGTCATGGTTCATAAGAGTTGCACTCCATTTAAAAAGAAATGGTATAAAAAGGACTACAGGAGGGAACTTGTCCTCTGGGAACTAAATCGCTCCCATCCCATCACTGGAATGGCTCCCATCAGATTCCTTACCTCTAACCCTTTAGGACTTGTTAAGATAAACACAGCATATTCAATAACTCTGATCTAAACTAAGATCTGGGAGTAAGCAGTTATTTTCAACAATTTTCAAAGTCTCCTCCTCCTGCTGCCAAAGCTGTTTTCTGTGCTCTTCTCGATGCAGTGATGTGGACACTTTCTCTTAACTCCACTGGAAAAGCAAGAACAAGAATGGGGAGAGAAAGGGAAGGAGGTCAGGAACAAAGATGGATAACTGCATCCTAAATAAATTACACGAGATTAGCAGAGGAGGTGAGACTTATGGAAAGTGATACCGGCAAAGCCAGAGCCTTTGATGTTGGCATATCTGGTTGAAGATTAACCAGTGAAGCAGAATAAATGGGAAAAGAGGATTTATAATTATTTGGGAGAGGAAGATAGATCAGATGTGGCAACCAGTTCACAGACTTGGCATAACACCCTCTGCTCATTATTCCCCCATGGTATGAGATGTAAATTTATTAGCAAGTTCAGAAACTCCACTGATAATTTGTCCAAACTGTGAGTGGGAATCCCTAGAGCAACTGAGAGACGCACTAAGAGGAGGGCGGAGGAGGGTGCGTGCGGGCTGACCGCCTCCGTGCTGTACTAATACATGACTGCAAGCCACATTTTTTCTCCTGTATGGAAAAGAATAATCTCTCTCCTGAATAACTCTCAGGATTATGAGGAACAAAAGAGATAATGTAAAGCACTTGAAAATAACAGATCCTAATCATTTAAGATAATAACATCAACATTTTGGTGGTGAAAGGTGAGGAAAGCAGACTCTTTGTTGAATGGATGGATGGGTAGATGGGTGGATGAACCGATGGGTGGGTATAAATATGGGTATATGGATAGATGGATGAGTGGATGGATAGATGGATAGATGGATAGGTAGATGGATGGATGGATACATGGATGGTTGAGGGGATGAATGGATGGGTAGATAAATGGGTAGATGGATGGATAGATAGGTGGATGGATGGGTGGATGAGTGGATGGATGGATGGATGGATAGGTGGGTGGATAAGTGGGTGGGCAGACAGATGGGTAGGTGGATAGGAGGGTGGATGAGTGAATAAAGAGCAGCTAATCAAGCATGAAGCAGCTAACAGGAATATAAGGTTAGAAAGCATCTAACTTCAAGTCTTTTCAGATCATTCTCTCAGGTAAAGGCCTCCCTCCCTAAGGATTCTGAATCTAGAAATGGGAAGATATGAGCAGGTAATAGCCCTATCTAATGAACGAAATGTTATCTAGTGAGTATACATAACAACACCCCTGGTCTGAAAGCTCGTAACTCCTTTCTCACATTTGCTTAGCATTTATGTAGTACTTTAACATGTATTGGTTTGGAATGCATAAGTTTAATATTTAATATGACATTGAATTGATTTCCAACAAGACACTCAAAGAATAGTCATTTAGGCAATACTTTTATCTTTAAATTTAAAAAGGCAAATAAGGTCCAAGAGTGTTTTAAAAACCTGTTTCAAACAGTGGGGGAGAAAGTTCATAATAGGAGTCTTTTTAAAAATCAATTTTAATTCCAATTGAAAACCTAAGTTACAGAAAAAGAATTAAAAAAAAATACAAAGTGTGTATTAAGAGACATTTTAACAGTCGGCTTTGCCAAGAGGTGAGTGAGCTCAAAGGATTACTTTCTGAGTTTAATTTCACTAGGCAAGGAAAAAAAATGTATCTCTCAGCTGTGCACAGAGTATCTGCCAAGGGAGGTCATTTAGGAAGGAGCAGCTTAATTTTGCTGTGGCCACAGTAGTAACCACAGTCTGTGAGGGCTCAGCCTGGAAAGCAAAGCCACATTTTACAAGGGCTCCCTGTGCTCCAGCAGGTGGGCTGCAAACTTGACCAGACTGCAGACACTGTGCCCTCCACCCTCACCAGTTGAATGCATTAACTTCTCCATCCCTTTACCATATGCTTTACCACACTCAAAAACATGTCCAGCAGATGGCAGGTGACAAAGAAAGAAATCTATCAGCCCTGCAAAAAAGTTGAAAAAAAAAAAAAACAAAACAACAAACCTTGTTCTAAAGAGGCATCTAAAAACCAATCACCTTCAACCTCTGATTAGGCAGGAATATTTTAAATAATCAAATGACACTAAACACAAGGAACTTCTTTCATTCCATTCTCAAGAAGCACTGCCCTTTTGTATTACAATATTTGGAATAACAGACTTACATGGCTCGAATGAGGTTCTGTTTTCCTAACTCAGAATAGCCACAGATTTTCTCAGTGTCAAAAAAATATCGACACGGTAATAGAGTGACCAGCAGTTTCCAGAGAATGAGTTTCTACCACATTAAATACCCAACAAATGCAGGGCTCTGGGGGCCCACATTCAAGAGTCAGACTGAACAATCCTATCTCAAGAGCATCAAAGCAAGAAAATGTTTTAAGTTCAGAAAAAAATCCTCTCCTTTTACAAAATCTCTCATGCAAACAGCAGAAAGGCTATTTAAGCCACTAAATCTGTCCGTCTGGTAGAAGTCCAAAGAAGCCAGGCAACAGATTGGAGAGAGTACCTCTGCTAAAAGGGCAACTGCACACACAGCAGGGAAACCACACACAGGTGCCACTGCTCCTTGCATGGATACAGTTTCTTAAAAATATCAGGCAGTTCTGAACTAGACTGAAAGTTAGGAAAGGCTACATGAGGGAAGAAACAGAACTGAAAAAAAGAGGACCTGACTCAAACACCCACTTCATCCCCCATCCCATACGTAGATCTATGGAACAGCTCAGTTCCATGAAATCTGCATGTGGACACGCACATGCGTCTGAAATGCTAAATGTATATTTCTAGAGGTTAATGGCACAAGCAGAGGAAATAAAGAAACAATTGTATCTGGTCTCCATTTCCAAATGATATACCCAGTCTTTAGGGAAGCTTTTTCAATCTCAAGGAATTTCACTTTTTACAGTAGATCATTTCTTGGAGTGCTCGACTCTAATTCAAAATTTCTGACTACTGTGAATAGATATGCTTAATACTTTATTAACTTTAAGAAAAGTCTGCTAGAATACTTTGAGGAATTGAATCAATACATGAATAACTCAACAGGGTTAACTAAGTATCCCAAGTAACTTCTAGGAGCTGCTTAGTCATTAAGAGATCCTGGCACTTGTTGGAGTGTATTGACTCTTACAACTTCTACCTGGAAGGAGGTCTAGCAGAACCTTATGAAAATAAATACTCACCAACACCATAACCCAGGAATTCTGCTCCTAGATATTTTCCCAAGAGCAATGAAGACATGAAAACATATGTTTACAGAACAACATATTAAAATATTCACAGCAACTTTGTTTACAATAGCCCCAAACCAGAAACAAATTGTGTGTTTATCAATAGGAGAATGGATGAACACACTGTAGAATACTCCTCCAGTGGACTACTATTCAGCAATAAGAATAAGCAATCCATTGGTACATGTGACAAATGGATGGATCACACAGGAAAATTATGGTGAACAAAAGAAGCCAGGGTACATACTGTATGACTCCATTTATAGGAAGTTCTAGAACAGGCAAGAATGGAATCTGTAGTGGAAAAATGAGAACAGTGGTTTCCCCTAAGGGGTAGGAGCAGGGATTTACTGAGAGGGGCATGAGGGACCTTTCTGAAATGACAGCCTGTATCATAATGGGATTCAGGATTGCACAGGTAAATGCATACATCAGCACTTGAGATTTGGGTATTTCCTTGTATGTAAATTATCCTATGAGAAAAAAATCAAACAAATATTGAATAATTAATAATATGCATGCCACAGTATATGGAAGCAAGGGCACTGATATCTGACATATGCTTTAAAATTCATTTAAAAATCAGATGGACTGATTAATGGATGGACAAAAGGATAAATGAGTTGGTAGATAAATAACAAAGTGAGCAGAGTAAAATATTAATTGTAGAATCTAAATAGTGAGTATGGGGTATTCACTGTAAAATTCTTCCAATTAAAAAAAAATTATTGAAGTACAGTCAGTTACAACGTGTCAATTTCTGGTGTACAGCACAATGTCCCAGTCACGCACATACACACATATATTTGTTTCAGTTTTTTTAATGGCCAAACATTTTGGTGAAAAAGTTGGAAAAATCTATTAAAGTCCCATAATGGCATCATTTAAAAATTTATTTTCACGATCATCATACAAAGAAAGAGGAACTAAGGAGCTTTTTTTTAAAGAGTGAAAAAGATTAAACTTTTTCAAGTAGGTTCAAATATCAAATAAGTATTATATTTCACACCTCCTTTGGAGTGAATAAAGCCCTTACTTGATGCTCAAGGAGAACAAGGGCATCTTTACCATTCAAACATACTCGAAGGCCTGTCTTGCAAATAACTACATCCTTCCCTACCTCTGACTCTCCAATCGCTGGGTTCTAACAAGCTTCTCTTGTTATATAAATAGTCTGCCAAATATGAATGGGCTTCAAACACAAGCCAGAAGACTCCCCCAGGCCCAGCTGGGTGTAACCCCAAGTCCCACCCCACTCGACTCGACCTCGGTCAGGAGCTCATGAGAGTGACTGGTGAGGGTTCCTTATCGCTTCCACACATCTGCATCCCACACAACGTTAACACACAGGGCTCTGCTCTTAGGAGATGCTCCAAAGTAACTGTTCAGGGTGGCTTTCCATGGCTCCCAGGCCAACAGGGACCACACAGCAGATATTTTTGTCTTTCATCATAAAAACGAACAGGTCCATTCAGAGACCCTTATTTGTACCAGTAAAATGCCACGAGGATCCCAATTGTGTGCAGTTTTAATTTAAACCTCCAAGTCAGAAAGCAGCCCAGTCTGAGGGTGAAGGCCAGGCTGTCTGGTGTCACACGGTGGACTCTGTCACATACTGTGTGACTTTGGGCAAAAGGTTTAATTTCTTTGTGCTTCATATTCTCCTTCTATAAAATGAGACTGATATTTGTAGCCTGCAAGATTGATATGAAGATTATATTAGGATAATCCACCAGGTACTCAGCATTGCGCCTGGCATTGCAACAATCACTCAAAACATGTTAGCTAATCACTCTGATTACTTTTCATGTCTGAGTGAAGCTGAGAGTGCCTGTCACCATTACACTGACTTAACATTAAGTATAAGAGAGATATTGCACATATTTACCATTCAAATAATTCAGTAAGCTGTAGTTATCGAAATAAACTTCACTTCCAGGTTCTCAGGGTCAAAATACCAATACTCAGGACCACTATAAATATAGAATTTGGTATTGTATAAGCTGCCTGAGGTTTTCTTCACGTATGCCTCCAGAGTTAAAAGTTTAATCCCTAAAGTTTAGAGTTTGGTCAGCAGAGTTCTAAAATCTCAGGGCAGGAAGGGACAGAGAAGTGACTCATCCAACAACCCTTCCTGAGACTCTTGGAAAGAACACCCTCCGTGGTCTTCCTCCCTGCTCTTCGTAATGTCTCCAGTGGCAGGGAAATCTGCCTCCTGAAACCCTCTGTCCACTGCTGATGGCACGACCCATCTTTACACTATGGCTGTAGGCCAGCAGGATGCAATCCCCAAAGATGTCCATGCCCCTCAACTTGGAACCTGCGAATATGTTACACTGAACGGCAAGAAGAACTGCAGAGGTAATGAAGGCTATGCACTTGGAGACAGGGAGCCTGTCCTGGATTACCTGGTTGACCCAGTCTAATCACATGAGCCCTTCAGAGCAGAGAACGTCCTCTGGCTGTGGTCAGAGAGGGCAGAAGGGCAAATCAGAGAGCGATGACATGTGGGAAGGTCTCCTCATGCAGCTGCCAGTCTGGCAGTGGAAGGGACAAGGTGACAAAGAAAACAGGTGGCCTTAAGGAGTGAAGTAAGGTTCCAGACTGGCAGCCAGCAGAGAAACGGACCTCGGTCCTCTATCGGTGAGGAACTGAATTCTGACAACAGTTTGAGCGAGTTTGGGAGTGAGTTCTACCCAGGAGCCTACAAGAAGGAACACAATCCCGCCAATGCTTTGATTCTGGCCATGTGGTGCCCCAAGCAGAGACTTCGCTGAGCTGTGCTGTGCCCAAACCTCCCACCCCTGGAAACTGTGGACAATAAGGACATTGCTTCAAGTCATTGACTTGGGGTAATCTGTGAAGACAGCCATAGAAAATGAACGCAGTTGATCTTAAGATACTTGAGGTTTCCCAACACACCTTCGGGTGCCTTTTTTTGTTTAGACCAAACATTCTCTGGGACCAGACCATCTTTCTCAAATAAGACCTTGAGGCTACCCATGCAGCTGCCCTGTTTTCAAGAACAACAATAAACGTCTGGAGTTCCTCCATCTGATGAACTCAGTTCAGCTATTCTGGGGCTGAGCCTGTGATGACCAACTGGGATGCGGCTGTGTCAGAGGGTTGTGTGGATGCAGGGGCCTCTGGTCCAGCCCAGCGCTTGCTAACATCATCAATGGATGACCAGATGATATGGAAACAGCAGCACATGAAGCCAACCGACTCAATTTCAAGCTTTCCTTGGAATGTGTTCAGGAGGGTCAACAGCAATCTTAAATCTAGCATCTAGGACCAAATACAATCCTCCAAGTGTGGTCATACCAACACATGACAAAGGAGGTTTATGTCCCAATCTGCCTACTTGAAACCACAAATTCAAAGCAGCTCAAGATCACCCTGGAAGTTTTGGTAACTAAGTCATACCTTCTACTCACTTTTTACTTGATTAATCTTACAGACACCTAAAAGATCTAAGTCTTTTCCCCACTGGCTAAAAAAATACATATGTAACTTCCTTTCTACTCTACAATTTTGTTATCTTTACCCCACAGTTACTGCCTTGGGAGAGGTTTTTGGTTTTTGTTTTTAATTTAAATCTTGCAAGCCCCTTGCTGTAGACTGATGTCCGTGTCCCCCCAAAATTCATATGTTGAAACCTAATCTTTAGTGAGATGGTATCTGAAGATGGGGCCTTTGGGAGGTGATTAGGTCATGAGGCTAAAGACCTCATGAATGGGGTTAGTGTCCTTATTAAGAAGAGACCCCAGAGAGTTCCCTCACCCGTTCTGCTAAGTGAGGATACAGCAAAAAGACAGACATCTACAAACCAGAAGTGGGCTCTCACCAGACACCGCATCTGCCAGCACCTTGATCTTGAATTTCCCAGCTTCCCAAACTGAGAGAGATAAATTTCTGCTGTTTATAAGCCACCTGGTCTGTTGCTTTCTTTGACAGCAGCTTAAATGGTCTAAGACACATCCTTCTCAGCTTTATTTCATAAGAACATATGATCAATGTCCCTGCAACGTACTCATCCAAGTCATTAATAAAATATTAAAATCAACTATACATTATAAATAATCAAACAAATTAAGAATAAGCAAATAAACAAAGTGTTGTTAACAACAAAATATTAAGACCCAAGTTACATATGCTTTAATTCTCTCTGGGAAGATGGGTTTCCATTAGAAAATGCTTCTGACTGAGCCTTCTCTTTGAGAGGAGAGATCTAAGTGCTAATTGTGGTGCAAAGGAAGCAACCACAACCACACTCAGCTACTACTGGTATAAAGTCACCCACGGAGGCTGTGCTAATGGCTGGTTTGAAGTCAGACGTCTTCCTAACATAACCCACCTTATGGGTTGAGGGTAACTTTCATCAGCGTTTCAGTGCCTTCAGTTCAGCCCTGTAGAAATTACACTGAAAATCTTCCCTTCAATACGAATTCAACAATTCTTCTATGCAAATCCTCAGCTCAAAAAAGTAAATCTAGGCAAATGAGACTGGACTTGGACCTGGTTATCTTCTCTTATTAAAATCATGCTTCTCTATTCCTGTTGGGTATAGCTCAGAACAAAACAAAACAAAACAAAACAAATCTTTTGTAAACTCAAGACTCATTTCCAAGTTCACTTCTCCTAAGCCAGCTTTTCCTATGACATTTGCTACTTCCCACAATCCCCAAAGACCTCGCTGGTTCTCATATTTGAGTATGTGTCTATGTTTTATATAAAATTAAGTTTTGAAATATTTGACTGTATGAAATCCATATTTGATCACCTTATCTCCCCATTCAATGTAAGTAATATGAGTTTTACCTGTTTTTTACCTGTTTACCTGCAATTATTATTCAGAGCTTCAACTGATACTGGAAATCATCACAGTACCAATATTGTCTAATCACTGCTGTTGCTGATTAAATATTTGATCACCAAAAGGATGTCTCTTACTCAACAGATCTTTTAGGAGCATTAAGCGATGTTCTGTGTGCTTATGCTCTCTGAAATACAACTTCCTGTGGCTTACTGTGGACAGACCCTTGAAATACCTAGAAATAAACATCGTAGACAACTTATAGCTGGGTCTTAGTCATGCAAGCATTAATGAGTTTCATCTTACTCAAGAGACTCTTGCCTAATTACATAAAAGTATCTTGGTGATGCCCTTAATTGATTTTTCCATTTCTTCTCCAATTGGATTGTAAAATACAAGAGGGTAAGGACCCCTTGATAATCAAGCTTACCCAAAGTACACCGGCCCCTCTACACCACCCTCTTTCATCTACTAAGTGTTTAGTGTACTGCCTTCCTACAGCAGGCGCTCAACCTTCAGGATTTTAAGTACAGAAACGAGGGGCACAACTGCGGGTGCAGGGAACTGAGGCTGCGCCACCAGCACCCAGGGGACAATGAATGGAACACTTTAGCTGGAAGGGATAATTCCATCCAGCAAATAACAGGAGAGAAAGTTGGAACAGGCATGTGAGGAAAGACAGAAAGGCTGTCAAGACCAGACTTCATAATTTAGCCTTCATACTTTGGGTAACAGGAAAATTGTCAATGTTTTTCTGCAGCAGAGAAACATGACTTAAATGGTGTTGGAAAAGAGCCATGTGGAGAGAGCCTGGGTTGAAAGGACAGACAAAAACAGAGAGAGAGGAAGACATGCTGCTGTCCACAAGGATCTGTGGGGGCACAGGGAGGCCAGGAAGGGAAACTGAAGAGGAAGGAATGCATGGATGTTCATGAGGTGGGAGGGAAGGAAAGACTGATAACTCCACCTAAGGCAACGTCTTTGGCCTTGGCATAACTGAGTCATTCTCTCCCTTTTTCCAATATTTATTGTTCTTTAGGCCAAAGCCCTGAAATTGAGAAGGTTCAAGCTTCTGTCTTGAGTTGATTCCTCAGGAGAAAACACTTCATTATCTTTCCCCCTCTCCTGGCCTGTGAGGTTGGAACCCCAGGCCACTCCACCAAATCACTAGTGACCCCTGCAGCTGCTGCTCTGGCTCCTGCCTGGATGCCACGTGGCTCCCCTCTCTGAGCTACAATAGTCTTTAATCTTTTCCTGGTGAAACAGAAACTGCCCGAGACCATGCAGTCTCACTAAAATTCCTATGTTTCCTCACTGGGGCCATGTCAAGGACTATCCAGTTGTTTCCACACTGCTCTGCCCAACTCTTGCATGGGGGTGTCTTTAATTGTTCCCATGGTTCCAGGCCCCAGAGGTGGCAGGGCTCATTTGCCTTGAGACAGGCAGAGAAATACCAAGGAGATGTGCTGGGCCTCTGAGACACACCTGGGAGGCCATTTCAATTTGGGGGTGGGGTCCTGTATTGCTTTATTATATGAAAGGCATCCGGGGCTAACAAAATCATAACTTTCTTTTATCTCATTTAGTTACCAATAGGTATGTTTCAACAAAGATTAGAGCCAAGTTTAAAAGCAAGCCAGATTTCTAAAAGAGGCTCTCTATTCTCTGTGCAGGTGTGAATAATCCCAACTCTAGAAGGAACACAGATGATTTGATGCAACTTGCTTACACGTCACAGCCCACTGAGCACCTCTGGAAAAAAAAGTTATTTTGGTGGTGGTGGGGAGGTCCTTAAGGTGTTCCCTGAGGATCCCCAACATGGTACCAATTTGGCAGAATTCTGTTAGATGCAAAAACTTCATGCACTTCTCTGAATGTTATCTTCAGCATCTTGGTCTCCCAAAGTGGTCCACGCTGTAACATGTCCCTGGCTGTATGGGTGCATCTCCTCTCACAGTCCTTGGGGGCTAGTATCTGTATTAGTTTCCTATTGCCACTAAGTGAAGGACTACAACTCAGTGGCTTAAAACAACACAAATTTACCATCGTACAGTTCTGGAGGTCAGAAGCCCCAGAATAGCATCATTGGGCTAATGTGAAGATGTCAGCCAGGCAGCATTCCTTCTGGAAGCCCTAGGGGAGAATCCATTTCCTTGCCCTTTCCAGCTTCCAGAGGCCACCTGCGTTCCTTGGCATGTGGCCCTTCTTCCGTCTTCACAGCCTTCAGTGAGATATCTTCATCGTCTCTTTGATTCTGACCCTCTGTTTCTGTTGTCACATCTCCTCTGACTCGGATCTTCCTGCCTCCCTCTTCTAAGGATAATCCAGGATAATATTTCCATCTGGAGATCCTTAACTTAATTAGCTCTGCAAAGTCTCCCTTGCCATGTAAAGTACTATCATATTCACCGGTTCCAGGGATCAGGTCATAGACATCTTTGAGGGCCATGACTCGACCTTCCACAGGGTCTGTGTGGCTAGAGAACACCATTATCTGAGGTCACCTCACTTCTTTCGACCTGGGTTTCCTCATCTCCAGAACAAGAAGGATAAACTTGACCTTGAAGATCCTTCTGATACTATATGAACATATCCACCCATCTAAAAAAATCTATATAGATGTGTTACAGAAATGCACCCCTATGATCAGTGACTGTATGAATTATAAGAGAGAGAAAGGATCTAAGGGGACAGCCAGGTTTGAGTCCAGTGAATAGAAAATTTAAGGTATGCTGGACTGGAGGAGACTGGAAGATCAGGAGTTTGAAGTAAACTCACCGCACTGAATGGAGATGTCTAGTAGCTTGTTGTATATAAAGAAACGGAGCTGGACACCAGGTCAAGGCAAGAGAGAGAAACGTTGGAGTTATCCACATAATAGGGTTTAATTACTGGCATCACTATGGATTAAGAGATTCTGTAAGTGGTAAATGAAAGAAAAAAGAGCAAATGTTTGCAGACTCACTTTAATCTGAGAGGAGGAGGAGCCAGCAGATCATTTCAAACAGAGGCTTGATCAGAGGAAGGTAGAATCATCTTCAATATGTGGATTGAACTGTTGATTTTAAGGGAACTTATTATGAAACCCTTTCTAAAGTGGTTAATTACCTCAAATGTTGCCTACTTACAAGTTTGACTTTACAAAAGTAATGGTTTTTCTGAATTTAGGGCAAACTATTGCATCACACTAAAATTTCTTTAAGAACAATTACTTCATGCACTTAATTGGTCTATTTGGGGTGCTGAAGCTTAATTTAAAAATTCATTTAAAATATATATCACTTCCATGGATGCTATAACTGAATAATTTAGCCAGGACTGTGGTCGTTAAAAGTCCTGAAGCCATATTTGGTGAAATCAACTGAAAATTAACTTGTTTACAATATTTCTCTACAATTTGATTAAGCTATAATAGCATTATTGAAGTCTATGTGTTATCACAGGACAAATTCTTCCAACTAGGTTTCTGAAATATTTTTACATCCAATTCTTCCTTCAATATGCAGTATTATACATGTCTGTTATCTGTCCAACTTAGCTTCATGTACTTTTTTTAGTAACTAGCATTTACTAAAATTACTAAATTAGTATTTAACAATAATAAAGATTATCAGATTTACAGAGATATCACTAATTTGTTCAAAACTAAGTCTTGATTAAAACTTGGAAAGTACTTTCATTTGCAAGCTATTAGTTCAGAAATCCATGCAATATTTTCTTTCTTTTGGTTAGATTTTTAAGCTAATATGCTATAAGTTATAACGCACTGTTGGACAAATACAAATAGGATAAAAAATTAATTTATAAAGTCACTTCAAAGACTTTGCCAAAAACTCCCTAGACAGTGCCATTGCTTCTGCATAGAGCTCCATACCTGGCTTGCAATGAAGCCCAGAGATCTCAGCAAGTTCAAGTCCGGTAGTTTCTCAGGATGTGAGCCCTTGAGTTTTAATTAGATGTTATGCTTATAATATAATGTCAGCATATATTACACTTGTTGGATGACCCTCCTGGTAGTTTACATCCCTTCATGGTCTTTCAATTGATCATGATGTCCCAATAGCCGAAATTTGAGTATGGCCAAGAATAGATCTCTGGAGAGAAGAGAGATGGCCAACCACTCACCTCAAACATTAAGACAGATTGTAACTTTTCTGAGATGACCACAAAGTTAGTACATCATTGCAAAATACCTTACTATCATTAGACAATGAACAGCATAGTAAAGATCATACAATAGCATTCTGAGCATGAAGCCCCTAACCTAGCTCAGACCTTTCTTTTAGCACGTAAAGGGAGTGCTGGGGTTCAAAAATACATCTCTGCAGAGCACATGTGCACAGCTTACTGCTCTTCAAGTAGCACCACCCCCATCAAGCCAGCCTCAGTGCACAGTTGTGTAAGAGGTGGAGAAAGTCAGAACTAGTGGGTTCATCTGAATAACAGTTCTGATAAAATTCCCAGGGGAAAAAAAAAGGTACTATAAACACTTTAGGACAACTTAGGTGAAAACACTTAATAAAAACATGTAATCTCATGCTGGAGCTAGTTCAAATTCATGATCAACAAAGCCAACCCTCATAGTAACAGCTGTTGTCTTTGACATTCCTTGGTTGATTCAAAGCAACTACAGTGGGAAGAGCCAAATCTTAAATTTTATCTTGAATATATAAAAAGCAAAGTGATGTCAAGAAGTTTTGCAGGTTAGTTTCCTCAGATGACACAACAAAGATTCATTTAATAAAGGTGTCACTTAGCCCCAGGGGTCTAATTGGATTACTACGGAATGTGATGTGTATATTTGAGTTCACTCTGTCTAAACTCCATTGGTGCACAACATCTATGCGAGCCCAATGCACGGTCAAAGTATGATTCAGGTGACAGTCTACAATAAAAACAAAACTCTTATCAATTAGTTTTTGGGGAAGGTACCCATTGAAGTTTGCTTCTTAAAATGCATTCATGGTGCACTATAGTATATGTACTAGCTTCTCTTCACACCTTCACTCTTTCAGCACTACCTGAGCACCCACCCTGTGCAAGACCATCTACCACCGGCTGTGGAAAATGCAAAGTAAAGTCAGAGGTAGCATTTGTTTTCATTATGTATGTGATCCAAGAGCACAGAGAAGACATGAATTTAAAAACTATGTTACTCTATGTGGAAAAATACAAATGAATGAATATAACAAAATAGAAACAGACCCACAGATAGAACAAACTAGTGGTTATCAACGGGAAGAGGGCAGGGAGGAGGGGAAAGATAAGGATAGGAGTTTAACAGGTACAAACTACTATGTATACAATAACTAAACTACAAGGGTATATTGCATACTACAGGAAATATACCCCATATTTTATAATAACTTTAAATGGAGTATAAATTAAAAATTTTGAATCACCATGTTGTATACCTGAAATTAACATATCATAAAACAATTATACCTCAATAAAAAAATTAAATAAAATTTTACAAAGTAAATAAAAATTATGCTACAAGATAAATGTCAAGACAATTTGAACTCAGTGGGATTGAGTCCATTCTCTTAAAAATGATACGACTCAAAATCCAGACACCAGTTAGTAAGACCCTCAGTTCTGGTAGAGGCCCTGGGCTCAACTCTCTACAAAGCCATTCTACACAATCAAGAACATAATCCTGGGGGAAAATAGTCCAAGATACTTGATACACCATTCCAACCTACCACACCCACGTAAAAACCTATTCTTAGCCATGGCATAAACAGCTCACAGGTTGACCATTTCTCACTTCATCAAACATTCCACTTCTGAGATTTTAGTTACCTAATCTGATTTTTAGCAGCAAGGTCTCTGTAAAAGTTGGCCTTTGATCTAAACATACTAGGTTTTTTCATAACTTTTTTTTCAACTGAGGCCAGGCCTTCTCCTATTTTATAAGTTCATGAACTTAATATTTCCATTTTCCTTCTTCAAGTGCAAAACAAAAAATTCAATCTGTACTTTGGAATTAATGGCCTGGTTGAAACACAAATATCATATTCATTAAAATCGCTGATTCAAAGAGCAGTAGGGTATTAATGAAAGAGGCTACAATTCAACACTGATGATCTAATGTCCTAAACATTCATTTCCCACATGGAAGAGATATGTGAGTCTTTCTGTACCTTATTAGTGTTCCCCCTTCCATAATACACTACTAAAGTTATGCACAACTCATAAGGGTCCTATTCCATCACAGCTATAGAAAAAGCAACGCATAAAATAGATGCCAGCAAATGGTACAGCAAGTGATGAATATGAAAACCTTTAATTCAACAAGCAGGTAACAAAGTAAACCCAGTGGACTTTGGGTAGAACCTCCCTTCCCTGTGGCAACATCAGAGGTGTAAATCGATTCAGGGTTCTCTGCTCCCACGCACTCTGGACTCAGAATATGTGCTGTAAGGGAAGAGGGTTAGCATGAGGAAAAGGTTGGGGGTGGGGGAGGTGTGGTAAAGCAGGGTCCCAAAAAGAAAATGGAGCTAGCTGGGATGGAGGGCTGCTGTGCATTCTGTCCGCTGGGCAGACTTCACAGAACACACACCTTTCTTCGAGGAAAGGACACGGGCAAGGTGTCTGGAGTGGGGTTGGGGGCGGAAAGCATCTACAAGGCTGCAAGGAAACCTTCACGGGAGACCTGAGAGGCCCAGCGAGGGTGGCAGCGGTGTCCTGGGTGGATGCCAGATGTTCATCTGCCGCGGCCTCACTCACCCTTGGAAAAGCCAGGCACCAGAGAAGCACTCAATTTAGACCCCACAAACGCATGCAGTGGAAGCCTCGGGTTTCCGCCCAAATCCATTCTTATTTTAAAAACAAAAGGCTCGTGGCCATTCTCAGAGACGACCACATTGCTTCCAGGGGTGGCAAGCAGATTTGCAGAGGCCAAAGAATAGACAAAAGGCATGAGCTGGCGACATACATCCCTGGAAATAATTTTTTTTTTAATTGATTAGGGCCTCCCAGTTCCAATTCTTTCTCCTCTTACAGGGATGATTCCTGGGCCCACGGGCAAATCCCTTAAGGCCTGGAAAAGACGTCGGATAGGGAGGGGAAGCAAACCTCGAAACTTTCCCAAACTGCAGCAGGCTGGAGGCGGGCAGCGGCCGCGGACCTCTGGATCCAGGGGCGCAGGGGGCACCCCAGGGGCGGCGGCCACCCCCTCGGTCACGCAACAAAAGGGCCGAGCGCAGCCTCCGCGATCAGCATTTGAGGACCTCCAGCCCCGAGGAAGGGGAGCTGGCGGAGGTGACCCGGGGCCAGCCGCTCCCGGGCGAAAGAAGAGATGGAGCCTCATGTCCCTGTGGCGCATAAAGGAACTTAGGATGCATCCAAATCAGCCACCCAAGACAGCAACAGCTGATGCCACCCGCACCCCCAGCGGCCCACGGCCTCCCGGGTGCATCTGCCCGGGCATCTCCGCGTCCCCGGAAGGCACCGCCCCCAAAAGAGAGCGGCGCGGGGGCTGCAGGCCCGGCGGCGGCAGCGGCGGCGGGGACTCCGGCCGCCGCGGCGACACAATGCGGCCCGGGAGCCCGGCCGCCGCCGCCGCCGCCGCCTCTGCCGCAGGCCCGCGGCCGACACAAAGCCCTCCGCCCGGGCCCCGCCGCCGCCGCGCACGGACCTTGGGCTCTGGCGCCGGGCTCCCGCAGCGTCTTAGTCACCGCTTTCCAGACGTGGCAGCCCAGCAGGCAGAGCAGGAGCGCCGCCGACCTGCTCATCTCCACGCCGCAGGGCCCCGGGCGGCGCGGGCTGGCGGATCACCGGCTCGGAGCCGCGCGTCAGGGGCAGCCGGCCGCCGCGCCTCCCTCCATGTCGCCTGGCTCCGCGCGCGCCGGGCCCGCCGCCCGATTGGCCGCGCCCCCGCCCGGCGCGGCACCGGGCCCTGCAGCCCACGGCGGCTCCCGCCTCCGCGCGCCCGGGTGGGTTTCCCGGGAGAGCTGCTGCCGCGCCTCCGCCGACTCCTTAACCCCTTCGCGCCCCCGGCCCGCCCGCCCAGCCACCCCGCCGTGGTGCCGCCTGGCGGCCGGTCTGGCGGCCACCCGAGAGGGTCCACCCCGAGGCCCGCAGGCCTCCCGGGAGCGGTGAAAAGCGACCTTGGCACCCAGATCGCTGGCAGCCTAGGTTCCCCGCCGCTTTGGAATAACAGCACCTGCCTTTCAGGCCAGTAGCCTTGCAACTGATTGACTGAGGGTCCTGGGTGGCACCGGGGCCTCACAGTGTGACCCCACAAGGTTTCCACAGGATAATACCACCCTGCAGCTCTTCACGTCCCAATCCACCCATGAACTCCAGGGGAGATTTGACACCCAAGGTCAGAGGTCAGCGGGGACAGAGTCCCTCAACCCACGTCAACTGTAGGTGGCCCTCAGTGCCTGAGTGTTGACAGGCGAACATCTCTAGGTTGAGTTGTGCTGGGGTATTTCTAGAAGGTTAAAGTGAGGAGGAAATTTACATTTAAGAGGCCCTAAGTCCTTTCTTCCACTTTAGTTTTGTCTTCATAATACATGATCTCAGAATTAGGTACTGCGAATCCCATTCACAGATCAGAATACAGGAAAAGGAGGGGTAAGGAATTTGTCCTTGGCCCTTAACCGGTGCGTGATAGAGCCAAGGTTCGAATAAAACGATCTTTCTGGCCCCAGGGTAGAAGCTTTCTACAAAAACTTATGCTTCCTTTAAGCCGAGATACCCTACTCAGCCCCCACCCCAACTTCCCTTCTTTTATTGGCTCTTGCTGTGTGCCGTTCTCCATACAACCCTCATGTCCCCCTGACTCTCTCTACTGCGCCTCCCACCAACACTGCAGGGACCCTGAGGACAGCTCTGAAGAAATCCACACCAGACTCATCAGAGCCCTGGTGCTGCCTCCAGAACACTCCAGTACTCCAGCAGAGGGTTATTGCTGTGATTTTATTAATTGGGCATTAAGGCATGGCAGGCACTGCACCAAAAAAAGAAAGAAGGATAGCACTTGCCCAGTTGGCTTATTATAGACAAATCATTTGTGAGGTACAGTAAAACCAGGAGAAGAAGCCCATGTGGTTGTTATCGGCATCCTCAGGGCCAGTGCTGCAGTTAATGCACGTTGTGCCCCTGCACGGGGTGGCAGGTTGTCAGGAAGCTGGAAGAGAAAACCTACAATTAGGGACCACCTGATACCTCCTTCTGATTTCTAGCCTCAGAGTCTTAGGGTTATTCCGGGGTCCACATCAGAGCTCCTCCCAGGGGAGGGAGCATATGAGATGAATGACAGTCCAGATCAGTCCTCAACTCCAGCTTGGCAACCGCCCATAGGAACACAAAGTGTCCAGGCTGGCTAGATTGCTGGGTGGAGGATGGCTTTTGGAGCAGAGCAGTCCCAAAATTTTCAAGTCACTTTCTTGGGGTAGGGGACTGCTTCTAAGGGAAGTGATATTAAGCCCATCCCAGAGTTAAAACTTCTCACTACAAATCTTTTGAAGATGTGTCTTTGTCAGGGATGTTGGTTATAAGAAACAGGATTAGCCTGAACAAAATCATCATCATCATCATCATCATCACCATCATCATCATCATTATCATTAAGAACTAGGTCATTATTGGGGGATCATCTGGGACTCCTACAAAATCCTGGGACCTGAAGTGTGAGGTCTCCTGAGGGAACGAAGGACACTTATATTTGGAGTTCCTAATATATGCCATGCTTGCTGGACTGAAGATATTTGCTTATAAGAATTTATTTGGGTAATATTATTATTCCTATTTTACAGTGATAAATAATGTACCCACAATATATGGGTCTGATGACAGCAAACTCAAATTCCCTATACCAGGTTACCTCTGAGAACAAATTTCATGCAAATGATTCGTTACCTCTAGCTGTGTCCAAATTGGTTTAAATTGCTAAATTGCTAATTCCAGTAAGATCTGAATCCAGTTAATAGTATCTAATGAATAGTATTGTACCAATGTCAATTTCCTGGTCTTTTTAATGTACTATAGTCATACAAGATGTTACAATTGGGGGAAGCCAGGTGCAGTGTGCAAGGGACCTCTCTTTACTGTTTTCATAACTTCTTGTGAGTCTGTAATTATTCAAAATAAAATTTAAAAAAAGCAAAAATCCTTGTTCTATATCATTTTCCCTCCTAAGCTTTATTGTTCACCCCAAACGCTGGTATTTGGGATCCTGTAAGTATGCTAGTATAGAGTTTTAGAACTTGTAAGAGTGGTAGAAGTCTAAGGAAACACTAATTGATTAGTCTAATCAAGTTTTGGTCACAATCAGGACATGTAGATGTTCAAAATAATAGCTGTTGTTTGTGTAACAAAATTTCTGTGGATGACAGGGCACTTCAGAAGTGTATGCATCTTGATAGCAACACTGAGGCTTGTATAAATAGTTTCACAACCACTAGCCCCATCCCATTTTGTAGATGACACAGAAAGAGGTTAAATACTTTGAAGAGTGCATCATCTCAAAGCCAAGAAAAGTGCTGAGGGACCCGTGAGCACTTGCTCCCCAGGTGGATGTTTTCCAGCTACTTGGGTGGGACGATAAGAAAGTACAAATCCTGCGAAATCACATAAGCAAGCACTCTTCCATATAATCTGTCCAGAATTATGTAAGAATTAAATACTCCCCCCTTCTCCTCTACTGGAATAAAAGTATACAGTTTACTGTTTCTCTAGTTCCATTAACCAGACTCACACTTGGTAACTATGGGGGAAAAAACATCACTGCTTGAGAGGGAGTGTTTGCAGAACAATGGAAATCAGAAGAGTTCTTTCCTTCTAGAATTTTCCTATTGCTCTTATTAAAGTCTCACATTGTTCGACTGAAGATGAATTATGACTGTACTTACTTAAAACTGCTTAGAAGTTGCCTGACTGTGCATTTCATTTCCATTTTTGAGTTCTCTGCCAAAAGCAGAGATGCCATATACAGAACTTTTCCTGACTGAATTTTTCCACAGACCTTGATTCCAGAGGCTCCGTGTAAAGATTATTTATTCTGTTGAAATCTTTCCTGATGTCTGTGCCCATGTGGTGGAATTTTAATTGTCTGAATTTATTTCAAGAGGAGTTGTCCTTCCTGCTCCCCTTTCTCTTCTTGCCCCCTCTGCTCCTTCTCATCTGCCCCAAGTAAGAAGCTGCCTGTGAACAACAAACTAATTTGGAGGTTTGTACTGATCAGGAAATGTGTTGTGAATATTCCAATTCCTGTTTGCTGACTCTTTTATTAAAGTTAGATAAAATGTAGCCAGAGATGGAAATTGGATGTGCTCTGTATTTTCTTGCAGAACTTGTTGGCCATCTACTTGGAAAAGAAAAAAGAAAAAAAGGTGAGGAGATTACTAAGAAGGAACTGATGTGTTCCATTAACCCTAACACTCCCACATTCCCTTCTCTTGGTGACTCACACCCATGTCAGTCAATCCATGTGTCTTTCCAATAAGATCTTTCCGTTTCATCAGAGAAGTTGCAAATGTGTATTAGCCTACAAGAGTGGATCAGTGATAGTGTAATTTCAGACCCCGTGTCTGACTGTTTTTCTTTGCATGCCCCATAGTCCCTAGAGGAGTCTGGGATGCATCAATAGGTCTTGGCCATTGGAAAGGATAGTAGGAGGTTGGTGGCTACCTGAGAATCTGGTTGCCTGTTCCATTACAGCAAGGAGAATCTTCTAGCTCAACCCTTTGCTGGTCATTGAATTACTGTCATATAGTCAAGGAGGGGTCAGGGGAAGTAGGAAAGTAAACTTTTGTGGATGAAGAATGTCACCTGCCATATCAGTAAACAAAGGATGTTGCAGCCATCAAGACATTAAACCATCAGCCACTGCAGCTGCCCCTAGCTGTGCATCCTGAGGGGATTCAGGATGGAGAAAAACAGGACACTGGTGCTAGATAACTGAGGTGCATGTTAAAGGGCTGATTTCAGTGAGTCCAGAATCTTGCATATTCCCACCCACTGAAAAGTGCTAAATTCATTAATTTGAGATGTCTGGCTTTTCTTTAACAGTAACTTTTGATGTTCCAACTTCCTGTCTTTTTTGTTTTTGTCTTTTCAAAAACTCCTATGTATCCTGTTTCCTCCCCTACCTGTTTGGAACAGTCATTCAGAGCCATTTGATGCTGTCTTCTGGGCTGAAGTCCTTAGTATGTCCACTGAATAAAGCATAATTCTCAACTTTTAGGCTGTGCTTTTTTTTTTTTTTCCAGTTGACACTTCCACTCTCTATCTGGATGAAATGTCTGTCTGTGACTACTGCATCTGCCTTAGAGCCTCAGAAGAGACATCAAACAAGGCAGAGACTGGAAAGCTGTTTTGTTTTTTTCGTAGAAAGCTGAAAGAGTTAAGGAAAAGACAGGAAGCTAATAGAGAAAATGGTGAAGGAAATTAGCACTAATTGATCTCTTGCTTTGAGACTCATTCTGTACCCAGAACAGGAAAGAAATCTTCGCTGTGCTGTAGGCCCTCATGCCCCGTAATCTCCAGTCAATTTTCAAGTTAATGCTTTCTGAGTGGTCCTTTCTTATTATTTTCTTTTCCTTTCTTTTCATGTCCTTTCTGTTTCATTTTGAAGCTTTTGACTCAAAGGTACCTGCTGCTAGGTCATTTCTCTTAATGCTCTAGTCCTGTTTAATTATTAAACAAAGAGTCTCTCCCTCCAAGAGTCCCCTTCACTACAGGCCCTATAAACATGGAAATGGGGCTGAGGAGATGATTTGTCTGTTTAAACAATACAATAGGTTTAGATGCACTTACTTTGAATGTATATGGCCTTAGGAGATCATTTTCTGCATAAAATTAAAGGATTGAATAGACTGTATTTCTCTGGATGCCTCTGAAATCCCCCTCGGATGAGTCTTAACCAATGATGTATTTGGCTACTGTTTTCTTCTATTATCACCTTCTAAAGAGATGGAAACATTTGTAGATGAATGGAAATTCACTAGTATGTATTTTAAAGTTTTGTGAAAATTTCAGTAAATGTTTTATAGTTGTATTCTTTCAAAGTCTTCAAAATGTAAACCAAAAAGTGACCTCCCCCAACCCTCCTGAAAAAAGAACAAATAAAAATCAGCTCAAAGTTCCAACTTTCCTGTTTGCAGAGATCAGGGTGAAAACCAATGGTTTTCATCAAAAAAGGAAGAAGAGGGAAATAACATTCATCATAATCCTTGAATGATCTGGTTTTATGACCAAATATAAGAGTCCTTGATTCTACAAATGCATTTTGTGTCTCAAATGTTTATTTGCAAGTCTCACTTAACGTTATAAATTGTCGTTGTTAACCCCTCTGCCCAGTAATATGTCTGAATACAGGGCAAGTTTTTCCAGTCTAAATATGCCTAAATGCTATTTACACTTTTGCCAAAGGGATATTTATTCCTGAGATTAATGGGGTACGCAGAGGGAGGGAGGTTTTTTTATGGCGGGAGCTAGTTCTTGGTAGGATGGTTAATTGTACAGGACAACTTACTGGGTTAAGAGATACCCAGGTAGCTGGTAAAATATTATTTCTGGGTGTGTCTGTGAGGGTGTTTCTGGAGGAAGAGATTAACATTTGAACAAGTGACCTGAGAAAGCAGATGGCCCTCACCATCTGTGGGCAGGCACCATTTAATCCTTTGAGGGCCCAAATGGAACAAAAAAGGAGAGTAAAGAGAAATTTGCTCTCTGCTTGAGCTGGGACATCCATCTACTCCTGCCATTAGACATCAACACTTTTGGTTCATGGGCCTTGGGACTCTGGCCTGGGGCTTACACCACTGGCTTCCCTGGACCTCCAGTTTCCAGACAGCACATTGTGGGACTTCTTAGCCTCCAGAATCATGTGAGCCAATCCCTCATAATAAATATTTCTCTGTATATCTTTCATATTGTTTCTATTTCTCTAGAGACTCCTACCTAATCCACTTGGGAACTATGGATCTGGTATTGATTTGGAAATAAAGATGCAATAAATTAAAAACTTTAATAATCATGGTCTGAAAAAGCTTTTCCTTTCTCTGAGCATAAGTTAGAGACTCCATAATTAAGGGCTAAGTTGATGGAAAGACAAATCTCTCTAGTTTCTAAAACAGATGTTCTATAAGGAGTTAGGCCCTCACAAAATTGATGGAAGGTCTGGAGGAAGGGGTTCCAGGCCAAGTCTCCAGACCAGCACTGCCACCTGGGGACCTACTCACTCTGGAGCGGTCAGGAAGGTGGGGACATGAACTGTCCTGCAACAGTTGTATTCAGGAACACACACTAGCACCATCCAGGGATCAGGAAGCAGGGTTTCTTCCCACCCTCTTCCTAGAAAGACCTTCTAGACCAGTGTGGCCAGCAGCCGAGAGCATCTCATCAGGAGAACCCCACTCCACCCAGAAAGCCTGGCTGCCAGGAAATCTAGAAATGACTAAATCTAGGGGGGAAAATCCAACTTCTGGAGTGCAAGATAACATGCCAGAAGGAAAAGGCATAGTTGCTGACTGCCAGTTCACAACATCTCCACCGAGTCCTAGAACCTCGTGGTTGGATGTTCTGTCTTGACCACCGCACCAGTTCTAGGTTCCATGATAAATGAAAATACCCCTTTAGTGTGGTTTCAGTATCTTTTCTGCATTTTTGAATGTGAAATACACTGGTAGAAATCATGGGATGCTAGAATTCAAAGGAACTTGAGAGAATGGGTCCATCCTCTGTTTCACAGATAAGAAAGCAGAAAATTATAGCAGGAAGAGGCACCAGCCTAGGGTCACCCACCTAGGCTGGGTAAGACAGGCTACTTCTGCAGAAGCAAGGAAGGTCCAAGAGAAGAAACCACCAGGCCTAGGTGGGAATGTGGTCAGAGGGAGAAGCTCACAGAGGAGTGTGGCACCTGTGGACAGGGCTTTTTTTCCAACGTACTGCCATATTCCTGGCACCTAGAAAAATGTTTGGCACAAAATCCCCCTACTCAATAACTATTGGCAAAAGTGAAAAATTATGACTTTCCTTGAAGAAAGATTTCCTTCCTATTTATCTAAATATAAATAGATAAATTTATGTCCACCCTGCTACATTGGACTGATGTATGAATTAGCAAATATTGATGGAGTCATTAGCATGGGCCCAAAGTTTAAGAAGGTAACACAAGACCCTCTCCCACCTTCAAAATTTCTCTTTTTTTTAACTTTTTTATTGATTTATAATCATTTTACAATGTTGTGTCAAATTCCAATAGTACAGCACAATTTTTCAGTTATACATGAACATATATATATATTCATTGTCACATTTTTTTGGGGGTGAGCTACCATAAGATCTTGTATATATTTCCCTGTGCTATACAGTATAATCTTGTTTATCTATTCTACACTTTTGAAATCCCAGTCTATCCCTTCCCACCCTCCGCCCCCTTGGCAACCACAAGTTTGTATTCTATGTCTGTGAGTCTATTTCTGTTTTGTATTTATGCTTTTCCCCCCCCTAAACTTCTAAACTCTTCAGAGGTTCCTCCTCAGACAGGCAGGTCTTGTATTGGACCCTGAACTTGAGCCTTCCCACCATGGGACCATTGCTGATGCTGATCCTCTCATCCCTTCCCATCTTTCAAGATGCAGATCAAGGCACATCTCTACCATGTCCTAAGCATTCAAGTTTCATTCCACTCACCAACCACTTTGTAAAATTAGTTATCATTACAATTACATGGTATCACCTGTTGGAAACATCTGTTTTCTACACATAATGTTAGATTATGTACAGAAAAGACGTATAGCCAGGTTCCAAAGTGAGCTGGGGTCAGCATGGCCCAAAGTGCGTGTGGTCTGTCTGTAATAGTCAAAAATTGTAACATTTCGTGCTGCTATCTGGGAATGTGTGTATAAGCATTCAACCTCTGAAAGCACACGATGCTTGAGTTCTGGCATCAGTATTCTGGGTAAAGATTTATGTAAGCAATAACTCCAGAATCTCCTCAACAGGAGGCAACCTTCTGTCATTTGAGATAAACTCAAAAGAGTAAATCTGAAAATCTGAGCATAACTTTTCCGCAGCAATGTCCTGCCTTCCCAACTTACAAGTGCTTTGAAGGAACCTCCTTTTTGACATCTTTGTAGCTTGCTCAAGATCCCAACAATGCACTGCTTAGAGCTGACTTTCCCCCAAACCACTGACTTGCCCATGGCTGGTACCTGTAGATTTGATTGATTGGCTATCCTTCAGAGGGAATGTAAGGTGTCAGGTGGAATGGTAGACTATGGTGCATGTATGATTTTATTCAAAAATCACTCTTTCAGCTATTTTGAAAGAGAAGTGTCACATAGCAGCAGCATTTTCATCTAAATAAAGTATATTCTTTTCAAATAAATATTTTTGAGTAACCACTCTGCAAGACAATGACATGTCTCCCCCTCCACCCAAGAATCTGCCTTTACCTGGGCAAGGGTGTTGGCAGATCTATGACCAGTGGTCTTGTGGATATATCCGGGAGGAGGAGGATTTGTCCCCAGGGATGAGGGGAAACAGGGACTTGGAGAAATTTAGTCATGAGGCAAGAGTCCTTGAAAAGAAAAAAGAATGGGGTACAAGCCACATGGAAGAGCCCAGATGCTCACTCTGCACACACTGACAGCTGATTCTCAGGACCCTTGGTGGGAAAGCATATAGTAGTAGCATAAACAATAACATTCCTAAGCTTACAAAAAGCATGAAACAAACAGACTGAAAAATCCCACAACCTAGACACTTCCCTTCACCCACTGCCAAATCCATGCCTTGCTAAAAGTGGACTTCCTTAGCCAGGAGCCTTACTCAGAAGCATCTCTGCAGCTTCCCATGTATAATAAATCCTCTACATGCAGAAGAGGTAGTATGGTGTTAAATGCCTGATTCCAGGCTGACCAGGCTTGGACTTCAGCTCTGTGACTCTTGGAGAGTACGTTCATCATTCCTTGCCTCCGTCTTCTCCTCTGTCAGATGGGGATGGAAACAGTAGTACTACTTCCCTAGGGTTGTCATGGGGCTCCAGAGATCAAGCACAGAGCCCGACTGGTGTTAGCAGCTGTCTGTACGCACAGTGGTCATTACCACCCTGCAGAAGTATGCTGGTTCTGAAAATGGGAGGGCTCTCAAGCAGTGGTGGGTGCCACTGGCTTGGCCTCAAACCCACCCTGTGAGGTGCTGCTGGCTGTTCCCTCAGCACTGCTGGCTTCCACACTTCAGATGAAGTGGGGATGCTTTCACTGTTGTTCTCTCCAGAACAGTCAGTCACGTGACTTGGCATTTTCTTGCTCACAATCCCTGCTGGACTGTAGACCCTGCACAGACTCCCAGATTCTAGGAATGAAGGAAGCTGATGTCTCCCAGACTAAGACAGATGCTTCCTGGAGGTGGGTGGAAATCAATAGTCTCTGGGTTCTTTTCCTTGGCCTGTCATGTGGTCGTAGCATGTCACACGGAGCCCCCAAGTGTAACAGGGTTGGGATAATAATAGCAAGACTGCCTTTAACAACATGCAGGCTGAGGGCTGGCTGAGAAAGTCAGGAGGGAGAGAGACATTTGCTCCACCATCTGGAGTCTGCAATGTTAATTTATTTACCAGCTGACACTTTGAAAAATAATGAAGTTGTCAAAATATGAAGATTCTCTCTTAACAAAGCCACAAACAGTGACACATAATCTGGAGTTGATTCTTTTATAAATATCACAACACAAAACATTTTGCAAATTAAAATTGGAATACAGAAGAGAAAATAAAGCATTTAATTTTCTTGATGTCTTTGGAATTTGTTGCTCTAAACTAAGACCTGAAGTCAAGAGCAGGTAGGTACTTGGGACTGACAGAAACTTGAATGGGATTCCTACAGCAAATCTAACTTCAAAATCAATTCTATTAACCTCTGCCCCAAGTACCCACGCCCATACACCAAAAATTATGGTCTAGCTTTTTTTTAAGCTTGCGTAAGTATAAAAGACTTTAAAATCTGGGAGAGGTGGTGAGCCAATTCCCATCAATGTGAAAGAAATAGTGCTTGCAGGTAAGAAGTGATACATGAGTTACAAACATGCAACAACAGGCACAGCAATCCAGGAGAGCAGTGGGAGGGATCGCAACCGGGTGAGTTCAGTACAGTCAGCCCCAGAAATTCTAGAAAAAGCTGCATGCACTAGAGCAAACCATTCAACTTCTCCATCAAGGCAGCTGCAGCTGTAACTTGATCCCAGTGCACATTCATTGTTTCATCTGTACAGCATCCAGTCTCCCTCCATTTGGTAATGGAACTGATACTAAAGCGTCCACATTCACTTTCCTCTCAGTCCAGGTGATTTAGGGCTGGCTCCAAGGGTGGACATGCGATCCAGGTCTGGCCAATCAGCACGAAGTTCCCCCTTTCTAGTCACAGTTCGGGGGGGGGGACCATGATCCAGTCAGTCCAAATCAGACTCAATTCCCAGACTTCTTTAGAATTTGAAACTATTGGGAGAGAGATGGACTTTTCCAACTGGTATTAACTAGAGGAGAGGGTAAAAGATGGTGACCTTTGACTGCCATCTTGCCACCATGAGGTAAAAACCTAGAAATGAAGTCAAAACAGGGCAAAGCAGAACTTAGATATGGAATGACTTGTGCCCCTGAATCCAGCCAGTGTCTGAAGCTTGCTGTCCTTGGAACTGTCACTTGCTGAGTGCATACAATCCTATTTATTGTCCTTTCACCATTTTGAATTGGGCTTTTGATACTTACAACCCAAAGAGTCTGGCCAATGCAGTTGGAGAAGAAGGAGAGTGGATGCCCACAGTTTGCTGGTTCTTGATGCTTCCTGAGGGATAAAGTGGCATTTACCTAACTTTCAGATGCCAGTTAACTGTGTGTTATCACAGTGAAGAAAACTTTCCAGAAGACTTTGGGGAAGGCAGTTTGAGGATATTCCCCACTAGACAAGTGTATGACAGACACACAACAGCAAAACCAGAAACTCTGGACTTGCTGGCCAATCCCTTCTTTAATCCTTACTTCACATCAGGTAAGGGAAGTCCTTAAAAGCATGGCCATTCTTTGTATATTAGATCCTATATTTTTATTATATTTTGAAACTTAACCTACCATTGTCTTCTCTTTTGTTTATCACACATACATTGGCATCACAGACACCAACGGTGCCTTTTCATTTCCACAGTGGAACTTAGTTGCCTTTTATGCCCAAGCAGTCACAATCCACCACCACTTGTGATGCTTCCTGGATAACTGAAAGATAGTAGCAATCTTTCCTGTGGAGCTAATCATAAAGCCAGACCTACTTTGGTAAACACTTTAGAATATAACCATCACTAAAAACTAAGTTTCAGAATATGAATGCAATCCTGGCCAGCAAAAATAGAAATCACCATAGAGGAGTTAATTAAACATAATAAACAGTTGAGGTGGAACAGGAAGCTGCTATTTTTCCTGTCTCCATAGCTTCTATTATAGGGGAAGGAAGAGCTTATCAGCAAAGAACCAGGAGCATGAGAATAATGGGCAGCTCATAGCAAAGACTGAGTGTTTGGCTCTGAAGAAAAGCAAAGTCACAAATTTAAATCCCTGGTGGGGTTTCAGCTCATGCCTGGGGGGAAGGGGAGGGGATACTGACCTGTTTGTGCAAATCAGTTATCTATGGAGATCATCATGTGAAATAGCCATGTTTATGGTTATAACTGACACAGGGATTCCTGGGTAGGTGTACCAAAATACTTTGTGGTGACAAGATAATACATGTCAAAGAACTTTTGAAGACTGGAAAAAAAATGCATAGGAGATATTATGTGAAAAAGAAGAGGATGAGCAGAGGGAGGGAAGCAGGCGGAAGAAGGTATGTGAAGAGAAGCTGTTCTCTTCTTGAACTCCGGAGACTCAATGACAACTCATGAAGAAACTGAACAGAAAACACACAGCACTCCAAAGACATCAGTAGGACTGAAACTTGTAATAACTTAAAAAGCAACTTGAATGTCCACTGACAGATGACTGGATAAAGAAGATGTGGTCAATATACACAATGGAGTACTACTCAGCCATAAAAAGAATGAAATGAAATACCATTTGCAGCAACAAGGATGGACCTAGACATTATCATACTAAGTGAAGAAGTCAGACAAAGATAAATATCATACGCTATCACGTATATGTGGAATCTTAAAAAAAATGATACAAATAAACTGATTTACAAAACAGAAACAGACTTACAGACATAGAAAAGAAACTTATGGTTACCAAAGGGGAAGAGGGGGGAGGGATAAATTAGGAGTTTGGGATTAACAGATGCACACTACTGTACATAAAATAGATAAACAACAAGGACCTACTGTATAGCACAGGGAACTATATTTAATATTTTGTAATAACTTATAATGGAAAAGAATCTGAAAAAGAACATATATATATATATTATATGTATAATATATATATATATAATATATATGTATAACTGAATCATTTTGCTGTATACCTGAAACTATCATAACACTAAATTAACTAAACTTCAATTAAAAAAAGACTCAGTGTGAAAGGGGACAGGAGTTTTCCATGGGATTTTACAAATATCCAAGGCCCTTCTCTTCAACACAGAACCTCACACAGTTACTGATGGGTGAGAATCACCTCTTTCCACAAGTCTTTAGAATTCCACACATCACCTGGCATTTGGAATGTGGCTGTCCTGAGAGCAGGGTCACCCTTGGCTAAGTGGAAGGGCTCTGGGATTTGAAAATGGAACATTTTCTCTTTACTGGAGCCCAGGCCTCACATCTCTCCCCCATAACCTGAAGATAGCTGCTCACATCTGCTCATTTCCTCCCCCATGGAGTGCACCATCTGCCCCAGTGAAAGACAAGAGAGGCTCGTGGCTGCTGAGTTGCTGCAGACAGAGCCCCAGGATAGACCCCAGGGTCCAGCTCATGAGGAGAAAACCCAAGAAAAACTCCTTATGCTAAGTTGGTCAATATTAAAAGGACAGTAAAGGGAATATGAGGGGTAAACATGAAATGTTTCTTATAATTTAAATCTGTTCCTAAAGTAACCATTTGTGCTGAAGCCCTAAGAGCTGAAAAGGTGCCAATTATAAACAGAAGGGAGCTGGAGGAAAATCTGATGAGAAGAACAGAGTGAGAATTTTACCACTTCAATACATGGTACAGTTATATATTTCTGTGCCAGAGATGCAGAAAGATGCAGGGAAGCTGGAGAGGATCTGACAGGCATGAGGATCATTTAAGAGGAAAAAGAACATCAGTTTTCTACAGCTGACCAACAAGCAGTTACACTTAAGCACAGGAATGAAAAAGAAGCTAACTACCAAGTTATGGTAAGAGAATGAAACTATATAAGAAGAAGTGAGACTATTTAAGCAAGTTTTCAAAATGGCAGTCAAATAACCAAATACATAAGATTGAAGTAAGAAATTTAGGTTTGAACCTCCCTCACCCAAATTCAACTAGTACCCAAAGCTCAACTGGTTAGTTTATTTGGAATTATTAATTTTCAAGGAAGTAATGATTGTACTCATTTCATATTTCCTCCAACTTCAAGAATGTCTCCCTTTTTGGGGAAAAGCAGAGATAGAGACTTGATAATTTGCATGATTTTGCCAAGTTACTTTCTCTTTCAGACTCACTTTCCTCATTTCTAAAAAGTGGGATGAAAATAACAACTGCCTTACAGGATTTGTGGAGGTGATGCAGTGTGACAATGTATGGGGAAAAAAGCACTCCGCATCCTGAAAGCTCTTATACATATGATGAAAGTGACAGTGAGCTCCTTAATATTTCAAATTTCCTTTTTCCTTATTGTGGTTATATCCATGGAAATCATGACTTTCAGAGTAAGTTTAGGGATTAGATGTTCACTTTAGATGACCCTAAACATTGGACACTGGGGGATGAGAAACACCAGCACCCTGGAGCAGGCATTAGGAAAATTCTGAAAATAAAAATCACCATGGGTTGTATGTAGGTGGCTGTCCCCAAGTAAACCACCATGCCTGACCCTAACTAATAATACTTATAACATGAAGTTAAAATAAACATTGAAAGACAGTCAAACCAAAGGATATGCCATCAAAAGATGACTGGCAGTGATAAGTATAGGAGAAGGGAGGGGACCACCATCTTTCCAGTCACCCAGGCCAAAAACCAATGAATCATGAGTAGAGGAAATGAGAGTTGGTGTTTAATAGATACAGAGTTTCAGTTTTGCAAGATAAAAAGAGTTCCACGGATGCATGGTGATGATGGTCACACAACAAACTGAAAGTATTTGACATCAGTAACTTACATGCTAAAAAGTGATTAAGATGATAAATTTTATGTTATGTGTATCTTGCCACAGTTTAAAAACTTGTGAAAAAAATCTGAGTCACCTTTGATTCCTATATTCATTCTTTAATAAGATGAAGAGAGATTTTGTGAGGATGGAAGGTGAGATTCTGAAGTCAATAAATGTTAATATATCATTACTGACTCCCAGGTTCCCCAGAGATGTTTCTGAGTACCAGGGTTTTTCTCCACCAGGTGCTGCTAACAACACATCTTCTGTCACCAGTTCCTCTACAGCAGCCCCAGGCATTCAAATTTGCAGCCTGAGCTTGTAGCCTCACTTTATTTTTTTCTGTTTTTATTGAAGTAAAATCAGTTACAATGTGTCAATTTCTGGTATACAGCACAATGTCCCAGTCATGCATACATATATTCCTTTTCATATTCCTTTTCATTAAAGGTTATTACAATATATTGAATATAGTTCCTGTGCTCTACAGAAGAAATTTGGTTTTTAGATCTATTTTTTATATATAGTGGTAGCTTCACTTCTCTTCCCTCAGACTGGTTCCATGTGAGAGGACTAGGAAATAGACGGGAAAGATACTCTGAAAAAAAAAATCCAGCCTTAGTCTCCACAACAGAATGATGTGACTTCTAGGGATTTTCCATGTGTTTTAGGATAACAGGAAGACTCATTATGGTTTTATAAGAACTCTAGTGGCCTTGTATGTTAGATCTCCAGCTCCTTGATGGTTTCACTATTAAACAGAAGCAAGGGAGTGCCCTGGGAGCCAGATTAAGGACTTTGGCCACAAATAATTTCTCAAATCCTGGGTCAATAGGCGACGTATAACACAAGATTCTCATCCTGGCAAGTCCAATGCTAAAAATGAAAACAACATAAACCAAAGAAGCAGCAGACCAGGAAACCAGTATAAAAACATCCAATAATTTATTTTTTGAAAACTGCTATCTAGTGAGGAACTATGGGTTTCCATCTCGATCCCTGTGGCTAACACTGGAAACTACAGAGGCCTCAGGTATTGGTAGTGGAAGAAACTTTTGCCTCTCCTTATGACTGACCCTCAGGGAAGCAGAATGTGGAGGGGGTGGTACTTCAGGAAAATATAGAGGCTGATCCTATAAGAGAACTACATTCATGAAAAGCCGCAAGGCCAGAAATGCTTTGACTCACAAATGGTGAATTACATTCAAAAGGAGGTTGAACTGTAACAGAATTTCAAGAACATTAAAAAGCTGCATGTATGTGTTTGTATGTGTATGTGTGTTTTACTGTTTACTCCTTGTCCAGTAATTCCACTCAGGAATCCTTGCAGAAATAACCAAGACCATCATTGCTTTGACAGCTTTTACATTGTTTTTACAGCTTATAATAGCAAAGAAAAAAATTGGCAGCAACTTGAATATTGAATTATTAAATAAATTATGATCTTCTAAACAATGAAATACTATAAAGGCATAAATATGATGGTGAAAATCTATATATCGATGTGAAAAGATACATATAGCTTGGCAACATGTATCAATGCTTTATTTACTTTTTTTAAATTTTATTTTATTGAGTTATAGTCAGTTTACAGTGTTGTGTCAATTTCCAGTGTAGAACACAATCTTTCAGTTATATATGAACATACTTATATTCATTGTTGCATACTTTTTCACCATGAGCTACCACAAGATCTTGTATATATTTCCCTGTGCTATACAGTATAATCTTGTTTATATATTCTATAATACCTGTCAGTATCTACAAATTTCGAACTCCCAGTCTGTCCCTTCCCACTCCCCTCCCCTCTGGCAACCACAAGTTTGTATTCTATGTCTATGAATATGTTTTAGTTCTGTATTTATGTTCATTTGTCTTTTTCTTTTCTTTTCTTTCTTTTTTTTTTCAATGAAGACATACAAATAGCCAATAAGCACATGAAAAAGTGCTCAATATCACTAATTATCAGAGAAATGCAAATTAAAACTACAATAAGGTATCACCTCACACCAGTCAGAATGGCCATCATTCATAAGTCCACAAATGACAAATGTTGGAGAGGCTGTGGAGAAAGGGGAACCCTCCTACACTGCTGGTGGGAATGCAGTTTGGTGCAGTCACTGTGGAAAACAGCATGGAGATTCCTCAGAAGACTATAAATAGACTTACCATATGACCCATTAATCCTACTCCTGGACATATATCCAGAAGGAGCCCTACTTCAAAAAGACACCTGTACCCCAATGTTCATAGCAGCATTATTTACAATAACCAAGACATAGAAACAGCCTAAATGTCCATCAACAGATGACTGGATTAGGAAGATGTGGTATATTTATACAATGGAATACTATTCAACCATAAAAGTGACAACATAATGCCATTTGCAGCAACATGGATGTCCCTGGAGAATGTCACTCTAAGTGAAGTATGCCAGAAAGAGAAAGAAAAATACCATGTGAGATCACTCATATGTGGAATCTAAAGAAAGAAAGAAAGAAAAAAAGGAATGTATCAATGCTTTAAAAAAACGTATGTGGACTTTATCTCTTCCTCTCAGGAGTTTATCTTCAAACAATTATAAAATAAATCCAGGATGTTCAGTAGAGCAATGTTTGCAGTTACAAATACTGCTGTAACATGAAGTTCTATTAATTGCGATTCATGAAACATATTGTGATGTAATTATATCATGGAATATCATGCAGACATTAAAATTATGCTGTAATTTATGTTTGTTGCAAAGCCAGCTAACACTGTAATATGAAGTGGAAAAAAATTCACCAAGTGGTGATTATTGTATAATTCCAACTTAGTAAAAGTAATATCTATAGAAAAAAGTGTGCACACATTCCTAAATGTGTAATAATATTTATCTCTGCATGGTGGAATTTTTAGCAATCTGTTTTTATGTTGTTTTTCTAACAGCAATATATTATTTTTGTAGTAAGAAAAGTTAACAATACTATTTCCATGATTTTTTTAAAGCACATTAAGACAATATTCAATAATTCATTCTAATACAGTGTTTCCCAACCTTTCTTTCTTTAACGTCCCTTAAGGATCCTCTTTCAGACATTGTTTCCAAATCACTTCTGCCATGAAATTTTAAAACCACAGCTATATGGTGTATCTGTTTATGTACTGTACATTCATCTGCTTTACACATCGAAAGAGTATGATTTTTTGATCCTCAAGAAGAAATCCTGACTTCTATGTGGGAGCATTATTGTCCCTGTTAAGAATTATGTTCTTAAAGGACAATGAGAATGTGTGCACAGAGACTTATTTAGTCATCCTAAATCACCCTAAACTTACGCAGTCTTCTATTTAATTCCTTCTTCTGCATGGTTTATTTTATTCTTCTACTAATACATGTCAGTTGGCACCTCAAAGTATTCTACTGTTCAAATTCTCTTAAGGCTCCAACTTTTCTGATTATAGGGTTAAGGATTATAACATGAGTCTGGCAGACTCAGATGTTCTACCCAATCTTGCTCCCTGTCCTTCCTAACAGGTGTTATGCCCAATAAGAGCTCCAATGCAATTTCTGCATTCTAATCTCCATCTGAATGTGTTTTTTGAGGAGTGCTGAGATCTATAGGCTGGAGGTCAAGAAGAGCAGGCTGAAACACTCAGGAATAAGCTGAAGCTCTAGCCACAGCCAAACTTTCTTCTTCTTGAGGGAAGCCTCAGCTCTGTTCTCATGGCCTTTCAACTGAGTAAATCAGGCCCACCCAAATTGTCAAGAGTAACCTCCCTTACTTAAATTCAACTGATTATGGACCTTAATCACATCCACAAAATACTTTCACAGCAACACTTAGATTATTCTTTGAACAACTGGGATTGTAGCCTAACCAAACCAACACATGAAACTGATTACCACAGCCCTTCCTTTGTCCACTGGACACCCATGCACATCTCCTTCAACCATAGTGAATCTCCAAACAAAGACAATAACAATGTCATAGTTCCACCTAATGCTATTCAACTATCCTGCATACAACTGGAAACAGTAAACCTTTCCCCAGAAGAGGATGGGCAATGCTCACTCTTCTACTTTGATATCCTCTAACTTAAATACTGTGATATATAAAGTTAATACTGTGATATATTAAAGTTATATAAGCAAAGCTATTAATACAACTTATGTTAGATGATAAGGAAAAACTGAAGGAAGAAAACAATATATGTGTTAATATATATACAAATATATTCATAACAAAATAAAGAAGAAACACTCCTAACAATTACAATCATTATTTCTGTGAGTGGCCATATGGTCATAGCTAATATTTGTAACCACCTTCTTCCACTGTCCAGTCCAATTTTCTTTGCCCTCAGCAAGTATGGTTACCCTCAGTTGGCCCTAGTTCTTTGCCTGGTCCTAGTTCTTTGCCTGACCCAAATCTTCATTCCTAGAAGTCAAGATCATTATCAGTTCTCCTGGAATTCGCTTGTAATTTTCTTCTTCTTCAATATCATTATATTTTACCCCCAACTTTATTGAGATATAATTGACATACAACAATGTGTAAGTTTAAGGTATACAACCTGTTAATTTGATACTTTTATGTATTGCAATATGATTATCATCATGGTGCCAGATAACATCTCCATATTTCACATGAAAGTAAGACAGTGAAGGACAAATAGTATTGCAATTTTCAGTTAACTTTTATCACAAGACATGGTGGTACTAAGAGACACCCTGAAAGTTCACCTGTTTCTAGACATACTCTTCCTTACCTCCACTGAATAGTAGCAACACAATTCCCTATGGTAATCAGGATCAATCACCCCAGCCAGTACTGTAGTCCCCCTCTTTACCTGTTGACTCGGAGGCACAAGGAACCCAAATGGACCTGATGGCAATCTCAAATTCTAGTTTATGGAATCACTGTTGTGCCAACTGAAGATTGGGACCCTGTTATGTGGGGTGGAAACATCTGGACTGATGCCTCTGAAATTCTTGGCTCCTCATATTTTTCTGAACCCCCTGGGTTTGTAGAAGTGGCCATTCTGTTTTGTGAAGGGCTGGTGTCCCTCCATGGAAACTCCACCAGAGAACTAAGTTGCAAGGGAGAGCTTGAGGGGACTTCCAACTGACAAAGGTGAAAGGAATGTGCTGTTGAGAGAGGTCCCAGCATCTCTGTGAAGCTCAGCACCTGGCCATCCTCTTTAGGTTCAGGCAGATAAGAGGAGATGCTGTTAGAGAACTGGGATGATAGCAACAGGGATGATAAGATACAGACTAATGGGAGGCCAGGTGGGATGCATGGGGCCATACGAGCCAGGTGAGCATGATGAACTTTGTGAACAGTAAAATCAGAGTAGCAGCCAGGGTAGCCAGCTCCATGCTCACTCTACAGTGGAAATAATGTCCAGATCTGATAAGTGTCTTCTCTTGTGGACCAGGCTCAAGCTCTAAGGGTATTCCAACCCTGATATCAGAGCTAGGGGCTTGTTTGCCACCAGTTCACCTCCAATATTAGAAATAAAAGCATACTTAATTTTTGCCTTCTCCTTCATTTGAATCCTTTTCTTTTAATAATAATATAATAATAAAACAACAACCAGTGCTTTATCTTCATTAGGAGATAAAATACAACAATTTTGAGAGCTGAAACAGTTTTGTAGCAGGTCAGCAATGATCAGAAAAGTTGGGTTAAATTTCACTTTTTTAACTCATAATATATACATGTTTTAACAGCTAACATTTGTTTTCCTTTCCATATCTCCCAGGGAGAAATTATCACAACCAGAACTTTGAGAAATTCCCTGTGCATCTGGGGGAGGAGAGAAAAAGGGAAAGAACAGGGAAGGGACTGAATTATCACAAAGCAACTTCTTTCAGCCCTGCCAGGGAAAGCCATAAGAATTTGTCAGAAGACCATCTTCCTGAGGGGCTAACTCACTGCTCACTCTTCTCTCATGCCCTGCCTTTGACTTGTTCATAGTACAAAAAGTTTATTCATATGCTCTCTGATGCTGATAGTTGTGAGTTATTTCTATGGATGGAGTTGAAGGACCCAGTTAATCACAACGCACTCTGCCCTGAGCTCAGAACTTAAGAATATGCCTGAAAGAAGGATGGGGATCAATGTATGAATTTTATTGCTGTGCTTGCACTTGTGACCAGGTGGTCTTCTGAGAAGCCATTCCCTCCTTAAAGTGAGCACACTTGCTGGATCCCATGGCTGCAGGCTGCCCCCATGGGTGGGTCTACCTGGGTGTGCATTTTGATTGGAAGAGGCATGATTGAAAGGTGATCAGTGCAACTTGTAGGGGAGCCCCACCCAAGAAAGAGTCAAAGAGATGTGCCCTTTATGAGTATCTACTTTTACTGAGTTCACCCGTCTTTAACAACATATGGAACAATATCTCGGTCTCCTACTGCCTCACCAAATGTAGCAAAGAAAAGCCAATGAGAAGTGGAGAGCAAGCAAGTTTCTCCCTACTAGTTTCCTGGGAAGCTGGGAGTCTTGGTAAAATTCCCTATTATGTAAGCCAGTAGGAATTTTGGAAAAGGGAGAAAATGATTCTTCTACAGCGTACAAGTGTTTCTGTATAAATTCTGTTCATTCATTCATTCATTCATTCAACACTTACTGAAGTTTTACTATGTACCAAGCATTATGCTAAGTGCAAGTGATCCAAACACAAAGAAGATAAAACACAGTACATCTGTTCACCATTCTGTAGTGTGGTATCCCACCTCATCTAAGTCCCAATTCTCTGCAACCCCAAATGCTATGCTTATTGGTCTTTTAAAAGGTAGAGGAAACTGCTATATGAAAGAATGCATATTACTGTGTTACAAAAAAAAGCAGCTTACTAATTTGTGTAAGGCACAAAGTGACTGATTTCAGAAATATGGTACAGTGGGAATGTTCAGTTCCAGAAAGAATCCACACAGAAGGAAAGGGAAGGAGACCCACTGACAGGGAAAAGTTAAATTTGCTGGGATAGTGCAAGAAAAAGAAAGAAAAACTGGTAAAAACTTACTACTAGGAAAAAATAGTGATAGTTCTTTCTGCTAGGAAAAATATCAGGCTGGACTCTTGTTGGAAGAGACTTCCAGCAAAATTAACTGAAAGCTGCTTCTTGGGAACAATGTTTAATACTAGTAATCAAAGAAATGCAAGGTGAAAAATAATGCGATGCCTTCATTTGTTCATAAACTTGTCATCAATTCAAAATAAAGGTATTCTGAGATTGAATCAAGATGGTGGAGTAATAGGACCACAAACTAGCCTCTCCTCACAATACAACAAAAACACAAATGACTTCTGAACAGCCATCAAGAAAAAAGACTGGAGTCTAGCAAAAAGGATCTATTTCAACTGGAAACACTGAGACAGAACCACAACAGGGAGGTAGGAGGGATGCTCTCATAACATAGTCAGGCCCCATACACTCTGGGTGGGCAAATGACAAGCTGAAGAGCCATTAAGTCACAGAGGTGCTCCCACAGGAGTGAGAGTTCTGAGCCCCACATCAGGCTCCCCAGACCAAGGTTCTGGCAGTGGGAGGAGGAGACCCCTGGTCATCTGGTTTTGGAGGCCAATGGGACTTAAATTCAGGAGCCCCACAGGACTGGGAGAGACAGAGACTTAACCCTTTTGGGAGGTGTGCGTGGGATCTTGAGTGCACCAGGTCCAGGGGCAGAGAAGGTGACTGCACAGGGACCTGGACCAGACCAGCCTGCTGGTTTTGGAAGTTCTCCTGGGCAGTTAGGGGACTGCTGCAGCTTACCCAGCAGACAGAAGATGGTGACAGACATTCTGGATGTGCTCATCTACATTAGCTTCCCTGGAGGCTGACATCTTGATTGGATTAATAACACCAAGACCCAGCCCCACCCAACAGCCTGTACGCTTAAGGGCTGGGAACCCTTAGGCCAAACAACATACTGGGTGGAAACACAGCCTCACCCATCAGCAGACTTTCTGAGTGACAAACACCTCTAGGCAGGGCCCTACCCACCAGAGGTCTAGGCCAAGCTTCACCCAGGAGTGGGCAGACACCAACCCCTCCTGCCAAGAAACCTGCATAAACCTCTAGCCCAGCCTCATCCACCAGGGAGCAGATACCAGAAATAAGAAAACAATAACCCCAAGCCTGTGGAAGGAATCCACAAGCACAGGACAGACTCTAGACTGGGACAAGCTTGACACTGCCCCTCAGGTGACAAGAGAGTAGTGTACTGCAGGGATGCATACAACATCTCCCACAGAGGGCCACTTCTCCAAGGTCGAGAATCATAACTAGCCCATCTAAAAACACAAAGAGAAAGACAGACAAGATGAGGTAGCAGAGGAGTATCTTCCAGAACAAGGCACAAGAAAAAAATCACAGAAGAAATAAATTATGAGGAAATAGGCAATTCATCTATGAAAGGTTTTAAAATGATGATGGTGAAGACGTTCAGAGAACTCAAAGTACAGATGCACAGAGTGAAGTTTTTAGCAATGGCTGGAAAATATAAAGAATACCCAAACAGAATTGAAGAAGAAAGTTATTGAAATGAGTAACATACTAGAAGGAAACAACAATAGACTAAATGAGGCAGAAGAATGGATCAGTGAGCTAGAAGACAGGAAAAAGAAAAAAAGAATGAAAATGAATGAGGGTAATTTAAGAGAACTCTGGGACAATATGAAGTGCACTAATATTCACATTAAAGGGTCCTCGAAAATGAAGAAAGGGAGAAAGGACCCGAGAAAAATTTTGAAGAGGTACTAACTGAAAGTTTTCCTAACTTGAGAAAGGAAACACTAACCCAAGTCCAGGAAGCTCAGAGAGTCCCACACTAGATCAACCCAAAGAGGAACACACCAAGGCACATACCTGGAGCCTAGGATCTCCCACCAGTAAGGTGTGCAGCAGGACAGTGGACTAGGTTCCTCATGTCCTGTCATTCCATTTCTTTAAGCTGAAGTCCCCTTCCCATCAACAAATGGACTGTATCCAAGCACCCACTACTGTCACTGATTCACGTGGGGCCCCCAAAGTCTCTCACATGCTTCTTTGTCAAGGTCCTTTGCAGGGAAAGATGATCTTGAATCCCAAATCACTGCCATTAATCTGCCTATAACGTGTTATAGAAGCTACATTTACTCCTCAAGAATGAAAGAAAAAAACCCCAGAAAATTATAAAATTACAGCTCTAAGATAACACAATCATAACCACATAGCAAAAAAACCTTTTCTTCCCCAGTTCAGATTTCCAAGAAAAACATAAAGGAAACAGGAAGGAGGCATGACACCTGTTTTCCTGGCTCCTTTCTCTTTTAGCAAAGGTTAATCTTGCTCTCTCATAGGTGTATACATTTGAAAAAAGACACACTAATGATGTAACTTAATTTTTAAAATGCTGATTATAAAATAGATATGGATCTGTGTGTGTATTTAAAAGCATTGTGGAGCTGCCAAGAGACAGCAACATGCAGGCAAAATGATGGTTGCCACTGGTGATTCTTCTAGAATTCAAAGAATTAAGAAAATCCATTCCACCATGGTGTTCAGTTGCCTGTAGGGGCTTTGTTATTCAAGGAGATCTAGGAAGGTCAACCACGGCCAGATGAGGTCTGCCATGGTTCAGGACATATTGGAAGTCTATTCCAGTGAGTTAATCTACTCTTTTATTTTTTTTTAATTGGAGAACAATTATGATGCATTTATTTCTGGTGTACAGCACAATGTCCCAGTCTTACATATACATACTTTTAAAATAAAGTCTCAGATTGTGGTCTCTTCGGTGTCAAAACAGGATAAGGTTTCAGCCTTCCAGAGAGGAATTGCGCTTGCTTCTGCTGGTGCCTTTTTAGAAGAAAGTTCCTGGCTTGCAGTTTTCCAGACTGCAAAGAGAGTGCATTTATGTCCCACCTTGGTGCCGTGCATCCTGTTGACACAATGATGGGTGAGCCACCCACCCCTTTATACAGTTATGTTTCTTCACTGTTGCTCCTGCCAGGCAATTAATTCCTTTGTCTCATTGACACTCCGTCTGAGGCGCTAGCGCTGCAGGATCTCTGAGCAAGGACAGAGGAAAGTTGTGACCTGACTCCCTATCCAGCAAGAGCTTCCGGCTTTGTCGTTCATCTTCTTTGCTCTGGGTCACCTGTTATCAGTCAGGGCCCCAAGGTAACAGGTGGCTTTAGTGTCCACCTACCCTAAATAGACTTGGGTTCCTGCTTTGTTCCTGGTCTTAAAAATTCACCTCACAATCTTATAAGTTCACTTGTGCATAAAAAAGATGATTTTTATATCTGACCTAGCATTTTAGTGTGAAGGTTTCAAGCTGTCTTATCCACATCATAATTCTAGAAACTGAAGTCCTATTCTTTGCATCTATTCTTTTTAATTTCTGGTGTTTACTTAATAACGAGCACCATAAACTTCTTAAATGCTGACCCAAGAGTTGATGGAATACACGAGGAGGACAGTTGAATTAGAAATAGTCAGGCCCATGGGGACATGAGAAAAAAACAGAGTCTAGAGTTACTGAGTTGTTGGGATCATTGGTGGTAGCCATGTTTTGCGTGTGTGCATGTATATGTGTGCATGGGTGTGATGTAGGGAGTGAGGGGGAATGTCTGCTGCAGGAGAGCAGATAGTGAAAGTCAAGTTCTTAGGAGACAGCCTGGCAGTTGTCCCCGTTCCGTCAGCTGCACTTGTTGCAATCACCTGAGTGGAAAGACATTGATGTCCAGGAGGTAGAGAGATAGAATCTGCCATAACCTCAAGAAGAGGACCAGGGGCTGGATGACTCACCTTAGAAGGAGATGTGAGCATGTGTTTGGGAAGGAACAATACAGCATCTAGCAATGGAGGGACAGAGGAACATAATGGAAACCACACTGAATGGCAAATCAAAACATGTGAATCCAAGTCATGGATCTGCAACTAATGAGACTCTGTTATTTTTATAAGATTGATCATATTGAGCTCCAGATGTCAATAAGGTATCTAGGCTGCAGGGTAATTTAGGGTGGTGAAGAAGAACATGGGCTTTAACTTTGGAAAACAACATGAAGTTTCCTAAAAAATTAAAAATAGTGTGACCATATAAGCCAGCAATCCCACTCCTGGTATTTATCCAAAGGAAATGAAATCAGGAGTTTGAAGAGCTACATGCATTCCCATATTCACTGCAGCATTTTCTACAATAGGCAAGATATGGAAACAACCCAAGTGCCCACAAATGAATGAGTGGATAAAGATACATATTTTATATATTATATATATCATATCTATATGATGGAATATTACTTAGCCATGAGAAAGAAGGAAATCCTACCATTTGTGACAGCTTGAACGGAACTTGAGGGCATTGTGCTAAGGGGGATAAGCCAGACAGAGAAAGACAAACACTGTGCATCATTTCTATGTAGAATCCAAAACTCTGAACTCGTAGAAGCAGAAAGTAGAATGGTGGTTACCAGGGGCCAGGGATTGGGGAACAGGACAGATGTTATTTTTTAAGGCTACAGTCTTGCAACTGGTAGATAAATCAGTCCCAATAAATCGAATCTAATTCACAGCATAGTGATTATAGTCAACAATACTGTATTTGAAACCTCAAAGTTGCCAAGAAACTAAATTTTAATTCTTCCTAACACAAAAAAGAAATGATAATTATATAACATGGTAGAGGTATTAGCTAACCCTACAGTGGTAATCATACTGCAATACACAAATGTATCAAATCAACATGTTTTGCACCTTAAACTTGCACAATGCTATATGTAATTATATCTAAGTTTTAAAAAAGTATGGGTTTTGGAGTCAGGTGGATCTGAACTTCAACTTGCTCATCTATAAAACTGGATTAATGATACCTCCCTCTTAAATTATTATGGAGATTCACATGATGACTGCCAAACTGTTAATAACTTTAAAAAAGGATTTGTTATTATCTTTTCAAGTTGATGGAAATTTTGGAATCAGTGATAAAAATGCCAGGTATTGGAGTTAGGGTGGCAGCTAGAGCAAGATTATCATCACCGATTATACCCTTTTGTCATTGCTGATTTTGGCCATTTGCTTTGCATTCAGCATTTAAACTGTTTTTTTTTTCTGATCTGGTTTATGTTTTCTTCTAAATTTGTGAAGTTTGGACTGTATGTTGATGCATATACTTTATTGATTATTGGTATTATTCTGTTGGTCCTTTGCATTTCTGTTGATTCCAGAATATTTGTTTTTGATTTGAATTTTTTTACTAGACAGATAAGACATGCAAGTTTAGCTTACTTTGTTAACTTACTGTTATCCCACCCCTTGTATTGGGTTTTATTTTTCAATGTTCCTGTTATTTTTCAGTGTTCCAGGAATGTAGTGTTGTAATTTCTAGTAAAAGGGAATTTAAATAACTATTTATTGACTCATTCATTTATTCACTTATAGTTATTGAACTCTTACTGTGCTAGACATAGAGTAGGAAGACAAGTAAGAGACGATCCTTTTCCTTAAGATGTTTGGTATTGAGTAGAGGAAAGGAATAAAGGGACATACAAGAAAAGCTTCCCAATTGCATCAAATAAAAAGTATAGGAAGATTGTAATTTTTAATTACTGTCCTTTTCTAAATGAAATCCTAGCTTTGGTAAATACCACTTGATTTAATGTAATTTAATTAAACATACATCTTTTTGAAAAATTGAAATATAGCCAGTTTACAATGTTTCAATTTCTGGTGTACAGCATAATGTTTCAGTCATACATATGCATACACATATTCATTTTCATATTCTTTTTCATTATAGGTTACTACAAGATATTGAATATAGTTCCTTGTGCTATATAAAAGAAACTTCTTTATCTGTTTTACATGTAGTAGTTAGTATTTGCAAATCTTGAACTCCTGGTTTATCCTTTCCCACCCTCTTTCCCTCTTAGGTAAGCATAAGTTTGTTTACTATGTCTGTAAGACTGTTTCTGTTTTGTAGATAAGTTCATTTGTGTCTTTCTTTCTTTCTTTCTTTCTTTCTTTCTTTCTTTCTTTCTTTCTTTCTTTCTTTCTTTCTTTCTTTCTTTCTTTCTTTCTTTCTTCCTTCCTTCCTTCCTTCCTTCCTTCCTTCCTTCCTTCCTTCCTCTTTCTTTCTTTCTTTCTTTCTTTCTTTCTTTCTTTCTTTCTTTCTTTCTTTCTTTCTTTCTTTCTTTCTTTCTTTCTTTCTTTCTTTCTTTCACATATGAGTGATATCATATGATATTTTTCTTTCCCTTTTGGGCCTACTTCACTTAGAATGACTATCTTTAGGTCCATCCATGTTGCTGCAAATAGCATTAGTTTATTCTTTTATGGCTGAGTCGTAGTCTATTGTATAAACATACCACAGGTTCTTTATCCAGTCATCTGCTGATAGACATTTAGGTTGTTTCCATGTCTTAGCTATTGTATATAGTGCTGCTATGAACATTGGGGCACAGGTGTCTTTTTGAAGTAGGGTTCCTTCTGGAAATATACCCAGGAGTGGGATTACTGGATCATATGATAAGTCTGGTTTTAGTTTTATGAGGAATCTCCATACTGTTTTCCACAATGGCTGCACCAAACTACATTCCCACCAACAATGTAGGAGGGTTCCCTTTTCTCCACACCCTCTGCAGCATTTATCATTTGTGGATTTTTAAATGATGGCCATTCTTACTGGTGTGAGGTGATACCTTATAGTTTTAATATGCATTTCTTTGATAATTAGTGATATTGAGCATTTTTTTGTGTGCCTATCGGCCATTTGCATGTTTTTATTGGAGAATTGCTTGTTTAGGTCTTCTGCCCCTTTTTGGATTGGGCTGTTTATTTTTTTGTTACTAAGTTGTATGAGCTGTTTATATATTCTGGAGATAAGCCCTTGTCAGTCTCAACATTTGACGATATTTTCTTCTATTCCATAGGTTGTAGTTTTGTTTGCTTACGATTTCCTCTGCTGTTCAAAAGCTTATAAGTTTAATTAGATCCCATTTGTTTAGTTTTGCTTTTATTTCTATTGCCCAGGTAGACTACCCTAGGTATCAGAAAATGTTTTTCCTATGTTTTCTTATTGGAGGTTTATACTGTCTTGTCTTATATTTAACTCTTTAAGCCATTTTGAGTTTATTTTTGTGTGTGGTGTGAGTGAGTGTTCTAACTTCATTGATTTACATGCGGCTGTCCAGTTTTCTTAACGTTATTGCTGAAAAGATTGTTTTTTCTCCATTGTATATTCCTGCTTCCTAAACAAATACACCTTGAAGACCTACTAGGGTAAGTCCTGGAGGATGAATAAAACAATATCCTGATTCTCAAGGAGTCTGGAGGTTGGTGATGTGGATTTAGATTTCCTTGTACACCTACCCTGGCCCCTGCCCCATTGTTAATTGACAAGATTCTTGGGTAAGCAAAATTGAAGGAATTCAAGATGGCATATCCAGGTTCATTAAGTTCTCCAGGAATTCCCCTTGTGCTAACCTCTATAAAATATGATATTTAATAGTTGCATTGCCTCACATGTCTTAATGAATGATTATTGAGATAAGATGTATTTCTCTGAAATGGAAAGCATTGTTTATATTTCCTGCTGAAATTGGCTGATAGTAGTTTCAGTAGCTGATCAAGTTCGTTGATTTCTCCTGAGTGGATGTTTATGTTTTGATGGCTTTCCTTTCATAAATCACCTTTGTTTTCTTTGGAGAGTCTATTATAAGCAAAATTACTTGTTAATATTAGAATAATTCCTTATTCCACTGGGAAGGGAGCTTTCTGCTAATCCCCTTCCTTTTTGGCATCTAAGTATTAAGAAAGAGCACAGAGCCTGCCCTAGAATTGTAGAATTCATCTTTGGAAAACTGTGAAACATGGTATATTTCTATTACCTCATGGGAATTCAGCATGCTCCTCAAAACACTGTTTTTATTACAGGGAATTTTCCATTGTTTCAAACCTAAATTAGAGCATGGTTTTTCCTCTTAAGCTAATAACTCATTCAAGATTTTTCATTTAACAATTTAATTATGAAACAGCATTTCTTTAGTTTTGTTGTTAGATGATTCAATATTTACTTTAAATTCTTTCTATATAAAATCAAAACGACTTTTTTGATTCACTCACACAAAAGTTAATCTGTGAGTAAAAGAAAGTAAATTAGAAAACAAAGAAACCAAGCCAAAGAAACACACAATTGTTTGGCAATTTATGCTGCCATCCCCAAACCTGGCTCATTGCAATTTTCACTTTCCAAACAATACTGAGTTTTCCTGAATGGGACATTAAGAAGGTTCTGCACCCAATTCTGTCATAGGGATCTTCCCTACCACCAAAAATTTTCAGACACCAATTGGGTATCCTACAATTGAACTCAATTCCAACACTATCTACCCAGAGGTGGAGTCAGGTCTCACAGGTTAAAGGCTTAATACTACAAGACTGCTATCACCTGTTCTTTTGGATTGGTGATACATTGGAAGTTACAATGACTCTCTCCTTGGGTCCAATAAATTTGCTACAGCAGATCACATAACTCAGATAAACATTTTACTTACTAGATCACTAGCTTATTATGAAAGGATATAAGTCAGGAGAAGCCAGATGGAAAAGATGTAGAGTGGAAAGTGTGGGGAAGGGCCCAAAGTTTCCATGCTCTCTCCAGGCTCCACACTCTTCAGCACCTCCATGTGTTCAACAACCCAGAAGTTCTCCAAATTCTGCCCTTTGGGGCTTTTACGGAGGCTTCATTACATAGGTATAATCAGTTAAGTCACTGGCCACTGGTGATTGATTCAACCTCCAGCTCCTCCCCCCTCCTCAGAAGCCAGAGAGTGGGAGTGAAAGTTCCAACCCTCTGTTCATGTTTGGTTCCCCTGGCAACCAGCCCCCACCTTTAGGTGCTTTCCAAAAATCACTACATTGACATAAACGCCAGCGTGGTTGAAAGAGGCCTGTTATGAATAACAAAAGACACTTTAAATCTAATAACTTATATAAGTTAGAGTTTCTTTATCTTTTCCCCACTTTGAAGGAGAGAGGATTTAAGGGTGGCTTGGATTCACTAATGAGTTTTTGTTATGCTGACAGCAAGAGAGGTGTAGTGGATTGGGGGGATATAGAGAAGTCTAAATATAGATACATGAAAGAATGCATAGAGACTCAGTAAGATTAAAATATCTTAGAAGAAGAAGCATTTGGAGGAGATTTTCATTTTCTATTTCAAGAGAGGAGGAGATGGAGAGATGGTAAGCATTTGCCATGACGTGGCATTTTAGGGAAAGTAATGAATTAAGAGGAGTTTTAGGAAGTTTTCATGTGTGTTTTACAATGTAATTTCTCCTTTCCTGTCTGCTTATGAGGCATTCGAGAAATACTTGTCTTACTTTTCTAGGCTCTTTAAAGTTTGAAAAGTTCTTTCTCACTGTGTCATCCTGCTAAGACCAGTTTCAAGTTAGCCTGATTTATTGGTCTTTGATCAGCATCCTCCTATTAGTCTGATGAGGCTGTCATAACAAAATATCCCAGACTGGGTGGCTTAAAGAACAGACATTTATTTTTTCACAGTTCTAGAGGCTTTAAGTCCAAGATCAAGGTACCAGCATGTTTGGGTTCCACAGAGGTCTCTCTTTTTGGTTTGCATATGGCTGCCCTCCTGCTGTTTCTTTCCATGGCTGCTCCTCTGTGCATTGACACATCTGGTGTCTCTCTGTAAATTCTAATCTCTACTTCTTAGGAGGATATCTATCAGATTGGATTACAGCCTACTGTAACAGCCTCATTTTAACTTAATTACCTCTTTTAAGACACTAGATCCAGGAAACAGTCACATTCTGAGGTACTAGGGGGTTAGGGCTTCAACATATGAATTTTTGGAAAACACAGCTCAGCCAATAACATTATCCATAGAAGGAAAATGTAGGTCATCTAGGGCACACTCTGGCTAATTAATTCAGGAACATGAATTGTTAGAACTAGAAGAAATTTCAAACTAATCTACTCTCACTGTATCAATAAGAAGTATAAAGCCGTAAAAGTTATGAATTGCCTAAGTTCACCTTGTTACACCTCTGTTTCCATCAATGGGACTTTGAATATTTATTTTATTCTTCATAGTTCACCTCAGTCATTCTTACTGTGCATGATTCCTTTTTCTGACTAAATCACATAGTTTGTTACTTTGTGCCATCTCCCCAACCACGAGTTCTTTTAAAAGTCAAATTTGAATATATTTGTATTTGCTTTTGTAAGTTTTCACAAACTAAAGGATTTTGGATCATGTCTTTAGGAATTTCTACACAATCTAAGGTATCCACTAAAAAATTCACTAAACTTTGGGATCAGGTACCAGACAGAAAAAAATGCTTCTTAGTATACATATTATTTACCTGACGGTAAATGCTTATCCAGGCAGTTTATTCCCATGGAGTGGGGGGAGTTTTAACTTGATACCTCAGTAGGGAAAATGATGGGAGGAACCACTCTCTGTCTTTTCACCTGAGGGAGGAAGTGATTTACTTGATCAATGAGACTGGAAGAAGGAACTGAGCATGTATCACTTGGCTCCTTTTTTTAATTTTCTGGCTTACTTGTCTACAGAGAAGATTTATTGGTCTCTGTTTCAGTTTTCCACGAGGTAAGCACACATGCTCCACCTTTTGGATTATGGGATCATTTCCCTCTTTCCTCATCATTGTGGTCCAATAAGCATTAGGCAGCAATTTAGAGGAAATGTGCTTGCTCTGCAGGTGAAAATTCTCCTTGGGAAAGTTGTCCTGAGGTCTAGTCTTCAGACAGATTATTAGAGAGTTCCTTATAATCTTAGGTTAGTTTTCTTTTTCCTCAATCCTTGACTTATCAGGAATAAGGTTAATATTTTGATCTTATGTCTCTAATTACTGTATACATTCTTAATTTCTTCCTGAATTTATCTGGGGGATGTTTGATTATTTATCACCTTTAAAACCAGAACAATTTAAAACAAAGCAAAACAAGTTCCCATGTGTCTGTTTAAAAATGGTATCAGGCCCAGAGACACTGTGATCCCCAATCAGGATAAATATGAAGGAAATCAGATGTAGGCACAACACAGTAAAACTGTCGGAAAAACAAAGCCAAAGGAAAATACCAAAAAGCAGCTGGAGGGTGATAATCCAATAATAAGCAATAATAAGACTGACAGCTGACCTCAAAGCAGGAACAATGGAAGCCATAATTCAATGAAATGACATCTTCTTAGTGATGAAAGGAAATAACTAAAAACCTTGAACACTGTATTTAGTAAAATATATCCTTCTCAAATTGTCTTGAAATAAAGATATTTTTGGAGAGAACTTATTATCAGCAGAACTGCACTACAATTTAAAAAAGACTAATAAAATGTATTAATCTCTGGCAAGAACAGATCAAGAAAAAATGGGAGAAAGAAAGAGACGAAGGCATAACCAATATGAAAAATTGAAAGGAATTCTAACTATAGACCTTATAAATAATAAAAAGATGCTAGGAGAATATTATGAACAACTACCCGTAAATTCAACAAATAAGATGACACAGACAAATAACCTTGAAAAACAAAGCTTACCCAAACTGATAGAATAAACAATAGAAAAACTAAATGGTATTATATATGTTAAGTATCATTTAAAACTTTCCAACAAAGAAAAATCCAAGCCATACGGTTTTATTAGTGACTTGTTCTAAGTATTTAAGAAAGAGATAATACTAATCATACACAAACTCTATCAAAGAATAGAAAAAGAGGGAATGCTTTCTGCCCTCCCTTTTTTTTTTATAAAAATGAGACTAGTATAAACTTGATATGAAATATGACAAGGACATTAGAAGAAAAGACAATTACAGACTGGTCCCTTTCATGAACACAGAAACAAAAAATCCAAAATGAAACTCTATCAAATTGTATCTAATTATTAAATGAAGGATACTAAATCCTGACCAAACAAGGTTTATTTCTGGATTATAAAATTACCAAGAAATCTAGACATCAATCCATATAATTCACCAAATCAACAGAATCAAGAAGAAAAACCATATGAATTATCTTAATATGTATAGAAAAAACATTTGATAAAATTGATGGGTTAAAAAAAGTCTCTCAGTGAAATAAGAGTAGAAGGCGACTTCCTTAATCTGGAAATGGTGTCTACAAAACCCAGCAGCTAACACACTTAGTGGTGAACTGAATGCCTTCCCCTTGTGGTGATCTCTCCACTAACACCATTTCTATTCAACATGGTACTGGAGGCCATGGCCAATGCAACAAGGGATATATAAGATATAAAAAAGTAATAAAGTGATAAAGATTACAAAGGAAGAAGTAAACTGCCATTGTTCCACATATTTCATGGTTATGTGTATGAAGAAATCTAAAAGAATTTATAAACAATGTATGGGACTTATGTGAATTTAACAAGGTTACTGGATTCAAGTTCAGAATATAAACATCAGTTGCCTTTCTATATGATAGCACTAAATAATTAGAAAATGAAATTAAAAACATAATTTAAAGTAACGCAAAATGTAAAATACATAGGAATAAATCTAAAAGATGTATAAGAAGTCTGTACCAAAAACTACAAAGTATTGCTGAGAGAAATAAAAGAGAATCTAAAGAAATAAAAGAATATGACATGCTCATGGCTTGAAGACTCAATACATTCTCAGTTTCTCCTGAATTGATCCACAGATGCACTGCAACCCAATAGAAATCTGAGCAGAATTTGTTTTTGGTTCAAATTAACAAGATGATTCTAAAATTTATGTGGAAATGCAAAGAACTTAAAATCTCCAATCCAGTCTTTAACAAGTCAAAAAATGAACACTCATACCACCAGAAATCAATTTATTATAAGATTATAATATTAATATGCAGGGTGGTATTGGCAAAGGGAAAGTCAAACAGATTAGTGGAACAAAATAGAGAGTCTGCAGACCTAAACATACGGTTACCTGATTTATGAAAGATCTTCACTGAAACTCAGTAGGAAAAGGACAATCTTTTGAAAAAATTATGCTCAATCAAGTCTCTACCAATATGAAAAAAAAAAAGCATTAAGCATTATCTCTATCTTTTACAATAGCCTGAAATCATTTCCAGAAGGACTGTATACCTCAATGCAACAGGTTAAAAAAAAAAAGCTTTAAGACAATAACACAGGGCAATATCTTCATGATCTCTGAAGAAGGAAAGATTCCTTAAAGGATATTGCAAATATTGAAAATTAAGAACTTTCATTCACTTAAAGAAACCATTTGGAGGCCAAAAAGGAAACCTGAGGGTAGTACAAGATATTCACAGCACACATCACTAACATGCGCTGATTGTAGTTTTGATTTGCATTTCTCTGATAATTAGTGATATTGAGCATTTTTTCATGTGCTTATTGATTATTTGTATGCCTTCCCTGGAGAATTGCTTGTTCAGGTCTTTTGCCCATCTTTGGATTGGGTTGTTTGTTTGTTTCTTATTAATTTGTATGAGCTGCTTATATATTCTGGAGATCAAGCCTTTGTCGGTTTCATTTGCAAAGATTTTCTCCCATTCTGTAGGTTGTCTTTGGAAGTAGAACTTGATGAACAAAATATTGACAGATGATCGGGCTGTTAATCACCCCTTGTAGAAGAACTCACCACTGGAAACATGAAAGGGAGGCTTGATTATTTACAGTAGGCAGGGAGAGAGCAAAACATTCTCTGTCTTGTCCAGCTAAAGGAATGAAAAAAACAGTCTTTCAAGTCACTTACAATTAGGGGCCAAACTGAAGGAAGCATGGAAGGGTTAGGAGGACCCAGCTGTAAGGCTCCCACTGGCTCAATGATTGCATTAATAGCTCTTAAGTTATGTATTAATCACCATTTGCCTGACTTTTTTGGAATGGTGAATATAGGCATATTCCATGGACTTGAAAAGTGTTCAATATGTCCAGCAGCCAATTGTTCCTGAACTGATAATTTTGCTTGAGAAAGACACTCCCCTTTTAGGGGCCACTGCTCAATCTAAATGAGTGTGGACAAAGTCTAGATCAGTGGAAGGGGAGGCATCTCAGCTGTGGCCCCTACCAAAAAGAGTATATAATGACTTTCCATTGTTTCAAAAGTTCTCTAGCCCACAGGGAGACCAGAATGGGTAGAATAAAGGGTTGGCTGTAAGCAACTTGCCCCTCAGGGCATTTGAGAGGTTTCTTACTTTGCATTGGCAGATTTGTCCTCCCAACACCAGTAATGACTGATTGGCCTACAGATTTTTCCCACTGAGGAGACCACTCATGTTGCACAATAAGAGAAACGCCTGCCCCCATATGTAACAATCCATGAATAGTTATGCCATTTAGATTTACCAGTAAAAGAGGCTGATGAGACCCAATCCTTTTTGTCCAGTAAAGGGCTGGTGTGGCTAAAGGATGGCAGGTTTTAAAGCTGGCAAAGGTCCCCTTAAGGGGAGGGAGCAGACATTTTGCAAGTCAGGTTCCCGGAGAGAGGACATGAAGTCCAGAGGGTTGTAAACGCACTTTCACTTTGCCAGTAACATTAGAGTCAAGTAACTGAGGTAGAACCAGAACGCCTTGCTGTGATAGGTCTGAGCAGCCCGTGATTAGACCCTGGGTCCCTTCAGGGAAAGCGCCCGAGAGGCCAGTGGAGGCGGAGTGTATACAATCTTGTTCCCTAAGAATTAATTCTGAGGTAGAACATAAATCCACTGTGGAGGCTTTGCTGAAGGGGTTTCTGCAGGGCTGGACTGAGGAGGCTGGGTCATAAAGATCTGTGTTCGAGCTGGCCAGGCAGGATGGCTCCACTTGGTGTTTGGGATACAAGAGCAAGTGCCCCCTTTCCCATTTCCCAAAATTGGATTGCCATCCTTATCAAATTTAGAGTGACATTGGTTTGCCCAATGTCTTCCTTGCCACACTGAGTGCAGTCTTTTTTAGGTAACTTCTGAGGTGGACCTCCTTGCCCTCCCTTATTGGACTGGCAGCACTCCTATTGAATATGGCCAGGTTACCACACTTAACGCAGGTCACAGCAGAAGGGGATCTCGTTAAAGCTGCAAGGACCTGAGCACGATGGGTTTCAATTCCCACATTTTGGCAAGCCTTTATATAATTGGCTATATTTTGTTTTGAGTTCAAATACTGGCAAGAGCTACCTGGCATTAGCATTAGCATTTTCATAAGCCAGCTGTTGCAAAGCATTTTCACTGCTTCCTGATAATCTACTTGGTGAGAGATGCTCTGTTCTAAGCGATTAATAAAATCAGCATAAGTTTCCGTGGTGCCTTGTTGAATGGTAGCAAAGGAGCCAGTAGCAGCTCTGGTATCGGGAACCTTAGACCATGCTGTGAGAGCAGTATCAGTACACTGCTTAAAAGTCAGCTTCTCCATATGGATCTGTTGCTGAGTATTAGCATATTGACCTGTTCCTTCAAGCATTTCTACAGATACATCAATATCAGCATCTGCATTATAAACAGTTTGTAAGAGACAAACTTCATGATATTCAGAAGACCAAACAGCAAATTGAACATGAGTCCAGACAGTTTTTACAAGAGCTCTCCAATCCCAAGGAGTCATAACATATAAATTTCCAATCATATCAAGAATACCTTTAGTAAATGAAGTCTGAGTCCCATTTTCCATAACAGTAGTTTTTAGTTCCTTGAATACTGAGAAAGTGACGGTCTCATGCTTAGCACTTTGCCCGCATCCCACAATTACTGGGTAAGCATTCAGTGCTCCCAAATGTAAGCCTTCTTTAAAACATTATTGCATAGCAGTTTACTTATAATCATACTCCTCAGGAAAGGGAGGAGGAGGTGGTGGCAGAAGTAAATCGATCTCCTGTGAAAGAGGGGCAGATGGTGCAGAAACGACTGGGGGCAAAGAAATAGGAGAGGAAGGGAGAGAATGGGACTCAGGTTCAGTGTCATTATTCTGTGAGGAAGAATACAAGAGACATAAAACAGTGTGTACTAAACTCCAAGTAGTTAAAATGGAAGTGGGGATTTTCTCCCCTTGTTGATGCCTACATTTTAAATTCTTAACGACCCATCTCCAGAGTTCCAAATTGATTGTTCCATGGTCTGGAAACCAGGGACAAATCTCCTATACTATTTATAACAATTTTATAAATTGCTCTTCTGACACAGTGAGTTGCTTTCAGCAGATGCTGCAATGTGCAGAGGTAGATCATTTGTTCCTTAGTTAGTTGACCCATAGTAAGAAAATGAAAGGAAAATAAGGCTCTCACTGAATTCTAGGCACATTAGCAACTATCTCAAGTAGGCACTGCTGTTCCCTTACGGGGATGAAATTTATGGGGATCCAGATGCAGTTTCTTTCTCCGGCTGAAGCATGCTGATTCTGTCGCTGTGCGGTCAATCATGTTGGGGTCACCAGTTGTGGGTTCTGTCTGGCAGAAATCCCACCAAGATAGAAAGAATTACTTGAGACTCTGTGGAAAATCAAGAGAGTGAGAGGGAGTCAGAGGTCAACTCTTCCAGTCTCTCAAACACTCCCATATTTATTGTGCACAATTAAAGAAAAGATCAAAAAAGTTGTGTCATGGAATGCAAGAGCTTGAGGAAAAATGGGATTGGGTAGAGATCATAAATTCCACACTAAGTACAAATGCTTAATTTATCTTCAGGGCAGTCGTGGGGAGAGGGGAACAAGGTACATTCTTCAGTTATAAGAAGTTTATTACAAAACAGACTACCAGACTATCAGTTTCTTGTCTTGGGTGTTATAGACTATCTAAACAGTAGAAAGCATGCCCAGCATTTATAGCTGAGGGCATGGTCATCACTTTGCAATTAGCAGAGTAAATCCTGAACTATGGACCTATGCTTAAAATAAGCTGTGTCCTGCATTTATAGCAAGGGACACACAATGGCTTTGCCATTGCAAAAGCAGCCTAAGCTAAAACCTCAACTATGCAAGCAAAATATTGTCTGCTTTTTACAGCAAGGAGACAGGAGTGCAGATGCACATGCACCTGGTAGCAAAGCACATTTGTTTTTCTTAAAGGTCACAAGTGGCTGGAGTCTGTTTCAATTTATTAACCCAATCTTGGGCTCCCACAATACGTCCTGGGGCAAAGTGCAATCACTGACCACGTGAGACCCAGAAGTCACACATGGACCTATGAAATGTCTGCACATATATTAAGGCAGTATTTATTTGAGGAAGGCTGTAAGCAGAGACTTTACATAACATTCCATGAAGCATGACTTTTCATTAAGATCAAATGGGCACTGCAAATTAATTTTGCTCATTTTTAAATTTCAAATTTCTTGTGCAGACACAAAAAGTGAAGTGATAGCTGTCAATGTGTTTGCTCTATTAACAGAACAAGAACTTTTCAAACAGTTATATGATAATAGTTTAATAGCAGTGCCATCAATGTGTCAAAGAGAAAATCACTTCAATAATGGCTGAATTTTTCTTTCCAATTGATTGAGTCAAAGTAAAGCTTTTAAAATTCATTCTGTGAAAGGAAAAACGTAAGACATGATGGTGAATTCTACCATAGATTCACTTAAAAAGTTCAGCACTAAAGACAATATTTCTGTGGTGATAATACAAATATGAATTTTGGAAGAATATGACATTGAGATAAAAACAATATTATTAAATTAAGAAACCTATGGAGTAGAAATGTAGTTGGAATTGGTTGTAGTGCAAGCATACTTTATTAATGTGTCAAAAAAAGTCCTTTTTTGTACATTAAAGGACACTATCAAGAGAGTGAAAAGACAATGCAAAGAGAAGAAGAACATATTTGCAAATCATATATTTGATAAGGGGTTAATGTGTAAAATATATAAAGAACTCCTGCAATTTAATGACAACAAACAACCCAGTTGAAAAATGGGTAAAAGTCTTATATTTCTCCAAAGAAGTTATATAAATAGCTAACAAATACATAAAAAGATAGTCAATATCACTAGTCACTAGAGAAACAAATAAAAATCACAATGAGATACCATTTTATACCCAGTAGTATGGCTATTAAAAAAAAAAGGAAATTAACAAGTGTTGGTGAAGATGTGGAGAAATTGGAACCCTGTACCTTGCTGGTGAGAAAAAGTGGCACCACTTTTGTGGAAAAAGTATGGCAGTTCCTCAAAATAATAAATAAAAGTTATCATGATTCATCATTCTATTTCTAGGTACATACGGAAAAGAATTGAAAGCATGGACTCAAATGGTTGTATATTCATAGCAGCATTATTTATAATAGCCAAAAGGTGGAAACAGCATGAATGAATACATAAACACAATGTACTATATACATATGTATATTACACCCACAGAATACAATGGAATATTATTCAGCCTTAAAAAGGAATGCAATTCTGATACATGCCACAACATAGATGAATTTTAAATACATTATTTTAGTATTAAACTAATAAATAAGCCAAGCACAAAAGGACAAATTTGCATAATTCCACTTATATGAGGTGCCTATAGTAGGCAAATTCATAGAGATAAAAAGTAGAATAGAGGTTACCAGGCACAGGGGGAGGGGACATTGGAGAACCATTGTGTAATGGGTACAGAGTTTCTGTTTAGGATGATAAAAATGCTCTGGAAGTAGTGGTGATGGTTGCACATTATAAATATACTTAATGCCACTAAATTGTGTAGTTAAAGTGATAAATTTTGTTATGTGTATTTTACCACAATAAAAAATGTGATATTTTACTAATCTAAATACATGTACACTTGTCTAAATTATATATATACTCTTTCTATTTGCTCCCATTATTAATTATCTTAGAAATATTTGAGCATTTGAATATTAACTTGTTAATATACCCAATGTCCTGAAATGGTATTAGAAAAAGGTCCTTTAAATTTTGGTTGAATTTTGTTCACAATCTATCAAAAATACTAATCAAAATGTTAAAAAATGAATACCAAAACCTTGCAGCTTTTGAAAGTTTTATCAATTTTAATTATTGAAAACTGAATTTGTAATCAGAGAACCATTGAAATATACCCCTGTAACAGTTACTGGCAGTGGGGGATTAAACAAATTAAATGAGGAAAACCCAAATATTGTACCAAATTTAATTGTCAAATTGTACTTTGAACTATATTGACATTCTTGATAGAGTTCTTACTTTTAATTGGATATATTTATTTTCTAATCAGAAGTGAATTCAGAAGGCTTATAATTTTTCTGTAAATGTATGCAGCAAAGAAATTTAAATAGACAACATCTTTCTTAAGTTTTGCTTATAAAAATTGCTGAAGAAAAATATTTTGAATAGAGGAAAAAGTATCTATGGAAAATTTTAGGCATAAATATTCACACATTTCAAGGTTACAAAAACTAGAATTGAGATGATCCTTCATTTAACACTTTGAGCTTACAAGGTACCTCAGAATCCATAGAAGTGCATTTGTATTAAAATATATATTCTGTCAAAGAGTCCACTGAAATTGTCAACCACTAAATATATTAGGTATAAAATGCAACAATGATGAACTTTGCAAGTAGTTTCACAAAACATACTGACACCATATTAAAATAATGTTCTTCAAAAAAAAAAACTAGCTGTGGTTAAAACTTTAATTTATATATGTGAATATGTACCAAAAATATTTACCCTGTTTAAAAAAATTCAGAGTATCAATATGAAAAAATTTTTATAATTTTATCTTAATGTAAATGGGTATACATTATTTTAATATTTTAGAAGGGTTTTTCTTTTTGAAAATCAGTTTTGGATCAAAATCTTTCTAAAGGTCTCCTAACATTGAATGAACTCATTGGCCAATATATAAATTTTTATTTTAACATCACCCATTCCTCTCAAAAGCGTCTCAGTTTGGATGATTAAAATACATGGTCAACCTATCTTTGATTCAGCAACTCCACTCCTGATGATGGTGGGGACACAGGAGCAACATAAGATGTGTAAGAATATAACCACACACTGGGAATTACCAAATGTTCAAAAATAGATACAGTAAGTAGATTAGATCTCCCCACGGCTCCACATTAGGATCACCTGTTAGGCTTTCAGACCACATTTCCAAGGATCCTTTCCTCTGTCTCTAAGACACACTGCTAACACCTTCCTCTGGAAGTTATAAGAACCCAAGGGTTCATGCCTTCTTCCTAACTCTTCCTCTTTGTCAAGGCGAAGCCCCAGACATAAAGCTGAGTGTGAATTCAACTCCGTGAGCAATCATCACTGCGGTTTCACCTTTCTATATAGTCCTTTTCTGATCCCACTATTGAAGATGCAGTTTTGCAATGAGACAGGTGGCCAAGTCGCATTCGACTTCAGTCCGTGGGGGGCTGGGGTTGTGTTTTAGCATTTTGACGTCCTTATTGATGAGGTCAGTAGATAAAAGGATTAAGACCATCTTGCAAAGAAGAACTTAAAATTTCCTCACCAAATGGCTGCTAATCTCTTTCCCATCTTGGAACACAACCCACTCCCTCACATTTAATAGTGACAAAATCACATCATCAGCATCCTCTTTTAGCCCCTTGGGCAGACATGAAGATGTTTCCACACTTGGAGCAGGACAGTAAATGGAGCTGCTGGGACTCTCCCACCACCCTTCCTCACTGAGGAAGGAGTGATGCTTTCAGAAGTGATGCTGCTGCTCTGCCAGTCTTCCTTTACTGAGTAAAATTTTTCTTCTCTTAGAATTATACAATTTAAGCTGAAAAGCATTGGAGTGATGATTTACCATTCTTTTCAGGGATGGGAAAATTGTACTCACGTGGTAGCATCAGGCCCAGGTGGGCACTGGAGCCTGAGCTCTCGCAGTGGCTTCTGGGAGCCTGTCGGCTCCACAGCCCCCGTGCCACATTGGAATGGGCTCTGTGGGAAAGTACACCACAAAGTAGCCAAGGCTACTAACCAGGAAGCTGATTGCCTGCCTAACACCCTCAATCCCACTTTATGCTGCACAGTTCTGAAGTAAAGTATATTTAAGGCTGTCTTTTTATGAGTAGTATTATAGTAGTGTGGTAGTTCATAAAAACAAAACAAGACAAATCCTCACTATTGGCTATACAATCTTTACAGTATTGCTCTGTTACATATTCCACCTTAATATTTTAATTAGTTTTAAAGAGTAAAGTAAGTAAAATGAATTAAATAAAAGATCTTCTGAGGCACTGCATTTATACTTTATGCTTGACTAGAGCCTACTTTTTCTATACCTTAGTATACCTTAGTATACCTTAGTATACCTTAGTATAGAAAAAGTTCTGTGTCAGATTATCTAGAGCTCAATAGATGGCGCTGTTACACTGTCATTTTGGTCAGATTTCAGATTGCTTTCTGGGATGCTAACCAAAAAACTTGTAATATAATTAGAACAGGAGTAGGGAGGGAAATCCAGATTTCTTAACCTAGATCTAGGCAGACACTAACATTCTAAGTCTCATTTTTTTCCCAAAACTTATAAAATTCTGTGCCTTGAATAAATAGAGATAATGTGAAAACATTCATTCCTTGGGTATTTATCTAATACCTCTCCCCTGAGAATCTGGGGACACACTGCTTACAGTTTCTCTTCGGGTCTCAGATAGGGAGACAAATCCCCTCAGAAATCTTTTACTGTTCTTTTCATATATAAGACAACAAGAGTCAGAGATGTCATGTTACTTGGCAAATTGAATTTTTACTTCTGGAAAACTGCCTTTTGGTTTTTAAAATATTACTGATACTCAAAGAAATAAGGCAAATTCTATGTGATGCATGAATGAATGTGTACCAAGCCATTTGGCTACAGCCTCTTCCCTGCCATCCTCCAGGCCCATCACTGGAGCTAGCATAATTTAATCATCATTCAGTTTTCTCTTTTGTCTTCTGATTAAATTTTCAGGGACACAAAACAGGATAGATGCTAATATAGCAAACAGACTCACCAACTACTCCACTTAAGAAAGAAAATATCATGGGTACACTCAAACACTCTGTGTATTGTTTCCATTTGCTTTTCACTTCCCTTCTCTCTAGTGACATTTAGGGTCTAATTTTTCCACTCATGTCTTTGTCATCCCTCCTCCTGTCTTTTTGCAAGTTATTTTTCTCATTCAACGTTAGGATTTGGAAAACTATTCGTGCTGATGTCTAGTTCATTCATTTTCACCTTTGCACAGTGAATGCATTTTCCATTCTTGGTATAAGCCATTCTTCCATTAATGCCTATTTATATTCCTTCCAATTTCTTAATGATGGCAGACAACATGCATTCTTGTTTATATATGAGATAATCCTATATACCTTTACATTTTGTGCACCTTAAATATTTCCTAACAACCCTAGAACATAAAAAGCAGCATCTCCAGTCATTGCAGCCAGGTTAGTTTATATTCCCTCATTTGATGTAATTCTGTGATTTCTTATAGGAGTTGACAATTTTAAAATATTGGAAGACAATAGACTAGGTGTTAAAGCCATTTAGAGGGTAATTCAGCCTCCCTTGAGTTTGTTTTCTCCTAGAAGTGAAATGGAAGGGTGTATGTGTGAACATTCCACTTTACTTTCAAATGCCAAATAGCTCTGCAAAGTCACTGTGACCATTCCTAGTTCTACTGTGCTTGGAAACTCCGGTTCCTCTTCATCTTCTCTAATATCTCTGTCAATCTCCTCCTTTTAAAACAATTTTTTCTTATTGAAAATTTCAAACATATACACAAATAGAGAGACTAGTGGTGCTGGAATGACAGATGGAGCTGCCTTCCACAAGGGAGGGAGGAAAATCAGCCAAGTGCTAGGAGTCAGTTTCCCCAGGTTGTGATGTGCAGGCTTTCTCAGATAGACATGCACGCCTCTGCCCAGATAGACATGTATGCCTTTCCTTATATAGAAAGATGGCAATACATGGACCCAGCACAGACTCATGGAAACAGAGGCTGAGGAGGAATATCACATAGCAGGAACTCCAAAAAAACAACTTGTGGCTTTTCTTTTTTCTTTTCTATTCTTTCTTTTTTTTCTACTGTGGGAGTTCCTTTGTTTAAAATATATTTTTATTGAAGTATAGTCAGTTTACAATGTTGTGTCAGTTTGTGGTGTACAGCACAATATTTCAGTCGTATAGGAATATACATATATTCATTTTCCTATTCTTTTTCACCATAAGTTACTACAAGCTATTGAATGTGGTTCCCTGTGCTATACAGTATAAACTTGTTTATCTATTTTATATATATTAGTTAGTATCTGCAAATCTGCAACTCCCAATTTATCCTTTCCCACCACCTTCCCCACTGGTAACCATAAGTTTGTTTTCTCTGTCTATGAGTCTGTTTCTGTTTTGCAAGTAGGTTCATTTGTCTTTTTTTTTTAAATATTCCACATATAAGTGATATCATATGGTATTTTTCTTTCTCTTTCTGGCTTATGTCACTTAGAATGACATTCTCTAGATTCAGACATGCTGCTGCAAATGGCATTATTTTATTCTTTGTATAGCTGAAAAGTATTCCATTGTATAAATATACCAGAGCTTCTTTATCCAGTCATCTGTCAATGGACATTTAGGTTGTTTCCATGTTTTAGCATTTCAAATACTGCTGCTATGAATGTTGGGGTTCATGTGTCTTTTTTTTAAACAATTTTATTGATTTATAATCATTTTACAATGTTGTGTCAAATTCCAGTGTAGAGCACAATTTTTCAGTTATACATGAACATATATACATATATTCATTGTCACATTTTTTTCTCTATGAGCTACCATAAGATCTTGTGTATATTTCCCTGTGCTATACAGTATAATCTTGTTTATCTATTCTACAATTTTTGAAATCCCAGTCTATCCCTTCCCACCCTCCACCCCCTTGGCAACCACAAGCTTGTATTCTATGTCTATGAGTCTATTTCTGTTTTGTATTATGCTTTGTTTGTGTTTCTTTTCTTTTTTTCTTTTTTTAGATTCCACATATGAGTGATCTCATATGGTATTTTTCTTTCTCTTTCTGGCGTACTTCACTTAGAATGACATTCTACAGGAGCACCCATGTTGCTCCAAATGGCATTATGTTGTTGGTTCTTGTGGCTGAATAGTATTCCATTGTATAAATATACCACTTCTTCTTTATCCAGTCATCCATTGATGGACATTTAGGCTGTCTCCATGTCTTGGCTATTGTATATAGTGCTGCTATGAACATTGGGGTGCATGTGTCTTTTTGAGTTAGAGTTTCCTCTGGATCTATGCCCAGGGATGGGATTGCTGTGATCATAGCCCATTATTTTAAGTTTGAAGTCGACCTGGCTGAATGAGGTGGAAGCCAAGTTCATGTGCATTTTCTTTCTTTCTTTTTTTTTTACTTACATCAGATTTTAATTTGTAATACATCTTTGTAGTTTAGCAAATGTGCTTGATAATGAAAAACAGTGTTACTTACTTAGGACAAAAATAATAATCTTTAAAAAAGGAGGAAGGAGGGACCAAAATATTTTTATATACTTATTCAGATACATAGACTTCTCATGAATTTAAGAGGAATGAAGATATTTAAACACTAATAATAGAAAATCGTTAGCCTTATTTGAGTGTTCAGATGCTTATGTAAGTCTTCATCTGGTTTTATAAAATCAAAACTTTTAACACAAACAAAGCAGAAAGGTTCACTTTTCCTTTTTATATGTTCCTAAGTATCAAACTGCATCAATTTATTATGAATTAAATTTAAATAACATCACAGAGTTTTAAAACAAAAGTACAGAAATGTCTGATTCTTTTTAATTCCACAAACACCTAGCATCCCAAAGAAAAATGTAAACAAACATCTAAGCTGCTCAATGAATTCTCTCCAATTTCTAGAATAAACTAAATGCTACTGGATCTAGTATATGACTTCCAAAGAGGGAAATTTTTCAACTATTATATTTCTTTAAAACAAATTGACAGGTTCAAGCACCTGTCTTCAGACAAGACAGCAGCATTTTTAAAAACATTCAAAGTAGGATTTGGCCTAAGCCCTCTTAATACCTTCCTGAATAGCCATGCAACTAAACACCCTCAGGAGATGTTACATGAGGGGGAAAAACATGGAGCACCTTGAACTTCTTCCCCTGGATAACAGAAACAAGGTAAAGCAAATCCAAATTATTTTTCGAATGAACGGCTGTCATGTGTAATACACTTGGCACTCTGTAAAACTAGAGCCACTATCATATATGCTTATATAGATATATGCTTATTATTTTTAATAAAGTTTCTTGCTTGCTTCAAAATTTAAGGATGATCTTTTTCCTGGTCAGTCACTTCAAGGGAACAATACTTAAAGTAGAAAAGGGTGAATTGTTTTGGATATTTGGAAGAAAGGAAAACATTTATACTTTGAGAGGTTCAGAAAATTCACTGTATAACATGAACAGCTTATTATACACTATCTGTCCAATTTTTCTTGGCTGGGGCATTTAAATGCAAGAGCTCCTCCAAGACAAGAAGCCACATTCATTCTTGTCCAAATCCCTCGGTCTGTTCTACTGCAAAAAGAAGTTTTTCCTTTACTTGTTCATAACTCTTATATGGTGGTAGATCCAAGCGATTAAAACATGTGTGGCTTCTTGGTAACCAGGTGTCTTTGCCAACTTTTTCAATGCAAAATTTTTGAGGCCCGTTACTTCCCATGAGCTCAGAGAATCCTCCCAGCGGCAGATGGCAGGTGCCCGTGACAAACTGCAGGAGCCGCATTCTTACATCGTTGTCCATCTCCTTCACAAACTGCCAGAACCAAATGATATGCTTGCTGTTTCCTGTGTAATGTCGGTACACGGTGTTTCTCTGCCAGTCTGCCAAGTCCACCTCCTGCATGCCACACAGCATGATCTCCAATTCTTTTTCATTAAAGTACTGCAGCCACTGAAGGGGAACAACTTCATTAAAACCGCCGTTGAGGAAAGCTTTGGTCTGTTCTTGTACTCCTTGAGAAAAACGCCACTCCGTCATTAAACCAATTTACTCATCCTTATTCTCCTCCGTCACCAGGATATTGGAACCTCCCAAATTCAAGTCACGTGAAGTGACTTTTCCCAAACTCTCCACGTCAACAGAAAAGTACATTTCTAAGCCACATTCTTCAATGTTGTTGTCTCTTATCCAGATAAGGGAGTTATAAAACTCAGTATCAATAAACTTCCCATGAAAAAGTGCCATAGCAATAATGCGACCAGTAAAACAGAAGTAGGAAAGATGGTCTGGATTAATGGTTGACACTGGTTCTATCTGTAGACAATAGTTGTTCTTGCCATACTCAAATAAGCAATACATGGGGTTCAAAACTTCGTGTGAAAGTAAGAAAAAACATTCTTTTGCTAGACCACCATAATCAAGTCCTTCTTCTCCTTGGAATATGACATATAAACGCCTCCTCAAGTCATAGGGTTTTAATGCCGTAATATGTTGGAAGGAATCTTCAAACAACATCTGCCAGGACACAGTGATCTTCACGTGGCTGGGTAGTGCATTAGATGGGCACAGATAATGGCAGTGAGCAAGCTTCCACCTCAAGCTGCGTTCATAAGCAATCTGTGGACCATCTTTAGTTACAGACGACTTCCCATGGTGAGGATCTATGAAGGTTTTGTTCTTGTGTTATGATCAACAGAGCACCTCACGCCTTCCTGGGTGTAGCTGATTGCCCAGACTCCCGGCAGGGGTTCTCCATTCTGTAAGCCTTGAGGCCTGGGATCCTCCCACTGGGTTGTTTTCGTGTTATGATTCACAAAGTAAACTCCGTCTGTTGAATCCAGTCTTTTTCCCAGCCTGGTGGCAAAGGCCCATACGGGTCAGTTTCTGCAACTAACATTGAAGCCGAGTAGAGGCATCGCTGCTTGAACTGCTGCGTGACTCCCCGCAGCCGGCTCTGCTGGGACTGCCACTGCTTCAAGTTCCGGACAGACTCCATGGTGGGCCGCGGCCAGGCGGTTGTCCTGGAGTTATGATCCACATAGTAAGCTCTTCCCCAATCGTCAACTCTTCTTTCCCAACCTGGAGGTAAAGGCTGCAGCCTCTCCCACGTGGTGGTTCAAGTGTTACAATCCACATAATAGGTTCTACCGTGAGGATCTTTCCTCTGTTCCCACCCCAAGGGCAGAGTCTCTGTGCTGGTGTTTGCAGACTGCGGCCGCATGGGTTCCACGCTCCCACCTGGCTGTCTTCATTTGGCTGCTTCAGAAGCTGAGCTACTCCTAGAATTGGAGGGGGAAGGCGCTAACGTGCATCTAGCCTCAGATCCGACTGCTGCACTGTTAGGATGAATACATTCACAGCTTTCTGGGGAAGCCCGGATTTCCCGAACTGGAGGATCTTCCACAGCAGTGCTAGAGCAATCTGAAGACAGGTGGTTTCTCCACACACTCCCGTGGTACCCGCAGTGGGAGCACCACCAGCTGGTGCAGATGAGGATGACTCTCCACTGACAGTGTCATTGGCAGGCTCAGATGTGAGTGGTTTTGGAGCTGGTGTGTTTTCGGGTCTGGCAGCAACCTGAGCTGGAGATGAAGGTGTGTTGTCTCCATTAACTACGTATGAACAGCATGAGTTTTGTACCACAGTGTTTGTAGGTACATGATTATCTATTCCACTAGTCCCCTCAGCAGCCAACCTGGTGGCTGTCCTTGCGGAAGGCTCTCCATTTTCATGTCAGGCATCACCATTTTGCTGTATATCTATGGTTGGAGATGAGCTGCAGTTTGTTACGCTTTCTTGCTCAATCACCAGTCCATCGAGCACAACGGTTAATTCACCAGTTTGCACTACACCATCCTTGGTTTCCAAGGAAAGTTTTAATTGTTCTTTCACTCTTTCCAATTTTCTATTGTGTACTAAGAGTGCTTGTTTCAAATCTATCGTTGCTCTCCCTAATAAAGCATCTGCTTTTAAAGTGTGATGACTCCAAACTCAAAACTCCAACGTGGTCTGTGGGGTCACATTTACAGTTAGCTGTCTATCCCACTTTGGATTAGAAAAACTACTGGATTTTGCTGTTTCCTTACTTTCTCCATCTACTACTACTACTGGATATACTGCTGTTCCAAACCAGTTCTTTTTTCTTTTTGGTTTGGCACTAGAAACAGTTACCTGTAACCGTAACCTTCCACTGTGGTTAGCATCACTAGTATCAGTCGGTGGTGAAGCATTGGCCATGTCCCCAAATTCAGCGACCAAACCCGGGCCCAGGAGGCGGGGGCAGTCTGGCTCCCCTTCTGCACCGCATCCCACTCCCATCCCTGGCGGACTGGTGGGTGGGGAACGGGCCAGGCCGGTTGGGGCATGACTCAGAGGCGCGCTGCAGCTGGGGGCGCGGGACGGCAAAGGCGGGCCTCTCCCGCGTCCCCTCCCCTGCCGCCCTTCTCCCCGCCCCGGGGAGGGGCCTGGGCCTCGCGGGGCTGTCCCGGATGTCCCTGGAGGCGGGACCGTTGCTGGGGTTGAGTCCCGGTCACCGGAGCAGGAGGCTTTGGGACCTGGTGGGGGCAGGGGAAGGGCGGCTGCACTCCGGGTCTGTTCAGGCGGCACGCAGAGCCTCCCTGGTTCTCTCCATGTGTCTCCCTATGTCTCTGCAGTTCTGTCACTCTGGCCCTGGCCTCCCTCTGTCTCCAGCCCCACCCTGTCTCTTTGTTTCCCAATCTCTGCGTCTCTGTCTCCTCGGCAGCGTCTCTCTGGGACCCTGAAAGTGGGTGTGGGGCCCCGGTTCCCAGGCAGGGACTTTGCCCCAGACTGGGGCTCCACCCGGTGCATCGTTAAACGGGATGTGAGGAGCAGCTGTGGGCAGACTCAGGCCGCAGCCCTTCCCCGTTCTCTCTACCTCTCTGGCTCTGCCCCTGGGTCCCCTGTAATGGGTGAGCATCTGCGGGCAAGACCTGGTTTCAAGTCCCACTTCCACCCCTTGCTGACGGTGGACCTCAGACAAGTTGTCTCTCTTAAAACTCAGTTTGCTCTTCTGGAAAATGGGGCTGATGTCAAGCCCTGGCCCTAGAGTTGTGGGGGCTACAAGGGAAGAGGCGAAGGAATTAGGTTGGAAAGTCTGGGTCCCACTGCCCCCGCCCACCCATCCCTGGTCTCTGGTGACTCTCAAACACAGGGGAGGGACAGGATGTAGAATACTACCCCTGCACAGAGGGAAAGTCAGCCTCAGGGGATCAGGGCTTGTCCAGGTGATGACCCTAGGAGATGGTGTTGGCAGGACACCCACCCACCCCAGGCTCCCTTATGGCAGGTGGCGCGATGGCTCTCGGCCCAGGCAGGACTGGAAAGGGGGATGTCTGCGCTTGGCCCAAAGAGGGGTTGGAGGGGCTGAGGGGGAGGGTGCTGGTTCTGAGTCTGAGGATGGATGAGGGATACGAGTCTGAGGGAAGAGGATCTTCGGGAGGAAGACAGATCTGAGACAGAAGTAGGTGGTCTAAGGAAGGGGAGAGAGTCTGAGGGAGGAGGTGAGAGTCTGAGGGAGGAAATGAGGGTCTGAGGGAGGAAGTGAGGTCTGAGGGAAAGGGAGATGGTCTGAAGAACTCTAAGAAAGACCAAGTGAGGGCAGTGGCTCTGAAGGAGGAGGAGAGAGTTGGGGGAAACAAAAGGGTCTGAGGGAAGGGGAGATTTGAAGAGCATCCGAGAGGGGAGGCAAATTCTGAGGGAGGAGGAGCAGTTGGAGGAGGGCCTCCTTGGGCTGGAGGGAAGAGCGGCATGCTTGGGGAACCTGCAGAGACTCAGGGGAGGGAAGAAAAGGGAGGCTGGAGTCAGCCCCACCCCGCAGCTGTCTCTAATTTCCCAGAACCTTCTGCTGCTCAGGAAAGTCCCAGCTCCCACAGCCGCCCCCCTCCAGTGTCGGGAATGGAGGATGTGGAACCAGGATGGCTCCCCCTCCTTTTCCCTTTGCTCCCTGCACCCTAGGCGGAGAGGACTAGGGTCTCCCCTCACTGGGCTTTGAAATCTGGACGCCCCCCGCCACCAGTAGGGGCAGTCCCTGGATGAGTCCCAGAAACTTCCCAGAGAAGGCCCAAAAGTCCTGTTTGGTGTCTAACCACTTTCCCTCATGCAGGCGACCCTTTGTACCTGTTCAGTTCTCCTGCCTCCTACTGCTTCTTCTCCCCTTGTCCTTCCCCAGACCTCCCTGGGGAAGGAAGGACCACAACTGTACCTGCTCGAGATCCGAAGAGAGAAATGAAGTCCTAGCTAGAAAGCTGCAGGTCTGGGGCAGCTTTCTTGCCTTGGGGGCCTCAGCTTCCCCCTCAAAGAAGAGAAGATCGGGCTGGTCGGGCCCTGTGTTCCTATTGACTTAATTCCCGGGCTTGTCCTGTTGGCTTCTGGCTGAGGCCAGGATACAAGTCCTGTCTCCTGCTTTCATTAGTTATGTGACTTCCAGGCAGTTAGCTTGCTCATTTACAAGACAGACTAAATCAAGAAAATACACTTCCATTCTACAGGTTCTGAACTACAGAAAGTGCCTAATATGATGTAGCTGCTACTATTATTCTTCCTGTTATAACCTGGCATAGGAATAATAATTATTATCAACCCATAATTTCAACAGCGGGATCCATTTCTTTGAGGAACTTAGCATCCAACCTACTGGGCTTAGAGACGTGGGTTGGAGTCTTGGCTCTGCCATGTGTTGGCTGTGTGACCTTGGATAGGTGGCTGCCCCTCTCTGTGCCTTTCTATGACTTTATGGTTGAGGGTAGTAACAGCTTCTGCCTCCCAGGATTGCTGAGCAGATAAAGTGAGCCCAGGTGTGCAGAATGAACAGCTGAATGAATGAATGACTTCTATTCTTGTGTCCATGTTGCCTGCCTTCACCCAGCAGGCCAGGCCTTTCTTGTCATCGTGTTCTACTCAGTGATCAGCCAAGATGGCCCAGTCCTTCTGGCTGAGTTCCCACTGGGGATTGGCCCATTTCATTCTCTTGACACCTTGTGAGGAAAAGTCAACGAAAATCGCTATTTTTACAGAGAAGGAAACAGGCACAGAGAAGTCACTTCTTAGGATCATACGGTGAGAGACTGGGGGAGTCAAGATTGTAAGCAGGTCTCTGTGACCCCAGCTTCTTGGTTGCTGTACCCGCTGCCCTGGGTGGGGTGGTCATTAGTCCCAGAGGTCCAAGGACTTCTGTCTCAGCTCTAATTCCAGTTACTCCCGGGGAAGGAGTAGTTTAGATGGGGAAACTCAGGCACAGGAGGGCAAGGTCACGTGCCCAAGGGTCTACACTCTTTCTCCAATGCTATTCTGCTGCCTCCAGGCACAGGGAATTTTTAAGCAGACAAGAGAGAAGTTCACTTTGCAGCAGGAGGAAATAGAGTTAGATTTAAGAGTCTCGGGGAGAGCAAGTGAATTTTGCAGATAGAGGGAAACAGAGACAGTGACCCTAGATGGAAAAGGACTTGCCCAGGTCACACAGCCTTGCGTCTGGGCTCTGGGTTGAAAGTCCTCCCTGGGTCTGCACACAGCTCTGCCCTCTGAGGCTCCACCCCATCCTCAGGGGTGAATGCAGGCCAGCTTCCTGGAGCACAGCCTGCGCCTCCTGGTTCCTCCCCACCCTGGGGCCTTGGCAGCTGCTGGAACCCCTGGCACCAGGCAGGATCAGCGTATCTGGGGCCTAGGCCAAGACTTAATCTTCCCCTTTCTCCCTGTTGCTGGGTCTACATGCACGCCACTGAGTCAGAGGATTACCACATCGTCTCCGGGCAGGCTTCGAGACTGGACACCCTCCCCCCCGCACCCCTCCCCTCAACTCACTGCCTTGATCAGACAGGGGAGGTGGGAGGAGTTCGGGGATATCAGCATCTGCCCTGGGCGGCTGCAGGGGGTGGTGGCTCTGGGAAGGTCAGGTGGAGGGCAGAGGGGTCCCAGCGAGGTGATGATGGTAGACAGCCAGGCGTTACAGTGCTAGGCCTTAGTGGAAATGGGGCTCATCTGTAAATGAGGCTCACTGTCTAACTGTTTGGGTTCAAACTTGAGCTCAGCCACTTACCAGCTATGTGACCCTGGGCAAGTGACTTACCCTCTCTGAGCCTCAGTTTCCTCATTTATAAAATGGGGGCAGAACCAGAGCATGTGTCACAGGGCTGTGGCAAAGGTCAAATGAGTTCACACCTGTTGGCACAGGCCGACATGGAGTAAGTAATTAGTACGTGGAAGTTGTGATTTTCAAATGTTTGCTATTAATACTGAGTATGGGAGTGTTGCCACAGAAGCACACTGCTTGGATCCCCTTTGAAGAAAGGACTTGTGACCCAGCTGCCAGGCATGTAGGTGGCTGGCAGCCTCAACAGCTGGCTCCTTCAAGGGCTGCCTCAGTGTGTCAGTCGGGGGCAAAGTCCCCTGGGCAGCCTCCAGCCATTGACAGAGCCAGGCAGGATGGGGGGGTCTGGCCGTTTCCGGCCACTGTGGGATTCCTCTAATGCAATCTTTGCTTCAGCGGCTCCCTTTTGGGCTGGCATCGTGGCCTGATGGTTCTCTTGCCCAATCCTGCCCTCCCCTCCCTTTCTCACATAAACCTTTTGCCCTCCTACCTCTCAGTGTCTGCTTCCTGGAGGACCACATCCATGACAAGGCACTTGGGAGTCAGACAACTGAGTGGGAGTATTGGCTCTGCCTGAATGGCTTTGGAGCGGCATCTGATCTCTCTGGGCCTCAGTTTCCCCCTCTGAGTCGTGGGGATGATAACATGATGGCTGAAAGGATCCAGTGAGTCAGCTACAGCGCCTTAGGACCTGTTGCCTACGTCTTCCTTATCTAGAAGGCTGAGACAAGTTGAGTCTGGGTCTACCTCCCACTCTGCCAGTTCCCAGCCATGCGGCTGCTGCCAAGTGCTTTGCCCTCTGAGCCCGGTCTGTAAAGTGGGGATGGGCCCCTCCCTCCCCGGGTAGGGCACTGGCAAGGGCAGGCATGGGGAGCCCCGCTGAGCCTGGCTCACTGGATGCTCAGTAGCCAGGTGGCGTCACCACTGTGAGTGCCGTGGCAGGGGAGGTGAGCAGGGGTCTGCACGGAGGGCGTGTTTGACCCCCGTTGAGGTCCTGCTCCCAGGCTGACAAATAAAGGGAAGTCCCAGGGCTGGGAAACTGTGGTGTCTCCTGGAGAAGTTCCCTGATACTAGGATACACCATGGAGGTGGGAAGGGGAGGCCTCTGCCTTGCTCATTCTGTCAACCAGAGAAGGGGAAGGGTGTGAAAGAAAGAGGGCCGGGCGGGGAGGGCAGGTGCTGGTTGCAGGGGCTGCCTCCCTCAGCAGACTAGAGCTCCCCAAGGGTTGGAGGAAGGCCACCACCACCAGACTAGGAGGCCCCTGAGGTGGGGACACGTTCCCCATCAGTGCAGGGGTTCCTTTGCTGGTTTGCCTTGGGTCCTTCCTCCTCCATCAGATCAGAATCTCCCTGAGAATGAGTATGACTCCGCAGATTAGATATCTCTACGTGCGGGCACTGCCTCCTCTCTCAGACCTGGCCCTCCTTCGGGTGGTGGCTGGGCACGCCTCTTGTTAGACTAGGAGCTCCTGAATGAGGAGCCAGCGTGCTTCCATCATTGGTTGCGTACATTGTTCTCAATGGAGGGGGACAAGTTTGCCTCCCTCCCAGGGGACGTTTGGATGAGTATTAGACCAGAGCTTCCTGAAGAAGGTGGGCCTGCCTCCACCATCACACTAAAGCTCCCTGAGGGCGAGTCTGAGTCCTGCCTCCTCCATCAGGCTGGCTCACTGAGCTCTGGAACTTGAATCGGCCATCGTACTAAGAGTGCTTAGTGAGCGTGTCTTGTCCCCAGTATTAAAGTATAAGCTATGAATTACCCAGGAGGAAGCTGCGGCCTGCCTCTCCCATCAGCCTAGCCACTCCCTGAGATGGTGTGAGCCTCCCTCAATGAACTGGAGCCCCCCTTCCCAAGCCCACCTCCCCAGGGCAGAGGGCAGAGCCCATCGCAGAGGAAGGGACGGCACCTTCCCTGAAAATCTAGCCTTTTCCCTGGAAGTCGGTGCCTCCCCAGCCTGAGGCCACAACCTCCCCTGCAGCCATTAAGGCTTAAAAACACAGATACAAAAGTTCCCCAGGCTCCTGGGAAAGCCAGGTCATGCCAGGCCCTTCCTCATTTGAGCTGGGGCCACAGTGGACTCACCTTCCCTGTCCCAAACTACCGTCCTGGCCGGGGCTACCCCTGCCCTGCCACTTTCCCATGGCAGACATGTCACCACTACCCCGCCTGGTGGAATCAGGTCGCCAGCTGGAAGCAAATCTCCACACGGCAGCCTCCCAGCTGCACAACCCCAGGCAGGCTCAGTTTCTCCATCTGAAAGCGTGGGGCTGGCGCCAGGCCTCTGTGAGTTTGCACTGGCTATGGGCTGGCTGGTGAGAGGGGGTGTCCAGAGGAGCTGTTACCATCAGGCTCTGTGGGAGGTGGGGGTGGGTGTTGGCTGTGGCATCTCCTTGGCGACATCACCCACCTCTCAACTTGTCACTTCGGCCTCCTGTGGTCACATAGCCGTGGAACGTTGGCTCACTTCTGGGAAAAATCAAACCATTATCGTGAGTTTCAGATCCCAAATTCTCTTCTGTGGGTTCCCACCGCACCCTCCTGCCTCCGGGCTCAGGAATTTTGCCCCTCCTGGAGAACCAAGTCATCTGAGGAGCAATGAAGAGATGGTGGAATCATGGGATTTAAAATAATATATATATATATGTTTCTAAATTAGGAAATACGATGTGGCGAAATGCATAAAATGCAATGTTCCCCTTCATGAACGATTATAAAGGGCGCAGTTAGGTTCAGAAATGGTTCTGCTGATTCCTCAGAAGCCCCTTCAGGCCTCTTCCAAATCATAACTCTCTCCCTCCCTCAAGGTAACCCATATTCTTTTATGTTTTTATTGCTTTCCTTTTACTCCCTATGAATACACACCTGACCACTACAGTTTTCTTTCTTTCTTTCTTTCTGGAGGGGGAAGTATGTATGTATGTATGTATTTATTTATTTATTTTAACAGAAGTGCTGGGGATTGAACCCAGGACCTCGTGCATGCTAAGCATGTGCTCTACCACTGAGCTATACCCTTCCCCTTCTTCAATTTTTAATAAAGAGGATCTTTCAGTGCAACCTCTTGAATCCAGCTCCTTGCATTGCATTTTATGTCTGTGAGGTTCATGCATGTTCTTTCATCTGTTGGAGTGCCTTCATTTCCGTGACTTTGGGTCTATCATTCTCTGGCCTGGAAAACTATAATTTCTTCATCTGTTCTCCTGTTGGTGGGCATGTGAGCGGTCTCTCGATTCTGACTCTTTGGACGATGCTCTGTGCATCCCCTGGTGCCTCCAAGCCCACGCCCTTTTCTGCGTTATCCGAGAGTGGTAGGGTTGGGGCATTGGGTTGCAGCGGTCCAGCTGTGGAAAGATACAGCCACATGGCTTTGCACTGATTTTCACTCCCATCTACTTTGCTGCTTTGAGTTCTACCTGCCCGACATCATTGTTGGCACTGGATCTGGTCAGACTTTTGAAACAGGAGTCATCCTGGTGTGTGTGTGTGTGTGTATCTTCTGGTGGTTATAATTTGCAATTCCTTGCTCAGGAACGAAGTTGAGCACCCTTTCCTGTATCCACTGTCCACTGGAATCCAAGCACAACATAATCTTCAAGACAAAAAGCTCTAGAAACTTAGAGTCTTAGTGGCAAAGGATTTTAGAGTCCCAGACTTTAAGGAACAAGACATTCCAGAATCCTGTGCCTCAGTTTCCTTGTTTGTGTCACAGGGATTATTCAAGTCTCTGACTCAGAGGATTGGGGACAGGATTCAAGGAGTTATATGCACACTGAGAAGTGAGCCCGGTGCATAGTGAGCGCTCCGTAAATGTGATTTCCCCTCAGGCAGGAATTTCATCCATCTTGTTCTTTTCTGTGTCCTTGGCACCTCCAACAGGATGGAAGCTCAATAAATATTTCCTGAATGGATCTTAGCCTCAAAGGATCAAAGAAACTTGCAATTGTGGAACCTCAGGAGCAAAGGCTAACAGAATTTAAGAGATGAAGACTTATCAGGCCAGAGAGTCTTAGATTTGCCAAGGATGCGTTTTTATCACGTGTAGTTCCTAAGACTGACTGTGTTCAAGTTTCAGAAATGAGGACATTCCATTGGTGGAGGCCTCCTAGCTCTTGGAAGTGTCTCATGTGGGACTGAAAAGACAAAACCTCTGTCTTCTCACCCTGCTTGTTACCCCCACTTCTCATATCCATCACCTCCCTCCTCACCCTCCCGACCTCTTCCCAGCTCATCCTCCCTGAGCAAGTGAATGGATCTTAAGTAAGCTGCTCCCACCTAGGGTGCTAGGGTGTCAGCCAGAGAAAGTCCAGGCTCCTGCCATGAGGCCTTGAACCAGGCATCACCTCCCTCTGCCTTATCTCCCCCTGCCCTGCCCCCACCCACACCCCTGCTTTTAGCCATGGCCTCTCCCCCCACCCTCCTGACCACACATGCCCCTTTAACTTCAGCCTCAAAAACCCGTCTCTTCATCGAGATCCAGACCAGGACACATAGGAGGGGTTCAAACTACATATCATGTCTCAGCTCTGGCAGCCTGTCCTCCAGGAAGCCCTCCCTGATTTCTTTCTGTAGGCTGGGTCAGGTGCCCCTCTCTGGATTCCCCAACTCAAAGCCCCAACCATTCGGAGATGTTGCTGTCTAGGGGCAGCTCAATCTCCCCTGTGTGTGAGCCTGTGAGGGCAGGCTGGGGCTGTGCTCGTCCAAACACTCCCTGGAACAGCTGAGATTTCAGGGAACAGGTCCATCAGCTCCACCTGACTATTGAAAGAGGCTGCCTTACAATGCTCTGAATTGTGCACCTGGGATGCCATTCCTCTGGGACCCTGGGATGGCTCTCTTCGCTTTTCTAGGTCAACAGGTGTGCCCAGTGGTTCAAAGGGACTCAGGTAAGGTCCAATGGTGCTCAGCCCAGGACCTGCCCTCCTGAGACACAGTAGCCATTGTGAGCAGCTCAGCTCTCTTGTCCCCAGTTCTACCCTAAAGGCTCATAAAGCCTTTCTGTTTTATTTGTAAACGTTTCTTGCATGTACCCGTGTACCTGTGTACCCACTGTGAGACCCCAGACTTCAGGACCCATCTCCCCAACTCCCCACTCCTTCCCCTGAGGCACAGAGAGGTTAGGGGCTTTGCCTAAGGTCACACAGCCATGAAAGGGCCGGGGAAGTAGGCTTTTTAAAATCAACTCTATTGAGACATAATTTACATACAACAGAATGCGCTCAGTGTACGTGGTGCGAGGGATGAGTTCTGATAAAAGTTTACAGTCATATCATCACACTCGAGATACAGAACACTTCCATCGCCCCCAAACTACCCCCGTGCCCCTCCAGTCAAACCCTCCCTCCATCCCCAATCCCTGGCAGCCACTGATCTGTTTTTTATCCCTGTTGTTTTTGCTTTTCCAGAATATCACATAAATGGTATTATACATCATGCAACTTTTTAGAAAAATTCATTAAAAAATTTGAATACAGTAAAATTTACTCTTTTTGGTTTCCTGTTCTATAAGATTTGTGCCATGCATGCAGCAAGGTAGCCACCACCAGAATCGAAATGCATATTTTTTCCATTACCCCCAAAATCCCCTGCTGCTGGCCCTCTGTGGTCACACCCTCTCCCGTCCCGCCCCCACAACCACTGATCTGCTCTCTGTCCCTACTGAGTGGCCTTTTTCAGAAAGTCTTATAAACAGAATAACAGAGATTTGAGTCTAGCCTCTTTCACACAGCTTGACTCATCTGAGATTCATCCACGTGGTCGTGTGCATCAGAAACGTGCTGCATTTCATGACCATGCATGGATGGACCACAGTTGGCTTATCCATCTACCAGCTGAAGAACACCTGGGTCATTTCCAGCTGTTGCCCATTCTGAAGGAGTGGTTATAAACACGCGTGTACAGGTTTACATGTGACCCTAGGTTCGCTTTCCTCTTGGGTGAATACCCAAGGACTGAAATTGCCGGGTTGCGCCTGGAAGTGTGTATTTCACCTCTGGGGAGGCTGGCAAACTGTTTTCCAAAGTGGCCGCTCTGCTTTGCAGGCTCACCAGCAGCTCAGGAGAGTTCTGACTGCAGAACTAGGATGTGAGTCTGGGTTTGTGAGACGGGGCTGAGCTCTTGGTCACCAAGCCACAGGGCTCCTGTAAATGATTGCAACAAAAACTCTTTCCCCTTTGATCACACCATGCAGATGCTTAAAAAAAAAAAAAAAAAGAGGCAGTTCTGGGCTGATGTGGTGCGATCTCCTAGGCAAATTGCTAGAAGGAAAGTCCAGAACAGGATGAATGTGTGCATTTGTGGAAAGAGGGGAGGGGAAAGAAATATGTGTACATATTTTCTGGTCTATTCACAGACTATCTCTGGAATAAACACAAGAAGCTGGTAAGAGCAGAAACTGGGAGGTGGGAACAGGACTAGGGAGGGGTTGGAGCAGAGGTCAGATAGATAGGCCACATCTCAATTCTGTTTTGTGCTTTTTGGATTTTGAAACTTGTGACTGTCTTACTGGTTCAAAATAGACACACACATTCCATCCACGCCACCGACAGGTATTTCAGGCCTGGCTCTGGCAGTGAACAAGTAAGATCTGACCACTGGGGAGTTGTGTCCTGAGACAGATTGTCAACAAGACATGGAAAATGTAGACAATGTCAAGTGTTTGCTATGGAGAAAAATAAAACTGGCAAGTGACTGGGGGTAGGGTGGGGTGGGAGAGTGGGGAGTGGTTTAAAGTGTTTTTAAAATCGGGAGGCCCTCATCAGGAGTGACATTTGGGCAAGATGTGAAGGAGGGAAGAGAAGAAGCCATCTGGACATCAGTGGGAAGAGTGTTCCAGGCTGAGGGAACAGCAAGTGCAAAGGCCCTGAGGTGGATTATACTGGCTGTTCGAGGCTGGTTGCTGGAGTAGAGTGAGCAGTGGGGAAGTGGAAGAGAGATTGGGAAGACGAGAGCCCAAGGACAAGGGAGGGTGGGACAGATTGTTTGGATCCTGTGGGCCACTGCCGAGACTTTGGTTTTGCTCAGAGGGAGATGGGGGCCGTGGCAGGGTTCTGAGCAGGGGAGACATGTGACCTGACTTAAGATTTAACAGAGTCTCTCTGGCTGCAAGGGTTTCCCTTTGCAGGCAGGGCAGGGACAGACGCAGGGAGCCCAGTGAGGAGGAGACCGCAGAGGTCCGGGCCATAGGTGATGTGGTGGTGGCTGCATCAGGTTGGGTGCAGCTGTGATGAGGAGAAGTGGCTGGATTCAGAAGCTAGTTTGAAGGTGGATACCCCGATCTATCTTACTTCTACCTGTGTTGAGGGGGTGCTAAGAAGCCCAGGGAACCAGGATGGGGAGGAGTGAGATCAGAGAAAACATCCTTGGGGCCCTGATGTTTTAGCTGAGACCTAAAGCAGCTGAGGAAGTATTTGAAGGAGGCCAGCGCCAAGATCTTTTAGCAAAACAGAAAGGAGGATGGACACAGGCAGGGGTCAGGCCACATGGTGCCCAGTAAGCCTGGAGCCCTGGAACAGCCCTTGGGTTTTCTCCTGAGAGCACTGGGGAGCCACAGCAGGTTCTGAGCAGGGATCAGGGTTGAGTTTTGAAAAGACCCCTCTGACTGTGCAGGGAGACCAGCTTTGCCTCGAGCCAGCAGGTGGCTTGGGTGGGGAGGGTAGGTGAGGGAGGGGTGACGAGCATCCATTCCAGAGATTTAGGAGCTAACTTCCTGGGAAAGGGAGATGGTGGGGTCTGTGCTGACTTCTGGGGTCAATGTCAGCTAGCATCCTGGGGGTTTCTCACACCTGAACTCAGCGAATCTTCACAACCACCCAGAGGAGTATCCCCTTTTCACAGCTGGGGAAACTGAGGCCTGGAGAGGCTGCAAAGTTCCCAGTCCAAGGTCACACAATCGGGAACTGGAGCGTGGAGATTTGAACCCACAACCATTTCCCTAAGAAAGGCAAGGATGCAGCCCCGTCCATCTCCTACCCTCCCGGCTGCCCTCCAGCAGCGACCTCAGGCAGGGTTAGGCCACCACCCTTCCCTCCCTCCCTGACCAGAGCCCCAGGCCCAGTTCTGGACTTTATCCCCAGCCACCACTCAGGTCAATAAAAGTCAGGCAAGCAGTGCAGAGGCCAGCAGGCAAAATTCTCCTCCTCCCGGTGCCAGGGGAGTTACCCAGGGCGCGGAGGGCAGAAGGCAGATGCGGAGAAAGGGGCCATGGGGGAAGGGGAGCATCTGCAGTTCCGCGGTGCTGCCTCGTTGCCATGTGCCTCAGTTTCTCTCTCGGTAAAATGGGTGGGGCTCCTTGCAGGGACACAAGAAGGACCCTCAGGCGTCTTCCCTTCTGGTCGGACTGGGAGACAAAGGTTTCCTCAGTCTGATGGGGAGACAAGGAGCTCCACCCTGATGGAGGCGATGAAGAGCTCTCACTAAGTCTGCTGAGGGAGACAGGATTTCCCAGACAGGATAAAGTCCCAGCTCCCTGGATAGAGAGCAGGTGTCTAGTCTGCATTTCCAGTCCGCTGGGGGAGGTTAGGAGGGCCCATTCTGATGTGTGAGATGGTTAGTTTCTAGTCTGAGGGAGGAGGCAGGTAGCCCCAGCCCCAGTCTGAAGGGGGAGGTAAAAATTCCTCCTCGACGCCCCCTCATCCTGCCCCACTCTCTGTGCTCCCCAGGGGGAAACAAGATGCTCCAGCCTTAGCTTCCAATGTGATGAGAGAAAATGTTTGCTCCAGCTCAGCCCGCTCTTTCCTGAGCCCCCAGAGTCCAAGCAGCACCTGAATGCTTGAAATGCCACTGTTAGTCAGCTCCAGCTCTGGAGGGGGCCACGACCAAGGGCCAGGGAGGCAAAGGATTTGGGGGATCCAAGGGCAATTCTGCGGGTATCTGGGCCTGACGTCTTCTGTGAGCTCAGATGTGGATGGTGAGGTACTGGTGCCACCTAGTGGCATCTATGGACCAGGCCTCCCATCCAGAGCTGGAGGAAAGCTGAGGCCCCAGAGGATGTGAACCTCTAGATGCAAGTCCCTCCCCCCGAAAAAAAGAAACCCATCTGTAATTCTGTGGCTTGACTGTGCTCATCCTCCAGGTGTTCTGGGGGGAGGGGTCTTTCTGACCTATAAGTCTGCTCCTGCCTCTCTGCTCACAACTTCTCCATGGCTCCCGAGTGCCTGAGAAGGAAGCCCGCATGTGGGCCCTGAGGCTGGCCTCTCTAGCCTCTCCCAGACCGCCCTGTGCTTCAGCTGAACATGAGTAGATTTTTGAGCATGTCAGACTCAGAACCTACCTTCAGGCCTTTGCACAGGCTGTTCCTTTTGCCTGGAACACCCTTCCCTGCCTCTTCCCCAGCATCTCTTGTACTCCTCCTTCAGATCTTGGAGTAGATGTCTTCTCCAGGAGCCCCTCCTTGACCTCCCCAAGTCAGGGTTACAGTCTTATGGGGAGTGCTCTGTCCCTACAGGGCCTGACACTAGCTACATAATCCAGGGAATGTTTGTTTAATTAAATGAATGAATGCCAGGCTAAAGAGTTTGCCAGGGCAGCCAGAGGAGAGTTTAATCAGAGGAGGGACAAGGTCAGATTTAGAAGCTTCCAGCTTTCCTCTTAACCCTGAGCCTTTGTATATGTTGTTCCTTCTTTCTGGAACATTTGCACGTATTAACTCCAGCTCATCTTCTAGGTCTCAGTGGGCCACTGCTTCCTCCAGGAAGCACTCCCTGACCCCCGGGGTCAGGCATTCCCCAACCTGGCCTCCTGGGCTCCCCACATCTCATTCCTGACCAATGCTGGGTTGTCACTGTCTGTGACAAGTCTGTCTCCCCTACTGGGTCCTGGAAGGACGGGACTGGGTTCTGTTCATCCACTGTCTTCCTGCAGAGCTTATAATAGAGACATCCTTTTGTGAAGACCTGGGCTTCAATCTCAACTCCCCCATTTGCAGCATGTCTTGGGTGAGCTCAGGGCCCTCCTGGAGCTCCAGTTTTCTCGTGAGAAATGCGAAAAGAATGGGTAGTTCTTCCTCCAGCCTCCCAGGGACATTGAGGAGACAAGACCCTGGGTCCTGAACTGACCGTGTGCCGGGTGACTGTGGGTGACCCACTTCCCCTTTTGGGGCCCATCTGGCTGTATGAATGGGTGGCAGGGGCCCCATCCTGCCGGGACATTTCAGGAGGCCGGCGTGGGGCTTCCCAAGGCGGGAGGGTCAGGGACAGGCAGAAGGAAGAGGTGTCTGCTGGGTTAGGGGAAAACCAGCCTTCCCCATCATAAAACGGATGATGGGAGGGAAACAAACAAGGCTGGCTCCACCCGGGCGTGAGGGGAAGTTGGGGGAGAGGATAAAGGGCCCCTGGAGGGGCTTGTGCCAGCTTCCCTCCCAGAGCCTGTATGCCGTGGGGTCCAGGCTGTCTGCCCTGTCACTGGCCCCACCTCCAATCCTGCTCTGCCTGCAGCCTTCCAGCCTCACGAATGGCAGCTCCATCCTGCGCATGCTCGCGGAAGAGCTTAGAGACCCCTCGACTTCTCTCTTCCCTCACACTGAATCCAGCCCATCAGCGAATGCTGTTGGCTCCACCTTCAAAGTCCATCCCCACCTCCACGGCCACCATCTCGGTCCAGCTGCCACCACTGCTATTGCCTCCTCACTGGGTTCCCTGCTCTTCTGTCTCCCTCCAATGGTCTCTTCCAGCAGGGGGCCAGAGGGATCCTGTTAAGACCTGAGTCATGGCCTGTCCAGCCTCTGCTCAGACCCCTCCTGTGGCTCCCACCTCACTTGAGGTAATGGCCAAGTCCTTACTGCAGCCTGCAAGGCCCTGCACGCCCCTGTTTCCCCTCTGCCTTCATCTTCTCCACTTCCCCCACACTTGCTCCACTCCCATCATCCTAGCTCGAATCCACTTTCCTGCCTCTGGGCCTTTGTACATCCTGTGCCCTCTGTTTGCAGTGCCTCCTCCCCACCAACTGTCCACCCAGCTCCTCTGATCTTTCAGGTCTCACCTTGTGAGAAGCCGACTCATGCCCCCCAGAGATATACACGTTGGAATCCCTGGGACCTGCAAATGTTACCTTGTATAACGGAAAAGACTTCACAGAGGTGGTGAAGTTCAGGATCTTGAGATGGAGAGATTATCCTGCGTGATCTGAGTGGGCCCTAAATGTTATCACAAGTATCCTTATGAGAAGGAAGTAGAGAAAGATTTGCTACAGAAGACACAGTGCTGTGACAATAGAAGCAGAGACGTGGGGTGCAACCACAAGTGAGAGACGCGGGCAACCACCAGAAGCTGGAAGAGGCAAGGAATGAATTTTTCCCTGGAGCCTCTAGAAAGAACCAGGCCCGCGGACACCTCGGTTTTAGCCCCGTTAGATGCATTTCCAGCTTCTGCCGGCCAGAACTGTAAGAGAATACACTTCTGCTGTTTTAAGCCACTGAGTTTGTAGCACTTTGCTTCGGCAGTCACAGGAAACACACGCACCTGAAATGTCACCCCTCTGGGAGGCTGCTTCGGAGCCTCCACCTACACTAATACAAGAACCCACGCTTTTCCATCGGAGCATTATGACACTTTGTGATGACTTTGTCATGACCTGTAATACCTGTCTTCCAGTCTGGGCTGTGAGCTCCGTGAGGCCAGGATCCCAGATGTCTCATTCAGTATGTGTCCCTGTGACCTTATGCAGGACCTGCTGAGGGTCTAGGCTCAACAGATATTTTGGTTCAAATTCATTCATCCATCACTTATCAAATATTTATCAAGTACCCAGTGTTTGCCTGGCACCGTTCTTGGAATTGGGGGTTGCGGACCGTGACTCTGCCCATGTGTCTCCCCTGATTATGAACCGAATGCTTGTGTCTCCCTTAAATTCACATGTGGAAGCCCTAACGTCCCCCCTCCACTGTGCACCGGTACGTGGAGATGGGGCCTCTATGGAAGTGCTTAAAGGTGGGGCCCCAAGCTGAAAGGATTAGTGTCCTTCTAAGAAGAGACCCGACAGCTTGCTTCCCTCCCCTCCACTAAGCTCACAAAGAGCCCTGGGCAAGATGGATGTGCCTGCAAGCCACAGGAGAGGCCTCAGACTGAAACCCACCTGCTGGCACCTTGCTCTTGGACTTCCCAGCATTTTGAACTGTGAGAAATAAATTTCTGTTGTTCAGGCCATCCCATCCGTGGTATTTTGTTACGGCAGCCCAAGCTGACTCAGATACCCTCTAGCATTTGCTGTTTCTCGGTTGTTTTTTCCCCTCATTCCACACTGCTTTACTTATCATGGCTGTGGTGGTTTAAAAATCTGTCCACAACTTCTTCAAGGATCCTCCCCTCAAAGGTGAAGTGAATCCCCCTCCCCTTGAATATGGCTGGATGTGGTGACTTGCTTCTAGTCTGTAGAATACGGCAGAAGTGAAGGTGTGTGAATTCTGAGACCACTGTGGCTTCCTTCTTGTCCCGCCATGGGATCACCAGCTGCCTTATCATGAACTTTCTACGGAGAGGCCTGGGTGGCAAAGGACAGAGGCCTCCAGCCAACAGCCACATGAGTGAGCTAGGAAGTGGATCCTCCAACCCCCAGCCAAACCTTCAGATGACTGTGACCCAGCCAACTTCTTAACTGTACCCTCACAGGAGACCCTGAGCCAGAACAATCCAACCAAGTTACTCTTGGATTCTTGACTCACAGAAACTGTGAGATAATACAGCTGCTGATGTTGGGGGGGGGAATTTGTTATGCAGCAGTAGATAACTGATACAATCACTGTATGGTATGTTTTGTTATCTGGTAGGACAAGCCTCCTGATCATTACTATGGCTATTTATTGAGCACCTACTGAGTGCCAAGCACTGATTTAGGTAGTAGACAAAAGAGATAAATGTCCTGCCTCATGGTGCTCACAGTCTGGTGGAAAAGACAGATAACAAACAAGTGAAGAATGAAATACATAATATGAAGTGCAGTATGTGTGTCATAAATGCTCTGAAGAACAAAGCTAGATAAAATTAGGTGTTCTGGGTAGGGGGTATGTGTCCCTCTGTGGTGTGATATGTGAGCAGAGATCTGAATGGAATGATTCAGATATCCATGGTGAGAACATTCCTGGCAGAGGGAATGGCCAGTGCAAAGGCCCTGAGGCAGAAATTTTGTGGTTTGGTCAAACAATAGCCAAGAGGCCAGTGTGGCCAGACTGGAGTGAGAGGAAAGGAGAGGAGGAGGGGTATAGACTGTGATCCGAAGAGGAGATAATTCCAGAAATGTGATCTCACCTCTGGGGCCTCTATTTCTTCTTCTGAGGAATGTGTACCTGATACCTGGTTCTGAAGGTCACTGTGGGAACTCAGGGACATTCTGCCTGTGGTTAGCAGCACAGGTGAGGCCCTTTGGCTGCCCTTGTCCTATGCAACCTTGAGGGGCTGGGACAACCTCTCTGGACTCTTCACTGTGTGTCAGGACAGGCTGGAGTTCACCAGACTCCCTGCTGGGTTTTGGTTCCCAAGGTCTGGCCTTGGCATCTTGGTGCCAGGCACCCCCATCTTCCCTCCTCCCCTCCCTGCTTCTCACCCACCTCCTTCTTCCCCTTTCATCCTCCTCCTCCCTCACCTCCTCCCTATTCCATCCTCATCCCTTCTTCCCCTCTCCCTCCTCTTTCTCCTTCCTCCTCCCTCTCTCTCACCCTCCTCCTCTCTATCCTGAATCAACATTCTGGCCTGGGGGAGAAAAACAGGGCAGGCTTCCTTCCTCACCCTGGCAGGGCTCCAGAGACTGACTGGGCTATTGTGTGTTTCGGCCTCAAGGTCATTCCTGCCCGGAAACTGCCCTCCCCACTGCAGAAAGTTTACTTGGGTGAGGAAGGGATGAATGGGGATGGGGACAGGGGCAGAGGCAGTGCTGGAGGTCTGGCCTGGCTCCCACCCATGGCTAGAAGAATCTGAGGGCCCAAGAGGACCCCAAGCACCCTCTGGGTTTTGTGGGGGGATGTGGGGAGACGCTATCAACTCCTTAGGGCAGAAGAGGGCCCCAGTCTCAACCTTCAGTCTGCAAACCTGCCCTGTGGTCCTGGGCCAATTCCTGGCCCCACCCCTTCCTGGCTGGCTGACTTTGGGCAAGTTGCCTCCTACTCTTTGTGCCTCACTTTCCTTTTTTTTTGTCAAACAGTCCCTGTATCTGTGTCCCCCAGTGTCTCAGCTGACAAAAATCACCCAGGATCTTTATTTTTAAATAATCCAGCTTCCAGGTCCTTTCTCTGGAGACACAGTTTCCCTGGGCCCAGGTAGGAACCTGGGAGGTACGTTTTTAATAAACAGCTAGGAGACTGTGGAGATGTGGCCCCATTTCAAAGGGAGGCCTGAGGAGCAGGCTGGGGAATCAGCGCTGAGCGCACGTGGCCCAGGCACCTGTGATGATTAGCGTTGGCATTTGGAAAGCTCGTACACATGGACTAGTTTTCTTATAGGCTGTTTTCAAGTGGTGACAATTTTCCAGAACATCCTGTATGACATAAAATGAGGGAAACCTGTGCCATAGGATTAATTAAGTCCCCAAGGAAGAAGACATTACGGAAAAATGGTGATTTGGGGCTTTTTCATCTGCCTGTTGCTCAAACCTAACATCTTCATGGTTAAAAAGCGCTTACGGTGAGGAGGGCATAGCTCAGTGGTAGAGCGCATGCTTAGCATACATGAGGTCCTGGGTTCAATCCCCAGTCCTGCCATTAGAATAAATAAACCTCACTACTCCCCAAAACAACAAACAAAAAATACCTCTATGTACAAATAATATATAATATATTTTAAATAGATTTAATAGGTTTATTTATAAAATATTTATAATATTATATATTATTAAAATATAATATTTTTATAATAAATAAACCTAATTACTTCCTCGCAAAAAACCCCAACAGAAACAAAGAAAGAACCAAAAAAAAAAAGTGCTTGTATTAACTAGATTCTTTCCTTGTATGGACTCATTTAATGCCTTAGTCCTAATTCTTTTTATTGTATCTGAAGTCTTAGTTTTTACTGGGTTCTCATGAGCTTTTCATCGCTCAGGCCTTGCTCCCATCCTGAATCAGGCAGGTGCTGGCCTCCAACGGGTATTCGCCTTCTAAATCCTCTAGACGTTCCACTTCTTAATACTTCCGTCCTACTGGCTTCCGGAGTATCTGTTACCTGGGCTCACCACAGCAGGAGGAGGCGGGCACTGTCATTATGCCTGTTTTGTGGGGGAGGAAGAGCCGGGCTGCCTGGAGGCCCACAGCGAAGGCGGCCAGCTCAGCTGTGTCGGGCTCCGAGGCTGCGCCCTTGCCCGTCAGCCCTGCTGAGGAGTGAAGGGGATGCGTCAGCTGGCATGTACACACCCAGCAGCCGTGGGGACCATGGGACCTGGAGCGAGGTTTTTGGCTCTCTGTGCCTCAGTTTCCTCATCTGTAAGGTGGAAGAGTTGCCAGTAACCACTCAGAAGGGCTGTTGTAGGAATTCATTGAGACAGAGCACACAAAAGGACAAAATTGATGCTCGGGATAGAGGAGCCATGATTATTGTATGATTGTGTTACTCTTTTTTTCCTTTTTCTTAAAAAAAAATGTTCGTTTCTTGTTGTTACTCTTTCTTGGACTCTTGAGGAAGGGGACCGGACTGCCTGGAGGATTCAGTCCAGGACCCAGAGAGACCCAGGGGGATAGGAGACTTGGTCTTGGGGACATCTGACTCCACATCCTGAGGAAATGGCATCTGGCTTGACCTAGAAAACTGAGCTGCCCCCCTCCTGTGGCCCCTCCCCCTGGCCTCATTCTGCATTGCACAAAGCAAACCCCAGCTGGACACAACCCAAGTCTTTCCCGAATCCTTGCTACTGTGGCTGGAGCTTTTTCTCTTTGGGCTTAGGTGAGAAAGGTCATTTTGTCCAGCTTAGTAGGTAGGAGATTCAAGGTCTGTCATGGCAAAGCCTGCCAGCTGCCCACCTGGGATCCATCCTTCCCATCTTCTTTGAGAGCAGGACCCTGATGTTCTTTGGTGCAGCCATATACCCAGGGAAAAGACTACATGTCCCAGCCGCCCTTGCAGCTAGGCTGGTCACATGACTAAGAGCTGGCCAATCAGATGTAAGTGGAAATTGTAGTACTTGGGATTTTGGGAAGGGTTCCTTAAGAAGGGCACAGTCCATAATCTGGCATGGGGCCGTTTTTACCCTTTGTTTCCTTCTTTCTGTTTCCTGCCTGGAACATAAATGAGGCAGCTGCAGCTCCAGCAGCCATCTTGGACCATGAGGTGATCAAGAGAACGAAAGTCCCCAGCTAAGAATAATGGAGCAGAAAGATAGAAAGAGCTGTGTCCCTAATGGCACTGTGGAACCACCATTTCAGCTCTGAACAATCTGCTTATGGTCACTTTTTATGTGAGAGAGAAATAATCTTCTATCCATGTAAGCTACTCATATATATATACACCAGTTTCTCTTTTTTATCTTATATATTAGTGTCCTTTCTCTTTGCTGTTTGTGTTACATTATTCCCAGTCTTTCTTACCAGCTATTGAAGAAAAATTCTAACTGATAGGTATGTCACTGACTCTTATGTGAACACGGAGGTGTGGAGAGAACTTTGATGCTATTTCTCATTTGGGGCTGGTCAGTGTTATTGGGGTTAACAGTACAGGTTTAAATCCATCCTCACTTTCTAGCTGTGCTATTGCCTGGAAACCTCATCTTGGAGATCATGGATTTAGCTAATAGCCTTCAAACTTCATGGAGCTCTCTTAGTGCTCAGTTTGGTAGGACAGAGTCAGTGGACAGAACTTTTAGCTCCCTCCTTCCTTCATTGGCCAGAACTGGTCATGTGGCCACCTGTTGCTGTAAAGCAGTCTGGGAAAGTGAGTACCTGACATTTTCAGCTCCTTTTATGGGAGGCAGTGCCTGCCATCATGAAAGAGGAGAGGGGAATGGTTGCTGGGAGCTAACCACATTCTCTTCTCTCTCTCTCTGAGAGAGAGAGAGAGAGAGAGAGAGAGAGAGAGAGAGAGAGAGAGAGAGAGAGAGAGAGAGAGAGAGAGCGCGCATCTACCCTGGGACAGACCCTTCACTTTAATCAAAACAGTTTCTCTTTAATTTTATATGTTAGTCTCTGCTGTTTCTTGTTACATGTGCAAACAGTTTGTCCATTTCACTGATATTTTCAAAGAACCAGCTTTAGGTTTTATTGACTCACTCAATATTTTATTTTCTATTTCATCTATTTCTGCTTTTACCTTTAATTCCTTACCTTTTCCCCTTTGGTTTATTTTGGGGACTTTTTCCCTAATTTCTTGAGTAGAAACTTATTTTGCTCACTTTCAAGCTCTTTTCTTTTTAATACTCTCAATGCATTTAAGTATTTAAGGCTTTCATTCCCCCGCCAAGTGTGGCTTTGGCCGTATCCCACGGTTTCATTATATAATGTTTTTACTGTCATTTGATTCTGGTTAGTATTTTGCATTTTAAGTGTCCCTGTAATCCAAGTATTATTTAAATTCAAGGGTTTCTGGGGGCAGGGGTATAGCTTAGTGGTAGAGCAGGTGCTTAGCATGCACAAGGTCCTGAGTACAATCCCCAGTACCTCCATTAAATAAATAAATAAACAAACCTAATTACCTCTTGCCCCAAATTAAAAAACAAACAAGGAAAAAAATTTTTAAAAAGGATTTCCCCCACTAAATGTTTAGAAATTTGGGGTGGGGAATGGGTTCTAGCTTTTGAATTGTTATCTACTTTCATTGCATTGCATTTTAAATAAGATACTGACCTACCATGTAAGCTTGCACTTGAAGAAAGGGCTCTGAGGCTAATAAAATGGTTTGGAAAACTCTAGCCTATCCTAAGTCCACACCTTTTTACTGATGGACAAATTGAGGGTCTAGTGAACCCACAGCAAATGTAGGATTCCAGCCCAGCTTTTATAACCCTCCTTCTGGGTATCTTTCACCACTCACCATCTTAGCTCAGCATGGCCTCCCCAGAAATGCTCTGGCCTGAAAGTTTTGGAGAAATCTCTCTACTAGTCCTTTCCATCCCTGCCCAAACCTCTCTTTCCACTCCAAGCCTGGAGTCTGCTATCGCCACTTCTAACACCAAGAGTCTCGCCAGTGGGTCATCTTGAGTGGGTGGGGGCCTGCGGCTCAGACTCTGCTAGTGGGAGGAGTTAGAAGACACACTCTCTCTGCTTCCTGCTCCCCTGTTCTCCACCCCTCACCCCTACCCCTGCTCCATTTGCATTCATTTATTCATAGGGGATTTTTGTGTTTAGAGGAGGAGGGAGATATTTTAGGGCCGTGCAGGTGATGTGTGAGAGATATGAGGGGTGGGGGGGGAATTCCCAGGACAACGGAGGACACAAAAGGGCATCTTTGGTTAAATGGATGAAGGCCAGAAGGTGCTGGAACTCTTCTTGAGAAATGTGGTCATTCCCTGTCGTGTGCACAAGCAGCTTGGCATCAGGCCCTGGGTTAAGGAGCGGGGTGCAGTGTAGGAGAGGGCATGTCCAGCCACTCTTTGGTGCCAGAGGAGGGACATTCTTTGCCCCACTAGGAAGCAGGACCCTCAGATATAACCTGGGGAGATGTGGGAAGGCCTGAGGCCCTGATATCAAGCAGTGGGTGCTTGGAGCCCTCGGATTTGAGCATCCCTGTGGATGCATGCACCCAGACTGAGAATAATCTCGAGTGGGAAGAGCAGCAAGTGTGGCCAGCAGGAAATGGCAGGGTTGGCGGTGGCGGAAGGATAGGCTGACACATATATGTGTTAACCAGGACGTTTATGAACTCTGTGGCTCTCTGACAGCTCAGTGAAGGAGTAGGGCCCTGGTGGCTCTAACTCTAGGTTGGAAACAGGAGAAAAGTGGGCCATGGTCCGGCATTCTTGCTAGAAGCGAGAGGTCCTCCGCTCAGGGGGAGGAGACGAGGAGGGTGGCACAAAGCGCTCATCTCTCTGGAGGTCTCCAGGGCCACGATGCTACTCCAGGTCTGTGCGGAAGGATGGGCACAGGGGCGGAGGAGACTGTCAGGGAGGTAGGGGACCAGGTCCCCAGTGCCCCCATTTCTCCCGCTCCCCTGCCCAACCCTAGCCTCCCAGCGGCCCCGCCCGCCCCCATGCTCAGCCTGTGCCAGGTTCAGGTTCAGGAAGGTGGCGTTGATCCTGGTGCGAGGAAGGGAGGTTGACTGTGAGAAGAGAGACAGGATGAAAAGGAATTCCGAGGCTTCATCGGGGGTGGCCTGCTGCCGCTGACAGGCATTCTCCCTCCAACATGGACCCAGAAAACCAGGGTTTGAGTGAGTGGATGAAGGAAGGTACCAGGGGTGCTTCGCAGTGATTGAGTCCCTGATCCTGGAAGCTTCAAGTCTGAGGCAGGAGGTCACTATCCTTGACTCAGGGACATGGCTTCTGGGACTGCCTGGGGGAAGCGAGACTCCAGACTGGGGAATGACCTAGCCCATGGTGTCTGATAGCTCCTGGTCAAATGTGTAAAACTTGACCCTGCCTCAGGGACATGGCCTCTCAGAACTCTGGGAATGCTCAGTCTGATGGGAGAAATATGGTCCCTGACTCTGGGAGCTCCCAGAGTGATGGAGGAGACATGGTCCCTGACTCTCGGAGCCCCCAGACTGATGACAGAGATATGGTCCCTGACTCTCGGAGCCCCCAGACTGATGGAGGAGACATTCTTCCTAACCACTGGGAATTTCCAGTCTGATAGAAGAGACATAATTCCTACGACCTAGAAACGTCCATCCTAATGGAGATCACCCTTATTTCAGTTTGAGAGATGTATCTTACCTTCTAGGGGTAGAAATTCTGTTCTCACTCTTACTATAATGCAAAGGACAAAACAGGACCCTTGTTGTCTGGGATGACAGTCTGAAGAGGGAGGCATGGTCCATCCTCACTCTGCACCTCTAGCCTGATGGGAGAGGTAAGCCTCCATCATTAACCCATCCTCCCAGCGTGGTGGTAGAGGCAATATCTCTTGTGTTTTAGGGGCCACCCATCTGCAGGAAAAAGGATACCTTATCCTCAGGCTACGTCCCATGTTTTAAAACCTTTGGTCTGGTATGCCTCTGCCAGGAGCGAGAAGGCACAGAAGCCCTGCTTAGTGCCCCTGGTCTGATGGAGGGAGCCTTGCTACCCCTGGTCTAGGTTATCAGTTTCACAGAAGAGGCAAGAGCTCCACTGGGGAGTCCCAGGTCAGACGGAGGAGGCAAAGGCCCCTTCCTTCCATCTGATGGGGAGGCATATCCATCCTTGACCTCTCTTCCTAGACTCACGGAGGAGGCAAAGGCCTCTTCTGGGAGCCCCTGTCTGAAAAGAGGTGCCCCCCGCCCCCTCCCCCACAGTCACGGGCCACCTGCAGCTCCACTTCCAGCGTCTCAGTCTTGCCCTGCAGTGTGACAGTCTTGAGTGTGTAGCGGCTGGCGTCTGTGAGGCTCAGCTTCTGCGCCAGCAGCGAGCAGCTGGGGAAGCCCACCTCCCGGCCTGTGTGCGCGGGGCCTGCAATCCAGTTCCCCGACGGCAGTTGGCTGAGCAGCCGGTTGGGCTCGGAGGCAGGCCCGCGGTACCAGGCGTAGACCAGCAGGTCCTTGGGGTAGCCCGGTACGGTCAGTGTCACGTCCTGGCCCTCCATCGGCCTGCTCGGCACGGGCACGATCATCATGGCCACTACTGCCGCTGGGGAGAGAGCCGGAGGGGCTGGGTCAGCTGGGCCAGCACAGGGCATAGCATCCCCTGCCCACCTCCAGCCAGCTCGCCTATGCCTCCCCCACTGGCTGTGCTCCCCGTGTGGGGTGCTGGGAGGGAGACAGAGGAAGCAGGTGACGTGTGGTAGTGTAGGCGGAGTTTGTGTCCCAGCAATGCCCGCTAGCCAGGGAGCTGTGTCTTCCCCCATCAGATTGGGAGACCTCAGTGGGTGGGGGCCGTCTCTCCCCCACTAGACTAGGAATTTCCAGCCTTTGGGGGGATATCTCTCCCATTAAACTAGAAGACCCTAGAGGGGTGGGCCATGCCTCCATCAAACTGGACACTCCCAAAGTCTAGGGGCCATGTCTCCCCCATCAGATTGGAAATTCTCAGAATATGGGGGCAGTGTCTCCCACATCAGATATTTGGGAGCTGTGTACTCCAGGTTGTGTCTCTTCTGTCAGACCGAGAGACCTCAGAATATGGGGGCTATAATTCCCCATCAGACGGAAAGATTCCAGAGGGTGGGAGGCCATGTCTCCTCCATCAGATCGGAAATTCCAGATTATTGGGCTGGGTCTTTCCAATCAGGCTGGGGACCTCAGAAGTTGAATGGGAACATGTCTATTCCATGAGACTGGAAATTCCTAGGAAGTGGGGGCCTCTACTCCCGCATCAGATTGGGAGTACCCCCAAAGTGGGACTGTCTCTCCCATCAGACTAGGAATTCTCAAAAAAAGGGCCATGTCTCCTCAAGACCACGTCTCCCCTATCAGAATACAAAATCGTCTCAAGTGTGGACTGTGTCTCCTCCATCTGACTGGAAGCTCACTGAAGGTGGCTGTGCTGTCTCCTTCATCACTGCTTGAATGGAGTATGAGGCACTGACTCTTCTCTCTGACTGGTAGCTCCTTGATAGGGAGGCCCTGCTTCCCTGTTTCAAGACCATCTCTCCAAGGGCAGCGCCCATGTCTCCTCCATCAGATCAGAGTCTCTCCCAGTGGGGGAAGGGTGGTGCCGCCCTTTCCTCTGTCTCTCCCCTGGCACCTGCCACAGGGTTGCTGACAGTTCAGGAGGCTCTTGGGGATGCTGTACCCACTCCCTGCACATACCTGCACACCTTGGACAGCCCCCATCTTGACCTGCACAGACAGGGCTCTGGGCAGCGCTGAGGTCATCTGGTCCACCCCCCTCTGTCTTGCCAAGACCAGCTGCCGGGGCTCAAGTGGGTGGGGCTGGAGGTACACTTACCTCTGGGGATGCCATTTCTGCTTTGGGCAAAAGAGTATCCACCCTTTGGATGAGACCCAGCCTGTTAGTAGGAGGGAGGGTGGAGGCAGGGAAGGACTGTTCCCACTGTCCCTCAGGGGACGGTGGCCACTTGGGAAGGAACCAAGGCGGAATGAATGAGGCCCTAATGTTCAAAGCCACCATCCCCAGGGGAGGAGAAAATGTCCCCTGAGGCTCCTGATGGCTCTGAGAACACCAGCTGTGTCTGCACTACCCCCACCACCAGTTGTTTAAGGACAGGGGCCAGACCGTGCCTCCCTCGCTGTGGTTTTCCATTTGCCAACAATTGGCTGTGATTGTCCGGAAGCGGATGCACGTGTGCCTGTGTGCGCATGCGCTGCTCGTCTGCGCCCTGGGCGGCGGCTCGGGCCGCAGCGGGAGAGCGGCAGCAGGAGACGCGGGCGGAGGGGCGCGGGGGCTTCAGGGCAGGAAGGGGTGGGGCGGCCAGGAGGGGCTGCTGCGGGGCCGACAGGGGGCGTGTCCCGCGAGCCTCCGAGGAGACGGAGCAGACGCCCTGAGGAGCCACCGTGGGACGGCGGTTTCGTCACAGCTCGTCTGTGTGTTCTCCAGGGACCCCAGGGACACATGAGCCTCGGGATCCTTTAAAACGCCGCGGCAAGGAGACAGCACCGCCACCCCTTGTGAACATCAGTCAAACAGCAACGGAGCGACTCGGGGGAATTTACATCTGTTTTACTCTTAAAAGCCTCTTGAAAGAACAATTGATGCGTTCATTTGCTTCCTCTGTCACGCTGATGAAGCCGCCTTGGCCGCGGCACAGAGATCTGGGACGGGAGTGTCAGGTCTCTGTCTGCTTGACCTCGTGCTCTTCAGTCGAACTTAAACTTGGTAAGAGCAAGCGATCTTACGTGTATGCAAAGGATAAAGCGCCCAGAGCCTCCGCTCATCAGCACTGGATGCCGGGGCCACCTGCTAATATGCTCTGGACCTCAATTTCTTCCAGTTTAAAATAGGAATGATAATATTCTACCTTCCAAGATGGTTAGAAAGATTCAATAGACTGATGAACGAGTGAACGTGTTTGTCTAAGCACAAGGTGCGTGGAAGTCTTTTAGTAGAAGCCCTCTTCCCTCCCCTCCTCCTGCATCCCCCATCTCCTCCTCTTCCTCCTCCCCCTCCATCTCTCCTTCCTTCATTTCCTCCCTTCTCGTCCTGCATCTCCTCCTCCTTCATCTCCCCCTCCTCCCTCTTCCTCCCCTCCTCCCTTTTTCTCTCCCCCTCCCTCTTCCTCCCCCCTCCTCTTCCCTTTCCCCCTCCCCTCCTCCTTCTTGGCAACATGTGGCCACATCCTTCTGGAGGCCCCTCCCCACCCCCACCCGATGGAGAACTAGCCTTGGATTTGTGGGATGAGTGCATGCGTGTTCTTGCTGCAGAGGCTGTGGCAGACAACTTGGGAAATTTGCAAGAGTTGCCCAAACAGTTTTTGTCGAGCCGTAAGTGCTCATACTTCTCTCCCAGTAATTTCACATCTAGCAATTTATCTTCAGGACACAATCTAAGATGCACTTGGAGATTGTCACACAAAGATACTAATTCTGCTGATACTTTGCAGGAAAAACGGCCAATGGCCGAAACGTCCTCTAGTTTCTCTCCATCTCATGACCCTGTTTCCTCTTCCCTGTCCACCTAATTGTTGTCTGTCCCTGCCCCTGGATGGGCGCCCGGACAGTGGGGTCTGGTCTGTCTACACAGTTCTCCCCATCCCCCAATGCCACCCCCACGGAGCACAGCACAGGCACATGGTGGGTCTTTGTTAGAAGAATGAATGGCCAGCAACAGCAATCTGTTATACACTATAGAGCCTTGAACTATTCAAGTTGTGGTTTTAAAAGAGTTTAAATTGTAAGTGCAAAATGTCCCCAAAACGTTAAAGAAAACAGTAGACTTCCAAACCACACAAACTCCCTGGGATCACAGGCGTGATGAGCACCTCAGCCAGGTCCCCAGGCCAGGCCAGCCCATGGGCCAAATGCAGCCCCACCAAGGACAAAGCTCATCACCTGCCACCATTCACCCCCAATTGCTGACCCAGGACTCGGTCCTTTAGGAGGTATGGTCATGTTTCCTGAGACTCTGAAGCATGTGATGGGGTCCCCAAGACCAGCCCAAGGCTCAGTGGTTTGCTAGAAGGAGCCACGGGACTCAGGCTGTAGTCGCCCTCACAGCGAAGATCTGTCATGGCGACAGGACACAGAGCCAAGTGTGCAGAGGGCGGGCGCCCAGGGGAAGCCTGAGGGCCAGGCAGGCTCCCAGTCCCATGTGGGGAGTCATCCGGACATGTTCAATGCCAAAGAGATGAGCTGTGACCCCACGTGTGAGATGCTGTCTCCCCAGGGGGCCCGTCAGAGGCCGTTCCCAGGTGTCCACCCTCTGCCTGTGGGCACCCAAACTCCAGACTCCAGGGAACCCGGCACTCAGCACAAACCACCAGTCACAGAGGGTGGCCCAGAGCACCCCTCCTTGTGGGGAGTCAGCATGCAGGGTCCCCAGGTGCCGGGCCAATCGCGCAGGCGTCTTGGAGGACAGCAGCCAGGCCTGTCGGCTGACTTCCCAGAGCACATGCTCCCTGTAGCCGGCCCTGGTCTCCTTGCCCATCTGCTCAGCCTGGCTGGGGCCTTGGCTGCAGGGCCGGGGGTGGGGTCCAGCTGCAGACGCTCTGATGCTCGAGGACGGGGTGGGCACCCCAGACCCCCTTGCATCTCTGTGGCTCACAACTGGCAGGCACTTGTCCCCAAGGTCTGTGGGAGCCCTGAAGGGAGGGGGCAGCCACCATTCCTGCACCCCCACCTGGCATCTGGGTCCCCACCACGTCCCTGAGTTCCCTCCCTGTCCCTGGTCTCCCACCCACTCCTGGGCAGGAGGCACCACTGCCCTGGACCATTCCTGTCCCTCTCCCCAGGTACCAGGTGATGGGGTTGAATGAAACTCTTTTAGCTCTAACATTCTTGGAGTCTTTTATTTTTGGGGGGTAAAATTAGATGAGAAGGAAGCTTCCTACATGTAGCAGTCAGTTCTGACAGAAAAGGCAGATTGAATTATTCCTGAGTCTGTGTCTCCTTTCACGTAAGAAGAAATAAAATTGTACCGCTCGTTTCCTCCCTGGGACCAGACCTGCCTGCTGACAAGGGGCCTCATCTGTTCTCCAAGGTGTCTTAGCTCCTGCAGGACGGCCGTCTGGGCTGGGAGTGAGCTCGTGTGTGTGTGACTGTGTGCGAGCGCCCGTGTGTGCAGGTGAGCGTGTCCTGTATGGAGGGGTCCGACACTCAGGGCAGGACAGGGGCCTGACATGTATGGGAAACCACGACCCAGAGACGGGAGACCAGGGCACAGGCTTGGTGTTTTCTTTTAAGCAGGAGAGGAAGCCAAAGTTTCCAGGTGTTTGCTGGTTACAGTTAGGAGACTAACATGTTTTGTGCAAATAGAGTAAAAGTGCAAATGACAGGCACGCATCCACGAGCAGACGCCCGGGGAGCGGATGGGGAGCCTGGTTTGACACGGCAGCAGGTGGCCAGTGGCCAGGGAGACCACCCCAGCTCCCGGGACACCCGCCCACTGGGCTGTGCTATGCCGAGTCTCCAGGAAACACGGGCTGGGGCCCAGACGCCACTCTGGGCAGGGCCTGCCCGCAGCGTCTCATGGGGAGGCGTTCGGGGAGGCGGCTCCTGCCGGGGGGAGGCAGCGGGAGAGGGTCCCAGGGGCTCACACACCTGGTCAGCGGTGCTGGGCAGGACCAGTCTTGGGCCCAGGGTCAGAAGGACACTCAGACCAGCCCCGTGCAGGGCTGCGGGGTTTCTAAAGGATCAGCGTGGGGGGCACCCCTGTCTCCCGGCCTGTGAGGGCAGTGGCCTGCGGTCTGACGGCTCTCGAGTTGGGGGCCACGTGCCGGGGGCTGGGTGTCCCGGGGTTGTGTCCTGCCGCGCCAGGGGCTGCCTTCAGGCTCTTGTCCCCGCTTCCCTTCCTGAGGGCAAGGCTGTGCTGGCCTGCGCCCTCCCTGACACCCTGAAATCTGACTTCCGCATCTTCACGGGGTGGAGGGTCTTCATGTCTCCTCTCCTCCGCCCCCTGGGCTTTACGGAAACTTGTGGCCACCTAGTCCAGCCTGCAGCACTGGCCCACTGCCCTCCCCTTCCCCATCAGGTCCTCGGCCTCTGCCCCTCCCTCCGATGTGCCCATGTCTTGCTAGGCCACCAGCTTCTGGCCCTGGGATCGTCCTCTCCCCTCCTTGACTCACATTCCTCCCGTTAAAGCCGGAAGGGTGTCCGGCGCTGCCCGGGGCCTCGTCCTCAACAGTCCTCCCGGCTGCTTCTCCATGTCACGAAGGAGGTTATTTTGGTTACGTACATCTGCAAAACACATCTGTTAATTTTCCATGTTTGTTTATCCACAGTAGAAGTCGAAATGGGTAACTTTCCCACTGCAGTTCACAAATAGCAGGAGGAGACAACACAACAGAAACACTCAGAGAAGATGGGGGCTCTCGTTATCCTGCAAGTAGGCAGGTGGCCAGAGAAGGTGGGAGCTGGAGGAAGGGGGTCAGGGAGGAGGGGACGCTGGATGAAGGAGGGGCATGTGGACACAGGTGGGGGGCACTCAAAGCCCCTGGCTGGATTCCATGCCGCCTGATTTTACAGAGCATGAGACCCCCAAAGAAGAAGGGGTCCAGTCCACCTCACCCCAAGCTTAGTCGTGATGGGACTAGAGGCCATCAGATGTCCTCATGGCCACATGTGCCTCCAGCCCAGCCCTGGGGCGCTAGGAACTTGGTGAGGGTGGGAGGATGCTCTGGTGGCCTGGAGGCTCCTGGGGGCAGAGACATCCAGTAGGGCCTGGGCGCACGCTCCTGGGTGGTGGTGGGGTTGTCTAGATCACACGCACCGTGTGTCTCAGCTTGGGCCGGATGCACGGACAGGTGTCCCTCCCAGCTCTGGAGCCTGGAGCCCGGGACTGGGCGCCTGGTGGGGACTCTGGTCCTGTGCCTTCGCCGTGTCCCCACGACAGAGAGAGGGCATCCTGAGCCTTTCTTCTCCGATGGGACACGAGATGCTACTCCCATAGTGGGGGCTTCCCCCGTGTGACCTGTGTCACTGCCCACAGACCCCGTGTCATGACACCATCCCACTAGGTGTTAGGGTTTCAACTGAGGAAATTTGGGGGCACAAACATTTAGTCCGTAACCGACCCAGAAAGAGCTGTCATCACCTCAGCTCATCTCCGTCCTAACCCTGCAAAGTGGGTGTTGTCGCCTCACCTTACAGAGAAGACACGAGGCTCAGGAAGGAAACTTGCCAAGCGTGTGAGTGTGTGTGCACGCGTGTGTGTGCACATGGAACCAGAGCTGACCTAGCCTGGGAAGCAAGGGGCACACACAGCCACAGTCCGAGGCGCTGGGTGTTAGGGCTCCAGTCTGTGGATTGTCTGGGGGGACGCTGTTCAGCCGCAGCAAGATTTGAAGGTAGAGCAGCCTGGAGGGACTAGGGACGGGGTGCTGAGTAGCAGGCTGTGGGAGCTGGGCCAGCTCTGCCGGCTGCTGGAAGAAGAATGATCAGAAGAGGATGTCCAGGGTTGGGGAAACAGGTAAGAATCGTCTCCGGCTGAGGACAGGCTTGGGGAGCACCGAGGGCTGGGAGCTCCCTGGGGGCAGTGGGAGGGGGAGAGGAGGGGACATATGTCCGGCTCCCTCCTGGGGGCCCCAGGAGTCCCTGCCCTGCAGGGGAAGCCTCAACCCTGGCTCTTGCCAGGAGCCTGGAAAGAAACCTGACCGCAATTACCTTGTTAGCGCTCAGAACTTACTTTCTCCAACGACACACTATTTGTGTGTGTGTGTAAAGCAGTCATTGAACTATCAAATTGTAATACTATATTTGGCCCCTGTAGAGATTCCATTACCATTTACATAAACTAATGGCACAGACTCATCAAGTTATTAATATCTGACAGTGGCACAATCATCCTGTTTACATCTTTGAAGAGATTTACAGATCACACAACCGTATATCACCCTGGAACCGAGCGAACGCAGAGATCTGGAGGGGGCTCCCGAGGGCAGCGGCACTGACCTTTCTGGGAGGAAGTTCATGACCAGTTTCCCTGATGAGCAGCAAACTGCTTCTCCACTCTGGCCCCTGTGATGATGGCCCTGGTCCTGGTTTTCGGTGGTGTTGGGTCCTGTCTGCTCAACAGATTGGTGTGTTTTGTGGACAAGCTCTTTTGTTAGGTTTGGGTTTGTGGACCTGCCCACGTGCACACTCGACCGAAAAAGGTAGGGGTCCTGCGCACCCTGGACAAGGGGGGGAAAGAGGGAAGGGGCGCGTGGAAATCGGGAGAAAGCCCCCCGGGATGGATCGACGTGTGGGAATGCCCACTCAGCGCTTCTGTTTAGAAACATTCTGACTGAAGCTGGATCCAGAGTGAGGGTTTAATCTGCCAGGTAGCCCATTTCCCCCACATTCCTGAAATGCCCTTTTGTCCACAAATGCAAGGTCAATCCCAGACCCGTCTCGCCCCGAGGCTTTCTCACGAATCCAAAGAGTACGTTGCCCCGTGACCCTAAAAGGCCAAGTGCGGGGGTGAGTTTGGCGGGAGGACCCGTGAAAGTTGACGCAGCCCCTTTCCACCTGTGTTGGTGAGCTCCGACCTTGTGGGCTCAGGAGCAAGGAAGGACACTGTCCAACCATCTCACTGGGGTTCAGAGAAGAACTTGAACAAAGAGCATCCTTTGGTTGGCTGTTGATTTATTACAGATCTCTCGTTCACAGCCTTGAACAGACCGCTTCCAAAAGTCATGTGTGCCTGAGCCGTCCCGCACTCTCCAGCTGTCCTTCGGACTCAGCCCTCCTCAGTCTACCTGGGGGCAGACAAGGGCGGCTCCAGAGTGTGTCTGGATAGGGGATGTGATGGGCTCCGGGCTTGCCTTCCCTCGTTCTGCAAATTCCCTGGGGAAACGTTTCTCTGCTGACGCCCCTTCAAGGTGGTCCTCCTCATCATGGCCGTGCTCTGCTCCCAAACATGCCCCACGGGCCTCCCGAAGCCACTGAGCCACGCACCCTGGGCTGAGCGCTCTGGACCCCAACAGAGGCTTCCTCTAGGCTCTGTGCCTTTTTGGGCAGAGGCGTCTCCTCCCCTCGGCGGTGTCGGGGAGAACGCAGGCCCGTCCATCACCTTGCTTCCTTATGGCGTAAATTTAATCACGCAAACCTGATCTCAGGTCTTAATTAGATTTTTAAAAAATGTGGCCTGTTCTTTCTGGGAACAAAGCTTAGCGTTTCTACCCTACTTCCTCCGTGAGCGGCTCATCTGTGGAGCAGGGTCTTAGTGTTTGAAATCCAGATCCCCCTAGGACGCCCTCTCGGCTCCTTTCTGCACAATCTCAGTGTCTGATTGGCATGGCCAGGAGCACATGCACCTTTTGACAGAAGCTCGCAAATTAGAGATGCGAGCCCCGCGAGCCCCGCGAACCCTCGCTGCTTATCAATTTAATATGCTAGAACAGCCTGAATCTGTCAGCAGCCATTATGCGGAATCATATTGCGTTTCCTTTTCTATAAATCCAGTTTATTACTCCGCCAGACAGAGGGGGGGCCGATTACCCTGGTTTACCAGTCTTCTCTCAGCTCCGTGTTGGTTCCCTCCCCAGGAACATGCTGGTGGAGGGCAGGGGGTCCCAGAATCTCATTCCTGGGCAGCTCCTCCCAAACCCCAACCCCTCTCCAGTGTCCTTGGGGGGAGGGAGAGGCGAGGCCCCAAGAGGCAAAGTCCAGTCTGCTGTGCCAACCTGAGTGTCCAGCGCCACCTGCCGCCTGGCCAGGTGGCCCAGGGCCCGGGCTGTTCCAGGTGGTGGCCTCGCTGTGTTCCTACAAGGCCTTCCTGTGTCCATACTGCTTTCAAAGGGAAGTGTGCTGGGGCCTGCCTGCTATGGGCACCTCAGTGCCATGTCCACAGTTGTCAAGACCTCCCCTCCTCATGGCCCACTGATGCAGGAAAATGGGGTGCGAGAGGATGGCCGTGTCCCAGGACTTGGTTGAGTCCCTGGGATTCATCCATCAAGTGTCAGTCCTTGGCTTCACACAGAAGAGAGTTCAAGAGGAGCCACAGGTGAGTAAAAGCAGGTTTACTCAGAGATACACACTCCATAGACTGAGTGCAGGCATCTCACTCAGAAGGGAGAGTGGCAGGGAGGTGCGGGGGTGACAGGTTTTACGGCTCGGTTCTCATATGGTGACAAATGGGAGGATTCCAGGCCACACCCACTTTCAGGGTCAGGCTCAGAACTGCCAGGGCACCGATGGGAGTGCCATTCACATGCTAATACATTGCAATGAGCAGACAGTGAATGTCAAGGTCGACTGGGTGTCAGCTCCCCTGCCATCTTGGGCCTCAAGGCCTAATGAGAGTTGAATTCTCCGCCATCTTGGTGCTAACTGCCATGTCCTTCCTTGAACACCTGTGTCCTGACGATTCCCTCCTGTCACACCATGGCTGGGGCAAGGTGCCGGGTGGCATTTGGACACAGGACAAATGGGGGGACAAAGTACAGGGTGGGTAATGCTAGTCTCAAGAATGGGGTGAAGCCATGAGATGCTTCTGTGGTTGCTAAAGAGACAGCTGCTTCAGGGGGTTCCTGCAGCAGAGGGGGTGAGGGGAGAGAGGCCGGAGTGGCTGTGGTGTCTCCCCAGTGACAGCCACAGCGAAGCTTCACTGCCCCAACACACACAGGAACTTACACACACACCAAGAGCTCACACTCCACACACACAGAGACACCAGGAACTCTACACGCACACACACTGATAACTCGTATTCACATACATGCACGTGCACACACCGGGAACTCACACTCACACACACTCACTCCTCGCATGTCTCAGTGCAAAATCCTGACATTCTGGGGGAAAGCAGATAGATGAGCAATTAGGAGCAAGGTGGGATCACCCAGAGCCCCATGGCTGCGAGCGTGCCTCCTGCTCCTGTTTGCTCTGCCACCGTGGAATCACCCTGATTTTTTTTTAAATAGAAAACAAAACCGAGGAAGACAGAAAGCCTGACACCAAACTTTCCCGCCCTCCAGGCTGCCTGGTGCCGCCGTCCTGATTTTCACGGGACCTGCCTGATGCCGGCAGCTGGCTGCTCTGGAGAAGTGGCCCGGGGTCAGCAGGTCAGTGTGCATCTTCTCAGGCCTCCAAGCACAGAGGTGGGTACAGCTCCCGCCTGGTCCTCTGGGAACCGGCTGCCCAGTGCTCCGGGCTGACCCACAGCCCCACAAAGATGACCACATCCCCAGCCTCAGAACCTGTGAACGAGTCGGCCTGTGTGGAATGATGTTAGAAACAGGGGAAGGGGCCATGGGGATTCAAGTGGCCCCCAGAAGCTGGGAAAGGCGGGGATGAAAAGGATTAGTGTTTCCTTCTCTGCACCAGCTGGAGGCAAGGCCGTCTCTTCCACAGCTCCTGGCTCTCCCTCCACCAGGTGTGCTGGGTTCCATGTCAAGCAGTTCTGGCTCTAACAGGAGTTAGCACAGACCCCATGGGGTAAGGTGGTCACCTGGGCTTCTAACTGACCTGCCATGAGTCAGAGATTCCCATGACCCCCTCCTAGGGATCAGTCCTTTGCAAGAGCATCTCCCAGCACCCAGGACCACAGTTTACTTACGAGGTTGCCGGTTGATTATAAGGGCTATGACTCAGGAAGTGCTGGAGGGGAGAGGGGCCCAGGGCGAGGTGTAGGGACAGGTGTGTGTGCAGAGCTCCACACCGGCTCCTGACACATCTCCCTCCCAGCACCTCCATCTGCTCAGCCAACCCCGGCCTGGAGGGGTTTTTGTGGCGGCCTCATTAGTGGGCATGACTGATCGAATCACTGGTCACTGGTGATTGATTCAACCTCCAGCACCTCTCCGCTCCCTGGAGGGTCCAGCCTGAGATCGCTTGGTTGGCTCCCTTGGCAACTGGCCCTCCTCCTTAACGACTTTCCAAAAGTCACTTCATTACCTTAAACCCTGGCATGGTTGAAGAGGCTTGCTACATGGATAACAAAATGCACCCATTTCATCTTCTTCACTCTGATCCCTTAGGAAACCCCGAGGGTTTTAGGAGCTCTGTGTCAGGAGGGGGAAAGGCCAGACATCCGTTTCATGTCACATGTCAGGACACAGCCAGGGTCCTCCTCTAGAGCCTGGGAATGGAGCCCAGCTCAGCCGAGACCTAGATTTTAGCCCTGCAAGACCTGTGTTGGACCGCTGACCTCCAGATACGCCAGGTGATAAATCCATGTTGTGTAAAGACACTTGGTTTGTGTCCTTTGTCACAGCAGTCATCAGAGACCGACATGGGTCTGGAGCCGCTTCCAACCACACATCTTGTCCTCCCAAAAAGATCGGCCCTGAGTGGCTTAGCAATTTGGCCTCAACAATACCGGTGACAGCTTGCTTAGTCTTACAGTCGTGTAGGCTTGTGCCTCTTAAGCAGACTTTGTTTTCCTCTTTTTGTTTGGTGACATACTGTCTGAGGTTTTGGTGAGAACTGAACTCAGAAGACGTGAATTCACATCATCCATCTACAAGATCGTGGATTCTTTCTGGGTGTCCGAGGAGGGAGGGAGCACATTAGGATTCCACGTGGTGGGTCCACCCACAGACTGGCTCATAAACTATGTCCCGGGCTTCTGGGGTTTCGTCCGATCCCCCCTAGAGCCTCCAGGAGGAAGGCAGCCCCGCTGACCCACCCTGGACTTCTGGCCTCCAGAACTGTGGAGTGATGGATCTGGAAGCCACCCTTTGCCCAGATGCCCACCTTGTACCATATACAGAGATGGTTTCTGCAGAGTGAAATGTCAGAGGGGGTCCCAGCTGCAGGAGAAGCCTTGCGGGTCCCACATCCCCACACACTCGGAGGCCTTCTCTCTGCTTCATAAATCGAGCCAACAGCAGAGTTTCTGAAAGTGTATAAGGTAGAAATAAGGCTCCCTGTGGACAGAAGAGCCACAGAGAAAATGAAGCACTCTCCCTCCTGGGCCTTTTGAGGCGAGGGAGACGAAGGCCCCGCCACACTCTACTCCAGATCAGAGCTTGCTCCTAGACCACCATCACCAAGGAGACCAACGTGGCAGCATTGTTCTAGCACGCTTCTCCACGAAGTGCAAAACATGCGATAATCATTATTCTAATGTCACTGGGGGCCTCTTGGTCAACTGAAGATGTTTCAGACGCTTCATTTCCCAGTCAAGATTGGCTGCACAATACTGAGGGAAACTCCACAGAAAACAGCCAAGCCATGAATCAGAGGCACCGCCCAGAGAGCATCTGACATCCAGACAGCCTGACGAGAGGGGAAGATAAATTTTCATTTTTTGCATTTGCTCCGTTGTCCTCTCCATCCCATGTGCCGTGCTTTGCTGTCCCCGGCTCTGTCCCCAGGCCAGGTTTCTTCAGTGAGGCTTGTCCGCGTGTGGTTAATAATCACCAAGGTGACCTGCGTGGCCTGGGTGCCAGAGCAGGGGTCCTCCCTGCTGTCCAGCTTCCCTGGGGGGGCAGCACTGCTGGGGGCGCGTCCATGGCCCAGCTACACTTTGCTCCCTCCTCAGAGAGCTGGAGAGACGTGGTCTCATTTCACCTGTTTCCTGGATGAGCCCCAAGCTCTCCAGAGCAGAGGTCCTCAGATCCTGGCCCGCCTCGAGCTGTCTGTGTGAATAAAGCTTTATTGGCACACGGTCACCCATCTGTCCCTTCGTTGCCTACAGCTGCTTTTGACCTGGTTGCAAAGGAGACCCTGTGATCCTCAGAGGCCAGGATGCTTATTCTCTGGCCTCTAAGGGAACGTGTTTGATTCCCGTTTAAATCTCTTTAGTGACAGATGGTCAGGGAGCCCTAATTCCTTGCTCCTTGTTCTGAATGTCCTAGGTCTTTGCACAGAAGCCCCTGCCTGGGATGCTCTTCTGATGAAATTGTGTGTCTTCAGGCCCAGGACACATGTCCACCAGACATGAAGGATTTTCTGATACTGCCCTTGTGAGCTGATTCCTGCCCCTTCTTTCTCCAGAGGGGGCCCTGCTGTACTGCCCAGCTCCTGGGCTGGAGCTCACTGTGTCTGATGCTGTCATGCAAGGATGCGGGGACAGCCAGTGCCCACAGGGAGGTCAGGCCCTCTCCTTCCTTCCTTCCATCCCCCTTCCCCCTACTCTCTCCAGCTTCTCCTGGGATCACCTTCCACTCAGATGCTCAGTGTCTGTCCCAGAAGAGTCCAGAGCCCAGAGAGAAACAGACTGGGTTTATCTAGAGGTTGCCACACCTGCCCAAAGCCATTGATGCTGAAAACATTGTTCAAGGCTTTGTTCTATAATGTTTCAGCCCTGGGAGACCCCAAGAACAACTTCTGGATTCATCTGGACAGTGAGGACCCAGAGGAACCCCATCTGGGAGGGGACAGGTCTCCAACGGGGGGGGGGCATTCTGGACCATGCCCTGCATGGCAGAGGAAGAGGGACAGGTAGGGCAGGGGGGAGGGGAGGACGTCTGGAACAGGAGGCGGGGCTGGGGGTGAGCCCCCTCGACCCCCCTCCTGCTGCTTTCCGTCAGCAATGGCCACAGCAGGGCGTGTTCCAGCTACACAATCTCCCTTAAACGTGCGTGAGGGGGTGGTGGCGGGTGACTGTCAGTTCTTGGGGTAAACTCTTCCCTGGGAAATCTTGTTTCTATCGCTGGACAGAGACTCGCTCATTTCAGGAGCGCAGAGGGAAGGGTGAGTCTGGAGCCTGCCCCTCTCAGGGGAGGGTGTGCAGGAGTGGCCCCTGACAGTATAAGGGTGTCTAGTGGGGACGGGAGGAGAAGCCGGGGGTGCTCAACGGCTCTTCCCAGAGCCACGGGGATGGCGTCCTGGCTGTGTTTACACCCAGCAAGCAATGGACGAGCACCCTCTTCTTCCCTGGAGGTCAGCCCCCCGGGGCGCGGGTTTCTGGCGAGCCCCTGACCTTGCTGTCTGACCCTGGTGTGCTCACACCCCTGCATTACCCGCTCTATTTGCTTTTAGGTTCTCAAAAACAAACAAATGATATATCTAAAAACCAAACCAAACCAAACCAAACACCAAAACCAAAAACGCCCCCCAAACAACCCAGAAAACCTGGCAACAATGTAAAAAAATCCTGCCCCAAAGAGTAACTCTAGAATATGTGAGAAGAATTTCTCACAATTTCCTTAAAATAAGGAGACATATGGACTCTCCATTTTATTTATTTCATACTGAATACTGCTGGTAGAAATAACACAAGATAAATGGGGCAAGGAACAAGACTTCACACAGCAAAATGGGTTATGATCATTTTCACAAAATATGTAACTGGAATAACTTGAAAGGTGTAGAAATAATGCACTTAAAAAGCAAATGCAATGCTTAGCATTGGTATCACTGGCTGAAAATGGTCTAGTCAAACTGATTGTTGAATTAGATATTTGTTGTAAAATTGATACCCAAACGACTGATTCCTACAAAATTAATTTCAGTAAAATAAAAATGAAAACAAAACTAAATTATCTGGATCAAGTGAAAAATAATTAGGGAATTACATTGAAACATTCCTTCTACAAATCTTGATCAATGTTGTGATTCTATTTTAAATATTTATATGTATTAAAATTCACTCAAATATCTGTATGGATTTAAAATATGCTCTTCCTGTAAGATAGCCACTCTCGCATCTATTCATCCACCCACCTGTCCGCCCAACAATCCATCCACCCATCCATCCACCCACACATCCACCCACCCATCCACCCACCCACCCATCCACCCACATTTAAAGCCAACCATCCCGTCACCCAAACACCTGTCTACACATCCATCCATCCATCTATCCATCCAATCATCTTTCTGTTCACCATCCCTTAATCCAGCCAGATAGCTTAATTCATCCTACATAGCTTGAAGTCATTTAGAAGAAAATATGTAATAAACAAAATAATCAGTATGTTAGAATCTGGGAAAACATCATCAGAATCAGAGCTCAGACCACTGGGAAGACGAGAGAGAAGCTATTTCAGCTTCTTCGGGTCCTGGATCAGCACCAAACTGGAGCCACACACTCAGCTCTGGACTTCTTGGTAGAAAAAGCAAAGACAGTCAGTTACATATCCTTACTGTTCATTAGGAGAAAACACACCAGTGGGTTAAGAACAGTAAACCCTTGCTTAGCATTCAGATCTGTGACAGCATTTCCATCAGTGGTACCTCACTGGGGCAATCAATCACAGAGCACCCCCTGTTTTAATGCCTCTGTTCATTTTAGAGAAGACGGTAACTCTGAGCGTCCCCACGGGCCATGCGAGGCTGGCGGCGTCAGCAATGCACTCTCAGTGTGGGAAGACAGGATGGCAGGTCACTCACAGCAGGAGGAACAACCTCGGGATTGTTAGATCTGCTCTGCAGAGCTCAAACTGATGGAGTGATCTTCTCTGCAAAGCACAATAATTGAGACTCCAGTCACTGAGAGCAGCCAGTTCAACAATGAATCTGAATTAGTGAGATGAGGTTAGTTGGTGAAGAGCTATCTCTATCCCTTGACCCTCAATCTGGTTATTTCATTAAATCATAGTTTAATTGATGGGTGAGCAATACAGCCATGTGTAGTGGGTAGGATGGTGCCCCCGCCTCCAAAATGTGTCCACCTGGACCTCTTGAGTGTGACCTTATGTGGAAGATGTCATGACTGAGGATCTCAAGATGGGCTCATCCTGGAGCTTCCAGGTGGGAGCAGATCCGTGGGGGAGTATCCTATGAGACAGAGGAGGAGGAGGTGTGAGGACGGAGTCGACGGCTAGAGTGATGCTGGGGAGGGCCAGAGGCACCGGGGTTGCCAGCAGCTCCAGGGGCTGGAGAGACACAGTGGGGGCTTGGTCTCCAGAGGGAATGCCCAACGGACACCTTGCCCTTGGCCTTCTGACTTCCAGAATTGCAGTCTGCACTCATTTGTTATGAGTACTCATTTAGTGAATATCACTTTAGGTAGAAGATTGATTGATGACTTTGGATTCAGATCACCAGCTATGGTCAAAGAAATCTGCAGCACAATGGATATGTTATCTGATGGACGCACACTCTCTGTAGGGACATTTTCTTTATGCCTCAATGTGCCTCCCCTGAAGGCAAGTGCTGGCCACATGGAGCCCACCTCTGCCCTGGCTCCACTGGGCCCCAACACCCCCTCCTCGGCCCTGCCTGAGTGGCGGGCTCTCAGTGGGATGTCCACGGTCCTCTCTGAGTGAGCACCAGTTGTCTGGAAGTGAGCTACCCTTTGCTTGGTCCCAGCTCAAGGACTTCTTTATCCATCATCATCCTGCTATGTGCCCCGGAGTCCATTACGTGCTCATTAATGGAACTGCAGACAGTCCACTGTCCACTGGGGGCCAGGTCAGAGGGACAGAGAGCCACTTCAGACCAGGTGACAGGCACACCTTGAAAACAACAAGCAGTTGTCCTGCGATGTCGGAGTGTGTGGTTGGCACGGCACTTCCCTCCTGACGGTGCGCTGGCCGCAGACTGGAGTCCCTACCTGGTCACAGACTGAAGCCAGGGAGCACCCCCTTCCTGCTTGTTAGGAAGCTAAGTTTTCAATATTAGGACACCTGTCGAGGGTAGGCCTGTGAGATTTGTCTGAGAAACGTGAGGGTTTGTGCCCGGCGTGGACGTCAGCACCTCCTTGAGGCTGCACTTGAAGTCCACGTGAGCTGTGAAGTTGACAGCAGCCTGGGAGGGGAGAAAGGCTCTCCTTTCCTCGAATAAAGTCTTGCCGTCTCCACTGCGCACTCACGACCTGCTGTGAGTGCGTGTGAGGACGGTCTGTGCGTCAGGGTCTACTCAGTCCTCCGGGTGACGGCGAATGGCACAAAGTTCCAAAGCGAGTGGCCGTTCTGGAGGATGGAGTTTTGAAGAAATGGGCAGTTTCTTTATCGACTGCTGCATTTGTGAATCTTTAGGCAAGTCCTGACAGAAACAGACGAACTCATTTGAAAGTCCCCTACATCCCTGGTGTTCCTAAGAACGATGCTCGCTGGAAGCCCGGGTACCAGGGCTCTAGACTCTGTAAACGGCTGAGGTTAAAATGCAGAAGGAAGAACAGCCAGCTGTGGCCCCGCAGTGGAAGCCAGGGCATGTGTGCAGAGCTGCGGGCTGGTAATTCACAGCTGTTAGATTCTTTTGAGAGGTGATAAAAACTTTTTCTTGGGGCAAGAAAGTATGACCAAAGATGAAGAGAAGTGTAAAGCACTCCATGTGAAGGCTTTGATGCAGTTCTGTGATGCTAAGTGGTGAATAGCTATCAGCTTGGAATTCTCACCTAATCAATTCAGCAACTAATTGTGTACAGCCTGCCTTCAGTGAGCACCAGACTGGGAAGACGAATTGGGACAAACTGGGAGGATCTCTTGTGTTAGTCCCAATATTAAGGGACAGAAGAAAAATCTTTTTAAAGTGCAGAATATATTCTTTATTTTGGGAAATCAAATCTCCGCATGTAAAAATATAAATTCATGTGTCAAACTGCATTAAAAAAAAAAAGACTTGCTCTGTCTGGAGAGACAGCAACCCAGCTGACTGGATAAATAGTTGCATGAAAATAGCTGCAACTCCACTGGAGGCTGGAGAAGCCCCCTCCCCTCCTCTGCCCTCCCCTGCCAGCCTGGCCCCTAGTATCTTTGCAGCCCCCCTCCAGGGGTGAGGGCAAGGCCTTCCACCCAGAGTGGCCTTGCTGCTGGGTCTGTGTGGGTGTCATCCCCAGGTAGTTCCTAACTGCAGAGGGAAACTATGTCTCTGTCAATTTATCTGGTAAATAGTCATGCTCTAACGGAAGATATATTTTGAATTTCATGTATCACTTCTCAGAAAAATCTCAACCCAATATGTGAGCCATGGGAGAGCACCACCAGGATGCACAACTTCAATGTTTCAATTTTTAAGGTGAAGTTTCTGAATAAATAAAAGGATTTGGAATGTGCCATCGGATTTGTTTAAACAGAACTTGCTTGCTAAAACACATTCTTCCAGACAATTTGGAATGTGGTTATGGACGAAGACAGAGAAAAGGAGGGTTAATTTTTATTTACCTCAGGAGACAACATGACAAATGCTTGGGCCCCTGCCAATTTGCCACATGCCCAAATTGAGGGGACGTCCCCACGAACCTGGTGCAGGCATTTTGGGGACCTAAAGCAGGAGCCCAAAAAGAGGCCTCCTCACTGTGTCTTGAGCATCTGAGTTTAGAACCTGTTAAAGGCATCCTGTTCTAACCCCCAGCTTAGATGAATGCACCATCACAATGACCCGGAGGGAAGGGCTGAATTCAGAATCTCAGATGCCCAGAGTCTCGTGCAGGAACATGGTCACAGGTGGAGAAGCATCCCCGCCCTGGGTGCTGGCCTGTGGCTGGGCTGCCCACTCCCCTAGGCAGAACTCTGGGTCCTGGGCAGCTGGATGTGGGCTTGGAGGAGGGGTGCCCAGATTCTGGGTAACTGTGCCCATGGAAGTGGTGCAGCCAAGCAGGTCAGGGCGAGCCCCTCTGAAACTCTTTGTCTGATGGGCAAGCAGGGCCAAGCCAGCCTCTGTCCCAAAAGGAAAAGAAACGGTCATCTTCACAGAGGGTGAGCAGCTCATCCAGGGCAAAGGTCATGATTAGGTTGGGTTCATGGCTCCTGACTTGATAGAAACTCCTTCATTACCAATGTTCCTAAGATGGGGAGGGCTGTGGGGAGATGCTGGCTCTCTGTGTGGACCTTTGCAACAGCTCATGTGCAAAAGAAACCAGTGGGGATAATGTCTGATAATTATTAAGTACAATTTGAAATAGGAAACAGACATCTGAAAAACATTTTGAACAAGTTCTATTAGAATTTAGAACCATTTACTTGCACACTTAGAAAGTTTTCATAAACTAGCATTCGTCAGGAAGAAGGGGTCCCTGATAGTAGCCAGAGAGCCCCCTAAACGATTGTGTTGGGGCGGGTTTGCTAGGCTCCTAACTGAATTCTTCCAGGTGGCTGGGGTTTTACCCACAAAAGCTGCCCTGCATGTCGTCACGTGGACATCTCTGTCCCCAGCTCCATGTTGCTCTGAGGATGAATTTCTGGAGGTATGATTACAGCATTAGAGGGTGTTGACTCTTTTAACTCTCTTCCCATATATTATCAAATTGCTGTAGAGAGAGGTAATTCTAGTTTACATTTCCACCAGCGGGGAAGATGATAGCCATTTCACTCCACCTGCCTTAACATCAAATATTATGTTTCTAAATTGCCAATTTGAAAAATGCAAAAAAAGATCCATAATTGTTCTCATTTGCATTTTAAAGTTACTCGTGGGGCTGAGTGTATTTCATATGCTGGGCCCTTCTTATGTGACTTTTCTGTTCAAATCCTTTGTTTCCTTAGTGGCAGGTAAGCCCTCCTCCCAAATGGCGAGGATATTAAGCCTTTGTCACACTTAATGCTAATATTTTTCCTACTAAGCTCTGGGTTTTAATGATAGAAGGAAGCCAAAACATTATTTTATGACAATAAATATTAAGAGTTGAACTCTCCTATTAAATGGCAAAGACTAGCAGATGAGAATAGAATACAAAGCACACTGACGGAGAACAGACGCAGAACAAGTGGTGGTTTCATGCTGGTGCTGACTGAGCGAAAACGCGCAGCCTGAACGCTGAGTGGTGCAGTTTACTGGGCAGACTTTCTGAGGGCTCGAGACCGGAAGGCGGCCTCCGAGAGCCCTCCGAGGGACTGCTCCAAAGAGGCAGGGAGGAGCCAGGAGGTTCTTGCCACAAAGACCAGGGAGTCAGGACATCCAAAGGTTACTGTTAATTAAAGAAAGCCAGACACCTCAAGCTGACAAATGTAGCGCTTTTCTGTGTGTGGAAAGGTGCAGAGGTCTGGGCTCATTGAAATCATCTTTGATCTGCACTGAGCTCTCCAGGGCCAGTGTCCTGTGCTTTCCCGCCCTGACTCCCCTCAGGGGCACCATAGGGGGCGGCTGCAGAGGCCAGGCTGCCTGCTTGTCCACATCCTGAGCTCCTCCGCTCACTGTCGGGGGTGGCTGGAGCAGCTGGTGACTCGGTGGACAGCACCCTTTCTGCACTGATGTGGCTGCAGTAGTTTTCATTCACATTAGTTATGATAAAGAAAAGGTTACCAGGTGTTGGCCATTCTTTACTATGTGACTCGTGGGGCACTTCCCTGGGGAAGCCTTTGGGCTGAGCTTCCTTCCCGTAAGTGCTCACATCCCCTCTTGGTTCATATTGGTGGCACTTCCGTGAACTGTTTACCCCCACGTGCTTGCTTGATTCCTGTCTTCCATCCTGCCGTAAGTTCCTGAAAGCAGGGCAGGTGTTTCACTGCGGGATTCCTGCCCCTGTGCTGGGTCCTGGCACTTGTGTGCTCTGTCAGGGGTTGCTCACTGAAGGACTCTAAGTGTGTTATCTCAGTTAGTTCTTACAGCGGCTCTTTGCAAATAGGTATTATTGCTCCCAGTTTATAAGTGAAGAACCTGCCTCTGAGAGGTTAACTGATTATCCTCTAAGTGATGCAGAGAGAGAAATGAAGCCTTCCTGGTTTTGATTGTTGGCAAAACACCATCACTGCAAGGGGCAGGTTGACGATAAGACAATAGGAAAGGTTTATTGAGCAAAAGCAAAGGAAAAGAAAGGAAGGGTGGTCATGTGATTTTAAAATAAAGGTCAAATTGAAGGTGACAATCACTTAGTGGACAAGGACACTGTGTGTCAACACATGGTCATTGTATCACTCAGTGAGGATGTGTCAGTTGAACATTTTATACTAAATACCAACATCTCAACATACAACCGAAACACTTTTAGAAATACAGATATAAGTGAGCAGAAACCAATGCATGGGAGATTATGTGTCAGCTAGACAATGGGTAAAAGAAAGCCTGATGAGTTTGAACAGTCTTACTAAAATGTCACACAAATGCGTTTCTGTCAAACGTAACACCATACTGAATCCTTGGTTCATCCTTTTGCGCTGCTGTGGAATGGCTGCAAAACAGTGACATGTTAGCCCGTAGTAATAATGTCAATTAACTCTGATGCGTTAAACTAGAAAGCAGCTTAAACATTCCCCACAGAATGCACATTGCTCGTAAAGTTTAAAAAAAATTCTGTAAAAATGACTCTCAAGTCAAAACGTACACAAAACTAACCAGAGAAGGACAAGGGGGCTGGACTCTCGGAATCACCGAGGAGACACCAGTGAAGAGCCGATGGCAGGAGGTGCCTGTGACAGGCGCTCAGTGAGAAGCTGGGACAATCCATTTTATGGGGCAGAGGTAATTAGGGTTATTTACTTATTTGTTTGTTTAATGGAGGTGCTGGGGACTGAGCTCAGGACCTCATGCAAGCCAAGCACGCGCTCTGCCACTGAGCTGTCCCCTCCCCCTCAGAAGGCTTCATCTGATGGCTTTTCCTCTTTGCAAACCCTCCTCGCTCTCATTAGGCTCCTGTGGGCACCTCCAGCATCTCACAGCCTGAGAACTAGATCCATCTGCTGTGGTGGTTTCCTTCCTCCCTGCTTTGACATCCTGGAGTGGGAAGTGGGGGTGGAGTCCCCAAGCCTCAGTCCTCAGCTGGGACTTAACCCCATCCTTGGAGCTTTCCTGCCCCCGGGCCTGCCTGGTGCAGGCGGGTCGCATCCCTCCTGGAGCAGAAACACCACAGACAACTGGCTCTTGGGGCAAAAAAACCTCAAAGCAAGTAAGTCTTTCTGGATTTCACCCTCCGTCCTGAAGGAAACTCCTTGACAGCACAGATCTCGACATTCCTGAATCCCCAGAGCCTCACAGAGGATGGCCAAAAAAGGATTTACTGAGCGGAGAAATTAACTAACTAACCAATTAACTGTTTTTGACTGAGATTTAATAGTTAAAGAAAAACATCACCACATGTAGCAAAGACACTGGGGATGCACAGCTTCAGCTCCGACACGGAGAGGCCTTGGAAGTCATCACTGTCACCTTTACAAGACAAAACTGGAAACTCTGAAAATCCACAACATTTCAGGACCCATCAGTGAATGGTGGTCATGGGGCAAACCCCCAATGCAACAACCTCGAGAAAAAGGCAAATGCAGAGAAATACAGCTAAGACCTGCTCACCTGGAGCAGAAACCCCTGGGCCATAAGTTGGTAGGAGCATTTAGATGGTCATTTGGGGAAGTTTCTGGAAACTGAGTGTGGATGAGTATGAGGGTGAGAAATTCCTGGGGGGGGCATGTGTTCGGGCGACCCCGCACCTTTGAGGTTGCTTCCTGCTGGAGCCTCGCTGGATCCTCACTGTCTGGATCAGAGAAGCACCCCTGTGGCCCTGGTCGGGGAAGGAGGTGTCATCCTTGTGAAACACACCCAGGTCGTCCTCCGTACAGATACCAACTCTCCAGGGAAAAGGATTTTCCAGAGGCAGCTCTGAATCCTGGCCTGGAGGGAGAGAGCTCCCCTCTCCAGCCCTGTCCAGCCTTCCTGCCCAGCCTGTGGGGAGGCCACAGCCCACACAGCACAGTACATCGTGGTAGATGGGGACGCTTTGTGTCAGTCAGGATGGAGAGAAACCCATGGGAAGAACGCATCAGGGTCCACTGTGCCAGCTTCCTGGGGCCACTGTAACAAATCCCGGAGCCCGGTGCCTTCCAGCATCAGAACCTCGTCTCTCCCAGCTCAGGAGGGTGAAGTCTGACTTCAAGGTGTAGGCAAGGCCCTGCTACTCGACAGGCTCAGGGGGAGGACCCTCCCTCCCCTCCTCCAGCTTCTGGTGGCTCCAGGACGTCCTCAGTGTCTGATCTCAAAAGGCTCCTCTTTCTGCCTCTGTTGTCTCACCCCTTCTTATGTGTCTGTGTTCTCTTCTCTCCTCTCCCCTGTAAGGACATACCATTGGATTCAGGGCCCATTGGGATCATCTAGGAGATCCCATCTTGAGATCTGTAACTTCGTCACACCTGCAAAGGCCCTTTCCCCAGCACAGTCATGCTCACAAGTTTTGAGGGTTAGGATGTGAACATACTTTTGGGGGCCACCCTTCAGCCAAGTACACTCACTGAAAAGCTGAGGCTTAATTGGAAAATTGCAGAACGCTGTCTGGACCACCCCCCATGATCACAGACAGCACTCAGAAAAATCACAGTGGATTATTCAGCATGATCACAGCTAACGGTGCTCGGGGCACAGAGACCATCCGAGGAGGAGCACTGAGCACAAGGCCAGAAGGACACAGACGCCAAACTCAAGGCCCTGGAAAGGCATGAGACCACCGGCACCGCAGCCGCACACACGTTCAGCCCAGACTAACCAAGTGCTCATGGTGCTCAGGCCACACGGTGGGCCCAGCTCTCGACAGCAGCTTACAGGGAACCCGAGGGCAGGCACGCAGGAGACCAGGTGAGGAGGCAGGGAGAGGCCGGCCCTGCTGACGCCTGGACCTCAGAGGCTCAGCCTCCAGGGCTGGGAGGGAATAAATCCCTGTGCTCTGAACTGCCTGCCTCTGGTGCTTTATTAATGCCACCCAAGCTGGCTGATGCACGTGGCCAGGTAGTGCGCATGGCCCCCAGCCTGGAAGGTGTGAGCGGGGTGGGTGCATGACCCATGAGGAGGCTTTTGCTGAAGCCATTTGGGGAAAAGGAGCTCCTGTCCCTGAAGAATCTGGAGTGAACAGCACCTAAGCTGGGCATCACTCGTGGAGGAAGGCTGGCTGAGTGGGGTCGGCTCAGAGTCAGAACCATGGACAGAGAGTCCATTCTGAAGGCCGGTTTGTGTCCAAGGCCAGCTGTGGGGGCTGCCGGTCGCCCCTCGGGTCTCTTAGGCAGGGGATGCTCTGTCCTCAGGACTGCGTCCTGGCCCCCCATGTGCAGCGCCCCCCGCCGCCGCGGCCTGGGGCACGGTGTTGGGGGGCCCTCCCTGAGGAGCCGGCCCAGGTTCACATTCCGACAACCTCATCACCCCGGGAGCATGCGCAGAGTGACGGGAACGCGGGCTGACATGCGAGGTGTGAGTCTCCAGCTCTGCTTTGCTTTTCTTGAGCAAGTGGCCTGATTTTTGTAGAACACGGCTTTTCCCTGGAGGATAAGGTGAGCAGATTTCTGGAGCTTGAAATGGCAAAAGTCATTAAATTAACCCGCTTCCTCTTGGAACACCTTCCTGGTTTGTTCTGCAAGTGACAAGAACAGCATGGCTGAGCCTGGGTTCCGGGCGGAGGGGCATGCAGTTTCTGGGATCCGTTAGGTGCTCCATGGATCATGCCGAAGCCAGTTTCTGTCCGATCATAACATTTCCCTCATCAAGATAAACTGCTCAATTTTCCCATCATTTCAATGGGTTGTTGTGGCAAGATAAACTTGTCAGAGGAAATTAAATCCCGTGTGGCACTTTTTCTTTTTGGAGGGAGGTGAGGACGATACAAGTGCATTAGAATGGATGCTGCTGACATAATTAAGAGGCTCATTTCACTAAGAATCAGTAACCGTGGGAGGCTGAAGCAGTCACTGGGGAACTTACGTGTTTCCAGCCATGAGAGAAATTTATCAGAGGGGAAAATGTTCTTAGAAATTTATGGAAATGTGAAGTCAGATGCTGCAGGTGTGCAAGTGAGATGGACCATGGTGGGGGATTGGGGTGGGGTGGGGTGGGGTAAGGTGGGGGGTGTGCTGTGTAGGCACAGGATGCTGGGGGCAGAGAGAAACCTCCACCCAGGACCCAGCCTCTGTCCTGAGCTGTATGAGGTCCTACACAGCCTGGGTCTCTCCACCTGGAGCGCACTTTGTGCCCCAGTGGAAGTCTCTGCAAATCCTCCTTTATCAGCTCTCCAGACCCCTAAAGATGCCGCAGCCTGAGATCTCGGCCCCTCCGAGCTGCTCAGAGAGGGTGCCGGCCCTGACTTTGTGGCACGCCCAGACACGGAGGGAGGCTCAGAGCCCACTCACCCCGCCCCATGGCTCGCCTGGACACCGGATCCTGGGAAGGATGCCCCACGGCCTTTCCCGACTGTACACAGAGGAAAGTTGCTGCTCTTCAATTAGCAGCATTTTAATACCCATGGATAAAAAGAAAACGATGCAAATTGCATTTTAGGGAACTTCTGTGATACAGAGAGGTTTCATTCTTAGGTGGTTTTCTTTGACTTTCAACCCCTCATCAGATGCCCTCAGCTTATATGAGGTTTACGGAGCACTAAGCAGGTGCCAGGCATTGCGTGGCACTGGACCATGGTCCTCAGGGACAGAACAAAAGCAAAGCCAAAACCACAGCCCGCGCCGGGCCGCGACTCCCAGCCCTGTGGGAAGACAGGCACCGGCAGCCTCTCCCTCCTCCATTCTCTCTGCCTGCTGGTCTGTCTGTCTGTCTCTCACCCGGGTGATTTTCCCCACGCAGGCATGAGGCTGAGGGGGAGATATTTAACCAGAGCCTCCAGGCCAGTGACAGGTCAGTCTTTGAAGTGCTTTGTGATGCTCCGCCGTCCCAGCAGCCCAACCCCACCTGAGGTGTGGGTGCTCATCAGGAAGTAAGCCAGCCCTGGACCGTGATCCGATGACTGATTTACAGAAGACGCAGGGAAGGAGGGACATGTTCCAGAAGGGAGGAGGAGGATGAATGTTTGGGGCCAGGCTCACCTGCTCAGCAAGTGACTATGTGACATGGGAGGAAGGCTGCTTCCCTCAGCATCACCGGCATGTTCGAGGGACTGGGGGATGTAGCCTTGAACCAAAAGGAACCAGCCTGCCCTGGAGAGCCGACATCCTGGTTGGAGAAGAACCCACACTGGGAGTGCCGGGCACGGGGTGGCTAGGTTGTAACTGCTGTGGTGACATCCTGCTCTGGGTGTGGAAGGATGTAATGTGGGTCTACTGTCTGCCAAGTGCCCCCCGTCTCAGGATGGGCCCCAAGGAGGTCATCCCCGACAGACGGCCTCATGTGGATGTGTTTCCACCGCTGAGTTCTCCGTGGCCCAGAGAACCTGACAAGACTCGGTCCACTGAGTTTGATTTAGTGCCTGATGGTTCATCACTTGATGGAATATTACTCAGGCATTCAAAATTATAATCACAAAGCAAAGTACAAAGCCACATAAAAATGTATGTAGTGTAAAACTGCATGCATGCTGTGATTGCAACTGGGTGAAAACTCTGCATGTGTGTGTGTGTGCATGCATGTGTGCACACATGTCCCAGGAGAGTGGCCTGGAGACACACAGGGAGAGCCGGTGGGGTCGAGTGCTGCCTCGATGCCTGTAGACCCCTCTTCTCTCCGATGCTCCCTCTTCTGTGTATGCAGTCCTGTGCGGACAGTCCCTGGATTCTGGGCAGTGCTTCACCTGCACTCACAAAGGCCAGACGTGCCTGCGAGATGGTGAGCTGGTCCTCCCCACCGGGGACACTTTGCCTGACTGTCCTGGGCCAGGACATCTTGGAGGCGTCCTCTCCTTGCAGAGAGGCCCCTGAGCCGCAGGTGGGAGGTACTTGCCATGGCCCTTTGCCTGAAATCGCACCTTCCTCTGCATCTTCCGTCCCCCGTGTCTTCCAGCATCGCTGCCTGATCACATCCTGGAGGTGGGGTCTGCTCGGGGGAAGTGGCACTGAGACAGCTAGCTTGAGGGTCTGCCCCCTTTCCTTCATGCTCACTGCTCTGCTCTGGGCAGACCCTCCATGCATGGGTGACACCGGCAGCTTCCCGGGGCCCCTTGTTCCTGGTCCGCACTCTCCACACATCTGCCTGTGCACCTGTCCTTCCATGTCCAGCTCTGGTGACCTGTCCCTCCAGCGAGCCTGGCCTGGATCCCTGCTGACCGCTGCGCTGAGACACCACAGTGGGCAAGGCTGACGAGCCCCCTGCGGCCTGGAGCTGGTTCCCGCTGTTGGTGCTGCCTTATCGCTCCTTTACCCAGAAACCCCCATTTGACTTGTTCTGAACAGAATTGAGACCAGATTCTCCATTTGGCAGGCGAAGCGCCCCACGTCTGTTGGTGAATGAAATATTGTGGCCTCAGTGAAGAGTCGAGCTTTCAGTGGAAACTGAACAAGTGAGTGAATGAGCAGATGGATGGAGTGAGAGTCAGAAATCTCTTCCAGTGTGCAGCACCCCCCCTTCCTCACCCACTCCCCTACCCTGGGCCCCAGCAGCCCTTTGCCTCATCTGCTTCCTGGACACAAGTTCCTGCTGCGCCCAATTTATAAACCTGGGTTTCACTAAACTTGACTGCTCATTTATTGTGCCAGCCGGCCCCTGCTGTCTTACTTTGGCTCCAGGTTCTGCTAAGACTGCTCTCCTCCCTCCCCTTCTCCCCCTGCTCTTTTATCTCCTCCCCGATCCCAGGTGTTGATCCCATATGGTTCTCCCCGGCTCTCCTGCAAACACAGCCCAGTGTTACACGCATTCCCCAGCTGCGCCCTCCAGCCTCCCCTCCTCCAGCTCCCCATGCACCCTCAGGTTCCAATCATGGTTGTCGCCTTTCTGTCCCTCTAACCCCTCCCAGGCCATCTGCACAGTCGTCCCCTCTGCCTGGAGTGCCCCCAGCCTCCTTCCTGCTTCACGGTCACCTGGTCCCTCAGCTCAGCATCACAGCTCAGGGGGTCCTCCTCAGGCCCAGGCTGGGGCTGAGCCCCGGACACACCTGCTCGTACGTGGCCACTATCACAGCCTCACACATGCCTGTGATCAGTTTTCAGATGTCTGCTTTTTACCATCTTCCCCGAACTGCTGGACAGAAGCATCTTAGCCCTTTCAGCTTCCAGGCCATGGGTAATCCTGAGCTTGGTACCAGGGGCGTGTCAGAGGTGCAAGGACACCGTGTTGATTGAACAAACGAATGGACGAGGGACTGAGATCAGGGAGGAGAGTCTCTCAGCTCTGCACTGACAGCTGCATTTCCACGGCCACTGTCTGAGCCTGTCCTCTCCAGCCCTTCCCTCTTGTGAGAGCTGCTGCCTTAGCCCAGCTCCTCTGCTCACTGCCGTGCATGCATAGAAATGCATGCATGTGTGTGCATGTGCAGCCGTTTGCACGTACACATGTATAACACAGAGACATGTGCGTGTGTATGTGTGTAATGCATATATAGTATGTATCTCTGTGTATATATGTATCTGTACACATATATACACATATAAAATACTTACATACGTATAGATGTTAAAATAATGTTAACAATATATATGTCCATATATATTTATATATATATGTATACAGATACATATATACACAGAGATACATATTATGTATATTGTACATACACACATGTGTACACATATATATATTTATATGAATTTTATGTGTGTATGGACATGTATATGGATACACATACACACAAATACAGCAGTAGGTAGATGAGCTCAAGTCGGCAGGTATGTACATTTCTCTAACAGGTGGAGGAGAACAGATACGCACACACACACCTATCTGATAATATATACATATATTTTTTCTTCCACCTGCTAAAGGACTGTATATATATATATATATATATCCAAGTTTATATAACTTATATCCAGGTATTGCAGCCAACTATAAATAGCATCCCCAAGACATCTTTCATAAACTGAGACAGTGTAAAGCAGAGAAGCAATTGCCTCTGGACACGTCCTGCTCACGATGCACAGAGTAAGTGGAGGCGGAGCCCAGCTGCTCACAGCCCTGGCCCATGGCTGCAGTGGCTGGATGCCGACATGCTGAGTGTGGTCCCTGGGAAGCCGGCGGGGCCCCTCGCACTGCTCTCTCAGGTGGCGCTACCTCTGTGACACTAGCTGCAAGACAAACACTGACCCTGTTTCCAAGTTTTGTCTTTTCTCATAAAAGGGAAAATATTGTAACATCTTTTGGCTAGCAAAAACAAGTACTAATATGGATCTTTTGTAAAAGCAAAGTAGCGTGAAAGTGAACTTTTGGAAAGTGGAGGACACCTGTGTGTGTGTGTGTGTGTGTATGTATGTATATACACACCACATATATAATATATATACACACACATATGTAATATATACACAAATATATATTTATATATACACACACACACACACACGGACATGTATATTCTCCCCCACTCATAAAGAATCTCTGACAATCCCCTCCGTTCATCAAATTGCAGTTTCTTTCCCACCTGTTAAGTGTGGGCTATGCTTTGTGACTCCCTTCTGAAAAGGACAGTGTGGGAAGTCGGGAAAATTAAGAACAGTGGGGAAACCTGACAGATGCACCTCATCCAGGTGATCAAAGTCAGCATCGTGGAGATCCGTCATGTTGAAGGCGTGTGTCCTGAGGTAATGGGATATTCGAGGTGCTGTGTCCCTCTATGGTCTTCAAACCCAAAACAAAAACACAGCTTGACTGTGGGAAAATGTCAGACAAATCCAATTAAAGGATATTCTACAAAATGCCTGTCTAGTACTCATTAAAATATCAATGTTATCAAAAACAAGAAAGCTCTGAAAACCCATCAAAGTATAGAGAAGTCTGTGAGCAAACTAAATGCTATGCTATGCCCTGGATGGGCTCTTGGGAGAGACAAAGGGCATCAGGATAAAACTAATAACATCTGAATAAAGCATGGACTTTATTAATAATGATCTGTCAATACTGCCCATCACTTGTGACAGACATGCCTAGGCAATGTGAGATGTTAACAGTAGGGGAAATTGAGTGTGGGCGTATATGGGAAATCAATGGGCTATTTTTGCAACTTTTCCGTCAATTCTAAAATAAAAAGTCTATTTAGGAACATCCGGGTTCAACCACCACAAGGAAAGCTTGGAAGTTGTCTGTTTCGTCCTAACATTAAGAAGGAAAAATGCTGAATAAAATAAAAACCAGTGACTTTTCTTGAACCATCAGAGAGCAGAGGTAGCAGGGCAAACCACCACCCAAAATCTGCAGGAAAAGACAAAGAGGATCAGGGCTGAGATCAGTTTATTCAGAGCAGCAGCCACTGGAGGCACAAACTGGAAGCAAGACTTAAAAGGCTGATTTTGACAAATGCTGGAGGCCGAATGTGGACGCCTCCCGGTGCTTCCACCCTAGGGGTCCTCATTTCATGGGTTTTGCCCATAGGGATCCTAGTGGGTCCTCACAGTGAAGGGCCAAGGAAACCCCCTGGTAGCTCTGGCAGGGAGAGGGGAAAAGCAGCCCCATTTGAAACAGCTCAGAGCACTTCCCGTAACAAGCTCTGACTCTGTAGGGGAACAGACTTCAGCAGAGACTGACCTAACCTGGGCTGAAGGGGGAACTGAGATGACCCAGCTCCAGCCCCTGGAGCCCCCGGGCATCACCCGAGAGCAGGGACGAAGCTAAGAAACACTTGTGAGGGCCACAGCTCAGGACGCAGCACCACTAAAAGACAGAGTTCATATTAAGACCCAGCTCTTCCCACACCTTACACTGCATCAGCAGGACTCCATCATGACAGAGGATTGTGCTGAAATCGCTGAAACGTGGATGCTCACATTAAGAAGGAGTTCTTAGGGAAACCCAGACTCAGCAGAGGAGACAAAAGCAAGGACATTACAAGAATTTGAAGCCTCTGGGACCTATAGCTGCAGAGAACATTAAAGACAACCCAACTCCTAGCCGGAGAAACATACGCACCCTAAGGGCCTTTTACTTCAGTGTCCACCCAGTATACCATGTCCAGATCGCAGCAAAAAATTACGGGCATGCTAAAGGTGAGAGAAAACTCTGAGACCAAGTAAGCTTCAGAATCGGATTCAGATACAACACTGGTTTTGCGATTACCAAACAGGGAATTTAAAATCTCCATGATTAATACACTAAGGGCTCGAATGGGGGAAAAAGCTGTCACATATAAGAACAAGTGAGTTAGGTAAGCAAAGAGATGGAAACGACAAGACAGAATCAAAAGGAAATGCTAGGAAGGTCATTTTTATAAAGTGCAATTGACATACAACATTATGTTAGTTTCAGGTGTATGTCATCATGATTCGACATCTATATATACTGCAAAATGATGGCCACAATGTCTAGTTAACATCCATCACCCCACATATTTACAGAATTGTGCTTTCTGTGATGAGGAATTTTAAAATTTACTATCTTGGAAACATTCAAGTATGTAACACAGTATTATTAACTATAGTTGCCAAGGAAGGCTAATTTTCATCCCATAACAGAAATAAAGAATGGCTCTGATGGGCTCACAAGTAGACAGCTGAGAAAAGAATCAGTGAGTTTGAAGACATGTCAAAGGAAACTTGTCAAACTGAAATGGAAAGAGAAAAAATAATGAATTAAAATGAGGGGTGGGTGGAGGAAGAATATCCGAGAACTGTGGGACAATAAAAAACTTCTAAAAATACATATACTGGGAATTCCAGAAAGAGAAGAAAGATAGAAAGGAGCAGAAGGAATATTTAAAGTACTAACAGCAGAGAATTTCACCAGATTAGTAACAGACACAAAACCATAGATCAGGGAAACTCAGGATAGATACTAAAAAAATCTACAGAGACAATCTACAAAAATCTATAGCTAGCATCACATGTAATGGTGAGAAGCTAAATGCTTCCCCCCTGAGATGGGGGACAAGTAAAGATATTGTCTCTCAGAACTCCTACTAAACATTTTACTGCAAGTCTTAGTGCAACAAGGCAAGGCAAGGGGGAATATTATACAGATAATACAAAAACTATGTAAGGATTAAACAGAGAAGGAATGAAATCTCGTCCACAGGTGATATGGTTGTCTGTGTAAACCCCAAAGAGCACACATGATAACTTCTGGAATGAGTGTAGGATCAGAGGGGGTTGCAGTACACCAAGTTAATGTACAAAAATCAATTGATTTCTTATGTACCAGCTATGAATGATTGAAATTTGAAATTAATAAACACAGTGTCATTTAATAGCATATCTCATCCCCAAAGAATCCCAAAATGATGTAGTTAGGTATAAACTTAACAGAATATGTTTAGGATTTACATGCAATAAACTGTAAAGCTCTGATAAGAGAAGTCAGCATTCTAAATAAATGGACGGATAGTCTATGTTCGTAAATTAGAAGACTCAATACTTTAAAAATGCCAGCTCTTCCCAATTTGACCTGTTGACCGAATGCTACCGCCATAAAAATCCCAGCAAGCTATTGTGTAGATGTTGATGAAGTGATTCTAGAGTTTATACAGAAAGACAAAGGGCCTAGAATAGCTAACATAGCAGGGATGAAAACAAATTTGGAGAACACACACTGCATGATTTCAAGATTCACTATGAGGTGATCGGGGTGACATGGTATTGGTGAGAGGCTAGACTCATAGATCAGTGGAGGAAGAGAGAGAATCTGGAAAAAATCCACAAAAGGTAGTCAGCTGATACTTGAGAAAGCATCAAAGGCAGTTCAGTGCAGAAAGGATAGGCTTTTCTACCAATGATGCTGGAAAAACTCAAAACAAAACTAGACACATACCTTCCACCAGAATTAACCAAATATGGATCAGAGCTCGAAAGGCAAAATGCAAAAAATTACAAAACTTCTAGAAGGAAATATGGGACTCAAGGTGACATTGGGTTTAGTCATGAAACTTAAGCTAAAACCACAAAACATGACTCATGAAGAAAAAAAATTAGTTGAACTTTATTAAAAGGATAAACTTCTGTTCTGCAAATGTTTCATAAGAAGATGAAAAAAACAGGTCACAGACTGGGAGAAAATACTTGTAAGAACATCTCTCACCAAGGAATTGTATGCAAAATATACAAAGAACTCTTAAAACTCAGGAGTGAGAAAACAATCCAACTGAAAAATGGGGAAGAGGTTTGATTGAACAGCCACTTGACCTAAAAAAGAACACAGAGAGCAAAGGAGCATGGGAAAAAGTGCTCAACAGAATTTGTCATCAGAGTTGTAAATTCAAACAGTGATGAAATCCAAATAAACCCCATTACAATGGCTAATGTACACATACAACAGGCGATACGAAGTCTTGGTGAGGATGCTGAAAAGGACATGTCATTCATGGCCGGTGGGAATGCAAGCTGGGACAGCCAACTTGGAAGACAGTTAGGAAGTTTCTTACAAGGCTCATCAAGTCTTACCGTGCAACCCGGCAGTCATACTTAGTGGTATTTACTCAGCTGATCTGAAGACTTGTGTCTGCACAGAAACCTACACATGAATGTTTATAGCAGCTTTTCTAATAATCACCAAAAACTGTAGGCTGCCGAGATGTCCTTCAGTTGGTGAATGGATAAACTAACCCTGGTGCTTCCAGACAACAGAATGTCATTAAGTAATAAAAACAAATGAGCTAGGAAGCCATGAAAAACATGGGTCAACCTCATGTTGCATATTACTAAGTGCAGGAAGTCAGTCTGAAAAACCAGCACGCTGTACGATACCAAGTATATGATATTATGGAACAGGCAAAATTATAGCGGCAGTGAAAAAATCAGTGGTTGGTTGCCAGGATTTCAGGAGGAGGGGAAGAACTTGAATAGATGAAACACAGAGGTTTTTTAAGGTTGTGAAGCTCTTCCGTGTGACAGCTGTGTGCATGATAAATTATATGTATTATATGTATATATGTGTGAGAGATGATGGATTCTGTGAATAGATGACATGATACAGCTGTCAAAACTCATAGCACTTTGCAGCACAAAGAGTGAACCTGAATGTATGCAGATTTGACAGATCATTTAGGAGGTTATGGGATCCCAGGAAGGTGCAGAGTTTGTGATGAGAGACTAACCGTGTTGTGACCGTGTGAAACAACTTCCCTGAAGTGGGTATGGGGAGATGCTGACCAAGGAGCCTCAGACATGACTGGAGTCTGTAAAGGCAAAAGGGACACCCCAGGAGCCGTGTTCCAGCAGATAAAGTCCCCCCAGGGGGACAGCTGATGCTCTGATACTCCTACACATGCAATACTGCAATTGGACAATTTAGTGAAAGGATGGCAGATGGAGGAAGCCAGGTTTGTCACTGCTGGAGTGGGAATTTCAGATAAACAAGGAAGGAGGCTAGAAAGAGTCACGTGGTGATGGAATAGTTGGATACTGATACAAAGTCACATTTAACTGAATACAAATACAGATGACAAATGTTTCCTGGCTCTGTCAGCTCTTGGGAGGCTTAAAGAAACGGCACCCCAGTAGCCATGAGCACACCGTGGGCCCAGATCTTGGTAGCTGGTCCTACCCTCCAACAAAAGGACCTGGGCCCCTCTAAGAAATGCTGGATTGGCGTCTAGGACTGTGGAAGGAGTTATGTGACTACAGTGCCTGTAGCAGAAAGTGAGGAAGTGCCAAGCAACAAAACAAACACAAACCAAAACCACATTGCTGCAAAAAAGGCCAAAAAGAGGCATTTCTGAGGGACACAGGAGTCAACTGAAATTGCTCCCTCAACCCAAAAGTGGAATAATTTGAGCAAAGAAATGAATAAAGAAATATTAGATTATAACCCAAAGGATTAAATAAATATACCCATAGAAAGAAATGGTCATGTTAATAAATGAATGGGGGAGGCAGAGACAGACTTCCCATACAGAAGAATTTCTAGTAATTTACATACACTTTGCCCGCAGAGATGGGGTATAACTGCCACCCTTTAAGTGTGGCATCCACCTGATGGTTTCCCCCCAAAGAGAACAGAATAGAAAGGGGAGGGAGATGAGGAAACTTTGCTGAGAAGGAGGCTGGCAAATATCTCAGCCAGATTAAGGTCAAGGTCGACAAGCATCCATCACACTGATAGCAGGGACCCTTTGCAGGAAGGGATGAGAAGGTCCTAGCGTGTGGGCTTCCCTGGGAGAGTGAGAGGTCCATATCAGGGCTGGTCATCTGGGCGGACCTCCTCCAGTCACTACCCAGCCCCTCCAACCTGACACCAGCTGTGGAGGCTGTTGGACTTGGACCCTCACGGGTGCCTGGCTCCTCTAAGTTCTTTTAAGTATGTAAGGAAAAGATGCTTCTGATGGACAGATAAGAACCTGCAGGGACATGGAAAGGAAAACATAGTCCCACCAGGTCGATTTGGATGCAGCCAATTTTAAAGACAAATAGGAGCATGTCACTCCCAGAGGAACTTCTCTTTAAGCTTTAGACCATCTCCAGAACATCATCCCAGGTTAGTGAAACTTCCTCCATGTCTTCATCACGAGCAGCCACACAGCCCACCCAAACCAATGGGAGGAGACACAGAGGTGCAGTGGGCCCTGAATTTGCTCATTCTGAATGCTCACTGAGGGCAGGCACTGTTCTGAGCACTCAACAGTGATGGGCTTCACTCCTCTATGGAACAAGCATTTGCTCCCTTTTATCAAATGAAGACACTGAGGCACAGAGAGGTTGGGTAACTTGCCCAAGATCACACAGTGAGCCAGAAGCGGAGCTGGGATTCCAACCCAGGAGGCCTGGCTCTTTAACCAGCAAAAGCCACTGTCATGGCTGATTCTGGGGTGAACAGCAGATTCCTGTCTTGATGGCTCATCTGATTACTTCCTACAGAGTAGGGGTGGGGTTGCTCAGACAGTGCATGCACATAGTAAGTTGTAGAGAAGTGTTCTGATGTTCAGGAAGCGGGGCACCCCTGGTAAGGACCCTAGGGTTCCCCTGTGCCATGTGCCCATCCCCACAGCTCTGACTGTGGGAGGTTCTTCTCCAGGCCCCCCTGCTGCTCTGAGATCCTTCCGTGCATCACACGAAGAATATGCTTCCAGGTGTTGCTCCAGCTGGGACTGAGCACAGCGGGGATGCTGAGGCAGGCTGGGTCCAGGGGGACAGCAGAACCCATGGCCCTCCAGACCTCTCCTGACTGAGGTCCAAGAAGCCATCCCCAACCCTGCTGCATCCCTGGCCCCTCACTCTGGGTCCAGAGCCTCCAGTCTCACTGTCTGCTTCCCCATTCTCTCCACTTTGGGATAATAACTAAATTCCACTACATAGCAATGCACTTAACACATTAGCCACTTTGACACGGCTTCTACGGGTGCTCACCCTAACATTCAGTCATTTATTCATTTAGTAACTGCCTACTCTGTGCCTGGCCCAGTCCTAGGCTCCAAGAATTCATTAAAGGATGAAACAGGAAAAAAATCCTAAACTATGTGCTACATAAATAAAATGTTGGGTCAGGGAAAATACAAGGTAGAGAGAATAAAAAATTAAAGTATAAAGAGAGTATTATTCAGCCAGCAGAGCCTGGAGTCCTACATGGACATCAAGGTTGTGCTGCCTTTCGTGCTATGCTGAGCTTCCTGGCCACAAAAGCAAAAAGGGAAACAAGATGATCCCATGGGTAAAACTGCCGAACCTGCTTCTTATTTTCCCTTTCTATTCTTGGCCTGGTTGATTCCCAAAAGGAATTTGATGCTCTCAAAGAAACAGGGAAGGAGGTTTATTGAGGGCAGATCCAGTAGGGGCCTGGGCCCATATTGAGGCTTTTGGAAGAAATGCAGTGAGTACTGGAAAGAAACCAGCTCAGCATAGAGGCTGGCTCCTACTAGCCACTTTGATTTTTCTTTCACTATTAAGTGACTTTGAACAAGTTGCATTGCCTCTCTGAGCCTGAGCATTTCTATAAAAATCATAATAAGAATCTCTAAAGTTTGCTTTATTTAATGAGTTAGTATATTTGAGAGTACTTTTTAAATTGTCAAGTGTTAGAAAAATGATGAGAATAACACTTATATTCTTTTTATCATTGACGTAGAGAGGGTAGAACAGATGAAGATCTGGGGGAGACTGGAGGCAGGAGATTTGGTGGGGGTGATAAATGTTCACCAGAGGTACCTGCAGGGAACTTTCACCTGAGCCCTTCCTGACAAGCTCCCACCTCCCACTGAAGCCCCAGAATGAGGCAGAGGAGAGGGGAGGGTGGGACAGGAGACCCGGTGGGATCTGTTGGACAATGCATGGGTTAGTTTCCGCTGTGTAACAAACCACCCTGAGTTTGGTGGTGTAAACCACAGAGCATTTTATTACACTTGTGACCTTTGCCGGTCAGCTATTTGCCTGAGACGGCTAATCTCTGCTTCTTGATGTGGGGTCCCTAGCTGAGAAGATGGGAAAAGTGGGAGCATCTGGAAGCCTGGGTTCAGCCAGGACTGGTGACCAGAGCTCTTTCCTGTGGCCTCTCCCTGTGGCCTGGGCCTTTCCTAGCATGGTGGCTGGTCCAGAGATGGGGCAGAACAAGACAGCAGATTTGGCCCGTGAGCAGAAACTGTGGGGTCTGGCAGTCCCAGCCTGGAAGTCACGTGCAGGAGACACGTCCTGGGTTGGACGAAAGGCGGCTGCAATATTGCCTCCTAGAAGCCGTCTGTGGCCCCCGAGGGCAGCCAGGTCCCCTCCCTGCCCTAAGGCTCCTGCCCGATCCCCAGCTCCACCGTGTCCCCAGGAGCTAAGCTGCTTCTGACGAAAGGGGCTGAGTCGAGGGCTGCTGTTTCCCTTCCCTTCCCCACACTATCATTCCTCGCACTCTCCCGCCAGCTGCCTGGAGCCTTGTAGGGTGGACTCGAGATGCCTCGTTAGGAAATGCTGCCTTGAATTAGTGATGGCTCCCCTCAAACTTCTCTTTAGGGACACTGTCTGCATTCAGACAGAAAGATGCTTCTTAGGGAGGAGGGTCTAGCTCAGTGGTACAGCGTGTGCCTAGCACGCATGAGGTCCTGGTTCCACCCCCGGTAGCTCCATTAAAAATAAATGAGTAAACCTAATTGCCTACCTGCCACCAAGAAAATAAAATAAATAAATAATTTTTTAAAAATAAAGAAAACAAAGAAACCAAAAATAGAAAGATGCCTTTTGTTTCCCAGAACTGGTATAAACAACACTGACTTCAGAGTTACAGCATTTGAATGCACGCTCCACAAACCCCTGGCACAGAGCATGTGGCTCCCAGGCTGCCAACATGAGTGCCCGGCAGCTGAAAAGCTGCACGCGCAGAGTGTGGACGCTCCTGCCCTTCCCGTGGGCAGCAGTGTGAGTGACGTGACGCCCTTCATGGTTTCCAAGACACGGCAGAGCCCTGAGATTCCCCACCAGCAAGAGGAACGTGCCCTGTGCAGAAGGCAGGCCCTGTGTCACCCTGTCACCCCACAGAGCAGGGACGGGCAGGCCGGTGGGGTCCCACGGCTGGCCCACAGGGGGCCCTGAAGCCATGGTGCATCCTGGGGCCCTGGGTCCTCCTGCCCTGTGTTGATCAGAGTCTAGTCTTGCTTTCTTACTCCCAGGAATCTCTCTGCTGGGCATTTCCTCACCAGAGACCCTCAGGATGCAAGTCGCCTGGAGGTCTTCCTGCACAGTAAGTCAGGTCCAGAGAGCGGAGGCCCTGGGAGGCTTCCTGGGAGCGCGGGCCCTGCAGACACGGGTTCTCAGCACCCCATCGGCTTGGTGTGCCTGTGACCTCCTAAGGACGTTGGGACCCCGAGGACCCCCTGGAGCCTCGCTCTTACCTGCTCTCTTTCACAGGTTCAGGCCCCAGCGAGCTACTCTCTCCCTAACGGACCTAACTCTGTGACCTGCCAGGCACCAAGCCCGGGGCGCCATCCCCCCCCGACCATGTGGTGGTCCTGTGCCCTGGGGCACCAGGGCCCTGATGACAGTCTGGGGGCCCTGAGACGGGCGGGGGGATGGCGCCTGCCTCCTCAGACCCCCAGACACGAGGGGACTGCCTTCCTTTCACCTAAGGGTTGCATTTGTGAAACATAAAACCAGCATTAGGACCTCCCACTGGATCTGAACCCCCACCCCTAAGCTTCTTAGTAAACAGCCATGTTTGGGGGAATTTCTTGATGAGCTGCTGAGTTCACAGTCACTCACTCCGTTTCTTCTACAGGAGAAGCAAGAGGCCTGGAACATACACTTAACCAAGTGGATTTCATCCCCTTCTCTCTGAGCAGTTTAAACTCAGTCCTGCTGGAGGCACAGGAGTTTCCATTTATATGACAAATAGCCCTGATTCCAGGCTCAGCAAAAACTCACTTATTGACTTTCTTCTTGTGCAAACAAATCACATGGGTGCTTTTTTCACGGGTGTGGGAGGCGAGGGGGCCATTTGGGATGAGGCCCGAGGCTCTCCAGTGAGCAGGAGAAGGCTCCACCTGGACCCACCCCTCCTCCTGGCCCCACTGGGATCCACCTGGTTGAAGTCACGACTCACGTGTGGGCCACTGGGTCCTGGAGAGCTGACGTCAAGGCTGAGGTGGCCCTCACATCGGAGAGAAGCCCTGGATCGCGTGCGGCGTGTAAATTTGGCAAAGATACCCAACCTCGCTGACCATCAGTTTCCTCGTTCACAAAATGGGGTTTTCTTTCTCATCCAGGAGTCAGGATGGAGGGATGGCACTCAGCGGGGTCCCCAGGGGGACGGTCACTCTGCAAACTGTGCGGCTGGGACAGCCGCAGTGGGTGCTCTAAAGACTACAGATGTTCATTAAAAAATTTTTTTATTGACGTACAGTCAGTTTACAGTGTTGCATCAGTTTCTGGTGTACAGCATGTTTCAGTCATACATGTGCATACATATATTTCTTTCCATATTCTTTTTTATTGTAAGTTACTACAAGATACTGACTATAGTTCCCTGTGTCATGCAGAAGAAACTTGTTGTTTATCCTGTTTTACATAGAGTAGTCAGTATCTGCAAATCTTGAACCCCCAATTTATCTCTTCCCACCCCCTTTCCCTCCCGGTAACCGTAAGTTTACTTTCTGTGTCTGTGAGTCTGCGTCTGTTAATGTCACGTTACTGTCTGGTGCACAGCATGGTGGTTCAGTTACACATAATTCGCCCTGTTCCAGGAACATCTGAAGCCTTTGGGGGCAGCTTTGAGAGAGTGGGATATGGGGGAAACTCCAGGGGTTTGGGGTCAAGTCTATGGGCCCCTGTGAACGCCATGTCCCTGGCACACGTGACCTTGGGTGTCTCCGGCCCCTGAAGGCCAGTGCTGTTTTGTTCTTCCATTTGTAAAATGAGGTTAATGGCCCTGCTTGCTGAGATGCCGTGGCCTCCGGGTGGGGCAGCTCTGATTACTGTTACCCTGTCGGTCCTCCTGGAGGGACGTGAACAGTGGAAACCACACCCCAGCTCAGCTCAAGCCCCCTGCAGACTCCTTCCTTCCCAGCTCCTTCCAGCATCACTGCCACCCGGGGACTGAGAGCCTGCTGGGGGCCTCTGAATGGTGCCAGAGGGAAGGATTCTACCAATGCAGAGACAGAGGATGCTTCAGGAAAAGCATCTCTCCTGACCTCATCTCTGCACTGGCATCCCCGCCTGGGCGTCTGTGACCCACAGTCCAGGCACCCTGGTCTCACCCACTGGGGCTCTGGGCTATCGGCCAGGTTTGCTGGGGCTCGGACAACAGCTCTGGGGTGCTGGTTGTTTCCAAGGGGCCATTTATTTCTAGGGCCACACAGAGGGGGAGAGTCAACACCCTGGGTCCCTCCCCCACAGAGTCCCTGGGAAAAGTAACCTTCCCTGAGATGGATGGCGCTTGGCTGATGGTAGCCGGTGCAGCTCTGTGTGCAGCTGAGATAGATTCCAGTTCCCCCTGGGTCATGATGGCCAGATCCCTCCCATCCTGCACACACCTATGCCTTCACACGGGGGTGGGCGAGCCCTGCTGAAGCTCCTACCGGCCCCTACCCTCACAGTACCCCTGTGGGCCGTCTGGGGGCCTTGAACTCCACATCCCTGGGGCCCCAGGAGGCCTATGCAGACAGGAACCCTGGGTCAGGGGCTGGGAAGATCTTAATTTAAATGTAGATTTTGACTTTCTGCTCTCACCCAGTTTGGAATACCAATTAGAGCAAGTACTTGGATCATTTAAAATGCTGCACATTTGCAGATTTGACATTTTATTCCACCCCATCCCCAGCTTTCTCTCTTTGTTTTGGCTGAAAGAATTTTTTTCTCCTCCAGTCATGTTGAAAGCCTCAAGTAAAACTCAAATGGCCCCTTTCTGAAATCTAACATCATTGGACTCCAGTAAAAGGGGTCCCAGGAATCAATGTCCATAAGCTGCCCAAGGTCAGTGTCCTCAGATTTCACAGAACCTGGGAGAGAGAGACCCCAACACCTCCCAGCAAATTGGAAGCACCCCACACACAGCGCCCAGAGGATGCCGGGCTGTTCACACAGCCACCGGATGGAGGAAAGCAGGACATGCTGAGCAAGTGTCCATTTCTTACAAAGGCAGGAGAAAGGAAGAGAGAATGTTAGCCAGAAGCCGGGCTATGATGGCTGTCTCCCTGCCACCTCTCTTCTCCTTTGACTCCTGTTTGGGAAAAGGGACCCCGTTCTTTCCTGGCTGACCCCTCCCTGTCTCAAGTGGTTAGACGCTCACCTGTCTTATCTTCTTTTAGGCCTTTAACTCTTTAACCTTTGAAGGCACCTTGGCACATTCAGGCTGTAAAAGCAGAATCCAGCTGTATTTCACCCTCAAGGCCAATGTTCCCAGCTCCCTTGGTGGATCGAGCCATCTCCCCTCGCTGCATTGGCATCTTTGTCCATCCGGTGTAGTAAGCAGGTTTGAGCCCTATTGATTCTGGTCCATTAATGTTTCCTATTCTTGACCCCATGATTCCTTCTTTTCTCTCCTGCAGGTTCAGAATGCGGTTTGCGAACTGGGAGGACAAGCTCCCCATCACTGGTCTTTGTTTACATCCTTAAAAATATTAAATGCTTTTTCCCCCTGCATAAATTTAGGAATAATTTTATTGCATGTCAGAATAATCTCTATGGAATGTTTGATTGGAATTGCATTAAATATGCAAATGAACATAGAGCAAGTGACACCCACAGGCTTCCTCTCCGTCCACAGCTCCGTTTACTCAGATCACCTTGTATCCCTCTCAGTGAAGACGTGTTTTCCTCCACTTGAGAACTGCCTCCTTCTAACCAGCATGTTTCTCATTGTTTTTTGAGTATCTTGCTCCCCCGGGCCTTTATCTGGCTTGCTGAGGGGACTTGTCACAGTCAGGGAGCAGAAGGAGGCCTCTGCTGGGCTCTGCTGGGGGGGGAGCCCCGCCTCGTGTGCTGAGCGGGTCTCCAGCTCTGGGTGCCCAGCCTCTCCTCAGGGGGCAGCGTCCACCTCGGGCTGCTCCACTCGGGCAGGAGGCTGGACAGAGTGGGGTTTGCCAGTGACTTCTCACGGAACGTCCCCTCCCGGCCAGTCCCTGTGGAAGGACGCCCATCCTGGACCCTTTGTCCACGGCCAGTGGGATGGGATTCCCCCCACCTGGGGTGTGGTCTGGGCGGCCCCTCTGCACATATGGTGACCTCACACTGGGGTGGGTGTCCCTGGGAGGACCTGGATGCACGGAGCACGAGGGAGAGGGTGAACGTGGATTGGGAAAAGAACTGACAGATGTCCACAGCCTCTGGAGAAACTGAAACAAGGGATTTCAGGAGGCGTGGGGATTAGAGGGGGATGAGGGGGCAGCCCAGAGGATGCTGACAGACAGGAAGCCACCACCACTGCTCCTTGGCAGCCGGCCTAACATCCCTGGGGGTCAGTGGGCAGGGGCTGAGGGGGGCTGGACCGATGATGGGGGCAGGAATGGCACACAGGGCCCAACTCACACATTTACCCCAAGCCCGACACCACATGAGCTGCAGGAGGAGCTGGCTGCTCTGCGGAGCTGAGCGGAGCTGGGCGTGCTTGTGTGGTGGAGGGGCAGAGCAGACCCCTGCAGATGAGCCCACCATGCACCCTGCAGGGTGAGAGGACTGTGAGCAGAGTGGGTGGAGGCACTGGGGTGCATGGTTCCCGATGGCTGTGTGATCAGCGAGGCAGTGCTGGGTGAAGGCAAGGAGCCTCGGGGCTGGGACTGAGTGCCCATGGCCAGGGTGAGCCCAGAGGGTCACTGAGGGGCCTGGGGTCTCAGATGGGGGAACTTGGCCAACCCAGGCATGATGTTAGGCTGGGATAATGACATGTCCATCCTCCAAATAATAGCCAGCACTCTACAGCACGTGGGGTGTGCCCAGCGGCTCCAAACATTGTATGTGTCAGTTCAGTTCATCCTCACAGTCATCCTGAAGTGTACAGCCCATCCCTGTCCCCACTATGCTGATGAGAAAACTGAGGCCAAGAGCAGTCAAGCTACATACCCACAGCCACCCTGCTGGGGAGCGGTACCGCCGCGGTCTGGGCCCTGGGCATCTACTGTTTCCAGTGTCCTAAGGAACTGGTCCTCAGCTGCTGCATTGACTCTTTGCCTTTTCAAGCTTCTGGCGATGTGTGCTTTGGGATACTAACTGATGCAAGTGTGTTCCGTGGAGGCCTTCCACGTGCAGGGGGCTCCATTCCGGGGGTTCACAGTTAAGAATAAGGCAAAGCTTTGCCCCAAGGATCCCAGTCTCGTGGGAAGGACGGGGCATGTCCGGGAGGTGACGGTGCAGCCTAAGAAAAGAAGGGTGCAAGACCAAGGCCGCGTGAGCATCCTCGGGGGGCCCCGCCCCGCTCTGAGGGGGAGAGACGGAGCCCCTGGAGACGGCACCTCGGGTGCCTCTGGGATCCATACGGAATCCAGGGGATGCAGTCAGGGGCGCCTGGCAGAGGGACATGGCTGTGCACAAGGGTGGAAGGGGCGCCTGGGGCACTCGGGCAGTGAAGCAGGGGGCGACGGGGGGCAGGGCGCTGAGGGTGGGGGCGGGGCGGTCACCCCTCCTTAGGCGAGCTCCTCTTTAAGCCCTGATGCCAAGAACAGCAAGTCCCCCCCCCCGACACCCCTGCTCCCGCCTTTTATGTGAAGAGATGAGGGCCTTCGTCTCGGGTGCTGTTTGGGCCCCGTAACCAGGTCTTTGCCTTTCGCACTGTGTGTGTCTCTGTGTGTTTGCTTTTCCGCTAAATTCTCATTTAACGAGTGAAAGTACTCTATGCAGTGTCTGCTTTTGAAAATTCGTTGGGATTTTTGCGGGACAGACTACGATCATCTTTGCCATGCCCACAAATTATGGGAAATAATACAGCGCCTCTCTCTTTCTGGTATTATTTTGTTTAATAATTGTATTATTCCAATTGTTTTAAGCCTCATCAGGTTTCTCTGCTGTGCATCCTAGAGATGGAAAGGGGGAGTCTGAGCAGGTCTTTATGAGGCACTCCGCATTTCTTCCACTTCCTTCAGGCCTTCCCAGGAGTTGCAGAGGTTCATTTTCATGTTATCTCGGCCAGCCTGTGTGGGATTACAACACACCCACGTCGCAGAATTAAGATTTTAACAATCTGCATTGACACCTTATTCCATTTAATTCTATTTAAACTTAAAATACAGAGTGTTTGAAATTAACATGGCCAAATCCGTGCTTTATTTGCTTTTGACCAATAGATCTTGGATGGTAGTGAATTTTAACACCTCCTTGTTGTTCTGCGTTATCTGTGTGTGTGGTGACTTCTGACGCCAACCCCACATGTGCAGGCATCATCCTCCCCAAGCTGGGACTCACTTTGGACCGCGGCGGCAAGGTTGGCTACCCGGGCCCCACTTCGGACTGGCTGGGTGCAAATCAGGTCTTCACAGCCTTCCTTGGGTTGGGGACATCACTGGACCAACACACAGAACTCAGGAAAGCACTGTACCTGTGGTGGTAGCTCTATCACAGCAAAAGGACACAGGTGAGGACCACAACCAAGGGCCCCACATGGGAAGCTTCCATTGTCCCCAGAGTCACTTTTCCCTCCAGGTACATCCTTGTGTGACAGCACACAGACCCTGCCAACCAGGTAAGCTCATCTGAGCTTTGGGGTCCAGAGTTCTGACCCAGGTTTCATTCCATAGGTGAGGTTGACTGAATCAATGACCAGGAGGTTAAACTCAGTCTCCAGCCTGAGCTCCTGCCCAGGGGAGGGGAGGCTGGGCTGATACCCTAAGGCTTACTGCCCCAGCCCCCTAGTCTCATGCCTGGTGTTTCTGGCGTGGCCAGCCCCGTCCTGAGTTATCTCCACTAAACAGACCATCGAGGGCCCAGTTGCATCATCTCACTAGAATAAGCTCAGATGTGGTCCAAGGCCACCGTGAGTGGCACAGACACCCAGCTTTCTGGAAATTCCAAAGATTCAGAGGTTCCCTCTCAGGAAGAGAGGACAAAGGCCAACCACATATCTTTATCATATGATGTGCTGCAAATTGCTTCCTTCTGTTTCCTCCTGCCCTTGAAGGTTTTGGTCTGTCTCTGACGAGAAAAAGCGAAGCCTCTTACATTTAATGCTGTGAACAAGGCCTCCAATTTCCACTCTGCATCTGTCTTGTGCTCCCTGGGGTGGGAGGAGTCCTGGGCTGTGTGGGCAGGGGTGGGAGGGCCCTGTTCAGCTCCCTGACACCTGCAGAGAGGCAGACTCTCTTTCTCAGACCTGTAGATGTTTCAAGAATCTCCTCCCGACTCCCTCCCCTGCCCTTAGACCTTCATTCGTGGGCTCTTCTCCTCCTCTCATGTTGTTGATATTCTAGAAATTTCCATCCTGAGTCTTACAGGCAGTTGTCTGTGAGGAGGGTAGGCAGGGTGGGGGGGAATGTGAATTTCAGCTCTGTCACTCACCAGCTGTGTGTACACGTGCGAGCATCTGTATGCACGTGCGAGCATGTGTGTGCACATAGGAGCCAGGGGAAAATGCATCCTCTCTGAACTCCTGGTTTCTTAGTCCCCATTGGGGTGACTTCCTGGAGGCCCACTGGTGAATGCTTACTGTGTGCTGGGCTTGCGTGTGGTGTCTGGTCCCCTTCAGCTCTGCGTGGGGGGCCTCTGCACCCCCATTTCACAGGTGGGGCTGTGGCTCAGAGAGGCTGGAATCTGCTCAGGGTGATGCAAGCAGGGCCTGGCCTGCACCCCGTCTGTCCAGGTCACCTGAACACAGGGCAGCCCCTCCCAGCCAGTGGGAAACAGCCTTCCTCATTAAACACAATCCTACAATCCCCGAGGCCCCAGAGCCCTGGACATCTGAGCTGAAGGAGCTCCTGGGGTCCAGGAGGAGCTCCCGAGTCTGCCCCCCACGCCCACCCACGGGCTTCTCCTCTGTTCACCTCCTCCCGCCTCCCACTCGCCTCCCACCGGGACACTCAGTGCTCCGATCATAGAAGCCACTGAGACGCCAGCCTCTGAAAGCTCCCCTGTTCTCAGCACAGCTGACGCAGGCTGGAATTTTCCAAAAAGACTTTGCTTAGATCTGAGGGAAAGCAAGAAAAAAACAAGCACAGAAGTGCAGGCGGTCCATAAACGGACCCGCTCCCCGCGGCCGGATTTCCGTCCTCATCCCCGTGTGGCACTGGCGCCCGCCGGCCACGCTCCACCCCTGGGCTTTGAGGCCCCACCCTACACCTGTCCACGGAAGGGGCAGCAGGGTCCTCTCCCTCTGAATCTCTTTGGGATCCTGGTTGAGGCCTAGATTTCAAGGATGGAGGGGGTCTGACTGCCAGGCTGACGGAGGCTAGCGTCTCCTGTTCCTTCACCTCAGGGACCTCAAGTGACCTCAGGAGACCCCCCTTCCACCCCTCAACACACACCTGGGGAGGGGCTGCCAGGGTCCTGCAGGGACAGGCCCAGGTCAGAGGGCGTCACTCCCCACCCCCCTGGGCAGCTAGGCAAGGAAGAGGCAGGGGTTCTCATGGCATGAAGCTGGGGCCCCTTCAGTGTCCCCACCCCTTTCTTTGGACTGTTCCCTATGTCTGAAGCTGCCAGTGAGCAGGATTGCATGCCCCTCCCAGCTCCTTTGATGAGGGCAAAGGATGCTCAGCCAGAGTGGAGACCCCCTCCTCAGGGACCACAGGGAGCCCAAGGATCCCTTGCTGAGCCTGGACCCCGGGCCACCCACCCCCTGTATGCTTGTCCTCCACAGGCTCTTTTTGAGCCATCTGCCTGCTGCCCACACAGGGCGGCATGTGGGCCCAGTGACATCCCATCTCTTATGGAGGAGCCTCATTGTTGGCATTGGAGGCAAGTGCTGGTGGGAGAAAAAGGCCATTCCAGAAAGGCACTGCTGTCCACCCACCTGCCTTAGCCTGACGATGGTTCACCAGCCCCTGGTCCCCCACTGGGAGCACGCTCACAGCTCAGAAACCCGCTCAGAAGAGTCTGAAAGCCAGCAAGCACTCAGCACCCTGCTCTGGTGGTTTACAACCAAAGCCAAGTCCTTAAGAACTGAGGAAAACAGAAAGGTGTTTTTCAAAAGAAGCCCTGTGAATCAGCTAGCCTCCATCCCTCCATCCATCCATCCATCTGTTCATCATCTCTCCCTCTATCCATTCATACATTCGTACAAGTACACCCATCCACCTACACATCCTGCTCCTCCTCCTTCCTCCCTCCCTCCGCATTCTCTCATCTCTCTTTCCCTCCATCCACTCATCCACTCATCCACTCATGCACCAAAGCATCCAGTCACCCAGCCACCATTCATCCTCCATCCATGCATCATCCTTCCCTCCTGCCCTGCACACACCCAGCTGTGCACCAAAGCCCTTTCCCTCCATGCACCCTGCACATTTGTTGGAGTCCTTTTTGACAGACTTTCTCTGCCTACTATGGACATGACCTACAGCAGACAGTGCCTGAGATTCCAATATTAGTTTGTTGTTACTCTTGGTAAAGCTTCGGCTCTCTCTCAAAAAGAAATGCTCCCAGCAGAGACTTACAGGGAGATTAAAGTCTGGAGGGTCAAGCTGACACCCTCCATGGCCTCCTTAATGGCTGCACAGAGGTCTTGTCTCCAGGGAGTTCCCAGGGACATGGGGTCTGACAGGACAGTGTCCGCCCCCACCTCGGGGAAGGAGGCATGATTGATCTAAGCCAGCCACGCTCATTTCACCTCTCCTGGCCAGAGACTGGTCTTTGCAGTGAGTGCAGCCTTGTTCTGGCTGAGATGGAGGAGACGGGGGCGCCCCTCTTCTGGAATAGAGACAGAGCAGCCTGAGGAGAAACCTTGGCCCGCCCTCCTCCTTTCTGAAGGGTGTCGTGCCTGGAGGCGGACAGCCGTCTTGCGGACACTTGCTGTCAATTTTGAGCCACTGCACCAGCCCTGTGCCGCCCACCCCAGGGTCTACAATTACCCCATTTATTTGAGGCATTGCTGGCCAGGCATTCTGTTATTTGACCTGCATGCCTTTCTAGCAGACACAGAAGAGGAAAGAGGTGCAGGGGTGCGTTTCCGCAGAAGAGGGCTGATGGTGGGGCAAGGGCCTGGGGGCCTTTTCCCCTGGAGCACCGATGGGACTAGGGGTGTTCAGCCCATAAGCGAGGCCATCACTCTGCAGCCCTGGGGGAAGGGGGCCTTCAGAGTCAAACAGCCTGAGTTTACATCAGCTCCCCCTTCTCCCTGTGGACCATGGCCAAGCCGTTATCCCTCCAAACCCATTCATCTACCCACCATCCTTCCCTCCTTCCCTATGCCCACCTACCCGTGTACCATGGCCCCTTCCCTCCACCCATCGGCACAAATGGGAATCTAAATGGGAGTCACCATGTTTTGACCCAGATAAAATGCTTGACAAATGGTGGGTGCCTCTTCAGTGGCAGTTTTTCTCTCCTAAGGTTGCAGAGGTGGTGAGCGGTTCAGGGAGATGAGAGCTGCTTTCAGACATGCAAGGGTCTGTACTCTTTCCTGAGGACGAGGGAACAGATCTGTTCTCTGTGGCTGACTGTGGGGAAGAGACACAGCTTTGACAGATGGAAGCGTCAGGACAATAGGTTCTGATTCATATAAAAAGAACGTAGTGACTTTTGGAACAGTTCAGATGAGCTGGGCTGCCAGCAGGTCTCCGCTTCATGAGCAACCTTGGGCAGAAGGTGGCCGTCCACTTGTCTGGGCTCATCTGGAGGGTTTCTGGGTTGGGTGTAAGGCTGGCTTTGGGTGTCCGAGGGTCAGTGCAGCCCCGGGAGGCTATGATGCTGAGGATGATGGAAAGACAACAGATGGTCCAAGATGCCCTTTGGCACTGTCCACGGGACATGTCCTGGGCTGTGTCTGGAGACGAAGTCCTCACTCCTCAGGGCACCCGAAGCTTCCTGCCACTACCATGCACTTCCCTTCTGTCTGGCTTTTCCTTCCATCACCACTTCCACCCTCTATGTTCCAGACAAAGCAAACTGAAGTCCCCTAATGCCCTGACAGACCAGGGACTCCATGGTGGTCTCTGTGGAACTCAGTGCACGCACCTCCTTATGGGAATGAAGGGGGTGTTTCCAAGCCCGCACACCAGCCCATCAGGGAAGAATCCACATCTCTGCCCTCTGTGTTGCTGGTGGACATCCAGGGCAGGTGTCAGTGTCTGGGCTTGGGGCCTGGCAGTGACGCAGCTCTGGGTGAAGAAGCTCCCCTGTAGCCCAGAAGTATGTTGCTAATGTCTGTCCTCACCCCTCAAAGCCTTATTTTAAGTAAACCATCTAATTGGATTAAGCTCATAGCAAATACTCGTCAGCACAGATGCTGGCTGTTCCACATGTTAACAATGCTCAGGAGATGCTTCCCTTCCTTAATGGCTCCAGGCTTCCGCATAAGGATGGCCCATGATTAGAAGCCTCCACGCGGAGCTCACAGTCAGATCATCACTGAATCTGTTGTGAGGTTTCATGTTGTGATCTGGGGGCAAAAGGCTGACCCTTGGGGAAGGAACAGGGATTGAGGACTGGCCAGCAAGTGTGAGATGTCAGCTGGGTAACAGCTGGTCTGGGACTCCAGACACGGGGAGATGTGGGACTCAAGGGAAGGGGAGGAGGGGAGGCCTATCCTGCCCTGCTTTGGATCTGGCCATTCAGGCCAGCTGGACCCTCACCTTGCACCATCCAAGCTCCCTTCTCCAGGACCAGGGTTTTCCTGTGGGTGTTTGGGGCCAAAGCCTTGGGTGGGTGAACATTGTCGGGCTCTTGTCTGTCTTACCTTTTACAGCTTTGAGATACTCCTGAGTTGGAGCTCAGGGCACCTCGGCTCCAGCCTGGTTCTACCACTTGGAGCATCACTAACGGCGCGGTGAGATGGCACCACGGCCAGGGCGGCTCTGCCTTGCTCAGGGTCTGCAGGTGGTTCTTCTCTTCCAGAAGCATCTGTGGCTCCCAGCCCTTCACTTCCCATTGTTTGTTGGGAGCTCCCCAAACTCACTGGCTTAGCATATGGTCCTCTTCCAGGCCCCGCCCACAACACAGGCATGCGGCCGCAAGGCCCTGGGTGGCGGCTTGGCTGCATGGCCTTCCCACCCCGCCCCTGTCTCGTCCCCTCCTCCCCTCTGTCACTCCCTCCCCCTTCTTTACTAATCCAGACACAGCTTCCACACCTAAAACTACTGCAGAGACGGGGTTTGCCTGCTGCCTTCCACTTGCCATTATGTCATATTTTCCAGTCTCTTTGTAGTCCTCATAATTAATATTTCATGGTACAAAAATACTCACAAGGAGACACACATGCAAAAAAATGAATCCAGACACTGACCTTCCACCTTTCTCAAAAATTAACTCAAAATAGATCATACAGTTAAATGTAAAATGCAAAGTATTAAATTCCTAGGTGATAACACAGGGAAAATCTGAGTGACCTTGGGTTTAGTAATGAGTTTTTAGATATAACACCAAAAACATGATCTGTGAAAGAAGAAAAAATGCTAAGTTGGGCTTCATTAAAATTAAAACTGCTTTTCAGAAGCCACTGCTAAGAGAACAGGGGGACAAGCCTCCAGCTGGGAGGGGTATTTGCAGAGCACATATCTGAGGAAGGACCTACAAATCCAGACTCTACAAAGAACTATTAAAACCCAATAATAAAAAATAAATCCAATTAAAGTGTGGGGGAAAGATTTGAAGAGAAACCTTACAAGAGAAGATATTCAGATGCACATAAGCACATTGCACTAGGAAACTGTAAATTAAAACATGGAGATGCCACTGCACACCAGCCAGAATGGTGAAAACCCAGAGCTCTGACAGTGCTGCATGCCGGCGAGGGTGTGGCGCAGCAGGGACCCTCAGTCGCTGCCTGTGGGAATGCAGAACGCTGCAGCCGCTCAGGAAGACACACTGGAGGATCTTGGAAAGCAAGACACACTCTTCCTACACGATCCAGTGATCCAGCCGTCGGGCTCCTTGGTATTTATTCACATGAGCTGAAAGTTATGTCCACACAAAAACCTTCAAATGGATGTTTTTAGCAGCTTTATTCATAATCATCAGAGCCTGGAGGCACCTAAGGTGTCAGCAGATGAATGGAGAAACTGTGGTCCATCCAGGCAGTGGAATATTACTCAGCACTGAAAAGGAATGAGCTATCAAGTCATAAAAAGACACGGAGGGAACTTCGGTGAATGTCACTAAGTGAAAGGAGCCAATCTGGAAAGGCTGCATACAGTGTGATTCTGACTCTCTGACGTTCGGAAAAAGGCAAAACTGTGGAGACAGTAAAAGGGTCAGTGGTTGCCAGGGGCCAGGGGAGAAGAGGTGAAGAGGTGGACACAGAGGGCCTTTAGGGCAGTGAAACTACTGTGTGACTCTGTCATGGTGGGTACACATCAGCATGCATTTGTCCAAACCCCGTAGAAATTATAACACAGAGCGTGAACCCTAATGTAAACTACGGATTTCAGTTAACAGTGATTTTTCAATATTGGTTCATCAACTGTAAGAAATACTTCATATTAAGGCAACAGGATAATAATAAGGGAACACATCAGTGTGCATGTGTGTGTGTGTAATACATGGGAGCTCTGTGTACTTTCTGTTCAGTTGTTCTGTAAAACTAAAACCACTCTCAGAAATAAAATGTATTCATTTTAAAGAGCATATTCACAAAAAAAGAAACATAATTAACTGAGTGCAATCAAAGTCTAGTGGATTTATGACATTAATACATACTGCTGGTCGTGAAAGAGACTGCTGATTGCCTCCAACATCTATTCTCTCTCTTTTCTCTCATAATAGCACCCCTACATTTTAGCTGGGCTCAAGATTGCCCATAGTAAGAACTCTTTTCCCAACCTCCCTTACAGCTAGATGTGGCTGTGAGACAAAGTTTGGCCAATAAAATGGCCAAGATGGTGTGTACATCCCCTTAAAGGGAAGTGCCTAATCACACCTTTTCTTCTTTCCAGCTGGTGGGAATGGAGATGTGTTGGCCGAAGCAGGTGCAGCCATTTTGTAGCATGAGGTGAACTTAGGAGTGGAGGCCCTGAGTTCTGGGACGAGGAGAGAAAACCTGGGTGGCCTAACCTCTGAGCCTTTTGTCCCACACCTTTTCTCACATGAGAGAGTAAGGAACCACCATCTGTGCAGGACACTCCAGCCACCTTTCCTGGCCTCTTCCCCCTCCCCCAGGGTGAGCGCAGTGGTAATGTGCGTGGAGAACAAATCAGTGTTTCTCATGTAAAGTTTCCCTTTGTTTTTATATAAAGTTTTTATGTAAAATTTCCTTTTGTCAGCCACAGCCATTAGGAATAAGACTCTCCAGCAAAAATGTAGCATAAACTGTAAGAATATTGACTAATAACACAAAACAGGCTGAAGTGGGAGAAGGAGGCAGGTTAGGGTGGCAAATGCACAGTGATGGGGGGCTGGCTTGCAGCCGTCCCGGGGAGCGAGCCCACATGTCCGCACCAGGTGCTGCCTGGTGACCACAGGCTGGAGACCCAGGGACCAGCAGGGCGTCTGTAGTAATGGTTGTTCTCAAAGGACGCCCTGCACACGTACGTGCACAAAAACTGCTTTTCAAGTATTTCCGCAGAATGTTATGTATGTTTCAAAAACAAAAACGAAGCTAGCATGGCTTCTTTCGCGGGGAGCATTTCTCACGTTTCCTGAAGCATCAACAATTCACGGCACCAGGGTTTACGACACGTGGGCATAACTGCCCCACTAATGCGGATGTCAGTGCGGCTTCCCGACCCTGTTCCTGTGAACTGCAACATGCTCCCTGCATCCCTGCCCCCTTCCCCGGGCACCGAGCTCCGTCTGTCTGCTGACTGGGATAACCTGAGCTGTGTTTCAGAGGAGAAAGATGATTACGTGAAAACACAGGCGCATCCCGGAGACAGTTTGGTCCAGACGGCCCGTGGGGCCTGGGGCCTGAGGGCCTCCCCACGTTCTCTTTCCCCCAGAGACTGGACACATTTCCAGCCACCACGGTCTCAGGCAGGAGACCCAGAGCTGCTCCAGGGCGTCTCCAGGCCCAGCCTCAGCGCTCACGTCAGAGAAGGCACAGGCGGCCCCGAGCCGGGGTGGGAGGCAGAACCCCCGCCCTGTGATGTCTCCGCTTGTGTCCTTGTGGCCCTGGGGCTGGTGACAGCTCTTTGCCCCATGCAAGCAGAGCTGGGGAGGGTGCGTGACTGCTCCCCGGCTCAGCATTGGGGGGGATGTGGCGGACCCCCTGCAGCTTGGTCCTCAGTCTGTGCAGCTCTAGGTGAGGCCTTGTCAACAGGAGGCCTCAAGGGCCCTGGCTGTCGACACCTAGGGAAGGGATGGAGTGACCCAGTGGCCGCTTCACTCCCAGAGCCACGGTTTCCCTTGCAGGTCAGGCAGGCGGCTGGTGTGCGTGACCTCTGAGCTCCCAAAGGTCTAGGCTGCAGCGAGCCCACACCCCTGGCCCTGTGGCTGGGGCTGACCGAGATGGAGATGACTGTACGGCTGCAGGGGCGCTCCCTCCCGTCAGCCTGCTCGCCCAGAGCTGCCCCCACTGCTAGGGAGCATCCTTCCATCCCTGCTGGCAGAGCATCAGGGAAAGCTCTCCATTCACATCACACAGTGCCCAGCGGTGCTCCTAGGCTGGGGTGAGTGGTCCAGGGGCCAGGCTGGCCTGGCTTCCCCCATCCTCCGTCTCTCTCCAACACACGCCACACACGCCCCGCAGTGCGACATGCTCCCCGTTGTGGGGCACAGACCTGATGCTGCCTCCTCTGCAAGGACCCTTCTAGGGTCCACACTCCTTGGTGATGTTTCACAGGCCCCCGGCCTGGCCCAGGCCCACCTATCCTGCCTGGAGGTAACACAGCAACATTCCAGGGATGCTAAGCTCACTGGTCTCTGCCTGGCTGCTCAGAGCCCTGGGAAGCCCTGGTGCTGTCACCCTGTCCGCAGTCCTAAAACCCTGGAAGACAGCTGGGTTAGGAGAGACCTGGGCGTGGAGCTAGAGCTGGCAGGACTGCAGAGGGCCTGTGCGGCATGGCCTTGGGGAGGTACGTGGTCTCTCTGATATGCACTTTCCTGTGGTGTGAAGGAGGGCTGCCGGTTCTCGCCTGCTGGGATGAGGTGAGGACGGCGTTAGGGACGGGAGTGGTGCTGGGCTGCACCCTGCACACAGTAGGCGCTTAGCGAGCGTCCGCTGCCTCACTTCCCTGGTCTTGTCTTCTTGTTCCTGGACCTTGAACCGTGTGTTCATTATCGATGTTGTCTGGTATGCCCTGGCCCATGCGGGAGGCGGCGGGACAGAGCGGAGCTCCGTTGCAGGCTCCCCCCGAGCTGCTGTCTCCTCTCTTTAAGGACAGTGTGGAATCTGTTACTTCCTCTCCGCCTGTCCTTCTTCTCTGTCTCTGTTGGTCTCCTTCTTACTTATAACCGACATGGAGCCCCCTCTTCAATACTAGGGACATGGGCTGTTTCTCTGAGTCAGACCAGCACGACACGCACGTGTCAGCCCCGCCGTCCCCCGAGCCCTCCAGACCGCGGCGGTCCCCATGCCCTCTCCCGGGCTGCAAGAGCCAGGCGCTGTTGTCCCTGACAGGTCCTTGCTCAGTGCGACAGGCAATATGGACACAAGGCGTATTTTTGGTAAGTAGGGCTGATTTGATACAGTCTCAGTGCTGGCGAGCCATAACACCAGACTGCCTCAGAGCACCGTGCTCAGGGTGCGATGGCAGTAAACAGAGGAGTTAGCCTAGCCTGCGATCTAGTTACTCTGCTCTGTCATTGGCCTCTCGAGGGGTTGCTAAACCAGTGGGCAGGCCCTGGACTCAGAGCGGGGAGTCTGAGAGCTCGGATGATGGAAGCCAAACGTTTGGACCTGAGTCCTGATCTTCGCTCATAGCTGTGTGATCTCTGGTGAGTTACAAAACCTCTCTGAGCCTCAGTCCCCTTATTCGGAACCGAAGGATGATTTTGCAGCCACTTCAGAGACTGGAATGAGTGACTGCACAGCGTCTAAACACAGCCACACACAGTAGGGCTTCAGCAAGGTCTGCATATCCGTGTCGATAGGACAGCCATGGCTCTGCGGATGGAGAATGATGAACCCAGGCAGGGCTTGTGGGCAGCTTTGAGGAAGCCTAGACCCCTGAGGACCAGGACCAGGATGAATGCAGAGGGGTAACTGCTGTCCCTTTTTGCAGCTACCAGACGGCAGACACATTCAACACACAGCATGTTGCTCAGTTCCTGGGAAAGTTGGTGCAACAATCTCCTCTCAGAGATGAAGGACTCACCCTCGGGGGTTAGAGGGCTCACCGAGGTCCCAGAATTAATACGTGCAAAGCTTGAGCACATGTTCTTTCTGGGGTACCAGGCTGCAGCCCGGTGTACAGAAAACCTGCTTGCTCAAGGGAGACACAGCCCTGCAGCCCCCCACTATTGGTTTGGAAGAACGTGTGTTTCTCCTGGCAGCAGAGGTGACGGAGATGAGGCAGTCAGGCACAGAAGAGGTCTCTGTGTCCCAGACACGTTTCCCCAGGAGCAGACTCGGAGCCAAGAGTCGAAGGCAGGGAGGCGGGAGGTGCTCAGAGTGGAGAGAGCCGTGTGAGGAAGAGGTGGTGGGGAGAACCAAACAGCAGGAGCTTGAACCTCCTGAGCTTCAAGGGCAGGCAGGCCAGGGCACTCGCACCTCCATGTCCACCAGTGTGGGCTCCCGCTGGCCCCTGGGTGTGCAGGGTGTCGGGCGTGCCAGTTGCTGGCACTTGTCCTACCAAACTTTGGGACATGCGGCTCTGTAGTCTGGGGGTCCCCTCCCAAAACACAGGTGTTAGCGGGTGGGAGGTGGCTGGCAGCATAGGTAGTGAGGGGGCCCCAGGGAGACGGGGGTGCTGCCCACAGACCTGCAGTTTGTTGACTCAGGGCCCTCTCCCTGGCAGGGCGTGGTCAGACCTGCTGTGCAGACCCCCCAGGGGACCAGAAGAAGGGGGTATCGGGGGCCCAGCCTCAGAAGGGTGGAGTGTGAGGGTGCTTCCTGGAATTTTGGCTAATTAACACCTTGGTGTTTCTTCCTCTTCATCAGAAGCTCCATCTTGAAGACCCACATCTGATCTGTGATAGAGAAATGTCTCTAACCTGGGCCTGTTCTGGACTTCATGCTCTGCTTCTGAAAGTCCACCAGAAAGCATCAGGAGGGCCTGATGCTACACCTGGGGAAAGTCGTCTCTGTCCCTGGGACTGAGTCCCAGGGATCACAAAGCGGGTTTCAGGCTCTGCTCCGAGCTGTTGTCCTGGCATCACAGGAGCGTCCCCTCCCAGACCAGTCTCTCCCGGGGGCTGCCATGGTGCACATCTGGGTTATTGCTCCAGCCACAGGGCATTGTCACATCCTGACTGCCTCCTCCAGGTTCATCTCTGACCTCACAATGCAGTCCTGATCCTGGTATACAGTAGGCGCCCTCTAGATGCTCCATGAACAAATGCTACAATTATAGTTGTCAACAGAAACAGGTCTTACATCTGTCTCTAGTGATTTCATGCCTCCAGTCCCACCCCACTCTGTGCTCCTTGAAGACAGCATGGGCTCAGGGACCTCCATGCTCGTGGGGCTGGTGCAGAGCTGGGGGCACTTCTCATGCCCCTCCTCCTCCTGGGCAGCCCCTGATGGTCCATCGCTGGCAGGTCTCAGGTACGGCCCGTAGAAGATTTCAGGATGTGAGCCTGCAGCCTCCATCCCTGTGCCTCCTGCTTAGACCCATCTTCAAGTCCCATGACTCAGCCTCATCTGGCCTTTCTGACTCTTCAAGATCTGCAAGACTTACTCACGATTTCCCAGAGCGATTCAGGGCTTCCTGCGGCTGTGCAGGACCACGGAGAGTGACATGTGCACACACTCAAGCCTTGTTTACGGGGCGTCTGCCAGGTCAGAATGCCCCAGGACTCCACCCGCTCAGGATTCAGGGGTGGGAAGGGCCCTGAAGACCCCTGAGCTGGCATCATCCCAGCCTCCAGCAGGTGCCCTGCAGAACCCCACTCGCCGGCACCTGATCCCTTCCGGTGCTGGGGCTTCTGCTCTGAGTCAGTCTGTCCTGTTTCAGGCCACTGGGGGAAGATCTTTGCCCTGCAGCTTCTGGCCCTTCCAGCCAGGGGTCAGAGGTGAACACAAGAGCCATGACGGAAACACCCAAGTTCCTCCCAATTAAAAATTCGAGTTTCAAAGGAAACTCTGATACTGTGAAAGATGATCTAAAGGATGTTTCCTATCTGGTGACATGTGGACTTAATCCAGGTAGATCAGGTGAGTCTTTGTGTTCTGAAGGGTGGGGGTGGGGCTGCCCAAGCCACCACCCAGTGGTGGCCCAGGCAGGACCCACGTCCTAGTTTTCGTCCTTGTCCCCGAGACCTCCATGACTGTGCGGGAGGCTAAGCCTTGATCCCCATTCTTGTTAAATGCTGAACTCTCATTTTTCAGAAGGAGAACTTGGCCTTGGGCACAATCCTGTTTGCAGACTTGCTATTTTTACAAGATTCACTGTATTCTTAGTTACTTTTAAAAATAAAATCATCAACAGCTTTTCTTCCCCCTGTAACATTTCCGCCACTACCAAGGATCTTAACGAATGGTGCATCTGCTTACAGAAAGGAGGGTCCGGGGAGTGGGTGGCACCCGTGAGGCTACGGTGAAACGACTTCCAAAAAGAGACTCGTGCCTCCCTAGGAGGCAGCTGTCACTGAGAAGCCTGAGACTCGGGGATGCATCTGAACACATCCAGCTCCTTGTCACCCCGATGGCTTCGGTAAAAATGGTTCCAAAGGAGAAAAGACCTATTTCTGGGGAGAAAAATACCTATTCTTACCCCAGCTTTACAGAGGCAGCTCTCAGGCTACGAACGAGGGAATAAATTTTCCTTAATCTTCGGGAGGTCTGGGCACACGACGGAAGGCCAACGGGGAAGCCTTGGCTTTCTGCGGCCGCCGCGGGGGTCTGACGGGCGGCGCTGTCCTGGGCACAGCAGCGTCTCTCAGCAGCTCCCCGCTCAGCCGCTGTCACCGTCCTGCAGTGTCATCTTACAGTTAGGAAGAAGGTCCTAATGGCTTCCTTTAATCATTACGGTGATCCTTGACCAAGTTAGTTATTTTTCTGAGTCTTATTTTCCTCATTTAAAATAAACATGATAACTCTTGCCCTGCTGACCTCGCTCGTTCCTTCATTCCCTCACCTTTGCAGATTTGAGTTCCCTGAAAGCAGACTGAGATGCGATTTGGCATGTGGATGTTTGTGCTTCACCCTTGGGGACCACATGGGTGAGGGGGAGGAGGGGCGTTGGGTTGAGGGAAGGAGAGGTGGCCAGGAAGCAGGCACCCTTGCTACCCTGCTCAGCACCGAGGGGGCTGATGAAGGTAGTGTGCAGAGGGCACTCCAGGAAGCTGGTGACACATCCGTTCTTGAAGGGGACCTGACAGCACCCCCAGACCCTTGGCCTGGGTCACAGGCCCTGAAGACACACCCTGGGTCTGGGTCACTGGCCCTGAAGACACACCCTGGGTCTGGGTCACTGGCCCTGAAGGCACTCCCTGGGCCTGGGTTACTGGTGCTGAAAACACAACCTTGGCCTGGTTGTGTATCTATTAATCCCAACTTCCTAATCTGTTTTTCCCCCCTTTCCCCCGTGGTAACCACAATTTGAATAAACACATCTTTTTAATGGGTGAGAAGAGATTCTTCATGGACGTGGAGGTTTTGAAAAAATATCTGCTCTCAAGGAGAAAATCTGTGATTCCAGCACTCATTCTCCTACACCAGGGCATCAGAGACTATAATCTCACCCACCCAAGAGGGTTCCTGTTAAGTGGTGACCTAAAAACCAATTATCCAGTTGGCTGGCGCTTGCATCCTAAAGTTGCAGCAGAAGTCAATAAACTTCACAGACTTCAGTCCCTGAATAATTCTACCTGTAAATGCAGAAGTAGAAGAAAAGCCATTTTTTTTTTAAAGTTAGTCTTAAGATAACCCTCATTTTACTAACTAGCCAGAGTTTCAGAAGCATGAACTAGGGTCATCCTTCAGCTGTTAAGAGCTAAGGCATCATGCAGGCATTACTATTGGTTTGATATTTCTGATTTGGATTCATGTAAAGTGTCCATATTCTTGAATAATAAGGAAGGTAAGCTCTTATCATTTTCTTTGCATACTGGTTAAAGTATTCAGAATGTTTCCTTATTTAAAAACAAATAGGCCTGGAAACTTGATGTGTAGCGCTTAATCATATTAAAATTCAGACCTAGCATCCACACTTCCCTGAGTGCTGTCAGTTTTATGAGAAACTGGAAACTCATGCTGAACAACTAAGAGTATTCAGTGTACGCCTGCTGCCTACCACCAAGTGTTTAATGATGTGGGGGCCAGTCTGCCATAATTGGCCCCATTATTTATTTTCCTGAATTACTGTAATTTGGCAGTATTTTCCTACTTGGTTTTAGCTTGTTGGAGCTCTTTGAACCATTACCCAGTTGCTGCGTCTGTAGCTCTAACGAAACATTTGCAACCCACAGCAGCAAATGTGGCGGATCGTATAGTGTCAGTTTTGGAAAATGTAGGCATGGAGGTGCTTTTTGAATTTGGAGGTAACTGGTCTGTTCCTGTTTACAGAAAAAAATACCAGTAAAGGACTTCTTTATGTACTCTTTCCCCCCTTCTCTCCCTTCTCATCATCACTAAATAATATTTACTAAGCACTCACCTGGACACAGTGCTGTGCTGGGCAAAGTACAAGACAAATGCAAAATATCCTGTGATTATGCCCCCCCCCGAAATGAGCAGTCTGAACCCCAGTATGTTGAAATGGGCGCTGCATAGAGTGTTGAGATAATAATTTTCCAGATGGCAAATCAACCCAAATCACCAATTTACTGAAACACCACGTTCTTTCCTGAGACTAACGAACAGAACTACTTGCTCTTTGAAATGAGAATTCTACTTTTTTTCCCCCTGAACCCAAGAGATTGTTATATAGGTTGAAATGTAAGTTGATTTTGGCATATGTAAAACATTGGGAGGGTAGTGATACAGTTTAGTTTGTTGCAGATGTGAAGAAAGGCTTTGGAACAACTGGCAGCCAAAGGGAGCAGCGTGACTTGTAGGTTTACAGAAGCACGTGACGTGCAAGGTAGCAGAGAGCTCTTGCAGGCAGCAGGCTGGTGGGGTGGTGGCACTTCCTGACTTTTCTAAGAACTCTGGGCTACTTTGATCCTGTGAATTCTGGGTTGTAACATTTCAAATGTGTATCCTCCCATATTAAAAGGAAAATTGACTACGGATATCACATTACATATTTCTTAGGTATCTTGATACAATTCTTTTGTAACTGTTTCATTGAAAACTCTATTTTGAAGATAAACAAGATTACACTGTATAGCACAGGGAAATATACACAAAATGTTATGATAACTCACAGAGAAAAAAATGTGGCAATGAGTGTGTATATGTCCATGAATGACTGAAAAATTGTGCTGAACACTGGAATTTGACACAACATTGTAAAACGATTATAAATCAACAAAAAATGTTTAAAAAAAAACAACAAAAAGAGAAAACTCTATTTTGAGATATATTTTGACTTTGGAGGACTTTTTGCAGTTAGAAATGAATGTTTCATAAATTAAGTCACAGATTATATTATCCTAATTTTCCCTGAAGAGGTATGCTTTCTCCCCATCTGCTTTCCCACAAGCAGGAGCAGTGGTACTAGAATGAATATTTGGGAGTACTTCTCTAAAATGAGGCAAAAGACATCACACAAAAAAATCACAGAATATTTATTGAGCTCTAAGTGAAAATACTGGGTGTGTTTTACTCTTGTTCCCCGTCTATGTGCGTATCATTCTCAGGGTCAGAATGGAACTGTTTTTAGTTTTCTCACTCTTTGGCTTTTTGACAGTGATAATGGCAATTCAAGTCGTGGGCTTGATTATAATTTATAATTGTTCTTCATATATTTTGTTTTATTTTCTGATGACTTTGAAGACAAGACACATACCAATATGTTTGCACTTGAATGTGTGCCGGGAAGAATGTTCTGCTGTGTGGTGGAGCTTATTTTGCTCTTGCTGTGGACAAATACTGGGGTAACTGTGTTTTGACCAGTTTAGAAGTAAAGGTCAATTTCGTGCCTATGGTAATTAGCATAGCTTATTCTAGACTTTTAGCTAATTCTGGTAATTTCCTGTGAACGGGTACATTTAGCAGAAAAGGAATCCATTCTTAAGCTCAGTGGGGTTTCTTCCCCCTTTGCATTGGAGACTTTACTTTTAAAAGTGATTTCTCTCTCTCATAAGCAAAAACCCTTAAAAGGCTATTAAAAACGGCAAAGTTAACCTTAAGATCGGCAAATTATTTGAAAGAGGGGATGGGTAAAAGGCTACTTGTTGGAGGAGAAAGGAAAACCTTCAGTCATCACAAACTGATGAATTTTAGACAAGACTCACTTTTGATGCTTCTGTAGTAAAATCTGCAGTAAAGCCCTTCTATCACAGCTTCAAGGATAAAGGCGTTTCTGGTTTTGGTAGCAAGAAGACTAAACGTTACTTTAAAAGAAACTGTCTTTAAACATACTTGCAGTCTTGCTTTTTTTTCAGATCCCAACTATAAACTTGAAGACAAGACTGAAGATGCTGGAAGATGGGGAAGAGCGGGAAGATGAAGCTGAGCACAGCTGTGACAGCTCCTCCAGCTGTTGGAATCACTGAGCGATATCACAGAACACAGATTAATCAATGTCAGCTGACAGGTAAACAATACTCATCACTTCTTGTCTTCTCATACGGTTCTATTCCTGTCGGTGCCTTTTTGGGTTCCCACACAGCCCGATGTGTATTCCCGGATGTCACAGTCTGTGCTACATGCGTTAACTTTTCCATCTCCCTCATTTGACCAGAAGCTCCTGGACGGCAGGAACTCTGTCTTCTTCATTATTGCTTTCTCTGAGACCTGCACAGTGCCTGGCCCACAGAAGGTCCTCACTAAGGCACAGAAGCTATTCTGCTACACAGTTCATGGGAAGCATCAGACTTAAAATGACATGAAGCATGGCATTACTGTTGTATAATTCACATTCAGTACTTAAATTTCAACAGTGTTTAACTTAATGGTTGGGTAAAACTAAAACTCAGCTTACCAAATTTCTGCCCTCTTTAAAAATATATCCTGGAAGAACATACTATATGGCTGAGTGGGACATTTTAGATAGATACCTTTTTTAGGATTCATGTCATTTTTCCCTTACTATTTGAAGTGAACACAGCTCCTGTGTGTGTGTGTGTGTGTGTGTGTGTGTGTGTGTGTGTGTGTGTGTGTGTGTGTATTTCTTTAACTGTCTTATTTTCCTAGCGCAAATCTTTCTTCAATTAACCATGTGTAGGAAATGTTTTTACCAGACAAGTGGTTCGCCATTTGTTTTCCACAGAATATTGATATTATTGCAAGATTTTAATAGGCATTCCATTTTAACCAGGTTTCCTGAACAAAGTATTATGGAAATGTTGAATTAAATCCAATTAAATAGGCTTCTTTATTGAAGTGCACGATGGCTCTTCAAAAAGGGATTGCAGTGAGAAAGTAAGTTTATTAGGCCACAGAATCTTCTTTCTTTCAGAAAACCTGTTATCACTTTTTTGGAACATAAGTTTGAAAAAATCTGTGAAGCTTATATAAACATGGGCCATATACTTTTTTTTTTGCATTTTTTAGGTAACTTTTATTTTGATACAACTCCAAACTTAAAGTAAAATTGCACAAACAGTACATGTAACTCCCATAAACCATCCACCTGGTTCACCAGTTGTTTGCATTTTACTCCGTTTGCTTTATCAGTGACTCTTTCATTAATTGCTTTTCTTAGTCATTTGAGAGAAGGTTGGAGACATCACATCCTTCTAAGTATATAGCCTGTGTATTTCCTAAGAACAAATACACTCTCTTACACGACTATGTACAGCACACTTATCAAACTGAGGAAAGTTAACATTTAACACATTGAGTACTATTATGTAATTCACAGTCAATATTTAAATTTCAACAGTTGTCCCAACAATGTCCTTTGGGGGTTGTTTTTGTTGTTTGTTTGTTTTCCTAATCTGGGATTCAGGATCATGCATACATTTAATTGCCAGGTCTCTTTTGTTTTCTTTCACCTGGAGGAGTACCTGCCCATCTGTACTTGGGTTTATTTGATGTTTCCTCACAATTAAATTCAGATTATGTACTTCCGTGGCAGGAACACCATCCCAGTGATCTTGTGGCTTCTCAGTACATCAGTTCAGGAAGTCTGTGATGTGGATTTATACCAATGCTGATGGTGTTCACACTGAGTGCTTGTTTAAGGTGGTGCCCACCAACTTTCTCCAGTGTACAAAGTTGCTGTCTTCCCTTTGTAAATAATAAGTAATTTGTGGGGAGATACCTTGACTGACCCTATGTAAATGTTTTCATTCCCATGAAACTCCATTGTAATTTTATTTATAAGTTTTGTATTTCTTCATTGGCCTTCTAAAACTGTTTTCTTCCTTATTCATTCACTTAATTTTTTAAATCATATCACTATGGGCTTTTGGATTTTTATTTTACTCAGTGGGTCATAATTCATGACTGTCATTATTTTGCTGCCCAGATTGCCAGAGGTTTGGCCAGTGGGTGGCCCTTTGAACAGCATCCTGGGTCAGTTTAGTGTGTCTCCATCATTATTTGAGGATTGACTCAGTTTCCACCACAGAGAGATGTTCCAGGCTTATCATGTTCTTGTTCCACTCAGCCTTTTGTCCAGGGAGCCCTGGTTCCCTTAGCAGGACAGAGGATTTTAGAAACCAAGATACAGGCACTGTGTGTGCTCATTGTTGTAGGTATGTGGTTGATTATGAACCATCTCAGCAGACAGAATTAGGAAATACATATGTATATTTAATATATGTACACAATATAGTTTATAAAATACACATACATGTACATATGTGTATATTTTTTCTCTTTAATAAGAATCATATGTTCATACTGATATCTCTAATTCAGTCCACCACTTCAGGTACCTCCCAGTCTTTTTTCTTTCCATATTTGTTATTACCTTCTCTAACAGTGAAAAACTTAGCTTCTATCATCCTCAATATATTTACTCATTTGCTGAATCTGGAATACACATTAAGTAGTTTTAAAAATGCTTACTCATCATGACAATCAGACCAATTAACTGGAATTTAACAGTTATGAATGCTGTAATTATATAATCATACAATATACAAAATACATTCAATATTTACAAACAGTGACATTTATAAATCCTAAGTGTAAATTTGATGAATTTTGACAAAATATACCCATGTGACCCTCATCCCTTTTAAGATAATTTCCTGCATTCTAGAAATTTCTCTTGTCTTGACCCCTTTCTAATCCATAATGCTCCACCAGAAGCAACTAGCTGTTAAGTATTTTAACTGTAGGTTTGCTTTGCCTGTTGTAGAATTTCTTATAAGAACACACAGTATTTACTCTTTTCTGTGTGTCCAGCTTATTTTGTTATAGTATCTGCAGGATTCACTCATGCTGTGTATATGAGTGATGTGTTCTTTTTAATTGCTGAATAGTATTCCATTGTATGAATATATCATAATTGTTTTCCATTCTCATATTGGTAGATATTTGGTTATTTTTAGTTTTGCATTATTGTCAATAAAGTTGTTGTGAATCTTCCTATGCAGGTCTTTTTGTGGACATATGTTTTATTTCTCTTGAGTTAATAAGTAATTATAGAATTGCTGGTGTGTGGGATGAGGTACATTAAACTGTATCAAAAACTTCTGAAACTTTATCCCAAGTGGTTGCACCATTTTACACTTCTGCCAGCAGTGTCTGAGAGCTCCAGTTGTGTGTCCTTGATAACATTGGTGTTGCCAGTCTTTTAATTTAAGCATTCTATTGGGTGTGTACAGGTAGTCTTTGTGGATTTATTTGCATTTTCTAGCTCATGTACATTTAATTGACTTCATTTAATGCACTTTTTCCCCTCAGAATGCATAATTTTTGGAAAATCCCATTAAATGTAGACAGTAAAGCTCTGTTTTTAATGGAATAGCTTTAAAGGAAGCTTTATTTATGTGGAATCAACACTAGCATTAGGGCAAAGACATGGGAACCTAGCTAATATGGCCATTATAACCTATAGCAGTGAGAGATTTTACCTGAAGTGAGTCAGGTGCCTCTCACGTGGAAAGTTAACTTTAAAATTCAATATTTAAAAAACAAACTTCAAATTCTATTTAGCATTTACTTTTTATTGAGTTCCTGCTATGGAATCATCCTTATGTTCAGCTCTATGAAATAGAATAGAAGCCAGAAACATTATTCCTTTATAACTTTCTATATTATACAATGATATGTTCCTTTATATGTTATCCAACTTTAATGTCAGTGCAGAAAATGCCAGATTTTCTGCACATGGTATGGTGAAGATAATACCTGTGGGTTTTTATCTCACAGCATTTTAATCCAAGGAAACAAAACAGAGGCTCACTTGTGACTTAATGAAACGATTCAGGACAGCTGAAGCTGATGGGCCCCGGTCCCGTTTATTCATATTCAGCAGCATTTCTTGGGGAAAGTGGAGGAAGAAAAGACAGAAGTGGAGGATAAGGAAGAGCGAAAGGAGGAGAGATGAAATCAGGAATCCTTCACATCTGTTCAAAGTGTTACAGTTCCAACCTGAGTTGGCTAAGGTCACCCTTCAGTCTAGTCTGGAAAAAATTAAAGACACTGGCAGCATTTTAATTTAAAAAAGTAATACGAGGCTTTGACCTTCTTCCTTGACTACAGCCTTTTACTGTGAGTTAGGAGGCCTGACTCTTCCAATTTCAGCCTCCCGCCGCTTGAGTTAGCTCTTTTCCTGGTGCTGCTTTTTTCTGGAGACAAAATCCTCATTTAGCAAAGGAGGGTATTTCTGTTGTTTTCTTTTCCCCTTTTAGCTTTACTCTTTGTTTCCATAGTTCTTTTTCATATTTTTGTCTTTTAACTTCAGCTAGCCCCCGTTTGTGTCTTTGCTAATTTTCTTCTGATTCTTGCCCTTTTCCCAAGACACTTAATTCCCTTGTTGTCCTTGTGTTGCTGCTTCCTTTCTCCCTGTTCTGTGGTCTCTCACTGCTTTCTCAGCTTTCTTCCCTTCTTTTGGTCTTAAAAGTCTTGACTTACAGGTTTGGTCCTATCCTTCTAGAGCACAGCCTGAAAACTTCCTAGTGAACAATTTATATGAAGAAAGAGGAAATTCCAAGGAGGGTACAGGAGGGTTAGCTACAGTAGAATTAGGAGAGAGAAGTCTTAAAACTTGCTGATTCACAAAATAACAGAAAACTGAGGTATTCTGGTGTGACACCTATGGGAGCCAGTCAGGGAAGTTCTTCTGTGAGAGAACTAGTAGAAACCCTGCCTTGTTAACGCCCCCATCCTTAACTGAGTGCTTTTTTGGTAACTTGAGATGTGCTCTTTGGTGACTCTCATCCCCAGGGGTGAGGCACATTTCTTGGAGAGCCTGCCTAGGTGAAAACAGACTCACCCCAAACTGAAAATTTTGAAATCCTTGTACACTCTTGCCAAGTGAGTTCAGACTAGACAGGGTCTTTAGGAGATGAAAGCCAAATATGAAGCAACGTGATCGATTTTAGGCTCAGATTTGAAAGCCGGCTCAGGGATGGAGTATTCCCCAGATCAGTTCATGTGCAGATGCCAGTAAGCTGGACTGAACTCTCAGACAGTGGATCCAGCAGGGGACCCAGAGATCTGGGGGTTCACACACACAGCTCAGGGAGGTCATCAGTGAGGGACATTCTGGAAGGTGGGCACTGTTCTGCACAGGCATCTTGACCTAGGAAACAGTAGAACAGTCCCTAAGGACAATGAGTGACAAGGTGGCCCTCTTCTTTGTCTTACAGTGCAGCTTTCCGTTAGTCTGCAATCCAGCGTGTGTAAGTACGTTATGTATCATCCCTGCTTGAAGGAATCAGAGGACAGGAAAAAAAATTAAATCCCACTCTTCAACTGTAGCAGTGGGTAGAAGCCATCTGTCCTGCCCCAGCCTTGCTCTCTTTTTCCTGGAGGCTGGGAAGGGAGGGAAATCAACACTCTGGTGCTGTTGGGACTCTCTGATGCAGAAGACAGATTGTCAGAATATATATTTAAAGAAGGAAAAGCACAGAGAATCTCTCATTTTACTAACCCACAAGCTCTATCATTTCTTGCCAGTTCCCTCAGGGGAAGGAAGGACTGGCAGGCAGAGGGGTCTAATTAAGGGTCTCAACAAAGATTTACTAGCAGGGTGCTATGGGGAAGGAAGGGTGAGATTATGGAGGCTTTGTTACACTTACACACTTACCAGGACAAATGTGTGAAGTGCATTTGGTAATACTGTATGCTTGTTGTTCTGAGTCATTTGTCTCTTCTCTCCTGCTAATTTGCAAATGAGTTGTCTGTCAAGTGTTCTTGCACATCATTAATGTGATTTGCCTGGGTGCAAATCCAAAAAAACTAAATAGCATTGTATTAACTCTTAACCCTCTGGCCCACCAGACTGTCGGTCAGATGAGTAGGTAGAGATGCGTGTGACAGTGTTGTAGTTTGGGGGAAAGTGTCTGTGGACAGGTTTATAAAGCCCTAACTGTATCTGTGGCTCCTTTACAAATGTTAGTACTGTACAGGTTCACATGTTTGAGGAGAAGAAGGGGAACAAATGATTGGACACTGCATCAGTATAAAATAGCATATTCACTTAATTTGATTTCAGAAGTTATGAAACTTCCTGGAAGCTTCACATAGATCTTGTGAACTGAAGACATCTGGAGTTTTTTGTTTGTTTGTTTGTCTGCTAAAGAATTTAAAGAAAAAGTGAAAGTGATTGAACACGTGTTGTATGGTTGTGGGAAACTGAAGACTGGTTGCTTCCACTTGACATTCAGGCACCCTAACAGCAAGTTCTGCTGGCAGTGGGAATAAGGGAAATGAGTGTTTTATGGAAGGAAGCGTCATTTTCACAGAAGCATATTGAAACTGTTTTTAGAGCTTTATTTTTGCTGTTCTCCTTTTCAAATCAGTTGAAATAAATTACGTTAAATAAATGTGAAATTTCATATTTTTAGTTATATTGATTAGGCTTAAGGCATTATACATTTGATTTGCATATTTCTACGTTAATTTTTATATTATTCATTATTCATGCTTTGTTATGAATCATTTATGTATTAACTATCTATTTCTAGATTAATTAGGCTTAAGGCACTGTATGTTTTATTTTCCTATTTCCATCTGTTTTGATCAATTTCTTCTTTCCTCCCCCAAATATTTTCTTAATTTTTAGCCAATTTTATTCTCCAAACCCCCCTAAGCCCCTAAATGTAATTTTGTGGCCTCTATTGATTCCATCCCCAAGCCCCTTCTCCACATGCTTCTTACTTTTCAGACCAATGGTTTCCTAGCTTCTTTGATAAAAAAACAAATTTAGAATTCATCTTCATAATATGTACTGATTAATGTATTACATAGATAGGTGTGTGATACAACACACACAAAAATAGAAATTGAAAAACGAGATGAAGATGAAATACATATGTTTTAAAAGTAATTTTATGTTGTTTTGAAGTCCTGGGCTAGTGAAGTCCAGGGTACAGCTCAAGTGTTCGTGTGCATCTTGACCTGTATGAGGTCCCAGGTTCAATTCCCAGTACCTCCTCCAAATAGAAATAATTGAATAAACCCAATTACCACCCCCTCATAAAACAAACAAAATAAGCAACACATGAAGCCCTGGGTAGATTCATTGATTTTGACAATTTACTTTAATGGCTGTGAGAGCTAAAAGAGCTATCTCAGAAAGCCACAAAGAGAGAACGTATGTTATTACACTTCTGGCCAAGCTTCATAGTTATCAATGGTGGCGATAAGCCTGTATTTCAATTAACTTTCCTGATCATCCCTGTTTTATTTTTGCCAGCTTTGGGTCAGATCTGATTAAGCTGTTTCTTTCTTCCCCCTCCTTCGGACAGTGTCTGACGAGAAGCTGTGAGTAGTGGTTGGGGCTGGACCAGGGCTAGACTTGCCACTTTCTTGCTGATGACTTTGCTCAAGACTCTCAATATCCTGCAGTTTCCTTGCAGGAAACTTTAAAAATCACATGTCAAAGTTTGAGAACTTTGTGTGATCAGTTAACATGAACAAGATGATCCACAAGTCTGTTTCACTGGGTGGGGTACTCTGCACTGTTTTGCACTGTGGGAAGGGAATGGAGAAGCACCCAGGATGAGGGGAGGATTATTTATCTTCTTACTCTCAGGTTGTTATTTCTGGATGGCTGTTTATGGCCGGGGTCCCTTCTGATGGTTTGTTCAATATTCAGCTATCTTTCTACCTGAGGATGTGTACCCTGTATTTCCAGAGTTTAGGGTTCACTTTTGATGTACATTCTATGGGTTTTGACAAATGCATAATGACATGTAGCCACCATTGTATCATACAGAATAATTTCATTGCCTTAAAAATCCCTTGTGCTCCATCTACTCATCCCTCCTCTCCCCAAGCCCCTGGAAACCGCGATCTTTTTATTGTTTCTGTAGCTGTGCCTTTTCCAGAAGGTCATTTGGTTGAAATTGTACAGTCTGTAGCCTTTTCAGACTGGCTTCTTTCATTTAGTAATATGTCTTTTAAGTTTCTTCCATGTCTTTCATGGCTTGATAGATCTTTTTTTTTTACTGCATATATATGTTTTTAATGTACACAAATGTACTGTTCATAGTTTCTAAGAATGTTTAGAGCTTTAGCTTTTTTAACTTACATAGTTATCAAAGGAGTAAAGCCAACCACAAAATAAGAATTAACTCACACAGATACATACATCCTACTATTAACAGCAATATTATTTATAATTGCCAAGATGTGGAAGCATCCTAAGTGCACGTCAATATTTAAATAGATAAAGAAGATGTAGCATACATATATTAAAAAACCCATAAAAAAGAAGGATATTTTGCCATTTGTGGCCCTTCATTCACTTTTTTTTCACTTCAAAGACCAGAATTTTATAACTGGCAGAGACATTTCTATTACATCAAAAACAACAAAATATCTAGAAATAAACTCAACTGAGGAGGTTACCTATACTCTGAAATGACACAAAGAAATGGAAAGACTTCTTGTGCTCTTGGATTGGAAGGATCAACACTATCAAAATGGCCACACCACCCAAAGCAACCCACAGATCCAACGCAACTCCTGTCAAAATACTCACGACATTCCTCACAGAACTAGAACAAACAATTCCAAAATTTGTAAGGAGCCACAAAAGACCTCTAACAGCCAAAGCAATCTTTTGTAGGTCTCTTTTTTTTCTCTCTCTCTCTCTTTCTTCTTTTTGTTCTCTTTTCTTATGGTTTGATAACTAGAGAAGGTCCTTTAGCATTAGTTGTAAAGCTGGTTTGGTGGTGCTGAGTTCTTTTAGCTTTTGTTTATCTGTGATGCTTTTGATTTCTCCATCAAGTCTGAACGACAGCCTTGCTGGACAGAGTATTCTTGATTGTAAGTTTTCCCCTTCATCACTTTAAATATATCATGCCACCCCCTTCTGGCCTGTAGAGTTTCTGCTGAAAAATCAGCTGATAACCTTATGGGAGTTCCCTTGTATGTTATTCATTGCTTTTCTCTTGCTAGTTTTAATATTTTCTCCTTATCTTTAATTGTTGTCAATTTGGTGAGTATGTGCCTTGGTGTGTTCCTCTTTGGGTTGATTCTGTGTGGTACTCTCTGTTCTTCCAGGACTTAGGTGATTGTTTCCTTTCCCAAATTGAGGAGGTTTTTGGTTATTATCTCTCCAAAATTTTTCTCAGGTCCTTTCTATTTCTCTTCTCTTCCTGGGACCCCTATAATGTGAATATTAGAGCACTCTGTGTTGTCCCAGAGGTCTCTTAAATTATCCTCATTCTTTTTTATTCTTTTTTCTTTTTTCTATTCTGAAGTAGTGATTTCCACTAATCTGTCTTCTAGATCACTGATCCATTCTTCTGCCTCATTTAGTCTGTTCTTGGTTCCTTCTAGTGTGTTATTCATTTCAGTGACTTTATTCTTCAACTCTGTTTGGGTATTCTTTATATTTTCCAACTCTTTGCCAAAAACTTCACTCTGTGCATCTATACTCCTCTTGAATTCTGTGAACATCTTGACCATCATTACTTTAAACTTTCTCTCAGATAAATTGCCTGTCTCCTCATCACTTATTTCTTCTTCTGGGATTTTATCTTGTGCTTTGGCCTGGGAAATATTCCTTTGCTGCCTCATATCACCTATCTTTCTATGTGTTTGTAGGTTCCTTCCACAGGCTTTGGGATTATTGTGTTTTTATTTCTGTTATCTGCCCCTGGGGAGAGGCTAATGCAGGGTTCCCGGCAGGAGGAGCCGGTGCCTGCCCACTGCTGGGTGAGGCTTGGTCCTGGACCTCTGGTGGGCAGGGCTGTGTCTAGAGGCCTTTGTGGCTTAGGAAGCCTGCTGATCGGGGGTGGGGGTGGGGGGTTGTGTTCTCGCCCTGTATGTTGTTTGGCCTGAGGAGTCCCTACAGGCTGTTGGGTGGGGCTGGTCTTGGTGCTAATGATCCAGTCAAGATGTCAGCCTCCAGAAAAGCTCATGTAGTTGAACACTCCCAGAATGTCCACCACCAGCTTTTATTTTCCCCTGAGTGAGCCGCAACCATCACCCTCATTCCAGGAGACCCTCCAAATCCAGCAGGCAGGTCTGGCCCAGGTTCCTATGAAATCACTGCCTCAGCCCTTGGACCTGGTGCACCTGAGTTTCTGTGTACACTTTCCTAGCAAATGCAGTCTCTGTTTTCCCAGTCCCATGGGGCTACCAGAGCCAAGCCCTCCCTGGTCTTCAAAACCAGATGTCCTGGGGTCTCCTTCTCTTTCCAAGGCCAGGACTGAGCTGGGGAGCCTGATTTGGGGCTTAGAGTTCTTACTCCTGTAGGAGGACCTCTGCATCTTAACAAATCTTCAGCCTATCAGTCACCCAGCTAGGGATATGGGGCCCAATTATATCCTCCTACTGTCCTGCTGTGGTTCTCTCTTTATGTTTCCGATTGCAGATCTTTTTTGCTAGGTTCTAGTCTTTTCTCAATGGTCATTTAGCATTCAGTTGTGGTTTCATTGTAGTCACAAGGAGAGGCAAGCTTGTGGTCCTACCATTCTGCCATCTTGACTAGAATTGTCCAGAAATATGAATTGAGCATCACTAATAGGACAGTGAAATTAAAGTACCTTTATACTCAAAGAAATAAAGTAATAGTGATGGAAAGGTAAAAAAGAAAAACAAGCACTTATTCCCACTAGAAAGGAAATTTGGGGCTCTGTGAATGGCAAGGAGATATAACAAAATCAACCCAATGATTTAAAGGTGATGTGCTTGGATTATAATTTACAATATTTTTCTTTGAAATATTGAGTGATTGCTGTGTCATTTACCATAGTCACTGCCTAAGCCAGTGTAGAACTAGACAAGAGGAATAGATTTATTTGTACTCAAGGAGCTCATGAATTAATGGGGGAGGTTAGTTAACAAGTCTAAATACAACATTTATGATGTGATCCACTGTGATAAGTGCTTTTGAGGAAAATACAGCAGTAAAGGCAAATAAGAAAAGTAATTTGGACAGAACTGGATTTGACTTATGATAAGAAAAGACTTACTATGGAAACCACATTTTGATAGATGCCTGCATAAGGGTAGAAGTCGAGGCAGGTGTCTATTTGGGGAAAGAGCTTTTTAGGAAGAGTTACCTAAACTCATCTCATCTCAAACTAAATTTATGCTTTTCCCACACCACACTTGCCTTCATTTCTCCATTGTGTAGATCCTGATATGAAGGGGAATGAGAGAGCATAGAGAAATTGGAAGTCAGACCTGAAAGTTGAGGAATCTTTAAAGACTCGTTTGGGAATAAGTCATTTGGGACTACAGACAACGGTAAATGATAGGATTCAAGGGATATGCTTTATGGTCAAGAAGCATCAAAAAATAGGACTTACATTGTGTGTGAGGTTATGAGGATAAACTTTAAAAACTGAGACCCAGTTTCTGCTCTGAAGTTGGAAGATCACTTAGGCTAGATACAAAGGAGGAAATGCTGGCTTGTGCTGAGAATGTTTTATGTGAGAAATGTTGCACTTTGAGTGTCTGGGAGACATCCTAACAGAAATAGGTAGTAGGCAGTTGGATGAATGAGTTTGGAGCTTATGTGAAAGTGTTGGTCTGGACAGGGATATTACAAAATTGTCCATATATTCTAGACATTAGAGGGATACCACATGAGAATTTTTGGAAAGAATACAGTACAATTTTCACATGGAAATTTAACTGGGGAACTTTCTGTGTTAATGGGTCCAGCTGGGAAAAAGGAGCAGGTAGAAGTAAATTGACAGAGGGAAACAGAGAGAGGGGTCTGACTGAACCCAGGGTGGGCAGGATTTACAGAAGGAAGGGCTGGTGTAATATGAAGAGCTTCTTAGGAACATACATGTTAAGCAGTATGTGGATTCAGCAAAGAAGGTGCATGGTGATGTGATGAACGTGATTTCATTAAAGTGCTGGGAATTGAAGAGAGTTCATTGCTTTGATGAAAGATTGAGAGTTTCATAAATGAATGCAGTGAATGTACACCTGTGATCAAAAAATTTGCTCCTTGGAGGTAAAGATGACAGCACAAGAACCAAATGTATACATCAGGTCAATGGTGGATGTTTGGTTTTGCTTAAAGCAATGCTAGTCCACAACTTTAAAAAGTGGAGAGGAAAGAAAAAAAAGAGAAAGTGACAAAAGAACATAAGATGGGAATTAAGACCAGGAGATTGTCTGTTGACCAGTGTCTCTCAGGATAGGGGGGAAGTCAGCTAAGAAGTAGAGGGTGAAGCCTTGGGCTGAAAGAGTCAAGCTGTACTCATGCACACAAGGTTCTGGTCTCTGAATGTATTACAGAAAGGGCTTATCTAATTCTATGAAGTACTATTTGCTATTATTTCCTAAAAGCAATGAGTCAGTCTGTAGATGAAAGATCTGAGGATAAGATAGATGAAATAGATTTAAGAATTAAGGTTTTTGTATATCACAAAACACAATTATTAAATCACAAGTACCTGTATTTAAGAAAATGTGAATATTTGAGGCAAAGTGGTTAGAGTCAAGATCTTGACTGCAGGTGTGATGAAATAAATGAGGAGTGTTCAAAAAAAGGAATTAGAAAAACTTCTGTTTATAATGAATACACCACATTTCTAAAAATCAGAACAGAAGACAAGTAGTATATACTAGGCATGGATGAAATCAGCCAGATTATATGACCTAATTAATTCATGGTCACCCTAGGGTTATGTGACTCTATGGAGGAAGATGATCTTTGGTGAATATTGAAAGATGTGTCCCTTAGTCGACCATGAAGAGACACGTTATTTAGAGAGAATAGAAGAGAAAAAGCAAGGAGATTTTTCAGCAACTTAAGGAAAGTCAATACAATATGGATGTGAAGGGGAAACTCTCAAGAGGGATATATGAGGAACTGAAGGAATGGTGCCATAAACCAGACAAGGACCTGCTCCAGGTAAGGGCTGAGGAGTGGAGAGTCGTGTTGTTGCTTAGATAATACCCACCTTCTTTGTGCCTTCCATCACGTGCTGGGAATGATGTTCCCTGAAGCTGTGATAAGAGGCTGATGGGTCTGGGTATTGCTAATGAATGAAGGCCATCCTTGGCATACACAAGAACAACAGAGCTTTGTGGAGAAGTAGGTTAAAGCAATCCTAGGGAATGATTCTTAAATTATCCTAATACACATCAGAATACTGAACAACTGCCACAAAGAAGCTTCTCTGAAGATATATGGATTTGCGTCTGGTCCCAGCAATAATGAGAAATTGGGGACTCTCTGAAGCTCATTTCCCCTTCCCATTTTCATGTACAATTTGCTGGAATTCGGGTTCACCCACTCTTGGGAATAAGAAACTAAGTCTTTACTCTGAACCTTGTGAAATGTATGAAAACTTTATCTTTTTTGTTTTTTCTTTACAGCATTTTGAAACCATGTTGAAAAGTAAGTTTGCCTCCTTTTCAAGTTTTGAGAATTGAAACTGCGATGAGTCAACTGATGCTGAAATGGGAGCACAAGCTATCATATGTAACCCCTTTTGTAATGTGTTTATGTTTCCCTTTCTCAAAAGTTAAAGTTTTGTTCATTGTTTTGCCTCAGGCAGAGTGGGAAAAGGGCTTCATGCAGGGTTCTGTGCGAAGGTGGCATGAAAACAATGACCATTCCTGATTTTAATGTTTAGAAATGTGAAAACACAGTGAGAATGTGCTCGGAGTCATGACAGGATTACGTGCAACAATTAAAGATTCCAAGAAACCTGATGTGGGCTCGGGGAGAGCCCAGGGGTAGAGAGGCTCACTGGGGGCTGGGGACCCGTGTGTAGCGCATGGCAACCTGAGAAGGAAAGGCTCGAGGGTGCGTACTGAAGCAGGTCCTGAGGAGCAAACCCCTCAGCCCGAGCTGTGGTTGTGCAGACACTGAGCATCTCAGTGATTCTGGTGTGGGTTACACATCAAAGTGCCTTTCTTCAGAGTCCTCCACTGCAAGCCACTTGGCATGGCCAAGAGGTTGGCTGAGAAGAATTGGATACAGCTGTTGTTAAACTGAACTGGATGCGGGGATTGCAGTGTTAGGAGGTGGGATAGGATTTTTTTTTTTTTTTTTTTTTTTTTTACTTCCATGAAATAAGTTGTCATTTGCTTCAGTCCCCACTCGGTGGTGTCATCCTCATGGCCCCCAACCTAATTATAAGGATTTAAATGAAGCAGCCTTGGAAGGGTGTAGATATATTCATTGTGATGAAAATTTTGAGCTAGAAAGAGTGACTGACTGTTCTTCTTGCAGGAGTGAGTCAGCACAGCTGAACACGCCCCAGCCTCTAGTCCCAGAGCTCACTTCATGTCCCAGGACTGGACTGATAAACTGGCTCGAGCAGTTCCAAGATAACAGGGAGCCCCTTGGTGGTAGATCTGGCATGTTCTCCTCTGTTAGTTTCCTGTGGGTTACTTTGCTGGAACTTTTATAAGGAAATTTACCTTTATAGAAGAATAATGTATGGAAGAAAAGTTAATTTTTACCTCAGAAAAAAGCCACTTATGATAAGTTGTAATCAGGTTTCTGGACAGTAAACAATAGGGAAAGATAACTGAAGACCTGCAGCTCGCTGGGGTATAGTGTTGGCTGTTCACATGGAGGAGGTACCTGCATGCACCTTCAGCACATTCCACGTTCTAGGTAAGTGACCTTGGTTGTGAGAGGTTTAGATGATTGTAACTTGGTTTATAAAACTCTCTGTAATGCATCCACTTTACAAAGAACATATTTTATTCACATAATGTAAGAATATAGTGTGATCAATTTTATTAAAAACATAATATGAAATTTTATACACAGTTTGTATGCAACATTGGCAAAGTAAGCTGACAACTCATTTCATTAGATTTCACCCTTTTCAAGGGATGCTGGCAGAAAATTCTTACAAAGAACCACTTCAAAATTATACTTTTTCTTTCATTGTATTTTAACTTTGCAGTTTTCAGTGGAAAATCCTTATGTTAGGAAAAAATAACTCCTTAGGAGACATTATTACCATTATTTTTCTTCTAGTACATTTTCTGAGGAGGTAGGCAGGCTACTTTGTTTCTGACTGTGAAGTTTTAATTAAATCCAGTTTCAAATGTTCCAGAGAAAATCATGGCCAAAGCTTAGCAAGATGTCTCTTCTTTCTATATTTTTTAAAAATCATGATTTTCTTCCATCTTGTCTAGTTAAAATCTTATTATGAGGACAGACCAGTAACCTTGGACTGCAGAAGATTTCTACATCTCTCTTGCTTTCCTGCCACCTATTTCTAGTGATAAACTAGGAAACCCAGACACTATATGAAGCTCAGGCCCATCAGAAATTTAAGACACATTAACTCACTTTTCCCCTTCTTCCTGCAGTGATATTGGGCTTGGATGATGAAACAGTCACCTGTCAAGTCCCTCTGAAGATCTGAGATGTCTGCTGTCTGGTCCTGGTCACACTGATGCTGCCAACAATTCAAAAAGATCTAAATATTTTCTTGCCTGGGTTGCTGAGGCATTCACTTCTGGTCAGCATTTCTGGGAGGTGGCAGGCTGTGACAACTGGGCAAGTGGGTTTCCTAATGATTCTTGGACAAGGAAGAATGATGTGGTAGTTGACTTGAAGGGAATTTTTCTCCTTTTTTGTATCAAGGAGAACAATCAGTGCTGTCTCTTTACCTGCTCCCCACTATTACCTCAATATGTCAAAAGGCCTCTCAGCCATGTAGGGGTGTTCCTGGGTCATGAAGGTGGTGTGGTGAGCTTTGTCAGAGTGGCCAGGAGTTCCCTCATTTGTAATTTTCTCTCATGCTCCTTCTCATCTCCTCTCAAGCCTTTTCTTTGCTCTGGACGCCCATGATCAGGGGCAAGTCAGGAAGCTGACCACAGGCATCAGGAATGTCAATGACTGAGATCACTAAGTTAGTGCCTACTTGATGTTTTTTAACTTCACCTTCCTTTGTGAAATGTATTGATTGATTTTAAGGGGTTGATATGTTAATTGTTAAATTTGTTTTCATTTTCTTTAAATAAAAATAATCTCTCTTGGAACACTGTTCATTTGATTTCGAGGGTGGCTGGAGGTAACAGGAGACCTGGGTGTGTTTCCCCAGCTTAATAGGTTAAGGCAAGAACACAGGTTTCTTCTCATGAGCAGACTTGGAATCCTCTTCTCCTTGTTGTGCATCTTATAAATCATGTTCCTTCATCAAGTCTCAGTTTTAAAATCTCCTTCATGGTATTATTGTTAAACCTCTGGACTAAATGAGGCCATCTTGTTGTACAGACTCAGCACACCTTATACATCTCTTTTTAAAACTCAAAGCCTACTATTGGCCTTTCCATGTAGTTGACCTATTAGAAGAAGGTTTATGTCTACAGTATGTACAGATATATTCCAAAGAAGTAGCAAAGACCTGCCTGCTAGAAATATATCTGTTTGAGTAAATTAATAGATGTACAAGGTCATGAATAAAAACATGCTATACCACTGTTAAAAAGCTCATTAACTGTAATGGCAACCAGATGGGAAAATGGGGGATACTATTTAACAGAAATGTGAATTAGGCCACCGCCATGTGATTCCCGTCTACCATGATCCAGCAATATCTCTTCTGGGTATTTATTTGAGAAAACAATAACCAACTGGGAAAGGTACACGCACCCTAATGTTCATTGTAGTGAGTGTGATTTCCTATGCTACTTGATCCCAAGCTAGGTGGGTATTTTCCCCTGTCCTGTGTTGCAGAGACATGTATTGAAGAACTCAGTGCAGAAATTGCTGGACAACGGCTGCCTATGTTCATAAGATTCAAATTCACATACTCCTTCAGGCGTGTGGGCGAATTTTCCCCAGACGGTAGGCAAGAGAGGCAAGGACCTCTGAAAGACAGACATAGAGCAGACTTGAGAAGAAAAACAATACCAGCCATGGGGATTCAGAGACACAGGTCCGAATCAGGCTTCCACACATCACCATGCCACCTGTGACAGTATCGGTAGTTTACGTGGGCTTTTTTGCAAAAGTACAATTATGCTGTAAATATATCCTTTAAACTTCATTTTAATTGCATAAATACATCATATAACTTGTTTCATAGTATATATGGAGAATGTCTTCTTTTCAACCTCTACTAAATATTGCATTGTATGCATATAACAGTTTCCTTGACCCCTCAATTATTGACAGACTATTTTTAGTAAGATTTTAGTCTTATTTAAGAATAGTTTTAGATTTATAGAAAAGTTGCAAAGATAGTATTGAAAGGGTGTACCACTCATCCAGTTTTAATTTCCTTTAATGCTATTTTCTTGCATTTTCATGGTATGTTTGTCCAAACTAAGCAACCAGATTGTACATTCTATTCTTGACCTGCAGATTTTATTCAGATTTTACTTTTTTTCTATTAATGTCCTTTTCCTACTCCAGAATCCAATCCATATGCCACACTGCAGTAATTATCATGTCTCCTTACTTTCCTTTTGCTCTTTCCATGTTTCTCTTGAACTTCACAGTTTTGAGAAGTACTGGTCAGGTATTCTGCAACCATTATTCAGTTTTGAATGTTCTTACATTTTTATGACTGGACTGGGCTTATAAACTTTTGGGAGGAAAAGCATGGTGGTGAAACACCCTACTCTTCTCAAGTCAGAGTCCCCACATGACATCACTAGTGACATTAAACTTGATCACTTGGTCATGGAGCTATGTGCCAGATTTCTTCACTGAAAGTTATGCTTCATTTCCTCTACTTTAATCTGTGCATAAAGTCACTAATTGCAGACCACCCTCAAAGGAAAGTAGGTGAATATATATGTTTTTGAATTTCTTCAATAAGAATAAATTTAAAAGACTTTTCTAGGTTTGCCGGTAATTAGTAACTATCAAAAATGATTAGTAAATGTCTTTTACATCCTCTTATGTACTATATACTGGGTGGGTGAGGGGCAGGAGAACTCTCCATGCTGTTCACAGGTGTTCTTAAATTGAAGTCTTGCTTTAAAATTCAAAAATCCATCAATTAATAAAGCATTTTCTTAATGACAGAACATATTTAAAGAAACCTCAGGAAACAGATTTCCATGATTTCAAATACACTTGTTAAACACTAACTGATAAAATAAACTTTGTAACTTCTTTGGTAAGTTAAAAATAAAAGTCCTTCACTTTTTACAGAACTAGAACAAATCATATTAAAATTTGTATGGAACCACAAAACACCCAGAATTGCCAAAGCACTGCTGAAGAAAAAGAATGAGGCTGGAGGAATAACTCTCCCAGACTTCAGACAACTACTATAGAGCTACAGTCATCAAGATAGCATAGTACTGGTACAAAAACAGACATATAGACCAGTGGAACAGAATAGAGAGCCCAGAAATGAGCCCACAAAATTTTGGTCAACTAATTTTCGACAAAGGAGGCAAGAATATACAATGGAATAAAGACAGTCTCTTCAGCAAATGGTGTTGGGAAAACTGGACAGCAGCATATAAAGCAATGAAGCTAGAATACTCATTTACACCACACACAAAAATAAACTCAAAATGGATCAAAGACTTAAACATAAGACAAGATACAATAAACCTCCTAGAAGAAAATATAGGCAAGACATTATCTGACATACATCTCAAAAATGTTCTCCTAGAACAGTCTACTCAAGCAATAGAAATAAAAGCAAGAATAAACAAATGGGACCTAATGAAACTTACTAGCTTCTGCCCAGCAAAGGAAACTTTAAGTAAAACAAAAAGACAATCTATGGAATAGGAGAAAATTTTTGCAAATGAAACCGACAAAGGCTTGATCTCCAGAATATATAAGCAGCTCATATGACTTAATAAGAAAAAAACAAACAACCCAATCCCAAAATGGGCAAAGACCTAAACAAGCAATTCTCCAAAGAAGACATACAAATGATCAATAAGCACATGAAAAAAATGCTCCATATCACTAATTATCAGAGAAATGCAAATCAAAACTACAATGAGGTATCACCTCACACCAGACAGAATGGCCTTCATTCAAAAATCCACCAATGACAAATGCTGGAGAGGCTGTGGTGAAAGGGGACCCTCCTACACTGCTGGTGGGAATGCAGTTTGGTGCAGCCACTGTGGAAAACACTATCGAGATTCCTCAGAAGACTAGGAATAGTCTTACCGTATGACCTAGTCATCTCACTCCTGGGCATATATCCAGAAGGAACCCTACTCCAAAATGACACCTGCACCCCAATGTTCATAGCAGCACTATTTACAATAGCCAAGACACGGAGACAGCCTAAATGTCCATCAACGGATGACTGGATAAAGAAGCTGTGATATATTTATACAATGGAATACTACTCAGCCATAAAAACCGACAACATAATGCCATTTGTAGCAACATGGATGCTCCTGGAGAATGTCATTCTAAGTTAAGTAAGCCAGAAAGAGAAAGAAAAATACCATATGATATTGCTCATATGTGGAATCTAAAATTAAATAAATAAATAATGAACATAAATACAAAGCAGAAACAGACTCATAGACATAGAATACAAACTTGTGGTTGCCAGTTGGGTAGGGGTTGGGAAGGGACAGACTGGGAGTTCAAGATTTGTAGATACTGACAGGTATATGTAGAATAGATTAACAAGTTTATACTATGTAGCACAGGGAAGCATATACAAGATCTTGTAGTAGCTCACGGTGAAAAGAGTATGAAAATGAATATACATATATTCATGTATGACTGAAAAATTGTGCTGTACACCAGAGATGGACACAACATTTTAAACTGACTATAATTTAATCAATCAATCAAATTGTCTAAAATTCTGACACTTTGTATAGCTATTCTGCAAGATTTGGGAGGGTAACGCTGGATTTCTTTTCCTAAGAGCCAGGTTTCCTGTTTACTGTATTATGAAATAAGCATTTTTAAAATTAATTGTTTGAACTCCACAGTACACTTTTGAAAATAAATAGTGATTTTTAATAGAACAGAAAATCTGCTGTCCTTACCCCTTAAAATTCCATTTGTCTTCCATTTTTGTGAGATTCACTTGGGCACAATTTTAAAAATACTGTATTAGAGGACCTCTATTTTAATAATTATATTGGGCTCCTAATTTCATTCAAGCTTAATTTTAGATAATCCAACACAATCCAAAATAACACAATATTGCTGTATAAGCTAGCATTCCCAGAATATGCTTTGTAACACATGTAGCTTTTGCTATATAAATATCAGCTTATGCTGATAAATTTGAAATAAAATATATTTATAAATGCATAGGAAAATATACAGTTTCTTTATCTATGTGTTGTTATTATATAAGAATGCACTTTTTTTCTTTAAAAATGTTTTATTATAAAATCATAAGAGCTAAATAGGTTCCTTTAACCACCAGATAAATAATATTAGTTACAATTATTACTAAATAAATTATATCCATGTGAAATCACCTACAAAAGTTAAGTCTCCCCTTCCAGTTCACAAGATCTACTGGTTGATTACACACATTGCAAAAACTAATTCAAAGGTTGTCTTTTGATTTTTAAGAAGTTTTTTTTTTGATAGCTAATTGATGATGAAAGCAGTGAAATTAGAATAAAATAATGTGAGCATAAGAATGAGATTATAAACGTTATCTGTTTAAAACTAAATGGCTAATCTTAGGACAAAGCTTGCAGTGTATTACAGATTTTAAAAACATGTTCAACATTGAAGTTTTTTTTGCTAAATTACTAAAAATATTGATGATTTGCTTTGTGGCAAATATAAACTTTGTGTAAGTTGCCTTAATTTCATCATTGATTCTTCTTTTTTTAACATTTTTTATTGATTTATAATCATTTTACAATGTTGTGTCAAATTCTGGTGTAGAGCACAGCTTTTCAGTCATATGTGGACATATATATATTCATTGCCACATTTTTTTCTCTGTGAGCTACCATAGGATCTTGTGTATATTTCCCTGTGCTATACAGTATACTCTTGTTTATCTGTTCTACATTTTGAAATCCCATCTATACCTACCCACCCTCTGCCCCCTTGGCTACTACAAGTTTGTATTCTATGTCTATGAGTCTGTTTCTGCTTTGTATTTATGTTCATTATTTATTTATTTAATTTTAGATTCCACATATGAGCAATATCATATGGTATTTTTCTTTCTCTTTCTGGCTTACTTAACTTAGAATGACATTCTCCAGGAGCATCCATGTTGCTACAAATGGCATTATGTTGTCGGTTTTTATGGCTGAGTAGTATTCCATTGTATAAATATATCACAGCTTCTTTATCCAGTCATCCGTTGATGGACATTTAGGCTGTCTCCGTGTCTTGGCTATTGTAAATAGTGCTGCTATGAACATTGGGGTGCAGGTGTCATTTTGGAGTAGGGTTCCTTCTGGATATATGCCCAGGAGTGAGATGACTAGGTCATACGGTAAGACTATTCCTAGTCTTCTGAGGAATCTCGATAGTGTTTTCCACAGTGGCTGCACCAAACTGCATTCCCACCAGCAGTGTAGGAGGGTCCCCTTTCACCACAGCCTCTCCAGCATTTGTCATTGGTGGATTTTTGAATGAAGGCCATTCTGTCTGGTGTGAGGTGATACCTCATTGTAGTTTTGATTTGCATTTCTCTGATAATTAGTGATATGGAGCATTTTTTTCATGTGCTTATTGATCATTTGTATGTCTTCTTTGGAGAATTGCTTGTTTAGGTCTTTGCCCATTTTGGGATTGGGTTGTTTGTTTTTTTCTTATTAAGTCATATGAGCTGCTTATATATTCTGGAGATCAAGCCTTTGTCGGTTTCATTTGCAAAAATTTTCTCCTATTCCATAGATTGTCTTTTTGTTTTACTTAAAGTTTCCTTTGCTGGGCAGAAGCTAGTAAGTTTCATTAGGTCCCATTTGTTTATTCTTGCTTTTATTTCTATTGCTTGAGTAGACTGTTCTAGGAGAACATTTTTGAGATGTATGTCAGATAATGTCTTGCCTATATTTTCTTCTAGGAGGTTTATTGTATCTTGTCTTATGTTTAAGTCTTTGATCCATTTTGAGTTTATTTTTGTGTGTGGTGTAAATGAGTATTCTAGCTTCATTGCTTTATATGCTGCTGTCCAGTTTTCCCAACACCATTTGCTGAAGAGACTGTCTTTATTCCATTGTATATTCTTGCCTCCTTTGTCGAAAATTAGTTGACCAAAATTTTGTGGGCTCATTTCTGGGCTCTCTATTCTGTTCCACTGGTCTATATGTCTGTTTTTGTACCAGTACTATGCTATCTTGATGACTGTAGCTCTATAGTAGTTGTCTGAAGTCTGGGAGAGTTATTCCTCCAGCCTCTTTCTTTCTCTTCAGTTAATGCTTTGGCAATTCTAGGTCTTTGATGGTTCCATATAAATTTTATTATGATTTGTTCTAGTTCTGTGAAATATGTCCTGGGTAATTTGATAGGGATTGCATTAAATCTGTAGATTGCCTTGGGCAGTGTGACCATTTTATCAATGTGGATTCTTCCAATCCAAGAGCATGGGATATCTTTCCTTTTTTTTAAATCTTCTTTCATTTCCTTCATTAATGGTTTATAATTTTCTGTGTATAATTCTTTCACCTCCTTGGTTAGATTTATTCCTAGGTATTTTATTACTTTGGGTGCTATTTTAAAGGGGATTGTTTCTTTACTTTCTTTTTCTGTTGATTCATTGTTAGTGTAAAGAAATGCAACTGATTTTTGAACGTTAATCTTGTAACCTGCTACCTTGCTGAATTCTTCAACCAGTTCTAGTACGTCTTTTGTGTGGACCTTTTAGGGTTTTCTATATATACTAACATGTCATCAGCATATAGTGACACTTTTATCTCTTCTTTTTCAATTTGGATCCCTTCTATTTCTCTCTCTTGCCTGATTGCTGTGTCTAGGACTTCCAAGACTATGTTAAATAGGAGTGGTGGTAGTGGGCATCCTTGTCTTGTCCCAGATTTTAGTGGGAAGCTTTTGAGTTTTTCACTGTTGAGTGCTATGCTGGCTGTAGGTTTGTCACATACAGCTTTTATGATGTTGAAATATGTTCCCTCCATACCCACTTTGGTGAGAGATTTTATCATAAATGGGTGTTGAATTTTATGAAAAGATTTTTCTGCATCTATTGAAATGATCATGTGGTTTTTGTCCTTTCTCCTGGTGATGTGATGTATTACATTGATTGATTTGCATATGTTGAACCACCGTTGTGTCCCTGGGATGAAGCCCACTTGGTCATGATGTATAATCTTTTTTATGTGTTCTTGGATTCTATTTGCTAATATTTTGTTGAGGATTTTGGTGCCTATGTTCATCAGTGACATTGGCCTATAATTCTCTTTTTTGGTGGTGTCTCTGCCTGGTTTTGGTATCAGGGTGATGGTGGCTTCACAGAATGAGTTTAGGAGTATTCCCTCCTTTTCAATCTTCTGGAAGAGTTTGAGAAAGACTTGTATGAGTTCTTCTTTGTATGTTTGGTAGAATTCCCCTGTGAAGCCGTCCAGTCCTGGACTTTTATTTGTAGGGAGGTTTTTTGTTGCTATTTTGATTTCATTTCTGGTGATTGGTTTGTTCAAGTGGTCAGTTTCTTCTTGGTTCAGTCTTGGTGGACTGTATGTTTCCAGAAACTTGTCCATCTCCTCTAGGTTGTCCATTTTGGTTCCATATAATTTTTCAAAATATTCTCATATGATATTCTGTATTTCTATTTTATTTGTTGTAACTTCTCCATGTTCCTTTCTTATTTTGCTGATTTGTGCTCTCTTTTTTTTTTCTTCTTTGTGAGTTTGGTCAGAGGTTTGACGATTTTATTTACTCTTTCAAAAATTAGCTTTTGGTTTGATTGGTTTTTTCTATTTTTTTAATCTCTATTTTATTTCCTCCCTGGTCTTTATAATTTCCTTCTTTCTGTTGGGTTTTGTGTGTTTTTGCTCTTCTTTTTCTAGTTCTAGCTGGTGGGTTAGATTGTTTATTTGAGATTGTTCTTCTTTTTGAGGAAGGCCTGTATTGCTATAAACTTCCCTCTTAGCACTGCCTTTGCTGTGTCCCATAAGTTTTGTGTGATTGTGTTTTTGTTTTCATTTGTCTCAAGGTGTATTTTAATTTCAACTTTGATTTCATCATTGACCCATTGTTTTTTTTAATAGCATGTTGTTTAATCTCCATGCTTTCCTTTTTTTTTCTCCTTTGTTTCTCTGCAGCTGATTTCTAGTTTCATGGCATTGTGGTCAGTAAAGATGCTTGAAATAATTTGCAAACTTTTCTAAAGGGCCAGATAGTAAATATCTTGTACTTTGCCACATGACTTCTGTGTTATCACCTCAACTCTGCCGTTGTAGTAGGACTACAGCCACAGAAAGAAGGTAAATGAGCATGGCTGTGATCCAAGAACAGCTTACAGACACCGAAACTTCAATGTCATATAATTCTCATATGTCACAAAATGAAATTATTTAGAAAATTTTTTAACCCTTAAAATGATAACTCTTCTGAACTCACAGACCATGCCAGCAAAGGCTGTGAGCAGTTTGGCCCCTGGGGTGTAGGAGCCATGGGTTGTCCTACAGAGCAAGAGTGAAACTGTCCCCCTAACCCCAGCTTTCCAGATACACTGATGCCCTAGACACACTCCAGAACATGTGAAATCTACAGACAAAAGAAAACACAAAGAGTGATGGGCTGCTCGAGGTGTGAGGGCATCTAGTACTCCCCAGGATGCCCCCACCTGCCTGCCACTTACCCCCTCTTGGCACCCAGACCCCAGTAGTGAGTGATCCATCCAGTCACTGTGCCCCTGTCCTACCGTGTGCAGGGTGCCATTAGTTCTGAGCACCAGTTCCCTGCCAGGCACAGTGTATCATCCACCAAGTCCCCACCACCCTCTGTGGCTCCGGGAGGGACAGGAAGCTGCCTTTGCATCCCCACCTCCTTCTCCTGCTCTAGGGCACAGAGGCCTGTCTCTGAGCTAAGAGGAGCCAGCACCATCCTTGCAGCCCTCCATGTAGGTGATCCCCACCCCTTGGAGTGCAGCTGCAGGGCCCAGGGTGTCTGTTGGGTGAGGGTCTGCTGATCTGTCTGTTCCAGCGAAGTGTCAAGCAGAAGAAACTATAGAGAAAGTGGATGTGAGTGGATGAAAGCTAGTCTCTGCCGACTCATGTGATCTTATAGTAAAGACTTCTTTGCTATAAAGAAAACTCATTAACTGCATCCATCCTAGGAACACACTGTCAACAAAGCAAGACCTAAATAAAAACTGAAGACTTTTCAAATACAAAGCAACTAGCGAGAACAACGAAACTGGTAGCTTGTCTGAAAACAGACCACAGAAGCATTTTTATCACATATAAGTTTGTTTTAACCCTATTAAACAAGTTCACATTCAAGTTATAAGCCTGCCTCAGTAGGTAGCGTAAGCATGTGAAGTGGCGTTGAAACAACAGGAACATACAGACCAAGGGTAGGAGGCTCACTGGTACCTGCTGGCTGTGTCACCAACATTTGTTTCTAAGATCATTTGGTAAATTGCCATATGAAGACATCATTTTTTTCCTTTTCTTCTTCTTGTCTTTTTTCCGGCAAATAATTGACTACAATACACTAAGAACCCTGGGCCAGTCTCATCCCGTGAACCTCTGATAATCAACCCTTCCCTGGAAGGAGAGGAGAGGACATCATTCACACAAAGTCAAGGGCTAGGATCTAATCCAGACACAGGAGACTGGAGTCTGGAAGCTGCTTGCTGGGTGTGTCGTCAGGAACACTGCGTGATGACTCTATGTCATTCAAGTATGGTGGAAAGGAATGTCAGGAATGTTTAAAGGCCTTTACAGGCACCCAATAATTTTATAGAATAGTTAAATACATATTGTTTGTGTATATAAAAATTCACCCCACCCTAAGATGAGGGGAAAGAGGGCATTTGGGAATCTCTTAATTTAAAATGTAAAACAAAACTAAAATATTTACTAAGGACATGGTCCTTTTATTAATACACAAACAAGAATTCAGCCATCAGCCAAAATTCAGTGAGTGGAAAGATTTGATGGAATCTGTAACTTGACAATTGTGTCCTGCCACCTAATATACACCTCACTTCCTTGATAGAATCTTCCAGAAAAAAATTTTCAAGTTTATATATTTCATAATGTTGGAGGCAATTTATTTATTTGCTTATTTTTTTTTTAGAGGAGGTGCTGGGGATTGAACCCACGATCTTGTGCATGCTAAGCATGCACTCTACCACTTGAGCTATACCCTCCCCCTTATATTTCATAATGTAGGGGATGATCTTCACATTTTACTGGATTTCACATTTGCTCTGCTAATCAAAAGCCTTTAAGCAGGCACAAAACACTGCAACAATACATTTACTTCCTAATAAAACAAATTTTTATGTAATATTGAAATAAAATGGTTTCATTTCACAGTACACTATACACCAGGAACTTCTGCAACAGAAAACAACTAAAAACGAGCAGTGGGCGATATTTACAAACCATCTTTAACTCCTGCAGGTCCCTTCCCCTCTTCCTGGCCCTGACCACCTGGATTCAGCTCACCTGCCACACGCACAAGAAAAAGAGGGGACGTTGTTCAATAAAGTATCTTTTTGTCTCAACAGAAAAGAAACATATCTCAGTCTTAATTCGTAGAGTCAGGTTTTTCTTTTTATAATTTTCCAACAACTGTTTTTATTTCTGTAGTTCAACTTTCCTGCTCATGCATTTTGCCAATTTTCCTGCTAGAATGTGCGTCTTATTACAGATTTGTAGGAGCTGTTTATTAGGAGTATCAGATTTCTGTCAAATGTTATAAATAACATCCTGAGGTTGTAGTTACCTATTTTCTGACATACAGTGTTTACCTGTGTTGTGTAGTGAGACCCATTAAGCTCTCCCATGTAGTCTGTCGCTCAGGATAATGCTTGTGCATCTTGAGTCTGCTACAATGAAACACCACAGTCGGGGGAGTAGTTAAACCACAGAAATGCATTTCCTCACAAGTCTGGGGGCTGGAAGTCCAAGGTCAAGCTGTGATAACATTTGGTTCCTCCTAGGACTCTCTCCCCGCCTTGCAGACAGTGGCCTTGTTCTTGTCCTCACTTTGTCTCCCCCTGCACACACGGCCCTGGCATTCACTGTGGGGCCACAGTGTTCTTCTTACTGGCAGACCAGTCTGACTGGACTAGAGCTCCCCCCAACAGCCTCACTGTAAACTGTCCCCCTTTAAAGGCACTCTCTGCAGGTCCAATCGCATCCTGATGTCCTGGAATTTAGGGCTTCCACGTATGAATCTGGGGGACACAATTCAGATCACGACAGCTTATGAAGGTCTTCTCCATCAAAATCATATCAACATTCATATCTTCTTCTTGAAGTTGATGGTATCAGATTTTATATTTAGATTCCACTCAGAATTTATTTTGATATGTGACACAATTTTTATTGAGAAATATATTATATACAGATACCTAGATAATATAAAGGTACAGTAAAAAAACAAACAAACATATTCTCACCACCCACCTTCATAATTAGAACATTCTAATTCCTCCATGTATCTCCACCCTTTGACGTCCCTCCCATTCATCAGAGATCCCTATGTGCATGTGGATTCTTAAACAACACTTGGGCTTGGCCTCTTCCGGCCCTTTACACAAGTAGAATCGCAGAGTGATCATCCTCTCAAGATGTTATTGTTATTCTGTTTCTAACATTTGTTTCTGAGATTCACCCATGTTACTGCATGCAGTTGATTTATTTTGACTATTGAGTAATCTGTACTTTAAATAGAGCAAAGTCTATCGAATCTGTCTGAGTTTTTAGACCCTTTACCATGCTGGAGCGTTGGTGTGTGTATGCTCTGGAGAGTGACCAGCCCCGGGTGCTCTCACCCCGAGGCAGGGTGAAGACTCACAGCTCACCTTCTCGGGAACCGGGAAGACAGTCCCTCTTTGTCCACATTGGAGGCAGCCCTTCCATTGCCTTTCTTAAAGGTTTGCCCACCTGTGAGATAAGAAGTGGTGTTTCAGTGTGATTTTAATTTGTATTTAATTTGTTACTAATGAGATTGAGCATCTTGTGCAATCCTCGTTGGATGTGCATTTTTCACCTTCCACAAAATGCCTGTTTTTGTCTTTTTGACATCTCTTACTATTTATTTCTGAAAGTCCTGTTTACTGACTACACAGATCACCTCCCACTTCATGGTTTTTCTCTTCCTTTTTCTATGCTGTCTTTTGAAGACAGGAGTTTTTCATTGTAACATGATCATATATACCCATCTTTTTCTGTATGATTTACACTGTGTGATTTTTGAAAACTTCTTTATCTCCCTGACATTATAACAATATTCTCTTCTGTATGCTTCAAACTATTTCATGTAACTTGTCTTTCACCATTACTCTTCAGTTTCCCTGGAATTCATGCATTATCTCTGAAGGACAGCTGCTTCTCTTCCAGCAGAACCTGTGGGGGGAGATGCCATCCCACCCCCTTCTCACATCCCCCTTCACCCCCAGCCCCACCTGGGGATTAAGATCCCACCTCTGGAGGCTGGAGTTGTTACAAGAAAAGGTACAAGAGGACAAGGGGACAGAGAGACAGGGTGATGTTTTCCATGGGTGGTGTGGAGGTTTCTCTAAGGAGGGATGTTTGAGCAGAGGCCATGGAGGCAGTGAAGGAATGAGCTATGTAAGCTGGAGGAGAAGCACATTTCAGGGGAAGTGCAGAGAAAATGGAAAGGCTCTGAGATGGGAGGGAACTTTGAGATTTCATGGAACGGCAACAGGCCACTGTGGTCAGAGCACGTGCGTGCGTGCCTGAGGACAAGGATGGCAGGATCCTGGTTTATTTTCACAAGCTTCTCCCTCCAGATGAGTCCCATCCCCTGCCTGATTGCAAACTTTCTCACTTTTAACACACTTGAACACCCATCTGCCCATAGTCTGAGCAGGTGAACACTCCACTGCCTTGCAATGGTCTTTTACTTTCTATTTCAACACTAGACCATGAGTTTCTTAAGGAAAAGAGTTTGTCTTTTTAATTTTGTAATCTTAGTGATAAAAAGGGTCACAGCTCAATAAATATGGGCTAATGGACAAATGATGCAAGAATGATTGATGGTGACCTCTTTCTCTGTCTCCACCTTGGCCTGGTTGGAACCCAGGGCTGCTACTGACCAGAATCTAGAAATGGTCAGTTCTGCTTTTCACCATGAAGGAGAGTCTCAGGAAAGAGTCTCAGACCACAGCTTCCCTTCATCTTCCCTCAATGGGGGTGGCGATGGCCAGCACCGCTGCTGTCCATGTTCTCCTCCGAGGGGCTGAGGCCTCTGGGCTCCCACCAGCCTGTCCCTTGTCTCCCCTCAGCTGTCCCAGGTTCCCAGGTGCCCATCTGGTACAGGGAACTGACGATCTGAATCATCCCCTGCCTTGATTGGAATCCAGGATCCTGGTTCCTTTGCATCTGCTTCAGCCAAGGGTGTTGACCTGTCCTTGGACAGAGGGGCTGGCCATGTGGCCCTGGTAACTGTCACCTCACAGCCAGCCTTCTGTCACTTCAGCCTTGACTCTACCTGTTCTCGTGTCTCATTGGGACTTTCTACACATAGCAGCCACTGCTTTTCCTTGGCCTCAAATCAGGAAAAACTAAGCACTTCCTGACACTGGAAAGCCTGGGGCAGTGAGTTATGTGGCCAGTCCTGGTCTCAGGGCCACAGTGATGAGCAGGGACCTGGCCAGCACCACCATGTAGTCAGAGTGGGTAGCTGAGTGAAGATGTGACCACAGAAGTTGTGCACAATGTGACCAGAGGACTGGGGTGGAGTGAGGCTCCCTTGAGGTCCAGGAACCCAAGAGCAGCCTGTAGCCTAGGAGAAGGCAGAGCCTTCAAAGCAGATGGAGAGACAATGTGAAAACTGGGTCTTGAGTGAGAACCAAAGCCAGCGAAGGCAACACAAGAGGAAAGTGAGGTAAGGAAAGAGAAGCAGCGTCCAGAAGGGGCAGAGGACATGGCACCTGGAAGTGTGCACTGAAGGGGACACATCAGAAGAGACTGGGAGTGGAGAGGACAGGAGAGGGGTCCCGGATGGCAGAGGTCATGCCAGGTTCCTGGCAGAGGAGGTCACAGCCTCAACCCAGCTAAGTTACTTGTGTAGCAAGGCCATATATAACCTAATATGACTGCCTCCTTGATTCATCAAATTCTCAGCTTCTCCCATTGCTTCAGAAAATTCCATATAAATACCTACATTTAGATAGTTTCTATTTTGTAAAAAGACCTGAGCATTGGTTGACCTCATGTTGCACCTGTGAGGCAGCTTAGAATGAAAGAGACCTGGGTGTGAATCTCAGCCCTGCCTCCTGGGAGCTGTGGTTATGGCATGGTCCTTACCCCACCTAAACCTCAGGACTCTTATTTGTAAAATGGGATATGATAATATTGACCTGAAGTTTAATGTAAACATTGCATGGAGGCGTGCAGAGACAGCCGGGCCGCGGGTGGAGCGGCAGCCCCGGCTCTGCGCCCCGCCCGATCCCTTTCCCCTGCTGGGGATCCCTCTCTTCCCAGCCCACCCCTTACCCCCCATGCAACCCGGCGCCCTCTGCTAGCCCTTCCCCTCCCCCCTCCAGGAGTGGGACGCCGCCAGGGGAGGAGGGGGAATCGGCTGCGGGTCCTCGGTTTTCCCAGCACCCAGCTTCCCTCCAAGCCGGGTCGCGATGTATGCCTGCATGGAGACGTTTGCCCCGGGTCTGCGAAGGCTGTACGGGGCGGCAGGACCCGGGGCCGGCTTGCTGTTTCGCTGGACGCCAGTCTGTCGCCTGGCCGCAACCCGCCAGTCTGCAATCGGTGGAGACACAGAGCACGAGCTCCGAGGAGCTGGCGCCCAGCTCGTCCCCGCCCCCTCCACCTCCTCGGGTCCACAAGCCGTGCTTCGTGTGCGATGAGAAGTCCTTCGGCTACCACGACGGGGTCAGCTCTTGTGAAGGCTGCGGGGGCTTCTTCTGCCGCAGCATCCAGAAGAACACGGTGTACGCATGTCACCGCGACAAAAACGGTGTCATTAACAAGGTGACCCGGAATCGTTGCCGGTACTGCCGGCTACAGAAGCGCTTTGAAGTCAGCATGTCCAAGGAAGCTGTGCGGAATGATCGGAACAAGAAGAAGAAAGAGGTGAAGGAAAAAGGGTCACCTGATAGCTCTGAGCAGAGCCCCCAGTTAGAAGAGCTCATCACCTTCCCCTTGCTCTGCCAGCTGGGCAAACAAACCACCAACTCCAGTGCAGACCGCCGGGTGCAGCTGGATCTGAGACTCTGGGACAAGTTCAGTGAGCTGGCCACCAAGGGCATCATCCAGATTGTGGGGTTTGCCAAGTGGCTGCCAGGCTTTATGGGACTCAGCATTGCTGACCAGATCACTCTGCTCAAGGCTGCCCACCTGGACTTCCCGATGCTGCAGATCTGCACAGTGTACACCCCAGAGCAGGACACCATGACCTTCTCGGACGGGCTGACACTGAACCGGACCCAGATGCACAAAGCCGGCTTCTGGTCCCTCCCAGACCGCGTCTTTGCCTTTGCAGGGCAGCTTCTGCCACTGGAGATGGATGACACGGAGACAGGGCTGCTCAGCGCCATCTGCCTTATCTGCGGGGACTGCATGGACTGGAAACACCTGAAAAAGTGGACAAGCTGCAGGAACCGCTGCTGGAAGCCCTGAGGCTCTATGCCCGGTGGTGGTGGCCCAGCCAGCCTGCGGATGTGCATGAAGATCACCGACCTCCAGGTCATCAGCACCAAGGGAGCAGAGAGGGCCATTACCCTGAAGATGAAGATTCCGGGCCTGATGCCTCCCCAGATCTGAGAGATGCTGGAGAACCCCAAAATGTTTGAGAACAACTCGCAGACTGGCCCCCACCCCAAGGCCTCCACGAGGATGAAGTTCCCGGGGGCCAGGGCAAAGGGGGCCATAGCCCCCATCCTGACCAGGGCCCCTGACCTCCCCTGCTGTGGAGGTTGGGGCTCCAGGCAGCAGACTGACCATCTCCCAGACACCACCAGTGATGAGGAGGACCTGCTCTGCCCTGTCCCCACCCCTTCCAATGAGCTCCTTGTTTTTGCCAGAATTTCCATGGGTGTCTCTGTGTTCATCGCCTTCCTGTTCTAACTGGCTCCCTCTCCAATCTTGGGGGTTGCCCTGTTCCTTCCAGGACAGAGGACAGAGGGGTGAGCCTGGGTTTGGACTCTAAAATCTCAGCACTGCTCCCAGACATCGGGGTCCCAGGCTCCCCAGGGCAGGAGGAAGACCCTGCCCTTCCACAGCCCCATCCTCTGCCCGGTGCTTAGGCCTCTGGGAGCAAACAGGAACACTAGAGACCAAAAGTGGAGCATAGAGGGAGGGCTGAGCCCACCCTCTTGCCCCTGCCCTTGGTGTCTCATGCTGTGTAAGGCACCAGCCGGTTGCACACAGCCCACTGTACCCCATTCTCATGCCAGGTCAGGGTGGGGCCAGCTGGGCCCTGCATTTCTTTGGGGGAGCTCAGAGTGTGAAAGGGACAGATGTAGGTCCATTCTGCACCTCTTTGCTTGGGCCCAGAATTTACCCTTCACCCTGCATTACAGGTCCTGCCCCCAGCCCTGTCATGTGCCTTGGCTCCCCCTGCCCCCATCTCAGCCATGGGGCAGGGACCCTCTTACACTACAGAGGGGCCAAGGGATCCCTCTCCCCCTAGTGCCTTCCCCACTTGACCTCCAGAGCAGCTTGACCCAGGGAGGGGGGGGTGGGCACTGCTTACCTGATCCCGCCCTGACCTAGAGGAAGCCTCTGTTTATTTATTAGCTTTTGTTTATACCCTGGAATGGATCCTTTCCTCCAAGGGTCTTGGGAGGGGGAGCCCAGGGCCCCTATGACCCCTCCCTTCTTCCTCCAATCCCCAGTTTGTATTTAGTTGCCAAATAAGATTCCCACTGGCTCCCCTTTTTCTCTGGTGGTGGGGGGAGGTCAGGGTGCTGTCCCCTCCCCTCTGTTTACATCTCTCCTCCACCCCACTGTATTGCATATTGCTGAGTTTCCTATTTTTGCAAAATAAAGTGATGGAAACTCAAAACAAAAACAAAATTGCATGTAAAATTCCACAGTGCCTGGGACATGATAGGCATACAGTATTACTCTAGTTATTTGTTATTTATCATTACTTTTATATCATCAGGGTGACGTTAGGGGCTCTTTACAAAGGGCATCCTGATAACGAGACTGGGCATGTACATGGATTTTCCTTTACCTTATGGGACAAATCCCTATGACAAACAGCCTCACTCCATCTTTACTCTTCTCCGTCCAGGCCTGCATCCTTGGCCCTGTCTAGTTTCCCCTCCCCCTGCCCTCTTCCAGATGTTGTCAGTGTTGGACTCTCCAATGCTGCGTTTTGTCTCCAATGTGAAAAGTCAGTCATCCACTAGTGGAGGGACCTGACCAAGATTAGGGAGTCTAGCTGTTTGTGAAAAGGGAGGTTCCTGAACTCATTTTTGGTTGAAGATATGCTTATGATCATTTAAAAATCAAAATGGTGTTAACTATGGTTTAGGCATCCAAAATGAAGTTGGTTTCACATACATTCCTGCATCACTGAGGAATTGAATTTTTTGAATTGTGTCCAACTGAAGGATACCACCGCCAACTTTTAGAACCATATCTGCTAGCAGCTGCCAGCTACAAGCTTGAAGTTTCAAAGTCTTCCTCCTTTGCAACTATGTCATCATTCCAAACCCAGCTAATCCTTGCTTAACAAGCCTCTTACTTCCTGTCTGCTCCAATCCTAATTCTTAACAAGTAATGTATGTAACCTGGCAGGTTTTTGCCTTTGTAAACTTGCCCCATTTTGCAGTCTGACAGAACACAATTTAAGGATCTGTGTCTCCCAGGCTGCAGTCCTAACAAACCCCAAATGAAAGCCTCTTTATTCCAACCGGGTCTCTGTTCTGGGAATCCAACCAGGTCTCTGTGGTTAACACAGTGTTGCTTTTAGTCCGCTTCCTGTGTTCTTTTCATCATCCCCCAGGAGGCCAAAGTTTGGATTCCATTTCTCCCCAGGACCTGTGCTAAGCCATCATTCATGTCAAAGTCCTTCAGCAGATCAACTTACGCCCAACATGCAGCTTTTGTCACATCTTTAATTGCACATACTTAGGCAACTTGGTGCTCTACACCTTGACAAATTATTTGGAAGTGTTATATGAACAAAATTCAGCTGAGTAAAATTCAGAGAACTTAGTGGCTTTACCCAGTGATTCATGAATCTGGCCTCAACCAGTCCAGCAGATATAAAGGAGCTCCCAGAGCAGAAGACAAGAGACTTTGTAGGCAGAAGGGAGCAGGAACAAAGGGGTTACACTAGACCACCAGTGGGCTGGTAATCAAAAGGTGAACTTCCTTCAGGGGATGAGAGGGCCTCTCAGGCAGACAACCTAACTAGTCCTGATCTGGAGATTCCTGACTGAATGTTTTAAGATTCCACTTCCGTGAGAGCCAAAACTGTATGTAAATTCAGTCTCAGCTTGGTGACATGGGGCTTAACACTAACAAACCCATTTGGGGCCTATTTTCTTATTTTTAACAGAAGGTAGCTAGAGACATATATTTTTAAGGTAACAGGAATTAACATCAGGGCTGGAACATTTCATGTGATGACTCAATGTCAGGACAAACAATGGAACCAAAGTTTGTTACTTTATAATTTTCCTCTGGACACTTTCAGATCTTTTCCTCATTAAACTTTAAGTTGAATCATTGATGCATTCTCTTTTCTACTGCAACAAAACAGCCCCTGCTCCCACCCACAATCTCTCTTCAGATTTGTGATCTCCACCCATCAAATGAGTGAGTGACATGCTTAGATTAACCCCTACTCCTTGAACAACAGCTAGACATCTGGAGGATGAACTGTACTCTCACTGCTGAGACCAGAATAAAAAGCTTACTGGTGGTGAATCCCTGAGAGCCTCAAACAAAGCTGTTCTTGGCTGCAACCTCTGACTCTTTTTGATCTTGCCCATCAGGTCTTGCTGGCTCAAACTGTTTTCTCCTGTGATGAGTGACTATTAAGTGTTCCATCAAATGTACTTCACAGAGTGCAGGGTTTCCACTTACAGCTTGTCATAATGATCAAGCAATGAGAAGATTAAACAAGTCTGCCTGATGTATTAACAATTGATTCTATGTAATTTTTCTCATTAAGTCTCAAAACAAACTAGCAGAGAAAAGAAAAAAAGGCAAAATAAACCTATAGCCCTGGCATTATGGTTCCATTTATTTCTGTACTTTAAAATACATCTTGTGACTAGAGCTTCCTCTCCAGCACAGGCCACCTTGGACTGTGTGTTGCCATGGTAATGGGCGGCTGTGGCTGTTTGGCCCTTGGGGGCACGGTTGGAGGCTGGTCTTTGAGGAAACAGAAGAAAGGCTGCAGGCTCTAAAGAAGCCCACATTACCTTCAAATACATCCCCTATGTTCCTGGAACCATGTAACCGCCCTCCGTGTCTGGTTTTACATCTCAGTTGTAGGCATTAGTCTAGTGTCAGCCTTCTAAAAACAAGTAGATCAATTTTGTGTGATGTCAAGTTATGTTGTCCTAAGTTGTGAGAATGTTTAGTCCCGCAGTCGATTCCCAAAGTAAATGGAGCCACACTGTACCTCCTATTGGGCACGGCCTGCTAACCTGATCTGTTGCTGGTTGGAAGTATTTTTCTGTGACATGGAAAAACAACGAAATGGAGTGATGAATCTGAGAAGGAAACTGTAATTGGGGGAAATTTTTCGAACTGCCTCAGATATTGCATCCATGAAAAAGCAAACTCATATAGAAAGAGGGTAAAAAATTGGTTCCCAGAGCTTTGGGGTAGGAGGAATAGGGAGAGGTTGGTAAGAGGGGAAAATGTTGAGATATAAGATGAATACAGTCTGAGGATCTAATGAAACACATGGTGATTATGGTTGATTTGTTTTGTATAATTGAAACAGATAAGAGGGTAAAACCTAAATATTCTCACAGGAAGAAAGGAAGAAAGGAAAAGAGAGAGAAAGAGAGAGAGAAAGAAAGAGAGAGAAAGAAAGGGAGAGAAAGAAAAAGAAGGAAGGGAGGAAAGAAGGAAAGAAAGAGAAGTGATGGATATTAATTAACTAGATGAGGGAATACTTTCACATTGTAAACATATATCAAATCACCAAGATGTATTTCAATATCTTACAATTTTACATGTGAATTATACCTCAAAAAAAGCTGACATGTAGGGGGATGTTTAGCTCAATGACAGAGTGCATGCTTAGCATGCATGAGGCCCTGGGTTCAATCCCCAGTACCTCCACTAAAATAAATAAGTAAACAAATAAACATAATTACCTCCACCCAAGCAAAAACAAACAAAAATAATAAACAAGTAAATAAAATTAGTTTTTAAAAGCTGAAATTTTAAAAAGAGCCATGAAAAATGGAAGATTGTGTCTAGCTTGATAATAGTTAAGAACATGTAAAAGTTCCCCTGGCTGATGGATGTGGGCGAGTTTTATTTATCACTCAATTCTGAATTATCACATTTACCAGGATAGTTGGCTCGATGCATGGTTTACAAAGAGCCACACCCTAGAAACCTGCTAATGGGTTTAGTCCTATTCTCTCAGAATAAAAGGCTGAATCTAGAGATTACACTTTGTGCGGACTCCCTGGAGTTTCCAAACGTTGGATTGTAAACAGGTGTAGTGAGAGATCATGCAGTAATTTAATCTAGTTTTCTTTTTAGGATTTCCTTCAATATGACCCTTCCAGGAAGCTGTGTTCAGAGACCCCTTATTCATGACAAGGACTTCTGGGGAAGAAGGCTGGGTGGGAGGTTTAGTCAGGAGGGAGCCCACAGGTTTCTCACCATATTAGTGAGAGCAGCTCATCTTCTGGGGACTCCAGGTCATCTGAGGAGTGTCTGTTGTGGGGAAATTCTGCCTGAACTGATAGTGGAGGCCTGAGGTCTCCTAATGAAGATGGGGGAGTCGGTGGGTCTGTGCCAGGAGAAAGCAGGCCCTTCTGGGAAATTAAGAAAACTTGGGGTAGGCAAGCTGGAAGACATGATTCTATTTCCTACTTGTTAGAAGGGTAGGAGGCTCACCAAATGACAGAAGGCATTTGGACAGGCACACAAGTTTACTGAGGGGAGGATGTAATGGGAATAATCTTTATTGTTTAAATACCAAGCCAAAGGGTCTAGGCTAATGGGCTGTAGATGGTGCTCCAGATGTAAGTGTCACATGGGGATCTGTGTTTGTGCCTGAGAACCAGCTGGGCCCCCTCGGGACTGCCCTGTGCTGACTCAACCTGCTTCAGATGGTGGAACACCCAGCATGTTCCTGCAAACAGGGCCGCCCTGGAACTCAGGAGAGACTCATGTTACGAAGGACAAGTTCCCAGCCCGTCCTTGGATGAGACCCACCCACTGGTGGGGTCTCAATCCCATGACAATGGAGAGGATGCATTGAGTATTGGCATCACTACACTGTACTGCACTGTACCTTAACATTTTTATCTAGGGTTAAAAAAAATGTATGGAGGATGAAAAAAAATCAGAAATAAGAGAGGGGGCACTTCTTGGCCCCTGCTTCACTTCCTTACTGGAATTTTTAAGTGCCTAATTAGGTCAATGTCTGATATGAAGTTTGGAATACCTGGTATACTTACAATCAAATGTCTGGTTTCCATGTGCTGAAAGTCACCTCCATCCCACATGTACAAATTAAGGCAGGTGAACAGGCCTGTGTGTGTCTAATGTGATGGTGGTAGTCAGTGCAGGGGTGGAATCATGAGGGGGAATGACCAGGTGTGACTTCTTGTTTCACTCTGTGAATCTCTGAGGACTTTGTGAGTGGTTACACTTTAAGTATGGTTGCTGGCCCAAGATGTAATGTGAAGCATAATTTATGGAAGGGTGGGTGGACGTGTGAAAGATGAGTTCAAGGTCAACCATACCTGGAAGTACCACTGATTACAGACAGATCCAGAAAGAGAAGCAAGATCATCACTGGCTCTTTCAAAAGCACGTGTTAAGCTGCCTGAACACCTGATACGTTAGTGCTGCCCACCTGGACTTTAAACCCAGCCTCACCCACCCATGTATCTGCTGTCTTCATAGGTGAGGAGCAGGTGGTGTGACATTTGGGCGGTTACCTGGATTCTAACTTAGACAGCACCTTTGCTGCTGGCCTGGGGAAGTACAGCTCCTCTGTACATCATAGTCTCTTTCCTCCTGATCTGACTTCTGATTCCTTGAGTTCCACAAACTTCTTTGGCTGCATCCTATGCTTTTGACACAAGCCTCCAAAGACCAGCTCCTGACTAGGGGCCTCCCAGACCCTCATCACTGGTCCTGGCCTCAGACTGATCCCTGCCCCACAGCCCTTTCCAAGTTCTCTCCTTTTGACTGTCTCATAGCTAATGCTCTGACCACAAATGCGAGACCTCTTCTACTTCCCACTCAGGGGGTGCTTATCCTTTCTGGGTGTGACTCCCCCTTGATGGTTTCCATCTATAACCACCACCAGGACCTAGCACACTGGCCTCTTTTCCATGCAACTCCTTCCTGACATTCAGATAGAGTTGGGACCCGGGGATGGACTCTTACATAGATATGGAGCTGGTTGTACACTTTGAATCCACTGGCCTTGGGAGGTCATATGCTTCCCTTTTGGATTTTTTAATGGAATGTGGAGAGATCTCACTGATCCTGCCACCGTAGCTTCATACACAGAATTCATAGACTTCTTCTTCTTCTTTTTTTTTAATTGAAGTATATAGTCAGTTACAGTGTGTCAGTTTCTGGCATACAGCATAAGGTTTCAGTCATACATACACGTAAATATATTTGTTTTCCACAGACTTCTTCAAAGTAGGCAAACCTCAGAGAAACAGTCTAACCACGAGGAAAGTTAGAAGCGCTCCCTGCTCTACCAACAACCAGGGAAGAGAAGTTCTAATGAAAACCAAGGCAAGAAACATCATTGATCCTTTCCTACCAAGCGGACTGAACCATAAAAAGTCCCCATGGGTGTGATCCTACTCCTTTGCGTGATTCTCTGATCCATCTTTTGTTTTCCCTGGTCTCTGGTGATGCCTGGGGCTGCCTCCCAATGAGGAGGGTCTCTACACCTAAAACTCCATGCCAGGTTGTGAGAGGGACCAGCACACAGAGAGGACTGAGTGGATAGCTGAAGCCAGCTCTGTGGGCCCAGGGGAGACTGGCTTGTCCCCTCAGCTTCCTCTTTCTGTGCAGCTCCTGTAGAGTCCAGGGACTTGAGGGGACAAGATCACAGTGGGGTTACTGGGTATGGGCTGAGGAAGCTGTGCAGTCGGCCTTTCATGCTGACCTGAAGGCAGGGGAGACAGGAGCCTTGTAGCTTGTCCTGCTCAGTCAGGTGATTCTCCCAAGGCAGGTATGTCCCTGGAATCTGGATGAGTGCTTGGATCACAGAGTTAAGAATTTGAGGTCCTGCCTCTCTTGCATACTGATTATTTGGCTGGAAGATAATATGAACAAGTATTTTACACACACATGGATATTATACAGACCTCAAAGACTTAATCACTTAGCCTAACAATTGACTGAAGCAAAACCTGGAATCTCATTCACATGATCACCCTTTCCATTGCTCTGCCATAGTCTCTCTGTTCATTCTTCTCTCCTGGAAGGACCAGTAGTGACATCAGATTACAACAGACCAATTTTCATGCACATGTATTTTGTGCTATAAATAAACAACTCATTTTTTAATTTATTCATGACCAAATGTGTTCTAGTGGGAATTAACAAGGTTCAGTTTTGTGTTCCTGGGGCCCTTTACCTATCCTTCTCCTGTGATGCAGAACTCCCCTGACCTTGCAGTAATGCTCAGCCACGCAGCTCACATCCCCACTGCACGGCAAGGTCTTTGAGGGTATGTTGACTTGTGTCTTAGTCTCTCCCACAGTCTCCGGGTTAGGAGTTGACGATAAGGACAAACAGGAGAGGGGGAGTTTCTCGGGCCAGTTAAGCCAAGAATTTTCAAAAATACACCAAGCCAAGGAGAGAAAAAGATGGAACAATAACAGAGTTGAGGTCAGGAGCAAGAAATACTGGGTCGTGCACCAACCTGCATCACCACGATCTGGATAAGTGGCTTGTGAAGACGGCATGGAAGTAGAGAAAGAGGATCAGGAAAATAAAGGAAAAATCAAGGAGAGGGTAGTAGGGTCAGTGAGCTAAATGCAATTCCTTAGCAACTTCTGTACCCTTCTGGGGTAGGTGCTCGGCTGCAGAGGCCCACAGGAGACCACATGCAGTGCTGGTGAGCTCCTGACTCTGCACAGGGACTTGTTGGGTAGATAAACAGAACAATGAATATTCATGGGTCACACAAGGGCAGATGGGCAGGCCAGGCAGTGATGCTAAGACAGCACTGGGGATCGGCGTGTAACACAGGTGGAGCTCCAGCTCATGGTGTGTGGACGTAGTTCCTGCCTTCCCTGTATGGAGCCCAGTCCCATCAGCCAGCTGGCCCATCTTCTGAGACCAGGGGGTTGTTCTGTGGAGGCAGGACAGGGTCCATTTACCACAGACAAGGACACTTTTTCTCTGTCCCTGAGGACTCTCCTCCCCTGGTTTGCATATGAGTTTCCAATTCACCCTACCCTCCTCCTGTTTGGTATTTTACCCCCTTCTGCTTGTTTTCTCCTCTCAGAACAGATTTCTTTGTGCAAACCTAGGATTCTGACTCTAACATACCCTGGTAAGTCTGATACAGGTACCTTGAAATTTGCTTAGAGGAGTCTGTATGCTAATCTGCCATCTTTCTCAGTTTACTATTATCTTCAATGGTAGTAGCAGTAAATCATCATCATCACCACTACCATTGTCTTTAGTCAGTTTTGTGACATTTATTAATATACATGATCGCTGTGGTTGTGTCTACGTAACAATGAGTAGATGTGCTCTACGCTAAAGACTGATACACTGGAGATCATTATGGAGGGTTTCCCAACATACAAAATGCAGACACACAGGTGCTCCTGGGCTCCCACTGTACTGCTCAGGGACGTTCTGTAGGACAAGGCTGTGAAATACTCCAAGGCCCTTTGAGAGGCAGGAACCTGACTATGTGGGTTGTGCTTCCCAGAAGGATGCTCTTGACTGGCGGAGCCTCAAGGAAAATCTGCATCCCCATCAAATCCCCATCTGCCTGCGAAGGTCTGGAGCTCAGGGTGGGTGTTCTGGGTCCACTAACTTCACAGAACTTCTTCTAAGTCTACTCGGGGATGAGGGACTGTTCTTATTTTCCTGGAAAGATAGAACAGGGCATGAGCTTCCTCAGAACTTCTATTTTCACTCAGGAGTCCAGGAACCAGCACAGCGGACATTCTAGGTGAAAGAAGGCATCCTGGGCCCCTCTGAGCTTCCATCTGTGCTCTAAATGCCCTCCGGGGTCCAGGACAGAGTGGTCTGGACTGTGGAGCAGGAAGTGGGTGACTCACCTGCACAAATAAATGCCAAATAACTTGAGTCCCCCAAGGAGTCTGAGGACTACTTGGCCCAGACCTGCCCCCTGCTGGATGAGTGAACAATAAGATGATGTCCTCCCACAGCCACCACCATGATGTGGGAAGGGAAGTGAAAGGCCTGGGCCTTGAGGGACAGACATGGGAATAAGACATATAGTTGGGCAATGAGTGTTGATATAACATTTAAGACTCAACATACTCATCAGTCTGGACTTTGGTGAGTTGGGTGTGGATCTGGAGTCCTGCCTTTCTTGCAAGGAGACCAGCCCCATGATTAAGTTTCTGAAATCTGGAAAAAATGGAAGAACAAAAGCCATATGATCATCTAAATTAGGTGCAGAAAAAGCCTTTCACAAAATTCAACATTCATTTATGATTTAAAATTCTCCATAAAATGGTCATAGAGGGAACATACATCAACATCATAAAGGCCATATATGACAAACCCACAGCTAACATCAGACTCAATGACTCAATGGTGAAAAGCTGAAAGCATTTCCTCTAAGATGAGGAACAAGACAAGGAAGCCCACTCTCACTACCTTTACTCATAATAGCTTTGGAAGTCCTAGCCATAGCAATGACAGAGGGAAAAGAATTAAAGAAAATCCAAGTTGGAAAGGAAGAAGTAAAACTGTCACTGTTTGCATGTAATACTGTACATAGTAAATTGTAAAGATGCCACCAAAAAACTACCAGAGCTCATCAATGAATTTGGTAAAGTTGCAGAATACAAAATAAATACACATAAATCAGTTGCACTTCTATACAGTAATAACAAAACACCAGGAAAATAAATTAAGGGAACAATCCAGTTTACCATCACATCATAAAGAATAAAATACTTAAGAATAATCCTACCTAGGGAGGCAAAAGACCTGCACTCTGGAAACTATGAGATGCTAATGAAAGAAACTGGATACAACACAAACAGATCGAAAGATATACAGTGTTCTTGGATTGGAAAAATCAATATGGTCAAAATGGCCATGCTACCCATGGTAATTACAGATTCAATTCAATCCATATCAAATTACCAATGGTATTTTTCACAGAACTGGAACAAATTTTTTTTAAATTTGTATGGAAACACAAAAGACCAAAATAGCCAAAACAATCTTCAGAAAGAAGAACCAAGCTGGAGGAATCAAGCTCCCTGACTTCAGACTATACTACAAAGCTACAACAGCCAAAACAGTATGGTACTGGCACAAAAACAGACACATAGATCAATGGAACAGGATGGAAAATCCAGAAATAAATCCATGCACTTACGGTTAGTTAATCTATGATAAAGGAGGTAAGAATATACAATGGAGGAAAGATAGTCTCTTCAATAAGTGTTCCTGGGAAAACTGGACAGCTACATATAAAAGAATGAAATTAGAACATTCTCTAACACCATATTCAAAAATAAACTCAAAATGGATTAAAGACCCAGATGTAAGACCAGATACTGTAAAACTCCTAGAGGAAAAGAAAGGCAGAACACTCTTTGACATAACTTGCAGTAGCTTTTTCTTCAAAACCAGCTCCTAAAGTAATGGAAATAAAAGTAAAAATAAGCAAATGAGACCTAATTAAGCTTAAAAGCTTTTGCAGAGCAAAGAAAACCATAAACAAAATGAAAAGACAACATACAGAATGGGAGAAAATATTTTCAAATGATATGACCAACAAAGGACTAATTTCCAAAATATGCAAAAAGTTCATACAGCTTAAAATAAGGGAAAAAAAAACCAAACTCCTCAGTCGAAAAATGGGCAGAAAACAGATGTTTCTTCTTCTAAACAGACATTTCTCCAATGAAGACATACAGATGGCCAACAGGCATATGAAAAGATGCTCAATATCACTATTAGGGAAATGCAAATCAAAATTACTATGAGGTTTCACATTTCACCAGTCAGAGTGGCCATGATTAAAAAGTCCACAAATGATAGATGCTGCAGAAGTTGTGGAGAAAAGGGAACCCTCCTATGCTGTTGGTGGGAATGTAAATTGGTGCAGCCACTTTGGAGGGCAGTATGTATGTTCCTTAAAAAACTAAAACTTACTATGTGACTCAGCAATCCTACACCTGGGCATATATGTGGAGAAAAATATAATTCAAGAAGACACATGCACCGCAGTGTTTATAGCAGCACTGTTTACAATAGCCAAGACATAGAAACAACCTAAATGTCCATCAATAGATAACTGGATAAAAAAGTCTAGGTAAATTTACACAATGGAGTACTACTCAGCCATAAAAAGAATAAAATAATACCATTTGCAGCAACCATGGATAAACTTGGAGATCATCATTCTAAGTGAAGTAAGCTAGAAATAGAAAGAAAAATACCACATGATATCACTTATATGTGAGATCTAAAAAAAAAAAGACACAAATGAAATTATCTGCAAAACAGAAACAGACTCACAGGCATTTAAAACAAACTTATGGTTCCTAGGGAGGGAAGGGAGTGGGAAGGGATAAATTGGGAGTTTGAAATTTGCAGATACTAACTATTATATATAAAATAAATAAATAACATGTGTCTTCTATACAGCACAGGGAACTATATTCAGTGTCTTGCAGCAACGTATAATGAAAAAGAATATGGAAACAAAGATAGGTTTGTATATGTATGACTTAAACAGTATGCTGTATACTACAAATTGACACAACATTGTAAACCAACTATATTTCAGTGAAAAAGAATGCAAAAAATGATAATAGTATACAAAATACAATTTGGGGACCTGTGGGAATTATTTAAGAACTAGAGAGACCAACTCCAATTAGATTAAGTCACAAGGCTTCTATTACCTTTTCACAGACAGACAGAATGAAGATACAAAGCAGACAATAACTGACGTTTGGAGGCCACAGAGAAAAAAGGAGAGGGGTTAGGCTGGGACCACCGTCCAGCACGTAAGTCTCATGGGCCTCTGGCTTGTGCTTCTGAATTGTATGTCCTATGCCTTTTAGTGAACATCTGAGTTGTACAGAGATGAGAGAGGTTACACCTGCAGATCCTGAATTCACTGTGAAGCCTGTTTAGTTCTGCAGGATTCTGAGCATTGCTGGAAGGCTGTCTGCCATTTTAATAATAACCGATCTATAACTTCAATTTATTGAGCATTTGCTATATAGAAGGCACTTTACATATCAATTCACTGGAACTCAAAAATTCTAAAGAATTGTTGAGCCATTTCACAGGTGAGAAACTTGAGGTTTCTAGCAGGCTGATCTGTCCATCGTCATGGTTAAGAATCAGCAGTTCAGTGACACTGTCTGCCTTATGTCCTTAAAAATGGTGAAAAGGACAGTTTTGTTACATGTTCCCCAAATTTATAATAACCAATAAAGAGTCATGACTTTGAGCATGTCCATGGTATTTCACACCATATCTCATGTGATAATTTTTTCAATAAACATTTGTTGTCTTTCAGTGTCTATATATCCCTGATTGTATATGGAGTGTATAAAAAAAGTCAGCACAGAAACAGCGAACAGGATCTGAGCCGACTGTACACAAAGTCCCCTTGCCCAGCACCATCATGCCAACTCTGCACATGGAACTGGTCAGGGAAGCCCCATCAGAAATGAATGTCTGTGAACTTTTACAAAGCAGTGACCTGGAGGAAGTAGTGTGGATTTCCATCAAGAGTTACAGGCCCTGTGGATCCATCCCAGAGAAAATTCTTCAGAGATGTGGTGCTAGAAAACACCAGCCATCTGGTCTCAGTGAGTCTGTCAACAATGACGTCTTTACTCAAGTATCCAGACAAGCTTCCACATACCTCAGACCTCAATCAGCCCCCATTCATGTCTGGTCAAAGCCATGGCAGCTGTCTGAAGGTGTTTACATCTAGTTTGTCCCTCACTACACTGGAGCCTTCCTGATCACAATTCTTGTACTCAGTTCTTTCTTTATTCAATCTCCAAGACACAAAACAGTGCTGGAAAATCAGTGACTATTTCTTGCATAAATAAGTAAATGGATTAAAGATATACTAAATAAGTGTAATACTCTAAGCATTAAGCTGTGTGAATAAAAATAACACAGTATTAGGAAGAGCAGACACTTTCCTTTCCTACACAGAACTTATATTTTTCCAGTGGATCTAACATTTATTGGATTGTTTTTGACAGCACTCATTAGTCTCCTGGAGTCTACAGAGAACAAAATGGCAGTTCCTCATGGCCCTGCAGGCTTTATCACAACTCCCCCTGCCTCCCCTAGCTTCCTGTAGCAACAGAGACAAGCTCCTAGCTTCTCTACTGAAAGTGTTAAGCTACATATGTAGTTCCCCAGCTTTTCCAGTTGCTGCCTGAGGGTCAGCTTCTAACTTGCCTCTCCTGGGGCACTGACAGGACCTCAGTCTCCTGGGAGCACCTGAAAAAAAGGCACTGTGAGCAAGAACAAGGTTTGAGAGGCACCCAGAAGCTCTGGCTGGGCTGATTGTGCCAAACATTTCTGACATAAGGAAAGACCCTGAAGATTGGGAGAGGAGGCTATTTGGTATAAGGCAAAGAAACAAACAAGGATTCAAGAAAAATAAAGAAACAATGAATATACTCCAAGCAAAAACAGAACAAAATGAAAACAAGATACACTCCTAGACAGTGACTATAATGACACAGAGATAAGTGATACACACAACATAAAATTCAAAATAGTGTTCATACAGATTCTTACTGAGGTCAGAAGAGGAATGCATGAAAAAAAGGGGTAAAAAGGAATAAAACACGTGAAAATAGTTTAAAGAAATTATGTAACAATATCAAGTAGTCCAAATGCACAATACTGGAGGGCCAAGAGGAGATAAAGAACCAGAAAAAATATAGAAATAAATAATGTCTGAATTTTTTCCCAAACCTGCAGAATAAAACAGACATCCAGGTCCAGAAATGCCAAAGGACATCAAGTAAGAATTCAAAGTGAACCATACCAAGACACGTTATAATCAAATTGTCAGAAGTTTGAGACAAAGAAAGACTGTTGAAAGCAGCAAGAGAAAGTCACCTTGTTCTATACATACGAAGCAATTCCCATAAAACTACCAGTTGATATTTTCAGGAGAAACTTTGGAGCCAGAAAAGACTGGGATAACATAAGCCAAAATACTGCAAGGTAAAGAAAGACTGCCAACCAAGAATACTACATGGATCACACCTGTCCACAAAAAAAAAAAAAAAAAAAAAAAAAGAGAGAGAGAGAGAGAAAGAATTTCTCAGACAACCACAAGCTAAAGGAATTTAGCAAGATGTTTCTTAAAAGAAATGTGTGAGGGAAATCTTCAAGTCGGAAGAAAAGGATACTAAACAGCAACACAAGAGCAGAAGACAATCTGAAACTTAATGGTAAAGGCAAATATATACAGAAAAACAGAATACTCTATTACTATAATGATGGTAGTAAATTGCTACTAATACTACTATAAAACTTAGAGGATGAGAGATTTAAAATAACTATAACTGAATTAGATTGCTAGATACATAATAGAAGTAGATGTAAACTGTGACATCAGTAGCACATAATATGGATGGAGAGATAGAGATTTCTTATGTGCAAGTGAAATTAAGTTGCTATCAACTTACAATAGGCTGTTATAACTAACAGGTATTTCATACAAGCCCCTTGGTAACCACTAAGAATATACCTGTAGTAGAGACACAAAAAAAGAGAAAAGAAATAAAAACACATCAGTATCAAAAACAATGGAACACAAAGAAATACATGAAAAGAAAAAGAAACCTGCAAGACAAACAGAAATCAGTTCAAAAATGACAACAGTAAGTCATTCCTGAGCAAACACTATTTTAGCTGTAAATGGGCTAAACTCCCTAATAAAAATGTACATAGTGGTCGAATGGATTAAAAAGCCAAGATCCAACCACATGCTGTCTACAAGAATTCATCTTAGATTTTTAAGGACACACATAGGCTGGAAGTAAAGTGATGGGAAAAGATAGTCCATGAAAATGGCGACCAAAACAAAGCAGGAGTGGCTACTATACTTCTCTCAGACAAAGGTGACTTTTAGCCAGAAATGGTCACTAGGGACAAAAAATGTATTATGTAATAATAACCATGCAATTCCCTAGGAAGTTATAACAACTGTAACTATTTATACACATCTAATATCAGATCATCTAAGTATGTAAAGCAAACACTGACAGATCTGAAAGGAGAAACTGAATGCTATACAATAGTTGGCATTTCTATACCTGATTTTCAACACTGGATAGAACATTGATACACAAATCAATAAACAATCAGTGGACCTGAACAACACTTTAGACAAATGGACCTAACAGACATACACAGAACTTTTCATCCCTCTGCAGAATAATGACAGAACATTCTCCAGGATAGACCACATGTTAGGTCACAAGAGGGACATACAAATTGAAGAAGATTGACATCCTACCAAGAATCTTTTGTTGCATAATGAAATGAAAGTAGAAATCAATTAAAGCACAAAGTTAGAAAATCCTACAAATATGAGGAAATGAAATAACACAATCTCAGAAACCACGGGATCAAAGGACAAATCAAGAGAACTGCTGATTATAAAATTTGAATTTGAGAAGGTATAACTCACCTCTTCTCTCCAAGACTTTTAGATAAAACTAGACTCATCACAAGGCAAGAGATATCTGTTATTTATGACTTATTAACTGTGACTAATGACAAATTGTACCCCTACATGGAACAGAACACCTCTCATGTGAAACATTTTACTAAGTGGTTAGGAGTATTGATTTTTAAACTGAGCTCATGTTTAAAGTGTTCTGTATAGAAATCAATGAATGAACTGTGAATGTCTGTTGCTCACTACAATCTCCGAGACCCTTGAAACAATGCCCAGTGCTGTACATGACTGAGCAGGCTTCGTGCAGATCTTGGGGTTAGCAGGCGCAGATTCCTTACTAACTACACACCTCAGATGTCCATTACCAGACGTGTGGACAAAGTCAGCATCACAAGCCAATGGCTCCAGGGACTTCTCCACTGAAAGGTGGCCCTACTCTGACCCTCCTGTGACCTGAGGTCTCCCATTTCTTTCCTTCTTCTTTCTACCTCTCGGCTTTGCTTTTCATACAGCATTGCTTCCCCAGGGTCGCACTCACTCCCACTGGTCTGACAGTAAGAGAATCTTCCAATAAGGTTCAGGTATTTCAGTCCTTCAAAAATTTCCTACATGCTGCTCTATCTACTGCAGTTTCTCTCATCAACATACAGCCACATTTAAGGAAAAAATATAATTTATACATCGTCTTCCAGTGTTTAAATGTGAATAAAGTTCACTTACAAAATGAAAACTGGATGGATCCGTACAAGAGGGAAGAGGCGTGTTTTATTTAAAACCGCCAGCCATTTTCAGAGGACGCAGTTACTAATCAAACTATAAGACATTGAATTTGGGTCAAACCTTTGTGCTCCACACTCACAGAAGTGCTGCTGTTGTCCTCTGTGCCTCCTTCACCCTGCACTTTGTTCAGCTGACCTCATTCTGACACATGTGCCAGCACAACTAGACAGTGGGCCTCTGCTTCCTCAATCTCCCTCCACTGTGTTCACCAGATGATTAATGCACGTCAGACACCAACCGGCCATGAGTGAGGTATCTTTCCCCTGTGCCCAAGGACTAAGCGAGACAAAGACAACTGCTCTCATTTCGGCATAAGGTGGAGACTTTCAACAGCACAAATACTGGGAAGGAGAGTACTCAGTTTCTGGGCCACAAAACAGCTCTGGGTTTTCACTCACACAAAGTTCAAGCACTAAGAAGACACAACTGAACAAGAAGAAAGGAGCCATGACATTTTACAGTGTTCCACAATACCCAGACTCACCTGTCATGAATCCCCTGAGTGTCACCTGGCACTGTGCTCTAAGAGGAACAGGGACCATTTCCCCTCTCCCAGATTCAGAAGTAATATGGCTTTACATGCTGCTGCTCATATAGAACAAAAGAAAAAAACATAATCAATAGACACAGAAAAGGCAATGAAAAACTTAGGTGTAAAATGAATGTAACTCAAGGCCATGCCTCAAAACATATTCAGTAGTGAAAGTCTGAAACCTTCCCCCTAATGTCAGGAACAAGACACGGCAGCTCACCCCCACCACTCACTCCGCATAGAAGTCCTAGCCAGAGCAGTCAGGCAAGGAAGAGACACGAAAGGCATCAAAACCGGAAAATAAGAAGTACAAATGTCTCTATTGTAAGATAACATGATTTTATATATAGAAAGTCCTAAAAACTTCACCAAAAACGTGTTAGAACTAATCAACATAATCAGTAAAGCTGTAGAATAAAAATTTAAAGTGCAAAAGTCAGTCATATTTCTATATACTGAAAATTATCTGAAAAAGAAAGAAAACAATTCTATTTCTAACAGCATCAAAAACAATAAAATAATAAGGAATAAATTTATCCAAGGGGATACAAGATCACTATAATACACTAATGAAAGAAACTGAAAGACAGACATAAATGTAAAGTTATCCCTTGTCCATGGATTGGAAGAATTAATATTATTAAAATGTCCATACTACCCAAAGCCATCTATTGATTTACTTCAATTCCTGTCAAAATCCAGTGGCATTTTTTAAAAATAGAAAAAAAGTACAAAAATGTGTAAGGGACCACAAAAGACCTTGTATATGCAATGCTGGAGGTATCACACCCCATGAGGTATCACACCCCATGATATCAAACTATATTATAAAGCTATAATAATCTAAATGGCATGGTACTGCCATAAAAACAGGCATATACACCAATGGAATAGAACTGAGAGTCCAGACACAAACCCTTGCATATAAAGTAACCCAATATTTGATAAGGAGGTCAGGATACTCAGTGGAGCAAAGACAGTCTTGTCAATGAACAGTGGTTGGAAAATTGTATATTCACATGCAAAAGAATAAAACTAGACCCCCATCTAACACCACTCACAGAAATTAAATAGAAATGAAATAAAGGTAAATGTAAGACTGGAAGTCATAAAATTCCTAAAAGAAAACAGTAAAAATCTTTTTAACAGAGGTCTTAAAATTATTTTTGATGATACCTTAAGCATAAACAATTTAACAGGTGGAACAATTAACAAATGGAAATATACCAAACTAAAATAAAAATCTCTTACACTGCAAGACACACAATCAACAAAATGAAAAGACAGCCTACATAGTGGGAAAAAATATCTGCAAACCTTATAGCTAATAAAGGGTTGATATTCAAAATACATACCACACAACTAAAAAGCACACAAACACAAAATAAGTCAATTAAAAGCTGTGGAAAAGTCCTGAAAAGACATTTTTCCAGAGAAAATACATGAATTTCCAGCAAATACATAAAAATGTGCTCAACATCACTAAACATTAGAAAAATTAAAATTAAAGCCACAATGAGATACCACCTCAGGACTATTAGAATGGAATTCATCAAAAAGACAAGAGGTTTACCATCAAATGTTAGCCAAGATGTGGAGAAAAAGGGAGACTTTGTGCAATTTTGGTTGGCTTATAAATTGGTTTGGCCTCAATGGAAAACACTAGAGAGGTTCCTCAACATTTAATAGGACTACCATATGACCCAGCATTTCTGCCTATGGGAAATGCATCTGAATGAATCAAAAATACTATGTTGAAGAGACATCTGCACCCATGTTCACAGCAGCATTATTTACAATAGTCAAGACATGGAAACAACCTAAGCGTCTATGGACAGATGAGTGCATATAAAAGCTGTGGTATATTTAGACAATGAAATATTACTCAGCCATAAAAAGAAGGAAATTCTGCCATTGGGGATAATATAGATGGACCTTGAAGGCATCATGTCAAGTGAGAGAAGTCAGACAGAGCAAGACAAATACTGTATGACCTGATTTATATGTGAAAAAACCAAAAACAAGCTCATAGAAAAAGATCAGAGTTTTGATTAGTAGAGGTGGGCGGTGGGAAAAGGGAGAATTTGATGCAGGAAGTGCAAAGGTACCAACATCCGGTTATGGGATAAATAAGTATTGAGAATGTTATGTACAACATGATGAATACAGTTAACACTGCTGTATAATATATTTGAAAGCTGTTAAGCAAGTAAACCTTAAGAGCTCTCATTACAGGAAAATATATTTTGTTTCATTTTTTGCATCTGTATAAGATGATGTATGTTAACTAATCTTATGTGATAATCATTTCACAATATATCAAAATCAAAATATTATAATGTGCATTTTAATCTTAAACAGCACTTTATATCAATTATATCTCAATAAAAATGGAGGGAACTTAAAACAGCTTTACAATAATGTCCTTGAAATTAAAAAAAAAATCTTGAAACAGAAAATGGAAACACAATTTACTAAAACTTCTAAGATGTAAGATGCCACAAAAAGAGCTATGAGAGTTTATTACAATAAATGACTACGATTAGAAAAAAGAAAGACCACAAATAAAGAATTTTACTTCTCAAGAGACTAGGAAAAAAAAATCCCACTAAGTTAACAAGTAGCAAAGGAATAAAATAACAAATGTGAGAGCAGAAATAAATAAAAGACTATAAAAATTAGAAAACATCAATGCTAGAGGTTGTTTTTGAAATGGTAAACAAAATCAGCTAACTGAACTATACTAACAAAGGGTAAAAGGGAATATGCAAATGAATTGGAAATGAGAGGAAACATTGCAACTGATGCAACAGAAATACAACAGATTATAAGAGGTGACTATGTACAAACATAACCAACAAACTGGATAGCCTAGAAAAAAGTAAATTCCTAGAAACAGGAAAACAAAAGTTAATCATGAAGAAATAGAAAATCTGAACAGACCACTGATGAGTGAATAGATTGTATCAGTAATAAAAAACCTACCAAAAATAAAGGCTTAAAATAAACATTTAAATAGAATACAAATTCATCTCAAACTTTTCAAAAACATGAAGAGGAGGAACATTTTCAAACTCATTTGATGAGTCCAGCACTACCCTGATACCAAAGCTAAATAAGAACACTACATGAAAAAAAAAAAAAAAACACCTGGCAAGTATTACTGATAAATTTCTCAATGAAATATTAGCAAACCAAATTCAACAGTATAGTCTGAAAAGATTATATACCATGATCAAGTGGACTTTATCCCTGGAATGCAAGGATAATTCTACCTATGTAAATCAAACATGTCATACATCACATTAATAGAATGAAATGCAAAACTCATACGGTGATCTCAATAGATGCAGAAAAAGCATGTGAAAAAAATTGAACACTCTTCCATGATAAAAACACTCAACAAATTGCTATAGAAAGAAAAGTACATCAACATAATAAGGGTCATACCAAACAAATTCACAGCAAACATACTCAATGGTGAAAGTCTGAAAAGTGTTCTGCCAAAAATATAAACAAAGTAAGTCTGTGAACTCTCACCACTTCTTTTTCACCTAATACTGGAAGTCCTAGCCAGAGCCATTAGGCAGGAAAAATATATAAAAGAAATACAAATTGAAAAGGATGAAGTAAAACTATTTCTGTTTACATTTAACATGATCTTACATGTAGAAAATCCTTATGATACCACTAAAAACCTATCACAATAGACAAATTCAGTCAGGTTACAAGATACAAAAATCAACAAGTGAAGAGCAGTGTGTTTCTATATACCAACAACAAACAATCTGAAAAAGAAACTTAAAAAGCAGTAATATTTAAAATGGCATCAGAAATAAATAAAACATTTAAGAATAAATTAAACCAAGTGGATAAAATATCCATACACCTAAAATGACAAAACATTGGTGAGGAAAGTGAAAAAACACAAACAAATGGTAACAGTTTTCATGGTTATGAATTAGAAGCAAAAATATTGTAAAAAATGTCTATACCACTCAAGGCTGTCTATAGATTCAATGTGATCCCTATCAAAATTCCAATGACTTTTACACAGAGAAAGAGAAAGCAATCCTAAAACTTGTATGGAACCACAAAACATCCCCAATAGCCAAATCAATCTGGTCAAAGAAGAACAAATCTAGAGACATCACACTCCCTAATTTCAAACTTTGTTACAAAGCTATAGTAATCAAAATGGTACGTACTGCAAAAAATAGAGACCAAGTCCAATGAAACAATCAAGAGCTCAGAAATAAATCCATTCATATGCAGTCAACAAATATTTCACAAGGGAGCCAAGAAGAAGTAATGGGGAACATACAGTCTTTTCAATAAATTGCACTGGAAAAACTGGATAATGACATACAGATGAATACAACTGGACCCCATTCCTGTAGCACTCACAAAAATTAACTCTGAGTGGACTGAAGGCTTAAATATAAGACTTAAAATGGTAAAAGTACTTGAAGAAAATAGAAAGAAAAAGCTCCTTGGGATGGTTTTGGCAAATATTTTTTGGATACGACACCAAAGATGCAAGAAACAAAAGCAAAAATAAACAAGTGGAACTACAGCAAACAAACAAACAAACAAAAAGTAAAAAACACTGCATAGCAAAATAAGTAATCAGCAAACTTAAAAGCAGCTGCAGAACAAGAAAACATATATGCAAACCTTTTTTTATTCACAAAACCATTTTTGATAAAATATATACATAACTCATGAAATACTAACAAATAAAAAATTAAAAATGGGCTAAAGGACTTGAGTAGACTTTCTTTTCTCAAAAAGGACATACAAATGCCCAACAGGTACATGAAAAAATACTCAACATCAGTAATCATCAGGGAACTGCAAACCAAAACCACAAGGAAACATCACCTCACACCTGTTAGAATGGCTATTATAAAAAATAAAAAAATTGTATTTTCAAGAGTATGAAGAAAAGGTAACTTGCACACTTTTTGGGTGGAAATGTAAATTGGTACAGCAGAATGAATGTAAGAGACTTAAACTGGACCCCATCTTACACTACTCACAAAAATTAACTCACAATAGATTAAAGAGCCAACTGTATGACTTGAAACCATAGAACTCCTAAAAAAAATCATAGAGGAAAAGCTTCTCAACCTTGGTCTTGGGAATAATGATTATTTGGATATGACTCCACAGGACAGGCAACAAAAGCAAAAGCAAAAAGAAATAAATGGGACTAAGTTAACCTAAAAAACTTCTGCATAGAAAAAAAATTGAAAAAACAAAAAAGGCATCATATGGAATAGGAGCAACTATTAGCATCACCATCTTTTGGTAAGTGGTAGTTACTCAAGTACATAAATAAATCATACAACTTAGCAGCCAAAAAAATCTAGTTAAAAATGAATAGAGGATCTGAATAGGCATTTTTTTCCTAAGAAGACATACAAATGTCCAACATGAAATGGTGTTCAACGTCATTAATCATCAGGGAAGTGCAAATCAAAACCATGAGACTATCTCTCACCTGTTACAATGGCTACAGTCAAAAAAGATAAGTGAGTACAAGAATTGGCAAGGATGTGGAGAAAAGAAAATCCCTGTGAATTTTTGGTAAAAATGTAAATTACCACAGCCACTATGAAGAGCAGTATGGAGGTTCTGCCAAAAATTAAAAGTAGTGTCCAGCTGTCCCAGCACCATTTGTCAGAGACAATCCTTTGCCCATTGAACACGTTTTACTCCCATCTCAAATATTTGTTGACCTTATATGCTTGGATTTACTACTAGGCTCTCTATTCTGTTCCTTTTTTAGACTATGTATGTATTTTAATACCAGTATCGTGGTGTCTCATGACTATAGCACTGTGATATAGTTTTAAAGCATGAAGTGTGATGACTCCCAATTTATTCCTTCTCAGGATTGCTCTGGTGTCTGGGTCTTTTGTGGTCACATCAAAAAATTTTAAGACGGATTTCTATCTGTGAAAAATGCTGTTGGAATATTGATAGAAATTGCATTGACCTTCTAAGTGGCTTTGGGTAGTATGGACATTTTAGCATTAATTCTTCTGGTCCATTAACCATACTTCTGGCCCAGTATATCTTTCCATTTGTTTTCACTTCTTCAATTTTTTCCAGAAGTCTTATAGTTTTTAAAGTACAATTTTTTCACTTTCTTAGTTAAGTTTATTCTTAAGTATTTTTTATTGGTTTTAATGTTATTTTGAAAGGGGAAAGGCTAATGTCTTCAACAAATGATGTTGGTTAAATTGGAAAACCACATGCAGAAAAATGAAATCGGACACCTACCTTCCACCACTCACAAATATAATTTAAAATGGATTAAAGACTGAAATGTAAGGCCAGGGCAGCCTGGAGGTGCAGATCCCCAGAGACAATGTTCAACCGATGAGGGACTTATGTTGACAAATATTCCAATCTCTCCATCCTCAGGTGCACGTTCTCATGATACCAGAGACCACCCTGATCTGCAAGGGGCTGAGGGGATTCCCAGGGTGCTGGACTTCCAGTGCTAACACAGGGTCAGGCTGGCAGCCTGAGATGGCTGGTCACAGTAATTGTATCTCCAAGGGCCCCAGGGGGTAGAGCCCAGCTGCCCACAGCAGGATCCTGTGCCCAATGCTCCAATTACTTGCTTTCCCTCCTTGTGTCCCATGTCCCCCTCTCTTGTACTTGAGTTTCCTGGGGTCATCCCCCCAATAAACCACCTACATCCTTGTCTCAGGGGAAACCCAGACTGAGGTCACACTCAGCTGTAAGGTGGTTCTCTTCCCTCCACTCTTGCTCTTTCATTCACTCCAGAGCCTTTCTCGTAACTAGGCTGAGCATGGGCTTGTGGAGTGGGCAGGGAAGATGTGGTAATAAAACTGTGAAGGACAGGTTGCCTTCATGCTGGGCATGCTGAGGGGACACGCATCCCACCACATCCTCAGGGACCTGTGTGCAGTTCCGGTGCTGTCAGCTGGCCCGTTCTCCACCTTGGACATCCCCACTGTGCCCATGCCTGTGGAGCCATGCTAGGTAGGGAAGAGAAATGTACACCTTTGCTCTCTGGGTGGAGTAGGAAAGAGGTCTCTGGTTTGTATCCAGGTTCTTGGCCCAGGCAGCTGAGCCTTCCTTGTCTCTGGTCTCTAGTCCCCTAGTGCTGACCGTGGCCCCTGCATCTTGGCTCATGGGTCCCCCTGCTTATGTCCTCCCTCGGCCTTGCTAACTCCTTCCCTTCAAAACTAAGTGTAAGCCCATATCATCCAGGAAGCTCCCCTCGAATGGTCACAGCCCACACTGACCTTGATCTCCCAATTATCTGCACCATTTCCTGTGGACCCACTGCAGTTTGTGTGCTGCTCTGCTGGGTCCCCTGCTAGAGGTGCGTGCTGAGAGGGGGTGGGATCTGAGCACGGAGGTGGTGAACTGCATAAGGCATACAGAGGGAGCTCAGAACCTGCTGTGAGGGGAGGGACCGCCCAGAACATGAGTCAGGTGGCTTCCATAGAAAGAGGCCCTGAGATGCAGGTTCCTGTGTAAGTGATTCATTCAGACGTCTTCCCAGGGGAGATCTGTAAGGACATGGGGTTGGCCGGACAGGGGGTCAGCCAGACAGGGGAGGGTGGAAGTTAGGGGAGGATGAGATTTTAGACAGAGTCCCACGAGGGTGGCTTCACTTGGATCCTGCAGGGGGGCTCCAGAGGGTAAAATACAGCTCAGAACTGTCCTGACCTGAGGCAAGAGGGCTGGACTTCCATATGTCACCAGACAGTCACTGGTTCAGGGTGCCCTGGGGAGAGGTGCATGGATTCCTCAGGCTCTTCCATCTCCCTACTGACAGCAAAGAGCTTCCGGGAGCCCAGATGCAGTCGTCCTCCAAAGAAGAAACTCAGCTGCCAGCCACTGAGAGCCGAAGCCAAGGAAGGGCCCTGCTGCCCACTCTGGCTACTTGGGCACACGAGCCTCCACACCCTACACGAGTGGCTGCTTCAGAGAGGGAAGTATCTGGAACATCCCCAGTTCCCAGACTAATTTTTTTTTAATTGAAGTATGATCAGCCACGAAGTATCAATTTCTGGTATACAGCACAATGTCCCAGTCATGCATTTACATACATATATTCACTTTCATATTCTTTTTCATTAAGGATTATTAAGATATTGAATGCAGCTCTCTGCGCTATACAGAAGAAATTTGTTTTTTAAATCTATTTTTATATAGAGTGGCTAACATTTGCAAATCTCAAACCAGCCTAAATTCTGACCCACCTGCCTTAGCTCATCCTACCCTCTGCTTTGCCATCCATGCCTGTCCTTTGCCCTCTGACCCCTGATAGCTTTACCTGCGCCTCAGATCTGATGAGGCCACAGTCTTGCAAGCCCAGAACTCTGACTTGCCTCCCTGAAGGTGAGCACACTTCCCCTCTGAATAAGCGACTTCTGGTGGCTCTGGATCCATCCCAGGACCTGGATGCAGAGGAGCCTGACGGATACACCCTGTCTCAACTCTCCCAACGTCTTGGCTATGCAGGCATTTCAGAACATGTGAGCCCAACCCTGCCTTTCTGTCCCATTGCTGTGTGGAGATGCCGGCCCATGCTTGGCAGCTTTACAAAGTCAGTCCTAACAGGGCTAATTGATACAAGTGACTACTACTGAAACTGGCTGAAGTGACAGAGCTGGAGTGGCATCAGGCAGACGCTGGGGGCTGACCTGGCCTCCCTCACAAGCAGCAGGGCCTGTGTCTGAGCTGCCCTGGGTCAGAGTTCTCACTGCTCAGGAGAAGCAGAGCCAAAGCCTCTTGTCCCTGTGGTGTTCCATACCTAGGAGGACAGCCTCATGTTAACCTGCTTGGCCCCTCCTTGGTGCACGTGCAGTTCTCTGACCCGTCCATGAAGGGCCTGCAGGAGGGACCGAGAGGCTACTAAGCTGTGGGTGTTCAGCTCAGTGTCAGCCAGCAAGTGCCGGCAGGACAGGGGTCCCTGAGGTGAACGTGCAGCTGCTCCGGCTGCTCTGATCCTGCAGACAGATGGGGCTGCAGACACACACTTGGCATGTGTCCCCTAAGCACCCCTGGCCTCACTTCCATGAGTCTGACCATCAGACATCCTCTGAGGCTTGGCAGGCTGCCCAGTCCTGACTCCTTTTCTAGACCCCCAAAGAGTCACCCACATTGACAGGGAGAGAGTGGGGTGGCTACATCATATCTACAAAACACCTTCCTACAATGAAATAGTCAGATTTCTATGTGTGGAGTCAGGAGAGTGGGAGAGTTATCCTGAGGGATGGCATCCATGGCTCTCCAAGGAGGGCCCAGCTGGGGTGCAGACAGGAGCCCCAAAGTGAACGTCTGCTAGGAACTGACTTGACACCAGGCGTGGGCCCCGGCACGGCAGCTCATTGAATTCTCACAACAGCAAGCACAGTTTTCCCTCTGCTCCTTAATACTGTCATCCCTAGTTGTTTATAAAATAAATTTATAAAAATATCATCCTTATTTCTATGAGACATCAGAAAAATACAAATCTGGGAGTCATCCCAAGTCCCCACATACCTGCAAGGCTTCGGTTTCCTCAGCCATAACATTGCTATGAAGGTTAATTGAATTAACATGAGTCTAGGACCTTACAGAATCATGGGTGGTTGAGATTTTTAAGGAAAAGAGGAAAGAGAGCATATTTTCCGACCAGCAGGAATTCAAAGATGGGGAGTCTGATTTCAGAGGCACAGTCAATTAACTTATTTACAAAACGGAAACACTCACAGACACAGAAAGCAAACTTATGGTTACCAGAGGGGGAAGAGGTGGGGAGGGATAGATTAGGCATTCAGGATTTGCAGGTTTTAACTCCTGTATATAAAATAGACAGACAACAAGGTCCTACTGTACAGAACAGAGAGCTATACTCAGTATCTTCTAATAACCTATAATGAAATCATATGAAAAGAAGTCTGTATGTATAACTGAATCACTATGCTGTACACCAGAGACTAACACAGCATAGTAAATTGACTACACTTCAATTAAAAATTAACAAAGGTACAGTCATTGTTTAGGAGCTCAAAATGTGAGCTCATTCCTTCATCTTGGGGACTCCTTGATCTCACAGAATATGTCACACATGACAGGGGTGTGAGAGACGCAAGGAGGACTTGGGGGTGAAGGTGCAAACCTCCAAAGACCTGGATCCGCATGCGTAAGAGGCTTTCCCTCAGGTTGTCCAGACTGAACCAAGACCGAAAGGAACGTTGCCCATCACAACCTTCCTTAAACATTCTATGATTTTCCTATCTAGTCATCAGCACCACAACATGCAAAATACTGAATATTACATTCGAAATAGTCGTTCCGATTATAATGATCATATTGATTGGCTATCGTGTTCTGGGACGGCACACCCCTTCCCCTACAGGATCTGAATTCTTTGTACGCTCATCCCAGGAGGTCTTAATTGCTGAGGTTATCCATGTTCTATGCATATTGATCAAATTGTCACTGTCTTAGATGAGAGGGGATGATACTGAGGCCAGCAACATTAGGTAACGTCTCCACGGTCACTCAGCTAGACTTGGAGGAGCTGAGATGTGACTCTGGATTTAACTTGCTCAAACCTCTTAAGTTTTCTTTTCCCACATCACTCCACAGGCTTCTGTGGATCTAAGTGTGAGCAAAAACAAAAACAGGGTAGCACTGTGCTGGTATCTTGAGGGGCCGGGAAAGGAGGTTGGAAAATGCAGAGTCTCTATCTGTTTGTACTTTTATTCTAGAAGCTAAATGTTCACCAGTTTGAGTAAACACATCTCACCTCAGCTGGGAACCCACCCACGTTAGTGTGTCAGCATTACACCAGCACGCTGAGTTTGAATTTCACAAGCTTTCCTTCTTTTGAAACTAGTCAGGCCTAGGGAGCAGCTTCATATCTGATTAAACAGGTAGATCTTCTGATAAAGTAAGCAGTCAGCCTGGAGGGGAGGTGAGCAGGCAGAAGCACCCCACTTGCCCTTTCCTGTTCAGACATCAGCTGGCATTCGGGTTTCTGTCCTCTTGAGTGTCCCGGGCCCCGGTGAGCAGAGGTGATCTCCAAGAGATTCAGGGATAAATGATTACGGAAGGCAATGGCGCTCTAAATCCACACGACTAGGGGCAATGGTGCACCACACCATCAGCTGTTTGGTAAGCCAGTGCAAACTGATCATACTGCTCCCCAGGAAGGAAATCACCCAGAGAAGCTGGGAAAGAATTATCTGGCATGGGGATGTTACAGAATTATTTCTCTTAAATCATGACTTTGTTGCAAGACTATCTGATGGTGCTAAACTGTCTCTGTTCTAGGATGAGAATTCAAAGGCAGATGTCTTACTGGGTCTGTTGGAGAGGGGTGATGTTGGGAAAGGAGCTATAAGCCCTCCCTTGGGACCACTCTGGACTGAAGTTTCCAGAATTGGGCTATTAATAGCCAGGTGATCACACACATGCTTTTCAAGTAAAGTGAAGCTCCAACCATTCTGAAGGCCATAATGAAATCATCTGGAAATGCTGAGTGTTTTTGTGGTACTTGCCATCTTCTGGACCAGGGTTTTCCATCATAGAGCTACAGACCCATGAGATGGACAAGGTGGATCCCTGCACAACTTGAGCATCCCTGCCCCTCCTGCACCCATACAAACTGGCCTCACAGTGGAGTGTCCTATTCTTTACCACCCAACGCATGAGTCATTTGGGTGGGGGACACTGCGGTTGATACAGAAGTGACAGGAGGTCACATGTGTTCTTCCATTCTCTGGGAATTCTGTCCTCACAACCAGACCACAGGTGCATCCCAGGCAAGGACCTTGCCTCATTTTATCATGAGGATGAATGACATAGAAAGTGGGTGACTGCCATCTTCCATTTAGCCTCCTTCTTCCTGTGGACACCCCCAGGCAGTGTGGAGCCAGGTGCCTCTGGGGGGCAAGTACAGCTTTGGCACAAACTCTTACCCTTGACCTCTCTGAGTCTCCAGCTCCTCACCTGTGTCAGGAGGCTCCGAGTACTGCAGGTGAGTGACCGAGGCAATGAATGAACAGACTAGTAGAGGCCACAAAGTTCGTCCTTCCAGCAAATGAGAGCCATCAAATCCCCACTTGCTAGGACATCTAAGCAGTTTCAGAATTTACTCCTTTCCAATTTCCTTAGCATGCTCATCTGTGAAGGTGGGCTTAATAATTTGCACCTCATACATTGGCTTATCAAGCTAGGTTCATCCCAGAGACACATGGATGGCCCAACATACACAAATCAATCGTGATACACCACATCAACAAGAGAAAGGGCAAAAATCACATGATCATCTCAACAGATGAAGAAAAAGCATTTGATAAAATTCAACACCCATTTATGATAAAAACTCTAACCAAAGTGAGTATAGAGGGAACATACCTCAACATAATAAAAGCTATTTGTGACAAATCTACAGCCAGCATAATACTCAATGGTGAAAAGCTTAAAAGCCTTCCCACTAAAATCTGGAACACGACAAGGATGCCCACTCTCACCACTTCCATTCCATATAGTATTGGAAGTCCTACCCATAGCAATTAGACAAGAAAAAGAAATAAAAGGGATCCAAATCAGGAGAAAAGAGGTAAAATTGTCATTACAGGTGGATGACATGATACTATATATAGAAAACCCTAAAGGCTCCAGACAAAAACTACTAGAGCTAATAAAAGAACTTGGCAAGGTAGCAGGATATAAGATTAACATATATAAGTCAGTGGCATTTGTTTACACCAACCATGAAATATCAGAAAAGGAAAGTAAAGAAACAATCCCTTTTAAAATTGCATCCAAAATAAAATACTTAGGAATAAATCTTACAAAGGAAGTGAAAGACTTGTATGTGGAGAATGACAAAACATTGATTAAGGAAATTAAAAATGACTTAAAAAATGGAAAGATATCCCATGTTATTGAATTGGAAGAATTCATATTGTTAAAATGGACATACTACCCATGCAATCTACAGATTTAATGCAATGCCTATCAAATTACCCAGGATATTTTTCACAGAACTAAAATTTACATGGAATCACAAAGACCCAGATTTGCCAAGGTTTAAATGCGCCCCTGTCTGCAAAGATGGGGGCGCAGTAAGGAGCATTTGATTGAGAAACTGTCCAGCATTTCCTCCACTTTGCTTTCCATCTTTCTATCTTCACAACTTCAAACTCATCAAATCACCACAAAATCCCCCTGAGATACGTACATTTATTATTGCCATCTTACAAATGAAGAAACAGACACTTAGTAAGGTCAAGTCACTTTCCTGGGATCACACAGCTAGTGAGTGATAGGGCTGGCATATGAGCCCAGGAGTAAGCCCCCTCTCTTAACACTACCCCAAGTTCCCATGGGGCCAGAAGCACCCTGGGGACACAGGTCAGGAGCTGCATGTCACCTGGTCCTAATTTCCTACCACACTTGGTTTGACATTCCATTGCTTAAAGAATTGCACTTATGGACACAGAATTTAACTCAACAATAATGAAAGCTTTTCCTTCCAAAAGGGTCCACTGTTTAATTACCTCCACTTCTGTGAATGCACTGCAGGCTTGAGCCACTCTACCCCACAAGAGTGTGGATCTTAGATTCCTGTTAATTAATATGGAGTTTAATCTTCTTTGATTACATTGATTATTGCTGATCTTTCAACCATCCCTGCCAGGGGGTATGTACTGAGTTCCAAAATATTCAGGCGCCATCATGCCAGGAGAAAGGTGAAAGAAAACATTACGCTGGGTTTATGGTCAATTTAATTAATGCAAATCCTCAGCTCAGTTCATTTCACCCGATAAAGTTTTCCAATCAAGCTATTGGGAACCAACCCTTCTTAACTATTTATTTTTTATGTTTTCTTAAAATTTTTTTTTCTGCAAAAACTATGTAAGGTATGGCCTAAAGGACACTGTTAAATTGTATCCAGTTCTATGACTCCATGGAAAACTTGCCCATTGACTAAAACCTTGAAAACAAAGAAAAGGGTCTCTTGGCAAAGACAGTAAATCTGTGAACTGGCAGGGCTGATGGTGGAAAGTGGGTGCGAATGTGAGGGAAAGACAGACTTGTGGGGAGGGAATGAGAGAGAAAAACAGAGAAGTAAGATGAGAAGAGGCTGGTGAACGCAAGGTTGACCTACTAGCAGATTTGAAAAAAATTTCTCTGGTCAATTAATCGATAGGCAGATCTCTACTGAATAACAATATTTAACATCTTTGTAGAGTCTTCCAGGGACCAGGGCACCAGCACAGACATTAACACACACACAACAATCAAGGTAGGTATATATTATGGTTTCCATCCTGCACATATAGACCATGAGATTCTGAGAGGTCACAGGGGCTGCTTAGGGTTACAGAGCATCAAAGTCAGGACATGGGCTGTGTGCTTCTAGCCCACTTCCACTGGGGTGCTGTGTACAGTTGTGCAGGTTGCACACTGCACAAGAGAACTTGGGCATCTCCATGGTTCCCAGGATAAGTTAACACTATAGCCGGGGACAGACTCAGCCAGAAGACTGAGACTCCTCCTACTTTTCATGACACATCTGTCTGCCAAGCCACATGCCTGTGGGTGGCATCTGTCCAGAAGAGATGTCATTCTCTGAAGTTCCCCAAAGTGCCTCATGGACCAGCCAGTCCAACCTGCCCATGCCCATCAGATTTATCTCAGTGCCGGTAACACTACAATGTGCACGTTACTCTACACGCACTCCCTGAGCTTCCTGAGGGGAAGAACTGAACTTCACTCATCTCTGTGCCTCCAGCACCCAGCATGGGATTTGTAAACACAGATCAAAGACTGGTCAAAGGACCAAGGGAATAAATTCATGACTGCATGTCCAGTGCCCCTTTCACTGCACATTCCTGGCCCAGCCCTCTGATGGGTGATCCCCAGTTCCTCTGAAGACTCAGAGCCCTTGATACCTCCCGGTGGGGTCTCAGGTCATTGTGCTCTTACTAGACAGTAAGCTCTGTGAGGGCAGCCCCAGGACATGCTGCCAATAAGCCTTTTCAGTACAAAGCACAAAGCCTGGCATTACATTATTATTTCCCTCCCCTTTCCTCTGCCTCCAATTCATTCCCCATTTGTATATAATCTGTTTCTTAAGGAGAAATGATATGCAGATGTGAGAGGAGCTAATGGATGTCAATGTGGGTTTAATTTCATCTCACACACTCAATCAGCGTCCAAGAAGAGCTATGCCTTCCAGGAATGCAGTCTTCTAGGATGCTCTCTCGAGGCCTTTATCCACATTGTTCTGTCTCAACACTGGGTCTTGGGAGCCACATCAGAATTCTCATTCCTTCAAAGCTCAGTGCAGTGTGAAGTTGAGGTACCAAAAAGATGGCAAAGCCCTTCCTTAGGCCAACCAAACCAGAAATCACTCTACCACTGAGTTATACCCACCCCCCACTTGCACGTTTTTAAAAAATACAGTTTTATCACTTAAGTTTGCATTCCTAGACACTAGACCTTAGTATTGCTCTTTAAAAATTTTTGGTATTAGGCTTTTTTTAAATATAATGCTAATAGGAAGTAATACATGATGTCTACACTAAATAGACTCACTCTATTAAAAGCTAAATATACTTACAGAGAAAATTACTTTAATAAAGTATTTACTGCCTAAAAAGCTGAAAATCTGAACTTTGCATAAACAAGTCTTACACCGTGTATTGTTAATATCATTGACACTAATTCATTGCTATTCTTTTAGAATTTTTTTTAATTACATACCATGATGGAGATTTATTTGCATAGACACTGATTTCTCAGCTTGAGAATTTACTGAGTAAAAAAAAAAATGTAAACCATATAGTAATACTATACTTCAGCCATAGACAAATTCCACCTATTCCAGAAGAGAAATCAAAGCTGTAATTTCACTTTTGGTTGAACAGAAAGGAGTCAATTTTGTGGTTTATGAAGTCAGCAAAAACATACTGCAAAATTAAAGCTATTATAACATTATGGTGGTTACAGCAGAGTGCATATTCTAAGAGCCCTTTTACATTTTATCCTGGAAACCTGGATATGAACTGTCCTGTACTTGGATTCAGACCAAAGGTATTTTTTTTCCAAAATTAGGACCCAATGAATTATCAACCAACATTCAAAATCTCCACTAAGTTTAGCTATGTCCAAAAATTAAAATATAATAAAATTTCCTTTTCTTAAAGGGTCAGCTACAGCAGGGATCTCATATATTATTGAAACAAAACATATATACGGCCTCCTGAAATACTACTTTCTTACAGAACAATGTATAAAAATCATGTGATGAATACAAGATCCTTGGCTTCTAATACAAGACTCTCCTTCATTATCCGTCCATTCAAAATGTTTCATGTCCACTGTGTGCCAAGCATTGTGGTAGTTATCACATTAGATTTCCCACATACTTTGTTTGCCTGAAACGCATAGTCACAAGTACATATTTAGTAATATTTTCCTTAGCATGTAATTTAACTTTAGAAATTTAACAGGATGGTTTAAACACACTTACAATTATCAAGATAACTTTGGCACTGCAATCCTGCAGTTGAAATGCATGAATGTACTACCATAATATGCATGTATATGTGAAATCATCCATGTGAACACACATACCAGCGGGAACATATATACATAATAAATGGCATGAACAAAAAGTTTGATTCCTGTGGAGACTCAATCTGTCATTTCTTTAATAGCTATAAATGGTTAGAATGTGTGGTATTCCGTGTCTGTTTCAATTAAATTAAACAGAAAATAATTCAACCAGATCCGAACTATGTGGGGTCTCATTCATTACAAAACAAAACTTAAAGCAGTCCCTCCATCGGACTTGATTTTCCAAGAGCTTCTTAAAACAACGCGGCCCCATGACCAATAAAGCAAAAGCTGGAAGCAATTATCAAGAAGAAAACCATACATTAAAACGAAATTTTCTTAAACACAAGTGGACATAACCGAACCAAATGGTCAGCCACCTCCGCCCGCGGGCTGCGTGGAGGGGGCGGCGGGTGGAGGCGAGGCCAGTGGGCCCCTCCCGTCCCCACCTCCTCGCCCCGGGCGCCCGGCTGCAGCGAGGACAGCAACACCCGGCCGCGGACTGGCCGCTGCAGGCGGAGGGAATTCCCGGGCTCCGCTCCCCCCACCCCCACCCCGACGCGCTGGGGCGGGCGGGGCCTCCCCGCGTGCGCGCCGCGCCCGGCCTGGCAGCAGCGACCCCGCCTCGCCCGGGGCTGTGGACAGTCCTGCCTAGGTGCCCGTCCGCGCGGAGACCGAGTCACCTCTGCAGACCCACCATGGCGGCAGGGTGCAGGGCGGCTTCCCGAGGCGGCGCAGGCTGAGCGGGCGCGAGGAGGAGGCGCTTCCCCACACGGAGAGCGCCTCACAGCGCCCCTCCCCACCCGCGACCCTGCTGCCTGCGGCTAGGCTGCCGGGGTGGGGGTGGGGTGCAGCGGGGGCGCCGCTTCCGCCCCTTCGGCCTTTCTCCTTGCCCTTGGGTCCGCTCTCCGTGGTGCCCCGGGCTTTGTGAGGGAGGACAGCCGAGGCTCTGGGGGCTGACTGCCCCTGGGTACCACGCTTCCGCACCCTTTGTCACTGAGAGTAAAATCTCAGCCAAGCTGCGGGAGCCAGGGGCCATTACTAACAGCCTCATCACCCTCCTGGTTGCCTGGAGTTTTAAAGGTAGGAGAGGAGTGTAGCTCTTTGATCTGGGTATCACTACTCTCAGGCTCCGGCTTGGAAATTTGAATTTTGAGGGAGTGACAAGAAGACGGCTCAGATGTTATTCATGGTGGGTGGTGTGGTGGAGTTGACAGTCTAGGGGCAGGAGGTGAGTGTCCAGGGGTAGGAGAAGCAGTAGGCAGCAAGTGTCCGGTGCTGATGGTACCTGCATCCCAGGCAGACCATCTGTATGGCACTGCCTGGACCCTGCCCAGCTTTCTTGGTTCCTGCCTTAGCCTCCACCAGTCCTCCTGTCCATTCTCTGGACTTCCAAATTAAATTCTCTCTCTGCTTGCATTAAGTAGAGACCCCTGTTCTTTGCAAATAAGAACCACTAGTTAATTTCTGCTACTTGTTCTGCTGACAGTAAACTCCGGTGCTGTGCAGTCAGCACCTCCTGCCTGCTGCACATAGTGGGAGTGGGCAAAGGGTCGGGGGTTCGTTTTTAGAAAGAGAATGGAGCAAATGCACAGTGAGAATCCGGCATAAGAGACTGGAGGACCCCAACGCTAACTCTAATTACCTTGAACCACATGTAAGACCGCAGAAGTAGAACAGAGCTGGCAAGTCAGTCCCTCCTCTCGCCTGCACAGGACAATCATTGGTTTTATTTTTTTCAGTTTTTTCCCTTAATGGAGGTGTTGGGGATTGAACCCAGCACCCCATGCACGCCAGGCATGCGAGTACACTCCCAGTGAGCTATACACCCACCCCTCACCCCGTGTCATTGCTTTTACATATCACAGCATAGCACACACCCTTTATCGCAGAGCACTAACTCCATCCTGAAAATCCTTCTCAACACAATTCAGGCATCAAACACCTGAAACTGATGTGAGATCTTGAAACCCATTTGGTATCTCTGACCAATAGGCTCGTAATTTCATCCCCAAATCTATATTTACAATTACTGTAGCCATTACCAAGTATGTGGCCTGGTATATTAAGCTGATATGTGCTCATAATAAGTCAGAGTCTCTGACACTGAGTTACTGGCCTGGGTCACTGGCTCTAAAGGCACACCCTGGGCCTGGGTCCCTGGCACTAAAGGGACACACTGGGAATCGGTCCCTGGCACTGAAGGCACAACCTGGGCCTGTGTCATTGGCCCTGAAGACACAATCTTGGCCTGGGTAAATGGCTCAAAATATACACCCTTGTCATGGGTCAGTGGCCCTGAAGACACACCCTTGGCCTGCGTCATTGGCCAAAAAGACGCACCCTGGGCCTGGGTCACTGGCCCTGAAGGCACACCCTGGGCCTGGGGCACTAATGCTTAAGTCACAGCCTGCACCTGGGTCACATATGCTGAAGATGGAACCTACCAGGGTCATGGGCTCTGAAGATGGATCATTGGCTTGGGTCACGGACACTGAAGACGCATCCTGGGCCTAGCCACTAGTCAAAAAGATGCACCCTAAGCCTGGGAGACTGGCCCTGAAAGTGCACCCTTGCCCTGGGTCACTGGTGCTGATGGCACACCCTGGGCCTGGGTCACAGGTGATGAAGGCACACACTCAGCCTGGGTTACTGGCCCTGAAGACACACTTTTGGCATGGGTCACTGTCCCTGAAGACACTCCCAGGTCCAGGGTTGTTGGCCCTGAATGCACACCCTTGGCCTGGGTCACTGGCCCTGAAGGCACCCCCTGGGCCTGGGTCACTGGCACTGAGGGAACAACCTTGGCCGGGGTCACTGGCACTGAAAACGCACAGTGGGCCTGAGTCACTGGCACGGAAGGCACATCATTGGCCTGGGTCAAAGGTGCTGAAGACGCAATCTGGGCCTGGGTCATGGGCCGTGAAGATGCACCCTGGGCCTGGGTGCCTGGCGCTTAATCACACTCATGACTTGGGTCAGTGACCCTGAAGAAACACAGCCTGGGTCACTGGCTCTGAATATACAACCTGGACTTGTGTGTCTGGGCTGAAGTCACATGTGGGCTTTGGCCACTGGAGCCGAGGGCACACCCTGGGCCTGGGTGACTGGCGCTGATGGAAACACTGGGCCTGTGTCACTGGCCCTTCTGACACACATTTGGCCTTGGTCACTAGCCTTGAAGACACACTTGTTCTGGTTCACTGCCCCTGATACCACGGGCCTTGGTCACTGGCACTGAAGGCACACCCTGGACCAAGGTCACTGTCCTTGAAGACACACACTTGGCATTGGTCACTGGCCATGATGACACACACTTGGTCTGGGTCACTGGCCCTGATACACACCCTGGGCCTGGGTCAGGGAGCTGAAGCCACACACTGGGCCTGAATCAATCGTGCTGAAGGCACAACCTGGACCTGTGACACTGGGTCTGAAGTAACAAGCTGGGCTTGAGTCAGTGGGGCTGAGGGCACACCCTGGACCTGGGTCACTGCCCTCACTTGGTCCTGCCATCTCCTAGTTCTAACTTTTCCTGGTCCTGCCCTCTCATATTCCTGTCCTCACCAAGGCCTGCCCTCACCTGGGCCTGCCCTCTCCTGTGCCTGGCTTCTCCTGGGCCTTCCCTCACCTCAGCCTGCCCTCAATTGTGCCTAACTTCACCTGAGCCTGCCCTCACCTGGTCCTGCCCTCTCATGGGCCTTCCTTATTCTGGTCCTGCCCTCTACTGGGCTTGCCCTCTCCTGGGCCTGCCATTTCCTCTTCTTGCCCTCAGTTGCTCCTGCCCTCTCCTGGGCCTGACCTCACCTGGCCTGCCATCTCCTGGGCCTGCCCTCTCCTGGGCCTGCCCTCAATGGTCCTTTGCTCTCCTGTTCCTGCGCTCTCCACGGCTTGCCTTCTGCTGTTTCTGCTCTCACCTGAGCATGCCCTCTCCTATCAGGCCCAGGAGAGGCAGGGCCAGTTGGAGGGCAGGACAAGGTGAGGGCAGGCCTTGGTGAGGACAGGAATATGAGAGGGCAGGACCAGGAGAAGTTAGGCCTAGGAGACGGCAGGACCAAGTGAGGGCAGGCCCAGGAGGGGGCACTCACAGGAGAGGGCTGGTTCAAGAGCCCAGGAGTGGGCTGGCCCTGGTGAGGACAGGACCATGTGAGGGGTGGCCCAAGACAGGGCTGACCCAGGAGAACAAAGGCCCACATGAAGTCAGGTCCAGGTGAAGGCAGGCTCAGCAGAGGGTAGGACCAGTAGAGGGCAGGATCTGAGAGGGCAGGCCCAGGAGAGGGCAGGCCATGGAGAGGGCTTGCCTTGGAGAGGACAGGACTAGGTTGGGGGAGGTCCAGGACAGGGCTGGCCCAGTAGATGGTAGTCCCAGGAGAGTGCAGGCCCAGGTGATTGCAGGGCCAGGGTAGGAGTGGCCCAAGAGAGGGCATGCACACACGAGGTCATGACAAGGTGAAGGAAGGCTCAGGAGAGGGCAGTCCCAGATGAGTGCAGGCCCAGAGGAGGTCAGGCACAGAGGAGGGAATGTCCAGGATAGAGCTGGCCCTGGAGAGGTCAGGACCAGGTGGCAGGAGGCCCAGGAGACGGCAGGCCCAGGTGAGGTCAGGCCCAGTTGAGGGCGTGCCCAGGTGACGGCAGGCAGTGGTGAGGAAAGGCCCAGGTGAGGGCAGGCCCAGAACAGGGCAGGTCCAGGAGAGGGTAGGCCCAGGTGAGGTCAGGCCCAGTTGAGGACATGCCCAGGTGAGAGCAGGCCTAGGAGAGGGCAGGCCCAGGAGAGGGCAGGACCAGGTGAGTTCAGGCACAGGTGAGAAAAGACTCAGGTAAGGGCTGGTCCTGGTGAGGAAAGGGCCAAGTGAAGGCAGGGCTAGGAGAGGACAAGCCCAGGTGAGCGCAGGTTAGGAGTCTGCCCTCAGCCTGGCCTGCCCTATTCTGGGTTTGCCCTCTCCTGGGCCTGCCCTCACTTGGTCCTGCCGTCTCCTAGGCCTAACTTCTCCTGGTCCTGCCCTCTCATATTCCTGTTCTCATCAAGGACTGCCCTCTCTGGGCCTGCCTGCTCCTGTGCCTGGCTTCTCCTGGGCCTTCCCCCTCCTGGGCCTGCCCTCTCATGTTCCAGCCCTCACCAGGGCCTGCCCTCACCTGGCCTTTCCTCTCCTGGGCCTGCCCCTACCTGGGCATGCCCTCCCCTGGGCCTGCCCTCATCTGGTACTGCTCTCTCCTGGGCCTGACCTCACCTGGGCCTGCCCTCTCCTGGGCCTGCTGGGGACCTGGGGCTGGCCATGAGGAGCTGCCCAGCACACAGCCCCAGCCTCGGTCTGGATGGCCCTGTGTCTGATGGCCACCTCTCCACTGCACCCTCACAAATGTCTCAATCTCTCTTTGCCATACAGCTGGCTTCTAGAGCATGGCTCAGCAAGCCTTTTCTGTGGAAGGACAGAGAGTAAATATTTTTAGCACTGGGGGCCTATTCGATCTCACCTGCAGCTACTCCCCTCTGCCACCATCTTGCACAAGCAGTCCCAGATGTCACAGGAGCCAGTGAGGCTGTGCGCCAACCAGACTTTATTTGTGGGTACTGAGAGTTGAATTGCATGTAATTATCATTTTTGTCACAAATATTCTTCTTTGACTTCTTGTAACCGTTTATAAATGTAGAAATCATTCTTAGCTCATAGGCCTGAGCAAATCAGAGAGCAGGCCAGATGTGATGCAGGGGCCCAGAGTTTGACTACCCTGCCCAAGGGCAAATGATCCCCCAGCAGAGCAGAGGCCTAGAAGTGTCATTTATGGCCTAGGAGTCACACTCCATGGAGTCCACCATCTCCCCGGGTTTCACCCTGTTCGATGTGAAAGGAGATTGTATGGGGCCCGGGCACCAGGAAGTGGGGCCCCCCGGGGTCTCGGGGGCCAGCTGCCGCACCCACCCAGCCACTCTCCACTTTGAATAGCGCGGCCGCTGCTTTTCTGTCAGCCCATCATAAGAAAAATCTCCTCTCAGAGCAAAATATAAGCAATGGAGTGTGAGGAGGGACGCCCGTTGAATTTGCAGTGAAGTGTCTGGTGCCAGAAGAGAGGCCTGCTGGGGTCGGCGGTGTCTTAGCAAGCTTAGAAATGGTCCGAGAAAGCAGGTGTGAGCTTTGTCCATGTGGTTTGGGGGTGGAGAGAGGAGGGGCAAGGCTTTGCACTTCCTCTTTGACTTGGGTGAACAGTTGTCTCTGAGAAATCTCCTCGGAGATTTCTGAGGGACTCCTGAAGTTGATCCGCCCCAGGTGACTGGAGTTTTAATATTAATTTAATATGCCTGGGAAGCAGCCCCCTGCCCTGGGAAAGGCAGTGCACTTCCCGTTCCCAGCATAGAGTGATGAGGAAATTCACACGGAGAGGTTACCCTGCGATATTAAATGTGTAATCCAGGAGGCATTTCTGCTTTGCTATCCAGAACCCCCGTGGCAAATTTTCTCCCTCCGAAGAAAAGAACAAAATGAAAGGAGGCAAGTTGGTTTCATAGGGAGTGTCTCTGTTGTCCTTGTGGATTTATGGATGAGTTCAGTTAAGGAAGACGTGTTCTGGGAGAGCGGCTCTTTTATTACAGAAAATGAAAGAATGGATTCTTGCTTCTCTCAGAGAAGACAGTCAGGGCCCCGAGCCCTTGGGAGTTGCCTGAAAACTCTGCTGGGTCTCCACGTGGGAGAGAATCCACTTCAGTTGTGTGGCTCCAGGGGTGTGAACAGCACCCGGAGGGTAACGTGAGGCGGGGCAGCTGGTGGACCTCAGCTCAGCACCAGGAAGACGCTGCAGGCCCTCAGCAGGGCCTCTGGGCAGATGGAGCCGGGCCCCCCAGAGCAGCTGACAGTCCCGACCCCCTCGATGGCACAAGACGTGGGGGCTTTTGGAGGAAACGCTGCACGGTCCCTGCCGTGCAGTGTCCAGGCCTGCAGGTCCCAGCACCTGGGGTCAGTGTGAGTTGACTGAGCAAGCGGGGGAGACAGATTCGGCTTGTGGTTCGCGGTGGGTCTGTATTTTAAATTGACAACAAGGTGTGTTCTCACCCTTCTCCTGGGCTCAGGTCTCCATACTTAGGCCATAAATGTCCTGAGCCCCTCTGAGCATGCGCTCATGGCTGCCGGCTCAGAGACGGGGCTGTGGGGAGCCGTCCCAGCTCTCATCACGTCCGGGGACGAGCAGGACCGGACCCTGCTGCTGTGGGGTTCAGGTGAGAGCAGGGGTGTGTGCCCAGCACGACCCTTCGGCCAAGAGCCGTATTCTCTGTGGGTACGGCTTCCACAACATCACAGGCCAGTGCCCCACTTGCCAGGGAAGTCCTCAGTGTCTGGCGTTCACAAAGGAGTTTAAACTTTTTAGCCCAGAGAGTCCTTGACTCATGAGTGAGTCTGAAACATGGAGATGGGTGGTTTTCCACTTTTCAGACGTGGCTTTCCCTGTCGCTGCTGAGACCCCCCCCCCCATGCTGGGAGCCCTGTGCTGGTTCAGGGGGACGTGAGTAGGACCCAACAGTCAGGAGCAGCCCCTCCTGCCCAGCCAGCCTGTGGTGGGCTTGCCCACAGCCCACGCGCCCCGCCTTTGATCTCTGCCCTGAAACAGCAGCCTGGGGTGAGCAACCCTGCAGGCCCCGTGCCCCTGCCGCTCCTGGCTGAGAAGCGGTCATAAGACCGTCCTGGCGGTTGGGTGTCCGAGCCCCGCAGGTCCTTTCTGGAACGAGTTCTCTTTGTTGTGATAGCCATCACGTGGACTGGGCTGACTCGGGTGCCAGGCTGCCGCAGGCATCCTGGCCTGGGGTCGCAACCAGCCTACACGCAGCAGGGCCAGGGGTGGGGTGGGGACAGTGAGCAGGATGAGGAAGGGAAGCACGGCTGTCCCTGGGTCGTCACACCCTGACCATCACCCGGCCTCCTGGGGCCACCCTTTGGTCTCGCCCCTGTCCCAGGTGAAGGGCTGTGCGCACGCACGCCCACCCTCCAGCAGTGGGGGTGGGTTCAGGAAAGGACAGCCCCAGCTCACAAAGCTGTAAAAAAATGTGTTTTTAAAGAGGAGTTTTATCAGCTCATAAATCCTTCTAGAGTCTACTGGAAAGTTTTCTTGTGGAGATAGTGTAAGCAAGGCTTTGAATCTCACAGAGTAAAAAGACTTCCTTTTATGGGCAGTGCTGGAAGGGATGTGACTCTGGAATGGTTTACAAGTGGTGTCACGGGGCTTGTTTGTGCTCAGGTCACTCAGTCCCTCCCCTGCTGGTGGCACCTCCTCGGCCACAGGGGCTGGGACCCAGGGGCACAACGTGTCCTCAGCTCTGACCATGTTTCTATTCAGGGAGAAGCCAGCTAGAGAGGAAATTGCAGCCAGGCCATGGAGAGGGATTTCGTGTATTTATGACTCTTTTTAATTTTTATTTTTGGGGGATCCTTTTTCTTAGAAAGTGACGGAGGTGGGGCATGGGAGGAGGCCTGTTTGCCCTCTGACCCAAGGAAGAGCTGCCGGTTTATCCCCGCAGAGCCCCCTGCATCCCTGCAGCTGCCAGGCAGGCGGCAGGAAGAGGGAGGATCTGCTGGCAGGACTCCGGCTTCTCTTGTTTAGGTTAAGAGAAGATTCCTCTTTCTGGGGTATGTGGCGTTCAGTGTCACCACAGCTTTCACAGAGAACTCCATCCCTGCTCCACTCTCACTGGTTTGGGGACCTTGGACAAATTATTTAATCTCTTGGTCCTTCCGCTTCCTCATCTACAAAATGGGACATACTGTGCCCCACACCTTCCCAGACTCATGAAGGGGAAAGCAGTTTACCCCGTAAGACTTCCGAGAGCACTAATTAACTGCCATGCAGGCGGGGTCGTGACCTTGCGGAGGTGGTTTATTTGGAAGGGAAAAACCTAGTCAGTTTTCATGTTTTGTCTAATTCTTTCTCCTCTTGAGCAAGGGTGGCAAACTTTTTCTGTAAAGGGCCGCACGGTAAATATTTCAGGCTCATAGGCCAATGTCAACTACTCAATTTGTAGTTGTGGTTTGAAGGCAGTCCCAGACCATATGTGAACAAGTGGGTGTTTCTGTTCCAATAAAACATGATTTACAAAAGCAGATGGCAGGCCTCTCTCCCACTGCCACCCTCCCTCTAGGTCACATCCTCTTCCATCTGACCTGACCTGGTGCCTTCTCCCGCGTCTCTCAAGGTACCTGGTAGAGGAGCTTCCCTGGGCCCCACGGGCTTTCTATCCTTGGACTTTTCCTGGGGCCAGACTTAGGCTGGTGGTTGGTCTGTCAAGTGCCAGCCTGACAGAGGCCGGAAGCCAGTTTGGGGTGCTTGGAGCTTCCTAGAGGTGGGAAGTTCCATTAGGCCACTTTTACTGAAAAGCACTTCATTGGCCAGAAGTTATAAAACAAAACACAGGATGGAATTTTCTGGAGAATAGAAGTGGAAGGGAAGGGAAACCTACTCAGAACTTGCTCTGGCCTGGACGTCTGTGCATCCACCCTCCCTTATGCTCCCAAGGTCTGCTCAGCTGGACCCCTGCAGCACCCCTCCTCCCATGGGCCTTCCCAGCCCGTCGAGCCTGGGCCTTCCTGGGTCGGGCGGCACCGTCCTGCCTTTCTCTACCCGTGTGTAGTTCCTGCCCTCAGGGGCTCAGGCCCACTGGCCGGGCTGCTCCCTGTTGCCACGTGACCCTGAGGACTTCCCTGCAGCGGCAGCCCGGGTGCCCTCCCTGCCTGTCCCAGGACTGTGCAGGGACCCTGGCACGGGGCTTTCCCTGCTGGCTTGTTGGCATCTGGCTCAGGTCCTCGCTGGCTCCCAGGCCGGCTCTGCCACCGCTGGGCACACAGCGAGCAGCTTGAGCCCCAGTGCCGGGGGGGGGGGGCAGGGGAGCACACGCCCCTTCGGTCTTGTAGCTGTACCCTCCCCCTGCCAGCCCTCGGTTCTCTGCCAGTGGTCCCTCGCCACCAGGGGGAGCTGAGAAGTAGTATAGGTGGGATTAAGAAAGAGATCACTGTGGGGAAAGCTGTGATCACTCCTTGACCTTATTAGTGAGAGACCGGAGATTTCTTGTATTCTAACTCTGGAAATAATGTTTAATCAGTGGCTGCAAGAGATGCTTTCAAATCGAATTCCTGTAATAAGCAGTCTGTGTGAACCTGCTTTTGTGAACCTGCTCGTGTCCTTGTCTTCTCGGGCAGTGGGAGTTTGGGTTCTGTATCGTGGAGGGTCCTGGGTCCGGGTGAAGTGAATGCAGCCATGGGATGTAAGTTAGGAGAAGCTGAGGGCTGCTTGCACTGTCAAGACAGCCAGAGGCCCAGAGAGGCAGCAGGACTGTTTTCGGCACCAGCACCCCCGCGCGGGTCGGGAAGCCGTGGTGGCCCCCGAGGCTGCTGGGCTGCGTCCTCCCTTCCAGCGTGGGCCTGTCTGCCTGTCTCCCCGCAGGTTTGAGCTGATGCGCATGTGCTGGCAGTACAACCCCAAGATGAGGCCCTCCTTCCTGGAGACCAGCAGCAGCTTCAAGGACGAGATGGAGCCCGGCTTCCAGGAGGTGTCCTTCTACTACAGCGAGGAGAACAGGCTGCCCGAACCCGAGGAGCTGGACCTGGAGCCGGAGAACATGGAGAGCGTCCCCCTGGACCCCTCGGCCTCCTCGTCCTCCCTGCTGCTGCCCGACAGACACTCAGGACACAAGGCCGAGAATGGCCCTGGCCCCGGCCCCGGCGTGCTGGTCCTGCGAGCCAGCTTTGACGAGAGACAGCCTTACGCGCACATGAACGGGGCCGCAAGAACGAGCGGGCCCTGCCTCTGCCCCAGTCTTCGACCTGCTGCTCCTGGAGCCGAGTCCCGGGCAAAGAGTAATGCGCGCAGGCTCAGCGGCGGGTGGGGGGAGAGCGCTAACAATCTATCCGCAGCCTCCTGTACCTCAGTGGATCTTCAGAACCGCCACTGCTGCCCACGGGAGACGGCTTCTCTGCAGTGAACACATTTGGGATGTTCCTTTTTTCAATATGCAAGCAGCTTTTTATTTCCCTGCCCAAACCCTTAACTGACACGGGCCTTTAAGGACCTTAAGGACAACACTTAATAGCAACCGACGCCCTGAGAATCGGGTCTCCTCACACTCTCTCTCTGTCTCTCCTCCTCCTCCCTCTCATCTCTCTTTCTCTCCGTCTCTCTCCTTTCTCTCTCTTCCTGCTTCGTGATGGAAACACACTAGCCGCAAGCCCAGCCAGGACACCTTTTTCTATTGGGTGGCCCCACGTGGCCCCTGAACACACCTGCTGTTCACCATAGGTCTTTATAAAAAAGCATGTTGAGACGGAATTTTGTAACTGTATCTTTAACTTTTTAGGGACATAGGGAATTTAAAAAGGGCCATCATCCAAGGTCGGTACCGTGTTAACACTGCCAAATTCTGCCCAACCCCCAAACTCCCTCCCCCACCATCCCCGCGGGAGGCCCCGGGTGAGCTAAGGGCCACGCCGGTGATGCCCTCTTTCTGGCCATCCCCAGTGTCCCTTCCAACTCTCATGTTCACACAGCTCTAATTGCTTTTGACTAGGTTGTTATTTGGGGGAACTGGACAGAATGAGACTTTCTCTCAGTGAAGATGGGGGAGAAGCTGAACCAGCTTCCCTGGCCCTTTGCGTACCCCCACCTTCCAGCCCCCAGGAAATCTGGAGAAAACAGGCCCTGCTGGGAGCCTGGAAGACAGGCTTTGAGTAAAGGTCATCTGCGTGCCAGTCTCCTGTCCTCGCCCCAGCTCCCTCTCCTGGCCCCCAAGGACACTGATGGGAAGAGGCTTCCAGGGACTCAGCCCAACTGTTTATGCAGGTTTGCAAGGAAAGAAATTCAAACACCACAACCACAGTCCAAAGAAAAGCAGTAAATGGATTCAAGCATTCTAAGCTTTGTTGACATTTTCTCTGTTACTAGGACTTCTTCATGGGTCTTACAGTTCTATGTTAGACCATGAAACATTTGCATACACATCGTCTTTAATGTCACTTTTATAACTTTTTTAAGGTTCAGATATTCGTCTATACGTCTGTACAGAAAAAAACAGCTGCTTTTTTTTTGTTCTTTATCTTTGTGGATTTAATCTATGAAAACCTTCAGGTCTACCCTTCTTCCCTCTCTGCTCACTAGAAACTTCTTATGCTTTGTACTACAGTGCGTGACTTTCTTCCTCTTTTCCCAGTAATTGATACTTCTATAACATAATATGCCATGAACTGTTTGATGCCTTTTTATAAAGACATGCCCCCTCCCCAGCCCCTGCCCCATCAGTTCTGTCCTCCCCGTAGGCTCTGTGGGCACGAGGCTGGTGGGGGAGGAGGCAGGGAGGGGGCCCCACGGGCTCCCCTCAGCCTGCTCTCCCGCAGCATCTGAGTCTGTTACAGTACAAGACATGATACAAACTCAGGTCAGAAAAAAAAAGGTTAAAATTTTCACACATCCTTGTTCAGTGTTTATATTCACCATTGTTGAACAGTCTTACCTCTTTCCCTTGCCTTTGTTTTTGGTTGTGACACACATATCTCTATTTTTTAATTCTTGGGTACAACAGCAGTTTTAACTGCATACACTAGGCATTTGGATTACTATTTTTTTCAATGGCTGTCTAACCCTTCCATCCCATGGATAACGCTGCTGAGTCCAGGGGTGCAGCGGCCCCTCTGTTGCCTCCCGCTACCACCCTCCAGACCCACCTACCTGTCTTTAGAAGCAGACTCCCCGGGGACCCTGGCACTGGCTGGGAGTGGGGTGCAGGGGGAGCACCCTCGGGGTGCCGGCCAGCCCGCTGCCAGGTGGGGACAGCGCAGGCGCCGCCATGGCCGAGGGGCCCCGAGCTCACTCCCAGGGGCTGCGAGCCCCGGCGCTGGCACGCCTTTCTTTGGTCAGGAGTCCCAGTCCTTGGGCCCAGGGGTCTTGTTTTGTTTAGTTTTTAGCACTTCTCACAGAGTGATGACAGCACAAGAGTTGCTTCTGGTATGGAAATGTTTAAATTATGAGTAAGAACAAAGCTGCAGTATGATGATTGCTAGTTGTGACTGGAGATTAAACATAAAAAAGAAAGTTTGTAGTGGTTTTTTGCTTCTCAGTAGTTTCAGTCCCACTCTTTTCTCTAGCCTCTGTCCCATAGTTGTTCCCTTGGGAAAAAGAAAAAAAAGAAAAAGAAAAAATTAATTAAGAAGGTATTTTATGTAGGAGTGTTCTTTTAATTTATTTTGTGATACCAGTTTCAGTCACTGTAGAGAAGCCCCATTATGAATTTAAATACTGAGAAAAGGATTGTTGTGTGTGTGTGTGTAGTAAGACAGGACAGTTTTTTGTTTTTTGTTTTTTTCCCAAACATTTACCTACCCCACTCTTACTTTGTATATGTATATATATAAAGAAGAATAACTCACATCTCTCAGCTCCTGACAGTATGCCATTGATCCTGGTGACCTCGTCCACACCACAGTCACACACACCAGGTGGTGCAGGAGAGGCCAGGCTGTATTCCAGGCTCAGACCGACACTAGCTCCCCCTGCCCCAACTCATTCCCAACAGATCCCCACTTCTGCCACGTCTCACCTTGCATCGCTTCTGTCCTTCTCTGACTTGGTTTCCCAAGAGGCGGGGAGGGCCCAGGCTGCTGGCCTCTTCGACCACCAACCTTGTGTGCAGGCTTCCCGGGCACCAGGTGGGGAAGCATCTCTGGGAGCCCATCGCCCCTGCGGTCACCTGCAGGTGTGGGGCTTGGCTCCGGGTGACTCAGCCCCAGGCTGACCCGACGGCCAGTCCTACGTAGAATGTACGGAGAAGGACCCCTCCTCCCCCTCCAGGCTGTGCTCTCAACCTCACCCCCACCTCCTCCCCAGGGGAAGACAAAGATGAACCAAACCCCTGGGCTGGAGGGGGGCCAGTGACGGGCTGAGCCCCCGTCCCTCTCCCACTGGCTGCTGCTCTCACAGGCACTGGCATCTTTCCTGGGAAATGCGGTGGGATCCTCCCCCAGTGTGGCGGGCTCCTCCATAGCCCCAGGACTGCAGTTAAGCTCAGGAGCTTCCTGCCTCCTGATAGAGCACCCCTCTCGCTTCCCATGTCCCCTGGGACTGTAAGGGCACTGAGAAAGAGTTTGATCAGGGTTTCCCGCTGCCACACTGCAGGTGACCCCTAGGAATTGTGGCCTCTCCTTGCTTTTGCACATCCCTCCCGGTTCCCACAACTGGATTTTTACAGTTCATTCAGCTGGTTATAAGGGTTTTGTTGAAACTGTCTGAGTTGTTGGTGTCACTTCATTTTTGTTCTATGTAGGTGGTGTTTCTTTGAGTAGAAAGAAAACACTAACAGCGTAGTGCCCATCACAACAAGTGCTTCACAAACACTTCAATAAAAGAGAGAATTCTGCTTGCGTGACAGTGCAGTCATTTTACTGGACCAGACCACCCACCATGTCTCCACCAAGGCATCAGCTCTCCACAGTCCTGGCCTCGTTTGTGCTGATTTCCCCACCTCTTCTTGGTTTCCTCCTCTGTATGCTCCACACAATTTACTTGAGCTGAGTGCGGCGCTCTCCATGCAGCCCTCTTCTGACAGCAGCTCCCTCTGCTTGAAGTGATGTGAACCACTGAGGCACATCACTGAACTGACATGAGCATCAAAACATACCACACACAGCCCTGCCCCGGGGCAGCAGGCGCTGCTGCCTTCTGGACACGCTGTGGCACTTGCGCTGGGTGAGACCCAGACCACCCCAGGTGTCCTGTTCGGGATGTCCTGATGTTTGACACAGCTGGAATGAGCTTCCTCCTTGGAAGAGAGAAGACTGTGTTCGTGGCTGGACAGTGACCTCTCCTTCCAGCCTGTTTCTTTTGTTAATGTTACTTTTGTTTGTTGGCTTTTTATTTCCTGGGCTAAGTGGCGTTGGGAGATATGGACCAGAGATCCACTCTTTGAGAACCAGTGATGAAAATCAAACTGCCTTACTCCACTCTGACATAGCTAGTGGTACAAACGAGAACAAGAGACGATGCTGTTTAGATTGAACCTCTGTTGCCAGAGATGCTGAAGATACAGACCTGGGACAGGCCAGAGGGTTTCACTTTTGGCTTCCAGCTTAGATGACTGGCTGGAGGAAAGCATTTAGAGGAAAAGCAGATGAACACCCCTTGATGGTGGAATGACAAGGCAGGGGGAAACCCCTGTAACAGGGATCATGAAGGACACGGAGAGGAGTCATGAGCAGAAGGTTCAGGGCTTGGAAGAAGTGTAGGCTGTGTTTGGAACTGGATGGCTTCTGAAGGTATCAAACCACATCAAGGCTCAACAGTCACCCGTGGGCATTTGGTTTCAACCAATCAGCCTAATATCCTACTGTGGAAACCGTGACTGCCGAGTTCAGTCAGATTGTTCAAGAACGCAAACTGCACCGCAGATGTTGGGTGTCAGTTCTGGGGCATGACTTTAGGGCTTTGTTGTATTTCGTTTATGCGAGAACGGGTTGCTCATGCATCTGTGTGTCCCTGTTTGTGAGTGTCCTCATCTTTCTGGTAAACATCATTTTAGTCGCTCATTAGCGTTTTCAACAGGGCTCTTAAGTCCAGTAGATTACGAGTACTCAGTTAACGAAGATCTGGTTTACAAACACTAATTAAATGTTTCATTGCATTTTTTGTAAGAACATAGAATAATTTTATAAGATGTTTGTAGTTTATAATTGCCAAAAATAATTTAAAGACACTTTTTTTCCTCTGTGTGTGCAAATGTGTTTGTGATCCATTTTTTTAGGACACTCGCTTACTAGCTAGCTTTACAATATGCCAAAAAAGGATTTTTCCCTGACCCAAGCCGTGGCTCCCCCTCTTCCCCGCCATGCTTTGTGCCCTAGTTTATAACAAAGGAATGATGGTGATTTAAGAAGTAGTTCTGTGTCTTCAGTATCTTGGTCTTCCAGAACCCTCTGGGTTACTGGTCATTTCCCTTTGGCCTGTAGCTACTTTAACAGACTGAAAGAACCTCATTGGCCAAGGAAACAGCAGAGGTGTTGCAGCCCGTGGTGCCCATGGCGCCATCAGCATCTGGCTTGGCTGGGTTGGCAGTTGTGCTGTTAGCCGCAATGCCTTGGGATGGAGGGACACCACTGCCCAGCTGATGGTTTGCACAGTGATCACAGCCTACAGACTTATCACACAAATGATGATCATTCTGGTGCACGCAGGTCGTTTGCTTACATGCCTCATATAATTAACACTTTGTTATAACAGGAAGAGACCCTATTTATTTTTATTTAAGGCAGAACACCAATGATCGATTTTTTTTCAATTCAAAACAAATTCTTTTTAATAAAAACTATACACATGCAAGTTTTTTTTTTTTGTGTAAGTTTGACTCCATTCCTTCTGGCTCCCAATGGATTATTGGCCAGGTCTACACAACTCCACAAAATCTCCATCATTGGAAACATCTGGATGTTTTGCATTACATGGGAGAAAGGTCCAGAAACAATTTGGGTTTTGTTTGCAACTTTTCATTTGGCTGTCTGGCATTGCAGAGACACCGTCACAGGTGGAACAGATGTGTGGCAAAAACACCTGTCTGTTTGTTTTTTTTTTTTCACCTGTCTGTTTTCTAAGCCAGTGAGGTTGAGGTGAGAGGTTTGCCAGAGTTTGTCTACCTCTGGGACCAAAAAAAAAAAAAAAAAAAAAAAAAAATCAAACCAGAAGGCACGATGGAATGGATGCATCACAAATAATGTATTTTCTGAGTTTTCTTGTTTTAAAAAAAGTTTTTTTAAAAAAAAGTTAAAAAAGGTAATAACATGGACAATTTGTTGCATAAAATGACTATCTGTGTATAAATTATTCCTAAAAAAATCCTCTGTTTACATAAAAAATTTTCAAAATGTTTTTTGTATATTCTGTTGTAAGAATTCTTTCCTGTTATTGCGATATACTCTGGATTCTTTACATTATGGAAAAAAAGAAACTTTGTCTGTTCTGAATGGCTGAAGCTAAGGTAACTTTAGCTTCTCTTACTCTGCTTTTTTCTACTAGTTAAAGTACTACATGGTTTAAGTTAAATAAAAGAATTCTGTATGCATTTTTGGTCTCTGATTTTGCCCCTCCCCGCCCCTTCTGGAAGCCTCACCATGCTTCCAAGGCTGGGAAGCCGACCTATCTGTGGCGTGTGTGTGCACACATGTCGCTGGGAGGTGTTGTATGTGAAGGCTTCACTTTATTTCTGACAGCTAAATCTTCTCTGCATGCAAATTGCTGGTAAACAGGGAAGCTATTCTGTTTCTCCATTAAATCAGCTAGAAGAAAATTTGAATACATAAAAATATAGAAATCTGTACTTCATTTGTGACTAATCTGTAGACTTTTCCTAGACCTTCCACTGACAAAAGTCAGGCCAAGGCAGGTTTGATCTGGGGGACTCTGGGGCAAAGGACTTTAAAGTCTTCATATTTTCATGTCCTTGCTGGTCCCTCATAGCCAGCCTGCCTACTCAGAGGGCACCAGTGAGGGCCAAGAAGGTACCCGGGGACACCGATCACCTGTGGGGAAAAATGTCACCCTCCAGCCAATGAGCATGACCCGCCCCAGGGACTCTGCGATCTGGCATCGCCATCATTTGCCATGGGAAATGGTTATGGCAGGAGATGTGAATACATGTTCAAAGGAAACAAACTGTAAATGTTCTAGAATCCGACCTTAGACACATCAGGAGGACAAGCTGATCATTCACTAAACTTTGATCATGGGAAATTATACTCTCGTAACAAAATCAGGCTTCTGGCCGAAGGGCAACAGAGTAAGGTGTGGGCAGACCAAGCGACAGGCCACACTCATTTAAGACCTCTGAGTCTCACAAATATTTGGAACTAAAAACAAAAGACCTTTCTAAAAGAGGGGATGCTCAAGCTTAGCGTTGCCCCAGGGTTTCTGCTTACCACTGTCAGAGTGCCTGGCACTCAGGGGACCTCACTAGGTGACCAATGACTAGCAGCAGGCACATTGCCCAGGCTCGTGTGGGTGTCTGGGCCCTGACGGGGTGGACGTGGGTGGCCAGTGGGATCCCCACACTCCTGGTGGGTGGATGCTGTGCTTCCAGGCAGCAGGGCACAGTCTGTGCCTGTCCTCCATCAGAGGAGTGGTGATTTTTTCTGAGGATGAGGATGCTGGGTCCTCATAAGTGGTAGACCCTCCCCTCACCACACCATTTCCCAAGACCACAATCCAGCAGGGCTGTTTCCATAACTACCCTCAAGGGTCCAGCCACGAACCCACCTTTAGTAAGTGTTCTGTCATCACTGACGGACTTTCACACACACTCTCTCACCAGATCATCCCAACAACTCTGCAAAGGATGGATTTTTACTACTCTGGTTTGTAGATGAGCAAACATGCAGATGTGTCTAAGCTCCCCCAGCTGTTAAATGACCAACCCAGGGCTCAGCCTTCTGAAGCTGTGTCAGCTTTCAAAATGAAACTCAGAAATGCTACATATCAGCTGTAACTAAACAGACCAGGGTGTACACCAGCAGGGGATGGCAGGCCACTTAGACCAGGAAGGGAACAGCCCTCTGGGTGGTGCTCCCTAAAGATCTTTGATGGCCACAGAAGTGAAATGACAGGGACGTTCATCAAGAGGGAGCTCTGGGCCTCCCCACTGTTTGACATCTAAAAGTCTGGTGACAAGCTATACACATTTTACAATCTGAAATAACATTGGATACAGGGGGCAGGGTGGGGAGGATATAGTTCAGTGGAAGAGTGCATGTTTAGCACACACAAGGTCCTGGGTTCAGTCCCTAGTATCTCCATTAAAAATAAATAAATAAAAACCTAATTACCTCCTCCCAAAAATAAAAATAAATAAAAATGTACAAAATGTGGAAAAAAAAAAACCCTTCTGGATATAGAGGTTCATTGCAGTTTCCCGGTTGATGAACACATTGATGCACCAGAAGGGTGATGTGCCCTGACCCCCTGGGGACAGAGCATCAAAGCTCTGCACTTGGGACCCATCAAGACCTAACCCTATATATGTCCTTTATTTTTAAAAATTGTAAGTTTAGTGCTTTCCTGAGCTCTGTGAGTCATTCCAGCAAATTATCAGAACTGTGAGGTCCATGAGAATTCCTGAGCTGACAGCACAGGTGACCTGGGGATCCCTGAAATGCAGCTCGTGTCTGAAGGGAGGGCAGCCTTGGGAAGACGCTGTCTTTAACCTGCGGGGGTCTGTGTGCGCTCCAGGTGGTCAGTGTCGGAACGTGCATTACAGTGCTCCTAGCTGGGCCAGGAACAGGAAGAGACGCATGTTTTTAGTGGACTGTCTTCCAAATCAGGACCTGAAGGACAGGCTGAAGTGGGAAGAGCTGACTTAGTGTTTTATATTCATATCAACATTGTTATTTCTTTGGCTTTCCTCTGATTTGGAGCAACCCCTAATATTGGGGTCTTTTGGTGATCTTTGCTTGGAAATAAATGTTTAGTTCATCTTAGTTTGTGGAAAATCTGAGGTTTTAAATCCTAAGAGAAATTGCATGTGCTTTGTGAGAGTCAGAGGTGCTAGAGGCCACAGGACCACCTTTCAAAGGTCTGGCTTACAATAAGAATCCATCCCCCTTGGGTCCATCCCTCTTGCCAATGACAGTTTTGATAATGGCAATTGCCCCCTTGCCTTTTGTGTGTGCGTATATGGGGTGAGGGGTTGCCAATCATTCACTCCTCCAGGCTGCAGCCCTCGGTATGTGTGGTGCATTTATGTGCATGGTACAATGTATACGAGCTTTCCTTTACTACTGTGTAACCGGCAGCATACAGAAGTTCTGTCTTATCTAGTTTATCCGCAGGGAAAGGGCCCCTCAGAGCACCTAGTTTGCCATCCTGCTGCCCCTTCCTGGAAACCCCTAGCCTGCTTCTGTTTCTGCCCTGATTCTCCAGCTTTATTGGTGAATCTTGAGCCTCCCAAATAATCCTCCACATCATTCCATTTCCCATGTGGAGCTTCAAAGTCAGATTCCGCTTGCCCACAAGAGAAAACTGAGTGTTAGGACAGCTTCCCAGTTATAGGAATGATACCTGTGAGCACTGGCAGCTGGCCTGCGATGTTCTGAGGGTTTTACTTGTATTAATCCCCAGTCATCACAACCTTCCCACCTTATAGATAAGAAAACTGAGACACAGAAAAGTTGGGTGACTTGTCCTGACCCACAGGTTGCAACTGTTGGAGCTGGGAGGTGAACCCAGGCAGCCTGGCTCTTCTCCATTCTCAAGACTACAAAAACAAGGGTTTAGGGCCATCAGGGATTCAGCAGAAAAAGTCCTATTTTTTGAGGAACTGGCTGCAAACACACAGGAAGCCATGAAAGCCCAGATATGGCCTTTCTGGTGTGCTGTGTGCAGCGGTGGAGCTTGGCAGTGAGTCTGGGGCTCTCTGAGCTTTTTTCCTGGTTGAAAAAAAAAGAAAAACAAGTTCTAACTCCAGAGTGGAGAGTTTCCTTGACTGCATCTGTGAGACAGGCTAGAAAATTGATGCTACAGTGGCTGCAAATGCATGATTCAAGTGGTTCTGCTGCGTTTTCAGGTCGATTGGGAACCTCTGAGAATAGACCCAAGATCCCACCTTTGGCTTCATTGAACAGAGGCATGAAATTGATGGTCAAGTGTGAATAAACAGCCGGCTGCGCTCTCAGCCTCTCAGTGACACCGTGTGGGGCCTGCTACAAGTGAGCCACGGGTTTCAGGGAGGAGAGGTGGGCTCTACAGAGGAGACCCCTCCTCATGTCTTGTCTGAGGACGTGCTTTCTCCTGACCATCTCCTTAAAAATGAAGGCATGTTGTTTAGAATAAGAACCTTGTCTTAAGCTCTTACCCTGTGACAGGCACTATGCTTTTAAAAAGCTGCTTTTACAGACTTACACACTTGCTTCACGCACTCACCTGTCACTTCTCAGGACCACCATGTGACATCAGCACTCCTATCCCCCCTCGTCATGAACGAGAACACTGAGGGGAAGTGACCTGCCTGACATCCCACCGCCAGAAGGGGTTCCCAGCCCTCAGGGCAGCAGAGCCACTCCCCACCCTTCCCAGGGGTGGCCCTTAGGCCTGTTTTCTTTACCACTGAGCCAGATGGGCTTCCAGGGGCCAGGGGAGTCACAACCCAAGGACCAAAGGCTGGCCATGTCCCAGGGCTGCTAGTGTGGGTTTTTTCCCCTCCCGGGGTCACCAAGGGGCCTGCATGCTGGGCTCAGAACCACAGAAAGAACCAGCTGGGCTTTGAGCCCCTGGGTCTGGGCCCGGAGGGTTTTTACCTTTACCACTTCCCAGCTAGAATTCACCAGATGCTGCCAGAAAGGCCCAAAACCTGAAACCAAAGAAACCCTGATTTGCCCAGGCCAGGCCTCAGGACGGGCTGTCTCTACCCCTGAACCATTCCTCACACCTCCTTGGGAACCTCCTGTGGTTCCTGGGGCCACTGCGGGCCCGTGGGGACTTCACACATCCCCTTTCTTGTGGAGGCCTGCAACCCTGCTAATCTGAGAGCATCTTCAGAGTCCTCTTGCATGAGGCATTGTGGGGGATCCAAAAGGGAAGGGGAGGTGGACCCATGGCTGAGCTAGAAGGGCTGGAGAAAGTGTGTGCACACGTGTCCAGTTAAAATGCATGCTGCGTAGAGAGCCCAGAGATCCACCACATGAATGTGCCCAGTTGCTTGTTAACAAAGATGCAAAAGCATTTCAGTGGAGGAGGGACAGACTTTCAACAAATGGGGCTGAAACAGTCAGACACCCACAGGCAAAAAAGGATGCATCCCATAGCCTGCACTGTATACAAAAATTAATTCAAAGTAGATCATGAACTTAGATGCAAAAAGTAAAACAAAAAGTTTTGAGAGTGAGGGGGGTATAGCTCAGTGGTAGAGCACTTGCTTAGCATGCACGAGGTCCCAGGTTCAATACCCAGTACCTCCATTTAAAAATAAATAAATAAATAAACCTATTTACCTCCCCCCACCATCCCACAAAAAAAAAAAAAGGAAAAAAAAACTCATAGGAAAAGAAGGGACAAAAATCTTGGGACTCATGGCTAGGTGAAGAGTTCTTAGACTTGACACCAAGCACGTGATCCATCAAAGTAAAAACTGATCAGCTGGACCTCAGTAAAAGGAAAATCTTTTGCTCTGCAAAAGACCCTGCTGAGTGGATAAAAAGACAAGCTGCAGACAGGGAGAAAAGAGTTGCAAGTCACATACCTGACAAAAGCACTGTGGGTAGGATGTACACAGAACTCTCAAAACTCTGTGTGAAAAACAACCCAATTAGAAAATGGGCAAAAGACACGAAGAAACGTTTCACTGAAGAGCACAGATGGATGGCAAATAAGAGCAACGTCATTAGGTGTCACAGAAATGCAAATTAAAACCACAACGAGATGTCACCCCACTTCTATCAGAGTGGCTAAAATAGAAATACTGATAACACCAAAAGCCGATGAGGATGAAGAGAAACTGGGTCACATGTGCGTTGCTGGTGGGAATGTAAAATGGTGCCACCACTCTGGGTAATAGTTTGACAGTTTCTTTTAAAACTCAAAGTGGACTTCCAAGCACTTGCACTCCTGGACATTCATCCCAGAGAAACGAAAACTTATTTTCCCATGGAAACTTCTACATCTATCTTCACACAACTTCTCCTTTTTTTTTTTTTGGTACTAGCCCATAGATATGTGTCCTTCAATGTGTCCTTCAGTGGATGAATAGTTTAATAAACTGTGGTTCATCCGGATCATGGATTACTACTCAGCAGTGAAAAGAAAAAAGTGGAAACCACCCAAGCATCCATCAACTGATGAATGGTTAAACAAAATGTGGTATTATCCATACAATGGAATGTTAATCGGCAATGAAAAGAAATTTAGTGCTGATACATGTTACAACATGGATGGACCTTGAAAAAATTATTCTCAGTGAGAGAGGCCAGTCACAAAAGACCACATAGTGTAAGACTCCACTTATGTGAAATGTCCAGAATTGGTAAGTCTACAAAGACAGAAAGTAGAATAGTGGTTGTCTAGAGCTTGAGTGTGTGTATGTGTGTACTGGGGGAGTGGGGATGGGGATTAGGGAGTGACAGCTAAGGGGAGTGTGGTTTCTTTTTAGGGTAGTGAAAATATTCTAAAATTGATTGTGGTGATAAATGCATAACTCTGTGATCATACTAAAAGCCACTGAATTGTACACTTTAAATGAGTGAATTGTATAGCATGTGAATTATACCTCAATAAGCTGTTAACAAATTGCTTAAAAATGAAGGAATTATTGGCATTCACAACTTGAATCAATCTTGAGGGAATTATGCTGAGTGAAAAAAAGCTAATCTGAAAAGGATACATACTGGCTGATTCCACTTATACAATATTTATAAATTATAATTTATATCTATCAGCATAAACAGATGAACGGTTGCCAGGAGTTAAGAGATGGGGGAAAAGGGTGGGTGTGGCTACAAATGAGTAGCTCAAGGGAGCCTTGTGATGTTGATACAGTTTATCTTGACGGTGGTGGTTACTCAAAGCTACACATGTGATAAAACTGCATAGAGCTGTGCATGGGTGCACGCACACACATGCACACACACACACACATGCTGAGTTATACCAATGTCAATACCTGAGCTTTAATATTGAAGATGTTAACATTGGAGAAGCCTGGGTGAAAAATGCAGGGACCATTCTATACATATCCTTGCAAATTCTTGTGAATCTATAATTATTTCAAACTTTAAACTTTAAAAAACTATGTGATTTGGTCCAGTGTTTCTCAAATGCTAATATGCATGTATATCTTGCTAAAGTGTAGAATCTGACTGGGTGGGTCTGGGGTAATGCTGGAGAGTGCTTTCCTAACAAGACTCCCAGGGGTACTGATGCTTCTGACCCTCAGACCACACTTTGAGTAGCAAGGCTCTGAACAACTAGGATCAGAATACTTTAAAGGGGGAGAGAGCAGGTAGGGTGGGGGTGGTTGGGGAAAGGAGGAGTAGGGAAAGAGGGGTGAGATGGGGTGAGGTGAGCCCAGGGAAGAGGCTGGCCCTAGTTGGGGAGGCCTCATTCTGGGCGGGGGCAAGATCCTGGGCCTCTGGATGAGGCGTGCTGATGGAAGGGCTTTTCCTGGAACTGGGGACACTTACACTGTGCACTATTACATAATTTAACGGCAATGAAGATTTCTAGTCAAAGGCAATTAGGTAGAATTTTGCTTGGGGAGGAGAGCAGACTCCCTCTGGGACTAGTTTAGGAGAGGTTTCCTGTTGGCCTGGGGAGAGGCCACATCCTGGGACTCTGTCACCCTCTCAGTGTAGTGGCTGCTCATTTCTAAGGCACCCACACCACGCGATGGGCTCTCCAAAGCTCAGGCCATGTCCCAGTGGCAGCCAAGAGGGGTCAAGACCTCAGCATTTGGGGTCAGGCTTTTGCTGTTGCATCTCAGCCCTGCCACTTAGCAGCTGGGTGACATTGAACAAGCTACATAGCTTCAGTGCCTTGGTTTTCTCATCTCTCTAAAATGGGAACTAATTCTGATCATCTAAGAGGGTTGTTGTGAGGATTAAATGAGTGAATAAAATGGAGGATTTGCAATGCTGCTGGGGCATAGGAAGCAGCGTCAGTGTTCACCTCCACTGGCGTTATAGTTACGTATCTCCTGGGACCGCTGTACGTATGGATTAAACCATGTCACGTACAGCGTGCATTGCTCCCGAAACCTGGTAGGTGCTCCACAAATGCTGAATCCTTTCCTGCTGTTTCTGTGTGCAGTGTGGGATGGGCTCCAGCTAGGCCCTCGCTCTCCCCTGATTCTCTTTGATCACTTGATGGCACCACTTCTCAGCCCCAAGCCCCCTGCCCAGGCACTGTGGCAATGAGTCAGAGGCCCCATCCTAACTTGTCCATCCTGAGATTTCCCCTGTACTTTAGGCCTCTATTTCTCTCTCCAGAAACAATTGGGAGGCCTGCACTAGACAGAGAGAGTGTGAGTGTGTGAGTGTGTGTGTGTGTGTGTGTGTGTGTGTCTGCATATATACAGAAATAGATTTATTATAAGGTACTGCCTTATGGAGACTAAGAGGTCCACCATCTGCAAGCTGGAGATCCAGGAAAACTGGTGGATTAAATTCCACTCTGAGGCTGAAGGCCTGAGAACCAGGAGCACCAGGTCGAGGGCAGGAGAGGACTGCTATCCCAGTTCATGCCTTTAGATGGAGAGAATTCAACCTTCCTCTGCTTTTTTGTTCTATTCAGGCCCTTAGTGGACTAGGAGGCCAACCCACACTGGGGAGGACCTCTGCTTTACAGAGCCCACCAACTCAAATGCTAAGCCAGAAACACCCTCAAAGACACAGCCAGAAAGAACATGGAACCAGATATCTGGGGAGGCTGTGGCCCAGTCAAGTTGACACATGAAACAGATACACCATCACAAGCCCTTAAGGATGATGTGGCTAGGAGGAGGGACCAGGACACTGGGGGCCTCTTTTTTTCATCTCTCCTTTAGTGTGGCCCACGCTCAGGGCTCAGCAATTCCTGCCCCATACGGGATGTCATCTGCTGTCACATTGGCCTGTGACGGGTGGGGGGCTCATTTCAGGGTAAGCAGTGAGCTGCAGATAGAGGTGCATTCTCCAACTCAGCTTTACCTGGAACCCAGCTGAGGTTTTGAGTCCCATCTATCTGATTTCTGTGATGTTATTTCTCAGGTCATCAAATTCTGAGATGGGGAGGAGCTGTGATTAAATATCAATGTCTGAAACCCCACCTCACCAGACCTCAGGCCTTCCAGCAGAAGCCAGTTCCAGAGAGGACTGGCCCTTTGAAGTTCCTGAACCTCTGGGTCTAGAGTCTAACAAATTTGACTCACAAAGAGTAAAACTTTCTCAAGGAATAGAAAAATTTGGGACAGGATTTCCTGGGAAGCCAATGATGTCCTCTGACTTTGACTAAATCCTATAGAATAAATAAGACTATAGTTGCTGAGCAAAGCAAACAAACAAAAAAGGTTTTGGAAAATACTGAGATCAAGGAAAAGTTACTGAGAAACTAGGTACCTCCTGGGATGACTGTAGGAAAGCTAAAAATGTAGCAACACCAAAAAAAAAAAAAAAAACCACAAAAAAACAAACAAAAAAAAACCACATTCTGCTTTAGAATCATAGATCAGTTTACTCAGATTATCTCTTATCTGTTTTAAATTAGTCAAAACAATTCTGCAAATGAAGGTTTGAAGCTCTCATTTTCCAGAGTCAAATCTTATCCTTTAAACTTGGCAGGCCCTCGAGTGGAACTTACAGAAAAGGGGCTGGAGAAATCTTCTCTTGGAATCAAGAGAGGCCTTTTGGAGGGAGGCAGGTTTTCTCCGTCTCCCACTGTCACTGTTGGTGCCAGCCCCAACGCCTTGATCTTGAAGCAGTTTGTCAGAGCCCTTGTTCCCCCACCATCTGTCTATGTGCCAATTGTCTTGGAGAGATTTACATGTGAAGCATATCCAATTAAATGAAAAGACTGCCCCTGGCAGCTCAGAGCATTTTTAATAAAAGAAGCTCGCACTGCACTCTGGAAGCCAGTGGGCCTTCCCAAATCGCAGCTGATTATCAGGTACTTCATCAAACAATCCAGACTTTGCCAGTACACCACAAGCTGACAGGACAGAGGCCGGGGTCTGTATGAGTCTAAGACTTGCCACCCACCGTGCTTCAATATTCATATTTCATGTGTGACAAGTATCACATTTATCAGGGGTACAGTTTCCTTAGGAATTCAAGGGTAATTTGAACCAATTTCTAATACCCAAAATAACAGAAATGAGAACAAGAGAGATACAAGGTTTTCAAAAGAATGTTCTTTTTCTCAGAAAGTTAACTGGCATTAGATTATAGTCTGAAAATATTAAGATAGGTAACTTTCAACTTTCCACACACACAGGAACCCTTGTCGCTCTCTGTTTCCTTCATCCAATACAATTCAAAAAACTTCAAATATGCCAAATGTGTCTACCTAAAAATAAAGAGCTTTGTAAAGAAGTCAAACCCTCCAGGGACCAGCTGTGACAATGATTGGGGGTGGCTGGGATCGATTCCGAATGTGCTGGTGAAAGGCAGGAGTGGGTGACTACCATTCCTTCTGAGGTGACCTTTTGGGGTTCAAGGTCTCTAACTGGTGGCTCTCAGGGGGTGCTTAGAGTTTCCACATTGGCCAACAGCAGAGTTTGAGGGGAGGGGGAAGTAGAGGGGGGAGGAGTGTTGGGGTCAGGGTTGTGCTCCTTTAGGTCATTGTAGATGGACTCCCTCAGCCTTTTGAGACCCCATCCTCTCTGGGTCCCCCACTCCCCCTCCCTTGCTATGTAGCTTCACCCCAATGGATGCCACAGGGACTCAGACAGCAGGCATTAGCCTCCGTTTCCTCCCTGATGGGCTGAGGACAAAATCTGAGCCCAAGCCACATGTGGGCACCTACGTGTATGCCACTTAAGTTATTTGAAGTGAGTGACAGGGCAGAAGCAGTAAAGACTCTCTGTCCTCTGGTTGTTTTTCAACAGGGCAGAGCAGGAAGTTAGCTCCATCTGGAATTATTGGCACCACCAGTTGCCACTCTTTTTTCCCCCATGAAGGAACTGTTTATGATCAGGATCAGACAAGTCCGCATTCCACGGTCAGGCTCAAGCAGCAGTAAATAGGAAAGCAGATCTTATCGGTCACCACCACGCAGCTGGACTGGGAATCCATGAAACCGGAGTGGGGAGCGTGCCCGTGCACCTGTGCAGGTCAGAGGCCAGGCCCGGGGTGCTTGGAGCACCGTGCGTCCCTCCCCTCTGGTCCAACACCTCTGGCTTCCATGGGGACCACCCTACAGTGTTCTGGGGGCCCCTGAAATACTGAAGACTCTAGGGTAGGGAGGAGGATGTAAGACGATGCCCCTTAAAAGCAGAAGTAGCCAGCTCAGGATGCAGAGGCTGTGGCAACAGACAAGTAGAGGATCAGGGCACTATTAGGGTCTTCCTGGCCACTTGGGTCTGGGTCACTGTGTTGGTCGGTACGGTCAAACGTGAGCCACGAGTATGGCGACCAACTATCCCGGTTTGCTTGGGACGAAGGGGTTTGTGGGATCGGGCGGGGGTGCGGTGGAGTGGGGTGGGGTTTGGTGGGAGCTAAAAAGGTGCTGAAACCACCTGTACAGTTCCCACAAGTCAGGATGTTGGGTGACCCTACAAGTTGTTTGTTTAGACTTTGACTTGATGAAATTTGGTAGCTCTTGAAACTGAGTCTGCAAAATATGTTAAAAAAAAAAAAAAGGAAAAAGAAACCAAAACCACAGATGAAGCTTATAGTTAAAAGTGATGGCTGAAAGCACCTGCTTTTACCTGCCTGTAAGCTGTAGGTCCTCTGACAAGTTAACGTCTTTGTGCCTCCGTTTCCCCTTGCTGCTAAATGGGGATGATCACAGTACCGCTTCCTGGAAGGAAACTTACTGTTCCCAGCCCTCCCGCAGCCTGGGGGTGGGGGAGGGGGAGGCTCGCATGGCCAGCAGTGTCTGCGCTGGCTTCCCAGGCTGTGCTCTCACCATCCCGCATTCTGCCTACCACCTGTGCTTAACAGGGCGCTTGACTAACTACCTGCACCACTGAATGCTTTGGCAATGCCACCCGGCTCTACCACCCCTCCCCCACCCCTCCTTTTTAATTGTGTCAGAGTAACCAAAGAGATAAAATTTAGGGTTAGCTCTTCTAGTGAAGGAGTCATGTTATGAAACGTCTTGACCTTTTTTAATTAAAAATACTTTTTACAAAAGCTGTCTAATAAGAGGTACAAAAAAACACAATTCTCTTTCCTTATCTGGGTGTAGCCATGAATCCAGGGGAAGCTAGTAGAATCCCTCCAGCATCACACTGCTTCCCCAAATTCAGAGTGCTGTGTATTAGAGGGCGTGACCTCGTGCTTTCATCTTCTTAATTGGCCCCCTGATTAAAAAAAAAAAACGGTATCCCCCGCCACCCATACTGAATTGGGATCACTGCCAAGAAACTACCCGTATCATGTTCCTTACAGGAGAAAACTAGATAAGAGACATGAACCAGGGAAGCTATTCCCCAGAGGAGGGTGGAAAAAACATCAACAGTGAAAATATGAGAAACTGGTTAATTGCTTTCAAACTTGGACTTTTGTTTTGTCTACTTTTGTCTCAAAATAAGGTGCAATGCAAAGCCTTCTGCATCCCCTGCAAAACAAGGTGGCCCCAGCTTCCCTTCCCCAGGGAAGGCCACTGGGGGCAAATGCCACTTCCCACCTGTTCTCTTCTGTAAATAAGCTTGCAGCCCACACCAGGGACCAATGAAAAGGAATGACCATTGGTTCAGTGTCCCAGGCAGGCATCAGGTGGAGTTTAGTTTCTTTTTTCTTTGTTGGATTCAAGGGCAGTTTTGGTGTTAGAACTGAGTGCCATGTAGCTGAGCAGGTCTGAGGAAGGTTTAGAAATCCAACAACTTACTTGCAATCTGATTGTCTACCTAGTTCTGTGATAATTGCCTTTAGAAGCTATCAGTCTTCATAAATGTGGCTGGATGTGAGATTGGTATTTACCCAAGCTTGTAGTTTTCTTATATACCATCAATAACCGATTAGAAAATGTAATTAGAGAAAAGAAAGAGCCATTCAACGTAGCCAACAAATATCAGAAATATGTCGGAATAAACCTAGCAAGACGTGCATGAAACCCATCTGTAAGACCTGTAGAACTTTGGGGAAAAAAAAAAAAGTAAAAGACCCAACTAAACCAAGGTATGCTATATTCTTTGATGGGAGAACTCAAAACTTTGAAGATGTTATTGTCCTGCAAATTAATGTTCAAAATGAGATGCAGTCTCAGTCAAACCCCAGTCTCCTTAATTAGCTGGTTCCACTATTTGATAAGGGAGGGCTTGTCCTCCCAGACGCTGAAACTAGTGATAAAGCTTGGTAATTAAAATAGTGTGGTATTGTAGAAATAGTAAAATGGTTAATAAAATGGGATGGTTAATATATGATTAGGGAAGTACTTCATATTAGTGAAGGAAAGAATGGACCATCTGAGGGTGTGGGAACAATTGGCTACAGCTAGATCTAGTTCTTATGCCATCTACATAAAAAAAGTTCTAGTTGGGTTTAAAATTCAAGTCTAAAGACCAAAACAATATAAATATTGAAAGGAAATATAGAAGAGTTTACTTCTAATTTTGGGGTGGTTTCAGTCCACCAAGCAAGACGGAAAACCCAGAAACTATAAAAGAGTAGGTATTTGACTAAATTCTCACTTTGCAACATGAGTTAAATGAGAAACAGGAACTTTTCAGGCTGTAATTCTTTCTTTCTTTCCTTATTTCTTCCATTCTTTCTTGGAACATGTATTTGGGTACTACATAATTTAAAAAACAACACAAAAACTTAAAAGTAACAGCAGAGATTTATAAATCTTTAGCCTTATGTGCCAACAGCTTAAGTAACATCCCCAATAATCTGGTGCTCTACAAAGGCTTGGGGGTCAACACAGAGATCTATTCCTGCCCCAGGGCCTTTGCACTTGCTGTAGCCATTGACATTTTCCCTTCCCACATGTTTAACTCCCTCACTTTCTTCATGTTTTTGCTCAAATGTTGTCCAACACAGCTTACAATTTAACACTTCATTTAAGATTATAAACCCCCATCACCTTTCTGTTTTTTTCCTTAGCTCTTATTTAACATACCATTATGTTTTCTTTATCTCCTGCCCACTCCTGCCCAGAAAGTAACCTCTGTCAGAGTAAATTTTTGTCCATTTTGTTCACTGCCTAATAAGTATGTGTTGAATGAAAACAAAGTGCTTGGAGGAGTTAAGTGTCCTGAATGCTGTCACCCAAGGACCTCTGTGTTTTCATCGCTGTAGGAAATGAAATCTCAGGCTGCCCAGAGATGACTCAGGGTGGCTCTCAGGGAATCCTCCAGTTCTGGGACACAGTAAACACACACAGAAGCAAAGTGTAATGGAAGCAGCATTGGGGCCATTTTTCATCCTCTGCATAGGGTGTCCCAGTCTTCCTCAGATGGGCTGCTCCTAAGGAGCGGCTGCATGTTGGGGAGTAGCTGGGAGGCTCCCCTGAGCCACTGTTTGCTGGGGTGCAGGGAGAAGGGGGGCAAATGAGTTCTAGATCCATCCTGGGGGCAGAGGATGCAGCTTGAGGGAGCCAGTCCAGAAGGGTAAACTACAGAGCTGCCAACCTAAGAGAGAAGGTGCCAGCTGACTGACCACAAGCCTTTGGGTTCCAAGGCCAATGGCATTTTAAAACAACCCCTGCTCCCCACTTCCCCCATAAAAAACACCTTGAAACATGCCAAGAAGAAATACTAGAGAAACAATTGCCTCTCATTGAATTTTGCTATTTTAAGTGAGTACAAGCTTGATCATTTAATAAATAAAGGTATCAGTTATATTAGAAAAAGCACTTTACAGTTGTCAGGAAAATAAAAACAACTGAAAAGACTTTGAAATAGGCAGAAAAGACACCGGGATGCCCTCCGTTATGGGTACCATTCATTGTTTTTGAGCTGGTTTTCGACTGTGCAAATTTTCGAAAAGGGATAAGAAACAAGCGATTCTTGTTCATACAACTAGAAATAGCAGAAGGAAGGGGGAAGGGGGAAGGGGCTCAGAGAGGAGGGTGCCAAGTCCAGGCCCGGGGCACTTGGCAAGCGCTGGGGCTGCGAACAGCTTCTCCTCTAACCCGAGTAAGAGGAGTAATAAGTACTCCTAAAGGCGAGGAGCTTGCTTTGCAAACTGTGTAGGGAGCCGGGTCTCTAGAGACGACCGCAAATCGGCGGCCCCAGGGGGCGGGGGAAGGGGGTAGGGATACCCCTGGAGAGGGCGGGGCAGCAGGCCTGGGGAGGGGGAGGAGAGGAGAAGGGAGGGAGGAGGGGAGGGGAAGGAGGGGAGTGGGCAGGGCGGGGCAGCAGGCAGCGGGGCGCGGGCGGCGGGAACCGGAGCACGGAGGCGGGGGCCACCCGCCGAGCAGCAGGTAAGCGGAGCCGGGGCCATCCCGACCCCGAGCCCGCCCGCATCCCTGGCCGGCAGCCGCGCGGGCCCCACCCCGCGTCTCGGGTTTCAGTGGCTGGGCAGGTCCGAAAGCTACGGCCCCCGCGCTGCAAAACGAGATGGTGAACAGCGCGCCGGGGCCGGGGAAACTTTCCCCGGAGTTGGCGGCCGGGCGCCGCGAGCCGCGCACCTGTCGCCGCCACGGAACGAGATGGCGGGCGGCCTGGGATGTCGGGGGCGAGACCCGCGGGGCTCCGGCGCTCACCCGCGGGAGGGGCAGCCCCAGAGAGGTCTTGGTCATCTCCTTCCCGGCCTGACCTGGCGAGCCCCGTGCCTCCCCCATAGCCTTGGTGACTTTGTCTGGGAAATGGGAACCGCACGGTGGGGAGGGCTGAGTAAAGCGGGCCCCTGTCGCCCCCTCTGGGGGACTGCCAGCTCCGGCTCCAGCCCCGGTTCCGGTGCGCGGCGGACTTGGGGTCCCCGGCCCAGCAGGCCAGCTGGGGAGCCTGGATTGGCGGGAGCGCCGCGGAGCCCGCCACCTCCCGCGCGTTCCATGCGGGTCCCCTCTCCCGAGAACCCTGCGAAACCGCGAGACTTCTGAATCTTAAAGCACGTGGGACAAATTCCCTACGGGTTTTCCACCCGTCCTGCAGTGGAGGGACTGTTTGAATGGGAGCAGGCGTAGGGGCGTTGGATGCCGAGAAAGTGTCTTTCCCTCTTGTATCCGTCTCTTCCCCGCTGGGACAGGCAGCTGAAAGGGCGCCTTGGCCGGGGCCTCCTGTCCCCTACACGTCCAGTCCCTCGAGGTGCGCAGCCACAGCCCTGCTCCCACATGCAGTCGAATAGCTGATTGACCACTTAGTACCACCACACATCTCTGTAAGGGAAGAGTCAATCTTACAGAAATTCCTTTGTCTTTTATTAGGCGCCATCAACGGCGAATTTCTTTCATTCTTTTTTTATACTCTTATTTTGCATTCAGAAGCTGACTTTGAGTTGTTTTCCCCCTGATTTAAGTGAGCGAGTTAAGGAGAGAAGGTGGCCATGTGTTTGGATTAGCTACATTCCTCAGAACGTTTTTCATTGGTCTAGAGATTGAGAAAGGGTTTTGTCTCTAGTTTTAGAAGGATAAGTACTATTGAGTTTTTTAAGTTTTCTGTGGTCCTTTCTGGAAAGTTGATCGTCGGGGCTGTGGAGCGTGAGTGCTGTTGCCAGTTTGAGACTCTTGAGAGCCAGAAGCGGGCAAGAAGGAAAAGTGACTTGCTCCTTTGATACCATCTCCCTTGCCTGCAAAGTGGAGAAGATTTTGCCCACTTGGGGACTTATCGTCCAGAAATAGCTCATATATTTTAAACACTTAGAAAGTCTGCACACAAAGTTGCTCCGTTTAGCTTTCTCCCTTCCTCTCCTTCTCCGAGTAGTACCCTGAGTCAGAGTTCCTCCCAACTAGTGCCTTGGAGCTGTGTATCCTTCTACTCCATTTTAGTGGGGAAAGTAATGATAATTTCACCTTCTGGAAAAGTGTAGTTGGCTTAAACAGTTTAAGGATTTTCCTGTATTTATTTCAGCATTTGCTGTGGCTTTCATGGTTGCTGATGGCCCAGATGACACACAGCAGTTGCACATTAATCATTTCCACATGTGCTTGATGCTAATGGATTGGAGTTCTACATAGCTGAACTGTTGCCCAAGCTTTGATAGCCCATTTCCAAAAAGGACTTATGCAAACCATGCCTACATGGGAGTCCTTTTTCTTTTAGCATAAAGGAAGCATGAAACTCAGAATTGCGCTTTCAGATAAAGCTGCATCCCGGTCCCCACTTAGCTCTGGCACGAAGATGTAGGGAAAAGGCATGTGACACTCTCATGGGAGTGGCCTCTGACTCTAGATGAGGTTCCCCAATATTGCTGTGTCTGGGCGGGGGTATCCTCCATAATTCAAGACATGCCCCAGTGCCACACACACATTCTCTCTCTCTTTCTCTCTCTCTCCAAGAGTTTGTGTGTGTTTTTAATTTGCCTGATGCTGAAGACCGTCTTAGGTTCCACCAGACCATCTGTTGCTGTCATTTTAGCTTGGAGGGTAGTAGAAAGGAGCAAGAAAATCAGACGTGGCCCAGTTCTGTTACTCTGCTCATCCTCTACCTTGAACTCCCCTCATCTGTAAAATAAGGAATTGACCTGCCATTGTCAGGGTCAGATGAGACCTTGTGTTCATCAGAGCCAACCTAATGCTGGGTCCCTAGTGCAATTTTGAGTCAACTCGGAGAAGGCCCTTTGTTTTTGCCCCCTTCCCTTCTGTTTACACAGGAAGTGGAAGCGGTTGTGAGAATTACCTATTTTATGATCACCATTTAGGAAGTTGGTTAGTGTTCCAATTTAGAAAAGTTTGGTGCTGGACAGTTTGCACTGGTAATAAAGCAGAGCTTTATAGACAAGAAAGCTATCAAGCAAGGAGGAAAATCCAGGATGACCCAAAGCTTGGGCTGGGGGAACAGGGACAGTGGTGGTGCCACTAAAGGAACTGACTCTGGGAGGGGGACAACGTGCTGCAGTCCAAACACAGTGATTTCGGGATATTTCCGGATCTTCCCATTGGAGACACTGAAGTCAGAAACACTGACTCTGGACCAGAGGAGGAATCTAGAACAGCCAGTGCCTGCCCTGAGCTCTGATGGGGATCCCTGTTACTGAGTGGAGAGAGCAGAGCAGATGGAGGCCTGCGGAGGGCGGCCCCCCGGAGATGGGAGGGGGAGAGGAGCTGAGCACACAGCCTGGAGGCTCAGGGAGGAAGAAGCTCTGAGAAACTGGGGCTGAGACCCCAAGGAGGAGAGATCAGAGTAAAAAGAAGCCCCTGGGCAGGGCCTGGTGCTGAGGTAGGCCACGGCAGATGCTGCCCCGGGTCAGGGGGAAGGAAGAGGTCAGAAGGGAAGGGGTTGACTTGTCGCATGACTCTGAGGGGGCCAGGCACAGCTGCTGTCTCAGAAGCATTTGCAGGGACAAGAAGAGGGAGAGGGCTGAGGCTGAGGTGGCTATATGAGTGTAGCTTTTCCCTGGCATTTTTAGGTAGAGGAGCCTCGAAGGCAGTTTTGGCAAACTGACCCTTAGGAACACTTTACTGCACGCTAAGTATTACTCTAAGCCCTTTCCAAGTATTACCTTAATTGATCCTCATAATAAACAGTAAACATAGCTACTGTTATTATCCGATCTGACTGGCGAGGAAGCTGAGGCACAGAGATGAAGTCACTTGCCTGGCTAGTAAGCGGCAGGGCTGAGATTCAGATTGAGTGTTGGTGGTAGTGGTCTGACTCCCAAGAGAAAGGAACCTGTCCTGAGAGTGACGTCCACCTCCCTCCCCAACCAAAATGGAGGCTCAGGAAGGTAATAATCCACGAGCCAGTTCCTCATAGACAACCTCTTGTTAACGTAACACTTCAAAAAAAAAAAAAAAGCCCACAAATATTTATCTGCCAATTCGGGGCTTCTGATGCGAGCTGGCCTGCCCCCCGCCCCACCCAGGGTGGAGTGCCACTGGTCAGCCCACCTCTTGGAATGTCTTTCCAGGGATCCCACTCTTCCTGGGAAGGTGGGGTCCTGAGTGGGTCCTCCTGAAGGCCTGGGCACTTTGTATGTCCCCCATCTGTTGGTTGTGATTCTTTACCATCTAATAGCATCCATTCTATAGATGGTCCTTGTTCACCTCCATTTCTAGACATCAAGGGCTGTATTATGTCTGTATTGAACGGGGGTCTCTGCCCTAGGAGGCTGGGCCAGAGAGGGCTGGTGTCCTGACCTCTGTGGCCTGGCAGGATGGAGTGAATGACTGGGTGGCCAGGACTCGGGCTGGGCGGTGGCAAGGCAGTGGGCACTGAGGTGTTGTCTTTCTGACCTTTGAAACCCTAGTCTGGTGACCGGCTGACTGGCCTTAGCTGGGTTCCTGACAGCAGGTGGCTCGTGGCTCCCCTGATGACATGCTTATTTGTAGCTCAGCCCTGGGAACTTCCAAACAGAGGATTAGAGAAAATGGCTGTGCTTTCTGCTGGGTCATGTGGTACAGAAAGCGACCTCAGGGCAAAACTCAAGCACGTTTGTTGATCGGATGCTCCTGGTGTCACCTGACTTTTAAAGTCAAGGTTATTGTCAGGGGGTGGGTATGGTAGCACGTAAGTGACTGTCAGTAACAACTGAAGGTCTAGGGCCTTTGAATAATGCATATTAGGATGTACCAGCTTTGGTTTACAAATTCCATGCCTTTTAGTGCCCTCATCCTCTGTTGTGGGTTTTCTTTTCCAAGGCCAGCGATCAGCCCCCACTTCGGTAGGGGTGGGGCACACAGTGTCGATGAATCCAGAGGCCACTGTCTGTGTAATCAAGCCTTGTCTCTGTTCCCCCTTCTCTGCCCACTGGGGGCCCCCTCACATCAAACCCTTTGCATTCCCTGTGCTCAGGCTTCATTTCCTGCTTAAACCAAAGCCTATTATTGTGTGTCAAGGCATAGAATCATTTCGATGCTTCTTTGCTTTCCTCCGAAGCAGGGCAGCCATGGGAGCCACTGGGAACCACCTGAGGCTGAGGCCCAGGGGCTCCAGGGGAGGGCATGGGGGAGCTCCCATAACCTCCTAGACGGCTTGGTTTCCTTGTCTTGCAGAAATTAAGATAAATGTGTTTTTCTTAGAAACTGAGTTTCTAACCACTACTCACAAATTCCATTGACAGAGAGAGGGAAAGCTGTATTCATTTCTTCGTTGCATTTTGCTGAAATAAGCCCTATTCCCCAGTCCCTGAATGTTTCATTCTGTGGTAAGTGCTTGAGAAGTTGATCTGGTGGAGATGTCACCATCGCAGACTTCCACTCACAGTGCTGTCTCCCCCGCCGCTGTGCTCTGTGACATTGCTCCTTTGCAGACTAACTCTGGTAAGTGTATGTATATGGGTTTATGCCCAAACAGTGAATTGTACTTGGTTGTTCATTTTGACCTTTAGGTTTTCCAACAAGTGATTTCTGTAGTGCATGTGTGTTGTCTACATTTGAGCTATTAGAATACCTTGGAAAAATGTTTTTTTTTTAAGCTATGCAGAAGTAAAGGAATTGTTTTGTGTTTTTTCCAAATACATGATAATTGAATAAAAATATAATTAAAATATTTAAAAATGCCTGGTAAGGACATTAATAAAAATCTGTCCTTGTGCAAAACCATTGTTAGTAACTTGTTTTTGTAATATGTTTTTCAGTCATAAGAATTAAGTATGAATATTGACACATCATCGGGTTTTCATTTCTTGCCTTCTTTTAAATTAAGATTTCCCCCCACCTTGGCTCTAATTCTGTTTTTTTTTTCCCTCTCTCCTGTTTTGAAATTTAATATCTATATTTTGGTTCTTTTAGGGGCTAACAGACATTTTAATATGCATCTTAACTCTAATTAATACTAAAATTAATCAGTTTTAAACTTTCTCTGGACTCATATGAAGGCCTTAACATGCCTTCACCCCAGTTACTTCCTTCCCAAGTTATGTGCTATTGTTGTGTAGCACCTTAGTTCTATTATAATTTTTTTATCTCCTTAAATTAGATGTTTTTGTTTTGTATGGTCAGCGTTGGCTTGGGTTTTATCCACATGTTTCTCATTTTCTTTGCTCCCATTCCTTCTTGACTAATTTCCTCTTGAGGTCAATTTCCTGGCATCCTTTAGAAATAACTTTAGGGAGGCTCTGCTGATAGAAAACACACACAGGTTTTGTTTTTCTAAACAGTTCTTAATTTCACCCACAACCTTGGAAGTTACTTCTGCTGGATGGAGGATGACAGTTATTTTCCTTTCATCCTTTAGAAACGTTCTTCCGTTGTCTCCCGGCTTTCACAGTAGCTGTTGAGAAGGCAGCTGTCAATGTAGTCGTTCTGTGGGAGGATCTGTCTTTCCCTCCTGGCTGCTTTCATGGTCATCTTTTCTTGTTTGTTGGTTTGCAGCTTGACCACAGTATGTTTAGGCGGGGATTTTTCTTTATTTTTCCTGCTTTAGGGTTGGTTCGGATTCCAGAATCTGAGGATAGGTGTCTGATGAATTCTGGAAAAACTTCAATCACTGTTTCCTCAAATCTTGACTCTTCCTTATTTTTTTCTCCTTCTGGAACTTCAGGTACATTGTTGCTGGGCCTCATCATTCTACTCTCCATCTCTCTTAACCTACCTATCATATTTTCCACTTGTCTTTCTGTGCTGCATTTTAGGTAATTTCTTCAGATATATTTTACAGTTTATTGGCTATTTAAGACATTCATTTCTAGAAGCTCTACTTTCTTCCTCTTTGAATTTTTTTTTGAAAATTAAAAAAAAATCTTGGCTCTTTCCCTTCCCTGTTTAGGTATCTTTTAACAAGTTTCACATCTCTACCTTCTGTATTAGATAATTTCAGTATCTGCTGTCTTTGTGAGTCTGAGTCTATGGATTGTACTGACTCTTCCCTGGCAGTTTATTTCATCATATGTTGTTGGTTTTTAAAATCAGGTCTGAATGACCCCAAAGCTCTTGCCCTCATGCCCAAACCTCACTGCCTGTGTGGCCTGATGTTGGGAAGGTCTGACAAGGTGGCATCCTTCTTTGGGTGCTTCATCTACCTTTTCAGACCAGTTCACTTTGTAATACCCCAAGGAGAATATTTTGGACTGATGTACATTTTACTCTTCTGTTGGCAGGTTCATCAGTTTCCCCCTTTTGTAAAGAACTAGGATCTGAACAAAAATTAGGCTGTTTCCAATGTTAGTTTATAAATATGTCACAATTTGAAGGCCCGTAGTTGAATTTCATTGCCTTTTGTGGGGAGGAGGGGTATAGTAGAAGGTCAGCTTGGCCCCTTGCCATGCACATCCAGCTGGCAGCCAGGTCTGTGGTGTCTGCTGCCAACATCCAGCTCAGTCAAACCTGCCATCCCCTTCTTGTGTCATCACTGCATCATTGGTCCAAGCTATCATCATTGCCTGACTCAACCTGCACTTCCTCTCATTGTTTCCTGCTGCAGTGCATTCTGGGGGGAGCAGTAACAAGCTCTTCAGTTACCGTGCCCTGATGGGAGCCCTTTCAGCAGCCCCCTGTTGTGTACTTGAAACTTGAAGTCCAGGGCCTGGCCAGGGTCCTGTTGCCCTCACTTCCTGGGATGCTTGCCCTTTCTTCCCTTGGCCGCCATGCTGCAGGCACGCTAGCTGCCCTTGAATACTTGGGATCCCTCTGCTCTTTTCTGCCTCCTACATGGGCTGTTCCTTTGGTCTCGGTGGCCCTTGACCCTGCTCTGTATGGGGTCATTTTATTCTTCAGTCCTTCTGCTTAAAGTTTACCTCCTTAGAGAGACCTCCCCTGGTCATCCTGTCCTCTGTCTTCTGCCTCCCTTGTCACTCGAGCCTTGCCACACCATGGGGATATTGAGCTGTTTCTGTGCCTCCCGACCAGGCTGTAAGTTCTAAAAGAGCAGAGGCTCTGTTTCTTCACCAGTGTACTGACCAGCACCTAGCACAGTGTCTGGCAGTAGTAGGGAAGTTCTTAAATGATGGCTGTGCTTGCTTTATTTATGCATTTGTAACACAGCAGAGACTTTTTCCAAACCTTTGCTGTGGGGCTGTAGTATTAAATGTGATCTAGGTCTGATTAGGCCTCTTCCCAGGACTGTAGCGTATCAGGAAGCCCTTGTTCTGAGCTGAGGTCACTCTTGGGCAGGAGCCCTGGAAGCAGGTATCAAAGAGGCCTCAGGGCATTACTGTTGCTACTACTACTATTATATTTTTAAAAACAAGTAGGAGTTTTTCCTTCTAAGCCTTAAGGTGGTTTACCAAGTGGCAGTACACACTCAGTCTCTCCTCTTGGCACTGCAGCCACCTCCCAGCCCCAGCCACCTTTCTTGGGAGTGTGACTCAGCTGGGCAGGGGAGGCATCACTGCGCTGTGAGGCAGGTGGTCTGATGAATCCTGTGCAGGTAGCCCAGTTAGAGCACATCAGCCTTGCCACTTACCTCTTTGTGAATTCATGTCTGTCTTTTTAATTCTTACAAGCTTTTCAAAGTAGTTGTTAAAAATTATTAATATGTGGGCAAAACAGTTGAATAGATATTTCTCCAAAGACAAAGGGCCAGCAGGCCCATGAGAAGATGCTCAACAGCACTAATCATTAGGGAAACACAGGTCAAGACCACAGTGAGATGCCACTTCACACCCACTGGGATGGCTGTTATCAAAAAAAAAAAAAAAAGGAAATAACAAGTGTTGGGTGAGAATGTGGAGAAATTGGAACCGTTGTGTATTGCTGGTGGGGGTACCAAATGGTGCAGCCACTGTGGAGCACGGCAGTCCCTCAAAAGCTTGACATAGTATTTACCATGCGATCCAGCAATTCCACCTCTGGGTATAGACCCAAAAGAAGTGAAAGCAGGGACTGGAAGAGATATTTCTAGGTCCACATTCTTGGCAGCATTGTTCACAACAGCCAAAAGGTAGAAGCAACCCAAGTGACCATCGACAGGTGAATGGATAAGCAAAATGGGGTGTGTATATTTATATATCACAGAATATTATTCAGCCTTAAAGAGGCAGGTACTTTAAGCCGTGCTGTGCTGGGTGCTAGCTGCCCTTTGGTACTGGTACACAATGCGTGGTCTTTGACATGACATAAATTAGCACATACGTGAACTGGTGATGGCCCTGCTAGGAATCTCAAGATCTGGGTTTGAGTCTCAGCTTTGGAACGTGTTTCCACACCTGAAAAATAGGGTTTGTGTTTTGTTCTTTCTTGACTTCTGAGGGTTGATGTAAGTTTCAAACAAGTGAGAAAGTGTGACAGCCCTTTGTAAACTGGAAAATACTATACAAATGCAAGGTGGAAAAGGGTATGTTTTAATGTGAGAATATACCACTATTTTTCTAATATTTTTTTCTTCCAAGTAGTACTTGAGAAACTTTGTTTATCCACAGAAGGTGTGTCTTCAATTTGAAACTGAACTGCTACCAACCTGGATGCAAGCCTTTGTCTTTGGCAGGTACTTCTTTGTCTACTGCTATTACACAGGCGAGTTTGGTGCCCTTATGAGAATGTAGCTTTCTCGACACATTTCCAGATATTGTGAAGTGACTGCATTTTCCCTAAGTGAATCACTGTCCAGGTTTAAGGTCACCCCATTCTTCTCCATTCGTTCTCCATGTGTGGTAGACCAGGTGAAGCGGCTGAGTACTTAACCAGGGTGCATTAGCTTAATCTGGAACTGGGTCATGGACACTGGGGACTAGTCGATTTTCAGCTCTCCTTGTTGCTTTGCACAGGGCTGAGCATGCCAGGTAGAAACCCAATTTTTGCCCTCTTTATTTTATTTATTTATGTTTTTTTTTGTTTTTGTTTTTGGATGGGGAAATAATTAGATTTCTTTCTTTCTTTCTTTCTTTCTTTCTTTCTTTCTTTCTTTCTTTATTTATTTATTTAAATGGAGGTACTGGGGATGGAACCCAGGACCTTGTGCATGCTAAACATGCACTCTACCACTGAACTATACCCTCCCCACTAATTTTGGTCCTCTTTAGAGATACTGTTGTTTGCAGTGTAATAGATGGACATATAGGGATGTGATTTCCGGATGAAGTTCATAAAGTCCACTAACAGCCACAGTTTGGATATAAGTTCTGAGAAGTGTAATTCTGTGACTAATGGGTGAAAATGTTATGGTGACAAAGAGTTATTTTTCTTCCGCTCGTGTGTACTGTGTGGTTCAGGGCCCTGGTTCAACACTGGACAATTGCTCCCCTCCCTGCCTGTCCCCCCAGGATTTTCCCACCAACTTCAGGACCACCGCATGTTGTGGTGGTGTTGCTGACACTGGGGTATGGTATTTTTACAAGTCCTCGGTCAATTAAATTCAAGATACATGGAGTCAGGCTTTCCATGTTCTCCTGAGCGTGTGCCAATGCCTTCTTCCTTCCTGGTAAGGGTTAGACAACTTGGGCACAGCAATGGTGGCCACATGAGAGGGAGGGGCTCAAGTTCAGGGGCGAGACAGGCCTGAGCTTTCTGCAGTTGTGGCAGGTGAGGATCCCTCTTCTGTTACCATTCACGAGGAAGCAGATATTTGAGATGCTGTTTCCCCCTGTCTGCTCCAAATAGTGCTCCACATTTGTCCCCAACTGGGACACCTCTTTGAATGCAAAAAGAGCAGTTTGTTTCAGTGCCACCTCTTATCATTTTGAATGATTCAGCTGGCAAAATAGTTTTATCTTGGTATAATTTGCCTAAAAGTAAGACGCACCAATGCTCAGATTATGAGACCTTCATATTAAAAGCACATAGGATTACATAAATCTTTGTGTGGGAGGCACATAAAGTCATCTGCATATTTTACCATCTTAGATTTGGGACAAGTGATTTATTCTCAGCCAAGGCAATGACAAGTTGCAAGTTGGCCGATACTAAATCTGTGATAACGGAGCAACAGGCTCCCTGTCAATTATCGGTAATGAAACCTACCCTGCAACCACCTGCAGACGTTCCCGGAGCCTCCGCTGGTCCCTGACAACTCTGCTCATCTGTTCAGAAATTCTAACATGTTCTACATTCTGTCTTCCAACATTGTTTTTTTTTTTTCAATTCTTTGCTAAGAATATTTTGGCAATCAGATGCTCTTCAAAAACCAACAAAAATATCCAAATATGTATTTGCTTCACCTTCTGTTCTCTCCTCCTCTGTGTAGAGGGTTGCTCTGCCGAAACCACAGCCCCCTTTGCTGTGGTCCCTGAGCTCTGGGCATTTGCATGTTTGCTGACCCATAGTGATGGGTCCTCCAGCCATGACATTCTGCCAAGCACCCTTCTCTAAGATATCATTTGTCATCTATCAGTCATTGTTCTGGGACAGGGGGTCCTGAGTTAAGTAAGTTGGGGAGATAAATGCTGGATTAAGCAAATTCCATTGCTGCAGGATTTCTGTGTCCCGACTGCAGGTAGGTGCGTAGAACCCCCACCCCCCACCCCAGTAGTGAGCTCTGAGTGTCACAGCAGGTCCCCTTTTCCAGACTTGCTGGCTTCAGAAACCTCCTTCCACAGTGCATCTTGTGAAGCTGTATCACAGGATATACATGTGAAAATGCTGACATGATACAAGGGAAGTCAGGAACCTTGGATTCTTTGATATTAAGTACCAGGCACTGCCTCGCTCACACAAATGCAGGTATTCTCACTGTATGTGGTTGTCCTCTTTTTTTTTTTTAATTTTAATTAAACGTAATCAGACTTCAGGAGTAGTTCTCAGTTTTAAGGCATCCTGTGGTGAATGATTTGGAAGGTTAGGATGAAGTTTGCATTTGTGAGTACTGTATTATCTTAAAGCATGCAGCTTTGAAGACACACAGCTCTGAGGATCGGACTGTGCAGGGAAGTGCACGCCTCACAGAAATCAGGGACCCTGATGAGTTTCTGGTGCTGAATTCGGAGCCATCAAGGTGGCACTTAGAAATCTCCCTGTAGACACTGCTCTACCGCCGTGGGTGTGCAGAACACCTGGGTTCAGATGCTCCTTGTCTGGTGTTGTCTGCTAAGCTCAGAATTAGGCACTTAACCTCCCTCAGAAGATTTTTTTCTATAATAAGGATTCCTTCTTCTAATAATTTCCTTTTAAAGGAAAATTAATTTGTGAAGAAAACAACCAGACAGCTTATGTGGAAAATAAAGAAAAGCAAACATAAAAAATATTCTATACAAGTGAGATCTAGTCTTAACCAGTTTTTAAAAACAAAAGTAGCACACTACATTATTTTGCATCCTTCAAATTGTTTTCACATATTATCATGAGCAAGAATTGTTCTTTCTATAATTCAAAGAATGACAACTCACATTATAAGTGATTGCAGCCAGCTTTTCCAATGACATCTGCCATGCAGTTACTGACAGGGGATCTCAGTAAAGTCAACATTCTTAAAAAGTGGAACTAGTAAAATTTAAAATAACCTTTATTAACATTTCTCATAATTATAGTCCCATATGAGAAAAATTACACTTTGCTAGAATGAAAGAATTTTCCTAATCTTTGGGGTGAGGTGGTATGTGGAGAGAATATTCTGCAAGTGATACTGAATCAATGATTAAGTGCAGAGCATTGATCTTTTTCAGAGTGTTCATTAACTGGCATTGCTGTTTACATCAGGAGGACCAAAAAGTGCTAGGAAAGCCCTGGAACATTAAGCCTGACCTGACTGACTGGCATGGCTGTCGGAGCAGCAGTGGGTCATAGGCCTTCATGGAGCCCTGGAAACTCAAGCTTTGGTAGAAAGATCCTGAATGATTCAAGCATTTTCCCTGGGAGAATGCTTTAAGATGTACCACTGCTTTTGTTTTTCGGGTGACTACAGCCCACATATGCTTAAAGTGAATTCTTAATTTGGGGTTCATTTGGGGATTTCAATTTCTTTACAGTCTGTAATGAGTTATTCTTTCAACTGTGTGCTTTTTTTTTTTCCATAAAGGCACTTTACATTGTGCTGAAAAGATTACATTCTTTTGGCTTTGGAAAAATATTTCCTGTTCAGTTCAGGCCATTAAAGCCTGTTAGCATTTCACATCTGGAAGCCCCTGTCCAAGTCTGCCTTCCATCACCAGCTCAGCGAGTGTGGCGGCCAGGCTGGCCTCTGGCGTGTGTGTAAAACTCCCCAGACTTGTTTACTTCCGGGTGTGCCCTTGCAGTTGGGGGTGGGCAGAGGGTGGGGGAGCTTCCTTCCTCTGTGTGTGTGTGTGTGTGTGTGTGTGTGTGTGTGTGTGTGTTCTTCTTCCTCCCAGGTTGGGGAGGGGTCTTCCCTCCCAGCCGGCCCTGGATGCCCCCTCCCCTCTCCTGCTTTAACACAGCTCCTTTTTCCACTCCAACCCAGTTTTCCAGAAAACTCACCCAAACATTTTCCATGTAAAAGGGGCAGATTCCCCCAGAGGGAGAAGGAATTAAAACCCAAAACGCTGTCAGATCATGGCCTCCCAGCATCCGGGCCAGCTTGGGGCATGTCAAGCGGTGGGGTGCTCCTTCCCCGGGGCACAGGGTCTGCACCTGTCTTGGAGGTTTTAAAGGGGAACCCATCGTGGGTGCTGCGTAGTTGTGTGAATATTGAGATTTTTGGATATTCTGTTTTGCAGAGGGTCAGTTTACCTCCAGAGGCCCGCCCGACTGACTCTCAGGAAGATGGGGCTGATGGATTCTGCTGGGCTTGGCCTTCGTGCTGAGAACTCCTGCAGGGAATCCGCCCCTGGGCTCCCAGGCAGTAGAGCCAGGAGGGGGCAGGGTGACCCGGGGATACTGTCCTCTGGATTCTAAGAGGAGGTCTCCCAAACCCAGCAGCACACCCAGGGGGAAATGATTTCACGGTCTACAGGGAGCAGAATACAGTCAGTGCATGTCTGCTGACCACACACGACCAGAGCCCGTGCCAGGCAACCCAAGGCAGCCTCTGGGGGGACCAGGCTGAGGCCCTGGGCCCAGGGGTCTTGAGTGAGGTACCCCCTCCTGATGCTCCTCCGGAAGACGTGGCCGATTACAGTGTCTCCCGGTTCTGTGTTACCAGGAGACTCAGCTCGTGCCTGTGTTGCTGGGAGGAGGGGGGTGATAAGGCTCCTCTGTCCGCCCTCAACCTCACTGGAGTGGGCTTGAGGCCTGGATCCGACAGTCATCTCCCCAGAGACACAGGGCCAGCACCAGAGAGTCAAAGTCAAGGTGGGGTTTTCACTTGTTCCTTAAGATGGCCTTCGGGGAGGGCATTTTTGAGACAGGTGGCTGTTGACGTTTTCACGGGAGAAGCGTGCAGTGCGAGTCAGGTGCCCCTCGGCCGAGGCCGCCCACTGCCCAGCGTGTTTCTCCAATTGATTTGAATATGCACCGCATCTTTCTTCACACCTGCGGGAAGCCACTGGGCCAACTAGATGATCGGCAGTTGAAACAGCCAGCTCAGCTAAACAACCGCCCACATTTCCCAAGTGCTGGGGGCGGGAAGGCCACTGGGGGAGGTCTTTGTAGGGGGAGCTGGGGACGGTGAGGAGAGCAGCAAGTACTCAGTGTGCCCACGGGAGCTCTTCACTCACGTCGTGGTGGGGTGGTGAGGCTGCCTCCCCTGCTGACCGCTGTCAAAGGCCCAGTTGAGTTGTGGGGGGCTCTCTCTGCAGGACGGGGGAGGTGGCAAAGGCGTATTAATTCCCATCCTAGGCCCAGGTGGAGACTCAGCAATCCACAGCTCCCTTGTATTTTGGGGCTCCAGGAAGGCCCTGGGAGTGCTGGAGTTTGGGGTGGGCCTGGAGGATGGCAAGGCAGGAGGGTCAGGGGAGTCGGGGTACCACAGGGGAAGGGAACATGGAATTGTATAGGGTCTTCTAGGCTCGGTAGGGGAGACCATTTTGATGGGGTCACCAACATCTTCTGAGTGTTTTACGCAGTTTGGAATCAGACAGACCTTCTGGCGTTGGCATTGCCACTGACTAGCCAAGCGTTCTCCTCTGCAGGCCTCAGTTTCCTCATCTGTAAATGGGAGTTAGGCCTGACTCAGTAAAGTAAGAGGTGTGGCACCCTCAGCATCTTGGAGCTTGCTGCAGGTATTTCAATTAGTGGCAGATAGATGCAGGAGGGGCCAGGAGTGGGTGAGGCCAGAGGCTATCATGAGATGCTGAGGCCTTGAACTGAGAGCATCAGGACAACTGGAGAGAGGTGATGCAGGCTGAGGGTTTGGTGACAAGTTTGAAGTGGTCCCTAAGTAAGGAACCATCTGGCTTGGCTTGGATCTATCTGGCTCTGAGCTGTGTACCCAGAGGGCCCAGAAAGATGTAGGGAGGGCATATGGGTTCAGCCTGTGGGCCACGTCTGACCAGTTGCTGGGAGCTTCCTGGCCCATTGTAGTGAGGAGCCTGGGCTTTGTTGAATGTGTGTGTGTGTGTTTAGAGAAAACACCCCCCCCACACACACAAGTGTGTGCCTTCTGCAGCAGAATATCTCTGCTACTTAGAGGCACAATGTTTTTTAGACAGAGAGACTCCCAGGTTCATCATTGACTTGTTCATCGTCATTGAATGGACTTAATTTTTCATGTCTTTATTTGAAACATTCATATCAGTTCATTTATAGTTGTAATTTTTTTGCACAAATTTCATACTCATGTTTAAGAAAATTGACTAGTGGGAGGTATTTACTAGCTCTTGGCCACTCTGTGTGTGCCCGTGATGTCTTCACCATGGCAGGTGGGGGCGGGGCCGGGGGGCTCACACAGAGACTGAGGTTGGTCCACTGCTGCTCTTGACACCATCCAGTAACTAATCAACAGCATAAAATCCATCATATGTCAATTTGGTGGACAGGAGATGTGAAACTTTTTGCTGCTAAGAGCAATCTTTGTTCTGGAGAAGTGGCTGGCAGCAGGAATGGTGATTGGGAGGGAAAGCAGGAAGCTGGTATCTCAGTGGGCATTTCTGTGCAGGCTTCTCTTTCTTGAGGAGGCAGAAGTGGAGGAGGAGGAGGGGAGGAGGAGACAGCTGCTCTGGCACCCTCCCCACCATAGGAGGCCTGGAGGTGAATCAGAGGTGGGGTCCACAGAAGGGCAGGGGCTACAGAACCCCCTCCCGCTCGGGGACATGCCAGCCAGAGATGAGTCAGCATCTCAAGGGAAAACCAACTGCTGGTTCTAGGCAGAATTGGATGCTATCAACTCATATGATGACTCAGGGATATAATTTTCCTCTGGAAGTGTGATAAGAAAGAGATGCTGAGTGGAGCCGGGATTAAGACATGCGATAGTCTATCTGTATACAGACATGTAGGTTTACACAAGTAGTTTTATAGTTTAGATTAACTAAGTACATTTGAACTCTCTTACAGTACAGTAGCCCAAGCAGAGGAGAATTGGCAAATCTTAACCTCACGGTGAATGTAAACTGGCCAAGCAATAACTCAGGCTGGATTTTGTCAAAGTTATCAAGGTTCTAAGCAGATGGTGTCAGCTCTCAAGTTCCTCTTTGGACACGTGGCCATTGCGGCTGCCCTACTGGGAAATACTTGGGAAGCCATGTAGTGGTTTGGGCGTAAGAAAGGAAGGTTCCACCGTGAGCTTGGAGGGTTCACCTTGAACCTCATATCTCCTTGGGATTGGTTCCATCTCTGCCATCAGGAATGGCTAATGTTTTCTGTTGTTACCTGCTGCTGCACTGTTTTTTTTTTTTTCACTTAAAAAAAATAGGTGAACATAATTTTTAAAGCAAGTGTTCAATTGGCTGCTTAAAAAAGAAATTCAAGAAGTGACTTCTCTTTCAATGAAAGAGTAGAGCTCATGTCATTTTTTGCCTTCTTCTTCCCCCAGCAGGTGTTTACCCTGTGAGTATTTTGGAAGATGACCCCGCAGGGCACGGGGAAGCGGCCCTGGCTTACTGTGCCACACTTAGGGAAGGGGCACGGAGCTCACCAGAGGTTTTCTCTCTTCCCACTGGAGAGCAGGTAGGTGTGGTCTTCCTCATTGGTAGAGAGCTCTGTAAACTCTTACTTGTGACAAAGGAGAATGTTAGTGAGAGTATTACAGATGAAAAAAAAATTCCTTCTAGAGTGAATACTAGAATAATTTCATTTTGAAAAGCAAAAAGAATCCTGGATTGGGATTCTGGAATCCTGAGGGTAAGTCCAGTTCTACAAGGCAGTCAGCCAGCTGGATCTTCCATGTCTACCACTAAATAGCTGTGTGACCTGGAGCAGGTGTCTTCACCTCTCTGGTCTTGCTATAGTCATCTCAAAAATTGGGACAACAACAGTGCTTATCTCATACTGTTGTTATGAGGATTAGATGAGATCCTGTGTGTAGTGCCTGGCTAGCCTCAGTTTTCCCATTTTCAGATGAGAGGAAGACTGGTCTTAGGTCTCTAAGTTTATTTATTATAACCTTATTCCTAAAAATTTTATGATTTGGACTGAAGTTATATCGATTATGATTTTTAGCACTGATAAGATTGCATTTTGACTATGGACTGGAAGAGGACAGAAAGGAATGAAAACTGTTTATTTGTTAAGATGGTGGGATTGTGGGTGAAATTTAAAAATTGTCACTTTTAAGACCTTTCCCCTACCCTGAAAAAAGTGAAAAGAATATGTGATTCCTGGGCTGTACCTAAGCTGATCACCTTTCTTTCAGATTTGAATCTGCTCTATTGAAAGAGATAAGACTTTCTTGTTTTATACATGTTAAGGTTTCATTCATACCAGAAATCATTGCTGTCTGGTAGGCGAAGTTGGTTGAGGAAGACAGGGTTTTATTTCGCTGTACTGAAGTTGTTCTGGAACAGTTAATGAAAACAAAGGCTTGTACAGTTTATATAGTGTGGCTTCCTTGTGATTTTGGAGATGCTGGTTTGTAATTGACTCCTGAAGAATCCAGTTCCCATGGGTGATTCCTCGTTGTTATGTCGAGGGAGGTACGAACACGCTTTCAGCCCCCACTAGTGACAGTTATCCAGAAAGCAAGCAAGCTCTCGATCGACACTGGGGGTTTACTCTTAAGTGAGCCAGGGGTCTGCTGGGCTGGAGGGTTGTTGGATGGAGTGCGGTGAATGCTAGGTAATCTGAGAAGTGTGGTGAAATACAGGAGCTAGCCCTGAAGTACGATGCAGTTTCAGTCATCTGCTTTTCTTTCACACTTATTTGTGAATGACATTATTTAAAAACAAAACAAAACAAAACAAAACCCACCTCTGGTGTAGTATGCTCAGTGAGTGGATAGTTTTAGTGTTATTAGCAAAAACATAATAAAATGAGGCAATTACTAAAATTAAGTTGCTTTAATGTGATAGAAATGCTGAAATGGCTTTCCATCTATTTGCTTCTCCTTCTTCTAAAAAAGTCCCTCAGCTAATCATTGGTCTTCCTACCATTTTAGCAGCTAATTTAAAAATGAGAGCAGTTTCCCGCCATTTAGCAGGTTGGAATAGTCTGATTTGGAATGATATTGGACCTCCTCATTGCTTTTGGTGAATTTTTCTTTTTCAACCCAGAGAAATTTTTCCAAACAGAAAAGACAAGGAAAGATGAGTCTACAGCCAATAATCACTCTGGTCTTCCTCAAGGTCTTTTCTTTTTAAAATCAACTCTGTTTTCAGTCTTGAAATTGTCTTATATTTAAAATGCAATAACATTTATTGATTTTTCCTGATTGTAGAATAGTGTATGCTCAACATGTACTAACTATTGGGGACTTATAGCCAAGGAGAGAGAAAGCAAAATCACCTGCGTTAACTGCTGTGAACATTTTGAAATATTTCCATTGAGTTTTCTTTCTGGTCACACCTTTTTTCTTTTTTTAAAGATTCAGATCACACTCAGAATACAATATTGTCTATAATAAGCATCTTTCCATGTTGATACAATGCTCTGTATGTATTGTTTTTAATGGCCTTGTGACGGCCGTCTGGTGAGTGAACCCAGCTTCAGGTGACTGCTGTGGAGCGCCAGCACATTAATGTGACTTGAAGATGGGGAGGCGTTGAGATGTGTGTAGTTCTCAGGATTTGCTAAGAAAGAATTCTTTCAAGCCGCGGAGGCCTGTTGTCAACTTTTACAAGCAGCCTGCCTGCCTCGCTCGGCTGTTATGTCATTTTCTCATTTTCTTATACTCTCCTTGCTTTTCAAAGCAGACTTTGCAATGAAACGTGTTGCCCTTTTGCTTTGGGAGCTGGGAGCAGTGGGTTGGACGGCTGATGGCCATGAAAAGGGCTTGGCACGTAGGTGCTGGAGACAGTTCTGGGACAGTCCTATCATCAGAGATCTGGCATGTACTGCTTGGCATCCGTCGTGTTCATAAGCAGACAGGCCCTGAGGGTCCCCACCTCTGCTGACTCAGAGCCAGAGCTGAGCCCGTGAGGCCCAGAGAGGGTGTGCGTTTCCTGAGGCGGCTCACAGGGACCTGAACCAGGGCAACGGGCAGCCTGAGATGCAGGCTTGTCCAGGCTGTTTGCAGAGAGTGGCTGCAGGAGGACGGTCAGGGCCGGCTCTGCAGGCGGGGCCTGAGGTTGGGATGCTGGTGGAGGAGGGGATTCCTGCTGGGACAGGGAGTGCCTGGAAGGAGGGATCACAAGGGTGTCAGCTGAGGAGGTGCTTAATTGTTGCCTGGAAAGACAGACAGGTGAGCGAGGGGAAGAGAGGGTTTGCTGGGTGGGAGACAGAAACAGGGCCTTCATCAAATTCTCTCGTTTAGCTTGGAAAGAGTGAGGTTTCCATTTTGGTGTTGCCTCCATCCTGTCGAGTTAACCTCTGTGCGCCGTGTTCTTCCAGTGACTCTTGTGCTGATTAATTGTGAAGCAATTTCTTGGGCCCTTACCATGATAACAGAACGAAATTGTGATTTTATTATTTTTTTCAGGTGAAACTTGAAGCTTCATCAGTTTGCTTTTGTGCTGTGTACCACGATGCACCACAGCACAAAATCTTGGTCTTGGTTAATCCTCAGGACACAAAGACAGGTTGGTGGTTATTAGTGAATGTAATAAACAAGGATTCTGACTTCATTGTTTACGGTGGATGGAATCAAATACCTAGGAAACGAGGGCTGTACTCTTAGGCTGGACTTAGAAGAACATCAAGGCAGGACGGATGTTTTTCCAGCTGTTAGAGATTCAGTAGGGCATCCTAATTTCTGTTTATTTGAGTCACATAATGGCTTTCGTGTTAAAGGCACTAGGCACCTTCTTGCCCGCAGTGACAGCATTCAGAGCTGCTTTCGAGGGTGGCACTTGCTGTCCTCATTAGTAACATGTATGGGTTGCACACACAGGGTGGAGCCCTTTTTGGGAGTGTCACCACAGCCCTGTGAGCACAGGGACCCTTCTGAGCACCCCTGCCTGGCCCTACAGATGCAGAAATGAGGCCATCTGATGGTCAAGGAACTTGCCCAGGGCCACGCAGCTGTCCAGAGCAGTTTCCTTTCTGGCGGTGAGGTTGCTGTAATCTGTAACTCATTTATTTTTCCTCTGCATTGTGACCAATTTCAGCTTCTCGGAGTGAGTTCTCTGAGCACATGTGGACGGCCATGCTTAGCTGCATACGAGGCAGGGGTCCGGGGCTGTTGGCGGGGAGCGTGTGAGGTGGGTGAAGGGCTCCCGCCTGTCAGCCCCCCTGGAGCCCAGGCCACCAGTGAGCTGTAAACAAAGCGCCTCACCTCTGGCCTCAAGGGAGCCTCAATTTAAATTCAGTCCTATCTAGAAATGCTTTCCTTTCTTAGACTTTTCTGTGTTTTACAGATTTCCTGTGATTCCTATATATTGCTTTCCTAATAAGAAGTTAAGAAAAAAATCCTTAATGAGTTAGGCTTCTTTAAGTGGAGTGGTGTCTGGTGAAAGGTCTGGGTTTTAAGATAACTTGCAGATGTGCCTCCTTCCTCTCTCCAGCCAGGCCCCGCCCCCTGGAGATGGGCTCTGCCTTTCACCCTGCGTGTTCATCTGGGGTTTGTAGTCAGGGGATGCCCTGCTCCATGGGTGTCGCAAAGCCCAGGGTGACCTCGTTGACCAGGGAACGTTATTTAGCACGCAGACTGTCATCAGCGCTTCTTTTGTTGCTAATCCCGAGACACGAGTGTGCTTGGCGAGCTGCCTGGGAGTCTGGGGCATGTTGGCGGAGCCTCCTCGTCGCTCCAAGGCTGAGGGAGGCTGGGCTATGTGTGAGAGCTTTCTGGTCAAGGTTCAGGACATCTCCTGTTTCTGTTGAGCCAAGCCCTGGTCGCCATGATGCCGACAAAGGGTTGTTGCAAACCGTCAATTTGTTAAAACAAACAAATAAACAAACAGCAAAGCCCAGTGAAGTGAAGTGCGTGCAGCGAGGTGTGCCTGGAGTGCAGCTTTCCAGCTCTCTCTTGGAAGAAACCGGACGGGCTTTTCGTGAGGGTGGCTTGAGAAGCACGTGCCCTCGGTCTGGCTGCTCCGTGGGTTCATTCTGGACTGTTTCTTGAATCAGAGGCTGGTTTATGCCACCGAGGAGATATAGCCAAAGGCTGCCAAGCCCATCTCTTCCTTAGTTGCCTCTGTACCTCCCAAGGGCCTTATCTTTCATTTATTTCCCCTTGTTTTGCTATTCCTCTTATTTTAAAATGATTAACTGATCTCAAGTATTTACAAAGATTGAAAAATTTCTCATGAAGAAAGTTGTCTTATCTCCTGTATTAAATCAAAATTCCTAGCATTCCAGCTTCCCATCAGCTGATGGCCTTTTGCTTTTCTTGTTTCTTCCTGGGACCTGCAGAGTAGAGCAAGGTGAACCGGGACCTTGGCATCGGATTCAACAGACAGCCTCCTGGCTCTGCCAACTGACTGGGTGACCCAGATAAGTTATTTAGCCTCTCTGAGCCTCAGTTTGGTCATCTGCAAAGTGTGGACATCTTAGCTACTTCACAGGGTAGTTGTGAGAATGAAATGATTTGTGGTAGAAAAATCTGATGCTTTGGACCATCCAGGGCAGAGCGTGGGCATGGCATGTGCAGTCTCCTTCCATCATGGGCTTTCCTCTGTCTCTGAGTGTTGCATTATAGAACAGTATTTTAAATTTCTTGTGAGTTGCTGGCCAAACTTTGGCAGCCAAATCACCTCCCTGACAGATTCTGCTTGCATACCTCATGGAGAGGAAGCCAACATCAAACCAGGGCAGTCTAGTCTGATTGTGAACCACCCTAATTGTAAAACCATTATTCTTTCTACTAATCCAAAACATTGGCTCAATGTCATACAATCCACCCAAAGCAGCCAAAGATCAAGGATGGGCCAGGGAGGCTGTGCCTCTCCACCACCTGGATAGAAAGACCCAGGTGGCAATTCTCATCCTTGGAAGCACGGTGAGCAAGGCCATTGACGTGGGTAGCTGGACCGCGGACCTGACCTGGGGCTGCGTTAATGGAAGGATCATGTTCCAGCTCAATTACAGCTCCATTCTCTCTGGTGCTGCTCAGGCTGCAGATGAAACAAACTGGTGCTTATCCATGGAGAGCAACCGGGGGATGAGAGGCTTGAAACCTTTTGAACAGGGCTTGAGAAAACTAGGGCTATTTTGCTTTGGAGAAGGGGTGCAGGGGTCCAGAGGCTCACGCTTGAAAGAATGTTCAGATCATTAGGCCCAGCGCTTTCCAAGATGATTTCAAGTGGTGCAGTTGAACTTTAGAAGGAGAGAAAGGATGGTCTTTTGAATTTTATTTCAATCTGAAATATATCAAGGTGAAAGTATCCGTTTCTGATTAATATGCCTTTAACGCTTACCTAACATTTGTTAATCTCTTTAAAAAAAAAAAGTCTCCTAGCTGAGCACTCTTAGCTAGAATTTAAAGATTTGTCATTGTAAGATTTCTTTTTATAATCATAGCAAATGATGCCTCGAGGGTGGTTTCTGGGTCTCTACTCCTGGGATAACCTGTTCTATTCTGGGACAGCTCTGACATTCTTCTTAAGGAGCCCAAACCAGTATGCCCATATGTCTCCTCACTGGCCCAGTGCCCACCCCGGGGGCCATCCAGGTAGGTGGGCATGACTGTTCCCCGGGGCAGAGTTTCCCAGGCTGGAGGCCAGCTGCCCTGTCTCCTGAGTCACTTTTAAGATCGCCCACATGTTTCTCCTTCTCCATGGGTCCTCCTTTGATGTGGGCTCCAGAGCCCATCCCACCCTGGAATCCTCTTTCAGGTCTGGCTTCTCCTGGAACATGGTGTCCAGAACCCATGCAGTATGTGCCCGGGTGGGAAGAAGTTGAGTTTTGGAGTCAGTTAGACCTGAATTCAGACCTTCTGCCACTTATGAGTGGGTGGCCTGGGTTGTTACCTGGCGTCTCTGAGCCTCAGTTTGCTGTCTTCCTACTCGGTGATGTGGCCCATGACCCGGCAGCAAGGTGTCACCGGGGAGCCTGTTAGAAAGGCAGGAGCATGTGCCCCACTCAGCCCTGCTGAGCCAGGGTCTGTCCTTTAACAAGACTCCCAGGAGCCATCTGAGAGATGCTCGCTGGAGAACTGCGAGAGGAGAGCAGTGGCTGGTGGGAGCATTCCTCGATTTCCTTGGGCATCCTTTCTCCGCAAAGCTAGCCTCAGTTGACCTCAGCATCTCTGTAGAACCAACCCAAGGATGACTCGCCTCCAGCTGACAGTGAGCTCATTACCACGCATGCCCGGCCCCTGGGCTTTTAACACACACTTATTATGGCTCGATCCTCCAAAATGTATGTAGTTGATGTTTTGAGTCCTTTTTTAATTCTCATTATGTATTTGTAAGTAAACAGATTTATTGGGATATAATTCATATATCATACAATTACCCATTTAAAGCATACACTTCAGTGTCGCCCCACTTAAGTCTCATTACCCCTGAAAGAAACTGACCCCAGCCCCCTTATCTGTCACTTCCTTCTACCCGCCTCTTCCCCACCCTCAGCCTTAGGCAATCTATTCTGTTTCTGTGGATTTGCCTATTTTCTGGACATTTCTGGTGCATGGAATCGTGCGGTATGTGGACTTTGGTGTCTGGCTCCTTACATCACTTAACGCCTTCATGGACTGTCCATTTCATGACATCTTTCAGTACTTCATTTATTTTTATGGCTGAATACTGTTCCATTGTATGGATTTACCACATTTTGTTTATCCATTTATTGATTGATAGCTATTTCGGTTGTTGCCACCTTTTGGCTCTTATGAATAATGCTGCTTTGAAAAATCACATACAGGTTTTTGTGTAGAGATATATATATATGCATGTATCTTTCCAAGTTACTATTTTTGTTTTCTTCCGAGAAGTACCCAGAAGTGAGATTGCTGAATCATGGGGTAGTTCTATTTAGACATTTTTGAGGAACTTCCATACTGTTTTCTGTAGTGGCTGCACCAATTTACATTCCCACCAATGGCGCACAAGGGCTCCCTTTTCTCCACATCCTTGCCAACACTTGTTATTTCTTGCTTTTTGATAATAGCCATTCTAACAGATGCGAAGTGATATTTCATTGTGATTTTGGCTTGTGTTTCCCTGATGATGAGTGATGTTCAGCACTTCTTCATGTACTTGTTGGCCATCTGTATGTCTTCTTTGGAAAAATATTCAGAGTAAATGTGTTCTGAGATTCAATTTTCCATGTGCAGAAGGGAGTGTTTTCTCACAGCATCAAGTAATTCTCCAGACACTAGCTGAATGTTCTACCATTCAGCTCAATTCTGGCACTGGAGATACCATCAGATCATTACCTGAAAACTGGGTTCGCCTCTTGGAGAATGTTGAGCCAAAAGACACAACCAAGCCAATGATCGGGAGAAGGAAAGATTTATTATTACTTGTAGCGAGTAAGGAGACCACCGAGGATCTTTCTCAAAGCAGCATCTCTCCTAACAGCAAAATTGGGGAGGTTTTAAGATGAGGGTACATGCATATTCATGAAGAGGCTTGGGCAGTCGAAAGAGTCCAAGTTTTAGTTGACTGACGTCACCAGAATCAGAAAAGGTCAACATCATTCTCCTTTCAGGCTTATCTGTACCACTGAAACAGAGCTAGGAGTCTTTAGAGCTGATATATTATCTTTGCTGTTGTTACATCTCTTGCCTGATAATAGTCCTTTGTTTCTGCGTTCTTCTGTACCCTTAGGATCATTAATTACTGAGACCTGTTCAAGGGCAAGCATTGTAGCCAGGCTTAGACTGCAAAATGGCTTAGGTCAAAAATGGCTTCTCTTATGTCAAGAAAGCCATGCCTGGTTCTCTTTCTCTGGGGACCCCCTGCCCTGTCTGCTTACAAGATTCCACAGTTAAAGGTTCAGTCCTACAAGACCCCCCTGCCTCCCCTTCAAGCCTGGGCTGCTACCTGTACTAATGACCTACTGGCTATAAAGCAGAGGTTCCCATGACTCCCTCCTCAGGTTGGGTTAATTTGCTAGAATGGCTGGCAGAACTCAGAGAAATATTTTACCTACTAGATTACTGGTTTGTTATAAAAGGATGTAACTCAGGAACAACCAGATGGGAGAGATGCCGAGGGCAACGTTAAGGGGAAAGGCATGGAACTTCTATGCCTTCTCCACGTGTGCCAGTCTCCCAACACCTCCACGTGGTCTCCAACCCGGAAGCTCTCTGAACACTCTCCTTCTGGGTTTCTGTAGAGGCTTCATTACATAGGCATGATTGATTAAATCATTGACCATTGTCAGTTGGTTCTACCTCTAGGCACTCTCCCATTCCCAGAGGTCGGGGATGTGGACTGAAAATTCCAACCCTCCAATCACATGGTTGGTTTTCCTGGCAACCAGCCCCCATCTGTAGCTGGGTTCAAAAGTCACCTCATTAACATAACAAGAGACACCTTCCTTGTTCTCATCACTTAAGAAATTCCAAGGGTTTTAGGAGCCCTGTGCCAGAAATGAGATGAAGACCTAATGTGTGTGTGTGTGTATATATATATATATATATATATATTATATATATATGTATATATATATATATATTAATTATATGTGTATATATATATATATAATATATATATGTATATATATATATATATATATTAATTATAAATCACAGTATCACACAGATTCTCCACCCATTTTTAACCACATTGGTGTTTTTTGTTGTTGTTTTTTTTTGCTATTGAGTTGTATGAATTGTTTGTATATTTTGGGTACTAACCTTTTATCAAATAAATGATTTGCAAATATTTTTTCCTATTCAGCACATTGCCTTTTCATTTTGCTGGACAGTTTCCAAACTGTGTCTTAGTTTGATGTAGTCCCATGTGTTAAGTTTTGCTTTTGTTGCCTTTATTTTTGGTGTTAAGTCCAAAAAATCATCACCAAGACCAATGTCACGGGGTCATTGTGGTTTTGCTTTTCATTTCTCTGATGACTAAGGATGTTGAACATCTTTTCAAGTGTTTATTGGCCATTTTAACATCTTCTTTGGAGAATTATGTATTGAGATCCTTTGCCCAATGGGTTATTTGTCTTCTTGAGTTGGAAGAATTCTTTGTGTATTCTAGATACAAGTTTCTTATTGGATATATGAATTACAAAGACTTTCTCCTATTCTGTGGGTTATCTTTTTACTTTCTCAATGGTGTCCTTAGAAACACAAAAGTTTAAAATTTTTATCACATTCAGTTTATCTATTTTTCCTTTTTGTTTTGTCACTTGTGCTTTTGGTGTTAAATCTAAGAAAACTTGGCTTGTTTGGAGAGTAAGTCCTTTTATCCAGTTCTATTCACTCTTCCTTCTGGCTGTGTAGTTAATATCATTTGAGGTTCTGCATGTAAGATGTGCATGCTTTATTTTTAATCCAAATATTTAAAAAACACTTTTAAAAAATGCGTGCAATCATTATACCACAACACACACACCGAACCCATTACTTGTGTACATTTCTGGAGATTTCAGGGGACTCATAAAATGTAAGTCAAGAGACTTTATGAAATGCATGCCTGAGGTTAAAAATGGAGTGGAATCCGGCCACTAAAATTAAGGTGACATGTTTAATTATTTTCCTAACACTAGCCTAGAACACTCTTCAGAAAAGGGAGTGAAGCCAGTTTACCTTCTGTGGTCCTGGTGAACTCATGCTGATTTTAGGGCCAGTGTCTCTTTTCTAGGGTTTTTATAGGCTGTCTTTCATAATTCACTTTACACCATTGTTAGGAGGGGATGTTCAGCGACCCAGGCATTAGTTTCAAGACCTGCACCTTCCCCTCCCACACTGGGAGAGCACTGGTTCATGTGGCTTTCTGGCCCCCTCCCAGCACCCCGTGCTCTCAGAGACTCAGGGTGACAACCTCAGGATCACATTCTCAGGACTCCCTGGCCCCTGAGATGTACGTTCACTGGGTCTAGAGGCTTGGGCTTCTCAACAGTAGCTAACACGCTCCTTTGCCTGTCTGTCCACTGTTTCCAGCTACTAGCCTCCTTCCTAGTTTGGAGGCCCTCTGCCTTCCCAGCAAAGAGGGGCCTCTGTGACCATCAGAACATCTGGCTAAGGTGTGTTTCTCCCTTGAGCTCTCCCCCTGCCCCAGACCAGCCAGCCTACCCAGGCGGCTCACCTGTTTCCTTGAACGTCTTTCCAGCCTACCTGAACTTTCTTCCGACTTCGATCTTCTTGAACTGTGCTGGGTCTGGGGACCTTGGTGCTGGGGGACCTCTTCCATCCTTCACATTTGTCCTTTTGACATCTGGCCCTTTCTGATGGAAGCCCTCTTGGCAATCCTAGGCCACATGTACGGTTTTTCTAGACGATCTCTTCCTGTTTTCCTTGTTATTAAACTTGTCAGATTTTTTTTCAGCTCTCTTTCTGACAATGTTCGACTTTTTTTTTTCTCTTTATAAAACCCAGTGGTCAGATGATCAAAGGGCAGGGCAAAGAATATGTAGAGGCTGATTAAAAATGGCAATTTATAATTGAGTCAAATGAAAGAGATGTAATGACACAGTGCTATGGAAGTTTCCAGAATAAAGGGACTCTTGGGTGTTGCTGAGTACGGGGAAGAGCACTGAGTTCTTGGCAGGGAAGTCCAGTCTGGCCAACATAGAGGGTAGGAGGCCAGAGAGGTCCTCTGGTGACTGCTCTGTAGGACCTCTGGGCCCCTGACCTGCCGTCCAGGCTCACTGGTGGCCACACAGCCGCCCTTCTACCCACAGGACTGGCCGCTCTGGACCTGAAGCAACACCTGGAGAGGCATATAGATCATGGAAGATGGGCCCCCCATCCCGGGCAGCGCCCCGTCTTGCAGACACTGGCCATGAGCCTTAGCGGCCTCTCCTGTGAACGTCTGGAAGCTTCCTCACACAGAGTCTCCTCACTGTGCTCCAGGCCCTTGGCTGGTGGGGAGTCCGTGCTGAGGGGAGTTGGCAGGATGCCTGGTGATGATGCTGTGGAGGCTGACTTGTGGGGGACTGGGGCTGGAGGAGGGGACTTGCCTTTGGATCTTCAACCCTTTGCAGAACGCTTTGCTCATGATCGGAAGGGAGGATGGAGAGAAGGGAGGGCAGGTGCAGCATCCTGGGGAGGCTGCGTGTGCCCAGGGGCGAGAGGCGGAGGGCTTGTTTGGTGGGGAGGACGTGGGCTGGTGAATTAATGAAAGTGACAGGATTTGGGATGGATGGGAGGCATGGGGGAGGGAGGCCTGGGAGGGACCTGAGTTCCTGCTGGGCGTGGTGGTGGTGCCAGCAGTGCTGGGTGATCTGGAAGGAAATGCTTGGGGCGAGGGCAGCCTAAGCTCATGTCCGCAGGGTCTGCAGGCCTCAGACTGGAGGAGGGGTCCAGGAGGGGCCTTCACTTTGCAGACTCTTCCTGGAGGGTGTGTGCGGTAAATTCTCCATGCAGGGGAGGAAGCGAGGCTGAGGAGCAGAATGTGGGGGTCCTTCTGGAGAAGGCAGGAGAGGGCAGGAGAGGGCGGGAGAGGGCAGGGTGTCTGTGTTTGTTACCATGTGTTGATTTCCTTGATTAGAACATCCTTCCCTTCAGCTCGCTTCCAGGACATTTTGTGACCAAGCATGACACTCATCCTTCAAATTGCTGCTAATTTATTTACGGTTTTTGGTGATTGCATGTCATGTGCACGCTGAGAAAAACAAGCAGGGAATTGAAAAATGATGATTTTTTCCTGGAAAAGCATGCCCAGTCTAGGCCTGCAGTGACAGCGAGAGCCAAGGCAAACATTCAGAAGGCCGCTGTGGAGCTGCCTTCCTGGTGGCTGTTGTGGGCTGTTGGGGATTGCGACACGGCGGGCTTGGGGCCAGGTCCTCTCTGGGCTGCGCATGGGGCAGGTGGGTGGGGGGTCAGGAGGGGTGGGCGGGGGGAAAGTGAGGTGTGCCCCTGAGATGCCCGGAGAACTTCTGCAGAGCTGAGAGGCCCTTCCTAGGACGTTCCTCACCCCTGAGCAGGCTGCCTAGATTTTGGGGAGGGGTCAGGGGTGGAAGGCCAGACATTGAGGGTGGGGAGGTGCTGTGAATCTGTGACCTCCAGGAAGGGACTCAGCTAGAGCCGCTCCTGGTCCCATGCGTGCTGTGAAGGGAGAGGTCTGGCTTCCTAGTTGGTGGGACGAATTGGGCTCAACCCAGCTCTGTTCAGCAGGACGAGCCCAGCAGGCTGAATCAGTGAAGCGCTTCCTCCACCGTGAAGCGTGTCTCTGGTGAAAACCAAGCTAACGTGGTGGGAGTGGAGGAGAGGCTTGCTGACCTGGTGAAGTCTGAGTTTCATCATGCGGAGAAGTCACTGCAGTTTTTCTGGCTTCCAAGTGTGATGACCCCCAGAGACTCAAGAACACTGAATATTCAGGGACCACCTGCTTAGCAGGCCCCCTTTGATGCAGCCTCTGCCGTTTGGTGGACGTTGAATCTTTAAGCTCAAGTCTGTGCTTGCTTTTAGGATAATACAGAGGTAGATGTCTGCCCAAAATGGGTCCCATCCTCCCACCATTCACTGGGGGAGCCCCACTTAAGTGGATTTGACAGTTTGGGGGAAAAGAGTTTTGGCCAGAAACTCAGCCTCGATCTAGATACCTGCTCCTCCTGGCAGCAAAGGTGCCTGTGTGACCCTGCAGGCTGGGCCAGGGTCAGGTGGCTCCCAGGTTGAGTAGGACCCGAGTTCACATAAGCTGAGGAAGATTTGTGCCAGAAACAGAGAGAGCTCTGTTTTCCCTGGGCCACGATGGATGCAGATTGAAGAACTAGTCACAGTGACAGCGCTGTTTTGGGAACACGTGTTGGCTGTTGTTTGGGATTTCCTTCTTTATTCCCTATTAATTTATGGCACTTACTGTGGGTTGGATTTAAATGTAGGGGAAGACAGCATCCCACGAACAAAGACATGTCATTCTTACCAAGGGATGAATGGTATTTGGAAAACAGAGAAGTTCCAAGGAAAATATTCTGAGTGTCAATGATAGAGCCATTATCTGGGGGTGGAGAGCATTTCTTTGAGGCATCTGAGGTTTTTACCACTGCAGCGTGGGCTGTCTGCACCCTTCTCTGCTTCCCCCAGCCCTGAGAAACTCTTGCTTGCCTCAGTGCAGCCTGTGTGTGCTGTGAGTTTCTTCCTGCCTCCAACACCTTGGTGTCCAGCTGTCCCACAGGACCCAGGCACCCCATCTCACCGCATCTTCCTTGATTGAAAATCTCGACTCATGATAACAAAATTGCTGGAGGCAAGAAAGGCCTGGGAACCACAGGGAGCCTGACGCAAAGATACTGTAAACCAGATGTTTCTTTCTCCATGGCAAGGAGGCACCCAGGTTCACCGGGCATCTGGGGAAGTGCTTTTCTTTAAGGAAGACATCTGTATGGAAAAGGTAGCCTGAGTAATGCGATGTGACAGTTGCTACGTCAACGCACGTATTTTTCCCCTCCCCTTAAATTATTGACTGGCTCAGTCAATGTTGCATAAAATTCATGCAATGCCTTGGAATGTGTTTATGTGCTGTCCTCTGCAAGAACTTTTCAGCATTTTTTTTTCCCTAGGTGTATTTTGCTTTTGGGAAGATGGCCTGTCACTTTGGTTTAACTCTGCTCTTTTTCGGGGGGAAACTACATATTTCTTAGATTTGTAATGGGGCAGTGGTGGCTTAGACTGCAGGGGAGTGATTGGGGGCCATGGATGGCAGGGTGGGGGGCAGCAGGGGACTTGAAGCCCCTTTAGCTGTGATAGAAGAAGTTTAAACCGCGGGCCAGTACATGAACAACTTGTAGTTAGTGTGGGGAAGTGGGTGTGTGTGTGTGGACCCCTTCTTACTTGGATTCCATGATGGTGGGGGGCACGGACCTTCTCTGTCTCTGCTCAGGTCCAGGCTGTGTATCCAGCTGCCTGTTGGCCACCCCAACCTTGCTGTGTCTAAAAGGCATTTCAAAACTGAAACTCTCACGACTCCTCCTTGTCTTCACTTCTTCCTGTGAAGGCACCTGCGTCCTTCTGCTCAAGATTGAGAGCCAGCTGCCGCCTGCCTCCCCTCTCTCTTCTGCCTTAGGACCAGTTCGATTCCCAGGTGGTCTTTTCTACCCCTGAGAATCTCCCTTCTGGCCAGCGTGATTGCTGCACTCAGCCCCTCCTCACTTCCTGGCTGGATCACCACGGCCTCCCATTGTCCTCCCTGCCTCCGGCCTCACCCCCACATGAATCCATTCTCCACACTCAGTGTGCTCCTTCTCAAAAATCTTTTTTTTTTTTAATTTCAGAAGGACTCATTCTTCCCACCTGGGTATAACCCAACTGTTCTCCTCCTAAAACACCACTCTGATCACGCCTCGCAGCGACCGTACTCCTCCAGAGATACATTGCAAAGCCAAAACCTCAGCCTAGTCCCCAGACCCCCAACACTGGAGCCCAGTCTGCTTCAGGCCTATTCTTGGACCTCCCAGTCAGCCTGCTATGGTCTGAATGTCTGTGTCCCCTGCCAAAGATACGTGTTGAGATCCTAAGCCCATATGATGGGGCTGGGCTGTGGGGCATTTGAGAGATGCTTAGGTTGTGAGGGTGGAGTCCTCACCATATGATTAGTGCCCTTATCAGAGAGACCCCAGAGGGCTCACGTGCCCCTTCTGCCACATAAGGATGCAGTGAGAAGTTGGCCATCTGCCACCCAGAAGGGCTCTCATCAGCACCCAACCATGCTGGCACCCTGGTCTCAGACTTCCAGCCTCCAGAAGTGTGAGAAATCAGTTTGTGTTGTTCTAACCCACCCCGTACAAGGGTATTTTGTCATGGGAGCTGTGTGGACGAAGACACAGCCCCTGAGTAGGTTTTTGATGCTGCTTACGTCTCAGGCACTGGTCATGGTGTGGATGGTGGTGGCCTGCTGGCCTGCTTGCTCCAGCTGGGCAGTGTCTTCTGTCCTGGACCCTAGGTGCCAAGTCCAGTGCCCGACATTCATCAGTGTTTGCTGAGTAACTGGCAGCCCCTCCCCAACCCAAAGTGCAAAAGGAGGTCCACCCTGTTACGGTCTTTCCATGCTGGCCTCTCCTTTCTTGTCACTGTCTTGGCTTGTCCCCTCCACCTCACTTGTCTCATCTTTGTCTGCCCTACTTGCCGGCCTTTGTGGGGCCTGGGCCCGGCTCAGTCCCCTGGTCTCCCTGTCCATTCTTCACTTGAGGAGTGCAGTGGTTAGAACGGGGGCTCTGGAACCATTGAGACCCAGTGCACATTCATTCCCAATGCTGCTGTTCACAGGCATGGATGTGTGGTTGGGGTGAATATTATGATTTTAAAACAGTAATCAGGTCACATCCCTCTCCTCTGAAGCACGTGGCTGCCACTGGTCTGCAGAGCGCAGCCCTGAGGCCTCCCTGGCTGGGAGGTGCTTCATGTCCCAGGTCCTGTCTCCAACTCCGAGTGGTAAGTGTCTCAAGCCAGAGTCTGAATTTAGTTCCTCCAGTGGATTTGTTATGTGCTCAGCACATAATAGCTACTCAGCATATAGGTTTGATGAGCACTGTTTGCTTCAGAATTTTGACCTCTGGAGGGTCCTGAGCCACCTTGCTGCCTCCCCCATCCTCTGCTGGGCAGGTGAGGAGGGACGGTAAGCACACCCACCTATGTCTCTATCCGCCTGGATGTCACTGATCTGTCACAGTGCTCCCTGTGCTGAGTTGGACGGTGGCCTCAAAGTCCTTCTCAGGGCAGCTCCCTGCTACCACAACCCATCCACTCAAGGTGGCAGCTGACAGCAAGCTTTCCGTGACCTGAACTGTGGAGACATCACACTGACTTTTAAAAAATGGTTGTTTTACAGCATGGTACTGGCACCCAAAGAGACATATGGACCAATGGAACAGAATAGAGAGCCCAGAAATAAACCCACACACATACGGTCAATTAATCTTCAACAAAGGAGATAAGAATATACAATGGAGAAAAGACAGTGTCTTCAGCAAGCAGTGTTGGGAAAACTGGACAGCAGGATGTAAATCAGTGAAGTTAGAACACTCCTTCACACCACACACAAAAATCAACTCAAAATGGCTTAAAGACTTAAACATAAGACAAGGCACTGTAAACCTCCTAGAAGAAAACATAAGCAAAACATTCTCTGACATAAATCTTAGCAATGTTCTCCTAGGGCAGTCTACCCAGGCAATAGAAATAAAAGCAAAAATGAACAAATGAGACTTTATTAAACTTATAAGCTTTTGCACAGCAAAGGAAACCATAAACAAAACAAAAAGACAATCTATGGATTGGGAAAAAATATTTGCAAACAGTGTTACTGACAAGGGCTTAATCTTCAGAATACACAAACAGTTCATACAACTTAATAACAAAAAACAAAACAACTCAATCCAAAAATGGGCAGAAGACAAGGAATTCTCCAATGAAGATATACAAATAGCCAATAGGTGCATGAAAAAATGCTCAGTATTGCTAATTATCAGAGAAATGCAAATCAAAACTACAATGAGGTATCACCTCACACCAGTCAGAATGGCCATCATTCAAAAATCCACAAATGACAAATGCTGGAGAGGCTGTGGAGAAAAGGGAACCCTCCTACCCTGCTGGTGGGAATGCAGTTTGTTGCAACCATTATGGAGATTCCTTAAAAAACTAAAAATAGACTTGCCATATGATCCAGTAATCCCACTCTTGGGCATATATCCAGAGGGAATTCTAATTAGGAAAGACATATGCACCCTAATGTTCATAGCAGCACTATTTACAATAGCCAAGACATGGAAACAACCTAAATGCCCATTGACAGATGACTGGATAAAGAAGATGTGATATATTTATACAATGGAATACTACTCAGCCATAAAAAGAATAAAATAATGCCATTTGCAGTGCCATGGATGGACCAGGAGATTGTCATACTAAGTGAAGTAAGGTAGAAAGAGAAAGAAAAATACCATATGTTATCACTTATATGTAGAGTCTAAAAACAAGATACAAATTAACTTATTTACAAAACAGAAATAGACTCATAGACATAGAAAACAAACTTATGGATACCAGGGGTGGAGGGTGGGGAATGGGATGAGGAGGGATAAAATGAGAGATAGAGATTTGCAGATACTGATGACTGTATAAAAAAATAGATAAGCAACAAGTTTATACTGTATAGCACAGGGAACTATATTCAATGCCTTGTAGTAACCTATAATGAAAAGGAATATGACAATGAATATATGTATGTATATGTTTGACTGAAACGTGATGCTGTACACCAGAAATTGACACAATGGAAATTGGCTCTACTTCAATTAAAAAAAAAAAGATCCTTGAAATGTGGAAAAAAAGATTTTTATTGATTGATTAAAAATATTTAAATAAAAAAGGATTTTAAGAACCCTTAGGCAAGATGAAAGATTTAAAAATCTTGTTGGGAGGTTCTGGGCAGGTGAGAGAGTGTGCCTCGATCAGGAATGATGTGTGTGCATAGTTTTGGGAGGAGAAAGCAAGGGACACGGTGGTCAGCTTAACACTTCCTGATGGAAAAGGAACCGTCATGAGCGAGTGTTCCAGCACCACCGGCCGAAAAGATAGTCTCTGTTCTGTTGTTGTTGTCTTTGCGCCTCTGTCAAAGCTGACTAAATATGTAAGTTGACTTTATTTATGTGGGTCTATTTCTCTCTTCTGTTCCATCGAGCTGTCTACTTTTTCACCATACTGTCTTGATTACTTTATCGTAAGTCCTGTAGTTGAGTAGTGTCTGTTCTCCAAATTTGTTCTCCTTCAATGCTGGCTTTTGCTTCTCTACACAAACTTCAGAATCAGCGTGGTGAAATCCACAAAGTAGCTTGTTGGGATTCTGATTGGGATTGCATTGAATCTATAGATAAAGTCGGGAAGAACTGACATCTTGGCAACATTGAGGCTTCTGATCCAAGAACATAGAATATCTCTTTCTTTCGTTAGTTCTTTGATTTTGTTCATCAGAGTTTTATGTTTCCTTCTATAGCTCTTAGACATATTTTGTTAGATTATGTAAATCTAAGTATTTCATTTTGTTTAAGCCTAAGTATCTCATTTTGAGGGGGAGGTGTTCATGTAAAAACGGTATTGTGTTTTTAATTTCAAGTACCACTTGTTCACTGGCTGGCATATAGGAAAGTGATGGGCTTTTGTCTATCAGTCATGCATCCTGCAGCCTTGCTCTAATTGACGTTTGTCGCTCTGTCTCTCCCTTGATTAAGCCTCACCCAGCTGCCCACTGCTTGGGGTCCCCTGAGTGTGGCCTTGGACTTGGAGGGCTCTGTGCTCATGGGTTACCCTGCCTGCGGTGCCCTCACCTGTCATCTGTTGAAGCCTTACCCAGCAATCCAGAGCCCCAGCCAGGGAGCTCCTCCAGGATGCTTTCCCAAACCCCTCAGCAGAACTGACTCCTTCCTCCGGGTCCTTGGGACACTTTGGCTCCCAGCCCGATCCAAGCACCGATTGCATCTTGCCCTCCCTCACAGCAGCTTATTTAGATCTCTCTTCTCGGCAGGCCGTGAGCTCCCAGGGCAATGATGGAGACTTACTCATCAACCTCTGGGGGCCCATGCATTCGGGAACTCTGTCACGGGTAGTTGAATTCGGTTGGTCCTGTTGGGCCTTGATGAAGCCAGGCCACAGGGAGTCAGCCTTAGGGACCTGACTGTCCTAACTTGTTTGGCAGACTTTGGGGTGTCATAGAATAAAATCCATTCCTAGCATCTTGTGTGTGGTCACCTGTCACTTAGGGAGAGGGGAGTTAAATCAGTGCAGCAAGGCTGGCCTTTAACCCCCAGTGCCCTATTGACTGCTGTCACCTCTGCTCAGCCTTCTGCACATGTCCAGTCTCTGCCCAGGTCCTAGGTGGTGACAAGCCACAGGATACTGATGAGGATCGTATTTTTCTTTTAAAACTACCGCTGTGTGGTTTCCACTTTTGAACTCTCGGAACTTGCTGACTCCGGGCTCTCAGAAGTGATGCCTGAGGCCGGTGCTGCGGTGACTTTCAGCCCCCCTGGATCTGTGTTTTGTCCTTGCTGAGCTGGGAATGGCCTCTTTCCAAGGGCTCTGCCACCATTCCTCCTGCCTGTTTCCTCTTAACTATGTAGCATGCTTTTCTGATCAAAAGCTGCTGTTCTTGAAAGGCCGATTCTGTTTCAAGAGTTGTTTTCGAGGGCAATTCATTTTAGGCTGATTAAATTTGATTGGACTTCACCTGCATTGTTATGTATACTTAGCAGCTTAAGATTCGTTTTGGAGGAAAAAAAAATCCAGTCTATCTTGTGACAACTCGTGTGACTAATTAATGCTCTGCAGTGCACCATGAAACTTGCAAGATATGGCACAAACACCAAATCATAACATTTTGGAAACTGTCTTAGCAATTTGAACATCTGTATTACAGGGATATGCCATATTAGTAAATTGAACGTCTTTTATTGATTCACCTTGTTAAGCAGGAAAATAATCCTTATGGCTTTAGAAGCCTTTTGCAAGTTCTAGGAGGTGCCACTTGGAACACGAATTTAGTTCAGTAAATGAAGGCAGATGTCAGGCATTTAATTGGTCCTTCTCTCTCAGCTGGCTCTGTCAATTTTGGTACCGCTGTTGGAGATGACAAAATTCACCAATGATGTGAAACTGACATAGTGAATTAGATGCTGTTGGTTTTTGGGGGAGAGGAGGCTGGCTGTGCAGAGTTCATGCTTAATAACTGGCTAATGTCATAACCTGGTCTTCACAGAGTTTTCTTCTCAAATTCCTCAAAGAGCAGAGAGGAACAGGGAAGAAGGTGGTAGCAGCTTAACTTGACTGCCCCACGAAACTTATTTTAAAGTCTTGAGCCTTGTATTAAATATTCAAGTGACTTTTATTTTCTACTCTGTGTTATCATTTTCCTTCAACTCTTCAGCTAAAAGGATTCAACTGGGAAGATGCATTGTTTTAATTTTGTGGTTTCTGGACCCCTAAGGCTCAGATACCTGGCTTGAGAAGCAGGTGTAAAAATGGTAATAAAAGGGCTGTGAAAAGATACGGGAGGAGAACTAAACTATGATACCTCCAGACAATGGAATATTTTAGCACTGAATAACCGTGCTAAAAAGAACTTTGAGCTCTCAAGCCATCAAAAGACATTGGGGGATCCTTAAATGCATTTCACGAAGTGAAAGAAACTAATCTGAAAAGGCTACATACTGATATGATTCCAACTCTGTGACATTCTGGAAAAGGCAGAAGTGTGGAGACAGTGAAAAGATCAGTGGTTGCCAGGGGTAGGGGGCGGTGAGGAGGGGTGAGCAGGCAGGCACAGAGGATTTCTAGGTGATGCAAATACTCTTATGATACCTTAGTGATGGATACATGCAATGATGCATTTGTCCACACCTGTAAAATGTACAACATCAAGAGTGAACTCTAATGTGAGCTATGCGCTTTAGGTGAGAATGATGTGTCAGTGTGGGTCCAGGCGTACCCCACTGATGGGGGATGTTGGGAACGGGGGAGGCTCTGTGTGTGGCGGAGGGAAGAGGGAATCTGGAAAATCTCTGTACCTTCCTGTCAATTTTGCTGTGAACCTAAAACTTCTCTAAAAATAGTCTTAATTAAGGAAAAAAAAAGTTACCAGAAAACAACCAAAGTCACTTTTGTGTTGAAAATGTAATTCTCAAGCAAGAAAGGAGGGTTGCCCAGCTGAGAGACAAGAGGCGGAGGCCGTGATTGGGTTTGCCTTTGGAGCATCCACTTCGTAGGGATGGACTGGCGGGGAGGCTGGGGCAGGGGGCTGGGCGGGGTGCTGTCCGGTCACCGGTAGAGATGAAGGTGGCTGGGACCAGCTGGCACCCAGGGTTTGGGAGGAGGGCGTGGATACCATCCCGAGGCAGCAGGTGGAGTGATGGGACCTGGAGATTGCGGCACCACGAGCGTAGGAGAACTGACACGTTAATGAACAGATGATGAGTGCGTCTTACGTGCCAGGACTGTGCTGGACTGTGATGAGGCATCTGGAGCTTGGTGAGGTTGAAGTGTTCCAGGGTCACCTCTACTAAGCAGCAGGGCCTGTGTCCAAACACGGAGTGGGCAGGATCAATGGGCCTCAGCGGGGTGCGAATTGGGGTGGAGATCTCCACCCTTCCTCTCCAGCAGGTCCCAGCCCCAGACCCTTCTTATCCAAAGACTCCCCACCGCCCCTGCCTGACTTGCCCCATTCCTAACAGCTGGCCCATCTCGGGCCTCTTGGAAAGAGCACTGAACGTGGAGTCCAGTAGCTGAGAACTGGACCTGACCTCAGCCCTCCTAGCTGCTTGCTTTCACCTCTCAGAGTGTCAGCATCCTCAGAAAAATGCAGGTGACAGTTTTCATTGTGAGAATGGAAGACAAGCAGGTGAAAGAAGCCAGCGCCCAGCCCAGCCCCAAGGGTGGTGAGAAGACGGTTTGTTCGATGCCCTTAGATAATGTTGGGTTTGACTAAAATTTCGGCGTTCCAAGTTGTGTCACATAATTGGACACTGGAAAAAATGCAATTCTCACGCATTGAATTTGTCAGTGTTGGTGTGTAGCCTTTTGTGCCCAACAGCTTTGGGGTACATCCTGTGTTGAAATCAACTACGGGCCATCCATGCAGGCACCTGTGACGTCCTTTTAGGTGAGAGGGATCACTCTATCCTGGCTTTCAGATAATTCAGCTCTAGAAATATCACCTGCTTTTCCCACATGTAAACTTCCTCTGCACCTTGACAGTTGCTGCATGCGCTAACCCTGCCCCTCGGGTGGCCAGTTGGCCCTGTGCACATCATTGGTTTCTCTTGGCTTTCTCCTTAGTCATGGCTGTTTACATGAAGGTGTCCTGGTGGGCCACCAAAGATGCGCTGAGAACCTCTGATCCTGCAAGAGAAGGTCTGATGAAGGTGAGGCATTGCAAACTTAAACGGCCACTGCAAAACAGGCTTTAGAAGTCAGTGTGCTTATTATAGTTGATCATTTAAAGCAGTCTGCCCCTGTAGATTCCTTTTCTAGAACTGCTGTAACAAAAGTACCACAAACTGGGTGGTTTAAATAACACACGTGTGTTATTTCCCAGTCCCAGAGGCTCGGAGTCTGAAATCAAGGTGTTGGCAGGGTTTTTTTCTACTGAGGGCTGTGAGGGAGAATCTGGTCCCTACCGCTATGTGCTGGCAGCATCGGACATTCCTTGGCTTATCAACTGCCTTTTCCCTGTGTCTTCACATCATCTTCCCTCTGTGCTCGTCTGTCTTGGCCCTAGTCCTCGCTTTCTGTATGGACAACAGTTATGTTGGACTGGTGCCCACCCTAATGACCTCATCTCAATTTGATCATCAACAAAGACCCTATTTCCAAATAAATCCCAACCAGAGGCACCAGGGGGTTAGGGCTTCAACACCTTTTTGGGGGAGACAGCTCAATCAATAACACCCTGCCAGCGAGGAGAATAGTTGTAAACAGCAATATGCAACAGACGTCCGACTGTTGGTAAATCTCTTTTAACTTCCTTTCATGTCCTAGTTTTGAAACTTTCATCCGCATCCTCTCTCTAGGGTGTAGGGAGTTTCTGTTTATTGCATTCCAGTAATGTTTGTTGGTACTCACTGAGTTAGACATATCTTAGATTCTAGCCTGTGTATTATCTAGACCTGCTACAGGGATTATCTCATTTCAGAATCTTTAAAGTATTTGATTTGCGGATGAAGAAGCTGAGGATGAGCCGCACAGCTAGTAAGTGATTTATCTGGGCACAAAGTCTAGTCTCTCTGACGGCAGGCGGTCTCTACAGGGCAGCCGTAAAGCAGAGACCCAGGACAGCAAGCTGAGGGTTCCTTATGGCTAAGGATGTTGAGCGTCTTTTCATGTGCTTACTGGCCATTTGAATGTCCTTTTTGGGGAAAATATCTATTAAAATCCTTGGCCCACTTTTTATTTGGGTTATTTGACTTTTCACTGTTGGGTTTTCCACTTATTCTAGATGCAAGTCCTGATTGTATGTATGATTTGCAAATATCCCTCCTTCCTCATTCTATGGGTTGTATTTTCCAAGTGTTTCTTCCCCCAGCTTTATTGAGATACAACTGACATATAACATGGTGTAAGTTGAAGGTATACAGTGTGTTGATTTGACACACTGGTATACTGCAAAATGCTGACCAGCTCAGCATTAGGTAACACCTGCATCACGTCACATAGTTACCATTTCTGTTTCGTGGTGAGCATAAGAGACCTACTCCCTTAGCAACTTCCTAGTATATAATATGGTAGTATTAACTACAATCATGATGCTTTATATTAGATCCCCAGAACTTACTCATCTTATAACTGGAAGTTTGAACCTTTTGACCCACATCTTCCCCTTTCCCCCACCCCCCAGGCCCTGGGAGCCACCACCCGGGTCTCAAGTTTCTGTGAATTCAGCTCTTCCGTGTTATGCATGTAAGTGGGATCATGCAGGGTTTACCTTTCCCTTTATTTCACTTAGCATGTTGTCACAAGTGTCAGGTTTTCAGGTCTGCTTCTAATTGATTTGGTAGACACTATTTTGAAAAGAGTTTTCTTCCAGCAAATTAATGATGGCTTGGGAGTCAGCAAATGAGCGTGGTGATGTCCACAGTGAGGCTGCCTGGCGTACCTGTTTGTGTCACCGTCCATGGATGAACTAGGTGGTGTGAGCGCTGAGTGTTCCGAGTCTCTGGAGGAGTCTGACTTACCCTTTAAGTTTTTTGTTTTTATTTTTAATCAGAACAAGGGCAGTCACTTTCTTCATGTGTCACTGCTTCTAAGTTTAGCTGAGGAAAACCCTCACAGTTTGTGAAAGTGTGGCCTCTGCGGTGAACGGAAAGAAACCTGGATGTTAATTCCACTTAAGGAACCAAATTGTAAAGATCTCTCTGCCCAGCTGCACGTGGTGACCATTTCCTTCTCCATTTATAGAACCTGGGGTCTTGACTCTTGGTCTTTTAATTACATTTTGTTCCTTCGCCAACTCTTCTTCACAAATTATCCCTCCCCCCACCCAAAACAAACAAATAAATGAAAACTTTTCTTAATGTTCTTCCTGTGAATATAATTAGTGGTCCTAATTGAGGGGTTGAAACTGGATCTTAGTTTTGTGTTTTCAGAAATGTTTCTAAGTCAGAATCACATGTCACATTTTCCCCCTGTAATGAAATTGGACAAATTAAGTGCATTTCCTTTTTTCTCCTGCCAGGTTTTGATTGGATATTTCCCTTCTGCCAGATGCAATCTGTTTTTCTCTTCTGGCTTTCCTCTGAACTTTTTGGTTTTATAAGTTGAAAACTATAACCTTCCACATCACACCCCACCCCCACCCCCTGCCCCGAGTTTTTTGATGAGCTGGTTATTCTTAAAGTTTGAACTTGGTTTGGCTGCTACTGTCTGAGATACAAAATTGGGGTGGCTTCTCAGAGTTAAGCTGGTGTGGTTTTCGCAAGTCTTTTTCTCATCTAAGATTTGGCTCTGGATGAAGGTGAAATATTTTGCATTCTGGGCCAATTAATAAGTTTATTGGCTCTAAACACTTTGTGCAATTTGCTAGAGTGCTGCAAGCTGACTCATTTTTATTATTAGAACATTTGAAAAACATACAAGTGTTTTAGAGACCAGATAGGTCATCTGCTCCCTTGACCAGCAGAGGAAACTGAGGCCGAAAGGGGCTGTGAGTGGCTGCAGATCGCCTAGCAAATCCAGGTGGAATAGCCACGACCACAAATGACGATGGGGATAATGACAATAATAAAAATGTAAGGGTCAAAATTAAATGTAAAACCAAGCATTAATATTTATATCAAACTTCCCTTTCCTGAAGTCTCAGTTCTAATGGATGAAGGTGCAGAAGGGAACCCCTGGCTGGGCTGCAGCAGGTGCACTGGCCTGGGACTCAGGAGTCCTGTCCTGCCTTTGACAGAGGCCCCGTCCAGCCATCTTCAGTCCTCTTTGGAACATGGCAAGGAAATCAATACATGTAATTGTCTGCCCTCTTTGAGCTTCTGTCTCCTCATCTATAAACCAGGACCTCCCTGGTTTCATCTCAAGTGCCGCATTTTACCAGCTGCTTTTAGGAGGATTCTGAGACCATATCCAGGCTCAGCCCATAGTGTGGGGATTGATTAGCTATGTCTGCTGTGGGTGTGGGAATGGGAGACCTCTATTTATGCCACGTACTTGCCATCTGCGGGCTAGACAAGTGCAGAGAATTTTAACAGGCAGGAGCAGGAAGTCGTTTGGGCTGGTTACTGAGAAAGCCCTGCGTGGGCCTGACCTTGACTGCAAGACAGTTTCCTCACTTGTGATGACGTTGCGACGGGTGAGAAGTGGTTGGCTCCATTCTGTAGCCTGAGAACGGGCTGGGCCTTGAGTCAGTCCCGGTAATTCTCTGGAACTGGGATTCTCAAAATCTATTGCAAGCCATTGGAAATCAGTTTCTCTTGGTGTGCCAGTTGTATACAGATAGTAATCCCCAATGATTTACCCTCCTTCTGAGGGCCAGAATTCTGAGGCTGTTGTTAAAAATGGCAGATTGGGTTTATTTCCCGGACACACCCGTGTTACTACTGACGTGGCCTGCCCGGGGGTAACCTCCGGTGTCACTGGCTGTGACTGTTCTCTGTCTATGCACATTCTGCCAGAGGCCCCCCCGGCACTGCCCCTCACTCTGGGAAGCCCACTATGTGAAAGGTCAGGGGTGTGAAAACCTCCGTGAGAAACTGGGACCCACGTTCTGGCTTTGGAGCCTGAGATGAATTGGACGATGGGGGAGCCCACACCTGGCCCCCGACCTCTGGGTGGACTCCAAGCGTCGAATTTACCAAGCCTGATTTTCCTGTCCCGCCTCATTCAGATGTTCTTTTTGTTTCTCCTTCAAAGGTTCAGTCATTTGGGGAAAGGATGGTGCTTTTCCTTCTAAATGTTGTTATTTTTGGAAGATTGGAGAGGAATTTGGATGACGATAACATGTTTTTTTTACCTCACTCTGGGAAAGAGGAGGCTAAAATTCTGTGGAGAGATGGAGCAGCTGTTGGATTCTATATAACCAAAGCGAAAGGTATGGATGGGGCCTTGTGGCCACATGGGACCACCATCCCTCCACGCTCGGGGAGAGGAGGGCTCCTAGATGCCAGCCTGCCTCGCACGATGGCTTCTTCAGCACCAGCATTGCTTGGAGAGAATCTCCTGGCACAAGAAATATCACTAATTCAGCTGTCATGTCAATAAGCCCAAGGTTTGGATTCCATTTTCACCACATTTCTCGTTCTACTGGCAAACAGGGTGGAATTTCAGCATGTCCCATGGGTTCCCAGGCAGTGCCATGTCCCCCCCAGTAAAAGACTTGTTGCCGTTCATGGTGTAAAATGACTTTGCAAGCCCCGTCCTTTTCGCCTTTCTTTAAGGTTACCAATCAGCCATCAGGAAAATTACTGTCGCTAATAGCTGACATGTGGTGCGAAAGCACGCTGGATGCCAAGAGTTACCTCAGAAGAGAGGGAGGGCAGGCGGCCCCAATAAAGAGGTTAGGGAAAATCCTGGGGCTTATTTTTAGGGGCTGTGATGAGCAGGGAGTGTGGAACTTGTACTACTTGGTCCAAGGCATTGGGCTTGTCTTCAACGTTGCTTTAATAGTTTCTTTAATTTTTAAAGGCTGTCACCATCTCTGACCCAACTGGTCCAACCTCCATCTTTTCATCCTTATAAAGTTCTAAATTTTAGCAAAAATTAAATTTCCAGGGAAACACCACATACCTGCTGTTCTCTGAGTTCACTGAATTTCTCTGGGGATAAAACGGCTGCAGTGTGGTTTTGAGCTATGTTCGTGTTGTGTGTGTGTGCCACCTGTCCAGGGTGGAGCAGTTCTGCATTTCTCGCTTTCTTCTCCCTCAGCATGGTGTGAGATGTCTAGTTTCCCATGCAAACGACTCCTGTAGTTAATTATTTGCCAAGGTCAGTCACAGAGGCTGGAGCACCTGTGTTTTTCAGCATCTTGGGTCACGACAGCCATTTGCTCTTTGATTTTGATGAACTGTTTCGCTTTTTTTGGGTGGCTGTGTTCTTTAGCCACTCATTTGAGAGAGCCCAAGGGATCTGAAGAGTCACTGAAATGGAAACGAACCTTTTTGTAGTAATTCCTCTTTCTTGGGAGACTCATTTGTTGTCATTTTCTACCAAATGGCTGGTATTAAGTCTGTAGCAAAATCATTTGTGCAGTAGATGTCCTACTTACAGTGACAAAAACCGGTCACAGATCCCAGCTTGATGTGTGAGACCCACAGCTGTGGGGCAGGAAGAGCTTGACTGCCTCGCCTGGCGCTGCAGTTGCTCCTGATCGCACTGATACCCCAGACTATCCCCGAGGATCACGCAGAGGCTGGTCCGGCTGCCTCGTTCTCCCCAAGGCAGACCCAGAGCCTCAAAGGGAAAGCAGGCTATTAAGATGCTGAATTGAGGCGGATCGGACTAGGTGCTTGGATTTCTGCCTCCTCTTCATTTCTGGCGAATTCCACGAACTTGGTGGAAAGTTCTCTGAAGCTGCTTACTAGGCCTTGCTTTTGTCCATGAACTGGTTTTTTAAAGTGGCAATTGACTGTCAGCTACTCAACAATTTAGTTAGTCTAAAAAGTATCAAACCTGTAGAAGATGAAATTAATAAAATGTATTTCTCGGGTATATTGCCAACTAAAAATTTTTTTACTGCCTATTTCTGGATTAGTTTATTTTTGGAGAGACAGAATAATTATATATACCTTGCTATAGGCAATGCAGGAGAGTTCCAGCCACTCCATGTCCTTGCCAATACTGGGTGTTGTGAGTATTTTTAATTTTAGCCATTCTGCAAGGTGGGATGGTATCTAATTTTGATTTTAATTTGCATTTTTCCAATGATATTGATCATGTTTTCAGGTGCTTTTTTGATGGTCATATATCTTCTTTGGTGAAGTGTCTGTTCAAATATTTTTGCCTATTTTTTTTATTGTTGATTGTTTTCTTATTATTGAGCCTTGAGCATTTTTTATGTTATAGATATCCATTCTTTATCAGATATATATTTTGGAAACATTTTCATTATGGTTTAATAATTTTTTGCAAAGAGCAGAAATTTCAGTTTTTGATGGAGTCTAATTTATTAATTTACCAATTTTCATTATCATTCAGTTCAAAATATTTTCCAATTCACTTTGTGACTTCTATGAGTTCTTTAAAAGAAATTTTAAATTTCCAGATATATTTGTGGGCTATTCTGGATGTTTTATTTTTTGTTGATTTCAAATCTAATTCTGTTGTAGTAAGATAATAGAATCTGTCACATTTTAATATTTTGAAAACTATTGAGGGTTGTTTTATGGCCTAGTATGTGGTTTATCTTGGTAGACACTCCATATGGACTTGAAAGAGTGTGTATATTCTGCAGGAGGAGTTGGGTTTCATGTTTTGGAAATGTCAGTTAGGTTAAGGTGATTGATGGTGTCTTGGCTCTTCTATATTCTCACTAATATTTTTGTCTAATTCTGTGAATTTCTGAGAGATGTATGTTAAAGTCTTTCCCTATGATTATGGATCATCTTTCATTTTTTAGTCTTACCAGCTTTTACTTTGTATTGTGAAGCTTTGTTATTAGCTACATCAAATTTATAATTGCTCTTTTTGCCTGATGTGTTGACTTTTTTTGTCATTTTGAAGTGTCCCCCACTTGTCTCCAGCAATATTTCTTGATAAGATGCCTATTTTGTCTGTTACTAATATAGCCATTTCATTGCCTTATACTTTGCTGTTTACATAGAATATATTCTACCTAGCTTTTTACTTTTTGTCTGTTTATGTCTTTATATTTAAAGATATATTTTGTTGACAGCATACAACTGGGTCTTGGATTTTAAATCTAGTTTTTAAAAATCTCTGTCTTTTGACTGGACTGTTAGTCTATTTACATTTCATTATAGGTATGGTTATACTTAGATCTCTGTTATAATTTGTTTTGTCTTTCCTCTTTGAAAAATTTTTCTCTGTTCCACCTTATCTTCTTTCGTTTTAAGATTTTTTTAGTATTCCGTTTTAATTTCTGTCTTGGTTTGCTAGCTCGTTATTTTTGTTCTTGCTCTAGCTATTACATACTCATCTTAAACTTATTAACTTGGAGTTAATATTGAATTACTTAGGGTAAAATATAGAAACCTTAAAATAAATAGTGTATTTTTATGTATCTATCATTTTATTTACAAAGTGCTATTTTATATATTAGACATATTTGTTATAAATCTGTCACTACTGACTAATAAGTTTTAATTAAGTAGTCATATTTTTAAAAGTATTAAGAAAAGAAAAATATGTAATTTAAAAATATTTACCATTAATTTTTTTTTTTTTAATAGATCCCAGTTGCCATCCAGTGTCATTTCCCTTCAGGCTAAAGTACTTCCTCTAGCAGCTTTTGTAGTGGAGTTGCTGGCAACAAATTCTCTCAGGTTTTGCTTACTGAAAATACCTTTGTTTTATTTCACTTTCATGTTTGAAGGATTGTTTAGTTGGATAGAGAGTAATTAGTGATAATTTTTTTCCTTCAGCGCTTTGAATCTGTTGTTCCAGCACATTCTGGCTTTCATAGTTTCTGGTGAGAAGTCAGCAAGTGAGTTATTGTTCCTCATACATAATGTGTCACTTTCCTATGAAGACTTTCCAGACTTTCTCTTTAGCTTTTTTGCAGCTTCACTGTGATGCGTCTAGGAGTGATTTTATTTTTGTTTATCTTTTTGGAGGGGTTGTTGAGCTTTTTGAATCTTTAAAGTTTCCTACCAAATCTGGGAACTTTTTGGCCATTATTTCTTCACAACTTTTAGACTATTTTCTTTCTTTTTCTAGTCATATGTGTATCAGGGTGCTTCATATTGTCTTACAAGTCTCTGAAGTTTGTTCATTTTCCTTCAGACATTTTTCTCTCTTCTTAGGTTGGATCATTTCTAGTGATCTGTATTCACGTTACCTGCCATCACTAATCTGTTGTTGAGCGTATTTAAAATTTTCAGTTATTGCACTTTTTAGCTCTAGACTTTCTATTATGTGTAATTTCCATTTCTCTGTTGAGATTCTCTGTTTATTCATCAAGCATATATTTCCCTTTATTTAAAAAAAGTTATTTTAATTCTTTTTTTAACATTTTTTATTGATTTATAATCATTTTACAATGTTGTGTCAAATTCCAGTGTTCAGCACAATTTTTCAGTCATTCATGGACATATACACACTCATTGTCACATTTTTTTCTCTGTGAGTTATCATAACATTTTGTGTATATTTCCCTGTGCTATATAGTGTAATCTTGTTTATCTAGTCTACAATTTTGAAATCCCAGTCTATCCCTTCCCACTCTCCATCCCCCTGGTAACCACAAGTCTGTATTCTCTGTCTGTGAGTCTATTTCTGTCCTGTATTTACGCTTTGTTTTTGTTTGTTTGTTTGGTTTTGGTTTTTAGATTCCACATATGAGCAATCTCATATGGTATTTTTCTTTCTCTTTCTGGCTTACGTCACTTAGAATGGCATTCTCCAGAAGCACCCATGTTTCTGCAAATGGCATTATGTTGTCGGTTTTTATGGCTGACTAGTATTCCATTGTATAAATATACCACATCTTCTTTATCCAGTCACCTGTTGATGGACATTTAGGCTGTTTCCATATTTTGGCTATTGTAAATAGTGCTGCTATGAACATTGGGGTGCAGGTGTCATCCTGAAGTAGATTTCCTTCTGGATACAAGCCCAGGAGTGGGATTCCTGGGTCATATGGTAAGTCTATTCCTAGTCTTTTGAGGAATCTCCACACTGTTTTCCATAGTGGCTGCACCAAACTGCATTCCCACCAGCGGCGTAGGAGGGTTCCCCTTTCTCCACAGCCTCTCCAGCATTTGTCATTTGTGGATTTTTGAATGACGGCCATTCTGACTGGTGTGAGGTGATACCTCATTGTAGTTTTAATTTGCATTTCTCTGATAATTAGTGATATTGAGCATTTTTTCATGTGCTTAAAAAAGTTATTTTAATTCTTTAAACATATTTGTAAAGCTGTTTTGAGTTCTTTGTCTGCCAAATCCAACATCTAGGCCTATTTAAAATCAGTTGTATTAGTGGCATCAGCAACATGGCAGAGTGAAAAGCTCCCTTTGTCCCCTCCTTCAGTCTATAACCAGTAAAGTGTCCACAACTCAACAAAGGTGCCTCTGCTCAACACACAGGATGCTGGAGAATTCCACACATGTGTACATTTAAAGGTGGGTGGACTGGAACACACAGGGGAGGCAGAACTGAGGGAATAGCAGCCTGGTTCTCTGGTCATGGAAGCTGAGCCCACAGCCCCAGAGAACACATAGCAGCAGGGGAGGCAGTTCACTCGTCTCCGGCCTCCTGGCCGCAGTGGTGCCTGCAGGCACAGGTAACTGGGGCAGCGGCAGTGAGGCCTGAGACTTCATCCTCCAGCAGCTGGGTCACCCACAACTCCAGCCTCCTGCTCCCCTGCCCGCAGTGGTGGAGCCTGTGAACCTTACAACCCTGGACATGGCAGTGGCACCTGTGCAACTCCTGGTCCCCGTCTCCCTCCCTCACGGCAACAGAGATTATGACTCCAGGGATCCTGGACTCCAGGGAAGAGCCCACCATCCCAGTGCAGCAGGCTGCAGTGCCAGTGACACTGGCAGCAGGAAGGCACCAGTGACCCTGGAGGCACAAGAAGCAGTAACAAGGACACAGGTCCACAACTCTGACAGATGTGGTGGAGAGTAGAAAGTGCCAACTCAGACATAGTCAGAGGCAGCTCAGATAAGAAAAGTCAGAAACTAGTGTAGTGCCACCTCCTAGAAAACAAAAGAAAGACCTCAAATTTCTAACCTGTTGCATTGTTAGAATCAAGCAGAAAGATATTTGCTACTTCAGATGTGCTGGCAGAAGAACAACTCATCAAGTATCATGAAGAACCAAAGTAACATCATGCCATAAAGGGAAAATGACAGTTCTCCAGAAACCAAATTTAAAGTCAGGAATATTGCAGTCTTATTAATAGAATTCAAAATAGCCTTCATGAAGAAATCCACTGAGCTATAAGAAAACTCAGAACGGCAGTTTAGTGAGCTCAGGAATAAAATTATTGAGGAGAAGAAATCTTTTACCAAAGAGAAACTCTAAAAAATAATCAAACAGAAATTCTGGAGCTGAAGAACTCAATAAATGAGATGAGGAATGCATTAGAAAGCCCTGGAAATACATCAGACCATATGGAAGAGGGAATTTATGAGCTTGAAGATAGAAATCTAGAAATGATGCAAGTAGAAGAAGGAAGAAAAATAGGACATAAAAATGAGGAAATTCTACGAGTGCTGTCCAACTCTTGATGAAGGGTTACATTAGGGCCATGGGTATCACAGGAGAAGAAATGGAGAAGGGAGTGGAGAGATTATTTAAAGAAATAATAGCTGAGAACTTCTCAAGCCTATGGAAGGAACAGGATATATGAGTCTGTGAAGCTAAGAGAACACCTAATTACCTACATGCGAAAAGACTTTCTTCAAGACACATTACGTTAAAAGTAAAATTATTAAATGTCATAATGTCAAAAGTCAGTGACAAAGAATTTTAAAGGCAGCCAGGGGAAAAAAGGGCTAATAACCTACAAAGGAACTCCCATTAGACTATCAGCAAATTTCACAGCAGAAACTCTACAGGCCAGGAGGGAGTGGAATGACATTCTTAAGATACTGAAAGATAAAAACTGTCACCCAGGAATACTTTATCCAGCAATATTATCATTCAGATATAAAAGAGAAATAAAGACTTTCCTAGATAAATAAAAACCAAGGGAGTTCATCAACACTAGATGTGCCTTGAAAGAAATGCTGAAGGGAGCTCTTCTACCAGCAACAAAAAGGAAAAAGTACATTAAACTTTGAGTAAGGTGATAAATAGACAGAATCAGAAAATTGTAGCTCTTTATCCAAATAGATTTTAAATGCTTTATTATAGCATAAAGATTAAAGGGTAGAAAGAGAAGAAAAAAAATCATAGGTACTTCAGTTGGCAACAGACTTACAACATGAAAGGAGGTAATTTGAGACAAAAACACAAAAGGGAAAGAGGAAAAGGACAGAAACCTTATAGGTAAATGAAGATAAGATGTTATCAGTGGAAAAAGGACTGGTTTATCTATGAGACATTTTATACAAACCTCATAGTAATTACAAAACATAAATCTAGAGCAGAGACATGAAACAGAAAAAAAGAGGAAATGGAGAAAAACATCATAGGAAGCCAACCAAACCAAGCTGGCAGACAAAAACACAAAGAAAAAGAAACAACAGTGATGTAGAGAAACCAGAAAACAGAAGATAAAATGGCAGCACTAAGTCCTCACTTATCAATAATCACCCTAAATGTAAATGGGGTGAATTCACCAATCAAGAGACACAGGGTGGCTGGAATGGATTGAAAAATAAGAACCAGCCATGTGCTCCAGGAGACTCCAAGAGGCTTACCTCAGCTCTAAAGACAAATGTAGGCTGAGAGTGAAGAAATGGAAGGTGATACTCCAATCAAATGGCAGCCAAAAGAAAGTGGGTGTAGCCTTACTCATATCACACAAAATAGACTTAAAGCCAAAAGTAATAATGAGACATAAATGGACAGTATATTATATATAATATATAATAATAATATAGTATATATAATATATAATAATTATATATTATATATTATAGTAATTATATATATTATATATCTATAATAGTATATAATAATAAAGGGGACAATTTAGAAGACATAACAGTGATATATATATATATAAATAAAATATATTTATTTACTTATATATATATATTTAACACAGTCACACCAAAATATATAAAGCAATTATAAATAGACCTAAAAGGAGAACTTGACAGCAACACAACAATAACTTTAACATCCCTCTTACATCAATGACTAGATTATCCAGACAAAACATCAACAAGGAAACTGTGGACTTAAGTCAAACTTTAGACCAGATGGATTTGGTAGATGTGTATAGAACATTCCTTCCAAATGCAGCAGAATACACATTCTTCTCAAGTGCACATGGAGCTTTCTCGAGGATAGGCCATACATTAGGACACAAAGCAAGTCTCAGTAAATTTAAGAGGATTAAATTCATATCGAGCACCTTTTCTGATCACAAGGTTATGAAACTCAAAATCAACTGCAAAAAGAAATCTGGAAACATCACAGATATGTGGAGGCTGAACAGCTACTGGGGCAACAAAGAAATCAAATGCAAAATTTACAAATTACCTGAAGACAAATAAAAATGAAAAGATGACATGTCAAAATTTATAGGATGCAGAAAGAGTGGTACCGAGAGGGGAGTTTATAGCAAAACAGTCCTATCTCAAGAAACAAGAAAACTCTCAAGTGAAGTCTAAACTTACATCTGCAAGGAGCTAGAAAAAGAAGAAACAAAGCCCAGAGTCAGCAGAAGGAAGGAAATGATAAAGATCAGAGTAGGAATTAAGGAAATAGAAACTAAAAAGACAACAGAAAAAGATCAATGAAACTAAGTGCTGGGTTTTTGAAAAGGTAAACAAAATTGACAAACCATTAGCTACACTCTCAGAAAAAAAGAGAGAAGGCCTCTGATGAATAAAATCAGAAATGAAAGGGGAGAAATGAAAACAGTTACCAAGGATTATAAGACAGTATTATGAGCAGCTATATGCCAACAAATTGGATAACCTAGAAGAAATGGACAAATTCTTTCAGTTGTACAACTGTCCAAGACTGAATCATGAAGAAATAGGAAATCTGAATAGACTGATCGCTAGTACAGAGATTGAAGCAGTAGTCAAGAAGCCCCCAAAAAACAAAAGTTCAGGACGAGACAACTTCACAGGTGAGTTCTACCAAATATTCAAAGAGTTAATGCTTGTCCTTCCCAAACTCTTCCAAAAAGTGTAACAGAAGGGAATGCTTTCTAACTCATTTTGTGAGGACAGCATCACCCTGATACAAAAGTCAGACAAAGACAACACACACACACACAAACACAACTTATAGGCCAATATCTCTGGGACTTAGTTGCAAAAATCCTCAACAAAATACTAGCAAATGAAATCCAACAATACATTTAAAGGTTCATACACCATGATGCAGTGGGATGCATTCCAGAGATGTAAGGATGTTTCAACGTATGCAAATCAGTCAGCGTAATACAGCACATTAGCAAAATGAAGGATAAAAACAATATGATCACCTCAGTAGATGCAGAAAAAGCATTTGACAAGATTCAACACCCACATGATAAAAATTCTCAATAAAGTGATAGAAGAGGGAACATATCTCAACATGATAAAGGCCATATATGATAAACTCACAGCTAACGTCATACTCAGTCATGAAAAACTAAAAGCTACTCCTCTTAAATCAGGAACAAGACAGGGGCACTGACTCTCACCTCTCTTAACATAGTATTGCAAGTCCTCGCCAGGGTAATTAGGCAAGAAAAAGGAAATAAAAGGCATTCAGATTGGAAAGGAAGATATAAAACTGTCACTATTTTCAGATGACATGATTTTATATATAGAAAACCCTAAAAAGTCCACCAAGAACTATTAGCAATAATAAAAAATATACGGTAAAGTTGCAAGGTATAAAATCAACATACAAAAATGTGCTGTGGTTTTATTTGCTAACGGTGAGCTAGCAGAAAGAGAAATTAAGAAAACAATCCCATTTACAATTGTAACAAACAGAATAAAATGCCTAGGAACACATTTAATAAGGAGGTGGAAGACCCATGCATGGAAAACTGTAAGGTGGGGTTGAAAGAGATGGAAGCGGACACAAGTAATGGGAAGGTAGTCTGTGTTCACGAATTGGAAGAATTAACATTGTTAAAATGTTGATATTAGCTAAAGCAATCTACAGATTTAATGTAATCTGTATCAAAATCCAAAGGATGTTTTTTCACAGAAGTTAAACAAAAATATCTAGAATTTATATGGAACCACAAAAGACTTCAAATAGCCAAAGCAATCCTGAGAAAAAAGAACGAAGTAGGAGATACCACACTCCCTTATTTCACACTCTTCTACAAAGCTATAGTAATGAAAACAGCACAGTATTTGCAGGAAAAAATGTACATAGATCAATGGCATGGAATTGGGAATCCAGACATAAACCCACACATTTATGGACTATTAATTTACAACAGAAGAGCTAAGAACATACAATGGGGAAAAGGTACACTCTTCAGTAAATGTCCAGTTGAGGAAACTGGACAGCCACAGGCAAAAAAATGAAAGTAGACCACTATCTCACATCATAGACAAAAATTAACTCAAAATGAATTTAAGACTTGAATGAAAGCCCTGAAACCATCCTAGGGAAAAAGAAAAAAAAAATTCTAGGAAAAAAGAAAAACAATTTTCTAGGAAAAATCCTAGAAAAAAACAGGCAGTATGCTCTTTGACATTGGTCTTAGCAATATCTTTCTAGATATGTCTCCTCAGGCAAGAGAAACAAAAGCAAAAATAAACTGCATCAAACTCAAAAGCTTCTTCACAGCAAAGTAGATGATCAACAAAATGAAAAGGCAGCCTACCAAATGAGAAGATACTTGCAGATGATACATATAATAAGGGGCTACTATCCAAAATATATAAGGAACTCATGTAACTCAACAACAAAAAAATGAACATCTTGATTAAAAAATGGGCAGAGGATCTGAATAGACATTTTTCTGAAGAAGACATACAGATGGCCAGCAAATACTTGGAAAGATGTTTGACATCACCAGTTATCAGGGAAATGCAAGTCAAAACCACAGTGAGATACCCCCTCATGCCTGTTAGAATAGCTCTTATCAAAAAGGCAATAAATAACAAGTGTTGGCAAGGATGTGGAGAAGGGGGAGCACAGAGACCCTTCATATGGTCCCGGACACTGTTAGTAGGAATGTAAATTGTTGCAGCCACTGTGAAAAACAGTATGGCGTTTCCTCAAAAAATTAAGAATAGAGCTGCCAGATGATTCAAGAATCCAACTTCTGGTTATTTATCCAAAGAATGAAAAAGACTAATTCAAAAAGATACATGCACCCCTATGTTCATCACAGCATTGTGCACACTAACCAAAATATGGAAACAACCTAAGTGCCCATTGATGAATGAATGGATAGAGAAGATGTGGTGTGTATGTATGTGGATGTTTGTAGACACACACACACACACACACACACACACACACACACACACACACACACACACAAAATGGAATGCTCTTCAGCCATAAAAAGATGAAAACTTACCATTTGTGACAGTGTGGATAAACATTGAGGGTATTATGCTAACTAAGTGAAATAAGTCAGCTGGACAAAGACAAATACTGTATCATTTCACTTTTATGTGGAATATAAAAGGGACAAGGAACCAAAAGAAATGAATAAACCATACCTAACAAAAGCAAACAGGTAGATACAGAGAACAGAGTAGTGGTTACTAGGGGAGGGGGGAGGGGGAGGACAAAATATGTAAAGGGGATCAATTATGGTAACAGATGGACTTTAGTTAATGATAATACATTCTTACGGACTGAATTGTATCTCCTCAAAATCCATGTTGAAGCCCAAACCCCCAGTACCGCAGAATGTGACTTTATTGGAGACAGGCCTAAGAGGTGATGAGTTAGCTCTAGTCCTATCTGATTGGCGTCCTTATAAGAAGAGGGTATTTGGACACACAGAAGGTCACCAAGGAGGTGCACACACAGGAAAAACCATGAGAGGACACGACGTGAAGATGATCATGTACAAGCTGATATTTTTACTAATATTTTTACTGCCTTCACAGTTTTGCCTCTTCCAGAATATCACATAATTCTAACTGTATGGTATGTAGCCTTTTTAGATTGGCTTCTTTCACTTAATCATATGCTGTAAGCTTTCTCCATATCTTTTCATGGCGTGATAGGTCATTTTTGCAAACAGTTCACGACAGTAGCATGTATCTGCAGTTCTGCCTGGCTGATCAGACTCAGAATCATTTTTCATTTGTTTTGGGAAATTACTCACCTTCTGAATCTTGGCGGGCACAAATACCACCTCGTCCAATAGGAACTGAATGTACGACATATTTCTTTTCCTGGGCTCCAGTGCACCTAGGGCACAGGCAGTTGGGAAGTGAGGAAGGTGATGTAGTCGGGTCTGTGTGGCATTGGTTTTCTGCTTAGGGTGACAACAGAGGTGAATGGCTACAGCGTCAGATTCCAGTTGCAGAAACAGCAACTGTGCTGGTGTTGGTACTGTTTGCAGTGAAGTTCAGTTCAGGTTGGAAAAGTGGGAAAGGTGCCAACTATCGCCTCTCCTGCTCTCCTGTCGCAGGGTCATTGATGTTTCGATGGGAAACAGGACTTAGTCTGCTGGGGGTAAGTGTCCTTTGCCACAATTGGACATGGTGAGCCCCTGTTAAGGGTTACTGGACAAGTCCGTGCCCTGGAGATGTGTGGGCTGCATCTCCCAGCCCACATCCTCTGGTTCAGGGAGAACTTTGATGTTACCCAGATGCTCCTCATTGACCTCAGGGCTCTCTGAAATGTGCACAGCAAGGGAGGGGTCTGAGGACCCTGGGTGTGCCGATGGCCTTGCTCTGCTCAATCACCAGGTTTGCTTTTCATTTGGGGGCAGTAGTCTAGCGGCAGTGAGGGCAGCAATTCAGAACACACGGGATGACCGTCAGTTGGAGAACTGCAGGTTTGGAATGATCAGCTGTCTTGTCTTTGGTGGTTTAGTTTCTGAAGCCAACCCTGCTTCCAGGCGGTACCAGGGACCCAGCCCAGAAGGAGGGTCCTGGCCGGTTAGTCAAGCCCAGGGGACAGCGTGTGTCTCTTGCTTTCCCTGCAGGCAGCCTGTGTGGCGATGGCACGGGTGCCTGCTACCTGCTGCCCATCTTCGACACCGTGTTTTTCAGGAGAAGGTACCACCGCCAGGGCCTGGGCCTGGCCATGCTGTGGGACTTCTGTGATACGTTCCGAGAGGACGAGGCCCTGGGCGTCAGCTGGCCGATTTCCGCCGCCATGTACCAAGGTAAGCCTCCTTGTCAGGGAGGAGCCTTCGGGCATCTGGGATGGATAATGGATTCTAGGTGCTTCCGGGTGGAAGGGCGCTTGGAGCCCCCAGCACCGTGACATATTTGTGGGTTTTGTCTTCCTTCTGAGAAATCTCCCCTTGCTTCAGCACCAGCGAGACTTTAAGCTTGATCACAAGGGGCGCACCTTTCCCAGCCTGAGAAACAGTAAAAAACTAATCAGCACAGTGCCAGAGAGAAGCAGAGTCCAGAGAACTTCTGCTGTGCTGCCAGTTGCTGCTGGGCCCCTGCCGTTTCCCTGGGAGATTACAGTCCATCCCTTCGCCCTTCCAGCCAGGAGCCACAGTGGGCCAGGGGCTGAAGGGAAGGAAAGCTCTGAGCGCCCAGGGCCCCAGCCTCCTCTCTAACTTTTGCTGCAGAAGGCAGCTCCCCATCACCCATTCTTGTCTCACTAAGTTCCTGTGTTAGTCAGGGTTCTTCAGGGAGGTGGAACCAGAAGGGTGGATCTGTACATACAGAGAGAAGAGATTTATGGTAAGGAATTGGCTCAGGCAACATGGAGACTTAGAAGTCCTAAGATCTACAGTCAACAAGTTGGACAGTCAGAACAGCTAACAGTGTGGGTCCAGTCCAAATGCTCACAGGCTTGAGACCCAAGAAAAGCTAGTGTTTCAGTTCAAGTCCAGAGTCAGGAAGAGACCAATATCCTGGCTCAATCAGTCAGGCAGAAGGAGTTCTCTTGTACTTGTGGGAGGGTCAGCCTTTTTGTTCTATAATCCAGGCCTTCAACTGATTAGACGAGGTCCACCCTCATTGGATGGCAATCCGCTTTACTCAGACTATGGATTCAAACGTCAATCTTATCCAAAAACACCCTCACGGACACACCCAGAAGAATATTTGACCACATGTCTGGAACCTCTGGCCCACGCAAGTTGACACAGAAAATGAACTATCAGAATCCCCTTCCATGTTTTGGAAGAGAAATCTTAATATGTATTTGCCAGAAGCAGTTCAGAAGCTCTGGTGTTAAATGTCTCACTCAAAGTCAGCAAGCATGGGAGATTAGGGAGCATCTCCTGGGATCCCCTTGTTCCCCATGAAGCACACCCACCCCACACTGGGCCCTGCCTCACTTCTTGTCATACAGATGCTTTGGACCCTGACTGTTGAGTTTCCAGAGTCCTTATGGTGTGAGAACAACAGATAGAAGGGAAAGGCTGGGAAAGGCAAGGAAACTTCTGTTCCTCTGAAGTCATAAGTAGAGCAGGTGAAAACATATTTTCCTCAAGTGGGTTTGGTCATTTCTTTGTATTTTCAAACTCTTTGTCACTCACAAAACTTGGAAGATCCTGAATTTCTGCAAAGAGGGCTCAAGGCTTGCTGCACTGATTTGCTCACTTGGAGGTGCTGGAAAGTTCTGGAACCCAGATGCTGGCTCTCTGTCCACACTCACGTGCTTGTCTATCTCTCCCCTCATTCTTACTTCAGCTCTGAGACTTTTGTTTGCCCCCAGGCCAGTGCTTCAGACACCCTTGCAGGGGCCCGTGTCTCCACCTGGAGAGAAAGGATCTGAAAGTGCTGATTCTGAATCGTGCTTGGGGTTCTGCCCAGCCGAGGGTGCTGGGGCCTCGAGCTCCTACATCACCCTGACTGTGCCTGCGCTCGTGGGCTGGCAGGCAGAGTGTGGACAGAGAAGCAGCTGGAGGCTCAGGGCCAGGGTGGGTGTTGGTTACTCCACGCTTCACTGACTGGCTTTTACAGTCCTGCCCTTTGAACGGACAAGAGGGTCCCCTGCCCAGGGCCTCGTGCTTTAGCCTTTCTTGAAGCTGTACCTTTCTCCATGGAATGAGGAATTGCGGACCCAAGAGAATGTTCTAAACCAGCTCAGGCTACCAGGACCCCAGGATTCCTGCCAGTGGGTGCTGAGGGCCCGAGTGGACCCCATCCCTGGATCTGTGCTCCTGAGGGTGGACCACCCCACAGCCTGAGGCCACGGGGACAGCTGCTGGTGGGATGTGGATGGAACGTGGGCATTGTGTCCATGTTGGTACGTCCTTGCAGTGGGAGGGGGGTGGGAAGAGAGAGGGGTAGGCTGTCAGCTGGAGGCCAGCTCTCTTGGCATCACCACATTCTGCTGCAAAGCTCCAAGGAGTCCAAGAATTCTAAATTTGAAACTGGCTTTCTCTGTTGGTATGAAGTTATATTTGTCAAGACAGGAGAGCAGAACATTCTGTCTCGCACCCTGCTAGCTTGGCTTCAGGCTTTCGAGTCCTTAGCATCACGCTCTGTGGGTTTCCATCTGTGCTCTTGCCCTGGGCCTGATGGAGCACCCCTGGCACCCGCAGGACCTGGAGCTGTTTCCCATCCACTGGACTCGGGGCCCTGCCACGTGGAAGTGCACACCATGTGAACGTGGCATGAAAGTCTACAAGCCTGACTGAGGGCACTCTGCAGTCAAGGCGTCTGTGGAGTCTGAGCTGGAAAGTTCCGGGGAAAAGGGGGGCTGTGAAGCCCAGAGGGTGGACAGGCAGAGCCCGAGGTGTGGGGTGGGGTGAAGTTATGGGCTGAATTGGGTGCCCTTCCCATCAATTCTTCTGTTGAAGCCCTGGCCCCCAGTGTGACTGGGGCCTGTAAGGAGGAAATGAGGTTAGATGAGGTCGGAAGGGGGGGCCCTGATCCAACAGGGGGGTAGGAGGCTGTCCCTGTAAGGAGAGGAGGTTAGGACACAGATGGGTGCAGAAGGAGGATGGTGTGAAGACACAGTAAGCGGGTCCCTCTGCAAGGAGAGGGGTCTCAGGAGGAAGCAAGCCTGAGACACCTTGATCTTGGGCTTCCAGCCCCCAGAACCGTGGGACCAGAAATGTCTGCTGTGTAAGGTTCTCAGGGGGTGAGGTTTCGTTGTGGCCACCGGAGCGGACGAGCGGGGGGTGGGGGATGAAAGTGGGAGGCAGGTGAGGGCGATGGCAGTGGTTTGCGTGCAGCAGGGGCGGGGCTGGGCGGGGCTGGGCTACAGGAAGGACGGAAGTGGCCGTGCCAGGGGACTCGAAGAGGGCCGGCCAGTGTGCACCAGGGCTCGGTGGGCCTCCCTGACTCCTGTGTGCCACTTCCCCTCAGTCTGTAGGAAGTTCCTGGCAGCCCATCCAGAGGAGCGGGGGCGCCTGTGGGAGGTGGAGTCCCCGGGAGCCTGGGGCCAGCGAGGCAGCACCTGGCTGAAGGTTCAGCTTCAACAATTAAGAGATCCAGATTGTGAGTTGGGGTGGAGACCATGCCCTTTGGTCTGGTAATTTCTAGCGTCAGGAACGGAGGCGCAGACTAACGTCTGCAGACGTGGGCGGGCTGGCCAGATGTTCCCTTTGTTGCTGATGCAGGAACAGAGGAGGGCGTGACACTGGGCTGGTGCCATCCTGGCTTCCTTCCACGTCCCTTTCTGAGTGAGCCGCACCTTCCAGACCCTCTTGCTCAAATAGATCTCCCCAAATTTAACCAAACCAGAAACTCCCTGGGACTAAGTGTTCCCTATTTACAATCAGAAAGAATCATTGAAACATGTGAGAGGATTAATTGCTTCTAACAGAAGTCCGGTGGAAAACATGATTTCCAGTAGGCAATGTGTGCATCTGGGAAAAATTCTGAGATTCACAGGATTTCCTGGCAGAGCAAGCCCCTGTCCCCTCTCCCTCCGGGAGGGCTCACGCAGGCGCGAGGCAGTGGCTCATGTTTGGCGTCTGCACGTGCCCGCCTTGTCCCTCTGATCCTGTCTGATGGCAGCATGCGGGTGAGCTGCTGGTTGTTGGGCAGCCCTCGTTACACACACGCTGTCTTCAGCAAGTTTGCGGTGAGCTTTTGATGCAGTGTCTGTGCCCAGGTTGGGGGTCCCAGGGCAGGGATGGGAATACCTTTCAGTAGCCAGAGGGGCACGCAGGCCGGCAGACTCACTCATCTCTGGGTGTCCAGGCTGCTTTCTGACAGTGCTCCTTCCACCTCTCCCGAGTGTGGGAGGGAAGGAGCCCCCAGGGGAGGTGCGGGAGGGGCAGGGCTGCAGGAGGGGTGTGGGGGGCGGTGAGGGAGAGAGGGAGGGGCTCCCTGTTCAGGTTCCCCGGCCACAGCGAAAGTGGAGCTTTCCTTTCTCCTGGCACCCGTGCTCTGGTCCGTGTCTCCTGCCACTTCTGAGACTGCAGGTGGCTCATTAGGGGACGGATGGGCGGGCCGAGGGGCCTCGCTCCCTCTTCTCGTGGGTGACTGGCTCCTGGGAGGTGGTGACAGAGAAGACTGCCTTGGAGTTTATTGATGATTATAGTGGCAGGTTTGGCTTCTTGATGCCTTTCAGCCGGAAGGCTTAATGGATCTTTATAGATGTTAATGGGGTGACCGGCACCTGGGAAGTGTGACGCCGTGACTGCCACCCTAATGAGGCAGTTAAGGGACTTGCCCTGTGGCGTCGAGAGTTAAAAATGAAGGGGAGCCAGCCCGGGAGTCTGGCCCTCGGCTGACCGGCCAGCTGGGCGGGTTTATCCACGTGGTTCACGGATGAGCTGGTGGCCGCCACATGGCCTGGCCTCTGTGGCTGGGACACTGCGCTCCTCAGCTGGGATGGAAAAAACCCCCAAATGACTCACCTATCAGAATGTGAAAATCACGTGGAAATCACACGGGCCAGAGGGCGTTTGCAGGGGAGGACGTTTTTGCATAATTGGGGAGATGGCTTCCTTCCTAGGAGAATTCCACTGGAGGTTATTTCAAGAGTGGAGAGTTGGTGTGGTCTCATCAGAGGAAATGAGCTACAAGTCAGATGCCAGACTTGTCACTTTAACTCATTCTGAGGTGCACCAACTCTCTTTCAAACAGCAAATGAGGGGACTTTCACAGAGAAGGTTCCAGAAGCATGCTCGAGTCTCATGGAGAAAGAAGAGCCATCGTTATAATTAGGGGTATCATTAGATTACTAAAACTCTCTCTCTCTTTAAAATTCTAAGTTATGGTCCTTGCACTCCCTGTATAAATCACCGCTGGTTCCCAGTTTCACCCACACCTCCTGCCTCCCTCAGGGCCAGCAGTCAGGATGTTAATTCACTCGGGGAGGTTTTCGGCCAGCCAGCTCCAGCTTGTAACAATTTTGTCAGTTAGTGCTGACATCTCAGGTTTTTTCCAGGTTGGCAAGTGGGGGCTGCAAATATAATCACAAATTAGCCCAGATGCTCTGCAGTTTCTCAGTTTTTAGTCTGTTTCTCTTCTCATGGGTGTTAGCAAATGTTAGCCTGTTGGATTTTCCCACTGGTCACCAAACAGTGCAGATTCTGAAATATTCTCTTCTCTGGAAATCTTATATTAATTTAATTGTTTTTAAATTCACACTTAAAATTTTTTTTGGCTTTTTTTTTTTTGGATAGGATAATTAGGTTTATTTATTTATTTTTAATGGAGGTCCTGAGGATTGAACCCAGGACCTCATGCATGCTAGGCATACACTTTACCACTCAGCTATTCCCACCTCCCTGCTCCAATTTTAGTTTTTAATTAGTCAGTTATTCTTAGAGTTGCTTTCTTGAGTTGTTCAGCTTTTTCAGGTTCTATCTTTTGCCCCTTCTTTTCTTAGAATTGGAGGTTTCCTACAATTTCCTAGAAATAAAACTCTAAGCAAGAAGCGCAGGGGGCCAGGCACTTTTTGCATTCTAAGTAGGGCGTAGACATTTGACCACATTCCGCAACATTCCAGCGAGACATTAACTCCTGCTCCTTTCAAATGTTTTAAAATCTATTTTTGAAGCAATGTCATTTGTGGACTAGGGCCTTTAGAGTTTGCACGGTCCTGACTGTTGATAAACTGTGGCTTATAAAGGCACTGACAACATTACAGGGTTACTCAGACCTTTTGAGAGGAGTCTGTGGGAAATGTTTTTCTTCCTACATTCAGTTACATTTGAAGCCTTTGAAACTTGACCAACAGGATCATAATTCTATCTGATGTGACTTCCCCATTAGCCCACACATGTCCAAGCTTCTTTACTGGTGGAGATGAAATTAAATACGTCGATAGTCAGAATGTTTTTTTTTTATTCCAAAAATGTTGCGGGGGGCAGGAGGTAATTGCACACAGCTTTAAAAATTATTATTTTTTTTCATATTTAGGTTATATATTTGTTTTCTTTCCAGGTGAATTCTTAATAGATCCATTTGTAATCCATGGGAAAAATACTTTTATTTACATTTAATTTTTAAAGCTAGGAAGGATGCACATAAAGAGATGTGAAATATTTGAATGGAGGTGGGGAGTTATTTTTTCCAAAAGCCTGAGGCTCAGCAGACTGCAGCTGTAATTTGTCTCAGCTTGGAGAGTTGGACATTCACAGCGTAGTAGCAAGACCAAGTATATGGTGGTGGGAAATGTTGAGAACAGAACCCCCATACTGGTTGGGTTTTTGGGCTAATGCTGCTCTTTGTAAGGTTGTGTGGCTCCCTCTAGTGGCCACTGTCATCTTCTGCAACCCTGGATGGTAACTTGTAGGTGTTTACCTTAGACCTACCTGCGTGGTTGCTTCTTAGATTCTCGTACTTGTAAGTCCAAATTAGTGCATTCATTAAAAAAAAAATGAACTTTCATTAGCTGGGAATAAAATGCAAGTGGACATTTGATAGCTATTAGCATGCTTGTTTGTAACACATAAAAACATAGTTTTACCCATTAGGAAAGGAGGAAAATTGATAATGGATTATCTGTTTCATTCTCTCATTCAGTCATTCACCATTTGCTCATTCATTCTCTCATTCATCCATTGTTTTTCATTCATTCATCATGTATTCATCTACTCATTTATGCAATTGTTTATTCTCTCATTCATTCATCACTTGTTATTTCATTCATTCAATTGATTACTGTTAACAGAGCATTTCTCAGCATTGGGCACTGACCAGGTAGCTGGGACAGGGTAGTGAATAAGGCTGGCTGAGTGAGTCTCTGAACTCATTTATGAGCTTACATTTTTGTGAAGGAAAGTACACAGGTAACCACTGTGGTATTATATAAATCTTTATGTATCAGAGAGGACTTAAGAAGGCTGGTATTTTTAAATGCTTACAGTTAAATTTTCCCAAACCAAAGTTTGCTAATTTATGAAGTCAGAGGGTAAGCTTTAAACATTTATTTATGCAGGTAACAAGGAATACATTTATTCTCTATTTGAAAAATGTGTTTCATTTGTATTTTCAGCCCCAATGGATAACTGCCTATTTTTTCCCTCCACGTATGGATTTTGGGGTATGGGGAGGTGCATAGTAGGATAAGAAAGTCATCCTCTTCCAAGCTGGTACTGATTTGGTAGGAGGCGGAGGGAGGTTGACTTAACATGTGTGAGTAAAAATTCCAGTGAGCAAAGAGGAGGGTCTAGGAATAGTATGGAAATCTGAGTCCATTTAATGCCTGAATAATTGGAAGATCAAAACTCCAGCTCAGAGATGCTTGAGTAGAGTCACTGTGTAGCGTCTTCCGATACCTGGCAGGCTTTCCTGTCCTCAGAGGGCACATAGGAGGTGTCAGGATGAAGGTCAAGAGGACAGAAGTGGGTCATGAGGACACGTGCTTTGGGAAGGGGCCCCAGTGTGTTATTCATCTTCTGATTGTCCGCTCCCTTGGAAGCCATCCCGTTTGCTTATCCCTCTCTCTTGCCTGGGGAGGGCAGCTCACCCAGGGAGTTCCAAGAAGGATGTGAACGGTCACGGGTGGACTTCTCAAGGCGATGGACCCAGCCAGTCCGACAATGGAGAAGGCAGCAGGGTATGGTGACGAACGTCTCATCCTAGGTCAGTCCTCATGTTGTGCTAGTGCAGCTTCTCAAACACCTCTGCTGTGGGTCCTCTGTGGCTGCGGGCCCTCGAATCTTACGCTCAGCGTCTCTGAGCTGCAGTGGGAGGAGGGGCCTTCACAATTAGACTTTTCACGGTCCTTTTCTCTGAGCTCGATAAAACTCTAACAGAGCCAAAACTAAACAGGGAACACATGGGGGATCAGCCGTAACTTTGCCTTGTTAAGGAAATATTGAAAAATCTGAATTTCAAATTCTGTGACAGACCAGCATCTTTCGAGTGGAACAGATGTGTGGACAAATTGGTCTTTCCGCTCCCGCCCCTCAAGCCCAGATGCTGGAAAACGGAATAGGGCATTAGATTGTCCTGTGGTTCAGCCCAGTGGGAGAGCAGACCCCTCGGGCCAGGGTGGCCACTGAGTATTTCTTGGTGGCCTATTGTCATTCAGTATTTTACAATGTTTTGAAGTGATGTGATTCCACAAGCGTTTTCTTGGGTCCAGGCCAGACACTTGCCCACACAAGGCCACTGTGATGACATCCATTCTCTGGCGTGGAAGGGTCTTTGCGCTTGAACCCCTAAGGAGCTGATAATGATATTAAACTCCCAAACTTACAATTGCACTTTGTGGGGAAAGTTGCTTATCTTGGAGAGCTGACGGTCCTGGGGTTGAAGACCCAATGTCAAAGGCATGACCTATCCCAGTAAGCGTGGGATTGTCTTAGAGAGGCTGCCTGGTGTCTGACATCAGTCCCAGTCATCGGCAGAGGAGGGCTTTTGTGTTCCTTGGGTCTCAGATGGGCTGACTTATGACCCTACCAGGCCACTGAGCCAAGAGTGTGTGCTTTGCCTCTTGCAAACCCCTGACTCTCCTTTAAACCTTGGGGGCCATTAGAGGAAGCAGGCGGTGTCCAGGGTGACTTGACGCCCGTGGGCGTGTGTCTGGGGCAGGTTGCACTTTCAGCGTGAGCGCCAACTTTTAAAGCCGTGCCTCCTGGCCTTGTTCTTCCCAGACCAACCTGGGCTGGGCCTTCAGTTCCCACCAGTAATTGTGTTCCCATCAGTCAACCTGTACTTGGAGCGTCTTATGTACAAAACATGGTTTTTGAACACGGCTCACCTGCTCTGCATCTGAGCTCGCAGTGCAGGGCCCGGCCGCCCCTTCCGGCCTTAATTGAAAGGCTCCGTCGATTCTTTTCTCATTTCAGGATAGGATCAGTGGCGAAGAACTGGAGAAGGATGATCAAGATTGCACAGGGAAATGAGCTGCGGGGCCGCTCAGGAGAGCCTGCCGGCCTGAGCTGCCGGACCGAAGCCAAGAGGAGCGCCGCGGACGCCGGGCTGCCCGGGGGCTCCTGGCGGAAGCACACGCCGCCCAGCCCCCGACTCCCAGGGGCCCATCTGATCTGAGTCTGTGCAGAGGCCCTGGGGGGTCGGCGTGGGTTTGAGAGCCGCCTGTCCCCGCTCGCGTCCCCGGGGAGCTGGGAGGAGCAAAGGGCCGCACCGACCCCGCCCACCTCGGGCTGGATGCCCGGGCCCAGGGGAAGGAAGTCCGAGAAAGCGCCTCGTTTCTTAAGCCCGAAGTGCCGTGCAGGTGCGAGTAATTTCCTTCCCGAGCTCAGGTTCCAGAAGCCCATCCGCTAACCCCGGTGTGCTTTCTGTTACTCAGGATGAATGTGTAGAGGCTGCCCTGGGACCACAGGACCCAGCCTCTTTCTTTAGCCCGAGGAAGCCCCCTCCCTGCAGAACTTGGCTTCGGGGTGCCCACTGCAGGCCTGCTGGGCCCGAGATCCCGGGCGCCGGGGTGCTTCCAAGGAGATACATTTCTGGAGAAGCTTCAGCTGAGTCGGGAGCCCCCTGAGGGCCGGGCGGGGCTGCCCGGTGCACAGCTCCGCCTCCTGCTGGCTGCGCCCGGTCCGTGTCCCAGGCCAGCTCCAGGGGACAGCCGGGGTCGCCGCAGCTCCTGGCTCAGAAGGGAAGCTGCTAGCCGAGGGGACTTTGGGCTGATGGTCCTTCTGGAGTGGACAGGCTTGTGCTCCTAAAGGTGACCGTGAAGGTGACAGCCTGGCCTGCACGTGATGGGGTTCACCCACCCACTTCTACATATCCACACAGTCATGCTCAGGGTACATGCTCTGTGGAGACTAGGGTTCCCAAGCTGTCCCAAGGACCCTACCCCATGGACTGGCTGTGGCCGTACAGTGGGACCTCAGTTACTTATTTACTCATCCATGTGTCCATCCATCCATCCATTCATCTATCCACTCACCCATCCATCTCCTTGTTCCTCCCTCTCCACTCATCTCCCCATCCATCCATCCATCCATTCATTTCTTTCTCCCTGCCTCCATTTCTCCACTCATCTTCCCATCCATCCATTTACATGTCCACCCGTCTGTCCATCTATCCATCCATTCACATCTATCCATGCATCTGCCCACTCATCCATCTGTCCATCCATCCCTCCAACCATCCATCCTGTTGTACAACAGACATTCAGTGTGTCAGGTACAGGGAATGTGCAGATAAGTGAGGCATGGTCCCTGGACTCAAGGAAACCGTCCTCTGGCAGTCTTTCTCTGCAGTTGTCTCTCTGACACTTGTTAGAGACACGGTTGAGAGCTCCCTACAGAGCCGTCGTGAAGTCCCCCAGTGCAAGTCGGCTCTCTGGCAAGGAGGCACAGACTATACAGATGGATTCAAGTCTGCCGTGTGTGATGTCAGACGACACCCTTCCCAAGGGTTGTAGATGTCTGCTGTGAACATTTCACCGTCCGAGATGAATCATTGGTGCTTTGTGTTTACATGGAAATGACCTGATGAAAGTGGCTTAGGGGTTTGATGACGTTACTGTTCAATAAAAGAAAAACTCATGTGTTGATACAGTTCATTTAAGGACGCACTAACAAAGTGCCTGGCATTTGAAGGGAAACACCCTGGAGCTCAGAGCAGCCCTTCCCGGGCAGTGGTCAGTCCCATAGGTCTGGGGTGGAGCACAGGGTCCCTTCCACGTGGAGGGCATGCACAGGAGTGTCAGTGAGGCCGTGTGCATGTGTGCGTGTGTTGTCTTATTAAATTGCCTTTATTTAATTTATTATTCAGTTCCTCTGTGTTCTTGTCTGGTATTATTTAACAGCTCTATTGCAATATAATTTATAATCCATAAAATTTATTTCACTTAAGGTATATAATTCCTTGGTTTCTAGTATGTTTACAGGGTTGTACAACCACCAGCACAGTCAGTACCTCAGAAAGAAACCTGTGCTTTCCTGTTCGCAGTCTCTCCCTTCCCACCCACCCCCAGCCCCCGGGCAAGCACGAGTCTCCTTTCTCTGTGTAGACATGTCACACAAGTGGAATCACACAAGATTTTCTTCTCTCACCGTAATGTTTTTAAATTTCATCCAAATCATATCATGTATCAGTGCTTCATTCCTTTTTAAGCTGAAGAGTATTCCATTGTACGGAGATACCGCTTAAAAAAATCCATTGTTGACTTTTGGGTTGATTTCACTGTTAGGCAACTGTCAGTAATGCTGCTGTGAACATATGCATATAAATTTTTATGTGGACACATGTCTTCAGTCCTGTTGCGTATATACCCAGGAGTGGAAATTCTGGTCATCTGGTATCTTTTTTTCATGTTTTAAGGAATTATTTTTCAAAGTGATACACCATTTTGCATTCCCCAGCAGTGACTAAGGGTTCCAGTTTCTCCCCGTCCCAGCCAGCACTCCTTGCTTTTTTATCTTTGAGGTCACGGCCACCGTCCTAGTGCTTGAAAACCAGCGTCTCGTGCTGGTTTTCTTGTGCAGTCCCCATGCGACGAGTGACCTGGAGCATCCTTCCGTGTGCTTGTCGGCTCTTTTCATGCTTCTTTGGAGAAATGTCTATTCAGATCCTTTACCCACTTCTCAACTGGGTTGTCTTTTTATTTTTGAGTCATAGTAGTTCTTTATATATTCTGGATACAAGTCTATCTTCACAGACATCATTTGCAAACATATTCTCCCATTCTGTGGGCTGTCTTTTCACTTTCCTGGTGGTGTCATTTGACGTGCAGCATTTTGAATTTTGATGAAGTCCAGTGTATCTGTTTTCTCTGGTCGCTGTGCTTTTGCTGCTGCAGTAATAATGATTGTGTTTTATTTATTTTATTGAAGTGTAGTTGATTTACATTGTTGTATTAGTTTCTGATATACAGCATAGTGATTCAGTTATACATATATATATATATATATATATATATATATATATATATATATATATTCTTAATCAGAGTCTTTTCCATTATAGGTTATTATAAGATATTGAATATAGTTCTCTGCTATACAGGAGGACCTTGTTGTTTATCTATTTTGTATACAGTAGTTTGTATCTGCTAATCCCAAACTCCTAATATATCCCTCCCCACCTTCCCCCTTTGGTAACCATAAGTTTGTTTTCTATGTCTGTGAGTCTGTTTCTGTTTTGTAAATAAGTTCATTTGTGTCTCTTTTTCAGATTCCACATATAAGTGATCCCATATGGCATTTGCCTTTCTCTGACTTACTTTACTTAGCATGAGCATCTGTAGGTCCATCCATGTTGCTGCAGGAGTAATGGTTATGTTTTATAAATGCTTGTGGAAGTTATTTGACTCTCTAATGAGTCTAGAAAAATCCACAGAGGAGTCATTACTGCGAAGAAATCTGTCCCTGGGTCCCAGGCCCTGTGGGCTGCTCCACACCAAGCTCACACAAGATCGAGAAATTTCTCTCCCGGGTATATACCCAGGAGCACTGAAGGCATGTGTCCACGTAATGACACATACGCAAACATTCATCACAGCATGGTTGATAATCACCAAAAGTGAAATCAATCCAAAGTCCCTCGGCAGATGAATGGACAGATAAAATCCGGTGTCTCCATACAGTGGAGCAGTCTTCAGCTGTAAGAAGGAATGATGTCCTGACACGTGCCATGACGTGGATGAAGCTTAAAAACACGTGCAGTGAAGGAAGCCAGGTGCAGGGTAGGCAGAGGACGTTGGGGACCCATGGTCGTGCAGAAGCTTGCCTGGTGGGTCAGGGTCTGGAGAGGTGGTGGACACTCACTGCCGTGCACTGGACCTCGGACAGACTTTCCTCAGGGTGTCAGGCTACCTGAGCATCAGGTATTTTGTTCCAGAAAGTCTTTGAGAACAAGCCCTTCAGGATGAGGGATGAATGAATCCAGCGGGTTGGCTACTTGCAGAAACCTTACGGAGCCAACAGATTAGGAGAACGTTTCTAAAATCCCCCTTTTCTTGGAGGAGCAATATAAGATTTCTGGTTTTGATGAATTCTCTTTCTAAGGAGCGAATGGTCAGCACCTGGAAGTTCTGCAGTTCATTGGGGTTCCACGTCAAGAAGCCGTGAAATTCCGTGGCCACCTTCCTCTCCTGCTGTTGCCTGTGTCCTTCAACTCACGCCCGGGAGAGGGCGCTGCAGAGCCCAGCGGCATGCGCTTCAGCGGCCCCGAAGCCCAGCACCCAACCGGACATCAGAGAGCTGGGCTCTCGGTCATTTCAAGCATCAAATGAGACACAGTCAAGGTCATTTCATTTCCCGTCAGAGAAATCCTGAAATTGCCACAGTGATGACAAGGCTCGTGTTTTCTTCTTTAATTCTTGATGTTTATTGAAGTGTAGTTGATTTTCAATGTTAGTTTCATGTGTACAGCAAAGCGCTTATTACATATACACATATATATTTTCAGATTATTTTCCATTACAGCTCATTATAAGAAATTGAATGTAGTTCCCTGTGCCACACAGGAGGTACTTGTTTATCTATTTTATATTTAGTAATGGGCATCTATTTTTTAAACATTTTTTTATTGAGTTATAGTCATTTTACAATGTTGTGTCAAATTCCAGTGTAGAGCACAGTTTTTCAGTTATACATGAACATACATATATTCATAGTCACGTTTTTTTCGCTGTGAGCTACCACAAGATCTTGTATATATTTCCCTGTGCAGTACAGTATAATCTTGTTTATCTATTCTGCATATGCCTGTCAGTATCTACAAATTTTAAAATCCCAGTCTGTCCCTTCCCATCCCCCTCCGCCTTGACAACCACAAGTTTGTATTCTTTGTCTATGAATCTGTTTCTGTTTTGTATTTATGTTTTTTTTTTTAAGATTCCACATATTAGCGATCTTATAAGGTATTTTTCTTTCTCTTTCTGGCTTACTTCAATTAGAATGACATTTTCCAGGGACATCCATGTTGCTGCAAATGGCGTTATGTTGTCGTCTTTTATGGCTGAATAGTATTCCATTGTATAAATATACCACAACTTATTTATCCAATTATCTGTTGATGGACATTTAGGCTGTTTCCATGTCTATTAATCCCAAACTCCTGATCTATCCCTCCCCTGCTTACCCCACCCCTGTAACTACAGTTTGTTTTTCATGTCTATGAGTCTATTTCTGGTTTGTAAATAAAATTTTTTTTAAGATTCCACATATAAGCAACATGATTTAAGAGTCCTTCTCTGACTGACTGACTTCACTTTATACCTACTGGCTCTGTTTCATGGAGTTGGCTTATCTGACTGAGCCCTCCTTCCCACCAAACAGAAGTCACCTTCAGGCTTTCTAGAAGGCCACTTCTCCACCCAGTGTGCTGGTGGGCTGCAGAACTGGTGAACTTCCTGGGCCTGACTGCCCACAGCCCGCAGCACCCACTGGGGAGGCCGTACAGGGCGGGGACTGAGCAGGTGCTCCTTTGGTCCTTGAGTGCTCAAGTTCTGTTCAGATTCTGGGAGGGCGTGTCCTGGGGAGGATTGTGGGAGAATCCTCCTGGTGCAGCACGAGTTGAAGGATGGGCTTGGTGAATCATCATTCCTTCCCTCCTCTCCACTCACACGCAGCATGGGTGCTTTGATTTGGGGAATGTCTGCTGGGTTCTCTCGTGACCAAGAGAAGCAGGTCAAATCCACATGATCTAATATATAATATATAACAAAGTATATGTACTGTATTTGTAAAGTTACTGTGAAACCCATATACATTAAATCCATGTAAGCTGCATAAAGAAATAAGGATTTTCTTTTGTGCCTCTTTCTTTTTCTGGGATCAAGTCTATGCTCTGGGGCTTGCATGGTGCAGGAAGGGGCCTCGGTGAGGAGGGATCAGGAGGGAGCACGTGCTCTTGGCCTGGGTCTGTCCTGCCCACACTTGCACCAGCTCACACATCTGATTGTCCTGTCAGGGTCTTTGCCAGCTGTGTGGGCAACAAGGCTGCAGGGGTGCCTTCTGTCCCATCTCCTGCCCCCGCCTGGCTGCTGTCCACTGATACCTTCCCTTTGATCCCCACCAGGAGGCGACGCTGGGGCCTGCGGGCATCCTCTGTCTGCCTGAGTCCTGGATACTCCTGGCCACACAGAATCATTTGATTCCCATGGGGGTTCCTGTGGGGTGGGCCCTGGCATCCCCATCTACCTGTCTCCTGTGGTCTGGAGCGTGGGGGGCTCTTTGGGGCCTTTCCTTGTCTGGAAACTCCAGGCTGGGATGGGGCACACCCCCATCTCCTCTGGAGACCCCAGTCTATTCGAGAGTTTCTTTCTTCCCTTCCCATCCCTGCCCAAATGAACCTGATTTTTTAGAACTTAAAGCCCATTAACGGGACATTTCTTTTCAGTTTTCTTCATGGATGCCCTGTATCCTTACAGAGCCAGACTCAGGTCTCACCTTCCGAGTCGGGGACGACTGACTGTCAGCTCCTGGCAGAGTCGTGGTCCCCACGCTGCTCTGACGTCCAGTCCCTCAGGCCAGGCGGGCTCCCTGGCTGACGCTCCAGGTCCTCGTGTCTCCTGAGCGATGTGCACTGTAGACGGCCATGCGGCCACTGTTTCTCACCAGACCTGACGCACAGCTGGAGGTCCCACTGTTGGAAATGTTCTCCTTTGGGGGTGGATGGGGAACCAGGACTTGTGTCCAGGATGAAAGCACATGGGGCTGGCTCCAGCCTGGCCCCTCACTCCCGTGGGGTCTGGAATGGCCACTGCCTTCTTGGGTACCACAGGTCCTCACAGTAAAATGAAAGGGGTGAGTCAGGGTCTGTGAATAGGCAGCTCGAGGGTCCAGATCAGTTTACAGATGAGACTTGTTTGGGCCACATAAGGTTTTGGGACATGGATGCTGCTGTCCCCACATCCCTTTCAGTGAAAGCATGTCCCCACCACCCACTGGCTGTCAGCTCATTTGTGCACTCAGACCCGCTGGAACCGATCACATTGGCACTTCTGGTGCAGGCTGAGCAATGGCCCCCAAAATGTCCATGTCAGACTCCCCCGCATCTTGGCTCTGTGGCCTCAGGTGGTAAAAGGGGCTTTGCAGATGTGATTAGACATCTAGAAATGGCAAGATTATCCTGTGTTATGCAGGTGGGTCCAGTGTGATCACATGGTCCTTAAACAGCTTAAACAGGGAGGGAGATTTGACTACAAAAGACAGATGCGGGGTGAGAAAGGCCCCACCAGTCACTGCAGGGTTTTAATGTGGAGGCAGGGGCCATAAGTCCAGGGATGCAGGCGTCTCCTTGAACCTGGAAAAAGCTAGAAAACAGATTCTCCCCAAGAGCCTGGAGGGGGAAGGAGGCACCCAGCCCTGCTGACCCCTTGCTTTTAGCCCCACTGAGACCTGTTTGGACTGCTGACCTCCAGGACTTAGGATAATAAATCCATGCAGTTTTAGGACATTAAACGTGTGGTTATTTTTAACAGCCGCTGTAGGATCCTAGCATGCCCCAGTCAGCGGTTCTCAGCTGGTTTTGATTTGCATACCAGGGGACGTCTGGCTGTGTCTGGAGGTGTTTCTGGTCATCACAGTTGGGTGAGGAGAGCTGCTGGGTCCAGTGGGTGGAAACCATGGAGAGTGCTCTACACCCCACAGTTCCAGAATGGTCCCCACAACCCTGGGAATTCTCTGGCCTGAGATGTTCTCCAAGGGTGAGAAATCATGCCCAGACTAACAGGCGCCCTTAGCTCTCTCCAGCCCTGGGTGTCTGCAGGTTGTCAGTCTCTGCATTGTTCAGTTATGACTTCAGAGCAAGCAGAGAGCTCAGGCCTCCAGGAGACGTCAGCAAAAAACTTTAAACCGCTCTTAACTGAGCGCTTGTTCGTGCCAGCTTGGTTTCTGCAAAAGAGAAACTCCTGGGTTCTGTCCATCTCCGAGACTGGGCGGATAGGGATGAGACTTTCACGATGACCAAGCGAGAACAGGCCAGTCTTTCGGTGCTTTACATCTTGGACCTTCTGACTGTCCTGACAGGTAAGAAAGTTCTTCCCTGTTTAGAGGAGAAACCACCATGTGCCTATAGTTGAGGTCCGTGGTAGGACCCAGGAGAGGCTCTGGAGAAGACTCACACTGGATGGCAGCCTTAGAACTTGATTTCCCTCTTGATCTATATCTTAAGCCTTCATTCTGGCTGGCGCAGGACAGCAGCTCTCAGTAGGTGTCCCCAGGGCAGTGGACACCAGCCTGCCTTCCTGCAGAATCCGTGGAGGCCCAGCCCAGGTGGGCATCTTTAATCTCTGCTGGAAACTCTGAGCTCTACAGAAGTAAAAGAAACAGTGGTGCAGACTGCTCACGCCTGGCTCTGTTGATCTGTTTCGACATGGGACTAGTTTGCCACCCAGCTCTGGAATTTCAGGGATGAGACAAGACTTATTGATAAGTTAGACTAACAACAACAAAAAAAACCCCAATAAGTTAGACTTGTTCCTAAAAGATCTCAGATCTCTCTCTCTTTTTTTTTTTTTAAGGGAAAAAGGGTTTAGCTTTCATTGCAAGTCCAGAAGTGCAGACAGATTCCAAAGCTGCCTACTTTCTTCATTAGCCTCACAGGTTTGCCTGCAACCCCCCACCACCAAATAAACCCCAAAAAAGCAGACCTGGAGCTACCAACCCGCAAAAATGCACCCTGTCTCTCTTCTCCCCAGGTTGAAAGAGGCTTGAGGCTTGCCTGCTCCCCGGGTCACTCACAGGATGGTGCTTTGGCGATGCTGCAGTGAAAGGGAAAGAATGAGAAATGTCGGGCGAACACTGTGCCGTCTGCCGCGGGCGTGCTGCCCCGAGAGGGGTTATTTCCTCTCGTTTTCTGTGCACCCGTGTGTGTGACCCACACCCTTGCCATCAGCACTGGGCTGCAGAGGAATGGCGAGATTGTTCCATTTAGCTCTCTTTTTAAAAGCTTATTGAGCTATAATTGATACACAATACACTGCACTCATTTAACGTGTAGGGTTTGGTGAGTTTGGGCCCATGCACACACCAGATAGCTCTTATAAAGAACAGTCTGTGAAATGTGGAGATCTTACCCGAAGGAACAAAAGCAAAGTGTGGAGGGAGGGGTCATATTTTTGGTTAGGGAGGATTTCTGATAATTCTGGCTCTTCCTGAACAAGACCCGTCTTCCTTGGGATTCTGGATTTTTTTGTCACAAGCTTTGGCTGTAAGAGTCTACCTCCTCACCTCGTCCTCCAGACTCTCTGCCCAGGAACCCCAGCCCTGAGCTCTCTTCCTGGACAGACGGGAAGCATGGAGCATTGGCTGGACCAATTCTCAGCTGTGGAGCAGTGCTGAGAACAGAGGAGCAGAGCTGTCCAGTGGCAAGAGGAGAGGGCAAGGGCCACAACTGCTTCCTGGCAGACACGCCCTTTCTGTACTGCTGTCCAAGAAAGATGAAATTAAGCCCACATACATGGTCTTGACTTCAGAGTCCCACAAGGGCATCCCAACCCTTGAGAGGGAGGGGGAGGAGTGGAGCTTCAGGGTGAGGGCAGTGGGATGGCCGTTTAGTCTGCACTGGTGGCCTAGCCCCTGGAAAGAAGTGTAGCAGAATGGCACAGTGGTTGCCTGTGCTCCAGTGAGACCAGCCAGCTTGGATTCCCCAGAGAGAGCCTGGGACCCTGCCTGGGATGTGAGATTGAATGGTGTGCAGACGACCATTTTTAAGTTTAAGATTTCCCAGTTGATTTTGAAATTAATTTTTATTAGAGGCAAGTGATCCCAGTTTGATTTACAATTGTGATATGAATGTGATGTTTTAAATCCATATATAAATGAAACTATAAACAAAACAAAAGACAACCTACAGAATGGGAGAAAATATTTGCAAACAGTGCTACTGACAAGGGCTTAATTTCCAGAATATGTAAATAGCTCATACAACTCAATAACAAATAACAAAAAAGCAAACAACTCAGTCAAAAAATGGGCAGAAAACCTAAACAGACAATTCTCTAATGAAGACATACAGATAGCCAGTCAGTGGATGAAAAAGTGTTCAATATTGCTAATTATCAGAGAAATGCAATTCAAAACTACAATGAGGTAGCACTGGTCAGAGTGGCTATTATTGAAAAGTCTACAAATGATAAATGCTGGATAGCATATGGAGAAAAGGGAACCCTTCTACACTGTTGGTGGAAATGCAGTTTGGTGCAGTCATTATGGAAAACAGTACGGAGATTCCTCAAAAAACTAAAAGTAAACTTACCATATGATCCAGCAATCTCACTCCTGGGCATATATCCAGAGGGAACTCTAATGTGAAAAGATACATGCACCCAATGTTCATAGCAGCACTATTTGCAATAGCCAAGACATGGAAGTAGCCTAAATGTCCATCGACAGATGACTGGATAAAGAAGTTGTGTGTGTGTGTGTATATATATATATATATATATATATATATATATATATATATATATATATATATATATATTAAAAGCAGTGCTTTATTGAGCTGTCATTAACCCTGGGAGCCGTGCTGCTGCACGTCCACACCCCGTGACTCCTGTGCCATGAAACCCCAGCCCACAGCACCCAATCCATTCACTGCACTTTATATATACACAGTGGAATACTACTCAGCCATAAAAAGAATAAAATCATGCCATTTGCAGCAACATGGATGGAGCTAGAGATTATCATAGTAAATGAAGTTAAGCCAGAAAGAGAAAGACAAGTATCGTATGATATCACTTATATGTGGAATCTAAAAATAAATGACACAAATGAACTTATTTATAAAATAGAAAGATATTCACAGACATAGAAAACAAACTCCCCAGTGGGGAGATGAGGGGGAAGGATAAAATAGGGGTTTAGGATTTGCAGATGCTAACTGGTATATGTAAAATAGATAAACAACAAGGTCCTATTGTACAGCACAGGGAACTATATTCAATATCTTGTAACCACTTACACTGAAAAATATGAAAAGGAATACATATGTGTGTGTATAACTGAATCACCATGCTGTACACCAGAGACTAGCACATTGTAAACTGAGTATACTTCAGTTAAAAAAATTAAAAAAAAATGAAGTCCATGTCTAATAGGTGTGTTGACTTAGGAAAAATAAGCAATAATACAAGAGGCAAAATTGCAAGGGTGATATGGGTATGAGTACAGTTGGAAGACATGAAAAAGCCTTACCCTGGAAGGAAGTTTCTTAAGCTCCCAGCAGTGAAGTGACCAGTAAGGGCCATGGTAAAAGCTGGTTCGGGGTTTTCCAGCCCTTTGAATTTTGTCCCTGACACCTCTCTTGGGTCTGTCATCATTTTCTCTCCTCAATTCTCACAATGCAAGGAGACAGCTGTAAAGGGGCAGAACACACACCTGGAGTCTGGAGATTCTGGCTTTGTGTTCTGGCTGTGCTGCTTTGCAGGCAGGTGATCTTGGGTGAGTTGAGCCTCTCTGGGCCTCAGTCTCCTCATCTGGGAAACGGGGGATAAAAAGACCCTGGTCCCCAGGGTTTGTTGGGTGGTCCCCATAAGCTGATGGATGCAGAGGCTGCTCAGCATGGGCACGTGCAGCAAGGCCACCGCACTGGCTATTCCGAGTGCAGGACGCCCCAGGTGGTTTGAGGGGGCGGGTGACCCAGACCTAAGCCGGTCAGAGCAGGAGTTGGTGGAGACAGAATGAATCTAAGAAGACTGAAAAGAGGCCGGTGGAAGTGAGTGTGGGGAGACTGCTGCCGCCCTGCAGCTACAGAGGAAGGCCAGAAACGGAACCGGAGCTAAGAGAGGGAGAGACAGAGGACCCTAGTGGCTCTGAGTTCCTGAATCCAGCTGTGCCTGAAGCCAGCTATCCCTAAAGTGTTCAGGTGCAAGAATTAAAAACCTCCCTCTTTTGCTTAAGCCAGTTTGAGTTTTTGTTTTGGGCGAGGGGAGGCGGTTACTTGAAAGCAAGAGTCCAGACAAATACATTCTTTTCTCCAGTTTACTGTCTTTTGTAATAATGGAAGGGGAAGAGAAAGGTTGCAGGAGACTACAGATGGTTAGTGCTGTTCAGGCCCTCAGGACCATCTAATTCTGCCCATTTCTCTGACACATCACTTTCATGGGGCCTGGCACTTTTTACCTCTGCCGGCCCCTTCCTCCATGAAAAACAAAACAAAAAGCAAAAACAAAAATCCTTTTTGCTACTGTGTTAGTATAAAGATGAATCTAAACCAGGACATGTCCATTTCCCCCCCTTATTTTAAAATAAAACATTTCCTTGGGCCCTAGGCACAGTGTCTGTTGGGCTGATGAATAAGTCACATCTGAGAGGATTAGCTTTTGTCTTGCTTGTATACATTTTTGTGGTGTATGTATATTTGTAATGAACAGTTAGTTTCTAGTTACAACCAAATCACTTTTCAACTGATCTGTGATGCAGTTAAGGGCCATATCATCTGAGACCCAGTTCTTGACTTCCAAGTATAAGCAATGTTGTGGATTCCGGTGGGTGGGAGCGCAGACCATTGATTACTTCCTATTGGGTCAATTCATTTGCGGTTTGATTGACTTTGATTGGAGGGGTGGCAGGATTGGCTGAATGCATTTGTGGTGTGATTTGCCTATAATGGGCTCAGGGCAATGCTCACTTCTGATTGGCTGAATATACTGGCAGTCTGGTTTATCAGAATGTGATAGGCTAGTACTAACTATACTGCTCACTTCTGACTGGCTGAATGCAAATACTGGCTTATTAAACTGGGATTCGGCTGAAGCCCCACAGCTCAAGACTGCAGGCTGAGAAAACCTCGCTGCCATGGAATGATGCTGGTTGAACCAGTGCTGAAGCTCCCCATCTGTGTCAATAAATCTCTAACTTGAAATGTCCCCAATACAAGTCCTTCTTTAAAGGTTATGGAAAACCCAGGAACGTTTATTTTGCAGAGATGATCTAAAGTTGTCCATGAATGTTGATGGTAGTTTTCCTAACTTCATTGACTGGCTCCACACTACGGTTTGAAACAAGGGCTTTCGCAGCATTGGCAGGTCAGGCTGGGCCCAACTTTGTCTCCCGGTGGATCCTGGCATGCAAGAGCATGGGGGTGGGAAAAACAGCCCTGCTGTTCTGCTCTATCTTATCTCCTCTCCCACATTCCCCCAGCTTCTCCTTGGCTTTTCTTAAAAGAGTTCCCAGACTGAGGCCCTGCCAATATAACTGAAGAGAGATAAGTGTAGACCACGGGAGCTTTCCAAATGTTAGGAAGGAGCAGTCCAGCCCAAATAACTATTAATCTTAAGCCGTGGGTTTCAGAGTGGGGCCCTAAACCAGCAACAGCAACCGACACCAAGAAACATGACAGAAACGCGGATTCTCAGAGACTCCAGATGTGGCCCAGGAGTCCTTGCAAGCCCTCCAGGTGACACTGATGCATGCTCAGTTCTGAGAACCTATGCTCAGTTATGGTCTTTTCTTGAAAGAACACAGATTTTCCCTCTATTTGTTCCCATGACAGCTTTGCTAATCTGCCTGCACACCCAGCATACAGGGTCCCTGGGCTGGCCGGCTCTAGCCTAGGGAAGCAGGCCCTGAGACCCCTGAGGGGTCTTGCACGAGGCTCCACCACCTGGGAGTCCTCGGAATACCACTCCAGCGACCCTTCTGGTCCCTCATCAGCACACAAGCTGAACAGGTCCACCCTCTGTATATGTCTTGGCCTCTACTTCTCTTAATGATGTGGCATTGGTAGCCACTCGAGTTGTCTAAGAAGCACCCGAAGCGGTATCACTGCACCGTGACCAAAGATCAGGCAAGACCACGTTTTCCCTAGAAAGGAAGATCCAGGGTCGCAGCGCGCCGATGTCCGCAGCCGCCCCCTGAGGCCACCAGATGGCGCCATTGCACTTTCCTGGGGGCTCCGCGCGGCGCCGGCGCCTGCCTCCCGGCTTCCCACGGTCCCACCGGGGTCCCTGAAGTGAAATAACAACGTGCCATTGTGAGCCAAGGCTTGTTTCACTAAGATGTCCAGGAAATGATATGCAGCCGGGAGGCCCTGACCAGAGGGAACGCTGACTGTGGGATTGGAGCTGCAAAGCCCTTTAGGAGCTTTACTAGCCTCTCCGCACGCACTCTGTGGCTCCCCCCGGCCCCAGAACCTGGCCCCTGCGCTGGCAGAGTTCCGGTCACAGGCCCTAATATCGGTCCGGTGGAGATGTGCTCATAAAGGGCGACAGGCTGTGTTATTCTCCTGGGAAGACTTAATCTGATCGCATTCTTCCTGTTCTTTTGTGAGTCTGTGCATCAATTCAGCCATGACAGGGAGTAAAATGGGAGCCAGCATAGATTGGAAAGGGACCTGCAGAAGGCCCCGCAGAGGAAGAACGGGCTGCGGGTGGGAACATGTCCGGCCTGTGCTCCTGAATGAGTGGGCCCCTGGGGGTTCTGGGGAGCAGGAGGCCAGGCTGGGCCAGGTGGGGTCGGGTGTAGGGCCCACTGAGGGTCAGAGCCCAGGACAGCCTCAGCACCTGGGAACTTGCTGGATGCTTACTGCACTCAAGGCTCCTCCCAGCGCCAAGGGCAGAGGGTCCACAACCAGTGACCACCCCTCCTCCACGAGGTGTTGGTCTCCTTGGAGGATGACAGTGTAATGGTAACAAACAGCACAGCAGAAGGGACAATAAAATGCTCACCACGTGCAGGGTGAGCTACCACCTGTGGTCCCCCCTCAACATCCCGTGATTGAGGCCCTGAGTCAGGGGCTGAGAGACGGAGGCTGAGTCAGGCCACATCACAACAAAGGGCAGGGGCAGGATTTCTGATTTCTGATTCCAGAGCCTCTTGGCCACAAAGCTGGTGGCCCTCGGCCTCTAGGAGTGGTCCCTGCAAGCTGTGTTTCAATGAGGGAGGGGCTGCCCTTGTTGGGGCCTCTGGGGATTTATGTCTTCTCACTGGCACCAGGGCCAAAGGGGAGCCAGTGGGCCCTAATGCTCTGGGGTCACATCGCTCCTCTAGAGGGCCAGTCTCCTCCCTCCTTGGAATACATCCAAGATCCTGAGGCTGCCTACAGAAACCCCATCAGCTCCCCAAAGACATAGCCAAGGAGATTCTTTTTCAAGGGGCTGAGGTCCCCTGAAGGCTGCAGATGGGCACTGGTGAGGCTGCAGCTTTAGAACATGGCCTCTTCTCCAGAAGAGAAACCTGGCCTTGGGTGCAGGGGCAAGGCCAGGTGAGGGCAAGTGGGAAGCCCAGGATCAGAGCACACAGCCAGCCAGACCCAGGCATGTCCGTCAGGGCCAGAGGGAGCCGACCTGAACTTGGAGGGAGCATGAAGTCCACATGGAAGAAACAGCTGTGGGGATGGTGCCCCAGACCTGAGCATGGCACCCCTTCACCTAACTGCTCAAGCCCCTGCCCCTCCCTGGCTTCCTGCTCCAGAGCAAAAGCATCCACCAGACCATCTGGACCACCCCCGCGTGTCCTGCTCAGATTTTACTTCCTCACAGGATGCACGTTTTACTTTCTTATACCTTTTTGAACATCTTTCTTACAGCTTTCAACTGTTGTGTACTTTCTGGTTTGTGGTCGGCCTCCCTCTCCCCTCTGTAAGCTCCAGGATACTGCTGGTTTCCATCCCCACTGTGCTAGGGCCTAAGAAAGCTTCTAGAACTAAGGGGATACTGGAGAAAATTGGAATCGGTCCTCTCCTGGACTCCACACTGGTCCAGCCCTCTCCCAGTCACACTGTGTTGCCGACTAAGGCTTGAAAGCCTGGGCCTGCAGACGCTCAAGATCGGATTTAAGCATCAGCTTTTTATTTGGAATTAATTTTCAATTTTCAAGAGTTGCAAAACTGCAAATAGTCCAAGGAGCACTCTTATATCCTTTGGCCAGATTTGTTCTTCATGTAATTTTTTTTCTGACCCATTCAAGATTGTTACCTGTATCATGGTTCTTTGACCCTGAACGTTTCCACATTTGTGTTTTTAATGACATTGACGTTGTCAAAGGACATGTTGTCTCTGCTGTTCCCTCTCAGGTTAACGCCTGGAGGCAAATTTAAAGTCAGAACCTTCTTTGTCGAATGTCCTCTCTTAGAGCCTTCTTCTGTTTCTCTTTTCTTCTGCAGGATCTGGGCAAACGCCATCACTTCAGGAGGCGGCTCTTTTCTAACATGGGCTCTGGAAAAAATGTCTTTCTTCTCAGCTGTGCTTGTAAGACCTGAATCAGCCTCCTGGCTTCTGGCAGGAAGGCCCGACTTCAGGCGTGAGCGATTCTGGCGGACCCCACGCTTCCCAAGAGCCGTTTTCTCTGGACTTCCTGCCAGGGCTGCGCTATGAAGTCCTCCCCAAGGAGCAGATCTGGGCTGCAAACAGTCTACCTCTTACCTCCTTGGCAGTGTTGCTGCAGAGTTTTTAAAACACTCCAATGTGTATTAAGCCACAAACGGCAGGGGCTTGGCGGGAGCACTGTGGAGGCTCTGTCCCAGTTGGAGCATGGCTGAAATGCTCATGTCCCAGGAAGAGGGGACACTGGTTGCACTTCCTGGCCATGGGCTACTGGGAATGACCCGGCACCTGAGTGTCACTGGGGGAAGGGTCGTGGCGAGCTGGGCTACGGGGACCCTGGGCAGCCTTTCTGCATAGTCCTTGCCGGTCCCAGGAAAGAAAAAAGACATCTTTTTTTAACTATATTTATGTATTTATTTTATAATATCATGTTTTTTAAATTGAAGTGTAGAGGACGTACAACATTATATGTTACAAGTGTACAATATAGTGATTCACAGTTTTTAAAGGTTATACACCATGTATAGTTATTATAAAGTCCTGCCTACATTCCCCATGATGTACAACACATCCTTGTCACTTATTTTATACCTGAGAGTTTGTGCCTCTTAATCCTCCACCTCTGTCCTGCCCTCCCCCTCCCTCTCCCCAGCGGTAACCACTAGTAAAAGACATCTTTTTTGATGCTTTAAAGTGTCTACTGGGAAGGCAGCCTGGGGAGGTGGGAGGAGGAACGGTGTTTGAGTCTTGGGTTCAAATCTTGGTTCTATGTCAGATTAACGTGGGGTTTTAATCGCTCCTGAGCCTCTTCTGTGTTCAGAGTTTGTAGCGATGACAGAAGAGAGAATGTGTGTAATGGGTGTTGTGTTTGCACACAGCTGGTGCCTCCAAAGTGCAGTGTCCTTTCTTCTACGCTGCCTCCCTCCTGACTGCCTTTTCCGCTCCCTCCCCCAGCGCGGAGCCGGGGAGGGACCTAACAGAAGGTGCAGGTGCTGGACGTGCCACTGTGACCCAGGCTTGCGTGGGCTCAGGCATCTGCAAATGCTGACTGCCCTGGCATTTTGGGGGGCAATGTTTGAGGGTTACCCCAGATTTCTTTGGAACTGGTGTAGTAAGATGTACAGAAACGGAAATGGTGGCTGTCCTGAAGAAGAAATTTATCACGCGCACAGTTTTCTAGGAACAGACGGTGTGGCGTAGCACCCCCCCACTCCCCCACCTGCTAGGCCACACGGGAAACACTGGGGTCCATCAGGAGGCAGAGGGCACGAGCGGAGATGTGAGCACGAGCCTTCACTGTGGTTTCCAGAGAAGGAATGACTGAAGCAGGGTCAGCAGGCTTGAGATGCACTGATTTTAATACTTTCAGGGCTCTGGGGCATGGGGGCTGTCTCTGGCTGTCTGGCGCCTGTCCTCACGTGAGCAGGGCAGGTGGAGAGTGGGTCTGAGTGTACGAGCCTAATAGAGAGGGTGAGTGGGGGTGGGGTGGGGGTGGGGTCTGGATTGGCTGGTCTGTGTATGAAAAGCATTCTTGGTGCCGCGGAATTCTTTCTTATCTGCAGGAATTGGCTAATCCTGGAAGGGGCCTTCCCTCCGGAGTCAGCAAGGCCCCAGATGTCAGAGCATCAGAAAACAGACAATGTATGAGCTGGTCAGTACAGACACTTTCCATCCCCAGGAAGGAGGAAGGTCTGACTGAGGATCCCACTCAACCAGGCTGTGCTCTGGCCATGGCTTGTGTTTGTGATCTTCTAGAATTCACGTTTCCTTGCACAGATAAAAACTTCCCAGGCTGCTGCAGAAAGGCCGGACTTTTCACTAGAGACGCTTCCAGCTTTGCCCAGATCTTGACTGGCAGTGCGGTGCTCACGGACGCCTTGTCGAGAGCTGCCCTCTCATCCTTTTCTTGCTCATCTGTCAGCCAGGTGGGTCACCGGGGATGCCAGCCTGAGGCGGGCTGGAGATACCCAGGAAGTGGTGACCACCCCGCTCCGGAAGAGGGGGGCCTGCTGACTGACTGTGCCTCATGGCATCTCACCCGAATTCCTCGTCTTTCCAATGGCAAGTTGGGAAGGGACAGAAACATTGTCCAGACTCTAAAATGTGAAAGTTCAGAATTTACTGGGTTTTGTTTGCAACTGGTCACCAGCTCCAGCACTGGGCGGTAGAATCAAGTGACCTTGCATATGAGTCCCTGTGTGTGCACACACGTGCGTGTGTATGTGTGAGTGTGTGTGCATGTGTGCACGAGGGCTGTGCAGTAGTTAGACCTGTGTGGGTTCTAAGGATGAGGGTGCAGGTCAATGAGCAAGGTTACCCCCGAGCCCCCGTGAGGGCACTGTGGTGGAGAAGACAGCCCCCTCTCGTGCGTCCCCCTGGAGGGGAGGGGCTGCTGATTAGGCGTGGGCCGCCTGATGTGCTGGGAGGGGCCCCTGGCTGGGTAGCAGCCAGGGCTTGGATTGGTGAAATTTTGGATGGTGTTAACTCTCAGACAGGAGACTGCAGTCAAAATTAGTTATGGCCCTTCATCCAGCCTTGAAGTTTCCCCAGAGAATGTGCGATGCCTCCTTCCCCACTGCCCTCCCTCCCCTGCCCTCCCCTTTCCTTCCCTGCTTCCCTCCCTCCCTTCCACACATGCTGAGAACCAGTCACTGTGTCTTAGGTGCAGGACACCAAGTGACGAATGCACAGAGGCCCGGTGCATGCCCAGGGGGAGCCACGGTCCGGGCCAGGGCTTCTCAGGCTGGCATGTTCCCTCTTTGGGCTGGATGAGTGTTTGTGGTGGGGACATCCCGTGCACTGGGAGGTGTTTGGCAGCCTCAGCCGCTCCCTGGTAGAAGCCAGGAGCACCTGCCTTCTCTCTGCAGTTTTGACAATGAAGAAACATCTCCAGGCCTCATGCCTGGGTGGCACGGTCACCTTGGCTGAGAATAACTGATCCAGTGGGAGGGACAGACAACTGAGTGGGCCCGGGCAGCACAGCTCATCGAGCCCCAAGGGCCTCCATAGGGTCTGTTCAGGGTGACCTCCTGCTGACAGCCAGGCTGGTGGAGCTGGCGGATGGTGCTTAGGACGTGCCTGTCAAGAAAGTGATTGAACACAGGTCCCCCAGTAAAAGCCCGACCCGAGAGAGGACCTGTCTTAGTCACACGGGGGTGCTGTCATGGAAGCTCTTAATTGGCAAAAGGTAGATGGAGGTGAGTAAGATAAAGAACAAAATGACCTTCCCTGGAATTCTATTTCAGCCTTTCCTTCACCTTGAAATAACTGCACCATTGGGGAGTGAGTTCATTTGGTAGCAGACCTATTATCTGAATTTTGCCTACTTTTCCAGTAAACCTCGAATTCCCTCTTTATTTCTCTGGCCCCTTGAAGGGGAGGCAAATGAGACTGTGCAAATGGGTTTCTTTGTGTCTGATCCAGGGGCCAGCCTCAGCTTCTGCCAAGTGTTTGGCTGTGCCTGGACTTGGCAAAGGCTTAGACATCTGCTGCCTGTGATGTTCCACAGAAGAGTACCATCTGACTCAGGAATCCCTCCCAGGAGATGCTGTCAGCACCCCCTGCACGTTCCTCCTCGTGTCCAGCTGGGCTTCTTTCTCTCTGCTCAGCTCCAAAGTGTTGATGGGTCAACCAATGCTGTGTTTGCAATTTTATCTCAGCTGGGAATTCTCACGGGCACCTGTGTGCCTGTGTGCATGCATACATGTGTGCGTGCATGTGAGCTAGCTCCATGGTCAACACATCTCCCTTTGAAGAGCTACAGGATGCTGCAGGGGAGGATTTTCTGTTGTGAACTTGACTGTTGAAAGAGGCCAGGGCTGCTTCAAGTTCCTCAAATGCTCAAGGATAATTACAAGCCTCTTAGAAAGCAAGGCACAAATGTGGCAACTTTTCAGCATCACAAGGCAGGCATTGGCCATGTCAATCATTGAGTTGACAAGTTTGGAAACCCCTTTAAGGGAGATCATTTTAGAAGATGCCACTTTTGAGAAGATATTCTTTAAAAGGAAGACTGTTCTAAATACCAAGAGTAACAATGGTGATGACGTCTATGAGGAGAATGACTGATCCACACAATTTCCATTTCCAAAGGCTTTGTGGTCCCTTTCAGTCATTCAGGCTCCAAACCTTGGAATAATCTTTTTGGTTTTTCTTTTCTACACCTCTCATCATCAGCCAGTTACCAAGACCCTAAATGTTTCCATCTTTCATCCATCATAATGTCCCTGTCTTCTCTGTTTCCACCACCCCTGTCCAGCCCTTCCCATGTCTTCCCTAAACTTTGGCAAGGGCTAACTGGTCTCCTTCCTCCCTTCATTTTACCATTCATCTTCCAACTATTTCCTGAGTATCCAGTGTATTTGTTATCTATTGCTGTGTAATAACAATACATTGGCTAAAAAAAAACAACAATAAACACTTATTATCTCAAACAGTTTCTGAGATTCAGGAATTTGGGAGCATTTTGGCTGGATGTTTCTGAACCAGTGCCTCTTGTGAGGTGGCAGCCAAAACATTGGCTGTAGTCACAGTCATCTGAAGGTTTAACCAGGGCTGGAGGACCCATTTCCAAGATGGCGCACTCACATGGCTGTTGGCAGGAGGCCTCAGTTTCTTGTCATGGTGCTGCTTGGGTCTCCTCTTAATGTGGTTGTTGGTTTCCTCCAGAGCATATGGTCCAAGAGAGAGCCAGGGAGGGGGTGTATAATGCCTTTTAAGACCTAGTCTTGGAGGTCTGATATCATTTCTTCCTCTAAATTCTATTTACTAAAGCCATCCCTCACATTAAGGGGTGGGGATTAGATTCCACCTTTGAAGAGAGCAGTTTTGGGGCATCTGTGGTCATAAGTTAACATCAGCACATTTCTTACTTAAACGTTCCTCTCTGTCTTTTCAAGGCACTTGCACGTTGGTTCACCCCAGTCTAGACAGACAAACTGCCAGCATAAGTCACCCAGTCCTGCTGGATCTTTGCTTCAGGGACTACCCCTTGCCTGTGGGATTCAGCACAAAGTGCCGCCAGCCCTGCCCCCAGCCTTCCAGGCCCTAGTTGTATCTTCTTCTTAAGAACATTCTGCTTCCTGCCTCACCTGGATGACTTGCTCTTCTGTGGACACATCCTGGCTTCCCCATCCTTCTGTCTCCACTGGTTCCCATCATTCTCTGAACCCTTGTCTCTCCTCTACCCCTATTTTCAGTCCTCAAGCCTGGCGAAGTTTACTTTCTCAATTTGTTTCAGAAATGAGTCCCTACCTCTCTCCCTCTTCTCCAACCCCAAGTCAGAGGCCTGGCCTCTCCCCAGGACTCCTGCAGTCCTGCTCTTGTTTCCCTTTAGCAGGTGGGAGGAGGGACAGAGGAAGGAGATGGCATGATGGGAGCCTCTGTGAATGTAAGCCCCAAGAGCCCGAAGACTTTTGGGGAGGGCTGAACTTGCCAGCAGGCACAGAATGTGGATCCCAGCCAATTTTATGTGGGCCTCCGAGGACATATATATTCTGAATCTACATATAGATTCTGAAACCGAGGTGCTAATTAAACTCCCTAATGACCTTGACCTGGAAAGCAAGGGCCTTTCCTGGGTCCCCTGTCAGCCCAGCAGTGCCGGGGACTCTTGGAGAACTCACAGCCCTATCTGGCAGAGTAATGTGCCCAGAGGAATTTCTGCTTCTTTGTGGATTTAAAACTCACTTCCAAATTAGGGGGAGAAGCGCTTTGTCAGCCTCTGTGCAAGTACCCAAACCCTCTGAGGCTTCCCATCTGTTCTGCCCAACACAGGAGGCATTGTGACACGATGTGCATGCTCGTTAGGATGGATATAGTTGATTTTTAAAGAGAACAGTGTGGAAATCCAGAGCCCCCCACCCTGTGCTAGATGCAAAATAGCAGCCTTTAAAAAACTGAAGTATAGTTGTAGAGGTTTTGTCTTCTGTTTGTCTTTAAGTGTCTTTCACTGTTTGCACCCCTCACGCCATCCCACTAAATCCATATCCTGAAGATCAATGTCATTGTCACCAGCCAAGATCCTTCTGTTTCTGAAGGCTGCAGCATCAGTGGCTTCTATAGTCCATCCTCTTCCCCCAGCAGGTGCTCAGTCCCTTTCTGTCCTCCTGCCTTTGTGAGAGGCATCCCTTACCGAGAAGGTTAGGCAGCCCCTTCTAAAGAGTCATGGTGTAGAATCTTAGCTCTCTTGGGGGCATAAATAGATTTTTTCCAAAGTTTGGCCTGTCACTTGCTCTTAATGGCATGGGGATGGCTGCAGAACTTTCTAGCAGGAAAAATGAACCAAACCCTCTGGTTATGTGCTCCTAAGATGGCTAGGGTAATTTGAGCAGAAATGGCTTAGCAGCTCTGGGGAAAAAATGTAATTCTTTTGTATCAAAAGTGTGAACCAGAGTTGCCATGTTCACTTCTTGTTTTTGAGCCCCCCACAGGCCAAGTCACAGATCTGAGTCTGAGGGGCTATTGATTACCTGTCAGGGCCCAAGGTGTGGGTGATCAATAACACAGACCTACAGGAAAGGGGGCCTTGAATGCAGAAACCCCGTCACATTGACTTGCTGTGTCTGCTGGTCTCTAAGTGCTTTGGAGGGAAGCAAAACTCTCCAAACCAGAGCCATGAAGCACACCCACAGTCCTGACCACGTTCCTTAGAGCCCAGGCTTTGAAAATGCTGCTTCTGCTTGAACCAAACATGGTTTCTTTGCCAGGTCCCTCAGCCCTTGAACGGCCATGGGGTTTGCAGGGAGATAGGGGAGAGACAAGCGTTGCAACAGGAAGGTTCCCAAAGAAGAGAGATGCACAGTGATTTTGTCAGGAGGTCCCCAGGACCACAACGTTGATCTTTTATTAATGTTTAATTGGGTGCATAGAACAAAACACTTTGAAGAAGGCTTGCAAATCCATAAGACTGATGAAGGGTCCTGTGATGGAGGAGGCTGGATTGGCTCATGACACCCCCTGCATCAGTGACTTTCTGTCTGGAGAGAGGTGTCCCCCAAGGCAGATGCCAGCTGCTTCTCATGTGTCCCCAGGAAGGTCTGGTCCAGTGCTCGTATGGAGAGGAGTCAATGTCATAGCTGCTGCAGTGGCTCTTAGGGCTGCCTCTCCAGTATTCAGTCCCTCTCCCTCCTTCCTAAGGGACCCCATCACTCCCCAGGGGAGCAGCTGAGGGAGGCAGGAAGTATGACTGGGGGGTCAGCAGGTGGCCATCCCCTGAGTCCTGGTGGCTGAGCTGAGTCGAGGTGTGATCAAAGGACCTCTGCTGGCCAATAGGGGAAGAGTTCCAGAGTCCGGGCAGAGTCTCCAGCAGACCTGGCAGGGTGTGGGAGCCCTGCTGTGGGAGCCCTGCTGTGAGCCTCGCTCCACCTGGTGCAGTCTGGGGCCCAGAGAGTGAAAGAGAGCATTTCTGTGGGTCCAACCCATCACTTCCTTTCCCCGGCCCTGCCGCTGTCCCTCCTCCACTGCCCTGGCCCCTTCCCTGCCTGGCACAGCTGTTTCCTTCCCAGCCTGGGTCCACCCGAGTAGAAAGAAACAAGAGAACTATGACTAATTATAAAGTCATTATATGATTAAACTCAATTAACTTCAAATAACCCATGAAATTTGCTTAATGTCAGCCTTTGGCCCCGCGTGAACTGCTAAATTTTGTTCTCCTTTGAAATTCTGAGAAGAGCTGGCTTCGCTCTTGTCTCTGGTGCTCTGTGGGGCCCACGTGTCTCAGAGGGTGGGGCCAGAAGTGGTGCTGGGGCTGGGGGCCCTGGAGCAACTGGTGGGGAGGTTTTGGGAGATAGAGGAGGCGAAATTTTGGGGATCTACGACTCTGCTGGGTATAAGACCATGAACTGCTGGCTGGGGGGGGATGCCTTTCCCTTGGGCTCTGACACATTTGCTCAAACCTTTGACTTTGGACTTGGTGCCTAATATGGGCTGAATTGTGTCCCCCCTGCACCCACTTCACGTGTTGGTGTCCTGACACCAGTACCTCATAACATATTTCGCTGTATTTGGAGACAGGGTCTTTTAAAAGGTAATTAAGTTAAAATGAGGTCCAGCTAGACTTGTGTCCTTATAAGAGGAGATTAGGATGCAGACATATGCAGGAGGAAGACCATGGGAGGATACGCAAGAAGGCGGCCGTCTGCAAGCCAAGGAGAGAGGCCTCAGGAGAAACCAGCCCTGCCGACACCTTGATCTTGGACTTCCAGCCCCCAGAACTGTGGTTAAGCCCCCAGTCTGTGATTCTTTGTTATAGCAGCTCAAGCAGACAGGTACAGTGCCCTGTGCTCTCTGCTGGATTTGGGCCAATTGTCTCCCATCCGACACTGTTTTTGGGGCCACCAAATCATCTCACTGAATGAGGCACCCTGTTAACCTTTAAGAAGGTAAGACTGGAGCCCTGAAGGCAGAGGTGGGAGGCAAGCACCCTTCAGATTAATTATGAGCCGAAAGATGAAGAGTCAAGAAAGTGATTTAGTGCCTTTCAGGAGGGAGACCAGCAGCCACCTGGAATTTCAGTGCTGACCAAGCGTTAGAAGAAATGGGTAAGAAGACATACAAATGGCCGATAAGAATATGGAAAGGTGCTCAATATCACTAATTATTGGAGAAATGCACATCAAAACCACAATGAGATGGCACCTCACACCTGTCAGGAGGGCTATTTTTCACAAAGACAGGAGATAACAAATGTCAGAGAGGATATGGAGAAAAGGGAACCCTTGTGCACTGTTGGTGGGAATGGAAATTGGTGCAGCCATCCTGGAAAACAGCATGGAGATTCCTCAAAAAATTAAAAATGAAACTACCCTATGATCCAGCAACCCCAGTCCTGGGTATAGATCCAAAGGAAATGAAATCATGTCAGAGAGATATCTGCACCCCCATGTTCACTGAAGAATTATTTATGATAGCCAAGGCATGAAACAAACCAAGTTTCCATTGATGGGTAAATGGATGAAGAAATTGTGAGATATGTATGTGTATCACACACTGGAAAATATTTCAGCCTTAGAAAAGGAGTTCCTTCCATTTGCAAGAATATGGGTAAAACTGGAGGGCATTATGCTGAGTGAAATGAGCCAGATGCAGAAAGAAAAACACTGCAGGATTTCACTTACAGGTGGAATCTAAAGAAAGTGGAATTCACAGAAGCAGAGAGTAGAGCGTGTCATCCTGAGGGTGTACCCTGTTCTGCCCCCGACAGTGGCCCGTGTGGCCCCAGAGGGTCATGTGACCTCTCGGCTTTTTCTTCCCCGTGGAGGTGATGGGCCTGTGTGTTTGTGTGAGGTGGTGCGTGGGGGTGGACTTGGTGAACTTCAAGACCTCTGTGTCTCTTCAGTTCTCTGAAGTAATTCTCAGAGGGGAGTCTGACTTTCAGAGAATTTCCACCTCTGGGAAATAAAGGAACTTTACACGCTCCCCCGCTGCCCCTGTCCTCACCTCTTATCTAGATTGCTTCTAACATCAGAACCTACGTTCAGCTCCAACATCTATCCATTCTCTATTTTCTCCTCCCCAAAACTCTTTTTCCAAAGTTCCTGTCAGTAGCCCTACCCTGGCTGACTGCCAGCCTTCCTCCAGCTCTGTCGGCATCGTGAGGACTTCAGAAGATGCTCCCCTTGCACCAGCGAACCTCTCCAGGCAGCCTCTTTGAAAGCCTCTCCGGGGCTGAGCAGCTGTGTTAAGACCTGACGTGGGGTGTGATGTAGGGGGCTGGCTGCCGGCCCCTCCCTGGCGGGTCACAGCAGGGCTGTTTTGAGGAGCAGCTTTGTGTTGTATCCATTCTGACGCATCACAAAAAGAGAAGAAAGAGCCCCTTCCAGCCCTCTGTCTTCTCTTCTCCTGACTGAATGTATGGGGAGAGTTTGCTGGGTTCCCAGGCATCAGCTCAGATGATCAAAACTGGAGCCGACACTTCCCACTGCAAATTATGCCTCACTTTAGCCCTTTACCTTCTTACTCTAACTGCTTAGATCATCTTTCTGACTCAGACTGGAAATAAAACTGTCTTAGGTGATAGAAAACATGTTTTCTCCAAATAACACATCAGCAGGACCTCTCCCCATGCATAACCTGCCCTCTTGCCGAAGTTAATTTATCCCAGGCTGATCTAACGGTTTTTCTCCCAGTGACCCTTGATGCCTCGCCTTCCCCTGTGACCCCGTTTTGGTCCGTGGTACTAGCTTTCTCCCCACTCTTCAGGTCTTGGCTTCCTATTAAATACTTTCCTCTTTATCCCTTGTACCTTGTCAGACATTAAGTTCTTTTACCTTTTTCCCATATTGTCTCTAATATATGCCCCTTTTTCTGTTTCAGTTACCATCCCCCAATCCACATCCCCATTTAAAAACCAGTAACTGTTTTTCTCCAGTTCCGTACTTAGTGACTGAGGGTGGATGTGGTGGAGCTCCCACTGGGTCGGTGGCAGGGGGATCAGAGCATGCATGGATCAGGGAAGTAAGGAGGAGACTCCCAGGGGTCGTGTTCAGGGACTGCCCTTTGACCCTGCATGGTCTAGTGGACAAAGCCCTCCCTGGATTGGCTGAGGTCCTGGGGTCTGGTCACAGATGTAGCTTGTAAGACAAGGGAGCTCTGAGCCTCTGTTTCTTTACCTACCACTTAAAGGGTTAAATTCACCCCATCTTTACAATCCTGCCTCTGTGTCCCCACAGGTCACCCACAGCTTAGAACTCTTCTCTCTCACCAAATAGGAAAACAATTAAATATATGCATTTCTGGCAGTAGGCGGAAACAGGGATTTTTTTTTTTTCAGTCAGCCTCAGGATCTTCCTCCTATTCACGCTGGCTCTAGGCACTCTATACGTCAAGTATAAAATGCCCCCGACAGCCAGTTAGTGTCTAATACATATGTAAGTAGATGACACTGTAACCAAACCTTGCAGAGCCTCCCTCCTCTCCACCCGACAGCTGCTGTCTTTATAAGTGCACTTATGGGCTCTCACCTGGGCTGCTGGACTCGCTTTCTAAATACAGGATCTTTGCCATATTTTGTCGACCTCCAGTTTGCCCTTCACAGCATGCCTGAGTGTCCCAGAAAATTCCTGGTGGATGCACTCTGATAGCTGAAGGCACTTGTACAGACTCTGACTTCCACCTTCTCTCCCACCCCGCCTCTTTGGCCTGATATGGTTGCAGCCAAGTGTTTGGATTCTTTATCACTTGGACTTTCAGTCTTTCTCATTTGGGTATGCTGAATTCTCCTTGGCTACACGTGGTCCTGTCTGGAGGATGGACAGTCCTTAGTGACACCCCCACCAGGCCCTCAGGACCCCAGCATGGATGCAGGGGCGCCGGGAGGGTGGATAGGAATTCCTAGGCACAGGGGTTGGGGCAGAGCTTCCAGGCAGAGGGAGCAGCACCTGAGGCTTGGTGACAGGAAAGAACGTGAAATGCTTCAGGCATCATTGTACCAACTTTTCAGTGTGATATTTGGTTACAAATAGGTTTTTCATCATGATGCAGTACACAAATAATTGAAAAAAAGTTCTGGCAAATAACATGCTAATGTGTTTCTCTTCTTTCATTTCATTAAAATAGAATGCTGATCTTGACCAACTAAACTGCTTTCATGCCTCACTAAAATCCATTAGCGAGGTTTAAAAATACAAAAAAAAAATGCTGGTTTAAGGTCCAGATTGGGAGAAGCCAGGGTGTGAGGGGTAGTGTGACAAAGATGAAGCTGGAAAGGAAAGTTAAATCAAAACCTGCGGTGGCTTGTTTGCTGGATAAGCTTGTCTGTTGTTAGCTTAAAAGCCACAGAAAAACACTAAAGGGTTTAGGCAGTGGGTCATGTCACACTTAGAGAGGTTTGCATAATATTCTGGCTGCAAACTGATTTGAGGGGGTCAAGAGTGGGTGAAGGTGGTCAAAGGGTATAAATGTCCAGGTATAAAATAAGTAAATCCTGGGGATGTAATGCGCAGCATGGTGACTATAGTTGAATACTGTACTGCGTATTTGAAAGTTGCTAGGAGAACAGATCTTAAAAATTCTCATCACAAGAAAAAACTTTTGTAACTGTGTGTGATGATGTATGATAACTAGACTTATTGTGAGGATAATTTTGCAATATTTACATATATTGAATTATTCTGTTGTACACCTGAAACTAATATAATGTGATGTATCAATTATATCTCAATTTTTAAAAGATTAAAAAAAGCAAGTGTGGGAGACCAGTTAGAGGTGTTTTATAATGTTCTAGATGAGGAACAGTAGCTTTTGGAGTAGGGGGTGGCAGAAGAGATGGAGAAGTGGACACTTTGAAGCTAGTGAATGGACAGAATTTGTAGGACTTAATGGATGTTGGATCTGGAAGTAAGGTCAAGGATGGCCTGGTCTCCAGCCAGTGGAATAAAGTTGATGGTGCGCCCATACACTGAGAAGGGAAGACCTGAAGAAAATCACGTGGTGGGTGTGTCTTCGTGTGGTCTTCTCAAGAAGCAGACGCCAAGATGGGTTTAAGGGTTAAGTGGTTTATTTGGGGGTTGATGCCAGGGAACACCAATGCGGAAGTAAAGAAGTGAGACCAAGAAGGGAAGGCAAGCAATAAAAGGTGCATTTTTCAAGGGATTTACCACCATGGAGTTCAAGAGCTTATGCCTGTTGGGGAAGTCTAGAAGCCAGCATGGAACATGTGCCTTGGGGTTACCCCCACCGAAGGGAAGGGAAGCTGCAATATTTATGCCCCAGCTCCTCTCCTGTCAGTTGACTAATGGGCATCAATTCTCCAGGAGAATTGCTTGCCCTGTGGAGTAGGCAGATTGGACTCCAATGACCAGGGAAAACCTTCAGACAAGAGATGCAAATGCTGGAAGTTGGGAGTTGCGGGTATGAACTGAAATAATAAAACCAAGGGGATACAAGCAAGGAACAAGGTGTTTGTGGTAAGGGAAGATGGAGGCGGCAATCTTGAACTTAGTTGTAGATCTATTGCATGTGACCTAACTTTCAGACATGCAAATAGAGACATCACATTGGGATAGATGAGGCTAGACTCTAGAAGAGAGTCACCTAAGTAGATGTGAAAAAAAGTTGTTGATACTGCCTGTTAGAAGAAACTACAGAGTGAGAAAACAGGAGAGACTCTGCACAGCCCTGAGGAATCCCAGCATTTAGTGGCCAGATAAGGGAGAAGGATAACGAAAAGACAACGGAGAGGAATTCTAGAAAAACAGAACAGGAACCAGGAGAGTCCATGCCCTGAAAACCAGAAGAAGAGAATACTGGAGAAGGAAGGAGAGGTGTGCAGCATCCAGTGTTGCTGAGAGGACCAAAAATGTCCACTACATCTCGCATCATGGAGATGATTGGTGTCCATAGCAGAAACCATGTTGGCGGGGCAGTGGAGACAGGAGATGGGAGAGTGTGGTGGTTATATGTGTAGACTGTGGAGTAGGACTGCCTGTGTTCAAACACCTATCCTAATAATTATTAGCTGTGTGATCTTGGGCAGGTAACTTATCCTCTCTGAGTCTCAGTTTTCTTGTCTCTAAAATAGAGATAACATTTGTAACTACACATACAGTAACTGTGATATCAAGAATTAAATGATAAAATGTTTAAAACATTGCTTGCCAGGCTATAAATATCAAACAAATGGTAGCAATTGCTAGTTTTATTCTTTATAGTGTTTATTTCTCTGAGAATCAGTGTTACTTCCCTTCTGTAAATTCTCCATGGTTTTTGGTATTACACTTTCCAAGATCCCTAGTTTTGGATTATATGTGAGGCTTACCAAAGGCTCAGAAGTCTACTGTAGGAATCCAGTGTCTCTGACACTGTGCTGTGATAGACAGTGCAGGGTTCCAGAAAGCACCTTCTTTTTTCTTCCATAAAGACTGCAAGTTTCAAGGAATTCCATACTGGCAGGGCACAGACAGTAGCCTGTGCTGCGAGGTGTTTTGTGGTAAGGGACGATGGAGGCGGTGATCTTGAACTTAGTTGTAGATCTAGTGTATGTGACCTCACTTTCAGACGTGCAAATAGAGACATCATATGACGACATTAATTTATTTAATCGACATTGGGGTCCTCTACTGTTTATTATTTCCTGAAGGAATTTAGCCTTCCTGCCCCCAAGTATGGACCCAGACCAACAGCCCCAGCAGCATCTGGGAGCTGATTCCAAATGCGGAGCCTCAGGTTCTCCCTCAGACCTCCGATTCAGAGTCTGTGGCTTGACAGCATTCCCAGGTGGCTCACATGCACATCAGAACTTAAGCAGCGTGCTTCTGAGAGCCCATATAATGTGGCGGGGGCTTGCTTTTCTGTCACATGCACTCAGTTGCACAGAGCTTCCTTACTCAAACCCTGTAAGCGTGCTTTTAGAGTGCTGGCCACAGCTTTCCTGTGACTTTGGGGTAGAAATCCCGTGCCCTGATTGGTTGATGCTGAGTTACTGCTTCTCCTCCGAAACAGGCACCCCATGGTTTGGCTGTCATATGCCTCTGGTACAGAACCAGGGCAGGGATCTAAACTAGGAACTCAAACTGTCTGTGGCATCAGCATTCAAATGAACCTGAATAGAACTTAAAATAAAATCCCACATCAGCTAGGGTGTCCCTTCCCTTCAAAGTAGATAAAATTGGCTCAAATCACTACTCCATGTCCTATCCTCTGCCTTCTTGCCATCCGACTCTTTTAAGGTCACTACGTGTGATTGACATTCTCTTGGCCATAGGCCACTCCCAGCTTCTACTGCAACTGGGTTGGTTTAGTTTGCAGATCAGTGTGCCCATCCTTGCCTGCTCACCTTCCGCTCTGTGTCAACACAGAGCTTGGCACTTGCCTTCTTTTCCAGGAAAACAAACAAGCAGAAGTGCACAAGACCTTTTTGTTTCGGGTGTAGGACACATGATAACAAGTTTGAGGAGACGGAAAGGACTTGCATCACTTAAAAGCAAACAATTTAATGGTAGACAATTAAGTCAATCCTTGCCTTAAAACCCCCTTTGGACATTTTTACAGCTGGAGTCCAGCCTCCTGCCTTGTCCTTCCACCCTTCCCTCTCTCCTCCCTCCTATTTCCATGTGTCCTCAGAAAGGAAATTACAAAAGGAAAATACCCTACTAATTCTTTCCAGTTTTTAGTGCACTGTAATTCAACGTTTAGGCTCCCTTTGTAACCCAGACTCTGATGAAGCTTGCAAAAGGCTGCTCGCCACGCCGTGTAACCAGAAATGGCACAGGCTCCTACAGAAACAATGGGCTGAGCCTGGGAAACAGGGGGCTTGTCCAAGGAAACTGGACTTTGTTGCCAAAGAAAGGATGTGTGCTTGCCAGGCAGTCATAAAGCAACAAATGTCCCCCTGTGGGAAGAGTAGCCTCCTCTTTCCTTTGTGTTTCTGACTCATTATCATTTCTTGGAGAGAGTACTTATGCATTTGTGTTGTCACTTACTGGTTGGTATTAGGTCCCTAATATGTGCCAAGTCTGCTATTCAGTGACTATATCCATTGATTCTTTCGTGTTTATAACACTGTTGACAAGTTAAGTATTATTATTGTCATTTTACACTTGAAGAGGTTGGGATTATGGAACTGAAGTGTTTCAGCCATAGTGACACAGCCAGGTAAGTACCTATGTGACTTATTTACCTCTCTGTCTCTTCAGCTGGACTCTGGGCTTTTGGGAAAGCAAGAATCCATGTTTTCTTCATCTACGCTTTGAATTTCTTGGTCATGTAGTATGTTTTAGGGCCCCAGTCATTGTCTGGATTGAATAAATACTTCAAAGCACATGATATGAGAGGAAAACCTTGTTCCTCAGCTGTAAAATAAAAAAAAATTCATATATATGTGTGTGTGTATATATACATATATATTTATGGGTTTTTTTTTCATGGTAGAGAGATCAAGAGGTAGGGGAGAAAATCTTGAAAAGAACTCTATTCTGGGTAAGTTCCCTCATGTCAGAGAAGTTTCGCTCTCCCACCTCGAAGGGGTTCAAATAAAGAATGAAATGTGGCTGTCCCCGTGAGCCACTCTTCTACCAAGGTTACTAACATCCTGGTTTGCTCATTTTGAGTTCACAGACCTTAATTATGTACCACACAGCAGGACTCATCCTGTCTGTTCCTACAGAGAACAGCAATTTGTCTTCCAGATGCTGTAGCAAAGCACACTTCCCTTTGACCATGATAGAAAGCAGGAAGGAAGAAAGTACATCAGACTCTCCCCTGCCCACTGGGCGGAACAGGGCGGGTGCTTCCTCTCTGAGGGGATAACATCCTGGCCTGCGACCACCACTGGGAGCGCATGGCTCTCATACCTGATGGTTTTAGTCACAGGGAATGGCCTTGCCGCTGTACTAACTTGGACAAGTCATTTGCCCCCCGAGAGCTTCTCAGTCATCGCATTGAAGACAAAAGGGCGATTCTTTCAGAAAGTGAGAATTCAGCACTCTGCCAGGCTCCAGTGCAGCTGGCTTTTAAAAATGCCATTTCCTCCTCTACTTACTACACTGGGCTGTGGCCTTACCTGCTTATTGGCATGGGAACCAAAGCAGAAGGGAACACCTCACCTACCTGGAATTTAATTGCTCTGAACCCTCACAGGCTCTGGGACAAAGCCAGGAAAAGCTGTTGCCAGGAAATAAACAAAAAGGCTTGTGAATTGCCACGGGCCCGGTCTGATGCCCAGGGCCTGTTCTGCCTCCTGAAGAGTGTCAGGCTGACTCGCCCGGATCTCTGGGACTCCCATATCTCACCATCCAAGGCATGAGTGCTCTTCTAAAACAGGTTCAAATTTGAATTGGTTGAGGGGCTGTAAAAGGAAGCTGGCTCCCTCCCTCCCTCCCACTGTATTTACTTTCAAAATATTATCACCCTGGAATGGGGATTAAAACAACAACAACAGCAGCAGCAGCAGCAGCAGCAGCAGCACCAGCACAGGCATTCAGACCCGGCTGGACTGCCTCTCGTGGCTTGCTCCTTCCTGTACCAGCTTCTGGGCATTTTTGGTTCCTGCACCCCCTCCCCACTTTGGCTCTGGACCTTAGAATCCAACATTTGGTTAGACCCCTTGATTGAGGTCCAGGTTAGTGTACCCTCTAAATTTTAGATCACTCTCCTAAATTTTACCTGAGCACTCCCCAGATCCTGACTTACACCCATCACTCTCTGATGACCATGGGCTCCCCATCCATCCCTTTGCACCAGAACTGCACCAGTCACCATCAGAGTGCACGGTCAGGGGCTGGAGGAGATGGCATCCCCAGCAACCCTTAGGAGGGTGAGCACAGAGCCAACAAAAAGGAGAGAGAGAAAGTATTAAAAAAAAAAAAAAGACAGAAGAAGTAATGAAAAGCACAGGTGGCGGTGTCCAGTGTGAGGCAGCTGAAGGGACCCTGGAGGAGCAGTTGGGAGACCTGGGGCAGGTGACTGTTTATGTCCCCTTCCTCACAGCACGTCACTCCTCTCTTGTCATTATTGTCCTCATCTGTATTTGAGAAATCTGGACAAGCTCTCCAGTCCTGTTTAACGCTGACATTCTGTCATTCTAAGGGCCATAGGAAGAATGCATTTCTGAGGGCCTCTCGGACATAATTTTATTACAGTGCAGTGTGACAGTTAATATTCACAATAATGACTCTAGGTCATCAAGGAAAAGGACATTATGCCCAACGGACTTTTAAGGAAGGCCTCATAAAGTTTAATACATTTTGGAATGATTTTCTGTCACAATGTTAAATGAAAAAAGTGTATATCGTATTTGGTCCTTAGAAAGGTAACCCCTCAATTACGTTGAATATATAGTCTAGAATGGCTAAAATTTTTAAGATTCTGTACAGTGCAGCTTAATGTATTTGTAAAGGCTTTGAACAAGATAACGGTTTCATACTGAAGTGTTTAACAACAGCAGAAATACTTTCCAAATTAAATACTTTAGATGGATTGTTATGAAGGCAATCAGGTTTGCTTTCCTATCAATATGTATTTTCAGTTTTAATGCACTAATCTTGTGTCATTGTTCTTCTGTAAGACAGGATCATTGGCCATTTCTCCTACTAATTTATATATTGATATTATCACTTATATTTCAGAAAGTAGATTTTTCTTTTGATGATCTTTTTTCACATTTTCTATTTGGTTATTGACATTCTTTGAAACGCATGGGCTATTGTTCCATTTCTGACAAAAAAGCTTAAAATGCTCAGATCACTACTTAAAATCTTACTCATTTGTCATCAAGTCCATGAGTCTCTCAGTGCTGGAAATGTTGCTCTGTAGTGACCGGTATGAGCATCTTGGTTCTTCCACTATTTAAGTATTCCAGGGAGATGGCTCTGCAGCCCTTGGGGAGGAGCTTGGGGGATGTGTTTAGCTTGCAAAGCTGCTCCTCTGGGCTGCTCTCCAAACTTATCACTGATCAGAGTCATAGCCTATTCCACCCTCAACTGTGGCCTGTGTTAATAACAATCCTTAGCTTATACCCCAAACCATTGGAGATGTATTAGCTTTTTTCTCAATCTTTAAGCATGCAGGCTCTAGAGTAAGATGTGGTGGTGATTAATGCCTGAATTTGTGTTGTTGCTACCTGAGTGTTACAGAACCCGTGATTTTTTTTTATAGGTTCTCATAATAGTTTAGTCTCCAGAAGAGACCAAATATAATATATCAGATTCTAAGTTGGTCTCCAAATTTGTTCTCCATGGATAAGGAAACATGATACAATAGAAAGTGGGGAGGCATTATTTCAATGTAAGTAACTGGAGATGGGATATTTCCTTCAGGGGAAAAAAGGTAAAAGCAGCACTTTTCTGCCAGCCAGGGTGTGGCCCTCTCTCACCACACTGTGTCACTCCAGCCAAATCACTTAACCTTCATGGTCTTTGCTTTCCTGAGATATAAAATGAGATATGAACTCAGTGGCCCCCAATGGCCCATTTGGCTCTTGGGTCCTCTGATTCGCTAGTGAGCTAGGACGTGAAGATCACTTTTCCTTTGCCAAGAATAACTAATTGGGTTGCAGACAATCAGTGCAGAGTGTTGGGGCCACTTGTGAGTAGTGACTGTGTAAGGGTTGCCCAGCCATCCTGCAAGGACATGGGGGCTCAGGTGGTGAAGGGTCCTTCAGCCCATCTGAAAGCTCCCCAGAGCTTGGCGGAAGGATTAGAGAGATGCACTGTTTAGTCAGAAGGCTTGCTTGGAAAAGGGTCTGGCTGGCATCCTCAAAGACTTCTGAGACTCCAGAAACACTATGTGCATGTAAAATACTGACTTGAGGATAAGTTCTCTGAATTTGACGGAAGTAACTGCTCAGCTTTTTGAGGGCTTATCTGCTGTCCTGGTTGCCTTGGTAAAGATATACAAAAAGTACAAAAGCAATGGAATCGGGGAGAAGGAGGAAGGAGCACATGTGTTGCTATACAATGGGAAATACACAGAGTCAGATGTATGACTTGAAAGAATCTTGAATGAAACAAATGCTCAAAATCTAAAGTTAACCAAAATAATCTAGGCAAAATGATTTAGAATATGATTTTAATTCTGATAAAGAACAAGAACTATTAATAGTATTTGCACCTGGATGGTGAAATTATAGGTGATTGCTGTACTTTTTATATTTATCTACAGCATTTTAATATTATTCAAAAAGCAGGGATAACTTTTATAAACTGGAAAATTTATGTTGGGAACTCAGCTTTTCCTTAGACTGCTTTTTTCCATGTGCTTAAGTTCCATTGCTGTTGAGTGGTGTGGCCTTTCCTTTTTTTGGAATTAATAAAAGGACATAATATAAAAACTCTACTTTAAAACGTTATTTGAGGATTCCCCTATTCTGACTTATCAATGATAGATAACAGATACATCACTGAATAGCTTTTCAGCACTTCCACTTCCACTGCCCACTTTGATTCCTTTAACATCGCTCTGGCAGTGTGACATTATAATTGCCCCTAGTCGTAACTGGCATATTGGGAGGAACAGCCTTCACTGTGTCAGCTCAGGCTCCTAAGTGTCTCATTTTTAGGACATGTGCTCTGGTTAAAAGTACTCTAGCCTGGGTATTTTACTCTATCAAATAAACATTTCCAGATTAAATGAAACAGAGCCTGGAAAATGAATGTCTCAATCATTTTTTCCCCCTGAATTTCACATCTCCAATTATTTGAATGACAGACCACTTTTGTATCTGTATTAGATCTAACATCTCTTGCTCTTTGCACAGGCAGGATAAATTGTATGTGAAAATGAATGTAATTGAGGGTAAAGGAGGCTTTCCGAGGATACGAAATTGTCCACATAGGAGCTTGCCTTGCACTCAGAGCCGGGGTTCTGTGGTATCTTCTTTGCCTCTGTATCTCTTTGGTTATTGAGTTTGGTTGAGTTTCATCTCTGCATCCATCTCTGTCACTTAGGACTTACTCAGTGACCTTGACTGAGTTACTCAATTGCCTTCTTTGGGCCTTGGTTACCTTCTCTTTAGAGAAGAGACAGTGGGGATAGCAGCATTACCTATCTCATAGGGTTGATGAGATCATTTATGCAAGTTCCCACTATAAAGCCTTCAGGACAATGTTTGGCACAAAATAAGTGCTTATTAGCATGTATTAGCGATCGTCATTATGATTATCATCATCAAGCAGAAAACCCTTGCACTGCAAATTCATCAGACCTTCACCTTTTATAGCTGATGTTTCCTCAATACATTGTATTCTAATACTGCATGCCTGTAACTCTTTGGGCATTAATATAGATGTATTTATATATACTAATTTTTTTCTACATACATATAATAATAGTTCCTCAGATTCAAATTATGGAATTGGATAAAAAATATATGTAACTGAAAAAGTACAACTCCCAAAATATAACCATAAAATCCACTTGATTTTGTTGTTCAGCGTCCATGTAAAATAGATTCAGTAGCAGCTTTTCCCCCATTACTGGATGGAAACTTCAACAAGTTCATTACTCTTGGATAATAGGAAGTCCTAGGGTCACTTTACACAAAAAATACAGTCTCGATTCAGAAAATAGGCTGTCTAGTCCAATATATTCATCCACACTCAGTCTTTATTTGGTCCCCTCCTCCAGCTGAGGCACAGTTTTGGTGGGTCACCTGCCTGCAGGAGTTGATCAGCCCCTTCTGTCTGCACCCTGGCCTCTCCCTCCCTTCTTCCCTCTTTTGGGCTGTGGCTTCCAACCCTATCAATGTCAAAATAGGATGAGAGGGAGGGAGTTTGAGGGCATGGACATTATTCTTTCTTGAGTGATAACATCACAATTTGTCTTGTTCTTTCGTGTCCTCACAGGGGTGGTTAAAAGAATTTTTCTTTCACGGATGCTTTCGTGGTTTTTTGGAAGTTTCCCTCGGACAGCAATGCCTGTGACTTGGGGGTCGGGTTCCATCTAGCCAGCAGGGTCAGCCCACCCTGCCTGCGGTTTTGTGGTGGGCCCCTCTACGTGGCCTCTTTCCATTCTCTTTCCCCTTGAGGAGAGGTACAAACCCCACTAGGTCAGCTAGCCCTCCCGTGGGTTTCACCACATCTCATCCACAGAAAACTTTCGCAACTTGTTCTGATGAACTTTGAGGACCAGGTTGATTCCAACACATTAGTAACACTCTGGCTATGCTGCCAGAGCAGTTAGTCATTCCATTGCTCACTTTGTAGATTTTTTCCCCAAGAAGTCAGACCCCAGTCGCCTATCATCCTCCACACCTAACACATATACCCTGCAGTGGTCAAACATTATGCTTTCTGAGTAGCCCCCTGAAGAGCTGCTCACCAGGTTTTAATTACAGGGTGCAACTTTCTTGAAAGAAAACTTCCATACAGACTTTGCTTCACGACAATCCACTTCCCTGTTTAAGACCTTCCTGTAGAATAGGGGCTACCATAGCCATTCCACAGGCTCTTGGGGCTCTTTTCTGAGGCTCCCCCTGGTGGAGACTTCTGCACTTACTTTGTTGCCTATTATTTTGAGCATCTGGCATCTCATTTGCAACATCAGATTTAAACTCCATTTCTGTGGAACAGATATGTCTTTAAATATTTCATAAATGTTTCAGTAATTTCACACAACATATAATATGGCAAGATTTTAAGTTAAAAATAAACTAAGGTCACATAAAAACCTATGCAATGTAGTCTTTGGGCAATAGTTGAAGACTTAAAGAGGAAAAAATGCCCTGCAAGGAAAGCAAACATTACTGAGCATCACTTTTTTTTTTAACTGCTGACTCTACAATTGAATTCTAAGATTAAGGAAAAAAGGACACTTATATTACAATGAAGTAAAATGATCTTCTAGCTACACAGCTTGAAGTTTCACTAGTGGTTTTAGCTCCATCAGAAACAAAAGTTCCATTTCATTTTCTGCTTATCATCCATTATATAATAGATTATAATGCTAAAGAGGAATTAATTGTGTGACAGTGGAAATGAGTTTGCATAAAATTCGTTTACTTGAAAACAGAAGCACTCATACTTACCAAATTTGCAGTTAGCTAAAGAAGTAGCATGGTGACAGCAGAGTTAAGCCAGAGAACAAACTGCACCACTAAATTTAATTGGAAACAGCATTTATGTAGTGATTGAAATAGAAAGGTTGAACATGTGAACAACCATAATGTAATGTTTTTTGTTGGGATTTAAGAGTATTTATACTTTAATTTGTAGAGTGTAAACAAGATGCATTTTAAACTGTGCACATGCATCAATACTTTGAGAAATGGACTTCCGATTCCCATTAATGCAATTTTTAGACCCAAGAAGTTGGTATTTCCAGAAGGTTTTTTTCACCCACGGTAGTGAGAAAGAGACAGTGTGAGTATGTAAGTGTGTATTTTTTTCCCTTTCTCTGAACATCTGCTACCTTTGTTTATTACACAAACCAATTGATGTTAATTTAAACAAGGAAAATGTAGCATTTACACTGTAGAAGGCTAATTCATCCAGTGAGTTTTCATTGGTATATGCAACATCTCACCCAGTCTTCCTGAGTTATGTGTATTAGAAGAATACAATCTAGTTATTATTGATCTGGAAAAATGGCTTTTTTGGCCTACAATATTCCTAACATGAGAAGAAAATGAGCTTCATATGAAATCAGTTATTTAAGAAAGCAAGTGTCAAAGAACTGTGGCCCTGGAAACCACAACGAATGTGTATCCCAAGATTGGAAAAGTATTTCATAGAACTAACTATTCGATATTTAACCCCATAGTCCTGAATTAAGTTTCAGACACCACCCTAAGCAATTGCTTCATATGTATTAAATAAAGGCAAGGAAGATTATTTAAAGATTCACAGAAATTTAAATTTTGTATCAAAGATGAGATTCACAGAATCTGCTTCTTTTTCTCCTTAAACAGTTTTCATATCTAAAAATGAGATGAGTTATTCACTTTATGAGGATGAGTGCCATAGTCTTCTCTAATGGAGAAGGAAATTTTTCTTTTTTTAATTGAAGTATAGTTGATTTACAATGCCGTGTTAGTTTTTGGTGCACAGCATAGTGATTCAGTTATACATACATATATATTTCCTTTTCATATTTCCATTATAGGTTATTACAAGATATTGAATGTAGTTCCCTGTGCTATATAGTAGGACCTTGTTGTTTATCTATTTGATATATAGTAGTGTTAATCCCAAACTCCTAATTTATCCCTCCCTCTACTTTCCCCTTTGGTAATCATAGTTTGTTTTCTATGTCTGTGAATAATTTTTGATTTATAGATAAGTTCATTTGTATCTTTTTTATTATTATTGTTCTTACAGCCATGGCCTATTTCTAATCAGGAGATGGAAACCACACATTAATTTGGAGAGAGAAAGTTTAATATAAAGAATGATCAGCTGGGAGGAGGGTATAGCTCAGTGGTAGAGTATGTGCTTAGCACGCACAAAGTCCTGGCTTCAATCCCCAGTACCCCCATTAAAAAAAATTAATGATAAGTAAACCTAATTACACCCCCCCAAATAAAGTTAAATAAAAGAAGTAAGAAAAAAATAAAATAAATTTGGGTTATGTTTTTTTTTTAATCCATTCTGCCAATACCTGCCTTTTAATTGAAGTGTTTAGCCCAATTAATGTAATTACAGATAAGGCAGGGTTTATGTTTGCCATTTTGCTATTTGTTACCTCTATGTCTTATGATTTGTTGTTCCTTTATTCCTCCATTACTGCCTCCTTTTGTGTTAAATCAGTATTTTCTAGTATATCATTTGAATTCCCTTGTTTCTTTTCCTTTATCTTTTTGAGTTCTTTTGTTAGTGATTTCCCTGGTGATTACAATTAACATCTTAATTTGCAACAGTGTAGTTCAAATCAATGCCAGCTTTATTTTGATAGTACACAAAACTCTGCTTCTGTAGAGCTTCATTCCTTCTCCTCTCCTCTGTGCTGCTGTTGTTATATAAATTAAATCTTTATGCACTGTGTCCATCAGCACAGATTTATTATCACTACTTTCCTCTTATTGTATGGAAATCATCTGTTTCTTACATGACTGAAAGCTCTTTGAGGATAAGTACTGTGTCTTACTCATATTTGGATACGTAGAATCTGGTAGAGTGTCTGGTACACAGTAGTTGCTCAATAAGTATTTGTTGACTGAAAATAAAATGAATTGAATACTGAACTGGTAAACTGAGACTACAGACTTCTTATCAGATCATTGAATAAGGATGTACAGGTGGTCGAACCAAACTCACATCATCATTAATGGTGATGCCTGTAGACCTATTCAGGGAAGTCAGTTAGTAGTGGGTAACCAAGTTATTCTCAGGCAAATCCATTTCTTTAGTTCTAGGAAAATATTAGTTACATAAAAAACATTTGACTGCGGGTGGCACTTCTTAGTATCTGCTTGGTACTCGTGTGGTGTGTTGGGAGGAAGTGGAGATGGATTACCCCCTGCTGCTTAGGTCTAACAGGTGGAGAGGGAGGGAGGGAGGGGGAGAGAGAGAAAGAGAGAAAGTGTTGTTATCAGGAAGATGGAGAATTGTTATGAGAAGGTACTTTTAAAAAATGCTTATAGAAGGAAGCAAACCAACCTCAAAAACACCAAAACAGAGAACTTTTAATAATAAATATAACAGTTGGGCAACATTATCTGATGTCAGCAACAAAAGCAGTTCAATGTCCTTTCAAGGACCTCAGAATAAGGCAGTTCCATGCAGGGATGTACTGACTGCATTTGGTCCAGTTTCCTCATGCTACTGACGTAGAAAACAGAGCTGAAGTAACTTGCCCACAGAAACACAACTGGTCAGTAGAGTCAGAACTAGAGGTTGGAGTCCAAGTCCAGTTCTCCATCCTGGTACCCCCTGGATGTGTTTCTCTGATGACCCAGACCACCTTCTTGCCTTCCCTAGCCCTCCCTGCAGAGCTATGTCCCTCAAGGTCTGGCTAATGATGAACCCTTTTAGCAACATGTTTGGCTCTTACTCCATAGGGTAGACGCCACTGGTTTCCCATCCTATCATCACTCCTTCACCCTTCCCTCTCCTTCCGGCCTCTGGGAAGGGCTGGACATGCCAGAAGTCGTCTCTCCAGCTTCCCGTGCTACTAGAACACGGACATGTGGCCAGTCCCAATGGGTGGGACCTGGAGAGAAATTAACTGCAGGGTTTCTGGAAAAGCTTGTCCTCCTTACTAAAAGGAGAATGACTAGGGAAAATGCCCAGCTTCCCACCCTTGGATGCAGCTCTGTGAAGAGGTTACGTGTGCAGTCTGCCAGCAACTTTACAGCCATGAAGGTAGAAGCCTAAAAATAGGGCCAACCGTCTGAAGAGGACAGAAAAGAAAAACAGGAAGTACCAGACACTTTTCCCCGCTATTCGTAAACTTCTGAAATAAACCATATATGTAGAAAATTAGAAGCATACAGCACCATGAAATTTCACAAATTGAATGCACCTGTGTAACAAGCATCTTTCCGTCACTACCTCCCCTAAGTGTAGACACTCTCTTGACATCTAACATCATAGAAAAATTTGCCTGCTTTGGTACCTCATGTAGCTGGAACTTGACTGATACGTCCATTTCTGAATGCACACTATTCTGTGCCTGGCGTGTTTCATTTGACATCGTGTTTGTGAGATTCATCCTTGTTGTGTGTCATTACGGATCATTCACGCTCATCAGGGAATAGGATTCCATTGGGAGAATGTGTTATAATTTATGTATCCATTTTCATCCTTGATGGACTTGGGGATAGTTTCCCCACTTGGTCTGTTGCAAATAGTGCTGCCATGAGCATTCTTGTGCCATGAAGAGTGTTTGGGTTACCTAGGAGTGGAGCTGCTGGCTTGTTGGGTATGCTTATGTTCAGACTTAGTAGACAGTGTCAGTCTTCCAAAGGGATGGTACCAATTTCCACTCACACCAGCAGTGCACAAATGGCAGTAGCTGCACATTCTTGTCATCTGGATTCTTTCTGAGCCACTGAATTGACCCACCCTGGAAACTGTCTACTTCCAACTGTGTGAGTGTTTAACCAATGGCTAGGCAGAACCTCTGTGACACACAGCCCAGAGCTTTCCAACTAAGGCACTCTGCAAGGGTAGGCTCTATAGTTTTCTCTGAAAGGCATCTTTCCTTTAAGGCCAACCGCTTTCTGACCTGGTGGGCCACCCGCTGCCATGACTGAGGACAGTGGGAGCAGGGCCTTAGTGTTTCCTTAGGGAGTGACTCCCCCCGTCCAGGTGCTCCTCATTTCTTTCCTAGAATATTGCAATACTCTGCTAACGGATTTTCTCATCCGAGTATCTCCCTACTCCAGCATATCCTCAAATACTCCCTCATATGCCTCACAGTGGAACTCCTGAGGTCTCCTGGATTATCTACAAACAACTGAAAGTGTTTTCTTTGATAACCTATTCAGCTATCCAAGGATACCTGAAAGGGTTCTTTGCTAAAAGCCAGTGTAGTAACTACCATTAACTGAGAACTCATTTTGTTTGCCAAGCCCTGCCTGTGCTAAAAGCATCACATATATCTCATTTTAGTCTCAAAATAATATTTTTAAAATATTTGTGCCAGTTATCAATTTATGGCCTCTCTGTGCCAATCTACCCTTCGTTGCCTGCTCTGTGAAAATCGTGTTGGACCTTTTAAAAGTATTTTTCCTTGGCTGGATGGCACCGTGTTAAGCTTTGTCAGTAGAGGGCGCCGGAGAGACACTGCAAGGAGGAAGGGGCTTTCCGTTTGTGGTTCGAATGCGCCCCTCCCGGATGGCCCGGCTCCTGCAGCGCACAGCCGCCAGCTGCTTCCCCTAGCATCCCTCCTGGAGTCTCTAGTGAGACACCTCCCCATAAGTGGCTTTTTCTAGCATCCTAGAAAGTGGGTTTTGAGCCAGTTTAGAGATTTCCAGCAAGTCCCTCCACGGCAGCACCATGAAACTTCTCTGCTACTTAGTGAGCCCCGACGGGGTCTCAGTCCTGGGAAGCGAGGGGCTTCCTCGGGGCTTTATCTCAGCCGGAGGGGGCAGTGGCTGCCCTTGTGCCCGCTAGTTTTGTATTCTGTAGAGTTCGGTTCCGTTTTTAGTAGACAATCCCCCTTTGCTTCAACCCACTGGAATAATTAGTAACTCTGTCAAATTACTGTCTAGTTTCTATTTGGACCCTGGTGGATATAGTCCTTTTCTGATTACCTTTTTTGTTTCTGGGTTTTGGGGGGGGGATTAATGATTGTTTTTCTTTTTCACTTGTTCAGTTGTCCTTCGTGTTATTATTTCAATCCAAAAATCTCTGCCAGTTGCCTGTGTCTCCTCTCTGAAAACTCAAACCTATTATTATTCTTACAATTTCACCTTCTCTGAGAAATCTTTCCTTGGAGCCTTCTGATTCTCCCACACGGACATTTTACCCTTTTCACTTGGTCTGCCTTCAACATCACGTTGGGAGTCTCCTTGGACTGTCCTGTGTGGATCACTCATCCACGTGCTTCCGAATTTTGTCCTTTTCTTTCTTCCTCCTTGTCTTTGCAAGTGTATGCCTTTAAAAAGTACCTTTTTTCTAGTTACAGGTCCGGGTGTATGTTCCTTTAGTCTTGCTTTAAAGCGAATTTTCATTGACTCATTATCCTTTTTAGAGTATATTTGTTTATCAATGTCACTGCTAAGTTGCTAATAAAGACCTTACTTCATTTAGGAAAAAAAATCCTTTTATTGCTGTTTTAGCAGGGTTTGGGGAGGAGCCAAAAAAGCATACACATGGTTATTCTGCTGTCTTTACCCAGAATTCCCTGTACATATTCTTTTGAAATCTACATTTTATTTTTAACTTAGTAGTGTATCATGAACAACTTCCCACACTGTTACAGATTCGTGTATTATATTTTCTTAAATTACTAAAATATTTCAAAAGATCTTTGGTATCCTCTGCTGAAGATACACTTTAATTTATTTAGCAGGTTTCCCTTGGTTGGACATTTCCACTGTTTGCATTTGTTTGCTCCTGAGAAATTTTTGTAAGGGTCACAGAACAGACCTGCCTAGCAGAGATGGGGGTGCTCACCCAGGACCCAGGCAGAGGTAACACAGAGACAGCCTGTCACATTCACAGCACAGCTCTATTCCCAGGGAGCTCTGGAGAATCCACTAATGACTGGAATTATCTGCTTTGATGACCCATCTGGCTGCCAAGGGCAGGACATCCTGACCACCCTCTTAGCTAACTGCCTGCTAACCAACAGCTGACCAGAGAAAAGGCAAAGTTCATTATTTTCAACTTGTCTTCAGTTTTTCCTTCTCCCTTTTCTCCTTTGTTTTGCATTTAACTCCTAATGTTGCCTCCAATATATGAGATAAGTCTGCTGTTGACTTCCCTTGCATACAAGTAAGTAGTGTGTTCCTAATTAATTTTCTGTCTTTGAGTTGATGTTTGACACCATTACCTACAGTGTTTCTAGGATCATTCTCCTGGATAAATCGGTGTGCGCATCCAGAACTGTCTTCCCTGGATAAACGAGGCCCTGACTTCTGGTGGGGCTGGATTCTGTGCCCCCATCTTGACTCTTCTGATTACAGAACATAATACAGGAGAGAACAGTTTTTACCATCTCTGGTTATAAAATGCACCAAATAATGGCATAATTACACAGAAATAAATACAAGATGCTCAATGAAAAGCTAAGTCGTGGAGAAACTTACAAGGAAAGTGAAAATAATCTTGACCCTTCCAGTCTTTACCCTCCTCCATACATAAGCACAGCCCAGCAATTCATAAGTAAATGCAAGGTTTTCAACACCTAACAATTTGGGGTAATGAAAAAACAAGTCAGAAGTAAACCATTCTACACAGTGCCTTTCCTTGTCCTTTTTTAGACTCAAAAGAGGCTCAAGCAACAACATTCTCGTTCTGAGTTGAAACCCACAGGGGCTGAGGCGGCCCTGGGACAGTGCTCCTTTCATGAACCCTGAGTGAAGACTGGGCTTGTTCATAGAACTTGCTGGGCAGTTAGACCACACCCTTCCTGGGCTGTTGCTTTGGAACCAGGCAGTGATGTAGGCTGGGACCTGAGGGGCTCGCTGACCCCCAGAAGGCAGGATGGTTATGCTTCTGAAGCAGCCCTCCTTGTGGAAGCACACTTGGGGGAAGCATTACTGTCAGGCATGGTCCGTTGCTCTGGATGGTCAGGCTTTCAACCTGCATTTCCTGAGCTGCTGCCATGTGGAGGGCCCAGAAACAACACAGAGCACCAGACTGGTGGGAGACAGGCACGGACCCCCAGAATCACAAGACGGTCTTTTCACGCCCCTCGCTCAAATAACTAACTCCTCCGTGCCAGCTACATGGCCAGCTCCACAGTTTCAGTAGAGGAGAGGTCTAGGGGAGCCTGTCTGCTTGGAAGTGGGTAGCGAGGGAACTGGTTGGGAAAGTTTCTTCTTAGATTGTACATGGCTCACCAACATATATGGCAAAGTTTTCCAAAGATGCGTTTATTCATGTATATAGGATCGAGAAAATGGCAGTTTTCCATACTGCTTATTTCACCACATTTAAAAATGCTTTTCTTTTTTTTTATTATGCAAAGAGGTAAGGGAGGCCCTGGTGGAGATGGTAGGAAGGCAGCTCAAGCCCCCTTGGGCTGCCTCTAGCCAGGCCTGCCTTAGGCATGAAAGATGGCCTCCAAACCTGCCCCAGCGCAGAGGAGGTTACTGTGTCCAGGAGACTCTCTATGCAAAGGAAAATGCACTAGAGCATAATGAGCGCTGCTGATCATCCTTTCCTTGTTTCTTGAGAACCTACTGTGAGCCAGCCACAGTGTTGGGCCCTGAGGGTACAAGCGTCCTCATCCCCTGAACTCACAAGGGCAGGGAGACCCAAGGAGTAGGGTTTCCTGATTCAGTACAGGACAGCCAATTCAACTGGAATTTCAGATAAAGCACAGCTTTTTTAATAAAGTATGTTCCATGCATTATTTTGATTTGCTAAGACAGGCAGTAAACAGGAGAGACCATAAAGAACGCAAAGTGCCAAGGAGCGCAGAGGGCAAAGGACTTCCTTCAGGTCCCTGCCTACATGGCATCTTCTCGGTGAGGCCACCGTCACCGGACCTGCCCCTCAGCCCCTCTGAAATTACAGCACGCATGGGTGGATTTATCATCAGTCTTGCCCAGGAGAACGGAAACGCCCCCAGGGCAGGGTCCTTATCCCTCCTACCCACTGTTTGGATTTCCAGCAAGTAGGTGTTCAGGAAATATTTGTTGGATCAGTAAATGTTCCCAGGGAGATGGAAGGAGGGCTTGATGGTGATGGGGTGGCACTGGAATAGGGTCTTTCCTAAACAGACAGAGGGGTGGGAAGGACATTCCAGGCAGGGACCGGTGTGAGCAGGGGCGTCGGGGATCAGAAGAGCTGGTGGCTGGTTTTTACAGGCGTGTGGGGGATGTGTCTGTGAAGGAGGTGGGAGAGAGAAAAGCAGGGACCTGCCCTGGTGGGCTCTCCTGTGTCCCCTTCACTGAGGGGGAACCAGGAGAGGTTTCAAGGTATAAGGGAGAATCGGAGAAGTGTAGGTTAGAGCAGAGAGGTGGCCTGGAGACTATCTCAGCCTGCAAAGGGCTGGTGAGAGGACATGAAAGGAGGCCAGATGGTGCCAGTGGAGAGGAAGGGACTGTGTGGGTATTTTGGGGAAGAATCAACAGGACTCAAGTACGCAAAGTGCTAGGAGACAAGATAACAGATTCAGCTGTCATTGTGGGAGAGAGGGTGACATTTGAGCTGGGCCCTGAATGCTCCAGGAGGGCAAGGGCAAGGTCTTGGTTGGGAGGAAGGAATTCTGAGCAGAGCAACCATCATGAGTACATGCAGTGACATGTGATGGGCCACCGTCTCGTGGGGAACGGTGGGCCGTCTGTATAACCAAGGCTAACTGTAAAGTCCCTGCCTGCAGCCTCTCCACGTGGATAAAGAACAGCTCACAGCCCAGCTGCCAGCTGGAAGGAGCCCTGGGTTAGGGGGAACGTGGATCTCGTGGGTGATAAGCTTTCCTCTGTGCCCCCAAAGGGACTCTGCATTGGCCGTGACCTCGGAGAACAAATGCTCCCTGGGAGTCATGTGCACAGTTCAGCTGTTTCTGAGTGCTGAGGTCTAAGGATTAAAAAGCAAACACACAGAGACTGACAGTGAGCTAATGGCATTTCACAGGACAGTGATGATTCTGAAGTCGCGTGAACAGTAGGACAGGAAGTGAAGCCCAAGCATGCCTGCTCTGAGCCAGGCCCTGTCCTAGCCCTTGAAGCTCTCTGCCATCTGCCCTTCCTGCTTGAGCTCGCAGGAGCGAAGGCCCGGGCTGTGAGGAGAGGGCAGGGTCTTATTGTGGATCTTTGTTTTGTTTTTTTTTTCCTTTTATTAAATTGCTTTTTATTTGCATACAGTAAAAGGTGTACAGTCTGTGCACTTCATACATCTTGTGACCTCAGACAGGAGATAGGACTATCCCAACACCCCAGTGGTTTCTTTTGTGTTGTCCCTTTTGTATTCAGACCTTTCCTCCATCGCTAAACTCTGGCAACCACCGCTCTGTTCTCCGTGCCTATATTTCTGTCTTTTCCAGAATGTCATATAAATGGAGTCATCCAGTAGGTACCCTTTTGAAATTGGGTTTACGTAGTGCAGTTTATCTGAGATCCATCCACGCTGTGGCACGTGCCATGGCCTGTCCCTTCCCATGGCCCGCAGTGCTCCGTGTATGCGTGTGACAACTTAGCCACTCGCTGCTGAAACACACGGGGTTATTTCCAGTTTGGGGCCATTATAAATAATGCTGGTATAGACATTCATGTGAGGGTTTTGTGTGAAACACATTTTCATTTCTCTTGGATAAATACCTAAAAGTGGACTGCTGAGTCCCCTGGAGGTGAAAGTTTAACTTTCTAAGAAATTGCCTGTTTTCCAGAATGACTGCCATTTTGTCTGTGAGAGGGCAGAGTTGTGCTGTTGACTTTTCTTTCATTTGTCCCTTCCTTCCTTCCTTTTATTTATTATTTTTTTAACATTTTTTTATTGATTTATAATCATTTTACAATGTTGTGTCAAATTCCAGTGTTCAGCACAATTTTTCAGTCATACATGGACATATACACACTCATTGTCACATTTTTTTCTCTGTGAGCTACCATAACATTTTGTGTATATTTCCCTGTGCTATACAGTATAATCTTGTTTATCTATTCTACAATTTTGAAATCCCAGTCTATCCCTTCCCACCCTCTACCCCTCCCCCCCCCGGTAATCACAAGTCTGTATTCTCTGTCTATGAGTCTATTTCTGTCCTATATTTACGCTTTGTTTTTGTTTGTTTGTTTATTTGTTTTTGTTTTTGTTTTTTAGATTCCACATATGAGTGATCTCATATGGTATTTTTCCTTCTCTTTCTGGCTTACCTCACTTAGAATGACATTCTCCAGGAGCATCCATGTTGCTGCAAATGGTGTTATGTTGTCGGTTTTTATGGCTGATCTTCCTTCCTTTTAAATTTGTATTGCAGGGTACCTTACCTGCCATATTAAGCGCAACATCTGATGTGTAAAACTAGGTGAACTTTTATTTGTATACACACCCAGGTAACTACCACCCAGATCAAGCTACAGAGCACTCTCAGCACCTCCTCCCAGGAAATACGCCACAATTCAGCGGAGAAATTGCTCTTCTGAATTCTATCACCGTAGATTAGCGTTGCCTGTTTTAGAGCGGCATTTATGTGGAATCATACAGTATGTAATCTCATGTCTGCCTTCGCTTTGCTCAGCGTCACATGGAAGCCACCCATGCTGACGTGGGCTGCAGCAGCTCAGTCTTGTCTGACGGCTGAGTGGTGGTGCGTCGCACGACGATGCCTCGCACGAAGATGCCTCGATACTCTCTCTCCTCTGATGAGCATTTCGGTTGGATCCAGTTTTTTGGCTGTTAGCAATAAAGCTTCTCTGACTGTTCTTGTATGTTTCTGTGTGTTTTGATGGATGCAAGCACTCATTTCTGTTGGGTACACGCCCAGTAGTAGAGTTACAGGCTATATTTAGCATTAGTAGAAATTGCCAGTTTTCCAAGAGGTGGATCAATCTTCAGTCCCAGCAGCAAGGTAGAAGATGGCCCTGCGTCTGGACACTTGGCATTGTCAGGTCTTTTCATTTTAGCCATTCCAGTGGAGGTATAGTCATAGCTCACTGTGGTTTTAATTCTCATTTTCCTGATGACTAATGATGGTGAGCATCTTTTTATATGTTTCTTGGGCATTCGGACATCCTCCTTTGTGAGGGGCCTGTTTAAATCTCTTGTCCATTTTTATCTTGTTGACCTTTCTTTGCAGGAGAATGGAGACCATATGAAGTACATAAACTCAGCCAGTGGTCACCTCAGGGAGAAAACTGACATTGACCCAAGGGCAAAAGATGCTTTTTTTGGGTGTGAGTGGGAAGAGGGGAGAAGGGGGCTGTCTCCTCTGAAATCTTGCATAGCCAGGGCGGTTCTGTGTGGTTAGCTCACTGACCTCAAAGGTCTTGAAAGCCCCTGCCCAACTCCTGGTCTTTCTCACAAAGTTTTTGGTCAAGATTGGGAGATTGGGTTGTGGGGTGGCATGGGGTGGGACCAGCCTGTCCTCCTGACCACTCTGCACAACCAGCTGGGCCCTTTACTGAACAAGGACCTTTCTGGTGGGCAGAATGAGATAGGGTGCCACCCGGCGCTCCTCCAACCCAGTGAGACACCCCTGGGAGCTGTCACCCAGCATTCTTTGGCAGCGTGTCCCAGGAGGCTCACGGGACAGGCGGGAGGCCTCACCTGCCCACAGCCCTGGGCCTGTGGCCATGTCTGACTATGCAAGCTTCATCCACATCACTTGTATTTTGGGGAGTGTAGTCTAGTCATTAAAATAAATTTTTAATTGAAACAAAATATGTTCACAGAAAAGTTTAAAAATCATAAGCTCACAGATAAATAAATTATCACAAAGTGAGCACACCTACATAACAGACACCTAGGTCAAGAAACAGAACATTTCCAGCAACCCAGGAATCCCACGTACCCTCTCCCACTCACTGCCTTGTCTGTCTTTCTCAACGGTAACCACTATCCTGGCTTTTAACAGCATAGGTAAGTTTTTCCTGCTTTTTTTTTTAATTTTTAATTTTTAACACCTTTATTTTGGTATGGTTCCTTAAAACTACAAATATTTCAGATGTGCAATTTGATGAATTTTGGTAGATGTATACTTCCACGAAACCACCACCACAGACAAGATAGCTGACATTTCCATCCCTCCCCAAGAAGAGTTTCGCCTGTTTTTGAATGGGCACTATTTCTGGATAGTGAGAAGTGTGTTGGAGTAAACCTCTCGCAGGTGTGCACCTCTCGGTACCCTACCATCCATTTGAAGCCTGCAGACCTGGATGTGGAGTGAAGACGTGGCTGGGGACTAGAGAAGCAATGGAGAAGTCCCTAGAATTGGAACAAGGTGGGACCAGAAGAGAGGATGGAGTAGCTGGTGAGGCAGACTCAGGCCTGCATCTGATGGGTCACAGACAGGCGGGGTCTTTGATGTGAAGTTTACACCTCACGCCCACTCCTGCTCCTAGCCCCTCACCATGAAAACAGTCTCACCCAAGCACCAGGAGCCTCTCTCTGCTCTGCTTGTTTTGCTAAAGTCTGCTCTGCCTGCCTAAAATCAGGCCCTAACCAGACAGAGTCCAGATGAGACTAAACTTCCTTTTAACGGAAAGGCTGGGAGGTCTGTTTCTCTAAGGTCTGGGTCTAGCAGGCCAGAGGAAAATGCAAAACCCCTTTAGCAACCAAGGCATCGTGGAGGCCACCAGATGTGAGCTGAGTTGACTTCCTACAAAAAACAATCAAGTGAAAATTTCCCTCATTACCAAAGCTTCAATTCCCCTGAAGTCTGGGAGAACAAGGGAGTTATAAAATGCTGTATAAACATAGTCACCAAGATAATAATAATAACATGGGGCATGAGTGAGCTGGATGGATTATTCCAGTGTGGGGGCAGAGCAAATATCAACACCATTCCAAGCACATTCATTTCATTCATTGATTTTTTTTTAAACATCGACTCAGCACCTACTTTGAGTTAGACATTGTCTAGGGCTTGTTGTTCAGAAATGTACAGAGGTTGGGTCTGTCGCCCAAATGTTCTGTCTTTGTGGAAGTCAGCCATCTTCTGCACACGAGATCACATGTGTGTAAGTTTTGCCACTCAGGGTCAAAGACGCACAGACAAAGAACTCCACTGCCTTTCTTGTCAGCCTCAGAAGTTTGGAACTTGTTATGATGCATCCAAGTTCCCCCACACTCTATCTCTTCTGACTCTTGGACCCTCCTGCCTTTTGTGATCCTGTCTGTAGTTTCAGCCTCTGATCCTGCCTCTTAGGGTAACGAGTCCTGGAAACTTGTTCCTTGCTGGGGGAACAGAGTGACCCCCCTCTTTTTGTTTGCCCAAGCCTATCTCTTTCACATACACTAAGGGGGATCCTCTAGTGAAGTCTCTGTGGGTGAAGTCACCATGTTTCCTTCAAGCTTGCTCTTCCCACTATACTTCTCATGCCTTTGAATGGCAAAATCTTTCACCCCATTCTTCAAGCCAGAAAACCGAGGTGGCGCTCCCTCCTTCTGTCCCCCACTGCTCATGACCACCATGCAACCTCAGAGTATTAAAGTGGCACCAGGTCTGAGCAGAGCAGGGTAGGAAATGTAGTGGAGAAATGGTTTACAGGCTGTGCGGATGGTTCTACAAAGATTGCTCTTTAAACTTTGGCCCTAACTCACTCCTTCAATTTAACCAGGATGGGACCCAGAGATCATATCATCCCATCTCTGCCCCAGTCCTTCCCCTTCTTTTTAGGCTTCCCTGCCCAAAACAACACAACAACCCTTCCCATTCCAAACAAACCACTTCTGCCTCTTTTGTTTGGACAACAAATACAAACTCCTCTTAAAAACAAGACAATGGGCCCCAAATGGAGTTGCTTATGCCAAACACATGTCACCAAACCAACACTTACAGTTCTGGCTCTGCAATAAATAGAATCTTAAACCAGTCAATGGGGAATTACCTAATTAGCATTAGTTAGGTAAGCTGCCTGATAGACCCCTGCCATCCACTAAAGGAAAGTAACTTTCTAATAACCAACCTCCTGACCCCCCTTTTTTTTATAGTGTAACTTCCTTGTTCCTTCTCCCTCTGCCTATAAAATTCTTTCATCTCCTAAACTCCTTGGAGCTCCTTTCCATCTGCTAGATTGGGTGCTGTCCGATTCATGGAGCATTGAATAAAACCAACCAGACCTTTAAAAATTCTTTTTTAACATTTTTTATTGATTTATAATCATTTTACAATGTTGTGTCAAATTCCAGTGTTCAGCATCATTTTTCAGTCATTCATGGACATATACACACTCATTGTCACATTTTTTTCTCTATGAGTTATCATAACATTTTGTGTATATTTCCCTGTGCTATACAGTACAATCTTGTTTATCTATTCTACAATTTTGAAATCCCAGTCTATCCCTTCCCACCCTCCACCCCCCTGGTAACCACAAGTCTGTATTCTCTGTCTGTGAGTCTATTTCTGTCCTGTATTTATGCTTTGTTTTTGTTTGTTCATTTGTTTTTGTTTTTGTTTTTGTTTTTGTTTTTTAGATTCCACATATGAGCGATCTCATATGGTATTTTTCCTTCTCTTTCTGGCTTACTTCACTTAGAATGACATTCTCCAGGAGCATCCATGTTGCTGCAAATGGCATTATGTTGTCGATTTTTATGGCTGAGTAGTATTCCATTGTATAAATATACCACCTCTTCTTTATCCAGTCACCTGTTGATGGACATTTAGGCTGTTTCCATGTTTTGGCTATTGTAAATAGTGCTGCTATGAACATTGGGGTGCAGGTGTCATCCTGAAGTAGATTTCCTTCTGAATACAAGCCCAGGAGTGGGATTCCTGGGTCATATGGTAAGTCTATTCCTAGTCTTTTGAGGAATCGCCACACTGTTTTCCACAGTGGCTGCACCAAACTGCATTCCCACCAGCGGCATAGGAGGGTTCCCCTTTCTCCACAGCCTCTCCAGCATTTGTCATTTGTGGATTTTTGAATGACAGCCATTCTGACTGGTATGAGGTGATACCTCATTGTAGTTTTGATTTGCATTTCTCTGATAATTAGTGATATTGAGCATTTTTTCATGTGCTTTTTGATCATTTGTATGTCTTCCTTGGAGAATTGCTTGTTTAGGTCTTCTGCCCATTTTTGGATTGGGTTGTTTATTTTTTTCTTATTGAGTCGTATGAGCTGCTTATATATTCTGGAGATCAAGCCTTTGTCGGTTTCACTTGCAAAAATTTTCTCTCATTCCGTAGGTTCTTCTTGTTTTACTTCTGGTTTCCTTTGCTGTGCAGAAGCTTGTAAGTTTCATTAGGTCCCATTTGTTTATTCTTGCTTTTATTTCTTCTAGGAGAAAATTTTTGAAATGTATGTCAGATAATGTTTTGCCTATGTTTTCCTGTAGGAGGTTTATTGTATCTTGTCTTATGTTTAAGTATTTAATCCATTTTGAGTTGATGTTTGTATATGGTGTAAGGGAGTGTTCTAGCTTCATTGTTTTACATGCTGCTGTCCAGTTGTCCCAACACCATTTGCTGAAGAGACTGTCTTTATTCCATTGTATATTCTTGCCTCCTTTGTCGCAGATGAGTTGACCAAAAGTTTGTGGGTTCATTTCTGGGCTCTCTATTGTGTTCCATTGGTCTATATGTCTGTTTTGGTACCAATACCATGCTGTCTTGATGACTGTAGCTCTATAGTAGTTGTCTGAAGTCTGGGAGAGTTATTCCTCCAGCTTCTTTCTTTCTTTTCAGTAATGCTTTGACAATTCTAGGTCTTTGATTGTTCCATATAAATTTTATTATGATTTGTTCTAGTTCTGTGAAATATGTCCTGGGTAATTGGATAGGGATGGCATTAAATCTGTAGATTGCCTTGGGCAGTGTGACCAGATAAAGCATATGGAAAATGACAGACTCCACCATATGCTCTTTCTGTCTCTGTTCTTCCCTCTTGCATTTTATTTATAAAAGCCAACCTCTCCAGGGAGCAATTACTTTATTACATTTTCATTTCTGATGGGTATGAGAATAGAGGTGATGATGATGGGCTAGGGAGGAAAACTGACCTCTGCTTCAGAGGGCTTGCAGAAGAAGGATAGCTACCTGGCTACTTAGAAATCTTCACCTACTTCTGGGTCCTTCTAAATGCTTCAGTGGGAAGCAGGTGCAATAGGTAACTGCTAATACAATGTGACTTTAAACTTAAAATCAAGAAGCACTCTTTTTACATATCCTCTATCTACCTCCATCACAGCCCAGATGGTGTCTTCAGAGTTCTGTTATTCAGGAATTTGTGGAGAGAATCTATGCTTACTTATCCTGTCCTAATTACTATTTTATAATTTATGTATGTCTACCTGCAGCAGCTGGTTTGTGGTAACAGCAGTCTCTAATGATCCATTCATAGATAGACTGCAGCACAGCATTATTAAGTGCCTACTGTGTATCAGGCCTTGTGTTGGGAGTACAAAGTTGATGAAGAGAAATGACCTCAGTGAGTTCTTAATCTGGTTGAGAAGGAAAACATATAAACAAAACATACAATATAAAATCTGAGTATCAGTAGAACAGCTGAAGAAGGGATTTACTCATGGGATGTGAGGGCACCAGGAAGTCTCCTAATGCTTGGGATGCTTGAGTTGGATTTTGAAGGAGAGGAAACTCCTGAGAAGACAGGAACTGGGACCTTCCAGGCAGGGAGCTGCAAAAAGACTTACAGGTCAGAGCCAAGTGGCATTTTATCTATGCCACAGCTATGTGGCTTTCTTCAATAAAATTTAAAACAAAGGCAACTAATAAGACTTTTAGATACAACTTCCTATTTGCCTTAGTGTTTAAGGGCTGCCATTACAAAGTAACATAAACTGGGTGACTTAAAAAACAGAAATTGTCTCACAGTTTTGGAGGCTAGAAGTCACGGTCAAAGTGTCAGCAGAGCTGATTCATTTTGAGGGCAGTGAGGGAAGGACCTGTTCCCTGAGCCCTCCCCTTGGCTTGTAGGCTGCCATCTTTTCCCTGTGTATTTCATATTGTGGGGATAAGCTGAGATATAGCCTACACCATGTAGGGCCAAAGAATACTTGGTTCCTTTCCCTTCAAATTCTTGGCTATAGATGAAAGTGGGAACCCTTTCTGAATTAAAATGCAATTTACTCTGCAAATAGTCACACTAACAGCAAAGAACTCAGTGTTACCAGTCTGAGATTTATGCAACTCTTTTTTTTTTTCCATTGCATGTTTCCTGCATCATCAAAGCCCAAGATATATCCAAAAAATTACTGGTTGCTTTACTTAGAGTTTGAAATTTAAAATAATAAAAAGCAACCCCCAATAATAAAACTTTCTTAATGATACACATAAACCTTAATAAAATAAATGAAGTCCTCACATTGACAAGCACGACTCCTGGGTGCAGTTGGAAAGCACCTATGTTCCCGTCTTTCATTTACGTTTAAATCCACTCTGAATAGTTGACCCCTGGTTCATCTGTGATTTTTCTCATCACTGTTAAGAGTTTCCAGTCACTGGAGTCAAAAAACACTGCTTCAATTTAAAAATGTCAGCGTCTAGTCCTATTAATAAGAGGACAGCATTCTTCCTTCAGAATTGCTCCACTTTTCTGGCTCCATCTCTGCAGGCTGGCTCAGGCGCAGAGGAGCCGAGTCAGCTGACTTCCCCCTCTTCCCACCCAGTGCTTCCACGCTGCCTCCCCCATCGTGCTTGGAGTGGTCAATGATGCCTACAAGCTTCAAGTCCCGGCAAGGAAAAGACTGAAGGGAACAGCAGAGCAGAAAACTTCTTCCTTGGCTGAAGTTGTCCTGGAGGTCAAGCTCTGTACTCTCAATCTTGATGTTTATTTAGAATGAAGCTGTTCAATTCTGAGATTGTTCCCTTTCTCGCTCTCTCCTTCTCTTTTCCTCTCTCGTGCCTGTTGTGTGCATGTGTGCATGTGCACACACAGCGATCTCTAGGCAACTGTCACCTCAGTTCTTTTTAAATTTAAATCTACTTCAGTTTTTAACTGAAGTAGAGTCAATTTACAATGTTGTGTTAATTTCTGGTGTACAGCATAGTGATTCAGTTATATATATATACATACATACATATATATATATATATATAATTCCTTTTTAGATTCTTTTTCATTATAGACTGTTACAAGGTATTGAATATAGTTCCCTGTGCTATACAGTAGGACCTTGTTGTTTATTTTATATATAGTAGTTATTATATATGCAAATTCTGAATCCCAATTTCTCTCTCCCCACCCTCTTTCACACCTGGTAACCATAAGTTTGTTCTCTATGTCTGTGAGTCTGTCTGTTTTGTAAATAAGTTCATTTGCGCCCCCTTTTTTTTTTTAAGATTCCACATATAAGTAATATCATAGTATTTTTCTTTCTCTTTCAGCTTACTTCACTTAGAATGACGATCTCCAGGTCCATCCTTGTTGCTGCAAATGGCATTATTTCATTCTTTTTTATCCATCAATCCTTTGCTGGTCAGATTCACAAATGCTTCAGGTCCTTTTATACATTCACTGTAGGTGAGGCATTCAAGAGCCTTGTGACCAGTGTTTAATTACCTTTTTGAGGATGTTGCAGTCAAGTCTGAGACATCACTTTGGAAGATCTATTATCTCAGTGCTTCAGCTGAAATTTCATTTAAATATGCTGTTACCTTTAAAAATGCTCTTTGCTCACTATTTTCATCACCACCCACCCCCTCCTGCCACCGCCCCTCCGCCCCAAGCCTCAGGAACTCTGTACTTTTAAGACATGTTTGGTCAAGTCTGAGTTGGCTGTTCCATCAAAGACTTCTCTACCCTCCTTTGGAGACAGAGACTCCACAGGCGTTGCTTAGGCTAAAGCAGTGACTCACTTGCAAGTGTTGGGATCCCTGATATATTAAAAATCACTGTGCTTTTTTCAACTTTTGGAGCAGAGCTGGCCCCCGCCCAGTGTTGGAGGACAGGGCCTCTAACTCACGATGAACCAAGGCCAAGGTTTCTACATAGGTTTGCCTCTGGGGCCAGATCCTTTTTTTTTTTTCTTTCTTTTAAGTGGATGATATATGATACGAATATTGCTCTTAATCAAAGTATATGAGCAAACCACCCAAAATGCGGGGCTACAGGGAAACGCTTCGGTATGTTTGGAGAGGATTATTGTCACAAGAAATACATATTCATTTCTCTGTCTGCCTTTTATCAACATGTGTTTATCAAAACGTGGAGGTCTGTCTATGGGCCACATTTTAATTCCTCATAGGTTGCTTGAAGACAGCTGCAGTCTAGGAAGGACGAGGGATTGGAAAGAACAGGATGCTCTTAAAATTCCGCTGTAATTTTAACTAGAGGACTCTGCTGGCTTTATTCCAAAAATCGAAAGAGAAGCCTCCCTCCAGCTTTTGCTTATCCCTCCACTTCCCCGTGTAGCACTGACTCCACCCAGCTGACTTCTTAGCGTTTATCATGTATATTTATATATTTTTTCTTTAGTAATATTTTTCAGATTAAAATTTACGTAAGTTCATCAGAGAAGATCTAGAACACATACAAAAAGAGCGGAAACAAATCCTTACCTAAATCCCACCACGAAGGGTTACATTTTGGTGATTATAAGAATATTATACTTCTTATTTTTCAACAAAACAGAAATCGTGTGGGTTATACTGTTTTGTAATTTCCTTTTCACTCTTAACGATCTGCCGTAGAATTCTCTTATTTAAAAGCATATTGTAGGTTACATTTTGGCTGTGGAGGATTTCATCATAAGAATGTGCCACAAATACCCTCTGGATTGGATAGGTATGTTACCTTTCCTATATTTTTTAGTTATTGTAACTAATTCCATAGTAAACATCTTTGAATACAAAGCCTTGTGTATGTCTGATTATTCGTTTCCTACAAATTTAGAGTAATGGAATTATATGATTCAAGGGGAAGTGCACTTCAGAACCCTTGAAACACGCTGCCAAACTGCTTTTAGGAAAAGCTGTGGCAGTGCCCTTCCACTAGGGCTCTATGGGATGGAATTGTTTTCTAGAAAATTCCTGAACCGTCATTAACATTGGGTGTTACCGTTTTTTGAAAATGAAAAATGATACCAACACTTACTTAGCATTTAAAATTTTTTCAGACATTCAGCAGATAAGTCAAATGGATGGATATTTAGATCTTTGGGTTTCATTTATTTGTTATTGAAAATTAGGAGATTGAACAAGATTATCTTGACCTTTCTTCATCTTACTGGCCTCTTCTGATTTAGCAGCTGAGCCACAGGGAGCCAGCAGCAATGTGTCCCCCAGCTTCCTCCCCTGTAAAATGAGAGATGAGACATTCCCTGCAGTCCTAGGGGAGTTATGAAAGCACAAGACATCAGGTTTTACAACACTTACCTTTAATTCCAAACAGCTTGATCTTACATTTGCTCATGTCTACCTGATAAAATAACACCTTTGCACAACTTATGGCATTTAATTTTGCCCATCTCGCCGATTTCCTGGGTTCAGATATGTCACGCTTCAGACTGACATAGCACGTAAGCACATCAAGTCAGTGACAACATCGAGAAATGAGGTGTTGACTTAAAAAGGAAATAATTGCTAATATTGTTTAGGAACTTACCAAGTTCCAGGCTTCGTGTCAAGTGCTTCATACACAACATTTCATTTCATCATCACCATTTTATCCCAGATGCTAGAAGTAAGTCTTCCAGAGAGAGCGCACCCAAGGACTCCCAGATGCTGTGCAAAGGGGCAGCTTGAACCCAGGGCTGAATGGCTCCCATCTGTGCTCTGAGGTCTGCCACCCGCACATCACCACGTGCTCCAGGCTCCTTCACCTGCTGTGTGTATTTACTTCCTCCTTTGCATGGGACTGAAGGCATCTGCTGTAGAGACTGAGATCCATGCCAGGGAGATTTTATTTTGGCAAGTTCTCAACTTTATTGTGCTAAACTGAAGTTCATTATTTATTTTAATGTTGGACCCCTGATAGGTCAATCTCTTACAAGAAGCATGCTACTTGCATACATGAACTAAAGAATGTGGTTTTTCTAGAAAGAAATAGAGGAAAAACAACTCTACTCAAGAGGCCAGTTGTATGGAAGATGTCGGCTTGGGGAGATGATGTGGGCTTGAGGAGATCGGTAGAAGGATGACAATCACACAAACTTTGCAGGATGTCCTGAGGGTACGGTACAATAAACCTGATGATGGAACAGCCCCTCAGTAAGTGATGCTGGTGTCTCCCTAGGCTGTGGTCTGGGCAGTCTCAGTTCCCTCTATTCCTCAGTTTCCCCACCTGTGAGACGGTGGTAAGCCTCGCTGCCTTTCAGGGTCTGTGATGACTTGAGAGGATCTAGAAAGCCCTAGATGGGGTGGGCTAGGGTGTCACTGAGCCTCAGTGCACAGTGGTTGAGTGCCTGGGCCAAGCCCCACTGCCTGGGCTCCCATCCCAGCTCTGCAAGGTCCCGGCTCTGGGATCTCAGACACGTACCCTCCTGCCCACATTGGGGCTCAGGGGCCTGGTCCGTCCCTGTCAGCACCGCCCTCCCAGAGCCGCTGCAGTGGCTGAGTGAGGGATCCATGTACAGAGCTTAGAGCAGAGCCCAGCACAGAGTACGTGTTTCACCAGCATTAGCTCTGATGTGCCAAAGCCCGAGGGCTCGGATGGCTCACTCCCTCCAGGACTAAGCATAACTGGGGTTGGGTTGGGGCCAGGAAGTACCTGGGCAATGTTGACAAGATCCCCAGCCCCTGTCCCTGCCCTAGAAATCCTGGTTTAATTGGAGACACATGGGCCCAGGCAGCTGCCTGATTAACTCCTGCAGGGGATGCTGCCGCACAGCCTGGGTAGAGAAGCCCTGAGCTCCATGTTCTCTGAGGTCACAGGCAGAGCTGGGCTTTTCCTGACAGAGGCGGGTCCCCATGGTGCCTGGGTAGCCCAACTCCCCAGCCGTTAGTAGCCCAACAAAGTGAACCCAGTGGAGTGGCAGGCAGAGCCCACCCCAGGGAGCACACTTTCCCTGAGCGTGGCTTCCTGCCCTCTCCAGCCTCGAGGAGGGGCTGCCCAGACCACCCTCAGCCCAGAGCTTCGTCAATGGGGAGACCTCCCCAGCTTTAGAGACTTGTGTCTAAACAGGCGCTGGGATCCCCACAGACGCTCCCTGCTCAGCCCAGAGCCCTCCTGCCTCAACACACCAATGTGGCACTGATGGAATCTGTCCTCCCTCCTTTCAAAATGCCTCCAGCTTTCTGTAAAGACCGAATAGCCAGAAAAACACCTGTGATCTCACATGTTTTGAAAGCCAATTCCCCTAACTTATTTTCCGAGGGGACTATTAAAAATAGGGGGAAAAATCGTAATTTGGTGTTTCTACTTTCTTCATGTGAATTCTACATGGCAGTTGCATGGAGCAGGATTTGAGACTCCTCCTGGTGCTCCCATTGGGCTTTTATTTTGCCTTCTTACTGCCTAAAGAATAACTAGGTAGTTTCAGAACTAGGAATGACCAGTTCACATGATAACAATCACAGGTCTTGTTCACTAAGCACCTACTCTACACCAGGCCCTGTGTTTTACATATATCCTCACTAGTCTGACCAGGTTTGTCCAGAATCAGATGCTGAGGCTCAAGGATAAAGATCAGAGACCCTAAAATCAATCAGCCCTGTGTGCACTGAGATGAGCTCCGACCTTTCCTCGCTGGTGTCCTTGGCCAGCTGCGTCCTCCCTGAGCCTCGTCCTGTACATGGGGCCCCACTTGGGCCCCCTTCTCAGGGCTGGTGGGGGGAATTGAAGAGCTGAAGGTCGTGGGTGGATCATCCAGCCTCAGGCTGATCGCAATGTCTCGTCTTTCTGGGGCATCCAGAATGCTGGTGTTTTTGTGACTTCACATATTCAAGTAACACCCCCTTACTATATCCTTAAAATGTCCCATGAGTTTTAGAAAGCAGGTAACTATTGACAAATGCAAATATTTGTAATATTTGCTGTCTGTCGACTTTTGACTTTTACAGGCGATATTGGGTAATAAAGAACAATTTGAAAACACCCTATGGGAACTTCTACAGGGAGAAACTGCGCTCATATTTTTTTTTCCCTTAATGGAGGCACTGGGGATTGAACCCAGGACCTCACGCACGCCATACACACCGAGAACGTGCTCTACCACTGAGCTATACCCCCCTTCCTGCACCCTCGCTTTTGATTCTCTGATTTGTGTATGTTTTCAGGACACAGGAGCTGCTTCTGCCTGGTTCATGGGCCTGTGTCTGTGTCTCTTCTGACTTAAGAACAGTTAAGAAATTAACCACCTCTGGTTTCTCAGCACTCAGTGATCTTTGCTTTCAGCTCAAAACTGACCCAAGAGAGGAACCCAGATTCAGAAAAACATCCCTTCACTCCTTTTCCTTTGAAATTCAGGGATTGGCACATTAGTCCTACTGGAATATTTGAGGAAAGAATGAAAACTATGGAGTAAATTAATAAACACCTGAAAGGAGAGCTCTGGATACAAACACAGTCCAGGTTAAAGAGAAATCTTTGTTTAGTTTTGTGAGGTATCTTGATTTTACTCAAAGCAAGGATGCTTCACTGCCAGACTGAACCCTCACTGCAACCCCAGGAAGGATAATGCCTGCTGTCCTGTTTCACAGATGAGGAGCTGGGAGGGGCCCCAGCCACACCTCTTGTCTGCTGCCCAGTGCTTAGCATGCACGAGGTCCTGTGTTCAATCCTCAGTAAATTAAAGAAAAAAGATTTAAAAAAAAGAAATGAAACAAACCTGATTATTTCGCCCTGCAACAAAACTGAATTGAAATAAAGTTGAAAACAAAATCATAAAAAATATGTGAACATTCTTAACTGGGTCGTAAGCTTATCATTAGTGATGATAATGACAATGATGTTCATTGTTGTAAATGCTCCTTCTGTAGTGAAACCCTCTCCACCCGTGGTATCGGGCCCTGCCACGAGGGCCTCACCTGAGCAGACAGTGAGCTTCACCTGCAGATCCCATGGCTTCTCCCCCAGAAACATCTCCATGAAATGGTTCAAAAATGGGAATGAGATCACAGCCTCCCAGACCAGCATGGACCCAGAGGGAGACAGCGTTTCCTACAACATCTCCAGCACAGCCAAGGTGCTGGCCCCAGGGGATGTTCGCTCCCAGGTCATCTGCGAGGTGGCCCACGTCACCCTCCAGGGGGGCCCTCCTCTCTGTGGGACTGCCAACTTGTCTCAGACCATCTGAGGTAGATGCCCCTCACACCAGCCCGAGCCCACACCTGCCCCCAAGGCCACATCTGCTCCTCCCCCTGCTTATGGCTCCAGGCCTTGAGTTGCCTGGAATAGATTTCCTGACAGTCCTTCCCAGCCACCAGGCACCTGCATGTGCTGGTCACTCACTACTGATTTAATGGCAGCTGCCAGGTGACACCCGCTACGTGCCAGCACTATGCTCAGTAGTGTCCTTTACCTACCAACAGAATTTCCACCTACTGAGCACCTACTCTAAGCCAAGCCCCTAAGTGCCAGGGATTTCACTTACTTTGCTGCAGTTACCACAATAGGGCAGGTTCAGGTGAGGGCAGACCCAGGAGAAGGCAGGCCCAGGAGAGGGAAGGCCCAGGAGAGGGCAGGACCAGGTGAGGGAAGGACAAGGAGAGGGCAGGACCACGTGAGGGCAGTCCCAGGGTAGGGAAAGCCCAGAAGAGGGCTGGCCCAGGAGACGGCAGGCCAGTGGGAGAACAGGCTCAGGTGAGAGAAAGCTCAGGAGAGGACAGGCCCAGGAGAGGGCTGGCCCAGGTGAGATCAGGCACAGGTGAGGGGAGGCACAGGAGAGAGAGGGCAGGTCCATGTACGGGTGGACCCAGGTGAGGGAAGAACCAGGAGAGGGCAGGTCCAGGAGACGGCAGGAAGAGGACAGGTCAGGACCATGAGAGTGAAGGACCAGGTGAGGGCAGGACAAGGTGAGGGAGTGCCCAGGACAGGGCTGGCCTAGGAGATGGTAGTGCCTGTAGAGTGCAGGCCCTGGTGAGTGCAGGCCCAGGACAGGGCTGGCCCAGGAGAGCGTGGGCCCATATGAGATAAGGTCTAGGTGAAGGCAGGCTCAAGAGACAGCAGGCCCAGAAGAGGGCAGGACCAAGTGAGGGGAGTCCCAGCAAAGGACAGGCCAAGTTAAGGGCAGTCCCAGGTGAGGAGAGGCCAAGGGAAGGTCAGGCACAAGGGAGGGAATGCCTAGGAGAGGGCTGGCCCTGGAGAGGACAGGACCAGATGAAGGCAGGCCCAGGAGAGGACAGGCACAAGAGAGGGCAGGACAAGGTGAGGCCAGGTACAGGAGAGGGAATGCCCAGGAGTGGGGTGACCCTGGAGAGGACAGGAACAGGTAATGGGAGGCCCAGGACAGGGGTGGCCCGGAAGAGAAAAGGCCCACATGAGATTAAGTCCAGGTGTAGGCAGTCTCAGGAGATGGCAGGCACATAAGAGGTCAGGCCCAGATGAGTGGAGGCCCAGTGGTGGTCAGGCACAGTGAAGGGAATGCCCAGGAGAGGACTGGGCCTGGAGAGGACAGGAACCAGTAACAGGAGGCCCAGGACAGGGCTGGCCCTGAAGAGAAAAGAGGCACATGAGGTCAGGTCCCAGTGAAGGCAGGCTCAGGAGAGTGCAGGCCCAGGAGAGGGCTGGCAAAGGGGAGGTCAGGACCAGGTAAGGGCAAGCCAAGGATAGGGCAGGCCCAGTAGAGCACAGGCCCACATAAGCTCAGGTCTAGGTGAAGGCAGGCTCAAGTGTGGGCAGGCCTAGGAGAAAACAATACCAGATGAGTGCAAGTGGAAGTAAGGTGAGACACAGGGAAGCAATGCCCAGGAGAGGGCTGGCCCTGGAGAGGACAGGACCAGCAGAAGGGAGGCCCAGGACCGGGCTGGCCATGGAGAGTGCAGGCCCAGGTGAGTCCAGGCCCAGGGGAAGTTAGGCAAAGGGGAGGGAATGCCCAGGAGAGGGCTGGCCCTGAAGATGGCATGACCAGTTGAGGGGTGGCCCAGGAGAGTGTAGGCGCACATGTGGACAGGTCCAAGTGAAGGCAGGCTCAGGAGAGGGAAGGCCCAGATGAATGTAGGCCCAGGGGAGGTAAGGCCCAGGGGAGGGAATGCTCAGGAAAGGGCTGGCCCTGGAGAGGACAGGACCAGGTGAGGGGAGGCCCAGGACAGGGGTGGCTCGAAGAGAAATGGCCACATGAGATCAAGTCCAGGTGAAGGCAGGTTCAGGAGATGGCAGGTTCAGATGAGTGCAGACCCAGAGGAGGTCAGACACAGAGGAGGGAATGCCCAGGAGAGGGCTGGCCCTGGAGAGGACACGACCAGGAGAGTGCAAGTCCAGCTGAGCACATGCCCAGGATAGGGCTGGCCCAAGATAGCACAGGCCACATGAGGTAGGTCCAGAAAAAGGCAGGCTTAGAGAGGGCCGGACAAAGTGAGGGCAGGCCTAGGAGAGTGCAGGCCGATATGAGGTCAGGTCCAGGTCAAGGCAGGCTCAGGAGAGGGCATGCTCAGAAGAGTGCAGGCCCAGGGGAGGTCCGGCACAAGTTAGGGAATGCCCATCAGACAGCTGGCCCTGGAGAGGACAGGACCAGGTGAGGAATGCCCAGGATATTGCTGGCCCAGGAGAGCAAAGGCTCACACGAGGTCAGGTCCATGTGAAGGTAGTCTCAGGCAATATCAGGCACAGGAGAGGGTAGACCAGATGAGTGCAGGCCCAGGGGAGGTCAGGCACAGGGGAGGTAATACCCAGGAGAGGGCTGGCCCTGGAGAGGACAGGACCAGATGAAGGGAGGCTCAGAACCGGGTTGGCCCTGGAGAATGCAGGCCCAGGTGAGTGCAGGCCCAAGATAAGGCTGGCCCAGGAGAGCAAAGTCCCACATAAGCTCAGGTCAAGGTGAAGGCAGTCTCAGGAGATGGTTATTACTGGAGACAGCAGGCCCAGATGAGTGCAGGCCCAGGGGAGATCATGCAAAGGCGAGGGAATGCCCAGGAGAGGGCTGGCCCTGGAGAGGACAGGACCAGGTGAAAAGAATGTGTATTCTGATTTTTTTAAATGCAGTGTCCTGAGAGTATTAAGTCTAACTGTTGTACTGTGTCATTTACTATCTTTGTTGCCTTATTTTCTGTCTGAAGATATGTCCATTGATGTTGGTGGGGTGTTAAAGTCTCCTACTATCATATTCCCATCGATTTCTTCCTTATGTCTATTGGTATTTTTGAATTTAGCTGTTCTTATACTGGGTGCATGTATGTTAATGAGTATAATATCCTCTTCTTGTATGGATCCTTTTACCACTATGTAGTGTCTTCCTTTATCTTTATGGCCTTCTTTTAAAGTTTATTTTGTCTGATGAGTATTGCAACCCCCGATTTCTTGTAATTTCTATTTGCATGAAATATCTTTTCCATCTCCTCACTTTCAATCTATATGTGTCCTTTGCCTTAAAGTGTGTCTCTTATAGGCAGCATATTGTAGACACTAGTTTTATTATTCAATCTGCCACTCTGTATCTTTTGATTGGAGCATTTATTCCATTAACATTTAAAGTAATTATGGATAGATGTGTGTTTATTACCATTTTAAATCTTGTTTTCCAGTTGATTCTGTATTTCTTCTTTGTTCCTTTCCTTCTCTTTTTGTTTTTCCCTTTGTGGTTTGATGATTTTCTTTTGTATTATGCTTCTTTTCTTTTTGTTTGTATGACTCTACTGTATTATTTTTGATTTGTGGTAACCCTGTTTAAGTTGTTAACCCATTCCTATATCTACTTGTTTTAGAATCATACAGGCTCAAACAAATTTTAAAAATAAAGAAAAAAAATCTACATTTTATTACTCCTCTCTCCCACATTTTATGATTTTGATATCCTCTTTTACATCTTCATGTTTATTCTTCTGCTATTCATTGTAGTTGTCACATTTACAATTGTGATTTTCCCTTTTCTATAAATTTTTGCTTTCTTCTATTTAGAGATCTTTCCATGCTTCTTTTAGAATACGTTTAGTATTGCTGTATTCTTTTAGTTTTTGCTTGTCTGTGAAACTCTGTCTCTCCTTGTAAATGATAATCTTGTGGGTAGAGTTTCTGGGTTGCAGATTTTTCTCCTTCAGGACTTTGAGTGTATCTCTCCACTCCCTTCTGGCCAGCAATGTTTATGCACAGAAATCAGCTGAAAGCCTTATGAGGGTTCCCTTGTAATTAACTCCTTGTTTTCCTCTTGCTGCCATTGGGGTCCTTCTCTTTAATTTGGGCCATTTTAACTATAGTATGTCTTGGTGTAGGTTTGTTTGAGTTTGTCTTGTTTGGGACTCTCTGTGCTTCCTATACCTGGGAATCTTGTATTTGTTTCCTTCCTTAGGTTTGAGAAGTTTTCAGCCATAATTTCTTCTAATATGTTTTGATCCCCTTTTCTCTCTCTTTTCCTTCTGGGACCCCTATTATATACAAATTGACACATTTTACATGATCTCATAGGTCTCATTGCTTTCATTTTATTCATTTGTCTTTCTGCCTGCTGTTCTGGTTGGGTGATTGCCATTATTCTATCTTCCAGATCACTTATTCATTCTTCTGCATTACTTAGTCTGCTATTTATTGCCTTTAGTTTGGCTTTCATCTCAGCAATTGCAATTTCTGGCTTAAATTGGCTCCTTTTTATAGTTTCTAGTTACTTTTTACAGTAATCTGCATTTCTATCAGTAGCCTCTCTTGATTCCTTCAGTATCTTTATTATCTCCTTTTTTAACTCAAGTTTTGGTAGAATGGAGAAGTCTATTCCATTATTCTTCCATGGGACTTCTCTTGCTCTTTTAATTGGGAGTGGTTCCTCTCCTTCATTTTACTTATATTTCTCTGATTCTATGTATTTCGGAGTAACAGTTATCTCCTGCAGTCTTGAAGGGCTGTTTTTATGTGGGATTGTCCTTCTGCTGCCTGTGTGCATCTAATATTTTTGGTGCAAGGGCTGTTTTTAGTATGAATGGCTGCCATGTTTTTCCTCCAAGTATCCTGGCTATCATCCCCTTGATTGGGGTATGATTGATGTTGTGGTAACAAAAGCCTACACTAGGTGTTGACTGGGGCCTCCTTTTTGTTCTGTGGTTGTCACAGCCCTGTTGGGGGCCGGGTCTGCTCACCAGTTGTTGGAGCAGAAGCCATCAGATTTGTTTCTGAGCTGTGTGAGGTAGGCAGACCTGGAGTACTTCTGCTGGGAGACTAGCCACTGAGTATTCCTCCAGAGGAGATATCCACCTCTTTGGTGTCACCTGTCACCCACTATGTGGGCTCACAAAGTACACCATTGTTGGTACTGACCTCAGCCCACCCTCAGCCCACCCTCAGCCATGGGAATGCAGGCAGCCTGCCCTAATGTCCCTCTGGCGTTGTGCTCACAAAGTCACCAGGGCAGATCCATTGAAGCTGGGAACCAGGACCCACCATAGTCATGCAGTCAGGCACTCGGATCCACAGAAGGCTACAGGATTAGCTCAGACTCCAGCCCCACCTCCACGTGCACACATCTGCTGTTAATGCTGGGCCTGCCCCAGTCACACAGTATTCTGCTTGGATGTCCTGGATGCACTGAATTTACAGAGGGACAAATGGCATAAATTTGCCAAAGTTTCTTGGGACAGGACTCAAATTTCAGCCCTGCTTCTGAAGCCACCTGGTCCCTGGGAATGGGCTCAAATTTTAGCCCCACAACCACGTAGGGCCAACCCGCCAGGGACTGTGCCCTTCTAGGGCAAGCCAAAAGGGAGACAGCTGTGGCAGTGTCCTGCCCCTCCCTTCTTGAGGGTACAGTAACAACGGGGCTCCTACAGTGGGCCCATGATCATCCTATGTACACACCGAGTTTCAGCCAGTACCCCCATCTAACCCCTTCAGGTGTCTCCGCACAACCAACCCCAGGCCTCTCCTCAGACGTGTCCTCTGAATCCTGAGCTTCAGCACCCAGTCCCGGCATGCCTCAGCAGGCTCACATCTCAGGCTTGGGACTGCACGGATCCTCTGTCAGTTTCTCTCTGTTCTGTCTTCCTCATAGTGGCTGCTACACTCTTCTCTGAGCCTCTGAAGCTCCCTTTCTGTTCCAGCTAATCTCTCTGCTGTTGAAGGGGCTTCCCAGGGTGAGGGCACTTTTCCTCTTTCACTGCTCCCTCCGCAAGGCACAGGTCTTGTTCCAATTTTGTCTTGTTTTTGTTGTGCTACCCCGTTGCATGGAGATCTTTCTCGTAGGTTTGAAAGTATGGCATCTTCTGCCAGAGCTCAGTTAATTATTCTGTGAGAACTGTTCCACATGTAGATGTATTTTTGATGCATTTGTGGGAGAGGGTGAGCTGTGTGTCCTATTCCATCATCTTGAAGCCCCTTCTAGACCCTTTCCTGGTGCAGATAAATCTCTCTTAGAATTATTACTTCTACATAGAGATCTGACAATGCAATGTGATAGTACCACTGTTTAACAGTCTTTCTGCAATGTTCATCCTCAAAGGGAATATTGTCAGCAACACCAACATCCAATAGATAGAATTAAAGCATGTTATAGTTACTCTGATTTTCAAAAAAAAAAAATCCTATGTAGTTACTTTATGCCATAATAATAGTATATCAAAAATAAATAAAATCTACTCACCATCATCCTCCAAACACTAAAGGTACATTTCCTAGAGGTACATAACTCTTTCCTGATTTTATAATTAAGGGAACTTATAATAAACTTACTCAAAATGATGGCAAGGAAGTGGGCAGTTAAACAAGTTAAAGAGTAGTAAAAATCATAATGCTCTAGACCAGGGGTCAGCAGAATGTGGCCCATGGGCCAAATTTGCCCACTCTTCTTCACTCTCCCCCATCATCATGTTTTTGTAAATTAAAATCTGCTGGAACACAGCCAGAATATTCATTTACATACTGTCTAAGGCTACTTTTATGTCACAAAAGATTTTTGAGTAATTTGAGTAATTGACAAAGATTATATAGTCTGCAAAGCCTAAAATATTTACTTCTGGCCCTTTGCAGAAAGGGACTGTAAACCTCTGATCTAGTTAAGAGATCCAAGGAACACAGACTATGGAAATGTATTACAAATATAGAGAGAAAAAAGGTCATGAATGGCATCCCATAAAAAGAATTAACATCACTGGGCTACTGTTTCACAAATGGCAAGTTTATGATAGACAAAAAACCAGTAGAGGCATTCTATGGTTTTTTGGTATATGGTGAGAAAATTAAACAACAAAGAACCTGGAATAATGCACTGCTAGTGATAGCTGGTTTGAAATAGAGCCCAAAAAGGTGAGCAGCTAGAAAATGCAGACCTGAAAAGCACTTCCTAACTTCTATACCCCATCTATGCAGAATATATGCATAAAGATTTTGATTATACAAAATTACAACTATTAAAAAACATTTTTCAAAACTTGTGCATACAAAAAGATCATCCTAAAACAAATGGAAAACCAGAATATCCACAATTCATCTCCCAAAGAGATGATCTTCCTTTTTCTTTAAAAGTAGAAGCAGTAAGCACCAAAAACCTGATAGACAAACAGGCAAAAACATGAACAGTTTACAGAAAAGAAAGCTCAAACTTTTTTTAAATGCTCAACTATACTCATAAGAGAAATGTAAATTAAAACTACACTGAAACACTCCCCTTGTACCTGGCAAAAGTTCACTCTCTTGGCAAGGTTTAGAGAAAACGGAAAATGTCAAACACTATTGATAAGAGTACAAAAAAAAATCCCCATAAGAGAGAATTCTGCAATATCTAATAAAATTACACATGAAAAATTGCCCATTACTTACACTGCCACAAAAAGGAGTAAGGATGATCTCTACATACTATTATAGTGTACTCTGCAGGATGTATCATGAAGTTGAAAAAAAAAAGACGGAGAATAGAGGATATAAAATACGTTCTGTATGAAAAAGAAAATATGTATTTCCTTATTTTTACAACAAAAAATTAATGAAAAAGGAGGAGATATTGGGAAGAAGTGAAGGGATTAGAGATGGAAGTGAGACATCTCTAAATACTACTTTTAATTGTGACTTTTGAACTTAAAGTGTATATGCATGTGTATATATCTATACATATACAAATACATATATACTTATGTAAATAGGTATGTATGTATAGATAGGTATATATGTATAGATATGTATCTACACACAGAATTGTTTGAAGAAAAGTTTAAACTCAGTACTCTCTCTGTATATCCTTGGTAGTATATATTGAAAGAATTCCACCCTTAAAAAAAACCTGCAAAAAAATTCTTGAACTTTATTCAGTAGCTTTATTTTTAATAGTACTGGTACTGTAATTTTAAAATACTTTATGTATACTGTAGATTAAAGCAAATAAGTAAGTTAATATTATCAACAAACAAGTATTTCCAGTGTAAGAGAAAAAGGACAGAAATATAAAGCTGAAGGAGGAAAAAAGTTAAAAACCATTTCCTGTTAAATTTGACTTTGAAACTCATCAATATTTTCATTTCCTAGCTCTGACCATTGTTCTTTTCTAGCTTCTGAAGCAACAACAGCTGTCTGCCGCAAGAGAGCCCAGACCTCGGTTTTTAAATGTCATTCTCCCCTAAATGAAAACAGGGCTTCTTGGAGAGAAGGCTGACTCTAGGTCTTGGAAAAGTACAAGATGAAAAGTGACATATCCAAACTGAAAATAAATGACATATTTAAAGTACTCAAAGGTCCTTAAAATCAAGAGGTGTTTCTACTACCACCATTCTGCAGCAGACAATCTACTCATATCTAGGTTACTTTAGTTCATTTTCTTCCTTCTTCATGTTCAATGGCTTTATATCTACAATACAGCAGTCATGGCCTTCTATAAGCAAGATCACAGGATATAAACATAAAACATTTCTATATGCTAGCAATAAACAACACATGAACACCACAATTAAAATTACAATACTATTTCCAATTGCTCCAAGAGAATTAAATATTTATATGTAAAGTTAACAAAACATGCACAGGTCTTGTAAGCCATGAACTTAAAATGGTTGACAAAAAAGTCAGAGATGCAAATGAGTGCAAACACACACCACGTTCATAGACTGGAAGACAATGCAGTAAAGATGTCAATGCTCCCAAAAATGATATAAAGATTTAATGCAATTCCTATCAAAATCCCACTAAAATTTTTTTTTGTATACTGAAGAATTGCTCAGGTTTATATAAAAATTCAAAGAAACTAAAATAGCTAAAACAATTCTGAAAAAGAAGAAGGAATAATTCGTCTGATTTTAAAACATATCCAAGATTTGAAGATACTAACTACTATATGTAAAATAGATAAACAAGTTTCTACTGTACAGCACGGGAAACTTTATTCAATACCTTGTAGCAACCTATAAAGAAAAAATATGAGGAGAAGGGTTTAGTTCAGTGGTAGAACACATGCTTAGCATGCACAAGGTCCTCAGTTCAATCCCAAGTACCTCCATTAAATAAATAAATAAATAAATAAACAAACCTAATTACCACCCCCTATCAAAAAAAAAAACTTCTAAAAAAGTGAAAAGGAATATATGTATGTATATGTATGACTAAAGCATTATGCTGTACACTTACAAATTACACATTGTAAACCAGCTATACTTCAATTTAAAAAATAAAACTTATTTTATATTTATGGTAATCAAAGACTAAGTTATTAGCTGAGAGATACTTAGATCAATAGAAAAAAAATTAGACTCACAAATATGCTCAATGGATTTCCAACAAACCTGCAAAAGTTATTCAAAGGAGGAAAAATTACCTTTTCAACAAATGGTGCTGAAGCAATTAGACATCCACAGGTTAAAAAAATGAACCTCAACCATAAGCCAAAACTTACTCTGAATGAATCACGGACTTCAATGTGAAACATAAAACTAAAAACTTTTAGAAGAAGCAAACAGGAGAAAAACTTCAGGATCTATAGCTAGACAGGCAACAAGTTCTTAGACGTGACACCAAAAGCATGATCCATAAAAGGACAATGAATTAATCCAACTTCATCAAAGTTAAACATTTATTCTGCAAAAGACCCTGTTAAAAAGATGAAAAGAGTCTTCAGAGTGAGAGAAGACATCTGTAAACCACACGGCCAACAAAGGACTAGTATCTAAAGTACATTAAGAACTCTCAAAATTCAACAGTGAAAAAACAATCCAATTAGTAAACAGCAAAAGACATGAGACATTTCCCCAAAGAGAATATACAGATGACAAATAGGCAAATGAAAAGATGCTCAACATTAGGGAAATGTAAATTAAAATCAAAATGAAGTGTGACTACACATCACTCAGAATGGCTAAAATAAAAGAAAGTGACAATACCAAATGCTGATGAGGATGTGGAAAAAAATGGATCATTCATACATTACTTGTGACAATGTAAAATAGTACAGCCACTTCAAAAAGTTTCTTAAACATTCAACTAACATACAATTCAGCAATTCTACTCCTGAGTACTTATCACAGAAAAATAAAAACTTGTATATGCAAAACAACTTTTACACAAATATTTACAGCAGCTTTATTTATAACAGCTAAAACATGAGACAACCCAGATGTCCTTGATGAGTGAATAATTAATCTATGGTACATCAGCAGCATGGACTATTATTTGACAACAGATATACACACTATTTGGATGAATCTCCAAAGAATTATGCTGTGAACCAAGGCAATCCCAGAAGTTACACAGTACATGATTCCATTTACATAATTCTTGACATAAAATTATAGAAGTGAAGAGCAAATCAGTGGTTGCCAAGAGCAGTGCTGAGGTCAACAGGAGGAAAATGGGTATGGCTATAAAAGGGTAACAAAAGGAATCCTTGTGATGAAAATGTTCCCTGTCTTGACTGTGTCCATGTCAATATGCCGGATATGATATTGTTCTATAGTTGTCAAAATATTACAATTGAGGGAAGTGTGGTAAAAGGAGCAGAGGATCTCCCTATGTTATTTCTTACAACAGCATGTGAATCCACAATCATCTCAAAACAAAAATAATTTAAATGAATAAATAAAGTTGTTTAAATGATTGAACTACATTGAAATGAGATACAAATGTTTATTTCCTACAGTTATCCAAATTTTTCTTAGAAGTCTAGTAAAATAAGCATAGAAGAAAGCTGTAAAAAGAAAAGTATAAACTATAAATAATCCCCCAAAGTATCTTTTAGATGGTACATGAAAATGTTTTCAAGGAAGAAAACCAGCTGTGTACTCATATAACTGTTAATAAATAGTATTTTTCTTAATTATATGTTTCAATACTATATTTCACACTACAGAGTGTTAGCCTACAAAATTAATGAAAATTTTTAATTTTCTAAAAATTAATGACTTTTAAATCTTGTGTGTTCCTTCAAAAGCCTGAAAAGAAAAAAGGTAATTAAATTACACTTAAAAAAATTTAAACCTTAATATTCTAATGGAGTTTGTAAAGACATCAGAAAATATTAGAAATGGCATTTCTTTAGATATAAGAAATCCAAGAATAATTATGAATCTGGTGCTGTGTACATCTGCTGCTGTACATTTATGTTCAGCACAATGTTCAAACACAATCATCAAAATCCTATCCAAATAATTAGATTACCAAGATGACAAAAAGAGAATATTCAAGCAGAATTAGATAAATTCTCTCCAAAAGGGGTATCAAAAAGAGTCCAAAAAGAAGGTAAAGAAAGGTTGCATTTACACTCAGCTCACACACACATCTGTGTACTATACTGTGTGAAAATAGATTATACAAAGTCATAATTGGCCACCTACCGCCTCAGGAATATATAAATTCTCTCAGGGTTAATTTCATCCAGATTCTACAGTGAGAGTTATTTATTACAATATAGTCCTCAGATCAAAATGCTATTGTGAGTACTAGGTCCCTTCACTCAGGAAAATTATTTTTCTTTCCTTTCCCTCCTGTTCTAAAATTTCAATAATAAACTTTAAATCCTTTAGGTCTGAGAGTTTTGCAAAAAAGTGTGGTACCAAGACATAACTTAGTGTAGAGAAAATGAGGACTGCCACTGAAAAATTAATCTGCTGCAAGGTATAGATCTATAATACTTAAAATAGATTTTTTTAAATGCCAGGTTGTGCATATGGCTTAGTTTCAGTACCTATTATCAGCATAGCACTTTAAATAATCACTCTGAAAAATTCACTAGTTATCTCTAATTGACTGAGGTTAGAAACCTGCCCAGCTATTTATCTTTCCTCTACTAAATATGCAGTAAAGGCCTCTAAGACTTTACATGACCAAAGGAGAATTCAGGACAACAATTAGTCCCACGGAGGAGGCAGCCACAGGGGCAGGCCATCAGGAAACATAGCGTGCTCTTAGCCTATTTGAAACCACTTACTGACATTTCTAAATGATTTAGAAAATAAACAAGTAAGGGATGGTCAAACTGTAGATGTAAGAGGAATGAATCAAAATCAAAGGATAAACAGAGAAGATGAGGAAATGGAGATGGGAGAGAAGAAAGTAAACTGAGGAAGGAAGAGACTCATGGAAATGGAGAAACGACCAGACCAGGACATTGAAATAGGAAAAATGAGAGACGAGAACCTACCAGTAGATGGGACATAAAATGGAGTCAAAGAGCAAGCGACAGAGAGGTACAACAAGAGAAATAAGTGTTCTTACCACAAACGTCCAGAAAATTAGTATAGTTTCAACAAAGGGTTTTAATTAAATGATTACAGAAATAACTGCAGTATCAGAGATTATCTTTTGATCGTCGTTAAATTTCTTCAAGCGTTAAGTCTGTCACTTTAAAAGTCAACCAAACTAGAAAGACAGCAGATACGACTGTCGGCCCTCATTTTGTTCCTGCAGCGCATATGCTATAAATGGCAGCTGCAGGCTTACAACTCACCGGTGTTGAACTGCTACTTCGTGTTAAGTACAAGGTGTAACACACAGGCAGAACCTTTTCCAGTATGGAGGATCCCCAAATTAAACCCTCCCCACCTCCTGCCAGTGGGCGCACGATTTCATGACAGAGTAGTCTTCCCTTCCTCGGGGCAGGGGTGATTCTCATGCAGCCAGACCCTGCCAGCCCTCCTCCCACTGCTCCAGGATCAGGCAGGCCAGGTGGTTGGGACTGAGGCAGCAGCACTGGGCCAGGGATACAAAACCTGGGACAATCAACCCAACAATACACTGTCACGTACTCCTGGCATGTTTTGAAACACATAGGAAAGAAAAGTTGATATTTCAACAGGAGTCTTCAACAGTTATTTCAACTGAAGAATGTCAATAAACCTATGGAGATCTAATATTGAAAGAGAATTTAAAGTAAAGTCTGTTTTGTCACCACAACACACACACACACACACACACACACACTTCATTCACTGACATTATGGGTCTGGCATTTCAGTAGGGAACCCCAGAGCTACACATTTACATGACAGTGTTCCCACAAAGTCTAACTGCTTTAAAATACCTGATGGTTCCTGCACTGGTCTGACGAGAATCAGCCCCACCAGTCACTGAAATTTAGATAACTGAGGAGACTCGCTCATGCATTCAACAGGTTATGTACTGAGTCTCTGTTGTGCCAGGTACTCCACTGGGGCTAGTGCAGAATGTAACTATGAACAAAACTAACTTGATCCCTGTCCTCTTGAAGTTTACATTCTAACATTGAAAAAACAAACTAACATAAGTGGCTGGAATGTTAAAGAAAGGATGCTCCATTCTAAGAATGCTGAAGGCCAGGAAAAGAGGAACACCTGTCCTCCAGCCCCTGATGTTACGTGACTGACAAAGATAACAGCGGAATGGCAGGACTGGAAGTAAAATGGAGAAAGAGCGGTAGTATTTTGCTTATAAAATTTCTTTGTGAAAGTATCTATTTTGCTATAAACGAGGACAATAACTCTGGAGGCAAGGCGGAAGCCTCACTATTCATTTAGCCAAACAAAGAGCCTTCTTCCATTTGCCCTAAGACCTCAAGGGCCATGGGTCACAGTAAGATCTCCCATCTCCAGGGCTTAATTACTGAGTGGCATTCCTTTTTACAGGAACCTCCAGAATGCCCTGAATACTGGCATCCCCCAAAGAGTCCCATAAAGCCTAAAGATACTATCTTGAAACTGCTAAGTTCTTGAAAGTGAGGTTCATAAACTGAAGAGTGACAGCACAAACTGCTTGGAACTGGTGCATCTGCTGTAATGTTCTCACAGTATTCCAAACAGGGAGCCTCAAAATAACTCTGGAGTAGAATGTCAGCGCTGAGGGACCACACAGTAATCCTGCTCTAAGAACAGACATTTTACAGAAGGTATCCAGAAAGGTAGGCATTTAAATGTATTTGAATGCGTTCCTGGCCAGATGTAAAATCACTCATTACAAGCAAGCAAAAATATAACAATAAATTAGAAATTAAAAGCTAAAAGCCTAGACTCTATGGTTCATTTAGTAACAATGGCCTGACAGTACAGTTCCCAATTTGCCATCTTCCCTGAGATATTGTTCACAGTTCTCAATTCTAAGTGGAGGAAAATATCACATAGCTTAAACAAAACAAAGGATGTACCCACCACACAAGTAACCAGCCCTGGAGTGGAAGGCTCTGACCTTTAAAGAACCCGGGTGCCTGGAGTGTGGTCAGGGCCTGAGTCCCCTGGCTCTGCTCTCTCCACATGCTGCACTCCTCAGAGTAGCTCTCCCACTGAGCCAGGATGGCGACCACGTGGCAGGCCACACACAAGCAGCTATCCAGAAAGAAGAGGCAGTTCTTCCTTGCTAGCACTACAGGAAAGTGCCAGATGGAATGCCAGCTGACCCGGCTGCTCACATGCCCATCCCTTGAACTAACACTATCTCCAAGATGATGCTTTAGGCTTCTACAGAGGGGTTGATGGGGCACAGTGACTGACTGCTCCCACCAAAGAGCTGCCTTCGGGCACATGCACACAGCAAAGAGCGAATGTGGGCTCTGCAAAAGAAACAAGACAGAAGGAAAACCATTCTGGACAATAACTAGCTGCCACAGCCCATCGTACTAAGTTTTTCAACTTTTCATCATTACAAAGTAAGCCTCCCTTTAAATTAAAGCTTACATTTTACTTTTGTACAGAGGGCAAATAAAGAGAGAAAAGAGGAGCTGGATGGAAACTGGGGAGGAACAATGTCTCTTCCCACACCCCTGCATACAGCCCTTACCCTCAAAGTGATGTCTGAGGGAGCTCCCACAACCCCTGGAGTTCTGAGGAACAGTCTGAAAACCAGGGCTCTAATTTAGATGTTTTTGGGGAAAACTGCACTGATGTTTCAAACCACACCTTAGAAAGGAGTGTACCATTTTTCTATCTAAAACAGTCATTATTTAATCCTTATTTTCAACTGAAAAGAGGAATTTCAACTGAAATTGAACAGTCCCACTCCTGGGCATATATCTGGAGAGAACTCTTAATTCGAAAAGATACATGCACCCCCAATGTTCACAGCAGCACTATTCACAACAGCCAAGACACGGAAGCAACCTAAAGTCCATCACAACAGATGACTGGATAAAGAAGCTGCGGTATATTTATACAATGGAATACAATTCAACGATAAAAAGAATAGCAATGCCATCTGCAGCGACATGTATGGACCTGGAGATCGTCATTTTTAGTGAAGTAAGCCAGAAAGAGATAGAAAAATACCATATGAGACCACTCATATGTGGAATCTAATAAAATTCAAAAAAAGAGGACTCTATGAATTCATCTACAGAAGAAACAGACTTGCAGACACAGTAAACAATCTTACAGTTACTGGGGAAAATGGGTGGGAAAGGATAAATTTGGGAGTTTGAGATCTGTACATGTTAACCACTATATATAAAAATAGATTTTAAAAAAAAGATTTCTGTATAGCACAGGGAACCATGATCAATATCTTGTGATAACCTTTAATGAAAAAGAATATGAAAATGAATATATGCATATATACACACACGTGCATGCACACACACACACATATATGCATATATATACACACACACATGACTGGGACATTATGCTGTATACACCAGAAATCGATACATTATAATTGATCACACTTAAAATTTTTTTTAAATGTTTTAATTTTTAAAAAGAAATTAAATAGTTAAAACCTTTAATCCTGTTATTAGATGCTTAAAACCCACAATGTTTTGGCTTTAACGAGGACACATTCTTATTTACTGTAGTGCATGTGTATATAAAGATCTTAGAAATCCAGTCTCCAGGGGATGACTGCCAATTGGTTTAATTTTCAAAATCAGTATCAGTGCTCAGAACTACTACAACCTTCAATCTTTCAGAAAATTCTAGCTGTAGAGTAATTCTACACAACACTTAATTCTATTTTGAGATTGCTTTTATAGAAAAACTTTTTTTATAAGTCGTACCTTATGCAGTAAGCTTGAAAAAAACATTTTAATGATTAGATTAGCTAATTCTTCCAAATATCCTCCCTCATTAAAACAACTTACTACTGAAAAAAGTTGTCAAAAATCACCACTTCGAGTACCAGAAATGACAGGGTCCAGCTTACACATCAATCTATGAGTACCAGGGACAGTTTAAAGTTTTATTATGTGACATTCTGTGTTACTAAAGGTATAGTTTCTTTTTAAGCAAATATAACTGAGAAATACATCTGTGCATAACTACAACAATGTTAGAGCCAAAAAAAGATACACTTGATCACAAATCATAAATACAATAGCAGAGAAAGTTCAGAGTTTACCTTTAAGACAGTGCTGTCACTACAGATCTGCCTGGTGGTCACATAACAGTATGTGCACTAATGAAAGCATCTTCAGCGTGGCCCTAACACTTTACTCATTAAAATCTGTTTGCCTTTCTCTTCAGTCCCTCAGGTCACAGCTATATGACACCTGGATAATTGGAGCGTCTGTGCCACTATAATGTTTTAAAGCTTGCTTCTGTGTGTTTTTGTTTCTGTATCATGTTCAAGAGGAAGAAAAAGTAGCAAAGGAGAGAGAGAAAGGTGGACAAAGATGGATGTGCAGAAAAAAACAGAATGAGACGGAAAAGCCCAATAAAGAGGCAAAGCAAGAGGAAAAACAAAAATAAAGAATCACATTTTCTAAGACCCTGAGTATGAACACGTATGTCAACTACAGGAGTGTCCAGAGTCGCTAAGAGGTTACATTCTGACCACAAACATGTGATTTCAAGGAGAAACAAAGAAATATTTAAAGAAACTAACATGGCCAAGCAGGTATTTTTCTGATAAGCTCAAAGTGTTCAAAAGACAAAGATGTCATGCGTATAAAAGAATGGCATGAATTTCTAAAATTAGTATCAGGAAACAGTCTCAGAATAAAACAAGGTTTGTGAAAAATAAAGTTGCATTTAGTTACACTATATTGTTAACAATTACAGAAAGCATACATAACCCTACAAATGCTTTCTAGGTCAAAGAAAATAATCATCAGAATACATACAGAAAACTAAACATTGGAAAAGGAAAACTAAAATCCAAAGATTGGTATAGATGGTGAAGTAGTGAATCTTAGATACTTTAAATAAACTGCAGTCTCCTAGTTTGTAAGAATTGCAATGCAGGAACTTGTGGAAGAGCTCATCTTTAAGAAGAGGAAGACCTGCCTTCACCTTTTAGGAGAGGTAACAAACTCGAGGGCTTCCGGGAGCTGGCAGTGGCCTGCTTCTTGACCTCAGTGGTGATCACACAGGTGCTTATTTTACAGTTGGCTGAACTGTACACCTGCTTTATGCACTTTTTTATGTGCTGTATTTCACACACAAAAACATAAAGTAAAAAATCTAAGAGGTACTGGATGACTGGGGAAGGCCAAATGCTGTCTCACCTTGCAAAATCTATAGATATATTTAATATGAATCCTTAGCAAGAGTTTTACAAACTAATAGTTTGTATAAGCTAATGAAGCTGTCATGGGAGTTCATACACTACAAGGCCATGAAACCCTCTTTTTCAACAGTGTTCCCTGTCAAAACCGTAGCTTGTAAGAACAGTGAGGTGTCTACTCATACCAGTGAAGCCTCCATGAAAGGGAGTGTGGGAGGGAAAGATGGAGAAATGCCCTGAATGCTGAATTGTTGTGCGATATCCTAAGTTTGAGGAACCAGACATAAAGGGAATTAATTACTGGATCAAATTCACTCTAGAGGGAGGACTCTGGGAGGGTCACTGCGGTCGTGATTGCAGCTGCGTCAGAGGCCTGGAAGTATTACAGGAGCAGAAAAAAATGACAGAAATAAAGGCCCTGGCCCCACAATTTAATGCAATCTTATCATAATGTGAAAACAGACAGTGGGTCCCCTGAGTCACTGGACAATGCACGCTTCCTGAACACCAACTTTCCAGCACTTAGAGCGGCTCTCATGGGCCTAATTTTGTCTCCTCCTTCTCCCTGGTTTAAGAATGACACATGGTTCTAGGGGCATCTCTGTTCTCACTTCTTAATCTACTGAAAGGTAACATCCAAGACTTTCTGACTTTCTTCTGGGTCAAAAAGTTAACACTAGTGCTAACAGATTAATCCTTGAACACCAATCACAACAGCCAAACAAGAGTTACAGGAAAGCCTTGTGGCAGGAAGGCCAGCACAGGACGCTGGGCAACATGCCCCGGATGCCAACACTCTATTTCCCAAGCTCTACAACTGGAAAATTTCAGACTGTTTCTTGCACATTTTCAAAACATTGACTGTTTGACTCAATGTGTTTATACTCTTGGGAAGGAATAACAGGCAGAATTTGGAAGGTAAGCTCAACCACACCTCCATTTGTGGAGTTAAAGATAAAGTCAGTGAAATACAGGTGTTAACTAGGTAGTTTTCATGGCTGGTACTGGGGCTGCCCCCACCCCCAGGAGGCTGCACTGCGGTCCATGGGAGCGTTACCTATGATAGAGAGGAAGGCACTGGCTCTGGCCAGCTGAAAGCCGCTCCCCCGCAGTGCCTCCTCGCAGACGTACAGCCCGGTGTCCACTGAGGTCGGGTTGCTGACGGTGAGGCGCCTCCCAAAGCTGTGGAGCCTGCTGGTGACTGTCATCCCGTGTCCCTTCCAGGTCACACTCAGCTCCTCCACAGACCTGTGAGGAGGAAGGGCATTAGGGACCATGACTGTGGGTCATGTTGATGGCAATCGTAATAATTTCAGGTGTTCAGCACGGGCTTGCTGAAGCTAATTCTACCAGGAACCGTGGCAGGCTGAACAACAGACATTTAAAAATCAATCCAGGCAGAACTCCCTCCCCAATGGCGCATCCGCGATGCATTCTGCTCAAGGGCTATTGGGCAAGGATAGCTAATTGCAGCAGCAATGGACCGTAAGTGCTAATGATTCTATTTGCTCAGGAAAAGAATGTTGAAAATAAATACTGCTCGGGGACACGGCTACCTGGGAGGCTACGGTGGCGCTAACTGGGCCAAGAACACCCAGGACCGCAGAGGACAGGAGTAACTCTTCCCTTTGCGGCCAGACGCCCCAGCGCCTCTCCCCTCCTCGGTGGGAATCTCGGAGGAGGCGCCCCACCATGCCCCACGCCGTGTGGAAAAACACCGCTTTCCAGCGCAAATGCTGCAGTCAGCACAGACACGGCAGAACGGGGCTCGGGGACAAGTCTGCACACAGCGTCCCTGTCCTCCCGTGCACGCCACGCACATGCCCGGCTGGAGGAACAGGACGCCCTGGGCAGAGGAGCAAACCACACACAGGCGTACCTGGCACTGGCCACACACTCCAAGGTGGCCTCACTGGACCCGGCCACCACAGTCCTGTTGCGCGGGGGGACCATGATGACGGGGGCCGTGGCTTCAGGTGCGCTGACATCCCCTGTGGCAGAGAAAGCATAAGCCCATGGAACTCCTCTCCAAGGTACCAGGAAACCTGAGGACTGGACGCGTGACAAACAGGAATCCTGTCAGGCCGTGTGGACAGGATTCCCAGTGTCTAGCGACCCGCCCCCTGGGAGCCCTCAGTGTCCTCCAGGCCTCTGCCCAGCTGCAGGAGCCCAGGGTGGAGTCCACAGCCCAGAAGCGGATGTCTGGACAGGAACCCGAGAGCACCCAGAGCCTCCTGCTGCACCTCCTGCTGCACTCAACTGCTGTGCATTTTCCAAAATGCTTGCTGACTTTGTTATTTTTTTTAATTGATCTAAGAGTTTGCTCACAGAGTTACCTAGTCTGTCTACCCATTACTTTCAAATCCACTCAACCTCACAAAGTTTTCACGCATCAGGCATTCTCTCAGGCACACATATCTCCTCTTGGGGCCCGAATGGGATCCCGGAAGAAACACGTTCTGTTAACAAGGTGCACAGTTGTTTCCAGGAAAGAAACTTAACTGTCCTGAATCCAGCTCTGTTGTGTGAGTTTCAAACTATAAATAATTTAGCTCATACTTCTGGTGACAAGGGAGGAGAAAAAATACCATGACACATTTTTTGCCACTTTTCTCGCAAGTACATGTAATGTTAAAATCAACTACCCACAGTGCACGATACTGCTGCTTATTTACGGAAAGTGAAGACTGAGCCAACATTTCTAGATAAGGAATTTCAACAGAGGGTGGAGACGGAAGAGATTGGAAGTAAAAATGAATTGATATCACAGCAAATGCAAAACGCTTGCTGTAGAACTTGATACTGCAGGGACCCGCCACCACCGGGAGCAGTGGGACAACTCTGGGAGGCCCCACCTAGCCGGCAGTGCAGTCAGGGCCATCGGGGGAGGACAGCACGGAGACGGGGGACTGACTGCTTACTGACACCAGGTTCCCTCTGCTCTGTGTTCTGGCTTTCACTGCCTAAGCTGTCTGTGATAGTTTTGAATTAAAGGTTCATGTGAATTAAAAAAAAATAAAAAAGCTTGATGCAAGCAGAGCCAACAAATCAATTTTTTTAAGCCTATAAACATCGACACCATAATGTGAGGCCAGTTCTCAGGTACCTGGAGGTCCCTGGAAAGCAGGAGGCAGCCTTCACCTCCCCTGACCTCGCAGGGCTCCCTGGAGAGCTTCCCTGCAAAGTTCTCCGTTGGCAGAAGTGCAGGGCTCGTGGGTCTGGTTGTCAGGTTTCTGAGGAGATGCTGGAGAACAGACACACTCGTGAGGGGACGGAGGACAAAGGCGGAATGCCAATCAGATGAATGCCTGCCTGTCACCTGTGAAAGTTGCTGATGAGGAGAAATGACCTGAGAAGCTAATATTTGCAAATAGTTCCGCGAAGCGAAGGAGAGCAGTGGGGAGCATGCAGAGGGCACCGGCAAGGTGCTAACTGGGCACTACTCACCACTCCGCCCCCACGCAGCATGGGAAGCCGTGCTCAGCACTTGTCCCTGGCTGGTCAGCCTGGACTGGATCGTGCCTGAGACAGAGCAGCGGCGTCTGCAGCCGCTGGGGGGTGTGCGACCCCCCCAGCCCCATCGGGGGGAAAAGAGGAAGCAGCTCCGCATGGACACTCACGAGGAACAGTAACTTATTTATATCACACACTCAGCCCGCACAATCACGCGAGGTCCAGTCCCCTCACCCCGCGGGGTCAACAGGACAAGTTGAGTGACCAGCTCAGTATCGGCTGGTATATGTCCATCTGTTCTCGCCCCCCCAACCTCTGGACCCCGACTTCTCTGTTCTTTCTCATGACACATGAATCACACGTGACACCTGTTGGAGAAGTAGGTACACAAGATGCAGAAAATGGAACAGGCCCTAAAAAGAGTGTGTCTACCACACACCCAGTATACACACGTGCTGGTAAAGGGACCTTGACTCAAGGAAACGAGGACAGCAGGACCGAAGCAAGGTCTTGGGGCGGCAGGGCCTGTGCGTTTTCTATGGAAACTGCGGGAACAACACTTCAGTAAAAGTTCACGGAGGTGCCCAGCATCCAGCTCTCCCAGGGGCGAGGACAGTGTTCATCAGATCACACAGTGCTGGCACACTTGCTTCTTAAAGACAAACCTGTTTTTAAATTTCATGCAAATTCACACGTGCACACGGACTAAAAAGAACAGCACAGGGAGGCTGGAAATGGAACAGAACCCCCCAGACCATGGCCCCAAAATGGGAACATTTAACTTGGCAACTGGCAGCTTTGCTTCAGTCAGGCAGGGAGCCCAGTCTTGTTCCAAAGGGACCCTGGTCCCTGGAGTGCAGAGGTCTTTGGTCCGAAGTCATTTATTCTCAGTGGAGAAGAACCCTCACCCGCCTGCCTCTCCACCTGTCTGTCTGCTCACTTCAGCCGCTGAGTGTTCTGCACGCCGTGCGAGGCAGGAAGCAGCCCGTTCCAGACACAAAGCACTACCTAACCCCTGGGTTGAGGTCTGTGTCAGAACTGCTCCTCTGTGGCCAGGCCCGCGCCAGGTGTCCCCGCGCCGAGAGCGTCCCCCAGGGGCACGACCCCTCCGTACAGACCCTGGGCTCATCCCTCACTCGCCCTCCATGTCACGTGGGCCTGAGTCTCTTCTTCCTTCACCTCATTTTTGGGGGTTTTACTCCTTTTTTAAGGGAGGGGAGGTAACGGGTGTGCATTTTTAACCTGCCAAGCTGACTTTCTACCAATTTTTTCCCCCACATTCAATTTTTAGAAGAAAAAATGCAAAGAAGACTATCTGGGCATTTTTAAAAGAATAAAGCAATCACTTCATCTCTGCTGTTCCCACAGAATCTAAGATATAACAGGCATCCAACAAATGCTCAATGGTTGGTTAATTTTTTCATAAATATTCCATAATAACGAGCCACTACTACCACCACCAGGAAAATTGCCCTCTCCTTCAGTGTTCCGCATTAAAAAAACATCACAAAACCACCATATGCCAGCGTGTTAAGGATTATTTCCGAGAAGACTGAGAACAAACGGGAAAGAAGGAAGGAAACCACTTCACCGAGCTCCCATCCGGCCACTTAGCATTTTGCCGCATGTTTACACTTACACGTGTTGCCCCATGATGGCAACAAGCTCATAAGGGAGCTGTTAGTATTCCCTTTTCATAGATGAGAAAATTGAGGCCCAGCGTCATGTCGCCTCCTCGTAAAACTTTGTCTGTGCTTGGTTAGCCCCTAATTAAATTAGCTAGAGTGCTCCTTCCCCCAGCACTTCCCTCTCTGAGACTTCCCTGTCACTCCTTCAGTGGCATGCTTCCCAGGCTGGTTCAGGTGGTTGGGAGGGTTTCTGCTGAGGTCAGCCCATTGGGCACCAGGCAGCTTCAAAGGCACAGAGGCAAACGCTCTGTGGTCCGGGGGACAAAGATCTCAGCCGAGGGAAATGGCACACAGTCCGCGTCAGTTTCCCCCACGTGAACCTCTTAATCACCAAAGAGGCTGAGCAGGGAGAAGTTGCCTGGTTTACATTTAATTACAAAGTACATTTAAAGAATATCAAATCTCTCAAACAGAAAAAAAAAATTCGAAGTCCACTTGAAATGCTAAGCAGTGGAATTACTGCAGATAAAGTAGGATGACTGGAAAACAGCCCGCTTCCCTGTGATCAAGACAGTGCCTTGGGTGGGAGTGCAGCCTGAGGGCACCCAGCAAGTCACACAGACCGTGCGTCGGAGCTGCAGGAGTGGCCAGAGTTGGTGGACGAGACCTGGAGGGAAGGAACTAGCCAGCGCACGTCTGAAAGCCACTGGAGGGTCTAGGGCAGAGGGGGGAGAGGATAGGACCTTGTCTTAAAAGAACCAAACTCTGGAAATGGCCTTATTCTAATATTTTTTATGGCTGAGTAGTATTCCATTGTATATAGCACAAGGAACTATATTTAATATCTAGTACTAATTTATGATGAAAAAGAATATGAAAACAATATATGTATATACACAGACAACTGAGACATTATGCTGTGCACCAGGTATTGACACAACATTGTAAACTGACTATACATACTTCAATTTAAAAAAAGAGAGAGAAATAAAATAAAATAAAATAAAAACTCTGGAGACTACAGTGGGCAAGGGAGGACACGGGAGACCAGCCAGGTGATGGCAGGCACTCGTACAAGACACAGCAATTCATGTGTGGAGGTGGGAACCAAATCTGGGACTTTTCTCAAAGACACAGGCACACAGTTGCTGATGGACTGGACTTGGGGGTGACTGTGGGACTGGGGCTGCTAGGGGAGCTACTGTTTGTGAGATGGGAGGACCAGGGGTAAAGGAATCTGGTTCTGCACCTGTTGTAGGTGGGGTTCTCACAGGTCTCAAGGCTCATCAGCGGCCTGGGCACCCCTCCACACTCGGTCTTTGCCTCTCTGCTCCCAAAGCTCTCTCATATGTCTTATCCACACTATCACCTCTTTGGAAAGCTGCTCATTCATCCAAAAATTACATATTAAAAATAGAACTACCATATGACCCACCAATCCACTCCTGGATACACAATTGACTCCTGAGCAACATGGGGGTGAAGAGTGTTGACGCTCCAGCTGGTGAAAATCTGCATGTAACTGCACTGGCCCACTGTATACGTGGCTCCTCCATATACATGGCTCCTCCGTATATGCAGTTCCACATCTGAGGATCCACCTAGTGCAGACTGTGTAGTTACTGTCGTGTTTACTGCCACTGGATGCCTCTGAAGGAACATGGTAGGTTGTCCCATCCAGCCGGTCCCAGAGTCAGCTACTTAAGGACCTTGATTGTGTCCATTTGACAGAAGACTGCCTTCCTTTTCATCTAGGGCCCTAACCCTCACTGTTATGCATGCAAATAAAACTGTTTCGCATTGTTTAAAAAATGGGCCCATGCTGTACAAACTCATTTTTTTTAAGGGTCAACTGTATATCTGAAGGAAACAGATGGGTCTCCAAGAAATATCCACATCCTCGCGTTCACTGCAGCATTATTCACCAATGACATGGAAACAACCTGTGTCCATCAGCAGAGGAATGGACAAAGGAAGTGTGGTAGATGCACATGATGGAATATTACTCAGCCATGAAAAGAAAGGAACCTCTGCCATTTGCAACATGGATGGAACCAGAAGGTATTATGCCAAGTTATTATCATAAGTCAGAGCAAGACAAATACTGTATGATCCCGCTTCTACGTGGCATCAAAAAAGTGGAACTCAAGAGAACAGATTGGTGGTTAGCAGAGGCAAGGAGTGGGAGGAGGAAGAAATGGATGAAGGCAATCAGAAGTATAAACTCCCAGTTGTAAGATACATAAGCTCTGGGGTACAATGTAAACAAACAGCTCTGGGCACTGCCAGACGTCCACTGTGCTGCAGGACAGCCCGTGGCTGAGACCACTGGTTCGGGGTCACACTCCTAGGCAGGAGTAAAAACTAGTTCTCTCTCTTCATAGTAAAAAAAAAGGCAAGGCAAACTGCCCACGCCTGTAGGCTGATGACCAGACAGTCTCCCTCACCAGGGTCTCAGCTCCTGCCCTGGCCAGCTGGGCTGGGCTCTCCTGGGCTCCGAGCATAGTGGGCAATTCCAGTGTGGGCTGCCTGGGGGATGTGTCCCACAGGGCCCTGTGCCCCAGCACGCATGCCAGACAAAAGGACACTCAGCACTCAGTCCCTGCAGGCCCCCCTCCTGGTCCCCTCCATGGAGCCCTGCACTTTCCCTTGGTGGAGTCTGGATCGTTCCTGAGGCCTGAAGCCAGGAACGTGACTTGCTTGGCTGTGAACACCCTCCAAGTCGCAGCTGATCTCACCCCTCCCTGACTCTTGTCCCTTTAATGAGGCCTCTTCCCAAGTCCCAGTTATTGGCTCGCATCTCTCCATGCGTGGGACAGCCCCACCCTGCGCGCAGGCAGTGCTGGCCCTGCTCATGTGCCTGCTGCTGCCTGCCAGCCCTTTCTTCTCACCAGCTCCAACCTGGACATGTGGACCGGCCAGGCCCCTGGAAGCTGCTTCACCCCAGTCCTTGGTCCCTTCCATTTCAAGCTCCTCTCCCCTCCCCCAACTACCCCAGATGAGGTTCTCATGTGGCCAGCAGCTCAGAGGTATAGTTAGGAAGAGAAATGAGTTTAGAATCCAGTGGAGATGCCCTGGCTCCCAACTGGAAGCAAGTTACTTAACTCCTCTGAACCTCATCTTCCTAATTTGCAGAACGATGTCCATCTCACAGGGCTGCTGAAAACAGGAGTGCACATTTCAGACCCTCATTTTTGATGTGTGAATGTTGTGTACATGACACACGTCACACAGAGCCTGGCACACACAGGGCGCAGGACCTGGAGGTGTGAACTCTGCGGTGGATGCGGGAGGAGGCCCTCAGTCCCCACTGCCTTGCGGTTTCACCCTCTCTTCTGCCAGGGACCCCTCCCCACAGACGCCCCGAAGATGCTCAGGCCTGTGTGCTGGGCATGTGGGGCTGGGAGTGTGGACCTCGGGGGAGGCCTGCAGCCCGGCTCACTGCTCAGAGGGAGGGAGCTGTCTGCACACACTTCCCCACACTCCTCCTTCTGGAGATCTCAACAGCTCATTTAAAAAGATGCAGCCTTCTTTCTTTCAAAAAAGAACCTATGAAAAAGCATCTCAACAGGTGTGTCTGATCTCTCCCCACCACGGGGAGCCAGCGTCTTGACAGTGCGACTCCTACAAAGCTGAATCCTTCAGGGCATGTATTTCTAACGAGACCAGGAGGTGTCTGTGTGTGTACATATTATGTGGCACCCCCAAGGACCTGGAGAAATGATTATCAGTGTTTGTGTTCCTGTGTGCTATGGTGACAGGGCTGTAGGCGCAGGCGGACCAGGTCACCCCCCAGACTCTAAAAGGGGAGTTTCTCAAGGCACAACCTGGGCACTTGGAAAATGCACTTTATCGTGAAAAATGAACTGAACAGCATGACTCTTCTCCTGATTGGAAAAATTGTAATCACGAAACAGAAGGTGCCTCCCACCTCTTACTTTCCCCAAGTTCCCTCTTCGGTTCCTGCTCACTGGCTCCCGGATGGGGGTGGTGGGAGTGCAAACACACAGCTGCTGTGTGTGCCGGTGTCTGAGAAAACCTCCCCGTCCTTTACTGCTCATTCGCCGGAACCCAGTCACAGCCTCGAAGCAGTCACGGTGGCGCCGTGAGCGGCAGTGAGTGGGTGCCCGGGGCTGGGGGCAGCACGTGTAGACAAACCCGATGACAAAACCTTTGTTCCCTCCAGACGAGTGTGTGCCAGCGGACTGAGTTTTTTTTTGTTTACTGTCCAACAGGAGGAGGGAAAGAAAAATGGGGGAAATACAGCAGTACCTCCCATTTACAATTTTATCTTTACATGGACTTCCATTTTTATCTCAATACACTCCTGGACTTCTCTACTGACAAGAGATGATAAATAAAATACTATGACAGTCTGACAAACAATCCGGCAGTTCCCTTCTCTTCTCATTTATAATACATTTGAAAACTTGCACATTTGGAAATGAGTGGAATGTGACAAAAATGTCTTTTCATCAGCTTTCTACTGGGCAGAGAAAAATGAAGGTGATAAAACAGCTCTACAGTAGGCTTCCGCATGTGTTTGTTTATTCCGGGATGAGCATGAACTGGTAAACCACAGACCAGGTGCGTGGGTTTAGGACCGCACTGACTGGACGCAGGAGTGATCCAAACAGCTCATTTGAGAGACAAGAGCAATGACCCACATTTTATTTAAACACATAAACACATAATCTACTGTTTAATAGTAGAAGAACCCTAACCAATAGAAAAACTGGGACCATATATAGTTTGCATGGGGTCGAGGAATAAGAGGGTATTTTTCACGAAGTTAGGTCAATTTTCCAAAGACGCTCTGAAATTATTGAGAATGTTCCTCAGCACAAGGTCACTCTTGGCTTCAATGAGAAATGGCCGTAAATAATTCTGCTAAACGTGCAAATCTGGGCATGGGGCCCAAGCCCCCCAGCCAGTGGTGCCCATCTGAGGTGATCAGTAAAGACAGAGGGGAACCACAGGACCCCTTGGGGGAGCCTTTGGAGCCTATGTCCCCTCCACCTCCAACTGGAGGACTTCCAAGGAAAAAAATTTTTCTCAAAGTTCAAATGAGATGCAAAGCACTTAGAGGCTGGCAGAGCGGCAGGCAGAACACTCCTGCAGCTGGCGGACTCGGATGGAGGAATCACAGCCACATCTGATCTTGTCTGTAATGACCAGAACGCCATCGCCTAGAGGACAAGAGCCACACTGATGGTGTGCTGTGCCCTCCTCGGACCTGAGCACCCTGCCTGCAGCAGTGTTCTCCATTCTCACCTACCCCTCTCTGCTGCTCCTCTGCAACCCCCTGAAATCCCAGGGAACTGGTCACCTCCTCCATGAAGGCTTCCTGGGCCCTCAGTTAAAGTGATCTTTCCTCTTGGTACCTGTGGCACACTTTTTAAAAACTGTGGTTGAATATACATAATATGAAATTTCCCCTTTTAACCATAGTTAAGTGTGCAGGTCTGTGGCAGTAATTTACATGGTTGTGTGACCATCACCACAATCCCTTTACAGAATTCTTTCATCTCCCCAAACTGAGACTCTGTCCCCCTTAAACGGCCACTCCTCCTTCCTTTCTCCCCAGCCCTTGCCGCCCACATGCCGCCTTTGGCTTCTGTGAATCTTACTCTGGGGACCCCATGTCAGCAGAATCAGACAGTATTTGTTCTTTTGTGACAGGCTTATTTCACTTAGTGTAATGTCTTCAGGGTTCACCTACGTTGTAACACGTGTCAGAATCTCATCCTGTTTTAAGTGTGACTAATGTCCTGTTGTGTGGATGGACCACACTCTGTTCATCCATTCATCCACTGATAAACACTTGGTGGCTTCCACCTTTTGGCTACTGTGAATGATGTTGCTATGAACATGGGCGTGTGAATGTCTGTTCAAGCCTCTGTTTTCAGTTCTTTGGGGTCTAAATCATATGCTAACTCTGTGTTTAATTTTTTGAGGACTCACCATACCACTGTCCATGGTGGCTGTGCAACTATACATCCCCACCAGCAATGCAAAAAGAGTTCTAATTTCTCCATGTCCTCACCAACACTTATTTTTCCTTTGTTTAGGTTCTTTTCAAAATAGCCATCCTAGTGCCTGGCAAGTGGGATCCCATTTGGCTGTCGTTTCCCTAATGGTCAGTGAGGTGGCCCATCCTTCCGTGCATTTGTTGGCCGTCTGTGTGTTATCTTTGGAGAAATGTTGTTCTTATCTTCACTCAGTTTTCATTTATTTATTATTATTTTAAAAGGTATTTTGTCCTGTTCATACAATTTTTAAAGGTTACTGTCCATTTACAGTTATTACAAAACGTTGGCCATATTTTCTGTGCTGTACATACATCCTTGAGCCTGTCTTATGCCCAGCAGTCTGTACCTCCCACTCCCTCCATCTTTATGTCCCACTCCCTCCCCTCCTCACTGGTAACCACTAGTTTGTTCTCTGTATCTGTGTGTCTGCTGCTTTTTTGTTATAATGTTTAGATTTCACATAAAGTTATTTCATACAGTGTTTGTCTTTCTCTGTCTTACTTATTTCACTCAGCGTAATGCCCTCCAAGTCCATCCATGTTGCTGCAAATGGCAGAATTTCAATTAACGGCTGAGTAGCATTCCACTGTGTGTATGTATAAGGTACACATATATATCTATGTCTCAGAGTTTCTTTATCCACTCACCTGTTGATGGGCACTTAGCTTGCCTCCATATCTTGACAACTGTAAATGATGCTGCTATGAACATTGGGGTTCATGCATCTTTTTGAATCGTGTTTTTGTTTTTTTCAGATACACAGCCAGGAGTGGAACTGCTGGGTCATATGGCAGTTCTGTTTTTAGTTTTTTGAGGAACTTCCATACTGTTTTCCACAGTGGCTGCACCAATTTACATACCAGCAGTGCACGAGGGTTCCCTGTTCTCCACATCCTCGCCAACACTTGTCATCTGTGTTCTTTTTGATGGTGGCTGTCAGACAGAGGTGAGGTGGACCTCACTGCAGTGTTGCCTGCATCTCTGATGGTTAGTGACGTTGGCACCACTATTCATAGATGTTGGATATTAACCCTTATCACTCACGTCATCTGCAAATATTTTTTCCCATTTAGTAGGTTGTCTCTTGGTTTTGTTGATGGTTTCCTTTGCTGTGCAAAATCTTTTGAGTTTAATTAGGTCTCATTTGTTTATTTTTGCTTTGATTTCCTTTACTTTAGGATGTGGATCCAAAAAAATACTGCTGTGATTTGTGTCCAGGAGTGTTCTGCCTACGTCCTCCTCTAGGGGTCTTAGAGGATCCGGTCTTACAATTAGGTCTTTTATCCAGTTTGAGTTTTATTTTTGTATGTGGTGTTAGAGAATGTTCTCATTTCGTTCTTTTGGAGAAACGTCTATTCTAGTCTTGGCTCATTTCTCTTTATTGTTTTTATTGGAGTGGAGTCAGTTTACAACGTTGTGTCAGTTTTGCTCAGCTTTTAATCCAGGCTGTCTGGTTGTTGAGTTGAGTGGCAGTTCTCCACATTTTCTGAGTATTAATCCCTTACCAGAAACGTGATTTAGAAATATCCCCCTCACTCCATGGCTGCCTTTTCACTCTGTTCACAGTGCCCTCTGATGCACAGAGTGTTTATTTTTGATGAAGTCCAATTCACATATTTTCTCTTTTGCTGCCTGTGATGTGGTGTCACATCTAAGAAATCACTGACAAATCCAAGGTCATGAAGCTTTTCCCCATCTTTCCTTCCAGGAGTTTGACAGCTCTGGGTCTCAGGTTTATGTCCGTGGGGTAAGCAGTGCCCTTTCTCACTTGGTTAACATCCGTGTGCAGCTGGTGCTGCCCACACCCGGCCCCAGCCCTGGGCCCCATACAAAGCCACAGCTCTCTACAAGTGCTGCCAGCTCCCACCGAGGTCCTTCCCTGGACAGGGGCAGGCCTGACCTACGGGGAGGTGGGGAGGTGAGCCAGGATGCCTGTACACTAATGTCCCGGGAAGTTGTTCTCAGCGAATAAAGCATGAGCTTTCTCCCCTCCGGCAAGCCACCGGAAAGTGGCTTCTATACGGTCTCCCTGGGGCTCCCTGGGGCACCCAGGCCAGGAGTTTACTGAGGCGGCAGGTCATTGAGGTCCCTGCACTGGTGTCTGTCCCTTCCCTGCCTCCTCTGCCTGCACCTCTGTCCAGCTTCCTGGGGTCGCCTCTAAATAAACTAACCCACGTCTCTGTTGAACTCACATGCTGTGCTTCTGGGGGCGAGTGAGACCAGGCCTGTCTCCTTCAGACAAGGGTGTCCGTACCCCCACACATCTGCCCCATCCCTTGTAAACCTGAGGGAAGAGATTCTCGTGACCCCTGTCATCTTCAGACCCTCTGGCAAACAGGAATGCCCAACAGCTGCCTGCCAAATCGAATGAACCTAACTTTACATTTTCCAAATAGACGCCAATATCTGTTCCTAAGATAATCAGATCTCTTCCCAAGACAAGAGTTTTGCACGTCAGTTTGTGGAGAGCCGCACAGCCCTGTCTCCAAGACACGTACGTGACTCTGCCAGGCTCAGATCCCGCCGCAGATCGGATGTTCATTACACAGCGTGCTTCACAGATAGAAACCGTAACGAGACAAGTGCCTCTAACAGATAAAACCAAGAACAAAGAAATTCAATCCTGAGTCCCTGGGGAAAACAGAAAATTATCTTAACAAATGCTCTGAGCACACGAGAGAAAGAAAAAAGAGAAAAGGAAAAAGGAGATAAATCAGAGGGGATGGGGGTCACAGTCTGCTCCACAGAATACATCTGGAAAATCGCAATGGCGCCCCTCTTCTGCCCCACCAAACTACAGTAAAGATCTTTACAAAACCAGACTGAACTGGAGTTGCTTCACCTGGGTGCAGACTCCACTGTCCAACTCACAGACTGGGAACTGTGGCAACTGAAGCTCAAGGCAAACTCACAGTCTCGTTATAAAGAAGCCACGCCACCGGGGAACACGCCCAGGGCTGTGAGTTTTTGAAGACTTTGCTTGATTGGAACAATGTAAAATTGAAAGCTTTATATTTTACGCCTCCCCCAGCCACGTGAAAAACAGAGACCAGAGGGGCTGATATTTGGAGAAGCAGGTTTCTCAAGGTTTCAGCACTTCGCCGGGAGGGGCACCCCACAGACCAACAGATGACTTTCTTTTTACTTGTTCGTGTAAGACTGACATCCTAAATAAAACTGGAGCTTTTCAAACTAGACATCCCAAACCAAATAAAACCTCTCACCCACATGCTTAGTGTTTCATAAAACTGAAATCCTGAAAGGTGGTTATGCCCAGAACTGAAGAAATATTTCATCAACCACTTTCTTTCCCTCTGAATCCCCACTTCAAATGCAAATGTTGGTACAAATACATGGATGAGCCCTTCCTCTACTCTGGGTTAGGTCATCACTTTCATATTCAGTCCATCTTAGAAGTGGGCGGACTGTGAGACAGAAAATCTTGCAGGATTTCTAGCCTAACCAGCATCAAGCCACTGTGAGCCCTACACATTCCAGAACAGCATCAGTGAGTGGACAGCTTGCCGGCTAACCAAGTCCTTTGCCCATATTCGCTCCAAGCAAATTCCAGGAAGAGAACCACGTCCTGTTTCCTGACATTAGGATCCAGGAACACTTCTGTCCAGAGGGGGAGTGAACCCTTCACCCCACCGCCTCTCCACGTGGGCCATGCAGGGCTACACCCTGGGCTGGCATGGCAGGCTGACCGCTGCCGCCGCGCCAGGACAGGCTGTGGGCTCAGTTCCCTGGGAGACTCCTCACTGCGGGGAGAGCCTGGACCCCGAGGGGCTGGAGACCGGTGCCTGCACGATCTGAGCACAAGGTGGGTCCTGGCTCATCTCATGTGTGCACTCTCTGCCTGTCTGTCTCTGGGAATTAGGTGGGTCACTGTCGCCAATGAGGAGCACAGATGGAGCCAGGCCCACGGCGGCTCTGAGGGAAGGATGAGAACTCATCACCATGAGGAATTTCCTCTTCTCCTTCCCATCTCTTTCCTTTTTGTAACAGTTGTTGCAGCAGAATTACCCTTAGGTGTCACAACAGAGGTACCAACAAATCAGGAAATCTTCAGAGAAGGAAATATTTCTTTTCCTGTCTGCCCTAACTTCCTTTAAATGAATAAAGTCAGTCCCACAGCGCAAGCATGGAGCACTCAGCTAGAACAAGACATTTGCCGACATGATCCAAGGTTATCTATTTAAACCAACTGGTTCTCTACTCAATCTGCGAGGAAGCAAAGGTTTTAAAAAAGTGTCAACACAATCTCATTTATATTTTGGTCTGAAATCAACAGCAGCAATAACTCTAAGGCTGACGACAGACAGAGGGGGAGAGCACGGAACAGAAGCTGTGTGTGAAGGACACAGCTGAGACCCCTGTTAAGAGAGCGGCTTACAGACAGACTACGGTGCGTGTTCACGCCTGGCAGACGTGAGCAGTCTGCTCACACAGACCGGAGGGCAGATGTTGATAAAAAGTGAAGTCCTAAACCCACCTACGTGACTGTTCAAATACGCGAAGAGGCTGGTCAGTGTGGGCCTCTTTAAAATGTGGAAGGTCGCTGATTACTCAGCAGATCCGGGCAGTGCAAACTACCAATTCAAACAAACGAGCTCTAAGAGTGTGTTCACACGCTTAGCACCTTGTACAGTTTTAAGCAGCGTGGGTGGACAGCTTCCCGCGAGACAGCGCCGATAGACTGATAGAGAATTTATAGGAAATCCAAAAGTAATTATGGCAAATCATTAAACAACGGGCACCTCCACCAAAACTCTCCCAAAACTTCCAATAAGAGGATGTCATCTATTTATTTAAAAATTTAATGTAGTCCTGTTCTATCCACGGAACACCTTGTCTCTGAGCAGTGGCATGCCCCCTGAGCCACGCAGAGGGAGAGGGACGGGCTCGGATGGCACTCTCCTTAGCCAGCAGGGGACCACTCAGCACGCATGCACAGTGAGGCTCACCGAGGGAGGGGGAGGCTTAAGGAGCGGAGAATTGGTCCCACACACCTGAATATCAGACAAGGATTTTCCCCAAAATCATTTCCCCCAAAAGAGGGAGCTGCCTTTGGTTGAGTCCTTAAAAATTCTATTGGATTACAAGTGCTCTGTTCCTTTATTTTGAAAATTAACTACTGTTTGGGAAAGACACTTTAGCCTAAAATAACCCCAAATGAAACAAATGGTGGCTACCTGAAGGAGTCCATTTGTAGAAAAGATGTAGAAGTTTAACACAGATTTATTTAATAATTATTCTCCGGGGGTAGGACCTCCCACATGTAAGTGTTGGTTACTGTTGGGAAAAGGCCTTCTAAACATCATTTTGAAAACAAAGCATACAGTGACACCCACATCCATGCTGTACGGTGACACCCACACCCATGGCCGTACAGTGACACCCACATCCGTGCTCCTAGATGTTATGAGCAGTGAAAACAATGATGAGGAAGCTCTTTCTAGACTGAGACAGAAAAAGCTCTAAGACGTACTGATAAGTGAAAAGAGCAAAGTGCTGAACAGTGTAGATGATGTGTTGCTTTTGAGGTAGAAAAGGGGGAAGAAATAATTCTATATATGCATATTTGCTGTTCTTGACATAAAGAAAAATAATGAAATAAAAAAATAATTCAGTCAGACACATGCAGAAAGCACTGTTCTTTTACAACTGGGCTTTCCAAAGAAGCGGCTATAGAGAAGGCATCCCAGATGATGTAAAAATACAAATCTTAAATACATTTCTAAGTACACTTTTCTTTTTCCCAAACCTGGTACAAGCTTTATTTTCCTCAGAGAGCCTTTTCTGGTTAATTAGTTTCAACACACCCACTAATTAGCTTAATCTGACATCAGCGTTTTCAGTCTCCAAAGCACTGAAAAACCACATACACTTTTACAAATGTTTTTAAGACCTTTTTATTTGTATCTTCTAAGCTGGTGTTTCTCAAATTTTTATGTGCACACAGGTCATCTGGGGATCCTGTTCAAATGCAGATTCCAAATCAGCAGATCTGGGTGGAGCTGAGATTCTACATCTTTCAGCTCCCATGTGAAGCCTGTGCTGCTGGCCATGCTCTGGGAGCTGAGCTCTCACTCATTAGAAGGAAAACATAGTGCTTTTTAGCACATGACGAGGACTCAAGACACTCAATATGCATGAGCCAACTCCTTGCCCCTCAAAGTGGAGCTGGGACCAGCAGTGTAGACCTCTCCTGGGAGATGGTTACAGGGGCAGAGTCTCAGACCACACCCTGGACCTACCAAATCAGGACTTAAATATTAACAAGCTGCCTAGGTGATGTGAATGCCTGTTCAATTTGAGAAGCTCTGTGCTAAGTGATCTTACGCTTCAGTTAGGATTACATTCACATGTTTATCAGTTACATAAAATAAAACACATAAAACCACTGTCTTCTCATGCATGACTCAGCAGAAAGTAGTCCTGGGGGAGAGGGTGGGGAGGTGGAAGGAGGCACTGTTGACGACAACTATGAGAGAAAGAGTCAGGAGGAAACTTGGGATGAATCCAAGGATTTCTGTGCAACACTGACACCACTGGAGATTCTAGAAAACACCAGTCTGGTGGAACTTTAGTTCTGCAGAGAAGGGAGCAGGTGGAAGGTGAGTTGAGCCTCGGCATGTTGGGTATGCTGGAGGTCAAGGGCAGACTGATGCCACAGGAGATAATTAAAACATGGAATCTGGTGTGTAGGAAGGAAAGGATGCTAAGAGAGGGCTAATAAATTGGGCAGGAGTGGCGAGCTAAGTGTTGATCAGATAAAGAAGGCAAAGGGCAGGGAAACTGGAAGAGAAAGAAGACTGCGAACAGAATTAAAGCTCCCAACAGAGACTGTAAGAATCACAGCCCAGATATTAACTGCTTAGTGCGGGCCGGACCCTGAGCCACTCCATTTGTATCCACTGTTAGGTATACTTTTTATTATTCCCATTTTGACAGATAAGGAAATTGAGACCCACAAGGTAGCTTCTCTGCCAACGTCACAGGGCAGAGCTGGGATGTGAACACAAGGCTTTACAGCCAGAATGTGTGCTCTTAACTACTGCACCATCCTAACTCCAGTGAAGAGGTCCAAGGTGTGGCCACGCCAAGCAGCAGAGATAAAAGCCCATAAGAGAAAAGGCTGAGACACCCTGCGTCCAGAGTGGTCATTCCAGTTCCTGAACTCAGGCTAGTCTTCCAAGAACCCAGGCTCTTCACACTCAGACCCTGCCGACCGCTCCAGTGCCTGCCAACCCAAGTCTATGCCCTCTGTCTGGGGTGGGAGACATTATCAAGGCTCACTAATATGTTGAGTTCTCGTCTCCTTCCGGGCACAAGAGGTGGATCCTTCCCTGACCCCAATGAGTTAGTTATATGTACAAGTTAGCATGTAACTGCTTTTGGCCCCTGAATTGCGAATGGAAGGGACCGTGTCATCTCCAAGCAGATGCATTGACATGCAGGTGCGAGATGCCCCCCCGGATCCCGAGCCCCCAGGCCCTCGTGGAGGTACTCACATCCCGTAACAGCCACACCTCCGCCAGCCTGGCTCCGAGTCCCTTACAGAGCAGCCCCCTCTCCCACACGGAACCTGGGCTGCATGTGGAACGTGAGTCAGAAGTAAACTTCAGTCGTCTTTAGTGCAGCATTCCTCTGTCTACACTGACGGAGTCACTCCGCTTCCAAGAACCTCTCTAATCCATCCCCACCCAAATAACCCAACCGTGGGCCCCACTTCCCTCCAATACCCCACTGCCCCAGCCCTGGTCAGGCTGGTTTCCTCGCTGCCTGGTCTGTGCTGTCTGCTGCCCCGCTCCACGCCTGGCCCCTGCCAGCCCCCAACACCCACCTATCCCCCAAATGACCTCACAGGCCATCCAGTTCCACAAGCGTCCTGCAAGGGTCAGATCACACTCCTCCAGCTCTGACACTTTCCCTAATCACGCCCATTCCTCCCTCCAAATTCATACGGCCCTCACAGAACACATGGCAAAAGGTAACACTTCAATAAACACTTTGTTCAAAGGAGTTTAGAACAGTTCTGTTGCTTTGTCTAAAAATGCCAACAGAATCCCGAGATTAACCAGAGACACATTTGGATGAGGGGAACACGGCACTATTTGTATGGTCCTTACAGGTTAAGGTACAAATCTGGAATGTTCTTCTGGTTGCTCGATCTCCAGAAAAGAAGGAACGAGCTAGAAACGTTTGAGAAAGACACATAAAACCATCGTGGCAAGTGGACAGGTGAGGGTGCCTGGTCTACCGAGTGCACTGCTGTTCAACCCAGCGCACTCAGGCCAGGCAAATGGTCAACTTCTGTAAAGTCCTGAAGCCTCCGGACAAGACCCACACAGACGGGCCCATCAAGTCTCAGTAATGAGTGACGGAATTTGGTGGCAAGCCTTTAAGGACAAATAAAAGGGTGAACATAAGCCAGCTTCGCCCAGATCACAGTTTGACCAAGAGTGAAGGTAAAGGTGCTGGCTGCCAGTCCGTAATACAACTGTAAAGCAGCCAGACTCCTCTGAGGAACAGGCCTGCATGTCTAGGGCTGACACTGGAAAGGACAGCTGTGTCTAACTGTGTCCTGGTGACACTGAGGAAGAGTACCAGATGGGGCAGAGTTGGGCCGAGAGAGACAAATCTCACCTTAAAGGAAGGCAGACAACCGACACACAGAGTTTGGCCGAGTGACTGAGAGGACGCACGGGGAGTCACCCCACCTGGTCTAACTCTCAGTGTCCCCCCGTGTTGTGCGGACTTGGGCAAGTTCCTGTCCATCTCTGAGTCTCAGTTTCCTCTTTTGTAAAGTGGGACAAGGCCTCCTACCTCAAAGGCTGCTGTAAAGGTGAAGATAAAAGGAGCCCGCACGTGAGGCTTGGAACCCAGGCCCAGGGCAGAGCAAGGGCGCGTGCAACCCACGTCGTCACCGCTGCCGCTGCCATCCACTCATTCTCTGGGTTACTGCCCTTCCCAAAGGAAGCGTGCTCTGCCGCCACCGTTGGGTCAGACTAAAGCTGCGCAAAGCCATCTTGCAGTTTCATATTTCTTCACCTGAACTGTTCTTTGCCACACTTTAGCAGTTTCTTTTTTTGTTAAAAAAGTTTTGTCATCATAATCAAGTATCATTTGCACATGTAGATAAAATGTGCATATGTTAATAAAATTAACTGGTGAAAGGTTTTTAATTAAGGCATAGAATTGAGACATTTTACACTAAATAATGTTATTAGCTCACTACAGGGAATTTTATACTGAAAAAATAAAGAAAAGATTTGTTCAGTTCTCTAGGGAATTCAGACCCCAAAATTCCCTTGCACTTTAATCAGCCAGCGCGGCAGCCCTAATGGCTCTGGATGCAGTAGATAATGGCAATAATTTATGTTAGCTGAGGATTCTATTAATTTTCCTATACCTTTTTTGAAGTTATATCATTAATTGCTATTAATGCTTCCTAATCAAGACAGAGCTCATCACTGAAACAATTAACCTATTTCTGAAGGTGCAAATAGAAAGATAATTCATCAATTTCCTACTTTTTCCTCCTGCTGCAACACCAGGCTGGTTTTTGTCTAAATCCTCTTCTCCTGAGGACTCGCAGCAGCTGCTGTCAGCCATTAAGGGAAAGCAAAGCATGTGCTCGCTTATAAGGGTCACTCCCGGAGTTCTGTGGTGAGGAGGCATCATCTGTTAACTGAGGTAAGAACCTCAGTTGCGATCACAGTTTCCACAATCTAAAGACATTAAATGAAGCCGGATTCCCAGGAAGAAACACACCTCCAAATCCAATCTCCTTATGCAATGAGAGAGCATTGCTTTCACTGCTGATCAGATTTCTCTAAAGTGACCTCAGTGCGTCCAGACAAGCAAGCTGGGCAAAACCAAAGGTGAGGCAGACGGATTACTGCCTGTAACAGCGAGTAGCAGAATTCTGTCTTGAGCGGTCTGTGGGGCTGGCTGATGGATGGGCCCAGGATAAGCGCAGATGCTGGATGAAGGGCCGAACATGGACTTGACATCTCACTTAAACCTGCTTTGGAGGAAAATTGAGTAATGGGTAGGTAAGCAGGTCCCAAACTGATGGGCATCAGAATGACGTGCAGGGCTCGTTCAGGCACTGATTTCTAGGTGCTACCCCACAGGTTCCAACTCCGCACACGGGGGTGAGGTCTGAGATCTGCATCTCTACCAGGCTCCAGGTGACGCTGCCCTGCCGGTCTGGGGCCTCCCACACTCTGAGAATTTCACAAGCACAGTAAGTACAGGTGAGAAAGAAGCAGGGTCCTGGCAACTTATGGATTATTTTTTTAAAAATGGAAAAGAAGTCCTTTAGCCCTGGAATAAAACTCCCTGCATCCAATTAGGTTGAACTGTAGCCACCTCACTACAGTCTACACGTTCATTACTGTGGCAAAATTAAAGTTAAGTAACCCTGATGATAAAGCTTGTAATGGAAACACCGTAATAAAGGGATTATTTTGAAGACGCGAAGGAACATCTGGTATGAAAGAGACGCTTCAGGAATTGCTGAATCAAACTGATTCAGATGAATCAGAAAATCTGAATCAAATGAAAAACGCATTGAGAAGAGTCAGTAATATACTATACATATGAAAAGGAAAGAAAGATTGTTTTTAGATGACAAGACAATTGCAAAAATTAAAAAAAAAAGTTATACAAGCCCAGAAGAACAGATTGGGTGGTGCATAAAATCAGATCAGTGAATTTGGCTGGAATTGAGGGTTTTTCCTAAAATTCATGGAAAATAGATCAAATGAGCTCCGAGGAGTAGAGATGCTGACTGGAAGCCTGACCCACGAGTTCCAGCGGAAGCACAACAGGAGCTCCAGAAGGGAAAGCAGAGTGCGGGAAAGAAAGATGCTACTCAGACTAACAATACTGAGAAAATCCCCTGACATGAACAAAGATGAGCATCTTCAAGTGAGAAGGCCCGCTGAGCACCAAGGAGGGGAGAGCCCGACAGTCCGATCCCAGGAAAATGGCGGGGCTCACGGAGAAACAGAACTTGCAAGCGTCCAGATGGATGAAACAAGGTAACAATGCAAGGAGAACAAAAAGAGAAACCAAAACCCTCCAGACATCTCTGCATCAAAGGCTAGAACAGAATGGAGTAGCATCTACAGAATTTTAATGGAATCGAGCTTATCACAAACATCCTACAGGCGTCAATCACCGGCCACACGTTTTCTGAGGAGTCCAATAGCTTTACTCCATGTGACTCCCATGGTTTTCTGATAAACATTTAACAACCGGACCTGATCTGAAGTATTTGCCAGTTTCCTTAGTGCAGATCTGAAGCTACAACTATGCCATCAATTACACGGAGTTGGGAGGAGACACCCATGGTCAGCGCTCACCAGCACAGACTGACTGAAACCCCACCCTCAACCCCCAAATGCACGGCTGCACAAGGCGACTGGCCAGGACTCATGGCTGGTAGGAACGTGCCAGTCAGGCTTACCTGCTCAAGAACTCTAACAAGGGACAGAGACGACTGTCGGCCACTGAAGCTGAGCACTTGTATATAAAACTGAGTCTGCTGGCAAAGAAGGCTGGTCAAGAAGCTGAGGGAGCCAAGAGGCACAGAGGGGCAAAGATGAGGGCCGCCTGGCCCTGAGGAGCTGAGAGTCCTCTGGACCCCCGGAGCTTGCACTTGCAGTTTCTTGAGGACTGGAGGTACCTTGTTCTCAGGCTACGTGAGATTCCCATTTCATTTTGCTCATATGAACCTCCTTCCCCCATTATCACACTGGAGCAAGCACATTTGTTTGGGTGTCTGTTTCTTGATTAAAAAGCTTGACTAGAACACCCTTAAAATAACAGCTCCACTGTTATTTTATTTATTGTATAAATTTTTTGTAAAGATATAATTTTGACATTCACAAAGATGCAGCTAAAAGGATGCTCACCATTCTGTCTATAATGGTGAAAGTCTGGAAACATTCTAAACGTCCGGTGATTGACAGTTAGGTTGATGAATTATGATGTTTGCTTACAAAAGGAAACTAGGCAGCTATTTAAAATGACAGAGTAGATAGTTAACATTGTATAAATAATACAGTGTTAAATGAATCACCTACAAGGTAGCACCTACAGTATGATCTGATTTTCCTAAATATGTTTATTTTTTAAATTGATGTGTAGTTGATTTATAATATTGTATCACCACATTTAGTATAATAATCTCTAGGTCTGTCCATGTTGCTGCAAATGGCAATACTCCATTCCTTTTTATGGCTGAATAATATTCACTGTATATATGTACATCTTCTTCATCCTCCAGCCATCTGTTGATGGACACCTAGGCTGTTTCCTTGCCTTGGGTATTGTAAATAGTGCTGCTGTGAACATTGAGGAGCATGTATCTTTTTAAGTTAGAGTTTCCTCCAGATATATGCCCAGGAGTGGGATTGCTGGATCATGTGGCAGCTCTATTTTTAGTTTTTTAGAGGAATCTCCATACTGTTTTTCACAGTGGCTGCACAATTTACATTCCCACCAACAGTTTAGGAGGGCTCCCTTTTCTGCACACCCTCTCCAGCATTTATTATTTATAGACTTTTTGGTGATGGCCATTCTGACCAGTGTGAGGTGACACCTCACTGTGGCTTTGATTTGCATTTCTCTAATAATTAGTGATGTTGAGCATCTTTTCATGTGCCTCCTGGCCATCTGGATGTCTTCTTTGGAGAAATGTCTATTTAGGTCTCCTGCCCAATTTTTTTTGATTAGGTTGTTTGTTTTTTGGACATTGAGTTGTATGAGCTGTATATTTTAGAAATTAACCCCTTGTTGGTCACAAGTTTCGCAAATACGTGTTAATTTTTTATTTGTATGAAACACACAGAGGCAGATCTGCAAGATGTTGTGGGGTTCAGTTCCAGACCACCACAATCAAGGGAGCATTGCAATAAAGCAAGTCACATGAACTTTCTCATCTCCCAGTGCATATAAAAGTTATGTCTATGCTATGATGTAGTTTATTAATTGTACAATAGCATTATGTCTAAAAAGGGTAAGTACCTTAATAAGAAATATTTTGTTGCTTAAAAATGGTAACCACCATCTAAGCCTTCAGTGAGTTGTAATCTTTTTGTTGGTGGAGGGTCTGGCCCCAACGTGGGTGGTGTTGAAGGCTGGGTGGCCATGTAGCAATTTCTTAAAACTGGACAGCAATGAATTTCGCCACATTGACCGGTTGATTTCCTTTCATGAACGATTCCTTTACGGTGTGCAATGCTGTCTGACAGTGTTTACGCACAGCAGAACTCCCTTCAAAACTGGAGCCAATCCTCTCAAACCCTGCTGCTCCTCTATCAATGAAGTGTATGCAATATTCTAAATCCTTTGTTTCACTGTAACAATCTTCGCAGCATCATCACCAGGAGTAAGTTCCATCTCAAGAAGCCACTTTCTTTGCTTGTCCGTAAGAACAAGTCCTCATCTGTGAAAGTTCCATCATGAGCCTGCAGCAGTCAGGCCCGTTTTCAGGCCCCACCTCCCCAGTTCTCTGGCTGTTCCCACCGTGTCTGCAGCCGTTTCCTCCACTTAAGCCTGAAACTCACAAAGTCATCCACGAGGGCTGGAATCGCTCCTTCCAGCCTCCTGTGAATGTTGATATTCTGATTTCTTTCTGGGCATCACAAATGTTCTGAATGGCTTGGAGAACAGTGGATTCTTTCCAGAGGGTTTTTGATGGACTCTGTCCAGGCCCGTCAGAGGAATTGCTGTCTATGGCAGCTACAGCTTTATGAATTGTATTTTTTAAATAATAAGACTTGAAATTTAAAATTACTCCTTGATCCACAGAATGCAAGACGGATGCTGTGTCAGCAGGCATGTAAGCACTAATCCCGTGTCCCTCTCCTTCAGGGCTCTGGGGTGACGAGGTGCCGAGTCGATGAGCAGTAATATTTCGGAAGAAATCTGTACCGAGCAGCAGACCTTACAGTGGACTTAAGATGCTCAGGAAACCGCGTTGTAAGCAGATGTGCTGTCGCCAGGCTTTGCTGTCGCACTAACAGAGCACCTTCAGAGCAGATTAAATAGCATCTGTAAGAGCCTTAGGTTTTTTGGGATGGCAGCTGGTTTCCACTGAAGGCCACCAGCTGCACTGGCCCCTAGCAAGAGTCAGCCGTCCTGTGGAGTTTAAGTCTGGCATCAGCTTCCCCTCTCTAGCTATGGAAGTTCCAGGTGGCACCTTCCTCCAGTATGAGGCTGCTTCCTCCACACTGAAATCTGTTGTCAGGCATGGCAGCTTCATGGAAGGTCCGAGCTGACCTTCTGGAGAACCTGCTGCACTTCTGCATCAGCACTGGCCACTCCGCCTGCACTTTCACTTTATAGACATGGTTTCTTTCCTTAATTCTCATGAACCAAACTCTGTTGACTTTGAACTTTTCCTCTGCAGCTTCCTCACCTGTCTCAGCCCTCGCAGAACAGAAGAGCCTCAGGCCTTGCTCTGGGTCGGGCTGGGCCTCAGGGAGTGTCGTGGCTGGTCTCACCTTCCTTCCAGACACTCAGACGCTCTCCGTGCCAGCAGTGAGGCTGCTCTGCCTCCTTGCCGTTCGCGTTTTCCCTGGAGGAGCACTTTAACTTCCTGTAAGAGTTTCCCTCTGCACTCACTATGCACAGCTTGGCTGCATTTTGTGCAAGAGGCCCAGCTCTCACCCCGTCTCAGCGTCTGACAGGCCCTCCTGCTGGGCTTGGTCGTTTCCATCTTTTGATTTAAAGTGAGAGACCTGTGCCTCTTCCTGTCGCCTGAACACTCAGAAGCCTCTATCGTGTTATTAACTGGCCTAATTTTATCTTGTTGTATCTCAGGGCAGAGGGAGGCCTGAGGAGAGAGAGGGGGATGGGGGAAGGGCCAGCCAGTGGAGCAGTCAGAACACACACATTTACCGATTTAGTCTACCGTCTTATGTGGGTGTGGCTCATGGCGCCCCAAAATAATGACAATGACATCACAGATCAGCAATCACAAATCACCATAGCAAGTATTAATAATAATCAAAAAGTTTCAAGCTGGAAAGACATAAAAGACACACCCCTCTCTTTAGCCCCATGAGTCCTGTTGATTCGACATTCTCCCCCAAACGCACAGGTACAACCCCTTGTCCCCACCCTCACTGCCACGTGTGTAGCTCACGTCCTCATGACATCGCATCCCATGTGTCACAAAAGCCTTCCTTTAAGTTGGTCCACACACCACAGCCAGCATCTTACAGCACGCCCAGGTCTAGATCCTTAACGCATTAGCTCGCCCACAAAATCAAGTCTGGAAGTCTCAGTGTGCACAGCGTGCTTCCCCTACTGACGCCCAGACCGCTACTCCACCACCTCCCTGGCCCTCTCCACTGCAGCCTCTTCATCCCAAAAGGCTCAGCTAGGTGTCGTCTCCTCCGTAAAGCTTCCTCAGAGCTGGCACCTCCCCCAGGCTAATTAGGGCCCCCGTGGAAACCCCGGGGGCCCCCGTGCTTGCTCTGGCATCAGCGGCACTGATTATGTCTCTAACGGCTGCCTGCCTGTCTCTTTCTGGGAGGACTGCGACCTCTCTGGGTCCAAGCTCGTGTCTGCGATGGGAGGGGTGTGTGCAGCCCGCGTCTGGTGCTGCCCCAACATGTGGCATGTCCCGGTGAATTCCACCATGCAGTCCTCAGCTGGACTGCCAGTCTCTGCAGGCCAGCACCCCGCGGAGCCAGTACACGTACGGTCAGCGGATGGAGCAGTGCCTTTAAGGGCGCTAGAAGCAGACACTCTGCTCAGAAACCGACTCTATGGGCACAAAGCACGTGGGGATATTCTGGGCAGCGCCTTGATGTTATCGGTACTTTCTACCAAGTCTGTCAGTTTACCAGGAGGAGTAAGAAAGCCACCCTGGTCCCTCAGTCCCGCCTCCCCATCCCCTCCAGCTGCCACCCACTCTGTGCTGGATGGCGGTGGGGGGACAGAGCACGTGACCCATTTCTGATTCTTGCCCCACGCCTTCGGGTGGGCCTTGTGGTGTCAACAAAGGCAAAATCCGACTGAAAGATGAGAGCAGCCCTGGAACGCCCCCGTGGGCCGCACCACCCGCGGGCCACCCTGGGGCCTGCCTCTGCAGGCGAACTGGCTATCCACTGGTCACTGACACATGTCCCTGCGTCACGGGGAGGGGAGCGTGACCAAGGACCTGCTAGGAACCCAGGGCTGTCTGGATTTTGAAGTGAGGCAGGGGGAAGGGGGAAGAGAGAGGGGGCAGATGAGGCAGTGAAGACAGATGATCCGAGGTGGAAAGTAGTTAATAACAGTAATTATATTAGTGACAGAATGAATTATTAATATCTTGTTAACAGTCACTATATTAGCAATGATAGTAATAGTTACGAGTTAATGGGGTAATGGTGATTGCATTGGATGTTGTAATAATAATGGACAGAATAATGCTATGCCAGCAGATCAATCTGAAAAGGAGTAGAATGTAACACTGTGAGTGGTGTGGATGTATCTGCGAGAAACCAGGAGTGTGGAAAATTATTAGAGGACACATCGGCCAGCTCTTTCAATAGAACTGCTCATCTGATGTCATTTCCTGCGGATGATGTGAGTGACACACAGGTGCTTCCTTAGGGTCCCCAGACAGCACGACGTGGAGATAGAAGCCACATGGGCCCACACCACTCCTGGGAGCCCTGATCCTCCCCTGAGCTCGGTGTGGGAAGGTGGCACCTGGGGCAGCTGATCTGAGCCCCGGACCAGGGAATATTGCCGTGTTGTCTCTGCCTAGCAGGGGACGCCTACAAGGCTACGGTTCAACACGAGGCCCAGGAAACTGACTTTCTTGGGCCTTGAAACAGAAAACTAGAATTTAAAAAGAAGCTGTCTCTGCTTTACTGAGCGTTTGATCAGACTCTGCGAGCCCTAAATCTTCTCACCTTCCAGTGGCGACCATACAGCCTCAGGGCAGAAAGAGGGTGTGTGTAGGTGCACGCACACACGCATGTGTGTACATCTGTGTGCACACGTACATGTGAGCTGTGTGTGGGCGGGAAAGTACTTCCGAGGGAAGTCTGTTAGAAGCAGAATCACATCAAGGATGTCAGCTCCTCCACCTTCAGAGCTCTGGGAATAAAAGGCATGAAGAGTTGGCTGTGGAGAAGGTCCTCCAGGCCTGACTGAGGGGTTGGGCTCACTCCCACAAGCGCCTGGCGTTGGGGGTCCAGGTTGGGGGCTGGCTCTGCCGTCTGCAGCTCACTGAAGCCCGAGCGCTTGTTGCATTTGCCCTGGGAAGCATCAGGCCCTCTCACTGGCCTTTCCTCTTGCTTCATTCCCTCTCGAGAATGCAGTGTTTCTGAAGCTGTGTTCTGCACAACACTCCTGTTGTACTTATTTGTTTGTGCAAAAACACCGAGGGCCTCCCGTGCACCAGTTATTGTGAAAAAGAGGCTTTGTAGCCATATGAATTTAGGAACTCCCCCTCCTCTCAGAATCCACAATACGCACCTTAGCGCATGAAGGCAAAATCTGGAAGAAATAAAGGCAGCTTCACTTCCTATGGATTAAACACAGTTTAGAAGCTGATCCTCCAGCTCCACCTTTACCTGCTGGATTTGTCCTCCTGAAACAGCAGTCATCACCGAGTTCCTGGTCTTCACACCCTTCCATGAGGCCACAGAACTAGCCTCCAACCCACCCAAGCTCCTCTGTGGCCTCACTTGTTTGCTCTCATTCCCAGGGGTGGGGTACCTGCCCTGCACACCCCCACCCACAGTTCCTCGCTCACACTGATCCCTTACCTAGTCTCCGAATCTCTGCCTCTACCCATCTTTCAAGGCACGTCTCCATCACCAGGTGAGCTCTTCATCCACTTCTCAGGTTGTTCACTCGCACCCTCTTGTAGATCACCAACATAATACCTGTGAAGGGGCACTGACGACTCCCCCTTGGCTCCTCCAGGGACGGGCCTGGCCTGGCTCACCTTCCTTGTTTTCACATCTTGTGTGACCCCCTCCCCCAGTGCCTGATACAGGACGGGAGTTGGAGCAGTGGTCCCGCAGCAGCTAAAGAGTTTGGCAGGTGGCCAACGTGCCGTCGCTGCCACTTCAGCTTGTTAAGAGTACACACCCCCCTCAATTTACAATGGGGTTGCTTCCCCATAAGCCCTCTCTAAGCTGAAAAAATCTAAGTCGAAAATGCACTGAATACATGGAAGCTGCCGGACAGCAGAGCTCTCAGCCTCGCCGACCTTAAACGTGCTCAGCCCACGTATGCTGGCCGCAGCTGGGCAAGGTCTTCTGCACTAGCCTGTTCTATGAGACAGCGCGGAGTCTCTCCTGTTGTTGGCTGAATACTGTGCTGACAATGAAAACCACAGTGGCCACCAGGTCCAGAATGATTGTGACCGTGTCAGTTGTTTATCTGAATGATGGAGCAGCTCACTCGGAGCCACAGCTCCACCCAGCATTGGGAGAGGGTCCTGCCGCCTGCCGCCAGCCTTGGGTAGGTCCAAATTCAGATGCGGTGTCCACTGCATGTGCATCACTTCTGGATCATCCTAAAGTCAGGAAGTTGTGAGTCAAACCATCATAGGTCAGGGGCTGTCTGTGCCAGCTCTGGGATCCGGTGCACGTGGGTTTGCAGCCCCCCTCTTCCTCAGGCAGGGAAGGAATCCTGCAGCACATTGGCTCTGTGAGGCCATGTACGGACATTTAAGTTGACCCATTTTTTGTACGCTTGTCCTCCCAACTTCTGTCCCGGCTAGAAAAGCTCAGCTCCACACAAGCTCTGCAGCTGGGCTGCCCCAGTGCCCACAGATCAAGGGCCCTCGTCTTGGAAAAACCCCTCAAACCAGTATAAGGAGAGCGGGCTTCTGTGAGAGGTGCACTCAGGCCCCCAGAGAGGCCCAGGTGCTGGAGAAGCCACAGTGCCCACAGCTGGTGTCTCGTTCATGGAAGACGCTCAGATGTCGTTTATCCAGACTTATTGGGGATTTAATGACCTGAATAATCAGTTTTTCTGGATAATCGATCATGATGGATACATGAGGGCGAGTCATCAGCCATTCAGGCAAAAGGGCCAAAGAGCTGGACTCTCAAGTGACCTGCATTTCAGAAATTAACCTCGAGGGCTACTTCCTGCTAAGACCGCAGGACAGTGCAGAAATAAAGATGTTCACCGTACACCCTCCAGCGCAATGTGCCCAGATTGCATGTTTGTGCAGAAAACCCCGCTGGGGTGCAATGCAGCCCTCTCACAGGCTGGGGAGGTTTCAGGCCAGGGCGGGAGCGTCAGAACAGAACAGAACAGACAACCAACACTTCAGTGACTTCACAGAGCTCAGGCTCCATCCAGAAGGCTCAGGAAACAGGCCCCCCCCGCTGGAAGAATCTGCACAATCTGCCGCCCGCAGCTGCGCTCCCCACACAGGCACGTCCCTGACACAGAGGACTTTACGCACAGAGAGCGGTTTGGAGAAGGTGCCTCACAAGAGACAATCCTGAACAGAGCATCATGCGATGCAGCAGGACAGCGGAATAATCCGGTTTTGTTTCATCTCTCTCTGAAATGCTCGGACTCTCCCTGCCGAGGCCGCATGTGCTGGGGAGAGTGCAGAGCCCAGAGCTCTGCACATTCCACCCAGGAAAAACGTGGCTGCATGCCGAGGCAGCAGGCAGCGGGGCAGGCACCACGGGTCACTGTCCTCCCTGCAAAGAGACAAAAGCCTCCCACATCAGCGTCACCAAAAAGTTCACAGTCCCTTCCGATGGCCTTTCTGTCCACAGGTGCTTTTATTATTTTTATACATTTTAAATGACCCTCACGCTTGGCCTCTACTTCTCCTGTAGGAGGTTCACTTCCTGGGGATGTAGACGTGTGATGATGCCTACTGCTCAGCGATGTCTTCAGGGCCATATTTCAAGCCTGTTATATTTAACTCTTATCCAAAGGGGCTGACTGATGTATGAAGAGGTGGCTTACTTTAAGCAAATCAGGTTTGCAAAAAGACAAATCCATAGATCATGGGAATTAAGAGAGGATTCTTTAATCACTGAACTTCTTTCACTGTAGTACATTTTAAAATATTTGTACCCAGAAAATGTGTATTTGCTTATTCTTGGAAGTAACAGAAACCTCACTGCAAAGCACACACAGAACAAATCCATCTGCACACACCCAGTGCCTGGAGGGTGCTGTGCCAGGCACTGCAGGGACCACACGGATGGTCCTGCCATGTTCGGGGTTTCCCGAGCTTATCATCTTCGAGAGAGAGAGTGTGTCGCAGGGACACACTAACGCATTCAAGGTCAATTAGTGCCGTTGGTGGCCATGCCGGCCTAAGGAGGGGCCACAGCAGGGGGGGTCAAGGCCCAGCCCTGCTCCACCAGCCACTCCTGACACCAGCCGCCAGCGTCACCCACAGAGCCAACGCGGCATGAGCCCCACGGCCAAGGCGGGATTTAAGACTAGTTTCTGGTGGCCATCGGGTCACCACCTGAGAGCTTGAGAATGGAGCCAAACTGGAGGACAACAGAGCCAGTTATGGAGAGAAACCCAGTCTGAGGTGGGTCAGCTGTGTAGGAAGACAGTCTGTACCAGAGCCTTCCATTACCTGTGTCAAGAAATCCCCTACTCACTTTACAGCCAGTTCCAGGGATAAATGGGCTTCGGGGGAACCAAGAGGAAAATGTGCAGAGAGGCACAGCCAAAGGGCGGCCTCCCTAATCCACTCCCCCCACCGTCCCCGTGAGCAGAGCCAGGCCGTCTACATGGCACCTCCCTCTCGCACCCGGTGCACCACCCTGGAGCTCTGAGAGGACCCCTCTGCGGGAAGAACGCCCCCCGCTGCGGAGACTTCACCCCAAAACTTCCAAGTGTAGCACATCCCTTCCTTATTCCCAGACATCCAAAGAATGGCTTCTTTCCTTCCCAGGCCCCCCCAAAATGCTGCCCTCTCTTTACTCCTGCGCTAGACACGAGGCAAGACAGAGGTAAAATACGCTTATGTTTTCTCTGACAAAAGAGTATGATTTCCCCATTGACACTGAAAATACATTAAAAGTGATTTGGAGGAAAAAGACAGCTACCCGCGTAGAATTCAGGGTGACGCACGGCTGAGGTGGCTCACTGCCAGCGTATTTAAAGGAAGGAAGAGAGAGCTCATGGCCAGTGGTAGCAGATGGACAGAGGCTATCTGGACACTGGATGTTACGGGTGCCCCCGTCAATCACTACACTGTTCCCGTGTGCCCCCCTTCCACTCACAGCTGATAGGACTGTGGGTGGCCATCTGTCCAGTGGTCTAGGAAGGGATCTGCCAGAGTCACCTTGGCTGGGTCACAGTGGGGAGCTAGACTGAGCAGATCGTCACCTGGGCTGGGCAGCTTCCCCCGACCCTGCCTGTATGATCTGTGTGACACCACCTGTGTGACCCATCAGAAGCCTGTGTGGGTTGTTCCATGCAGCCCCATGTGCAGAGTGTGTGAGACACGCAGCAGGTGGCAAGGGGCAGGGATGTGGCTGTCACCACACTGCAGTTGCCCCTCTCCGTATCTGCTTCCCTCGTGGGGACCCACAGATCTGAGCGCACTGCGGACACTCGATCCACGACAAGTGAGCGGCAGTCGGAGAAGCGATGAGAAAGGCCAGGGAGTGATGCTGAAGCAGGAAGGAGTGTCTACTGATCCAATACCGCCCCAAACCGTAGACAAGCAAGCCACCCCTTCTGAAACAATAATGAAAAATGGGCCACACATGTACATGGACTCGCTCAGTCAAGTTATTTTAGTTCCAGAGAGAATTACATTGGATGCACACGGGGTATACAGCTGAGCGATGAGTGGCAATGATGGGGCAATTCCAGGGCTATAAGGTACTGGTCTTAACCGTGACTGCCATCAGCACTAACCCAGACAGAGGCCGCCTGACAGCAGCCCCTCACTGCCTCTGCTGTTCACGTGCCACGTCTTTGTCATCTATTTTATTTTGCTAAAAATCTATTTTTAAAACATAAAATTACCTATAATGTGACTCCACTCCTGGGTATATACACCAAAGGACTAAAAACAGGGACTAAAACAGACCTTTGATGCGAATGTTCACTGTAGCACTGCTCACAGCAGCTGACAGGTTGGGAACAGCCCGAGTGCACATCAACAGGTGGATGAAGAAAATGAGTGGGACGTTCACTCAACAGAGCAGTGTTCAGCCACAACGAGGAACCAAGTTCTGACACCTGCTGCAGTGGAGATGAACCCTAAAAGCATTAGGCTAAGCGAAATGAGCCAGACAGAAAATGGCAAATACTGCATGACTCCACTTATATGAAATGTCTACAATATACACATTCATAGAGGTAGAAGGTAGATTAGCGGTTCCCGGAAGTGGCAGGGAGGAGGGCATGAGAGGTATTCCTTAACAGGTGCAGAGTTTCGGTCTGGGCTGATGAAGATATTTTTAAACCAGATATTGGCGATGGTTGGACAACACTGTGAATGTAATTAATGTCACTGAATTGTACACTTAAAATGGTTAAAATAGCAAATTTTATGTTATGTACATTTTACTACAATAAAAAAAGTCTATTTAAAGATTTCTGATTTTATAGAAGTAGACTCACAGACATAGAGAACAAACTTATGGCAACCAGGGGCTAAAGGGGGTGGGAAGGGATCGGTCAGGAATTTGAGGTTTGCACCTCTTGGGGAGGGATGGTGATGTCAGCTCTCCTGATTGTGCACATCTGTCCAACTTCATCGAACCGTGTGTCTGAACCGTGTAGTCTACTGTACTCACACCACAATAAAGGTGTTAAAAAGACAGCTACACAAACACACACACATGAGACTTCTGACTTCAGCTACATGGCAGAATAAGCAATCATAGATGCCATTTCTGCTACAAGCACATAAAATTCTAGGTGAAATATGAGAAAAAAATTTAAAATTCAGAGCTAAGCCCGATGGAAATAAATGAAGACAATTAGTATATGCCAGGAAACAAGAGAGCTCAAAAAGAGAAAGAAATATCATCCATGTTTTGTAGGGCTCTTTAATCTGAAAATGTAATTTAAACCAGTTCCAGAGCAACGACACCAGGGGGACAATGACACAAACACTGCAACACCACTCCATACTGATGTGCTGCGGCGCCCAGGCAGAACTGGTCACTGACAAAGCTGAGGCCTCGCACGCACATGAAGTCAGGCCCCCAGAGTGAAAGGTAAGCGCCCCACGTGTGAGCGGGCGGTGACAGAGTCACTGGAGAGAGGCTACAAAAGACGGGAGTCTGGAGTTATTACACATAAGAGAAAGAATGGCAACGCTCACAAAAATTTTAAAGTGTCATGAAAAGAAAAGGCAAATTTAAAAAGTAGCCAACAGAACTTCTACAAGTGAAAAATATCGCCACTGAAACTCGACATTCAGAGGTGAGGTTAAATACCAGGTAAGACAGAGCCAAAGCAGAAATAATCAAATGGAAGGGAGCTCAAGAAACTCTCCCGGAGCACGATGGCAAAGGCAGATCAAGAGAGACTATGAAAATGATGCCGAGCGAAAGTAAGGGGGAATAAGAAGGTCCCAAGCATGTTTAAGGAGAGGGTCTAGAAAGACGGCAACAAGAGGAAGAAAAGCAGTGGTCAGAGGGAAAAAAACACCTAGTTTTGGAATTGATAAAAGACATGATTCCTCAGACCTAAGAAACAGAGCGATTCTTACGCAAAAGGAAATAAACTGCCAAGTGAACCTGCAGACGGCAAAGGCAAGGGGGAATTCTGGAGAACAGCCACAGGGAAAGGTACCCACAGAAGCATAATTGAACTGTCAGCAGATTCCTTATCGGGAAGATAAAGTGGCTGAAAGAAAATGGGATGACAGTGGCAAAGGGCTGAAAGGAAGTAAAATGTCAGCCTAGCCCTTCACACACACCCGGATTTCACTCGAGACTGAAGGGAACTCGCCTCCAGGGGCACAGACACAGCGGGAGCACGCATCGTGGCATCACTTACAACCAAAAACTACTGAGGGAAATTTAAATGTCAACACATAGCAGACTGCAGAACGAGCGACAGCACAGGGAACAGGTAAGCTGCTGCACAAAAGGAGGTAAGGATGCCTATGAACTGATTTCCAGGACATTTATTAAAGACAAAACAAGGTACTCATGAGTGTATTTAAAAATATGCTTATATTTTTATTGATAGAATTCAATAAAAGTCACCATTTTAAAGTGTACAATTGAGTGGTTTTTATTATCACCAGGTTCTGCCACCATTAACACCACCTAATTCCAGAGCACATCACCACCCCCGCCCATGAAACCATGAATCTTCCAGCAGCCACTCCCCACGCACCGCCCCTGAGCCCCTGGCAACCGCTAACCCACCTTTTGTCTACACAGGCTTCTCTTCATGCCAGCGGAATCCTGCAGGGTGTGAGCCTTTGGGTCTGGCCTCTCTCCCTGAGCAGGGTTTCAAGGCTTACCCATGCTGCACCACGTACTAGTACTTCAGCGCTTTCTACAGCTGAGCAATGTCTCACTGCACGGACATACCACGTTTTCTCTAGCCAATCACCTACTGATGGACACTTGGGTATTTTACCCTTTTCGGCTGTTGTGAATAATGCTACTAAGAATTTTCGTCTATGAGTTTTTGGATGAACAGGTTTTCGGTTCTTCTGGGTTTATACCTCAGAGTGAAATTGCTGGGTCAGATGGTTAACTTGATATTTAACTTTCTGAGGAACTGTGGAACTGGTTTCCCAGCAGCTGCACCATTGTACATCCCTATAAGCAGAACACAAAGGTTCCAATTTCTCCACAGTCTCACCAACATTTGCAATTTTCCATTTAAAAAAAATGGTAACTGCCCTCCTAGTGGATGTGAAGAGGTATCTCTTTGGGGTTTGATTGGCATTTTCCTAATGACTAATGGTGTTCAGCTTTTAATCATGTGCTTAATGGCCACGTGTTTATCTTCTCTGAGAACTCTCTATTAGAATCTTTTTATGGAGGTGATCAAGATGGCAAAGCAAGACCCCGAGCTCACCTACTCTCATGGGCACATCTAAATTACAACTATTTACAGAACTGTTGATGAAAAAGACCAGAACCTCCTGTAGGAGACAGAGGCTCTGCTCTTAAAGGCCATGCACAAAATCTCCTTTTCTCCAAGACCCAGTGCAGAGACAGCAATTTGTAGAGCCTGGGTCAGACCCACTTGCTGATCTTGGAGAACCTCCTAGGGAGACAAAAGGCAACTGGGACACTGCCTGGGGCACAGAAGATGGCAGTAGCCATCTACCCCCAGGATGCTGGTGCTGCCAAGCACTGTTTTGGAGTCCAAGTTCTAGCCTATTAGTGCTGGGTCTTACCTACCCCCGTAGTGGTGGGCGCTAGTCCTGGAAACCTCCCCCTCAGGCTGGGAGTGAGCCATGCAGGAATCCAGCCCTGCCCACCAAGGGCTGGCACCAGCCCTAGGCCCTCCCTGCAGCCAGCTGCCCCAGGACCCAAACAAGTGGGTCCAGGACCTGGCCCCGTCTACCAGCAGCCTGGCATTAACCTCAGACCTACATGACTTGCAGCGAGCCACCCTGTGACCTGGCCGTGCCCACCAGTGGGCTGATACCAGCCCTGGGACACCCTGGGGCTCAGTGTCAGCTGTGCTGGGACCAGGATCCATCTATTAGCAGCCTCCACAAGAGGCAGGGCCTAGCAGCCAACTGGGCCAGGGGCCATCCCCATCTACCAGAAAGCTGACAGTAGTTGGATCCACTACAGCAATGGGCCCAGCAGCCCCCTAGAGCACATAGCTGTGATGACCAGCAGGAGTGTGCTCTTGGGCCTCATGGATGTCCCTGACATAAGGCTACTTCTCTGAGATCAGGAAATGTAACTGATTTAGCCAATAGATAGAAATAAAGATAAAGAACTAGGCAAGGTGAGGAGACAGGAATGGAACAAGATAAAACCTTAGAAGAACTAAGTGATGTGGAGATATGCAATCAGCCTGATAAAGAGCTCGAGGTCATGATCATAAACATCCTCAGTGAATTTGAGAGAAGAATGGAAGAACACAGTGAGACGTTTAATAAAGAGTCAGAAAATATGAAAAAGAACCAAACAGAGGTTTTGAAATTTAAAAAAAAAAAATGTTAGAAGGAATCAACAGTAGATTAAATGGCACAGAGGAACAGATCATTGAACTGGAAGACCGAATAGTGGAAATCACCTACGCTGAACAGAAAAGAGAAAAAAGAATTTAACAAAATAAAGACAGTTTAATAGACCTCTGGGACATCAAGCATACTAACATTAGCATTATAAGGGTCACAGAAGAAGAGAGAAAGGGGCAGAGAACTTACTTGAAAGCATAATAGCTGAAAACTTCCCTAACCTAGGAAAATAAACAGATATTCAGGTCCAGGAAGCACAGAGAGTCCCAAATAAGATGAACTCAAAGAGGTCCACATTAAGACATACTGTAATTAAAATGGCAAAAATTAAAGATAAAGAGAGAGTATTAGAGGCAGTAAAGAAAAAGGAACTAGTTATGAAAATAGGAACTCTCATATAACCATAAGCTTACTTCTAGCAGAAACTCTGCAGGCCAGAAGTGAATGGTATGATACATTTAAAGTGATAAAAGGAGAAAACCTATAACAAAGAATATTCTACCTGGCAAAGCTATTATTCAGATTTGAAGGAGAGATAAAAGAGTCTTACAGGCAAACAAAAGTTTAAAATGTTCAATAGCACTAAACTGGCTTTATAAGAAATACTTAGACTTCTCTAAGTGGAAAAGAAAAGACCACAACTACAAATGTAAAAATTATGAAAAGAAAAAGCTTATTAGTAAAGGTAGTGGATCAACTACTTAAAAAGCTAGCAGGAAGTTAAAAGATAAAAGTCATAAAATCAACTATATCCACAATAAATAGTTAAAGGGTTATAAAAGAAAAAAATATAAAATATAGTGTAAAAACATTAAACATGGGCTGAGGGAGAGGGAAAATGCAGGGTAGTTAGAATGAATGACAATTGAACTTAAGAGATCATAAACTTAAAATAATTATATATATAATATAAATAATTTGCTTTTGTTTTTATATATAAACCTCATGGTAATTACAAACTGAAAATCTTTAAAGAGATTCATGCCCCGAATGAGAAAGGAACCCAAACATAATAATAAAGATAGTCATTAAAATCACAAGAGAAGAGAGTAAAAATAGAGAAAAACAAATGAAAAGAACTACAAAACCAACAAGAAAATAATTAACAAAATGGCAATAAGTATAAACCTATCAATAGTTATTTTAAATGAAAATGCACAAAAAGCTCCAATCAAAAAACACAGTCACTGAATGGCTGAAAAATCAATACCCATGCATACGATGTGTTCAGGAAACTCAATATCTAAGGACACACACAGACTGAAAATGAGGGGTTGGAAAAAGGTATTTCATACAAATGGAAATAAAAAGAAAGCTGGAGTAGCAATACTTAGACAAAATAGACTTTAAAACTGTAACAAGAAACAAAGAAGGACATTATATAATAATAAAGGAATCAACACAAGAAGAAGTTATAACAATTGTAAATATATGTGCACCCAACATAGGAGCACCTAAATGAATAAAACAAATATTAACAAACCTAAAGGGAGAAACTAACAGTAAGACAATAATAATAGAGGAATTTAACACCCCATTTACATCAATGGACAGATCATCTAGACAGAAAATCAATAGGGAAACACTGACCTTAAATGACACATTAGACTAGATGAACAGACATAGATAAGCAGTGGAATACACATTCTTTTCAAGTGCATATGAAATATCCTCCAGGATAGATCATATGCTAGGTCACAAAACAAGTCTCAATATAAGTCAAAGATGCAGCAAGGAGGCTCAGAGAGAGGCAGGGTCTCAGCAGTGTGAGGAATTTTCATTCTATACTCACTTTCCCTGAAGTTTCCTGGGTGCTGGGACAGGTGTTAGGCTCTGAGGGTACCAAGATGCTAAATACGTGGTCCCCACCATTTTCAGAGGGGTACTGTCAATGAGATCAAGCTCTCTTGTTATTTACAGCACTGACCAAAAGAAGGAAGGTGCACTCTGGAAAGCAGGCTTGAGGGGTGGCTCAGAAACCTCAAGGCAAAAAGTTATACTGGAAAGAAGCTGAAGATTAAGAGAGTATTTGAAAAATGTCTTCATAATCTGGAAAACATAAAAATGTATCCCCATGAATCAATTAAAGTATGCATTTTTAAAAGGACTGAAAAATAAACAGTAAACACCAAAAAAAAAAACCCAAGTCCCAATAAATTTAAAAAGACTGAAATCATATCAAGCATCTCTTCTGACCACAATTGTATGAGACTAGAAATCAATGACACACAAAAAAACTGCAAGAAACCACAAGCACAGGGAGGCTAAACAAGATGCTACTAAACAATCAGTGGTTCACTGAAGAAGTCAATGAGGAAATCAAAAAACACCTGGAGAGAAATGAAAATAGAAACACGATTCAAAAATCTATGGGATACAGCAAAAGATGTTCTAAGAGGGAGGTTTACAGCAATTTAAGCATTCATCAGGAAACCTGAACAATCTCAAACAAGTTAACATTACACCTAAAGTAAGCAGAGAAAGTAGAAACAAAACCCAAAGTTAGTAAAAAGAAATAAAGGTCAGAGCAGAAATGAATGAAAATAGAGACTAAAAATATAGAAAAGAGCAATGTAACTAAGAGCTGGTTCTTTTAAATGGTAAACAAAATTGATAAACCTTTAGCCAGACTTCTCAAGAAAAAAAGAGACAGGGCTCAAATCAATAAGATCATAAGTGAGAAAAGAAAAGTTGTAACCCACATTACAGAAATACAAGGGATTATAAAACATTACTATGAACAATTACATGCTGATAAAATGGACACTTCTAAGAAATGGATAAATTCCTAGAAATGCCCAATTTCCCAAGGCTGAATCAGGAAGAAATAGAAAACATGAACAGACTGATTACCAGTAATTAAACTGAATCAGTAAAACAACAACAACAACAACAACAACAACAAAAACTACCCAACAAACAAAAGTCCAGGACTAGATGGCTTCACGGGTGAATTCTACCAAACATTTAAAAAAGAGTTAACACTTACCCTTCTCAAAACATTTCAGAAAATTGAGGAGGAAAGAAAATGTCCAAACTCATTCTCTGAGGCCAGCATCACCCTAATAATAAAACCAGACAAAGCAACCACAGGAAAAAAAAATTACACACTAACATCACTGATGAACATCCTCCGTTTTTTTGTTTGTTTGGTTTTTGTTTTTGGCAGAGATGCAAAAATCCTCAACAAAATATCAGCAAACCAAATTCAACAATACAGTAAAAGGATCATACACCATGATTAAGTGGGATTTACCCCAGGGATGCAAGGATGGCTCAATATTCACAAATCAATCATGTGATACATGTTATTACCAAACTGAAGAATCAGAATCATATGATCATCACAATGAAGACAGAGAAAAAGCTTTTGATGTAATTCAAAATTAATTTATGATAAAAACTCCCAACAAAGTGGATATAGAGGGAACATACCTCAACATAACAAAGCCATATATGACAGGCCCACAGCTAACTTCATCTCTATGGTGAAAAGCAGAAAGAATTTCCTCTAAGGTCAGGAACAAGACAAGGATTCTCACTCTCAGGAATTTTGTTCAAGATAGTATTGAAAGTCCTAGCCACAGCAATTAGAAAATAAAAGGAAATAAAAGGAATTCAAATTGGAAAGGAAGAAATAACTGTCACTGTTTGCAGATGACATAATGCTATATACAGAAAATTCTAAAAATACCACCAAAAATTATTAGATATAATAAATGAATTCAGTAAAGTTGCAGGATACAAAATTAATATGCAGAAATCTACTGCAGTTCTATGTGCTAACAACGAATTATCAGAAAGAGAAACTAAGAAAAAAATTCTATTTCCAATTGTTTCAAAAAGAATAAAATACCTAGGAATAAATGTAAACAAGAAGGTAAAAGATATGCACTCAGAAAACTGTAACAAAAGAAAGATAAGAGATAGTGATAAAAGAAAGTGAAAACAACACAAACAAATGGAAAGTTATACTGTGCTCATGAATTGGAAGAATTAATATTATTAAAATGTCCATACTCTCCAAGGCAATCTACAGAAGATGCAATTCCTATCAAAATATCAATGGCACTTTTCATAGAACCAGAACAAATAATTCTGAAATTTATATGGAAACACAAAAGACCCTATATAGCCAAAAACATCTTGAAAGAGAAGAACAAAGCTGGAGGTATCACTCGCCCTAATTTCAAACTATATTACAAAGTGGCAGCCATCAAAACAGTATGGTACTGGCATGAAGACAGACACATAGATCAACAGAACTGAATAGAGAGCCCAGAAACAAACCCATTCACATATGGTCAATTAATCTCCAACAAATGAGGCAAGAATGAGGCAAGACTATATAGTGGGAAAAAGAAAACTTCAAAAAATAGTGCTGGGAAACTGGACAGCTACATGCAAAAGAAACAGATTGAATGACTTTCTCACACAATATACAAAAATAAACTCAAAATGGAATAAAGACTTACATATAAGTCCTGAACCATAAAACTCCTAGAAGAAAACACAGGCAGTATGCTCTTCAACACTAGTCTTAGCAATATTTTTTTTTGCATGTATCTCTTAGGGCAACAGAAACAAAAGCAAAAACAAGCAAATGGGAGTATGTCAAACTAAAAAGCTTTTGTACAGCAATGAAAAACCACCAACAAAACAAAAAGGCCACCAACTGAATGGGAGAAAGTATTTTCAAACTATTTCTGATAAGGGGTTAATATCCAAAATATGCGAAGAACTCATACAATGCAACTTCAAAATAACAAATAACCCAATTAGAAAATGGGCAGAGGACCTGAATAGACATTTTTCCATAGAAGACATACAAATGGCCAACTGACACATGAAAAGATGTTCAACATCACTAGTCATCAGGGAAATGCAAATAAAAACTACAATGAGATATCACCTCACACTTGTCAGAATAGCTATTATCAAAGACAACAATAATTGTTGTCAAGGATGTGGAGAAAAGGGAACTGTTCTGTATGATTGGTGGGAACATAAACTGGTACAGCCTCTACGGAAAATGGTATGCAATTTCCTCAAAAATTTAAAAATAGAACTATCACATGATTCAGCAATTTCACTTCTGGGTATTTTTCTGAAGAGAAAACCCTGCTAATTTGAAAAGATATGTACCCCTATGTTCACTGTGGCATTATTTACAATAGCCAATAATGGAAGCAACCTAAGTGTCCACTGACAGACAAATGAAAAAAGAAGATGTGGTATAGGCATACAGTGGAATATTAGTCATAAAAAGGAATGGAATCCTGCCATTTACCACAACATGGATGCACTTAGAGGGTATTATGCTAAGTGAAATAAGTCAGACAGAGAAAGACAAATACCATTTGATTTCATTCACATGCAGAATCAAAAAATAAAATAAATAAACAAAACAGAAACAAACTCATAGATACAGAGAACAAATAGGTGGCTGCCAGGAGAGGCGTGGGGGATGAGTGAAATAGGTGACAGGGATTAAGAGGTACAAACTGCCGGCTACGAAATAAAGTAGTCATGGGAATAAAGGGCACAGCCTGGGGGATACAGTCAGTAACACTGTAGTAAGGTTTTCTGGTGACAGATGGTAACTGGACTTACTGTGGTGATCACTTTGCAACATATAGGAATATCTGGAGCTAACAGTGTTGTAGGTCAATACACTTCAATATAAACTAACAAATAAATACAATCACTTGTCCTTTTAAAAATTAGGTTATTTGTATTTTTATTGCTGAATTGTAAGAATTCTTTACCTATTCTGGACAATAGACTACCAGGTATATGACCTGTAGATACTGTCTCCCATTCTGTGGTATATGCTTATTTCTGCAAGAAGAAACACAGAAAGGACATACCAGAAGCTTAGAAAAAAGGCCATTTATGGGGCATGGCTGAGAACGGGTTGTAACACAGAGACAGGAAACAGGATTAGGTTTCTCTCAGTGTCTCTTTTCATGGAGTTTGAACTTTTGAAATATGCTAATGTTTACGATCCAAAAATATGCTATTAAATTAATAAAGACAGAAAAATTTTTCTACAATTCATTCAGACAGGAACTAATGAACCTAACTGTGTATCAAATAGCTAACATGATACACAGAAGAAAAACAAAGAATTAATCAGAAAATCTGAAAGCCAGTATCTGATTGTAACTCTCAATGGGATATCTTCCACGCACAAAAATGTTAAAGCACAAATAAAGTCTGATAAAGCCTGAACTGCACTTAGTGACTTTAAAGTAGGCAGTGGTATTGGTACAGTGAGTCCAAAACAATTTAGTGTGAATTATAGGATTCAGAAAATGAACAAACACATCAATTCTGTTGGAAATCAGTGCTCATTGTGGGATACGGAAGACACAAATATGTAACAAGAAGGGAGAAAGAACCCTGTGATGGCAACACTAAACTGAAATTTAGAAGTGCCAGGATAAATGCATGATTTTTAAATACATGTATATAACATATAATATAGATACAATTTTTTTCAGTGGACAGAGGAGGAGATATATTTTACATGTATTACATATTAAACATATATATATATCTCCCTGCTCTGTCTCCTGAGAGAGCCCAGAAGCAACAGCACCTCTGCAGTGATGAGCACACCTGGCTCTCCGGTCTTGGTTGCTAAATACCATCTCCTACTCAAAGGAACCATGACTTCTTGGAACAATGGCTGATTCCAGGGCTGTGGCAGGGAAAACATAAGGTGAGCACCTTGTTGTGCCAGAAAGTGAGAAACTCTCAAAATCAGATGAGGACATGTTGGAAAGATACAGGAGATACACTGAGTGGACTCCCTCCAGCCAAAGGGGCAACAATTTGAGGATCAAAATAAGTGACTTAAGGGTTATATTGGAATGGGTTGAATTAATACAAAGAACAAAGTAGTCCATTCTAAAATGATTTAAAAGGTGGAGGGATGGAGAATGAAAAGCAGTTCTTTACAGAAGAATGCTAATTAAAAAAAACACAGAATGGCATATTTGATTGAAGAGTCAACAATAAATGTTAAAACCTTTGGGAAACAGAATAGTCACATAGTTGCAAAGCATCACTGCACAGATTTTTAATTAATTACAAAGGAAAAATGCACCCTTACATGTGGAAAAATCTGTTGGCCTCCATTTAACCAAATAATCCTTTAACCAAAAACCATCAATAATGAGACAAACAGACATTGAGTGACCTCTGATGCGGTGCACTGAGAACCATGTAGTATCACCAAGATGTTTAACCTGAATCCAATAAAGAGGAAACAATCAGATAAACTCAAGACTGAAGAACATTCTACAAAACAACTAGTCTTGAGCTTTCAAAAATGTCAATGTCAAGGCAAACAAAGGGCCAGGAATTCTTAGATTAAGGATAAGGAGATGAAGGGCCATGAGAACCAGCGCAATGAATAAGCCTTGATTGGATGCCAGGACCGAGAAAAGCAATGGAGCTCTTTATCCTTGTAATTAAGGACACTTGGATATGGATATATGTCAAATAACAGTGCTAGATCCATGTTAAGTTTTAATGAGCGACGGTTCTGCTGTGATCATGGAGGAGAACGCTCCTATTCACAGCTGACAGATGCTGGAGGGTTTAGGGGAAATACATGCCACAGATTCTCAAGTAGACTAAACCTAAAAAACGTGTGTGCGTGTGTGTGTGCGTGTGCGCGTGGAGAGAGAGAGGAACCATAAGTAGCAGAGCACTAACACCTGTGCGTCTAGGTGAAGGGTGTTAGATACACATTTTATCACCTAACATTTCTGCAGGTCAAATTCTTCCAAAATAAAAGTGGAGAACAAAAGAGTGAAGTGAAACAAAGACATTTTCAGACTTCAATAGAAAATGACTTCTGAAGAAGGCACCTCTTTCTGTAAGGAGGACCCGAGCCCAGCAGGAGGCAGGGGTGGGAGAAGCAGTGATGAGTGAATGGCTGGGGAATCTGAATGGGCGCTAACTGTGGAAAGTCACTCTGTGGCATTACTGTAACTCACTTGGGGATCAAAACCAAGACAGAGCCAACAGGAGCCCACAAGCATGTGAGATATAGACATGAGGCTGGTTGGTCGTGAAGCTGGTCCCTCTCTGTTCGGAACCTGCTGTCTAAGTTTAGACTCCATTAGGTCTAAAATGTGTGTTAAATATTTGAGGGTAACCACTACGAAATGGAAATCTTTATGTAAATTTTTAAAACACAAGCTAGGTTCTATAGAATTATTGGGAGAGAACTATGTAAGAAAATAGGAAAGCATAGATTAGAAGGAATAAGAGCAAATTCAGGTAATGGCTCCCTCAGCAAAGAGAGGAGGAGGGGGCCGGGGAGGGTGATACTTACAGTTAATTCTTTTACTAAAAGAATCCATCTGAATTCTTAACAGTTCACATGGTGAGGCAGAGTGTGAACCAAGGAGCCAGGACTTGGGGAAGAGCTGCGATCTGATACGACAGCTCCCACAGCTGAGCTGTGCACAAGGCCTGGGCGGCAAGGCATGGGGCTCAGGGACCGTCCCCTGGATGCGTGTCAGCCTGCACTGCCACCTGAAGACATCTGACAGTGGACAAGGCATTCAGGGCAGAGGGAAACATGGCGGCAAAAACACAGAGACGCAGCAGAGCGGGGCATATAGACCAGGCATGGCTGAGTGTGATGGAAGTGCTGGTGCGCAGGGAGGAATGTCACCGATGAGTCTGCGAGCAAGGTGGCCTGGAGAGTGGAGGCAGTGGCACCCTGTCTGGACCAGAAGAGCTCAGGGCTTCACCTGCGCTCTCATTCAGTGCCCACTACAGTCCTCTATGGGTGGGATCCTGCGTGACTCCGTTACTTTACAGACAAGGAAACTGATGCTTAGAGAGAATGAGCGCCCCCTTACGGCACGTGTATGAGGTAGACACGGAATTTGCACACAGGCCTTTGGACTTCAGGCCTCCCTTCGTTTGTAAACAGATGATAACCTGTAAGAGCCTTAAACAGAGGAGGGCGGGGCAGACGTGCCAAGGAGACAGCCCTGTGAGCATCTTAAAGCAGAGGATCCCTGCCGGGAGCTGACGGTGAGGCACAAGACACTCAAGGCTAGCTGGGGGTCTCTCAGCACCAGGCCCAGGAGGTGACAGGTCTCACACATTGCCCCACTTGACGCTGCCAGTAAATCTGGGAGGATCACAGGAAATACGTGTTAATAAATGTCTTACGATTAACATTGAAACCAAAAAGAACCCAGAACTATACTGATAGAATAATAAAAAGGAGGTATGTATGGAGTGTTTTAGCTTGCTGTATTATTGCAAAACCATTAATTCAGAAATTTATGATAATTCATTTAGTCATTGGGCTAAGAAGAACAACATCTGGTTAAAATAAAACTTTTTCTCAGCCAATCAACAATATAAACAGGGCTGTGCTTTTGTTTCAGGAGCAATTATTTTCTTAAGAACAATAGGCTGTAAAAAGCAAAAGACAAATGATAAAATTGGACAAATATTTGCAATGCATAACATCTAGAACCATTCAAAAAGTGGGCAAAGTGCATGAGAAAGAAACAACTTAATTTTCATGGCCCAATTTTAATTATTGCAGGCATATATAATTTTCTGTGAATTACTTTGAAATTTAAAAAGTTAGCTGAAAAGAATTCTTGGGAGAAGAGATCTGAATGACAGAGAGGTCACTGTATGGGAAAGCACAAGGGTTTTGGCTTTGGCTCACATCATTCCTTTAACCTGGATCACCTTCACCACCATTGATAAGCCCTGCTGAGCCCAGCTCTTAGGACTCAAGTCAACTGTCAGCACTTGAGGGCAGCCTCCCCGGGCATCGCAAGCCAACAGTAACCTCTCACTGAACGGCTGAAGTGCTATCTGCACTTCGTTCATTTTCAGGCTGCCATCACTGATGCTCCTGGAATGTGCGCTGTTCCCTGTGTGCACTGTCGGCATGGCAACCATGGTGACTGGTTCTGTGCGCATGGCGGCTTCATGGAACCAGCGCACGCACCTCCACTGAAGGAAGAGAGGGAAACAGATGGGCTAGGAAGGGCAGGCTAGGAAAGGAAAAACCAAGAGTGAGGAGAAAGGAAAGAGAAAAGAGAGAAGGAGGGAGAGAGGAGAGGGGGTGATAAAGAGGAGATGGAAAGGAAAGAAAAAGAAACTGAGAGTGGCAAGGAAGGGGCATTTGACCAATGCTGTTTAATGAACTATATGCACTTATCTCTTCTTCTTCCCATGAGAATTATTGTATAAAGATATGTACTCACACACACCTGTAGAAACAAACTGGACAACATGCGAGATGGCTGTCAACATCTGACGGATTTTAACAAGCTCGTGGAGCAGCGAGAGTATGCAGAGAAAGATGGTGTGTCCACAGGAGCCAAAAGGTGGGAGCAACCCAACTGTCTATGCACAGACAAATGAAAAAGCATGTGGTCCAGCCCCACAATGGAAATGTTGCCTTTCCAATGAAGGACGTTTGGACACCTACTGCAACATGGAGGAACCCTGAGGATGATGCTCAGTGAAATGCGTCAGACAAAGGGCAAGCGTCGTGTGATTCCACTCCTGTGAGGATCCAGAAGTCGTCAAATTCATAGAGACAGAAAGTAGAGGGTGGGGGCCAGGGGGTGGGGGAGGGGCAGTGAGTGTTTCATGGGGACAGAGTTTCAGGTGGGAAGATAAAACATTTCTGGTGATGGCTGCATGACAGTGTGAACCAACTTACCACCACTGAACTGTACACTAAAAATGGCTTCAATGGTAAATTTCATGTTATGTATTTTCACCACAATTAAAAGGTTTTTATATAAAAAGTGGATGAAAAGGATTTTGCTTTCAGCTGTGAAGGAGTAAGGAGAATCAGATTTACTTCCCCACCTTAATTAAATAGCCAGAAAAGCAGATGAAACAGAGAAAATGACGATTTTCAGATGCTGGCCCACAGGCAGTGCAGGGCATTGATCCCTGAAGGAGAGAAGCTGCGAGGTGGCCCTGGCTCACAGCCGCGAGGCTGTCTGGCCTAGGCAGGGGACCTGGACACATCCCTTTGGACCTCCTGAGTTGACAAGATGGACTTGCGAGTTTGTGGAGGCCAAGGAGGATAAAGCCTGTGGACCTGAGCCCAGAGAGGAGGCAAATGTGCACACACAAGCCGGAGGTCTGCGTGGGAGGCCCCCCACTCCACCCTGGTCTCCTGCTGGAAGGGCGCTGGCCTGCACCTGTCACCTGTGCAAGGAAACCATTAAGGCCAGAAAGAGTTTCTGCTCTCCCTGTGCCGGGGGCTGAACAGACTCTGTCACCAGCAGATCAACTCTGCCAGAAGGGCTAAAGCAAAGCCTTGGGGAGAAAGAAAATGATGCTACACAGAAAGCTGGGTGGAGATAAGGAAATGAGGAGCCCAAAGTGGTCAATATGTGAGTAAACACAAAAGACTGCTGCTTCTCATTCAGAAAACTTTTTTGAAAGGAGATAGTGAGTCTGTAAAGACATAGAAGACTTAAACAACATTGTAACCAACTTGACCTAATTGCTATTTACAGAACACTCCATCCAACAATGGTGAAATATAAATTCTTTGTAGGTGCACACAGAACATGTGCCCAAGTATCGTGGGCCATAGAACAAATCTAAATAAATGTAAAAGGATTAAAATCATGCCAAGTATGTTCCCTGACCACAACAGAATTAAATCAGAAGTCAGTAACAGAAAGATATCTGGAAAATCCCCAACAGCTGGAATTCAATGACACACATAAATAACCCACAGGTCAAAGGAGAAGGGACAAAGGCTGTTTGAAAATATTTTGTCATAAAGGAAAATGAAAACCCAACAGATCAAAAATTTGGGATGGACCTTCGTCAGTGCTTAGAGAGGTACTCAGGGCATCGAACAGTTCCATTAGGGAAGAAGGAAGATCTCAAATCAGGGCCATGAGAAGCCACTGCATGCACCTTCAGAACAAAGAAGACCAGGGAAGGCAGAGGAAGTGGGGGGGGTGACGGGGACATGGGTGCCTGGTTCTTCCAAGGCTGTGAGGAGGTTTCAGGACAGAGTGGAACCAGAGCTTCCCGTGTGTGGGGTCACCAAGCAGCTGGATGCAGGCTGGGTAGCCTGCAGAAGGCTGAAGGGGAAGCTGGAACTTAGCAGGAGCCATGCACACTTTCAAACCATTCCGGATTTAAGTTACAGGCAGAAGTAAATTAGATTTTATGAAAGCTTTGACTTTTAATACCATCTGCAGTGTATTAAAATGTTCCAGACATTATTTATGATACATACTTTCTCAAACTGGTCCAATTCCAGTGACGGAAGGCACGAAAAGCTCCAGACATAAAGGACCTGAAACACTCCTGGCAATACTGAGAGGGAGGGTCCCGGGAGACACTGCTTAAGAAGTCCCTGTGTCTTTCAGCAAATTTATTCTCGTATCTTAAGCATCACTGCAATGCCTGGCCGCTGAGAAGCCAGCAGGGACATCCCTGGCAGTCCCACTGAGGGTGGCGCAGGGCAGGGGCACAGGGCACGTGTCCAGACGGCACCGCCTCAAAGGCCAACACATGTGATGCTCAGAGAACACGTTTCCTTAATACTCTTGCTCAGGTGCATCTTGCATTCCTCTGCTATGCTCCCTTTAAGACAACTGAGTTTTATGTAAATACTGTGGGTATTTTATATTCATTCCAAATGCTGATACGGTAAGCTTGATATCTAAAGGTTGTGATTTAAAAAAAAGAATCGCAGTCGACTTGATGTATCTGTATAAAGGCTGAAACGATCAATCCCTGCCTTAAATATAAGTGAAGAAATAAGTAGCCATTTCACACATTTCAGAAAAATAATATGTTTCCCCTCTCACTCTCCACTTGAAAAGACCAGGAAATTCAGGAAATTGTTCAAGTTTCTGTCCCTGTATGATAAAATTAACTCTTTCCAAGATCCACTCAGTAGGATAACTATTCCAGATCACTAAGCTAGAATGCTGGGGAATAAGAAATGAACCCTAAAGCCAAGAATAAACAAATGGTTTATGATGAGAGGATGCTAAGGCCTGGCAAAGGGAAACCTAGAAAAGCCTTAATACTGGCCCTGGAAAATCTAAGTCAGACAACACATTTCAAGTGGCAAGGGGTGGCCCAGGAGGAAGGGTTGGATAAACGCAACGTGAGGCAGTGGGAGGGGACGGGAGAGGGCTGGGGCAGGCGTGGGGCGGGGGCCTGGGGACATGGCTAGAGACATCTGCAGTGTGGTGGCCCCTGGGAAAGCAACCCCAATCCTGAAGGCACTTGCCACTCCTCCACCTCGTAGCCCCAGTTGCTGAAGCAGACCTCCAAGACGGGTAGACAGTGAGGAGTGTGGGCAACTTGACACCCACAGTATGCCTGAGGGGATGGAGGGGCTGAGCCCGGAGAATACGGAGGACCTGGAAGGCGTGAAGACCAGAGAGCTGCCTTTGAAACCAGGACAGCAGCAGTAACCCTACCGGCGACCTGTGACTTACTTCACCACGCAGAGAGTTTAAGATGGTGTGTTCCACATCTGGTAAATGGTGGAATGGAATTAAAACTCACATCAGCCTGAGTCTAAACCTACACATTTCCTGCCACAGCCCAGGCTCCCACGGACATGGCACGTGGGCCAGATGGAGTGGGGCGGCAGAGGACCAACGCATTGTCCTTGATGGCAGCCCGAGGTATCTCTAATCCACAGGTAGCTATGACCTTTGTTACTAGTTGAGAGGAATTTGAGGCCCACAGAGGAGAAGTTGCCGGCCTCTGGTATAACAGCTGTTTTTGCTGATTCCCTTCGGGGTTTCTGTATGGAGTCTATACTGTGAGAGGCTGTTACTGGTTCAGAATACTTGCCTCCTCCTGCCCCTATCATGACATGAAATTCCCACCCTGTAACTTGGAAGGCCCTGTGTAACTGGTGGGACACAGTGACAGAGGGCCAGGTCCTGGCAGAGGCTTTGTGAGGCAGCGTGTGTCAGCCCCAGCCCAGAGCCCTGTGCTCCCGGCTGCAGTGCTGGCCCGAGAAGGCGCGGGGAGTGGGGCCAGGCTCGGCCGGGCTGCAGCTGACACGCAGGGCTCTCAGGTGGAAAATAAATGCGGGTGGTCAGATGCCACAGAGGTTTGTGGGCTGTTAGCTACCACAGCAAAAGCTGACTAACGCAGAAATGGAACACAGGTATCGGGGCTGCCATGACAAAAAGCTGGAATCTAAGGTGCCGGTTTTGGGTCTAGGTGACAGGGCTCCAGGAAACTCATAGAGAAAGTTGGAAAATGGCGACCCATGTACTCAGTCCTGCAACATCTGGCAACAGATGTTACTTGTGATAACTGAGAACATGGAAAATGCACCTAATAAACTCATTTTCAGAATGTAAGTGGTGTGATGAGATGCCTTCGCATACTAGACAGGGAAGAAAGCTCCCCCCTGCCAAAATAAATAAATAAATAAATAAATAAATAAATAAATAAATAAATAAATAAATAAAAATAAAACAACTCACCGCTCTGCACCTGAAAGGGCAAGCCGAAAACTCAAATGTTCCAGGACTTGAAGGATCTGAAAATGGAACTATTGGCCATTAAGGCTTAGCTTCCTGGCAAAGACCAAAATCAAAGGAATGACTGTAACCCCCTTTGTGGAAGGGCCCCAGTGGGATCTCTCAGTCACATAGAATGTCCCTGGGAGAGAGACCCAGAACTGCGTCTCTCGGAAGCACTGCAAGCTCAAAGCCCCCGTGACTGAGTGTAGAGAGCCCGGGAGGGAGGACAGTGGCTGAGGTCTACGTGCCCAGGGAGCTGACTGGAATCACGGATTGAAAACAAGCAACGGTTCCTACTTTGAACCTGAATTACAACAGACTGAGCATTTGAGACCTAAAAGGGTCCTTGGCCTCCACCTTCCTTATGGGTACGAAACAAGGCAAGGTATCTGCTCACCACCAGGGAGGCGTCTCTTCCAGTGCCTTCCTCCGAGGGAGCCAGGGAGGATAAGAGGTGAGGGCTGCCTCCAGAGGGCGGGTCTGGAGTCACACAAACGGCAGACCCAGGAGTTCTCCCAATCAAAGAACGTCCCCCACTCCCTGCCCTGGGGTCCGGCGGGGGAGCCCCCCCCAAGTAGCTGCCCAGCTGGATGTCAGGACTGAGATGGACTGTTTGGGGGCAGGGGGGTCCCAACAGGCCTTCTCCCAAATGGGAGTGTTACTGACTTGTCTGGTCTTTGCTCCACAACTGAAGAATGGGGCGCGGGGTGGGGCTGGGGGGGAAGCAGTTAACCGGCCTTTTGGTTCAAGGTCAAGGGGTCTGTGCCAGACAGCATGGACCCTGACTGCCTGACACTGTAAACGTGAGATGCTCTTTCACGTGGGGGAGTGAGCAAGTGTGCCCCAGAATCCGGCGCTTGCAGCCACTCCTCATCTCCCTGCTCAGGCAGGCTGTGTTCTCCCAGCAGGCAGGGCGTCTCCCCTTCGCCCCCATCACGTGGACTTGGGCATGCGGCCTGCTTTGACAAATGGACCGTCAGAGGAGGAGGCAGCGTGCCCATGCCCAGCCGAGGCTTTGAGAGGCACTGGGTGTTTCTGCTCATCCGCCAGAGTGTCTGCAGGGTGGAGACCATGGCCCAGAGCAGGGCTGCTCTGCCAGTGCTGGGCCCACAGTGAGACCGGCTGAGCCAGGCCAAGCCCGGTGGAGCCCCAGCTGACCAGGTGAGAAGCGTCTGTTGTTTTAAGCCCCTGAAATTAGCACAGTATCTGTTACCACCGCAGAAACTGACTCACACAGAAGCATAATCCCGGCAGACTCGATGCTGCCCCTAGAGGCTCAGATGTCTTCCCCTCTCGTGACTGTATTCAGCGACTTCGTTCACCAGAAACAGAGCTCCAGTCACACAGGTAACTTTAAATTTACTGGGAGCCACGATGAAAAAATAAAAAGAAAATCGTAAAGAGTTTAAAAATACACTCTACCTCATCCAGTATGTCTAAAATATTATCATTCAAACGTGATTGACACAAGAATGCTGGGAAAAAAGCTGCTGGGAAACAAGCCACACCTACATTCCCACGAGCTTAAAACATCACATTCACACTTACTTGCTTAGAACACACACACTCGCTTTGTTTAATGGTTTATGCAGTAGATGACCTATAGCACATATTACGCTAAAGAAAACGTGTGAGGGGAGATCCTGAGATTGATCGTGAGGGCACGGAGGAGGGCAAATTCTTCCTTAGGGTAAAACAACGGACGGGCCTGGGAAACCAGATCACCCATGAACAGAACTTGATTCCGGCATGGAAGCAGGCGGTTTAGCCCAGGGGAGGTACTGGCTATCTCCAGATGTCCCAGAGGCAATCACAGGATAGACTCAGAAATGTCACACCCTGAGGAGGGTGACTGTTCCTGGAAGAGATGGGCCTGAAATTAATCAGTTAGCCAGCAAGCAGAACTAAGTGCTTAGCGCATGGAGTATCTAAAGCCCCACCTCTCCGATCACATTTTTTCCTGAGCTGCATACTCCTAATAAATATGATGTCAACCAGGCTTTCGGGACTCTGAATCCACAAGACTTTGAGTCCCCTGGTCCCATCTCTGCCCTTTACTTTGTCTCTTTGTTTCTTAAGTCTCGTGTCACCTGTCCTCAGATGCAGTCCCGAGCGGCACTGGACACAGCACAAGAGCATGAACATGAGACAGCCTCCCTTTTCTGATGCTACACCTCCAAACCCTGATGGCCTTTAGGCACCATGTGTCACAACGTTGACGGGCCACACTTCACGTGCTCCATTGCCATGTGTGGCCACTGGCTACCACACTGAACAGGACAGGTCTCCAGAACGTCCAACTGGACCTTCCACCAGTGAAAAGGACACGATATTTAGAGTCAAGACGACAGAATTCCAGTCCCAGCTTGGCTGCCAGTTGTCTACAGGACTGAGCAAGGGGCATGTCTGGAAGTCATCTTAAAGTGGGAGATCAGACCACCTTGCAAGTTTCTGCTGTGAGCACTTAGGAACCATCAAACCCATACTCCCTGCTCAGTCACTGGGGGTGGGGTTCAGGCTATATCAAAGCAAGGAGGGGTGGGAGGTCTCCCAGGGTTCTCAGGAGTTCACAAAAACTGATGAGAGGCTGGCCAGCAGTCTTGGGAGAAAGGCCAACAGGAGCCGAGCTACCTCTTAAACAGCACACACAGTCACCACCTTGTGGTGGGAATGGTCCACGAGGATGTTACTGCACTGCTGTGTGATGTGCCCCTTAGGACACCACCGTGGTGAGTTCTAAAGCAGTGACAGCGCCGTTGTCCTTGTGTCACCCATGCTCCCTCCAGGGTCCCGGGAGAGCTCAGGTGGATGCCTGGTCCCTGGATGCCAGGGACAGGACAGAGAGCATTACCTCCCACCAGTGTATCCCTGCCACCTTCTCCAATGCGAGTGCTTTTGGACACGAGGCACTTGTCCTAGCATTAAGAGGTATGGAAAAGTTCAATGACACACAGCTCCATGCTCAGAGATCCTATTATTTGACTGGGTCTCAGAGGCACTGATTGGACATCACTCTCAGTCTCAATTCTTATCAGACTTCAGAGGCCAAGAGATCCTGTTGGGTGTCTGACTTTCCAGGTCCTACAGGACAACAGGGCTATGGATGGTCCTGTCATGATCTTAAAGGAGTATCAACACATCTCATTAAAAAAATTAATGGCAACAAAATTATGCTATTCCCATACCTCTATGGGAATAAAAACACCAAATTGCATAGTTCCTTTAAAGTGTTTGCAATTTTCAGAAGTGCGCACAGATTCATTTTTAGATAAAATACAAGAACTAAAGTAAACAGAGCTTATCATACAGAGTAAGAAGAGGCAGAGTCAGAAGACATGAAAATCATGCCCATTTTGTACCAGTCACTTATCATGGAAAACACTGGCTGCTCACGATACGTGCAGGATTTTTTTTGTACCTTTGTATGATGCAAAAATGAAATCTACTGCTCCACAAATACTGCTAGCCTCAAATTAGATCTGTGCTAGAATTCTAAGATCCTATTTGTAAGTAATTTATCAGAGCTGCTTCTACCCTGTCATAGTACCATTGGTTTGTGATGATATACTGTACAAAATGTCCTTCTCCAGGAATTACATTCTGTGAACAATGGCTTCAGTAGCAGTCTGTTAATGCATCACCATTGATTTACTGGGTGCATTTTCTCTTTGGGTCCTCAAAAGCCTTTGTAAATCCACCTCACATGATGGGCACCTAATAGCGTAAGCCCTCCAGAGGCGGGGTGCGGCTTCAGTCCTGTTCTGCTCAGGGTAGAAGCTGCTGCCGGTTCCATCCCCGGGGCCAGGACCAGCCTGTGGGGTGCGGCAATGTTACGAAAACAGCGCCAGGTTAAGTGGCGGGTCATCCTTCCTCTGAACAAGGGCTCATGTCCACGGTTTTCACAAGAGTGAGGACAACCTGGGCACCACTGTAAAGATACCATTTCCTCCTTTATCAAACCAGATCTGTGCCAGTCAGGCAGAAGGCGTGGCATCTGTCAATCACTGATGAAAAAAGAAAGTCAGGCGTCAGCTATTCGCTTAAGTAGAATACATTCGAGCTCTTCCTAAATCTGCTGGTCTCCCTTTGGCTGCATCATATTGAAAAAAACAAAACAAAACAAAACAAAATACGTGGAAAGCATTTGTACACCTTTAGTGTGAAGGTAGCAAGAATCATATATTGTCACTTTTTCTGAAAGCCACCAGACGAAGAGAATACATCAAGTGTAAATAAAAATGTGCAGGACCCAAGGCCAGCAGATCTCACATCAGCTGCTAGGAAGAAAAAAGGGTATGAAAATAAACATTTAAATGCATTTTTTAGTTGTTTAGGTTTCAAAACAGCTGTGAGAACAACTGTTGATTACTATCCCATGATGATATTTCTTGCCAAGAAGATTTATTTCCAAGCATAACTTGGAGGGATAGGAAAGAAAAAGATGTTACAAGGAACATGATGCATAAAATGGGGCTCTCTCATCCGCTCAAAGAACCATCAGGACCAGGGGAAAATGACAACATGGTCTTTTGATTTGTTAAATAACCAAACAAATGTATCTTATTAGCAACAGCAGCCTCAGCTCTGGGCATTTCTGAGGAATTAATGAGCAACTGACATTTACAGCCCAAGGCAAAACTCTCCCAGCCTCTCAGAAATCCCAGGAAATGCCACAGGCAGGCCTGGATCCTGATCACTTAATTACCACTACTTCTCCGGCTAGGCCTCACTCAGACCCTGCAGTCCCTCCTCCCCTTCTGGGCTCACAGAAGACTGCACTTCCCAGCCTTCTGGTAATGAGTGGGGCCATTTGAGAAGCTCTAGTTAACAAAATGGAAACAGAAATGGCATCATCATTGCAGGACAGTCAGTGAAATGCCCAGGCAGGAGTCTCCAGCCATTCCTGGGACCTGCCTGGGCCCTGATGCACTGGGGGCTGGGGGGCCATGAGGCCAAAGCTGCCCAGCGCCCTGAACCACCAAGCGGACCCGCAGTGAATGTGGGTGAGAAATCGACCCGTGTTGCGTTAAACCGCTGAGACGATGAGCTTGCTCACAGCAGCAGCAGAACCCAGCTGACTCACTTCCCAACGGAATGAGAATACAGCGTTCCAACGGGAAAACACAGCCCTCCACGGAAAGATCTGCCCAGCCGTATCCGTTGTTCCTCTTCAGAGTAGGTCAGATACACTCCTTCAGAGAGGCAAGTAGGCTTGGCACCTGGACAAGCAACTCTGGGGCAGAATCCGGTGGAAAAGACACCAACCCAGACAGAGGCGGGCACCAAGCTCACCCAGAGCTGTGGAGTGGAGCTGCACGGTAAATATTTGGATTGGCAGGAAGGGAGGGGAGCGTGCACAGAGAAAAGAACATAAATGACATACAGGAGTCATCCGAAGCAAGCTACTTAGCCCACCAAGACTCAGCTTGCTGTCTGTGGAAGGAAAATGCCCCACGCGGAAGATGCCTGCCCCCGCCCACCCTCTCCGGGCCCTCTGGCAGCACATGCTGGCTACCTCCCAAGGCCTGCACTGCACCGACTTCTCGGCTGGCTGGGGCCTGCCAAGCCTCCCCGCACAGGGACCAGACATCCCTGAGAGGCAGTGCCCCCTGCCCAGCAGCCCAGCGGACCTCACTGAGGGGCCCTGCCTATGCCATGGCCCCCTCCTGCACCCCTGAGATGTGATAACTACCCGGTGCATGTTCTGCATGGGCTCCAGGGGGGTGTCCCCAGGGGGTCACCTCTGGCCATCCACTGACAGCCGTGCCTGATGATAAGCCTCCGATCGCTGCCTTCCCTCCTCGTCACTCCTGTCATAGGGTCGCCTCCTGGACAAGCCACTCGCACTGAAGTCCTTGTCTCGGGGACCCCTCTAGACATTCAAGACCCAGAACTCAGCTTAGGATGCGAGAGGAAGAATCCACAACAGAACAGCCTGAGAACGCCCATCTCCAGAAAGTGCTTAACAGATGCGAGCACGTGCTATTATTGTTGTTATTTATTGTGAACTCTGGGAGGAAATGAGGACAGGTGCCAATGAAGCTGCACGACTAATGCAGGTTGGCATTGCGGAATCTGGGAAATGAATTAGGCCAGAGTAACTTGATAATTATGCAGCATGTATCCTGTTTGTTGGAAGACATGGTAATAGATGCCATGGCATTCACCAGCTCAGGAGGGAAAGCGGGCACATGGACGTGCCCCCCGGCACCCCGGGGGGTGGAGGTGGGGGCTGGGAGGGCAGGCAGGTGGCGGGGACTCAATATAGAGGCCATTGCAGGTTCCCAGTAACTGACACCCACACAGAAAGCTTATGTACAAGAGACGCCCAGATAAAGGAGACAAGCATCAGGCGTCTGCACTGCATTCTCCACAAAGCGTGAGGGACGTGTCCTGAGCAGGTCCCACCCCACGCCCATGCAGCCAGCCCCCAGTTGCCGTACTGGGGTGGGGGCTAGCCCAGACTGGAGGGCCTCAGCCAGTTTGCAGAGGTGAATGCACGAAGGGCTGGCCCTGAGGAACTGCCAGGCACCCATGCCTCTCCCGGCAAACCAGCCGCATGGCTGTCCCCACCCAGCAAGTGCCGGCCGCCCACCCACCTTCCCAGTGCTGCCATGTCACCTGGGGCAGGCTCAGGCTCGGGCTCGGGCTTGTGAGCACCAGGGTCAGGTGTACCTGAGCTGCCCCAGGGCCACGGCCAGAGCAGCCTGGGGGCCTAGGAGGCCCAGGAGGCCCAGGAGAGCGCCTTCCTTCCCGCCCCTTCCCATCTTCCCACTCAGACTGATGGGGCCAGTGGCGAGAAGAGGGGACAAGCGCTCACCTGCCCATCCCCAGGCCCTGAGGCCCAGGCCTGTCACCAACAGACACGCCCCCACATCCAGGCTCAGCGGCTTCCTGGGAGTTGGAAGGTTGCCTCTTCCATTGGAAATTCGAAGCACACCACAGGTGCCCTTATTTTTGGAGACTAAGCCCCTGGCTTCACGTGAAGTGGAGAGCAGTCTGGCTGCTCCTCCACCGCCTCCCCATCCCAGGGGCCTCCCCAGCCTCTGGCATCTGTGCTCCCAGCATGGCCTGGCACACAGCAGGTGCTCACAAACTGGCTGCTGAAAGGCTGTGAAATAACAAGAAAGTTAGACAGGCGCTGAGTCTCCCTGAGACTGTTTCCTCATCTAAGGAACGGTGCGAGCCACTCCTGCTGCTTCAGGTTGTTGTGAGGAGTTAACAAGAGGCCTGTGTCCCTTGGTCAGGTGCCTGGGACACAGGACGCCAGTGACCATTGGAGCCTGGTCAAACGCACAGCACACCTCTCACATGTAGGGTGCCAGGATGCACACACAGGGGCCCTCAGTGAGCCTCCACCCAGCGGGATGGGAACATGCGTGGCCTCTGTCAACCAAGGAGCCCCTGGAATGAGACTGTGGCCTCGTCAAGAGCCTGCGAGCCTGGTCAAGAGGCTGGGGCTCCATCGGGCATGGGAAGCAAGTGAGGAGTGTTCTTAAAGCAGGGGCTTGGTGGCATCTATTTTCTAAAAGCAGGGTTCTTCAGGCTGCGTGGGGCTTGAGTAACGGGCGGAGGCTGGGATGGGGGGATGATGAGGGTGTTCCATGGGAGGAAGACCAGGTCCGGGGCGGCGGGAGCAGAGAGGAGGGACGGGACCCGGGACCCAGGTCTCCACTGCCAGGCAGTGTGATTGCTAACTGGACAGAGGGAACGGGGGTGGAGGGTATCACTGAGATTTCTGGTTCTGTCCTCAAGGTAAAGACTAAATTTCTTAGAAGGGAGATGGAAGGCCTTCATGATCTGGGGTCCTCAGTCTTCCCCCAGCCCCCCAGGAGCCCTGGTTAGCCGTCAGAGTGAGTTCTGGGAATTCATTTTTGCCCTGAGACAGCCTGGAATAATCAGATGTTCACACACACACACCCCTGGGTTGACCTGTGGGAGACGGACTCACAGTACCTCCCCAGAGAGCTTCCTCGATCAGATACACCCCTTCCTTAAGGTTCTTATCAAGAAGACCAACCCTGTCCTCTATCAATTCCTTTAGAGACCGAGCAAAGGACTACATAGAAAGGGCTGTGCACGCTCTGAAACTTACAAGAAACATTCTTTTCCTGAAGGAAATCCTAGGAGGAAGCTCAACGTAGAAAACAGAGGAAAGTGGGGGTCATGCTGGATGAAGTGTGCATGTCGGGGGGGCACGCCAGGAGCCCTGCCTGCTGGCCACCCACGACATCTGTCTTATGCTTGGAGCCTCTTGGCACCGTCCTGGGCCCCCGGGCTCTGTGGACCCCACAGAAAGTCCCTGGGCTCTGTGAGTCACGCCGGTAACTGAGAGCGGCCGCTCCCATGTTCCAGGCTCTTCTGAGGGTCAGTCACATCGGCGCGACCCCTCCAGCCAACAAATGCTCTGATCCACAGGAACGGGAAGACAGTCCAGGGCAGAAATTACACTCGAAGGGAGAAAAAGCCAGACCGATCTCCTAGGTATTTACAACTGAACTCTTCTCCACATCAGTACAGGAACTCGGGAAGTAGAGAAAGTCTAAATCATAGAATGTTTTCTTTCACGTTCAATCTCATTCATTTCAATGGCTCAAATGAATTGCCAAGGGAGTGGGTCCAAGGAAAGGCCTTGCCAAGGCTGCTTCAGTAAGAAAAAGGAGGTTCCATTGTGAGTAGTGACATCAGTGGTGCCTAAGTCACAAAGTTTGTTCCAGTAAGTGGGCAAAATGTGCCCCTGCGATGCTGTTCACATCCCAGAGTGGCTCTCCATCTCTCAGCTGGGCAGGGCTGAGTGTCACCCCAGGCCAGGAGGGGCGGTCAGAAACCCTAAAAGAGTTGAGTCAGGTGGAGGCATTTAAGGAGCCCACGCACAAATCCCGGGAGGGTGGAATCAGAGCGTGCAGCCAGACTACAGAGGAGAGAAGGCAGGTCCAAGCCTGGAGAGGAGTGGTGTCCGTGTTAGCGCTGCCCTTGACCCTCTCTGCACACCCCGGGTCAGCCTGACTGTACCAGCCCCTCTGCTGGTCAAGGGGCAGAGCAGAGCTCCGAGCTCCTACCCTGAAGGGAGACTGCACAGCCACCTCTCAGAAGGGAAACCTAACGTTTTTGAGATACATTTAAAAGCCACTTATGTTAGCCACGCCAGTGTGCCAGCTCCCTTCAGAATCCCCCCCAAACCGCCCTGGAGCCCTGCTGCCCAGAGCCGAGGCTCCGTCCCCTGTCCTTGAGGGTGAGCAGCCAGCACCTTGCCCACCTCTCTCTGATCACCCTGGGAACCTCATGGGGACCTCGTGGGTGCCCCTCCCTCACCAGGACAAACCACTACGACGCAGAACGACTTCCTATGAGTGCGGCTCAGGACGGCTGCAGGCAGGACTGCAGGGGCTGCAGCAGCTTGGTGGGCCTTGCTCTCGGCCACCTGGTCTGTGACCTTCTATTGAGGCCGTGTCAGCTCCTGTCATGTCTCCGCGGCCCAGGGAACATGTTTTGGAGAAAACCACGGAAGAAAGGGAGTGGGTGGAAGGCGCAGCAAGCAACCAGCTGGGAATCGTCCTCAGGTGCTGCTGAGCTGAAAGGACTTCTGTTGTTCACTTGTCCACACATTCTTGCAAAAACAACAGGGTATTGCTTTTAAATGTCACCACACACCTGTGCATCCCTGCACTGGTATTTTGGTCTTGGCAGCACCCTGAGGAGGTGCCCGAGTGCCCGCAGGGCCACCTGGCCCGTCCCCGGGCAGGCCCGCCTCCTCTCCCTGGTTCTTCAGCCACCCTTCGCTGCCAGGCTGCAGCCCCCACCAGCTGTCTAGGAATGTCTTTCTAATGGGGCTAATATTTCAAAATGACTTGTGCCTGAAACGGGGGCCTGCATGACCATCCCAGGGTCGTGGAACACACCCTTTTTCCCCACAAAGCATGGCCAGAACCACGTTCATTAAAATCTCTTCCTGATGGCATCTTTGTCATCAAAGGGCACAGAGATGACTGACCTTGGCATCTAGGATGAAAGCGGCATTATTTTTCTTGATCACCAGCAGCAGAATAGAAGGGAGATTATAAAGCCATTGAGAGGATTAATACAGCCTTGATCTCTCTCTCCCGGCTCTTTATCTCAAGTGATTAAAATTCTGCAGAAAAGAAAAAATGGTCGTGTAGCATACGCCGGCTGCCACAGACAGATACTGGATCAGCTCCGCGCATCAGCCCGTGGTGACAGCCACTCAGAGGTGAATTACGCATGCTGTGTATAGTTTTAATTACTTTAATCAGAGCGCTGCTCCGCTCTGCTACCGACCAGGCTGTAACTTCACCACATACGGGAAGCAGTGTGGTGTTTGTGCGGGAAAGAAGAGAAGAAAAAGAAAGAAAGATAACGTGAAAGCTGTGGACCAAGCCGCGGGATTGAACTGGGTGTCGGTCCTGAACACGCAGGGAAAGGTGGAGTGAGGCTGGGGACATGGCCTGGGAGCAGGGAGCTGAGGGCCAGATTGACTCTGCCCTTCCCGAGTCTTTGAGATTCAAGGCACAGCCGGCACCTGGGGGAGGGCACGCTGTCCAGGAGTCCAGAGGCCATGGCCCCTGTAGCTGACGGATCTGTGTCCATAGGCAAGTGGCTGCGCTCCCTCCCAGGCCTCAGTGACCGGCTGCTGCACCGAGTAATCTCACCGGCACATCTCATCCCCTGCCAGGTTCCCCAACGCAAAGCACAGGATTCATGATTGTACCTCTACCTTTATCTACAAGCACAAGGTTAGTACCTGGTACTGACTTGTGCCGACCTGTTCACAACTGGTATCTGGCCAGGACGCACAGCAGCGCACTCAGTCACATGCAAACCTCCATCTTTTGCCCTTACTGTCTTGTGGTTTGGTTTCGTTGTCAAAGAGTAAGAATATTACAAGCTTTACTGATGCTGTGGATAACGTAAAAACTAGGTAAGTTACGTAAACACACAGAATATTGAGAATTATTTCTTCCCAGAGAAGAATAGAAAAGGGGAGACCAATCAGGTGCGTTCTCCCAAAGAGAAATTGCTGATGGTCTGATGTAGACGTTACAGTCCAAGGAATCTTCAGGACAATTACATAGTTTTCATTATGGTCACCTGTATCAGGAAATGTTAATAAAACTATTTTGTTGATCCTGACCTGAATGGCAATGACACAGGTATGTTTACTCTGCAATAATCCACTCAGCTGAAAAAAACCCTAACAGTCACAGGCAGCCCTGAAGTTGGGAGAAAAATAAAATTTCCTCCAGGAGTAAAACGGTAACTATTCCCAGAAAGGGAGAGTAGGCAACAGGAAAGCTGACGACCTGCTCAGCCCTCCGACTTCAGACCACACTCCGGTCGTCTCTAAAGAGAGGTGATTCTCCACGACGGTGTTAAGACCCCACTCCGATTCTGATGAATACCGTTTTAATGGACAGTCTGGTTTAATGGTTTAAACCAAATGATTTGGTTGGCAGTTAAAAGATTTTGTTAATTTTTTAGATAAGTGAGTTTGAAAAAAATCTTAACATGAAGATATTCTTTAAAGATTCTATTTAATTTTAGGAAGAGAATGTGAAGAAAATGCTCTTGCTTATCAAAGAATATAGAAATATTTTATTTTATCCTAAAACTCCCAAACATGGGGAGATGGATGTTGCATATGCTTTAATGGGGTATAGTTTAGAGCCGCCAAATTCTAAGTCAAGTGAATTTGGTAACCTGTCTCATTTAAAATATGCTTCCCCTCTGTCCAATGAACCCACTTCTTGGACTGTATTCTAAGAAAAAGCCCATGTATGTATGACAAGGTACATGTATAAAGGAGATCACTACAGTTCACCGGAAGTAATCTTAAATGTCCACTGACGGACATTATTCCAAATTTATTTAATTTAGAAAATCCATATAATGGCCTTCTATGACCATGCTATGCGCTGGCGTGGAAGCATGTCTGTGACATGGCATTAAACAAAAGGAGATTGCAAAGCATTATATTTGGTATAATACCATTCCTGTACATATCTGTATATTTTCACAAAAAAAAATTTTGGAAGGATGTTACTTCCAAAATTGCCAGCAGTTAACTCCATATGAGAACATACAGGTGATTTTATATTTCTTTTTCATATTTTTTCTGTATTTTCTCATTGTTTTATAATCAAAATAAAAAAGGGAAAATCACCTAAAGATTTTTACCTGGAAAATAGAGAAACGTCTCCATCAGATAGAATTCACGTCTCTAATGGATTGGCCACCCCCAGATGACGTGGGCGCAGGTAGGTTCAGGTAGGTGCACAAGGCAGGAGGCAGCTGAGGAGAGAGCCTCTGCTCTCTTTGAGAGACCTGACACCTGATGTCATAATGGCTGCCTTCTGTGAGGGCCTGCTACGTGCAGGGAGCCACTGTCCCTCAGCTGATCCTCACGACAGCTCTCAGACAGAGATTACTGTCCCCATGCCTGGAGGAAACTGAGGCTCAGAGGCTGACTTCCCAGTGCAGGGAGGGCAGAGAAGGGCTGACGCCCAGTGGCTAGTGGCCAGAACAGCCTAAAGGTCAGGGGCTCCTGGAGGGGTCAGGCAACCACTCTGATCAGTCGGAACTCACTCTGATTGGTTAGGGGTCTGTTCCAGCCAGAGTTTGATTCTAATTCTGATTCTGAAGCTGGATCTTTTAACTGTGCTCTTTCATCTACGAACATGGTACTTCTCAATCTAAGAACTGAAATTTATACATAAGTCCAATAGAGGCACAGAGGAGGAGAGGTTATTGACCTCATCCAGTAAGTCTTTGGTTTACGAAAAGAACAATATAGAATTCATTTTTAAAAATCTCCATTAATATTAAGATATTGCATTTATTTTTGTGGGAGAGTATCAGCTAACATATCAGTAATTGGAATCCTAAAAGCAGAAGGAAAGAGAAGACACAGAAGAAATGGTTGAAGTAATAACAGTCAAGAACTTTCCAAAATCAGTGACAGACACCAAAACACAGGTCCAAGAAGCTCAGAGAACATCAAGCAGCGTAGAAACAAAACAGAACCTCCCATCTACACATCACCATCAAACTGCTGAAATCCAGAGACAGAGAAGCAATATTGAAGGAAACAGGAGAAAAAGAAGACATATTACCTACAGAGGAACAGCATAACAAGTAGACTGGGCTTCTTATCAGAAATGAGGCAAGCACAATGACAATGGAATGACATCAAATGCTGAAAGAAACACATGTCAATACAGAATTCTATACCAAGTGAAAATATTCTTCAAAAGTGAAGGATAAATAAAGAGTTTTTCAAGCAATCTGCCCCCTACCCTCTCCCGCCCCAAACCAAAACCCAAACCAAACAACAACAAAAATGAAACCCCAAACTCAGGGAATTTATTGCCAGCAGGGCTACTGTACAAGAAACATGAAAGAAAATTCTTCAGCCAGAATATGCTATAGGTCAGGATCTTGGATACACACAAAGAAGCAAAGAGCATCAACAAAGAAATAAATGAAGGTAAATTAAAATGTCTTTCTTATTTTTAAGTTATGTAAAGGATTCCTGACTGTTTAAAGCTGTAATGACAACAACATATTGTGAATTAATAGCATATTTAGAAGTAAATTATGAAAATAATAGTAAAAGAGATGAGAGGGAAGAACTGGAAATATACCGTCAAAAGATCTTTACACTATATATAAAGCAGTATAATGTTATTTGAAGGCAGACTCAAATTATTTTAAAATGTATACTGTAAACACTATAGTGGTCATGGTAAGAGTTGTCAGAAAAGAGGTACAAAGTCAATGAAACCAAAAGTTTTTTTAAATATCAACAAAGTTGATAAACATCTAGGCAGGTTGATTGAGAGAAAAGAGAGAAGACATAAATTACAAATACTGGAATGTGAGAGGGAACACCACTGTATGCACTAAAAAAAAAATAAATACCACAAACAATTCTATGCCAATAAACTTGTTGACTCTAATGACCTGGGCCAATTCTTTGAAAGAAACAAACTACCAAAACTCGTTCAAGAATAAAAACATAACCTGAATAGTCTTATATCTATTAACAAAATTATATTTGTAGCTGAAATATCAAAAAACAAACAAAAAAAGAAACAAACAAACAAACACAAACAAAACTCCAGATCCAGACAGTACCGCTGGTGAAATCTTCCAGATACACCAACTCTACAGAAAACAGAAGAGAAAGAAGTACTTCTCAACACACTTTTTGAGGGCAGCATTACCCTAATACCAAAAATAGATAAACAGATTACAAGCAAACTACAGATGAATATCTTTCATGAATACTGATGTAAATATTCTCAACAAAACATTAAAAAATGAATCCAGAAATATACAAAGTGTACAAAAGAATAACACATTATTACCAAGTAGACTTCATCCCAGGACTGGAAGATGGAGTCAATATTCAGAAACCAATCAACATAATTTATCTTACTAACAGACTAGATAATAAAAACCATATGAGCATGTTAATAAATGCAGAAAAAGAATCTGATAAAATTCAACATTCATTTATGATAAAAGCTCTCAACAATAGGAAAAAAAAGGAGTTTCTTAACCAAACATAGGATATCCATAAAAAACCTACAGCTAACATCATGCTTCAGAGTGAAAGACTGAGGACTTTTAAGGTCAGGAACAAGGAATACTCGTCTTCTCTCACCACTGCTACTCAACATCCTATCCAGTCCTAACCTGTACAAAGGGGCAGGAAAAGGCCATCGTACAGATTGAATAACAGCAAGAGAGAAAATTTTCTGTACTTACAAATGAGATGATTTGTCTATGTGGAAACTCTTAAAGAATTTATGAAAAAGCTAGAATAAGTGAGTTTAGCCAGATGGCAGGCTACTATATCAATATATGAAAGTCACTTATATTCCTGTATACCATCAGTGAGCAATGGGAATGTTGGTGGGGGGAATAATCCACCATTTACACTTGCACCTAAAACAAACAAAAAAGACAAGGTACAAAATACTTAGGCATAAATTTAACAAAATATGTACAGAATCTGTATGCTAAAAACTATAAAACACTGATGAAAGAAATCAAAGCAGACCTATATAAATGGAGAGGTATACCATATTCATGGATAAAAAGATCAATGTTGTGAAGATGTCAAATTCTCTTCAGTTTGATTTATAAATTCAATTCAATACCAATCAAATAATCTCCACAAAATAACTGACCCTTCCAATAGGTCGAGATCATGTAAAACAAGGAAAGAATGAGAAACTACTGAAGTTTGGAGGAGATTAGGGAGACAACAACTAAATGCCACATGACAGCCTGGAGCGGATACTGCAAAGGAAGAAGGATGTGAGAAACCAGGTGAAGTCTAAATCGACTCTGCATTTTAGTTAATGGTAAAGTCCCAATGTTAATTTCTCAGTTTTGATAGATGTATTACAGTTACGTCAAGTGTTACTGTTAGGGGAAACTGAATGAAGTTTATACAAGACTTCCAGTACTAATTATGCAACTCCTCTATAAATCTAATCTGATTTAAAATTAAAAGTTTACTTTCTTTAAAAAAGGCAAATGACACCTGCTGGAGATTTCCCCCAGGGGGTCAGGGAAAGACTAGTCTAAGGAGAGCATTTTGAAATGACAGTGAGAGACAAAAAGTAAAGGAATTCACTTAGAAGTGACTGCATCCTTCTAAGTCCTGTGTGTTCAGTGTAACAGTTATGCTCATGCGGAGCAGCACTTGTTTTGCTCCTGCTAGCCATCATCTTCCCCTGGAAATTGGCACATAAGGTCAAATTCCTCAGCTTAAAAGGGGCAAAGAACTGTAAAAATAATGAGAAATGGCAGTCACGATATATTGGAATAAATTTATAGAATGAGAGAGTTAAGTTTAGTATGTCAAAAATTCACAGAAACTCTGGCCTCTAGATGTAATATCTTTATGGTCTTAAAAGCAAAGCTTTATACAGCATTACCTAAACTTTTCTGAGTGCTGACAAAGGCTTTGTATTAGAGACTGATGCATTTTTAAATGTCTTTTAGTATTTTGACCATTTTTACTTCTAATGGCACAATGACAGTACTCCATTTACAAAGAACCTTTTACCATTACACTTAGATGGATGATCCCAAATAAATCCATGAGATGCTGAAGTTATAATACTCAGGGAATGATAAATATCAGATGGCATTTCTTTCAAATAAAATTATTTAAACAGCATTTTCTTTTTCTACTCTGTGGGAACAAAAGGAACCCATACCTCGTTTGTTAAAGCTTGCCTGCAATGTGTTATGTTAGTTTTTGATTTTAACCATTCATGAAAGCCCTTCTCCCTTCTGCTGGGCAGCTTGAAACTCCCACGCCCAGGTGACTGCCCACGACAACCAACGTCCTCCCCTAGGTGAAGTCTCAAAATCTTACATTTCAGAGTCAAAACCAGCGTGCCTACGTTTTCTTACTGGCAAGGAAAATGCACCTGGCCTGTGGAGTGCTGAGTGTGTGGGAGGAGGACAAATTTTTGAGAGGAGGAGAAGGGGTCTTCGGAAAGCTCAGAGCCAACCCTGACTTCCAGCCACCCCCCTTCCCTCTGGGCTCTGCTTCCCTGATTGAAATTGTAGAGGAATGAACAACACAGCTGTGCCAAAAAGCACACTGTGTTAGCTTCCCCTTTTTTTTTTAAAGAAATCTTTAACTGACAACGTTCTGCAGCAAAGCAGAATCCCCTACAAGAGTCACCAGAATTAGCTTTGTTTCCCCAATGAGACATGTCAGTCAACTTCATGCTTCCCTTCTGTATTACTGCCTTTCAATGATGCGATGTAGTAACTCACATTTTCTTAAGCAGCAATGACAGCGTACACATCACTTATTCATCTCAGAACATAATGCAACAGAAGCAAGCCCCGTGGCTGTTTCTCCCTCTGGAGGCTAACAGGATGCCTTTCTATAAACTCCTCTTTATAAACAGCAGCTCCTGAACACACTCCCACATGTGCAGGTGAACAGCAGTGCCTTCAGTTTCAGTTTTGTCACGGAGAAGATGGCACGTGCTGTGCCACATGGAACTCCCGGGCCCTTAGATGTGCTCTTGGTTTCTGAAGAAGGACGGTAAGCCAGAGCGTAGATTTACATTGCTGCTCGTTCTGAGACTAGGGGGAGCGTCTAGACTGTTTACCATCGTCGCAGGCAGTGTTACAGTGTCAGTGAATTCCTGTGGAAGGAAAGTCCAGACGGAAGAGCAGGGAGTGACCACGGCAGCAGAGCCTGCTATGTCAACCAGCTGTGAGGCCTTCCCTGTATTTTATTTCATCTACTAGTAATGCATTTGTGTTTTCAACAGAAAGAGCTGATTCACCACCCAGATGTCACCCAGTCTGTAAAGCCCATTTTGATAAGGTGGTTTTCCTTCCCTATTTCTTTTTTAATGATGTCTAGTTTCTCCATGCAGACAGTTTTAATCTCATTATATCAAGGGTCTGCTTGATGGTATTTAATAATCACAGTGCCTCCCCGGGACAAATCTCCCTGCTCAGATGCACCCAGTTACTGAAATAAAATGAGCAGTGCACTTTTTCACAGTCAGTGATTGGTGACAGGTCTGTTGATGGTTCATTAATAGACAATAAATGACAGCATTCCTGGTGCGCTAATTGTCAGGTGACTGGATTAGAGTTCCTTCCAGTTTGTAAGGCTGACCTGCGCCACATCAGTTTAGGCTTTTCTTCCCAACTTTACACGCCCTGGAGTTGCAGTCCTTCATCACAGCAGCTAAACCTGTCAGGATTAACATTCTTCTAAACAATCAAACCAAAATTACTCTCGAGTTATGAAATCGGGTTTTTATGAGAGGTTTTATATAATCTCTGAACTTTGCTCGTCTCTAGAAAGATATAAAGGATAAATAATGGTCTGCCGGAGAACATTTATCTCTTCCATGAAAGAAAAACTAAACAGAGAACACACCAGTGCCCTGGGAAGCCATGCACAGCTGACGGATGACGGCTGAGAAGTAAAACACGCTGTTATTTCCAAAGAAAATTCTCATTAAAAAAAAAGCAAACCCCACACTCTCAAAGCTGGAAAATAACCTAGAGATCAAAAGTGCATTTTAAGTTTTCAAAAGTGTTTGAATCAAAAGGAGCTGCATTTACACATCTGCACACCAAAATAACCAAACACTAATTTCTTAACGTGCTTTCAATGAAGAGCCTTTTTTTTCTTCAGTCAGTTTGAACTCAGCCCTCAAGACTGACTGACCAAGACCAGTTCTTATTTCATCTTAATCCAACATGATAAATTCACCAAACATCCTGTTTCTGTGTCTGGCTGAACCTTAATTTCCCTCAGTTCTGTCGTCACTTGGACAAACGGGACTTTTCCATCAGCGCCAGGAATGAGAACTCACTGGCGACAGCCCCGTCTGCAGTCCCCCAGCGGCGGCCTGTTCCTTGTTAATTTGCCAGGAGGAGAGAGGAAGGAGGTGATGGCTGCATCCTCTGACCTGAACCCACTGGGGAACCCGCAGCAACACCACCACGTCGTGGCCACTGAGCTGAGGGCTGCGGACTCCAGGCCATTCAACCCCTTGGTAACCCAGGTCCCATGACCCCTGGGGCCTTTCAAACTCTTCAGCTGGGAACTCGAAGCCTTTCACAGTGGGCCCTTTATCCTTTCTCCCACACCTTCCCCTCTGTCACCGCCCTTGTAACACCACACGTGGTTCCCACGTGCAGGGAACGGTGTGTTTCCCCACTGACCAGCGTGGTCTCTGTAGTCCCCAAACCAGAGCTCGGTCTCTCTCCTGAACTCACTGTGGCCCTTGGATTCTGGGTGTGCCAGTCTCCCTGGAATCGGCCGAGACGTCATGTGAGAGTGTGTGTTGTTCTGGAGAGCGGGTCCACAGCGCCCACACCTCAGCTACGCTCCTACTTGGTGGATGGGATCCAGCCACTCTGGCTTCCTTTCCCAAAACCCCACAATCCCTCAGGCCCCCGTACCTGTTCTCTGCCCCTTCCATCATTCACAGCGCAGATCAGCCTCTGGAAGCGCTGCCCCGAGGCGTTTGTGGACTTGCCTGCAATCCGCCTTCCTCTCCGGAATGGCCCCACCTGAGCAGGGTCCCCTGTGTCCCGCCCTCTGTGCCCTCCCAGAGCCTGGAACAGGTCTAGGCAGGGCGGGATGCCCAATCAGTCAGCTTTTGCCAAATTAATTAACGTGTGCATGAATCAATCTCTTGAAGTGGTTTGAGACCTGAGAAAGGTTCTGACTTCATTGCGTCAGGTGATGGAAATCAGCCTCTCCATAATCACAACGGGTCTGCGTCAGACATTTTAAAACATCTAACTCAGCCAGTGAAGTGCAATCACGACATTCTGTTCTCTTTGCCTTCCGATCTTTCACCGTGGCTACCTTTCCTTTCAAGCAGGCCTCTGAGTCTCTCAGGTGTGTGTTGCCTTGTTTAGTGCTGTTCTTTGTTTTTCAAGTGCATATTTAAAGTCTGCTCACTTACAGCTACAGAGGCTTCCTTCCCCTGTGAACCTCAGAATAATTTCTGGGAAGATACCAGTGGTGGTAAGGATCTTGGGTTGCATGTGGGTTACGTGGAAAAGCCCTAGAACTGGTGCGATGAGAACTGGGGTGACCGTCACCCAGCTCCTCACTGGGGGCTGTCCCAGCATTTCTTCCTGCAGACAGAAACTTTTATCAACGGCTTGTCATGTGTCAACAAAAAATTCTGAGCCTGTGGTCTCACTGCTCCTGCCCTTTCAGCACCCTTCAAAGGGAGAGGGTGACACGTCCTGCTCCATTGCCCCTTTGTCAGACTCACTCTTTTAAGGCTGACTCCACCTCCCTCCCTCAGGGGAACCCTCCCTATGCATCCAACCCCTTGCTTTCACCCCTCCCCTCTCTCCTGCCCGCTTCATAGAAGTGGCTCCCCAGGAATCTCACCTCGTTGACACAGTTCACTCCCCACCACCAGAGCCCAGGGTACTTCCTACTCCTGTCAGGAAAACATGCACCTGCTGTCCAGGGGAAGAGGTCTGAGGGGTGGGCAGCTGCACAAGTGGATGGAAAACGCGGTCAAAGCTAGCAACCCCAGGACGCCAGGAGCTGGAGATCAAGTTCAAGTAGGAGCGAAGCAGAATCCGTTAAATGTGGAGGCCTCCTTCCAGGGGCAATGCTTCTTGCCCCCTTCTGTTCCCATTTCTGTGGAGAGATCTTTCCTCTAAGCTGTCTCTCTGCCCTCTCACTGGGGGACGTGGCACTTAGCTAAGCAGCGGATTTGGGGAAAATAAATAGACAGGGTATTCTCAGCTTAGCTCCTCCTCCTCCTCTTCCCAGGGAGGAGTGCTTGCCCTGCTCTGCCCGCTCCTCGTGGACCTGCACCTGTGCCGTCTAGGGCCGTCCAGGGCTGAGCGGCTAACTTCAACTCTGCTTTTGCTGTTGGAAAACCCACTTTCCTGCAGGTTCTGGCCACATCTCCAAAATCTGTTTTATTAGTATAAAGATAACACTTTCACTTCCTCTCTGCCTTCCCCTTTTGTCGTAGTCTTCAATAGGCCGAATTTTCTTCAACAGGAAAGAGGGGGAATTGTTCGTGGGGCTCCTCAACCCATAAGGATTGTTTGCATGGATTTGCTTTCTCCCTCACAAAACCCTTCAAAAATGACAGTAAAAGAGTTTTTAAAAATTACTGGTCTGCAAGTACAAAGCAAACAGAGAGGCGACACCACAAATATTTGGAAGAGAAGAATTGACAGGAAGTTACAACTCGAGTGACTGTTTAAAAACATACCTTTAAAGAGTGAAGTGACTTACACTGCAGAACCCAGAAAAGAGGCAGGCCCTGGGGGCTGCGGGCGTTGCAGCCAGTCTGGTCGAGTTTAAGGCTGCAAATGGAGAATTGCTGCATATTTCTCCACAGTTATTGGGGCCCCTCCCCACATTTTACATGAAAAGAGTATCTTTCTTGCGTGTAAAAATATTAGAGGTAAGCCAGGTCTAGACACAGTGCACTAACTAACAATGGCCCAGACAACCACTTCACACCCACTAGAATGTCTACTGGGATAAAAAAAAAAAACAGAAAAGAAGTGTTGGCAAGGATGTGGAGAAACTGGATCCTGCGGGCATTGTGGGTGGGGATGTGAAATGGTGCAGCCATTGTGGAAGACAGTATGGAGCTTCCGTGAAAAGTTAAAGTGTGGAATTACCCTAGGATCCAGGAGCCTCATCTCTGGGGATATGAACAAAGGAACTGGAAACGGAGACTTGAATGGATATTTGCACACGCATGTTCACAGAAGCATCATTCACAGTAGACACAATGTGGAAACACCCCAAGTGCCCACGATGGATGTACAAGTAAACAGAATGTGGTCCATCCACACTCCGGGTATTAATCCACCTTAAAAAGGAAGAAACTGACCCATGCTGCAACATGGATGAAGCCTGAAAACAATGCTAAGCAAAAGCAGCCTCACACAAAAGGACAAACAGTGTATGACTCCACGTCTCTGAGGAACGTCATGGCGGGGCGGGGCGGGGCTGGGCAGGGTGGCAAGGACAACAGGAGTCAGTGTGTGATGGACACAAAGTCTCAGTTTGGGACGATGAAACATTCTGGGAATGGAGAGTGGTGATGGTTGCACAACAATCTGAATACACTCAAACACTAACTGTATACTCAAAAGTGGTTAAAATGGTAAATTTTATGGTATGTATATTTTATCACAGCTTTTAAAAATAAGGACCTGCCCAGCAACAGAGTGCTGAAAGGGGCACTGAGACGTTGACCGGAATGCTAAGGAAATCTTCCCCCAGAACTTCTCTCAGAGGAAGTTGTCTGCTAAGTCCACTTATCAGGAGGCGAGGCCCCCAGGAGACCAGCAGGAGAGTGACAACAGTCGCCATGTTCCTTCTGATTGTTCAGATCACGGTGCCACATAGCACATTGCAGTGTGAGGCGGAGGTGCCTGTCTGCGGGTGATGGAGGACAGGCAGGCGCTCTCACCAGCACATCGCTGCCCACCTTCTCAGGAGCTCTGGGACACGGAGCTGAGAGCAGGTGCCCAGAGACACAACCAGCATCTCAAACTCCAGCTTTGTCAGAAAAGGATGCCATTTCTGGTGAAGGTCATCAAGAGGCCAACTGAAAGTCACTGATTCTCCAAGATTTGCCTAAGAAATAATTCAGATGACCACATTTGCCAAATCAAGAATTAGGAAGTGCCTGAGAAAGGAATCTTCTCGATTTGTAAAGAGGGGAAGGTCTGATAAGGCACACAAGTTCCTGGAGCTATACATTTAGCACATACCCTTCACTGCGAAGAATAGATTGCCAAAAATCATTGTGTTCTGCAAAGACACATGCACTCCATCCTCACAGCGCAGAGACTGCCCCACCCTGGACGTGCTGTCTCCACTAGTGGTTCTCCATCTTGGCTGCATACTGGCCTGACTGGAGAGTTTCACAGAGTGCCCTGCTTGGTGGCCTCCCGAACAGTCTGAGGTGGTAGGTCTGGGAGGTTGTGGGGTTTTCCAAAGCTCCCCTTGGGGTTCCGACATGCAGCCCCAGCTGAGAGCTGGTCTAAATAAAGGAAACCAGTTTCCTAATCATCGTGTGAGTGGGCGGATCTGCAGACGCAGTCATTCCGATGAGATGTTTGTGCGGGAAGGCTCCTGTCACTGCTGGCAAGGAGGCTTTTGGAAACTTGCTCTCAAAAATGTTTATACAACACAATACCCGGGAGCCTTTGTTTTCTGCTGCATCACTTAAAGCTGGATGCTCAAGAACCTCACTCCCAGTAGGTCTGCATAAGGGGTGCCTGGAACCACGGTAGGGCCCCTGCACCCCAGCAGCTGCTGGGGCTGTTTTCCGCTGAAGACCCCCACCTTTCCACGGGGACAGATGAGCACAAGCTCTTCTAAGCCACGAATCAGGATGGATAACTGCATTCTCCTAATTGTTTTCCTTTTCCAGCTTAGGTTCACTCTGATGGGAGACGGTGCAATTAGTCCACAAGCCACGTGAAGTTTGCTTTTTTGATGATTAAAGCCTTAATTGATTCAGAATGTTTTACCAATCAACCTCTGTGAATTACTTCGGGCGCATGAAGGCATCTTATAAAGAAGCATTAGCCCCAAATAAGGCTCTGAACGACACTGAGTTAACAGACAGCCCTTCTGGTGAAGACATTCGAGTTCTCCATTGGATGGAAATGAGTCTTGCTTTCTCCCATTTGTGTTCAAATTACTCATTCCATTTCTTTTTGGTGCCACCTAAGCAGCAGGGGACCAACTAAAACTCCTTCGTTTGAAGTGCACAAGCATCCCCCAAACACAGTGACGCCCACGTGGTGATTATTAACCCTCGGGAAGCACCAGAGCAAAGATGTACGGGAGAGGCTCCCCTTTTACAAAGACATCAAAGGAAACAGTCAGCAGATTTTATTTAAACAACAAAAAAATATGACAGGTAACCAGGAGAAAGAGACATCCGATCAGCACCCTTTCCTGATCTGTATGCGGAGTCCTGCCTCGACATTTGCATGTAACAAGGCACACTGGACACACAAACTGCCTGGCCAGCCTGTCAGGACAGCTGACACCGGTACAGACATCCTTCTGGGGGATTCCTTGAGATGAGGAGCAATTATTTCTCAGAGTAGTGAAAAGAAGGGTTATAGAGCACGGGGCTTGGTCATCACACACACACCACTTGACTGCTCTCCAAAATGGCTATATGATTTATACATCACTTAACAGCATTAAAAAATTCCATTATCCTGTACCCTGCCCAACACTGGAAAGTATCAAGCTTTTCAAATGTTCAGCAATTTGATGAATGTAAATTTATATTTTGTTTGAATCTGGATTTCCTAAATCAAAAGCGAGCATGCCCATCTTTTCATTAAGTTTGCTGGCAATACACGTTCATTTTCTCCTAACTGCCCTGTCATGGGCTTTGCTCGTTCTTCCACTGAGTTGTCTGTTTTTTCATAGATTACCTCTAGAATATTAAGCCTTTGTAGATTAACTATGTCTGTCTCTCTGTCTCTTAAGTTTGTTTACAGAACCCTTTTTTATAAAGAGGTTTTAAATTCTGATGCAATAAAATATGTTATCAGTTCTCTTATTGCTTTAAAACTGATTCTTATAAAGGTCTTTCCTATACCAACATTTTCTAAGGCTTTAATGGTTTTGTAGTTTACACTTATGTGTTGGATCTATTTGGAATTTATTTTGACAAGTACAGTGTGAGTGAGAGAGGTGTCACGGGCACTGTGGCTGACGCATCAAAACTGATTCGGCCCCTGGAAATCAGTCCGAGCCCCTGAGCACAGGGCTCTCCCCTGAAGGCTGCCACTGCAGCTGAGCTAACGAGACAAAGGGAAGGAGTTTTCACGGTGTGACTCCCTCTCCTGCTAACTAACAAGGAAGCACAAAGCCCCAAGCTGCCACCAGCAGTCCCCTCGCAGCTTCAAGGGGAACCGAACTGGGGCTGGAGCTCACGCTGGGGACGCTGAGCCGGGTGTGCAGAGCCGAGGGGGTGCCAGGATCTGCGGCCGCGGGGTCACAGGCCTCCCCCAGCCCGGCTCTGCCTTCAGACTCCACACGGGATCATCATTCACCTTCCTGACAGAAACCAGTTTGAGACTTTGTGTTACCCAAGTCCAAAGTAACCTGACTGGTGAGTGGATTTCGCCACAGGGGAGTCCACCACCATGATACTGGAGCAGGAATGAACATGTGTGCTGTTTTTAGTTATCAAGTGTAACCCCATTCCCAAAATGTAGTTGCTAAATACAGCCCCAGCCCCATCGCTCTGCTCACGAGTCTGTGGCTCATGCATCAGGGAGGACTCTGCTGAGGGATTTGTCTCCAGCCCCGGAGGCAGTGGGGTGCTGGGCTGGTCACCTCCGTCCAGTGGGACTTTTCCTGGTGTCTCATTCTCCGTGACCTTTACTTACAGGGTCTTTTATGACAGGTGGGTTTAAATTAGTCATGTTTACTGAGATTAATAATCTGGACAAATTCTGATATGTTATATATTTATTTTGCCACGATTCTTAGTAGTTTCTGTTTTTTTTTTAATTCTCTATTCTGTCCTTTCTTGGATTGATCTAATTCTTTCCATTATTTTTTTTTCACCAATGGTTTGGAAGCTATGGATTCAATTTCTATTCTTCTCGTGATTGTCCTTGAAATATTAACATTTACTTAAATTTACTTTTCCCTTATAGCTAGACTTAATTAAGAAGTATGCCCTTCTCCTGAACAAGATTCAAAATTAGTATACTTTTTCTTTTTTTTTAATCCACAGAATTTATTTATGAAGGCATATTGGACAATTTGTAGTTTTATCTTTAATATGCAAAAATAATTATCTAAAAAAAATAATTATCTTCATGAATTTAAACTAGCTACCTATGGATTTAGGTTTAAAAAACACCAAAAGGTAACTACACAATTTCTTTTATGTTTTCGTATATCCAAAACTGATTTAAAATAAAATTCTGCTACAGGAAATTGCATTACAATAAATTACAAGGCACCATCTAAGTTAAGGCAGACTTTTACTGAGTTGCATTTTACACTAAATACATAGGTGTTCTGCTGGGCTCAAACATAAATGTTTTTTTTAAGACTATAATTTTATTTGCTGCAAAGCAGTAAGACCTACATAGCTATGTTCCACAATTCTCCTGAAAATTAGTATACTTTTTCTTCATTTCTTCCCCACTCCATCTCTCTTCTCCTCAAACTCCCAGTACTTCCAATACTCTCATTTGTTAAAAAAGTTTTTTGGGAGGAGGTAATATTTATTTACTTTATTTATTATCATTATTATTTTTTATTCAACAGAGGTACTGGGGAGCGAACCCTGACCTTGTGCATGCTAAGCATGCGCTCTGCCACTGAGCTGTACCCTCCCCCGCCAATACTCCACTGTTGATAATTCTTAGAATTTTAGTTCTATCTTGATGGCATCAACAATAAACATCATTTAGACTTAACAGTAAGCGTGGCAAGTCCTTTACTCATCATTACTTCATTTGTACATAGTTTTCTTGCTGCTGGAGAGCACCCTCTATTGACTCTTTCAGAGTCTCTGCACGTGGGGAATGGCTGAGACCCTGAATGCTGGCAAATGTGCTCATTTATTCTGACAGTTGAAAGACAGCATAGAGTGCTCCACTCAGAGTTGCCTTCCCTCAGAACCATCACTGGGAGTATTTCACTTTTCTTTCCGGGATCTTGTAGGATGTTGTGTTTGGAGGTTTATTTGTTTTTATTGGCACCCAGTGAACCCTTTGTCTTTCTGACAAAGTTTTCTTTATGAGAACTCTCTAAGATTTCTTTACACATAACTATGTGCAAAATTATCTTCTTATAAAGTTTGTTACTGAGTAAATTTTGGCTCTATCTTCTACAATCATTAACCCCCCCCAGGTAGTCTCTCAAGGCTAGTCCTGCTGTCCTGGGGGGCTCCCAGGCTGACTCTCAAGCTGTGTTCACTTTTTCCTCAGTCTATTGAATTTTTATTTCAACAATCAATCTTTACTTGCAGGATCTCCAGTATTTTACTGATGAAAGTTTTCTATCTTTCCTAAAGTAGTAAATGTGTCTTCTTTTTCACTGGCTCTCCTAAATGTTTCCTTGCATAAACATTCTTTGTTGAGACTGGTGTGTCTTTTTCATGGTGTTTCTCAGAGGCCTCATGACTCCTGGTGCTGGGCACATCTCTGTATTTGAGGTCCCACGGCAGCACATCTGCCAGATCTCTGCACTGCAGTGAGAGGGGATGAGCGTGCGCTGACCAGGGTGCTTATCTAGATCAACTTCTGGGAGGGAGTTCTCACTGTCCTCCTGGCTCACTAGAGGGCAGACCTCTCTCTTTGACTCACCCCCCAGTACTCACAGTTCTCACCTGCAGGCAAAGACCTCTGTGGTCACAGCAGAGGAGTGAGGAAGCACCACACACATGGGAGATACTGTAGGTGAGCTGCTGGAGATCATTCATCACCATGTGTCTGTGCACGGGCCCCATCTTGCTCTCAGTGTCTCCTCCCTCAGTGCTGCTTCCACCTTTTGTAGGTTTCTTTTCAATCCACTCTTGTTTGCTGTTTCTCTTCAGGAGTTCATCACAACACATACCTTTCCCCCTTTTCTGTGTTACCTAATTACCTTCCTGTCATCTACCTACCTGTCATCTATCTGTTTATCCACTCTCTCTCTCTCCATCCATCCATCCATCCATCCATCCATCCATCCATCCATCCATCAATGTCTTTGCTCTTGTTTCTATTACTTAGAGTAAGAGGAAGAGGTGATGGCAGAATCATAGTCTGCCATTTGACCTGAAACTCCTCAGATATTCTTCTTACACTTTCAGAAGAAAATATTGCAGAATAAATCCAAATTGTCACTTTTACATTTTCTAATAAATACAGGCTCTCAAGTGGAGTTGCATGACTTTAAAATTTCATGAGTAACATATTTCTTCAATATGCATTCCATTCTCATTGCAAAATTTTGCCAGCACCGTGGGACATGGTCACCAGGCTCCTTGTGATAATCCGATCATCCTGAGCAGTTAATAGCAGGTACTGGTAATAAGTGTATATATTGAGAATGTGGGTAAGGAAGTAAGAAGGGAAATTACATTTATTGCATGTCTACTATGTTCTAGAAGCTCTATCTAAATTATCTGTTTAAATTTGAACAAGCTAGCACTCTGTAAGGTGTTTACTCACGTTTGATAGAGAAGGCTCGTCTCAGTCCTTGGGAACCCTTGTCAGACTACCTGCTGTGTCCCTTCATGGCAGCGGGAGAAGGGAGTGAGTGTGCTGGTGATGAGGGTGCTTACCGACATCACGTCTTGGGAGTGAGTTCTAGCCTTTCCTCCTGCAGCCACAAGGCTAGCAAGGAGCAGAGTCGAGATCTGAACCCCTGCTCCTCCAGCATCCATCAGATTTGGCTCCAAGTTTTTTTAAGAAAGTGAGATTTATTAGGTCATTCTCAAATATTTTATTCCTCAGAGTTATAATCCCTATTCCATATTCTTGAATTAAGAAATTTGTTAAGTTTTATTTTTTTAAAAAAATGGAATATATGCAAACATATGCATGTATACCAAATCTAATCACAGATTTTTGTAGAATACCTTTCAATACTCAAATTCACTTGATTAAAAAAAAACAAGGATTGTAAAACACAAGACAGACTAGATTGTGAGGTCCTTGGGGACAGTCATGATTATTTCTATATCCCCAACAGCTGACACTTAATAAATGCCATCCAAAATTGTTAGCTAAATGAACAGACTCCAGAATCCACACTCAGGGCTGCAAACTGTTTCCAAGATTACTCTGAACAAGAGATTTCCTTCCATCATTCCAACCAGCAAAATCAACATACACACTGGGCACCATCCAAATGGCAAATGCCCCTCATCCACGCAGCACAGTAGGAAGACAGAGCCAATCAGTGTAACTGCAAGGTAGCTGACCGCAGGTTAACATTCTGCCTTCACAGGGGTTGATCCTCTGGGGCGGGTGACTCTATGACAAAGGTAAATGGCGTTTTAAGAAAAACTTATGTTTTTCTTTCCTTAAACAGCATGTTTTAAAAGTAAATTTGTAGAAACATTTTTTAAAAACAAATAGTACCTTTCTCACGTTTTTTCTGATTCATAAAATGGATGTTTCCAGCGGTGATGGCTGGTGACAGCACCGTAACCACATCTACGGAACACACGAGCTGTCCCTCAAAGACCTCACTCCGTCCATCCCTCTGGGCTGGTCAGGTTTCTACACTTCCACAGGATGTTAGCTCCAACTGTTTTTGTAACCAGAATTCCAAAATGGATTAAATAATCCCAAGAAAACATCAAGAGTCATCCCACAGCCCTGGACACAGTTCACCACTAACATGAGGAGCTGGGGCCTCGCAGCGGGGCCCGTCCTCCACTTTTTTTGGGTCTGAAAACGCAGCCCCTGACCCTCTGATCCAGCCCTTCCTTCTCTCAGTGTTCACCCAGACTAACTCCCAGTCACCCCACGGGCACCCTAACAATGCACAGTTCCAATATGCTTCAGACACACGTTTTCTGTTAGGAATATAATTTCCCCTTATTTGTCAAAATCTGCCAGGGATATAAGAATGCACTCCTTTATTTATAGGTCTTATTGTTTAATAATTGCACTTTAAATCTATTTTTCTTCCTCCAGGGGGTGTGCAAAGCCATTTAGCCATCTCAATGTCCAGTCTTTTCCCAAAGGGCACTCCCCCTGTGCTCACAGCAGCCCCCCACCAGGGGGGTTTACTGAGGTCTGTAAGCAAGCATCCTGAGCGTCTCCACCAAACCACATGCACCGACTGCCTGATGCCAGCAGCTCTCTCCTCGAGAATGAGCCTCTTTTTAAAACACACATCCTCACAACACCTATATGATTGGCAGTTCTTACATCAAGGGTATTGCTTATCTAAATGGTTATGCCCTTGGGGTTCGTATTTTCAAAATATAGCTCCATTAGAGGGGATGCTGGCGACAAAGCAAGAATATAAACACATGTGACAAGACATACATTATGCTTCAGTCTTTACGGAAACATGAAGTGCAAATTAGTTTTAACTGAAACTTAAAATATGTTAAATACTTACAACATTATTAACATGAAGCAGAAATTAAATATCAGTCTCTTAAGACATATGAAAGTAGGATAATTTCTTCATTAAACTGTTAATGTCACCAAATAATTCAATTAAAAAAACCACGACACCATGTCTATGAGAAACACTGCCTCCTGAAAGCTCAGCATTCACGGTAGACAGCAGCTTTCTCCGCTTTAACAAGCTTTAAATGCATCTTAATAAAATAAATTTCACTCTAAGAAGTGAAAATTCCAACATATACGGTATAATTATGAGTTACTAGTGGCAGTCATTTTGAATTACTAATAATGCACATGTGGGTTTTTTTTCAGTTGGTCCATCAGGTTTGGTCTAGAACTCAATTTTTAGAAACTAAAAAAGATGTCTTACTTTAATTAATAATACAGAAATTATATATGGTAATTAATTCAGACACTAATAAGTATCACTTTATCTAATAATTAACAATTAACAATGATAATTAGAACCAGTATCACCTTACTGCACGCCAGGCACTGTTAGGCACATGTTGCATGTATTTACAACACCAGGTGTCACTGCTGCTTCCATGAGACAGAGCGGAGGCTCAGCACCACACACCCAGACCACGGTGTGGCCAGACTCAAAGCAGGTGTTGCGTCCCCAGCCTGGCGCTCCCCACTCCGCAATGTGCCATCTCTCCTACCTGTCTTTTTTCATAGGGCAGCAACGTGGAAGAAGGTAGCACACCTTACGTGGGAGGGCAGGACTCTGTGCTTTAACTCGCTAGATGACATTCAAGAACTCCCCTGTGCCCCCAGGCCCTTCTCAACCTGTGAAAAGATGCCACGTCACTCCACACTCCCAAGTCCTCCTTCTACTTGGGCAAATGACTCACTGTGGTGCCTCCAGCGCCTTCATCTTTAGAGTCTGTCCACTTTTCTGTTACACCCCCCCGTGTGACCTTGGCACAGCTTCTTGGAACAGATTTATCTTTGAGTTTTTGAAAGTTACATGGGTTGGTACAATGTGAGAAAAGAAAACAAACAAATGAGGCCACTACCCACAGGCCGAGCTCTGGGATGCGGGCAATGGCTGCTGTCAGCGACAACACTGTCTACCATCAAATTAGGAAAAGAATACAGAGGTGATACAGGTGTCTGCGGCCCCACCAGTTCCGTCCGTCACAATGAGTCCTGCATCCTGCTTTAAGCTGAAATTCACCAATCAGCCTCAGGGTCAAAATATCTTCCAAATTCATCTTTTCTTGTGATATTTTCTGAAGTCAAAAATGATCCTCTCCATTGATGAATATAGCATCAAACTAAGCAAATGTTCCTAAAAGTGTTCTTTCTAAAGACCGATAAGCCAATTTTCCTAACAAACGTCCTATCCAAGACATTTACTTTCTTGGCATCTGACACTCTTGATTCCATCCCCAGCTCTGTGCTGGGCACCGTGCCTGACTGAAGGGTGCACGGTCAAAGGGAGGCGCTGCCTGGAAAGGAGCCCAACCCTCTGCAGGTGAAGCCGCTGCACTGCACCATGTGATGAGCCCCACGCCAGATGCCAGTGAGCCCAGGGCTGGATTCGGCTTCAGAAACGAGGGGACGCCTGAGGCATCCTGAAGACATGCAGGCAGAAGGTGGAGGCACTCCAGGCAGGGCATTTGTGCAGAGCAGCACGGCAGAGGAAGGACGTGCTGATCTATGGGAGGAGGGAAAAGATGGCGGGGAAGCTGTGCTATGCTGACGCGGAGTCTGAGGAGGCCACAGGACCTCATGACCCATGTGAGATCCAACAACACAGCTCAGAATCAAAAGCTGACTTGGAGGTTCCGGGCATAAGCAAGCCATGTTAACAGAAATGAACGGTAAGGTGCGGGCAGCTCCCAACAACAAAACACATTTTAATGGGAGAACAGAAAAGAGAGCATCTCAGAAAATTCCTGAGCAAGACAGCCACAGAGCTGGAAAACTGGAACATAGGGGTGCAAAGAGACAGCCAGCCCTGTCCCGAGGGCCAGGAAGATGAGGACCTGCAGGGAGCCCCAGATGTGGAGAGGGAAGGTTACATTTCACCTGCCCGGTGCAGTGCGTGGGGACCAGACAGGAAGCAGCCATCTTCAGCAGGCTAAAGAGGGCCACCGAGGGAGGAGGCCGAGGACAAGGAGCCAGGGCGGTCATCCGACTGCAGCCACGGCAAAGACCAGATTGCCTGGGGAGGAGGGCAGAGTCTGCTTGCAGACGTCCAAAGGAGGGTGGATGGAGAAAGGAGAAAACAGGGCCAAGCCACTGGGGGAGATGGGCTCCGGGAAGTGAGGGGGCTCCAGACTTGAACCAAAGCAGGGATTGTGGAAACGAATATATGAATATATGTACGTATGTGTATGACTGACACACTATGCGGCATACCAGAAATGGACACACTGTAACTGACTAGGCTTCAGCAAATAAAAAAATACAATAAAAATTAAAAAAAACCCGAACAGATACCCTTCTGGAACAGGCTGGGGGCAAGTAAGTGGAGGCAATACACAGAGGTTTGGAAAGGATTTACAGAGTGGACGCCGGCTGCCTTTTCCTCAAAGACTCAGGAGCGTGCTGAGTGGGGCACGCAGGGAGCCGGGCCTCAGGGAAGGTGGTGCGCCTGAGCCCCGACTGTGATGAAAGGAGAATGCACTACGTTATTGTCTAAAATGACCTATCAGTAGACAATTAAATTCCTTCAACAAACGTCCTTCTCTCTTTAAAATGAGAGAAGAATTCCCTTAGCACATTTGGAATTCACACCTTATACTCTACTTACTTTATGCAATAAACATAATTTATAGGAAATCTTTACTGATCCTGTTAAATGGTATATTAACGGGAGACCCCAAGGGGCATGCCAGTGCATCTTTCATTTCCTGTGTGTGTGTGTGCGTGTGCGTGTGCGTGTGCACGCACACGCACACACACGTGGCCAGGCGCGTGTCCCACATGAGCTCTTTTATTATTCAGTTCATGGAAATAAGAGAGAGTGTCATTTATCAGCAACCTAAAGCCCAGAGTTAATAAAATTTCTGGGACTCTTTCCTCCTGCTACATGCAAGTCACTCTCATTTACTTCAAACAGAAATACACATATGTTCTCAAGGAATGCAAATCCACCCTCCTTCAAGTAATTGGGAATATGGTCTAAAATGATTAAATTAGGTTTCTGTAAAGTTATGTATATAGGGGAGCAGCTCAAATAAAATCTCATTGCCACTGAACTTCTTCCAGAAACCGCAGCTTCAGTCTGTTCACCCTGATGGCACAGCCACTTTCTAAATGTACCCAGTACTCCCCCTCTTCACTCAAATGCGTTCTTTCATTTTTATTACTTTGGGGCCTGGAGAGCAGCAACCTGCTAAGTGTTGAATAAATATTCACTGCAAATGGAATTTCTTTTCAATTGACTAGTCTGCACTTGTGAAAAATTATTTTACAAAGAAAGCAAGCAATGTGTGAAGAGAGAATCCTGTGTACACGCTGAAGGGAGGCCACTGCCCCAGGGCACGGAGCTGGGAGTGGTCTCTCCCGGGCCAGTTTGTGACTGTGTCTGAGTCTCACTGGCACACCCGGCACGTGCAGATTTCTGGCCACCCGACGGGCCCTATAGCTTGGTCTTCCCCATGTTCTTTTGATGGCTCTGGCAAACAATTTATAGTTTCAGGTGACAATTCTACCCTCGGCGCACCCTCCAGCCTGAAGTAGCTTTGCCTCCCAACTCAGCTCCCCTCCCCCTCCACACCCCAACTGGCGTGTCCAGGATAACTTCCTGGGTCAGCACTCGGACCCACCCTGGCTCTCAGACCGTGGCTCTCTGCAGCCGCTCTGACAGCTGTCCTGCTTTGCCTCCGTGGGCCAGCCTTTAAAACCCAGACAGCTCATCCTCGGTACCTCATGTGGTAACAGATGTTCTGTTGAAACACATAATCTGGCTGATGAAGTGTTATGTCAAAAGCCCTTTTCTGCTGGGGGCAGGGGAAGCACATTTGGTAAGTCATGATTGGATTCATCCAGGAGGTTTTACTCCTTGGATTTTGAATACAAAATTGCCCACTTTATAAAAATTAAGGCTCTTGTTTAATCAGAAACAAGACAGGTAAGTAGGTTTGACTTTTGCCTCCAAGGCCTTAGGCTGCCCCGACATCCTGTGTGTGGGACTCAGGCTGGAGAGCTGCATTAAGCGGTTCTCTCTAAATCTCCCCTGTTGAAATCATAGTTGAAGAAGTGGGTTTCTCACTGGTTTGGTGACATTTGGTTTCACAGTATCTGCTGCAAGAGCGAGTGTGCCGCGGGAAGCTGAGCACCTGAGGACCAAGATCAGCAAAGATGCAGACTGTGGGCAGGCGTATCCCCTGAGAGCCAGCCAGCACAGCCTGGCTGCCCAGGTCTCTGTGACCACAGGGGCGGGCCTGTCCCCTGAAGGGGCCTCCTCCCCTCCTCCGCCTCCTGCCCATCCTGAGAGGGCCCCTGCTCCCGGGGGCTGCACCAGCTGGAAGTCTGACTTTCACTCTGTATCAGGCTGAGAAAAGCTTCATCAGCGTAACGTCTGTGTAAGCCTGGAACAGGCTCTTCCCGCTTCTGTTCTCTGACAGTGCGTTAGCTTTGCTGGGCTCATAAAGCTGAAGTTCAGAGTTCACCTGCTACAAACTCTTTTCACAGCTGGGAAAACCGAGGCCAGAATCTCAGCAGCCTCCGTGGCTTCATCTGAGGCGGGTTCTCTACCGAACAGACTCGCGCTCTCCACCCAGAGGCCAGCGTTACCATCGGCCCTTTGCATAATGACGTCTGGGTGCCTGTGATAATATTGTTTCAGTTCTAACAGAAACTAATTTTCATCAAAAGCATTATGAATAAAAAAAATCAGATGTGTTGAAAAGTGAATTAAAACTAATGAAGGAATATCACCAATTGAAAACAGGTTGATTTTAGTTAATTTGGAGGCGAAAGAACCAAGTTCTATTTTGCAAGTGATAGGATTTTAACAATTTTTTCTCCACAGTAAAAGCTCATTTTTAAAATAGCTAGAGACAATATTATTAAATCATAGCCCATCTGCAGTCACAGAGAAGGCAGTCTGAAACCAGACTGTTCAACCTGGTCCAGAGCACAAAGCAAGTGGAGGCCACGTGACGTGGAATCTGGAGTAAATACAAGGGAACAGAAAGTCAGGGGAAGCAATTGTGGTCTCCCTTCTGGGGTGGCACTGGGCCCCTCGCTAAGCCAGAGATGAATGCACAAGCCAGTTAACTCAGCGCCGGCCCAGCACCTGGAAGTCAGGAGCGCCGGTGGCCCAGCCGCGTGGGGCTGCAATTTTTCCATCATTAAGCACTGCAGGGCTGTGGGCTGGCCCCTCGCCTTCCCGGGTCCATGCTGACTAGTGAGGTGTTCAGGCAGGGGCTCAGGGCATACCCTCCCCATGGCTGCGCAGGCTGGGCCACCTTCCCCCCTTAGCTGATGCACACCTTCTGAGCTGGGCCCCACACACACCAAAGCATTTCTCAGCTGTAGCTGCGGTGACACCACATTCTCTTCTCTGTGCAGACTCACACACCCTCTCTGAGCTCGGGTTAAGGGTTTTCAGGGAGCATGAGTCCAGCGATGCAGAGCGAGGAAGAAAGAGGTGAGGTGCCTCACCCTTGGCCAGCATGTCAGCTGGACTGGGCTGCTGGTCTGGCGGGGTGACCCATATCTTCTGGAGTCTTTAGGTGACTTTCCCCAGTTGTGGTACTCCTGCACTCAGGGCCCATGGCAGGACGGGTGCCCATGGGCTCAGAGATGGGGGAGCTTATGATGACAGGATCAGCAGCAGCCGTGTCAGTAAGCTGGCCCTCCCAGTGTTAGTAAACTCCTAGATTAACTCCCTGAATTACACGGACACTGAGATCTCTCAGAGGGCCATGTGGGGTCTCTCCAGGGCAGTCCTGCTCAAGTTTTAGTGAGTACCAGGTCACCTGTAGAGCTCACTGGACCCAGATTCCAGGACCCCACCCCCAGGGACTCCAGTTGTAAGCCTGTGTAGGACTCTGAGTTTGCCTGTCCAGCCAGCGTCCAGGAGAAGGGGATGCTGCGGCCCCAGGTCACACTGTGTAGCTCTGCCCTGGAACCTCTGAGCAGCATCACTCGAGAACTTGGCTGTTCAATCTCCAGCTGCAGGATCACCCTGGAACTTGTCAGAACTCTTGCTTTCCTCAGACTCTGCTGTGCACATGAATCAGCTAAGTATCTTGCTAAGATGAAGAATTTAATTCAGACGCATTGAAATGGAGCTTGGAATCTTGCATTTCTGACAAGCTCCCAAGAGGATGTGCTAGTCACTGGTCCAAGGACAACACTTTGAGTTTAGTCCAATAATCGGCAGCCCTGACTATACAGAAAAGTCACCCAGGTGCTTTTTAAGAAGTCCTGAACCAGCCCAGATGATTTTCACAGGCATCTAGGATTAAGGAACAGTGTCATGTATTTCAAATATTTTGTCACTTTTCCTATGATTATTGCCAAATATATCGGCCCAGCACTTCCCTGAGTTCCGTGCAACCTTCCATTTGTTGGTGGATTCCCCGTTTTCCCACCATCCAGGCACCCTCAGTAGGACAATCAGGGGTCCACCCTCCCCGCACGTCCTTCCCTGTTTCAACTTTCACCACTAAGCCAAGCACAGACCTCTCATTACCACATTCACTGAATGTGGGCTTTATGTATTTTTGCCCATATCAACCATTAAAGAATTTTGAAAACTATATGCCCCTCACATATTTGAAGCTTACATTTAAGTAGTTACATTTAATCTCTTGCATATTTTAAATAAAACTTCAAATCACTTTTTTAAATGCATCTAAAGGGACTGAGATTCCTTCATGAAATGATACCTGCCATCATTCATTTAAAAATCTTTTTAATATGAAAATGAATATATGCATGTATATGCATGACTGGGACACTGTGCTGTACTCCAGAAATGGACACATTGTAACTGACTGTACTTCAATAAAAAATTAAAAATAACCTACTTTTAATACCTAGGAATTCTACATCATTCCTTTTCTCCTTCCATCCATGGGCAGACTTTTCCTTACTATAACATGTATTATGCTTGCAAGTATTTTTACTTCTATCAGACTTCTCTACTTAAGAAACGATAACTATTTCATTATTTTTTTTAAATTCCTATGATCCTAAAACTCTAAATGTTAAAAAGAAAAGGTCTGGGTTGGTTATCCATTATAATTATTATGAATATTTAATAATCAAACCAACATACATCATTACAAATTTTGAAAGATACTGAGTGAAATAAAAAGTAAAATTCTGTTGCAATGCATCTCTTAGTGAGATAAGTGGGACAGTTCTTCTTTTAATTAGGTCATGCATTCATGGATGGATATTATTCTAGCTAAAATGAGAAAGCATTCAGCATCAATTTTATCTCTATTTTTTGCTTGCATTAATGTATGCACTGCAAAAACTTATTTTCATAACCAAGTAGGTGGGGGTGGAAGCTTTGTTCCGGGAGCTGTCAGTCACTTTGACATTATTCCTATGCCTACGCCCCAAATCACACAGCAGTTTATGGTCAAACGTTCTTTTTCATGATCTGTAGGCTGACAAGTGGATTAGGTCCTCCTTTAATTTTCGTAGAGAGCTAAGAATTATACGCCACCTGACTTGCAGGAGGATCTTCTCCCCAGTTACTACAGGCATCCACTTTCTCAGCACCGACCCCAGGGCTGGAAATGGCCCATTGTCTGGCAAGCGGAGGGCCTGCCAGTCCAGAGCAGTGCACCAAGGACAGACTGGGATTTGAGGGAGGAAGGCCTTGCTTTTGTGAGGTGGGAGGGGAGTCTGTGAGAGAGGGAGCTGGAGGATCTGCCCCTGTCCTGTAGATGCCCTCAGGCAGGTCAGTCTGTACAAAAAGACACACATCCCTTTGGGATGTAGAAACTTATTCCCAGAAACTCATCCATCCCTGTGGATCCCTGGAATAACTGATCCCTGATCCAAAGATCCTGGAGCTAGACTAACCCCTCCATTAGTGGGGAGCAGAGCTGACATGACTTTTCCCAAAGTAACACCCCCAGGGACCAAGCAGCCTGGCAGCAGAAATGGCTCCACCAACCAAGCAGCGTGAGACTCTCTCCACCTTCTCCAACTTTCACTCTGCATGTCTGATGGAGATGGCATAGCCAAGGTTTCTCTGCTAAAGAATGAGAAGGAGCCAGCATGAAACTGAATGGCCCCTGGCCAGAGTCCCCATGGGGCACAGCCAGGCACTGGCGGAATGAGCAAGCACACAGGACGTGAGCAGCCTCTGCCCAGGCCAGCCCCAACAGCTCCCCACCGTCCTGCTTGTGAGAGGCTGTTCGCACTTCCTGACCAGCTAGCTCTGCTCTTGTCCTGGAAGCTGGCCTGGTCAGTCCATGGGGGGAGTATGTTGTGTCTGCTGACTCTAGGTGCTGCTGTTCCCTTACTGGGGCATCCTCCTACTCAGCTCTTCAGCCAACCACATCTTACTCCTCCTCAGGGTCTCAGCTCAGTCTCAGTCCCCTAGAGAACCTTCCCAACTTCCCCAGACCTGGCAGCACCTCACCCCCGGGGTTCCATGGTGAGCTGTGCTGCTCTCAGCCATGGCCCACGTGCTTGTCTTAATCACCTACCGAACTCCATGATCTCTCACCCCTGGTTTCCCTTCCTGCCTGATGCAGAGCGCAAGGCTTGGTACACAAGAGGATCTTCTGTAAATAGCTGGAATGAAGCATCAGCACTGGCCATGTACAGCATGCAGGCCATGTACTGACCACTTCTCTGAGGCACCATTAACACAGCTGATTACAGACCCTGGTGGTGTGCAGTGCAGCTGCTCCAAAGGAACAACTCATCGTACTGGCCCAGCACACACTGCTCCACAAACACAGACCTTCGGTAAAGAGACCTGAGGCACGCAACTGCTCCCGCAAGCAAAGGGACCTGGAGTCAAAGTCTTGCTGATTGGGATCAGTCCTGACCACCACCGGAGATGATTCCAGGAGCTCACAGAAGTCAAAGATGGGTCACAGGTGGTTTCATCCAGAGTTCCTTTTGTACACAAAGTGTTCTGCATTTGTAAAGAACTGCCCTGCCAAATATGGTGACCTCGGGACACACGAGGGTCCAAAATGAATCAAAATTAGCAAAATTAAACATCCTCTCCCTCAATCACATGGATCACATTCCAAAGACTCACCAGCCCCACGCAGGTGATGGCCACCACGCTGTACTGTACAAATACAGAAGACTTCCATCATCACAGAAACTTCTGTTGGCTCCCAGGTCTCACCTCAAATGCTTCCACAGCAGTAGCTTGTTGCAAAAAAATGTGTTACAGCTTGGTGTTACAGCTCAGTTGTGATAGTAACCTGGATCCAAGTGAGAAACCAAGCAGCACTCAGAGGGCTGGAGAACTCAGGTTTATTATGCTAGTATGGCCAGACAAGTTAACACTCCAAGCTCTGAACCCCATGTGTAGGTCTACACAGGCCTCTTATAGGCTGCCAGTTTTACACTTTGCAACATCATATGCAAATAGAGTACCACAGAAGTTAACCAACCAGGAACAAGCTTTGTAGAAATAGACCAATCAGGAGTGAGCTCCATGCAAATGAAGTACTACAAATGGACCAATCAGAAGTTAGGGAAGTGGACCAATCAGAAATGAGAGTAATAACCAATCAGGAGTGAGAGTAGTAACCAATCAGGAGTGAAGAAAATAACCAATCAGAAGTGAGCTCAGGGAACCAATAGAATTCTAGGTGTAAGTTAGCTGCTTTAGAGGCAAAAAGTGAGATAGAGCCTCTGGGCCAGGGAACCAGATGTTGCTAAGAGGAGAGCAGCGTCCCTGCCTAGGGGTCCTGCTGGTCTTTTTATGGGGCTTCCCGCCTCAGCTAATGTCAGAGCCAACATCAGAGTCAGAAACATTTCTCTCCAAAAAGGAAGTCTGTTAATTCAAGTACCCAAGTTATCTTAAGAACAAAGAGACAAAACACCTCACTCCAAACACCTGCCCCTCACATGGCATTAAACCTGCAACAATGTGAACTTCCACAGTGAATATTTCCCCCAAACCAAGAACAGAGCGCTCGCAGGAAGATTAGGGCCTCTGATGGGCTCACTGGGGAAGTGGCCCTGGCGTGCGCACCTCACCAGATGGCTTTTAAAGCCAGGGAAGTTTCTCTCAACCTGTAGGCATTGATTTCTGTCATCTCAAGGTGCTGTGCAGGAGAAGGGGAATGCAGGCAAGCAGTAAAGGCGTCACACAGAGGGCTGGCGTGGACTTCTCGTCTACAGTGATACCTTAGGAGGGAAGCCACAAGAGGAGTGAGGAGCAGGAAGTTGTTATGGACTGAACTGCATCCCCTAAAATTCGTATGTGGAAGTCCTGACCCGCTTGTGACTCTCTTTGGAGACAGAACCTCTGAGGAGGTAGTTAAGGTAAAATGGGATAATAGGGGTGGGGCCCTAACTCGAGAGGACTGGTGTCCTTACTAGAAGGCACTAGCCACGCCCCCATCTCTCCCTCCCTCTCTTCCTTCCCTTGCCTCCAGGGAGGGAGAGGTCAAGGGAGGACACAGGCCGACCGCAAGCAGGGAGAGAGGTCTCGCCAGAAAGCAACCCTCCGGCACCTTGATCATGAAATTCCAGCCCCCAGAACTGTGTGTAAACAAATACTGTTCGAGCTGCCCCATCTGGGGTATCTTTCCTGGCAGCCTGAGCTGACTAATCAAAGAGTTTTCACTTATACATCTAAGTTACATTACGTATACATATGTAAGTTATGTATGTAACTTACACGTAAGTTGTAAGAAAATCAGTTTCTACTAGTGACAGACTGAATGACTTAGAGATGAGGAACTTACATTAACAGTGCATCTGCAGAGCAGCCCACTTTGTAAGTTACTCTGGACACACGGCCTCCAGAACGTGGGCCCTGGCACTGATGCACATCGCTTGTCATTTCTGCCCGCAGGAGGGTCCTGCTGGTGGGACAGCGATGCTCTAGCTTGAAGCTATAATTCCACGGACTTGTTCTGTTTGTTTCCAAAATAATCCATCTCTTGAAATTTCTCCATATTTTCTCTCCATAAGCCTACACTAACGGTCATATAAAAAAGAACTATTGTGGACTCCTCTCAGAGGAGTGTTGCTTCCATGCACATTTTGCATATATTACTTTCATCTCTACCAGCCCTATTCTTACCAGCAGGCAAAGGATTAGAAGTGGAAGTGGCAGAAACTCGAGGTGTGGGGGAAATGGCCGTTTCCAGACTGAGGACAGCCCATGTTAAAAGCACTTGTTGGTCTTTTCATCAACGTGGGCTCTGATGGCAAAAACCAGTCTGCCTTAATCACGGCGTATTGTCAGTGCCCAGGAGAGAGCTGGCACTGACTGAACACTCAGTAAATTCGTGCTGAGTGAACGAGTTAACGGATGGATGGGAGCACAGTGGATGGATGGATAAACGTTTGGGAAGAATCCGGGGTCTAGCTACATGCTCAGGGGTAGGTAAGAGCTGGGAAGTATGAAATGAGATGACTTTCCAGGGAATTTAGGAGAGGAGCCTGCTTTGGGATAGGAAGCTGAAGGACAGAGGATAATTTAATTTCCAAGTGGAAGTTCCTTCAGGGCCCAACGTCCTGATCACTGGGTCAGATGGGCACGCTTTGCCCCCATCACCAGAGCTGTGTAATCACTTGGATGAGGGAGAGAGAGATAAAGAAGGAAGTCAGAGACTAGAGGGTCAAACAAAGTCACCAAACACAAACAAACTTGTCAATAACTGAGGAATGGCATGGGGGCAAGTCTTCCATCTCAGGGCACCCTAATAAACCAAAGAAGGTTAAAAATGAAAAGACAATCAGGATTTAAGAGTCAGAGTGGACTTAGAATCATTCATCCAACTTTCCACTTGGCAAAAACTGAATGCTCAGAAATGCCTGGAGAGACAATTTGACCAAACGTGATACTTAAACTCACAGAATCAGTGATTCCTCCAAGGAGAAATAAACAACAGGAAAACAAAACAAATCATCACACAGAAGGACTAGACAAGGGAGAAGCCCCACGTCTGGGGTAAGGAGGCCCCAGAAGAGCTGTAAACACCCAGAGAGAAGGGGCTTGGGGAGGAACAAGGACACAGCCTGTGAGAAGGTGCTGAGAGACCGAGGATGGAGAGAGGGGGAGAGGAGAGTGAAAGCAGTGGTCCTGACTCTGAGGTTTGCACAGGTTAACCACTGTCCACAGAAATGGATAAAAACAGATTTCTTCTGTAGAGCACAGGGAACTGTATTCAACATCTTGTAACCTTTAATGAGAATGAAGATGAAACCAATATACGTGTGTATACGCATGACTGGGACACTATGCTGCACCCCAGAAACTGACACACTGTCACTGACTGTACTTCAGTAAAAAATAGTAGTAATAATGGTCCGATTTGCAGGGACAAGGAATGTAGATGGAAAAGAGCAAAGCCCTCGGTTCCCAACGCCCTTCACTCTTTCCCCGAGCAAGTGTTGCTGAGTCCCTGCTGTTTTTATGTCTCCCAGCCGTGTGGAGCATACGTTCTGGTGGAGGAGACGGCACGCTGAGCGGGATGAGGTTGGAGGAGACGTGGTTTGGGGAGGGGGACCAGCACTGAAAGCAAGGGGAGTGGACGCAGGCCCGCAGCCGCCGAGGCCCTCAGTCACTTGGAACCCTGTCCCCCACCCCCAAACCTCCTCTTCATAACCATCGCACTGGCGGGGTGTCTCTCCATAAATGTAAGAGGAGATGAAAGAGTGCTGCTCACAATGCTCTTCCAGCCTCGAGAGCAGAATCAATCGCCCTCTGTGCTTCCTCGCTTCCCACCTAGCTCTGCTTCACCTGGAGTTTCACACGCTGTGTGTCCCACGTTTGCGGGCCTGCCTGCCCCTCCTGAGCAAGGAGGGAGCTCAGGCAGGTGAGAGCCATGTGCTCCATTCATTCAGTTTCCTCGGTGTCAAGCAGGATGCCTGGTAAATATTAGATGAACAAAATACCAGAAAGGAAATTTGAATTTTTTAAATGGGGGCAGAGTATACACTTTGGAACAAAAATGAAAATGAGATATACAGGCCCCCAAAGCCAAAGGAAAGCACGCGGGAGGACTGCCGGCTGCTGCTCCTCAGACATGCAGGAAGGACAGACACAGAAGTGGGGTGAGGGCAAGCCTGGAACAGCAGTCAGCGTGCAAGATGCTTCCAAGATGACCATAAGACCACTTTTCCTGCACCCTGAGAGTTCTTCCAGGCTGGGTGACACTCAAAATATTTAATGCCCACCATGCCAACATGGCAGGGGTCCCAACCCATCAGAACAGAAGCCAGTGCTTAGCGTCAGTCCTTCCAGTAGAGACGCGAGACGTGGAAACGATCCAGATAATCTCAGCGCCAGTAGAGTTCAAGTCAGCACAACAGTGGCCTTGATCTTTATCAAGAACGTGCTTACTGTCATCATTTTTTTAATGTTATCACTAAAATGAACAAAGAAATGAAAGGTGCTAAATTTTGTCTGTTCATTTTATATTTCTTTATGATGGTAACACTTTTGCATAATTTTTTCTGAGGTCATTTTCTCTATTCAGGAGATGTCTTCTTGAGTAGATGGAAGAAATGTGGAACCACTGAAATGTCCTTATGTGAGCTGATCACCACAGGTCAGCACCGTGTGTGGGCTTTATCCATAGGTCATTCCTACTAGTCAGGGTGCTCCCTGGAGTCTGAAGGAACAGCAAGGGAGGAGGCTGAGCTCCGGAGCACATCTGGGCTGGAGGCCTTCCCAGACGAGAGCAAACCCTGGTGTGATGCAGCCCGTCTGACTGAGTACAACCCCAGAGGGGCAGCCTGCCGTGTATCTTTCAGGGAGAGGGAGGGGCGCAGCAGAGGGCGGGGTGTTTAACACAAGATGGAACCACTCAACTCAAGCCATCAGCACAACAAGCACCCCGGCAGCCCACCCGCGGGCCAGCCCGAGGGGTCACCACGACTGACTCCCTCGCTGCTCCCACTCCCGAGTCCGAGCTGGGGACCGATATGGAAAACCAGGCATTCTTTCAAGTCCTTCACTGGAGCTTGTGCACTGCTGGGTTTTTGTTTGTATCTTGCTCCTTGGGAACATCACACAGGATGGCCTCCGGGCTTCCCGGGTGGTCATTCAAGCTGAGAACTAAGGTGAGCCAGAAAACTCCTGGCTCGTGGTTTTAGGATTCTATAAAACTAGGTAAAATAGTCGTCTTTGGGGTCCATCTTAGAAGCTCCTGGGCCACAAACAAGAAGTCACACTGACAACAGAAGTCACACTGCGTACGCTCTCCGATGACCTGCTTTGCCCAGTACAGGCCCTGAGTGTAAGGATTGACTCTGCACCAAGGAGGAGATTCCTAAAGATCGTAAAAGGTGAGAGGGTGGCTGGCACAACCAAGACCCTGGCAGGGACCGCTGCTGAGAGCTCGCTAGTTACAGCACAGAGAGAGCCCACATCTTCAGATACATTTCTGGCTGCTATTATTTCTGGCATAAATTCCACTTTTTTTTACTGCTCAGATACAAAGTGTTTTTGGAGAAGAGGGGAACCCAGCACTCTGGATTTGGTAATGGTCTTCACGGGCGCTAAGCGGCCTTCCACTTTAACAACACTTTACTCGATTTTCTTAAGGCTTGATTTAACATTCTCAGCCACCTTGTAAAGATCTACAATTTTAATTACCTGCCGTAATCGCCTTCTCTAAGAGCCAAAGGCACATCATTTATTGTGATCAGTAATAAAACATCATGACTAAGGGGGAAAGGTTGATGTGAGCTGTTAACAGAAGGTGACCACATGTGATGCTTCACACACAAAGCAGTAACCAGATGAAGAACTCTCCACATGATTTTAACAATTGAAAACAAGTCTTCAGCATAAATAATTCACAAGCTGGAGTTTGAAAACCTCAAAAATGCTGAAGGAAGAGAAACCAAACAGGTGTTTCTTAATTACCAGGTTGGGCATGTTGAATTCATTCAGGAAAGGAAAGCGTGTGGGGTGGGGTGCATCATTTGGCTTCAGCTCCGGAGAAAACTGTTTGCACAACTCACAACTCATTCTGCAGTCTCATCTCAGCTGGTGGCTGTTACTTTGGTATTTCCCCGGACAGGATGTGCCATGAATAGATGCTAGAGTTCATAAAATGACTGCAAGGAAAATTCAGTTTTCCATCCCCCTTGTCTGTGCCCTCTAGAAATTTCGTATCTTTTTGTATCAATTCCAGTGACAGGGGAAGCAGACAAAGCACTTCAACAAACGTAACATCCAAAGTGATCAGAGCTGGAAAGAGGTTTATTGCATGAGTAAGATACAATGTCAAGTCACTCTCCATGCATTATAAGTTTTGAAATGTTATGTTTGCATATTACAAGCCTAGAGTGAAATGATCTCATGTTTTCAGCCAACTGAATTTAGGATGTGGCTGTTGGCTATGGTCAGGAAACTGGATCCCAGAGTCAAGGGTAAAAATCATTTGGGTTACTTCTATTTCCAGTGCTAAAACTGCCACAATTAAGAGTCCTGTGTTTAAATATCTGAATATAGTTATTTAAATTGGTATGGTTAACAAGGGGCTGGAGTCAGGGAGCTGATTTGTAGAAATTATTAAAGTTGAGTTTTGTTCAGTAGATTGTAAAAAATCTGATTAGGCTAATCACTGCAGAATGATAATTTGTGCCCTTAAATAATTATACTATAATTGGGAGAAGTAAATGAATACTTATGGCTCATTTACTGAATCCCACTGGTCAGCTCTGCTTGGCGAATGACCTCTCCCCCCCAGGTGCTCCCCTTCCTCCCTGGGTGTGGCCTGCTCACTGTGCAACAGGTGCCCCAACAGGCCAGCCTGGGAAACAGGGAGCAGAGCCGTGCACGTGGAGCCCGGGAACCCCCAGGGACAGGCCACATGGTGCCTAACGCATCACTGACAATGACACCACTGAGCTATTATACACTGCAATCTACCACCATGGTGCTCCGTCAGCAAGCGTGATGCCCTGACCCCAGTCTCATCTCCCAGTAAACCTGTGTCCGGGTGAGTGGGGTCTGGCTCCCAGTCCACCCGAATGTAAATGGGGGTTACAAGAGGGGGCCAGCCTCCAAGCTGTATCTGCACAGACAGCGCACTGGCTTTACCTGGATTGAATGTTCAATGCGAAAGGTTCTGGCATCAAAACAGAAGCTGTCACTTTTTAAAACACAGCCAAGCTCCTCTGAGGCCGGGTGGGAAAGAGCTCCCTCAGAGAGTCTCCCATCCGGAGGGAGGGCTGGCTCGGGGGACAGCTGCTTTCCCCTACATTGGGCTTCTGCCTCGGACTTCCCTCATCTGGACGTATGTCGACACCAAGGGCATGTCCAGCCTCCAGGGGATAAGCTGTTCCCTTTTTACAGGAGAAACTAGGAGTCGAGAGTCAAATAAGCCTTGTGAGCCCTCAATGCCCCATTCCCTGCTCTTGTGATTTCGGTCCATAACCTGACTTCTCAGGGCCTTCTGGTGTCCTCAGTTTTGAAACAGGTTGATCACTAACTCAGGGAGCTACTGTGGAAGTTAAGGAAAACATTCCTGAAACACCTGTCTCTAGCTCAAGGGCCGTCAGTGCCCTTCTGCCTACGCCCCTGGGGGGGTCATTCAGCAGTGAGCTTCTGTATAAATTATCATCACATCTAACACAGCTTGAAGCAGTTTTTTCTTTTATATCACCTAGAAGAATTTTTTTTTAAAAAACTATGTATCGTTTCCACAGTTTAAGTTGATACCTAAAGTTTTTCAACATAGATCTGCAGGACTGCAAAGAATAACATTTCCAGTGTATTTTAATATTTTAATACTCTGGTGTATTTTAATAATATACACTATTGCAGTGCTGTTTTATATGTATCCAGAGAAAGCTAAATATTTGACAGAGCAGGTCTGAGGGTTTGATGAACATCAGCACCTGCTTAAACAGCACATGAACAAGCTCCAGTTTTTAACAGTCAGAAATTTTACATCATTCCTATTTTTCCTGACCTTCTGTTTCTATCCTACCCCTCCCACAGAATTTTATCCTAATTTATTACATTTAATGATTCAAAGTATTTTATTGACCACCCTATCATAGCCTCTGAAAGAATGTGTATATAAATTAAAATTTTCCCAGCAATCATATGGCTCTGGGGTTAAAAAGATGTCTTGGATTAAGTTACTGTTACAGTGATTATTCACACTCCATTAAAAAAATACACATGTAACAAATTTTGGTGCATATTACACGTAAAAGAAAAAAGTATCTCGGAATACATCCATCATGAGGTGGACAGCAAGGCTGGCTCTAGTTCTCACCCTACTTCTCTCCTTTACAGAAACAGCCACTGGAAATCTTGCTCGTATAAACTGCAGATGAGCATGAGGGAGGTTTTGCTGCAGAACTCCTTGTCGATCCTTCGACATCCTCTGAGTACACCAAAGGTCACAGAACCTGCTAGTTAGGACAGACTGCTTTTTGTTCCTACAGCAAATAAACCCTGAAGTCTCACAGTTTTATTCCTACTCATCTGAAGCCCACCATCTCCACGTGTGGCCCAGCCACCGTGGCTCCACAGGGAAGGGGGAGCATGAAGGCCACCTGCGGGCTCTCACACACACGACCTAGAGTGCCACACTTCCTCCAGTCACATCTGACTGAGTGGAATTGGTCACTGCCCCCAAACTGCAGATGGGCTGGAAATGTCTTCCTGTCCTAAAGCAAGTGAACCCTCCATGCTGAGCAATCAACCTTCAAAAACTATTTGGAATAACATGTCAGCTGACAAGGCATTTGAGTTCTGCCCCATTATGTAGGCAGCAGGGAACTGAAAGCACCTATGTATAAAATGATTTATTCCCCAGTTATTAGAATGCCTCACTCCCTCAGTTCTGACACGGATGTTCAGAATCATCCCTTTGGCACCTGGAAGTTTGCACCTTGAAACAACACCTGAAGTGAGGACTCAGGACAAGGTGACACGTGCCCAGGAAGAGAGCAGAGCCCCCAACACTCGGGTAGCCTCAGGCCGACCTGATTCTAGAAGGAGCATCAGAAAGCAGCTGGAAACAGATGTCCTGAAGATTAGACATTCCTGCTATGCTCCCAGAAAACTGCACGCACCCTGAGGCGTCCTCAGAGCCCAAGTTGCAGAGCTCCACTTTGGGAGAGTTGGGGTAACCCAGATTTGTTCAAAAGTGGAGGGCAAATGACAATTCATAGTTTAACTCAACACCTTAAGATTTACCAAGGGTGAAACTAGGCTGAAATAAGTCATTAAGTGGGAAAGACAGACAGCTTGGAACAAGAGAGATGGGAATTTGTTGCAGAGAACATGAGTGACAACAAAAACAACCCAGTTTTGTCCTGTGGAGGTGGGAAGAGAGCTATGGCCTCATTATTTTTTAAATCACTTTGTTCTTCCTTTTTTCTTATTTTTAACTGAAGTCTGGTTGAGAATCTCCGGCTGTACCCCTGAACCTCATCCATCACCATATATACATACATTTGGGGTCCAGAAACAAACTACTAGAACCGGCATTTTTATTTGTGTCTTTTAATTGAAACCCTTATAAGAAGAAATCTAATCTTTAATGCTTTTCTGCAGATGGGGTCTATCAGTGGGAGGGCCCTGTCATCCGCTGCAAGGGAGAGCTAGAAACTCTCATTTTCAAGGAGGTGGGCAGGATGCCTTCATATATCCATTTGCTTTCAGAACTTTCCAGCAGGCTGTGGTTTCCCCTTTGCCTGGGAGGTGGGTTTACATACCTGTGTATTTAGTTTTGGCCACACTGACTCTCACAGGGTCTGTGACTGGATCCTAGTGTAGACATTAGTGTAGATACTGGTGTAGACACGCCTGCCCAGGAAGGAGCCACGGGCCCGAGTTACTCACAGGGCGAGCACAAACAGGCAGCACTGACACAAATGGCAATGCTGACCCCGTGCTCTTCATTAGCCGGGTCACCAAGATAACCCGTCCTCTGTACTCAGAGGTCAGAAGAACTTGTCCAGAGAACTCACCATGACCAGGAACACCAAGTAAAACCGGGATTTCCGTCCACAAAGTGTATCACTGTGCCCCAAGGCACGATCCAAAGTTGGAATGAAACTATCATGATAGCAAGATACTGAAGATACTTTTTTCTCACCTTTATCTCTTTTGCATGATAGTGACAGACAGCTCAGTAGGCATAGATTAGGGGTGGGGGTCAAGGCTTCAGAGGCCACAGCCCGGACTCAGCTCTGTCCAGGACCAGCTCCAGGAGGTCAGGGCCAAGCACATGACACCCCTCCTTCTACACCCTACTCGGCGGGTCCACACATGCTAACAGAGTAAACTCATGGCTCTGCCGGGAAGCATGCTTCCTGTTAATGTTTCTGAAAGTCCTGGCAGTAAAGTACCACTTAACCCATAAAGTTACAGCTGGATCCTAATTTGGTCATTTGTGGACTGGTTTTTAGTAACATTTCAAGCTGTTCTTATGACTTTGGGAATCCAATCCGCATCAAAGAACAACCGGAGGGCTTATGCCAGACCCTCCCCCCCCGCCACCATGAAGGAAACAGGATGGAATCGGATCCGGGCACACGGAGCCCTGTTTTACAGGGCAGTCCCCCCGATGACTGTTCCTAGGCACCATTCTCAGGGATCCACTTTGAACTACTAACCATATACACGAGGTCTGCAGCTGCATTAGCATTACAGAGGACAAAGGAATGTTAAGTGGTCTTCAGAGTTAAAGCAAGGGTTTGCCAGCCTGAAGGAGGATCAGCTGAATTGATATCCTAGCTGCAAGTGCGGTTTGAAGAGGAGGTGTTAAAATGAAAGAGGAGGAAAAAGCCGCAGGAGGGAGGCAGTCACTTCTTTCCCACTCCAGGCGGCATCTGTGACAGAGAATCTCATTACGCCGGACATTCGGAAGATCCGGTCGGAGCGGATGATGTGTCCACGGTACATACAATGACATTTAAAGAATGGCTGTTAATCGCCATGCAGAATTCCTCCCTAACCTAAACTCTTTTTTTTTTTAAAAGAAACTCTTATTCGATATTAATTCAGTTTGAAAGATCTGATCCACACAAGTTAACTCAAAGTAACTTCTTCAAAGAGAAAACCAAAAACAGTTTGACAGGTTTAGAAAGCTTGCCTGGGTCTGACCTCAGAATGGAAATGTGTGCTCTGGCGAGGTCAGCCCACTCTCTTTCTGGTGTGCACCTGAGCCACGGGGCCGGCCATGAAAAATTCATGCCGGATGCTTCCACAGTCCACCTGTGTCCTTAACATCTGCTGGCTTCACATCACATTAAAACTTCAAAGTGAACCCACCCCTAAGCCGGCGGCAAGCTTTCACTGGGAGCCAGAGGATGGATGGCTCAGGAAAGTCCCCTCTTCCCCAGCAGGAAACGTCTGTGTGGAACACGCTTGCCTTCTTAACCATATGTGTGTGGGGGGATGTTGGGAGACAGTGACGCCATCTATGAGGCGGGCATGGAACAGCAGGCAGCACCAGCGTGGGGCTGCATTTCACTTCTAATTGTCATGTTTTTTATAAATTTATTTATTTTTATCTCAACCTTCTTTCTCTTTTGCTTTTCATAAGCTTCAAGTGGGGCCAAAATATTTCACACCTGAAAGAGTGGTGAGGTTTTCAACTCTCATGTACACAGTTGTTTGGGAAAATATCTATTTCCTCCTGCTAGCTGGTGACAGTGCGTCACTCACTGCATGGTTTCGGGACAGGGCCGGCCCTGGGGTGCTATGCCACTTCAACATGAGGCTGGCCCCACAGGAGGAACAGTTTATCATGACTGGAAACGGAGGTGGGCCGCATGGCACTCTGCAATTTTAGATTCATGACAGTGCAACCCACCAGGAGTTTAATTTCCAGGCCCTACCTCCTTGATGGTGCTCACTACAGAAAGGTTCCCCATTTTGCTCTGCTGATGCCAAGGAAAATTTATCTTTGTTAACTGATAACTGGGCTGTAATATCTTTAGATTCTTCAGAAATGCTGGCTGGCAAGTTTTTAAAATTTTTCATCAGTCTTGTTTGGGGTTTGAACGAAGCCCACTTCAGAAAAAAAAGATACCTAAGTCTGCAAAACACACTGCATCTTACTACCTTATAAGGTATCCACTTTCAACTACTAACCATACACGAGCATGAATGGGTCTTGAGAATATCTAATTCCATAAAAATCAGGGGAGCTGAGGCACCCTCTGTATTTCACAGCCTTGCTGATGCTGGCAGGGAAGCCCTGAACTACAGTCTCCCCCATTCAGCATCCGCTGCTGTCCAGAAAGGAGCAGAATTTAAACATATGATTCTGGGGCTTTCTGTAGACTTATCCAGACTTCTGATCTTTAGAGGTTTTTAAAATAGAACTTTCACTGAGAAGATGCATGAAAGTGCCATTTAATTTTTAGGTAAACCCAGTATGTCACAGTCAGGTTCACCCAAGATTTAAAATGGGGCCGTTTCCTCCACCTTTACTTCTCACATGTTACTTGGTCCCCATAAAAGGCACAGAACAGCTAAGGGAACAGAACGCAGGTTTTCTCCTAAGATTTAAAATAAGTCCATCCTTCTATCTCACCTTTGACATATTTTTATCTGGTGCCAATGCAAAGATAAAAATATATGGGGGAACAAAATGCAAGGCAGTTAATTATAATATTTATGAGCTGCTTCCAAGATGCTCCTTGGTTAGAGGAGACAATGAAATTATTTTAAAAATTTACATATTCCAATTATCTAACCCATGTTGTTGCATTAGAATGACAATGTGCAAATTAGCTGTACTAGCTTCATTTTCTACTGGCCTTCGTGGAGCATGCACATTGGTAATTATCAGGTGCAGACTGTCTCATACCATCATGATGTCAGCATCATGCTAACCAGGGCATGTGTGGAATGGTTCCCGTCTCCTGATAGACTGAAGCCAATTTCCTTGTTTCTGACTCAAAATTCCTCCCAATTTGACCCATGATTATCCCCATAGGTACATTACAACTGAGTCCTGAGTCTGATTTGTTAAACAGAATAAACGGATCTAACTGTAAAAGCTGGAAATCATTACAGTTAGCACAATCTATTTGATAATACATTTTCCATCTTTTATTATTAATATTGAAAAAACCTTCATAAATCACATTTTTTCCCCTACTGTGATTCTTGATTCAGGGGTTCTGCTCTGGATTTGGTGAACCCTACACCTAATCAATGGATGTAACCGGCCAAAGCTTTGCATAGGCCATGCTGACGGCCAAGTCTGCACCCAGGCCGCAGCAGGGGCTCAGGAGTCCACTCCTCAGAGTTAAGGAGCTGATGGCAGGATGGGAGGGGCAGGTGACAGCATGGTTAATGCCACCGTCTCCTGCCCCCAGTGCTTGCCTCACCCGCCCAGTAGTTCTTTTAGCCTCCAGGGACCAGGAGAATCGAACACTATGGTCATCCCACGTACGAAGCAAAACTTTGTCACCACCCAAAGGGGAAAGCCATTCCCTACAGGTGTTTCTAAAAAGGTGAAATCTACTCTACACACAGACCCATTTAACTCACCCTTATAAGACCTGATCATAACATTTTGACGTTTACCATGACCATTTCCCTGCTGTACTTTCTCAACAGCATAACCACTGCAGTTCATACCATGGAGCGTCACACTGCAGTCACCTGGTGACACGCCCCCTGAGGCCCTCCTTTGGATCTGCTTTAGCTCCGAGTTCTTGCTTCTGGTCACGTCCCCCTTCTCCGGCAGTATAACCGTTGCTATTAGAATTTCTGGAGCCTTCTTTCAAAGGCCAAATATTTAAACTAAGTTTCCTCCAACTAAAATGTTTTTAAATAAACTGAAGACTTACCTGTGATTATATTTTCCTCATGATTCAGCCTTTTGGTTATGCTAACGACATATTTCTAATTTTAACACAAATTGGTACATATCTTTTCTCAAAGATTTCATCGTTAAACTAAAAGAACATATCCTGTGCTTGATGGAGTCGCAAATAAGCTTCATGGATACGGCTCCTTATAAGCCAAAAGATGTTGTTAAAAACCATACGCACTCACAGTGTACAAAAGCAAAAGTGTTTTTTTTTAATCCCCCAAACGAATATGATCTTGCACTTAGAATTACTGGATGTGTTCACCTTTCCTACCACTTCTAAGAAGGCACCTGTGGACGCTGGGGCAGTGCTGAACTACAACCCCTCTACCTGAGTGGTAAGACTGATAGCAAACTGCCCCACGAGACACCAGTTGCTAATTGAATGGAGCCGGTCCAGCTTTCAGGGCCCCTCAGGGAGCCCGGGGACTCACGCGCTATGCTCAGGTGAAGGGGCGGGCTGGTCCGGTTCTCGACGTTCCTCTCGTTGACTGCCTGCACACAGTAGGCCCCTGCATCCCCAGCCGTCGCCACAAGGATCACCAGCTGGTTCTCCAGCATGATGGCTCTGCATTGGAGAAAAAAAGACAACGTCAACTGAGGCCCCTACATGTGAGACACGTTAACTTACTCCATCAATCTCAGAGGAATGTCCAGAGGATTTTGGTTTTGTGTTTTTAAAGGTCAAAAGAAGATCTGGAAAGACAAAGACAAACCCACAGGCTGACGAGAGGGTGGTGGTGGTGGCTGAGCCACGTCACTCACTCCGGTCCGGGGTGCTGGCCTGGGAGCTCAGGCACCCTACGTCCACACCTACCCTGGTTCTGAGGAAGGCAGCCTTCTGGAACATGTGCAACCAGGATTTGTTACAACTCAAAATCTCCAAGAAGAGTTAGAAGTAACTCTAGAAGGGCTGGTCCTTTGCTTTCAGGCAGGGCTCCTCGATCCTGCTGGGCCCCCAAAGCCTGGCCCCAGAAGACTGAATGCTCTGTGATTTTCTCCACCTCCCAGGGAGCCTCATTGGAGGCTTTGCACATGGATTTCTAGACTGACGGGTAGAAAAAAAGTTGCCAGTGGGCAGAGTGCTGGCCCCTTCAACTCGACTCTCCCGTAATCACTAACACCAGGGCTGGACGGTCTTTACTGCCACTCTCTCCCCTGGTCCCAGAGGGGCCAACAAACCCTTTGATTATCCCTGAATCTTTCTCATATATCCCAAATCTACTGTGGAAAGGATTCTCTGAGACACACTTGACCCACCAATCTTCTCTTTAGAAATGAGAAAACTGAGGATCAGAGAGGTTCAGTTGTTTGTCCAAGGTAACACAGCAAGGTGGCCACACCAGAGGGAGGACCAGTTCTCCCCACATGTAGCCTGGAGCTCTGCCCACCACACCACACACAGACTCACTGCATTACTTATTTAAAAGGAGAAGGAAAGTTATAAAAACACAAGCTCCATAAATACCAGCAGCCTTTAATCAAATGGCCGCCTTGGTGTCTTTTGCTCTTGTCACAGTTCTGTATGCTTTTCACTAGTTAAGGAGGTGGGGGGAGGGTAGAACCCATTAGAAAACAAAAACAAAAACCCAAAAGGTAAGTAGTCTTTTCCTTGGCTGGTGAATCGTGCTTCGAGGGGAAAACAGTCTGAGCACCGAAATATCCCTTAGCCTATGCGCTCGTGTTCAAAACGCCAGAAGAGCCCTGGGGCCCCAGCGGGAGCTGTGTCACCTCCCACAGCTGTGTCACCCTGCAGACACTGGTTCATTTTCAATCCCAGACAGTCGTGGCCCTTCCAGACTCAGATAAACTCAGATTTCTATCTAGTAACAAAAAAAGCATGCAAAATAATTAACTTCTCATGGGAAATTTTAGTATAATATCTTTTTCTTTCTTCTACCTTCTAAAAGCTTCTTCAAAACCTCTTGATTTTCATACATTTTATAAGGTTATCTTAAGAAGTTACCACTCATTCAGGGCTCCCCTGGGATATATTGCAGTTTGAGGTCTCTATGACTAACTCACCTCATTTCTCATTTTAGAAAATCTCCCTGTTAAGAAGTTTTCAATTTTTATTCCCATAAAAATATTTCAAAAAAGCTTTACTATAATTATTCATGACTGCTTTATATAACCATAGAAATTGTTCCATTTTATTTTAGTGTATGTTACACTGGAACCTAAAATTAAATATGAATATTTATTACTCATGAAGTTACACATTTAACAGTACAATTTAAAAACTGAATATATCACAACTTTTTTCTTTAACACCTGATTTTTGCCATAGTAAGTTAAAATATGCCTATTATTTCTCAGAATTATTCTCCAAAACTGCCCATTAATTCTCTGTATTATTTATGACATTGTTTCATGGGTACTGAAAATATAAAAGGATGTAAAGAATAGAAATGTTAAAGTTTACATCTATTATAATTTACCCCTTTAAACTCATTTTTCTTCTAGTTTTAAATTTCTGTAGTACTTTAAGACAAAACTCATGAAGAAAAACCTATTGCCAAAAAGAACACCACAAAAATGTCCACCCTTCAGAGAGCGTCAGATTAACGAGGACCAAATCCCCATAAGACTTTCTTTTTTCTCCTCTCCAGCTCTTTCTGATCAGGGCATTTCTACAAAAGAAACTGATTTTTAATGAGAACTAAAATACCTAAAAGCATTCACTTAACTCAGAATGCTGAAGATTGTGACAACACTTAAGAAGAACACTTTTTACAGAGAGCGGAGTGGGCACCGGGCACCCATGCTCTGAACCCCTGGTTTTGTGGTGGCACCCCCTTCCCCCGGCAGCCACGTGGCGTGAGGAAGGCGGCCCCACTCCCACCACCAAGTCGGCTACCCCAGCCACTGTTTCGAACAACGGGGAGCTGCCCTGGGATCCAAACTGCCCCATCAGACCAACAGGAAGGACCACGCTTGGCCAGCGAGCAAGTGTGCTGCCTGCGGGCTGGTGGTGGCAACCCCAAGGGAAGGCAGTGCCAGCAGAAGCAGGAGGAAGGACGCACTTCCAGTAATCAGAGCAAATCAGACCACAGCCCGAAGGACTGGTGAGAAAGCAGGCTCAGGGATGCTTTACTGCGACCCTTCTGTTCATTTGTTCACCAAATATTCAGTGATCGTGTTGGGTCGCTAGGTTGGGGGTGACTTCCAATACCTACTCTGTCTCCACCATTCTGTGTTGTGAGTGGAGGAATGGCCCCAACCAGTCTCCACTGGCCCTGGAACTCCAGTCCCTCTTGCAAGCAATTAGGAGAGGAAACTGGCATAAGCCGGTCAGCCTGGGGCCGGTGCCGGTGACCTCACCGCCCGGTGCGGCCACCCCCAGTCAGGCCACCAGCTCGGCGGGCAGGACTCCAGCCCCCGGGGGCTCGGGCTTTCCTTCCCTCCGCTGGACGGGAACAAGCATGCATGCGGCCCCAGACGTGCACGGCAGCCGTTTTACAGCCGGAAGCGGAACAACCTTGGTGGGAAGCTGAGAAAGTTGGTGGCAGGACACAGAGAATACAAAGCACCGGGTCCCTGATCTGAGAACCTGGTGGGGTCAGCGGGCCGTCCCGCACACCTGCCTATCTCGGGACTCCCCGTTCCACGAGACGATGGACTTCACTCACGCGTATATTCAGTTAGGTTTCTACTAGAAGAGGAAGACTTCCTGATGCAGACTCGGAACTAGCATCCACTTGGGGTCAAGACAAAATGAAACAAAAGCTAAGACATGTGTATCCCTCGTGCACAGAAAGATGACCCCACATTCCAGCCTGTCTGTGTGTACACACGGAATGCCAACAGTGGTCAGCTCTGGGTGGGAAGACAAGACACTTCCTTTTGACTCCTGTTTTTTAAAATATTTTTTTCAATTTTTCCATGATAAATACCACTTTTGTTATCAAAAGAACAATTTCCAAAATGAATAAAAGGGTTTGCTAAAAAATCATGGCGAAGTTTAATAATTTGCCCAGATTATGAACTACATGACTTTTATTATAATGTAATTCCAAAGTACTCATTTAAAACGTACACTGACTTTACAGGAAAATTACAGTATTAAGCCAGAGATTTTCCTTTATTTTAACTTTATTAAAATAACTGTATGAATGGTTTTATGTAAAATCATTTCCATAGTCCTCCCCATCTTAATTCTACATTTCAGAATGAAATCTTATAATCCTAACTTTGAATTCTATGAAATACTAACACAGAAAATCAGAAGAAAATGAAAGAAGTAGTCCGGAATGGGTGAGATGTGCTGCAGGTGAGGAGACAGGGGTGCCGGCTGCAGGCGGCGTTAGAGGGCGCCCCCTGGGCTGTGAGTGCAGGGGGCGCACAGGGCAGCTGCTCCCCCCTGAGATGGAAGAGCTGCAGCCCCGCAGAGACTGGTGCGAACGCATGCCCTCGAGGTGCTCTGGGTCCTCGCTTGGTTCCCCCAACACTCTCCTGAGGCAGTGGGCAAGACAGGAATTCCCTATTTCAGAAAAGACGAGATCGCCCAAGGAGCTACTGGGCATCTGATCAGAAACACCCATGGGGGGAGTGGGCACATAGACCCCAGGGCTCATGCATTTGGTGTGTGGGGCGGGGGCGGGGCCCCACTGAGTATCAGCTGGGGTCAAGTGTGAGTCTGGCCGCCTGGACAGTGGTGAGCAGACAGTGCGCTCCCCCTGCCACACAGAACCTCTGCTTCCAGGAGTGTGGCAGGCACCCTAACGCCAGGAGCACCAGATGTGCAGTTGGCGGAAGCAGTGCCTGCTCGGGCCCAGGAGGGCAAGTTAGGGTGTGCGTTCACCTTGATGTCCGGGGACAGAACCCAACAGCTGTCTTCACTGTTCAGTTAGCAACCACTGGAGTCCTGCGGCCTGAGCGAGAGAGGAGGGAACACGCCCTGGACCACACACTGCCCATGTGCCACGGAGCTTAGGTCGATATATTTACAGACTAGCTGAAGTAGCAGGAAACACTTTAATCACTTTCCCTTAAGAGCAGTTGCAGGCCCGAAGGGAGGAGTTCCAGAGGCGTCCAAAAAACTTCCATGATGTGCCTCAAAACTTTCAACGTAACCCATCCTTCGGCTCTCATAATAAGATAAAGTGTCTTTGGTTATTGTAAGTATTTTGATATTTGACACTTTTGAGACACACCAGGATGGTAATATAAAAGTTGATTTATGCATTATGATGAAAATTCAGTAAAGGGTTCAGTAAAATAAGAACTTTGCCCATAAAGCATAAAAGCATAATCTGAGCCTGTGTTTTACTCTTACAAGTGCTAGGGCAGACTTTGATTAGTCTCAACTGTCATTCAATTACATCTTTAAAAAATTAGAGTGTAGAAAAACACAGAACATTAGATTTAAGCCCTTAAAAATTAAAAAAAAACACTTAAAATATTCCCCATTTTAATGAAACGAATTTTAACGTGTTGGTTCTGAGGCTTAGTGTTCTGAGTATAGTCTGAGCCTCAGGCTTTCCAGTTTAACAGCAAGTACAAGGCTGACGACTTCAAAACTGACGAACTTTCCTTACTCATATAATTACAAGAACTAAAACTGCTTCTAAGGGGTTTTGGCCATAATAAGCCTCTGGATACTCAATAAATGTTAAGGCACCGGAATGACAAGTTTATTTAGTCAAGGAGTAAATGCTTGATGCTGACCATTTGCTCTGGGAGCACGAAGAACATTTTAAAAGCAAGTGAAGTAGAATTGTGGAAACCGGCTTCCCACAATTTCAAACCAGCAGAAATGATGAGCTGTGCTCAGTTGGGGAATCCAGGACGTAAGTAAACGGGATTGCGGTTCAGTGCCAGTGGACCCAGCAAGGCGAGTGCGCGGGGAAAGGTGGTCATTAAACCCAAGAGCGTGACTGTCCAGGCCTTCCGCGGAGGAGGAGGAGGACCAGGTGCCCAGGAGGGAAGATGCCAGACAGGAAGGGGCCGCTCAAGCCCTCCCCCAGCTTGGGCTCCGTCGTGGTCCACGCCTTGCAAAGCACTTCTACTCAGGCCATGCAAGGGTCCTTTTCTATGGCAGATACTGTTAATTTCAAGATGGAAAGTGCGTGGAAACACAGTTAAATGTATAGAAATCACCTCTGCTCTAACTCTTCCACACCAACTGCTAGCTCCTAACTGTAGACACGACCTGGGGCAAGCTGTGGGTGGAGCTTCTCAGGCGGTAACTCCCTTAACATCATTTGGATTTGCAGTGATTCCGATACACACAGTGTCTGCCTTACACCGCGCCGGACAGTAGTGTGTAAGCAGTGACTACGTGTGGAAGGGGCAGGAAGGGGAAACCCCCAGTCACTCACCCTCACATACTCGCTCTGTTCCTTTCTGGGCTGGCAACCATGTTCTGGCGACAGAGCCCCGGCAAGGAGAGGAGTAACTGACCCTCACAATGAACGTGTAGGAGGCCTACTGTGAGTGTGGCGCTGTCCGGGGAAGGCAGCCGGGAATACCGTCACCAACCCCGCAGAGCTACTTCCACGGGACGAGGACACTGAGGGCACTAGAAGACCTGACAGCTGGGGAAGTCCTGAAGGTGTGAAACTGTGTGTTTCACAGAAGTTAGTGGAGGAGGAGACAAGCCCAACAGGCGGCTGTTCCATCACAAACGCACAGGCTGACCACACCCACGGGCCCGGCGACTGCTTCTTGAAAAGCAAAGTAAGGATGAGAAGTGAAACGAGGAGGACAGAGTGGTTCCCTAACCCAGAGCCTCTGTGGCTGTGCAGGAACCGCAGGCGCTTCCGGAGGTGACCTGGGAAGAAAGGCTCCTGCCCCCCCCCGTGGAATCTTCTCCCCATGAGCCCCTCCCCCCTGAAGCTCTGTTCCAGGCTCCCCTGAGGCATCTTCCTCCCAGAGGGTGACACCCCAGCTCCCCTCATCTGCAGGCCTGGCCGGGGTCTGTGTCCTGGTGGCCCAGCTGACAGCGGCAGAGAGGGACTCCCCGCCTGGGGGACACTGTCTGTCAATAAACGCAGACAGGAGCCGGAGCTCAACAGTTCATTCACCTTCTCAAGCCCAGCTCCTGGGAGCCTGGAGTGGGCCAGGGCCTGCCTTCAAGTGAGGATCCAAAGGGTCTACGGAGAAGACACCTCCTTCTTCTACCAGAACAAGCTGCCTGCAGTTCACCGGAAGCAGCACCGCAGACAGCCTGAGGGTGAAGCCGTCAGTCCACTCCGTCAACACACGGGCCCTGGAAATGTTCGGCACGGGCAGCGTGGATGGAGCGAGGGCTGGAATCTGCTCCCTGGGGCCCCTGGCCTGGGTCTTCCTCCTGTGAGGGAGGGACGGCGCCACTCGCACCATGGGCCTTACGAAGCACAGGTCAGGCAGTGAAGGGCCTGAGGCTGAGTCGGGTCATTCCCAGGACTGTGAGCGTGAGTCTGGTTCCGGGTGTGGCGCAGCAGAACGCTAAGCCACAGAGGAGGAGATGGAGGCAGCTGTCCCCTTCGGCGCTATGTAGCAAACACTCCCTGGAGTTTTAGTTGACAGACCTCCATACAAACACACAGCCGGGTGACTGAATTCTCAGATTAAAGTCATAAACGACCAGACTCTGCTACTACCCTGAAAGCCATCTGCTTGGGAGCCAAAGTGTAATGATTTAGCAAAGAGGCCCAGGAAAGACTCATTTTCAGATACGTTCACTCAACCAATGCACAAATGGCATAACCCGCTTTCCAAGACTTTACCGCTGGATGATCCCCGGCCCCTTTTCAACTGTGCTGACGCATCACAGACAGAATCAGTGGACCCCTCTTCCTCCAGGGGAGACACTGAACAGTGGGCGGGATGGCAAAGAAGAGCATTGTGTGTAAGCAAAGCGTGTGTGCTTGACCAGTGGACCCCGGAGAGGTCTGTAGCCGTGCCCGTGGTGCTGGCAAACAAACACAGGGAAATGGGAAACTTTCAACAGGGGGAAACTAATCTATAAACAAAGCTGGGAGCGATTTAAAGTCCTGGGTGCCTAAACCAAGCTCTTCAGGAACGGTCATCGCAGCCCTGTTAGCTGTGGAGTAAAAGCGCCGTCCAGGGAGGAGCCCGCCCCCTGGCGGGTGGCCGGGACCCTGCATGGGCCTTCATCCAGAGGCGCTGCTCAGCCAGAGCCCACTGAGCAGGAGCCGCCTCTGGGAGAGGACGCTGGTACTCTTCTCAGAGCTCTGATAGGCTTCTCTATGCTCCGTATCGTCAGCTGGAGTGAGCTGGCTTGTCCTGGACAGTCTCCCTCCTGGAGGACTGGCCCTTCTGCCGCTCCCCCACCCACCCCGTTCCCCAGGTGACTGCAGGTCCCGGAGGGTTGGGGGCTCCTTCTGAACCTCCTCCTCCGTGCTGACAAGAACCAGCTTTCCAGGCCCTGGCGGTGGGCCTGGTGGGGTGCTGAGTGGGCACTGTCTCCTTGGGTCCTCGCAGCAGCCAGTGGTGAGGAGCTGGGATTGGGATCCAGACCAGGCCCCCTACACACACACCGATGCTCCCGGCTGTGTGCACTGAGCAAGCTGCCCGCCCGCTGGCCGGCCAGACAGCCCTCATCCTTGTCTCCTCTGCTGACAGGATGCAAGGTCCCCGCTTCTTAGTGATGCTGTGAGACTCATGTGAGATCGCGTGTAAGTAAACAATGCTTCGCACCACGCCTGCCACGCCCCACACTCCAGATGGTCATCACCCCCACGTCACTGTCAGACGGAAAAGAACTTTCCCAAAGAAAATGGAAGAGTTGAGCCCCTAACCCAGACCTCACCACCCTTGCCATCCCTCATGTATTCTCTCCTCAAGGCCCCTGACCCCAGTCTGTGCCACCCCCTCTGTCCAGACCCGTGGGCAGACGTCAGCAGCCACCCTCCTGGCAACCTGTCACCACATCCTCTGGAGCCTCTCCCGCTCTCTCTACCTCTTTCTGTCTCTGTTTATCACGCTCTATCTTCTGTCTCCCTCTCTGCCTGCTTCTCTCTCTCCCTCCTCCTCTCTCTCTGTCTCTGTCTCTCCTCCCACTTCTCCAGGACACAGTCTGGCCCCTCAGTGGCTAAGGCGGAGCCTGGCACGTGGCTGTGGTGGTGGGGCTGGAGGTTCAGTGAAGGAGCAGTGCTCCAGCCACTGAGTGTGAGGGATTCCCCCGCATCCACATCCATCAGGGACAAGGGCTCCACGAGGTATCCCTTGGGATCCCCACGGGGAGCCCCCATGCCTCTGAGATCTGTAAGGTGGAGGCAGGGGTTCCCTGTCCTGTCCTGGGAGAGTCCAGAAGCCAGACCTGCTTGGTTACTGCATAAAGTCCCCGTCTCTGCGGGGTCTCAGCTGCCCATCCTGGTAACAAGAGGCAGAAGCAGGGGACGTGGTGTCGGTTATGACAACGAGTGAAAGTGGCTTTTCTCTCGAGGAAATGTTTTTTCTCAAGAACAACCGAGTTTGGACTCCCCAGGAAAAGCTTTATAAACCCCTTTGTTTGGGGCACTAGGACATGTCTAAAATGAGAAAACAAGCAGGCGACTTAAGATTTGCCTGGGTCAATGGTGAGATGCCTGAAATATAGCCATAAATAATTTAAAGAGGGCCATTTTGGGAAAGTCTACGCTTATTGAAAACATTATTAACTGTGACAACATGCCTGTGAGACACTGGCAGCACGCACACTGGGGTGGTATCACTCACAGCGCCTAGACACCCTGAGAAAGTAAAAACGAGGAAAGTGGATAAAAATAGAAAAAAGGGCAGTGGCCACTCCTCTGGACTGTCCCCACTCCCGGCCCTTGTCAAGGTCCCTCCAGTTCATCTCCATGACAAACACGACACAGCAGCACAAAGCAGACCCCCTCCTCTTGTCTCACAGGGACCTGCCGGTGCCTTCGGCAGTGAAGTATTGCCTTGGTCCTGGGCACGTTTCTCAACAGGCCTCTCGGGTCTGCCGCTCTCAGTATTTAGCCAGCACCCTGGCCCAAACGATTCAAATAATTCAGGCAACAGGTTTTGAACAGAACAAAAGACTATCACCAACAACCCTCACCAGCGCTACATGAGGGTAAAGACCTTTGGGATTTCCCAATGAAGAGGCTGCCTTTGTTGGGAGGAGAGTTAAGAGGTGAACTTGCAGCTCAACCTGCACCCATATTTGGTGTGTGAACCTCCTTTGGGTCAGCACAACAATGGCCCCAACACATGGCCACGTTCTGACCCCCAGAATCTGCCAGCACGTTGCCTCACATGGCAAAGGGACTCTGCAGACGTGACCAAGTAAAGAACCCTGATGTGCGGAGATGGCCTTGGGTTATCGGGGTGGGTCCCAGAGATCACAGGGAAGGAGTCAGGAGAGTCAGAGCCAGGGAGTGACAGTGCTACGCTTCTGGCTGTGAAGACGGGGGATGGGCCATGAGCCAAGGGATGCAGGCGCCCCTAGAAACTGGGAAAGGCCAGGAGACAGATTCTCCCCGGGCCCTCCAGAGAACACAGCCCCACCCACACCCTGGGTTCAGCCCTGTGAGACCAATTTGGGACTTCTGACCCCCAGAACTGTAAGAGAGCAAATCTGTGTTAAGCCACCACGTTTTGTGATAATGTGTTATGGCAACTGCGGAAAACTAACACAGCCCTGAAAACCATAGCCCTCTGGGCTCCAGTTTCTTCATCTCTGAAGGGAGAGCTCCCACCCAGGCTCACATAGTTGGTGTGTGCATTGAAAAAATAAGTTTAAAGTATGTGTATTTGCCCAGGAGAGAGCCTGGCACTGTCACTGTTCAGCAAGGTACTTCCCAGTGACACCCAGACAGATTCAGGTTTGCGGCAAGACTGAGTCAGAGCTTCCTCTGACAGAACGCTGGCACGTACTCACTTACCTGTAATGGGAATAAAACAGAAGACTTTCGATCAAAAACACTTATAATCTTTCTGTTCCTCTCCTGCGGGGCCCCGCTGAGCAGTCGGGCGGAAGAGCAGAGACCCAGAGGAGGAAGAGGGCCTCAGGGCATCACACTAAGCAGAGTGCCTGACCCCCAGGACCCCCTGACCCTCTGAAGCGGGGTGGCAGAGAGGCCAGGCTGGCGACCAGGAAGCCACTGGGAGGGGGGAGAGAGGATGCAAAGTAAAGCCTGTGGTGCATCAGAATTTGGTGCTTTTCAGAGAGACTCGTAGTGATCTCAGTTGCTTGGCCGGTATTTCTGTTTTGGATGAGCTATGTTGTATTTTTTGCTTTGCCATCAAGCAGAGACTACCACAGATGTGTTTCATTCATCTGTTCGCTCATTAACACATTCATTCATTTAATCATCTGACAATGAACTGCTGAGCCCCTACTGGGAAATGTTCTGACAGGTCCCAGAGCACTGGTGTTTCCGGTCTCCACCCACCAGAGGGGCTGTGAGGTCAGGCGTCTGTCACCTGGGTACAAAGTGCTACCTTCAGGCCCCAAAGCAGACCGTGGTCTCTAAACACCTTCTATGCCATTTCCACAGAAAGGAGCTGGTGCCTTTTGGGGCAATGATTAATTACAGCTCTGGGGCAGGAAATACACAAATGAGCCTCAAACCTCTGGCATCGTGTTGGGAGGAAACACGCACAGACAGGGTCACGTCAAAAGGCTCAGGAATCAAACTGAAGTGGCTCCCATTGCCCTAAAGGGGCACCGTTTGGCACCAATAAGACGGCAGATAAATCAGAAAGGAAGACATAGACTGTCTCACCTCCAGACGACACACTCTACATAGAAAATAGCAAGAAATCTACAAAAAACAGACGGACAAAATCACTCAAGGAACCAGTGAGTCCTGCAAGGGCCTCAGGGTGCAGGATGGGGCTACAAACCCACTGTGTTCCTTATGACAGCAACAGGCATGCAGAACTGGAGTTAGAAACACAGCACCACTTGTAACTGCTCAGCAGAAATACCCACATGAGCATCTGAAAATACGTGAGAAAAGTCTATGTGAAAAAGTCTAAAACACTGAGGAAAGAAAACAAAGCTCTAGATAACTTACAAGTCACCCGAGTCCACAGTCTGGGAAAGTCAGCAAAGTGAAGATGTTAGTTTTCTCTAAACAGGTCTATAGACCTAACGTGATTCCTATCAAAGTCCCAGAAACATTTTTGTAGAGGTAGGAAAGACTTTCCTAAGATTTACAGGGAAGTTAAAGAAATTAGAAGAGCTAAAACAATTTGGAAAAAGAAGGAAGAAGTAGGAGGAGTCGCTAACATCACCAACGTTAAGGTGTGCTGCATGGCACGGCCACCAGAACAGCACAGCATCGACAGGTGAACAGACACACTTATCAGCAGACCAGGACAGTGACCCTAGAAACAAACCAACACAAGTGTGAAGGGCTGACCGGAAGGAAGGAGAGTCTGTTTAACAAACTGGGTTGGGCCAGTTGGACATTCATAGGGAAAACAGAATTAACCTTGACCTAACCCCTGTACGTCTTATGCAAAAATTAACTCGTAATAGATCATAGATTTATATGTAAAAGGTAAAACTATAACATTTCTGGAAGAGAATGCAGGAGACATTCTTTGCGACTGAGGGCTTGGCACAGACATGCCATCAAAAAGCACAATCCATAAATGAAAAAAGTCAATAAACCCAACTTCATCAAAATGTAAAACTTGTGTTCTGTGAAAAACTCTGTAAAGGAACAGACATGTTAGAGGTTGGGAAAAAAATATTTGTAGACCACAAATCTGATAAAGGACGCACATCTAGAATATATAAAGAACTCTCAAAAGTCAACAGTAAAAAAAGAATCCAATTACAAAACTGGCACAGGACACACAGAGACAGGTAACTGACGAAGACCTACAGACGGCAAATATGCACATGGAAAGACTCTCACCATCACTCACCATGAAGGAAATGCAGATTCAGGGTGTGCTGAGGTATTGCCACCTACTTATTAAAACAGCTACAGTTTAAAATGTGGTGCAGAAAAACTGCACCTTTCCTCCATTGCTGGTGGGAATGTAGAAATGGCACAGCCACCCTCGAGAATTGCTCTGCAGTTTCTTAAGAAGCTAAACATAAACACGTTCACCATTTGGCCCAGCAACTGTGCCCCTGGACACTTTCCCCAGGGAAATGAACATTATAGCCACACAGAAACCTGCGTACAAATGCTCACAGCACCTGAAGACAACCCAAGTGTCCCTCCATAGGTAAGGAGTTGAATTTTGCTATGGCCACGCTGGGGAAGACGACATAGACAATAAAAAGGAGCTGCCAACTGATACACACAACGTGGGTGGCTCTCAAGGGCATTGTGCTGAGCAGAGAAGCCAGTCTCAAAAGGCCACATGCTGTATGATGGCACTGACATAACATATTTGAAGTCACACAATTATAGAGATGGAGAACAGGTGAGTGGCTGCCTGCAGGGACGCTGTGGGGAGGGAGGTGGGTGTGACTAGCAGGCAGAAGCAGGAGAGAGATTTTTGTGGCGAGGGAGCAGGTCTGTGGCGTGACAGCAGTGGTGGTCGCTCAGATCCACACATGTGGTAACACGACATAGACTCACACACACATACTGATGCAGACCTCCTAGTCTGGCTAGTGCACCACCGTTACGTAAAATACGACACTGGGTGAGAGGTACATGGAACCTTTCTGAATGATTTTTGTGACTATCTGTGAATGTATAACTATTTCAAAATAAAAAGTTTTAAAAATGGAAAAAAAAAAACCCTATGCCAGAGAAAATTTTAAAAAACACTCCCAATTTCAGGTCCTGCAGTTTATGGATCTGAGGTTCCCCTTCCTGCTTTGGTCAAGCTTGGTGACCAGACCCTCAGGCTGAGGAAGGAGGAGGAAAGAGATGGAGATGCTGACAGCACACAGACAACCTGCAATGGGAATAAATAAACTACATAAATGTAGCTCTGCGAACTCAACATGCAGAGCTGAGGCCGGTCAGTGAATTTTACAAAGGATTAAACAACTCAGCAGGCTCTAAGGGTCAGGGAACAGGAACTTATGCTTTTAATTAGAACCTTGCAGTGATATTGAAAAGAGAATAAATTATATGCACTGTGCTCCAAAATAAAAGTAGAGACACTTTAGAAAAGTTTTCATTAAACCTATCACAAATTAAGAAAAAGGAATAAAGAATGTCATGGTGATAAAATATTACTTCCATCTATTTAAGAAAATATCCTGTTATATGAAATAGCAAACGACACAATAATGCCTCATAATAGTAATGTGTGTCAAGTTATCTTCTGCATCTGTGTCTTCCTTTGCTCAAAACTTGCCAGCTTGGCATGGCTGGTTTAACTGTGCTTTGGGATGTATTGGTAAAATAAAATGCGTTTGCTGAAAACTACCTTTCATTGTGCAAATATCTGAGTATGGGACATTTCAGGGGGTCAGTTGATATGAAAAGAATGTTGAAGGGACTTAGCTCAACCAGAGCCGAGAACTGACAGTCACGCCTCCCCCGAATGAAGCGCCAATGTGGTGGCCTGCCAGTGTGCCTGCCCTGCTGCAGCCCTGCCGGCCTGTGAGCTGCCTCAAAGGGCCAGAGCACTTTTCTCTGTTGATGCAGGGACACGGTGACTGTGTCAGCAGGAACGACACACACACACGAAAAACTGAAAACTCTTGTCCTTTACACGTCACTCAGGGTGTGACAGCAGAGCATGCGGCACTCCACTTTAAAAAAGAAAACTGCGAGTGCAGTGAGCGCGCCCGCACACTGGGGGCCTTCACGGATGAGGGACGGGAATAAAGATACATAGGAGTCATTATTCAAACTCCAAGAGGCAAAAACTAAGGAAACAGAATTGCTTCCTACCCATGTGAGAGCAGGCACCCAGGCTCAAGCCACCTCACACAGCCCGTGAAAACACAGCCCGAGGGGGGGGGCAGCTGCGGGACCCACGTCCCCACTAAGCTAGCCAGGAAACGCCTGCTTTTTATTGTCTACATTTGAAGGTCATCACGCGTCCTGGGTAGGGGCCCAGATAGTTACTTAGCTCTGGGAAAGGTATGTTGTTGCACCTGACAGCATCAAGAAACCAAACCTAACCTAGAAAAGGAAGAAAGAAAAGTGTAGAATAAACTAGACAAAAACCCCATGAACCGAGCATCCATGTCAGAGTAATTTAGTCAGTGAAGCACATTTTAAAATAGCTACCAAGAATAATCCCAAATTTGCCATTTTGAAGAACACGTAGACTCAGAGGAGGGCAGGGAGAAGTTCTGGGCCCACGTCTGCCAGCTGCAGAATAAATGGTGTTGGACACCCTCACACGCCTCTGGGATGGACAGGCCAGAAGGGGTCTCAGGAGAACATGGTGGCAGGGAAACCGGAGACGCACACCACACTTCCACGCGGGAGAATTCCCGGATCATAAAACAGCATTTCTTTCTATTAGTTGCCAGGTTTAACAAAATTCTAAAGAACTCTAAAGGACTGAACCTTCTAAAAATGGAAAATAAACATTTTTGAAGTTTATAGGCAGAATGAAAAAGTGACATAGTCTCAACATTGTTCTAAAAAGGAAAATAAAGATGAGAGATTTATCCTGCCAGATATTAAATGGCGTTAAATCCATAGTATTATAAATAATGGCTGAATAATAGATAATTGAGAGAGAAAGGATGCATTTTCCTTACAGAATTTGAATAAATAAATGTAGAAGAAAAGAGGAAAATGAAAATTCACTGTTAGGAACCCACAGAAACAGCTGACACAGGCAGGACCCAGCGATGAAGCTAAAATCGGTGAGAAAACTTTAAGGAGACGCAGGGTATTTATGTAACTTCAAAGAGTCCACCCCAATTACTTATTAATTGTTTGTGGTGGTTTTAACTTACATCCACAAATTCTTTGATTCTCTTCTCTCCCGTAGGCGGAGCTCAATGACCCTCCCCTTGGGTGTGGACTGGACTGTGAACAGCTTGGAGGAGCAGAGCACAGAAAAGAACAATGCTGACCTCACAGAGGACAAGCCTGGCTGACTTCACTTCGACTCGCGGACCAAGACAAAGGTCTCCGTGATGACTGCTGCTGGCGCCGTGAAGGCCTGACACGAGGTGAGATGTTCACCTCCCTGGGACCCTCTCCCCACACCTAGGATGCCAGCCTGTCACAGGAAAACATCCAAGCCCAAATCTTGGGATGTTTTACAAACCAACCAATCAGTGCTCTTCCAGAGTTTGGAGGTCAAGAAAGACAAGGCAGGACTGAGAAACTGTTACAGGCCGCAGGAGACTAGGAGACGTGATGAGCAAATACAGTGTGGGCCCTGGGCTGGATCCACGAGCAGAAGAAGGGCATTCGGAGAAAAGCTGGACACGAGTGAATAAAGTCTCTAGTTGAGTAGAGAGCACTGAACAACGTTAATTTCTCAGTTTCAATAAATGTCCCGTGGTCATGCAGGACAGTAACTTCGGGGAGAAAACTTACAACTCTTCTGTAACTCTCAGATTACTACAAAACAAAAAGTGTTTTAAAATGAAACTGAATAAAACAACAACAAAAAGTTGCATCTGAACAGAACAGAGAGCCTCAAGGCAGACCATGGAATGTATATGATTAACATGAACTGTCAGGAGAGCTATAAATCATGGGGCAGGAAGGGATAATTCAACAAAACATCAGGGAAACACTGTCTAGCCATTCAGAAGAAACTTCAGATCCTTACCTCATGCCACACAGCAACATAAAGTTCCAATCAGACTTTCCAATGGAACAGAAATGATGGAAAAAGACTTGATGAATTCTGATACACATACCATGGGGTTTCATAAGCCACTTACAAGAATGGACTAGAACTGTACACACTCAGTTCAACGATTTTTTGTAGGTATCATTCAATACAAAAAGTGACAAAGAAATGCAGACAAAATGTGATCTCATTTTACAGACAGTGGCAATAAAAACCATGTGTGTGTGTGTGTGTGTGTGTGTACCTGCACGTGTCTATGTGGGACCACATGACCATACAGAAAAAGGAAGAAAAGGTACATGTTAGGCTATTAACATAGGTTGGATGAAAAGAGAAAAAGAAGAAAGGAAGGAAGCACAGAGGAAAAAGGGGAAAAGATGAACTGTTAAAAAAGATGCAATGATCACATTTATGGATATTTAGTGATAATATGTGTGAATACATGTTTAAAGAAATTAAATTGCAAGAATTAAGCATTATAAAACAAAAATAAAATTTAGGTCAGTATATATATAATTGCTGAATATAAATGTGCTTCTCTAAATGTAAAACTATATAATAAAAATAAGAAAGGAAGAGATTAATAAACTTGATTACATAACATTTATAATTTTGGTTTATCTAAACCTAAAAACTAAAAACAAGAAAACTGAAAGGCAAACTAGCAAAACTGTATAAAACAAAATTCATTTAAGAATGAAAAGCGAATAATGTGCATTTAAAAGATGCTCAGCAAGGAAAGCAAACAAAAGCCACAAATAACTGTTTTTATCAAAACCGGAAGTGCAGAGGGCGGCCTAAGTGCTTGGGCCATGCAGCCACCTGCCCTAGGGAGACAGTGGGCCACGGCGGCACCCTGGGCATTTGCTGCAGGCCGGGCCCACAGGAGTGCTCTGTGCCGGGGTGTCCCCTGGGAGACAGGAGCCGAGGGTGAAGGGAGCCAGCACTGCACAGGAAGGAGGCACCAAGGTGCAGCCCGCCTTTAAGGAGCCCTGCTCCCAGCAGAGTCCCCAGCGTGCAAACAGGAAAACAGCCCTGAAGCCTGGCCTCCGTCTGAGAGCCACTTCTCTGTTCTATTACCTTCTTGATGAAGAAATTCTGTCTCACGGCCAAGGAGACCTCTCCCTCCCGGTTGAAGCCTCCTCAGTCTTATCTGGCCATCTGTGGGCGCTGGTACCACCTCCATGAGCTTCCCATCCACGCATGCTTAAAGACCTCATTTGCCTTCCCCTTATCAACCTCTCCAAACTCGAGTCTCCCTTTCATTTTATGTTAACTGTTTTCTAACCCTTTCATCATTTTTTTCTTCCTCTGCAACACATCACAAGAAACAGAACCTCTAAGAAAATCGAGAGAGGAAGACAGAAAGACTCCACAAAACTGGAGCTGGTTTCCAGAGCAGACTGGTTGAGCTCACAGAACAGTCCGTGAGTTTTAAAGCCAAAGGTGATAGCGTCTACTCCTTGGCCCTCCCGTGATGTCTGTGTGTGTGTCTGGTGCTGAGTCTTCACCTTCCCAGACACACATTTTATGACAGCTAAGCTCAGACTGACTGTCCTCACTGAGGCTATTCTGAGCACCGTCAGTCAATTTCACAGATCTTACCATGTGACTCAAGGAAGGATGCAGATCGTCCGCATTCATTCTTGTGACTGTATCCTGTGACCATGGCAGAAAGTAGGTGGAACACCACCTACTTTCTGGAGCAGGTGAATCAGAAAGGGCACCTGTGAGGTTAGACTTCAGCTCTCAGTCTAACGTGATGGTTACAACACACCCATGTCACTTGTCAATTTAATGCAATTTAACTTCTCCTGCTAAGTAAGAGAAGGGAGAGAAAGCCAGCTGAAGGACAGACGCTTTGCAACCAGAGATGGTGCAGATAAAAGGAAACTCCCCAGTGCAGCCAGGCCTCCTCCATTTGCTCTTCACAAACACACTGCCCCCCCAACCCTGTCCCGTTTCACAAAGAGTTCCGCGTGCTTTTCATTTGTTTCTAGGCCCATGAATTACCTCTCTGCTGAGCTCACAACATGATCTGGAAGACCTGACCCCTCCCAGCAGCACTACAGGAGGTGCCAGTGGTGCACAAGACCTAAGTCTCGTTTGGCCTGGCACACCAGGTGGCACTGATTTAAAGACACCATGTCCAATGTGCCTGTCCGGGAAAAGTCACTGCCCCAGCTCGCTGTCCCACTGAGGACCACACAGGCCTGGGACAGCCAAGTCCCTGCTCATAAGCCCCACGCAGTGTGCCAGCGTCGGACGGCATGATTGACGCCTCCCAAAGTCCAGTCCTGGAGTCAGTGAGCTGCGCCACGACCTTGGACAAGCCACCTGACCTCACTACAGCTCCATCACCCACGTGAGGAGAGGAAGACAGATGCCCCTGGGGGGGGGGACACTCACAGAGCGCCTGGCAGAGCCCACAATTTACAGTGTAACAGGAGCAACAGCAGAAACAGCGATCATAATTGTTTATGATAAGCCCATTAATCTTTTCTTAAAGGACAAATTCAGTGTGCAAGAATTCACGCAGGACAACAGACAGGGCTCTAAAGCAGGTGTGTCCTGGGCCAGTTGAGTCAGGGGAGCATGGTTTGACCTCTGACATGGAGTGTGAGAGGACCCCAAGCTAGCCCCCCTGCTGTACGTAATTTTCTTGTTTTGATCATTTTCTTCATTTTTATGTTTTAAAAACTCCAGCCTTATTGAAGTATCAGTGGTACATTAAAATCTTTCTTTTTATTTTGAAAAATCATACTAAAATTTTAAAAAGCAGCAGCTAAAATGGGAATGTGAAACAGAAAACTCAGGACCTTGTGAACAACTCACAGGACAGGAGAGGCGGGAAGGGCCTGCCCCACACAGGTGGTGCTCCACGCCGGCATCTCCAAGCGGGCTGGTGAGGCATTCGGGACACTCTCCCCGCAACTATTTTGGATATATAGAGTAATTTATAATTTTTTTAAAAGGAGGTAAAATTATAAGATATCAAACGATCTCAAAGGACATACTAGAGTAATTTTATAAAGATAGCATGTTTATTAAGAAAAAGGCAAACGTAGCTTGTGCTCAGTCCGGGAAGACCCTCCCAAACACAGGGGTCGGGGAGCACCCTCAGAAGGAGAGGATTTTAGTACTCTCTGGGGAGAGGGACAGGGAGGACCCTGTCCCCAGACACCCCTGTTAAGAGATGGGGAGGGGTCCTAATCAGGCTTCAGCAGATCCAGCTGCATTTTCCAAGGTGACTGCAATTGTGCAGAAATGCTGCTTCCCAGCCCTCGCCCCCACCCAGCCTCAGCCCATTCCCTTCCTGTGATCCCAGAATAACTGCACTGCATTAAAGATCAGTATTCTGAAAGCTGACACCCCATTTATTCTTCAGACCTCACTTCCAACAGCTAAGTGGCAGAGGAGCAGAAGGTTAGAAAAGATGCAGTTTATAGCTGCCCAAATCTAAAGAAAAAACAAGATTGCTTAGCTACTGACAACAGCCATAGAATTGACAGATGGGAAGGATGCAAGAGCTAGAAATGGCAGAGGCACCAGGGTCCGCTTCAAGTCCGCACTGGGAAAGAGCCCAGAAGACTGAGGCCCAGGAGTCTTTCAGGATCAAGTATGACCACCGTGGTGCGGAAGCAGGTGAGGCCAGCAGGTCAGCCACGGGGCACTGTCTCTGAGAGCGTGCAGGGCTTCAAACACACAGCTTCGCCGTCCATGAGAAAAGACAGCCTACGTGCAGCTGATTGCTCTGTTAACAGTGACCATGTCTTTTCAGAGGAATGCAAGAGTATTCAGAGGAACACTTGGTTTAAAGCTAAGTAAATGTATCATTTTTAGGATCTTATAATAGTGGAGGGGTTGCCTTCATATTTAGAAATGTGTTATTTGTCTTTTATAGAAACAGACCAAAATATTGAAACTAAAACCCTTATATGTTACTGTAATTTTTTTAAAAAAAGGGACATTTGGGTAGATATTTTTCATAACAGCACATCACTTTTCTTAATGAAACTAATTTTATCATCATCCCATTTGGGGGATTCTGGAATCCTTTGACCTTTTTTTAAATTATCTCCTACACAATTCTATGCATTTTGTGAAATGAATCTTTTCCCTTCCCATTTATAAAAGTCTTGAGTTTTTACAAGATTAACATTTCATTGTTTCAAAGCTACAACTAAATGCATTCATTAAGCTTTCTATGTTAAAAGCTAGGCTGGAATGTGTGCCAGAAGTCACAGAGCATCAGCTTCTAAGTGGGAGCCAGCAGTGGCCCTGATGTTAAGTAAACACGCTTAGAGGGAGATGTACAAGAACCAAAAAGGATGGATGGATGGGGGGGATGGATGTGGGAGTGGAAGGGGGAGTGGATGGATGGATACATGGGTGAATGGATATATGGATGGAAGGATGGATAAATGGATAAATAGATAAATGGTTGGATGGATGGATGGATGGATAAATGGACGTATGAGTGTATAAATGGGTGGATGAAGGAATGGGGAAGTGGATGGGGGAGACAGAAGAGATATTCAGGGCCCTGATGACAGACATTTAGTGAGGCAATGGGAAAGAAAGTGCGAGCATAAAAGGCCTGGTTTGTGTGATTCATTTATTTGTCGGCTACTAAGGGTCATCTCTTTGCAGGGCCTGCTTGGCAGGGGAACAGTGAATTGAAAGATATATAAGACACATTGCGAACCTTCAAGAACATACATCTTACTAACGAAAATTTTAAAATGTATTCTTCAATATTCACTAGAAATGTCTGAAGAAGAAAGGGAAAAAGAAAGCAAGAAGGGAAGGAATAAACACAGATGCAGGCCAGTCCCCAGGTGCTCCGAGGCCAAGGGGTGCAGGGCAGATCTGGCCACCAGGGGAATGGAGGGGGGGGTCCAGGATGGTCTGGAGCTGAGCAGCTCTAAGAAGCCTGATTAAGGGTCCATTCAAGTCTCAGAGAGATATCAGGTGTCTGGAAGCTTTGTGCCCTCTTTGGCCAAAGGATCCAGAATCGAATTGTGTCCCTAAAGCACATCCTGGACTGAGTGCCGTTGACCGAGGTCTACTTCAAAATCGACCCCCTTACAGAAACAGAACTGGAGGCCTCCTGAAGCTGAGAGGGTGCTTGGTGTGAGGCCCCACCTTCCCCAGTCTCCCTTCCACCCAGGGGAACTCCTGGCACCATCCCACTCAGCCTCGGATTGAGCCTGGAAGGAATGAAGTCCAGGCAGGAATCACCCCAGCAGCCTCGTCACATTAGCTGGTAGGATCTGGACATTGTGCTGCTCTGGGCTCATGCCCAGCGGACTTGGGGGAGCTTCAGAACAATCAGGTGCCACCGAGTCAGCCCCTCCTCCTGTCTGTACTGCGACTCGGTCCACAGGACACGGTTTCCTTTACAATACCAGGCGCTGTGGCATCTGGATCATCCCGACCACTTCTCAGGGGTAAACCTGCTTCCGGACTCCTGCTTCACCAGCTGTAGCTCTGCCAGCTGGCTCGATCTACTAGCATTATGTTCCTGCTCACCTGACTTTCGGTTCTGCCCTGCAGCTCAGCCCTGAATGGTACAAGCCACAGCCCAGGTGTTTTTATTTAACAAGCACTCGTGTAATGTTTGCTATACGCCAGACATGGTTCAACTTTACAATTTGCAACTGCTAAATAACCCTTTCAACACTCTGGGAGCTGGGCATTGCTCCTAGAAAGGCGAGGGTGGAGCTGGGATTCAAACCTAAGAAGGGAGGCTCCGGAATCAAAGCTCCTTTGACCGCTGTGAAAGCTCAAGCTGGTGTCCCCACACAACAGTCCCCTCTTCCCGACGGGGACATGTCCCAAGACCCCCAGTAACGCCTGAAACAGGGGATAACACCAGACTCTACATGTACTATGCTTTTGTTCTATACATACATACCTACAATAAAGGAATTTAATTTCTAAATTAGGCACAGTAAGAGATTATCCAAACTGCCAGTGTCACGACTCTTATACTAGGGGGACATTTAAAATAAGGTTCGTCGGACTCAAGCCCTGGAATACTGTGTCAGTACATCTGATAACCAAGCTGCTCCTAAGTGACCGCAGGGCAGAGACACTGCACAAAGGGATGGCTGGCCTCAGGCGAGACAGAACAGGACTGCACAAGATTTCAACACAGTCCTCAGAAGACTGTGCAATTTAAAACTTATGAATTATTTATTTCTGAAATTTTCCATTTAGCATTTTCAGACCATGACCGACCACAGGTAACTAAAACCAAGAAAAGCAAAGACGCTAACGAGGGGGGTCTGCTGTGCTTGACCTTGTCTCCAAAGGCACGGCAGCCCCTGTGCCTCCCCTCCCCACCTCCCCATCCCTCTCCCAGACGCCATCGCTTTCAAGTCTTTGAGGCTTATCTCTGACATCCGCCTCTGTGTGGGCGCTCACCGAGCCCCCAGACCATCATCCTCCCTGCGCCATGATGCTGGGCTGGGGCGGGCAGACTAGTTCCTGCTTGCTTGTGAGCAGCTCCCAGTTCAACCTTGCCAGTGAGTGGCCCTGAGAGACTGGAAGGCAGGAGCAGGGGCAGGGCTCTCTCCCACTGCCAGCTGTCGGGGCTGCTGGCCGAGGCAGTGAGCCCAGGAGCAGCTGCGCTCCAGCCTCCAGTCCCCTTGCCCTCTTGGCCCAAGTCCCCGGTGCCCCTCCAAGCCTCCAGCAACCGCCGGGTGGCATCTCCTCCTTGGCCATCTGAGCCCCATCCGACTCCCCCAGGGTTCCCAGGTCTTAGCCTTGTCCCCCGGGTCCCCCCAGCCTAGACGTGGTGGCTGTTCCTACAGTTACCAGCTCCAGGCTACCTCCCTTCCGGCTCCCAGCACCTGTGTGATCAACACCACACGCGAAATCCCCTCCGCTGAGGTGCCCAGCAAGATTCTCGTCACCCCGACCGACACAAGCATCTGGCAGTCTTCCCTCTGCATTCACCCAGCTTCTTCAGAGGAAACCAGCCCAGCCCTGCTTCTAGGCTATGATGTGAATGCCTGGTTGCTGGTATGTGGGGAGCAGGGCAGAAAGTGGGCAGCAGGTCCAGCAGTCAGTGGGCAGACTTCCCCCCCACCTCCTCCCACTTGCCCTCTGCTGCACCCAGTGTCCACAGCCTGGGGTCTCTCATGGTCAGCTTTCTGGGGTCGGGGTGGGTCGTGGTAGGGAAAACAGTACAGCATCTACAGATAAACTCTTCACCATTTCTGCCACTTCCGTCCCACACCGTGCTGGCCCTCCTCTGTCCTGGAGTCTTTCCTGGGCTCACGGACAAACTGATCCCCAAGATCTTTGTCATAACCGTCTCCGTTCTGCGGATCCAGCTCTGGTTCCTCCAAACGCTTTCTGCCCGCAAAGGTCTCTGGCGCTTTCCCACCTCGGGTCCCTGCTGTCTCTGTCTCTGCCCCCCTTACCTTGTAGCTTATACTTTCTAATTCTCTTCCTGACATTTCATGGGGTTCCTGAGGAAGAGGAGTGGGCAGATGTAAAGTTAATGTTCCACATTCAATCAGAAATCAGATGGTACATTTTTTCAACTCATTGTCACTTTCCTTTTCAAATTCAGAAAGTACGTATGAATGGCCTCACCAACATTTCTAAAATGCCCAACACGGAAAGTACTATTATAATTAACTTTAACAGAGATTCCCTAAGAACATGTATTTACACGTACAAAAACTAGCAAAAGCAGTTAGAAGTAGCATTAGCTTTCATATTCAGTAGACTTCCCGAGGGGCCATCAGTGTCGTTCCTTCGGGGTCTGTCCTAGAAAACAGCATCTTCATGTCCAGTGCATGGCCACACCTGGCCTCCCTCAGGGAGGACCCAGGTACCCACGGGACACAACCACCCATGACAGCCCATGCTCAGAGAGTGGAGGGGAGCCCTGGAAACAGATCCCTTCCGCCTCTACACCCACGGGAGCCTGGCCGCGTCCCAGGGCAGACTGGAGACCCACACAGCCTGAGGACCCAGGCCTGAGCCCCGCCGCCAGCCCCACACTGGGAGGCGCTGTGCCTTGCAGAGCGAGGCTTACTGAGGGGTCCTCGTGTCTCTGTCTGATATACCGTATGACTGATCTGAAGGCACAGAGGTAATGACATTAGAACAGAGCCGCACGCAGGATCCTAGTGGAAAACACGACACAACAGGATGCGTTCACCTGCAGGAGCTCCCTGCACGCAAGCCAAGGTGGGCGGCTCGCTCGGCACCGCCGGCCCCGGTGGTGGGCCATCCTGCCCTGCCGGAGGCCCCACCGCAGGCACCACGTGGGGCTTCACAGCTGACTGCACGCACTGCTGCAGGCAGGGAGGAGGGGAGAGGGGTCCACGTGTCTGCTGCATCTCCTGCCAAGCGCAGAATGGGGGCTTCTGGTGTGTGGGCAGCCGCAATTCCAGGGCTCCCGGTGACCGTCCTTTACGTTCCGAGTGCCCTGAGGCAGAGGGTGTTGCTGCCCGAGACGGCACCAGGGATGCTCTGTCCTGGAGCCAGTCACAACAGAGCTTCCTGCTTCTGATCTGGCATAGGGCGTGCAGTCCTGAGGCCAGCCCTGGTGGTGTGGCTTGGAGCCGGCCCACCTCCTGCCCTCCCACTGTTCCAGGGACTCCCGTCCCCAGAGCAGTCCCACTCCATGGCTTTATGCTGGGACTCAGTCCCCAGCTCAGTCCAGAGCCAGCCCTGCTTCTCTGTCGGTGGCTCTGTGAGCATCAGGCTCGCATCCCGCTCCTGGTCAGAGATGGCTGAGGACCGCCCCAGGCTGTCTGTCTGCCTGGCACTGGTGGCAGCAAGAGCTGCAGTGGCCCTGGGGAGGAAGGCCCAGCGAAATGGCCTCTGATGTTTGGGAATGCTTCTGTGTGGCACTTCACAAAGCTGCTGGACATACAAGGGACCACAGAGAGCAGGTACCTCACAGCTCTGCCAAGCAGGTCAGCTTCACAGGGGCTTTAAGAGCGCATCTCTGAGTTAACTGTATTATGGTGAACTGGCCAGTATTATATTTATAAAAAAGACAACCGTAGATTGTGCCATCTTAGGGGAAAAAAACAAAACAAAATGAACAAAAAAAAAATCAGTATCTAGAGGAACGATTCTGACTATTTATGAGGAGGTTCCTGGGAATCCTTGAGATACAGAAATTGAGGGAAATAGAAGAGATTTTGCAACAATGCCTTAGAAAAATGAATGCTTTAAAGCTAGTTTCTCCAGGTACTTAATTTCTTCCTTTCCTGCAGGCTCATCTCTAGGGTAAGAAGACTCTCTTCAACCTGGTGAAGCAGCAGGAGGGGCTCGGGTCCGTGCTCAGGGCGATCATGTTCCCCTGCTGCTGGGCTTGGGGCCCGTGCCGCCGCACAAACAAAACAAACACCCCGTTTCTGCAGCTGAAATAACTGCCTGCTTTGCACTTTTCGGGGTTAATCAGAATTTAGATGCTTATATTTAGAAAGAAAGAATTTTGTCTATTATAATTAGCATCCAATGTCAGAGAATTAAAATTAAGAGGGCAAAAGGAGAAAGAAGATTATGGACTATGCTCCATGGCAGGAAAGCCTTCCTTATGGGATTTTTTAAAAAATGACTTCAGTAAGGAGTCTTTTCTGGGATGAAAGAATTTTAACGATCATGAATATGTTGTTAAGGGAAGCCCCATTTCTTATCTGCAACCTGACAATGAAGCAACGTGTATGTCAACCACCACTCAAGGGCAATGGAGACCCCTCCAGCCAACTCGGCCTGAGCGACCGAGGAGAGCCATGTTTGTCTGCTGCTTCGTGTATTTTCTTTGTTATTTTAAAAAATAAGACAGAGTTGGGTAATATGACTCCTTTGGGAACTAGTGTGTGGGGGCAGAGCTGAGCGAGCAGAGACCAGGCACGAGCTGTAGGACAGCACGTCTTATGCGACTTCAAGAGCACTTTCCAAAGAATTTTTTTTTAAAGAAAAGCAAACTGTAATGCTTACCCCTTCTCCCTCTAGTCCTAGTGCAAGCAAACATTCATTACATTAGAGAGATAAAGACCAGTGGAAGTATTTATCGCATAAAACGCAGTGTCATCAGGGCAAATAGGTGGCACTGGCCCCCAGTCCGTGCTGGGATGCGGGAGCAGCTCTGCAGTGCCAGGGATGAGGGCGGCTAGCGGTGCCCTCTGCATTCCTGTCAGCACTCTTCTACGCGGTGGGGCTCACAAGGGTGCTAACTAGAACCCTGTCTCCCTCTTTTGTGATTCACAAACATGGCTGTCACTAGGCTAGAACTTAAGATCCTGAACCCAAAACTATCTGGTGTGTATTTAGGTGAGAAAGAGGAGAAAGACCCCGAGTGGTGGCCGTGAAGAGGTGGCCCATGTCAGTGGGCACCGCTCTCCCTCCACTCCAGAGGCAGCGCTCACTGGAAAACTGCACCTCACCTGCAGCACAGACACGCCAGTGATGGTTTACATGTCATGGTGGCTGCACCTAAGTCAGCCTGGACGTGCTTCTGTCCGGCCCAGAAATGCTGTTCCCTAGCAGGAGGGGAGGTGGGGAGGAGAGAGAAAGAAGCTGATGGACAGACAGAAAGAAGTCGAAGGAAGGAAAACAAGACAAATGAGAGGTGCTTAAGGAGAACCATCTGCCTTTGCCACTCCAGGGCGGAGCCAGCCTCCCCACTTGGAAAGAGATCACCTTCGTGGAGGACCTACATGACCGCTGCGGGGCCATCCAACACCACCAGACGACGAGACCCTGAACCCGATCCAAGTAAGCAGGGCTCTAAAAGTGTGCACGTCTGAACACACACCTTACGTACTCAATGAGCAGTCACCTCGCAATGCTGTGTGGGGAGTGAGACAAGGGAACTGCTGTTTGAGCAGGATGGTGGCGTGATGAGCAGGATGAAGATGCAGCAACTGTGGACAACAGCGCCTGAGCCTGCAGTGCTTTGGGGGGTTCAGAGCCCGTCTACTTTTCCCTCATGCTCTTCAGACTCAGAGCTTAGAAGGGAGCTCACAGTCAGGGCAGCTGTATTTTTCAAATTAAATGCCTGTACTTACTGGGTAATTTCCCAAATGTATTCTGTTTTCTCCCCCCTTTTCCCTCCAGTAGACAATTACTTTAGGAAGCATTTACACAAATGGTCTGCTCAAAAAAATAATTATTTCATTTGTAATGCTTTCCTGCATTTTGTTTTCTGTTTTCACATTTTCTAAGCCTCAGCTTCTTAATTATATAATTCTTTCCCCCAGATTTTGTTTCATTTAGAAGATTCCTTTCATCATAAATGGCACTTCAAAAAACAAAAAAAAAGAGAGAGATAATATCAAGGTCACCAACATCCAAATATGAAACTATTTTTCACTCACGGAGGCTTCAGTAAAGCCAAGTCTGATCTGGCTAACTTTGTCCATGACTGTGAAATGGATGGGGTATTTGTTTTTGCTACACTAAAAGGAGCAGGACTTCACCAGCAAACACCACTACTGCTCAGTGCCTGCCGTCTGGCTTTACAGTCATCTGCAGCTCTGGTCGCTGTGGCCCAGAGGCCAGATCAGGCTGGCCCTCACCCTGAGAGTGGGGATTTGCTGCAGACCATCTTTAAACTATGCTGGCCCTGACAGAACTCCCTCTGAAGTCAGGATAGGCAGTCTGGCCGACTGCAAGTCCATACTCACTATACGCAGCTTCCTGGACCAGACGGTATACGTAGTCTTAAAGATAGTGTGTTTATTTTTTATATCAATCAATTTGAAATAATGTAATTAGAAGAGAAACTCGGCAGAATTCTTAGCCAAATGATAAAAAAAGGAACATCCATAATTTAATACCATCTTTGTTAATTTCATTTTACTCTGAGGCATTCAATTAAAGTGTCTGCAGTAAAAGCACCTGCTACCCTGGAATCCCAAACCCTATTAAGTGTCAAGGATGTTAAACCTACAAAACTAACAGACTCCTCAGTCTGAAGCCATTGAGGTACTTTATGGCGCTGCCAGCTAGCCTCCCACCTGAATAGCGTTTTCCCGGAAAGGCGGCCTATAACGTGCAATCGTGGAGGCACTTGGAAATAATCGACCCCGCAGGGCCCTTCAACCTTATTCAGTTCACGTTAAATAATTATGCACTCATCACTTTGATGAAGCTTCTGTTTAAAGCCAGCCATTCTGCCAAGTCTGCTCTGTTAGGACGCAATGTATTTTAATTTATGGATCATGCTAGATTCATGCTTGCTCTGAATATATATACTTCAACCAACTAAAAACATGTGTGATGTGCTTGGCTGTAAGGAAACACAAAACACACACACACAGTGTCAGAGCACAAGCACAGATGCAGGCGAGCCATCTGCTCATGTGTGGAAACAACTGGTAGGTGAAACAAAAACACTCTCTGACTATATTTTCAGACATGAAAAGATAAAGAATGTGAGCTTTAGCCCAGCCATTTAAGGAACCACAATGGGAAATGGAGTTTCTCAAGGAGGCTTTTTGTTCAAAGTCCAAAACACTTAACAAAGGCATTATTTAAAAAATCTCAGTCACGAGGCCTTGCTCTAGAATATATTATCACCTTGCTTTTTCATGCTTTTCTTTAGGCAAATGCTATAAAAATACGGACTAACATTAGTATAGAAAATTCCAGCTAAATATTAACCTTCTTTCTTAAAAGGGAGAATAAAACTCGCTTAAAGGTGGAGAGACTTTCATATCACACACCCCTGGCTGCTACCACTACGGTGGTTGTGACCAGTGGAAAAGGCGTGGCACCATTTCACTTCTTTGTGTGCAGATTACAAACACTTCTCTGGCCTAAAGGGAAGATGAGAGAATAATCAAGAAGGATTTCAAGCTACTTATGTAAAGTTAGGCCATGTTAGGAAATGCCAGCTACTGAACTACCGTCACCCGTTCTGACCCCTTCTCTGCAGGAGGCTGGGACTGTCACTGCTGAGAATTGGTTGGGGGAGCGGAGACACATCTTTCATAGTTACCAATACATTTTTAGCAATACTTTTAGGATAACTTTCTGCAAAATTTCTAAGATTAAGACAATTGGTGCAAAATAATATGTAAATACACACTGTAATATGGCATGAAAAGCCAGAAGCTGGTGGTCCCTCAAAACCTCAGAATGCCCCCTCTGACCTCGGGCTAAGGATCACACTGGCAGCTACGAGAGGAATCGGGACATGAACCTCGCTGCTGCTCCAGCCTCACCGTGGATTTGCTCAGCCCCTGCAGAGGACGCTTCCTCACCTGCAAGATGACAGCCCTGCCACCTGCCCTGACTACCTCGCCAGGTGAGGATCAAGCTGGATTCTGTTAGCAAACACTGTGACAGCCATAAAGTCTTATTCAAACACTAGACCGTTTGTGAAAAGGCTCAGGGATGGCTATTAAGCAGCATACTAATGTGGGCAAATCAGTGCCCAGCCATCTGAACACGAAGGGTGGGACAGAAGTCACTTGGAGATCACACATGTGTTTGGTTCAGGTCTGCAGCTAAAACATTCATTTTACGTCTCAAGTGTCTTTATCAGATAGAAAGTGTGCAGCCCCACAGTGACACCTTCATCTCCAGTGCAAGTGCCAAGGCGGGGAGCACAAGCAGAAAGAGCAAAGACTCACAGAAAATGATCATCACAATCGGTGGTAAGGCAGCGGGTGTCTGAGGCACCAGGAGAGCACCCGTGGGGTTCGGGGAAGAATGCGGCTCTCTCGCTGGACCAGAAGTCACACAGGTGCACACTGATCTGCGTGCTACCATTCTCAGCATGTTACCATGGAGATTTCGAGAAGTTTCCCTAAATGGCAGGTTAGGCAAGGGTACTGCATGACATCCTCAAGTCTCTGTAACAAAACCAACAAAACCAAGGTCGATTTCTGCTACATACCCTTTCCAGATTCTTCCTTGTCCAGGAAACCATTTTATTGGTACATGATTTAGGTCTCTGCATTAATTCTTTCAGAAAAAAATCTTAGTAAAATCACTCTTTTTTTTCCCCTAGTGGTTGCTTCTCAGGTCATCTACTGTGGGCCATTAATGTATCTTGCAATGATTATTAACTATGGTACACGGTGACTGCATCTTAAAACCCATGCTGCTAACACAGTGGTTCATACACCAGTCACATTCCCCTTTAGGCCCTGCAATGCCTCCATAAGACGGGTGGGGAGAGCGCACAGCAGAGACGCCCTGCACGGCTGGCCTGGCTGGTTTCATCATGTGGACCTGGAGATGCCAGATGAGATCGAGAGACCAGCCCAGTTTGTCCAGGTGACAGGAACAGAGGCCTAAGTTACCCACACATAAATCTGACCACACATCCTCTCAGGATGTAACTGGGAAGCAGAATGTGGGTACAGTGCCTGGAAGACACGGTTTCCTCAGTATTCACAAAGCACGCCGTCCATACATCCAGGACTGTTCTCTGCACATTGAACTGAACCCGGTTGCAGGTCCTCTCTCCCAGGGACAGGCAGCTCTGCGGGAGCTAGCACCACCCACTCACTCCCTCAGGTGCTCACTCAGCAAGCATCCACTGAGCACACACCATTGTATTTGTAACCCGAGGGCCTGGCACTCGCCTGACGCATGGTGGATGCTAGGGAAACAGATGGCACCTGGGTAGGACAGCAGCCAGGACCGTGCTTGCTGGGTCGGGGCAAATCCTGGACACAAGCATTTTAACTGTGGCTGAGGGAGGGGCCAGAGACGCCGACCAAAAGGTGATTCCCCTTAAGGACGCAACAGTGACTGATCAGGAAGATTCAACAGCAAAAAGGGAAAGGATAAAAATGTTGCTGCAAAGGGAAATGGCTCAGTGGTAGAGCGCCCACTCAGGATGCACAAGGCCCAGAGTTCAATCCTCAGTACATACCTCCATTAAAATAAATAAATAACTAAAATAAAAGTGCTAAGGAAGGATGAAAATTTCTTTGAAAACATCAACCTGAACAACCAGGACAAACATGTGCATCGAAGGCGGAGGAGCCTCAGGCCTGTCTGACCTGCCGACGATGGGAAGGCCTCCCGGGAGGCTGGCATGGCCCACCGGCTTCGGGTACAACACGGGGGGCTGGACCACGTGCCGCAGCCAACACTCACCTGCTTTGATCTGAAAAATGCAAAGGCACACGGATCAGTTAATAGAAATCCAGACAGTCTGAAGAAGGCCAGAACAGTGAGGAAAGGCTGTGAGGGGCCCCTGAAAACAGGCGCCTGGAACTGTCCCTAAACCTCCGACTTGACCTGCAGTCACTGAAAGCCAGCACAGAGCAGTGACCCAGCTTATTCCTGGACGTTGTGAAGGTGAAGCTCTCCAGGAACGGGGTTGGGGGAAGGGCATGGACAGGGCCCCCGAGGGGGTGCTGCCCAGCCTCGGCCAGCCCCCCGGAGAGGACCTCGGCTGCTGGACCCATGGAAAGGCCGGGCCATAGGGCCCGCATCCCCTCAGAGAAGCGAGCACGGGTCTGGCAACCAACAGTCTCACCTGGAAGGGCCCCCGCTGTCTGTCAGGTGCTAGGGTCAAAGTTATCTGAATACTGATGCTGCAAGTCAGTTCAGAAAGGCTAGACTAAGGGCAGGATTCAGAAGACCATAAATCTGAAAAAATACATCTAAATCTTAACTATTTTTAGATTATAAAAACAATGCACATTTTTCTTTGAAAACTTGGAAAATGAAGAAAAATGTCAAGAAATAATCTGGCAGAGAGAGAAATTTCTGAGGTGACAGAGCTCTCCAAGGGGGTGGTAGACACTGGGTTTATTCAGAAACCAAATCTGTCCTCTGAAGCAGAGGAACTCCTTGGATGTCAGCCTCTGCACCCAAACCCCGGCAGCTTAAAAGGACTCCGAGCCAGGAGACCAGCTCCGTCACAGGCATGGGTGACAGGGAGAGCGAGGAACATCCACTACCGGAAGGACTCAGTTACTCACCCTCCCCATCTCCACGTCCCTGCCAGGGCTTGGGGGCGTCTCCCCTCAGGGGCAGGAGTGACACCCCCCCTGGGTTTGGGCTGCCCTGTGACTTGCTCTGATGGAAACTTCCAGGCCAAGGCCCAAGCAGTGCGAGGGCCACACAGACAAGCCCCAGCTGGCCGGCTGCCACAGAGACCGCCTAGAGGAGCGCACCGTGGTCCCCGCTGAGGCCCTCCAAGGACAGCTAGAGCCAGCCATCCCCAGTCATGCGAGAGCCCCACCTAGCTCAACAGACACGTGGACGAGCCCATCCAAGCCCAAGAGGGCCTGGAGCAATTACAGATGATGACCGTGAGCAGGGAAGAGGGCTAGTTAGGGACCCAGATGGAGGAAGACGGCCCCGAACCACCCCAACAAGACAAGGAAGTGCTCAGGCTTGGGTCTGTCTCCCAGGCTCAGCACAGCAGCAGAAGAGCTCACCTCTCACCTGGGTGGATGACAGAGGCGAGCCCCACAGCACAGACTAGGGCTCATCAACCAAGAGTCTCAGAAGGGTGTTCCTTCCCAGCCAGGCCTGAGACCCTCTCCCACCACGAGGGCCCAGGCAGGGATGGCAAAGGGGATCTCTACCAAGTGCCCAGGCCAGGCAGCCTCCTTGTCGCCGCAGCCCTGAGGCTGCTCCAGGCAGCCCGGTGGCACTAACCCAGGAGCTTTCCACCCTGACAGGCGGGGGAACCCAGCTGAAACCAGAGCCCAGAGTCAGAGGCTCTGTCCTTCCCTCCAGCCCAAGAATAACCCCCAACCTGGAGCAGCAGCAGCTCCTCCTGGGGACGCGCCCTCCCCCCACCCAGCACCAGAGGACCGGAAGGAGACCTGGACACACCAAGCAGACCTACAGAGAACCACAAAGACTCTGAAAGTTGTCATTTCCATAAATTTGATGATGTAAATGACGTGGCCTAATTCTCTGGATCACAAACTACCAAACTCAACCAAGATGAAACAGATAACCTGAGCACTCCTGTCACTAAGGAAATCAAATGTGAAAAAGAAAAAAAGTTCCCCCAAAGAGAGCTCCCAGATGAGATGGTTTCACTAGAGACTTTTGCCAAACATTTAAAGAGGAATTATCACCAATTTTATGCTAACATCAAGACAGAAGAGAAGGAAACACTTCCAAACTAATTTAATGAGGCAAGCATTACCCTGATGCCAAAGCCAAGATGGCACAAAAAAGAAAAACTATAGATAAATATCTCTCATAAACTTAGGTGTAAAAATCCTCAAAAAAATATTAGCAAATTGGGCCCAACAATGAATAGAAAGAATTATACCTACCATGACCCAGGAGGATTTATACCAGGCAAGCAAGGCTGGTTCAACATTTGAAAATAATGGCTGAGGAAGAAAAGTCACTTAATCACACCAGTCGCAACAGACCACAGTGAGGTATCAGCACACACAGCAGGGCCCAAACACGAACTGGTGACAACACGGATGCCGGTGAGGACGCCGAGGAGTGGCTCACTCACACGGCGCTGGCTGGGATGTGAAACGGTGCAGTGCCTCCAGAAAGCAGCTTAGCGATTTCTTATCAGACTGAAGAGAAGCCAGCCCACGATGCAGCAAGCACACCCGTGCATACTTATCCCCGGAACAAGAGCTTGTGCTCACAAGAACCCTGTGCACACGTGCCCAGAGCAGCTTGATTCACAACAGCCCGAGTTTCTGATTATGTCCTCCAGCGTGTGAAGGACTAAGCACACTCCAGTGCGTCCACACTGTGGAATATTAGTGACAGATGTGAACAGGCTGCTGATACACACAACCTGGCTGGACCTCAGGGGACTCACGCTGAGGCCCAACCTCAAAACCAGAATCAAAAGGTCACATACTATATGACTTCATGTATATAACCTATTGACACGACATAATCATAGAAATGGAGGACAGATGAGTGGTTGCTGGAGGCGGCAGGGATGAGGGCGAGTCAGTGTGGGCGAGTGAAGCTATAAAAGGCAACGGGAGGCTCCCCTTGCGGTGACGGGCTGCTCTGTGGCTCGACTGAGGTAGAGCTGTGCTCCACGAACCTGCATGTGGTCAACTACACAGAGCTAAACACACACGCACACAGGATGAGTACAGGTGACAATGGCAGATCTGAGGGTGATATTTTTACATCAATGTCAGCATCCTGACTGTGATGCTACAGTGCCCTTGCACCAGATCTCACCATTGGGGGAAACTGAGTCGAGGGTACATGGGACTTCCCTGTGTTAGTTCTTACAAGTGCATGTGAATCTACAGTCATTTCAAAATACAAAGTTCCATTTGAAAATCTCCACTGTTTTACTGTTCTGACTTCAAGGCAGCCACAAACACCAAGAGAAAGTAGTGTCACTGCGACCATTCTACAGACATCACCCAGCACACACACAAGCTGTGGTCACGATGTGGCAAGCCCACCAGGAACTCAGGCCCTGGAAAAGTGTTTCATTCTGCCTCCATTATTACCACAGCACGTCTGCCGATGGGGCCTGGGGAGAGGGAGTGGTGAGTGGAAAACTCAGACAGAGACAGTTTGGGTCACGGAGCAGGCAGAGTTAGAGACAGAGGACAGGCACTGGAGAGATGGGCGTGGGGGTTCAGACAACGCGGGCACTGCTGACTGCCTCTGGTCCATTCCTCAGTGCTCTGAGCCAACGGACTGGAGCCTGAAAGGGCATGTCACTCCCCCCAGACCCAGGGGCACTGGACAGACGTTCCAAACGTGTGGTACAGGCCTTGGGGGGCCAGTCAAATCATCATGCTCAGCCTCAGAGCTGCTGCTGGGCCCAGAAGTACAGAGAGTCTCGTAATAAGGACTGGCTCCTTAGCCAAGACATGGGGACACCCTAAATGTCCACCAACAGATGACTGTATATTTATACAATGGAGTACTACTCAGCCATAAAGAATAATAAAATAATGCCATTTGCAACAACATGGATGGACCTGGAGATCATCACTCTAAGTGAAGTAAGCCAGAAAGAGAAAGAAAAATACCATATGATAGCACTTATAAATGGAATCTAAAAAACTAACTAAATAAATAAAAGACAAAAATGAACTTATCTACAAAACAGGAACAAACTCAGACATAGAGAACAAACTTATGGTTACCAGGTGGGGAAGAGGGTGGGAAGGGACAAACTGGGGTTCGAGATTTGCAGATACTAGTTAATATACATAGAATAGATAAACAACAAGATTATACTGTGTAGCACAGGGAACTACATTCAATATCTTGTAGTAGCTGAATGGGGTACTACAGACTTATCAAACTGAAGAGTGAAAAAGAATATGAAAGTGAATATATGTGTGTTCATGTATGACTGAAGCACGGTGCTGTACACCAGAAACTGACACACTATAAACTAACTATACTTCAATAAAAATATATATACAAAAAAAGAAAAAGATTTTTAAAAAAGACTTGCTATTTAATGAAACACTGTCTTCAGGTTAGTTTTTTACAGAATTTTACAGTTTCCTTGACATTTAGGGTTCAGGAATGATGGTGTAGTCCTCTGTCAGCATGAGAAATCGATGGTGCCTGCCCGCCACTGGGTTCTCCCTGAGCATGGGGTTCTCCCCTTCGCTTTCTGCAGGGTAAATCTATGTCCTGCTTAAATTCTTCAAAGCTCCAGTTTTGCAGCTGAGACTGAGGCGGTGGAGCAGAGGACAGTTCGCCATCTACCACCTTCACAGCTGCTTTAGAGAAAACAGTAAATGCAGTGAAAAAGCTGGCTGTTAAACCAACAGCCCAAAGAGTCAGTGGGACATCGGTGACTGTCAGCGGCAACCAGGAGCCTGAGGGGACACCAGGCTCCCCTGCTCGCTTGCTGCATGGCCTCAGGCAAACAGGCACTTCTGGTTCCCCCATGTGCAGACAGGGGTGATAATAACTGTACTACCATTCAGGATTGTGAGGATTAACAAGGGGGAGTAGTGCAAATGGCTTAAAATAGTCACTAGCTCAAAACAGGTGTTCAATAAACTCCCTGTTTTGATAAGAAGCCACCCCATGACAAGCACTGACCTGGAAGGAGGGGCTCTGTAACGTGCTCTGCTTCCTGCTGCCTTACAGATCATCCCAAAGCTTATTTCCTTGCTGTGTTTCACAAGGCAGCATATCGTGGTTAAGAACACAGACTCTGGACTCCAACTGCCCAGGTCAGACCCCAGCCTCTCCTCTGACTCCGTCTCCTGCCTCATCTCAGCTGCTCTGCTCCCCAGCTGCACAGTGACAGGAAGGATGTTATTACCTGCCTCTCTGGGTCACTAGGAGGCGAAATGAGTTGGCACAGGTGAAGTGTCCAGGCCAGAACTGGGCCTGCACACTGTAAGCCCTGTGTACACCCTTAGACGTTACAGATTCCACTTTGTGTTAAAACAAATAATTGCAAATGAAAAAGAAAAGAGAGATTGCGCCTTAATTCCCACCCCTCGTCTCATTCTCCTCAGTAATAATTTTAAACCTTCTCCTCCCAGACCCCAGATCAGCCCCTAGAAGCTGGTCCCAGAGCACAGGGCTCCGTCTGCAGCCAGGACTGGTCTCCTGACTCCACCCACCAGCCCCTCCATCCTGCTCCCCACGAGCCGCCCATCCAGCCTGTGTGGTCCACGCCCCGACCTCTCCTACCTGTAGGAAGGGACCCTCTGCCGTCCAGTCTGTTCCATTCTATACAGACTCCCTGAGTGGACGCACACTGCGTCTACTTCCTTTCAGCCCTGCATGCTCGGGTTCTTCCTCCTCCCACTGCTCCTGTATCTCGCTCCCAACAGCAGCCAGAACCCAGCGTACCACCTGCTTTGCTGCTCGCCTTCTGTGGCACTTAGACGCAGCCCCTTTCAGGGATGCCTTCACAGAGGCAGTGATGTCAGCTTGTGCTAAGAAGTAACCACTATTCACTCATACCTGCAGTTCCCAAGTGTCTGCACATAACAGGTCAGTTGATATTTGCTGTCTGCTGAGAGAACTAATGGCAAAAATTTAACCAGAGGAACACAATTCCTAATTTTATCATTTATTATTATTCATAACAAAAACTAGTAATAACCAAAAGGTTTTGATCACTTACTAAAAGTCAGGCACTATTCAGTTTCACATTCTATTGTTCCATTTAATAATTACAACATCCCTATTAAGTAGGTGCAATTGCTAGTATGAAGTAGGTACAATTACTCCCATTTAATGGATAAGAACACTGAGGCAGATAGAGACGTGACATGTCTGGCAGACCTAGGATACAAATCAAGGCAGTCTTACCTCAAAGACCTCATCTGCAGCTACCATTCTACTTACTTCTCAAGGTGAACAATAAGATAGTACACTTGCAGTTCATGGTGGCTGGCTTAACTTCTTGGAATAAAATGCTCCTGAGGCATGGACTTAGGAAATGTTCAGACTGAGGAAAAAATGAATAGCTAGCTTGCCTATTTTATATGACCGATGCAAATCAGGTACCAAGGAGAGAAATAAAATCATTTACCACAGGAATAATGTCTTCTATAAATCAATGTTAGAATTTTGCACACAGACCAAGATACCATTCCTTAAACATGACATTTCTAACCACCACTGCAAATCTTGGCCAACTGGCCAGAAATATCATCTTTTCAAAAAATTCCATTTTTAAGTCAATGATATACTTATTAATAACATGTTTTTATGAAGCAAGTGATTAATTCTTTGTACTGGAATGCCATTTCTACTAGGTTCTGCATTACGGCAAGAATGATGAGCTAAGAAGAAAATAAATACCTTAAAATGTGATCCAATAAGTATTCTCAATCCTTTGGGAGCCAACGTACCCCCTCTTTTTAAGTAAGAAATATTTAATAATGTCCATTTTTCTGAATTAAAATTGATAGACAAAATAACCCACCTTTACATGTAATTTCAAAGAATCATTACAATACCCTAACTGTGACCTAAAGGAGAAAAGGGAAAGCCATTGCCAGCGGCCACGCCTTTCAGTCTGCGAGGTGTACGCGGGACCACACGGGAGGCAGGAGGCAGCCGTCAGTTGCTTGCACCTTCTCGGATGTGTCTGGATGCAGGGCTACAAGGTGAAAAGCTGTCTGATGTGAAAGCACAAGAAAATGAAACAGCAGAGGTGTGAGTGGCCACCAGAACAGGACTAGGGTTAGAAGGGAAGAAAAAGCCGCAGTGGCCACTGTGCACCGCAGGATGTGGTGCAGAAGGGCTGCTCTTGGGGGGTCCTCACCTGAGAGCCGCGGTGTCAGACGAGGCCCCGCCGGGGGGGCAGTGATGAGGCGCTAGTTCATATTCCCGTCCGCATGGTACTTTGATGGGTGCGTTCATACTTAAAACTTCACTGACTGTGGTATATTCAGATGATGGAGTATTATTTATCAACAAACAGGAACAAACTCCCGGCACACCAAACAACACGGATGAATCTCAAAGCCACTATGCTGAGTAAATAACTTGGACAAAAACATACACCTTCTGTATAATTCCATTAAGATGATGTTCTGCTGCAGGCTAACCCAGTGCTGCTCCAACTTCTGGTCTCATTATCCTCACACAGTCTTAAAATTATAATTTTGGATTTATTAATGATCCCTTTTTTTTAAGGATTAACTTTTGGGCTTTTTTGGTAGAGGGGTGTCTAGGTAACTTGTTTATTTTTAACTTTCTTTTTTTTAATGGAGATACTGGGGATTGAATCCAGGTCCTTGGGTGTGCTAAGCACATGCTCTACCACTGAGCCATACCCCCTTCCCTTAAAATTATAATTATTGAGAACCCCCAAAAGCTTTGATTTATGTTGATTATGTCTATTTCTCACATTAAATTTTAAACTGACACTCAAATTTTCATTAATTCATGAAAAATGGTAATAACAAACCTCATATATTAACATATATAACATCATATTTTATGAAAAATTATTTTCCAAAACAATAACAAAAAAATTAAAAGAATGGCACTGTTTTACATTTTTGAAAATCTCTTTAATGTTTGACTTAAGAGAAGACAGCTGCATTCTCATATCTGCTTCTGCATTCGATTCACATATTAAAATACATATTCATTATGAATTACTTTCTTTTATTTCTCCTTTACATCAAAGCGAGGTCATTGTATTGATTTTCTGAAATTATATATGTAGGCTGGTTTTTATCTAAGAGTCTCACTGCAGAAGAGTAAGGGGAGGTGAGTAAATATTTGTTGTAAAGGGGGATGACTTTGTCCAGTAGGACTGAGGATAATGCTGCCTTAAAACAGATTTTAAAGTGTCTATTCCTTCCTTCGCTCATCTTCACTGAATGTGGAAGCTAGTAGCAATGAGACCACAGTGGAAAAAAAATCAATGCAGCTGAGCCAGAGAACCCCAGTGGACACTCAAGAGGATGGAACGGAGAATGGCAAACAAGAACTAAGTGATTTTACAGAAACAGTTTTGGCCACACACTCCCCCTTCAAGGTTTCCAGGGTCACCCCTGAATCCCAGATCAGGGCTAATTTCTGATGGAAAAATTCAGAACAGTGGCTTCCTCTGTGGGTCAGGGTCAGGTTTGACTGGAAGGGGCACCAAGGAGCTGTTCAGGGTGGTCGTGATTCTCCCCCGTGTCAGGGCTCACTGCACACAGATGTATGCGGTTGTAAAAATGAATCAAATAGTACGCTTACTATTTGTGCATTTCACTGTATGCAAATTTTACCTGGGAAAAGTAAACAAATACTGCCATCTAGTTAACGATATGCATGGTGAAGTGTTTGGGGCTGTACGTGTGCCAATATTTGTGACTTACTTCGAAACACACCAAAGAATAAGATGGACTGGCGGCAAAAGTTTTAGAGGGCAGGGTCGATGGAGAGACACATGATGAATGAAGCAAATACAGCAAAATGTTACATGTGGAAGCTAGCCGGTGGGTATGAGGGCGTTCACTTTGTAATTCTTTCTACATCTGGAAATGTTTATAATAAAATATCAGGAAAATTCATTGAGTTGTATACTTGAGACCCATGTACTTTACTATATATAAGTTGCACCTCAGTAAAAATGTCAAACTATTAAACAATCTAAAATGCTACGGTTAGGCTGAACAATAACAGGTTAGGTGTACTGGTGAACAGTAAGAGGAAGAGGAAAATTACATTTATTGAAATAAAGTTCCAAGACAAATTACACATTACTAAAGTGAATGAAAAGAGATACATGACCTTCTCAGGAACAGCAAGGCTTATTTTTAAAGCCATGGCAGAATAATGTGCTACTCTGCCATGGGATGGGGCACTAACAAAGGACCCCAGAAAATATATCTTGTATCTCCAATGCTTATCACATACCAAGTGACAGATCAGGTCTCCGATCCTTAAGAGGGAAAGAACCAGGAGTCTGTAACCCAGCTTGCAGACTCCTGGGGTTAGTATCAGAGTAAGACTGAAAAGCAGCAGGCAACCCCCCAAACTGGTCATTTAAATATGTAATCTTATGATACATCTCATATGGTCATATTATGAAAATGAAAAATATAAAGAGGATAACAGTAAATGACATTTTAAAAACTTGTATTAACAACAGTTTTTTTAAACCTTTAAAGTGTGATATCGTCACATTTAATGTTCCCCCACAAATTAAAAAAGCGTTCAGTTCTGAGTCTGTCACCGTGAATCCCAAACCCCCTCTGTTACGCATCTGTGCACCACGGCCACAAATGAAGACGGACGCAGGTGCGATGTGCTGGCAGCTCGGGTGCCACCAGGGCATTGCTGGAACTGTGAACGGCTCTCGCCAAAGTTCCCAACAACACAAAGCACAATTTTCCCTCAATTTACTTAGCAATTGCTTTTGTGGAAAATTTTAGAGTATGAAAACGCTGCAAAAGTACTACATGATTATTTTTTAAATGGAGTACCAGGCTCAGCTCAGGATTAATGTCTGTCTATTTTAAACCTCTGTAAACATCCAGGGAGATGTGAGAAATGCGAGGGCACAGAACCATCCTGGGTCACACAGGACCATCCTGAGCCCTGTGGGTGGTCTGACCTGGCTCCTGTCCTCCCCCCCGGGACCACCAGAAGTGCCCCCACAAACACCCCCAAGGCGGCAGTGCCACCTCCACTGAAAGCCACTGATCTAAGGGGAATGAATGACTGTTTAGGAACACTGTAGATTTCAATATCAGAAACACATTCCCCAAAACGGAATTAGCAGACTGTCATGTGTTCACTCCTAAATCATTCAACACAAAAATATTTTCAATCTCTTTCAACAATTCATGGCCAAGTTGTGGTTAAAGAGAACACAATCCCACTAAGATATATTCAGATACACAGCCGTCAGCTGATTTTCTGTGACTACAGTTCACTACAAAGAAAGCATTTCAAATAGTAGCTAAAGCCTGTCATTTGGAAGCAGTATTTGCTTGCTCCTGCCTAGGGATGGATCTAAACCACTGAGTCAGAAGGGGAAAGCTCCACATTCTGCTATTTAAAAATTGAAGCAAATATGAAAACTTCATACCTGTTCTTAAATATTACTCTTATGATTTTTGTTATCAATCTTCAGATTATCCAACCTCAGTGTTCCAGTGCTGCGGGACTTCACGACTTTAATATTTCCGTTTCCATGTGTCCTCTGGCCACTGCTGTAACTCTCTTGTCTTTACCCCAGTCAGGCTGGTGTCACCCCACTCCTGTGTCTTCCCTGTGTCCTCTCCACTCTCATCAACATCCTGGATGTCGTCTGCCTTTGCCTTCTCCTTTCTCGCTTGCTTGCTTGCTTTCTTGCTTTCTTTCTTTCTTGCTTGCTTGCTTTCTTTCTTTCTTTCTTTCTTTCTTTCTTTCTTTCTCTCTTTCTTTCTCTCCTTCTCTTTCTTTCTCTGTTTCTCTTTCTTTCTCTCTTTCTCTTTCTTTCTATCATCTCTGCACAATGATTAGGCTTATTTTTTTTTTAAGGCAAGATGAAATGACACATGACTTCTCTCGTTTAGAAGAGATGTCACCAAATAACCAAACAGATCACTAAGCAGGGATCAAAAGAAAAATGTTCTTGATCAACAGAATAAATACTGGATTTTTCTGAGAAACTAAGGGGAAAAAAAATCAGCCAACTTTAAAAAGCCAGATGTAATCGGGCAATCAAAATGCTCGCTCAGGAAAGGTACTGTTTATTCTATGTTCTGGACAAACATTTTGCAAACACTTACATAAAAATTAAACATGTAACATCTGACCCACTCCTAGGTATCTACCCAGGGGGATTGAAAATGTAAGTTCACAAAAGATTATGCAGGCAGTGTTTATAGCTTCACTCATAATCACCCCAACAACCAAAACATCCTTCAACAGATGAATGGATAAACAAATTGTGATACATCCAGACAATGGAACACGACTTTAAAAGGAATGAACTGCTGCTTCAAACAACAGCATGAATACATTTTAAATGCATTTTCTGAGGCAAGACCTAGAGATCCCATTACATGACATACTAAAAATGGCAAAACTGTGCGGTCAGAAACACCTCAGGTGTTGCAAGGGTTTGGAGGCAAGGACTGAGCACCAGGGGACATGCAGGGGTTTTAGGGTGATGAAACTGTTCTGCGTGGCACTGCGTGGTGGGAGCACAACTCCGTGCTCTGTGACCCACACAGGAAGTACACCAAAGGCTGAACTGGACTGTCTGCAAACTGAAAACAACCCTAAAGCAGCCAGGATGGGCTTCAGACTGTGATAAATGAATGAAGTACAAATGTGTGACATGACCTCACTGGAGGGAGTGAGGAAAAAGGGAAGGTAGCTTTGGAAACAGTGTTTTGACTGGTTATTTCAAGTCAGAAGGTACAGGGGCTGCACATGAACACTGCCTAGTTGGTAAATTTGCTTCTCACAGGGGTGTGAGTTAGCAATTCTGACACCAGTGTACACGTCCACTAGGGTTAAATAAGTAAATAAATTGCAGGTAATGGAAGATAGGTTTCTCCTTGTTAGAGAAAGAGAGAAGTTACAAGTGAGAAACGGAAAATGGAACAAACCCATGGTTCTGGACTACTGTCGGAGAGACCAGCATGAACTCACGGTTCTTTTAAAATCCATACAGTCAGAGAGACACCGGGAGAGCAACTTGTGTGTATGTGCAGGCTAGAATGTGTGTTTCTTTCCCAGCTCTGTCCACGGAGAGGCCCAGAAGTGTGACCACATAGAAGCAGCAAGCACACCCAGCACCCAGATCCCAGCTTCTAATTCCATTTTCCAATAAAAGAAATTGGGGATCCTTTAAGAAAGGGCTGATTCTGGGGCTGGTGCAGGTAATACACAAAACGAGCCTGGAGCGTCTCGCCCTGCTGGAGAGGAAGCCCTAAGGAAAAAGACAAAGGGACACACAGAAGCTCATCTGAAAAGCTCCCAAGGCCAATGTTGGAACAGTCTGAGCTACAAATTAAAAATAGATGAATTATAACCCAAGGAATAACAAATACCCTTGTCCACATCACATCATAAATGACTGGACTAACAAAAAAGCAGGGGGAAGGGACACATCTCTGTTACAGAAAAGTTCCAAACGACAAACATAGAAGGGATGAAGGAGACAGAACTTCCCCCCAGGAGCCACTACAAGCAAGATCCCCAGAAGAGTGCAAGTTTAACGAGAGACTGATACCCGCAAAGCCTCCAGCTGTCTCCCCAGAACACCTGCTGCTCACTGTGAAGGCTCTGACATGTGCCCACACGCTACAGATGCTCTTCCCTGAGTGTGGGCTGGACCTAGCAACTGACTTGCTTCGAAGGAATTGTGGTCCAAAGAGAAATATCCATCTGGTCTTTGTCTGGGTTCCTGGCAACAGAGTTTCTGAAACACTCAGAATTTCCTGAGTGATAAGGATGATAGAAGTGCCTTTTCTTCTAAAGATGGAATTCTTGGTGGGTCCTATATAACTCAGAGATGGGGGCTCGTTGCCCAGAGACCAAGCCTTGATCAGAAGCTCAGATCAGAATCTCTGGGGAGGAAAAAGGGACTGAGGATTGAGCTAACCACCAACGGCCAGTGATTGAATCAACTGTGCCTACATTATGGAACACCCATAAAGACCCCTAAGCTGAGGGCTTTGCAGAGCTTCCAGGCTGGTGAAGGCACACAGGTGCTGGGAGGGTGGCATACCCGGAGAGGACACGGAGGCTCGGTGCCCCAAGCTGAATCACTGGACATCCTGTTGGTGTCAGAGAACTGGAGATTGGTGTGGGAAAGCACCACATATTTGGTAAGTATGTGAAAAAACCTTTCAGGAGTTGAGTGTAGGAAAATAATAGGAGCTGCACCTGGGAGAAGCTGGTCCAACAGCACCTGCCTCAGTTGATCAAGGTCCCCATCAACAGGATCAAGTCCTGTGGATACCATGAGCCCCAGACAGGATGTCATGGAAAGGGCATCTGTCCTCGGGGTTTCCCCAAACCCACAACCCCAGTCTAATCCTGAGGAACCATCAGACACACACAGCTGGAGGGGTGGTCCACCAAACGGCACCCTTCAGGAGTGCCAAGGCCACGGAAAGTGAGGAAGGATGGAGAAGTTGTCACAGACGGGGGGAGACTGGGAAGACGTGACCACTACATGCACCATGGGATCCTGGGTGGCTCCCAGAGCGGGACAAGGACATTACGGGACGAGCTGCTGGGACACAGATAAAGCCCAAAGTTTAGATTTTTTTTAAAGAAAATAAACAATGGAGACACATAGAGCATGGTTGTGTCATGTGCTTTATGATATGTGAAAGAAGCCAGACTGAACAGCTTCAGACTGTGTACATCCATTGATATGACATTTTGGAAAAGGCAAAAAACACAGGGTCAGAAATGAGAGCAGTGGCTGCTTGGGGTCGGGGTGAGGGGAGGACTTCTGGAGGTGGTGTCCTGGATCTTCAGAGTGTGGTGGTGATCAGACTACATCCTTCAAAAAGAGTAAGCTTTACTATATACAAATGAAAAAGTAAATTTTAGAAATATCCCAATATCCTTCTTTTTTTCTTATTCTTACTTTTAATTGAAGTGTCAATTGACAATGTTAGTTTCAGGTGTACAGCAAAGCGATTCAGTTATACATATGTGTATATATATATTTTTTTTCAGATTCTCTTCCATTACGGCTCATTACAAGACATTGAATACAGTTCCCAGTGCTGTACAGAAAGTCCTTGCTGTGTATCTGTTAATCCCAAACTCCTAATCTGTCCCTCTCTCAATACCCTTCTTAATTTCAAATTTCCCACTTAAGTCTGTTTGGTTCATACAGGGCTAGACAAAGCCCTCAGCACAAGTGAGAGACTGAATGTACAGACAGACCACATATGACAACAGGGCCCCGACCCACATGAGAAGCCGGGAGGACAAACCACATCCTCTGCACCCTTGGCCCGAGAGGTCAAGACTTGGTCAGTGATCGCCAACTTCTCCATTTTTGCCCCCATGCCCGTCCCAGCTCAGGTCCAGCCAGACAAAGCCACACACACTCCCGAACCACTCTCCTAGTCTGCCCTCTTCTAGTGAGCTGCCTCCCCGGCCCCAGGCCCACAGCCGCCTAGCAGGGCCCACTGAAGCCCTTTCCTCTTTGCTGGGAAGCCTTCCCACTCCTCAGCCTGCCTTTGTGTCGCTGCCAAAGGCAGGGCTCCCTCACTGGAGAGAGCCCAGCACTGAATCAGTAGCCTCTGTTTGTTCTCCTTTGCTTTTCATTTATTTCCACAGAAGCAAACCCACTTTATAACACAAAGCCTTATCAGAAATTAGATAAACATGAGAAGCTCTGGATGTAACACACGAACAGCAGAAAGGAGCCAGTGAGGGCTCGCTGTGCTCTGATTCTCCCTCAAAGCCACCAGCCCTCTTTGAACTCCGTGTATTCCCCTAACTAATGGCATCATTACTTGCACACTAGCTGCTCAGTGAAACAGGTACAATCTTGTCAAATGAGACTTTCTTTCATCGTGGCTGAATTATTCACTGTGTATTGTTACCATTGACAAGGGATTTGTTTTTTCTTTCCTTTCCTTTTTTTTTTTCCCCAGTTACTCAGAAACCAGATCCTGCTGTTACTCCAGTCGGCAATCCTGGAAGAACTTCCTGGGAGAGGAGGAGACAGGAAGGAAGGGGAATGCAGGGGAAAAGATGACTTTTCTTTTAAGATACAATAGAGTAAGTGCCTCCAAGGACTTGGTAGAATGACTGCATGCCACAATTCAACATTTAATGCTTCCTATAAAAGTGTTTTCTTTCCTACCACCTGTAACAGCTTGCCAAGCTGTTAGAATCTCAGGGGAAATATTACATAGGCTCAATTAGCTGATGGAAAATTAAATTATTCAGACAGAACAGCGCCAAGCAAATTTGATGAAGGAATTAACAAAGTTAAGAAAACTTCTGAAAAATGCAATATTCAATTGTAACAAACAAATCCTTGGCATATGAGCCAGGACAATTGTATTAAAAATAATATAAATTTCTCAGGTAAAGAACTTCAGTTTGGTTGAATAAAAACTCCGAGAGCCAGCTCCATCGGCTGGCATAACGTCCCAGACTCGGAGTGGCCGGCTAATTTAAAATGTCTTTTACAGCCAGTCTCTGTGAGGCCACGTCACTCGCATTTACGGTCTGGGCAGGAGTCCTGAGCGCGAAGCCAAGAGGGACGCCTAGAAATATCGAGTTTCTTCCAGGAAGACTTTCCTCATCAGATCATTCATTCAATTTATTTTTGCATTTTACTTTCCTTCAAAATTTTACTCTACATGTGATGCTGAATTCTCATCAATGTATTTTATTAAATATAGTAAAAAGGATTTTAAAAAAGGGGGGGGCAGTAAATACCAAAGAGCCCAGTTCCAGCTACTTCAGAACATGCCCTCTGAAATGTTTTCCCTGCACATGGCAGTTGTGTTCGGCCCACACATGCCACTTCACCAGCCTCCGAGTGTCACCTGCACGTAGCCAGGCTCCTGAGAACGTCCCTGTGATTGTCAGGTCTTCAGGGTGGCTGCTCGACCCTGAGGCCGCAGCTTCCCAGAGGGGAGGGCAAGCTCAGGGTGCAGCAGCCGGCAGGCAGCTTCCCGCCTTGGGCCCCTGCGGCCTGGCCGGGCTGCGCCCGTCTCACTCCTGCATTCCTCTTTTCTTGGTATAAAGATTCAGTAAGTGGCACTAACTCTACACTTAGAAAAGCTGCATTCCTTATTCCTCTAACGCTGACTGTGATGTTTCTAGCTTTTAATTGACAATGATATTTTACTATCATGAAACACGGTCTGAACAGCCAGAGTTTCAAGGAGAATTCAGAAATCAAGTTCATAAAATGACAGTTTGGATATTTTTTTATTCCTATAAATTCAGATTATAAAAACAGTACAGAAATTACTATGGAATTACTGTTGAAATTACAGTATTTCTAGATACAGATATCATAACTAGTTTATAAATTCCCACATCTGGAAACATTGCCTGACACCCTCGGATTCTCTCCATTTTTGATCATCATCCCTGACATCCTATTGATCTGAAAGCAACAGAATTCAAAGACTCCCTGGGAGTTCAGTGCCTCCCTCTCCTTTTATTTGGATAGAGAACTAGTAGCATCAATGCTGCCCACCCCTCCAGGCTGGGGAACAGCAATAAGGGAAAACTGGAATTTAAAGCTGAGATAGGAACAAAAACTAGATAGAAAAAATTGCTGGGACTTCCAGGAGATAAAGATAACAGACACACTACTTACTTACAGGGAACAAACCTGAATTTTTCATACATTGTTTCCCAATAAGGTTCTAGCTTTGGAAGATGAGTGTCATGATTCATAATAATAAAAATGCACAGAAAGAAATGGATTCATTGAGTTCTAAGAACTGGGGATTAGAGGAAAAGTGTATATCACACAGCCTTTCACATCTGCAGGTTCCACACTCACGGATTCAACCAACTGTGGATCAAAAATATTTGGAAGAATAAAGACATACAAATGGTCAACAGACACATGAAAAAATGCTCAATATCACTAATTATCAGAGAAATGCAAATCAAAACTACAATGAGGTACCACCTCACACAGGACAGAATGGCCATGATTCAAAAGTCCATGAACAATAAATATTGGAGAGGGTGTGAAGAAAAGGGGAACCCTCCTACACTGCTGGTAGGAATGTAGTTTGGTGCAGCCACTGTGGAAAACAGTATGGAGATTCCTCAAAAACTAAAAATAGACTTACCATATGATCCAGCAATCCCACTCCTGGGCATGTATCCAGGGGGAATTTTAATTCTTGAAAAGATACATGCACCCCAATGTTCATAGCACCACTATTTACAATAACCAAGATATGGAAGCAACCTAAGTGTCCATTGACAGATGACTGCATAAAGAAGTTGTGGTATATTTATACAATGGAATACTATCTAGCCATAAAAAATGATAAAACCATGCCATTTGCAACGACATGTATGGACCTGGAGATCGTCATTCTAAGTGAAGTAAGCCAGAAAGAGAAAGAAAAATACCATATGATATCACTCATATGTAGAATCTAAAGAAAAAAGAAGACACTAATGAACTAAACTATAAAACAGAAACAGATTCACAGACATAGTAAACAAACTTATGGTCACCAGGGGGAAAGGGGTGGGAAGGGATAAAGTGAGAATCTGAGAGTTGCAGATACTAATAACTATATATAAAATAGGTAAAAAACAAATTTCTTCTGTAGAGCACAGGGAACTATATTCAGTACCTTGTAGAACCTATAATGAAAAAGAATCTGAAAACAAATATAAGTATGTATATGGATGACTGAAACATCATGCTGTACACTAGAAATTGACACTCTGTAACTGACTAGGCTTCAATAAAAATAAATTAAAAAAAGAAAAGATTTTTGTCTGAAAAAAAATTTGGAAAAAAAAAATTCCCTGAAGTTCCAAAAAGCAAAACTTGAATTTGCCAGGCACTGGTAACTATTGATGTAGCACTTACACTGCATTTGTAACTATTTGCATAGTACTTACATTGTGTTAGGTACTATGAGTGATCCAGAGATGATCTGAAGCATAAGAGAGGTTGTGCATAGGTTCCATGTATGTACTATGCCATTTTATACAAGGGATGTGAGCATCCTTGGATTTTGATATCTGTGTGAGGGGAGCAGGGTGTGGTGGGGGTTTTGGAACCAATCCACTGTGGATACCGAGGGATGACTATCATCCCAGGTGATATGAATCCATGCTAGAATTCTAGAACCATTTCTAGAAATGCTTCTGAAGGCATCTTCCGGCATGTGTTTGATTTCTTAAACACAGAATCACACTCTGACCAAGAGAATAAAACTTTTCCCAATGCTCAGTAATAAAGTTTCTCCATGACGCTTGTTTTCTCATCTTGTTTGCATTTAATTCTATTAAAATCCTAAGGTCAAGTGACATTAAAAGTTTTGGGAGCGCTTGCAGAACAGTAACACATATCATAGTGAAGGCACTGAAACTGTGATGTTCGGGAAACTATTTAAATGAAAGACAGTCAAAAGAAAGAGGTCTTTGAAGTCCTAAACATGCATTAAGATTAAAATAAATTGATCTAATAAATTCATTACATAGATTGCCATCCTTAATAACAGTGACTACAAGCTTATGGAAGACAAGTTAACAGAGTCCATTTCAGCCTCAACCATCAGGTTGGGCAAGATGAAAACAAACATCATGATACATGTTCAATCATACAGGCAGAGACTTAGAAGGGTTCATTAATTAACTTTCTCCCAGAAGGTGGTTTTGAAATGTAAATCACAGAAGGCAAAAGAAATCTTTTTTCCTGCTGGCAGAGAATCTCATCCCCTGCTCCTTGGAAATTGGCCTCACATTTTTAAAATTAGATATAACCACACAAATTGTGCAACTGAACCAGGAAAGGAAATGGAAGCAGAAAACAATTTCCCAGGGCTTTCAGAAGAGAGCAGTCATCAGGGGAAACAGGAGGAGAGCCGCCTGCAGCCCAGCCCAGCCCAGCACCGGGCACGGCCCTTCAGGGGCCGCCATGAGCATCCTGCCTCAAACCCCTTCCCAACACCTGTGAGCTTCGGCTGGTCAGAGCTCAGCACTGCCAGCAAGGGAATGTTAAATCATTTCTTGTAAGAAAAAGGCCGTTTCAAGAGAAGGACTGTATGGCTGTCAGAAAATCCTCACCGGCCGAGACTCAGTCCTCAGGAAATAATCCACCTGGGCGATTAGTGGCTAACCCCACCCAGGCTTTCAGGGACTGAGCCACCCCCACGGCCCCTCACTTCCCTGCCCCCCAAGCTCTCCCACTTGTAGCTGGGGTCTCTGGTCCTCCCCTCATGCTTCGCTTGCTACCCACAGTGTCCCGGGGTGAGCAACCGTGCAGTGGCAATGAGCTATGAACGGAGGCACCGCTTTCAAGATTTATGGGACAGGAAGGAAGAAGGGGCTTCACCCCAGTTTTATAGCCCCTTTATTCAGTACCCGGAGAACTGTCAGACCTTCAGAAGACTGAAATGCACAGGAACACCACTGACATTTAAGTTGCAAGTTCACGAGAGCCTAAATGTTCTGTAATATCAGAAGCACGAGCAGCAGGTTGGAGCTACACAGGGACCAGAGGGAGCGCTGTAGACCAGCTCAGCCTTCCTCTGGGACCCGGCTGCAGGCTGGGGCCTCCGGTACTGCTGTGGGCCCTCTCTAGGAGGAGAAAGCAAATTCCTGAAGGGAAAGGCTCTGCACACGTAGAAACATGAGATTATTACACAAAGAAGGGACAGCGGTCACCACCATATTCAGGCATCTTCCCACAATTTAAGCAGAAAAAGGTACGAAAGAGAAATGTGTGACCAAATGGCAGAAACTGAGCTCTTCTATCCCGTAAAGGACCCTACTGAGTTTCTCTCCTTTCACTAGTGTTTACTTGCAGACAGCATTACCTGTGAGGCGCCCTGTTTAAGCACGTCCATACTTGACTTGTCATGTGGCAGTCGGCGTCAAAATTAAATGGTTTGCCTTGCTTGTCACACGTCTACAAAGCAAGTAACACCTCCCCCAGTTCCTTGTTGCCCATCTAATCGCTCATTTGCTCGAATCGAGCACCTCTTTTCGGAGAAGCCTGCAAGGTCTCACTAAATCTCTGGTCCTCCCTGGCAATGATAAACTCATGCTATTACGTGATTTTTAATTGAAGCAGTCAGAATAACCATATATTCTGAGAGTAAAACATTTTTGCCCACTGTGTTCAATAACGTGGTCAATTTTGTGCTCGGCAAATAAATCACGTCTTGGTCCCTAAACACATATGTCTGTAAGCCTGCATGAGCTTTGTATTAGAAAGTGTGAAAAATGCCTGATGCTAACCAAGACTCTAGTTAAAGCGATGCACTTTGGTTCACAGCTGGGAGAAGCGGGGTTTTGTTTCTGCTTTACAGGAAAGACGGGGTCCAAATTAAACTTTATTGCTGGTATCTCACACCAGGGCAGCTCCAGCCTTGGGGGCTGTCGGGGCGTGACTGCCACCGGGAAATGGGAGACTGGAACTCTGGAAGTCCAGCCCGATGCATAAACCAAAGAGGAATCTTATCCCCCTGCTCCTGGTCCAGCACACGAGAAAGGAAGGACACAAGACACTTTTTCTCTGTCCAAAGCAAGCAGGGGCTGGGGAAGGGACTAGACGGCAGCACTAAAAGTTTGTTTTCCTATTTCAGATTCAGAGGCAGTGTCCTACCTAACTTTCTTCAGTGCACGTCCACTAGACTGCCTGATCAAATTCTGGAGGCATGGAATAGTGACAGCATGACCCGCCAAAACATTGCTGATATGAGTCCATTTACATAGGGCTTGGTTTTTTGTTCTCTGCTGCACTGAAACTTATTCTAAACCAGAATACTCTTATTGTTAGTGAATTTCTGTAGGACAGAAAAAAAGTCTAGATATGACAAATCACATATACCCAAACAACAGTGACACTGTGAAGTGTATTGAAAACAAAACCACACAGCGGGTGAGGTTCTGAGTTTATGTAAAGTAATTATATGGTTGCACCAAGCACTTTTGAATTTTAAGATTTGTTTTTGCTCCTAGTCAAATAAAACAGGGAGGAGATTTAATTCACCCTATGATATCCTATGGTCACAAAACCAGAATTTTTACAGTTCAGTACATGAGGCATGAAGCAACTGAACATGTATTAGAATTTCCAAAGCAATTGCCCAAGGCTAGCTGGTTTCAGTTTCTCTCCCAGATCCAGGAGATTAAATTAATATATTTCAACAAAAACACTGGAACTTAAGGGTCTGTAATGGAAAAGTGTGCGACGAGAGAGACCCCAGAGGGACAAAGCTAGCGTTAGCCCATACTCCATGCCTTTAACGGGCATTTGCCATGTTACGGCACAAGCCAATTTTAATATACATGAGTATTCATTTCAGTGTCCGAAGATAAAACCTAACCTGTTTTTCTGAAATAATACTTATTTTCCCTAAGTAAACGGTAATACCTATTCATTTCAGAAAATAAAGAAGAATATGAAAAGCATCCTTCATCCCACCACACAGAAAACCATCAGAGCAGCAAGTTGGAGCAATTTCTGTTTCTGCATGTATACACATACCAGTGTTCTTTTTCAAAATTATACATACAATACACATCCTTTTCCATTATGGTGTATTGCAGGATATTGAATATAGTCCCCTGAGCTACACAGTAGGACCCTGTTTAGCTATTTTGTGTACAGTAGTTTGTATCTATTAAACCCAAACTCCTTATTCACCCTTCTCCCACCCCCACTCCCCTTTGGTCACCATAAGTTTGTTTTCTGTCTGTGAGTCTGTTTCGGTTTTGTGAATAAGTTCATTTGTGCCATATTTTGGATTCCACACATAAGTGCGATCATACGGGATTTGTCTTCCTCCTTCTGACTTAGTCACTTGGTATGATAACCTCTAGAGAAACCTAAGACGCCACACAGAAACTGCCAGAGCTGGCGAGCAAAGCCGGCAAGGCAGCGGGGCTCAAGCCTGACGCGGAGAGACCTGCTGCGCTTCTTTGCATTAACAATGATGCATCAGAAAGGTGCTTAAAAGAACACCTTTTAAAATCACACCAAAAAAAGAAAATACTTAAGAATAAACTTGACCAAGGAGATGAAAGGCTTACATGCTGAGAACAATAAAACATTGATAAAGGAAACTGAAGATGATTCAAAGAAATGAAAAGATACCCCATGCTCTTGGATTAGAAAAAATTAATATTGTTAAAATGGCCATACTACCCAAAGCAACCTACAGATTGAATGTGATCCCTATCAAATTACCTAGGACACTTTTCACAGAACTAGAACAAATAATCCTAAAATTTATATGGAATCACAAAAGACCCAGAATTGCCAAAGCAATCTTCAGGAAAAAGAACAAAGCAGGAGGCATAACCCTCTCAGACTTCAGACAATTCTACAAAACTTCAGTGTGGTGGTGGCACAAAAACAGACGTATGGATCAGTGGAACAGAACAGAGAGCCCAGAAATACACCCACACACCTGTGGTCAATTAGTTTTCAACAAAGAAGGCAAGAACACACAATGGAGAAAAGATGGTCTCTTCAGCAAGTGGTGCTGGGAAAGCTGGACAGCCACATGTAAAGCAATGAAGTTAGAACACTCCCTCAGACCATACACAAACATGAACTCAAAATGGCTTAAAGACATAAATATAAGACGTAACACCATAAAACTCTTGGAAGGGAACACAGGCAAAACATTCTCAGACATAAATCATACCAATGATTTCCTAGGTCAGTCTCCCAAGGCAATAGAAACAAAGCAAAAATAAACAAACAGGATCCAATCAAACTTCTAAGCTTTTGCACAGGGAAAGGAAACCATAAACAAAATGAAAAGACAGCTTGTGGACTGGGAGAAAGTATTGGCAAATGATGCAATGGACAAGACCTTAATTTCCAAAATATACAAAGAGCTCACACAATTCAATGACAGAAAAACCAAACCACCCAATCAAAAAATAGGCAGGAGACCTAAATAGACATTTCTTCAAAGAAGACATACAGATGGCTAACAGGCACATGAAAAGAGGCTTAATATTACCAATTATTAGAGAAATGTAAATCAAAACCACAATGAGGTATCACCTCACACTGGTCAGAATGGCCATCATCAAAATGTCTACAAATAACAAATGCTGGAGAGGGTGTGGAAAAAGGGACTGTTGACAGGAATGCAACCTGGGGCTCCAAATATGATAAGGAGCCCTGATCTGGGCTGAGGGAGTCTGGAATGGAGTCTCTATCCCCCTAAACTGGGAGCGAGGGGGAAGGAACAATCCTGATTCAAATTCTGCAGCCTCTCCCTTTATAGAAGTTTTGACGATTTTCTTGAATAGATATTTCTATATCTGTTGCTTCCCCCTTACGACCACTGCTGGAAGCTTTAAATATGTGTTTTTAAAATACTTTCATTGGTTTCCATGGGGAGTGCGTCAGTGGAGCTCCTCACACTGTGATGTTAGAAGCTGACACCCTCTGAGTTTTTAATATTTAATTTTCGACCAGTCACCCTTACTGACTTCTCTTACTGGGGTAACAGTACTAATAAGATAAAACATTTATACATTACTTTCAGGGCAAACTATTTAACATCGCCAATATCCAGCCATTCTGATCTACAGAAACAGCTGTTTCATGTAATTTAACCCTTTATATGTTGGGTCTAGTTCTAAATGCTTTACATATATTATTTTCTTTAATTCCCCTAACGATTCAGTGAGGTAGTTACCATTATCTTCCTCCTCTCCAGATGAGGAGAACCTTTACAGAGAGGTCAAGTAATTTGCTAAAAGAACGACAGCGAGTGCATGGTGGGGCCGAGCCAAAGCTGCACAGCTCGGCTGCAGGGTGTCAGGTCTTCACCAGCACAACATGAGGACTTCCAAATTAATAGTTTTCAATCATTTACTTTGGATTCTTCTGGAAAGACAAATATATCATTTGCAAACAATGATACAGTTTATTTTTTTTCTTTTCCAAGAGTGTTGCTACTATGTACCATGTCTAAGCATATTTGCTAGATATTTTAAAACAAATGCGGGCATGTTAAAACTAGTGAGAACAGAATAGTCTGCAGTGGAATTCACAGCGCAGCATGCATGCCAGTTTCTTGGTCTTGACATTGTATCACCAGCATATAGGGTGTCACCACTGGGAGGAGCTGGGCTCTATTTGTATTATTTTTGCAACTTCTTGTGAGTCTATAGCTATTTCTAAATAAATAGTAGTGGCAGAAGCAGATCTTGTCATGTTATTCTGGACATTAAGAGTAAAACTTTATTATTTTAATCTAAAAAAATTAAAAACAGTAACACTTTAGGATTTTCCTTATAGCATAATTTTGGTTTAAGGTATATATTATTTATGTACCCAGAGAGTAATGTTCCAACAAAACACAGAGAAACAGAGCTGAGAGACTTCCAGATGCCAGAGGGTCTTCCCCTAAGTTAATCTGATATAATTTATAGACCAGACAAAAATGATTATGTTCAGCAATGGCATGGAACTTCAGAGCACAGAGGAGAATCGATGATTCATAAAAATGTTCACTTTTAAGACACTAATAAAGCTAACAGACAGTCACAACAAGAAGGCTTGTTACGCGGCACCTGACACTAACCACGTCCTCGTCACTAACTGTGGAAGCCACCAGGGGAGAAGAGGACAGCACGGCCACCAGAAGAAGCAGGTTCTCCCTTCTATTTATACTATTAGTTCATTTAGCAGATTTACTGGATGCCTATTAAACGCCTGGCAGATGAAATCCACGCCCAAATGAGACTGACATTCTAACTGGGTCGACTCTAGGGACAGACGTAAGGACAGGCAGTGACAGCGCTGTGCAGGAGGCCACCGCAGGGCAGGGCAGGGGTTCAAAGCAGCTGGAGAAATGAAATGAACACACTTTGTGTAAGGAGGAGCTCTCTGAGGAGGTGATGTCTGAGAAAACAACTGAATTAAGTGAGGGGCCACGCCACGAAGAAACCTTGGAACAGCACTCAAAGCAGATGGACAGGAAGAAGGACCCCGGGGCAGGGACAAGTTTGGAGGCCACTGCAATGAACATGGTGAGAGCAGTGACTCGAGGTGTCCAGTGGGATGACTCTGGACACAAGCTACGGACCATCTGAATACAGCTGTGTAACAAATAGTCTTGTTGTTGTTTTACTCATCACACAGAATAATGAATCTGAGGGAAAGGATTCCAGGGTCGGTGCTCTGGGTGAACAAGGTCACCATTTTGAACGTCATCTCTCATGACCCAGTCATGGCTACAGGTGGCCCCTAAGTTATGGGGACCAGAGCTCCAGCCCTGCACCTCACACAGCCCTATCCAAGCAGGACGCTTTTCCTACCATGCCCTTGTCTTCATCTCCTGGCATGACAGACAGAGGCGATGTGCCTGCTCCTGTCCTCTGCCTCCATCTGCTGACAAGGACTAGTGCATCTCAAGCGCCGAGCACACTCCTGCTGTGCAGCAATGGTCGCTCAGGTATTAACTGTCCTACGTGTCTGCAGCTGAAGTTACTTTGAGCTGTTAGGGTGTTCTGCACCCCAACACATCCATTCTGGTGAAATAAAGCCAGGCAGGGTGGCGTGAGGGTTTTATGATGGCTGCCGCCTTCTCTGGGGGTGCTCGGTCTCTCTCCATTAATTAAATTAAATAGAAAGGTCAACTCTGATTGCTCTGATAATTCTAGCTCTGGAAACAGAAGGCCACAGAAGAACAGAGGTGAAGGGAAGGGGTCAGGGGAAAGGACGGTGTGCTGAGAGTTCGGAGGCCTGGGACTTCCAGACCTGAGCGAGTCCCTGTTGGTCACGTGTGCCAGGCTGCAGAGGCTGGGCCAAACATCACCCAAAAGCCCAGAAAACCTCCTCCAGCTCCAGGTGTGCCTGCCGTTACCCCCAGACATAAACCTAACAAGGGACCTCTTTTAACCCATCCCTCACAGGAGTCTCCCCCTTACCTCTGTATTGAGACTTGCCCCCTCTGTGTGTCTAAGTCCTCTTCTCCTATTCAAGGCTCCCAAGACTTTTCCTATTCTTGATACAGCCTTTCCTGACAGAAGCCATGTGCACAAGCAGATCTATGCCTTTCAGCACGTAAAAGCCATGTCATCCCAAAGCTCAATGCAAATTACTAATGTTGACAAAGATGAATTCATCCTGTAGAAAACCAATCTCAGTTGAAAACATACAGTTTGCTGGGATTTTTTTGTTTGTTAGTTTGCAAAAAAATTTTTTTTCTAGAGTATTTCTCCAGGGATCTCTTCCCATTAACCAGTCCCTGTGACTCTGATCAAAGGGGCATTGGTCTTTTATATCCTGAACTGGGGCAGATGCAGAAGAGACTGAGGACGAACGGAGAGAAAGGAGGGGAAAAGGAGGGTCAGAAGATTTAATGCAACCAGACATACGAAAACATAATAAAAACTGACCCAAATTAGTGTTCTGTCCCTTCGCTTTCAAGCACTAATTAAGAAATCACTATAAACACAGCCAACAGGTAAGTGCGCTCCAGCACAGGTGCACAGCCTGTGGCTCGAGGAAGTGGATGGGGCGCTGGGCTGGCGGCCATGGGACTGGGATGACAGCTGGTTCTCTAAGTCAGTAGCTGCACATTCCCATATCTCTGGGAAGTCACACGCTGCATGCTTTTTGGTTTACACAGTGGTAAAATTAAGATTATCAAGCATGTCCATCCCAATGGTTCATCTCTTTCTTTGGTGGGTTAGTGATTTAGCGATGTGGGATAAATGAGATTGTAAATGGAAATGCTAGGGCTTAAAAGCTTCATGTAATTTGCATAAATCTCCATGCTGAGTTCAAAAGGTACAAATCTGTAATATTAAAGTTAATTAGGGCAAACTACTATTTAATATAAATACAACATTCAAGAATAACACAGATGAAATATAGAGTAGTAAAAAAAAAAAACAGTTGTTTCACTTTTTCCTGATGAGGAGAGCTAACATTAGCTTCACACACACACACACACACACGCACACGCACACATGCAGCACCGCCAGTGGGGTGCACACCTCCCACGCAGGTGAAGCTGGGATGACCTGGGCTGCATATCACCCCTCAGAGCTCTGGTGATGCAGGGGGCTGACAGGGTTGCCCTGGACTCTGACTGGATGCATTTAAAATGCCGCAGCCAGCCCTGTGGCTGGTGGGGGGAGGACTGTCCTAGAAACTCTGTCACGCCTTCCTCAGAGATTCAGAAAGTACCTAGACCGTGTACTTGGTGCATGGGAGGTGACGGGGGGGGTGTCCAGTGAGATGTGGCCAAGGAAGCCAGTGTCCCTCCCTAAGCCACAGACATTCTACTCCAGGGGCCCTGGGGAGTGGCAGAGGCACATGAACCATGAGGTTATGTCCCTGATGGCTTTTCCCTACAAAGGGGCCCCTCCCCAGGTCCACACCTCATTGAAGCATACCAAAGCACCTGGAATGGCAGAGAAAAAGCCTCAGAAATTCAACTTCTCCACCAAATCAGTTGAGAACACTGGCAAAAACCATAGTATTAACTTTCTCAGAACTCTGGGAAGTAAGCAGAGGCTTGCAACAATCCAGGGAGTGATTAGTACAGATGAACAGGTGAATCTTGTTAAGAACAGCAAACTCTGGGTGTTTTAACTTGGCCTGTTCCCATATCCCTCCCCCTGATTCCACAGGATCCTTGACCAATGGCCTTGCACCTACAGTAGCTGTGAAAACCAAGTGGCCCTGGCGTGCGGAGGGGAGTGCCACATCCCTTCTGACTGAGTTACTCCAGCGTTAGTGGTGTTCTTGAGCAGTTCTCAGAGACCAGGCATCACTCCCTCTGTTCCTCACGGGGCACCAATTATGCACTAAGGCTCCTCTTTGTTTGAGGAGCAGTCGAGGGGCCAATGAGACAACAACATCTAAAAACAGCTATTGCTAAGTATCAGCAGGATACCACAGGTAAATGAAGAGAGCTGTGGCTCCTTAATGCCCATTACCTGCCATGAAGAAGATGAAGCATGCAGGAGCCTTCCTCTCACTGGGAGCCAGAGCAGAGGCCCAGGCTGCTGGCCGGTCTGGACCAACAGCTTCTGAAGTGGATTCTCAGGGAAGTTTCACCTGAAACATCTTGGAGCCTTTTGAAAAGTAAACTCTTGGGGCCACTCCTTGGAGATCCTGAGTCAGTAGCTCAGGGCTGGGACCCCAGAACAGGTGCCCTGGGTGACCATGATGTGCATTCAGATTTGAGAGTCATTTGTCCAGAGAACATTCACTATGGGCCATGAGGACTAGAATGGGACTGTCACCACCGTCGTGCAGGGAAGGCTGGTGAGAGAACAGGCCTCTGAGATGCCTCAAGGGACGTCACCTCCGGCCCCTCACTGTGCTGTCATCCGTTCCTTCCTGTCATGAGAGCCAGGTGCACTGATCACTTCACTGCTGGTCTCTGGACAGGGTGGAAGGAGCAGGGGTCAGAGGGCAGACAGGGTTCTGGGAACTCATGGGTGGAGGTGAACACAAGTCTCGGCCAGATTAAAAGGCAGAGAAGCTAGAGACAAGCCAGGAACAGGAGCCACCATCTGAAGCCACGCTTAGCACAATGACCACCAGACCTGAGAAACCAAGGGAAGGCCAAGTGCATCCAACGACAGCCAGAAGGTCACTGCTATTACTTGTTAGTTTCTGCATATCAGTCCCAAGAAATGACAAGTTAAGACAGTCTCTCCTGAATGAAGCCCTGCAATCTGCAATGCCCATCTGGCTGCACACATTTAGAAGGCTTCCTGACGTAGCAACTGTTTTCATGTCATCCTGATAGAGGTCTTCAGGCAAAGTGTCTTCCTGGAAACAGGGCTTCATTCAGCGGGCCAGGCGGTGAATTAGCCTGCCCCTTAAAGACCCATCACCTTGCACAGAGAGCTGCTCCTAGTTGTAGAAACCCTCTTTTCAAAAAATTTGTCAAACTCTTTTATGCTTATCATTGACCTGCCTAATATCTATTTTACTTAATTGAGAAAACAAAATGCAGAGCCCCAGGGATGGATTTACCTGCCAACGTGCAGACAAATGACCAAAATCCAAACCTGTAACCCCTGAGATTACTTGCTAGACACTGGCGTGCCTCCCTAGATGTCAGAAAAACTTCCAAGATAAACTTCTCCACGCAGGTAAGACGGCCACTGTAAGAAAGGGTGAGCAGCACGTGAAGGCTCCGTAGCCACCACACCCACATCCCAGTGAAAGTTACAGCCTGACAGGCCTCAGCAGTGCTGCCTTCTATGGCTCGCTGGCAGCCATGGAGCCCTGAGCTGAAGATGCCATGTCTCTTCTGCCACTCAGTTCCATCTCACTGAGTGTGTCCTAGACGCTCTGTGCCTCAGTCGACCAAACAAAACAGACCCACTGCGAGGACTAGCTAGTGTCTGTCGCTTAGTCCCTATGAATGCTTCATGTGGAGAAAGCGGAGGAATGTGTTGCCAATAAGAAAACAAAAGTATAATTATTAGCACTGAACAAAATACATAAATATAAATAATTAAGGCTTAGAGAGAGCTGACGGCAATGCTGTAAATATGAATTGTATAAAGTAAAAACTTACTGTAAAAAGTCTTAGAAAAATCTCCCCTGTCTTTTCATGGGATTTTAGGAAGTTTCACTTTATTATGTCTAAATAAGCTCCAAATAACATGACAGATCTCTCCCGACAAAGTGCAAAAATGTACTCATTATACATGTATGTTTATAAACTCTTCTGTATTTGTTTGATCATCACAATTTGAAAACCAGCTGTCTCCACACACCCTACTGACAACACACACACATGGCTGGAGACCCCCACTTCACCATTATGCACCACCTACTCAAAAAAAAAAAAAAAGAAAGAAAGAAAGAAAAGAAAAGAGAAAAACCAGAAAGCCAACTGGAGCTCTATGTAGTCACCACTAACAAACACTCCTTCCTTTCTCATTTTATTTTAAAAACAAAATCACCAGGAAGTTTTTCTCCATGGGGATTTCATTCTGTTTCCTACAGGCTTCTTTTATTTAGTTACTCTGAATATGCCGTGTTAGCGTGGTGTTCATATTCCTGGGATTTCTATCATCACCATGTAGGTGACAGAATGACTAAGAGATAGAAAAGTTATCAGCTTAAAACGCCTAGTCAAGATGCCTGCCAAAGTGGATCTCAACCACTAGGTAGATTAAAATACATGACATGTTTGGCTCCAAAGCAGCAGCTCCAAACATAAAAGAATATGCAGGAGAAAGTCATGCTGACCACCAGTAGCCATCAGCTAGCTTGCCTGTACCTCACCAGTTCTGGTAGAGTGATGGCATTACTGACCCCATATCTGCCTCCCTGTCTAGAGTAACATCCTACCACATGGACCCCGAGCTTGGTCTGTGACCTGCCTCACAGTGGTTTCATCAGAAACATGATACAAGCAGAAGCTTGAAAAGCTCTTGTGAATTTCTTTCTCTCCTGGACCCACTGCTGGGAAAACATGCCCACTGAGCCTCAAAGAAGGGTGTGGGAGACATGGAGGAGAAGTGAGGCCCCGTCCGATGCCATCCTTGACCAGCCACTCCCACTCACCTGGCTCTTCTTGACCATGGATGACCATAGGTGAGGCCAGATCAGCAGAACCACCTAGCCAACACACAGACTCATGAGAAATAACAAAAAGTTATTCCTTGAAACCTCTCACTCTGGAGGTGGTTTGTTACACAGCAATAACTAACTGAGACACTACTTGATGGAAACTTAAAGTATACAAATTGATAAGAAAAATCATTAAAATAAAAACTGTCCTGAGGTTCTCCCAAGACCTTAAGCCTGTTTCTGTATTTCAAACACTGATGGCAGACATGAAAAGGCCTCTAAGTTTGGGAGCCAAGGTAAAAATCTTCGAGGCCAGAGTGTGGTAGAGTACAGCAGCCAAAGAGCTGATTATACAACCTCTCCCTCCCCTCCACCCTCTTACCATATCTGAGGCTCTTCCAATTGGCCACCTCTTGATCTCTTTGCTTTTGCTAGTTTCCTGGAAGGAATGTGGACCTTAATTTTGTGAGTAAGGAAAAATGATCTAAGATCTGGAACCCAAGCCACAACTCTCACATGTTTGGCTGCCTTCCCAGAGAACAAGGCCATTTGTCATCTCGTCCTCTCAGATCCACTGCCAGGGCACTTACTCTCCCAACGGGCTCTCCCCACTGGCACCGGTCCTTTCACTGCCTCCCTAGAATCAGCTCATTCACATCTCTATTACCTCCATGGCCTACCCTCCTGCCATTTCACAATCTGCTCTCTGAAAAAGTGGACACAGATGGTCCCAGAAGATTCAGAGTCTTGGTGGGAGTTTCTTCTGTCCATGGGCTTCATTCCAGAGCTCCTACTCTCCCTGGGGCTGGAGAAAGCAGCCTGAAGCCTTGGCTGTCAGAGTCCTTTAATGACCAGTGACGAGGCTGGACAAGCACGGCAGAGCACCCACCATCATGAGCAGACACCGCCCTCGCCTCCCGCCTGGACTGATCATTTGTTCAGCTCCAGATGTGAGTACCCACCATGTCGCCTCTGATCAAAGGAACCCTCACTGACAGTGGTTTCCTACCCTGTGTGCCACGTTCCCCTATGAGGACAAAGATCCCTTCCAGGGCCATCAAGTCCATATGCACCCAGGCACTCACTGGAGCCTGAATAATTAATGGGTCTCAGACAGACACATAGGTACATTGTTCTTCTAATGTTGTGGTTGACAAGATAGAAATGACTATAAACAGCTCACTAACTCACAGCTACTGCAGGAGTGTGTGTGTGTGTGTGTGTGTGTACATGTGTGGGCTAGCATTATTATGCATTTTCTTCATTCTTGAATAATAAGAGATCAACAATTATGTGAGACTCCCTGAAAATTCTGGTCATTAAGAAAGGTCTTCATATTCAAACAGGCTGAGTGGAAACCATTGTTCTAGAAATCATTCTAGAACATTCTAGAAGGCCAGTTCTTAGCTGGACCTGGGGTCACAGACATTCTCCGGGGCTGTATCTACCATCTTTCAGACCAAACCAAATATACAGTATGTCTCAGGTCTAGGGAAAGTGCCCCAGACAAGAACTGGAGGCAGCAAGGTCAGTCAGGGAAGCTGCTCAACCCTGGCACTGCTGACGTGGGTGAGACAACTCTCTTCTCTTGGGGCTGTTCATGCATGGCTGGGTGTGTGGCAGCAACATTGGCTTCACTCACAAGATGTCCGTAGCACCCCTCCACCCAGTCATGATGACCACAAATGTCCCCAGACATTGTCAAGTCTCTCCTGAGGGACATAATCCTCCCCTGACCACAGAATCTATGTGTATCTGAAGGTAGCACTGGAGGTAACACCCCCCACACCAAGCAATTAAAACTGTATGTTCCTCTGTGAAAGTCTATTTTCCTTTGGGCTAATGATTAATTTCACACCTGAATATGTAAGAGTTAACTTTGCTTCTAAATTGAAAACAAAATAGTAATAGATTCACTAAGATTTAAAAAAAAAACCCACTTAATTTCACTGGACCTTACATACAAACTTTCATTAATACCCAAAGCAGTTTGAAGCCATGTTAAGATAAGTACAAACACCGTCCAGGGAAGGACAATGGTGCCAACAGGGGCCACCCTGTCAAGTGGACCCAACGCTGTCTGAGCCCAAGAGCTGATGGCAGGGGGCCCAGGGTGTCCTATGCTCTCCCTCAAGCCATTTTCCTTTGAACTTTGAACCAAAGGTTTCTCTGTGTCTTGCTGACACTTACAAATTAACTCCTGAATGTAGTCATTACAATGGGAATTTGTGGTGGTTTTGCACTGCATTTCTCCTCTAAGCTATAAGGGCTTCTGCTGGTGTTTCTGGGTAGAATGCCTGCCTATTCTGCTGGTGCAAGGGATGAAAAACACTCGGTCTCCATGGAGCAGAGAGAACTAAGGATGCCACAACGTGACATGTGGTAGAAAGAGAAGAGAGGGCCTGAGGAACACACGCCTAAGAGCGCGGCCCTGGGGACTACAGAGGACGTAGGATGCACGGTCTCTGCCTAGAAGTTCACATAGGGGAGTTTTTCAGATAAAATGAGAGTGAACACCATAGGATAACTAAAAGCTCAGCGTTCCGGGGAGAGGGACTCCCGGGAGGTCAACCTCTATGGCAGACGGAACTGCACATCAGGCACCCTGCCTGCTGGCCAAGGTTGGCCAAAATCCCAGCAAACGGACAGACCCAGGGGGGTTTTCTGGAAACCCCAGCTCCCTCTCATATATAAATCTGTTCTTAGAAACAGCCACTGAGTTTGCTAACCCACGACTGTGTGGTCTTCTTGCCCCTCATCTCAGTGTCACAAGACCCTTCTCCAGGGTTAGAGGAGTTCTGAGGTTTTACCCATGAACATAAAGAGATTATAATTGTGATAAGTTATCATGGTTGGGTCACTCAGCTCAGAGTTGGCGAGCACTTCACACCTTCCCTTCTAGTGCCATTCTCGATGAGTCTTGTTTCAAATAATAAGTCTATGGTCCTATAATCCACAAAGTCAGTCAGCTCAAGGGACGATATCTAGAAGGAGGTGAATCCTAAGGTAGTCTTGCAGGCGAGGCAGAATTAAAATAGAAAGAAGTAGTATGGAAAGGGGAACACAGCCTAACTTCACAGTGGAGGACCCTGAGAGCACACCTGAGCCAGGTAGTCAGACCACATTGACAGCGGGAACCACGGCCACGATGTGCTGAGAATGGCGCTGACCTCTGTGGTCCTCCCCACAACACTCATAACCCCTGTTTAACCATGAGGAAAAGATCAGTAAAATCCAAATTAAAGGAAATTCTACAAAATATCTTACCAGTAACCCCTCTCAAAAAGACAAAACAAAACTGTCAAGGCCATCACAAACAAGCCAAGTCCCTCATGCAGAAGCCCAAAGGAGACATGGTGACTAAGTGCAATATGGGGTCCTGGATGAGATCCTGGGACAGAAAAGGGACATCAAATAAACGGAAGGAAAATTGAATGAAGTATGGACTTCAGTTAATATGTTTTATTCTGGATGAGTCATTTTTAACTGCTATCCTTAGCAAAATGAGAAGGATGGGTGGGGCAGAGCCAGCCTTAGGCAAGCACAGAAATAATGCAGAGGCTTCTTCAGTGCCTGGTGGTGACGGGGTGATGGCAGACATTGGCAGTAAATCCAACATCACACTTCCCTTTCAGCATAGAGAGCAACGGAATGAAACCACTTTCTGTTCAGGGATTCCGATTCCACAATAGATCAGCAGACACAACTAAAACTCTGATTAAATCAATACGGCAACAAGGTTGCTTTTAAAACTGAAAGTAACTTGCTTCTCTACCTGCCATGGAAACAATCAGCGAGCGACACTTTTTTCCAGTGCTTCTTTATGATGCAAGTGAAAATTTAAAACTCAATTCCCCTTAATAGAGGGAAACGTTGTCTATTGAACAGTGAGCATGCTTTCCTGTCACAAGCATGCCATGCCTGTAAAGGCTGAAAGATACATTCCCAAGAGTGTCAGTCAGAGACCTACCTTATTCATGATCTATTTATCATGGAGACAGGCAATTTCAGTTTGATTAGCATGTATCAATGGTGTTTCTTTCCAATCTCTCTAGCAAAGTGGGTGAGTGAAAACCTTTTGGTGTGATTTACACCCTCGCTGACTACACAGTGGATCAAGTGAAAGGCAGCGCTGGGCCAGGTAGCAGAACTTTTACTAAAAAAGTAGAAACCAGATCTGCTGGCTCTGAGGTCATTGATGAAATCTGCTGTAGTGAGCTGTGATTTCCCTTAGAACCCAGAGTTTAATGTTCCCCACTATCCATATAGTTTAAAGTTTTTGAAGCACTAAAGGTTCAGATTTTTAAAAATTGATTTATAGCTTTGGAGATGATTCAATGACAAAGAATGAACTCAGAAGCAATTGTATTGCAATGGATAAAACCAAATTAAATCAATATTTTAGAAAACTTCTTCTAAGACAAGACTTCATTTACTCCCTTACAGGAAAACATGTACAGGGGAGACAGTTGGGCCTCAAAACTTGTCACAAGGATACAAAGAATGATTTCCTGTAAGTAAGAAATGCCTACATTTGCATTTCCACTTCTGGTTTCACTGTTTGTGTACCCTGTCTGTCTTGATGTCCAAAAGCATTAACTTTATTCTTCATGCTGATCAGAGTTAATGTATTTTAGTAAGCAGGCCTCTAAATCCACTCCTTAAAAAGGGCGTGTCTGTCAACTCAGCAGCTATCACATTTTGCCTGGGGTGTTATGAAGATTCTCTCAAACTGGGTTCAGGCACTAGCCTCAAACGCTCTTCAGCAGAGACTTCTCCGATCCCCAGACTCTTCCTCTATGAGGTGGGGATTCCTGCTCCACCATCTCCCTGGGATGGTGGGAGGATGGAGCAGGAGGCAAATGTAAGGTGACGTGACTTCAAGCACACTTAGCAAATCAGCAGTCTCTTTTCCCCAAGAGAATCTTAACAGTGCCCCTCTTGCTCTGAGATACTGGTGCCTGAATACAACCTTATTTTTCTCAAACCAGTCATTATTTTGTAATGTAAGCATGTTTTAGCCCAGAATCAATTGACTGCTCAATACAATTGAATTCCCACCATAGTCATCTTAGAAATTTTATTACAGTAGTAAATTGTGGTTTCAGATTGTGATGTCACTCATGACCATGGGTGCAGAGGAAGAAAGGACAGTGCACTCTCACGCTGGGAAGTTTTCTCCTCTCCAGCAGTCCTGGCTTTGGGGAAGTTTGCCTCCGGATGGCTGAGTCCCCAGGCACCAGGACTGCTTTGATTAAGTCTTCAGTGCAGCTACCCTCTCTGCTCCTGGGCACCTGTCTCTCTATGTATGGTTTATATTATTAGGTAGAAAACAAAAATGTAGCAAGGATGGGTTAATGTTTCTGTAACAACGGTAATTTTATTGATAGTATTAATGCTTTCTTAAGGGGATCCTTAATTATCAGTTCTTCTGTAATTATGATTAGGGAAGTTTTATTTTTTTAAACACAGAATTTGTCAAAACCTGTGTCATCTTTGGATTTCAAACTGGAGAAAAGACCAGAGGGCTGCTTAACAGGAAGGAGGTCAGCAGATCTTCCCCTTCAGCATGTAAGAAGGCCTGGAGACTTGGGAGGGGCAGTTCCTTCTCGTCCAGGCCCAGGCACACACGTTTTGCATCTCAGTTTGCAAAGTTCCTAGAAGTGATACCTGAAAGACTCTCCTCCTCAGACTCTGTATTCCTTCACCTCTCCAGGCAGACCAAGGGTAGACTTTCTTGTCATTTTCAGAATGCTCAGGAAAGTGTCTTCCTCACCTGAACATTCTAATCAAAAAAATTAATTCCATATCACCTGAAAATGGATTCAACTCTCCAGAATAATCTTGCTCTTCAAAGCACCTGCGGTGGCCCATATACAGGGAAATGGGACATGGCTAAGGAGGGCGGTCTGAGCTAACACAGCTGAAGGAAGGAGGCCTCCAGCAGTGGGGCGGGCTGTCCACCAAACCCACCTACTGTCTCTAAAACACACACTTATGCCGGGGAAGCTGCTCCCAGCCAGAGCTGTATCCCCAGCCCCGTTTGCAGGCAGGTGCGACCCCGCCCTGAGCTCCCGTGATGGAATGCCACTGTGAATGCCGCGTGCTCCTGGGAGGTGGGGCAGGCCTGGGCCAGGCAGGTGTGCTGCCCCTTCCCGCTGAATGCCTGGCAGAGGCGAGGGCGGGGCCACAGGCGGGAACGCGGAGTCTCTGAACTCCTAGAGGAAGAGCAGTGCCAGGGCCAGGAGTGCCACACTGGTCTTCTCCAGGAGTGAAAACCACTTCTGCTGTGTTTGTATCTGTTTGCCACCACAGCCGCCATAACACAACTCACTGTTAGGACCCTTAGAAGGTACCAACACAACCAGTAGGAAGTTTTCTCCTCACCTCACCCCTCGGCCCACAGCAAATAAACACTGCTCAGACATGATCTGTGGTGCTGCAGCAGAAGGACAACTCCCTAGCACACCGTGTTGCAGGCCTGGAGACTCGGGAGGGACATAAATACATAAACTGTCTTCTTCCAGTTCTGCACATGTCACTAATGAAAAAGGCGTGTGCTTGAAATTCAGGTTTTATGATGAAAAGTTGTATTATAATTGGGTCAACAAAACAGATAAAATACTCTCACTGATTTTCCTAATTTTGTTATGAATGTGTGAATAAAGAAAACTGAAGTCATCTCTTTCAGCAGCCCTATTTTTTGAATCGTCGAGACATGCAGCAGCCCTTAGAAGTCTCCTTTTACCAATAAACATTGTTATTTTTCAAAAGCTTGTATTTAATGTATAGAAATTGTTATTCTAACATTTTAGGACAGTGCTTTCTGAGTTCAATGGTAATTATCTGAACTTATGTCTATAACTAGGTGCACAGAGGCAACTTATTTATTTGGTCTAATTTATTTACTGTCTCATTTTGAATTCTTAATTTATTACCCAATCAGGTCAAAGCTAAATTTTGAATATGGAAACTTTTTATTTTAGAATAAAATAAACACTTGAGAAAGGTCTGAGAACAGAATTACACAGTCACAGACTTTCCTAACAGATACGCTGTTTCTGTTTCCCAAGTGTGAAATTGAATATTACATGTTACTTCTTTCTTTTCTGAGGGAGTAACATGAAGTTTAAAACTTGTAACGCAATTTCAAGGTGAAAGGGGTTTGTAAATCCTAAGCACTTAGGCTGATTCTCCACTGTCCCTTGGGAAGCACCTCCTGGGAGTGGAGGGGCAAAGGCCAGGGGGGTTGAGTGTGAGGTCCTGCAAGCTGGAAGCCTGCTCTGCCGTGGCCCAACTGCAGCTCAAACCCGACTGTCCCCGAGGACCCTGGACAAGAGGCGGGGGACACCTGAATTCACAATGTACGTGTCTGAGCATCCAGGGATGTGGTGGGTAGGCTGTTAAACACACTATTTGTGAGCCATAGCTACAATGACAATTCACTTCCCAGAGCTACCCTTGTCTCCTTTGTTCTGTAGGGTCTGCTGGGCTCCTGCTGGCTCCCTGCTGTTGCCACCTGTGGGGACGGAAGACACTTCCCTGGCCTCCCTGCATCACTGGGTGGGAGATGAGCAGCGCCTGGCCATCTGGACTGAGAAAGCTTCTCTGGGCCGTCAGGTGCTGGTGGGGTTCCTGCTCAGTCTTCGCTGGTGCCTTGCGGGGAGGGAACACCTTCCTGGTCTACACCTTTTACTGCTGGGAATGGATCAGAAACTACTGGGTCAAATAGTTTTTAAGAAAATTTCTGGTAAGTAGTTATATATGTATATACAGTCTGCAGTTTATCTACAAAAGATAAAATCAAACCTTTAGTCTGCAATTATATTTGAACAATTTATGACAAACTAGTATACTTGTGAATAAGGTAGTTTAACCTCTCTCATTAACTGAGACTAATTATATGTGCAATTATTTTGGAATCCAGTGAACAATAAGGACAATTAGATGTTAGCACTTAACAGATTTGAAGTCATCATTTGACAGTTTGAACCAACTGAGAGATGAATGTTCTCTTTACTTAACTTGTCATTTATTTTTTATTTAATTGAGTTTTAATGCTACATAATACTGATTCACAACTTAAAAGATTAGGATTATAATCAGTCCAAGCCCACACGGCACACTCTCAAAGCCCATTTTAGAGTCTAAACCTTGGTGTCATTTATTAATTTCATTATAATGTGCACTTAATTAGAACCTCTCCATGTCTGAGGCATACACAAAACAACTCATTCTGGCATAACTGGGAAATGAGATTGCCTACAAAGGCAGATTTCCCATACATTCGATGCTCAATGCTTCAGGTATGGAAACTTGTTTTAGTGTCACATTTTAAAGAAAATTTTCTGAACTTAATTATACAGTAGTTCTTTTCCTTCTTAAATAAAGTGTGCTGGCTGACATTTAACCTTTTTTGAGGCCTCAGGACCGTCTTCACAATTTGTACACTGCTCTGCAGCACAGTCATGACAATGCCATCCTGCTCACATGGCAACGCAAAGCTTACAGAATTGCAGAATGCTGTAATTACTCACAGAATACAAAGCCCTTTAATGGCATTATTTCACTGGTATTAAGTGGGCAGATAAAACTCAATTAGTCTCTCAGTTTAGGAGGAAACTGAGTCTCAGGGGCGGTGAATGACTCGTTGATAATTAAATAGCTAATCAATAGAAAGAAAAAGGAGTGAAAAAGCTAAACTTCACACTGCCCTTCTATAGTGCCAAAGCCCCTTTCACACACAGCACTTAATTTAATTCTGATAACAGGCATTATCATCCTCATATTTTACAACCAGGGAACAGAAACTCAGAGATGTGAAGCAACTGTCTGTTCACAGATGGCACAGTCGAGGCCTCCACCCCCTGGCCTGTAGTTCGTGGGTCTCTAGAGCCCCTCTGAGTCTTGGGTCCGGAGCTGCTTCTGCAGGGCTGTGTCTGCAGGGTTATTTGCAACCATGATGTGGCTTTGAATGTGCTGTGACTCCTGACCCCACATTCCATGATCCTCCATCCCCTCTGGTGCTCTCAGGCTGCCAGCTCGCTCCTTGCTGCTGCCCAGACACCTGCCTCTCGCTGTTTCTAATCTGATATTTCACGTGTGTTTGTGGGCTGAGATGAAACAGCCTTTGAATTAGGGTCCAAGTGGCTCGCTTTTAAATCCAGCCATGAATTAATGTGGTGTTTATTTTGGCTGTGTAACATCTGCTTTGCCGACTCCTGGGTCTCAGTTTAGTTCTTAGTCACAAAGATTACCAGACATGTGACTTGTCAAGGAGTGATGGGTTGTGACTGTAATATCTTAGCATAAACAAATTAAACAATAATTAACTACTAAATTATGTGTGGTTTTGGTTTCAAAGCTGCTATATCTTCCAGGTGAAAGCTTTAGTTCAGACTCCATAATCAGGGGCCCAAATACTGGGACAGAAAGTGGGTGTGACGCTCTGATGACCGGGGGGATCTTGCTCTAACAGGGCTGATGTATGCTTGGGAAGATTCTTTTTTGTAACAAATACCAGAGACTAGCCTAACTGAACGTGGAAGATGGTGCAGGGAGAAAGGCTCCGGAGACGTCTAGGACAGCAGAGGAAACGAATGAAGAAATCCCCGAGGGAAAGCCAAGAGAAAATGCGTGACAGTCTGCCCCAACCCAGAGCCTTTCTTACTTCACGCTCTTGGAAAACTCTCTCTCTCTCTTTTTCTTTTAGGACTTAGATTTCTCTGGCCGTGGAGAGACCCAGCTGCACCCTACGTAGGCCCACAGCTCCCAGGGGGCTCTGAGGTGCAGAAGCCATGATTTTCTTAGCAGAGGAAGACAACCCCTTCACCACCTGCTGACCAGCCAGACTCAGCTCTGAAGCAGGTGTCTGTCTCAGGGCTGCGCTCACACTTCCCAAGCTGGAGGAAGGGTTCCCTGTGCCCTCGGGCTGTCCGAGACCTCCTGCTCCTCCAGACTTGGACCCCTGCCCCCATCCCAGGGGGTGCAGCCTGCTTCCTGGCACCCCTTCATCCCCCAGGCACGTGGTTGGTTATGTCCCCTTAGGCTGGAGACTAGCAAATGGTCAGTATTCCAGGTCCTGAGTGCGAGGGTTTGCACCTTCCCAGGGGCTGCTGGGCAACAGCGCTCAAGCCCAGAGGAGTGGTACCAGGGAAGGTCCATGGGGCAGAAGCTGTGAGGAACCTGGGCCAAATCACAGGGCCACTCGGAGTATGTTTAGCCACATTTAGACTCAACAAGCAGTTCTATGTCTGACAGTGAAACTACTGGACTTCACAAGTCAGGTTACATGCCCACTACCAGGTGCTCCCTGAAGGCAGTGAGATGTCTTCCTCATTTTCAGAACCACCATGGGCTACAGTGATTGCTCCTATGCTGATGTGCACCTGCTCTGTTTAAACAGAAGACTTTCACGTACATTTCCTTACAGAACTGTTGCAGTAAGCTTACTACATAGATATGGCCAATAATGTTACTTACAAACGAGGACACTGAGCTCTAGAGAGACTGAGTAACCTGCCACGAAGGACAATGGCCCAAGGCAACCTTCCTGGAGGGTCACCGGGGCAGGTCTCCCTCCCGGGTCTCTGCTCCCACACAGCAGCCACATGCAGAGAAGCCCAGGTGGCACCCGCTCAGAGAAGGTCAATGGCGCCTCACCGTGCTCAGGATAAAATTCCAGAGGACTCAAATGTATGTGTGCATGTGCGTGACTGGGGCACTGCTGCACACCAGAAACTGACACAGGAAAAAAGTTCCAGAGGATGTAAGTGGTCCAAGCGGCCTGGCAGGGCTGGTCCCTGCCTCCCCTCCACCCCACCCCTACGACCCTCCCCTGGCTCATGTACCTCCAGCACTCACTTCTTCCTGTCTCTTCACACTCTCAGCGGTCTCGCTCCCAGCTCACCGGGCCTGCCCACCATCCCCAAGGCCTGAAATGCTCTCACGGTGGGCACCTGCGGGCTCATCCTGACACTGCAGGAATTAGTGCAAATGTCAGCTTCCTAAAGCAGACTTCCTTGACCACCGACCAAAGCCACCCACCACCCTGACTGCACATGTCACCCAGTTTCCTTCACATGATGGACAGCTCTCTAGAATTATCTTGTTTATTCATCTGCTTCCTTGTTAACTGCCCATCTCTCCCATGTAAACTTTATGAGGCTAGGGACCTAATTTGTCTCCTCTCTGACATAACCCTGAAGTGTAAGCCCAGGACTCAATAAATGTTTAATGACAGAATTAGTCAGTCCTTAACAGCAGAGATGACGGTGAGCACAGCCTCTGAAATTAATGGAGATTGTTCTCATTGTAAAGAAAAAAGGAAATACGCAAAAATCTATAGAAATATTTTTATGTTGTTTTGAAAAGTCAAATCATACTCTTTGCTGTGATAAAAGAGAAAGCATATCAGCTTTCTGAAATTACATAATTCAGACTTTTTGATATAAAGACATTCTAACTTCTGAACAATAATATTAATTGCTATCGAATTATAGGTCATGAATTCACAAAAACACCCCCTGAGAGTTGCCCGGAAATAAAATTTAAAGCCTGAAATTGACATAAATGTAAAAGAATAGCTTTCAAATGCACTTTATATATTAGAGAAAAATCTCTTGATTACTACATGAAGACACAGTAATAAAGGTACCGGCCAGGTGTTTGCAAATGATGCAGTATTTGGCACAAGGTATGATCGTGCAGGTAATGTGAAAACAGGAAGCATGAAATGCCAGTGCAAACGTCCCTAGGACGTCTTCTAGAAGATGGACTGGGGTCAGCTTCCAGGACCGCTGACCCACAGCCTCTGCACTGCCCTCTGGATGGCCCGGGAGCCCCTGCAGGTCAAGCAGTGACACAGCTGTGGCTCAGCTGCGATGTGTGGGCACTCTCACAGCCTCTGCCTTTGGTGTGTATGTTCTGCACAGCAGGTGAGAGCGAACAGTAAGTGCATAAAGACTCTGCTTAACTAAGAAAAAGTATATCATGAAGCACTGAGACAGAAGAGAAAGATTTTCCCCAAACAGCTTGTTCTTATATTAAAACTGGAAACTGACACAACATTGTAAAATGATTACAAATCAATAAAAAATGTTAAAAAAAAAACTGGAAACAACTCCAGTCAGATCTCTGTCCTTAGTAATTCCAACATGAGAACTTTCATAAAAAACAGTCAGATTTGGGCAATGGATTTTTTTCCTGTCACATTAAAATAGCATGGAATAACTGAATAACCAGGGAACAAGTAAGTTATTATGTGTCCAATATATGAAAGTCTTACATCAAGCTGGTCATTCTAAAGGATGCTGAGTATTTCATACGACCCCACTGTAATGAAGCCAGGTGGAAAGACAAAGCGCATATGTGTGGAACAGCAGAACAGTTAACCGCAGCATGTAACTCTGTAAGTATCACAGAATCTTCCACTGGAAAACTAGTGCTTTATCAATTCTCTGCCTGCCCCAAAGGATTTAAAAGGTAAAAGGCATTGTAGGCAATAACAAGTTTAATAAAAAATGCTTAAAGAGTTTTAATAAAATCTCTTTCTCTATACTCAAATAATATGTCAAATAATTTAAAATTAATTTATCAAATTAAAAAAATACAAAACCAAAGAGAATGTTTAAGTTTTGGGGCATCTGGCACATGCTTTGTCCCCTTGAGTTTGAGACGGAGTTGATCACTGAGGTCTCTGAAGACAAATATCAAGAGGAGAGAGTCGGGTTTCTAACGTTCGTAAATTCTCCTTTCATATTAGAACTTCAGTTCATCCTGCAAAGTATCCCTGAAAAGTTTGCAAAAGGCCAATTTCAAGACAAAGGTTTTACTCTAAGAATCAGGAACCTATCTGTTCACCCAAATGAATAAACAAAAACAACGAAAGTATAACACAATGAGACAACACCTAAGGCAAACCATCTGGGATGTCAATGATGAACATTTCAAAGTGTTTTCAAGTGGGTCAGTTATTCTTAAAAGGACATCTGAGAAGGCTCCCTTAAATTTTTTGGAATAATTATAGATTCATAGGAAGTTGTAAAGATAATACAGGAAAGCCATGCACCCTTCACCTGGAGTCTCCTAGCAAATACCTCTAAATATAATGTCATGAAAACCCAGGAAATTGACATTGTGCAGCAGGTGAGAGCAGCTCTGTACCACTCACACATGAGCACCAGTTTCACCGCCACCACAACCAAGACTCAGGGCTAGTCCATCACCATCAACAGCCCTGACATGGACCCCCTTCCCCACACCATCCCAAGCCTGACATCTACTAATCGGTTCTTCAAGCATCTAATTTTGTCATTTCAAGAATAATCTATAAACAGCCGTGCAGTATGTGACCTCCTGAGATAGGCTTTTCTTCCTTCAGGACAGCTCCCCTGAGGTCCATCCAAGCTGCTGCCACTGTCCATGGTCCATGCCTTAACAGCGCTGAGCAGTACTCCATGGCATGGCTGTATCATGTTTTGTTTAATCATTCAGCCACTGAAGAACACAGGAGCCATTTCTAAGCTTTGGCCATTACAAGTAAAGTTTCTATGAACATCCAGGCGTACATCTTGTGTGGACACAGTTTTTTTCCTCTGAGATGAATGCTTGGTAGTACAATTGCTAAGTCTTCCCATCAGTGTATGTTTAATTTTTGTGTGTGAAACTGCTGAACTGCTTTCCAGAGTGGCTGGACCCTTTTACCTTGCCACCTGCAGTGCACGAGCAATCTGAGTTTCTCCAGACCCTGGGCAGCATTCAGTGTTGCCCCCACCTTTTCTTTTAGCTGTTTCAGTAGCTCCTCAGTGATATCTCATCACGGTTTAATTTGCATCTCTCTAAAGGCCAGCCGTGCTGAGTATCTTTCCATGTGCTTATTTGCCGTCCGCATAGCCTCTTTCTTGAAATGTCTCTTCATGTCTCTTGCCCATTTTATAATTAGATTTTTTATTATAGAGTTTTGAGCATTCTCTATGTATTCTAGAGAATATGTGGCTTTCAAACATTTTATTACAGTCCACAGCTTGTCTTTTCATTCCCTGAACAGAGCAAAAGTTTTGAAATATGAAGAGCAAAACTTGAAATTTGAAGAATTCCATGTATTGGGTTTTTTATTTTTGCCTTTATGAACTTTGCCTTTGCTGTCATGTTTAGGATCTCTTCACGAAATTCTAAAACCCAGAGATTTCCTCCTATGTTTTCTTCTGAAAGTTTAATAGTTTTACTTTTAACATTTCATCCAACACATTGGAGTTAATATTTTTATAAGGAGTAGGGTTTAGGTGAAGGTTTAATTTTTTTTCCCAGCACCACTTGAAAAGACTATTCTTCCTCCACTGAACTGCTTTTCTGCCTTTGTCACAAATCTGTCGGCTGTACTTCTGACAGTCTGTTTCTGGGCTCCCTGTTCTGCTCCATGGATGGATGTGTCTATCCCTGTGTGACACCACAGCGTTTTTACTGCTTTAGCTGTATAGTAAGAATTCAAATTGGATAAAGTGATTGCTCCCACTTCATCCTTCTCTTTCAAAAGTATTTCAACTTCTTTGATTTTCCACATATACTTTAGAACAATCTTTACTATACTTACAAAAAAAAAAACAGGATTTTGTCAGAAATTGCATTAAACCTATATACATCAATTTGAAGAAAACGGACTTCTTTCAAATCATGGAACAGATATTTAAGTCTTTGATTTCACTGCTATATTTTATAGTTTTCAGCATCAGGTCCTAAAGGTGTTTCATTAAATTTATACCTAAACATTCTTTTTTTAAGTAATTGTAAAAAGTATTGTATTTTAAATTTTAATTTCCATATGTTCATCACTACTGTATAGAAAAGCAGTTGATACCTGCGTGTGGATCTTGTACCCTGTGACCTTGCTAAATTTACTTATTCTATGAGCTTTAAAAAAATAGATTCCTGGGGCTGTTTTCATGTAGATCATCATGCCAACCACAAACAGGAACTTTTATTTTTCTTCCTTTCCTATCTGTGTGCCTTCCGTTTCCTCTTTCGCATTATGAGCTGGCCAGAAACTCCACCACCATGTTGAAGAGGGGTGAGGATGGACACACTCGTCTTGCTACCAAGCCTGCAGGAGAGCATTCAGTGTGTCTGCACTAAGTAAAGTGTCAGCGGGAGGTTTTCTGTGTGTACTTCTCAGGTTCATGTGGTTCTATTCCTGATTTACTGGTAGTTTTGACCCGGAATAGCTGCTACTTTGTCAAATAATTTTCCTGCATCTCCCATATGATTGTACGAGTTTTCTTCTGTAGACTGTTAGTCTGATTGCATGGACTGGTTTTTGCATCCTGAATCAGCCTTGCATAACCGGGATAAATCCCATGTCATCATAATGCATAATTCTTTTTAATACAAAGCATAATTATATTTGTTAGGACTTTCTTGTTCATATTTATTAGGAATACTGGCCTGTAATTTTCTTGTGCTTGGGTGTGTTTTCTGGGTTTGGTATTAAAGTAATGTTGACTTCATAACATTGAGAAGTGTTTCACCCTATTGATTTCCTAGAAGAGACTAGGTACAATTGGGGGGAGGGTGTGTGTTTAAAGTTCGGTACAGCTCTCCAGTGCAACTATCTGGACCTGAAGATTTCTTTTTAAAAAGGTTCAAAATTATGAAATCAATGTCTATATTAGTTATAGGGTTTTTCAAATTGTTTCATATTGGGTGAGCTCTGGTGGTTTGTGCTTGTCGAGGAACTGGTTCTTTTCACCTAAACAGCCGTAGTTGCTCAGAGTACACCATCATTTTCCTTTGATGCCTGCAGTGACACCCCATTCCACTCCAGATTTTGGTCATTGGTGCCCTTTTTTTCCTTTGACAAATAAGATTTGTCAATTTTATTAATTTTTTAAAAAATTAGTTATTTTTCATTGATTTCCTCTGTTTTTCTGTTTTCAGTTGTGGTTTTTTCTATGTCATTTTCCACCTTCTGCTTGCTTTGGGTTTCCTTTGCTCTTGTTTTCTATTACCTTAATGTTGGAGCTTGGGTGGGTTTGAAACGTTCCTTCATTTGTAAGGGAAGCATTCAGTGCTGTAAAATTCCCTTTCAGCCTGCTTTAAAGCCTGCTGTGTCCCTAAAATTATAATATGTTGCATTTTAGTTTTCATTGAAAATGTTTTCTATCGTTTTTATGAGATTTCTTTGACTCATGGGTATTTACAGGTCAAATGTGTTGCTTCCAAGTCTTTGGATATTTTCCTGTTATCAATGTCTAATTTAATTCCATTGTGGTCACACACTGTATGATTTCTACTCTTTCAAATTTGTTAAGGTTTCTTTTGTAGCCCAAGATAATGCCCACCTTGGTATATGTTCAATGAGTGCTGAAAAGAACGTGTATCCTGTTGTTTTGGGCTAAAATGTCCTATAAATGTCAGTTACATTCTGCTGGTTAATGGCTGAGTTCTTCAACTCCTTGCTGATTTTCTGCCTATCTGTTCTATCAAATATCAGGAGAGGGGTGTTTAAGTTTCCAGCTGTAAATGTGGATTTGTACTTATCTCCTTTCATTTCCGTTAGTTTTCACATCATGTATTCTATGGCTCTGTTGTTTGATATACATTTCAGATTGCCATATTGTCTTGGTAGACTGACCCTTTTCCATTATGTTCCTCTGTGTCTGTAGTAATTTTCTTTGCTCTGAAGTCTATGTTATCTGATGTTAATACAGCAAGTCCTGAATTCTTTTGATGTATGTTTGCATGGCATATCTTTTACATCTTTTTACTTTCAGTGTACCTATATCATTATTTTGAAATCAGTTTTTTATAAACAATATATAATTGGGTTATGATATTTTTTAATCTACCCTACCAATCTCTTTTTTCTGGTGTATTTAAGCCATTTACAGTTATTGTAAACATGAATATTTGAGGGCTTAAGTCTATCATTTATTTTGTGTTTGCTCTTGGTTTTCTCTGTATCTTTGATTTCTGTGATTTCTTTTTCTGCCTTCCTGATTGTTATTTGAAATTTTTTGCAATTCTATTTGGGTGTATTCGGTGCTTTTGAATATATCTCTTTGCATAGCCTTTTATTGGTTGCTCTAGGCATCAAATTTTATCTTTATAACTTTATCATGGTGTGCTAGTGTCAACATTTTACCAGTCTGAGTAAAGTATAGAAACCTCACTGTTTCTAAACCCCTTACCCTACCCCATGTAAAATATGATTGTCTTAAATATTTCTTCTACATTCACTGTGAACATTCTATAGGGTTATATTTTTTGCTTCAACCACCAAATGTAATTTGGAAAATTCATAAAGAAAAGTCTATTGTTTATCCTTATTTGTGTTCTCTCTGTTGTTCTTTCTTCCCGACATTTCAAAATTCCCCTCATATTTTTTTTTCTTCATCATTTCTGGATTTTGAAGTGTTTCCTTTAGCCATTCTTCAAGGATAGGTATTATAACAACACATACTCATGGTTTCCCTCCATCTAAGAATGGCTCAATTTCCCCTTCATTCCTCACATACAGTTTCACCAGGTACAGAATTATTGGTTGACAGTCATTTTCTTTTAGTAAGTGAAACATGTTCTGAAATCTTGTGGTCTCTATCATTTCTGATAAGAAATCTGATGACATGCAAATTGTTTTCCCCTTATAGGTAAGGTGCTATTCTGTCTGGCTGCTCTTAAGGTTTTTTTGTCATGAGTTTCAGAAGTTTGACTATAAACACTTCTTATTACATGTGCATTTCTTTAGATCCATGCTGTTTGGGATGTACTCAGCTTCTTGGGTTGTAGGTTTATGTGCTTTGCTAAATTTGAAAATTCTTTCTACCACCCCCTGCTTCTCTGCTCTGGGACTGGGATGACACAATTGTTAGGTCTTTTGTCACAGTCCCAGAAGTCTCTGAGGCTCTGGTTTTGCTTTTCTCTTTTTCAGTCTATTTTCTCTATTGTTCAAATTAACTAATTTCCATTGTTCCAACTTTAACTTCATGGATTCTTTTCTCTCTTCCCCATCTGCTGTTGAGCCCATCCACTGAGATTTTTTATTTCAGCTGTTGTATTTTTCAGTTCTAAAATTTCAATTCGGTAGTGATTTATCTCTCTTCCTTTGCTGAGATTTCTATTTCTTCCATGAGATGTCCTCTTTTTCCCTCATTTGTTTCCAGTGTGTTAATAACTGCCCACTGAAGCATTTTTATGACTGTTGCTTTAAAATGCTGGTCAGTTTCTAACATCTGCATTAGGCTGGTGTTGGTGTGTGTTTGTTGTCCTTTCTCATTCAAACTGAGACATCCTCGGTTCTTGTTACAGCAAATTATTTTCAGCTGAAACCTGGGCACTGCATCTCATGCCATGAGATTCTGGATGTTGCTTAAATCTATTTATGCAGGCTTCTTCTAACACTGCTCTGGTAGAGGAAGGGTAGCTCTCCCCCTTGCTAGTGTCCATGTGTGTGGAAGTCCAGGACTCCTACTTGGCCTCTACTGACACCTCTGACACCTGGGAGTTGGGGTGGAGGGCTCCTCATTACTGCTCCCCACCAGGTCTCTGCTGATACCTCCCTGCCGCTCCTTACAGAGCCTCCAGTGACCCTGTTGGGGAGGGGTGCCTTGCTACCACTGATGGAAGTGCACATCCCGACTTCCCTACTAGGCTCCCTCCGACTTTACCCAGAGGAGTGAGGAGCACCTTAACAGCACCAGGCGGGGACAGAAGTCCGCTCCCCAGGTGATCTCCCCAGAACACAAGGAGGGAACTCACCACTGTTCAGAAGGGATGCAAGTCTCAGCTACACACTTAGCCCTCGTCCCTACTGCGCTGGCCCGGGGGCAGGGAGTGAAGCATCCCATGCCAGCCCAGTGAGGTCAGGAGCCTGGGCTCCTCGCTCAGTGTTGATGGTGGCATTAGAGAGTGCCCACAGTGCTTCCTGCTGTGTTTGGCCAGAGTAAAGGGGTTGTTGTGTACACGTTTTCCATCCTGCAAGGTCGTCCCTCTTTTCCTTTCCCTAGAAAGGGCAGGGCTTCTTGAAGGCTCTTCCACCTGTGCCCACTGGCATCTGGGTTTTCTGCTTCTCTGGTACCCATTCTGACATATACGAGGCGGGCAGAAAGCCCAAAGAACCCACCATGTGTCATTCGTTGAGCCCCAGGGCCCCCAGGCAACCTGCTTCCCCTCTCCACCTTTCAGGGTTTTCATATAAAATGTTCACAGTTGTTTGCTGCACTTGGCAGGAAAAATAAGGAAAGTACATCTTCGCCATCTCTCCAGGAGCATGAGTTGGGAAGATTCTTTCAACAGTCCGTCTTTCTCTTCCACAGATTGACGACCAGCAAAATAGGATTCAAGGATCATTAGCACATAGAAATGCCGGAGGAACAACAGAAAAGCTACTAGGGAGTGAAGTGGGAAGAAGAAATGGATACACGATGAACTGCACACCAAGTTCAGCAGTGAAAACAAGGGCCTCGTCTGTTTTGCTTAGGGCAAAAGATAATGACTTGGAGATGGTCAAAACTTCTACAGGGCAAAGAGTAAGAAGACAATAATAATTTAAGAAAAAGGAAGGATTAAAGTTATGTTAATATACATGGCCTTAGAAACAAAAAAACTAGAAAACCTTTTTTATGGTCTCTTGTCAACTCTTAATGAAGCAGAGTAGAAGAGAGACTCTCCATAATGTTAGCCACACATTGCCCGATTCCATTAGTTGAAGATGAAACCTAATTGCTGAGGAAAAGGCAGAAGCAGAAGCTCCAGATCAGCAACTGACATCCCGAAGACACGCTGTAAATCACAGTGGGAGAGAGGGATGGGTAATTAGCACTACACAAATTTCAGCATCTTGTCTTTTTTTATAATTGGCAGATGAGCAATTTAAAATCCACAGCCCTGCACACAATCACTCCTGTTATTTTCCAAAGGTAACAGCAAAAGCAAATCTAGTGAGGGATGGTTTAAATCCCCTTCCTTCACTCCATGCAACTTTATTATAAGAACTGGTCAGAGACAGCTAGATGAGGGAAAGCTGGAAAACAAGAGACTTCTTTCCCATTCCAGTTCTTAGACTGAGGGACCTGAGGATGTATATCCCTTTCAGCATCTTCAAAGGATTTCTAAACTGAAGCTTCACTCAGCACTGCTATCCTGTATATGAAATTAATTTATCACATACACTGTGTTATTTATGTTTCCTTTAAGAAATTACAATGGTGAACATTAGAGGTGTCCTAGTGCTGGACAACCTAGGGAGTCAGAAACAATGATGTGTTCTTCCTTTACAGTAAATCACTTTCTTATAATTACATTTTAGTCTCTAAATTCAATATACTATTTTAAAAAATAATTAAGAGAATCAATAAATTAGAAAATAATTGAATATATTCTTTCTTTTATTCTTTAATTTTCTTAACATCATTCTAGAAGTTAGCACCTACAAAGAATTAGAAATGTAGTTATTGTTGCTTTTGGAATAAACTTAAATATAGATGACGATTCAAAGGAAGAGGGAGAAGAGAAGGAGAAAGCTGGACATACATTTCAGAGCACCATCATCGAGTCCCGGGGAAGGACAATGAGAACTAGACAGACAGATGAGAGCAGGCTTCTCCCCACACTGGTCAGCCAAGGGGACACGAGGGGCACACACAGGGGATGGGCTGACCCAGGGCTGCAGCGAAGGCAGGTGCGAGGGAGGAGCGCAGCCGGGACGCCGGGGTCCAGTGCTTGCTCTGAGGCAGATAAAGCTGGGGACCCAGAGGAACCCCCCGGGGAGATGGCTGAGGGGACAGAAAGGAGGGCCCGGCAGAGAACACACAGAAATGACAGCACTGCAGCCCCAGGAGAAAGCGCAGGTCAGAGGGAGCAACAGGGAATGGCAGGGTTGAGGGAGGCCAGAAAGGCACGTCAGGAGGCTGGAGAGCAAAACGGCATCAGGAATGGAAGCTGCCCTGAGCACTGATGACGGCCACGCCCCTGTGTCTTCTGGGCACCATCCCTGTCTTCCTCAGCGTCCCCCTCGCCCCAGCTCCGCTGGCCCTGGCTCCTGTCTGCTCTGTCTCCTTTCAGGATTTTGAATTACTCACATGAGCCAATCCATTTTACAAGGAAAATGCACACACGATGTAAATCCCAGCTAATTAAGTTATTTAGCTGAAACACTTACTGTACTGACAGTGCATCTCTCCTCGTGTGATATTTCTGATTTTGTGTGAATGTTCACATCCAAGTGTGGCATCCCACGTCTAAGTGTGACAAACCATCACACAACCATTAAAATGAGTTTTTACAAAAGTTCTTGATGAATGAAAATGTCTATGATACAAGTTTAAAAATGTTTACAAAACAGTTTACCCAGGCAGATTTCCATAGTGAAAAACACACATAAAAGAACGTGGAAACATGACAAATGCCTGTAACTGCCTGCAGAAAACAAGATCACCAGTGACTTGCTCTGCTTGTTCATGCTCTTCTGTACTTACCAAATACGTGACAATGAGCATGCATTTTGTGTAATTTTTTAAATCATGAAAAATAATTAAATTCTATTATAATGACAGAATCAACTTCCACAAGGACGTTTGGTGTGCAAGTTCTCAGAAAGAAACACCTGTTTAATTTGCTGTGAAAAGCTAATGTAGACCATGCTGCCTTAAAGGAGAGCTGCCTTAGCAGAATGCTGAGATTACGTGCTGGTAAGTACTCTTAGTAATCAGTAAGGTGTGAGTTACGCAGAAGACCTGTGCAGCATGACCACTCCTTGTCTCTAACATGTCCAGCTCCGCAACTGCTTTCTTGGGCAGAGCGTTTATACACTAAAAGTATTTCAGAATTTGGTGAAACAATAGGAAGACACACAGAGAAGCACCAGAGCACCGAGATGCCTCTCTTGTGGGGTATGCACTCGTGTGTCTGTGCGTATGTTTAACCTCTCGTCACAGAAGAGATGGTCTGAGCATCACTAGTAAGGGTCCTGGTGCTCCCCCGAATGCGGCTTCACAAACGTGCTGATGATGCCAATCACCAATGACGTGTGTGAACATGTAGCCTCCTGGGCCCGATCTGCGGAGTCAGAATCTCAGGACGAGTGGCCTAGAAGCATGCAGCTTTAAAAAGTTCCCCAGGACGCCAAGCACACTGGGATCTGAGTATTATTTTCCTGAGTGTTTTAGAGCATCTAGAGAATCGTGGAATTTCCTAAATTCAGATTTTTTTCCTTTGCAACTATTCTCATCAATATACACACGCCCTTTCCAGACCGACGTTAAGTGCCAGTGACAAGCAGAGATTCCCAGGTCTTTGGCTGTAATTTCAAACTTGCGCACCTGGCAGCCTTCCTGCTGCACATACCTCACTGTCTCCGGGACTCAGCTGCTAACCCCCGCTTGCCTGGGTTGGCCACCCACTGGTCCAGTCTAGTTGAGAGTGTCCACAGGGGGACAGCGTTGTGCTAAACCACACCTGTCTGACATGAAACACTGACACGACAGCCAGACTTTGGCTTCCAGACCCCCTAGTCCCGGAGGGGAGATGACTGGCGTGGTTATCGTCTCATGAGTCTGCCTGCTTCACATAACAGGGTGCACCCGCACAGGCCTGCGAGGCAGGCAAGGCATAGCAGACCGTCCCCACGTAAGGAAGGAAGCCAAGGCAGAGACTTGTTTAAATGAGGGGCATGCTGTCACAAGGCCGAGTCTTCCTCCACAGCCTGCTTTTCATGCTGTCACACTGCCATGGTTTGGGGCAAGGGGAGGCATACACATAATTCATTCAAGACCGAATATGAAAAATACTCCCTGAAAGGTATAAACAAAATGCTACAAAGATCTAGAGGAAGTGGTGACTGGCTGCAGGCAGAGCAGGCAAAGGGGCCAGGCAGCCTGGGGGCGGGTGGGGGTGGATGCAGGCACAGACTGGGTGGCGGGGGGCGGGTCACCAATGATGTCACTTGGTAGGTACACGCTGCATCACAGAAGTATCCCCTTCAACCCAGTAATTCCAGTTCCAGATTCTGTCCTGGGCTGGTAACCAGAAGTGACACAAGGATTCACACTTTCATCAGCACATCAGTTAAAATAACACAAAAATTGGGAGGACAAAATTGAAATGAATCCAAAGAAAAAGAGCTAAATATTTTAGGGTATATAAATAAAAGAAAAAATATTCAGCAATTCTAAAATACATTTTTAAAAGAATATTCAATGCTATGAGAAATTCTGACTATTGAATCATCATTTAAAGGAAATAGCAAAACTGAATGTATAGTGTGATCCCCAGTGCACATGTGTGTGGGCACGTAAGAACGCACATACACACGCAAAGAGAAAGAAATAACGGAAGAAAATACATCAAAATGTGAAGAATAGTTACTTTGTTCTTTTGTTAGGGTTGGTGGGTTATTTTAGGTTATTTTTCTTGATCTATTCTTAAATTTTCTAAGTTGTCTATAAAGTTTTAAAATCAGGAATAATTTTTTAAGAAAAAAAAGGAAGCCAGAAATTATTTGGAGTCTCTGAAGAGGAATTAAATTGCAACAAAACTGATCTATACAATTATTTATTTAATGTCTGTCTCCCCACTCAATTACACGTTAAATTAGAGTAGGACCCAAAACTACTGTGTTCACAGCTAGAGTCTGAGTGCCTAGCACATTGTAGGAACTGAAAAAGTACTGATGAGTGAACGAATAAATGAAAGAAAAGAAAGGGGGAGGGAGAAATCTAAAGAGGGAGGGAGGGAGGAAGGAAGGGAGGAAAGAAGGAAGAAGGAAAGGAGAAGCCAGGTCCTGGTGAATCTGGCAGACGAGGAACCCCTCTAACCATCAACTTCTCAAGGACATCCCCACAGCCAAGCATGTCACCTGGCTTGTAACACAAGCTAAACACATGTCAAAAGAATGAGTAAGGATGCAACCAAGATTTACTGCTTAATTAAGGCAAGAACAAATACAACCAGCCCCTATTTTTTCTTCTCTGACACATTCTGACCACAATGGAGAGCAGATCTGACAGTAATAGATGTGCATTTGTGCTGGTGTCTGATGACCAAGGTCACGGCAGGAAAATCAATAAGACCAGTTCACATGGATCACGTCAGATAATAATCTTGTTATTTCTTTTTAAAATACCACACCGCCAGAGACCATCTATCTTCCACTCTCTATTGTGAATACTGCTGCCTCCTTACACGGGCCCTGAAGAGAGGAGAGGGTCTCCTGTGTTTGGAGGCATTTCCAGCACTTGGTAGTGCTGGGAAACTGTTGTTTGTGGGTTTCACAGCTGGCGTGGACCAAGCGGTCACAGTTAAGCCTGTGATTCAGTTTGCATGCCAAGGAATAGCCTGACCTCTCCACAGCCTGAGACACTGTGATTCTGTGACATTTCCACTCCGCTTTGTGATGATCATAAAACTTAAAGAAAAATTTCAGCCGTTTTTTGGTCCCTCACACGTCTGAAATTCAGGAATTTCTAACTGGTTTTCAAATATATTTGAATTTATTCATGTTGAAAGGTAATCCTAAGGTTTGAAACATTGGTATAATTGTCTGAGAGAAATTGGTGAGCTTCCTGCTAAATGATAAGAAAATTAAAGAAGCACTTCTCTATCATAAGTTGAAGAAATTTTCTTCCAGATAATTTTCCTTGAAGAACAAAGTCATCTGACAGGGACAAACCACTATATTTGAGTATTTCTGGTGGGTCACACAGTCTTGTAAGGAAACACTAGCCCACCGAATTGCCTGTAAATCTAGGCTAAAATATTAGTGTATTTTATTTCTGAAGTGTTTTGAGACTACATATTATGAGAGGTGTTAGATAAATGCAAAGTATTACTTTTAAATTAAATTTTCTTAGAACTCAAAGACAAGTCCTATGGCTTTTATTAATGTAAAGTTTATCTTGACCTTGCAGTGGAGAGTCTAATCAACTTGAAAAAATATTGGTATGTTATATGGGGTTAAAACTAACGTGGACTCTTAAAATGAAGAAGTGCTTTCTCACTTTCTCAACAAGATCGATCGTGTGACGTCTGCCTGGTGATTTATCTGTAAAAGTTACACACTGATCTCATAACCCAATATCAGTAGAACCACTCAACACATGATTTATTGGGTTTCTTTTTATCCTAAATGCTAGCAAAAGACACAGGCTAACCAGTGGGCCTACTTTTTCATTCACTACATGTAAAATTTGGAAGAGAAATGATGTGAGAATTGTAAAAGGATAAACCCTTGCCACTCTCATTGAATTATTATAATTTTGGCAAAAAAAATGTTATTTACTCATGGCCTTCAAAGAAACAAATTACAGTGACAGTAAAGAAAAATCAATATTGTATAATGCTTGAGACAGAAGTATAACATGTCATTTAATTCTGGGTCCTGGGCGATCATCATGCACAAGTTCATCCAGCTGGCACTGGGGATACCACGAGAGTCTCGGCCAAGACGACACAACCAAGCTGTCCGCCCCAGCTGTCATTCCCTTCTTTTTTGAAAGGTTAGATCTGCTGCGGGTGATAAACTGCAAATCTCCCCTAAGAGCATAATTGCCACTGGGTGCTTCTCCAAGGTAATATTCTAAGAAATGGACAAATATATTTGCAATAGCATTTGACGAAAACATTTTTGCAGCTTAACTCAAATGCAAAAACATTCATTTCCACACAGATGATCAAAACAAGAACTTCTAAACTGGAAATATTTTTGTTTGCAATAGAAACACATGTTCTGGTTGTCAAAACATTTCAAAATAAAACATGATTTTTATAAGAGGTATTTATTTTGGCAAATGTGTGCCTGCATAGACACAGACTTAAAACAATTTAAAATTATGTATGGATTCACCAGGAAATAAAAATATGTCTTCCAATTACTTCCTTTTTCTGTAGAAGAGGCTGAGCAAAAGCTTTCCACTTAGCACCTGACTTCATCCTTGTTACTATTAAATGTGAGAAACATAAGAAATCCGAGGCCTGGAGAAGTTAAGTAATTTGTCCGAAGTTTCACGAACAGTGAAAGCCTCTAATGTTGGACTGCGTGGAGCCACAGGCAAGCACATTAACAACTGCAAAAGACATTTTAAAATGAGATTTACTTTCTCATATAACAAGAGAACGAGAGGAAGCGGGTCCCGACGAGCACAGCGGGTCTGTGGCGTCCTCAGGAACCCTGCCCCTCTGTACTTCTGCAAGGGGGGCTGGGCCCGGGGACGGAGCAGCACGGCTCCGTCTGCTGGGGACGTGGGGAGGGCTGGCACCATCTTCCATAAAGTGCTGGACAGGAAGCAGCTGAGGGTCTGCAGGCCACACGGGCCCGGACGCCAGGACCAGCCCTGCACGGCTGGAAAAGGACCCCAGACAACGCACAGATGAACAGGAGGCAACATTCCAACAAAGCCTTATTTACAGAAATGCAGAACTGGCTGGGGGCAGTGAGGGACCCGGATCTGCACCCCACGGGCTGGCTGCCGCTTGTAGACCTGTCTCAGAGCCATCACAGCTCAGGTTGGGGTGGGGCGCACACAGGAAGGCCGGCGATGGGCCCACGGGGAGTGAAACACGGAACAGAGGCAGGGCTCGGGTCTAGACTGGAAGAGTCCACAGCTGCTGCTTTCAGCCGCTGTTTTTTTTTTAACCACTACTTCATTTTTATCGTTTTATCTCCCACAAGCTCACCTAGAACCCAGGAAGGTGAAGACTGGAGGATACTTTGCATATTCTCTACTGCACCCTGCAAAGACTCTAGAAGAGGAACCTATGGTCTGCGAAGTTCAGTGACTTTCCAGAAGTCACGCCACGGGCCCGAAGCAGAGGTGAAGCGTGTCTGTGCATGCAGCTCCACCACGACTGCTCCTGCTTCTCGTGGCGGCTGCGGCAGTGGCAGCAGCAGTGAGCCCCGTGTGCAGAGCGCCATGGGCCGGCTGGTCCTCAAGCACCTTGTCCACCCTGCACAGGGCCCCTTCAGCAGGGATACAACCATCTCCGCTCAGTCCTCACTTTCCATGTAAGAACTGAAGCCAAGGTTAACCCGCGTGCCAAAGGCCACACGAGCAGGACTGGCAGAGCCAAGATGAGGATCCGGGTCCAGTTCTCAAACCACCAGGCTGCACCAACTGGAGCTGCCTATGTACTGCACTGCTCTCCAGGATTTTAAGGTTTTTAACGTTCCTAAGAAAGATGTAGAAAACCTCAGTTGTTCTGAAGTAGTAATAATACAATTAGCTTTGTGTACACAGCACTCATAAGGAGCTGGCAAGTGGCCCCATCATTACCGCACTGAGCACTGATCGTCTCAAAGCTCTTAGTACGTGGGCTGCCCTGAGGCAGTTAAAAACAGTTTCCAGAGCAGTTTCCTTTTGGAAGTCATCTAACCTTTGGAAGGAAAACCTCCTCTGCTAATCTTCCAAGGTGCCACAGCCCCCTCTCATCCCCTTCCTCCAAGCTCTTCTGGACTTTTGAATGTGCTGACCCCAGTTCATAGAAGGAAGATGTGATCTCCGCAGAGTTTTCAAAGCATTTGAAATTAGAAACTGTAATTACTATTTTTCCTTTCTCCCAATCCACATTGAGAAGGACAAGAAAACAACTCCAACTCTTTTTTGTCCCCAAGGGACAGGAGAGGCATCTATGAGGCAGAATGCCTTCCTGTAGCCTTCTGATGGCTTGCCCTGAGACACTGCATACAAACTGAGTTCAACACATACCTTGAGGAATGTTCTATGAGCATTTCTTTCTTTATTTATCCCATAAGTATTGATCTAAATTAGCCTTTTTATTTTGAGATAATTGCAGATTCCCATGCAATTGTAAGAAATGATACAGAGAGAGCCCTGATATCTTTCACCCAACTTCCCCCAGGGTGACAGCTTGCAAAGCCACAGTCCAACCTCGCAATCAGGCCAGGTATGGACACCATCCAGATACAGAGCATTTCTATCACCCATCATCCATGTGGCCCTTTTACAGTGATGCCTGCCTCTTTCCCCTCCCTAATTCATGGACCCCTGGCAACCTCTGATCTGTTCTCCATTCCATTAATTTTGTCATTTGAATAATGGTCATATAAATGTGACCTTTGGGGATTGAATCATTTTATCACCCAATTCCTTAAAGATTTGTCCAAGTCACTGCACTTATCAATAGTGCATTCCTTTTCCCCTACTGCATAGTATTCCACAATATGGATATATCACAGCTTAATCATTCATTATCCCATCCTGGGACATTTGTTTTTCAATTTTTGTTGATTATGCCTATTCATGTACTGATTTTTAGGAGAAAATAATTTTTTGTTTCTATGGAAAAATGTCCATATGAAATCATTTTCTTTTTAAAAAATGCTATCTTGACCTAGTTTTGAGTACCTGGTGAGAGGCCAGTCAGTTCCCATTTCTTGAGGAGTAATAAGTCCACACCCCACCACCTCTCCTATGGGGATGTCACACTCCAGACCACTCTGCACTCACCCTAACTGCTCCAGGGCCATCCACCAGCCAGCCACGGATGGCCCCGAGGCCCTGGAGCCCACTGAAATTATTCAAAGTAGCCAGCCCACAAGGAGCCCAAGAAACCTGGCTAACCTCAGCCTGCCTGCCATACACAAGCTGCTACCCCATCCTAGGCTACAGTTCCTAGGTGGCCTTCTCCTTTGGAGGGGTGAGTGATGATCAGTTCTGCCTGTCACCAAGCCAGGGTCAGCATGTGGCGTCTTGCCACGAATTGAATCTCTGAATCTTTCTCAAGCAGCCCAGTCTTTGACAGGCTTTATGTAATTGTATGTTTAAATTTATAAAGATCTGCTGAAGTATTCCCACAGTGACTGTGCCATTTACATCCCCACTGGCGATGTATGGATGAGCGACAGGGCGTTTTTTTGTTTGTTTGTTTTTTCTGATGCTTTGGTCAATCTGAGGAAGTTACAAGTCTGCCTCTAGTCCTAGTCTGATGAGTATTTTATCAGGAATATATAGGTGCTGAATTCTGTCAGAAGCTCTTTCTGCATAAATTGATAAATGATACATTTTTCTTCTTTAACCTACTGATGAGATGGATTACATAGACTGATTTTCAAATGTTGGAACTTGGAATAAATCCTAGTCATGTTGTATAAGTCTTTTATACACTACTGAAATTGACTTGCTGATATTTTGTTGAACAATCTTTGTGACTAAGTGTATGGGAGATATTGGTGTCCAGTTGCTTTTGTTTGTTTGTTTGTTTTGTTTTGGTACTGTCTTTATTTGGTTTTGGTATCAAAGTAATACTATCCTCATAAAATGAACTGGAAAGCGTTCTCTTTTCTTTGTAAGAGGTTGTGTAAAATTGGTGTTAACTCTAAAAGTTTGGCTAAATTCTCCAATAAAACTCACTTCAAATGCAATGACATTAGAGATTGTGTGGAATTTTCTTTTTCAGAAGTTTTTAATTGCAAATTTGATTTCCTTAATGGTTTTTGGACCATTCAGGTTATCTATTTCATCTTGGTTGACTTCTGACTTTTATTTCCCTTTTGAGGAATAGGTCTATTTTGTTTCAGTCATCAAATGTACATGTAGAGACTAGCTCACATTATTCCTTATTATCATTTTGATTCTTGAAGAGTTTCATTTCTGATATTGGTGCTCTGTATCTTTTCTCTCTTCGTTGTCAGTCGTGCTGTTAGGAAGAGGCAAGGAGAGACTCCTCTACAGTTTTCAAAGAAGCAGGGATGTGTCAGTATCTTGATTTCAGGCTTTTGGTCTCCACATCATAAGAAAATAACTTTCTGTTGTTTTAAGCCACCTGGTTTGTGGTACTTTCTTACAGTAGTCCTTGGAACCTAACACAACTGCCTTGTTTATGTTAATATAGACACTCCTGTTTTTCCATCATGTATGGTTTCCTGTTCTGTTACCTTTAGCCCACCCGTGTCATTGCATTGGAAGGGAGCTTCCTGTAGGCAATAAACAGTTGGATATTTTTAGTGTTCACTCTACAGGTCTATGTCTTAGACCCTTTATATTTAATACAATTATTGATACATTAGCGTTTACATTTGCCATTTTGTCAGCACCACCTGTGTCCTCTGGGCAGAGGATGGAAGGTCAGCTTCCTACCTAGTCCTGCCAGCACCACCTAATGGGCAGGTCAGAGCACCTGCCTATCCGGGTGGGGAGGGGCCAGGGTGGAGCCCCAACCTCCCCATGAGGAGGGCCTGTGGGGGGCTTCTTATTCCTGTCTGGCTAGAGCATGACAGGTCACTCTGCCCTTTACTCTGGGAGGCCACCCTTTTCTTAGTCCTCTGGCTAGAAGAGAGAGCCTTTTCTTTCTTTAGGGCTTTGTGTGCGCATGCACATGTGTTGCTGGTTCAGATCAGAGTTCCTGCAGCTCCCTGTCCAGGACACATGGGCAACAGTTCAAAAACTCAGGGGTTCACCAACACCTTGAGCCTTAAGTGCCAAAGTCCTCTCTCCACCTTAGAGGGCCCTGTGCTTGCTTGTTGTGTCATGTCCAGGGACTCTGAGCTGCAGAGTAAGGACCTGGGGCAGTGGGGCCACTCCATCCTGAAGTAAATATTCTCTGAATTACTATCCTGTGCCAGGCACAGCTGAGTTTCCTGTCCTCGTGAAGCTCCCTAAACCTTAATGGAAGGATTACACAAAAATCATGACAATAATTTATGACAAATGCTCCCATAGGGCATGTCAAAATCTACCTACTCCACAAAAATCCCTTTTTCTGCTTCTTCCAGCCTGAAATTGTTATTAACAGAGCTCAAAGGCAGATACATCTTGAAGATAAAAGGAGTGAATGGTTATTTGTTTATTAAGCAGACATTTGGCGAGGGCAGAGGTGTGCTGGGCCCTGCCTCAGGAGCTGGGAAAGCAACAGAGAACAAAGGAGGAAAAGCACCACAGGACACGGCTCCCCCTCGCCAGAGGTACAGGTGAGCACAGGCAACACCAGCCAGGGCAAGACTGAAATCTGCATTCGTCCATTCACGCAGCTCAGTCAAGGTCAGTGCCTCACCCGGTACCCCCCTTGCCTGAAAATCACTCCCAGGAAAATCTGCTGTTGAGCGCCTGACTCCCAGACTGCAGATTTCAGACCCTCTTCTGACCTGCAGGGAGCGCGGGCTGGGGCGTGCTGGGCGGCCCTGGGCAGCAGGAGCCGGAGTGGATGGAGGGGAGGAGAGTGCAGGGCAGGAGGGCCGAGGGCGGCGCCGGCGAGGGCAGGGCCAGTGCACTGCCTGTGGCCGCAAATGAACGCTGACCCCGGCCAGGCCGGTGCACGCTTGGGCCTCGGTGGGCGCGCGGCCATCAGTGCTGTTCCAAATCTCAGCACAGCGCTGTTCTTTATGACAGCTTCATTATGAAGGAGACTTTTCCCCTCTGCAAATGCTAATTTATGAATCACAAAAACTGCCGCTTTCACGAGAAGTAGCTGCAGCATCCGCATCGTTGAAAAAGTATTATCTCCAGAAGACGAGGCTTGTGCTTCTGCCCTGCTGTTCAGGGCCCTTGGAGCAAGCGCCTCGCTGCTGGTGACTTGACCTCCTCGGTGAGGTGAGTGTCATTGTATCCTCATGACCCAGCACCCTGCAGAGTTGTAATGAAAGGGAAAACAGTTCTGTAAATTTTGACGTGTAATTCTTGGCACCACGATCTTCATCAGGTGGTCTGACAGGCAGATTCTTTAACATTCTGCTCATCAAACGATCACTGTACCTGCCATGAGGCTACTCAGAGTCTGGTCTTACCCACTGTGGTTTGTCACAGTTTAGGTGCAGAGACGTTGATAACGTTTGATTATGCAATGTTCCCAGAGTCGCACTTGGGCTGGTAGGTGATGTACGGTGTATGAACTGTATCAGCTTTCCAAAATACGAAAATGGAAAGCTCTGAAATCCGAGTTACATCTGATCTCAGGAGGCTGAAAGAAACATGGAGGACCTCTACTTGTCTTAACCTTTTTCAAGTGAAGGGAGGGGTGGATGTAACACCCATGGATTCAATTTATTCATTCAACAAACACTCCACTGTGTTTGTTCAGCCTGCTATGTCTCAGGCTTTTTTATAGACACTGGGAAAACAAAATAGAAAAAAAAAAGACAAAACAATACCCTGAGGGCTTATGTTTTAATGATGGAAGTCATACATAAATGTTATAAATAAGTAAAATAAGTTAAGAGCCATTCGAGGAAAAACTGGATGACCAGACAGGAACATTTTGAAAAACAAGCATTTCCTCATGAACATGAGAAAATTTCTTTTTTGACAGAGCAATTCCATTCCTAGGCAAAGCCCACCCACCAGAAACGTGTGCAAATGTACCAGGGAACCTTCATAAGTATGGGTTACAACAGTCTCATCAGGAGACAGCTCGAAAGTCTTCACACTAGAATGAGCACGCTGCACTGTGTGCAGACAATGGATGATTAAAAGGTAATGGAAATGAATGTTTACTTTCTAGAACAAGCATGGATTTCATTAAAATAACATTGAATGAAAGAGAGCAGACACAAAAAGTATGTAAACAATAAGACTTCATTCATGTAAAGTCTGAAAACTAAATCACAGCACGTAGGGGGCACACTCAGGTGGCATAAAGAACTACAAACTGCTCGACATACTTATGAGCCAGGATGGCTGTCACCTTTAAGGGGAGAGGGGTCAGACCGGGTGAGGGCAGACCCAGGGCTTCTCAGAGGCTGTGACGTTCCATTTATTGGCATTGCTTCTGCAAATATTCGCTTTGTAATACTTCACTAAGTTGCACAGCCATGTTTTAAAACCATGGGCTTTAATCACAATAGATTCATAGGAAGATACAACCACAGTAGAGAAAGGTCTCAGGTACCCTTCGCCCCATTTTCCCAAAGGTAAAACCTGATACAACCATCCCACACTCTCAGAAAAGCCATTGGCACAACTTCCAGACCTTATTGAGACCTCACCAGTCTCATGCAGGCCTAGCCCGTGTGCATCATTTGTGTGACCACCACCACAGTCAAGAAGCAGAGCTGATCCATCACCGCCAAGGCCCCCGTGCTAGCCTCCGCATTCACACCCACGCCTCTCCCCTCCTCTGCCCTCCCAGACCTCCTGGGTCTCTAACTTCCGGCAGCCCCTCGTCTCCTCTCCATCTCCACGGCTGTGTCATATGGGGGATGTTACGTAAATGGAATCATACGGCTGATAACCCTGAGAACGGATGCTTCTCAGTCCGCATAATGTCCTTGAGAGCCACTCAAGTCGAGGCCTGACTTAAGATCTCATTCCTTCTTTGTGCAGAGTCATGTTCCATGGGGACAGATACACCACAGTTGGTTTAATCATTCACCCCTGAAGAACTGGTTTTGTTTCAAATTTTTGCCTAATTACAAATAAATTTCTAAAATTTGGCCATGGCGAAGTTACAATTAATGTCTGAGGACACAGATTTGCTTGAACACAGGTCTTCATTTCTTTGGAAAAAGTGCCAGGAAGTGCCAGGGGTTGTGGGGGCCTCTGGTAGGGGTATGTTTTTCCTGGGGGCTGAGCTGGTTTGCCGGTCCCCCAGCAATGCAGAACTGATTCAGCTTCTCCCTGTCTTGACAGCATTTGGTATTGCAGTCACTACTTCTGATTTTAGCTGTTCTGATAGGTGTGCAGTGAAATCTCCTTGTGGTTTGAATTTGCATTTCCCTAACGGCTAATAATGCTGAAAATATTTTGATATGCTTATTTGACATCTGAATATCCTCTTTGGTGAAATGTCTAGTCATTTCTTTTGCTCACTTTGTAGATGGATTTTTTAACTGCTGAATTTTGTGAATTCTTTATATATTCCAGACACAAGTCCTTAGAAAGATAAGTGGTTTGCAAATACTTCCTGCAGATTACCTTGTCATCCTCCCCCCAGCATCACTAGCAGAGCAAAGGGTTTCAGTTTTGATGAAACTCAATGTACTAATTTTCTTCATTTATGAATCATGCTTTTGGTGCCATGTCTCAGAATCCTTCACAACCCCTTAAGTCCTGGAGACTTTCTCCTAGGAGCTTACAGACTGTACTTCATGGCCACGGCCATGGTACACTTTCAGGGCATTTTTCTTTCTTTTTTTTTTTTTTTTGGTGTGAGATTCAGGTAGAAGTTCATTTGCGGCCTGCAGATATCTAATTGCTGAAGCACTGCTTGTTGAAAAGATTCTTCTTCCTCCATTGAATTGTTTCTTTAAAATTGTGATAATATATATATAAAATGTATCATTTTAACCATTTTTAAGTTTGCAGTTTAATAGCATTAAGTACATTCACAAAGTTGTGCAGCCATCACCACTATTTGCAGAGCTTTTCCATCGCCCCAAACAGCACCTCTGATCTGAGTAAACAGCCACTCCCAGTTCCATCCACCCCGAACTCCAGTTCCCGTCTCCCTTCATCGTTGTGGTGAATTTCTGGTGCTGTCTCTCTAGGACTTCTGCATGATGTGTCTTTTGCCTCACAGTATGTACACAGATAGCCCTTCAATAGCATATGATCAGCCTGTGCTTTCCAGAAATACTTCCTTGTTCTTTCTTCTGCACCTTAATGAATTTCCCACCTTCAAAAGTACTTAAAAACACTATGATCAAACAAATTTCCCTATTGTTACCTCTTAAAAATCTCCTTGAAATAATCCCTTATTCTTTATAACATTTTGATTCTGAGTTTTAACAAGATAAAAATTGCTATATTCTTGTTTCTAAGAATATAATCATTTTATCAACAATAATATTAATACTCAAGAGGAGGGACTTAGAACCCAATTTATGACATAATTCTCAAGTGACACCCACATTGGTGTCTTCCTCCCCTGGGCTGAATGCTGTTGTCTGCCATGTGATGAGGTGGCTCTGCAGCAGCAGGGGACGTGGCCCTGGACAGGAGCCCTGTGCTGATGGCAGACCCACGGCCTCCCATGGTAAGACGAAGGCTCCTGCTGCATCAGGAGGATGGAGCAGTCAGAGACCATGAGCCAGAGGTAAAAGAACAAGACCATCCCAAGGCCTCTCACAGTGATGTGAAACCACTCGGATGGTAACACGCCAGTATTTTCATGCTGACCCATTAAACCTGTGGTTACAAGTTACCAGGAGTTCAAGACTCTGATATGAGCAGATGAACAACCCGGAAAGGAAGGCAAGCTGAAAGGAAGAGCCGCCCCCGAAGCACATGGCTCCAGGAAGAAGGCTGACGCTTCCTCCGGGAAACCTCCTTCATCTCATCTTTCCTTCCCCACGGACCCCGTCCGGCTCTCAGCCGTGTCTGTCCAGTGAGCAGTCCTGCTGCCCATGCACCACTCCCATGGGGCCTGTCAGGGCGATGCCTCCTTTTCATCTCACACCCCTAGCCCAGCAGTCATACTCAGTGTCCTGTCTGCAGGGCGAGAGCACGTGGAGAGAAACAGTCCCCTTCAGAACTCATTTTCTGGAGAGCTTGGTGCATCACCGAAATCTGGGAATCAGTACCATTCAAATTGGTCCAATGCTACCAAAAAGCATCTTAGTACTAAAGTGCTCATTTACTATCAGCAAGAGCTGACCCATAGCCAAAAGGAGTTCAAAAAAAGATGTTTAGCCTTTAAAAAAGATAGAAAAAAGCAGATGAGGAGGAAATCATTTGGACTCCTTCAAAGAAATACTGAAAGACACCCCTAGAAAATGTATCAACATTTCAATACTTGGACTAGACCTCTGGCCCCCAGCTCACCGAGCACCCTCGGGATAGGGGCCTGTGTGGGCATGTGTGCACCCCACGCCCGTGGGGAGCTGCCCAGTCTGCGCGCATCACCCCACCTTCATGGAGGCAGCCCCAGGGCCCAGGCGGGGACCACTGCTAGGCTGACCTGGGTGCCAGCTTCCACTCATCTCTCTTCTCCAGGTAACGTCCTGTCCTCTTGATGATGCATGTCCCCTCTCCTGATAGCTCCTGTCCCACGTCCCCCTTTGCAGAACAGCTCCCGCTGTTTACTGCGGCCTTCTGTGACCCACAACTTCAGCCGATGTGTGGCTTTTTCCAGAAACAATCTACAGGCTTGTGGTATCTAGCTTTCTCAGCACAACTCTCTTCAAAGATTTTGATTAGCTAAGGATCAGTCAATGGATTAACTTCTCTGTCACCTCTGACCTGAAATCAGCTGTGGTCAGAGGAAGGAACCATGTGGTTCAGACGTGGTCCCCGGGTTCTGCCCTTCAGCAAGAAGTGTGACTGCGAGACATTTCTTGGAGAAGAAGGAATGAACTGGAAAGTTTCAAAATCCAGATAGGATTTTTTTTTTAAGTTATAGATTTAATGGACCTAGAAACAGGGTAACCCAGAGAAATGACATAATTAACCAAAGTTAAAGAACTGAGAAACCACAGATGTGTTTCAAAAATAGCAAGTGGCCTGCTCTGTCAAAAGCAGCAGGGGTTTTGCAGGATTAAAGAGACCCAGGCTGGGCTGGTGCAGGCAGGAGACACGCCCACGGTAGAGGCAGGGGCTGCAGGGGCTGCAGGGACAATGACACACAGGCCAGGCAGGCGCAGGTAGGAGACACATCCACAGTCAGGGCAGGGGCTGCAGGGACAATGGGACACAGAATAGCTTGGGGAAGAAGGCTACTTTCATAATGGTAGTGGCAAAATCTGACCCAGCTGGACTCCACTCTTCCTGATGAGGGAGCAGTCCTGGGGGTGGGTGGAGCACCAGGCTGGGTCAGCAAGTAGCCTGGAAAGAAAAGTTGAAAGAACAAAAAGACTGGGCTGGGTTTCTCAGGCCCAGTTAAAGAGAGAAAAAGAGAATGACCTGGATGCCTATAAAAAAAACCCAGGTAGGCAGCTGTGAAGATAGGACAGTGTCTAGCCTCATCACGGCTCAGAATAAATATTTGTTAAAGTGGTCTAGCTGCTGTTGTCTGCACAGAATGCAATTCTGTCACACCAGCTTGGCTTCCTGGCAACACTAGCAATGGGAGTGGGGTGGCCTGGGAAACAGACATGAGCACAATGGTCGCTGGAATGTGCTGGTCCTCGCTGCAAGCGCATATCTGGCACCTACATCAGTCCCAGTCCTCTGGGCAGGATCAATTCCAAGAATTCAGACCTGAAAAACAAACCACAAACCCCCCCCCAAAACCCAGTTTGGCATGTGCAGAGCTGAGGAGCTCCTTCTGGACGTGGTGCTGAGTCACCATGAGAGCCAGGCGATCTTAGCCAATGAGATGCTATCTCTTCTTGCTAAAACCACAACAACAGATTTTTTGAGGAGCTATGAATACCAGAAAAGTAGACAAAAACTAATCATATAGGAAATAAGTGACACTGTCGGAGGGGGCGGTTAATTGAACATACAGTCACCAGAGTGAGCTAGAATGCAGCATGAACTGGGAAGTGGAGGCACAGACAGTCGTAAGATGATAAGAGCATGACGTGGGCACAGGAAGAAAGGGCCACAGAGGGAAGGAGAAGAAAGTGTGGGGTTTCCTCTCACCCCACAGACAAAACCAGCAGTCCACAGGCTGGGACGCAAGTGTAAGAGGCAAAACCAAAGGCTTTCATAAAATAACGTAAAGGCGTATCTTCACGCTGTAGGGCGGAGACAGGCATCTTCAACGGGACTCAAAAGTCACGTGCTGTAGAGGAAAGACTGATGAATGTAACTGCAGAAAAGCAAGCGCTTCTCATCAGCAGACGCCGTAAAGGGAGTGAAAAGGCCAGCCACAGAGACATGGAAAATACAGCAAGCAAAGGACTGGCACCCAGAGTCTCTGAAGAACTCCCACAAATCAGTAAGGAGAAGGTGGCCAACCCAGGAGAGAGAATGGGCAAAAGGTATGAAGACCCAAACAGGCTCCTTCCAGGGAGGAAATGCAACTGATAAACATATAGAAGCATCCCTGACCTCCTTAAGTGTCAGGGGAATGGCAAGTAAAGCCATTGTGAGTGCGGCCATACACCCACTAGGCTGGAGAACACTTCAAAATAGTTTAAAATCTGAAAACTGATGAAGAGTTGGAGCTTTTAACTCCTGTGATGATGGCAGGAACATAAACTGTTCAACCACTTTGAAAACGGTTCCAAGTGTCCAGTGGGGTTGAAGACAGGCGCAGCCTGTGCCCCGCCGGCCCCGCTCACCAGGGCGCACACATGAGAACGGTGGTGCCCTTTCATCCAAGCAGACAGTCCGAGACCCTCAGTGATGCCTCAACGCACGGACACATCCTACACACAGTGTGCTTCCTCCTACGCAGACATACCTACGGTAAAGTGTGCCTTACACATGAGGGACAGCACGAGATTAACAGTGATAACTAGTGATAAAATAAAACGATGTAACCACATGCTGCAGTAAAGAGTGATGTACACGTGGTGTCTTGGTCTCTGAAAGCATCTCACCGCACAGAGCTCCCCCTTCTCCCTGGGGCGGTGTGAGACCACGGAAGCCTGCACGCCAAGGTGAAGGGAGGCGGAAGAGGAGGGCACCGGGGCGCTGCATCGGGCTACTGCTGACCTCTGACAGCACAGCAGGAGGGCAGTCATCTGCCTCGGGTGGTCCCGGACCACCCAACCACAACGATGTCAGGGAGTGAGTGTCAGGAGCTGGGGATCCCGGGCAGGAAGGAGGGAGCAGGACAGTGAGAGATTTCACCTCGGAACTGAGACACAGCTTGGAACAGCGTGCAGTTTAAAAGTCACGAGTGGTTTACTTCTGGAGTTTTCCATTTAATCCTTTTGGTCCTCTGTGGACCGTGGGTAAGTGAAACGGCTGATGAGGGGGCCTACTGCATTCACAGCAGGGTTGCTCACTGTAGCCATCACTGCAAAGACGATTAATGACCGTTAACCACAGAATGCTAAGTTGTGGCACGTTTGTACAACAGAAAACCATGCAGCAATGAGTATGAGCCAGATACAGTTACAAACGACAATGTGGATGAATCTCAAAAACAATGTTAAACTGAAGAAACAAGACACAAGAGAATACATTCTGTTTGATTCCATTTGTATAAACTCCCCCAAAGAAGTAAAACACATGAAAAAAGTAAAGCTAAAGCATGAGAAGGTGCTGCCATCATGGTCACGTCTTCTGGGAGCTGGGGGATGGGGACTGGACAGGGGCCCTCGGGAGGGGCACAGGTTGTGTTCAGGTTGGAAAAGAGGTGGTCACAGGGGTGCCTGTTTTATAGTCATGTTTTATTCTGTACATTTATGTTTTGTGCACTTTCCCATATTTATGTATATTTCATAATCAAATATGATAGCATCAGTTAAAACAGGGACATTAATAGTAGAGCTGGGCTGGGAAAGAAGGCAGATTTCAGAGTAACAGGTTTAAGGGGACAGTGGTTTATTTGGTAAAATATTTGTTGATATTCAGAAATGTCTAAGGAGAAACACAGACGTAGATCTGAGAGTCACAGTGGAAAGCTCACACGTTTAATTTTTTCTCTTAATATTGCTGTATTGTGTTTATCTTGATTTCAGAGATGCTTTTCTGAAACAAATTAGCTTATATAAAATAAAGCAGGTAAGGGACACTTTACATATGTTGATTGTTAAACTCTCAATGCGCTGTGCCTTTATATCTGAATTGAAAAAGTAATAATGAGAGTAATGGATTTTTAGCTTGTTGGAATGTTAAAACTTAAATTTCCTTTACTTGTGTGGAACACCCCACAGCTGATGCAGGGTGAGAGGCTGTCACACCGCCAGGGACACTTCCACTCGCCCCACCTGTGGTACCAGCACCACCAGTTCTCAGGAGTCAGCAATTTACAGTTCTTCATTTAGCCCCAGTTTTTCAAAAACTACCTTTAAAATATCATTCAAGGCCAAAACGCTGTTCTACGTATTACACATTAAAGAAAAGATGTTATCATTTTAATAATGGAATAAACAGAAGCTACAGAGTCCCAAAGATACATTTTTGATAATAATATAGTTATAATAAAATTACACTTGAACAGCTATACAGACTTCATGGATAAGTATTTCTCCAATGAGAATTCACCTCCAGTTAGTTCAGAATAAACTGGAGGGTAGAGAGACATGCACAAGAAATTGCATGTGTCATAATTCACGGGGAGTTTTGTTCCTTTTATCATTTATTTTTCTTCTAGGAGCACTTCATGGAAAAATAAATCCCCACCACACAATTTCCCAAACTATAAGAGCACCCAAAGTAACAAAGCATGGGTCCTTAAAAAGAAAAGTAAATTAAAAACCCATTTCCATTCCAAGTTCAAGAACAGAGTGATGCGTCTACACCCGCCACCACCACCAGACAAGGCTGCAGGGGGGCACTTTCCTTCATCTCACGTGCAAAACCGGAGCTGGGAAGAGTAAACCAGTGCACCTCCCACTGACATCATCCAAGCACGCTCTCGCTCTTTGATTTTTTTTTTATCTCCACACACGTACTTCAACAGGCAGATAAGTATGAATGGAAAATTAATATTAGTCATAAATCAATCAATTTCTTCACACCAATACCAGTTACTGACTATACAGCAGGTGCTACTTTCGGGCCTGAAGTTACACAGGTGAGGCTCAGACATGGTTTGCATCGTCAAGGAGCTCATGATGTAGAGAGAAACCAACAAACAGGCCATCATAGCTTACAGCTGACAGGACGGACCACAGAGGTAAAGCACAGGGGCCGACAGAACACACAGATCTCACTGGACCTGGTCTCAGCGGACAGCTGGGCTGAGAAAGGCAGCCTGGGAAGTGCTCTCAGAGGAAGAGGAAATAAGAAGCCAAAAGTAGAAACCAGTCAGCAGAACGGCATTCTAGGTGGCAGAACAGCATGTGCAAGGGTCCTGCGGCAAGGAAGGCCGAGCACAGCTGGGGAAGTTGTCCACGTGGCTGTCTGATCAAGGGACAGGAGATGCAGGAGGAGGCCAGGGGCAGGTGGCAGCCTGCCAGGAGGACCCTACCTTCACCCTGAAGACCACGGAAACCACTTAAGGTGGGAGTGCCGGGGATGACACGTGACCTACAGAAAGAGCCCTGAGCCTCCAAGGCAGAGACTGAACTGGGGGCCCACAGTGGACAAACCTGGACACCTGGAGACCAGTTTGGAGCTTTGCAGGGATCTCAGCAGCACATGCCAGTGGCCTGAAGGAAGGGGATGGCCGTGAGAAGGTGAACTTTATGACCAGGTGAGGTGTGGGAGGCGTTCTGGGGAGATGGCAGAAATTGTCCTAAGTTGCTCTGCCCCTTCACTAGTGAAACCAACGGATGAACTGCCTTCATCACTAAATCTCAGCCTGTGTCTGTGAGTCTGTTTCTGTTTTGTAAACACGTTCATTTGTGGTTTTTTTAGATTTCACATATAAGTGACATCATATGGTATTTTTCCTTCTCTTTCTGGCTTACTATATTCAGTATTTTGTAGTAACCCACAATGAAAAAGAGTATGAGAAGGAATATGTGTGTGTATATGTAAGACTGTATGTTATGAATCTATATGCTGTACACCAGAAGCTGACACATAATAAACTGACTATACTTTAATTAAAAAATATTAAGAAAAGAATTTGAAAAAACTCAATCTAAATCTGTTACTAGAGGGAGGAAAACAGCAAAAACAACACTCAGTACTTGAACTGTGAATAAACCATTTACTACTTTCCTCTCTGACTCCAGAGGGCAATGAACAGACTGCAGACGGCTGGGGTGTCAGCATCACACAAGGGCCACTTCTCTAAGGATCGCACCGCCCAAACCGAGTAACCTCAGAGCACTACCTTGTGCTGCCTTTTGCTGAAGCGTGTGTCCAGGAAGGGAGACAGATGTGCTTCCTCTGGGCTGTCACACACAAGATGAGCTTCATTCCTTCACCACTCACTCATCCAGCTGGCAGAAACCCCCGCGTGCCTGCACATGGGGTGCGCCATGTCATGTGCAGGAGACACGGAATGAGGGGAACTCAGTCCCGGCCCTCAGAGGATTTCCTCCTGGCTTGACTTACGGTAGGAGGGGTTGGGACAAAAATAAAAGCAGAATTAGCCACCACTTTAATCATGTGAAAATTCTCTTCTGGCACAGAGAGCATGCAGAACTTGCTCAAAGCATTCCCACAGGTCAGGCATCAGTCGTGAGTGTGGTGAAAAGGGGGTCAGGGCATCATTATAAGGAGGAGATGGGGTGGATGCATCTGTGGGAGCAGAAAGGGGGTCCGTGCACCCAGACACGAGCTGGGGAAGAACAGAGGACTCACGCAGGGAGCCCGCTTCCCAGAGGAAGGGCAGGTCCACAAATTTCCGCAGGCCTGAGAGAAACAGCAGTGGTCAGAGAGAAGGTGTGCTCTTCCTCAGAGAGTCAGATCGTTCACTCATTTCTCTCCTTCCATGCAAGTTCAAAGATCTCCAGGTTAGTCAAAAGAACCTACTCCAGCTTATAAGGATCTAAATCATTCTGCTGCTGTCACAGCTCATATCTGTTCTTCCTGGAAATGATACATGGTCCTTCAAAATTGTTGCTATTTTCCAAACATGAAGATATGAAAGTAACACTTTCTGTTTCTTGGAGGCACTGTTCCTTTGAGAGCCAAAGCAAGATGCCAAGACTTGAGAACTTGGGCGGATTTCAGTAAACGAAAAACACAAGTTTCTTCAGAAGGACAGACAAGCATCCCAGGAGCTGGATGACCCCACCTCTGTCCTTCAGATTTATAAGCACAGGCATAAAGGTGCTAAGACGACCAGAATCCAATGTGCATGTGAGAGAAGAGCACACGTGGTCCGTTTTCTCCTTACACTTCTTCATGCCATGGCCGCACTGTGGCTGGAGTCACCTGAGCCATGGGGGCAGTTAATAGGCTGGCAGTTCTCATGATGACAATTGCCATGACTCAGAGCATCCCAGCGATGTGGCTGGCGGGCAGCCCTCTGACACGCCTTGTATTTTATATCCCCTTCAAGGCGTGTGTGTTTTTCATGAGCATTCCACCAAGAAGAAAGAAAGATGGCTTCCTGTAGCAAACTGGGAAATGCTCCCTGAGCTAATGTCAACAGGTACGTCTCAGTGAGCATGGATGTGCAGATAGAGATGAAGGGGGAGATAAGCCAGGATGCCGGTGGAGTGGTCATTCTGTCATTCTGTGAGACGAAGGCGAGGTGCAGGGGCCGGGAGGGACTACCTTGTGGTTAGTTTTTGTCAGAGTGACGATGCCCAGCATCCTGTGGAAGCACACCAGGTTCTTCCTGGGGTGGCAATGATCTATTACTTGGAAAATAAATTACGTCCTGTACATGCAAATAAGCCTTGCTTGGTATTTACAGGATAGTTAGCCGACGTTAGATTTATTTCTCTATTTTCTATGCTTCCCTATAGATGCAGAGTCTTGTCACCAGTGGGGAAAGCCTATAAGAATTATATGGCGAACTCTGTACCCTCGGTAGCCATAAGCCACAGGTTGGGTGACCCACCATCTTAGTCTGCCGGGGACTTGGGGACTTCCAGTGTGAAGATCGGAACAGTCCTGGGCAAACCAGAACAAGGGGTGACCCTACACGCCACACACACCCTTTCACCAGATGTGTGGTCTAAACGGAATCTTTATTCTCTTAACTCACCCAATGTTTTGTTGTAGGAATTCCTCAGCTTTTGACAAACAACAAATTCCAGAATAAACCTCTAAGAAGGGAACTTCACAGAAAATAAACAAACAAAATCGTGAGAAGGAGCCCCAAATTAAGTAGTTACATTACAAGCATGAGTTCAATTTCCCTGAATATTTTATCTACTTAAAAACTCAAAAGAGGAAAAGAAAACTTTGTGCATGAAGTAAGCTTACACTTTGTACAATCCCCCTAAGAGAACCCACGTGAGGACAGAGATGTGGATGCTCGCTCTTCTGCTCCAGGATGTTCTGTTATCACCACAAGTCTTGTTCCAAAAGCCAGTATCCCAATCTCACTCCCTTCAAACGTGGCCAACTCAAACCTGCTCACCACTGTCACAGACTAAAATATGGAAACATTTGACTCAACTTTGTTTAGTTTGAGTATATTAATTAATGCTAATTTGAATTAAAATAATCTAATTCTGCATCCCTTCAAAGTCCAAGGTGAAATCAAACACATGTGCAAGCTGTGTGGTGTCTACCCAACACACGTGTGAGACAGATGTTATGCACACACACAAACATATCTAGGCCACCATACACAAATGTGTTTACAGATGTTATGTTTTATTTTACACACGCATCTCCCTAGATGTGCACGTGTGAGCATGCACACATGTGTGGACACTTGCCTACATGACTGCACTCGTGAGACACCACGGGACATGAAATCCTAAACAGCTCCCGCTGCTGTGCCCGCTCTCAGCTCCTCAGCCCCAGGCCTGAGGGCTTCCCACCCCAGGCATCCTGGTCAGCACCCTTCTTCCTCGGGGCCCAGGGAGGACAGCTGCTCCTGGCATTGTCACTGTCGTGTTACAACAGGGTCTTGAAACGGACAAATGGAATCTTAGGGAGTTGTCAGCAGTTCATTCCTTTTAGGACTAAAGCACAAAGCATGGCAAGGGGGCTATGGAAAAAATGTGCCCCCAACTCTGAGTCTCACCCTGTGACATGTTCTGGGGCTTCCTACTTCCTGAAGCCAAAGAGGATATCTCCTTGAAGAGTACAGCTATGCCTCTGAACACACCCTCAAAGCCTGCACAGCGTGGCCACAGCTCACCCACGGCAGCCATGCCACTGCTGCTCCATTAGCTCCTTCTTACCTACTACTGTGCACTTGGACTTTTGTTCACATGAAGGGTTGAGGAAGTAATTTTCACACCTCCAGAAATACAAAATGCAAACTTGCTTTGCAAGGTTTCCTTGAAGGGAACTGACACCAAGAGCATAATGCAACCGCTGCCTCTCCCTCTGTTTGAACCACTTGGATAAGGCGGTGAGAACCTCTAGCAGACCACCAGGCTCCTCCTCACTTCAGCCTCTTAGCCAGTGTGGGACCCAGAATGTCCAGCCCCACGGCTGCATGTCACTGGCTCCTTCTCTTCAAATTTGTTCTAACCCTCAGATCCTTGACCAGGGCTGAGGCTGTTGGTATGTTTGCTTGTTCGCCCATTTTCCATCTGTTTAGCCTTACCTGACAGTAAGTTCTGAGAGAAAGGGACCCTTGTGGCATCAGACTAGTTCCTGCCAGACGTTCTGATGCAAAGGAGGCATTTCTTAAAGGAATGAAGGAGTGTCTTTCCTTTACCCATGTGGAATTTAGCTAAAGAAAGTTACCCAAAAAAAGATACAATGAAATATTTAATGATGACTGGTGAAAGGCAAAAAAGAAAAAAGAGTCAATGAAATATTTAACGATGATCAGTGAAACATAAAAAAGGCGAAAAAGAAAAAAAGCCAACCGAGTAAAGACTATACAAGGTGTCAAAAGGCCACATAGTATACTATTCCTTTCATGCGAAGTGTCCAGGACAAATTCCTAGAGACAGAACACGGGTCAGCGGTCGTCAGGGTCTGGGTGGGGGAGGGGGTGGTGAGCAGCTGCTCCTGGGTGTGGAGTTTCCTTTTGGAGCAATGGAGATGTTCTGTTAGTGGGGACAACTGCACAACTCTATGAGCAGGCTGGACCCTTGAGCCTCGCAGGTGTAAACTGTGTAGGTCCACTTGCAGGTGGATATTTCTCAATAGTAAATACTACAGCGTTACCTGGGGTCCAGAGTTGGCTGCACCTCCAGGTGCAGAGGAACCGGGGATACAGAGGGTCAACTGCAAGTTCGATGTGGATTAACCCTGTACTGTTCAAAGGTCAACTGTAGACTAAGACACCAAATTAACTACACAGTTCAAATGATACATTCTTGGAAAAGAATTTATGATAGGTGTGTTACATCTTAATAAAGCTATTATTAAAAAAAAAGACTACACAAGATGAGCTACGATGAGTTAGCTACAATCCATTCACGAGATGGTGAGCCCTTCTGAGCCAGAATCGCTGTATTGATCCTTCTATCCCCAGAGCCACTGACTGACAGGCTGAGTGGACGATTGATGATGCTGACATTAGGAACTGTCATTTGGATGCAAATTCTCCAGCGATTAGATCTGACCAGGCTTTGGTCAGATCTGATTACAGTGAAGAATGGGCCCTCATGAGAAAATGATTCCATGTTACACAGACATGACACTTTGTAATTTACAGAAGGCTACTGTATCTGTTACATATTTGAAAATTATACACAAAAATAAATGTCCCGTGAGGTGGGCAGGCTGGTTTACCACCACCTCTACTTTCCAGATGAAGAAAAGGAGTCCCACAGAAGTAAGACGCTTGCCCTAGGGCACCTGACTAACAGTGGCAAATGCCCACTGGGGGCCCCTTTTGCCAAATCATCCCCCTTGGGGGCAAGCTGAGATTAACTTCATCATAAACATTCACAAAAACAACAGAAAGGCATTATTCAGGGGCTGAGCGCCATCCCTGGCTCTATCACTAATAGAGATTTGACCTTAAATCACGCAGCCACTTTCTTCCACCACGCAGTCATCCACAAAATTGGTCTGATAAGACATCCTCTGCTTTCTTTACTGGAATGCCAGGAAAATTTAGAGCAGTCTTGCAGAAAGACAAGAGCAATGCAGGTCTCCCCACAGAGTCTGCACTGGCTGCACATCACGCGCCTGCCCCACAGACCACCGTGCTCCCAAGGACAGCCAGCTCCCTCCTCTCACGAGAGCCCCAGCCAACAAACCAGCAGAGTGTTCTCACACAAGACCCCCACAGGATTGGTTTCACCCCGTTTTACACGTGAAAAAGCTGAGTCCCACAAGCAGGAAGTTAGACATGCCCTGAATCGGAAAATGACCAGAGAGAGCACAGCTGGTTCTCCGAGTCAGCTCTTCTCCCTCCGCCCCACGGGCTCTCCAAGCCCGTCCATGCCTCAGACACGCGGCACACATACAGGACCTCTCCTGCTTATGGTCCCTGACCACCTCCCTACACGTGATCTCCAGGACTCTGCATGGTGCACTGCACCCCCAGAAAGGCTGCCCTCTTCCCACAATGAGGGCACCACGTGGAGGAGGCTGCCAACTGTACCAGCACTTCTGCCAAGTTCAGTTGGCTACCTGCCATCTGACTGACCTCCTCTGATCCACCCCAGACCCCACTGCCTTCATCTCTCCCATTCACAGCTCATCACTGCCCCAACCCCAAAGTGCATGCATGCCCCGGAATGAGACACCCGTGACCTTCTCCAAGATCTAAGCACATCCCTTCTTTCCCAGGGTTCCCTCTCCCTTCCTTCTCTGTGCGGGAGAACTTCACACTGGTATCCAAGATTTCTGCCTAAGCACCCTGGGGTAGGACCAGATGAGACCGGGCTTGCCATGATAGAGTCCCCAGAGCACTCATACACGCTGGGTCCCACCCTGACCACTGGCTCTCCACAGACGTGCAGGAGCTTCCTGGAGTGCCGCCAGGAGCTGCCCTTCAGGGCCACGCCCATGCCCGGGGCACAGGTGGAAGTGCTACCCATCTTCTTAACTTGCTCGCTCCAGCAGTGTCCCCGTGGCCACAGCCCAAAGCATAGTTCCTTCATAGGGAATCTGGTACTTCAGGAGTGACTTCCGTGGGTGACACCAGTGCAGTGAGGTTCTTGTTAAGTGAACAGATGAGTGAATGAATGAATGACCTCCTGTATTTGGGAGAGCAGCACTGACACTGAAGCTCATAAAAAGCACTGATATCTGACTGCGTGATGAAGCATATGTTAGATGCACAGGTGGAAACACCTACCTAACTACCTAGCTGGGGCGAAGACGGGCTTAAATTCTCAAGGATGCTTTCATCTGGGGAAGAAGGGAGGGGGAGGGGAGGTGGAGGGAGCCTCACATCTTCCCGTGTTCGCTCCTGCAAGGCACCACTAATTCTGAGCACTTGGTAAGGTGGGTACCATGATCTCCACTTGAGATAGCCCATCATACCACCGCTGTTGGGGACAGTTCAAGGACTTGCCCAAGGTCCTTCTACTAAGCTACTAAGAGACAGAGCTGAGACTCGGATCTTTATTTCCTGCGTCTCAGTCTCGTGTACATAGTCTGACACCATCTCCCCAGGATGAATCAAGTACTATTTATTCATTCACCCAAGAAATACTTTTCTCTTCATCCAATGAACATTAATTACGTAGTATGGCCAAGCACTTTGCTAAGGTGCTGGGCCTTCAAGACAAGGATATAATTCAATTAAAAATGGGCAAAGAACCTAAACAGACATTTTTCTGAAGAAGATGTTCAAATAACCAGTCAGGTACATGAAAAGAAGCTTAAAATTACTAATCATCAGGAAAATGCAAATCAAAACTACCACGAGACATCAGAGCACATCTGCTATAATGGCTGCTACCAAACGAGAGACAGCAAGTGGTGGTGAGGCCGTGGAGGGAAGGGCCCCCCTGCACTGCTGGTGGGAATGCAAACTGGTGCAGCCACTGGGGAAAACAGATGCAGGCTACTCAAAAGTTTAAATAGATATTTTTGACTCAGAAATTCCACTTCTGAATATATATATCCAAAGGAAATGGAATCAATATCTCAAAAAGATACCATATCCCCAACATTCATTGCAGCACTATTTACAGTAGTTCAGACATGGAAACAACCTAACTGTCCAGCAACTGATGAATGTTTATATGAGTATTATTCAGCCATAAAAAAGAAAGGAAACTTGAGGGAACTGTGCTAAGTGAAATAGGTCAGTGAGAGGAAGACAAACACTGTATGACCTCACTTATATGTGGTATCTAAACAAACTGCATTCACAGAAACAGAGGAGAGACTGGTAGCTGCAAGAGGCAGGGGACGGGAGGAAAATGGGTGAAGGTGTCAAAGGTACAAGCTTCCACTTATACTAAGTCCTGGGGATGTAGCATGCAGCGTGGTACCTTGAATACCTGTACTGTATGAGTGAAAGTTAAGGGAGGAGATCTTAAAGGTTCTCATCACAAGAAAAAAAAATGTAACTATGTGTTGTGAGGAATATTAACTAAACTTATCGTGGTAGTAATTTTGTGGTATACACATGTATCAAATCATTATGTTGTATACCTCAAATAAAACAATGTTATATGTCAATTATAGCTCAGTAAAACTGGGGTGGGGAGACAAAGGAAACCTTTCTCTGCTTCTACAAATTATATATAATTATTAGCAAACAACTGACTATATGCAAGGAGGGTAGACAGATACATGGCGGTCATAAAGAAGCACATTATTCACTAGCAAAAACTGATAAATGCATTAAAAATGCCTCTTGCTCATGACTGTTGCCATTTCAAGACACAGTGTGGATACAGATTTAAGGGCAAAGAAAGAGCAAGGTATGATTCCACTAACACATTCCAGGCTTGGCAAGTTCAGAATTTATCGTTCATTAAATCTGTATTTTAATTATCCTAGTTTTAATTAAAGTATTATGTAGAGTTGGTGGAATGCAATTATGTACAACTGACTTAAGATGTGTAATAGGCTCATATTTGTGAAGAAATGCATTATTGTCACTGGATCTGCCCATGTAAAATGGAGTAGTATTTTATTTTCAAAAGAAAAATTAGTACATAGAATATTAAATGCTTGTCATTACAGTTAAACAGTACATTGCCAACTCAAATGGAACCAAGTAATTCTAAGATGCCCACCCCTCCCCCACAGGCTCCTGCCTCTGCTTAGGAACGGATCTCCGGCTGTGATGTGCCCTTTGTCCCAAAGCAGTAGGCACAAGGTCAGCTTCCGGAACGTGCCCAGTGACCTCCACTCTGTCTGCCTGAATCCTGTGATTTCCCACCTTCACAGAAACACAACCCCTGACCTCAGGGACTCACCACTTCTCTGTAGCCAGTCTCGATAAAGTTCCCAGAGTTACCTCATTCTGCTGTCGCCACTTCCTTCTCTGTTCTTTAAGTATATTAAAACTGCAATTGCCAAGCATTTCCTAATGAGAGAAAATAATAAAGTGCAGATCAAACTTTCCAACATTCTGTCTCCTTCTAGACTCAGCACTCTTTTTCCTCAAGCCCATTCTCAATACATCTTCCAGCAAAGTTCTTAGAAATGTAAATTCTCAGTCTGAAAATGTCCTCCTTTCTCCTTCACGACTGGACAGCAGTCAGGCTGGATGTGACGCTCCCCACGGCAGCTGTGCCCTGGCGTGGTGAAGGCAACATTCCTGATCCTCTCCGCTGTCGTCTTCTCTGTTGTTGCTGTCAACTGTCATCTAACTGCTGCTCGCTGAGGAGCCCTGGCTTACAGGTGCGGGTGCTTTGAAGACTTCTTCTTTGTCTTTAAGGTTCTACACTTACACTATAAGAAGCTTAGATTTGGGTTTATTTTTATTTCTCCTACTTGCAGCTCATTCTGCTCCATGACCCGTCTTGACAACAATTCCGTCTGTGAGCGTGACCCCGCCCTCTCCATTCCTTCTTGTTGGGGCTCTCCTTGGATTTCTGCTGGGCACTCTGCCCACCCTGTCTCCTGCCTGTCCCCTCGTATTTTCCATCTTCTGTCTCTGTGTTTTATTCGGAGCATTTCCTCAGACACACCGGAACAATATTTCTCACTTCAGCTGCACATTGTCTGCCCCTTAACCCATTCAACTGACTTTTTAAATAAATGATTGTATTTTTCACTTCAGGAAGTTGAGCTTTTACCTATTTAGTCCTTTTCAAAATCAGCGCATTAAAAGATGTTCAATATCATTAATCACTAGGGAAATGCAAATTAAAAACAAAGAGTTATAATTACACACCCATCAGGATGGCTAAAATAAAAAACAGTGACAACACCAAATGCTAGTGAGGAAGCAGAGAAACTGGGCCACTCACACCGCTGGTGGGAACATAAAATGTCTCAGTCACTCTGGAAACAGCCTGGCATTTTCCTAAAACAACTAAATGTGCAACTACCACACAGCCACTCACTGCTCTCCTGGGCATCTATCCCAGAGAAATGAAGACATGTTCATGCAAAACACATACAAGGACACTTACAGCAGCTTTAATAACAGGGTGGAAAACTGGACCCAACCCAGATGTCCTTCAACAGGTGGATGGAGACACAAGCTCACGCACCATGGACAATGACAAAATGCAGTAGGGGAATCGCAACCTGAGCAAGGCAGGGAATCACACCAGGTGGAAAAAGCCAACTCTAAGAGGCTTTAGACGGCATGGCTCCACTTACAGAACTGTTTCAAGTGATAACATCATAGAAACAGAGAGCAGATTATGACTGCCAGGGCTTCAGGTGGGGCTGAGGGCTGAGGAAGGTGCTGTGGCTGTAAACGGGCAATGTGAGGGGTCCTGGGGGAATGGAGGTGCTCTGGGCTTTGATGTGTCAATGTGGACCTCCTGGCCGTGAGCTGTGCTGCAGGCCCGCAAGCGCTTAGCCCGTGGGGGAACTGGGCAAAGGGCGTGCCGCCTCCCTGACAACTGCAGGGGAACCCACAATGAATTCAAAATGCTGTTTAATTAAAAGTGGGGGCCAAATAAATACTGTGATTCCACTTATATGAGGGACCTACCAGCTTCACACTCACAGGAACCAAGAGTAGGAGAGGAGTGCCAGGGCTGGGGCAGTGGGGTGGGTTATTATTTAATGGGGACAGAGTTTCAGTTTGGCAAGGTGAAGGAGCGCTAAGATGAATGGTGGTGATGGCTGCACAGCAGTGTGAATGCACTGAATGCACTGAATTACACTGGAAAATAGTTAAGATGGTAAATTCTATGCTATGCATATTTTACAACAATTGCAAAAAATTTCAAACAAAAAACAAAAATCCAAACAAACAAACCACAAACACTTCCAAAGACATCCCACTGTATATGGAATAAAATCCAGATTTCTTTCCAGATTCTGGCGCCTCCAGGATCTGTTTCCTTTTCAGGCTTCTTCTCTTTCCACTCTTTCTGCCGTTTTCCCCAATGCCCTGACCACCACAGGCCCTCAGTCCAGCAAGTACAGCAAGCTCTTTCCTGCTTTTGCGTGGACGTGGCCCTGCTGCCCAGAATGCTCACCCCCAGGGCTGGGCAGTGTTGGCTCCTCACCTGTCAGGCATCAGCCTGAGAGCACAGCACCGTGCAGGGTGGGCCCAGGGGCCAGAGGCGCTGACTGGCTGCCCACCTCCTGTCCTTGTGCCTCTCGGCAAAGTGAGGGTCATAACAGCAAGACTCGCTGGGCAGCTGGCAGCATTAAATGAATCAGTATAGAGAAAACACTTGAAACAGTGTAACTTGCTCAAAAATATTAATAGTTCTTGGTATTAAATATCACCTTGATTATATCACAGGAATTGTGTTGAATGAAAGAGGGCAGGAACAGAAGATTTCATCTTCTGTAAGAGATTCTAGAGCAAGTGAACTAACCTACAGAAACAGAAACTAGACTAGTGGGCGGGGGGGCAGGGCACGGGGGAACAACCGCACCGGGGAGCTTGATTAGGGTGCTAATGGCATCCGTGCACACACTTGTTAAAGTTCATCAACCTGTGTGCATGCTCTGTGCATTGTGCTGCGCGTAAATCACAACACAATAAAGTGGTTTTCAAACATCAGCTGCAAAGAGAGGCTGTCCTTGGCCCCTCGAGGTCAAGGGCCACCTCCCACTCAGCCCTCTCCCACCTCCCTCCCCGCTCCTCTCCCTCGTGGCTTTCACCATCCCTGAAAGAATCCCAGTTGTTAACTTGTGTCCACACTGGACCATAACGTGGGGAAGGCAGGAGCTTTGAAGCCTCATTCCCTTTCTGACCGTGGCAGCTAAACAGTGCTTGGCACAGAATAGGCGCTCACCAAGTACCCCCGGTGCACGAAGGAAGAAGGGGGGAGGGGCAGCAGGAATGGCCACGGGCACCTTCCCGAGCTGAGTGTGAACACCAGAAAGGACCTCAGGGGCCATTCACTTGACCTACCTCAATTCTGACAGGAGGAAATGGAGGCAAAGCACAGGGGATGATCCTGCCCAAGGTCAGAATTAATGGTGGAAGCAGGTCTGAGCCCACACATCCCAGTCTTTGTCACTTATACCAAATATGGCTCAATTCACATGTATAGACATACTCTATAAACAGTCACAAAATGCCAATGAAACATAATATAAAAATTTTAAAAGCATAGTTTTGAAAGCCCAGTTAACTATAAAAATATTATTACAACCAGACATGCTTCTTTCAAGCACTAAGTTGTGACTTCCAATATAAGTGCTCATTTAAACAAATCTTTCTTGCAGCAGTCGAAATGAACTGGTAATATGTTAATGGATGTTCAGGTATTTAAGCATGCACAATTATGAGTCAGACTGTTTCTAGTCACCTGGCATGCTGTTTACTGCCCATACTTCACAATTCAGATCATTCCTGGCAAGTCATACCTCAAAGCTGGCTGGAGGTTTGAAATATTTAATCTGTAAACCTCGTCTTCCCAGGGAAGCACAGGCCAGCACACTCATGCCCATGCATTCCTGTCAGGTTGGCTGCACGGTGCCGTTTGAGCACAGCAATTAAGCAAAAGAATGGCATTGCACAGAGCAAGTTTCTGCGTCCTAATCTGATAACTGCCAACATAAATTACCTCCTGGAGGTAAGAGAAACACCGCATGACATTAACATTCACGTTTCATATTTTGAGAAATAAAAGGAAACAAAGAACATGCATCTTAACTGAAACAACACAGAACAATTGTACAATCAAACTAGACTATGTTTATAAGACAAGGCTATTCTCAGCTTTGATATGCAAAGATAGCAAACTAACTGTTCAGATTCAGCAAACCAGAAAAATAAACATGCATTTTTTTCATCTTCTCAGATAAATAAAACCTATAATTACCTACTCAGAGTTCTGAGGATGACTTACTCTCAGTTCCTTCCAGTGCTGTCTGCCTGTCTCAGACGCATCTCTCCTCCGTCAGCGGGGTTTTCTCCTGCGGTCCGTCACACCTTTTCCCCTCCTTGGCAGGGAGCTTACAGGTGTCACACACCTTTTCTTCACACTCACTCATTTCATCATTCAGCCCTTCCAGTGCTGCGGGCCTGCTCTGCACAGCACCAGGCCAGGCAGAGTTACAGGAACAAGGAAGCTTTCAGTGGTCAGTACTCAGGGGCGGCAAGGGCTAGCTTAGGAGGTGGGGCCTACTGTCACAGCACTCGGTGGTGACAGCCACCAGCTGAAGTCTGAAGGGGAGGCTGGCACGTGCGGGTCATGGGTACAGACCCTAGAGTCACCTGCTCCAGTCCTGAGACTCTGTCTTCCTCCTGTGTCCCATTCCCACCTTACTAGTTCTCTATTGCTCCTGCCACTTCACCCTTTTGCCATGTCACACATCCCCTAACATCCAAGAGTCCCAGGACTCAGGGCCTGGACTGCCCCAGGAGGCTATGCAAGTGTCGGCCTGCTTCCTGGTCACCGCCCAGTCCTCTCCTCCTGTCTCGGTTCTGTGATTCTCAAAACACTCTCACACATTCCCTTCCTGCCTACCCACAGTTATCCTGTATGATGTGCAGCCACGGGCCTCCTCCCTGATACGATAGAACCCTCCAGGCCTCACTTACCAGCTCAGACAGTCCCGCCAGAGCCTGAAGACCTGCAAATACCAACACAGCAGCGGCCCCCAAGTCTAACCACGACCTCTCTGCTAGCGCTCAGTCTGACATACACACAACTGTCCCACAACTGGATCCTCTCGGCCGTCTCCTGGCATATCACACTTGACATGCCCAAAACAAACTTCAGACACCACCACCGACCCCCATGCCCCCCACATTGTCTCCCAATTTCAGGAGGTGGTAACTGCATCCCGCCAGTCGCTCAGCCCCAAACTCCTGGAGTTACCGGCGCTTCTCTCCTCTCACATGTCACGTCCAGTCCAGCAGGAAATCTGACTCTTTCGGCTTCCTCAATACACCAGCATCCGGCCAGTCTCTCCCCTGGCCCCCAGCACCCTGATTTGAGCCCCCGAGTCATTGCAGCAGCTCCTCCTGGGCTCCTGGTTCCCATTCTGTCACCCTACAGTCGACTGTTAACACAGCCCTCCACAGAGAGTCCTGAGTGGGGCTGGGCACTGCTCCGCTCTGGTGCCCAGCATGGACACCCAAGTCCTCACCCTGGCCAAGTAACCTGCTCCCAGGAATCTGGCCCCAGGGACCTGGATGACCTCATCTCCCGCCCCTCGCTGGTCCACAGCGGCCCCACTGGCCTTTGTGCCACTCCTCAGACACCACAGGCACGTGCCCACCTTGAGCATCCACATGTGCCCTCCTCACAAGTGTGCGCCCCACCCGCCTGGCTCCCTGGATCCACACAGGTTTAGTGTCTGAGTGGCCTGCGCGGGCTCCACATCTAAAATAGCCACCCCCTCCCTACTGTGTCCCCCTGCCCTCCTCACCCCACCCCACCGCCTCTGCCGGCACCGCCGAACTGCCAGGCCGGCATCTCCCTCCCTCCAGGTGGGTGTCGGTTCCCTGAGGACAGGGCTTCTTTGCTCACCACCTAGGATGGCATCTGCACAAAGCATGCCCTCCACAAAGGCTTCGTGGGTGACTGAGACAGGCGCTTAAGCTGCAGTCAGATCTCTGCCAGGGTTCAACTCAGCCTCTCCCTCGCAAATGTGCAGCAGCTCGGGACCACCACTGGGACGTTCACTTCAACTCCCTTCCTGGGAATGACGATGGAGTTCAGCTGTTTTCCTGACACAGTCTATTCTTCATCCAACAACACGCAGATCAGGAACGGAGGCTGTCATGGTGGGGGCAGGTTCTGAGCATGTTCGTCACCCCCACACCCCTCGTTGCCCCTCGCCCCGCGCTAAGGCACCTGTGATCGCTGTGCAGGGATCATCTCCGTGTCCACCTTCCACCAGGCCTGGGACTTCCATTAAGTCCTGTCTTAACTGGAAGGTCACACTGCCCTCCCTTTGTCAATAACTCCTGGAGTTAGGGGTGAGCACAGAAGGGAAAAACAAGGTGCACTCAGGCGTGCTCGGTGCTGATGCAGGTGTGTGTCTCTGTGAGAATGTGGCTCATGGTGAATCCAGGCTGACCTATAGTGTTTCAGATTGAAAACTGGTGCCCCCAAAGGAGAAAAAAATGAAAGCATTGTAAGGAAAAAATAAATCAAAACCATGAAGAAGATTCCACAAAACAAAGTGAAGAGAAGAATCAGCTGGATGCGGAGGAGAGCATGCGATTTAGAGTCAGGCAGACTCAGTCTGAGTCCCAGCTCGGCCACCTGCCAGCTGTGTGCCCCTGGCTGGGACACTTCACACCTCCGATCCTCATTCTGATGGCTAATTACACCTGCCTTGGAAGGCGACTGTAAGGGTTAGAGGAGATGAGTTTAAAGTGGTGCTCAGGAAGTCATAGCTGGAGTTACAATTGTTGATAGGCTGTTCAGCCAATTTTTCAAGTTGAGGAACATTAGACTTAATGTTTCCTTGAAAATGAAAAAAAATCATTTAATTGTGAGCCTAAAGGTCACATTTTTAGGGTTATGGGATAATATTTAAAAACTGGGGCATTGGGGTGGCAAGATGAGGATCCCCCTCCTGAAGACAAGGTCCATCTCTCCCCTGTGTTAGGGGACCGACCTCAGAGCACCAGGTTAACAGCAGGTGGAGAGGCTTGACCTGTTTCAACAGATGTGGAATGCCGAGTTAGATGTTCCACTATTACATGATCCCTCTGCTGGTGCAGGTGCTCCAAAGCCATCTGACTTTTGTCTGCCAGCAACCTGGGAGGGAGTAATGCATAAACGCCCCCCCAGCTGAGGTCCAAAGCTGAACTTTTAGAAGTGGAAATGAGTGTACCTTTGACTGATGTATAAACTTGAGAAAACTACGTGAGTCCTGATTTATGATACCTTGCATACCAGGTACTTAATAAACGTGGGGGTGATGATGAGGTGGAAAACATGAAACTAAAGGGCCTTGAAAACGTGTAAATATCCATAAGCAGCCTCATCTCAACCCTTAAAAGAGCCTATACCGGGATATTATTCTACTGAGGTTAGAGATCTACCAATGCAGTAGCTTCATGCCGCAAGTGACCCGCTTGTGTGGTGCGACACTGAAGGAAAGCCCTGCCAGCCCCTCCGTGTTACTAGCTCACGAGGAAGTCAACAGTCTTCAGCAAGCATCTGCCTATTAAAAAACACAAAGCTTACAAAATTAGGAGTTGTTATTTCAGTCTATATCCTTTTGTAACTTCTTGAATAAACGTTGCCTCATGAATATAGCTAGACTACAAGTTAACAAGTGAATTACTACATAGTTATTTGTTGCTGAGTTAAAGTAATTCTTCCACACTGACATTGATTAGAAACTCCAGGGTTTGAGAGAAGCCCTAAGTCAGCCCACCCCCCACCCCCAGGAGTGACTCTTCCCCCGAATTCAGCCCAATGCTGTCCAGCCGCACGGGCTGATGCTAGGCCCTCCAGAATATTTCACAAGAACCCATCTCAGCTGCCTTTTCTTTCAGCCTAACAGTCTTTGATGAGAACGAGAAACTGATCCTCATCTTTGTCTCACCCCAACCCCAGAGGCATCTGCTGTAATTGGAATCAACGTAAAGCTGGATACCTCAGAAACTTTTAGTAAAATAAAGAAAAAGGATAGAAGTCATCCCATTTTCGAAGGTAACTGGTATTTTCATTAGATTTTTAAAATATGGCTTTTATATGTTTCAATACTTTTCCTGTTTCCATTAACCAAAGTAGAAACGCCTGCTAAATAAGCTTAAGAATCATCTCGACTCAAGCAGGGTTCAGATGCCCAAGTGAATGCGTGGGGATATTGGGCTTAGAGAGGGAATCACATAGATGCTCAGGCCAGGGAGAAAGTACATTGAAAATCTACTCAGTAAATTCTTACACATATCTTTTTTGGGAAAAAAGCAAAAACAAAAGCAGTTTCTTTTCACGAATATTTTTCTGAGTGCAACTGTCTGATGGCGTAAGCATCTGACTTTCTGCCCAAGCTTGCAGCATTTTGCGGTTCTTTCAGCAATGTCCAACCTGGAACCCTTTACATCCGGCATACTGTCTTTAAATTACATTGCAAAATGTCCACTTATGAAATATATATCAAATGTTCTTTTCAATCACTTAGAGCTCCAAAAGAAGAAACTGTTTGGCATTAGATAAATACCTTGAATGTGAGACAGGCAAGAACACAGACAAGAACACCGACAAGAACACCTTGAAATAATGCTTAACTAATCACGAAGCGACTACTCTGCTCTAGATGGGCGAGCCACTAATTAGACGAAGGGAAATAAAACTGTCATGGTGGGGTAAGAGGATAAAGAGAAGTAAGCAGTCATCACTGCTTTATTGTCAAAGAAAGTATCGAACACGGCTCAGTAAAGAGAGGGAAGAACCCACAGCCCTGCAAGTAAATACCAGCACTCATTAAACTAGCGCATGGCGCTAACCCAGCTCAGGATGACAGCGACCTCCCAGAAAGCGCACTCAGAGGAGGAAAAGACTGTGCCGTCAAGAGCAAGGGCACCTTAGTTGGGCCTGCGGCATACTGAATAACAACATTACATGACGACTTTCTTAAAGGGCTTAAAAACTTCCAAGCCAATCTGAAAATAGCCTTCTACTAGGGATTGGGGTAGGTCTCCCAGGCTCGGTCATTCTTTCCAAAGCTTAATTGATACACTGAACACGTAAATGGTGCCAACAAGCATAGTGAGTTGTATTTAAATGTAAAAGCCGGGAACAACTTACATTTGGTTTCTTGGGATAATCTTGTGTCCTTCTCGGAACCAAGTCACTTGAGACCTGGGGCAGCTGGCAAGGGGCAGGAGGTTGAGAATGGCTGCCTGTCCCTGTGAAACCATTTTTCTCTGGTCTGTATCCGTGAAATTCCCCATATCTGCAGAGAAAACTCAGACCTTTAAAGTTCTAGAAAACTCTTTTTGAGGGCGAGGGAGGTCAAGGATGGAAACAACTGCATGTTACTGCACAGTCACCGCTGTTGCTGTAATTAAGCATTGGGACAAAGGATGAGTGACAGTGCTGGTGAGGGTGGCTCTGGGGGGGCGACACGAGGCAGAGCCACGTGCCCCCAAAGTGGCCCCCACACGCGTGACTCAGCAGAACCTCCTGGGCTCTGTGTTGCTTCAACAATACAGTGAAACGTTTGCAACTGATTCTAACAGTGACGGAAATTGCGGAAAAGCATCCTCACGCCACAGGAAGTGTTCTCACAGAAGCGGTAACAACGTTTTCAGGCCTCTCCCGGCATCCACACCCCTCAGGGGCTGCCACCCAGGCACCACTGTCCTGCTCAGCACCTCCTTCTTCTCATTTCTGTGGTGAATGATCCCAAGAGATCTTCTGGGAGAAATGCTTTTTAACCATTGATTCGTTTTTAGAGGGTTCTCCAAATCCCACACTACTGACTTAATTTGGGGCAGGAAGGTTTCTCCCAGTCTTTGTGCTACCGGTTTACAACATTCAAAAACTGGGATTGCAGGGGAAAACCCAGCCATTAGAGTGTGGGTATAAGTGGCCAATTTAAAAATTAGTACTGTGTGAAATTTCTGAAAAATTTTCACATTATGACCAGGTACAGATACAGGCATACAGACACCGATGTGGCCATATGTGCTGTATTTTTGTCTGACTTCAAGTAAATTTGGAATAGTCCATAAAAGATCTCTATTATCAATGGATTTGTGATTCAAAAAAATTATTTCCTATGTTACAAACAGCATTTAATATTCTAGGAAAAAGATGAAACAAACAAATGAAACAGATTAGGAAAATGTTCATGGTTATTTTAAATTAAGGGGAATCTGTTATCAAGGAGGAGAAAAGACAGAGGAAAACCTAGCACTAGAGATAAAAGATGGAGCAAGGAAAGCGTAATGGAGGATGACAAAGTCCAAGTTTCATAAAATAGAATTTAATACATTGTAATAAAGTCTAAGTGTATTCAAATGTTTTGGGTGTTGACTGTAAATTTTCATTTGTGAATTATGTTTTCAATTACTCAACTGAATGAAAGTTCTGAATTACTCCGCAGACAAGTTTAGCTGAGTGACCTCACCACTGGACTTCAGAAAAGCTAGCCTTCCTGGTGATTCAGCCCACACCCCCGTGCGCCCACCTGGCTGGCGCAGGCAGCAGGACGCCTGGGGCTTCTTCGCTGCATGCAGCGGCCTCAGATGGGGTCAGACGCAGCCCCGGGGAAAGCACTGTCACCACTGTCGGCGCGGCCCACTTTCAGAGCTCTTTAGAGCCCTCTGAAATCCACTGCGACAGAGCCATGTGTGATTTAAACTTTCCTACCGCGTTTCACTTTCTTCTAAGTGAAGAGCCGCTTTGGTAGTGGTTTCACAAGATAACAAAGTCCACAGGCTGCATCCGGCGGACCCCACCCGGCAGGGATTTTGGGCTGCACAGGCACTGAGCGCCCGTGCGGGCCAGCCCCTTCCCCTCCCACGTGCCCACAGAGCACCGGCAGGCCCAAGCCCCTGCCTGCCGAGAGCCCCCTGGTCACTGTGCAGAGCTTTGTCCTCCACACGCCGGCCCCCGGAGCGGAGCACTGACTCGTCCCTACAGCACTGGTGCACGCTGTCCACGCACTTCCTGCTGTGCAGCGGAAGGCTTTCTAAGCAAAACTGGGAATAACTGATTATGAACTGACTTACCTAATTGGGCTTAATTTTTCATTTTAAAAACATTTGAATCTAAATATAATAAAAGCTAAGAGCAGCTAATTCCTAAGCCAGAAGGCATCCTGTCCACTTTTTTTTTATCCTCCACAGTACCTTACAGGGCCCTGGATCTGCTGGACTGGGAACAGTGGCCTTTACCTCATCTCCACTGGACCAGCTACATCAACTGTTCACTTATCTTTCAATCAGTTTTAGCGATTGTCCTATCCCCAGTAGAACCCGAGACAGAAACTCAGTCCCCACAATGGGTGAAGGCAACTGGCCAGCACCCACAGATGCCACCGTGCTACTTAACGCTTGCAGAGTTCTCCAGTGTACACATACATGAGACGTGAACTTCTGATCTTCTTTGTAAGAGCGCTCCCTTTTTGTTCCGAACCACACAGCGGTAAAACCCAGCATCCAGCCTCTGTAAAGACGGAATAATATACCTGCCAAACACCAAAAAGCAGTGTTAATGGTTCCGTATCTGGACAGTGCTGGCATCTCGCCAGTAGGTGCTCAACAAATATTTTATTTTCAGTAAATCAGTATCTATGTGGCCCTTCCTTGACCAACACAATTACTGCAACTGCAATTTATTAATTTCTGTCTGTCTGTCCAACTAGGCTGCAAATATGATGTGAAGTTAGGTCCTGGACCTGCCTTTTCATCACTGTACCACCGTGTCAGGCATGGAGCAGGTGTCAATTATGACTGCTTGAATGGATGAGAAATGTTAAATAGCTAAAAGTCATTACTCTTAAAAATTAGATCTTTCAATTTTTTTATAATTCTACCTCTCATAATTTTCTAAAAATTATTTCTAGAACTGGCAGCAGTCTTAACATACTATGTTGTGCCGCTGTGCATAAAAGTGCCAACAATGCAGGACGAGGCACAGGATTCTAAGGCAGAGCAAGCAGCAACTGCCCAGCACAGCTCCCCTCTCCACCTACAGCAGGGCACAGGCAGCTCCCAAAACAGCCCACGTGCTTTCCCATCTTACTCCACGTATGGCCTGACATTAACTTTACAAACTTTTCTGAACGACTGAAAGGTCATTTCATTTGTACTTGCCATTCCTGTGACCATAAGTAACCATTCCTCAAATTAATGCCTTTCTAAAAAACTTCAGTAAAATGATATAGGGGAAAAAAGGGGTAGTTAGAAGATACAGTTCCCATAAAAGTGCTGGTTTAGGTTTACTATTAGTTTTATAATGCAGGATATTTTTAAACCCATAAACAATCAGGAGATACAAGCAAGGATCCCTTGAAGCGAGTTCCACAGCTCTGGAGCTCAAACCTTTTATGCTACTTAGGAGAGCTCATTAATTGGTTTCTAGACAATGTTCTTCAAAAATCAAGAATAAAGCTTGAGTCCTGGATACTGTTCACACATGGGAGGCTATCTATCCTAAGAAAGAAAAAAAGAACTATAACTGTTTTCTGAAAAAGAGAAAACACAGTGATGCTATTCTTTATGAAAAGTGTGTTCTTGTGTCAGATATCTTCAGTTTAAAAATACTTCCTTTTATAAAGTATAACCAGAGAGACTTAAAACAAAATCAAGCAAAAGGCCCCAAATGTGGTATGCTGTATTTGCTATGTTTCCAAGCGTACCTGGAAATCACTTACATTCAACTAATTGCTCATCTTTTAACTCAAGTATATCCAACAGGTCAACCAGAAAAAAAGAGTTCATAGGCATAAACGTTTTAAGTGAATAAAACATTTAGACAATACAGGTCATTCAGTATTCAGCAAATAATAATCTGATAACCATCTTGAGATCCTACAGCAAGATTAATAAAACGTTTTATGAAAAAAATACTGCTGAGTTTCATTCTTCAAAATTGTATTGTATTCTGAGGAATGGTTCATCTCAAACAAAAACTTTAATTGGTAGAGACAATCAGAACAATTCCAAACTGAAAACACGGAGTCAATGCCATTTATTTAAATTACAAATCAAGACTAGAAGGATGAGCAGCTTTGATTATTATATACTGTGATGATAATGAGGAGGAGTTTTGAGACTAGGTTAAAACAAAGTCAACTAAAGTTTTTGGAAAAGAAATAACACAAGTTACTGGAACACATACCTGACAAACTACAGGCACAGTTTCATCACTGCACAATAACTATAGTTATGTGATTGCTATTCATTCCATTTGTCTGTTCTTGCAGTGCCCTGAATAGATCTTAAATTCTTACACATTTCTACAGTAATCCCACATACTTCTGCACTAAACGGCACTGCTCTCAACAGGGAGAAACAAACAAAGCTGAAGATCAGGCCTATGCTGCCCAGCACTGTCTCCATAGTCTAATGTCTCACCAGGGAGAACACACACACAAAAGCTGCAAAGTACTCCACCTATTGCAGGAATTCCTACACAAATTATATTCACCCAACAGATGGGAATATTCACTGCAAGCCAATTGTTTATAAACACATATTTTTAAGCAGAGAAAGTTTCCTGGCTCTTTGTAAGAGAATATGATAAAATCTTAGCACCATATGCCACTAAAATATAGAAAATGCCTGCTCCTATTTCAAGTAAGCACAGCAGGGAATGTTTGCATTCACTGTATCAAGGCAGACTTCTACCAGACCAACATGACGTTTTCCAGAGCTAGTTCATCATCAGGAATAGCAAATTCAAGAAAACAGAACACAAAATCACAATAAAACCAATGGTTTAAACATCCATTTCTGCTATGTAGAAGAAATCCTCTCCTGACCTGCCACCCGGAAGGGGCCACAAGAGCGAAACCAGAATGTGTCTGGGAAGCAGCTTTCTGCGCACTTCAGCCCACAGACACCTGCTTGAGCAGCTGTGTATGGAGAGGACACTTGACATTGTCAGCCTGCCTGGGATCTGCACATGCCGAGAATTCTCCACTATGAGTTTTGGTGGAGGTGGACCCCTGCATCCACAGGGCACAGGTATGAGGCACCCCGTGACCACGGACACACACACTCTGGATTTGGGGGCCTGGCTGGTAATGCACAGGAGACTCTGTCCAACAGCAGAGATGGTGGGGCCCAGGGAGCCCCGGCTCAGGGGAACGCGGCAGTGGCTCAGGCAGCAGCACCTGGGGTCCAGAGGTACCAGCAGCAGAACCTCCTGGGGCTCCTGGGCTGATCGGGGCTGATCTGGCTCTGGTGGGCTCAGCTCCCCCTGTTCCTGCCCACCGTCCAGTCAGCCCAGTGATTTAGGAGGAACCCAGTGTCCAGGCAACAACTTCCTTTTTTGTTTCCACGAGAGAGGGTTTGTTTAGTTTGTCCTAGAACTCCCCGGAACATAGCCAAAATAATTTTGGTTGAAAAAAAACTTTTGAAGTTACTAGGCACTCACCATGGTCACAGAAAAACCTAAATCATGCCTCACTGAATCATCTTTTTTTTAAAAAAACCAGGTTAACCTCCTGGTTAACCTGTAAGAATCACTGGATGATAAATAGTACCCCAACTGAGACTAATTAACCTACTCTAAGGAGTATTCCAGACATGAACCACAGAAGTTTTAGGAAGCATCTGACAAAATAGTACCCGGTTTTAGAACAGTTACTGTTAGGCAGTTCTTCTCAACAAGACTGAGATGCATGGCTGACCACGCAGGTCTGCAGACACCTGCCGTGGCTCAGGATGATGAGACCACATCCTCGGTCCAGGAGGGGAGCCTCTCCCTCAAGGGCAGGAGGGCCAGGAACATAGCTCAAGTCAGGAGAAAGAATTTTCACACCCACTAAAATGAGATATAAGTGTTTTTCGTTTAGTGGGGGTTTCCATTTTATGTTACTCCAGATAAGGCAATTCCCCAGAAGTTTCATTTTGTTTGCGGGTATAAAAATATCTGTTTTCTATAATACACTTTTATATCTCGGCCCAAAGCCCACTCATACCTTTAAAGTGAAAAAAGAGTTAAAAGATACAAAATTAAGCTGTTCGTATCCTTCTGGGAACTACTTCAATTCTTGTTTTGAAAACCAGATTATAAATAATTGTATTTTCAATTTTATTATTATAAATTTCCTATATGAAATTTAAAATGCAGCCAACAATCAAAAGAGTATGTGTCCACAGCCAGCAGTTTTCTCAAGCAGAGAGTGACATGAAAAGATGTAGACTGAAACGTACTAAGAAACAGGCACAACATTCTGAAGGTGTGTCTAGCTCACTAACAGCTTCTAGACACTGGGTGGGCTGAGGGCTATGTTTTGAATCCTTTCAAAAGAGTTAAAGTAGTTAGCATGAAGTTAAAGAAAACAATATGATAAACATGGAAGTTAGCCGATGGGAACATCGTATTTGCAAAAGTTCTTTAATCTGTATTTTATTTGCCTAAAAAATGTATATTAAATTGAAAGAGACAATAAGCAGGCTCCTGCTGGGAGTGGACTCAGCACCTGTGGCACCTGTCACAGGTGTCTGGGGATATAAACCTGGGGGCTACAAGGCCCCCAGGGATCAAGTGGAGGCTGCGTATTCACATACCATGAGTAACTACTTTTAAATTTTATCTTCACTCCTAGTCACAAAAGCTGATCCAGAATCTCAAGACTCGCCATTGAAATGTTCCTAAGACCCTTCAGGGATTGTGGTTTAAATGATTTTATCCAGCATGAACAATGTTTGGGGTCATTCATTCTTAATTCATTCCTACCTTCTATTCAAGTCAGGGGCAGAAGAGGAGAAATTCACAATTCAGGAAACATGAGGTCACGACTGGGACTAGTCTGCTAGATCTGTCATCAGGGGAAAATGCTCTCTCCAGTCAGTGAGAACGGAGCTGCAGAAAATCCTTGGGAAAGACGTTGATTTTTTAGAGGTAAATATCCTTTATTTCATCTCTGTTACTTAATTCCTTATATTGCCAGGTTCTCTGGAGACATTAAAAAAACGTTTAGGACCACTCTGTGAAGGGTCAAAGTATGAGGGGAAATGTTAGTTTCCACACAGTTAAAATTACCCACACCAAAACACAATGGAAAGAGGACCTAAACTATTAAGAATTACAATATTAGCATAAATGAATTAGAAACAAATTAAAAAGCTTTCACTTATCTCATATGGAAGCATTTGTCGGCAATTACATTGCAAAATTGTTTGGTCATTCTGCCTAAAGTTCTTCACTTAGATTCCACAATCATCCCTAGACAAATGAACCACATGGAAATTAAGTCTCTAAATTCAAATCATCTCCAATAAGAACCTTTAAAACTCAATGCTAATTCCCCTTCAGAAATTCTCCAGAAACAATCATATCTGCTATAACCACATGGAGTCAAAAAGATAATCAATTAAATTCAGATACAAATACAAAACGTTTGCAACTTTGTAGAAGGGATATAAGCATTGAGACACACCATCCTAATATCAGAGATCAAAGTCAATCGTGATCCCATGGAGTCATCCCACACAAGCCCTGGAAGTCAGTGCTGGAAACTTTGACTTGGAATGAGATGAGAACAGTCCATCCCCTTTTATCTTCCAAAGTTTATTTCCCCCTTCCTTATAAACAGAGAGACAAAAGAACCTGAAGCCTCAGGAAGGAGAAATTCCTAATTCCAGGGCTCCTAAATATAACTATGTGATGCAGAAGAAAGGCCAAAATTCAGTTCTAAGTTTCACACTCCTTGTCCCAACCATTCAGATCTTGGCCACTAGGAAAAGAAAGCTACCCTGAGCCGTAAGCAGCTTGGAACTACAAAGAATTCTGCTTATTGTAGCCAAAACAGGCAAGACCAGTTCATTCAAGCCAAAACATAACCTGTTGCTGGTGGTGTCGTGAGCTCAGAGCTCCCAGAGGACAGGACCAATGGAGAGCGAGGCAGCGAGGAGAATCCTGCTGAGGAAGGCCAGAAAAGCTGGAGACCAAGGTGGGAGTCACACGGGCCGGCTGACGATGAAACCAGCCAGTTACATTTCACTTAAGAAAAGAGTTCTCAGCTAAACAGACTTTCCTTCTTGACAAGTAGGGGACTCAGCAGATTAAAAACAAGATGAAACAAAAACCACGTAGAGGAGTCGAACCCATGGCTTAGTGACAAAATATAACCGACTGCTTTGTCTTGCGGTCTCAAGCCCAAAGTATATGGCCAAGGGATCCACGCGGCGGTGATACTAACAGTGCAGACATCTTAACACAGGATATCTGACCATTCGTTCAGGTCTGCTTTTATTTTCTTAGGCAATCTTTTATAGTTTTTTGCTTGGTTTTTTTTATAGTTTTTAGTGTAAAAATATTACAAATCCCGTGTCAGAATTATCTCTGAGTTTTGAAACTATTTAAACAATTACACACACATATAGTTACATAAATTGTATATAAGTAAATATAAGTTGCAGCTTATTCTTTCCTAGTATACAGAAATATAACTGATTTTTGTATGTTCATCTTGTACCCTATCACATTGCTAAACATACACTAATTTAGCAGCTTTTTAAAAGATGTCATGTTTTCTACATAGACAATCATGCCACCTTCAATAGAAGACATTGCCACATCTTCTCTTACATCTAGATGCCTTTTATTCCTTCTTTCTTTTCTTCTTGCACTGGCTAGTAACTCCACCACTGGGATCTGTCAAGCTTCTCAGGGTGGCGGGTTTGTCCTTTTCACCAATGAGAAAATTGCTCAATATTTCTTCAAATATTCTTCCAGCCCTGCCTCCTTTGGGATTCCACCTACCCACATGTTAGGCCATCTGAAGCTGTGCTGTTATTCACTAATGGTCTTTCCTCTTTTTTTTTCTATCTGCCTTTCATTTGCTGTATCTTTAAGTTTACTAATGTTCTCTTCTGCAATGTCTAAGCTACTTAGAGTCCCATCCAACATGCTTTTCATCTCAGACATCACAGGCTTCATCCTTAAAAGTCTGCTTTCTGCCCTTCAGTATCTTTCACGTCTCTAACTTTGATCACATGGGATACAGTTACAAAGTTTCATTGCCTTTCTCTGCTAATTCTAACATCTGTGTCAGCTTTGGTTTGGTTTCTATTAGTTGATATTTCTCCTCATTATAGGTCATGCTTTCCTCCCCCTTCATATGCCTGCTCATCTCTGATTAGATTCTTGACATTGTGAATTTTACCCTGTTTGGTGCTGGACTACTTCCATATTTCTATAAATGTTCCTGAGCTTTGTTCTCTGATGTGCAAAGATACTTGGAAATAGTTTCTGATCTTCTCCAATCTTGCTTTTAAGATGTCTGAGGCAGGATCAGAGTCCTATTTGGTCCAGGGTTAATAAGCCCCCACTACAGACCCCAGACATGCCTGTAAACTGTACCCAACAACCTCATGGGTTATGAGGTTTTTCAGTTTGGCTGCTGATCCCGGGTGAGTGTGGGTCTAGTGACGCAACCTCTTGGGCAGTTCTTTCTGGCCTTGGGTAGCCTCACGTGGATGAGCTGATGCATAATCTGCTAAGCACTCACAAGACAGCCTCTGCAGAGCCCCACACTCTCTTTCTGCAGCTCTGTCCTCGCCAGTACCCTACCCTCATTCTCCCTGAACCCTCGGCCCTCTCCAGCTCTGGGGCTCCCTGAGGTTCCACCTGTGCCCTCCCTGTGCCACAGGCTGGAAATGCTCTGAGGGCAGTGAGTGGGTAGTCACAGGGCTCACCTCCTTGGCCTCCATCTCTCAGTCAGCACACCTTTGCTGCCTGATGTCCTGCCTCGTACAAACCTTGTTGCACACACTTTGCCTGGTTTCATGGTTGCTTAGATTTCCTGTCTGAATTCTCCTTTATTCCCCTCAGTGACGTTTTCTACTTTCCTTCATGCATGGTCTGTTTGTTTCTTATAAAGGTTATTCCCAGGCATTTAATAAACTTTATTGATGCTGTAGAATGTTGGTCTTTTTATAGGACATAAGAAAAAGTAACTTTTCCCTTAACTATTCCTTTTTTTTAACTGAAATAAAAAGAATAAACACCCATCAAATTTCTACTATTTATACTGCAGTAGAAACTGAGCCACAGAGACAGACCACATAAGGAGACCATAAGATTTTCAGCAGTTTAGAGTGTCCAATTGTTCCTCCTGTTGTAACAATGAAGTCCTAGAAATTCCTGGCTTAGATATATACACTTTGAATATAATTATAAACAGTTTTAATCCCAAAGTAGAAAATAATTTAGAGTAAGTAGTTTCTCTTAAAAAAAAAAAAGATACCAATCTGCCCATGACGCCTACACAGATTTGTTTAATTACTGAACCACTGCCACCTTCTCAGCATGGCCACCCGGGCCTCAACGTAGCCATAAGCACCAATGTGAACATCATAACATTTGACGAGACTCACCAAAAATCACTGTGCAGTTTGTAACACAGGCAGCAAAGAAAATGCTATTTTTTAGTCAAAGAAGGAAAAGCTGAATTTATATTATGCGCTTTTTTCTAGGGTTAGCACTTTTGTAACTGACACCATAGGCTGGTGGGGGTGGGGCAGGGGAGAAGCAGGCACTCAGCTGCAGGGAGAAAACAGCTACCGTTTTCATGAAGCGTCCATGTTTTCAGCCTGAGACCGACGGCAGTCCCATGAAGGCTGACATACGACAGCTGAAGGTGCTTATTGCAAGGACGCCGATGAAAGAGTAATTTGAAAAAACAGCATGAGATTTTTAGACAGGTTTTATGTCTTAAAAAAATGATGACAAAATACAATGGACCCTTGATAACCCATCTCACTGTCTGAAGCCTTCAGCGAATGGAATATAATTTACCACGTCTAACCCAAACCCTTCGTGCTTCAGAATAACCCGTTTCTCCTTAACGAGTTTCTAGTGAAGTGGTAGTGGAGCGTCTACCTTATTCTCATGGTCCGTCTATAATAAACCACCTCCTCGAGCCCACTTCGATACAACCAACTACGCTCTGTCTTCCTGAGAATTACCCAGGGTGCGTCACATTAACAGGGAAATCTACCAGCGCAAAGAGCCACACAAAAAGAGCCCCATCTCCTTGCTTATTTTTAAGTTGACACCAGAATTGTTCTATCATAAGCTTGAGTAGTCGCATGTATAATAATGGTATAGTGTATGTTTTGGCATTTTAAAATGAGGCAGACACACCGCTGTTTTAAATGTATCCAATGGAATCAAAATAATATAATTATTTTGATATTCGCATTATATATTTTTAAAAGTAAACTCTCTGACAGATGGAACTTTAGTATTGTTCCTTTTCACTCTTTGAAGCTGCATATTCAATCAATTTTCCCCACAGAATTTGATTCTAATGTAATATATTTTTATGTCTGAAAGATAGTTATCACGGAACATACCTCTCTGGGAAAAAAAATAACAATTTAAAATGAATTTCCTTTGACCAAAAGATTCTAACAGCTTAAAAATTCTTCTTCTGGAATTACATGTCCATTGTAATTATTAGTAGTACACAGTTAATCAAAACAACATAGATGTATTATAAGTTTTGGAAACTAAATATTAAACATTAAAAACTTAGAAAGAAAATATGTCTCTGGAGTGAAAGTGGCTTTTTTCCCCAATTATGTTACATTTTACTGAGTGGAAATTTATTTACTATTAGAATGAACAGAATTGGATAGGAATTAACAACAAAAAGAAGAGGAGGTATTGATCACATATCTGCATACAGTTCATTTAAATCTAATGCGTACATGGAAGAAATGAATAAACAAGGAGAGAAGAGACTGGCGCACGCCAGCAAGCAAAACACACTGAAGTAATAAAAATGGCTGGGGATTTAGAGTATCAAATAATATCTTTTTGCAAACATTAATGAAAGTGTCTTCTGAACGAATGAGAAAACACAAAGCAGTAACTTTGCTGTAGTGCATGTTCCACCTACATCAAGATGGACCACTGGTCTGATGAAAATAAACAGAACTTTCCACCCCTCCTCCTTGGGATCTGCACTGAAGTCGCGCCAAGCCCTTCTCACCTGGGCAGGTGAACCAGAGCCCAGGGTGCTTCAGAGAAGAGCATCTCTCTACTGGCTTCTCCTTTCTAACAAATCTTGAAAACTCTAACTGTACTCTGTGTAAGTAGGTGAAAGCCATGGGGCGTCACCCTGAGTTTGCAACCTGGAGAAAACAAGGTGCCTGCCTGTGGTATTTCATGTCAGTGCCTCTTGGTTTTGTTCCCAAAAATGTTTCTTGAGGCACAATATATGCTCTGATGATACTGGAGAAGAAGAGGTGAGGGGGTTCATAAAAAGCGGCGCAGCACTTGCCGCCCACCTACGCAACACATCCGAGTTAAGAAAATCCCAGGACTGCTCAAAAGGCCCTTGTCTGGTGTCGCTCTGCCCTTAAAAGAAGTGTGGGCAGAGTGAAGGCAGGAACCCTTCCGGGATGAGAGGTCTCTCCAAGCCCTGGCACCTTGCACATGCCATTCCACGGAAGGCTCGAACTGCGAAGGGCATGCCCTTCTTTTGTGAAGTGGAAGAAACAACACAAAGCGGGTGTGAAAAGAGAACTGGCAGGTGTCAACACCAAGGCATGTCGTCAGGGAGCTCCATTTCAGAAACACACCTGTGGAAAGTGGACATCGAGAAAACAATCCCTTTGCCACCATCCATGGCCACATACCCCAGGGTTAAGACCCCCATTATAGACCACCCACATCACTACTTGTTTTTATGAGGAAGAAGAATATGGATTCTTTTGAAACCTTTCTTCCAGAGGCATATAAAACATTACATCATTTAAATTTCATGAGAACCCCCTAAGGTGGGTTTTATTACACCCATTTTACAGATGGGAAAAGTAAGATCAAACTGGTCGGATAACTTGCCCAAAGTCAAGCAGATGGTAAGTTGAATAGAAATACTGAACTCAAGTCGTCTGCCATCAAAGCCCACTGCTCATCATGGTTCTCACCTGTAAGTTCACTTTTTGCTTTCTTTATACCCATTCTGACAAACCAAGCCCCATGTCACATTACAATAAAATATGACCTTGCCTAGAATTTATTAACAGATTGTTGTGGGCCAGAAAATACGCTGCTTTACATAGATCATAGATTAGAGCCTTTCCATGTTCGCACCACCACAAATGAGGTGTGATCACCCCACTCTGCAGATACTGGATGTAGGGCTAAGAGTGGCTTGCCCCAGGTCACAGCACTAACGCTAACTGGTGGCGAGCTGAGACTCCAACCCTGGTCTGTTTGATTTCAACATGCTGGTCACCATTGGCATAAACTGCTCCCACAGCAGTAGCCACTCTGACAGCGCAGGCCTCGGGATAAGAGGGGAGGTCACAGCTCCTCTGTCTGCAAAGGGCAGGTGCAGCCTGGAACTGGGCAGATCCAGAAGGGCATTATGGGGGGGCAGCAGAGAGAGCTGAGAACTGGGGTGTCCAGGCCTTCACCCAAGGGCAGCACTGCCCGGTGCCTACTTCTGGGTGGGGCTGCAGGCCCAGGTGGCCAGGCCTTCTGACTGCTCAAAGGAGCCAGAAAGCAGATTTTTATATGAAACCTTACAAGTGTTAAATGCTGGCAATCAGTTAATGTACACTGTGCATACATCCACATATGTTTTTAAGCTGATCCTTAAAATACCCACCCCCACATTCTGAGCAGGCTGAATGTGGTCCGTGGACACCCATGTTCTAACTTTTGAGTGAAGAGAGTGCGTGGTGGGCTATGCCCCATGTTGAGATGCTCATTACTCTTAAAAATACCCCTAGACAGCCAATTCTTTCTTATTTCACTTAAATGAGAGCTTGGTGTTGCTGGTTTGTGCCTCATGGACTGTTAGGCAGTCACTAAGTCTCCATCCCACTCAGAGCTGAGCCTCGGCACAGTCCTCGCAGAGACAGGAGGCAAACAGGTACCAAACCAGAAAGACCGCAAGGGCTACAAGGAGACGTGGAGGCTCTCAAGCTGGCCCTGATGCTCCCTGGGCAAAGTCGCACCCCCGCCAGAACCCAATCTTCTGCTTCCCCTTCCCCCACCTCAGTCCCCTGCACTGGGTCCCCGCCGCACTCAGTCCTGTCCCCAGTGCCTCGCTCATGACAGGTGCTGGGTCAACGGTCATTTCTGCTGCTGAAAGCAATGCTAGCCTCGTGCCCACCCTCCCAAGTTCCGTCTTTTCCCAGCCCGAGTCTGACAGTTGGGCAGGAAAGTGTTCTGTGGACTAATCAGAGCTCCAGGAGCAGCTGACCTGAAGAGCGCTGTTTAACGTCCACACTCTGCAGACAGAACAGTGCCGGTGGGCGGGGCTGCTGCCATGGAGCTCAGACCTGCTGCGCAGCAGCCGCTGTTCGCGCTGCTCCGTGACTGCAGTGGCTTTGGGTCCTGTGACTTCACTAGTGGGCCTACTTCCACAAATATAAGGACAGACTCCCTAAGTGTATGTACAGTCTGCATCAGAACAGTGAGGCACACGCTGATTACCTGTTCAGATCCATTCCTTTATCCTTAATGCATTCCAGATTCAACCCACTATTTCCCCCCTTGGGCTATCATGGCCAATAAGGCAAGTATTCTAAACACATCAGCCTGAAACGGAATCTTATTCTTAAGCGAGCAATTACTTATATTCGCTGCTGTAGGTGGTGAGCTCACTGTCATTGTGCATCCACTTGAACTCCAGCGGCCAGCTCCCTTCAGCCAGACAGGTGAGAACCAGGTGGTTCCCTTCCAGGTGAATCTGCAGTAGGCCTGGCTCTGTTTTAAAATATGGCACAACGTCATCTGAAATATTGAAGATAAAAGAGAAAGAAAGAAAAAAAATTGATGTACACATGAGAATGGCTTTCACCCGATTAATCAATCACTTATTTAAACAGACCTAATTTTTAAAAGTAGAAATAATGACCATTTGGCCCAATTAAGTAGCAAATTATCCTTGACCCCCTAGAAATGTACAGTCCCTTAGACAGTATTGAAAAGGCTGAGTGCTCCTTGGCAGACCATCTGAAAGCACCTGGCAATCCACCCAAGCCATTTCCACTCATGAGTAACACATGTTTGCTGCATACAGGGCAATCCCTGCTGGTGCCAGCCTTGGTTTCAACCAGGCACTCTATTCTCAGAGTAACGGTGGGGCGTATGTACCTCGGCTCTGACAGAGACATTTCCTCATGTAAGCTTCATTTAGCTAGAAGCAGCAACTAGGACTCACAAGATGAGCAGACATACTAAGTGCCCTGAACCACAGTCCAGCTCCCACTCCACGCACACTGTCTCTCTCAGTGACTTTCAGGAACTATCGCCCTGGGAAGACATGGATACGCAGTGTGGAATCCACTCAGCCTTGGAGAGAAGCAGCTGCTGCCCACACACCACCACCCACTAGGAGGACTTCACAGACACGTGCAGTGAAGGCAACCAGACAGGGGGCAGCTCACAGCACGCACTCCCAGCCACAAGTTCACACAAGTGCAAAACCGGGCACCACCAGTGTGTGGTGTCAGCAGTTAGCCCGGGTGAGCATCACCTCCGGGGGAAGGCATGGTGGGGGATCAGTTTGGGGGTGGCTCACGGAGAACAGGTCAAGATCTCTGTCTTCATTCGGTTCCATGGGCACCTTCACCACATGAAAATTCATAGAAAATCATCCTACGTCTGCCTTGCACGATTTTTGTATAATGCGTCATTAATTTTTTTAAAAATGTATGAACACAAGAGACTTACTTCCAGGTCTAGTTCCCTCACAAATTCTCAACATGACCCTGATCAGGACACATGGGTTTCTGTTTCTTCATCAGTAAAATAAACAGAATTAGGTGACTTCTCATTTTTCTAATAAAACCCCTAGGGCACACCTGCATAATCTGCTTCCTGTCAGGCCTCCTACCCTCTCTACTCGGGCAGAAACACTCCAGATTGCTCTGCTTTTAACTCTGAGCCAGGCTAAGCCCTTCCCTGGCTCAGGGCCCTTTCCCACCAGGGTGCTCCCCCCGCCAGCTCCCAGAAAGCACGCTCATTCCCAGCCTTCAGCCAACAGGGCTCTTCCCCCCCAGCATGCCCTGACAAAGCATGCTCCCACGCCCTGTCCTGATCGCTCCTGAATTCCTACACCAATGCCAGGAACAAGGGAGAAGCTGAATGTCTATTTGTTGGATGAATAAATATAGAAACAATTACACAACAGCCATAGCTAGTATTCACTGAGGGTCTGCTGTGCTGGAAACCGGTCCAAGTGCTTTACCGGTGTTACCTTACTGAACTCTCACAAAAGCCCTAAAAATAGATGTCATCTTCATACCCAGCTCACAAACAGGCAAAGAGGTGCCCAGGGAAACTAACCTGCTCAAGGCCACACAGACAGCAGTGGTGAAATGATGATTTAACCCCAGATACTCTGTTCCAGAATCCAGTCCTTCTACACATTATGGTCTAAGTGTCACAGGTTTCTCAACAGAGAAACGTTTTTCCCTCAAGAATCCAAGCTTCAAATTTTTGATAAATTTGTGGAATTACTAAACTGGACTTTTAAATTAAATTACTGTATTTTTTTCAGCAAATAAAGCATCAAATAGCATATTAGTGCTAAAATTGAGACTATATTTTTAGGTTAAACTGTTGTACATATAGCTGGTTTCTTCTGTACTGAATATATAGAATTTATATATATAGACTTTTTTGCCATTGTGTTGACCACTGTCTTCCATAACGATATACTTGTAATACAATATTACCAGTCTCTTACTGGTATTTATCCAAATAAAAATGGTTAAATTGCATCTGTGAGTGTAATAAGAGCTTATAATAAGGAGGTTTGACCTAGTCAATGAGATACCACTCAGGAGCTAAGAGCTAAATGATCAGTAGGTAACAAATACTCAGACACTAACATGTACAGAGGTCCTGTGGTGTTCGCAAACATGATGTGTAAGCTTGGGAAGTACAGAAGACCGAGAAACAAGGAGTTTTGCAGGTTTAGAGAGAGTGGATGGAAGCAGGTTGAGCAGGGCCCAGATGGCACAGGGCCTCGCACGCAAGGCAAACACTCATCTCATCTCCACATCATCCCCGTGAGAGTTTCAGCGGTGCCTAATGCACATTCGAAAGTGTTCTCATGCAGATGTTAAACTGTATGACCACACTATTTATAGGCCTTGGTCAAAGGTGCTGTCAGTACAATTACGACAATGATGGTGAACTATTATTACTACAGGACAGCAGGAAGCCTTTGAAGGGGCTGTGTAGTTAAAAGCCATTCTGGCTGCAGCATGGAGCAGGAATTCAGAGGGGCCAGAGTAGTGGGAGGGGACCAGTTAGGAGGTCACTGCAGTAAATTCAGGAAAATGCTCCAAACAGTGGTGGTGGCAGAAAAGATTTCATGATGGACTGAAGGTGGGAGTGAAGGGGACAGAGGTGTCAAGGAGTCTCAGATGTCTGACCCACACAATTTTCTGTTCAACAAACACACTGATGCTGTTATCAGCACTGGGAACATGAGGATAAGACAGCAAGTGCCCCACAGAGGTCACAGGCTAGGTCTGGCGTGGGAGCAGAAATGGTGAAGTGTCAGGTGCTGTGACCCAAGTATGTAACACAAAGGCAGGAGCAGCCAACCCTGTCCCATCCCAAAAGTCCCACCTGCTCCTGCCACACATCAGCCACTCTAAGTTACAGTTCAGCAGAATTATTCTCAGATATTGATGGTCAACTCTGTGCCCAGTTTCCCGTTTTGCTGTGCACTTCAGCTAAAGCCACCTGCACTTATGGCCCAGGCAGTCTACAAAGCTGCACTGCAGTGGATACAGCTTTGGTACCTTGGGACTGACTGAGGTCCAAGCTGTATTAACGCCCTGCCATTTGTACTAGTTCAACTGTAGAAAAGGAAGTGCCACTTCCTATGGTCCCAGAGCCCTACAAGAATAAGTCATTGGAAATACATCTTTTGAAAGAAGAAAGCTTCACAATCGGCGCCCAAGAATTTGAATTTGGTTTTACAACTGACAGATCACCAGCGATTTAATATATGACAGTTTGGAATAAAAGTGACACCATAATAATTCCATCTTCACAGATTTCACACTTTACTAAACATGCTTATACCGTGTATGAATTACTCCGGGTAGTGCGATCGAGGAGGAAGAAAGTTTTTCTCAAAGAATAGTTTCACATAGTTGGCAAGCTAATTCCTCGTGATCCCAATGCCTGCAGAAATAGGGTTAGCACAGACACTAACATTTACTGTAGGGAGAAGGGAGGATCCTCAGTGTCCATGTTAAAATGATCAGCACAAGCATTTTATCATAGATTCGCCAGTGTGCGGGAGGACAACGGAGTTCTCACTCTGAGCCCAGCACTGCTTACCACTGAAACATACAGAGTAGGCATTGAAAAAAAGAGGGGTTAAAGATAACAAAACATATAAGCTTTGGCAGAGAGAAAGAGAGACAGAAGGATTAGTACTCAGGTCTGCACACACTCCTACAAAGGCATGTGATCTTATATACCTTAAATGGAACAGAAAAGAGTCCAAAAGGATCCCTGAAGACAAAGATAACTGAGTTACCTCCGAGACAGGATTATCAGACGTTGACCTGAGGAAGAGCCAACGATCCCCATGATGCCCTCTGAGGCAGGCAGGGGGTGGGGTGTTTTCCCAAATAATAACTGACAGAGCTTCCCTTCCTCAGGAAGAGCAAGCAGAGATTAAGTATGCTTCTGTATTATCACAATGAACAGTATAAGACCTTGAATGAATTACTGAGAAAACCTGTGGAATTTCCATTTTCACATACATTTTTAAAAGAACATAAAATCATTTATGAGAGAGAGAGTATCATCTGTCTGGATAATACAGATTTAAGGTCCATCCAACAGGGAGAAATGGACTTAATGTTCTCAGAAGACAACATCATAATTTCATGATGGAGAAGTCTCTTCCCTAAATGGGCTTCTAAGGTTTTCAGACAGTGTAGATGGACTTTACTGTCCAATATGAGCATAATCTCCTGCTAGCCTAGCATGGAACCATGAGCCCCTTGCCTCAGGACAAGTCACGCCCACGGGGAAGCTGGGGGACAAGAAGTCCTGGAGCAGAACCGGGCCCCTCGGCTCCAGGCTCTTCTTCAATGGGTCTGAAATACCTGCTCCCAGTGGAATGGGAGGATGTCTTACCAGACACTCTTTCATGGCAGAAGAGACAGGAATCAACTTTTAGGTGCCAAGAAAGTCAAACTTCAAGTGATTCTCGTGATGCTGCCCATGAGAGAGCTTCAGCCAGGACAACAGACAATTGTGATCTGTTTGGTGACTTCCCCTTCTCCTCCATTTTAAAGTGACAGTGAGTAAGGAAATAATAAGAATCGACTGTACCACAGACAGGGGCATGGAAGCGGGAGCCCCCTGTGCTCCAAGGAGGATGGGTGAGACTTATGAAGCTGTGGACCAGGTGCAGCTCCAGCTGGAGAGATGGGAATTGCAGGGTGAGGGGAGCAGTCAGCTGGGGCGGGACCCTTTATTACACGACTCTGCTCTCTCAACAGCTGAATTTCCCAGGGTGACTAATCATCTGGTCTAAGCCACTAATCTTCCTTTCAAAACTTCTTTTATATCATATTCAAACATTTTCATGCCCCAAGCTTATGAATTTACCACTAAGGGAAAGTTTTTATTTTTCAAACACCAGTGAGACACAAAAGCACTGGGCATAATGTATCATTTGTGAACCACTATTCTGAAAAATGTGGGTAGGAGATCCTTTCCTGGTAAATACAGTTGTTCAGATTTCAGCTGCCGGTGGGTCATTATGTACACCTACTGAAGCCAGGAGCTTAATCTCACAGGAGGTGCTGCTTTTTCTCATAGCAGTAGTATTAATCATTTTAAAACAACTGTTGTGCATTTCAAACGTGATTTCCGAGGCAAAATTTAAATATACGATCAGATATGTTCTTCTACAGTTAAATATGCAAATATGGCAAGGTGACCCTGCCATGCTGAAGGGTGATCCTCAAAGATACAAGGTGACCCTGCCATGCTGAAGGGTGATCCTCAAAGATACAAGATGACCCTGCCATGCTGAAGGGTGATCCTCTAAGATAACTGTCCTAGGACAAAGTCCTCCGTGTGCCTAGTCTGCACTTTCTGGGACCATCCAAGTAAACCCTTTACTGGTTAAGCTGAAACGAAGCAGGAAAGGAGGAGAAAGGAGAAGGAGGAAGAAAAGGAGAAGAAGGGGGAGGAGGAGATGGAGGAGGAAGGGTGACAGCGGCTGTATCATCCCAGATAATTCTCAGGCTTCAGTCTTCTCGCTTATCAGAAATATTTACAAATATTTTCCAGTGATAGATTTCCAAATATAGTAGGATACCCCATCATATTCTATGGGTCTTGAAAAAATTAGCCAGCTTCTCTGTATGTCACTTTATAGATTGCGATGGGTGCCTTGTGAAATAAATGAGTATCAGAAATTTCAGGGTGAAAGATGGCTACAATGAACGGAAATATCCAGATTTGGTGTCAAACACAGTAGAGCTGACCTACCAGGATGACTACAAGCAGAGGGGTGTTCTCACACTGCTACCCTCCCTCAGGCACCTCTGACAGGGCAGGACTTGAAGTCTAACTGTGAGTCAGGTCACCACCCTGCCCTGCAGCATCTCTGACCCACACACCTTCCCAGAGTCTGCTGAAGAGAAGGCATGAGACAGGTGCATGGCAGCACACTCCATCTGTGCTGATGGAGCAAAGCCATGCTGGGGAGATGAGGAAAAAGTGCCTAATACAATCAAACCAGGACACCTGAGTAATGGGTAATAGGAGTCAATTGAATTTTCTGGTTAGCTGAAGGTCAAACAAAAAATTTTAGTTTCAAATGTCGTTGCTAAAATTTGTCTTAAAGCACAGGAGCCTGTTTTCCTGCCTTGCTTAGTGTCATATGGCATATTAAACATGACAGATTCATACTTCTCTGACTGTGGAACTGGAAAGGCCTTGCTGCCATATTTCTGAACATTAGTCTATGTGTTGCAGCACAGTGGATACTGAAAATGGGGCAATTTGAGTGAATGGAAATGGACATAACCTAGCAGTCATTGACTGTGTGTGATTTGCCAATTTTCTCCAAAAAGTAGGAGTAGCAAGCAAATCAGATAAATTGAGGGTTCTTGGGGTGGGGAGTGGGGTGGGCTGACAGCTGGGTGGTCCTAGGTAGCTTGTTTTACTGTGTAAAATTGTGACTATGATCCAGACAATGACATATTGTCAAATTCTTGTGCCTGTAGCTTTGATACCTGGCCAAGTCTGTGCAGCCAATTTTATCGATGGTGCATAATGAAGATAACGAACATTCCCTGAGGAGCAGGCTGTGTGACTTCCATGCATTGACTCACTGAATTCCCTAAGCACCCTCTGTGGTACATAACAGTCTTAAAATATGCAGCAGGCATTTATTCTGTTTGCAGATGATAAAATGAAGCTCTGAACTGTTGAAGCCTGGCCCAAAATCATGCAGATGGGAAGACGCCATGCTGGGAGCTGAGCTCGGGCCAGACTCCAGAACCTGAAGGGCCCAGCAAGTCCCCTCACCCAGGAACCTGGCCCACAGCCACTGCCAGGCCCTGTTCTGTTTCTATGAATGCTCATGGGAAAATGCCAGGTACTCAGGGTCAATGTGACTTGATTAAGAAGTTCAAACTGGGATAGCCTTTTGTTGGGGGACTGTAACCTGGGAGTGAAACTGACAGTGAAGTAAGGGAGGAAACAGCCCTGGTTGTAAGGGTATTTCTAGGGAAGAAGGCTCCCTGATGGGCTGACATGGGAATTGCTGTAGTTGCGAGCCCCCTGTTGCCCTGTGGGGGTGTGGGCAGGGAAGGAGAGAGGCTGTTCAGACTGGTCATAGTCAATACAGTTTGTAAACAGCTGAGTTCTGTTCCCTCACAACTCAGACACATGCAGGGCATGAGGATGCTTAGCTAATGACCAACAGTGGGTAGCAAAGGCCAAGAGTGAGGTGGGGAGGAGAGATGGGACCACCTTCTGGAAGAACCTCTTCCCCAGGGGACCAGGAAGGTAATGAATGATTGGGCATGCACAAAGGGTTTATATGGCCTCATCAGGTAGTTCCTACTTTAAACTGATAGTGTGGAATATATGGTAAAATACGGTGGAATGACTGCTCTTATTTTAGGTTCTACAAACTTTTAAACAGATAGATTTCTACCTCCACTATACAAGCACTGCTGGGTGACCTTTATAGTCATGTGAGGATCAAAAGAGTGAATACTTATTAATACTATAACCATGCTTCTACTAAATTAACACTTCAGCAACAGTATAATGGCCACGCTTCTTAACAACTGCCTCTGTAAGAGCCCTTGCAAGTCACAAATAATAATTATAAAGAAATTATATTAAAAATAATAACAATTACAGTTAAGACAACTACATTGTTTATAAGATGATAGTGTTAGCATCTCCCTCTCATAGTAAACAGTACCCAACACTGGATTCCTTAGGAAGCAACGCAAATGCATTTTTGGACTTTTCAAGGTCTTCACCCCATGAAGCCTTTTTACTCACATTGGTCCACCACAGCCAGAATTGCTGTTCCTTGCATGATGGGCTGTCATACTGTGATGTCCTGGGCTTTTTCTGGCACCATGTGTCTGTACTGTGTAGTCAAGTTTCCACATATCCACTGTTTTCCAATATATTGTTCCCCAGAGCCAACAGAGGGGTCACTGGAAAAGAGGCCACAAATAAGGTGGTAAACCCAAACTGAATAACTGTTGAAGGAATGGACACAAAACATGGAGTGGTGGATGGATGGAAGGACAACATATATTCCTTTACTCCTATAAAGACAGAGAGGCAAATGGTGAACTAAACCCCAAAGAGAAAAGACATTCATGGTAATAATAATGTTCAACAGTGAAAGAATCCAAACAAAAGGCAAATATAAAATCTCTGGGAAGAAGAATAATTACAACCTGTTTCTTTCACATATATACCCTTAGTAGGAATAACATACTTAAAAATCTTTGACCAACCATAGTTATTTGCTGGTAATAAACTTGGGAATCTTGAAGCATATTATTCACTCTCAGTGTTGAAATAATACAATCTTGGAAGATGATTTGTAATTGAGGATTAAAAAAAGAATATTGTGGAAGTATCTAACTATTTAAGTAGAAATAAGAAATGTACCTTTGGGAAAGCTATGCATAGAGAATGTTGTAGGAAAGATGCTGCAAATAGGCAAGTGAGCAAGCTCCCTTGAGCCTGGGAAGGTGAGCGCAGCACATTCAGAGAGTCTATGAAGTTATTACAAGTCACAGAAAGGTATGCAATTAAAGTGTCTTCATAAGCAAAATATCCTTCTTCAGGAATTTTTATATTGATATTTCTGAGGTCTGTATTGTCACAGGAAGTCAAAGTTATGGTGGTGGCTTAGAAGTTCTTTTCTCTCTGTCTGTAATTTACAGGGCATTGCTACCGATGGGGCAGCAGAGGTCTGTGGTAAGCTGTTCCATGGGGTGGGGGAGCAGTTAGAAATGATAAGGCCAGAGATCTAAAAGACTTTTAGACCCTCCCCTCCTAACTGGCAGACCTTTAAAGTAAACTAGCACAAGTATGTAAGTAAGACAGTGGATGAGAGGCAAATTTATAGTCCCTTTAGGGTTACTGCTCAGTCAAGGGAGTCTGGCCAGGAACGGCAAGACCTTGGATGGGGTGGATGGGTAGGAGAAGCTGACATTTGCTTCTGATCTGAGAGGCAGGTGTGTGTTGCAGAAAAGCAGACAGTGCTGGAAAGTTGCAGCAGGTCCACAGCCCAAAAGGAGCTGTCATATTCAGGGAGGTCAGAAAGCAAGGACCAGAGTTATTGATGCCACAGACTCAGCAACATGGCAGCAGTGATGTCAGTATCTGTGTCCATAACCCACCTAACCCTACATGAACTCATCTGCCTACAGGGGGCAGGTAAGTAGCAGAAATGTGTGGAGTGGGTGCAGCCACTGGCAAATTGGCAAGTGGATATCCTAATGAAACGCACTGCTCACAGTAACCATATTGGAAAGGGGGCCCCACACTGTCAGATCTCCTTATTCAAGAGAAGCCAGAAATTAAGACTTTATTAGCAATCAACCCAGTTCAAAACCCAGAAAAGATATCATTTATAATGACAACAAAAGCACAGACTATTCAGAAATAAATTAATGAAAAATGTTAAGATGATTCTGATAAATGACTTAAAAAAAGAAAAAAAATGATGATTGAATGAAAAGTAGAATGCACCATACTCTTCATTGGGCAGACTCAAGTTTGGGAGACATAGAATACTTTTTCTCCAAAATAAATTTAGAATCTGAATGCAAATTTAGTTAATAATCCCAAATGGATTTAAAAAAAAAATCTGAAAGGTGATCCTAAAGTTCTTCCAGAAATATACACAAATATACAAATAAAATAATGAGGAGGGATAGTTGAATTGGTAGTATTAGGGACATTCTGGAGAAGGATAAAATAGGACCAACTCTAGGAGGTATTAATCTATGGTCATGGAAACAGTTTAGAAATAGTGCACTGAGAGTATGAATGAAAGAGAATACATTTCAAGAACAGATGTGGATATTTATGATATTTTAGTAATATTATAAAACTGACACTTCAAATCAGTGGATTCAAGTACTGGAGTAATTAGCTAAATCACTGGAAGACCTGGTAGTGTTCTCACTTTTGACGTTAAAATAAATTCCAGGTATTTTTTTTAATTAAAAAATAAAACACCAGAAATAACCCAACATGATTTAATCTGTTCAGATAGTCAAGCGAGAAGAATTTTCTAAAAAGTTTTGGAACAAAGACCAACAACAGCAAAGGCCTAACAACTCAGCAAGGCCAGAAATGCCCACTGTAAAACAGAACTAACCCTCGCCCAACCCTCTCTTATGGCCCTGTATTGCTCTCTGATACTTTCTACACTTTCTTCTTCCCTTTAAAGTCCAGTTTCTTGGAGAAGTACCTGCGCTGATGACTCCTCCAGGGCTAAGAGCCCTGCATCCCCCACGGCCCTCACCGCGGCACTGAGACAGGATTTGCTCTGCCGGTGGCGGCATGTTCCAAACCAGTGGGCATTTTCAGTCCCTTTTTATTTGATTACCAGGTAGCTTTTGCTATGGACAAATATTTTCCTCTCTGTGGAATGTTTACCCCCCTTGATTTTTGTTTTACTTAAATAAATTTAAAAAGCCCAGGCAGAAAATTGTGTGTGTACATATGCACACACACAGATACACACAGATCTGTTTTTTAAAGGCTACCTAAGTATAGTCCTCCTCCTCCTTTTCCCCAGTCTTGGCAATTAAAGGTGGGCTTTGGCTCTTGCTTTTTTGTCCCGCACACCCACCTTTCTCAGTATGCTCCTTTTAGTCAGTATTCAAATCCCTCTTAAGCCAGGTTATAGCCTTCTCTGTGTTGCCTCAACTAGTTTTCTCCCAACTGCTCTGCTATTCTTCTTTCTCTTGGTGGATTTTTCTTCTCCCATTTGCCAGGTACATGGCCCTTTTCCGCAGGGCCTCGTCTTCAATCCTCCACTTGGCAGGACTGAATTGCCCCCACAGCCTCACCCACAGCTCCTCTGAGCTCCTGACTGGTGAATCCAACTTAACAACAGACATCACCCCTCAGATGTCCCATAGACGCTTCGCACTCAAAATGCCACACACAGAACCATCTCCTCGAAACCAGCTCCTCCCCTTATGCTCCCCCTGCAGATCCGCTCTCCGGGTGGGTCACTGGAAGGTCATCTCAGCAGCTCTGTGCCCCCCCGCCACACAGTCACCTCTGCAGCAGTTACCGCATCTGCCGCCCCCGTCTCTATCCCTCTGCCCAGGGCCTCTCTGCAGGCATGTGCCACTTGTTGTCTGGGTTACTTGGGGTGGCCCCTGAAATATCCTTTCCTCCCAAATATGGGCCTCCCCCCAAAAATATTATCTTCCATTCTGCTTCCAGAATAACCAGATCTTCTTCAACATAAACATTATGCAATTCTCTTGCTTACAAATATTCCAATATATCCCTGTTTCTTTAAGGAAACATTCAAGTCTAAGCACACAAGACCCATCGTGACAGAGGCCTTGTGTACCTGATATTCCCACCTATGGATACTTTGTTCTAGCCCTACTTGTCGTTCTTCAGCCTGGCCAAGCTGCTTCATGCTGTGTACTCTTATATGTCTCTATCTCTCTGCATGAAGTGTCCACTCCCTCTACCACACATTAGAGAGCTAACTTCCTTTCACCTTTCAAAATCCAGTTGAAATATCTCCAGCTGTAGGAAGTCCAATTTGTGTTCACCTGCTTAGCAATCCATCAACTACTCACCATGCCTTGCCTGGCCTGGGGAGCGCAGACACCATGTCTTACCTGTCTTGGTCTCCCCAGCAGTTGATACAGTGTTTGGCATAGCAGGTGCTCAATGCTTGTTGGATGGATAAATGAATGAATGAGTAAAGAGATGAGAGGACTACAATCCCCCCTACCAGTTACTCAGCTGCCATTTTGGAAAGTTCATTCTGCGGAGACAAAGAAATGTCAGTGCAGGTGGTGGGCAGACAGAGCAGAGGTGAGGGCATGGGGGAGACAGGCCTGGTCCTGGAGAGCGCAGGAGAGGCATGAATGGGATTGCACTGGAGAGAGAGGGAATGAAGGGGGTGGGTGCGAGGAGATGTTGAAGAACAACTGATATTAACTGTGGTAAATTAAATGGAGAACATAATATATGAAGGGAAGATCAAGCTAACACAGCAAGGGTGGAAAAGGCAGTACCAGAGACAAAGAGCTCTTACTTCATCACTCACTGCATTTCACTTACAGCACCCGCCCTCTGGGAAGACATCACCAAATTCTTGAGAGACTGGTGTTTGTGCTGTGGGTGCTCTAAGTACAAAATGATATCTTATGGCTTCCAGATTTTAAGATAGGTTATTTCTCTTATGTCCCATGTCTGAGTTCTCAGATGGCAGGATCATTTGCTGGTGGGGGGAGAGCTATTGTGGTTAACAACTCAGGGTTACTCTAATAATTTCAAAGGACAGTGGAGAATTCACTAAAACAAATAAAAGAGAAATTTCACTCAGGAAAAAAATATGCCATATAGAACTTTGTGGGGGCCTTGGGGGCAATGTTACCACAAACTCATCTAACAGTTGTATGTGAGTGTGTTGAAACTCCAAGCTCAAGTCACTTAAACACGTATGAGAACCAGGGTCCAGGCTGTGGTGCTCCAGACATGGACGGGAAGATGCAAAGCCTGACTACTGCCTCTGATAGGATCAGTCCAGCCGGGGAGCACAATGGACACGGACACGATCACACACCATCAAGACAAGAATCAAGTGCAATTCATGCCTAGAGAGGAGAGCAGAAAATCTGTAAAAAGTGGAGGGGTTCTTGCCAAGGGTTTGCAAGAATCCTTCCAGGCAGAAAAGTAGAGAAAGGTACTTCAGGCAAAGGAGACTAGGGATGGTGGCTGGGTGCGAGGCCTATTGAAGCATGAGTGGAGGGCTCCAGGGTCATCTGTCAGAAGCTGTTCCCCTTCAGCAGCTAAAAGGCATAGCTAAAAAGGCAGGTGGGGTGTCATTAATGATCATGCAGAAAACTGGAAGGAGGAAACTGTGGTCAGGAGGTCACCACCAAAGGCACTTTATTTTAGAGGAACAAAAATAATTCAAAAAGCACTTGGAAATTCTATCTCGCATGAACCAAAAGAACAAAAAATATGTTTCACTCCAGCATTGAATAGAGAATAACAGACAGCCTACTCTCAGAATGGATTAATTTTTCTAATTCATTAGGGATTATTTAGATAATAGGAAAACAATAAATCTGAAAATCTCTCTAAAATAGCTGTTACTCCATCCTGTTTTGCAGGGTAGGGGGAGGCTGAATTATTTAATTGGTATTTTAATGAGACTATAAAGTTCTAAAAGTCCTATCAGTTTCTCCCCAAAGCATACAACTTTTCCTTTCAATGCTCTTTATTTGACTTAACTAGAACAATAACTTTTTTCCAAAGCTTTTTTTGTGTGTATTAAAATAACAAATGCTATGCTGCCCCCAGAATGTTGTTGTTATTATTAATGCTGATAACAGCCCCAATAAGAAATATTTACAATTATGACTCATTTTGGAATAACTGGTCATTGGCGTATAGTCCTTTAGAAAATAAGCAGAATAAACAAACATAACTTCTACACTAGGGACTGCAGCTGCACCCTTAATGGAACCTGGTCATGAAACAAACAAAAGCAAAAATGAAACTCAAATCAGACACCAGGCCACAAAACATTGCTGACTGAAGACACCACAAGGTGACCTTTCACTCACCGAAGGAACCAGATGTGTTTCCATGTATAATGTATATTTTTAAAAGCAATTATTTTATATATAGAATGTAATACAGGAAAAAAAAAACTCCCTCTATCTGTAGACTTAAAAACAGGAAGCACAAAAGGGTGCCTTTGCAGACACGAACCCCCATGCATAAATGCAAAGCCTATTGACCAAAATCCTTTCCTGTTCTCCTAAGTTTACGAAAAAAAAAAAAAAAACTAATTCAAGGCACTGGTGAGCTGAAAGGGCTCAGATACAAAACGTGTATATCATCAGCCTTCTAGTAGATAAAAATGCACCATGCATAATAGAAAAGATGACGTTTCCTATGGAAATCTATTTTGAGAATGCAACCATTTAAAGGCAACTGAGAGCTTAAAACCAAGTTCGACCAAAGAGAAACAGAGCCCAAGCAAATGTACAGAAATGGACAAAGACATTGGAGGAGGGGATCTGTGCTCAACTGATATTCCAGATCAGCAAATTCATCCTGATTTCAAGCCAGTGATGTGCCATGAGGTCACTCAAGGAACCAGGCAGAAACCATCGGCCAGAGGAAGTAGGAACAGTGTCAAAGGCAGGTGTGAGATGTGGAAGGGGTGACCCTGTGAGCCTTGCTGTCATGAGGCAGGATGCTCTTGTGGGCTTTCTGCACAGGCTGGCTGGCTCACATGACTCTGTTTAGAAGGATATCAGCCAACAGCTGTGCCACACGGGCTACAGCCCGAGCTGAGTCACATCTAGTAACGGTTCTGAGTTCATCCTTAGACAACATGACCAGAAGGCTTTGAGAATTAATGGTGGAGACGTACCTGAATGAATATTCCATTTCATTCCTTGGCAGTAAATCTTCAGCTTTGTACAACATAAATATTGACAAAGATACACATAGGCACCCTATTTGAAAGCCTGACTGCATAATTGCATCTAATGGAGAAAAGCGGGCTCCGTTTTGGTAAGCTAGGTCATTGTTTGGCTCAGTAACCAATGCTTCTGAGACCCAAAACATACCCTAGTATAACCGACAGCACCGAAATCTCCACTGATGACTTACTCATTTCAAGGTATTCATAAAATAACCCCAGTTTGCCCATGGGCTGCTGATGGTTGCCCTGTTCCCAACGTGGGGTGATCTGTTCTGCTCCCGAAACTGCGGCACCATTAGATTCATGACCCAGTTGCCAAACAGATCAAATTATAAGGCAGGATATTATCAGACCAAGGTCATAAAAGTATTACTGACATTTCAAGCTGAAGACATCATCTTCCTAAGAATTTAATTTCTTGTTTTCAGGATAAATTTCTTTTTATTGCTGCCTCCCTACCCCCAAATGTTGTGAAAACTAGTCCTGAGAACGTGCCTGGGTTTACCAAAATTGTAACGACTGCTACTTTATCTCCTACCTCCTTTTCAGGTGGGCATTTTAGCTTTTAAAGATACCTTCCCTCATTTGTCTGTTTCCCCCCATTTCTCTGCTATTATCCACCATGGCCTTTCCAGTCTGAAAATCGTCAGAGAAAATAAGTAAAAGAAATAAGGACAGTGTCTGTGAGCTGGTGATAAGTGCTGCGGAGGAAAATAAAGGAGGGCGAGGAATGTGTGGTTAGGAGGAGTGGGGATGGGCCAGTGACCTTTGAATAAGGTAAAGAAGGAGGCAAAGGGGCGGGCAGAGCAGGGGCAGAGGGAATGGTGATCACAGGCCTGGAGGTCCCTCACACTGGACAGAGAGCATGGAGGCTGGTGTGGGCCAGAGCGAACAGGAAATAAGTGATGGTTTTGGGGGTGGCACCTAAGAGGCTGCAGTGAGGACGTGGGCATTTTTCCCTCTGAAGGAATTGGGGAGCCATGGAGGGTCACCGAGCAGAAAAGTGATACTCTAACTTTGGATCAAACAGGACCAAGACCCTAATTTAAGTGGAACAAATCAAGGGCCAAAGAAGTGACATGCTGCCTCAAAGTCAGTGCAGAGCTTGGAAGAAACACAACCTCAACTCACAGCCCAGTGTTCTGCCCCCTTCTGGATGCTGTCCCACAGAACTGTCTCTAACGTTATCTTTTTTCCTCACCCAGAGGCTTGTGGGCCAACTGAATGCTTCCCCCTTTTTCAAATGGCAATTTGTCCTGAAAAGAAATTGGAGTTGGCAGCAAAACAAGGCATGGACCTGTAGCCTACAGAGCTGTTGTCCCTGAAAGCAACAGCTGGCAAGTGGTTTGCTCGTGGAGTTCAGTGGAAGAGACAGAACAACAACAGACAACTTAGTGTTTGGGGGAGTTTTGGCTGACTGTGCTGCACGTTTGGATGGATTTCAAATTTAGACAATGAGAAGACTTCACACAAAAGGCAGGTGTATACACTGTACATGCACACACGTCTGTATGCACACACACATGGACACATACAGAGTATACAATGTGACTTGTAAAGAGCTGCCCCTGCTAGGTTTCCCACTGCCTCTGATCTCAGCATTAAGCATTCAGTGGCCATGCTCCCAGGTTTGCTTCAAGATTTCTTTGCAATGGGACATGCCCTTCGCTTCACAAACTTTCCCCACTTCTTTCAATGACATTAGGGGAAGAGCAGGGAGCTCTGGGAAGTAGTGGGGATATGGACTCAAGATAAACCTGATTCTGAATCCACACTTCATGGCTTATTTGTTATTTAACTTTATTTACATTCAAAATGCAATTGTTGCAGATCTCAGAAGATGATTTACACTCACTGCTATGGCAGAATGTTGCAGTTAGTAGACCTGCCACTGGATCCTCTTATTCAACATGTTCTTCCAATAATTCAGATATTACTGTATCACAAATGTCCATTTCTATATTTTGGTATCTGCTTTTCAGTATAATTGTCTTCCTTCTTTATTCTCTAAATCTTATGATTTTAAAACATTTTTCTGAGAAGTGGTCCACAGGCTCTTTACTTATGATAAATTGATAAAATATCCTGGAGACCAAAACCACATTTAAATCCTGAGATAAACTCAACTCTGTCATATACATGGCTAGATTTAGTTTGCAAATACTTTGTCTAGAAATTTTTGCATCAAACAACAAGGTCCTACTGTATAGCACATGGAACTACATTCAATACCTTGTAACAGCCTATAGTGAAAAAGAATATGAAAAGGAATATATATATATATATATATATATATATATACTGAATCACTATGCTGTACACCAAGAATTAACACAATGTTTTAAACCAACTATGTTTCCAACAAAAAAAGTTGAAATAAAATTGGGAGATGAAACTTCCACTGCCCAGGCTGCTGTCAGGATAAAATGATTCAAAGCAGGCCAGGTATTAGCAAACCCCCTAACACATCAAAACCCCATACAGGGTCTTCCTTTTGAGCAGCACAGGCTAACCGGCTGTGGCCATCTGTAAATAGGGATGAAGTTACTTAGACCCTTGGCTTGGGGACACCATGTCCACAGGGCTGGGTGTCACTTCAGCACCTATGAGAATGATAGGGACAGCCTGCTGCTGATGCCACTCCCCAGGCCTCAGCCTGGAGTGCTGCAGTCAGGTCTGAGGTTTGGCTGGGAGCGTGCAGCTCCACAGCCACTCCGGGGCCCTGCAGTGTGGGTGGCACTGGGACTGCGCTCGTCCATCACCCTTCCTGGCACCCAGACTTGGGAATCTCCTGGGGGAATTTTTCTCTGCCTCATACTTCCTGTCTCAGCCTCTTGTGGAATCTGGTCCATGCCCCAGGGAAGCAGGGCTTTTACCCTCCGAGACCCAAATCCATCATGGTCTGGATCCAGGATGGAACTTCCATGCTAAATCATCTGGCTCTCCCTTCTTGTGCTGAACTGCCCTACCCCGTGGATGGCATTAGGTCATCCTTAGCTAAGACTCTGAGCCTCTTGCTTAGTCTTCCTGAGTGGAACCACTCATCTGTGGCAGAAAATCTTGGGCTGTCATCTACCCATCATTGGCATCGGTCTTTTGGGTTTTCTGCTGGGCTATGGTTCTCCTGCAGGGATATCAATTTGCACAGGAGAAGCACCTGTAGACATTTTAAAAAATACAGACACTGGATCCTCCCCCTCTCTGGCCAGGGTTGGAAGCTTTCTCCCTCTAGCAGGGGTTACAAAATCATTTGCTTGGGAAATGACCACACATATTAGCATAAATCATAGTAAATTGTCCTTTACTCAGTACTTGCCACATGACACTCTCTACCTCATGTTGCCTTTGTACCTTCATTATCACATTTAATCTCTGCATTATAGATAATCACCATTTCTGTTGAAGACACTCCCACTTGCTAATCTTGAATACAAGTATCTTTGATTCTCTGAATCTATTTCATTACTGAGTTTCCTGTTCCACAATTTAAAGAGTGAATGAGGGACACCTGTATTTAAGAATCTCTTATTATATGTCTCTGACTCATCCTCTAACCAAATCCTATCTGGAGAAGAGAGATTTTCTCTTTTAAACATTTGCTTTTTCTTATTATATAGTAGTGAATACCCATGGTGGAAAATGTAAAAGACATATTATATAAGAAAATTACAGCCATACATTATCTGAACACTAAAGGACAATGCTATGTCATTTTGGGCATTCAACTATTTTTATTAATATTTTATCATAAAATTCCTCCAGGGCAAATTGCTTAGCCCTGGAATTGTACTAGCCTTTTGTCAAGTACAGAATAAAGTTCCCAGAAATGACCCCAATATCAAAATGATATGTGAGGCTGGGAAGGCCACAGGGCTCTCAGCTTATTCTCTGAGTCCTACAAAGAACGTTGTTAATTCACTGATGTTACGCATTCGATGCCTGTGAGTCACTCACTCACTCAGCTGGCTTGGACTGAGACCTACTTTATACCAGGTGCCGATCCAAGTGCTGGGGGACCCCAGAGGGAGCCTGGATCACGGCATCACTGTCCTTCTTCATTTGCTCCCAGAATCCTGCTCAAGAACCCCACATGGAATTGGGGGGTGGAGGCAGGTGAGTTATGGTGAAATTCATTTCATTATGTTCCTTCTGACATATTTAAATAGCATGAAAATAGTCGCTAACTTTGATAAGTTTTCTTTTCCCTTCCTATGTATTTTTGAGGATGGGTATAGTTTTGGCGTAGCAAGAGTAACTGATAGATCTTTGGTATGATAGGATTTTATATGAAAAAGTAAGAAGGAAACTGGCACCTTATACAAAGAGAAGAAGCGATGAGGAAAACCCAAGCCACTTTCGAACTTGGGTAACATTCAGCATTCCTGGTTTTCAAACAAGGGAAACATAATTCAACACATATTCCCTAAATATTTTAGCCCATAGTAGAAATACATGGAGGCAAAGTTCAGCTCACTGGAACCTACAACAATGTACTTACTTAAGTGAAGGTATAAACAGACCACAGATACTATAATGCATCCTTTACTTTAAACTAGTTCATGTGAGCAAGTTGCATTTCACATGAATTTCTCAGTACCAATTTAGGAAATATATCCTTCTCCTTGATTGATTAAAATAGCTCACTGACATCCAGTTTCATCAAAATTTAGTGTTAAATAATTAACCTATTTCCTTAAGGAAATGCTTTTGAGTAATCTGAGTTAAGTATTTCCTCTAACTGATCTATTTCTTTTCACACAGAAAAATAGTATTATTTGCACATGACCTACTTTTACTTCCCTGGAAAAATCTGACTGTGAGCTCAGGGTAAGAGTTGTCTACTGCACAGTAGGGGAAAAAAAATTCACTTCACAGCAAAGACCAAAATCTTTTTTGGGGGGGGCGTGGTGAGCTGGGGGACAAGGGAAATGCCTTTGTTTAGAGACAGACCCCGGTAATTCACACTGAAGCTGAAAGATGAAGCCCTTGTGAAGAAATGTGGAAGGACACACTGACACCCAAAGGTGTTCACTCTGAAAAAACAGAAAGAAAGAAAGAGAGAAAAAAGAATTTAACTGCCCTATAAAGAGAATGGACAGAAGCTTAGTAATAAGGGAGAGAGAAGGAAGGTTAGGGAAGGGAGGAGAAACAGTGAAAGGGAACTTGGATGCAGTGGGCAGAATAGCAGGTTTCTGGAGCCTACAATGAAGGCTGATAAGAAAAAAAAGTAAAGTTTAAAAAAAAAGTTTAAAATAGTTTAAAAATTAAAAAACAAAATTAAAAATAAATTTTTTTATAGTGGCATGGAATATTTTAAAATGATGGAGGTTTTTTATTTCAAATTCAAGTTGTTTGAGTTTCTCCTCCATGCTCCAAACATCAGTAAGGCCTGCTTGTGTAAGTGGTTTTGGGGGACACCACAGAGAGGGGTGAGCTCTGCAGTTAGGTTGGCCAGGAGCAGAATGCTTGTGTGGAAGGCAAGACAGAAGAGAGATCAACAGTTTCATGAGAACAGAAACTCAAAGCCAGAAGTTATCTTAAAAAGGTTAGTGTGGCAGGCAGAAAATTGATCCCCCCCCCCAAGATGTCTATGTCCTAATCCCCAGAACATATGAAGAGGTCAGGTTCACTGGCAAAGGGGGACTACGGTTGCAGATGCGGTTAAGGTTGCTAACCAGCCGACTCTATGAGAGACGAGCTGGATTATAGAGGTGGGCCCAGTGTAATTACCAGGATTGTGAAAGAAGGAAGAGGGAGGCAGAAGAGGGGAGAGAGGAGAGGAGATGTGACCACAGAATCAGAGTCAGAGGCACACAACCATGCTGACCTTGAGAGAGAGAAAAGAGGTCATAGGCCAAGAGATGCAGGTGGCCTCTGGACGCCAGAAAAGACAAAGACACAGGTTCCCTTGAGGCCTTCAGAAACAGCCCTGCCAACACTTTGACTTCAGCAGGCTTCTGCATTCAAGAACCCCACGAGGTTAAATTTGTGTTGTTTAGTGGAGGCTTTTTCTTTTTTCTTCCTACTACCATGACGTTTGGGGATACTTGTTACAGCAGCAACAGAAAGTGAATACAATAAGCTTCTTGAAATGTTCAGAAACTGCAGATAACACTGGACTGTCCATTTTGATATGGGATTGGGCTTATGTGAAAATCAAAAGGACAGTGTGACCTTAGCTAATATCTGCTTTTCTCACTTTTAGGAAGAGAACAGTAAGTCAAAACCTCTGTAGTTATTATTTTAGACAAGTGTCTCTTAAAACATTATGTAACCCTGTGCCATAGGACCCCAAGAGAGTCTCTGTTATTAGAAGAACATGGATTCAGAGAGATAGGGTCTTACATCTGAGTCCCACAGTGGTGTCTTATTGGCAATGAGAGCTTGGGCAAATAATTTACCCTCTTTAAGCCACAGGATCTTTACTTGCAAAAGGAAGATAAGAATAAAGATTGTTTGGGTGATTAAACTGTACACACACACACACACACACACACATGCACACACACACATATATGTACAATATTTAATACAGTGACTAGCACATACTAGGCACTCAACAAATTCCTGTTATGGATTTTTAAATACATGTATAAAAGGAGGAGAAACTTGTGGGAAGTTGTGGGAAAACTTAGTTCATGGCCCCAACAAGGGCCATCTCTCAAAGGCTCTGATCAGTCAGTCCCCAGTGATGGGCTAATAAGCAGAAACTATGGCATTTGGGGATTTAAGTTAAACATAAAATGGAAGATATTTAAGCATAATTATTAAACAGCAGGTACGTTTACACTGTTGGCTGGATCATCTTATCTGGAGATCTGTAATAAGCAGAGAGTCTCCCCTGTTTTAGAGATAGGCACGCAGGAAAATGACTTGGATGGGTGGGCCATTCTCACCCCAAGATCACATGACTTAGTACTCACAGAAGTAACACCTCTTGTATGTTATTCCAGATTGATTGTTCTCCCATGATTATTGTCAGCTGTGTCATCAGTTCAAGGAGACAGCCACCTGGATCACACTGGAATATTAGAAAGAAAATCTCATTTAAATTTTAGATAGCTCTAACATGAAATAAAGTCATTATTTTATGCCTAAAAAAATCTAAGGAACAGATAGTAAAGACACTCTTCTTTGGGCAACTAAGAGAAAACATGAAACAGGTTAGACTGTCAGAACACAAAGCTGTATTCACACCTCTTCATTTCTGTATTTTCACAGCCAATACACTGGATCTCCCAGATAAGTCACAAATCTGCCCTTAAAGAATGTGATGTACAAACATGAAAAGCAGCAGTTGACAAACTGGAACAAGAACATCTTCATGGCGAGGTTGTTCTCATAGTCAGTCTGGTCCTTGGGAGCTCTGCAGCTAGAATAAAGAGAAGTTAAGTCTGTAAAACTGAACGGCTTTGAGACCCTAATCAAAGCCACGGACACATGAGTTAACACAGTAAATATGTATATATACACAAAATTCACACTGTTTTCATTTAAGCTGCTTTGAATTCCTTAACATAGCTACTATATTAATTCCAAGTGTACACACTGTTGTAAGAGTTTCTCCCACTATGAACACAATATCCCACAAGGCAAAAAAAAAAAAAGTCAGCTGTTCCTTAAAATTTATAAGCACAACAGTGTCCAATGGGCAAGAACTGTCCTCTGTCAGGTGTAAATTGACAGAAAACTACTTTTGAACATCCTGCTAAATGATATTCTCTTGTCTCCCTGAACGGCAAGAAGGTAGGACTATTGAAGAAAACAAACAAAACATGGGGCAACTTGCTAGAAGCATTTGGGGAACATAAAATGGGTCATCCTCCTAGTTCAGAATTTGAATTGGTCTTAGTGTTTTCAGAAGATGACTACTGAGCAGACCACTGGGAGAATGACCCAGCCACATGCAGTGTGTGGGAAGCACTTAACTTGGGCCGCTAAGCCGCTGGCTGGGATACAAGCCAGGGAGAAGGAACATTTATTATAGAAGCCACAGCTGATGAGAATGGAGCTACACTAACAGGAACAGCATGGGGGGAAGATACATAACACTGTGATTACTTGTCCTCTCCGTAACACACAAGCAAATCTGCTGCTGGAACCATGACCCTCTTCCACTTACTTGCAAAACAGAGACTATTTACTTTCAACAATAGGCTACGTGATCTAATGTAATTGAAATTATTATTCAGAACTGACCTGTTTACAGAGAGCTTGGGCATTGTAATGCTTCCTTTGTCTTTTTTACTAATGCAAAGCTGGAGCTAATTCACTTCTCATATAGGCTAGAGAAAATACGTTTACACTTGAAGTTTTCTAAAGTTTTCTAGGAATTGAAGTGCCTAAAAGATACAGTCTCTGTTTTGACCTGGTTCTAAAACTGGTGTGGAAATGACCTCAGCTGTAGGAGGAGCTTACCAGAGTCAGTCATCATGATTGCCACTTTCTCATATATGGCATTCAAGGTCATGATGATGATAAAACTGATGAGGGAATCAGTGATGGGCGTGGCCCACCTGCACAGTCAGGTATTTCTGGATTGGGTCTCTTCCATTCAGGTTCTTGGGAAGTTTTGCAGAAAATACAATGAACACTGAGAGTCTGTAGACAATGATCCCAATAACTTAAGAAATGGTCAACAGGACCTGACAACCCAAAACCCAGCAGTATGAGACTCACTAGTGATCATATTTTTACACAGAAAACTTGCTCCCAACCCACACTTAAACAGACAAAATGCATGTGCTGTAAACCTCACATAAAAGTGAGAAGTGATGTAAATTACACAAAAATGCCATAAGAGACATGAATATCAGGCATGTTAAACTTCAGTGGAGGAGGAGTGAAGGATGCCAAAAAGAATGAGTGCATCCACTAATGTAACATGCTGACAGTAGGAGCAGCTGTGTGGAGGGCATAGGGAATACATGGGAACTCCACTTTCTGTGAATTTTTCCGTAAACCTAAAACTGCACTAAAGAAGGAGGCCTGTTAAAGTATATCTTTAAATGGGGTGAAAATGGAGTAGCTGTTGGCATGTTTTTTGGAGACAAGTCTGTGATAGGAGAACAAATGAAAACATCCCTTCTACATCTATAGAATTACTTAGGTTATAAATTAGTTGTAACCCAGGAAGAGGATATGCTTCCTTTCAAGGGAGAACCTATCACTAATTCAGGGGTCAGCAGGTGCTAGCTGTCGTCTTCATTCTGAATAGGACCAGTGAAGCTGTGGACATGCCCTGTGGGAACCACTGGAAACAGCAGCAGGTCTCTGCTGATGAAAGCTTCACATGCTTTCCATACTCCTTGATATCTTAAAATGGCAGGTATTCATATTCCCTGCATTTGCACAAGATTCACATCCCCGATACATTGTAATTCTGACTGTGTGGACCCAAGGGCAGCGGGGGTGTCTGAAGCATAATTTGCACATGGCTGGTAGGGTTTCAGTTCCTCACTAGGCATATTTTTTCTGGCCACTGAAGAATGAACATTAAAGGTCCCATTTTTAAACTGTTTACCTTCTATCTACTGTCTTGGTCATAGTCCAGAAGCATGTACTCAGTGTCCCTGACTGCTCCTGATGGCTGCCCCAGAGAGAAATCTACAAAGAATGTGAACTTCAAGACTAAGTTAACCACATCATGTTATTTACAGTAACAGTGGGAGGCTGGCTTGCACCTGCAGGGGGAGAGCAGAGGGAGTGTTTACAAGCCCCTTCTGGAGCCACACTCCTGCATCTGGATCCCAGCTCCGATGTTAGCTGTGGGGCCTTGGGCAAATTACTTAACCTCTAGGGGCTTCAATCTCCTCACCCATATAATGGGAGGATAATAATAGCAATTTATAGGATTATTGTGATGAGTCAATGATTTACTATAGGTGAAAACAATTAGAACATTAACCCCAGGCATGTGAAAAATTCTGCCTAAGTATTAGCTATGAATATGGTGAACAAAGTGTTAAAAGGGTGTTCTTCTTAGTTTTTAAGCCATCAGTTTGTAGAGAAAATATTTTATTTCCTCTTCTACTCTCTCTCGTTATCTCCTTTGCTTCACAGTTAAGGCTTCATGCTTGTGAAAGGAATAACTTTTTGGTGTGTGTGTGATTAAATGTGAAAATTAGTTAAGGCTGAGAAAAGTGTATTACAGAAGGTATATTGAGCTTTCCTGTCTTGTATGGCACATATAGGCCATTTAAATAGTATGTATATTTTAAAAGTCTGTATAATAATTTTTAAAATTATATACTAAGTAATTATAATAGTTAAGATTCTTTAAATGCTTATTATTGCTTCAGCACACATCTATTTTTCTAAATCCTCACAATCACTCTGTGGGGAAGGTAATATTATATCTCTTTTACAGATCAGGAAATAGAGCCATGTGGAGATGATGCAATTTGCCCCAAATTAAGCAACTATTAAGTGAAAGAACTGAAATACTCAAAGAGCCCAAAGACACACTATCTCTCTATAGCACTGCCTCCTACATGGTCTGTGAAATCAATTCTAATTCATTTCACAACTTTTACAAATTTGACACATTTCCATTTTTCTTCCAAGCACTTAATGGGTTCAATATTTCTTAGGAAACAGTAAAGCTTTTCATTCTCCTTCCTCAAGTTTCTTCTAAAATATCATCTTTTCTGATCATAACTTTAATATCTGCTTATTGAAGAAAATTTGAAAGTACTCAGTAGTGGACAGAACTGCTGTCCTGGATCTGTCCCCAGTCTTAGAAGAGGACCCAGATTTTGCTTTAGGATAAATAACCTCCCTTCTGTTTTTAGTCCTGTGATTTGGGCTCAATTGACCCACTCTTTCCGAGGCACCAGAGGTAAATCCAGTTGGTATAAGACAAATAATATCCCTCATTCTATTGGCCTTACACATGATTTGAGAATTGGCAAATAACCCAGTAAGAGACACTGTTATGTGAGGAGATACATGCTGATGCCCATGTGAATGATGAGCTTCCTCTTTCAAGAGAGGAAGCTGCCAAAAGAGACCTCTCTTGGCTTGGATGGATGTGTGATCTGGGATGCTGAGTGCCTAGAAGCAGCATGCTGGGACATCGTTGGACACAAAATGAAGACAGGACAAAATCAGCCCTTGACATCATCTGGGCTACAGTATCTCTTCTTGACTGAAGCCAGACCTCAGACCTGAGGTTTTCAGTTACAGGAACCAGTAAATCTCATACATTACTATGTTTTGGTTGTTGTTTAAACCCACTGGAAATTGATTTTGTCACCTACAATCAAAAGACTCCAACTCTGAAAATGAATAAACCATAAAAATAAGAAAAATGCTTATACCTATAGGCATAATTCTTTCAGAACTATGTATTGTTTGCATATTAAAAATTATTTTATATATGAACTTTATTCTCAAGCCTATCATAATCATAATATTTTGATATATCATCAAATATTTTCATGAATTCAACACCCATTTATGATAAAAACTCTCACCAAAGTGCATACAGAGGGAAGATAATAAAAGCTATATATGACAAAACTACAGCCAGAATAGTACTCAATGGTGAAAAACTCAAAAGCTTCCCACAGAAATCTGGGACAAGACAAGGATGCCCACTATCACCACTCCTATTCAACATAGACTTGCAAGTCCTAGCCACAGCAATCTGGCAAGAGAGAGAAATAAAAGGGATCCAAATTGGAAAAGAAGAGATAAAAGTGTCAATATATGCTGATGACATGTTACTATATGTATAAAAAACCCTAAAAGGTCCAGACAAAAACTACTAGAGCTGATCGAAGAATTCAGAAAGGTAGCAGGTTACAAGATTAATGTTCAAAAATCAGTTGCATCTCTTTACCCTAACGATGAATCAACAGAAAAAGAAAGTAAAGAAACAATCCCTTTTAAAATAGCACCCAAAGTAATAAAATACCTAGGAATAAATCTAATCAAGGAGGTGAGAGAATTATACACAGAAAACTATAAACCATTGATGAAGGAAATTAAAGAAGACTTTTAAAAGTGGAAAGATATCCCATGCTCTTAGATTGGAAGAATCAATATTGTTAAAATGGTCACACTGCCCAAGGTAATCTACAGATTTAATGCAACCCCTATCAAATTACCCAGGACATAATTCACAGAACTAGAACAAAGCATAATAAAATTTATATGGAACAATCGAAGGCCTAGAATTCCCAAAGCATTACTGAAGAGAAAGAAAGAGGCTGGAGAAATAACTCTCCCAGACTTCACACAATACTACAGTGCTACAGTCATCAAGACAGCATGGTATTGGTACAAAAACAGACATATAGACCAATGGAACAGAATAGAGAAGCCAGAAATGAACCCACAAACTTTTGGTCAACTAATCTTTGACAAAGAATGCAAGAATATACAATGGAATACAGTCTCTTTAGCAAATGGTGTTGGGAAAACTGGACAGAGCACGTAAAGCAATGAAGCTAGAACACTCCCTTACACCATACACAAAAATCAACTCAAAATGGATCAAAGACTTAAACATAAGACAAGATACAAAAACTTCCTAGAAGAAAATATGGGAAAATACTATCTGACATATATCTCAAAAATGTTCTCCTAGAACTGTCTACTCAAGCAATAGAAATAAAAGCAAGAATAAACAAATGGGACCTAGTGAAACTTACAAGCTTCTGCACAGCAAAGGAAACCATAAGTAAAACAAAAAGACAACCCACAGAATGGGAGAAAATCTTTGCAAATGAAACCAACAAAGTCTTGATCTCCAGAATATATGCGCAGCTCATACGACTTAATAAGAAACAACCAAACAACCCAATCCAAAAATGGGCAGAAGACCTAAACAAGCAATTCTCTAAGGAAGACATACAAATGATCAATGGGAACATGAAAAAATGCTCAATATCACTAGTTATCAGAGAAATTCAAATCAAAACTACAATGAGGTATCACCTCACACCAGCCAGAATGGCCATCTTTCAAAAGGCCACAAATGACAAATGCTGGAGAGGCTGTGGAGAAAGCTGCTACACTGCTGGTGGGAATGCAGTTTGGTGCAGCCACTGTGGAAAACAGTGTGGAGTTTCCTCAAAAGACTAGGAATAGACTTGCCATATCACCCAGGAATCCCACTCCTGGGCATATATCCTGAAGGAACCCTACTTCAGGAAGACACCTGCACCCCAATGTTCATAGCAGCACTATTTACAATAGCCAAGACATGGAGACAGCCTAAATGTCCATCAATGGATGGCTGGCTAAAGAAGATGTGGTATATTTATATAATGGAATACTACTTGGCCATAAAAACTGACAACATAATGCCATTTGCAGCAACATGGATGCTCCTGGAGAATGTCATTCTAAGTGAAGTTAAGTCAGAAAGAGAAAGAAAAATACCATATGAGATCACTAATGTGTGGAATCTAAAACATACAAACAAACAAACAAAGCATAAATACAAAAGAGAAACAGACTCATAGACATAGAATACAAACTTGTGGTTGCCAAGGGGGTGGAGGGTGGGAAGGGATAGACGGGATTTCAAAATTGTAGAATAGATAAACAAGATTATAATGTATAGGACGGGGAAATATACACAAGATCTTATGGGATCTCACAGAGAAAAAAATGTAACAATGAATATATATATGTTCATGTATAACTGAAAAAATTGTGCTGAACACTGGAATTTGACACAACATTGTAAAATGACTATAAATCAATAAAAATTTTTTTAAAAATATTTTCATGGACACACTTTTTCATGGCTGCATAATATTCTACTATGTGAAGAGTTGGAAGGACAATGTTTTGGCTGAGATTTTTTATATATACATATAAAAATATGTTAGTGACTTACACCCATACTGACTTTTCCCTTCCATTTTGAAATACTACCTGATTAAATGTTTTTCAAAGCTGAATTAGTGGATTAAAACACATGAATATTTTTGACTCTTGATACAAACTGCCAAAACTGCTTTCTAAGAAGGCCAGAGGAGTACACCAGAAACTAACACAGCATTGTAAACCAACCACATTTCACAAAATACATGCAGTAGCCTAGGCATAAGAGCTGCTGATCACTGGTGCTTCATCCTCAGAAACCCAGAGCTGTGTCACTTGAGAGGTGGAAAGCTGTATTTCATTTTGATGTGCACTGACTGAACTACCATTGGAGCCTAACATCTATTTTTTCCTTTGTGAATGTGTGTTCGTCTTCTCTGTCTTCTTCGGTCCTGAGATCTTTTTGGTGTTATCTTTGAAGTGATCTGAACTCCCTATGTATTGAAGGAATTAGCCCCTTGTTGGATTTGTTAACAAATAACATCCTCTGGTGTTTTGTTTAAACTTAGGATGCTTCTGATGCATGGAAATCTTCATATATTTTCCTCTGAAGCTTATTGCACATCTAGAGGTTGTATATTCATCTATATTTATTTCTAGTTTTTCTCTAATTGTGTTACTTTTTAAAATGTTTCTGGAATTTATCACAGTATATGGTTCACTGTATGATTTCAATCTTTACTTTTCCCCCCAAATAGCTAACAAGTGTTTCATTTATTGAATAACCTTTATTTATCTCCCTGATTTGTAATGCTTTCCATGTCATATATTGAATTATTATTGATATCAGAGCCCATATCTGGACTTCCTGTCCTATTCTCTAATCTGGCTATTCTTGAGCTAGTGAAACTGTCATTATCTTATTATTATATTACTAATATGATTTTATTCACAATAAACCCCAAATTAATTTTATAAGTTCTGATATTCTGGAGCTATGGTCTTTTAATCTAGAATCACGTGTTTAAATCTTCTTTTAAGTCTTTCAGTAGTTTTTAATGTTTTCTTTTTTCTTTTTTTTTTTTGATAGTCCTGCTAACCTTTTGTTAGGCTATTCTTAGATATTTTACCTTGGTTATAACTCTTGGAAAATTTTAGAATTCTTAATGCCTCCCATTTTGTCTCTTAATCAGATCATGGAGAATCCTGAACCACTGATCTGATTTGAACAAATAAGGTGAAAAGAACTGGGGGAAGCACTGTGAGCAGAAGAGACTGTGGAACCTCCAGAGTGGTGCCCTGCGTTGGCTCAGATGTTATCTGGAAACAGTTTTCTCTATGAGACTACATAGTTCCCAGATTGACTTTCAGTTTTCTCAGCATTTAACACTAGATACTAAAAAGTCTGTGGCAGGTTCTTACCCAGAAAAAGAGCACTTGCATAAAGGGTTATACATATACACTTTCCCCAGGTGGTAAAGGGAACACACTCTTCCTCCTAGTTAAAAAAAAGAAAAAAACAAATTTAGTCAATCAAGGGATTAAACCAATGAAATGATTTTTCTCCTAACTGGTCACTAAATCCTAAACTTAATTTTTAAAAAAAAAATTAGTTTTCAGACATAACCTCCTTAATCATAACTGCATGGGTTTGTTTTTGTTTTTGTTTTTTTTCTGTTAATGTTGTCAAACACACAACAAAACACATACAGTGTTCATTTTAATGCTATTTTTTGAAAATGCACATGTGAACAGTAAACTGTTTCCCTGCCATGGCCTGAGCTTAGGGATCTGGGTACCTGACGAGGCCAAGCTGTAAGGCTCTATTCCTTAGCTTGCCTTAGATTTCAGAAGTGAGTGTAGTGACAGCTTAGAGTCCATGCAGGACAGAAAGTTTCACAGGTGTCTGCAGCTAACTGGTCTCCATTGTGTGTTTCTTTGCTGAGCTGTGTATATTAATTAGCTACAACTATGAAGTTTTAGAGTTTTCATTTTAGAGTTTATATTTAGATTTTTTTTAGAGATAAAATCAGTAAGACTCAAGATTTACCTGGATTATAACAACCGCAAATAAGTATCTAGCCCTTCCTCTGTGCCAAGTGGTCTCCCAAGTGGATTCTGTACATTAACTTGACCCGTCCTTACCACAGTCATGAGGAAGCCACTCTCTTAGTCTTATTTGATAGGAAACTATGGCACAGAGAAGTTAAGTTGTCCAAGATCACACAGGCAGCAACCTGCTGTGTTCAGATATGAATTTAGGCAGCTTCATTCCCAAGGTCTCACTAGCACACTGTTGCCCTCTCTAAACAATGAAGCATTCATTCACAATTAAAGTAAAATACTTCAATTAAAAAAACTAAAAACAAAATTAAAACAATTTTTATTTATGCTTTGTTTTTGTTTTTTAGATTCCACATATGAGCGATCTCATATGGTATTTTTCTGAAATACAGGACAGAAATAGACTCATGGACAGAGAATACAGACTTGTGGTTACTGGGGGGGTGGGGGGGCGGGGTAGAGGGTGGGAAGGGATAGACTGGGATTTCAAAATTGTAGAATAGATAAACAAGATTACACTGTATAGCACAGGGAAATATACACAAAATGTTATGATAAATCACAGAGAAAAAAATGTGACAATGAGTGTGTATATGTCCACGAATGAGTGAAAAATTGTGCTGAACACTGGAATTTGACACAACACTGTAAAATGATTATGAATTAATGAAAAATGTAAAAAAAAATTAAAACAATTTTTAAATAAGGAAGAACGACAGAAAGATATCTGCTGACTGCAAGATAAAGAGACATGAGCCTTCATCTTCAATTTTTCAACAATCATGTTCCAACAGAAATTTAAACTTATTAGTTAGCAATTTTAAATTTAAAATTGGCAGTTTAAATGACCAAAATGGCTTTTCTTCAGTATTTTTTGTATGCTGCCAATATATGTTTTTGTTATTCACGACTCAAAAACATTATGAACATCTAATTTTGTCTAAGTTTCAGCTTTCATCTCTGAATGTACAGTCTTTCACCCACACATGCTTTGACCCCCATCTTCAGTTGTAAACAATGAAGCTTATTACATTGTAAAAGACAAATGTCACCTACTGTTGGTAGCTGAACCTCATTTTTTTTTCCATTTATAAAATGAGGGGGTTGACCTGCTCCCTCCAGACCTTTTCAATGCCAACATTCTGTAGATCTGTGATTCAATTTATAAAATCTATAGTTGGAGACATTTTTACATGCTCCTGGTAAAAGCATTTTCTTTCCAAAAGTTATTCATGCTCACAACCTACTGTCCTACTGCTGCTGACTGTACCATCAGCTCTAAATTGTCTCAGCTGATGGAAAGAAGCAATAGTACAGATGACTCAAAAAGTCATCCTTCATATCTCTGGAATGTTTATACAAAGATAAATAGTTTTATTTTTTAATTTTGCAGCAGGAGTGACAGCAATAAATTTACCTTTCCAATTATATAAAATGCCTAGCTCAGTGTCCGAACACAGTTGACCACTCAACAAAGATTTTCCTGCTTCCTCTACCCTTTCTCCAACTTTAGGATGAGAGCCACGCTGCTTTGTACACATCCCAATGAGAAGGGGGAGCAGTGATCGAGGCTTAGTTCAA